>NC_065421.1:3844597-6344597 GCF_024362695.1 Pectinophora gossypiella | reverse complement strand
CTTTAAGCAGAGGAAAGCAGTCTACAAATATTCAGTGTATATTTTATGTAAATAAGTAACTTGCAATGAAATATGTTGCGGAAAATTGCTCTATATTTTCCCATTTGATTAATATGGCTCGTGTTCTATAAACATACAAATATTAAGTAATTACCTATAAGGAAAATATACATGAATATTGAATATCATTTATAAAGATAAAATGTTCAGTTTATAGAGATGTTAACTCGAGGGAATACATGTAGTTGTTTACACTTATACTAATTATCTATTTTTTTTAGTTAAGCTTAACAAAAAAAAAATAGACAGATACGCATATTAGCAACCATTTCTTGTATCATACTTCGTATTCCACTGCTAGGCATATGTCTCCTCCTTTTCCTTTTTGGGCTCCTAAAATTAAAAAGTTTAAGTTAAAAATTTCATAAAAAATCAAACTCGTTATATTTCGTTTTTAGAAACGTATTAAGACATAATAACTCATTTTATTAACCAAGTTGTCAAATGCGTCATTAATTTATATGTGAAATGTGAGATTCATATCTACAAGTTGGAATAGAAACGTGATTAATTACTCCTATTGCCTTTGACCTTTGCAGCTTGGCAATATGTCAGAGAATACACATTGCTACGCCGTAGCCAGCTACGACGTAATAAGTGAGACGTAGCAAATAGCTACAACATGCACAATATTACTTGATAGTATACTATTTTCTTTATTATTTATACGACCTAATTGTTCTGTAGTTATACACAATATAAATAAGTTATTAAAAAATACATGCTCTTAAGGATATTAGGGTGGGCAGTCACAAATCACACAGAAGGTAATTAGTAGCAACACTTAACATTGAATTGTGATAGCTTAAGCTACATTTGCGGCCTCATAAGTAGCAGTTTTTATCGTCTTTATTTCAGCAATGAAAACCTGCGAATAGTTTTAATACATAATCGTTAATGGTAGGACATTTATTTTCCCGCACTACAATTGCATTTTTAATTAATTTCGCCGCGGTAAACGTGTGTAAACTGTGTTCACACAAGTGTTACCAAAACCGCTTACAACACTAATGGGCAACTTAACCTAGTAGAAATGAAACGTGTATGTTAATGGGCCATGCATGTGAAAATGAAAGCAAAATGCTATGAAATATGACTGAATATGTGAGGTTCAGGGTTCCGTGCAAATCTGTACAGAACACAACTGCCAGTCGCAAATCACTTCGATTTATGACGTCATTGCATTCTACATCACGATTGACTTTGACTTAGTATTGTTTTTATAGAATACCAAATTCAATCCATCCTCTTTAGTAAAGTCAGAAAATCACATCAGCTTTTTTATATATTTTTATCATAGTTAAATTAATATCTTATCGTGAGGAAACCCACATTCCCGAGAAATGCATTTTCGGAGGTACGTGACCTAACCTGTATTGGGCTGGTTTTTCCTTCGCAGGTTGGAAGGTCAGACAGGCAGTCGCTTCTGTAAAAAACCGGACCTTTCCGGACCGGACAAGTCTTTAGGTTAGGTAAGCGGACCCTGTGAAAAACGGGATAATGCTAGGCAGATGATGATGATGAGTTAAATTAATATCTTGAATAGTTTTAGATTGTTTGTTGTTCAAGGATTATTAGAGAACCCTATTAAATATCAAGTCATATATTACAATCGTATCATTCACTTTCCATTCACGCATATTATAATTATCATTCATCATAATTTACATCAATCAGCGCGCATCATCCCACTACTAGGTACGGGACTCCACCAATAGCTACTTGACAGTTGTAACAATAAAATATGTCGGATATGGTAGTTTATCCTTGAATGATAATTATTATCTAATAGTCTCTTTAATAAGATCATTTTTAAATATTATGTTGTTTTTACAAAATAAGAATGCATTTTTTTATCTGTGTATTACAAGACCCGAAACACGGGCGGCCATGATTGAGGTTCGTGTGACGTCACATTTCACAAAATGAACAAAAAATATCTGTCAGGTTTCAAGTGATACTGTTAAAATGTCACGGGACCAACCGTTTTCGCGCGAAATTTAAACTGATTGAAGAAAAATGAGTTTTTTTCTATTATATAAATCTTTTTTGAGAAAATAAAATATTTTAAGAGGTATAAAATAAGCAATTGTAATTTTTTAAATACTTATCCGTATTAAATTTAAATACTTATAGTCAAATCAGTTACTTTTTACTAAAAGTCAAAACACGAAATTACTATGGAATTTGTATGAAAAAGCAACTTGTGACGTCATAGAAAACCGTGACAAAATGTCGCACTTATTATTATATTTTTCTTTATTAAAATTCATAAATAAGTTAACTTTAAAAAAGAAGACGTTTTTTATCACCTTTAGATGTGTCTTTATTTAGTAGTCAGAATCTCATAATTTATCTTTGACCTACCCAATTGCAGCATCTATTTTATCCATCCCTACGCCAAGTTATCGTACCCTACACTCCACCTGGGCGTGTCCGTTCCTGATTTTTCGATGCAAACAGTTTACGCGCGTGGCCTTATTTGCCCGGTGCAATGGGTCAGTGCACTCGCAAAGTTCACAGTATTGATTTTATTGCGCGCGCCCCCAAAATATAAATGGAATCTCACTATGTAGTGGCCGATGATTTACTAGCGTTCGAAGCTCGTACGCCTTTCTGTTCATAACAACATAAACTCACGAGTATATCCCAGTTGGGGTAGTCATCCGTGCTTCGGAAGGCACGTTAAGCCGTTGGTCCCGGTTACTATTTACTGATGTAAGTGAGTAATCGTTACATGAGCCATGTCAGGGGTCTTTGGCGGCTCAATCATAACCATGACACCAGGGTTGATGAGGTTGGTATTCCACTCACAACCCACACGATAAGAAGAAGGGGTAGGTCCATCGCTGGATGACTCATCATCATCATCATCATCAGCCCATTAACGTCCCTATTGCTGGGGCACGGGCCTTCTCTATGGATGGATAGGGAGATCGGGCCTTAAACCATCACGCGGGCCCATTGATGGTTATTAACGACTGCTAATGCAGCCGGGACCAACGGCTTAACGTGTCTTCCGAAGCACGGAGGAGCTCGAGATGAAAACTTTTTTTTTGTGTTCACAAATCCTATGACCGGCCTTTGCGAAAGTTGCTTAACTTCAACAATCACAGACCGAGCGCGTTTACCGCTGCGCCACCGAGCTGGATGACTAAGTACTCACATCTCAGCTTTCTGTTAGACCAACGTAGTGATGTCTCGTATCCCCGTATATAATGGTCGAGTCAACTGTGTTAGTGAAAACCCGATACATGCCGGAGTCCCACAAGGCTCCGTCCTCTCCCCTTTACTATTTTCATTGTATACTAGTGACATTTTCAAATCCCCTAATACCGAACTAGCTTTATTTGCGGATGATACAGCCATCAGTGGTGAAACAGGACATAGATATCGGAAATATATTTTTTAATTTTTTAATGAAAGCATTTCTAGCTAGCTAGTGTAATTGTATAGGTACCTATCTACTTGGAAACATTGATCAACAACCTTAGCTTAGGTGTCATTTTTGAGGTTGTTTCTCTGACGTGGTAGGTAGAGATGCTTTAATAGTATACACACACACTCCTCGCCAGTTATGTTTAAAACCATATAATAGGAGGCGAGGGGGCGAAGCTATTTCCATTAACCGGGCACAAATCTTGAAAACCATGTGATGTCAACTGTCTATGACCTAATGAAGACAAACATCTAATAGACCTAGGTATTCATTGTTACCCTACAACCCCTTAACACTGGAACTCTTTCGTTTAATGTGATTTCGTAACGGCCTCAGGTTGGTAACGTAAAAACACATAAATTGTCCTGTTGTGACGCTTCCTCTGATTTATTGAACCGCCATTGGCAGAGCGTGAATAATTGCCGAAAACGGACGTCATGCTAAAACGGGGATGTAAAAATAAAAGGGGGCTTAATTAAGGTGTAAATTAATGTTTTTTTGGCTTGACAGGTGTCTTTGTGGCTTTGCACACTCCAATAGGGATTACGGGCATGTTTTTTTTATTTTTGGAATAAATTAAAATTCAAAAATTATTCGTTCGGAGAACATAAGATCCATAGGGTTAGTAACAAAAACTTACATACTAAGTAAGTTTACAAAAAAAGGTGGACGATATACGGATTTAAATCATAAATAACATAAATGTGTTTTTATTTGGGTATAAATCTTTATCCTATTTAAGGAAGTTTGTGGTGAGGAAAATAGGTATTTTTTTCATCCAAACTCATTTCCCACACTTTCGGGGATGACGGGGAAAGTTTGATTAATAAAAACAACTTACTGGTTTCCTTGCTACTAGTTATAAAAACGTATAAATAAACACAACAGTCACAAATTTACTACTTATAGATAAAAATTCTCATTATTAGAAGATAATAATATAACGTCCTTATATGGATGTGATGAACCATACAGATACAAGTGATTCCATGGAATCCAACACACAACATGGGTATTTTGAGAAATGATTTTCAAAATATGTTTCGAGGAAATATATAAACATAATTACGCGCTCAAAAAACTGGTTAGCTTGATGAATTGTCACAGCTTTTTCTCGAAACTACATTTTTTTTGTCGCCACAATATTGGATTTGATGTGCGATATGTTATAAGTCCATTGCAACAGCAGCAAACAGCCTCCGTGGTCTAGTGGTTAGAGCGTTACGCTCACGATCTGGAGGTCCGGGTTCGATTCCCGATGGGGACATTGTCGAAATCACTGTGTGAGACTGTCCTTTGTTTGGTAAGGACTTTTCAGGCTTGAGTCACCTGATTGTCCGAAAAAGTAAGATGATTCCGTGCTTCGGAAGGCACGTCAAGCCGTTGGTCCCGGCTATTGGCCGTAAAAACACCTCCACCAACCCGTACTGGAGCAGCGTGGTGGAGTATGCTCCATACCCCCTCCGGTTGATTGAGGGGAGGCCTGTGCCCAGCAGTGGGACGTATATAGGCAGTTTATGTATGTATGTATGTATGTTATAAGTCCAGTATGTTAGAAGCAGTACAGTTCCGCTGTTGATTTTCAAGACTAGCCCACTTTTTTTCTATTTTGTTCTTTCACAGTGCTGTATAGAAGCAAAAACATAAAATATCGATACGAAACAAAAGACAATCAATCACTTACTAAAACCAAATGTTATGTGTGTATTAACTCAGTAGGTACTCGATGCAAAAGCATTGTTGCTGTGTACATTATACGGTCTATGATTATCGTCGAACAGGTTCAATTACTTAAATTATCTTAATTAATTGATGACGTCACTGTATCCATGTTCGATGTTTGCTCGATATTCGACACTGGGGTGTCAATTTTGTAAATTGTCTGTGTTAATACATTTGTTTTTTCTTTCGCAGGTTTTGATGGAGAGGGGAATGAGTTGAGGTGTCAAGTTTTGCATCCGGTCGGAGGGTAAGCAGCTTTTATGCATTTTTGCTTTCATAGAAAAAAAAATCGAAAAAGTCTGACTCAGACGGGATTTGAACCCGCAGCTGTTGTCTAGCCGGGACGAGCGTGTTAACCATTAGCTTCGATAGCAAGGGTGAGTGCTATAAAAATAAAAATAAATCTTTCGTTACTTACATGTTATTAAATTGATTTCGATACATACACAAACTCCCGCCTATTTACCAACGGGCTAAGTAGAGACTATATAATTATATTTGCTCCGAACCTGACATACTTCTCTTGCTTCCTCCATATGCTGTTCAGAGGAGATCGTGCTAAACCTTTTCTAAGGATAATTTGTTTTTTATCATCTATTATACTTACTAATACTATTCAGAGGCAAAGTTTGTGAGTTTGTTTGTAGCAGGGATTCTCTGGAAGTTCTTTCACCAGTAGAAGTCTACTTTATTCATGCGTGATAGTAGTATAGCAAGTAGTCCACGCGGACAGAGAAACGAGCGGGAAGTTAGTTAAATTTAAAAAGTTTTTTTTTACGTTAAGTACTTATTTTTGGCCGGAGATGTAAATAGTAACACTACCACAGTTACACTCATAATGAATGCATTTTAATTAGTAAGTGTTGTCGTATTCTAAATCCAACACTTAAAGCACACTTGTAATTCGAATCTGAGTTTTCCGCATTGTGAGCCTGACGCTTAACACTCTTAACAGGTGCAACATAACGGCCTCCGTGGTCCAATGGTTTGAGCGTTGGTCTCACGATCCACAGGCCCTGGGTTCGAATACCAGTGGGGACATATCACAAAAATCACTTTGTGATCCCTAGTTTGATTAGAACATTACAGGCTGATCACCTGATTGTCCGAAAGTAAGACGATCAGTGCTTCGGAAGGCACGTTAAACCGTTGGTCCCGGTTACTACTTACTGGTAAGTAAGTAGTCGTTACATGAGTCATGTCAGGGGCCTTTAGCGGCTCAATAATAACCCTGACACCAGGGTTGATGAGGTTGGTACTCCACCGCACAACCCATACGATAGAAGAAGAAGGTGCAATATAAAAAAACATGTCAAACAAAACCTATGTATACTTATATATTTCTTATTTTATACCTACATATTTATTATTGAGGTAAATGATGCGACAATTGTAAAATATATTATCTTGGGAAAATAATACTTGTAGCTTCCCGACAATGAAAGGTATTCCAAAACAAAACACTGTCCCCGCTCCGAAATGTTATACAAAGCGCGTCATAACCGTAGACTTAAGACGTTCTGCCTCTGAGCACGCGGCGTCGCGACGTCGTGACGTAATTACAGCGGCCGACGACCCCGACTTTGACCCACTTCCAGTCTAATTCTCAGTCTCACCCTCTAGACAAAGTTGTCTATAGCGAGGTTATATAAACCCGGAATGCGTGGGTTTGTCGTTTAAACTGGTTATGGGTTAAGATTTTTGGTTAGCCATGTTTTAATGTTGTGGTTGCGAATATACCTTAACGTATATTTGTAAAACAGAATGATTTAGCTTTAAATTATTTTATAAATTGATATATTTATTAACAGGTTTAGAAAATATAAAGTCAAAGAAAATAGAAAATTGTAATTAAAATAATTGTTAGAATATGGACTTAGTAAAATCATTACATTCGTCATTAGAAATCTGTGTAGTACAGTAAGGAAATTAGTTTTAGAATATCATGTTCTAAAATTATCTTTAAAAAGATAATATTATAGATAAAATTATCTATATACACAATAGAGTCAACTGAAAAAATATACCTATCCATCTATAATACCAAAATGCGCAAGATATATTATACATACATAAACAGCCTATATACGTCCCATTGCTGGGCACAGGCCTCCCCTCAATCAACCGGAGGGGGTATGAAGCATACTCCACCACGCTGCTCCAATGCGGGTTGGTGGAGGTGTTTTTACGGCTAATAGCCGGGACCAACGGCTTAACGTGCCCTCCGAAACACGGAATCATCTTACTTTTTCGTACAATCAAGTGGTTCAAGCCCGAAAAGTCCTTACCAAACAAAGGACAGTCTCACAAAGTGATTTCGACAATGTCCCTATCGGGAATCGAACCCGGACCTCCAGATCGTGAGCCTAACGCTCTAACCACTAGACCACGGAGGCTGTTAAGATATATTATTATAAATAAATAAATATATAATTATATTTAACTGATTAATGCATTAATGTATACAGCTTTAAAACCAGCCTAAAACAGGTTTTTATTCAAAATAAAATCAAAATTTTTTAGACATAAAAACTAATTACGTAATTGTTTGGTAGCAACGTCTACGTCTCCTGAGAGTTTATCGTGACTGTTAGCTACGGCGTAGAACGTAGCCTTCTACTCTAATTTAGTCAAAGTGGAAACAATTACATTTTAGCAGTTTATTTGCAACGGGTTATAGCATTTTTACTATCACCATCATCATCTGCCTGCGCCATTTCCCATCATCTAGGGTCGGCTCTCCTTGTGCATCTTCTCCATTTTGGGCGATTTTGAGCGGTTTCGGGTTTCGCATTTTTACTACAATTTGAAATATAATTCTTTCGGAAGAAATTCCGAAGATACTTTTCGAAATTCACATGTAATTTTAAACGATGGAAGGGATGGGATATTCAAATTGAAACATGGGATATTTTAATATACGTTTCCTAAATAAATATGAGAATAATTGAATTACAAAATCTTTAATTTGGCTTTAATAGTAAGTATACGTATATTCATTTACGAATCCAACATTTTTGTTATTACAGATGGCGCCAAATACCTCTTTTATATAAAACAATAATATGTTCCTACTTTAACAATGCTAAAATTACAGAAGCTTTTGTTTGAGGGATTTCATAAAACAATATTTATACAAGATCCGAAAAAAGGTCCTATTTTTATAATGGTCGAGTCGATCGCCTTTCATGATATGTTATAAAGCGTGCATATTTGATTTCTACTGCCTTTGAAAGTGTCAGTACTATACGAAAGAATATAAAAGTAATGTCCCCTAGCCATATCCGATATTCTTTTTACTTTGTATTGTTATAGCTGTTGTATTATTGATGACCCGTCAAGCATATTAACTGTAAAAAACACTTTCATCAACGGCATGGACCTCAAAGTGAGAGGCAAGCGTTCTACCAATAGAGCTATAACAACTACACAATCCCTCTGTCGAATATACAAGTAAATAAACTAAAATATGACTTATTACATTGGTAATACATGTCAAGCACGTTTATATAGTTATACAACGTGGAAGTTTCTATAGTACAAGTTGTGAAAGCCAACGCGACTGCAAGACTAACTTTTATCGCCACTTCGCTTACACAGCTGCCAATTGACCATTTTAAATAACTCATCTATAAACTAAGCGATAAGCTGTTTAGTTAAACATGGTCTCTTATTGTTTTATGTCTGAGTCTGTTCCATTCTATACCTAGTTTGGGGGCCAGATAATCAATTCATTGTATACTACATTAACCAATAACAACAATGTATCAACAATTATATTGTGGAAGTTTATGAAAATAAATAAATTTATTATTATTATATATTATATAAAAAAATATTATTATTATTATTGCTTTAATGGATGATGGATTGTGTCTTTTCTAACATGATTATCACCATAAGGTTCATCATATCCAGCAACGGCCGCCGCGGTCCAGCATTTGAGCGTTAGGCTCACGATCCGGAGGTCCCGGGTTCGAATCCCGGTGGGGAAATATCACAAAAATCACTTTGTTATCTAGTTTGGAAATGCCCACGACATGACTCATGTAACGACTTACATCAGCCGAAGTACGGATCATCTTACTTTCGGACGATCAAGTAATTACAGGTTGATTACTTGATTGGCATTTGGCGGCTCAATAGTAACACTGGCACAAGGGTTGATGAGGTTGGTAATCCACCTCACAACCCACACTAGAGAAGAAGATGATCATATCCAGCTTACATCGTATCAACAGTGGCTGCAAGTTGTCTTTGATTACTTGTGGCTCTGCCCATCCGATTAGGGATTACGGGTGTGAGTTTATGTATGTATGTGTTTAGGAAAATGAGTAGAAAATAAAAGATTATACTATGGAAGGATAATGAATGGGGTTTCGTTGTTTATGGTATGAATTTAGGTTGGGTAATGAATCGGATGGATGAAAGTTTTAAAAAATATAAGGTGATTGTCTATTATTGGATAGTCGTCGGAATTTGGTTTTTGAAAATAAAAGTCATGATACTTACAAAAATGTTCGTGCGTTGTTTACACTCCTATAAAATCTATATAAAAATGTTCGTGCGTCGTTTACACTCCTATAAAATTTATATAAAAATGTTCGTGTGTCGTTTACAATAATTAAAATATCGCTTTTTATTGTATGTACTTTTATATTATGGACTGTTAACGAGATTTCCCCGTTTATCGTAATAATAAGGGGCAGAGACAACAGATTTCCATCGGTGTCCATCTCGCCTACTTTATGTTGTGAAAAAATGATAAATTACATTGTACGGTATTGTATTAAAAAATACACGTACAAGTAGGTTAGCGGATACATAAATCTCTACGCCCGGCGCCCGCGTTGCGCATTACTACCCCACACCCTGACCGTAAATTAAAATATTTTCACTTATACGTATACCTTATATATTTCCGCGATTGCCTTGTTCAGAGAACGCGTTTTGCATCGCAGTGTTACGTGTTTAAATTCTGGTTCGGGGCTCTTAACCACTGACTACTTTATTGAATTCAAATTCGGACCATAGATAATCGATATCACGTGATTTCCAAGATTTGTGCTCGGTCAATGGGCCATTGACCGAGCACAAATCTTACATAGCGGCGAGGAGAGGATCTACTATTCATCTCTGCCTACCTCTTCAGGGATGCAATCGTAATGCTACGTTGTAATATGTTAACACTTACATTTGTTAGAGATTGTGCCGTTTCTAATAGGATGGAACCCTTGTTACCATAAGGTTCATCATATCCATCTTAGGACTACGTATAAACAGTGGCTGCAATGTTGTCTTTGATTACTTATGTCTCTGCTCACCCCATTAGGGATCAGGGGCGTGAGTTTATATATCTATCACTTACGTTTTTAGAATTCGAGATGAAATACTGTTTCCGGGGGTAAACAGAGATTATGGATTTCAATTTGCTTCGATCCTGATATTATCTTGCTTCCTCCACATTCGTCTATCTTTTCATACACGCACGCCGGTTCAGAGTAGATCAAACTAATCCTTTTCTATGGAAAAAACTTTCGCTTTATATACCACAGGTAGATTCCTATCGTATATAACATATTCATATTTGCAACAGTAAACCAGCCAATTTGACTAAAAATCGGATAAACAGACAACAGCTGTGGGTTGCAATCAATTAAGTCTATTTATAGTCCCTTTTATACTGGGTGTTAGTGACATAGCAACGAATACTAAGGGGGTGATTCTGAGTTGATATCAAGTGGAATTTCCTCTCGGAAAATTCATGAATATTTTTTTTTAAGTTCCATACTTTTGCGACGGAAAATTCAACTAGATATTAATTTAGAATCATGATCTGAATCATCCCTCAAACTTTCGTTACGATGTCATTAACACCTTGTATAGAGGGTACAAACTATTTTACCTACTCTAGTCCTTTCTGTTACATAACAAGTATATAGTGTTGATTAAGTGTGCGGGAGTTTAAGTTGGAAAACAGGTATATAAATCGACAACATGCCAGTTGTAACATAAATCGTTACTAGACCGACGTGTCGGGTCGGAAGGTGATATATTTTCACCACGTTTCTGTTACATTTAACGCTTTCTCCTTTTAGTCTGTTTTCATCCTATGGTTTAATACTCTATGTAAAGAGGTACCTGCTTACTAGTTGAAATGATGTTAAATAATAATAAGATATCGTTTAGGTATTTCAGTAGTTTTTACAATAGAAAATTACACTAAATACTTAAAGGACAAAAATATTTGTATGTAAATATCAATTTAAGTTGTAAGTTATAAATTGTAAGGAAATATCAATCCCGCGAGTACCCGAAATTTTCGGGATCTCGTCTAGTTCATAAAAAATAAATAAAGTAAGGATGGGTGAAAACGATGAAAACTACTTGTTTGTGATAGTGAGATTAATTAAATCAAAATATTACTAGCTAAATAAAAAGTTTTCTTTGTAAATCAGCATATACAAAAAGTTTAACTCAAGGAGATTCTTTCCGGAGTTGTAAATCTAAAACCATAGAATACTAGAGAACTAACAGCTTCAAATCTATTGTTAGTAAATCTCGAATAATCGTCATAAAGATAATTACAGAATCTGCAATATGTCGAGTTTTCAGCTAGACAGACAAAGGTAAACATTGCAGAACAAAACAAGTGTGTATCGATTTCAAACTCGAATTCGAAATCAAGTATAATAGAAAGTAAAGTAATATAAAATAGTTAAACAACAAATTGAAATATACTTCAAGTTTTATATCTCAAAAGTTTTACTGTTCTAGAAAAAAAATCTCAGTTTTATTCATTATTATGAGCTGGCAAAAGAGTTAAGCGCTTTGAAAATATAATAATACCATTTTTCAGTTTAATAATAAGAGGATTACGCTAAGCAGTGTACGACTAAGCTGGCCGGGCGTGTACAAATTCTTATAACATTTTAGCGCTAAACTCCAACAACACTGTGAAATGGGAAGAGGAAAAACACACGTGCATTAGAGCTTTGTGTCGTACAAAGAATTCGAGCACATACTTATAAGAGTGTAGCCACACCCATGCGATCGCCGTCGGTAAATGCCTGACACACCTATTTGTTCAAAGTCAATGCTTGAATGAAAGAAGTGTAAGTGCCTGCGTGTTAGTGACATCGTAACGAATACTGAGGGGGATGATTCAGACAATGATTCTGAGTTAATATCAAGTGGAATTTTCCGTCGCAAAATTCATGACTTTTTAAAGTTTTTTTGAAATATTTTCAATTCTATACTTTTGCGATGGAAAATTCCACTTGATATTAATTCAGAATAATGAGCTGAATTATCTCTCTCAGTATTCGGCACGATGTCATAAGTGACATCAAGTGTGTAAGTGTGTGTGTCATAAGTGTGTAATCACCTCATTCAAGTACACACAGGTAGCCATACAAGTGGGTATGAGTGTTAGTGACACCGTAACGAATCTGAGGGGGATGATTCACACCATAATTCTGAGTTGATATCAAGTGGAATTTTCTGTCGGAAAATTAAAAAAAAATCGAAAAATTCATTTTTTCCTTTTTAATTATTTTGATTTCCTCACTTTTGCGGCGGAAAATTCCACTTGATATTAACTCAAAATCATGGTCTAAATCAACCCCCTCAGTATTCGTTAAGATGTCACTAACACCCTGTATAGCGAGCACATTACTAATCTTCGTACTTCAGTGAATCGATTCGGTAGGTCGCTTAACACGTCCTTTTAAAAGTATTATCGAATCGGGTTAGAACATATTCGTACACCGATAGGTAGAATTTCAGACTATTTTTACTTTAATATCAATGTCCTTATAAATAATAATGATATAAGCTCACGACTATATTCCGATTGGGTTAATCATAGGTACATCCATCGCATCGCATCGCCTAGGCGGATGAACTAATGTTCATCTTGCGATTGGTATTAACCCTCCGAGCTTTCTGTTCAACCAACGTGATAGGTGGTGAGTCGTACCGCTTTCCCAATGTTCCCATCATCGAATATAAAGCCAAGGAGCATATATAATCATAGGGTAGCGCTGGTTGTGACTGATGCTGTCTAGAAGCTTACCCAATCAATCCAGTTTAACGCTTTTCGTATGCGATTTGAAATGATTTTATGCAATGGTTAGGTATCAATTCGGTGGTCGATTTGCACGAAAATCGATTAGTGTTAAGTACTAAACTTTCACCAATTCACTTCTACTACCATTTACTTTTAAAGTTGAAGTTGTTGTTACTAGTTAGTATCTATTGATGAAATTACGTAGTCGTTATATGAGACATTGCAGGGGCCTTTGGCGGCTCCATGATGCAACCTCAGCAGCGTTGGAGCGCCTCTGGGATTTGCGGACTGAATTTCGACAGTACATTACTTCGACAAGTACCAAACTCCGAAAACATATAGATCGACAAGTCATTGCTTCGACAGACAATACTTAGACAAGACACACCTTCGAATGACCACTACTTAGACAGTCGATTGTTCGACAGAATAACGTGCTTAATTTAAAGCTCCTAACAACCTACCTTTTTAATGTCAACCGATCAGTTCATTGTGAAGTCGATCGTGTTAGGTTTGGTAAAAGCCTTAGGATTGTGAATGTCTTCACGCAATTAACAAGGTTCACACAAAAGGCGAGTCGGAGGAAAATAATTTGAATTCGTTCCAACCACTGTAATTGGTAGGCTCTTTTATGTGCTGTCACGTGTCTTACCTTTTGCGGGACAACCTTTTTGAATGACACAGAGCTGTCTCGTTTTTTTCCTTTGACACAAAGTAATACTTGTGATATTATTTAAAAGTACGCAGGACAGTAAGTTTATCACAATAAAAAATACAAATATTTTGGGTGCGAAAAAAAATATTTTTATTTTATCTACTTACTATAATAACATTTCGTGTCAGTGAAGTATCGCCAACAAAAATGTTTGCTCATGCTTTCATTATTCTAGCTAGTCATCGAGTTAATTTTGCTAGAACAAATAGGTGCATTCTGAAGAACCAATAGGTCTGGACCCGGTTACTAGTTACTGGTGTATGTAAGTAGTCGTTACACGAGCCATGTCAGGGGCTTTTGGCGGCTCAATGATTACCCTGATGGGTTGATGACGTCCGTTTTACCTGTTAGCGTCGACAGTTGATGGTCCATAGTTTAAGCTTATTTGCAGCAATTTTTTGGCCAAGAGTAGCATAGAAATCGTTTATTTTAAAAGGACGCCACACACACTAGTAAGACATTAATATCATTCTTCTATCGTGTGGGTTGTGAGGTGGAATACCAACCTCATCAACCCTGGTGTCAGGGTTATTATTGAGCCGCCAAAGGCCCCTGGCTCATGTATCGACTACATACTTACATCAGTCAACGGCTTAACGTGCCTTCCGAAGCACTGATCATCTTACTTTCGGATAATCAGGTGATCAGCCTGCAATGTCCTAACCAAACTAGGGATCCCAAAGTGATTTTTGTGATATTTCCCCACCGGGATTCGAACCCGGGACCTCCGGATCGTGAGCCCAACTCAACCACTCAACTACTACTACTACTACTGGACCACGTAGGCCATTAATATTAATATCATTTAAAATTTAACACAATGTAACAATTAATGAAAAAAGATGTTCGTCGAAATGATCATAAGTAGTGGACGTCTTGACATAAAGGGGCCTCATTCGGCACAAGCCGTGGCATGAACATCGATCCAGGTATTCCCATTAGTCCCAGGCTTTAGTCCCGTAATTCACCTTTGTTACCCCAACACTATTGGCTTTTTAGGCGAGAGAAGGCTGCGGCACATCAAACAAACGGCCCAAATTACAGGCTTTTAATTTTCGCCAATTAATAAAATGTAATGCTCTTTGTGAAGGAAGGTAATTAAAGGTTTCAATTTGTATGTTGTCGATGTGTTTGTGCATTCACGTACATTCTCAAAGCTTTGAAGTTTGCACTCCTTTGTGCCACAGAACGTTGGCTGTGTCTTAACGATGTCTTGTTATACCTACTTGACGGTAAATTGGAATAATTATGTACTTTAGACTTACAGAGGTATATTTAAATGTGATTTTAGATACGTTCTTGTAAAAGATTCTACTTTTGATGTGATTATAGTGACATAAAATATATAGACATAAACAACGCATAATAATATAAGTACATTCCGATATCAAATACATAAACAAGCGGCAAAGAAAGGGGGTAGACAGATATGTCTGCCCGTAGAAAATTATGGATCTACCTTCTCCACACCAATCTTATCAGTCATCCCGTGATCATGGTACTTGAAACAGTGTCGAAATATCGGGAGTCTCATATCCCTGATTTAAACGCGGTAGGAACCCGTTCTTATGTGTTTTAATTATGATAATAACCGCGTAAACCTAAAACAATGTAATATAAGTTTCGCTGGGGACTGTATAGAACAACTGTATAGATACATCAATGGTATAGAACCGTAAGCTAAGTACATGGAAGTAATTCACCTTAAAAATAATATTGCTATTTGACATTCCAGCCTACAAGATCCCACTGGCGGGAAAGACCATCTTAACATTTTAAAATAATTTATTTTAAGTACTTATGTGAAAAGTAAAAACTTATTTTACATTTGGTCTTCTATCGTGTGGGTTGTGAGGTGAATTACCAACCTCATCAACCCTGGTGTCAGGGTTATTACTGAGCCGCCCAAGGCCCCTGACATGGCTGATGTAAAGACTACTTACATCAGTAAGTAGTAACCGGGACCAACGGCTTAACAATAAGCAATAAGGCCGCCTGTTTGCTTTTCTGTAATGTTGCCCTTATCTCAGTATCCATTGTGCTCAATAAAGTATTTTATCTATCTATCTTAACGTGCCTTCCGAAGCACGGATCATTCTACTTTTACATTTGGTGAAATATCACTGTTATATGCGCAAACGTCAAATGACAATATTGCTTTCTAGATGAATAACTTCAATGAAGCCTTTTTAGACTCCCTGATTTTCATTCATCGATCTGAAATTGAATGGAGTATACTCCACCATGCTGCTCCATTGCAGGATGTATCAGTACAATGACCCAACAAATTCCAAATAAAAAAAATAAATTAAATTATAAATTAAATTAAATTAAATATTATTATTATTTATTAAATATTATTATTATTTATTAATTAAATATTATTATTATTTTTTATTATTTTAAATTATAAATTATGTTTTCTTTACAGAAACAACAGTCTACAGTTTGAAAGCAGCAACAATGAAGCTGTGAAGCTCGGCTGCGTCATAATCAAGAAAAGAAATAAAAAACATATTCCATATAGCGGTAAGTGATTCCATACATGGTATAAGAAAACCAGGTATGCTCAAAAGTGACAGCTAGCATTTCAAGGTTAGTCCAGCTGACGTCAATCCACCCTACGTTGCCATTTTGTAAAAAAATAATTAGCCACAACCAATGTTTGTATATTTACTTTGCAAGGAAATTTTGAACTTTTAGTAAAAGGTTTACTTACACAGTTTTAATGATTTTTATATATATGACAAGTAATAGTAGTTAAATACATTTGCCAGTAATTCACTTAATTACCAATAATAACATTTACGGCCTTGGAATGTTGGAGATACCAATTTAAAGGGAACACAGTGGTAATACTTACGTCATCAAAGGGCTAGCAATGGCGGCTTGTATACCTTGCATACCTGGTTTTCTTGTACCATGATTCCGTATATTTAAAGGTGTGTACTTTAATAAAACATCAAATAAAAGTTAAATAAACATCGTGAGAAAACCCACATTCCTGAGAAAAGCATTTTTGAGGGTAATGTGACCTAACCTGTAACCTGTGCGGCTGGTTTTCCCTTCGCGGGTTGGAAGGCCAGACAGGCAGTCGCTTCTGTAAAAAACCGGACTTGTCAAAACTTCAGGTTAGGTAAGCGGACCCTGTGAAAAAGGGGTTAATGCTAGGGATATGTATAAATAAAGGATAATGAAGTAAATGAAACAGCCTCCGTGGTCTAGTGGTTAGAGCGTTAGGCTCACGATCTGGAGGTCCGGGTTCGATTCCCGATGGGGACATTGTCGAAATTACTTTGTGAGACTGTCCTTTGTTTGGTAAGGACTTTTCAGGCTTGAATCACCTGATTGTCCGAAAAAGTAAGATGATTCCGTGCTTCGGAGGGCACGTTAAGCCGTCGGTCCCGGCTATTAGCCGTAAAAACACCTCCACCAACCCGCAGTGGAGCAGCGTGGTGGAGTATGCTCCATACCCCCTCCGGTTGATTGAGGGGAGGCCTGTGCCCACCAGTGGGACGTATATAGGCAGTTTATGTATGTACTTTTGTATGTCATATTTTACAGCCAATTTTGATAAGATGGAACATCAGATCAAAATCACGATGCGGATTCGCGAAGATGATGTGATTTTGTTAACAAAACCATGCAATAGGCACGCTAGTTTCCATCCAGGTAGATTTTTTTTGCCGGATTGAAATTATATGAAGTAAATTGAGGTTTATTAAATTACTTCAGAATGTGATTTTTGATAGGCATTATGTGTGTGTATGGTTTTCCCTATTTGGCGGCGTTATGATGTTTTCACAATAAGACGATGATAATATGGTAGATAAATCACTTGATTTTTTTTTTAATATGTACCCGGGACCGTTTTTTTTTTCCCTAAATGGCTTCTGTCAACAGGGAACCCGGGACGATAGACAAGCCGAACCGAACGCAATTTATGTTTTTCTTTAGAACCTAGTCATATTAGACGGAATCTTCTTCTATATCGTGTGGTTTATGGTTTACCAACCTCATCAACCCTGGTGTCAGAGTATTGACTCGCCAAATTCCCCTAACGTAGCTCACATAACTACTACGTACTTACATTAGTAAGTAGCAACCGGGATCAACGGTTTTACTTGCCTTCCGAAGCATGAAACATCTTACTTTCGGACAATCGGACAGCCTGCAATGTCCTAACCAAGTGGCTCAGGATTTATACTTACATAAAACATAATAACGTTACGCAAGAATTTAGTTCTTCTGTAGTTTAATCTAAGGATATTATTGGTAAAACTCATCATAACACGTAAACTAATATTACTAGAATCAACAAAAGGCTGATTGCGTGTTGCAAAAACATTCCGCCTTTCAACAAAGCCCTTACTTACTTTTATGATGTGCAGAATAATCTCATATATCTTCCTTATCCTATACAGGGAAACTAACGTTAGATAAACGTGTGTACTTATGGTAAAACAGGATATGTTTGTAGGAAAGGATCGTAAATATTTATATTATGAAAGTTGTGAAGATACGCTCCTGGGTTTTACCACAGAAACGTTCACGAATTTGTTTGGAAGTGTGTTGTGGATTATGCGAGTCTGGATAAAATAAGATATTAGCCGTTTTCTTTGAAACATACCTACAATAAATAAATAATAAAATAGTCTATATACGTCCCACTGCTGAGCACATGCCTCCGCTCAATCAACAGGGCGGTTTGAAGTTTCTGAAAGTTATTGATGACTTTGTAAAGTGTTTCCTCTTCCTTTGTAAGTACTAACGATTGCTTTATGATACTTTTACGGTGATGGATAATACTTTAAATGATGTTAAGCTTATTAATTAATATTATAGTGTGGCGCGACTATTATTTGGATGCTTGCCGGAGGGACTGGCCGGAATACGCACAGGACCCCGAAACATGGATAGAGGAAGGGAGGTCGTTGCCCAGCAGTGGGATCTTGTAGGGTAGATTAGATTAGAATAACATAATAAAAAGTTAACTATAAAATAAAATCATATTTTACCACGCCGAGCTGGTTGAAAGGGCTCTCGTTTAGAGATATCTTTAGGACCTTTTGTTAAATATTCTCTTAATTTTTGTCAAAGTGCCTCCTAGACACTTTATAAATCATATAGAAAAGATGTATTACGCCTGATGAGGCGAAATGTATGTCTATTATTATAAAGAATATTATTAATATCCTTCCTAACTTATCCCAGTGGACTTTTACGAAAGGCACGATGCTTAATATTATAACAGCCTATTTGTTACGTCTCACTGCTGGGCCAAACCTCCCCTACGTTACTCCACTGCGGAATTAATCATTCACTTTTTTTTACAAACAATATACAAAAACTCAATATCCAACTGCAACTATGTTCCCCTGCGTTTGCGGCAGTCTGTAATTCTTTCCTCTCGCGCCCGGTATATTTATAGCCCGTCTTATTATAAAGCTACCCTATATTTCTACTTGTGGTCCAGCTAGTGCTTGCTAGTGCCTACTTCCTACTCCGTCGTAACTTCTGACTTCCTGGTAATGGAATTTTATATAAAGTTACCTGAAAGTTGTGTTATATTAATAACACAACTATAAGGAATATAAGGAATAAAAAAAATGGAAACTTATAATATTGTGTATTGTGACTTGTAGTTTTAAAGATCTTTTTTTATTACCTTTGATGGGTTTGCTCTTGGCCTCAGACATCCCCGACGGCACTGAAGAGGCCTAAGATGGAGCGAGCTCGCCCAGAAGGTGCCTGTTCACTAGGAGAAAATAAAATTAAAAGCTGTTGCTTATGTATTTATATACTTAGTCAGCTATGGTACCTACTCAATTATATTCATGTCAATTAATGTACCGATATTTTTGTCAATAAATATTATTATTTGTATGTCGTTTCCATGTCTCGGGCCTACGGAGTCCCGGAAGGCGTGCGTGGGGCCGAAGCCAACACGTAGAGGCCCCTTAAGACAGTTTAATCTAAATGTGGTGTGACACCAACCGGCGATTATCCCTGTATGCACTATGGGAGTGCACCCAAAGACAATCCCCGGTTCGTGTAGGACTATTGCAGATTATGGGAACAAAGGGAACCGGGCTATTGGGTTGGGGGTTAGTGGACCGGGATACTGGAGCTATGGGGGACTATGGCGCCTGCTCGACCAATGTTGGTAAACATGGATAAAATGAGCAGGCGGTGACTATGTTACAAATGACAATTTAGTTATAAGCAGTCACGAATTTAGTCGCTCTAATTTCATGTAGTCATCTTTAAAAACAGAAGCTTGATTATTCTAAGTATAAGAAACTTCACACTAGATATTAGAACATAAAATTGCAAGTTAGTTCTAGATTGCTTTCTTTATTACTTATTTTATGGTTCCGTGTTCAACCAAAAGACTAGCTTCGATACGATTAATCTTTCGTGTCCCTAAATACTTAAAAAAGTTTAGACAAAGGAGATCGCTTTATCAGATATTAAGTTTGTGAGTTGTGCACAGGCGTGACTTTATGAAAATAAATATATTTTTAAATGTCGCTTTCAAGTTTAGTTTACGATTTCCGTGGTCCAGTCGTTGAGCGTTGGGCTCACGTTCCGAATTCGACTCCCGGTGGGGACATACCATAAAAGTTACTTTGTGATCCATAGTTTGGTTAAGACATTACAAGCTGATCACCTGATCCGAAAGTAAGTTGATCCTTGCTTCGGAAGGCACGTTAAGCCGTTGGTCCTGGTTACTGCTTACTGATGTAAGTACGTAGTTGTTACGTGAGTCATGTCATGAGCATGTAGTCGGGGCGTGAGTCATGTCAATAGTAACACTGACACCAGGGTTGATGAGGTTGGTGATCCACCTCACAACCCACACGACATTTTTTTTTTTTTTTTTTTTTTTTTTTTTTTTTTTTTTTTTTTTTTTTTTTTTTTTTTTTTGAGATTTGCCGCAGATGGCATTAACTACTTGGCCGGACAAAAGGGGAGCGCTGAAGGCTCTCACCCGGTACAACGTTTAAGGACCCACACGACAGAAGAAGAAGATTATATCCAGCTTACATCGTATAAACAGTGGCTGCAAGTTGTTTTTGCCTACTCTGCCCATCCCATTAGGGATTACGGGTGTAAGAGCCTTTTTTCCAGATGCATTAAAAACAGCACTAGTAAAACCAGTGTATAAAAAAGGAGAAAAAGTTGATCCAAAAAACTATCGTCCCATTGCTCTATTACCCACATCTGCAAAAATTTTTGAATGCGCCATGTCTAAGCAAATATATGCATTTTATGAAAAATATCATATCTTTGATGATAGTCAAAATGGTTTTCGCAAAAATCGATCTACAACTTTAGCAATCTATAAATACGTTCAAAAAATTCTTGATACTCTCGATAGTAAAAAATATGCAGTCGGCTTGCTACTCGATATGAGTAAAGCCTATGATAGAGTAAATTATAATTTTCTATTAGACAAACTTTATGCTACCGGAATCCGCGGAGTTCCTTATAAATGGTTTGAATCTTACTTAGATAATCGGGCACAAATTGTAGAAATCCAAAATACAAATTTTAAAACAGGCCAAATTCAGAAATATAGGTCAGAAAAAATAAACATAACGGGATCCATACCACAAGGAAGTGTACTGGGCTGTATCCTGTTTTTGATCTATATAAATAACCTACCAAAACAAATAGAAGAACAATGCATTATCTTTGCCGACGATGTCTCTATTATGATTCCCTGTTTAGATACTACAGAATTGAATAATAGATTAAATAACACACTGGAAAAAGTTGATGATTGGTTAGAATACAATAATTTAAAACTAAATAAAACAAAAACCAAATTAATACAATTCAGACCCCACCAAAAGAAACCATTACAGATAAACTACAATTATAAAAATGTCAATTTTGATATAGTAAATTCAGCTACACTACTAGGCATAGAAATTGACACACATTTAAATTGGAAAACACATATAGAAAAGTTAGCTAGTAAACTGTCTTCATTTATTTATGCACTTATCCACTTAAAAAAGGTCACAAATCTTAATACAGCTCTTTCAGCTTACTATGCTTATGCTCATTCTAGACTAAGTTATGGTATTATTCTTTGGGGTAATTGCACAAATATTGACAAAATCTTCATATTACAAAAAAAGATTATTAGGATTTTAACAAATATAGACAAAATGGAGCATTGCAGACCTTACTTCAGAAAGCATGGCATACTCACCTTAACTTCTCTATACATTTTAGAATCTTGTAAGTTTGTTAAAAAACATATAAATCTATTCTCTCCGGTAAATACTATAAAAAGAAATAATCGCACTGAAAACAAATTACAAACCCAATTCTCAAAATTAAACCTAGTAACGGAAGGCCCCCATTGTATGACAATTAAAATCTACAATGGTATTCCAAATGCTATCAAAAAAACAGAAAATTTAAAGTCGTTTATAAAACAATTAAAATTATTCCTACTAAACAAAAATTATTATAATATTGAAGAGTTTTTTAATGATAAACAGATTGTTGGATGAGGTGCTTAGGTAAGTATATAATTATGTATTGTATATTTTCTTGCGTACTTTATTTAATTTGTATAGTTTTAAATTAATATAATTTTTAAAATATTGTATTTTAGACTGTGATGTATATATATAGTGTATAATAATTTTGTTACCTTTAACTTGTTTAATTCATAATTAACTATGTTACTTTCTAATATTTTTTATAATGAAGCTGCTGTCACCTCTTACGTTGCTGTGCCTTTGCAGGGCGTCACATGTACCTAATACCATGTATGTAACACCTAACTGCTTGTGACTTTGCAATGATTAAATGAATATGAATATGAATATGAATATGTTTATGCCTTTGGCGGCTAAGTAATAACCCTGGCAGGGTTGATAAGGTTGGTATTCCACTTCACAACCGACACGATAAGAAGAAGAAGAATATAGTCACACCGTATACTAACACTAACCACAAAATGTAACGATCTCCTTGAAAGTGTCTCAAAGAATAAGAAAACCTCGGGGTACTCTGTTCCGGCTTTATACGGAGCCAAATAGGATATCATTTTATAAAAAATTTCGCTAGAACAATTTCGCTGTTTTCGTTCAATAGGCCACAGTGGAGCCGCGTATATTATGTACGTTCCCTTACCCCGTGAATCATTAGATATTCGTATATTTCGTACCTATTTCTTTACTATTAAAAGATGAAACTCACGCCTCTTTCCCACCGGGGTAAGTTGAGACTATGGAAGTCCTTTGCTTCGATCTTGGCACACTTCTGTAGCTTCCTCCACATTATCAAGCGTTTCATATACGCCGGTTATGCGTGTATGTTACTTGATTGAATAAACGTATTAGAAAGGTATATAATACGTATATAGTAGGTATAGTTTTTCTAAGTATAGTGTATGCACCCTTGAAAAATCAATAGTTTTGTTTTTTATCATTTCTTTATAGAATCCCAAATAAGTTAAATATTTGAAGAAAGTTTATAACAGCCTCTATGGTCTAGTGCCTAGCCTTATGATCAGGATCTATCCAGGTTCCATTCCCGGTGAGATCATTGTCGAAATCATAGTGAAAAAGTAAGATGATTTCGTGCTTCGGAAGGCACATTAAGCCCTTGGCCCGCATTGAAGCAACGGAGTAAAGTATGATCCATGATGCCCCTTCGGTTGGTCGAGGGGAGGCCTGTGCCCAGCAGTGGGACGTATATAGGCTATTTATGTCTTTGTTTATTTGAATATATTTATTTGTCTATGCTGATATTTAAAATACAGGCGTAGTTGAAAGCCAAGAAGATATTTGAAAAGTATGTAATGTTAAGTATATACCTAACTTAACATTACATACTTTTCAAGTATATACCTAACTTAACATTACATACTTTTCAAATATCTTCTTGGCTTTCAACTACGCCTGTATTTTAAATATCAGCATAGACAAATAAATATATTCAAATAAACAAAGACGTAAATAAAATAACAGGAGACTGCCTGGAATAGCTAGGAATACAATGGGGCCTTATGATAACACCGGGGTTTGAACTTAGTTACCGCCGGGAAAACTGTGGACTGTGGAGCATTATTTATAGACACTACCTTTATACCTGTCTTCTGAAGCAGGAATACTTAGTATTCGTTACGGTGTCACTAACACCCATACCTACTTGTATGGCTACCTGTAGGTATGTACTTGTACGGTCACGAGAATTAATAATATGTATACACTTTGGTACCATGTCACATTAACTTTTTTGACCAATTAAACTATAAGTCTCACTAAATGTCAAATATGTTAGTGCGACAGAGTCCTAAAGTGGGTACATTATATTGCTCATGGCTGTAAGTGACATCGTAACGAATACTGAGAGGGATGATTCAGCTCATTATTCTGAGTTAAAATCAAGTGGAATTTTCCAAAGTAAAGCCTCGGTAAAGTATAAAATTGAAAATAATTTTAAAACTAAAAAAAAACATTAATTTTGCGACGGAAATTTCCACTTGATATTATCTCAGAATCATGGTCTGAATCTTCCCTCAAACCTTCCCTTCCCTTTGCGTCACGATGTCACTAACACCCTGTATACCTGTATATATTTATAATTTAACACAATAAAGACTTAAGTATATTTTTTTATTTAAGAACTTGTCAAATACAAAGGTAGGTACTTACCTATTTTTATAGAAAATAACACATTTCCGTTACATTCGCCTCCTGGTTCACACAGACGGATGAACTTCATTCCCGTAATACTGTTTCCAATAAAATATTTTTACACGCAGATGGGCAGAATGGCTGCTCCCTCTAGCCACGAGAAACAAATATATTGCGATTTGCTCCTTCATTTTCTCGCAAAGGTATTTTATTGCCTTGGGTCTCTCATAAATTCCTTACTCACTCAGAGAGAAAAATAAGGTCTAAGCTCTGGAGGAAATTGGTGCGAAAAATAACTTGTATTAGACCATTCTTATCTCATGAGTGCAGGGCTAGTTATTACTTATGAGAGCTATTGGGTCGGACCTTCGTTAGTAAATTGCTTAGTACCTACTCTTAGGTTATGATGCCCTGGTACTGGGAATAGAAGACAATAATTGGTAGCGTATGGAACAAATACGCAATCCTTCATGATATGGACTTACTTACCTACGTAAGTAGTCGTTACATGAGCCATGTCAGGGGCCTTTGGCCGCTCAATAGGAACCCTGACCCAGGGTTGATGAGGTTGGTAGTCCACCTCACAACCCATACGATAGAAAAAAATGAGATGGATAGATCTATAATAATCGGAAGACAAGTTGAAACCACTTTTATCCAATTTTAATCTCAAGATGAACCGCTTGGGGACAGTTGCGTGATAGGTGTATGTTAGAAAGGACATATATAATCTGTCGTTCAGTTTCTGGAACAATCTAATATAAGCTAGTCTATAAGATCTCTTTGCTGGGCAAAAGCCTAACCTTCCTCTTTCCATTTTTCGAGGAAAAATACTAATATTATTTATATGCCACAAGATTTCGGATTTTCCGTTAAAATCTGTTGTGAGAATACCTAGAAACGAACTGTCGCAAAGTAAAATAATATCGAACTAAAACTATTTCCTTTGAAAACAGAATGTCGACGCGGTAACTGGAACTCATTAGTCAGAGTCCGTAATAAATCAAAGAAATCTTTTAAAATCCTGTCGTAATGAATTTCCACTCGAACTGAAAGTAGCTTTAATTAGAAATTTCTGGCTTAAGTATGCCAAGTATTCTAGACCATGTTATTAAAAATCTGCATTACTTATTAAACAGCGTTTTCTGTTGAATTTACTATATGTTAATTGTAAAATGAATAAAGAATATACCTTTAAATAATTACACGTTAAATTAATTAATGTTTTATTTATTTATTTTATTTTATTTATTTATTTAGGTACAATGTTAATTAATTAAAGTTAAATTAATGAATTAAAGTTACAAGAGCTATTTTAAGGGCTTTTATCGGCTCGATAGTAACCCTGACATTGTCGGTCATTCGATCTCACGACCCACACAAGAGAAGATTTTATTTAATTACTGGCGTACGTACTTATCTTTTTCCAGCTAAGTAGTTAATGCCATCTGCGTCAAATCTACAATAAGTCCGTCAAAAAAAATCTATTAAAGCTTTAGCAGTACCGAAACTAGAAATAATTCATAACTCGCTTTCTTACTAATATATCACATTCAAAGATAAATATTACTTATTTAGAAAAAGTATATAGAAAACAACATAGTGCTAGAAGCATGGCGCCATCTACACTTTTTGTCATAAGCACTGACATACTATAAACAAATAGACTCACATTCGTTATGGAGTTTTTCAAAAAACGCGTCCGAACCGTGTTGTAAATACGCAGATAGCACAAGTTCGTTCCCTCAAATTAAGCTGTTATGGCTGTTCAAATAAAATGTAATATCGGTTGAACAGTGTCATTACACGCCGTTGCTAGTGACAAGACGCGCCGCGTATATTTTTTACAGTGATTGGTTGTCTATCTGTTTTACGATGACAATGGTCATAAGACCTTTTCAAATAAAAATCTTTTGGAATATCGCGCTTTCCAGCCAGCATGATGTGTCTAGAAGAGGTCACATAATCACATTATCAATATAATTATTTCAGAAATAACAACTCTTATTCTGAGAATACTATAAACATGAATGGCAGTTTATGAAAGGCAACATTGCAGAAACTTTGTCAATAAAACGCGAAATTCGGGTGCCAAATGTGCGAAACATTTAATTGATTCGAGCATAAATTACTACAGTCCTATTGACCTATTGTTTTGCGAATGAGTGCGGTGACTTGGTTTAGCCAAAGTAGATCCGTAGCTGAATTAGATCTGATTTTTTTATTGTAACTGAATATCATCATCATCATCCACGCTCTTATCGGTGTAGCAGTTTCTATAACTTCTTCTTTTTTTTCTTTTTTTTTTGGTGACGGCATATAATATTAATAATATGTTACAATATAATATTTATATCTAACATTTTAGAAGAGGTTTGAATTTTTTAATTTTAAATTCAACACATTACATAACATTGCATTACTAACATTGTATTAGCAGAGGTGTCAAATTTACTTAATACATAATATGTATCTATGTATTACGTATAAATGGGGTATATATGGGTGTATATTATACACCCACTTCTCGCCAGCTCTGTTGAAGTCCCTTTAAATAGGGGGCCAATTGCCACTAACCGGGAACAGATCCTGTAAACTACATGATATCAATTATTATCTATGATCCAAACATGAATTCAAACTTATAAAGTCGAAATTTGAAATTCAGTATTATGCTATGTATGTATATATTTTTTGTTTAGAGGAGATTTTGTTTTATATTGAACACATCACTGTGATTCAAATGCTATGACCCTTTGTTTTCGTTGAAATGCGAAATATAATATTACCTTCAGAGTAGAATTACGTGTAGCGTTCATATTTTCAGAATTGATCGCTTTAATCTGCCCCTTACACTTAGCACCCGAAAAATATAAGTTATTATAAACATAACATTAACATAAATCCCAATTGGGATGATCAGACGTACATCCACCGCAAGATAAACTAAGTACTGTGGGTACCTCTCAGCAAGCTTTCTGTTACATCAATGTGATAGGTGGTGAGCCAACTTAGTGAAAACTGAACTTAAGATAAAACATTGGTGCAAGTCTATACTAAATATAGTTAATGTATGGAAACTTAGCTGATGGTGACAACGAACTTGAAACTTTACAACTGATTCCACTCTCAACCTGAATAAGTTAGTCGTCTTTATTATTTAAAAGCATTTTCGAGTTCTTTCACTTAATTAATTAATAAAATATTCTACTATAACACTGAACTTTACTAATTTATTAGCGCAGTAAAGAAAAAGTAAATCTGGGAAAAATCTGTTACTTATTTTATTCTTATTCTTAAATGATTGACAACGATGCCATCTAATTGCCTGCCATTTTCATAATAATATACGCAGAAAATGAAAGGGAACGGAATTATCCGTTCCGGAATTATCCGTATCCATTAGGATAGACATAAAATTTATGGGACATTTTACATTGGCCAATAACCCGACCGTATTGAGCTGACAGCACGTCAAACGGGTTACATACAGCGAGATGCCTATTTGATTCGCACGGGTTAGTCATTCATTCATTTTAAAATTAATAACTATCAATCATCTGTACCTTTCGTTTTCGGTGAATAAGAATTTCATTTGTCAGTGAATTACATGACCCAAAACACGGGTTTCGTATGACGTCACATATAACAAAATAAAATAATTGAGAAGCTCAGTGGCGCAGCGGTAAACGCGCTCGGTCGGCGATTGTTAATGTTAAGCAACTTTCGCAAAGGCCGGTCATAGGATGGGTGACCAAAAAAAAAAGTTTTCATCTCGAGCTTCTCCGTGCTTCGGAATGCACGTTAAGCCGTTGGTCCCGGCTGCATTAGCAGTCGTTAATAACCATCAATCCGCACTGGGCCCGCGTGATGGTTTAAGGCCCATCTCCCTATCCATCCATAGGGAAGGCCCGTGCCCCAGCAGTGGGAAAGTTAATGGGCTGATGATGATGAGGATTCAAGTAATACTGTTTGATAGTTTCTAAGTTTGACTTCACTTGGTAAAATGTCACGTAATCAACCGTTTTCGCGCGAAATTTAAACTATATAAAGCTTTTTCAAGAAAATAAAATATTTTAAGAGGTCTATAATAAGCGTTCGTTATATTAAAAATAATTATCCGAAAAAGGTCAAATAGCCAATTATATTAATTACCCCAAAATATGAGTTTCCCTATTACTAGGAAATACTCATTTTTAATTACCATTCAAAGTACATTCAATGTTTTTCTTAAATAGGATATAACCACAATTTAGCTTGAAAATAACATTTCGATATTGTCCTTTTCATCAATCGGAATTGGTCCAATTTCGTCAAAGAGAAATTAATCCAAGACTTTAGATCTGGTTACGATTGAAGTCGAGGGATTTCTGTGCAACTTTGGGAACCACGGCAATAAACGCTACATTCTGACTACACGCGCAACCTACAGCTGCGCCTTACCCAATTGTTTTTTTTTGTCGTGACTTATTCTAGATTTGCCGCAGATGGCATTAACTACTTGGCCGGACAAATGGGGAGCGCTGAGGGCTCTCACTCGGTACAGTCTTACCCAACTATTTTTAAACCATAGGAAACAATGGTCCCGCCTCAAAACTTATCCACTGAAAAAGAAAAGGACGGGAAATCGACAAGCATACAATTTATGGAACACACATCAATTTTAAGCAGAAATTTAAAAATCCCTAGCAGTTTGTAATAATGAAGGAGGACACTCTTCTTCTTTGCGAGTCGATGGCGATCGAAACTAAATTTTTGCTGACCAATAATTGGCCACGCTTAGGCTTAAGGAGGACACTGATCTAGCGGTTTGCATGGGAGGAATGTCGACCACATATCATCGGTGATGTCGTTAACTGACGTATCTGAAATTTTTGGCAAACCTGATTTCCACCTTTTGGTCAAAAAGACACAAATTATTTTAACCAAATATTGCAGATACGTCAGTTTGCAAAAACATCCACAAATTATGGATGGATCTTGGCCGCCTTATACGACTTTATACGAGTAGTTTCGATCAAAACATACTTGTACATAATGGCCCCGATTCCTGGAGACACCGCCTAATTTTATTTTAAGTTATATCCGTCATTTTCATATCCGTCGAAAAGGAAAGGGACGGATGATTCCCAGCTCTTAATTTTAGGAAGAATGAGTAAATGAATGTGTCGGGTTATTGACTGATGTAAAATTTTTAGACGGTTGGTTTAGATTTGTGCTTAAAACTGACGTGTGTTCCATAAATTTTATGCTTGTCGATTACCCGTCCCTTTCCTTTTCGGCGGATAAGAAAATGACAGATATAACTTAAAATAAAATTAGATGGTATTTACAGGAATTAGCACCAATATGATAGTTTCTAATTATTCAAATCAGTTACTTTTTATTAAGTACACGTCAAAACACGAAATTTCTATGGAATTTGTATGAAAAAGAAACTTGTGATGTCATAGAACAACGTGACAAAATGTCGCGCTTATTACATTATTATTATTACATTTTTCTTTATTAAAATTCATAAAAAGGTTAAATAGAAAAAATCTAATCTTTTTTGTCATCATTACGTCTGTCTTTATTTTGTAATCGGCCACGGCCTCCGTGGTCCAATGGTTGAGCGTTGGGCTCACGATCCGGAGGTCCCAGGTTCGAATCCACAAAAAGACATATCACAAAAATCACTTTGTGATCCCTAGTTTGGTTAGGACATTACAGGCTGATCACCTGATTGTCCGAAAGTCAGATAAGCCGTTGGTCCCGGTTACTACTTACTTACTGATGTAAGTAAGTGAGTAATCTTTACATGAGCCATGTCTGAGGCCTTTGGCGGCTCAATAGTAACCCTAACACCAGGGTTGACAAGTTTCGTAATTCAACTCACAACCCACACTAAAGAAGAAGAAGATTTAATAATCAGAATTTCATAATTAATCTTTGACCTAGGAAACTACCCAATTTGTATCGTCATTGTACATAATATCGTTGAGCCTTATTTTAACTCCATTATGTTATGTAAATATGTCCCCAATTCGCTCGTTTATAATAAATGCATTAATAAAATATTAACTGGATTACCGGAGCATAAATTCCCCTTAATTAAAATCATATTACGCAGAACTTAATAAAAACTTCAAGCTATCGAACGGCGGTTATGTACAATGATGGACGACGGCACAAAGCAAATAAGTTAGTGATGTGACAAGTCAAAACTCATTTTTTTTAAACCGATTACCTCGATTTATAATTCCACTAAATCGAGTTACTTGTTGTAGAAACTTTGTATATAGTAATAACAGTAAATTGCAGCCAATCAGCTCGCGACACCAAACACTTCAGGACTCCGATACCGACCCCGCCGGCGTGGTTGACGACTTCCCTCAATCAGCACTTATCGCTATCGACCCGCCAGGGTCGATTAATTCTTTCAAATATTTTTCCTCTCAGATGACGCCCTGAGCCGAGGTTCGCGCCCAACTGGGCACCCTCAGGCCTGTTGTCTTAAAACGTTGTACCGGGTGAGAGCCTTCAGAAGTAGTTAATGCCACCTGCGGCAAATCTACAATAAGTCTAAAAAAATAACAGTAAAAGTAGTAGTGATAGTTTAGACTATTCTAGTAAAGTTCTCTCCAGTATTCGTAATCCGTTATAGGAAAGTCTTTGTAATAAGAAAACTACATGCACTTGCGGCGTTTAGTTTTAAATAAGTTACCAACTCGTCGAAAATTCCACGTTCTCTACATTAATATTTAAGACATACGTACCACTTACGTACTTTGTACACTGTTGTAGAGGTTAAAAATAAAAAAAGATAGTTTGGTGTTCAATTTCAGGTTTATATTTGAATAAAAATCTTCATCATCGTGATCTTCATGGTTGGATTTCCGATATCTATAATTATCTGGTGTTTTCGTCACCTCCAATGCGATTGTAATAGAAGTTAGCAGCCCGACAAATAATGAGCATAGTATGCTCCTATCGTTACATCACTAAGATCGATACAAATGTTATATAAATGAATATATAAATGTTAATATCAGGCCCCGAATTTGTGTGATTTGTGAAAGGGCGATGTAGGCGTTTCTATTGGACATCCAACTCGGGTTACGGTCGGCTTACTGGACGAAGCTTAGAGTTTTATGAAGCGTCTTAGGTAAACTTGTTTGGGACGAAAAGTCATTTCACTTTTTTATGGTAGAAGATGTCTTGGATACAAGTTTCGTTTTAAGTCGATCGGCGATGGTATTAAGTCCACTTACCGATTTTTCTTTATTTCTGTTTTTCTTGTAAGCAAGTTACTATTTTTTAAAAGCACATGTATTTAGATACTATCGGAGAAGTATAAAAGCTGCTATTTTAGATTCCATCTTTTCCTCTCTTCCAAATCTCAAAGGTTATTCTCGCTAATTTAAGAGCCACCCTCGTGTCGGTGTGGCATTCTCTATGCTACTTTTTTTAGGAAAAATAGGGCAGCGGTTTCCCTCTTGCCTTCCGCCCCGCAGTACTCAGTCTGACGCGAGTGGGATGACGACCAGCGTAGTCTATTTCAGAGCTGTACTAGGACTGCTATCCTCCGTCTCTGAATAGTACTGACAGTTACTGCTGCCCTCTATTAGGTTTCAGGTTACAGTCCCTATGACTTGCCTCTTCCGTCCTGCATTACCATATTGATAGATAGATAGATCATTTATTGGCATGAACACAGTACAATGGTCTTAATAAGTAATAATATATCCGTCCCATCCCCATCTCCGCCTCTGCAACCAGTAGTGAGGTCTTCACCCGTATCCCTGGGCAAGGGTTCTACGTTACCACGTAAAAGTTATCCTAAATTATGAAAAAGCCTTTAGTGCAGAGAATGGTGTCATTGTGTGTCGCCAAAACACTTAATTTAGAATTATTGTAATTAAATATTTTTGTTCTGTTTTGGTCATTCTGTTGCCTTTGTTGTACCGTCCCGCATGCAGGTATTTATGACAAATTCCTGGTAGTAGGCCGCCTACTTCTACTGCAGTTATATGTTATAATACATTTTTGTACGTTCTGGTTGCGTGCAATAAGTATAATGATTTGATTTTATAAAGGCGAGATGGAACTATATTTTCAAGTTACATCACAAACATTGACGGGAAGAACCGAAGCGGTTATTGAATTGCGACAACATACGAACCCTGTGGGTCCCAAACACGACCGTATAATTAGGTCCACGTAGTGACCTACAAACTGAGAACGACCGCCGGTAACATGTTTTGTGCAGGGAATAATGCATTGTAATAATATTATGGTTCTCATTATAATTATGATTCGGATGCCATGATTAGAACTTTCAGTATAATTTCTCAATTTTTTGATTGATTTTGCCAGGCCTTTAAAAGGAATCAAACAAAAAAACAGTACGATTGATTCCAAATACCTATCACATAAACAGCTTACATGAAACAGATTAAAGAGAAGGCGAACGTCGTGTCTTGGGGGTTAAAATGGCCAATTTGAAGCAATTCATCTAAGAAAGCAATATTACTATTTGACATTTCGCACATCTAGTTCTTAAAAGTCATAAATGTTAAAAAAATCTGGAATTGAGTTAACTTAGTAATTAACGTAGATATGGAAAAACAAAAATCGTTAAAGCGCTCTACTGTAAAATTTAAAAAAATACATTTATGTCTTTAAAGAACTAGATGTGCGATTTGTTTGCATTGCGCAGTTACTTTTATATGTGCAAATGTCAAATTGCAATATTGCTTTCTTAGATGAATTGCTTCGATGTGGCCATTTTAACCCCCCTTATAAGGAGGTGAAGGAATTGGTCTTTGATAGACAAGAATGGAATTGAGGAGCTCGGTGGCGCAGCGGTAAACACGCTCGATCTGCGATTGTTGAAGTAAAGTAACTTTCGCAGAGGCCTTCGCGGGACTTCACTTGTCGTTATATATACAGGGTGTTAGTTACATCGTACCGAATACTGAGAGAGATGATTCAGACTATGATTCTGACTAAATATTAAGTGGAATTTTCCGTCGCGAAATTAATGTTTATTTTGTGTTTTTTATTTTTTATAATTTTTATTCAATCATCTCCTTCAGTAGTCGTTACGATGTCACTTACACCTCGTACAAGTACGTAAATGTATATGAATTATAGAAGCTGATATAGCGTTTATTGGCTACCATAATTATGATAATAACCCACATAGGATTATTCGTCGCATTTCGGATACAAAATCAAAAATAATTTTCATTTTCGCTACCGATAGGAAATCCCACCTCCAAATAATACGAGTACCTAGTTCTCTATTTATAGCTAGGTCCACGGAGTGACCTACAAACCAGTGATGTGCTGTTCTTGGGAATAGTCCCTAAGAACGTTCCCATTGTATAAACTCTTCAATAAGGTCTTGAGTAAGGACACTTGCTTCTTTTATTTTTCAAATTGTTCTTCCTTGTACTCTGGTCTTATCTGCCTAAAGGTTCTATTTATTTATTTATAAAAAAGGTACACTAACAGCTTATATAATAAAACATTAAATAAAATAAAAGTTACATCAGGCATTAGACTGTTACATAAGCCAATTATAGGTGCACACAACATTTGCAAAGTGAGACAACGTAATCGTTTAGTAGATAACTAAATAATAAAATTTAAAAAACAGATAATTAAAAAAATACATAAAACAGTAAAATATAATTATACAGGTAATAAAGGTCCTTTTACCTAAGCTATACGCCTTTTTATCTTATTCTTTATAGTACACATAACAAGGAAAAACAAAACAATGAAAATATAAAACAAAAGGTGGGCTTATCTCTAAAAGAGATCTCTTCCAGCCAAACCTGCATGGTGGGAAATATTATGGGGTTTAGGCGGTCACTCACTGTACCTTATATAGAAGAAAATAAAAATAAATGTAAACATATTTATTTATATATATACAGGTAGTATCTAATAAATATGAATGAAAATTATATTTAAATATGAAATATATTTCTATAATATACACCTACATATTAATAAGTACTACATAGTCTAATAAATTTATATAAACATCAATATACCTACTACATATATCATAAATAAATATTAATACAGACGGACGGAAAAACAATGGAAAAGGAAGTTTGTAAAGGAGTGAGGGTTTTTTGAGGAGCTCGGTGGCGCAGCGGTAAACGCGCACGGTCTGCGATTGTTGAAGTTAAGCAACTTTCGCAGTGGCCGGTCATAGGATGGGTGACCACAAAAAAAAGTTTTCATCTCGAGCTCCTCCGTGTTTCGGAAGGCACGTTAAGTCGTTGGTCCCGGCTGCATTAGCAGTCGTTAATAACCATCAATCCGCACTGGGCCCACGTGATGGTTTAAGGCCCGTTCTCCCTATCCATCTATAGGGAAGGCCCGTGCCCCAGCAGTGGGGACGTTAAAGAGCTGATGATGATGATGATGATTTTACTGGCGGGAACATTCCCGCGAACAGCACATCACTGCTGCAAACTGGCGGCGGTCGACCGCGACATGTTTTATGCAGCGGGTTGTGCACCGTAATAATATTTGTGCGAGCCACCCTGTGACGTGCTGACGTTATGTCTGACCGACAACCGGCCGCCTGCACCTACTGAATTCGGAAGTTATTAGTTCATTAATACGAGTATGTATCGTTGGTGGTAGAGTCAAAGCCAATCTCATTGAGTGTTAAATAAAAATTCGTTTATTTTCAATGTACGAACACCAAAGTTGCCCAGAAAGCCCCGTTGGTAGAACGCATGCCTCTCGCTTTGAGATCGCAGTGCAGGTTCGAATCCAGCACAGGCCTAAACCAATGATTGTCGAATTTGTTTTCGAATTCATGTTGATCACAAAATATGATTATCAAGTTCTCAGTGGTGAAGGAAAACATCGTGAGGAAACCCACATTCCCGGAAATGCATTTTCGGAGATGTGTAACTTAACCTGTGTTGGGCTGGTTTTCCTTTCGCGGGTCAGATAGGCAGTCGCTTATATAAAAAACTGGACCTGTTAAATCTTCAGGTTAGGTAAGCGGACCCTGTGAAAAACGGGATAATGATAGGGAGATGATAATCACCAATGTACACTTATTGTATACCTACCTCCACAAAGAGTGATAAAAATAACCAGTCACCTATCTGCTTGTCCAGCTTCTTCGTTCTATAGATTTCATTCGTTTTTATTTCCTTAAGTTAAGAGTTTAAAAATGTCATAACGTCTATCACATTATAGAGGAAGTACCTAAGTACTTGAGTAAGCTTTTTGTAGTAGAGATGGAAAATTTAAGCCTATTCAGTGTTTTTACTCATAGCGGTAATTTTTTGCTAAAGTGATTTGTGTCTTATTGACAATTATAAGAAGTGGAAATCAGTTTTACCAAAAATTGCATATACGTCAGTTAGCGATACCAGAGACGACATAATATGACAAATATCAATAACCACATAATTCACAAAACGACCCGAGCCCCACAACTGACGAGATAGAGCGGGATCAATTTTTCGAGTTCATTTCTGGATAACCGAGTGCGGTTGCTCACCAAAAGGAAACTTTCCAAATTGGAATAGTTCCCTGGATATTTCGCTGCGGAATCCATCTTTGTGGGGGTGGGCGGTCGAGGGGTGCCCCTGTTGCTTTTTTCATGTGAATAACTCGATTTGTGGCGCCTCTATTTTTGACAGTTCTTTGATTAGAGATTCTGTGGAATAGACCGTATGAAATATGTTATCAGGGTAGATTCACGCAAGTCGAATCACTAATCAAATGTTATAATTATTGCTTTTTGTACTCGTAAGACCGAATGTCCTTTTAAAGTCCAAACACTAAAATCCAAATGTTTAACTTTTGTGTCTGGAAATCTCGGCCTTACGAGGTTGAAGTATTTAATAATCGAATAATAATCTTGTGCTCCATACAATTGAGCAGTACATGCTGTCTTCTGAGCAGACTGCAGCCGTCCACGTGTAGATGTCGAGGCCAGATCGTAGAATTGATCATTTCATGATGTGTTCGACCATTTCATTAAATGGTCATATTTCATAAAATAGCCAACTTCAAAATTAATGATATTTCAATCAAGATTTGGCCATATCATATAGGCGGTGTCCATGCTATGTGGTATAATAAAAATGCGAATATTCGATTAATTTCTGAGGTCAAAATTATTTACCTAATGGATACTATCAATATGGAAAATTGTACAACTATACATTGATTCATCGATTATAATAATAATATCAATCAAGTTTTAAAAATGATCGACACCAGCGCCACTACCAGTGGATAGTGTTACTAATTTTACGATATGATTGCCAACGTTTGGCCATATCATGAAGTAATCATGCATTTAGTTGCTAATATCGTTAAACGTTTTGTGTTCATTGATCAGGCCAAACTACATCATGAATGATATTCTATTTCATGAAATATGACCATTTCATGAAATGATCGACATTATCATGAAATGATCAATTCTAAGGTCTGGCCACGACATCGACGTTTGCTGCCGATGTATGAAATGTCAACTGCAGGTATCGATGTAGGTCGGCAACTACCGACGCGTCATCGGCATCAAGTGTGTCGACATTTTATGCCGATGCCGAAAGTGGGGGAGCAATGTCGATTCGTCTCCCACACTAGTTTAACCTACCACGTCAATACTATGTTAAAATGCTCCTAAGTTAGCGACCAAATATTTTTCACTCCGCTTTACTGACTATGAATTATGTATGAGAGTCAAAGCTGCTTCTTACGTCGACTAGGCGACTGTAGGATGTCTCTACTTGTAGATTCACATTGTACTTTGGACCTAAAAGTGTTTTATTATTAGTAATGAAATTACCTTTTAAAATAAATAAATAAAAAGTCATTTAACTTTTAACTAAATATTATAAAAGCTTTTGTTAACTGGCGAAATCTAACGCAAGTTACTTAAATTAATAAAGAATAATTCCTCCATCCTATGTAAACACATGAAAGTAAAAGCGTACTTAATATATTTTTGGATTTCTTCAGATTTGTAGAGCAGTCAAATTGATTTTCCCAATGATTCAAGTGTGAAGGAATAGGTAACACATTATAGTCATCATCATCTCCTAGCAATATCGCGTTTTTCACAGAGTCCGCTTACATAACCTAAAGATTTGATCCGGTTTTTTACAGAAGCGACTGCCTGTCCGACCTTCCAACCCGCGAAGGATTAACCAGCCCAATACAGGTTAGGTCACAGACCTCCGAAAATGCATTTCTCGCGAATGTGGGTTTCCTCACGATGTTATCGTTCACCGCTGAGCACGTGATAATCATTTATGATCCAAACATGAATTCGAAAACAAATTCTGTATATTCCTATCACCTAAGTCGATAAATTCGGTCACATTTATAGAGATATATTCTCATTGGCCCATATGGGTTTATTTTGGGTGATATGGGGAGAGATAAATCCACATTCATCCCAAGCAAAGAAACAAGAGAAATGTGTCATGAACGAAGCAAACGGAATTCCATAGTCTCTGCTTACCCCTACTGGAAATAGGCGAGATCATAAGATCCAAACATGAATTCGAAAACAAATTCGATTATAATTGGTTTAGGCATGTGCTGGATTTGAACCTGCGACCTCAAAGAGAGAGCCAAACGTTCTACCAACTGGGGTACCACGGCTCCACAGGTTACAGTTTTGCCTTAAAATGGCTTGCATATCTGTAGACTATTGCTTTAAGGGTAATCGCTGCAGCTTTCTTAAAAAAAGGAAAACGTGAAAAAGTTATATAAATATATACAATGGAAATATCTATTGCTGGTACCTACCTACTTTATTACAGGGACATTAATGTCTATAGGTCACACATATATCGATGTTTATGGCACAGATAAGCCAGGGTTTATCTCGCCGGTCCAGGATTCAGGGGTTGTAATTTTTTTGCCCAGTTGTACGATTTATGACGATATAAACCCGGGGCGAACGTGGGCAGTTATGCAGACGGAGTGAATTTTTCAACAGGCCCCTTTATATGAACAGAACTCATGTAACATCCGGAAGCTACAATTTTATGTTTCTTTATAGCTATCTTACTTTATATATTATTAAGTACTTATTTTTTTATTTTATTTGAGGACAACACACATAAATGTATGATGAAGAAAAAAGTTGTTGACTCAATCTTTTACTTCTATCGTGTAGGTTATTATTAAGGGTGTCATGTAACGATTACATACTTACATCAGTATGTGGTAACCGGGACCAACGGTTTAATGTGCCTTCTGAATCACGGATCATCTAACTTTTGAACGCACGGGTGATCAGCCTGTAATATCCTACAAACTACTTAGGGATCACGAAGTGATTTTAAGTGGTTGACTCAATAATTTAAATAGATAGGTAAAATACTTTATTGAGCACAATGGTCACAAAATACAGAAATAAGGACATCATATACTTACAGAAAAGCACAACAGGCGGCCTTATTGTGAGCAGCAATTTCTTCCAGGCAACCTTTGGGTACAGGAAAAATTAACACTAACAACAATAACACAACACAACAACACTATTCGAACTTATTTGCATGGGTAACTAGTTCATTTTGCGATGAATGTACCTAAGACTGACTACCCCGATTGGGTATGTAGACTTGAGTTTATGTTACGTTATAACTAATTTCGTTAGTATATTCCTACCACCTAAGTCGATAAATATTCGGTCACATTTACAGATATATATTCTCATTGGCCCATATGGGTTTATTTTGGGAGATATGGGGAGAGATAAATCCACATTCATCCCAAGCAAAGAAACAAGATAAATGTGTCATGAACGAAGCAAACGGAATTCGGTCTCTGCTTACTCCGGTGGGAAATAGGCGTGAGTTTATATTTCAACGTATGTAGTTAGATACTTAAAATGTGGCTCTCGTTATTCGTGTTATATTGTAATATTAATATAAATTTTCCTGTACCCAAAGGTTGCCTGGAAGAAATTGCTGCATGAGCAATAAGGCCGCCTGTTGTGCTTTTCTGTATATGTTGTCCTTATCTCTGTATTTTGTGTCCATTGTGCTCAATAAAGTATTTTATCTATCTATCTATTAATATTTCGTATTGTAAAAATAAAAAATGCTACAAACAGTAACTATTTACTCAATTTTCGTTAAGCATACAAAAAATCACAACAAACTTTAATATATATTAACTAACTGAGCTTCATTTATTTAAGTAAGACTTATTTGTTATATGAAAATTCGCCTTCCAGCTGAAGAACAGCCAAACTATCTAGAAATAGAGCAGACGTCTGGAGATATAATATGTATCAAGGTTTATAATATTTATGGAGCTTTCCGTGAAGTGCCGGAATGGAAATAGGACCACTCCAATTCTCATTCGGATCTCACTGCAGATGATATGTACTGGCAAAATTGGTGTCATAATGGCGGGAGCAATTACTTAATGTTGAAATTCCATATTGTTAGGAACATTACTATGAACTAGTATATATAGTCCTCCTTGTCGTATGCGACAACGGCGACCTCAGTCTCTTCTCTCGTGCGTTCGAATGTGACTGGCAAAGCCAAACTTTGTTCTGAAAACCCGGTCACATTTTTTATGAACTAGTACTCACTATATGATATCTTTTTAAAACGTTAAACTGCGGTTCTGACGGAGAAGGACATTATATCGTCCTAATGAACCGATTATTCTAGTCATAGAGGCGGCCGATCAGCCATGCCGTGGACCCGTGGTAGCCCAGTTGGTGGAATACTTGCCTCTCACTTTGAGGTCGCAGGTTTAAAAGTAGCACAGGCTTAAACCAATGATTGTCGAATTTGTTTACGAATTCATTTTGGATGATAAATAATTATCACGTGCTCATCGATACCGACTCTGCCGGTGTGGTCGTCAAATTCCATTTAGTGATTATCGCTATCGGCCTCCTAGGGTCGATAAAAAAATAAGTTATGAAATAGTACTAGGTTGATAGCATACCTGACAATATTGAGTTCATCAAGTTGTTTTTAAAAGAAAGAAAGAAACGTTTATTTAGGGGTCTGTGACTTGTTTAAACCAGCTGTATGGATAAAACATCGCTCCCTTTTCATAATGTATATACTATGTACATCATTATGAAAAGGGAGCGATTGCTTCTCTTTATTTTGATCAGAATAATAATGGGTGGAAAATGTAATTGTGCCTGGGTGTAATAAAAAGGGCATTTATAGAGCATTAGAGTAAAAGAGCATTTATACCCAAAAACAAAGGATGAAAGATGCATAGTGTCTGTTATCCATGAAATTAGAAGGAAGGAACGAAGAAAAAACTGTACAACGCCATCTATATTGATTTTGAGAAACGTACCCTGGAAAGTTCCTCATTGTTCTCCCGATCATTGGCTGTACAGGAAAACATTAAATTATAACAAGGTCGTTTTATATTGCAGGCAGGAGGTCATTAGTGAGTGAAACGAGTGCCATACACGGTTTCAAACGAAAACGTTTAAAAAGGTCCTCAGGTGAGTATTTTCATACCAAGTACCCGTTTGAACCCTCGTTAACAATTTGTATTTCAAAAAGAGTTTACGTTTCAACTGAGCCTTAATTAAAAGAACACTTTGTAACGTTATTCTCATGGCTTACGGCCTTGAATTCCAGGAATCGTTTTAAATAATACAAATTAATAGACAGAATGTTTTTTTCGTGTTGCTTTCGTTTTAGTCTTTACGTACGTCCCATTGCTGAGCTCAAGCCTTCCCCTAAGAGACCCCCACACTAGCGTCTTTCGAGCGTCGTCTTCAGCTTTCGACGTCAGCGCCGCGCAAGGTCGGCGTTCGGCAGCAGGCCAGCGCTTACGTCGCGCTGATGCTGGCACGACGACGACGCTCGAAAGACACTAGTGTAGGAGTATCTTTCAACCTTAGACAGTAAGCATACTCCACCACGCTTCTCCACTGCGGATTGGTGCATATGATTGGAATTGTTCTGTCTATGTACCTGAACATCTCCGACCGCAAAAAATAAATATACACATACTTACAACAATTAGATAACAGCTTTTTTTTCCCACTGGAGTAGCGTGGTGGAGTATGCTCCTTTCCTCCTCCGGTTGACTGAGGGGAGGCCTGTGCCCAGCAGTGCGACGCATATAATATGTAGTATATTATGATAAGTATGGTCTTATTTTCTCTCGATTCTCATGGTTGTCAAGTAGTCGCTGTGATCCTGTGGTATACCGGCTTGCTTCTCAAATGATTAGCGCCGGTTCAAACCCCGGAACCGGACTTGCACCAACGAGTTATTAAGTAATTTATCTGAGACAGTTGGCCCGACTAATATAGACGGCGATACGGCTCACCATCTATTACGTTGGAGTACTAACTACTTACACCTCGCCGAACTTTCTGTTAGACCTATCGTCTTGCGATGGATGTACAGTCATGAGATGATAATGTACCCACTTTAGGACTCTGTCGCACTAACATATTTGACATTTAGTAAGACTTACAGTTCAATATGCTAAAAAAGTTAATGTGACATGGTACCAAATTATATAGGTACATATTAATGCTCGTGACCGTACCTATGACTACCCCAATTGGAATATATTCGTGAGCTCATGTTACGTTTATGTCTGTAGATTCTCGGCCAGAGTTGGTGTACACGTTCATCGAGCAAGCGGTGCAGCCGGGTGCTCAGGTAGCACTCAAGTGCTCCGCCGTGGGTGAGCCGCCGCCCCGCTTCCGGTGGACTTTGGACGGACAGACCATACCTTCACATCATGGGTAATTTGTACTTCACCCCAATATCTTAATTTTTTTACACTTACTTACACACAAATCTTTCACTCCCACAGGGTTACCGGAAGAAATTTCTGTTATAAATAATTTGTGCATTTTGTCTCTCTTCACGTTGTCGTATAGTCTTTATGTGTCATATCTTGTGTTCAATAAATGTGCATTCAATACTCTATTTGGTGCCTCTAATATATTCTCTAATGTAATTAAAATATGATGGAAGTTTTAGAAGATACTGGATAGGTAGGTACTAAATATGTTTTTTAGTTTTACGTGTATGTCTTTTGAATGGGAAAGGTACTATATTTTTTAGTTTAGGTACTAAATAGTACTAGACGGGTACTAGGTATATCTAAAAATATGCAATTTCAATATTAAGCAATTATTTCCGCCATTTTGACGCCAATGTTAGACCGGTCCAATATTCGGTAACGTAATTATTGCTAATATTCGCTTTCTTAGTACATTGTAAAGCTGTTCAGCTCAGCATATCTGTAGTTGAAACCTTATTACCCTAATATATTTTAGAATCACAGCAACAATTGCATGCGGCTATCTAAACTGCGTCTGTAAAATACGAGTGTAGTGTAGGTAACGTACCAACAGACAGTTATTTATACCGCCCATCCGTTAAACAGTTTGCTTTAAACATCTCTATACTATGTACGTTTGTTTAGATCTCTGCATAAATAGCAATGTCTTGTCTCTGAAAGTGTTGTGTCTGATAAATATAGAAAGCACAACACCGTTTTCTAAAGGTGAAAAGAAAAGATTATTTGCAAACATTCTTAGTATGGATTCTTACACAACTGGATTACTATACGAGTACAACCTACACTACAAAAAATAACTGTTAAGTGACATTATTTGTCTTCATCTTATCGTGTGTCAGGTGTCAGCGTTATTATTGATCCTCCAAAGGCCTCTGACATGCCTCATGGCTTATTTGTAAATAATAATATGCCTTATGTATCATCGGGTCCGGGTGCGATTCCCGATGGGGACATTGTCGAAATCACTTTGTGAGACTGTACTTTATTTGGTAACATTTGTCACTTGCCTATACGTGTATATATTACGATCTTGTCTATAAATATCAGGATGTAGTAGAACGACCAGCAGAAGTATTGGCGCGTGCCTTGGCTCAACAAACTCTTTGAAAAGACTATTAATTTATATCACCATCATCAGCCTATTAACGTCCCCACTGCTGAGCCACGGGCCTTTCCTATGGATGGATAGGGAGATCGGGCTTTTAACCATCACGCGCGCCCAGTGCGGATTGATGGTTATTAACGACTGCTAATGTAGCCGGGACCAACGTTTAACGTACCTTCCGAAGCACGGAGGAGTTCGAGATGAAAACTTTTTTTGTTGTCACCCATCCTATGACCGGCCTTTGCGAAAATTGCTTAACTTCAACAATCGCAGACCGAGCTCGTTTACCGCTGCGCCACCGAGCTCCTCATATTTATTTATATATTTTTTCATATTGCTCTGACTACGTAAATGATGAATCTTTCTAAGAATGTATTGCGTATTCAACAGGGCGATAATAACAGAAGGCAGAGAGAGCAGTCCCTCGGGCATAGGTTCGAGCACCAACTACATGCTGTCTACCCTGTCACTGAACAGTGCGCGCGTGGAGCATGGCGGGCGGTACGAGTGCCGCGCTACTAACACGCATGGATCTGTTGCGCATGCGGCGCGGCTTAATGTTTATGGTAAGCTATAATTCTATTCTATATACTATAACGGCCTCTGTGGTCCAGCGGTTGAGCGTTCAATATATATTTTGAATGAAATTAGTTTCGTGGAAAGGAAAGATTTAGATCTAACTATCATCATCATCATCAGCCCATTAACGTCCCCACTGCTGAGGCACGGGCCTTCCCTATGGATGGATAGGGAGAGATCCTATCTGTACAGAGATCAAATACGGGAAGTTTTTATGAAAAGCCCGCCCAAGAGAACTTTAACCTCCTAACGTCGAGATTTCCAGACACAATACTTAAGCAATGGGGTTTGTGTTTTAGAAGAAAATTCGGTCTTACGTCTTTAAACCGACGAACAAGTAACTACGAAGATTTAATGAGAATGGAAGAAACAAAAGTGGTGTGTCAGGATCGTAGCAAGTCAAATTCCATGATCTTTGCCTTTATAATTATGTAGGTATGTATAACAAGTAACAATTGGCAATTATGATGAATGTGGTTGTGCAGGTTGTCAACCTATCGGCAGTTCATCATGTTATAGAGGACATTAATGACTCCGACACCAAAGTATGATTGCAAGTTATATTCTGATGCTTTACCCAACGAGATTAGGATTACGGGCTGGTAATGGGGTAGTCAGAGGTACATCTCGCGCAAGATGAACTAAGTACCCACACTTCACCGAGCTTTCTGTTAGACCAACGTGATAGGTGGTAAGCCGTGTTGCCGTCTATAATGGTCGACCCAACTGTGTTAGATAAATTAATAACTCGTTGGTGCAAGTCTGGTACCGGGATTCGAACCGGCGTCTTCCTTTGAGAAGCAAGCCGGTGTACTACAGGATCACAGTGACTACTTATTACCAACATACTTATTGCCAACTGTATTGGTGAAATCACAGAAACATGCATGAGAACTGATATTAGACAGCTAAATTACTCAATTGTATAACAATACTTAATTTTAATGTTTATTTTAAAAAATACGTCTAGGGCCCTGTTCCAAGCTTTTTCTTGCAGCTTCTTTTCCCCGGCTATACAGGTTGTGAGAAGCTGCAGTAGTTTTAGGCGGATGAGACGTACGTTATGCAAAAATTGACGATTCAAAGTGTAACTATGTTACCTGCTGAATAAAGATATTTTTGAATTTGAATTTGAATGATCTTTGCAAATAAATTATCATTATCTGAATTAATTAAAGGAACAGTCAACATTTTAATAGCACATATTTTGCAAAAAGCATCAAGTATAGCAAACTCGCAGTTCGTACAAATTAAAATTATTTAATTAGTCAGTTCGATGCCTAATAAAGTTTGTTTATTATGAGAGAGGGTATTAATGTACCAAGTTTATGAATAAACCGAAACTTTAGTAGTTAACTATGTATTTAATTGTACGGCGGGTTGAATTAATGGTTATATGTTTTAGTTTAAGTGTTTGTTTTTTACTGTTTGTGTTAAGCTTGTGAGTAAAAAGTAGGTGACAAGAATTACGAGTTTGAATCATTAAATCCTACCCCAGGGCCTTAGCCAAGTTGAAAACAATCACGAAAAACGATAACTGATGATATTCTTATATCACTTATCACTGTCGCTTTTCAAAATAGTTTCCAACTTGGCTAACCAGGCCAAATTTTCGATATTTACTTTTAAGGTACTCCATGACAAGATTAACTAAGACCCCATAGCTTACCGAACTTTCTGTCAAGCCAAATGTGTTAGTAATTAATAACTCATTGTTGCATCTCCGGTACCGGGGTTCGAACCGGCTTTGCCCGATTGAGAAAGATATATTTATACTACAGGACCACTATTTTTGTCTTTTTGTTAAGTATTTATGTTTTCTGTCACCTTTAGGGCACTTACAGACGAACGATGGTGTCGACGAACGTCGTCATCTTCATTTGTTTTCTTTCGTGTGAAAGTAAACAAAGTAATGTTTTGTTTTCTAACAGGTGCTCCGTACATTCGAGCCATGAATTCCGTGAAAGCAGTAGCGGGCTCTGAAGTCGCAGTCTGGTGTCCCTACTATGGATTTCCTATTGAGTAAGACTTTCTTAATCATTTATTCCTATGCAAATTTTGGTCATGTTTTATTGCTTCAACAGACGAATAGCGATACCTACTACCTACGCGAATACGAAAATAAGTATAATAAGAGTAATTTCGTGCGAATTAGTGAAAGTGATCTCGGAAATTCAATAATTGTGTGTCTTAGAAGGACTAACTAGTACTTGCATGACTTTTCCCGATATTTTTATGTGCTCCGTCAAAAATGCTATTTTAATAAACATAGATATGTTGCAATAAAACATAGAAATGGTGTTTGAAAACAGGTCAGTAAAATGGGAAGGAGGAGCTGGTAACGACCCTAGATACCATCAGGCAGACGGTATGCTGACCATTACAAATGTAGACAAAAACCGGGACAAAGGAGCTTGGACGTGCTCAGTACTTACACCTGGCGGAGAGCTGGCTAGGAGAGAAGTAAGTATTTGGATTTAGTTTAGTTTACGGGTCAGGGATAGACTAATACCGGAAACGGGATTACGAGATTACTAGGGAGATGGAAATGGAATGAATGGATGAATGAGGCCAATTCTAGCAGACATAACTTAATAGTTTGACAGCTCCAAAATAGTCATCCTCCACTTATATATAGTTTAAGAATAGTCAAACAATAAAAAGTATTTTTTTGGTTCTTCAAGCAAATAAGTAAGTAAATTATAACACAGATATTTTTCCGAATATGATGAAAACAAATTAATTAAAGAAACAACAATTAATTACTAACTCCGTGATCAGTGAACGTTGCTAGGTTCAGTAAGCGTGGGACGTAAACCTTATAAGATATTATTATATTATCAAAAACAGAAAGAGCAAAATAATTTTCCCTCGTAAAACTTCACATATTTGAATTTCAATTACCGAAATAAAACTTTCCTCGATTTATTCATGGTTCGCTCAGTTTATAGTCTGCTCATTATTATGTATGGCCCAACTTTGTTCTTTAAAGTTTTTGAACATCTTGTGTTCTTGTTTAGAAATATTATTATATTTCTAGGTCCAAATAACAGTGGTATCTCCACCGGTTTTGTCGCCTATTGTGTTCCCTCCTGGGCTGAGGGCGGGAGATCGATCTCAGATCACATGTACAGTCACTTCTGGTGATATGCCTGTATACTTTTCTTGGTTAAAGGATGGGATGCCTATATCGAGTGTCCTTCAGGTAAACATAATTTAATCAACTGGATTCATTAGAAGCTCTTAACGCTATGCTAAATTTATGGTAACAATTTTTAGGTGGACGAAAGAGGTGCAGAATTCTACAGCATGCTTCTTTTCAAGAGTTTGACAGCTTCCCACAGTGGCATATATACTTGTGTTGTTACTAATACTGCCGGAAAGGCTAACGTTTCCGCTGAACTCGCTATTAAAGGTAAGGAAGGAAAAGGAAAACTCTTTTGAATTTGAAAATTTTACTTCATTAGTTCCAGTCATTATTTTCATTTCTACATTTCAGTGCCTCCATACTGGCAAGTAGAACCCACAGATAGTTCAGTCCTTCTTAATGGATCTCTAACAGTAAGTTGCGAAGCTCGCGGTCATCCACCGCCGACCATTTATTGGACCAAGTATGCTGGTAAGAATTTTTGATGTTTTAATTCTTTCAATAAACAATGAAAAATACATTCAAAACTTGCTATGCTTTGTCTGTAGGTAATACAGAAGCGACATTAGGAGGAGTATCTGACCCCGTGGTGCTAAGTAATGGATCGTTAAGACTGGATGCAGCAAGAGGAGAACATTCAGGGAAATATCGTTGTAGGGCTGACAATGGCGTTGCTCCTGCCTTATCTAAGACACTTACTATTCATGTCAATGGTAAGTAATATGATGATCTCTTCTGCATCAATAGATCTATTTTCTATAGCTGTTGTCGAAATTATTGTTATTTTCTACAGAACCTGCAAGATTTGAAACTCCATCAGCAAATGTGACGTCGAAATTAGGAGATACTGTAAGACTGATATGCGTTGCCAGAGGTGATACTCCTCTTTCCACTGCTTGGAGCCATTCTGGAAGAGCGTTGCCAAACTCTGATTACAGGTATGCTTTTAAATCAATGCAAAAGATGTTCTTTCTCGAATAACACATTTAAATCTTTAATAATATTTCAGAATGAGCATATCAGAAACGAGAAGTGCTGAGGGTTTACGAAGTGAGTTGGTTATTGAACGAGCAGACCGACGAGATTCAGGAGTATATCGATGCCAAGCGTCGAATCCTTACGGAAGGTCGGACCATTTCGTTCACTTAGCGGTTCAAGGTATGTTTATAGCAAAATAATGACAAGTTCTAGATTTTCTTGAAATAATTTTTGAAGAAATATAATTAGTTTTTAGCACAAAGCATAAAAAAAAATTGGCCAAGAAAATTAGGGTAAGAAGCCGAAGGAATGGATTACACAGAACAATAAAAGATGGAGGATGCTATTCATATGCCAACTCATAGTTTTTATTGTTCTGTGGTAATTTACTTTTGCTTGATTTCAGAACCGCCGGAACCACCAGCAAATTTCAGAGTATTGGAGACAACGTCTCGATCGGTACGCCTGCAATGGCGACGTCCATACGATGGCAATTCACCAGTATTGGGTTATATGGTACAATATCGTCGACATGATTCTACTAACTCTGATTCTTGGAGAGACGCTGAAACTCATAATGTTTCCGTTTCTGCTCACCCTCTGGATTCATATGAGTAAGTTGTGTTAATTTCTAACTTCATAAAAATACAATATTTTTTTGAATGTCAGTAAATGTGTAACCATACTGCTCTAGGACTGAAGGAGCTACAATATCAGGTTTAGAACCAGCAACAGCGTACTTGGTGCGAGCTAGAACAGTGACTGCGCAGTTTGCTTCGAGTCATACTAGAGCGTTACTAGCATTGACATTACACGAACCTCCTGCTCGGGCACCTATCAGTCTTCGTGCATCAGCTCCTAGGCCTTCAACTATTGAATTGGCTTGGCAGGTACTATTACCACTTCTACATTCTTCGTACATACATATTTGTTGTCTATTATGATCTGATTTTAAAACTAATTATGTTGATGTACCTATATGTTGTATTTAAGGCTCCTCCAGTGTCTTCGTGGAATGGAGAATTACTCGGATACACAGTTTGGTGGTGGCCCTCAGCTGATGGTTCATTGGCTGGTGGTGCAAACGTTGGCATGGAGTTCTCCACAGTTCGTGGGCAAATCAATAAGTATACCATCGAAGGATTGGAGCATTATACGAGGTTGGATTACTCGTCTGTTTACAAAATTACTTAGACTGGTAATTTTTCTCCGAAGGTGTGATATTTATTATAGTTATTGCTTTTTTCTCAGATATTCAGTAAGTGTAAGAGCATTTAACAGTGCTGGTGCTGGACCTGCTACGGCTCCTGTTAACACTTTGACTCAAGAAAGTGGTGAGCCCAAAAAACAGTGTTTATCGGTCTTCGAGTATAATTCATATTAAAAGACTTTTTAACTAAGTAACTTTTGTTTTGCTCATAGTACCATCTGAAGGTCCTCGAGCAGTGAGATGTCGCGCCGTATCCCCACAAAGCCTAAAGGTAGAGTGGTCACCCCCTCCAGCACACGCGCACCACGGAGCCCTTCTTGGATACAAACTGCTTTATCGACCGGAACACAGTGAGTAGAGGGGTAATTAACCATTATTACTGACAGAATAAGTCGCCCTGGCTTTACAACTAAAAGTAACTTAATACTTTAATAACAGGTAAGTATATACTTCATAAAAATATACTTGACATTTAGAATACAATAGCCATTTAGTTAGTAATTCATAAGAAATACAAGAGGCCGAAGTTGGGAAGGACTTGATAATACTTCGTAACTCCTAGCTGAGTGATGGCAGTTGTTTGTCGGCAGCGGCAGATTGGCTGGAGTGGGAGGTACGAGGCGGTGGCGGTCCAAGCGCAGGAGTGGGCGCGGAAGTCAAGAGAGTAGCGGGCGTGGAAACTTTGCTTCTAGCGTTGAGACCACACACTAACTATACTGTTCAGGCTTTGGCTTACACAGCTGCTGGCGACGGCTTGCCTGCTCATCCTATACACTGCACCACTCAGCAAGATGGTAAGATTTTTTAGATAAACGAAAAGACTCCGAGAGTTATACGTACTATTGTGGATAACTTGAAGGTGTTCCTTTGTCTTTTACTTTTAAAATGTATTTTTTTTAACAGTACCGGGAGCACCGGCAGCAGTAAAAGTAGTTCCAACATCAGTGACGTCATTAGCAGTCAGTTGGCTGCCACCAAGCCGTCCCAATGGACCAATATTATATTATACAGTATTCTATCGTGAGCTTGGCAGGTAAGTATCAATTTATTTACAAAATACCACTTACCTGCATTTAAAAAAATATCGTAAAGAATTAACAATTCCATCGCATTTAGGGATAGACCACCTCAAACCACGACAGTCCAAGGCGAGGATGGTGAGCCTTCAGTGGGTCTAGGAGGTTCAACAGAACTGCGATCGTTGTCTGAAAGTGCCACGTATGAAGCATGGGTGTCTGCGCATTCAGCCGCTGGAGAAGGAGAACCATCGGCGCCTATACCTGCTACTACCACTTCTAGGGGTAAGAAGTCATAATTTATTGGTAAATAGTTATGCGAGACGTTGAATATTTTGTCCATCAGTCTTGTCATAAGACAGTGTTCTACTAATTTAGTGTCGTGTGGAACACAGATGACACAGTTGAAGGTAAAAGAGTCCTGTAAATAGGATCAAAACGGGCGATCGCAGTCTTTGCTTCATATTTTCCAGCCAGCGCGTATATTCAGCGTGTTACTGCATATTCTAAAGATATTATTTTTTTTCATTAGCCGGCGCCAGATTGCTATCGTTTGGAGTGTGGGCTCGAGTGCAATGTGGTCACTCTCTCCGGCTGGCGTGTGCGTGGCGAGGCGAGCCCACTCCTCGAGCCCGCTGGTTGCGTGGCGACCGCCCGGTCACGCACGATCCTCGCGCCCATCTTACTCCGCATGGTCATCTAGCTATTCATGGTAAGTGTAGTTTTAGAAACGGAAGTCTCTATTTTATCTTGCTGTTTCTTTCTCAATTTGATTATTTAATCTCTTCAAGGATATAATTTTAAGTATGTTGATCTTCTTTTGTTTATTCATTTTATAAAAATCCTATCCATAACAGAAGTGGACGCAGCAACGAGTGGCAACTACACATGCTCGGCTCGCAATGCGTTTGGATCAGAGGAAGTGACGTATAAAGTGGAATGTGCCGCGCCGCCGTCCGCTCCGACCCTCACCTTGGAACACGCGGCGCACAAGGAGGCGCGGCTCACGTGGAGGACGACTCATCACCCGGCCGCACCGCCGCATGGCAAGTTGCTTTATGACCCTTGTATTGACACAGCTGTACTATATCATTCTATTTTGTGGACGGCAGTGACATGTGAGGTACGTACTTGATGTCTGATTGCAAATAAACGATTCTGATCGCGCAGTCAGTCTGTCGGACGTAATAAAACTCCGATCTCCAAAACACATTTCGAGAAGTAACCAATCATATACAGCGTGTTAGTGATATCTTAACGAAAATTTTGAGGGATGATTGAGCCCATGATTCTGAGTTGATATCAAGTGAAATTTTCCGTTGAAAAATGAATTTTTCGAGAGGAAATTTTACTTGATATCAACTCAGAATCGTGGTCTGAATTCCCTTCAATATTTGTTACGGTACCACTAACACCCACACGTACTTGTTTGTCTACCGGTACGTATTTGTACAGGTGTAAGTGATATCGTAACGAATACTGAGGGGGATGATTTAGCCGTAAGAGTAAAAGCCGTAAAAGTGGAAACACAAAAAAAAAACATGAATTTGCCACAGAAAATTCTACTTGATATTAACTCAGAATCATGGTCTGAATCATCCCTGTATTCAGTACGATGTCAGGGACACCCTATATACTTTTTATATATAAGTAACTTTAAACACAGTGTTATTTCTGAATTTATAATCATTTCATTATAATCACAGTGAAAGACAGATATTACATTACATTTTGTAATTACGAGTAGGTAAATTGTGGTACGAAATGAGGTCATAGTTTTCAACGTGCGCCATTTTCTTTTCCCGTAAGGTTTTACAATCTGGTGGTCTCGTATACGCGACGATACAGCTGACAGCATGGACGCTACTTCTTCGCGAGGTGAAGAAGAACGGAGGCTAGAAGCGGGTGGGGAGGCCGTGGGGGTGGTGCTGAGGGCCTTGTCTTGTGGGGCCTCTTATACTGTCAGAGCTGTGGCTCACTCCAGGGCCGGACCATCACCACCTTCGACACCCTTGCTGGTTCGAACCAAACCTCCAGGTAAGACTAACTAAACTTGGGAATCGTTTCTCATACATACATACACCCACGGCTATTTCCCATCGGGGTAAACAGAGATTATTCATAATATGAATTGTGTTTCTTTCGTATTTGGACTCGAGATATGAATAGGTACGTTAGGTGGTTTCAAAAGTAATCAATAATAGTTGAAAAGTTATAATGTTTTTATTTCATTTTATATAGTGTTTAATAATTAAAAACCTTTCTTAATTTAATAGTTGAGTGGCGCGGCGTAAAATCAAACAGTATTTGGAAGTTAAAACTTTCTGTGGCTATATTTACACAATTAACTAATACGTCAGACGTTGGACGAATATAAGATGACCTGCAAGCACTATAACCACTAGTAATAAATAATATAAATAATAAATTTGTTTATTTCGGATTAAAACACATTACATCCATATAATGTTAGTAAAAATGAGTAGTAAATTTAAAAGCTATTGTTAGTAATTATTGTGCAATAATTGTCGTAGTGAAGTAGAAATGATCGTCGAACGGGTAAGTTCCCGTGATCGTCACCCTACGCACAAAACACGTCCATAGCGGCGATGTGTAACGATCAGCCAATCTTCAGGATGCTGTTGGGGCTGCTCCTCGCCTTGATGAGAAGGAGCTCGTTTTTTGCGTATGATCGCTTCAAAACCGTCGGTCTGATACTGCATATCAGTACAGACTAGATCTCTCTCTTTCTTTATTTAAGAGCTGCGCTCTTGTCGGTGGAGTAATCGCCATTCCTCTCTTCTTCCCGCCAAAAAATTCACCTCCTGATACGAAACGACCTGCACCTTATCTTTTATTTGTTTCATAAAATATGTTCTCCTAGGTCTACCCCTTCCTCACACAACCAGACACACACACAGACTAGATACCAGCACATAAACTGTTTATGTAAAATTATGTTTTTCATTACCAGTATTAGTATGGGAAGGAGGAGGAGATGAAGAGAAGCCCGAAGAGGGTGCAGAAGCGGCTGTGTGGAGTAACAGCAGTGCTTTGGCAGTGGATGCTCGCCGAGCAGTGCGGTGCGGGGCGCGCCTGGTCAGGCTGCAGTGGCGAAGGGCTGATGCCGGCGGCTCGACGGCTTGGAGAGACGCTGATCTCACTTCCTTGCATCACCATCGAGAGGTAACACTTGTTTATTAGTTTTTCTAGTGGTTGTTCAAATTATTACATTTTTGTTTATTAAAATTCATAAATATGTTAAATAGAACAAAGAAAACGTTTTTCTCACATTTAGATCGGTCTTTATTTTGTAATCATAACTTCATAATTTATCTTTGGAAACTACCCAATTCTTATTGTTGATATTTCTATTAATTTTATAGTATTTTTGGGAATGAAATTATTAAATTTAAAAAAAAAATATATATGTAAGTATGTTATTTTTAATGTTTTTTTAAAATTCCATAATTACATGACATGACTGAGGTATTTATTGCACCCTATAGAGTAGGTATCTGAAATGATCTATGTCTATGTTGCTAGGTGGTGATTGGGGGGTTAGCTGCCGGTGCGTGGTACGGACTCAGGCTGTGGACGGCTACCGAGTCAGCTCGTCATCAGGCTATAATTTATGCTGCCACTACCACGCATTCCGGAGGTTAGTGACCTTTCATACTTGAACTTGCCGAATTCAAATAACATTGTGCCCACTAAATATTATACTTAGTATTTTCGAACATAAATGACATTCACCCGGAATACTCGTGTATGAGTAATTATAACCCCTATTATTGCTTATTGCTTCTTTCGACTTTCAATATGTGTAGTATCAATAGGTTTTCATGGGGGAAGGTATGAGTATAAGGAAGTTAATTCAATGGAATTTACATTGTACCTGGTATAGATCTGTGATGACAGAAAGCTCGGTGATGTGTGAGTACTTAGTTCATCTTGCGATGGATGTACTTCTGGCTACCCCAATTGGGATATAATCGTGAGTTTATGTTATGCTGGTATTGTTCTATGATCTGCAAATCATCATCTTCCTAGCATTATCTCGTTTTTCACAAAGGTCCGGTTTTTTATATAAGCGACTGCCCTGTCTGACCTTTCAACCCGCGAAGGTAAAACCTGCCCAATATAGATTAGGTCACGTACCTCCAAAAATGCATTTCTCGGGAATGTGGGTTGAGGGCAGGAGTAACAGTAACACTGTTTCATCATCATCAATTTAACAGTCACGCTCTTGTCGGTGCAGCATTTTCCATGCTACTTTTTTAGGGAAAAATAGGGCAGTGGTTTCCCTCTTGCCTTCCGCCCCGCAGTACTCTGTCTGACGCAAGTGGGATGACGTCCAGAATAGTCTATTACAAAGCCATACTAGGACTCCTGTCCTCCGCCTCTGAATAGTACTGACAGTTACTGCTGCCCTCTGTTAGGTTCCAGGTTGCAGTCCCTGTGACTTGCCCACAACACAGTAACACTGTTTATTTAGTTTAAAAAAAATTAGAAAAAAAATAATGATCTTAATCGTGGTTTGTTTTAGAGCGTCTAAGACGTCCAGTGGCGTTTCATTCGGAGGGCGGCAGTGTGGTGCCGGTGAGCGCAGCTGATGCTGAACGCGTGCTGGGTGCAGTGTCTCTGGCCTTCGCTGCCCTAGCCGCGTTGGCTGTTGCCGCGTTGCTACTAGTTCTCTTGGCGAGGAGAAGGTGAATATTGCACTGATATTACAAACACGTTTAATGGTCATTCAAAGGTGAGGAGCTAGTGATCGCAGCTTATGCTGAGCGTGTCCTTGGTGCTTTGTCTCTGACGTTCACTGTCCTAGCCGCGTTGGCTGTTGCCACGTTGATACTGGTTCTCTTGCCGGAGGAGGTGAGTACTATACTTATATTATAAACACACGCCCAAAGACCATTCGGAGGTGAGAATCTAGTGAGAGCTGTTGATGCGGAGCGGATCCTTAAGTGTTTATTTCTGGCGTTCGCTGCCCTAGCCGCGTTGGCTGTTGCCGCGTTCCTACTGGTTCTCTTGCCGAGGAGGAGTTGAGTATCGCACTAATATCATATCCACACGTTCAATGGCGTCCCAATCGAAGTCGTGATGCTGGTGCGCGCCGCTGATGCTGAGCGGGTCCTTGGCGATGTGTCTTTGATCTGCGCCCTGGCTTTTGACGATTCAAAGTGTAATTACCCTAACTATGTTACTTACTGAATATATATGAATTTGAAAGGTGTGGGGGATTTTGCATTAATTATTTAGGCACCATTAGATAGGTAACTTTGATGAAAGTGGATGGTTTTTTTACCTTTGATGGTTTTGCTCTTGGCCCCAGACATGCCCGAAGGCATTGACGAGGCCTAAGATGGAGCGAGCTATTGTAAATGGTGTTAGCGGACATAGTAACAACTTAAACTTTACTTATAATAAGCAGAAAATAAAACTACTAGTATAGTATAGTGTAGTAGTAGTTAGTATATTGCATCCACAACCAATGTTGAAAGCTGATACAGATTCTTCTAAAGCGTACGCTTCGGGAGATTCATTAAGTGCTTATTTTCTACAAGCCGTTAAGTAAGTACTTGCGGCTACCTTTATACTGATAATTCAGTGGTATGTTTTAATTAAGCATAACTTCTACATTCACGCACGCACGTACACACACACGTACGCACACACGTAAATGCGTGCACGTGCACGTACATATTATAGCCGTGATTCCTCTCTGTCTAAGAAATATTCAAGTCATATTAGCTATTTCTCTCAATAGGATTAGAACGTCTTCTTTCTTGTCGTTCCCTCACTGCTGAGCATCGTGATTTTATGTGATCTTCCTCCACTGGGTTCGGTTCTGTGCCATGTGTACAGACAGCTCTTTGCATAAGGCCCCCTACCTGCTTGACCTGGTCCACCCATCTGATCGGCGCTCTTCCTCTGGCACGCTTACCCTCAATCTGGCCCAGAATAATTTGCTTCTCTAGACAGTGCAACGGGGATCGCATCATGTGCCCAAAGAAACTCAAGACTCTCTCCTGGCATGTGGTAAGACAGACGTTTGGTGACCTTGATCTCATTGAGAATGGAGACTTTGACGTAGAACATCTATTGCAGTCTAAAAAAATCAACTTTATTTAACATTTTGTTGTAAGCATAAAGCTTAAAATCCATTATAATTTGTTACAGTTAATTTATTATCAACTCTTAAGTGTTTTGAACTAATTATAAAATTAACCTTTGAGCCGGTATACGTGCCGGTACCTTTGTCATATTTTTGGCAGTAATATTAGACTAATAAGATTATAAATAAGCAAGTAAACAAAACAATTATTACCAGCTTATTTCATACATACATACATACATAAACAGCCTATATATACGTCCCACTGCTGGGCACAGGCCTCCTCTCACCGGAGGGGGTATGCAGCCTACTCCACCACATTGCTCCATTGCGGGTTGGTTGAGGTGTTTTTATGGCTAATAGCCGGGACCAACGGCTTAACGTGCCCTCCGAAGCACGGAATCAATTTACTTTTTCGGACAATCAGGTGATTCAAGCCTGAACAGTCCTTACCAAACAAAGGACAGTCTCACAAAATGATTTCGACAATGTCCCCATTGGGAATCGAACCCGGACATCCAGATCGTGAGCCTAACGCTCTAACTACCACGGAGGCTGACCACGGAGGCTGTTTCATTTACTTCATTATCCTTTATTTATACATCTCCCTAGCATTAACCCCTTTTTTCACAGAGTCCGCTTACCTAACCTGAAGATTCGACAGGTTCGGTTTTTTGCAGAAGCGACTGCATGTCTGAGCTACCAACCCGCGAAGGGAAAAACAGCCGCACAAGTTACAGGTTAGGTTAGGTCACATACCCTCGAAAATGCTTTTCTTAGGAATGTGGGTTTCCTCACGATGTTTTCCTTCACCGCTGAACACGTGATAATCATTTATGATCCAAACACGAATTCGACCATCAATTGTCCTTAAAAAATTATAATATTATTATTTTTTAGATTTATATTTTTATTTAATTTTTAGATAAGTAAATAAATTATCCTTTATTTATACATTTTATAACAAAGCATCAACAACCTTTTGCAAAAAAGGGCTGTCTACAAACGCTACAAAACTAACAGCTATAAGCAGGGTCCATTTAGGTAAGCTTTTCTTTATAAAAAAGAAATACGTATTGTAAAAGTACGGCTAATAGTGCAGATTTTGTTCGTGCCTCACAGGTTTACACTTAATCTGATAAGAAGATTTCTTATCTTCTTAAGAACGTCGGAAAAAGTGTTCGGTCGCATGGAATCGAAACAAATAGCCTGCCTGGTTTTATGTAAGTAGTATTATTTTATAGCAAATTCTAATCTAAACGTGGGCGAAGACAAAAACTTTAATGGAAAAAAAAATAAGTCTACTACTTATCACGACAAATATCTTGCTACAAGATATTTTCATAGTCGACAACCTATGAATCAAGTAAATAGATATACCTTGGTATACCTCCCTAAATTTAGTATAAAACTTATTAATCTGTACACATAAAGTCTACGCCTTAGACCAAAATACATTTTAGGTTTCTCAGTAACCTAATTAAGGGTGATAAACTACTCGACCCTCAAGTAAATGGATCAGTCGTACCTCAGAGTAAACTACGTATTTCACGTTTCTTTCTACGCAAACAAAATTAATGGCCGCCACAAAAAAGTTTCGCGTGACGTCCAGTAAGGGAGTGGTCGTAAATAAACAGAGAAACAAAAACACAGTGAATAAGGTCACTAGGATAGCATAGCTAGCCTCAATTCAGATTGCCTGGGGACCGAAATGAATGCACGAAAAGGTAAAACAAAACAGCATCGAGGTATATACGCGAAATTCGCAATTCCAGTGTGAGCTACGACCCAATCCCACTCAGTCCCAATCGATTCACAAACGAAGGTAATTTCTGTACGAGAAAACGAAATAAAAAGCAATTCAGTTACGTACGACATGTTCGTGTTGCGCTCCCTCTGTAATTTCGGAATACAAGCTCGTCTGCGCTCTTTAAAACTCTGTAGCTCGTTAGATGAGCCGTTTACTGTCGTAGATTGACTGTAATGTTGTAACTTAACTATTGAAAACATATCTAACGGGAATTGTAAATAAATATGAACAGTATAATCAGTTACTTCGTTCCACTAATTGACAAAGACCTCCATCAGGAGTAGCTTCATCGCAGGTAGATGGAAAATTTACTTTGTTAAGGGGAGGTTGAATCATAAACTTACCAAATGAATTGGTTACCAAACTTGATGGAAAATTCGACTTGATATTAACTCAGAATAATGAGCTGAATCATCGCTCTCGGTATTTGTTACGATGTCACTTACACCCTGCACAAGTACATACAAGTAGATACTGTGTTAGTGACCTCGTAACAAATACTGAATATAAATCAGACCATGATTCTGATTTTCTGATTTTGAGTTCATATCAAGTAGACTTTCTCATCGGAAATTTCATGAAAATTTTAGAGTTTTTTTTAATTATTTTCTGTTCCATACTTTTCCGTTGGAAAATTACACTTGATATCGACTCAGAAACATGGCCTGCATCATCCCTCAAAGTTTTCGTTATGATATCACTAACACCTGTATACGTTTTTCTAATAGTATAAAGGGGGTTTTTGTTACGAGAAATGGAGTTGTATGGTCGGCAACCCTGCTGATAATATCATTAGCTACTGAACTACGCTTATCAACTTCATAAATCACTGCTATTATAATATTCACAATTTAGTTATAAATCGTTTAGACTTACAATAAGCGTGTAAGGTGGACCAAGGTTGTATTGATATTCATTACCTATATGTCTAGTTATATTGTATTTGGTACAATTATGTTGACCTGTTCGCTGCGTAGAAGAACTTTCACCTTGTACAGGCTTCCGTGGTTCAGTGGTTGAGCGTTATGCTCACGATCCGGAGCTCCCGGGTTCGTATCCCGGTGGGGACAAATCACAAAAATCACTTTGTGATCCCTAATTTGGTTAGGACATTACAGGCTGATCACCTGATTGTCCAAAAGTATGATGATCTTCGGAAGGCGCGTTAAGCCATTTAGTCTTGTCCTGGTTACATGAGGCATGTCAGGGGCCTTTGGCGGCTCAATAATAACGCTGACACCAGGGTTGATGAGGTTGGTAATCCACATATAACCCACACGATAGAGGAGAAGAGACCTTGTAGTTACTATTCGTTTGACCTCGTTATGTTAGTGTTGGCATCATTATGTATTTATTATAATGTTGAGGTATTTACGTCGTACTTATGAAGCGGGTGTGACTCAAAAACACACATGCGAGCCCTCATAAAACATAAACAGTCTATACGTCCCACTCGGCACAGGCCTCCTCTCAATCAACCGGAGGGAGCATACTCCAACACGCTGCTTCATTGCAGGTTGATGGAGGTGTTTTTACGGCTAATAGTCGGGACCTGTGGCTTAACGTGCCCTATGAAGCACGGAATCATCTTACTTCTTCGGTCAATCAGGTGATTCGAGCATGCAAAGTCCTTATCAAACAACGGACAGTCTCATAAAGTGATTTCGACAATGCCCCCATCGAGAATCGAACCCCGACCTCCAGATCGTGAGCCTAACGCTTTAACCACTATGCCACAGGGGCTGTGTCGTTGTGAGCCCTTAATGTTTACCGGGCCAAGTAGTAAACATTGGAAGCAAATATAACACTGACCGGTTTTAATTGTTGTTTACTTTCGCTTTTGCAGCAATCACACCCAGTTTGACGCTTGTTTGTATTTACAATATAACTTTATCTGTTCGTTACCTTACCACACACATTGGTAAGAAAAACTTAGGGATATATACGTATATACTACGGTACGCTACTGGGACAGACGTACGAGTACCTGCCTACTAAGCGCGACATAACCGCGTGGCCGGAAACCTTCGGTAAAGATAAAACTTCTATCGTGTGGATTACCAACCTCATCAACTCTGACGTCATGTTTATTATTGAGCCGCCAAAAGCCCCTGACATGACTCATGTAACGAGTACGTACTTACATTAGTAGGCAGGAACCGGGACCAAAGTTTAACGTGCCTTAAGAAGCACGGAAGATATCACTATAGTTCAAAAATTGCTCCATTATTAAATTATTTACGTGAATATTTTCTTCCACCAGTACCCTGTGGCCCTGCGCAGCCCGGGTGGACGAGGAAACGCGTCGCTGCAGCCACTCCGTCGCCAGCACTGACAAGTCTGTCTGCCCTGAGCAGCAGAACATCAGGAACTGTCAACATGACTACAAGCACGATAAACTGTCGCCTGCGTCTGGTAAGAAAGCATTGTTTGAACTAGTTTTGATACAAGTCCTTGAGCCATCATCATTATATTGTGTAAGTGCAGGATTGTACGTAAATCGTCGAAGTATATAACTTTTGTTTACTTATTTTGCAATGTCAAATGTCAAATCAATTCAATTACAAAACAAAGCGGGGCAGGCTTTGTTTTGTAATTGAATTGATACCTTAGCAACATAGCCGCCTTTTGTACGCGCGCGTTTCTCCCTCACTTGCCACATCCAACTTCTTTCTTCTATTCCGTAGCTATAATTCACCTCCAAGCATAAATTCATTAAAATAACAAGAAGATCTCCCCTACAATGTGTGAACTTCTTTGCGTAATAAGTACAACAACATTGTTTACTTTTATACTTTTCATGGTAGTTTTTATCTCGGCAATATCGTTAGATGGAGGAAACAAATGAGGTGTGCGAGAATATAGCGTGGATAAACAGACACGATATACACTATATTTATCACTCCTATATGTTATAATGTCTCACAGACAGAGATGTAGCGATAGAATATCTTCCATCCCATACAGACCTGTTAGGTACAGTGACTCCGCTACAAGACTATAATTAAGGAAGTACTTGTACAGTCATGAGCAATATAATGTACCCACTTTAGGACTCTGTCGCACTAACATATTTGACATTTAGTGAGACTTACAGTTCAATTTGTCAAAAAAGTTAATGTGACAAGGTACCAAAATTTTATACATATTAATGCTCGTGCGTGACCGTACTCCGAATGTCAATTTTAACTATTCGATAAGCATTAGTGGAATTTCCTGGTCACTGCCAACCTCAACGGAAATAGACGTGATGTTTAATAGTCCAATTCCCTTTATTCCCATAATCTGCACGAACCGGTGATTGTCTTTGGCTGCACTCCCATAGTGCAAACTCCCATAGTGCAAGCTCTCATAGTGCAAACTCCCATAATGCAAACTCCCATAGTGCAAACTCCCATAGTGCAAACTCCCATAGTGCAAACTCTCACAGTGCAAACTCCCGTAGTGCAAACTCCAATAGTGGTTTCGAACCAGTGACACTACAATATAAGTCACTTGTTTTTGAACTGGGCTATCACATACCAGAAATTTGAATAAGATAATAAAAAACACACGCAGTGTTTTGTTATTTTTTCTACTCCCTTCGCACTAGTTTCTGAATCAAATCTCGACTCTTCTATACCTACATCCTATCGGTTACCCTTTACCAATAATTTACATAAACCAAAAGGTTTAAAGCCTTATAAATGTAATGTCCTTTCTCTTACAACGTTTTTCATAATAAAGCTATGATGCCAGAATGTTTGTGAACCGTTTTAATTATTCATCAATTAATAATTAATCGATTGACCTGTGTACGGTAACAAGCAGAATTACCGCCACTGTTGGTTGATTTAAACGCCAGAGGCAATTTTCCCAATAAATACAGGGTGTTAGTGACTTCGTAACGAAAAATTTGAGGTATGATTCAAGACCATGTTTCTGAGTAGTTATCAAGTGGTATTGTCCGTCGCAAAAACATGGAACTGAAAATAATTGAAAAAATATCACTAAAATTTTCATGAATTTTCCGAGAAGAAATTCCACTTGATATCAACTCAGAATCATGGTCTGTATCGTCCCCCTCAGTATTTGTTACGGTGTCACTAACACCCATACGCACTTGTATGGCTACTGTACACACTTGTACGGGGTGTTTATGACATTGTTACGAATACTGAGTGGGTGAGTTTATTATTCTGAGTTAATATCAAGTGGAATTTTCTATCGCAAAAGTATAGAATCAGAACTCAGAATCATGATCTGAATCATCCCCCTCAGTAGTCGGTACGATGTCACTAACACCCTGTATTTGATTGGTGAATCGAGGCTCCATACATCAGACATCCCTCCGGAGAAGATAACGCCACTGGCTGGCGTTCAAATTCGTTCTTGCTACGAGCATTCGCGTGAACTAAACTTTTGATACTTTTTTTTAAGGTAACAACTTATTGTTACCTCAGACGGCTCTCATCCGGTTTCGATGCTCGAGACCAAGATGCTTGTAGGCTACTTAGAGTTTATCTACGAAATAAGTGTGTTAAAGGAAGTAATCCGGAGCAAAGTCTAATTCATCAAACTAGTGCTTAGCAAGACACCCGTCTTGCACCTATAAAACCCGTCCTAATCTGACAAAAGTGCCTGTCTACTGGTCAAGTGAAGTAGGTATATCCAAGTGAATATAGTAGTACGTTCGCCAGGTAGATGCTAATGTCGGAACCGAGAGGCCATTACTAACTTTTTCAAACTGTTATTGAAATCATTAAAAATAAACATACGCGTCGAATTGAAAACAATTTTCTTTTTTTAAGGCGATTTAAACAATCGACAAGCATTCTACCAAATAATCGTCGTATTTTGTTAGATGCCAAGGAGGGAAAGAAAATAATCAATATCATAATCTTCCATTTTCAAAGAACTGTTCCGTCTTGTGAGAATATTCGCTACTTATTTGTTTACGAAAAATTCAAGTATTGAATTGCGTTCGATTTATAACAAAATTTGCGAATGCTCGCTCAAGAATGCGCTAAATGAGTATGCTCCATTCTGGCGATCAAAAGGGGTGGGTGGGGGTAGATTCCCGAACTGAAATACTCACATCAGTGTCCTATAGCTGTTGTGACCTATTTTCGAACAGATGAACAAAGCTACAAATAAAACATTCACTGCTAACCATTCGACTGTTTTACGCTTGCCCCAATTTGGGCGCCAATAACGTTAGAATTATTCTGCAAGTTTAGTACCCGTGACGAATCTAAAATTCGACTAAACTTTATGGATGGTTTAACATGCGGGTGCCTGAATAATCGAAATGCATTCTGCTTGTGTGTATTGAATATATTTTTATCGTTAAACTTTATATAGGGTAGGTATGCTTAAATAAAAAAAAAATGGTGTTCTTTGATTGAAATTTGGACAAGGCAACGTCTATTAGGTTAACTTGTTGTCTAAACAACCGTCCTTATTAGTATTACAAAAATATTTTCAACAAATCCACCTTTTACTATTGTGAGATCGATGACCGATATCACCAATTTTGGAGTCAGGGTTATTATGGAGATGACCTTAGGCACTTGATTTTTGTTTTTTTCTTTTCTTTTTGTATTAATTCTGTTCTGCATAAATGTTATGTGCCTGTCTGTCTGTGTAATAATAACATCACATTTAGATTAATTTATCTTAAGGGGTCTTTACGTGTTGGCTTCGGCCCCACACACGCCCTCCAAAAGTCCGGGACTCCATAGGCCCGAGATATGGAAACGACATACAATAATAATTAAGTTTATTCAGGTAAAACCTTCGACACACATATACATTTACAACATTAAAATATACACACATTAATATTTAGTTGGGAAACATAAACATAAAGGCATACAACATAAAGACATAAAGGCATATGGGTGCCGCAGTTCACCAAAAGATACCAGGGTTCAGCGAAAATTTACCCAGGGGGCAACACTGATCCACTGTGTCTGTGGTGTCCGAAAATAATCAATGTTTCTTTCTTTCATTTCTTACCAACAGATGTCTACGAGATAAGTCCATATGCTACATTCGCGGTGGGCGGTGAGACGCAGGCTACACTGGACCACACTCTGCAGTTCAGAACATTCGGCCACAGGGACAACGACGCGCCGCCACATCGACCCTGCCGCAAGCACCCTCAACGCCATCGGGATCGAGCTGATGGTAATATCCATCTCTTAACAATTGAGTATCTATGTCCTATATCAAGTGACAGAGGGCCCCTTTCTAACATGTTAGATCATTATAGTGATGAACGACTGTTCACTTGTCCCATTCTTATCCTGTTAGCATAATTTCCTATCATTTTCGGTTATAACACCCTCAACGCCATCGGGATCGAGCTGATGGTAATATTCATCTCTTAACAATTGAGTACTTATCTCCAGTGACAGAGAGATACTTTCTAACATGTTAGATCGTTATAATGATGAGCGATGACTGCTCACTTGTGCCATTCTTATCTTGTTAGCATAATTATCTATCATTTTCGGTTAATGCACCTTCAACGCCATCGGGATCGAGCTGATGGTAATATTCATCTCTTAACATCTCTTAACTATCTCAAGTGACAGAGGGATCCCTTCTAACATTTTAGATCATTATAATGATGAGCGACTGTTCACTTGTCCCATTCTTATCATGTTAGTCCATTATCATTTTCGGTTAAATATTGCTTTTTCGATCCTGCTTACTAATATCAGTCTTAATTAGGTAGCGACTGGTATTCCAGTAGTCTAGACGAATATCAACATATTACCTACCTGTTTATTAGTTCACACAAACAAATTTTATTATTGTTTCCTGGGTCTAAAATCTTGCATCCTTTTCCTGGTACTTGGTGCAGGTGAAAGGTGACATTAATAGATGTCAAAATTAAAGATAAAATTGTGTAGCTCATTATTTTTTTTTTGACGTGGGTTATTGTTGATTTGCCGCAGATGGCATTAACTTGGCCGGACAAATGGGCGAACCTCGGCTCAGGGTGTCGTTTGAGGGGATCATATTGAAAGAATTAATCGACCCTAGTGGGTCGACATCCCGCCGGCGGGGTCGGTAGCGGGGTGTAACTCATTGTGATAATCTTGTCAACAGTAGAGAAGCACCATTCAGACTGCGAGCTTCAACAGTTGAGTCGTTACGAGAAGGTGCGCCCGCGCCACTGTCCGGGCACCTCGTATTGCGTGCCGCTTGCGCATCATGGTTAGTATGTTATATAAATTTATTACTATAAAAAACTAAAGTGAATTTCATCGTATTTAGGTGGCGACGTCAGCACTCATCACATCAGGGAAAATTGTGATCAAGAGGAAATTTTGATATACCTAAATTTAAAAAATAACTTACTGTAAAATCCTTTTTTGTTTTTGTTATATTGTAGGTATAAAAATGTTTCAACACTGATTAGATGCGACTTCGCTTCGTGTTAAAAAAATATTCTCTGTGCTACCTATTTTAATAAGTACTTTTTTTTATTTTTTGTGCCAAAAGATTTCCTCTGACACGAACAATTTGTTATTCTATCAAACTGGGATTAAACTGTTACTGAACTTAATTTCACGGAGTGTTTGACAATAATAACTCTCTTTATAAAGTGACTTAGTAGAACTGATTAAAAGATTTTGTGGGCAATTTGTAACTACTAAATATAAACCCCAAATGAAAAATGTTAAAATATTTATTATTAATTTGGTATAATATAATATATTATATTCAATCTCCTGGTTAGTCCAAATTAATAATAAATATTTTAACATCGAGATATTATCTCGGTTTGCAAACGTGTCTGGCGCATTTACCCAGGAACCCTGCCGTACAGCTGCCAGTCAAACCCTGGACATTCAAACCCTGTATGGACACCATATATTTTCTCTATTAGAGCTCGAAATGTGAATCAAAAATATTATGATGCCGTTAAATTCTCGCAAAAACAACGATTAAGAGGAAATGTACTTAGGCTTCACTGAAATCTTTCAAAATTTAATAACCCTGCAATTGGCTATAAGAATCCAAATATTTTTCAGCAACAACCTTTCGGGCCGACGAGCTTCGAGGGAGTAAAGAGAGTAACATATACGCTTACATAAAAAATGGTAACAAAACACAATTTTAAAACGACTAAAATAAGTAATCACCTCAAGCTATTATTTTCTTAAATTGTATTTAAGTAATTACGGTAAGAACATAACTACGTAGTCATAATATTTTGTTGATTAAATTAAGTAAGGTATTCGTGCTGTAATTTGTGGGTGGATTGTAACTATACGTATTTATCCAACTGATACACAGAAAAGCTTTCAGATTAACGAGATATGTACAGGCAGAATTGAAACCTACAGAATTACGCTCACGTAAATATATTAAAGTTCACCTTTGTTTCGGAGTTTACAACAACTATTCAAAATTGATAAACATTTTCGTTTCTCATGTGTATGTTCTGTCTTGTAAGCGTATGTTGAAATCTGATTACAGTGTTGTACAAAGGTTTGTTTTCCAGGCGGCGGAGGAAGCAGCCAGGGCGGCGGAGGTAGCGGCGGGGGGTTCTCGGAGGTGTACGCGGGGGACTCGAGCGCCGAGTCGGGCCCTGGGTCGCTCTCTCCCCGCACCCACCACGAGCACAGCTAGCAGCGCACGGCGCGCCTGCAGCCCAACCCGTACACGATGATGTAATCATCGACACTGAACAACGGGGGGCCTTCCCAGGCTACGCCACCCCTCAGTCCGACCCTGGACTCACTTCGGATGCAGTATGTAAATTAATTTATATCTCGAGTCAATTTATGGCGTTCGTTTGCCAATTTTATGGAAATAAGCGCGAAAAGTGTCCGTCATTTTTCATATTGAAAATTTTAAACAATTTTATCGTTAAACAGTTTATTGCTGCATTTAGTTCACATACTGCATCTTTATTTTAGTTAGATGAATTGAGGTTACTCGATATGCCGAGTATTTTGGACTCTATCAGATAGAGCGATGTAAGCCAAATTGATTGCCATTACGGATTGTGCCAAGCGATTTATTATTAATATCACTGCCTGTTTATTACTGCTTTATAACGAATCTATACTATAGTAATACCTGCCTATAGCCATATAACTCAGCAATTGTGTTCTCTTTCATTAGTAAGTTCCGTGAAACAACTTAATACAACGGAACATATCGATATTGAAACGTGGAAATAGTGTAAGGCATAATTTTAAGTAATAATCGAATTGATATGGACTTTCAAGATGTACAGTTGCCAAATATGATATTATAATAATCTGATAACTGTTTGTGAAACTATTCGAAGTTCTGTTAATTATTATTATATACGATACCAGTATTTTATACTGCTATATAACATTACTTCTCCACTTTAGTTAAAGAAAACCTGAAGGTAAGTTACCTAATATTACACCCTACACTTCAAATACTTCTCTGAAAGTTCGTACGATCACGAGCATTAATATGTATACACTTTGGTACCATGTCACATTAACTTTTTTGACAAATTGAACTGTAAGTCTCGCTAAATGTCAAATATGTTAGTGCGACAGAGTCCCAAAGTCGGTACATTATATTATATTGCTCATGACTGTACATAGTACATTCTAGAACGAAATACGTTATGAAACATCTTTCCACCATTACACGACTTGACGTTAGGAGGGATTCCATCTAAGTATATGTGGTCGACATTCCCTCTGAACCGCTAGATTCGCTTCCTCCTTCATTATGCGAACTGCTAAAGAATGGAATTCTCTTCCCGCGTTCCCAGATACATATAATTTGGGTTTTCAAGGCAAGGGTGAATAGACCACATCGCTGCTTAAGATCAGACCGAGTCGTGGTCAAACGTACTCAAATGCAATACTCAATATAAGAAGTGTTTTCTGACATTTATTACGCCAATCGTACGGCTTTAGCCACTAAGAAATTCCCGGCTCAAATTCTACGAACCGAACAGTACTTTATGAAACGTATTATTAGCAATTTTATTGATTTTACTACGTACTGCAGTTTCAGAGTACCATTTATAATATAAGCAGTTCTACCGAGTGTAATCAATAGTTTTAAAGATTTTGTCGTCTCATGTTGTCAATAGTTGTAGCTCGTGTATGTGCGATCACTGTGTGAGGAGGGTATTTCGATGGATGGATGGACGAAATACGTGTTGTGATTTGGCGACTTTTGGAAATGATTACATTTTCAATAGGCTAGTTTCCAACTAGTCAAATCAGTTACTTTTTAGTCAAACACGAAATTAAAGCAACCTGTGACGTCACAGAGAAACGTGACAAAATGTCGCACCTATTATTACATTTTTCTTCATTAAAATTCATAAATAAGTTAAATAGAAAAAAGAAGATGTTTTTGTCACCTTTAGAACTGTCTTTATTTAGTAATCAGCCGGGTCTGCATGATAACCACGCCGCGCGCGGCGCGAATTATATTAAGCGTTTCGATCAATAAACGATACGAATGCTATCTACGTAGATGGACGTCAAACGGCTATTGGTCGAAAGCTTTGATATAATTCGCGCCGCGAGCGGCGCGGTTATCGTGTAGAGCCTACTGAATTTCAAAATTTATCTTTGACCTAGGTATTCGTTACGATGGCACTAACATCCTGTATAGTTAACACGGTAGGCTCACCGGCTGAAATGAACTCAGTGTAGATTGGATATAAGTCGGTGTTTATTCTAACTTTATCCGGTCAAGTTGTGAATGCCATATGCGGGAAATCTACAGTTCTTAAATCTACAGCTAAGTCACGTCAAAAAAAGTTCGGGTTGTATGCGTGTATTTTAAGAAGTCTTACATCGAATATTCATAGAATTATTGATAATACAGTCGGCATGGGTTATTGACAACTGTCGCACATAATGATGGCATATACACGAGCTCTGTAGCTAGTCATCTCTATGTCAAATCATTAGGAACAATGTAAATATATCTAGTCAGACTGATATTTAATAATTTTAATCGGAGCTTACATTTTGTACATACATTTTGTAGATAACATCTGAATTGTAGTCAATTTTTATTGAATGTTTTTATGACAATATGATTGTACTTTGTACATAACGAAAATCGTCTATGTGACAATCTGGTTATCTGTAAAATAAATCTATTTATCGCATGGATTGGTTTTATTTCGATAATTTGCAGAGCGTACGAGTATAATGCGGTATCTGAAAGTTGTTCGCCGTCCATTGGACGTATAAACCACTCTGGAAGAAAGCAGTTTCAACGTGAACTATAGAAATGTCAGTAAGATATTTTTAACCGACTTCAAAAAAGTAGGTTATCAATCTGAACTGTATGCGTATATATATTCGTATGTTAGTCTCAAACGCTTGTGCCAAATTCGAAGATGTATGTATGTTTGCCCACGTATTTCTCAGAAACTATAAATCGTATTGCAATCATATTCCGGATTGAAATCTATTAGGTGCAGCTACACATAAGGAAGTGAGGTTATGTTATTTTATAATTTATCCAATTTTAAGTTTGATTTGATTTGACTTGTTTGAATTGATTTGTTTTTGCCACTAACATAGTATGTATTTCAGTTTTGATACTGTTACTAACAATTATGGACACATGGTCAGATTTTTTTTCAGGTCAGTTATTGATTTGATTTGATTAGGAATAGTGCAAGTTTCATCAAAATCGGCTTAGTAGTTTTAAAGTTATGGCCTGAAAACATTATTATTGAACAATAACAATGAACTCGTTGATGTCTTTTGTATGAAGGAAGCCCTTATCAGTGTTAGTTGGCAGAAGTCTTAATAGTATGTAGTCAATGATCACCTTTAATTAGACTTTAACAGTGTTACTACAAAACAAAGACTAAAAGATAAACTATGTTTAAAATATAATCCGCATACGAAAGAAGTCCCGAAGGCCGCGGCGCTACTGTCGCAGATTCTGCTAAGAATTATTATATTATGACTTGTCAAGTTAGTTTCATTAAAATCTGCCGACTTCTTTCGTGGCGCGAAATAAAAAAACCTAGTTTATTTTTAGTTTGTGTTTTGTAGTAACACTGTAAGATTCTAAACAAGTAGGCCACATTAATTTGTTTCAAAGCAAAATATTCTTCCACAATTATAAAAGCCCTAGGCATTCCATATTCAAAGAGAAACTGTCAACGAAAGCCGCTTTTTTCGGCTTCCGAAAAGGACCTAAACAAAAACCTGAGTAAGTACTAGTTTTTCCTGAACGTCAGGACAGCCTATCTAGTATCGTGCGTGCGATACTAAATAGGGGGTCCTGACGTTCACAGGTTTTTGTTATTCTATCCTACTACCTTATACGAAACCGTTTTGCACCAGTTATAAAAAATATAAAGATCAACAAATAACTTTAAAATACAAAGGCGACAGTGTGACATCATCATTGATTAAATCATTTATATTCATGGTAACCATGAACAAGTCCTTCAGTTACCGTTAGTTAATTATTAGCAAGCGTGAGACGCACCCAGTCCTCTAGAGGTAAGTACACCTCTACTTATTTACTTTGTATACAGATTGCACAGAGAATTTACAATATAACTACGAAACTGTCCCTAATAAATCTGCAATACATTCCGTTTTACATTGTAGCTTGGGAGACCTATTGAATTCCTTCAAGTTTCACTCGCAAAAATGTGGCGATAGCAATCCGGGGAGATTCCAATATCAGGCATTCCGGAACGCTGGCTCTGGAATCCTTCCGACCCGATATTACCTACCCTATCGCCTAAACAGTTCGCACCAACTGTTTCCAAAACGCCCCGAATTATTTACATATACAAACTTGCAAGATTGATTTGGCTGTAGGCGGGAAATAGACTCTAAAAGTGTCAAATAAAAAACCCTTTTCATTTAACAATATTTTAATCAGTACTTATTATTACAATCATAACATTTGCGCTAAAAATATAGCAATACTGTTGTACCGACTCAATAAAAAGCAGTCTATATTATAGTAGGTACTCTTTTAATTATAATAAGGCATTCTTCAACGAAGTAGGCACTAGAGTCCGCGCACTAACCGCAGTGTGTGGTCGGAATTGCCTCTCAGCTCTCCGCCGATTTATTTTATTTCGCTTTTTTATTTTCCGATGAAATATTTCATAATCCGTTCACCCAGTGGTCAGTGGGGTAGGGGGAGTTAAGCACCACTCGTTCGCAATCGAGTCCATTTAACTAGCCCCCCTACCCCACAGCCGGGGGGCATGCACGTTTGTCCAGAAAAAACGTTCCCGATAAAAAATACGAATGGAACGCTGAGCGCGAATCGAAAATTAATTATAGCTTTAAATAAAAACTTTAATATTTTCTGTTGTTGCCGACGTTGTTTTTCAGTCCTTTGTTCGTGCTGCGTTGCGAGCGTTGTTCGCGTGGTTTAATTTAAATTTCATGTGTCACGGGAATGCTTTTAAAGGTGTGTTCACCGTTTAGTTGACGTTCATGTTTACGCGAAGCTTTCTATACATATACAATAATATACATACAAAAATAAAGCTACGTGGAAAATGTATTATTATTTTTAATGAAAATATATTGACTCGGGGGACACTATTCAAGAAATGAACATCAAAAAAACAAACAATACTTTTTTCAAACGACACTAGAGTCTCTACAAAGAGCTATTTTCCCAGAACACCCGCAGAGCTTTTCTTTTAACGGCTCTGAGTGATACTGGGAACTACACGGGTAAACTGTTTTAGAAACCAAATACTCTCTAAGGAAACTAACGGAAATTCAAAATCGCAAGTTGAACAAATATATTCTGAGTATATGGCTTATTACACTACCCAATCCCTCAGGCCCGGTGCATCGGGTGTAGGTATAAAATGTTTGACCACCAATGAGCAACACTGCCCGAATCCGACGCATCAGGCCCGATTGATTGGGCAGTGTAATAAGCCCTTATCTCACGTTAGAGACTTAAGAGAGGAATGAAAACTCACATACTTTTCATTAATAAGTTGATAACTAATAAGTTGTCATCAATGATGCAAGAGAGACACTGCGACATTCACCTACAAAACAACACTTACTCACTATTCAGGGTGTTAGTGACAAAGTAAAGAACACTGAATTCAGACCATGATTCTGAGATAATATCAAGTGGAATTTTCCGTCGCAAAATTTATATTTTTTTTTAGTTTTTTTAAATTATTTTCAATTCGTTACTTTTGCGATAGAAAATTCCACTTGATATTAACTCAGAATAATGAGCTGGATCAGATTCGTTACGATGTCACTTACACCCCGTATCAGTACAGATAGCCATACTAGTAGGTATCGACATCGTAACGAATACTGAGGGGGCTGATTCAGAGCATGATTCTGAGATGATATCAAGTGGAATTTTCTGTCGGAAAATTCATGAAAATGTTTGTGGTTTTTTTTATTATTTTCCGTCCTATACTTTTGCGACGGAAAATTCCACTTTATATCAACTAAGAATCATGGTCTGAATCATTCCTCAAAGTTTCGTTACGATGTCACTAACACCCTGTATAGGTGTGAAAATTACATAAAATTATTTTAAAAAAGCAGTTGAATTCGTAGAGAATGGAAAACAATAGCGGGCTCTGTAGTTCCGTGGAGAGCAGTTAAAAATTCCGGGACTCAGACTTTGCATTCATTTTACATTTTTACTGCACAAGCTTCTGTATCCATAGCACGTTGGAATGTAGCTCGGGGGGAGATACCCTAACAAAGGACGGGTTGTTTTTATAATTTTAGTGTATAGGATTCGTAGCGACTTTTACGGAGGCTCTCTTGTTGCACTGTGCAGGTGAGAGCGGTTATTATAAATTGAAATTTTTCTGTTTTGCTAGGGAAATGTTTTGTCACAGTTGTTTTTTTAATTAGTCATAACAATTTTCAAATACTTGCTGTTAGACCCTTCTAACAGTAACTACCTTCTTATAAGTTTTAAATTTACTTTCTATGTTATATGTTTCTAGTAAGTGAGATAGACATAGTTTTTTTATATAAGTACCTCCCTATCCACAAAAAAAAAGTTTTCATCCCGAGCTCCTCCGTGCTTCGGAAGGCACGTTAAGCCGTTGGTCCCGGCTGCATTAGCAGTCGTTAATAACCATCAATCCGCATTGGGCCCGCGTGATGGTTTAAGGCCCGATCTCCCTATTCATCATTAGGGGACATTAATGGGCTGCTGATGATGATGATGACCTCCCTATATTTTTTATCAATTAAGCTTGTTTGTGATTGGCTGAGACTACCCTTAGCTTAACTTCTTATCTTATTTTATTTAGCCTATACGATCCCACTGCTGGCAAAGGCCTCCCCTTGATTTTTCCACTCCTCTCGACTTTGCGCGATCTCCGGCCAATCCTTCCGATAAGCATTGAGGTCGTCACACCATCTTTTACGCAGTCTGCCTCGACTTCTAAGCCCGCCCTGAGGTATCCAGTGAGTAACGACTCGTGCCCACCGCTCCGGATGCATCCGACAAACGTGTCCGGCCCAGTCCCACTTCAGTTTGGCGGACTTTTTCCCTACATCAGTGATACCCGTTTTGGAGCGCAGTGTAGTGTTTCGCACACGGTCGATTCGTTTAACGCCTAGGATACTGCGTTCCATTGCTCTTTGGCAGACCTTGAGCTTGGACTTAGCTTGGACTTTCCAGGCTATGTTCCCCAAAAGTGATATAGATGGCGCTGTAAGATAATTACCTATTTTCTCATTACTCGGGTACATAATTCAAAAAATCAAAAATACAATGTAACGGTAGAAGCGTATATAAAAATAATTGTTGCTAGATATTTGGATCACATTGTATATAGAATTATGTTGCTACCTTGCTTGTTTCTCTTTTTGATCAGAATTATAATGGGTGGAAGATGTGATTGTGCACAGAGTGCAGAGAGAGAGAGAGAGATATATTGTTTTGAGGAACATAGGAAAGTCCCTCATGGGTTTGATAGTCAAACAATGAAACAAATTTAATCCTTCACAAACTGATTTTCAAATTAGGTACTTGAGCTATCTCTGTACGCCCTAATAAATATTACGGGTGAGAGAATAGTCTCATACATAGGTGCAATGAAAAGCAATCAACACATATCTTTGAGAAAAGTATGTACTTATAATCTTCTTCCTCTATCGTGGGGGTTGTGAGGTGGATTACCAACCTCATCAACCCTGGCGTCAGGGTTACTATTGAGCTGCCAAAGGCCCCTGACATGACTCATGTAACGACTACATCCTCACATCAGTAAGTAGTAACCGGGACCAACGGCTTAACGTGCCTTCCGAAGCACGGATCGTCTCATTTTCGGACAATGAAGTCATCATCCTGTAATGTCCTAACCAAACTAGGGACCACAAAGTGATTTTTGTGATACGTCCCCACCGCGATTCGAACCCAGGACCTCCGGATCGTGAGCCCAACGCTCAACCACTGGACCACGGAGGCCGTTGTACTTATAATAAAAATGTTTGATTTAATGTGTGTTAGAGAAAATAAAATGAATCAACCGTTTATGACAATAGTAACAATGTAAGGTATGTATATAGCTACCTCTTTCTGTTCGTGTAAGTAGTTAGTTTCACCAGGAAGATATACCAGTTAAACTGTTTTATTATAATTAGCTTATTTACTTCCTGCGTGAAGCCTTACAATATATTCCTTCTTGTAAAGGCAATTAGCAGCAATTTAAATTAATTTAACAGAAAACAAGATCTTTTGAAAGTAATAAAACTGGCAAGACCCAAAACTGTCGCTAATTGAAAATGGTTTATAATTTAACGCTTTCCAAATTCAATTTGGATTACTGCAGCCCTTTAATTGAATATGGAAATCTGACGTTCTTCGTCCAAACTCATTTCATTTTGAAAATTGCCATATTCCAATTTATTGTTTTTCTAAAGGAGAAAGTGTTTTCATTGTTCAGGGGTATCGCTACTGTGTTTTTTCTAACATTTCTAAATGTTGCTACCTTTCTAAATATTAATTTATATGAGGATAACTATATTTACTAAGTTGGCTATTAGTATACTAATTTTAAATAGGTTCAGGTAGGTATATCGCTACAACTAAACAGTGCTAGGAAACCTAAATCCACTAGTCCTAATAAAGGGAGTAAAAAAGCCATCATAAGCCGTAAAATAAATTTATTTCCATAAATATCTAAACAAGGAACAACGTTTTCGTCTACATTCTCAATGTGTCTACAACAGTGTTGTTAAAGCTCGCGTGTAAGCAACATGTGCAACTATTAAATATGGGTAGCTCTGCGTTCGCTTCGTCGTTTGGCAACGCGACTACCTGCAGTACCCCTCGCCCTGCAGGAAGAGCCTGAACGCCTCGGCGATCTTACTCGGTTGCTCCTCCAGCACCATGCCGCAGTCCGAGATCGACAGCCAAGACGTCTTCGACGGCTCCAGCCTCCCGTTGAATGTCACCGTGTCATCAACGTGAGGCGACAATGCCCCCGTCATGTTTAACACAGGAACCTTAATCGTATTCGAATCCCTTGCGATACCCAAATCGGTGCGGCGCAGATACGACTCAATAAACATCGACAAATTCACAGGGTTCACATGCGCGAAACATTCCTTGTAGATGTGCGCTAAATCATGGTTGCGATCTTCAGTGCTGCGGCCGAAGTGGTGCCACATCAGATAGTCCAATGCACCCTGCGTCATCCCGCTAGATCGCAGCTGCCTCGTGTTTATCTTTTGATAGAGCCACTCGGTCCAACCGGCTTGAGTAGAAGTACAGTTAATCAAAGCTAAAGCATCCACTTTTTGAGGGCTATTCATGGCATAGCGCGCTAAAATATTGGCGCCAGCCCCGACGCCGAAACCAATAAAAGATCGTATCCCGAAATGGCCAAGGACGAAATCAATTTGGGAAGCCAATTCATCCATAGTCGGGTAAGTGTAATCCTCGGGCAGCGGAGCGGCGCCCTCCTCCTGGCCGGGTGCGTTGAGATGATAAATGCAAAACTTGTCGAGTATAGCTCGCATATCGACGAAGTTGAAGAACGCCTGAAAATTGGCGGCATAGTTGAGTCCAAGGTCATGGTAGGTGAGGATGGCGCGCTTGGTGCGGTCCCCCCGGACCGCCACCAGGATGTCCCCGCGGGAAGTCCTCACCCGCTCCTCCACGCATGCGCCGTCGCTCTGCAGTCTCCTGTCCGATGGGAAGTGTAGCTGTACACTCTTCAGATCATCATCATAATTATCTGAAGACATCATGTTGAGAAGAGCGATATTTTCGGGTATTGTCGTTGTCGGCATTTTTCTAATTTTCTATTTCGCACGAACTTTAACAAAGACTCCTTGTTAATATGGACGTATAACGTTTGTTCCAATTGTCACTGTAGTCGGCGTGAATTAGTTGTGTTTGGAATATTTACCAAACAAATGCTAATTAGCGTAATGCATCACCGGCTCCTAACGATCGTGCGCTTACTACGCGCATTTCTATTACTATTACACAATATGGTCTAGAGACTAACAAATTAGGTTAAAAACTGTTTTTATCACTGAAACACTGTATTATCACTGATTATTGTTAATATTGGGCAGTTTTTACGGCAGCTGTGGTTTGTCTTGATGAGAATAACGCAGGAAGTGGTCAATAAATGTGTTGACCGGGCGAGCGTGATTCCCAGCAGGCGGATGGTTCGGTACTGTTCGGTCGTTTCCGTGTGCGGTCGGCGCCAGCCCCGCGCGCATGACGTCACTGTTCGGCTGACATCGGGCCGCTTGAGACAAAAGTCGCGCAGTGCGCACATGCGCACTAAACTTACAACATCTCCCCAAGGCTTTACCTCACGCCAAGCGTATCGATATGAATGAACCGGTTTCGGCTGGATTTTATAGGATCTTAGCACACGATATTCATGCGTACTTGAACTAATAGGATTATATTAAAATAATACCTGGCTTGACTCATAAGGCAACCTCAAATTCTTCTTCTTCTTCTCTTCTCTATATTTTTAATGCAGCCCAGCTGGCTCCTAGAGAACTACTGTCATTCCGGATTTTTTTTGTGTGGAGAACCTAATCAATTCGCATTAAGGTACTAAGTCCCATTCATGTACAATATTACACTATTATTCGCCCAACTGGGCACCCTCAGGCCTGTTGTCTTAAATTTTATACCGGGTAAGAGCCCTCAGCGCTCTCCATTTGTCCGGCCAAGTAGATAATGCCAAAAAAAAAACTAAAAAATACTTTATTATTATTACTGCTTAAGTCTCATTCCTTTCAGTCAACGATATTGATCTCGAAATCCGTGCACATTATTTTCAGCCATATCCTTGAAACAGTTCCAACAATGGGAAGTGTAAGGAGGTTCTGTACAATGGCCAGTATTAGGTAGAGGAAGCAGATATGCGGCCTTGTTGAATGAGTTCATTATAGACAGCCCCCTCACGTTATCACGATCCACCAATAATAGAGGATATTTTGTAGCTAAAGATATCTTTCTCAGTAATGGGCACACACTTTTATTATGAGTTGTGTGGAGAACGCTAAAGATAGTCGATATAGGTGGGTACTTATAGTTGTTTGTGGGTACAGGGTAGTTTATAAATATTAGAATAGAATAAAAATAGTTTATTACAAAAGGGCGCCACACACACAAAAAAAAGACAACAACATCATATCAAATCATATTATATTATGTGTGTTATTGGAAAAACAGGTACAACACATTGTATCATCTCTCTAGCCTTATCTCGTTTTCCACAGTTTCGACTAAACATGAAGTTCATAGAAGCGACTGCCTGTCTGACCCTCCAACCCGCGAAGAGAAAACCAGCCCAATACAGGTTAGGGTAGGTCACACCGTTTCAAAATACATTTCTCGGGAACATAGGTTTCCTCACAATGTTATCCTTCACTACTGAAGACGTGACTATCATTTAAAAAAAGCAATAATATAAAGATATATCTTTAATATATAAATAAGTGAACTTTTTTGTTTGTCCAATGTCAAAATATACTTCATACGATATTTACAACAAGCAATATCTAATCATTTTATTCCATTGCCTTAAGATTCCAGAGATACCCCTGAATAGCTTTTCTTCTTTTTCAGCGGAATTGAATTTGAATTCGAAAATTTGAATTTGAATTTGTGCCCACTGAACCAACTAAACCAAGTCAACAGAGTCAACTGAGCCTATAGTGACAACGGAGCCAACGGAGCCAACAGACCCTACAGAGCCAACGGAGCCAACTGAGCGGAGTGACAAGTGTTATGATATTTGAAATATAACTAAAAAATATAAAACATGGTATTGTATTATTTTTTTTGTAAATACAGGTATACCATCGAATATGTACTACAATATGCACATGATACTTTTATACTTTTATACTTTTATAAAAGTATCATATTGTAGTACATATAAAAAACATTATATTATTGTATTGTGTATTGTATTGTAAGCTTGCCTGTACTATCTGTTTTCTAGTATGTTTCTTGTGTCTGTTTTATTGTGTACAAATAAATAAATAAATAATAATAAATAAATAATATAAGGGACTTTTCCCTTGCATGGTAAGCAAATAAATAAAAATATTATTGAATAGGATAATGAATCTTATTTATCTTATTAATGAATTTTATTAAGTTAAAATGCTCTTTGTTATCATGTCTGATATTGTTATTGTGTCTTATATTGTATGATTGAGTTACTTACTTCTATTTTTTTTTTTATTTCTATTTTTTTGATATATCAAAGAAAGAAAATTTGCAGTGCCCCGACGGGGTGTCATGTTGTAAGTGCTAAATAATTAATTTAAGAACCTTTGTCAAAGAATCAGCTTACCCATGTACAGTCATGAACAATATAATGTACCCACTTTAGGATTCTGTCGCACTAACATATTTGATATTTAGTGAGACTTACAGTTCAATTTGTCAAAAAAGTGAATGTGACATGGTACCAAAGTGTATACATATTAGTGCTCGTGACGGTACATCTTTTGTAAGTAATTCAACTTTCATTCCATTATCAAAATTGCCGTTAAGTACAGAACTAAACACCAATAATTTCGGCATGCGTACATTCCCGATTACCTGTCCCAGCGGTCACATTAGGTCAGATTAAAATGCACAAACACAAACCCGGTACCTACCCGGATTGTTACCGAAATAACGAGCCGGGTACCGGTTTAAATTCAACGAGTATGTAAACAGAACACTGTTTATTAGGTTTTAAAGCCATTTTCACGCCCAGTGCACAATAACGAGAGCTGTGAACGCTGAATTGTAGGCTGTACGGTGTTTTATGTTGACTGTACTGGCTACAGGTTAAATTATGGCATTGGACTAGGTTGGATGGACTGAAAGGTTTTATAACAGTATATATTTACTGTTATAAGTATTATCCAGAGCATCCACATAAAACCTACAAGACGACCGACCTGACCTGACGACCTGAGACGTTTTCTATATATCGTTTATCGATCAGAAAATATTATGATACTTACTGTTTCAGTGTCTTCAATAATTATTTATAGACGTGATGTTCATTAATTAATGCACATCATCATCATCCGCCCATTACCGTCCCCACTGCTGGGGCACGGGCCTTCCCTATGGATGGATAGGAAGATCGGGCCTTAAACCATCACGCGGGCCCAGTGCGGATTGATGGTTATTAACGACTGCTAATGCAGCCGGGACCAACGGCTTAACGTGCCTTCCGAAGCACGGAGGAGCTCGAGATGAAAACTTTTTTTTTGTGGTCACCCATCCTATGACCGGCCTTTGCGAAAGTTGCTTAACTTCAACAATCGCAGACCGAGCGCGTTTACCGCTGCGCCACCGAGCTCAATTAATGCACAGACGTGTGAAAAGAACGTAGGTATACATTAAATAAGGGACTTTCCAACCGACGTTCACCAAAAACAATATAGATGGCGTTGTAGTACAGCTTTAACGTGATAATTGCCTATTTTTTCTCAATACTCAACACATACATACATAAACTCACGCCCGTAATCCCTAATGGGGTGGGCAGAGCCACAAGTAATCAAAGACAACTTGCAGCCACTGTTGATACGATGTCGTAAGCTGGATATGATGAACCTTATGGTGATAAGGGATCAGCCTATCGCCCATAACATTAGTCCATCATGTTATAGGACACAGTCCCTCTGTCGGTTTTTACGACATGCCCGGGAAGACAAGCAGCTGAACGTTTTCTATGTTTTTTATTTGCTCCCAGAACAGCATAGAAGCAATACTCAAGACTCAAATTAAAATACAATGTAATAGTAGAAGCATATAAATATGTAAAAATATTTGTTGCTGGATATTAAAATTTGGAACACATTATGTATAGAATTATGCTGCTACTTATATTGCTGCTCTTTATTTTGACCAGAACAATAATGGGTGGAAAATGTAATTGAGCCTGGGTGTAATAAAAAGGGTAATCATTTATACCTAAGAACAAATATAAAACATGCATTATGTATGTTATTCATGAAATTAGAAGGTTAAACGAAGGGAAGTCTGAACAGCGCCATCTATTTTATTTTTAGGAAACCTAGCCTGGAAAGTTCCTCATAGTCTATAATTTAAATTCAAAAATAATTTTAATTCAGTGGTTTAGAGCCCGAGCCGGGAATCGATCCCGTGACACTACGACGTAATAATAATAACTTCTTACCAATACCAGCCAATAACAGCCTCAGTGGTCTAGTGGTTAGAGCGTTAGGCTCACGATCTGGAGGCCCGAGCTCGATTCCCGATGGGAACATTGTCGAAATGACTTTATGAGACTGTCCTTTGTTTGGTAAGGTTACAAAAAACTTAAAAATTTCAGGCTTGAATCACCTGATTGTCCGAAAAAGTAAGATGATTCCGTGCTTCGGAGGGCACGCTAAGCCGTTGGTCCCGGCTATTAGCCGTAAAAACACCTCCACCAGCCCGCATCTGGAGCAGCGTGGTGGAGTATGCTCCATACCCCCTAAGTTGGTTAAGGGGAGGCCTGTGCCCAGCAGTGGGACGTACGTATACATATAGGCTATTTATGTATGTTACCAATACCAGGAAAAGCTGTACAGCGCCATCTATATTATTTTTGAAGAACCCTGGAAAGTCCTTCATTCAAAATACATCCATCCATCCATTTTAATACTTAGTTGCAAGTTGTATTTTGATTATGTAGGTACCTACTTTTACCTATAGCCAAAGCCTATATAAACACCATCGCTGCACTTTAATTACCCACAAATAAATATTAAAAATTCAGTAAATAGACCAGTAAAGTTATTATAAACACGAAAGTCATGTTTCACCGTCTATTGAAACATGACTTTCGTGTTTTTTGTGTACAATGGAAGCTTTATTTCACGTGTTTCAAAGCTAAAACGAGCACTTGCCTGAACAATAATGTATAAATTACCAAAAACACAAGCTTTATCTCGTAATAAATTACCGTAATTAGCTCCCATATTTGTGAAATAAGGGTTTAATAATACTGTAAATTATTTGGAAATTAGTCTAATAATTTTACTGTTTTGTTTGGTAGGAAAATACTAGGGAAGTATGAAGCTATTAGTGATGTTATTCATGTCGTACATTTTGTGGATTTTGTTAATGCATCTGCCTTTATCTGTGGTAAGTTTTTAGTAAGTACGTACACTTCTTTACAATACTTTCTTGCTATTGATAATTTATTGCATACACATAATAGTACATTAAAACGTCACAAAAAATAAATCAAAAGACACATTAATTAATCGATCTCATTGTTCATAAGTTGTTAATAAGACTTTAAATAGGAGTTACACTTATTTGTACCAATAAGACTATTAACTATTAAAGTAAGATAATCTTACTTATTTGCTTATTAGATATAATTCTTATATGTAGTAACTTAATGTTGCGTTAGAACGGTTCAAAAATGAGTCTTATCAGGATCTTAGCTAAGGCGTAAACGATTATGAAAACGACAGATAAAAATACATTGGATTGATATTTTTATTACTGACACTGTCGCTTTTTGACGCCGTTTGCAATTTGCTAACCCCGTAGACTATTTTGGCTTGGTGTTAATCCTTAAAATGGATTAAACTGGGCATTAATATTTGAAAATAGAATACCGAATGGAAATTTTCTGTTTGGATATTTTGTCAGATTAGAAAATAATGTCAACGCCCTCTATATTGATCCGTTTGTAACATTGTTCCGACAACGGACGTTACACGTCAAGATTGTTGTTTCAGCAGTCGATAGATGGCGCTGTGTTCAAAAATCTAAAGAAGGATTGTATTCGCAGGTTGGAGAAACGCCGAAATTCCGAGTTCTTGCACCGGAATTCATTTGTCCGAAAGATCAAGATGCAGCTGTCGACAAGCCAGACAATACAGTCGTTACGTTTGTATTTTCTCCTCTTATCTTCTTCTTCACATCACGTGAATAGTAAATGGTATTGTCACAAGATGTTGGTATTGTCTTTGCCTATATTTTTATTTTCGCTTTTAAAACTAGTCCTCCGCTTTTGGATACCCTAATACTTTAGTCGAATTCTATGATATTAGTTTAAATAGTAATGATGGGTAGGTGTCACAATTTTAAACATTAAAAATTATAGTAAAATAGTATAGTAAAGTAGCACAGTAAAATAAACACCTTATAAGAGCGACTTCTAACTCCTTAGTAGGTACATAAAGATTACTAAACGTAATGAGATTAGTTTGGAAAGAAAGAAACGAGTTTGCTATTCAGTTCGTTCTACAGCAATTTAAATTAGCTAAGGAAGTTTAAACTTACTAACAAATTAAACTTGCATAAAAATCCGGTGAATCAAAACGTTTGTAAGCTTCTTTATTTGAATTACTGGCTGATTTCCTCTAAAAAATATTTGAAATCACAAGTAACTTAAAATACAAAAAGTTGTTTTTTTCTGTGTCTGTAATGGCGTTTACACGTATTTGTTCCAGCAGTTACAGCCAGTTAATAAAATTTACATAAGTAATTACTTTTTTATTATTTTTACGATTCTTTTTATGAGTTATTGGTTCTTCTTCAAGTAAATTTACTTTTTGAACAAACTATTGGATTTCGAGATCAAATAAGATTTTTAATAAAGTATCCGTCGTGTTTTTATGCCCGACTGTGCGAGGCAATAAGGAGTGTAATATGTTTATTTGTAAACATCATGTATGACTTCAATCCAAGAATGATTTTCCTCCAGGCTTCAAACCCCGGCAGGGTCAACATTCGACATAGTGTGGTCGGTGCGATGGACAACGCTGGATGCGCCCACGCAGCGATTCACGCTCATGGTGTGGAAGGCTGTGCGGGAGCTCGAGAAACGGCTGAATAAGGAGCAGCCTGAGCCTTATGTCTATGTTATTCCTAATGATGAGGTACCTACTTTAAGCTGGGTTCTCACTACTAAGTACTCTCGGGCTGAGTTTGGATAACTGCTCAGTTCACTGTGGATGTGAAGTCCGAGTGCACTCAGATCATAATGTCTATCCATCACAAGTAACGACCGAGTATCCGAGTACTCGTATAGTGAGAATCCGGCTTTAGAGACTTAGGTATTTATTGTATGACTGCCTTTACCAATAGGCCACACGATATAAATCGCTAATGAGAATGATCATATTTCAATATATATTACACCCACCATTGGCGACATCGACTTATAATAATAATAATAATGATTTTAGCTCCTCCGCGGAGTAAATTTCATATTCAATATCACGGCGATAGACCAAGGCGGAGAGACAAGTGCTCCGAAGAGCTTCCACATTGACAACACCCAGGTAAGTAAAGAATAAAAGTAACAATTAGAAGTGAAGTATAATGAGTTATTTATTCAACAAGAGAAGTAAGTCTTGTGTGCGAGTGCCGAGTTTAAACCACTGAAGTAGTTTAGAAATAGTTTAGAAGTACTGGTATAGGTACTTACTAAGCGCTGTGAGTAATTTAAAAGCACAAGACAAAAAAACAAGTTTACTGTGAAACGTACAACTTTAATTCACTTTCAATAAGCAATATTTTACTTACCACCGTACTAAGAGACAAAAAATCTACATCCTTTATTAGTGAACATTTTTTGTACAAAAAAATAAAACGAATAGTTTAGGTACTAACTATTAAGAACTGATTGAGGTGTTTAGTGTTCAATTTATGCCGTGCGCAAATTATTTCGGCTCATCATCTCTAACGTACTTACTATAATAATAAACAAACTTTTTTATAATTTTTATGTAATTTTGATGTTTTATATTCTTTTGTTTCGTCTGTCAGTTTAATAAGGGACTTTCCAGTCGGCGTTCCCCAAAAACACGATAGATGGCGTTGTTAAGTTTTTTCTTCGTTTAAAGTTCTAATTTCATGGATAATAGAAATGCATCTTTTATTTTTGTTTTTGGGTATAAATGATGACCCTTTTTATTACACCAAGGTACATTTACAACTTCCACCTATTATTATCCTGATCAAAGAGAAGCAATATAGGTAGCAACATCATTCTATACATAATGTGATCCAAATCATCATCATCAGCCCATTAACGTCCCCACTGCTGGGGCACGGGCCTTCCCTATGGATGCATAGGGAGATCGGGCCTTAAACCATCACGCGGGCCCAGTGCGGATTGATGGTTATTAACGACTGCTAATGCAGCCGGGACCAAGGGCTTTACGTGCCTTACGAAGCACGGAGGAGCTCGAGATGAAAACTTTTTTTTGTTGTCACCCAACCTATGACCGGCCTTTGCGAAAGTTGCTTAACTTCAACAATCGCAGACCGAGCGCGTTTAACGCTCCGCCACCAACCTCACCGTGATCCAAATATTAAGCAACAATTAGTTTTATACCTATATGCTTCTGCCATTTGGTTTCGGTTTCAAAAATTCTTTATTTATTATGAGTTTTACAATACTAATTAACGGACACATTCATGTTCATAGTACTTACATTAAAATTTACAACTTTTCGCCGGTTGAATGTCAAGGAAATCTCAAGGAAACACTAGTTTTACACTTCTATAATAACATGGCAATAATGCGGATAACTTATTTATTTATACGTAATAATGTATATACACTTTAGAAAAGGCATATTTTTTGCATCACAATTTTATTTACATTACATTTTTGAATAATTCATCATCATCATCATCAGCCCATTAACATCCCCACTGCTGGGGCACGGGCCTTCCCTATGGATGGATAGGGAGATCGGGCCTTAAACCACCACGCGGGCGGGACCAACGGCTTAACGTGCCTTCCGAAGCACGGAGGAACTCGAGATGAAAACTTTTTTTTTGTGGTCACCCATCCTATGACCGGCCTTTGCGAATGTTGCTTAACTTCAACAATCGCAGACCGAGCGCGTTAACTGCTGCGCCACCGAGCTCCTCTTTTGAATAATTATGTACCCCATAAATGACAAAAAAAGGTAATTATCACGTAAAGCGTGAATTTCAAAATGTGCTAAGTTTGGTGGCGAACTTTCATATTATTTTTTCGTGAAAAATTGGGTTCCGACATGAAAAAAGATAGTTCCACTAAAACCCTATACTTAACTTGTTCTTCGTAGCTAGAACTATCCTTTTTCATGTCGGAACCCAATTTTTCACGAAAAAATAATAATATGAAAGTTCGCCACCAAACTTGAAATTTTGATATCACCCTAAAAGTGAATAACGCCATCTATCGTGTGTTTGGGGAACGTCGTTTGGAAAGTCCCTTGTTTATTCAAATATTCTAGTCCTTTTTGTGTTTCATATTGTCAAAATTCAAATTTAATAATATCACAAATAGCTTTATTCAGTAGGTAACATAGTTGCACATTGATTCATCATTTTTTATTTAACGAATGTCTCATCCGCCTAAAACTACTGCAGCTTCTCAAAACCTGTATAGCCGAGGAAAAGAAGCTGCAAAAACCTCGACACAGGGCCCTAGACGTTCTTTAAAAAAAACATAAAATACTGTTATACAATTTAGTAATTTGACTGCCTAATATCAGTTCCCAAACAGTAAATCCCAGTTGGGCACGAACCTCGGCTCAGGGCGTCGTCTGAGAGGAAAATTATTTGAAAGAATGTGATAGCTGTACAGAGCAATATAATGTACCCACTTTAGGACTCTGTCGGACTAACATATTTATTTTGACATTTAGTGAGACTTACAGTTCAATTTGTCAAAAAAGTTAATGTGACACGGTACCAAAGTGTATGCATATTAATGCTCGTGACCGTACTCGCATAATAAAATAATCTTTCTTTCGTTCTAATTAGTAATCTTATTGTCAGGGAGAACAGAAGCTGGACCTGGTGGAGGGGAGGGCTGAGCAGCTGTATATGGTGCTGGTAGGAGGTCAGCTCACCTACTCTGATGTGCCGTATGTTTTGCAGGCGCAGGTTACCTCTTGTGCCCCTACGCAGGATTATTACGTTAGTTAATACAACTGATTATATCTGTAGTAGATACCTACTTACTTACTTATATACATACTCTTAGAGAAAACGACTAGTTAAGTACAATTAGTGATTATATTTCATTATAGATAACATTTTAGCGCTATCTATAATGTACTATTATAATCATTTATGATTATTGGTAGTAATTTACGGATAGTAGCCGGAACCAACGGCTTAACATGCCTTTCGAAGCACGGATAAGTCTTCCTTTTTCAAACAATCATGGCATGTGATTGAACCTGCAATATGCTTACCAAACGAAACTCCATTTGGACATTTCCCTGGGCATCAAACCCGGACTTCCAGACCGTGAGCCCAGTGCTCTAACTACTAAACCATGGAGGTTGTTACTGTCACTATATACTTGACTAATAATAATTGGGAAGTTTCCTAGGTCAAGGATAAATTATGAAATTCTGATTACTAAATAAGGTGACAAAACACGCTTTCTTTTTTCTATTTAACTTATTTGTGAATTTTAATAAAGAAAAATTTAATAATAAGTGCGACATTTTGTCACAGTCATGGGTTTTTTAAATGACTATGGAATTTCATACAAATGCCATAGTCATTTCTTGATTTGACGTTTAGTAAAAAGTAACTGATTTGACTAGTTGGAAACTACCCTATTCTTCCACAGTTCATCTGGTCAGTACACGATACGATATCGCACGAGTCCGTTATAGACGTATCTTCAACAATTGGCTCCACGTTGACGATACCTCCTCATTCGCTGAGGCCTGGCCTTGAATACGATGTCAACTGTCAAGTCATCAAGCAAAGCACTCGGCTGCGTATTACTCAGGTAATGACCCCGATTCCTACAGACACCTCCCTCCTTAAGTTATACCTGTCATTTTCTTATCCGCCGAAAAGGAAAGGGATGGATGATTGACAGTTCCTATGTTTAAGAAGAATGAGTAAATGAATGAATAACCCGGGCGAATCAATAATGTATCTCGCTGGTATACAAACCGTTTGACGTGTGCTGTAAACATAAATCTGTCGAGTTATGTTAAGACCGGGAAGTACATTTGGAGCACTGGTGATCCAGAAACACAGGCTCTGGCTTATCTCGAGCACCAGTCTCCACTCTAAACTGCGCTTTAATTTATGTAACCCATCTGTAGATTGTGGAGAACAAATGAAGATATTAATATTTTTTTTTTATGATATTATTATTATATTAATTCCAACAACACGACATAACAACAACATGAGTCAGTCGTTGATGAGTGAGTTATAACATGAGTTTATTTATTTTATTTTTATTTATTTAATAGTTTATTGTACACAGAACAGGATATAAAACACAAGACAGACAAACTTATTGTGACCGGGAAAGAGATAAACTTAAAAACAAACACAAGGCAGATAGGGCGTGTACATCACTAACAAATAGAAATAACACATACAATATATTAACAATACTTAGTTTATATACCTCATGTTTGAAGAACATAAACTAATTTACTTAACCCCTTATTTCTAGACCGGTTTGCCGTTTCAAGTCCTTCAGCGAGGTTTAAAAGTCTATCTCAGCGTAGATTACCTGATAATACCTGTCAACCAACCCTTCTTCATCGCGAGTAAAGTCATCAACCAAGATTATTACGATAGTTTTGTTGAGGTAAGATTTTTTTTATTTTATTCTCATACGACGCAGACTTTGTAGCGGCGCACCGTTCGTGTGTTAGACACAGTGATGTATCGTGTCTTTTTACTTCTTTGTGGGTTGTGAGGTGGACGACCAACCTCATCAACCCTGGTGTCAGGGTTACTATTGCGCCGCCAAAGGCCCCTGACAGGGCTCGTGTAACAATTACTTACATAAGTAAATAGTAACCGGGATCAATGGCTTAACGTTGCCTTCCGAAACACGGGAGCAATTTTAATAACATAGGAAAAATATCTAAAACATATTTATCCATGCTTTAATTATTTGCAGTTTTCTTGGGAATGTCTATCGGCAGTCACTCCTTGTGATTTCCTTGAAATTACCAGTAATGACACGCTGTTTTTCCCGGATGGAATACCCACTGTCGGAGAGTACGTGTTTGTTGTTTTATAATTTTTTTTCAAACTGAGGCAAAAGCCCTGATCCCTGCAGACCTTCTAATTTTATTTTACGTTATAACCTGTCATTTTCTTATCTAGCAAAATGGAAAGAGGCGGATGATTGGCAGCTGTTAATTTCAAAATGAATGAGTTAATGAATGAATAGCCTGGTTGAATCGAATAGGCATTTCGTTGATATACTACCCGTTTCACGTGTGCTGTCAACTTAATTCTGTCGGGTTGTTGACCAATGAAAAACTTTGAGAGGGCTGTTTACTGCCTTAGACACATCGATTACCCGTCCATTTCTTTGTTGGTGGAAAAGAAAATTACAGTTAAGTATACCAAACTTAAAATAAAATTAGTTGGTATGTGCTGGAATCATCACCATTATTACATTTATATAAGTAATGAAGATAAAGTGTACCAACTAAATAAACAGGTTAAATGTACAAATAAAATCCTAATCGAACCTCGGCCCAGGGCATCGTCTGCGAGGATTATATTTGAAAGATCGACCCTAGTTGGTCGATAGCGATAAGCGCTGAATGAGGGAAATCATCAACCACGCCGGGGGTTGTCGGTATCGGGGTTGATCATAAAATATCATGCAGCCACACTTGATAATAAATATGGATATAATGGTCTTGGTCGTATAGTAATACATGTTACCACTGTTACCTATCACTAAATGCCGACATGTGTAACTTAAGGGTTTTTGTTAAACCTGCGATAATCACGTGCTCAGCGGTGAAGGAAAACATCGTGAGGAAACCCACATTTCTGAGAAACACAATTTCGGAGGTATGTGACCTAACCTGTATTGGGCTGGTTTTCCCTTCGCGAGTTAGAAGGTCAGACAGGCAGTCGCTTCTGTAAAAAACCGGACCTGTCAAACCTTCAGGTTAGGTAAGCGGACCCTGTGAAAAACGGGATAGTGCTACGGGTATGTTGACATTTGCGATAATCTTTCAGATACGAAATAAAACTGTCAGTAAATGTAGATGATCAATCGACTGAATCTAGCGCTGTTATTAAAACGGTGGATCAAACTTTGCCCGTATTACAGGTAGCCATTTTATAATTCATTCAGTCCAGCTTATAAAATCACATTAATGGCCAACTAGGTACCTTTTTAGCTTCTATTATCAGCGGTCTTATGCTTGTGTTTAATATTTTGAAGACCTTAATGGAATCAGACGTTACTGTGGATGTTAATTATTTTGTATAAAAAAGTAAATATCAATGTGTACTTTCAGATAACACCTATATCTCGAGTAGTAAACGAAGGCAGCAAGATTTCATTGGTTGCGAATGCCAGTAATGTAGCTCCGGCTTGCACTCTTACTTGGTATTTTGCAAAGGAGGGGTTTGTTGCAGTAGAAGTTGAAGGAAATGGAACGTGTGAAGATTGCCAGGTAGGTACCTCTTCCCTACACTTGCCCCACACTCTTTAATAATCCGTCGACTAGTTAAATCGAGCAAAAATTTAAAACAAATAGTTCTAAAACAGAAAAAAAACATATAAAAACTATTTGTCAAGAACATAAATTCAAGAAGTTCTTATATTAAAAATTTTGGTTCAAAACACTGGCTGAATTATTTGAAAAAAGTTTTGAATAGCCAAATGTTTTTAAAACTAAATATATATATATATGTCGTAGCAGTGGGGGTTGTCGGTCGTAACATCATCAGAATGGAGGGTGGGCGTTAGAAGAGTGGGCGTTAGAAGACAATAATGGCCGTCATCAGTATCACAATCATTTTATTTACTTCCACATAGTTTTTGTATCACGATTAAATAAAGTCACAGCATAAGGTACACACTCACGGCAACGTCACGGTATTCGTAACGGTTACACAGTCTCTCGTTATCTAGCGCGCATAAGGACGTTAGCGCGAAGGGGCTACTCGCCCTCTACTTGCCCTCCACCACCCATGGTTCCTATATTCGGACCGAATCATCGGGACACGTGCTCTTTTCCGATCACACTTTCTTGACGTCCCTACAAGTTATAGGTGAGCGACTATAGCACTCCACTTTCCGATCGTAATTATTCGACACGTCCGTTCATGACGAAGGTTCGCGGCAGACTGCCCGACTATAACGGCAGTGCACGTCCGCTCGACACGACGACTCTGTAGTGACTCCCCGACTTCACGCAGCTCTGGCCGTAGGCCACCTGACGTCGGAGCGATGCAACTTCATGACGGTAGTGATGTAACTTCATTTTATTTTCCGATTTGATCAATTTCTCTTCTTAATTCATAACTAACTCCGACACGGCCATCCTGCGTGACACACGTCCTCGTGTGTTAATCTGAAACAATATACCACAGCACAGTATCCAAGTTCGCTCGGTCATTCCTGACCTAACATGAGACTCTATAAAGGACTCTACATGAGCTCTACTTGTGACTCTACACGAGCTCTACTTGTGACTCTACACGAGCTCTACTTGTGACTCTACACGAGCTCTACTTGTGACTCTACACGAGCTCTACTTGTGACTCTACACGAGCTCTACTTGTGACTCTACACGAGCTCTACTTGTGACTCTACACGAGCTCTACTTGTGACTCTACACGAGCTCTACTTGTGACTCTACACGAGCTCTACTTGTGACTCTACACGAGCTCTACTTGTGACTCTACACGAGCTCTACTTGTGACTCTACACGAGCTCTACTTGTGACTCTACACGAGCTCTACTTGTGACTCTACATGAGCTCACATTACATCATGATAAATCATCAACTAACAATACACGGACCATTGACCAGTATTCACACACTATAAACAACCAAACTTGAAAATCCAATTACTCTTTACACATCGGTCGTTACTATCACCTAAACGAGCGATAGTAACTCATGCCACTCTACTGAGCGACGATATCTCAAAACCAGGCGTCACTACCACCTAAATCGAGCGGTAGCAACTCATGCCACTCTACTGAGTGACGATATCTCACAACCAGGCGTCACTACCACCTAAATCGAGCGGTAGCAACTCATGCCACTTACACCAAGTGACGATATCTCAACACAGTCGTTGCTGCCACCTAAACCGAGCGACAGCAACTCATGCCACTTACACCAAGTGACGATATCTCAACACAGTCGTTGCTGCCACCTAAATCGAGCGACAGCAACTCATGCCACTTACACCAAGTGACGATATCTCACAACCAGGCGTCACTACCACCTAAATCGAGCGGTAGCAACTCATGCCACTTACACCAAGTGACGATATCTCAACACAGTCGTTGCTGCCACCTAAACCGAGCGACAGCAACTCATGCCACTTACACCAAGTGACGATATCTCAACACAGTCGTTGCTGCCACCTAAATCGAGCGACAGCAACTCATGCCACTTACACCAAGTGACGATATCCCAACACAGTCGTTACTGCCACCTAAATCGAGCGACAGCAACTCATGCCACTTACACCAAGTGACGATATCTCAACACAGTCGTCACTGCCACCTAAATCGAGCGACAGCAACTCATGCCACTTACACCAAGTGACGATATCTCAACACAGCTAGCACACAAACTTTACATTTTAGTTGGTAGAATAGTGGTCAATGCGTTACACAATTTCTTTTATATCACTAATTTCTAATTTGCGCAGTTCGACTAATTCTACCGGAGGTCAACTTGACTTAGATTCAGGTACAATGTCATGACCAAATACAAAGTCAACATGACATCCAGGCCTCGACCGCATACCTGTAGTTTCTAAGACGAGCAGCACAAAAGTGGCTGCAGCCCCGAACACTACAAGTGCGCAGCTTCCTATCAGAGTTGCTCCGAAACAGGTCAATCATAGCTTTCATTGCTCAATTAAATCAACCAACATTACACATCTACTGCAAAGCACAACAGGCTGTAATATTCCTCCCCAAACTGCGGTTACGCTACAAAACAGTCATGAGTCACAACATCCCCTCCCGGGATGGCCACCTTGGTCCACGACCACAAAACGACAGAGCACCCTGGCTCTCTCACACACAAGTCATAAAGTCACAATGTAACGACCAACACCTTGAGGAAATATTACTGCACTTACACAATTACTGATTTGGTATGATCATCATTTAGAATGTTTTGCTCTAATTTTCTTTCTAATGATTTACTCTGTTTCGGGCATTTTCTAAGCCTATTTCATTTAATCATGATCCAAATAATTTTACTTCGCAATGTTTACTTCACTTCATTACAATTTCCAATTTAACTAAAGTAAAAGAGAACTTTCTGCACTAAGTTCGTTTGTATCTTATTACAACTTCCCATATTTCAAATCAGGTAAAACAGATACGACTCACCAGGACTTATAAGAATTTCCAATAAAAGATCAACCACTGGTCTTGTGACATAGTTTAGGTCGTCAACAGCACCAGCGCAGTAAGTCCGGCTGGTATACAACGTGCTGCCATGATGTCGTCACTTTACACGGCTACGGCTCAGCCCGCGCCATTTTCATCCTCGCTTGCAATCCACCAATTGCCGAACCAAGTTATGACATGAAACAAAAGAATTCACTGTATTATCGTATTCACATGACTTTCTTTCAATCAGTTTAAAAAGATTATTAAAGAATGTTGAATATTGAAACATTTGACGAATGACGGTAGATTACAAAACAATTATCATGTCATGATTAATTTCTTTTTGCTTGGAGTGAGAAAATACAACTTTAACCACGCAGGTCAAGCGTGTCTACACCAATTCGAAATATTTTTAGACCAAAATACAACGATTTTACGATGATGAAAACAGATTGGAAAACGCGGTGTGATTGACACGGATTGACACAATGTGTCTCGTCAATTTTGTTTTTTTTAAAAAACAATTTCCTCATTATTAGAAACGGAAATTCACATAGCAATAAAGTCAACAACAATAAGGTTCCAGTATGAAAACGACTCACCGTAATAACAGTTTTCAATTTCAGGTTCCATAATTTTCAAACACGACTGCACACAGTATGGACATATTGTGATGTTCACGCCATCATATCTTACGGCATGTAGTGATGTCGATCATTAACAAGGTCCAGGTCACTTCAAATTCAGGTCCATCTCCAAATTCAGGCATGGCTGTAGACTACATCTTCATCACGTGGTCACACGAATGTGATAGTCATCATAATCTTCTGATTGTGATAATCCAAACTTACATTGTCTTGTTGTGAACGTCGCATCACATTGTCTTCATAAGTTCACTAATCCCACTTCTGATGTCGTAGCAGTGGGGGTTGTCGGTCGTAACATCATCAGAATGGAGGGTGGGCGTTAGAAGAGTGGGCGTTAGAAGACAATAATGGCCGTCATCAGTATCACAATCATTTTATTTACTTCCACATAGTTTTTGTATCACGATTAAATAAAGTCACAGCATAAGGTACACACTCACGGCAACGTCACGGTATTCGTAACGGTTACACAGTCTCTCGTTATCTAGCGCGCATAAGGACGTTAGCGCGAAGGGGCTACTCGCCCTCTACTTGCCCTCCACCACCCATGGTTCCTATATTCGGACCGAATCATCGGGACACGTGCTCTTTTCCGATCACACTTTCTTGACGTCCCTACAAGTTATAGGTGAGCGACTATAGCACTCCACTTTCCGATCGTAATTATTCGACACGTCCGTTCATGACGAAGGTTCGCGGCAGACTGCCCGACTATAACGGCAGTGCACGTCCGCTCGACACGACGACTCTGTAGTGACTCCCCGACTTCACGCAGCTCTGGCCGTAGGCCACCTGACGTCGGAGCGATGCAACTTCATGACGGTAGTGATGTAACTTCATTTTATTTTCCGATTTGATCAATTTCTCTTCTTAATTCATAACTAACTCCGACATATATATATATATATATATATTATTAATGTTATTAATTAATGCTATTAATGTTAATTATTAATGTCGTTTATAAATATTGTTTTGAGCTGTCACTGCCAGATTTTGTATTATTAAAATCTTTTTCTTCAAATTATTTACAAATTATTTTCGTCGATAAACATTACTATTAAAAAGATTACTTACCAACTTTTTAAAAAGAAATTAATAGAACTTATACTATATTTTTATATCATTATCATTTTAGCAAGGAGAAGCATTATCCGACACGTTGACTATATTCTCTTTGGAGGAGAACTTTTTGAATGAACTAGCAGATTACACGAATGAGACGGAATGGCGACAAGTGACGGGAGAAATGCCGGCCGCGGGTGGTCGAGCGCGCTTTATCGCACGATGCGGGTGTTCGCTCACATTTGAATGTGAAACCAAGGGAATGGTCTTTGCTGACTTAACATTTGTATTGAATGCGAGTCCAAAACCTGGCGGAGTAAAGGTGAATGTTACCTTTTTTTAACTGACATCAAACAGGAGGTTCTATGTTCCACTGTATTTAGATTTTTTTTAAGTACTTACTTAGATAATGTTTGTCACGGAATAAATATACATTAATTATTATGGATTGATTTAGGCAGTTTAAACTTCCTGATCACCTCATAGCGAAGACTTCCCATTTTACGCAGCATACACAAAAAACCTCTCTCAAAAAATCCTTAAATAAATAAGTCTTAGGCTTAGATTTTTAAATGAATAAGTCTTTTTTTATCTTGATAACAATTAATGAACTACTCTCATTATAAATACAAACAGAAAAGTAATCATAATCCCCTACCGTTATCCATACCATAGGGATTTGACAGGTCGTGATATCTACAGAAACCAATTATAAGTAAGTAAGTACCTACCTATGCCAATTATTATTAAGTACTTTCAAGTCGAAGGCAAAACCAGGCAACTACAGGTTAGGTCGCATGCCTCCGTAAACACATTTCTCAGAAATACGTACCAGTAAGTATGTTCAGTAAGTAAGATACTTACTTGCGAAAAGTCACTGGGCTTTCAAACGCTCCATTATAAATGTAATTATGTTTTTTTTTTTGATTGATAATAAAAACATGAACATAATACCTTAAACGCTAAGAAGCATTGTTAAACCCGGCATGAGTTTGCCTCCCAGTAAAATATAATCTAAACTAAAACATCAGTTAGCAAGCAGTTGTTCAACTTAACTTATAAAGGGTAGGTAATTTACAAAGAAATACTAGCTAGTAAACACGTAAACAAGTACGAGAGTAGGCATCATGCGAGCGGCTGCGCAGCGCAATTCGTTCATTATATAGGCGGCTCCAAAATTCACACCGAAGTCTCGGCAAGAATTGAGTGCAGGTAGTTTTTTATTACTTATATAATCATCATCATTATTCATTACTTACATATAACGTGGTTGCGATGGCGGCCAAAGGGTATTTATCTGTGCTTCACGCCGTGTAACTCTTTCCGTCTACTTTTACTTCGTTTACTCATATTTTGTCTTTATCTTTTTGTTATCACAGTTGTTAGGGTCGATCATGCTGTGCGACACTTTACTGGTTCTACCATCTGGAATAATACTTTACATACTATTAGATGTTATCCTCTATTATGATTGTTAACTGTTGTAGGTACTCGTCTTTTAAATAAATAAATGAAAAGTTATTTCTGAGAAATTTTATCGTGTACAAACTCATAGTAGGTATAAACCTTAACACTTCTGGCGCTTTAAAAACAGCACCTGAATATAACCCGAACGAAACAGATGCACAAGAAACGTCAAGGGGATTCCATATTAGCGAAATGTCTAGTTGTTTCGCAGGTTTTGCTTTGTTTTAGTTTGATAAAAATAATCTCTCAGTCATTTCGCGATTAGGTCGATATACGGTCTAGGTGAAATTAAATTTAACTATATAAATTTTCTCATTAATAGGTAGCTGAAAAAAAAATTATATCTAATAATCTAGTCAATATGGATGTAGTATATAGTCATACTTCTATCTTGATAACCTGAAACGAATCCTGTGTCGTCTTAAATTGAATTGGTTCTAGATATCCCCAGAATCGGGATCAGCAATGGAGACGGTGTTCCGCATCAGTACCCTATCAGTGTTGGACCCAGAGACGCCGCTACAATACTCCTTCTATTGTCGGGTTGGAGATGATGAGGCGCTGCTTCTTGGCTCCTTTACTGAACACCTTGCCGTGGAGACATTCCTACCATTTATAGGTAACGTATAAGTTTCGAAGACAGAGGCAGAGGTACTGCTTTATGTAATATACATTACAACTTGTAATTTGCACTTTAATTTGTAGCGCATAAACCAAATACAAGAAAACCAATACAATATATAATAAATACAAGAAAGCTTTTTAGCTTATCTTTTAATTGTAATTCTTTCAAGTAGCAACTCAAAATAGTTGTAATGCAAAATTTTACTTGCATGTATTTGTATACTTATCAGTAGTAACGGGGAGTCACTGTAAATTGACCTTATTTTTTCTTAATCTTCCAAACACAATATAATAAATTATATTTTCCACGTCCTCCACAGTCGGTGGTACAGAAATATGGGTAGAAGTATGTGACTCGCTCGGGGCGTGTTCTACAGGGGAGCCAACGACGGTGCTACTATCTCCTGGACACGGCTCCACTATAGACATGCTCTCTGAGGATGCGAGGGGCTTTATCAGGAGATGCGAGTTGAAGCAGTTGCAAACTGTGACTATAGGAGCAATTGTCACTTATATGGTACGTTTAATGTCCCTTTTTATTAACCCCCGACGCAAAAACGACGGATGATTCGATTTTAGTGCCGTTTTTTTTGTTTGAAAGGTTTATCAGTCGAGAGTGTTCTTAGCTATGTTTGGTGGAAATCGGTTCAGGTCTTCAAGGTCATCAGGTCGTTTTTTAAGTGTATTAGGAATGTTACACGTTCAGTCTGCTTGCAAGCATATATGAGACAAGTTATTTTTTGCTTTTTATAGGGTTTAGTATTTTTAACCTTTTGTCATAATAATTGAGTACTTTTTTTGGTCGGGGGTTTTTCTATTTTTTTGATTTAATTTTTGGTACACTACACTGCATGGCACTAACAGTAGTGTCATGGGAAGTTTTACTTTGTTGTAACACAACTATACGTGGCGGCATGCGGCTGGAACCTTAAGATTAAGAATATTTCTATGTAAACGGATGCAAATTCAAATTCAAAAATATCTTTATTCAGTAGGTAACATAGTTACACTTTGAATCGTCAATTTTTACATAACGAACGTCTCATCCGCCTAAAAATACTGCAGCTTCTCACAACCTGTATAGCCGGGGAAAAGAAGCTGCAAGAAAAACCTCGGCACAGGGCCCTAGACGTTCTTTAAAAAAATATATATAAACAAAATGCATACTAGTAGACATTATAAACGTTGTTTGTTACCCTGTTACCGTTACCGTTACTCTGTGTATATTTAGTTTTACATTTTATTTATTTTCGAAAAATGAATTAAGTATTATTTTATTTTATTCTTATTCTTATTTAATAAGGGATTTTCCGGGCTTCGTTCCTCAAACAGAATATAGATGAGATGTATAGATTTAACGTGATATTTACCTATTTCGTCATTACTCGTGTAGGTACGTAATTAGTATTACAATTATTCAAAAAAATATGCAGTGACAAGCATGTATAAAAAATAAAGAAAAGATATGATATAGAATTAAGTGGCTACTTATATTGCTTGTCATTATTTTGGTTGGAATAATAATGGGGCTCACGATCCGGAGGTCCCGAGTGCGAATCCCGGTGGGGACATATCACAGAAATCACTGTGTGATCCCTAGTTTGGTTAGGACATTACAGGCTGCTCACCTGATCTTCCAAAAGCGAGCAGGTTTAATAAGTATGTAGTAAAATCATTACATGAGCCATGTCAGGAGACTTTAGCGGCTCAATAGAAACTTTAACATCAAGGTTGAAGACTAGAGGTAAGTCATTGATCACACAATCACAACGCAAACGAGAAAAGATGATGATTAATAGTTTCAATCGTAATATTCGCAGAACGCCGAGCAACCGGACCTACTGTCACGGTTCTCCACAGCCACTCTTGGAGCCCTGCCGCCACCAGCCAGCTGTCTCCAGCAATACGCTGAACAGTACACATCTCTCTTACACTCTCTAGCCACTCATGGAGTCGATACCAGTGCGCTGATGGGATCTTCTTAAGAATCGTCATTCGTCTAGATATAATTATTATATCGATGTGTGGAAAATACCTACTAGGTATATTATAATAGTCATGGTTCACCTAATTATTAAGTAGATACCTCTATTGTATGGTACTTATGTACATAAAATACCCCGTTTATCAGGTTAAATACACTAATTTAACTAGTCAGATCAGTTACTTTTTACTAAACGTTAAATTATGAAATTAATAAGAATTTGTAAGAAAAAAGCAACCTGTGACGTCATAGAAAACGTGACAAAACGTCGCACATATTACATGATTTTTTATTCAAATTCATAAATATGTTAAATAGAAAAAATGAAACGTTTTTTATCACCATTAGATCTGTCTTTAATTAGAAAATCTTAGGAAATTACGTGTGGGTCAGGATGGCGGGTGTATGGTTATAAATGGTGATGATTTCGATACGAGAGGAATGTACAAGCAATGTACTGAATGTACCTAAAATTAAAAGCAATGTACCTTTTTGGAACAAAAGTTATTTAAAAAAAAGTGAGCCGCTAACCTGACTGTCAGAATGGCGAGTGTATTCTTAAATCTTAGCACATTACTAACAATTCAAGATTGTTATAAGTATGACAGCAATGTACGAGCAATGTGCCTCAACGTGTTGAAAATTCATCAATATGCAACAAAAGGTTTCAGAGTAATTTGAAAATAAAAATTCTCAAAAATTTCAACGCCTGATTATTTTTATCACTCGAAATCGTGGTTTCCAAGGTTACGACCCTAGACTACACGATCTGATCGGGAAACGGGAGTTGGTGGGGAATAACCATGGCAACCAACGTAACCTTGACGCATCTAGCCTGTCGGATAGGTAGGTGTAATGAGCCCTGTATTTTTAGGTACCCATCCGTCTCTTTCCTTTTCGGCAAATAAGAAGATGACAGGTATAACTTAAAGTAGGTAAAATTAGGAGGTGTCTGAAGGAATCGGGGCCATTTTCTGTTCACGGCGATACATTTATTTATTTATTTATTTATTTGTCCATAACATTCAATAAATATATAAATGATAAACTAAAATGAAAAATTTTTAATAATATTTTATAAATTAAATCATAATAAACATATAAAACAATACATAAAATATAAGTGCAATAATATTGTTAAAATATAGTAAGTATAATTCTGCCAACCTTTGCCCAATGGCTCAAATTAGCTTCCAAACGTTTTTTCGATTCTGCTCCGCACCACCCAAATCCCCTGGTAGTTGCGGCTTCCGAATACATCCCGCTTAGGGACGGTACTGAAAAGTATCGGCGTCCGAAGGACGTAATATACAATCCCGACGACCCGATTACCCTAGCCATAGAGGCAGCCAATCAGCTCGCGACACCAAACACTTCAGGACCCCGATACCGACCCCGCCGGCGTGGTCGACGATTTCCCTCATTCAGCGCTTATCGCTATCGACCCACTAGGGTCGATTAATTCTTTCAAATATTTTTCCTCTCAGACGACGCCCTGAGCCGAGGTTCGCGCCCAACTGGGCACCCTCAGGCCTGTTGTCTTAAACGTTGTACCGGGTGAGAGCCTTCAGCGCTCCCCATTTGTCCGGCCAAGTAGTTAATGCCATCTGCGGCAAATCTACAATAAGTCACGTCAAAAAAAAAAAGTAAGTATAATAAATACAAGTTGTATCGCTGACTAATAATTAAGTATGTTGTCCTCTCTACCAGTTGCAGTGCCCTTACCGGGTCCATGTTGATACTATAATACTTATTACTTCTGTATTTTTATAACACCACAATTTGTACGAACACATGGTCGCAATAAAACATTTCTATTCTATTCTATTCATTGTTTCTTTGTTTTTATACTTGATGGTACAGGGAATGCCATAAAACTCAGGTAGTAAAAGTTGTGAAAGAGATTGCTTTGAAAAAAAAAAAACGAGCAGTCGAAATGAAAATTATTAAATTCGCCTTCGAGTCGGCCATTGTCTCTAGGCACTATTTCTTCGACCAAATCGTGAGCCCGCAGATAAGTCAGGTAACTGGGTTAGCCACCTAAACGCACACACCAACCCGTATAGCTGCAAGGACAACAACGTTTGGAGACTATCAAAATTCAATACTTTTTTGACACTATTTGGTACCTACATTAAATTATCTAGTACCTCTCGAAACAGTGAAAAAACATAATAAAGAAACTGGCCAGACATTCTGACGTCAGGTTGTCTGGATCAAATTTTTTTGTCACATCATCATCATCATCAGCCCATTAACGTCCCCACTGCTGGGGCACGGGCCTTCCCTATGGATGGATAGGGAGATCGGGCCTTAAACCATCACGCGGGCCCAGTGCGGATTGATGGTTATTAACGACTGCTAATGCAGCCGAAACCAACGGCTTAACGTGCCTTCCGAAGCACGGAGGAGCTCGAGATGAAAGCTTTTTTTGTGGTCACCTTTTTTTTTTTTTTTTTTTTTTTTTTGACGTGACTTATTGTAGATTTGCCGCAGATGGCATTAACTACTTGGCCGGACAAATGGGGAGCGCTGAAGGCTCTCACCCGGTACAACGTTTAAGACAACAGGCCTGAGGGTGCCCAGTTGGGCGCGAACCTCGGCTCAGGGCGTCGTCTGAGAGGAAAAATATTTGAAAGAATTAATCGACCCTAGTGGGTCGATAGCGATAAGCGCTGAATGTGGGAAATCGTCGACCACGCCGGCGGGGTCGGTATCGGGGTCCTGAAGTGTTTGGTGTCGCGAGCTGATTGGCTGCCTCTATGGCTAGAGTAATCGGGTCGTCGGGATCGTATATTACGTCCTTCGGACGCCGATACTTTTCAGTACCGTCCCTAAGCGGGATGTATTCGGAAGCCGCAACTACCAGGGGATTTGGGTGGTGCGGAGCAGAATCGAAAAAACGTTTGGAAGCTAATTTGAGCCATTGGGCAATGGTTGGCAGACCTAGGTCAATGTGCAGATTTTCATTGCGAAGGAACCACGGAGCTCCCGTGGCTTTCCGCATGAAACGATTTTGTATTACCTGTAGACGGTGGATTTGAGAGGGACTCGCATGAGCGAAAACTACCCCTGCATAGGTCATGATCGGACGGAGTTTGTGGTCACCCATCCTATGACCGGCCTTTGCGAAAGTTGCTTTACTTCAATAATCGTAGACCGAGCGCGTTGAACCGCTGCGCCACCGAGCTCCTCACATATTTTTGTCACATACTTTGATTATATTAATCAATAACACGATACCAGCCTCATCAACCCACCAGGGTATTATTGAGCCGCCATAGGCATGCGAAATATGGAATAATTCAAGATATCATTCAAACAGAATCATCAATACTTTTTGGTGTAATAACATGAGAGCGTAGGTTATAATGTATAAGCTCTGTCGTCGCGTTCCAACGCGTTTAAATATGATGCTAAAATGTGACCGATGCAAAACGAGAACGAATTATGGCACTATATTTATAGTCTACATAATCAAAATAAAAAATATGTATATAACAAGGTACATTACGTAGCTTAGTCTTTCATACCTTACTCCTACTAAGGAATTTTGCCGTATACTTACTATAAATAAGGAGTTATTTCGATATCATGCAAAAACTAGCAAAATACCTACCTACAATTAATTAATTAGCTATAATTATTCAATCGGAATCGGATTTTATTGGTCGCGGGAAGCCGCTGGATGCGGGCAGCGCAGGACCGATCGTCGTGGAGATCCTTGGGGGAGGCCTATGCCCAGCAGTGGGCGTCGTAAGGCTGATGATGATGATGATGATTCAATATCTTTCATAATTCCACAAGAAGCTTATGAATAGATTTTCCCCAATACCAGCAATCACCAATATAACTTTTTTAAATACATAACAATGGGGAGGATTAAGATTATTAAGTCGACGGCTGTTTTTGCGAATCTAGGGCGCATTCGTGGTGGGAGTGAGTATGTCTCATTGTCTACCGCAGGTACCCTCATTTAGTTAGCAACTTGTAAAATAAAAATCATTATGGGCCTTTCTCTGAACTGTAATAATAAAAAAGGATTGTGAGTTTTATGACGGGCTTGCAATTTTTCGAAGTATTAATACTTGCTTCGTGACGGTGGCCAGACCCCAGCGGATGTCGTCAGGTAGATGTTTTTGGTTGTTTCCGCATTTGACGCACCTAAATTGTACACACATTCCAGAATAGTTTTATAATTTTACAGGTATAAACTCGCATCGAACCGGGGCCATATCGCTCGTAGAACGGACTACCGATACCGATAGCCAATCCCTCCTGCTCAATGCGTCAAGGTCACAGGCTCAGCGATCAGGATTGTGTAGTACAGTCATGAACAATATAATGTACCCTCTTTAGGACTCCGTCGCTATAACATATTTGACATTTAGTGCGGCTTACAGTTCAATTTGTCAAAAAAGTTAATGTGACATGGTACCAAAGTGTATACATATTAATGCTCGTGACCGTACATACATGCATAAACTCACGACTATTTCCCACTGGGGTAAACCCAGACTATGGAATTCCATTTGCTTCGATCCTGACACACTTCTCTTGCTTCAAACCGGTTCAGAGTAGTTCGTACTAAACTTATATCTCTGCATTGTGTAGTCAATAGCAAATTAATGGACGTAACCATGGTAACCACAATAGCAAGCGTAATAGCTTTGATTTTCGCGATCTCTGTGACCTTGAAGCATTGGGTAGGATGCATCGGGTAGGGTGTAGTAACCGCTTAAGGTTCTCCACAGGCGACCACGGACCGGAACGCGCACTGTAGGGATAGCATGCGCAACGTGACGAAATTTTCTCACTGTCATTTTGTCGATACTTCTTCTATCGTGTGGTTTGTGAGGTGGAGTACCAGCCTCATCAACCCCGGTGTCAGGGTTACTATTGATCCGCCAAAGGCCCCTGACATGGCTCATGTAACGACTACTTACTTACGTAGTAACCGGGACCAGCGGCTTAACGTGCCTTCCGAAGCACGGATCGTCTTACTTTCGAACAATCTGGTCGATACTGACGATATAATTTAATTATGTCGTTTTGTCGATCGGTCGTAATATGTGAACCTAAATAAGTCGTCGTTTTGTCAAAATACGAACAAAATCACATGACACGTATGTTAGGGAAAAAGAAACTTATCGATTTGTGTGATGCTCTGTCGCGGAGCCACCACCTCCAATTCAGTTGAAAACGATATAGATTACTGTACGTACCATGTACATAGTGTACGTGAAAAGATTTTATGTGTACGTGCTATAATTAGAAACAAAACAACAAATTAAAGTGGCTTCGCTGGAGAGCATACTCCCCAGCGGAGCCACTCAGTTTGCATACTTCGAGATGTTTTCTTCCTGTAAATTGAAGTATAGTTTGATGTACGTACTACGTACATAGTGTACGTGGAAAGATTTTATGTGTACGTGCTATAATTAGAAAGAAAACAACAAATTAAAGTGGCTTCGCTGGAGAGCATACTCCCCAGCGGAGCCACTCAGTTTGCATACTTCGAGATGTTTTCTTCCTGTAAATTGTAGTATAGTTTGATGTACGTACTACGTACATAGTGTACGTGAAAAGATTTTATGTGTACGTGCTATAATTAGAAAGAAAACAACAAATTAAAGTGTATATGACGGCATGAACAAAACGTGAAGCGCTGAAGATTTTAAGAAACAATCTCCTTGCGAGAACTTTTTATCTATGCACAGACTACTAAGAGAACCTATTTCAGACGAACGTCTCTCATACAAAACAAAGAGCCTCAGAATTTAGAGTATGACACTTGATTTGACATATAAAATTATATTGCCACACGCAAAAATTATTGTGGGGTTGCCATAGTAATGATATGGCACGGCGTGGCAGTAGTGATAGCTTTAAATTATTTAGATTATACTTACTTTAAATTTTGATGACAAGGTTTGGTGACGGATCGGTACGGCACTGACAATTTATGTCAAATCTGTCATAGATACACGGCCGGAAATGTTCATACAAAAAAATTGTACCATAGCGCAAATGTACCGAGTTTAGAAAATGACAGCTACTTCACCCCTCTCCTACTTCATTTCACCCCTCTGCGATCTTCCGCCATCTTGGGACAATCTTAGGTTAGGATATAAACATAGACACAAGGGCAAGCGCTGCCCGCCCGGCGTCCTAACCAAACAAAATCCAAAATCAATCATTGTTTCATTGTAGTTTTATAAATGTAAGTGATCGAGTGAAATTTGCGTTGAATAAATTCCGTAGTTAGCCTCTCAACTAGAAAACTGTGATATCCATACAGTATGAGTGTAAGATAAGTAAGCGAAAAGACGAAAAGACGCTATATTTCACCAGTTTCCTAAAAGTGAGTTAGGAAGAACTCTAGAAGTGCAGAAGTTACAGTGTTTGTGTGATGACAATTTGCGAAGGCTTAGGACTACTGGGAACAATTGTGTTTGCCATGCGGATTGCACAAAGACATTTTTATTAAAAACTTTCCGGGTCTCTCAAGATTAGCAGTGTTATTATAAACAAAATATTAAAGGGTACAGATGTCTCTAGATTAGAGAGTTTAGAGGAAAGTTTGCCATTAATGCAAAAAGGCATATTTAAAATAATAATAATAAAGCTCTATTTCAGAAAAAAAATCCATAAAATATAAAACAAAATTAAAAAATAAAATGTTATACAAGTAAACTGCAGTCTTTTTTTTATAAACCTTGTCATCAAAATTTAAAGTAAGTATAATCTAAATAATTTAAAGCTATCACTACTGCCACGCCGTGCCATATCATTACTATGGCAACCCCACAATTATTTTTGCGTGTGGCAATATAATTTTATATGTCAAATCAAGTGTCATACTCTAAATTCTGAGGCTCTTTGTTTTGTATGAGAGACGTTCGTCTGAAATAGGTTCTCTTAGTAGTTTGTGCATAGATAAAAAGTTCTCGCAAGGAGATTGTTTCTTAAAATCTTCAGCGCTTCACGTTTTGTTCATGCCGTCATATACACTTTAATTTGTTGTTTTCTTTCTAATTATAGCACGTACACATAAAATCTTTTCACGTACACTATGTACGTAGTACGTACATCAAACTATACTACAATTTACAGGAAGAAAACATCTCGAAGTATGCAAACTGAGTGGCTCCGCTGGGGAGTATGCTCTCCAGCGAAGCCACTTTAATTTGTTGTTTTCTTTCTAATTATAGCACGTACACATAAAATCTTTTCACGTACACTATGTACGTAGTACGTACATCAAACTATACTTTAATTTACAGGAAGAAAACATCTCGAAGTATGCAAACTGAGTGGCTCCGCTGGGGAGTATGCTCTCCAGCGAAGCCACTTTAATTTGTTGTTTTGTTTCTAATTATAGCACGTACACATAAAATCTTTTCACGTACACTATGTACGTAGTACGTACATCAAACTATACTTTAATTTACAGGAAGAAAACATCTCGAAGTATGCAAACTGAGTGGCTCCGCTGGGGAGTATGCTCTCCAGCGAAGCCACTTTAATTTGTTGTTTTCTTTCTAATTATAGCACGTACACATAAAATCTTTTCACGTACACTATGTACATGGTACGTACAGTAATCTATATCGTTTTCAACTGAATTGGAGGTGGTGGCTCCGCGACAGAGCATCACACATCGATTTCGACTACATTTATTGAATCGATTGATAATTTTATCACGTTGCTCATTTTAGCCCTACAGGTAGCCTCCAATAGGTAGACCCATAACGTACTAAAAGTGGGAAACAGTTGGATGCAGGCAGCAGAAAATCGGTAATTGTGGGTATCCTGTGAGAGACTTATTTCCAGCGGCAGACAATTTCCGGCTGGTCAGAAATCAAAAATCAGAATCAGAAATCAGAATCATTTATTTAACGTAATTATCATGGATAAACTTGTTGAAGGTCAATGTAACATTTTTTAATTTACGTCATTTCGCAAGGTGTTATGGCTGAGGAGAAGAAATGACAAGAAACTGCAACAGCAACACCTTTTAAATGAAGGTACATTACAAATTATTTAATAACTAGAGGAACACATTCATTCATAGTGATTATGATGACATACTCGAATGAGAATGTAAGTGCCTATGTCCGAATACCTATGTAATTTACAACTTTACGTTACGCGATACATTGACTTTGACGCGTCGGAAAGGTGTAAAATGTATAACGAAATCGTGGTCCTCTCTTTTAATAAACACGATACTAATGACGCGTTGCGGTAAGTGAATAACGAAATTCGGACCTTAAAAGCGTGGGCCATAACTATTTTATGACATGACTGCATCTGAAGGAGTTAAGTATTCAATACAGTTGTACTAGGGTAAGAAGATGATTTGTTATAATACCATGATGTCAAATAATAATTAGGGATTTATCTATCTATTTTTCATAAACTTAAAAAACATCCTTAAAACTATAAAACAGAAAAATAAATAGGTAGGTATAATAATGAAATGAAAATGGTTTCACAGTAAAGAAAACACGGTTATATGTACATAATAATAGATCATTTATTTTATGTCAAAGAATTACAATGTAAATAGGAGTACCTAGTTAATGGAAAGATTAGATGGGTGTCTACAGTAATCAGCATTGTATAAGTTACAACTTATGCTTAACTATGTTATAATGCGCAACGTGTTAATTATTATTATTGTACTTTACATTGTACATACGGACCTGTCCCAGATATGGAAATTTGGCGAGGTTGTGACAATACTGGGGCCGGTGCACTATCTGGCGAGAACGGATGATGGTGAGACCTGCAAGAGGCACGTCGACCAGATGCTGCAGACCTCAGTAACAACCCATAGCAACTAACTACAAGATTTAGGGGGGAGGCCTGTGGTATATCTATGTTTTTACTTATGGTTTTATATCATGTCAAAATATGATTGATAATCAAAAAAAGAATTATCAAAATCGGTTCATACACGACGAAGTTATCCCCGAACAAACATAAAAAAAATATATATACGGTCGAATTGAAAACCTCCTCCTTTTTTTGAAGTCACTAAAAATGTAAATGCCGTTTTATTGAATATATAACAGGAACGTAGCCTGGAAAGTCCCTCATTGTCTATAATTCAAATTCAAAAAGTCTAATTCAGTGGCTTAGAGCCCGAGCCGGGAATCGAACCCGTGATACTACGATTTAATAATAATCACTTCTTACCAATTATATTATCTGCTTCGTTGCGGGCTAGAACTAAAAACACGTCGTCTCATCTATCGTGTGAGTTGTGAGGTGGATTACCAACCTCATCAACCCTGGTGTCAAGAGTTACTATTGAGCCACCAAAGGCCTCTGGCATGACTCATGTAACGACTACATACTTACATCAGTAAGTAGTAACCGGGACCAACGGCTTAACGTGCCTTTCGAAGCACGGATCGTCTTACTTTCGGACAATCAGCCCGTAATGTCTTAACTAAACTAGGGATCACAAAATGATTTTTGTGATATGTCCCCACCGGGATTCGAACCCGGGGCCTCCGGATCGTGAGCCCAACGCTCAACCACTAGACCACGGAGGCCGTTTTAAAAGCACGTATCGTAAAAGTTCTAAAAAACAAAAGTAGCCAAGTATGGTACCACACCTTTGATTCCTTACCGTACAGCCAGCTGTCGTTCAAGCGAATAAGTCACTTTCAAAATGGTTTTTCTTAAACAAGTACCGTTTTTGGTTTCATAATTATGCGATGCGTACTCAATGTTGCGATCAAAGTCACAAATAGTTATATGTACATGTGTATGAGAAAGCAATGAGCGACTTAGGCGGGTAATCCAATATTTTTTTTATAGACGAATACTAGGAAGCGGGAAAGACACGTCTGTCTTTAGCAGCCACCCACTATGACTTTTATTAAAAACCTATTACACGGTCAGTATTACATCAATCCATCCATCTTTATCATTAAAACTGATGGGCCAGTACTTACCTATACACTTTAATTATTTACCTACTTGATTTTTTTTTTAACTAAGATGACCTGGAAGGACGTACATTGACCAAATTGGAGATGTCCTTAGAACAGGTTGAGTACCATTTACTCTGAAATGGCGTGCGTGTATGTAACGATTGATGAATGTGAAGGAAGCAAAAGAAGTGTGTCAGTATCGAAGCAAATGGAATTAAATAGTCTCTGCTTACTCCGGTGGGAAATAGGCGTGAGTTTACGTATGTATTGTTTTTATTACCACCATCTATCACTTTGGTCTAACAGAAAACTCGGTGAGGTGTGAGTACTTAGTTCATCTTGCGATTTGTGTACCCACTCACTCTGACTGGTCAAGAGCTGATGTTATCTTGTGTTGTTTTTTTTTTCGTTTTTTATCAATGTATTGTAGTATTTATTTTAAATCCAAAGACCCATTCATCATTGCATCATTATTAACCCACTGACTGATAGACTGATGAAATAGACATACAAATAATCATCGCAGTACAGAAAAATAAGATCGATATTTTTTATTCGATTATTATCATCGATCAGTCCGTCATCAGTCATCAGTCCAGACTGACGGGCTGCATTGTTGAAATATTGATCGTGTAACCTGACGTATTTCTCCTATACGCAACTACCCACTTTGACTTTTCTAAACAAGTATTCAAATGATGCTAAGGGTCATCGCAGACCAAGCAGAAAAATGCTCGGGTAAACTCCGGCATTGTCTATAGATGTTTGAACAATATTACACTGTACGGAAATGGTTATCAACATTTTGTGTGTACTTATACTTATCAGAAAATCTAACTTAAAAATTATCCTAACGCTAAGCGCGAGAAAAAAAAACACTGAACTTGATAAATTGTGCGCAAGCGATACAAATATAGAATGCGTTCAGCTGCTTATCTACTACTTAGCATGTCGTAAAAACCGACAGAGGCAATGTGTCCTTTCACGTGATGGACATGGAAAAATGATGTCCCCTGCAAAACCCGAACAATCGATAGTATAAACTTATACTTATTTACTTATACGTAGTATATAGCAAGACCGTTGCGTTTTTTCCGACTTCACCATGTCATGTCAGGGTTTATGGGGTTGGTAACATCTCAAAAAACCCACACGATAGAAGAGACACCATATGGTTCATGTATAGTTACGATTTTGTTTCAAAAGTAGTCTACTCATCCTATATTAAATACTCTTTATTGTACACAATAATTAAATTAATGACCAAAAACACAAACATAGGTGCAAAAGGTGGACTTATCTCTAAAAGAGATCTTCAACCCCGCAGCCAATCCTATTCGAGATTAAGAGCGCCAGTTAGCTTAGTATGAAAATAGTGATAATGTTTTTGAAGTGCATTTTATAAGATGTTCGCTTCGCGGTTCCTCTTGATCTGCGACGACCCTAAACCTTTAATATCAGCAGTAGAAGGTAGGTGCAAGATTTCGACTCTGCGACGTGGCTCGTCGACCGTTGGCTGGCAGACACGTTACAACCACGACGGTGATCGAGTGCCTGTTCCAGTAAATCGGTAAGTTCTTTAATTTTATCACTTTTTAATTAACAGCAATACAGGTCTGAATTTATATTTTGTTTCCCCAAATCCAGTTCATTTGTTCAAATAAAATTAGCAGACTTTCGATAGTCGGTTTAGGGTCGTATCTCACTAGAACGCCACGATGGCGCCACCACTTTCGCGCCACCAACAAAATGTATGCAGTTACTTTTGATCGTGACTTCTGTGAGGTATTACAACTGCATATATTTTGTATGTGGCGCGACCGTGGTTGCACCGCCAGTGAGTCGCCGCTAGTGAGATTATGTCCTAAAGGTGAACTCGCACATTTACGAACGTGAGCCGCACGCGCCGAAGTCTTCGCATTTTATACATTTTTGAATGAAATCGTATGCAACGTCGCGCTCCTATCCGCGCAGTACTATCCGCATTATTATGCCGCAAAATGCGATGTCTAGGTGCGTGCTCACTTTAGCCTCCTGGATCCCGGATAAAGTCCCTGATGTGTATTGCCGTTCATGAATGTATTTTATGCCCTTTCATACCGAGAGAAGTTTTCATTTCGTATTATTTTCGTAAAAAAGGTATTATGTGTGAATATGCTTCGTCATCTTGTAACAATGAGATCTTTGAGGCCACAGTGCTGGCCAAGTACTTACTTAATGCTGTCTGAGGCAAATATATAATGCCACGTCAAAAAACTATTTAAAAAATTGCCGTTTGGTTGCCAATTTGCACTCAATATTCGGTACCTACCCACCTACCCACTTCTTGTTAAAGTTTTGAAAAGTGGCAATGATTAAAATTTTACAATTTATAAATTATTTTGATCGTTGGAAATATGAATATATGAAATAATAATGCTCAAACCATACTGAAATTTCAATATAACTTGGAAGTAGTGCCAGTAAAAAATATCATTAATTAGGTAGTTGAAAGAACTTTTTTTTAACACTGTTCTTCGGTGTATCTGGCTTGCTTCTCAAACGGGGAGCACCAGTTTGATACTGATGAGTTATTATCAGTAGTCTCGGCCATTATCGACAGCGATATGTCTCACTACCTTTAGAAACACACAGAAAGCTGAGGTGTAGGGTGGGTAGTCAGTTCATTTTGAAACGCATGTACCTCTGACGAGCCTAATTGGGAAAAAAGTCGTGAACTTACGTTTGCAAAATCCATGGGGTTAAGGATTTATTAAATAATAGAATACCCATACACGTATACCCATTTGTACTGTTGTTAAAATGTTTGTATTTTTTGTTTGTGTGCTATAAAGTACATTTGATTTGATTTTAGAATACTGAATAAAAGTAAACTTAATTGCATCAGTACCATTGTTTGAAAAGTATAATGAAAGGCTTAGAACAGTCTCCGTGGTCTAGTGGTTAGGGAGTCAGGCTCACGATCTGGAGATCCGGGTTCGATTCCCAATGGGGACATTGTCGAAATCACATTGTGAGACTGTCCTTTGTTTGGTAAGGACTTTTCAGGCTTGAATCATCTGATTGTCTGAAAAAGTAAGATGATTCCGTGCTTCGGAGGGCACGTTAAGCCGTAGATCCCGGCTCTTAGCCGTAGAAACAACTCCACCTACCCTCATTGGAGCAGCTTGGTGAAGTATGCTCCATACACCCACCGGTTGATTGAGGGGAAGCCTGTGCCCAGCAGTGGGACGAATATAGGCTGTTTATGATTATGATCGCAATGGCTTAATGCTTAAAACGATTTCTTTCAATCAGTGAAAAATAGGTAAAATTAAATAAAATAGATGACGTGTGCAAGATTATGCCTGACGGTTACAAAAGTTGTATAAATCTACCTACATTTTGAAATATATTTTTTTTTATATTAAATACAGCGAAGGATTAGACTGTCTGCTGTCGTCTGTTTTTCTAACTCGTTATAATCTAGGAGTCTTCAAAGCCTAGAGTGAATAGGCATTTGCTAGGTAAGCGTGATCCACCATAGACCACATCATCACTACCATCAGGTAAGATTGTGGTCAAACGCGAGCCTATACCATTTACAAAAGAGAGTTCTTTTTTTTATTAAACTCACGAATTTAATTAGTGTTATTTACACTGATTTCATATAAGCCATCTATTTGCATTGATAACTTTTGTGCCCGACGCTGATGGATTTAGTCATTTTGAATGACTATGATTAATAATTTTATTATAGGAATATTAATTTATTGTAAAGATGAATTATTTACAAAAAATAAACATAAAAAAAATGGTAAATGTTATTAGTTCAAGTGAGAAAAATACATCCAAACACAATAAATCCGTCTTGCTTTTTTTGAGATTGTTTAGTGGAAATTTGATATGATGTTATTGTCTTTTTTTCGTGTGTGGCGCCCCTATTTCTATTCTAAATATGTCACAGCTATAATTGCAAAAGTTGGTACAGCAATCGCATGACGAACCAAGTACCCGCTTTTCACCGAGCTTAAGGACGTAACTCATCTCAATGACAACTCATTTTGTATAACGCATCAATTGATAATTATTGATAGGTAGGTATCGTTATGATCGACACTGAACAATTTGAGTTTTTAGACCACGACATTTCGAGTATTAAATCTTTATTTTGTATTAATTGAATCCCTGTGGTAATGATCTCACGACAAAACAACCGAATTGAATACGATTTGATTTTTTTACGTAAGTATGCATGAATGTCGACGCGGAGCAATGTCTCGAAGACGGCTTTCTCGCAAAGACTCCGTGATTCTTTTTTATGTTGCCAATGGGAAATTCGATAAAATTGCGTATGCGTCATACAAAAAATAAATGCCGTGTAAACGTAGTCGTATTACTCAATAATCACAAATTGCTACGACGCGCGTAACGCTTTGCTACAGCGAATTAAAGCGCTACCCTCGGATGTTTGAGCATGAATCAATAAGCGATAACCGGGTGTTTCGTCATATTCATAATTCATTTATTCATTGCAAAGTCAAAAGCAGTTGGGTGGTATTAGGTACATGTGACGCCCTGCAAGGGCACAGCAACGTAAGAGGTGACAGCAGCTTAATTATAAGAATATTAGTAAGTAACATAATTAATTATGAATCAAACTAGTTAAAGGTAACAAAATTATTATACATTTACAAAATTATTACATAATAATAAACACAGCCTAAAATACATATATTTTTAAAAATTCTATTATTTATTAAATTATAATCTTTAAAACTATACAAGTTAAATAAATTGTCATTAAAAAACTCTTCAATATTATAATAACTTTTATTTAGAAGGAATAATTTTAATTGTTTTATAAAATACTTTAAATTTTCTGTATTTTTGATAGTATTTGGAACACTGTTGTAGATTTTGATTGTCATATACAATGGGTTTTTCCGTTACTAGGTTTAATTTTGGGAATTGGGTTTGTAATTTGTCTCACTATAGTTTGATTATAATGACACATGTCAGAAAAGGTAATTTTCCTGGTAGGTCTCTTTGACACTTAAGTTGCATACTATATTTTTATCCTGATGTAATAATATAACATCACGCCTGTATCCCTGAAGGGGTAGGCAGAGATGTAAAGTATATACACCCACTCTTCGCCAGCTATACTTTCAAGTCGCGCGTTCTCCTGCTGCTGTGATCTTTGCTTATTATATTTAGTGAGGTTGATAACAATATTATTCTTCTTCCATTTATTTGCGCATATGGCCACCCGCGACTTGTTGCCATTCGGGGTCTCACTCACACAGGCTAGATCGGGTGCGGTCCGGGCCCGGGTTTTGTATGAAGCGTGCGCGCGTCTGTGTGAACGCATACATGCAAAAACAAACTCGAACATTCCACGAAATAACGGTTAGCGACGCCACTGGACTCGCTACTTCACTTGTAACAAATACTAAAACATTTTACACTTTATAAAGCTTCATAATTTATTTTCAATACTAGCTTGGTGTGTCTTGTAAACAGAAAAACGAAAGTGATCCTATAAGGGTTCTGTATTCCTTTTGAGGTTCTGAACCCTAAAAAACAAGGGCTCAGGGTTCTCTCGATTAAAACATTAAGTACATTACATAGAACGTCCTGCCGTTCACAGTTCCACTTGTTAGTAATACCTATGATAAAAAGCTAATGTACTTATTTTAAATGTTTCGTACACTTTTTGTCCTCTTTTCGAAAAATCAAGATGGCAGTTATCGAGTATTACTTGTGCGCTGTACTAGTATTTGTTGTACATTATTTATTATTAAAAAAATAGGGAATAACCGCCTTATATCAAAATGAAGAGTAAAGATAATAATCTGCGCAACGAAGGAAGTCAACGGATTTTTATGAAACTAATTGACAAGACATAATAATTCTATGCAGAATCTGCGACAGTAGCGCCGCGGTCGAGTGAATTCTTTCGTGACTCAGGACTATATTTTGTACTTATCAATTAGTTTATCTTTTTAGTCTTCGTTTTGTAAAGAGTTTTTGATTTAAATAATTAACTACCAAAAATACCAGTACAGCTTCACCACCCGACGCGGGCGCCTCCCGCCTACCTGAGTGTGCCTGTAGAAAGGGAGGGAGGATCGAGGGTTTACGGGTTACGCGCGTACGCAGAACAAACCCAGGCTTTTCAATTGGTCATGATTTTGTACTTTACTATTGCTCTAGCGCTCGCTGAGTAAAGACGTACTTATTTAAACTTAAAATCAGTTCCGTGAATTTTATTTTTTGCTCTAACCATGTCGAATACTCGTAACAAGCTCGTAGCAGGACAAGTAAGTAGTTTTAAATGTATTAATATTCTAAAAAAAGCTCTTAGCGATAAGGCCGCCTTTGCCCACCTAATAAGTTTATCCTGTAAATGTTTTGTGAATTTGTGTGCAATAAAGTGTTTTTATTATTATTATTATTATTATTATAAACTTCTCCTAGTGTTTACGGTTCTTTGCCAAATATATGTTGTGTGTGTATATGTTCTACGTAGGTAAGTGTTCAAATAAGTTTTTTTTTGTGCAGTCTGTATCCTCCGTTCCGGCCAGAAGGCGAGGAAGGCCTGCTGGTAAAAACCGGGTCCCTTTGTCTCAAGTAAGTAACAATTTAATTAGTTATGAGTATTTCATAAAGTAATATTTTATTCCCAATTAAAAAAAAAAGTTATATTTTTTTAAAAGATAATTTGTATTTAATTTACATCATTTGATAAAATATTACTTTATGCAATACTCACAACTAATTAAATAACGTAAATACGTTATTTATACAATTACGGCCGCCCACACCGTTAAACGGACGGAATTTATACAAACTTGTTAATCGGCCAGTATGAGTCGGTCGTCAGCGTCAGTCAGCGCACGGTAAGATGCGTACGATCAGCTTACAGTGGCCAAGTCAGAAGACCTATCCAGCTTAAGATAATTGTACCCGTTGACAGAAGCCATATTTATAAATATTGAATTGAAAAGCTTGTTTGGAAGAAATTGCTTATATAACAACCACTTTGTCTTTGTGCGTATGCGTTCATTTGTTAATTAAATGTATCGTTGTAAAGGCGGAGAGGCGTCAGCGGAACGCGCAGTACGAGCGTGAGCGGCGTCAGCATAATGCTAGGGCGATGGCGGCCCTCGCGGAAGCTGTTGGCTTGAATCCGTCTGTATGTATCATTATCAAATTACATAATCGTACTAATAGCTATAGCTGTTCTTATCGGCAAAACGATGTATAACCTAGCGTAGCAAGTAATGGCGGAGTTACAAGACGCGTGGCGCCACTGGCGTGGGCGTCTAGTCTTTTCATTCATCTTATCGCCGCCAGATGGCGGCAGAGCTAAGGCGCAAGCACGACAATTTCCGCCACCGGACCTATGCCTCTTTTTTTTCGTTGTCGTTAGTTGAAACAGGAGTGATAGAATGACGGCAGAATTAAGCACCCGCACGCTCCCATAAAGCGAGCCGCACGCGTAGGAGTCAACGTATTTTATAAATCTTTATATGACATGGTATGCATTTTGTCGCAAAATGTGATGACTTCGGCGCTTGTGGCTCCTGCGGTGCTTTCTTGGTGCGCGTTCATCTATAGACGCCGGCGCCAGCGTCCATGATGCCACCTCATTCATTGAAATGACGCAATGATACATAATGGCAGCGAAGTTGAAACCTGCTGCCAGGTGGACTCCAAAATCATTCGTTTTACACTTTTTTATAACCGCGGCTTCTTCTGTAGGCTGTGCACAACAACCGTACTAAATATATAGAGGTTTTCGACTAATAGACGCTATCTACTTGGATAGGTGACGTACGACTATTTGTCGAAGCCCTAGATATAATTCGCACTGCGCGTGGAGTGCTTGCCGGGGGGCAAGAGCAGTTTCTTGTACCAACTCCAATTTTCTTACAGACTCCCGATGCAGACATATTGCGTGAAGCTATTAGGTTCCTCAAAACCGCATCGGCTCAAGCTGAGGAAGTCGCTGCGTTGAAACGGCGGAATGACGAACTGAAGGAGTAGGAGTAAGTTTTTTTACTAAACGGGTGAATATCAAAATGTGCCAAGTTTGGTGGCGAACTGTCATATAATTTTTTCGTGAAAAATTGAGTTTCGCCATGAAAAAGGATCCAAAAAGATCCTTTTTCATGTCGGAACCGAGGATCCTTTTGGATCTTTTTCATGTCGGAACCCAATTTTTCACGAAAAAATAATATGAATTTTCGCCACCAAACTTGAAATTTTGATATTCACCCAAACACGCTGTTAGTGACATCGTAACGAAAATTTTGAGGGATGATTCAGACCATGATTCCGAGATATCAAGAGAATATTAAAAATACATTGTTTTAAGTTTACGCGGTTATTATTATGAGACTCCCGTTACTCCCTGCTTTAAACGCGGTAAGAACCCGTTATTATGTTTTTTTTTTTTTTTTTTTTTTTTATTTATTTTTTTATTTATTTCAAAAATTAAGTACAAACAGTGATTAAACTAACTAGCATCGTTAAACCATGGTTTGTGTCGATGCTAGGTATCTACGATGTCCGTCTTACATTATACATAGATAAGTAGGTAACAAAAACTTGTGGGTAAGCAAAAGGTAAACAAACATTTTGTGCAGTTCGTGTCTCGGCTACGCATCGCAGAGCGCAAGCAAGTGATATGATAACTACAGTTATAATTTTACCTATAAAACTTATGCCTACTGGCCGATGTGCATAGCAACACGGCAGTGGTGATGGTTGCGCTCACTGCTAAGCCGGACCCTCCCGCCTTCACCTCAGCCGCCGCGTACTCAGAACCGATATACAGGAGGCACAGATAATGTTAACTAGATATGTACCTACTTATTTTAAATTATGTGGATATTTTAATTTTATTATTAATTATTTATTATTATTTAACCTGAAAAAACTATATTTTTATTTATTCTAGTAATATTGTTTACATTTTGTAGCAATTATGTAATTTATTTATTTATCTTTTTGTATTTTGTTGGTATAATATGTATTATTTATATAAGTTATTATTTTGATACTCTAGTTGTTTTAACAGTTCATTTTTTAATGTATTAGATAAGTTGTTTTTGTTTATTTTTAATTTAGCATGATTAGGTAGTTTATTTATTAGGTCTGGTAAGATATATTCGGATGTTCTTCTGCCATAATAATTGTTATAACGGGGCTTAGTTAGTATTTTATTTGTGACTTGTCTTGTTATCTTAGTATGTGTTGTTGGATGCTGTATTTCTGTTCTAAAGTACTGTTCGGTAAGCATATTCAATTTAAATTTGTCATGAACTGGTAAAATTTTATTGTACATAAAGATCTCATTATAGCTTTTTAATTGATTTTTGATGTTATGTGGTGTAATTAATTTTAGGATTCTTACCTGTAGCCTATATATTTGGTCAAGGTAAGATTTAAAAGTCCGTCCGTAGCTGCTGAGGCCATATGATATGATGCTTTCAGCCAAAGCTTTGTACATAGTCAGCATTAGTGTGTAGGGTATTCTATTTTTGATTATGTAGAATTTTGCCAGTATTGCCCGTAACTTACTACATACCTTATTAATGTGATTACTCCAATTAAATCTATTATCGATTACAAGGCCAAGATATGTCTGTTCAGGTACTTGTTGTAATGTTCTACATTGACATAATGTTTTATTAGAGGAACTGAGGTGTAGGCAATCATGGCTGTGAACTTTGATTTCCACTTTGCCTACGGTTTTATTGTAGCTTGAGTGTATGTGCATTAATTTAGTCTTCTCAGCATTAAGAACCAGACCGGCGTCATGAGACCATTGGCAAACCCTATCAAAGTCTTCTTGTAATTTATGCATTGCAACATTGAGATTTGAATCAGCTGATACCATACATGTATCGTCTGCATATTGGTAAACTCCGCAGCTATGTACAATATTATTTATGTCATTGACATATGCCAGATAGTGCAACGGTCCTAGCACCGAGCCCTGGGCTGTACCCTCTGTAACATTGACGGCATCGCTGATCGAGTCACCTATCTTAACCTTATAAGATCTGTTTGCAAGATAACTTTTGCACCACTCCAATAGTTGGCCTCTAACTCCACTGTCCTCTAATTTATCTAGAAGTGTATCGTGTCTCAATGTATCGAACGCTTTACTGTAATCTATAAATATAAGTAATATGTGTCTTTTGTTATTAAGGTGGTTATTAATTTCATCAGAGAAGCGAGATAATAACAACGTGGTACTCTTTTTGGGTTGGAATCCATATTGCTTCGCTGACAGGATTTCGTGTGATCTGTAATATTGGTGTATTTGATTACAAAAATACTTTTCTACGATTTTATCTATGGCTGGAAGCATGGTTATTGGGCGATATTTAGAGTAATCTTTGTGATCACCTGCTTTAAAGATAGGTCTAACCATTCCCACTTTTAGATCATTTGGATATTGTCCAGTCATCAAGCTTGTATTTATCAAGTCCGTTATAGCGGTTGTTATTTTATCTGCTATCATTTTTATGTCTCTGGGTCGAATACCATCTATCCCTGGAGCTTTATTGCAATTCATTGACTGAATGATTTTTTGCACTTGATGATGCGTAGCCCTTTTACAAAGCATAGATTTGTCTGCTGGCTTTCTATACAACGATTCATCTAACAGTTTGCTGTCGCAGTTGGGAATAATATTTTTAACATTATTTTGAAATTCAGTCGCAAAGTTATCGGCTATATGTTTCTCATTGCCACAATTTTGAAAGGCCTTCAAAATAACGCTATCGATGGAATTCGCAATTTTACCCGAGATTTTATTTAACAGTTTCCATAGTTTCTTTGGATCGGATTTACAATTATTAATTTCATTTTTATAATACTCATTTCTATTTTTATTTACTAATTTATAAGTTTTATTTCTTTGCTTCTTATATTCTGATTTTAATACCATATTATTCAAGTCTTTTTTCCATTTTAAAAACAACTTATCTCTATTTTTGCAAGATTTTATTACCTCTTTATTAACCCAAGGTTCCACACTACGCTTAGAGCACCCGACTGTACATGAATATTCTGCTTTTTTATAACAATCTGTAATATTAGTTTTGATAAAATTATATATAAGGTTAGGACATTTCATATTATTTGTTACGCTCCAATCTATTTTATTAAGTTCATGTTGCAATTTTGTATTATTTATTCGTTTCACTATCTGTGGAGCAACCTGTATATGCGGCATACCAAGGAACGCGACTGCAGTCATTCTGTGATCGGCCAGTATGGTACATAGTGCGGCTGAGCGAACGTCTTGTATGCGTGATCGGACAAATATGTGGTCAATGCATGATTTAGTTATTTTATTATGTTTATTTATCTCAATTCTTGTGTAGTCAGTGATACCGCATACAAGACCCCGCCCGTACATCATGTCCATATATGATTTCTTTGCAGAAGTATCGATTTTTAAATTTATATTGACATCACCCATGACTAACAGTTCAGTGCTTTGGAATGTTGAGATTATGCGGTCAATTTCGGTAATAAACGAGTGTTTATTTTTATGTGGTGGTCTATACACTGCGCACAAAGTTAGAGCGTATTTCGGAAGTGTTGTAATTCTACCTGCGATACATTCGAAGTGAACAGTATTAGTTTTTATGGAATGAAATTTGTGTTTATTTAGAATATATATAATAATTCCGCCGCCCTTTTGTGTTTTTCTGAGCTTTGTATGCATTGTATACCCTTCCAAGCTGTATAGTTGGCTTAACATCTCAGTTATATTGGCTTCAGTCAACACAATTACATCAATTTGCTTTTTAGATTCACTTATTAATAGTTCTAGTTTGCAAAAATTCTTGATCGTAGACCTTATATTGACATGAATAATTAACAAATCGTGATGAGAGCTACAACTACCTACGCATTTATCAAAGTGATTTATATCAATACAATCATACAATTCAATTACATTGTCCTGTAAACTGTCCATAATTTTAAAAGAAAGAGTTAAATATATGTATCAAAGTCGAGTACGTACACTTAACCAAGAAGAGAAGAAATATCACTTTCGCTCCTGATATTTATTACTTTTTCGTTGTCGGTTTTTCTTGCTAAGACTCTTCCATCTTTACACCACACGTACTTAAAGATGCCCTTCAGGTCATTCTTAGCCTTTCCCAAAAGATATCTGTTAAATGGGGTGAGTGCTTCACGTACGTATACTCGTTCAGACCCGGCAGACTGATTAGTGCTAGGCAGTAGATCCAGTAGCTGAATAGTTGAGTAGCGACTATTAGCTATCCAAAGAGATCTTGCAGCACAGTCCTTCATCTCTATCTGCAGTATACCTGGCTTTCCCTTCCTTGTAGGTAGACGTTTAATGGCGCTAACATCTTCGATATTTGTATTTATAAGTGCGCTTACCTTCTGTACAACTTTTGATAGGTCCTCTTTTTCAGTATAAGGTATACCAGCTATTTCAATCTGTTTAGCCAGCTGAGATTGTTCCATCTCATTAAATCGTTGTTCTAGGGCTGCAAGTTTGGTATCTAAGTGTGTATTTTGGTTTTTAAGAGCAATTTGCTTCTTTTCTAAATCTTTAATCTTGTGGGTAAGGCCGTCTAAATTAATGGAGAATTCCTCGATTTTATCACTTGCAAATTGTACCGATTTAATAATGTTTTGAAGCTCTCGAGTAACTATCTTGTTCACTTCTTTATGTATGTCCTGCAATATTTTCTTTATATCAATAGCTGGGGCTGTCTTGCCAGATGCCAGACCATGATCAATTTCTTCATCCTCTTCTTCATCGCTCTCGGTTACAAACGATGATTTCCTCGATGATGACTGGTGGCAGGTTGTGCAAACCCACTCCAGAGTATCGGCCATGCGTAGGGCTGTGAGTTGCTTCCCTGTAAGTCCTGAGCAGGCGGTGGTGGCATGCACTACTATTTCGCATCTGCTACATTCCAACCCCGGGGCTTTTTTCGTAACATTCTTTTTACACACATTGCACTTTTTCATTTTGGCGGTATATGTAACACAATTATAAAGTAGGTGTTCTCGCGATGACAGACAAGCGTAGATTGTCTGTGTTTTAATTATTAAAAAAATACACTAAAATTTTCATGAATTTAGCGACGGAAAATTCGACTAGATAAGTATATAACTTAGAATGATGGGTTGAATCATCCCCCTTTGTATTCGGTACGGTGTTACTAACACCTTAAACTCAATGCACACAGAGATGGTATCGAAACAGTTATGCGAGGGCGGGACTGTTGGTAATGTTCGAGTTTACATGTACGAGTTCACACAGAAAGCTCCCGCTTTCCGATCCTAACCTTCCTGTTACCACCACTTATGCATTCAGCTTTAAGGTGCATTTTTGTCTCATTTTTATTTTATTTATTTATACATGTATTAAATTTAATCATAGTTTAGTGATGGAATCTATTAAAAATAGTGTAATTAATGTTATTGGTATACTGGCCCAATAACCACTAGCCTGGTGGAATATGCTCTGTACCGTAAAAATATGTATATGTATTGTGAACTTCCAAACAGCCTCCGTGGTCTAGTGGTTAGAGCGTTAAGCTCACGATCTGAAGGTCCGGGTTCGATTCCCGATGGGGACATTGTCGAAATCACTTTGTGAGACTGTCCTTTGTTTAGTAAGGACTTTTCAGGCTTGAATCAACTGATTGTCTGAAAAAGTAAGATGATTCCGTGCTTCGGAGGGCACGTTAAGCCGTTGGTCCCGGCTATTAGCCGTAAAAACACCTCCACCAACCCGCAGTGGAGCAGCGCGTTGGAGTATGCTCCATACCCGCTCCGGTTGATTGAGGGGAGGCCTGTGCCCAGCAGTGGGACGTATATAGGCTGTTTATGTATGTATGTATTGTGAACTTCAGTGAAATGTTTAGTATACCCGTATACTTCCAGCTCGCCACGCAATCGCCACGTAATTGGAAGGCCCACCTGGGTTTTTTCGTATCGTACGCAATTTTTAGTTTCATATGGAATGGTTTATGGTTCCAAGTTTATAGTTTTATATGAAACTAAAAACAAAATAGGTTCGTTTGTATCATATTATTTACTTCGAACGCACCGAATTCTCCTGACGACTTCATCAGTTTTTTTTGACAGGTTTCTAAAGTCCCATTAAAAAACTTAAATCTGCAGACCTTTCTCACTTATTCAGGTCCCAATTATTCGAAATTGTACAGCTTAGCCTACCTGATTGGCCCTAAGATGACATACCGCTGTTAACAGACGATTTCGATTATTGGGTAAATACACTCACCTCGTAACCTTAACTAACACAACAACACACCTAACATTTGCCTCCTTATTGGACAACGCGGCTTTAAGAGAATCACACAGCTGTTGAGATAGATCCAACGTCCTCCAAATTGTAATATCATTAGATATTGGTGTAGTAGTATCTACAATATTTATTTTTTGTTTACAGGATTCTTCATCCAACAACGTGTTTTTTGATGAGACGTCTGAAGATTACAATTAAGAACAAACAGAAACTCACCTCCGTAAACCCTAATTAAATGAACAGGGCCTCGAGTAGTCGGAAAACTACGTGTCACTTTTGACACGAAGTCAAGATTACGTGCCACTTTTGACTCGAAGTCAATATTACGTGCCATGCCACTTTCGGTATGAAGCACGCCACGAAGCGAAGCGCCACAAAGCGTGCCACTTTTGGTGCTACGTAAGATAGAAAAAACGAATCGTAGTGTTGCCACGCGATTAGACTATTGCCCATAAAATATAATGATCCATCATATCCATGATTAGGACACATTGTTCTCTTGTTTGATGATTTGTGGCTCTCAACATCTGGATGGGGAATACGGGCATCATTTACAAGAATATAAGTATTCATTCTATTTTTTTCCTACTGTTTAATTTAATTTTGTTTGTATTTTAGTTTCTTTTTCTACTTAGGTAAGTACTTACTATTTAAACTATTTATTAAAATAGTACTTATATTACTTAGCGGTGCAATACCATTTCTTATCTATCGATTAGGTATAAGACGTTTTTTATTCTCTTTAGTACAAGATTTTGTATTATAACTTATGATATACCTAGATATGCAATACCTAGATAATCAATGTAATTTTAATTATGCACATAAAGATAATTGTATAAGTTAAATTAGTTACGGTATTTTTACCACTTATTGACTTATAGCATATCCAGACTTATTCGATAGTAGTAAGTACATCAAAGTATTGTTAATAAACACTTATATTGTAGATAGACTATCGAATGGTTTATTATTAGGTCATGAAACACTTGAATCTTGTCATTAGGCAGATAATAGTTACTTAATTATTATTTTTTTCACTTAAGTGCTAAAATTTGAGTCATTTGTAGTTAAATTACTTATTAATGATGTACTAAGTCCTTATAGCCGCGGTGCAATGCAAAAAATAAAATAAAAATGTATTTAACTAGCAATTAGTGTAATTTGTTTCTACATCCTCGGTGCGATATGGATAATGTGATGTAAAAATTAAAATTCTAATAAGTAATTAGATATTTAGATAATAGCTACTTTTATATGATTAATTGTACGTTATTTTAATTTCTAGAACCGACTTAAACATATTTTGTCTTTATACCTTTTTTGACGTGTATGTATCAAAGGTTCGTCTCAAAATTAAAATATAAACGATTTGTGTACCTAAATACATTTTATACTACCTAACGCTTGCATTGAAAATATAACGTTTACGTGGTTATAAGAAAACGAAATGCTATTGTAATAAAATTTTATTCAGTACAAAACACAAGTCCTTTTTTCCACTTTTAAACACATACTTTTATTAATGTATTATACTTATCATGAATTATTTATTTCGAATTAACAATATACTTATATTTTACAATATTATAACATAAATTGATTCGGGACTACGCCCTTCGTAACACGTAGGCATATGCCGCCCAATCCAGTTTAACATTCATATTTTTTTTTCATAAATTTGTTTTGTGTTGATAAAAACAGTTTGTTCCAACAAACCAAACATCAAACCTAACAAACTATGTATGTGTCATCAGTTGGGTTGAGGCTTCAACTTGTATTTTTTGTAACTCGTACCTTCACCTACTTCATTTTGTTTATATGGTTTGGTAAACTACAATTTGGTTTGGTAGCTTACACTTCTACTATTTAAGCTTAAAAAAAGTAAACGAATTAATTTTAATAAAAGTAAACAACACAAATAAAGTTCTTTCTTAAGTTGAATTGGAACTACAACTTGTACTTAACCGTTTTTGTGTAATTATTATGGTTTATTTGGTGTTTCATTATGTTTATACATATATTAAATAATAACCAAACAATAAATTGAAAAACTAAACAAACAACTAAAAAAAACTGCATAAACTGTGTAAGCAGCAAAACTACAGAATCAGTCCTCAGTTGGGTTGGAGACGTTAATTTCACTGTTATCTATTTGGGTAAAATTCAAGCTCGATTTGGCAACTTCAGGATATTTTATGGAGTAAGTCCATCATACGACTTAATTGTTAACAAAATTTTAGTCTGTCTTTAGCTGGATTGAGCTCGCAACTTATTCCTTTGAGTTTTGTGTCGTTGTTGTAGTTTATTTCGCATTTCATGTTTTCTAGTTGGCTATAATGGTTGAATATTTCAACTTCAGCGCATTATAAAGGTAATGTCAAGTCTAGCGGCTTCATTCGATTAAAAGACTTCATTAATAATAAACCAAACAAGATACAAAACAACAAATGCAACCAAGCAAAATTCAAAAAAAAAATACAACAAAAAACCAAACAAAACAAAATCTGTTTTCAGTTGGCATGGGCTCTCGAACTCATTCAGACTATTTCTTAATTAAATTCTTAAATTTAAAATGTATTAGTTCGTTGTCTATTTAATTTTGAACAAACAAAAATATTTTGGGTTGGCCTCAGAATTTGTTTCTTTATTTTGTGTCTTTCTTGTAGATTATGTAGTTTTTCAATTATATTTTCTATATAGGTACAATCCAGGTTCCATTTGGCAAATTCAGGGTATTTTTAAGTCAAGGCCGAGGGCTAAAATCTATCAAACGTCTTAATTGATAACAAACCATCGACCAAAAATTCAACCAACAAAAATCAAACAAAAAAATGAGCCTGTTTTCATTTGAGTTGGGGATACAATTTTTTAAACTTATTTGAAGTTTGTTCCAAGTTACATCATCTTTATAGATGGATAATATTTAAGTTGAATTTGTCAGCGTATTATCAATACAAATCTCAAGGACTTAGTAAATTGTAATAAACATTAAACAACAAACAGTTGGTTCAGACCTTTGCCTCGTTCAGCGTAACCATAAAATAACTAAATTTTTACAAGGACTGTCTTCAGTTGGATTAGGTCTAAGACTGGTTTCCTTGTAAAATGTCTTTGTTTTAGTTAACTTATTTGGTGTTCCATAATGTTTTCTAATTGGATAAAATCCAATTTCAATTAGTCAACTACAGTATTTTGAAAATCCATCAAATGACTAAACAACGAAACAAAACCAACTAATAATTTGGATCTGTCATCAATTGGGATCGGTTGTGCCCACAACTCGTTCCTTTGCGTTTGTGTAGTTCAATTTGTGTTTAATTATGTCTTCTAGTTGGGCCAGGTATCCAGGTATTTGTCATTTGCAGGAAAAAAATCGGGGCATGTTAAAATCTTAATATTATGAAAGGAATTGATTTGTAACAAACCAAATAAATGCAAAACATCAAACCAAACAAACAAACCACACTAACCCAACAAACAGGATCTGTCTTCAGTTAGGTTAGGTCTAAGACTGGCTTCATTATGGTTTCTAATTGGGTAAAATCCAATTCTGAAGAAATAGATAATCGGTTTGGATATATTTGGTTGAATATAATGAATATAAGGAGCGGGAAAATAAAACGGCGTCGTTCTTGCTACTCCATTTTGTTTTTATTGTTTTGTGATAAAATATTATGTGGCCAGCTAGCTAAATTGTTACACACCGTTTTCGCTAGATGGCGCTTGTCTGTGACAAATTCCAATATGTCAATTTCAGCGAATTTTTTGGGTTTAATCCCAACAAATGATTGGCATATTATAAAAAAAAATAAACAAAAAACAAACCCAATTAACAATATGGATTTCTCTTCACTTAGGTTCGATTGGGCACACAACTTGTTCCTTTGTGCAGGAACAATTTTGAGTCAAGTCAAATCTTAATTTTATGGAAGGAGTTAATTTGTAACAAAACAAATTTGGATCTATCTTCAGTTGGTTTGGGCCTACGATTCGTTTAGCGTATACATTAAATGTCTTAATATTTAGCAAACAATCTACATAATGAAACAAACCACGTAAATCCAAGAAATATAAAAGTTGAGCATTAATTTAATATGTCAATTTCAGCGATTTTTTTTATCTTGAATCGATCAAATGATAACTAACAATTTGGTTTTTGTTTTGTTTGATTTTTTGGTGTTTGTGTTTCGTGCAGTTTTTGTGATTAAACTTACAATTCTAGTTCGGCATGATACTGCTTCAGCAGGAAAAAAAAGGCACGTCTAAAATCTTAATTTTATGGAAGGAGTTGATGTGTAACAAAACAACAAACCACATTTAGATGTGTTCAAGTTAATTTGAGTCTACGATTTGTTCAGCGTATCCATTGAAATCGAATCACTTTATTTTTAACAAACAAATGGAACAAACCACAATAACCCAACAGACAGGATCAGGGTCTTCAGTTAGGTTCGGTCTTAGACTGGTTTTGTTGTGTAAAATGTCTTTGTTTTAGTTTGCCTCCTTATTTGGTGTTCATTATGTTTTCCAATTGGATAAAATCTAATTTCAATATGTCAAGTTCAGCGAATTTTTTGGTCTTCATGAAATGACATATAATATGATGTTTGTCATCAGCAGGAATAAAATGGAGTCACGTCTAAAATCATAATTTTATGGAAGGAGTTGATTTGTTACAAAACAACAAACCAAATTTGGATCTGTTTCAGCTGTTTTGGGCCTACGATGCGTTGAGCGTATCCATTGAAATCGAATCACTTTATTTTTAACAAACAAATGGAATAAACCACAATAATCCAACAAACAGGATCTGTCTTCAGTTGGGTTCGATCTAAAACGTTTTTCATGGACTCAATCCATTAAGCGATTTTTTTAGCAAACAAACCAAACATAAATTAAAAAATACATTGAATAATGTTCAAATAAAACCTAGAAACTACTGTGTATTTTCCCAATAATCGAAATTATCTGTTAACAGCGGTATATCATCCAAGGGCCACCCAGGTAGGTAGAGCTGTTTGTCATCAGCAGAAATAAAATGGAGTCACGTCTAAAATCATAATTTTATGGAAGGAGTTGATTTGTTACAAAACAACAAACCAAATTTGGATCTGTTTCAGTTGTTTTGGGCCTACGATGCGTTGAGCGTATCCATTGAAATTGAATCAGTTTATTTTTAACACACAAATGGAATAAACCACAATAATCCAACAAACAGGGTCTGTCTTCAGTTGGGTCCGATCTCAGACTGGTTGTATTACTTGGCTCGGTTGTGTTGTTGTGTTAAGTCATGTGTTTATGATCGATTTGGATATAGCCGTGAGCTTATGCTATGATGCAATGGAATAAATGAGGAAAACATACAGTAAAAAAAATATATATTGACATGAAATATTACAAAATAAAATTGAAAACAACATATTTTTAACACAAATTATTACTAAGTAAGTACCTAATATAAACAATAATGAACACTATCTGATCTCGTGTTGTCGTAATATAAAATGTTGCGCGCTCTGGTCGGTTGGTGGTAGCCTTCATGGCAATCTTGACCAAAACCTGACGACTTTTACGTTGTCCTACAGATCGCCTTCACTATCTTGTTCGGTTCTGTAAACTAAATAAGAATCAAGTTCATAAATGAAGAAAAAATATACTGAAATATAATGATAATTATGGATATTGATTAATAACGCTAAAGCTCAAATACGCCTTTACTACTATGTGTAAGGCGTAAAACGATGTTACGAAAAAAAAAATATTAGCACTGTGTCGATCTTATCTTTCAAGTCTCTGCCACATCGGAGACACTATGGCTTGCTCGGCTACACCATAAGAAATAATACTACGTATAGAACGGCAACTCTCCGTTCCTTACCCGCATTTGAGCTAGGTCTACCCCACATTCGAAATGTTTGGTCTTTAATCGTATGGCGTCAGACGTCACACACAGAGATTCACGTGTACGATAACATCAATGTGTGCTGTCTGTGTAAAACGAGGTTGTTTGTATAAAGTGTCCGAGGTGTGACTACACCACCTAACAAACGGTGTAGAGGACAATCATAAAACTTTTATAGTAACTACTCACTTTGGAATCACGTGCAGTTCCGATTCCACGTGGCCCATGTACTTTTGGTACACTAGGGGACGTGGTACTCAGCGATGCAATTCCTTAAGGCTTGGACTGTAACAAAATATTATAAAATACATTTAAAAAAAACAGATTAAAAAGCATGGTTATTGAAGATTGTTTCAGTGAGAATCTTTTGTTGATAAGAAATATAAAAAAACCGTATCTGAATTTTGTAGTTAGATATCGGTTCATTCGCTTGGGACCTACGATCGCACACGTTAAATTTATAACAAGTCTGTTTTAAGTGGTTGACAAAAACTCACTTTCCATCTGTAGCATCTCATGACGGAAACGCAACGCTACAATCTGCTCATTAGATTGAGCTGCGCGTGTGTTTCGGATGACATCAGCCGCTATCAATATGAGATCGACCTCAGGTGTCTGAAACAACTGCAAAAAGTTTGGTTAAGATTAATATATTGCATCATTCAATTAACAAGAGTAAAAATCAATAAAAATTGAAAGCAGTGCCTCGTATTACATGCTGCTTTTCTAAGCTTCTCTCTTTTTGTTTTCTCTTGAAACAGATTGGCGCGTAGTGCAGTAACGTCCTCGTCGTAATAAGTCATATTCTTCGGCTATTTGGCCAATATTGCAACCATCGTTTCGAGATATGCTTCGGCTTCTGAATTTGCTCATTGTGAAGTCAAAAACAGTAAGATAGGGAACAATTGTGTAGGTTCAACTGTGTGTATGTAGGTGGGAACTAACTGACCCTTATCTGAAATAGGGTGTTTATTATAAAGTAATAAAAGAGAGATGGGCAGAATTTGTAAATATCGGCGTCTGCGAGCGAAACAGTTTTGAACTCCACAGGCTCTGACAGTAACCGATCATCAAATTTATGCTGTCCGAAATGTAAAAGCTTGAAAAATGTGAATGCCGTCGAAACGGTAAGAAAAAGAAGACGGGATTCTCTTAAAATGCATAAATGGTTTTGTCATAATTTTAATTATCATAATCCTTTTCGCATAACGTTTTTAAACATAATAGTAATTTCCCATAATAACATCTAGGAATACTGGTTTGTTAGGTATAACTTATTTTTGGACTAATATTTGTTGGTATAAATTTGATTCGCATATAAATAAGTATCCATAATTCCTTTTTAGAATAATAGTGTTTTGTCATAATTTTTACAAGGCATAACAGTAGGTTAGGGTGCGGCGAAAAGTATGCTGAATACTTAACCAACATCATGAAAACAACCAACAGCATGAAATAGAGTCAAAAAATATAAAAAAGTCACAATCATGAACCAAATGCAGCCAAGGAAAAAATAAGTTTAGGAAATGTTCAAAGTTGTGCCAAAACTTTTCTTAATCGGAGTATAGTTTTTATGCTTATAATAATTATGCTTAAGTATATATATATATCTTTATTGTCATTAATTATTATGCTTAAAAAGTTATGATAAATTAATACTATGCGTAACTAATAATAGGACAAGTAATATTATGCCATGGTAAATTATTACATAAAAAATTATGCGTAAAAATAGAGAACCAAAGAAGACCGATCATTCCCCGCAAGTTGTTTTTGTTGCGCATACTGTTATCTTGGGAGCACTTTTAAGTTTTGGTATCAACAGGCCTAGAAAAGAATATTTACTTGATAGAACATACCCTGACGTCGCATCCCATAACAGCAGCGAGCTGTTCTAACGCCAACGTCACTTGGGCGCATTCACTGGACCCAGTAAGCGACGACCCGTGGTGAGACGTCGCGATGCGTTGCCTTAAAGTTGTCGCTGTAACAAGTATTAAAATTAATAAAGGATAAAAAAATGGTGACTCTTGGATTTAGTTTCCTTGATGGGTCCGGACGTGGCTCATAAACCCAAATGTCGCCTTAAAGGTGCACAGTAGCGTTAGCCAATGTCATCACAGGTGTAATTATGTAAGCTTTAGACGAGTTTTCTTGGCAAGATGTTTGGCGTCTAGGTTTTCAAAGCTTATGAAGCTAACAAAAAAGCATTTTGTTGAAAGGTACATCAAAATTTTGTAGGTAGATGATAAATAAATATAATAAGTACTTACAATAATAAAACAAGAAGTCTTCTTTCATGTCGATGACAGTCGTAAAACCAAACTTTTTATCAAATGTGAACTAAAACACATATTCAAATAAACTAAATGAACTTACCTTCCATCTGCAACAACTCATTCGTCATGCGCAACTCTGCAGTCTCACTGGATCCAGCAGCACGAAATGCTTCGATGGCGTCAGCCGCGATCCTAAAGACCTCAGCTTCAGGCGTCTGTAACAACAACCGTTCAAGATTAGCTTAGTTAATTTTGAAAGATACGGTAAAAAATAACATTATTCAGATGTTTGATATACGTACGGTAGCGGCGCAGCCGATAGCGGCGGCGAGTTGAGCCGTGGCGACAGCTTTGTGGGCGTGCCACTGCCCCTCTTGCCGAGCACTTCGGTCACTCTTACCACAATGCAGCTCCTCCTGTAAAAAAAAAAAAAAAACAAAAAATGAAGACTGATAAATAATATATTACCAATTTGAACGGCAAGCAATTTAAGCTAGGTAATCGGCTACTTACACGAATTTTCGACACAACAAATTGAAACTTAAAACGGCAATTAAAAATGAAATACGTATATTGTTGTACTTACCATCAGAGTCGGGTAAATGGTCATGGTTTACAAGATTTAGAAATAAAAATACACGTAAAAAGAAACTCAAACACGTCCAAACGCTCCAACTGTCGGAAGGTAACTGATGATAAAATAAACGAACCCTGACAATATGCCCGCACGCACACCTACCCACTTCTCTTGGGTCTATTGTATTGTACTTTTTTAATCAGTTTCTTGGTATTGAGAAGTAAGTTATTAAATAGGTACGTTTATTTAAATAAAGTTTGAGTACTGAAAGTTTATGAATAATATTTGATTCTACCTCAGGCGATGAATAATGATAGTATTTACAATTAATAATATAAATAAAATATATTATACGTATGATAAATTATACATTTAAAATAACACGCTTTACTTGATTTGTTTATTAAATATATTATAGTTATTTACGAGACGTCAGTCAATGCTTTTACACGCTTATTATTTTTAGTTTCAAAGTCGATTGACTCCTCTAGTGCCATCTTCAACTTATGTTTACAAGCTGAATTTTTTACATTCATTTATACAAAAATATTTATGCTTCGTCGTAAATAGTACGAGCATGCGTTATATAAAAATCATTCGTACTAGCTATCGTAATTTACATATCGGCTGCCGCTTAGTGCCTATTATTTTAGTATAGAGCCTACAAGACGAATTCAAATACTTATGTAATCTAGGTAGGTATCTTTATTTGTAATAATACGTTTCTTTTTTCTAATTCGTTTGTTTAATACGGTACAATTTTTTTATTGTCTTATTATTTTAACTTTTTAGAGTCGATAGCAAATCTTAAAATTATAATTGGTATCGGGTAAAACATTTTTTCTGCAAATATAGCATCGTCGCTCCTTCATTTCGAAAACTTTCATTTCGAACTGGATAACCTCAAGTCTGTTGTCTCAAATTTTGTACCGGGTGAGTGTACAAAATCTCTCTCAGCGCTCCCCATTTGTCCAGTTGAGTAGTGAATGCCAGTAGATTTCATAAACCAGTGGTAGATTTAATAACATAATAATGCAGTTGTTTGGGCACCCCAGACACGATATGAAATGATCCATTGGTGTTGGCACCATTTCTGCACCTCAAATTTGGAACCATCCGAGCCTCCCCACCTGGATAGGTTCACTTTATTTCCAACCCATACCAGATCAGGGCCTGGCGGAGGACCTTTTGACTGTTGGACATAGAAGTGTAATAGGCTCCTGCCACAACCTGCATCTCCCTTACATTGATCATCATCACGAAGAGATGACACACACTTTACTAAGTTCTTCCGGCTTTTCAGCCTTTGTGACATTGGGGTGGTAGGTACTTGAATAGTCAGTCTTCTTGGTTTTCCTTATCTTTTTTGAAAAGCTAGCTTACCACAGCTCTGTGGTTCTCTAGAAGCGTAATTTCAATTAACAGATACAACATTTATATCTCTGGCATAACAAATTTTGTTAAAAGCCCTTAAGTAAATTAAAGACAAAAAAAAACATTTATATCTGGGTCGGCTTTATGCAACCAGTAATACCATAATAGCTCACGACTATATCCGAATTGGAATAGTCAGAGGTGCATCCATCGCATGATAAACTTACCCCCACCTCACCAAGCTAATCAATCGGTAACTATTAGTCTGTATAATCAATTAAGAGAGTTATTCATTATTATACTGGTAATTAAGACCTAGTAATCTAAAACTTATCATTATTGGAGGTCACTAATATGAGACTATTTAAAAATTCTAAAATTTTAAATAAATATTATTACAAAACGAAGAGTACTTAATTATAAGTACTTACTAAATTATCAGCTTTTACTTAATTACTGATTTAAACCGGCAACATTTCGGAAATAATCACTCGTTACCTCTATTACAACACAATACCTAGAAGGATTAAATAATGATCGGGTTATTCGTTTTTTTTTTAGCTTCTTTATCTTTATTATCCCTTGAATCTTTTACAAAACAATAGCAAAATGCATCTTCTGCCTGGTGGCACAGATATTCTTTGTTACAAATGGCAACGCGGGGTTTTTATTTTTATTGTCATCTTTGTGTCTTAGACAGTAAGAATCCTAAAAGGGGTTTGAAGAACAATTGAATCCCATACTACTTAAGGCTGAGTTTCACACGAAGCCGCTACTAACGACAGTAAAAAATAGTAAATTATGATACTCGTATGTTTAAGAAAATCAAGGTAATCGTATATACCTACACTTTCCAGCAAAGTTCAATCGAATTAGGTACCTGATTGACAACGGTATTAAATTTTGCTTGGTTGTCAAATAGTCAAATACTTACGTAATAATTAAAATACATAATAACGGGTTCTTACCGCGTTTGAATCAGGGATATGAGGCTCCTAAATTACTTAACTTTCGTTAATGAATATCATTTATAATTAATAAGTCTGCTCTAATGAACTGAGCTCGTTAGCAACCGAGAGCTTAGCGACGAATTATTTCGTAACGTATTGAGCATAACGTAAGAAGACGTTACTCGTTAGCTCCACTGTTACCGTTTTATTCGAAGGAAAAATATGATTAGTTAGCAAAATAAGGAATACCTACACACAATAGTACTTCCTTCTAAAATTTGAATTTCATAAACAAATAAAAAAAATAAGTATATTTTTATTAAGTAAATGTAACAAAATATGTGTACTTATATACGTCATCATCATCAGCCGTACGACGCCCACTGCTACGCATAGGCCTCCCCCAAGGATCTCCACGACGATCGGTCCTGCGCTGCCCACATCCAGCGGCTTCCCGCGACCTTCACCAGATCGTCGGTACGCCTTGTAGCGGGCCTACCCACTCAGCGTCGCCCGACACGTGGTCGCCATTCTAGAACCTTTCCGCCCCATCGGCCATCGGTCTTATCTACGTATCTAGTAGGTATTCAGAAATAGGGGATCTAAGGGGCTTGTTTCTTCGATCGAGTGATGCAGGTTCGTTAAAGGCAAGCTCGCGACACCGATACGTGAGATGCGGAACAAGCTATAAGAGCATTATTTTTGTATATTTTATTTATTTATTTATTTTATTTTATTCGGGTAGCTTACAGCCTCTTTTACAAAGGAGATATTTATATATGTAAACAAACGCCAATTACAAAGCTACCACAGGTGATATTTACTTACTTCTTAAAGGAAATTGAAAAATATATTTGATTGGAGATTGAAATTGTAGGGTTAATATTGAAATTGATACAATAAATATAAATCTATACGCGAAATAAGTTTTGACGACATCGCCTATTGTGTAGCGAAAAATCGTGCTTTATATTGCTTTATGTTAGAAAGGCAGAAGAAAACTTTGAGATAAACTTGAGAAGTCAAAGCAGAGTCATCTGCATATAGAAAGCGAGACCTGTGGGGACTGGACGGTAACATCATCATCCGCCAAAAACTATTCTAGTTTCTCAACCTGTGAGAAAAAGTAAAAGAAAAGGGTAACAGGGTCCCTTATGCACAAACATAGTATTTTAATGGCTGAACTAATTCCGTGGGTGAAGATATTCTAAATCTAATTAAAAAAAATGATTCAAACTTTATATTAAAAGAGATGAAGTGTATACCTTGGGGTAGTGGCAGGTCGATTGCTTCGTCACACGGCACGCCGGCTAACGTTAACAAGCGCAGGAAATGCTCGGTTCTATTTATTTTTATACAACTACACGTCAAGAAAAATTGCAGACGAATGTCGAGCTTTCAAATATAACATTTTAATGATTCTCTAAACCGTTCTTTATTAAACGGGGTTTCAGGCATAGAGCAACACGGATCTCCGCGGGTGTTAGCCACTTATCAAAAGGTTATATGTTTATTTTGTTTACGTACATCCGAAGCATATCTATACATAAAAAATATAACGATATAGGCATGTTGTTTATGAAAATAGGTTTCTATGGAGAAAAAGAAAGGAAAAATGTATATTTTTTTTGTTCTATCTAATCTAAAAATTACTAGTAGTAGACTATCATCCTGGTCACCAATTAACTTGTTGTCTCCTCGTTTCATTATAATGTAGCGAATTAAGGATTTAACCTCGGAATTTATGCTGATTAAAACGCATTGTGAAAATAGCAAAGTAGATAAATCTTCATAGATGATAATAAAATATATATATTGTCTAATTGTGAATACGTGCTGATACACTAAGCAATAAGATATTTAAACATTATTTATAAAACTGCTGCTTGATAGCTTATAAATAACATAAAACAGTGTATAAATGAATTATTATGACAATGTTTTGTACTACACCTAATATTTCAATTAAAATTATAATATCACTTATAATTTAAGATAAAAAATACAATTAAAAACATAATATACAACAAAATAACGTAAATAAAATATAAATAAAAACTAAATTAATATTGTTCCTCATTTTATCGTTCCAACCATTTGTAAATTAGTTTCCATTAACATTGTCATTATCTAAGTACCAACCTACCTGTAGAATACGTTGTATCAAAACATCCAAAAAAAAACTAACCGTCTTACTACAAAAAAAAAACTTCAGGTTTAAACATAGTCCCAAACCTGGTGTCATCTTTAGTCTGCGTTTTATTTATGCGGTAACAGTAGATAGAAACCACATGAGACTAAAATAGACGTACGGAACAAATAAAAATCCACAAGCTGATAATTTTATAATACCTTCTATAAATAATTAACAAGTAACAGAATATCTTAACAGTTCGTATCAATGCAAACAGCCGGAATTGCTCCTGGCCTCAATATGCCTGGTGAAGGATTCGTCATCGATCACGTCATAGACGTAGTTCCAATAAATAACATCGTCCAACTTTTCGAACATTCCATCTTCGAATACAGCTCCAGTCTCATTGAACTCTTTGACATCTGGTTTCCTGATGTAGTTGTTGGGGTAGGGGGTGTTGAATTGTATCTTGGAGTGGTGACTATGGACCAGGGTCTTGCTGACGAGGACGCGCCGGTTCTTGTATACATTTGGTTCTCTATGGTCGTGGCTGTAGATTTTTTTACCTCTAAAGAAAAAAAGAGTAACATAGCCTACATGCCTATATGCATGCACATTATTGCACATAGCCTAAGAGTTTATTTGGTAAAATTTAACAAACTCCAAAAAACGCCAGGTTTGTATGTATCCTGGTGTTTTAAATGACGCCGACTCTTACGTGGTCTCCTACTTACAGACCTACTGTCGTGTAATTGAACATCTTCCATGGTTGTAAATATACTACTCTTTGTTTGTAGCATACAGATTGGGATTTCATTCCATCACGAAAAATCAAAGTTCCATTTATTTATTCCTTTATCCATAAGCTTATGTTGTGCCACGAAAGCAGTTGCTGTTTTTTAACATGTTATTATATCGTATATCAAGGTTTTTTTTTTAAGGTAAGTACCTTTAAAATTGCTTTCCCCTGGTATATTTGGCATGTTAGATTTGTTATGAGTTATGATGTCCAGTGCTTATGATTACGTAGTCGAATTCATCTTCAAATTCCTCTTCAGTTGGTAAGTATTTGTGTTTTACCTTCCAAATATTTAATTTGATCCTCGTTGTATGGCTGTTACTGAATGTAGAAACTGCAAGGAAAAATATTCATTTTTACATATTGTTTTTTGATTACTAGACGCCTGTTAACAGATGAATAGCAAGTAAAGAAATCAAAAAATGCTTATATATTTCACCAGGCGCTTATTGGAATTCTTAGTTAAAGGTACCTTTATATGTCTTATTAAGTGTAAATTTTTCGCGTAGTCCTTTATGTAATCATAGTACAGTTGTCAGCTCGAGAACGAGGTCACGTCTTTTGGGACGGGAAATCCTCTTAGTCGCATTGTAGGTTTTGGCAAGTTTGTTCTGTTACGTGTGAACCCTTCGCCCTTATAAATGACCCGTCACATTATGCTTCGGACGCCGATACTTTTCATTACCGTCCCTAAGCGGGATGTATTCAGAAGCCGCAACTACCAGGGGATATGGGTGGTGCGGAGCAGAAACGAAAAAACGTTTTGAAGCTAATTTGAGCCATTGGGCAATGGTTGGCAGACCTAGGTCAATGTGCAGATTTTCATTGCGACGGAACCACGGAGCTGCCGTGGTTTTCCGCATGAAACGATTTTGTATTACCTGTAGACGGTGGATTTGAGAGGGACTCGCGTGAGCGAATACTAGGTACCAAGCAGTATAAAAAGACAAAATAAAAGAATAGTAAATATTAGGTTAAAATACAAATATACTCACTGGAGTCAGAGGGACCTTGTTTTTACCAGAAGGTCTGCCTCGCCTTAAAGAAAGTAAAAATCTTATGACTATCACAAGTCCGATCTAGGAACTATAAGTGCTTTCGACTGTAACGCTTGCACTACGTGTGACGTAATATTAAGTTAAAATACAAATATACTCACTGGAGTCAGAGGGACCCTGTTTTTACCAGAAGGTCTGCCTCGCCTTAAAGAAAGTAAAAATCTTATGACTATCACAGGACCGATCTAGGAACTATAAGTACTGCTTTCGACTGTGACGCTTGCACTACGGGTGACGTAATATTAAGTTAAAATACAAATATACTCACTGGAGTCAGAGGGACCCTGTTTTTACCAGAAGGTCTGCCTCGCCTTAAAGAAAGTAAAAATCTTATGACTATCACAGGACCGATCTAGGAACTATAAGTACTGCTTTCGACTGTGACGCTTGCACTACGGGTGACGTAATATTAAGTTAAAATACAAATATACTCACTGGAGTCAGAGGGACCCTGTTTTTACCAGAAGGTCTGCCTCGCCTTAAAGAAAGTAAAAATCTTATGACTATCACCGGACCGATCTAGGAACTATAAGTACTGCTTTCGACTGTGACGCTTGCACTACGGGTGACGTAATATTAAGTTAAAATACAAATATACTCACTGGAGTCAGAGGGACCCTGTTTTTACCAGAAGGTCTACCTCGCCTTAAAGAAAGTAAAAATCTTATGACTATCACAGGACCGATCTAGGAACTATAAGTACTGCTTTCGACTGTGACGCTTGCACTACGTGTGACGTCACGACAGGAACTGTGCCTTAGTAAATAAAGATTGTGCCTTGCTTCTATGTAAGAGTTTGCGTAATAAACGTATTTCATATTGACCTAGTCGTTTTCGTACTCCCGTGTTACGCGGTAGGACAAACCTCCTCTTCACAATTGGCTTCCAACGTGTAAGCCCCTTCATAATTGTGAGATTTCAAAATAAAGTGATAAATTGAAAATTAAGTAATTTTAAAACGAGAAATAATTATAAACGATACTAACCTGTTAACAAAGCTTCATGTAAAAACTGATTTAAAATATCCTAAACTATCCTATGGTAAATAAATATCTATAACTTCTTCTAATCTTCTCTTGTTTAAATCTATCAGGTCCTGTAAACAAAGAAAAATCCAATGAGAAATGCATTTACGCCCACGAACTAAAGAAAATTTGTTAAGTTTATTACAATTAAAAAATACAGAGAATTAAAAGGATTATATTAAAAGTATATAAAAGTAAGTACCCTTTCGTCCTCTTTTAAAATGACATCGGCAACGCCCCAGAGATCCTCTGAGAATGCCGCCGCGTCGTTTGACACAGAGTGCATATAATAATTATACGTATAAATATAAAAAAAACAGAAAAAGTAAAAAAGTAACATTAGACTTTTAAACTTATACTGAAAATTATAAAGCAAACAAAATAAGAGAAAACTACAAATACGTGTGAAAAAAGACAAATTAAAAAAAAATATTTCCATAAGAATAGGTTATAGTATTGATAATATACTATCCAAAAATACCATATCAAAGACACATAAAACAAAAATAAAAATAATAACTTAATTATAATGATTTCTCAATCTTCCGCTCCAACCATTGTTAAACTAAGTGTTCGCCGCCGACAGCCTGCGCAAAAGCCATTATTGCACTAGCGTCTATCGCGCTCGTATTGAGCATTCCTGGCGCAACGTTCCTTCTCTACAAATATGAGATTCATAATATAATATCACTTGATGGCAGTTTACGTGTAAAACATCAAACCGATAAAATGTTCACCCAAGTTTATATATACAAGTGACCCAAAATCGACGATGAAAAAAAAACACGAAGGTGCCAAGCAGTATAAAAAGACAAAATAAAAGAATAGTAAATATTAAGTTAAAATACAAATATACTCACTGGAGTCAGAGGGACCTTGTTTTTACCAGAAGGTCTGCCTCGCCTTAAAGAAAGTAAAAATCTTATGACTATCACACGTCCGATCTAGGAATTATAAGTGCTTTCGACTGTAACGCTTGCACTACGTGTGACGTAATATTAAGTTAAAATACAAATATACTCACTGGAGTCAGAGGGACCCTGTTTTTACCAGAAGGTCTGCCTCGCCTTAAAGAAAGTAAAAATCTTATGACTATCACAGGACCGATCTAGGAACTATCAGTACTGCTTTCGACTGTGACGCTTGCACTACGTGTGACGTAATATTAAGTTAAAATACAAATATACTCACTGGAGTCAGAGGGACCCTGTTTTTACCAGAAGGTCTGCCTCGCCTTAAAAAAAGTAAAAATCTTATGACTATCACCGGACCGATCTAGGAACTATAAGTACTGCTTTCGACTGTGACGCTTGCACTACGTGTGACGTAATATTAAGTTAAAATACATATATACTCACTGGAGTCAGAGGGACCCTGTTTTTACCAGAAGGTCTGCCTCGCCTTAAAGAAAGTAAAAATCTTATGACTATCACAGGACCGATCTAGGAACTATAAGTACTGCTTTCGACTGTGACGCTTGCACTACGTGTGACGTAATATTAAGTTAAAATACAAATATACTCACTGGAGTCAGAGGGACCCTGTTTTTACCAGAAGGTCTGCCTCGCCTTAAAGAAAGTAAAAATCTTATGACTATCACCGGACCGATCTAGGAACTATAAGTACTGCTTTCGACTGTGACGCTTGCACTACGGGTGACGTAATATTAAGTTAAAATACAAATATACTCACTGGAGTCAGAGGGACCCTGTTTTTACCAGAAGGTCTGCCTCGCCTTAAAGAAAGTAAAAATCTTATGACTATCACAGGACCGATCTAGGAGCTATAAGTACTGCTTTCGACTGTGACGCTTGCACTACGTGTGACGTAATATTAAGTTAAAATACAAATATACTCACTGGAGTCAGAGGGACCCTGTTTTTACCAGAAGGTCTGCCTCGCCTTAAAGAAAGTAAAAATCTTATGACTATCACAGGACCGATCTAGGAATTATAAGTACTGCTTTCGACTGTGATGCTTGCACTACGTGTGACGTCACGACAGGGACTGTGCCTTAGTTAACATTGTGCCTTGCTTCTATGTAAGAGTTTGCGTAATAAACGTATTTCATAGTGACCTAGTTGTTTTCGTACTCCCGTGTTACGCGGTAGGACAAACCTCCTCTTCACAATTGGCTTCCAACGTGTAGGCCCCTTCACAATTGTGAGATTTCAAAATAAAGTGATAAATTGAAAACTAATTAATTTTAAAACGAGAAATAATTATAAACGATACTAACCTGTAAACAAAGCTTCATATAAAAACTGATTTAAAATAACCTAAACTATCCTATGGTAAATAAATATCTATAACGGCTTCTAATCTTCTCTTGTTTAAATCTATCAGGTCCTGTAGACAAAGACAAAATGCAATGAGTATTGTATTTGCATAAATATGAAAATATACAGAATTAATAGCATTCTATAGAAAAAATGTATAAATTCCCTTTTGTCATCCCCATATAACACAAAGTACAAATATATAATTAAAAACACGTCTTTCATTAAGTATTGATGATTTCATATCTTGTAAAACACGAAACATATCCATAACCAAACATATACACATATCACCCAGCCTGATGAACCTAAAACAATAATTAGTAGGAACTAAATCTACATCAAAAGAAATTAAATAAAAGTGATAAATTGATTATCAAGGAATTTCCAAAAGAAAAATAACAAAACTTAACTGTAAACAATGCTTCTTCACTTGCAAGTTTATTATCACCTAAACTAACCTAAATACATTTTTAAAAAGTCTTTTTCTTCAATATTGCTAATCATCAGGTTCTCTAGACAAAGAAAAAAAATGCAATGAGTATTGTATTTGCATAAATATGAAAATAATTACAGAATTAATAGCATTCTATAGAAAAAACGTACAAATACCCTTGTGTCATCCAAAATAATGTTGCTGAGGTCCCAAGGGTCTTCAGCTGATGTCAACTGGGCAGACCCTACAACACAAAGTACAAATATATAGTTAAGTACACGTATCAAAATAAAAAAAAAGTCAGGAACCAGAAAATAAAATTTTAAGCCCTTTTTAAATGAAACAGAAAATCAATAAATAAAAGTAGTAATTCAAAACAAACTACAAATTGATGTAAATAAGATGAAACTTTGGGACATACCCTGGGCCACTGGGACGACAGGTTGGGCCACGATGATGTCTGGCGGTGTGCGCTCGGCAGAAATCGGGGACCAGAGAAACCATGAGTCCCCAGCTGCCTCCTAAAACAGATACATATAGGGTGTGACGATAACTTTGAGGGATGATTTAGAAGACGATTCACGAATAATATTGGTGCATTTTATAAAGAAATGTTGCTAATGAAGGAAATTAATAATTAGGGAAAGGAATTGGTACACAAAAGAACAGACTAGATAGTATTGTACACTTAAACCTTAAGACATTTTTCTAAGTGTGTTTATTAAAAAAGTAACATAATACATAACTACAAATTGGAAAAATAGGTAGGTATTGTAATAAAAAAATATTTCAATAATATATATTTATTATAGATTATATTATTGAAAACTTACTATCAAAAAATACAATTTCAAAGACACATAAACCAAATGTAAAAATAATAACTTAATTATTATGGTTTCTCAATCTTCCGCTCCAACCATTGCGAAGCTCCTGTGAACAGAGAAAAATACCGACTTAGTTCTATGCAGTATAGAATACTCGGCAACGTCCATAAGAACATCGCTCGATTCCTCATCGTCACCGGCGAGGAGGGTAGCAGGGGAAGGGAAGAAGCGCGCGATTGGGACAATGCAAGAGACGCGGCGGGGTGGGCAGACGCAGTAGGCCGGGCAGTGCCGGGAAGCGACGCGAGAGACGCGACGGGGCCGGGGGTCGCGGGGAGACAGGGTGACGACGCGCGGTCGGCACGAGCACTATCAATGCGGGGCGCGGAAGGCAAGGTTAACGCCGCAACTTGCGGTACTAATCGGCATATCTCAGCGTAAAGCGCGCTGCTTTTATCCGCTAGGGTATGCGTCAAAATGATTTTACCGATTTCGGCCCACAGCTCGGAGCTGTCGGCCATTTTTAAGGGACGGCCAATCTGCTATATAATAATTACTACCGCTTAGCAAAAGCGTTCCTCAGAGAATAAGCGGCGCAAGAAACTCTGAGGCGATCGCTGGCTAACTTTCGCAACTCGAGTGGGATTGCTCGAGGGTGTGTAAGAGTGAATTTTGCCTCTTTGCTTGGGGTTAACAAAGAAGATGTGTGCTTATGGTGTGCCCTAAGCTGGTATCCCTTTGCCGATCTTATTGTGCAAGAGGGTTCCTATGCTCTAAGTGCGGAGGGTTTTTACACCCCGAAACACGAAGAGAAAAATATAAGGGGTAGAGATTGGTCACTCTACCCCGGGTGACAGCTAGGGTCATTTTATAAAGAAATGTTGCTAATGAAGGAAATTAATAATTAGGGAAAGGAATTGGTACACAAAAGAACAGACTAGATAGTATTGTACACTTAAACCTTAAGACATTTTTCTAAGTGTGTTTATTAAAAAAGTAACATAATACATAACTACAAATTGGAAAAATAGGTAGGTATTGTAATAAAAAAATATTTCAATAATATATATTTATTATAGATTATATTATTGAAAACTTACTATCAAAAAATACAATTTCAAAGACACATAAACCAAATGTAAAAATAATAACTTAATTATTATGGTTTCTCAATCTTCCGCTCCAACCATTGCGAAGCTCCTGTGAACAGAGAAAAATACCGACTTAGTTCTATGCAGTATAGAATATATGTAGTATTTAACAAAAAAATAACAGTTTAACAGTTTAGAAAACACTATGAGAATGTACCTCACTGTTCAGCATCGAGTTCATGTCAACACATTTGGTGGCTACAGAGGGGGCGACGGGGCGGCAACATCCAACAATGTAAGTCCCACACTGTCATCATCCAGCATCAACCTAAAACAATAACAATGGTAATTATAGGATTTTTTACATAGTTCAATGATAAAGATTTCAAAAGAAAGTGATAAATTGTAAATTAAGTAATTTTAACCCTTTCAACGCCAAGAGTTTTGATCAAAATCGTTCACCACACGCCACGTCATTAAACTTGGTTGATTTACTAGTGCTGGCAATATTGAATATCGATGTTTTATTTTGTAGTAAATAAATCATTTCAAAAATATGTATATATAGTTATTTTTAAGTTTTAAAGGTTTTATTTTATTTTTATATACTCCTTGAAACATTTTAAAATGTATTAAAATCTCAGTAGCCTATAAATACAGTGAACAATCACACAAGTAATTATGATATTAGTTGCATCACTACGTGTCTGATATATCAGACATTGGCGTACACATACTATGAGTTTTTAGAGAGTCTTAGTGATGTAGCAACTTCCGGTCATAAACTTCGATACCTTACGAAAGAGTTAAAAAATGCTACATCTCCTACGTGCCTACTTGACTATCTTGAATCATCTGGGAGTTGTCTGGAAGTGTAATTTTTCGTTTTCGTCGCTTCATTTGTTTTTCGTTTAATTGCCATGGCTAAAGGTAAGTTTTTCTTTGTAATTTGATGAGTTATGATTTTCAATCATTTTTGTAGTGAAAGAATGTAAAATAAAATCCCGTAACAGATTTCATTCGCGCAGGCGCGGTCAAGTTCATGTGTGTGTACATCGGAATTTCTAGGAACATGGACATCACAGGCTGATCACTTGATTGTCCAAGAAGTAAGATTATCCGTGCATCGGAAGGCACGTTAAGCCGTTGGTCCCAGTTACTATATACTGATGAAAGTACGTAAGATTATTTTTGCACTGAAGGTCCTGGAAATATATCAGGAAGACATAACGTACATTTGATCATAATTTATCGATATACCTTACCCTCATTATACAGCACTAAATAATCAGTTCTAGAAACATCCATCGCTTCTGACGTCACTTCCGTGTCTTACATATCAGACGTTGGCGTACGAGACTGATGCATGATGGTGTCGCTGTAGTGTTGTGCCATACCGTGCAATTTAGTAGATACGATGCAAAACATAATCCAAAAATAAATGAATTTTCTGTGGCGAAACTTGATAAAATTAATTCACACTGCAAAGTTTTATGCCCAAAACAAAAAACCGTATAAGTTTTACTTTCTTAGATGTTCCTTTGTTGTTGGTACTTATGCATACGGTGCACCTCAAGCAACGGAAAACCGTTGTTAACAAGGTCCTCCTTAACAAGAGTGGTTTCCCACTCCTTAGGGATTCCCTTTATGATGATACGGAGGATACGTTCCTCCGGGAGGGCGTAGGTATGGAATTGTATTCCTCTACCTTTCAGAATTGTAGTGAGCTTTCTATGCTCAGAAGATGACGGCACTTGAATTTTGATCCCATCTTGGGTCGTGCGGGCGCTGGTGGTTACGATGTTCTCCTCTTTCGCCCGAAGGGACACTTCGTTCCACCTATTTTTGTCCCTCATATACAAGGGCGGAGGGGTGGGACCTTTTTGTACTTGAGTGCCGCTGATGGCACTCTTACAATTGAGAGCCTTAGAAGGGCTGGAAGAGGCCTTACGGGCCTCGGGGATGGAAGAGGGAATCGACGTTCCCGAGGACGTCTTCTGGACCTTAGCAGGCTCAGATTCGCGGTGACGGCGGGCTCGTTTTCCCTTACGGCCCTCCACGAGCGTGAATATGTCCTCCGAAGAGGACAACTCCACACACTCCGACGACGAATCGGACTCGGCAACGTCCATAAGAACATCGCTCGATTCCTCATCGTCACCGGCGAGGAGGGTAGCAGGGGAAGGGGAAGAAGCGCGCGATTGGGACAATGCAAGAGACGCGGCGGGGTGGGCAGACGCAGTAGGCCGGGCAGTGCCGGGAAGCGACGCGAGAGACGCGGCGGGGCCGGGGGTCGCGGGGAGACAGGGTGACGACGCGCGGTCGGCACGAGCACTATCAATGCGGGGCGCGGAAGGCAAGGTTAACGCCGCAACTTGCGGTACTAATCGGCATATCTCAGCGTAAAGCGCGCTGCTTTTATCCGCTAGGATATGCGTCAAAATGATTTTACCGATTTCGGCCCACAGCTCGGAGCTGTCGGCCATTTTTAAGGGACGGCCAATCTGCTATATAATAATTACTACCGCCTAGCAAAAGCGTTCCTCAGAGAATAAGCGGCGCAAGAAACTCTGAGGCGATCGCTGGCTAACTTTCGCAACTCGAGTGGGATTGCTCGAGGGTGTGTAAGAGTGAGTTTTGCCTCTTTGCTTGGGGTTAACAAAGAAGATGTGTGCTTATGGTGTGCCCTAAGCTGGTATCCCTTTGCCGATCTTATTGTGCAAGAGGGTTCCTATGCTCTAAGTGCGGAGGGTTTTTACACCCCGAAACACGAAGAGAAAAATATAAGGGGTAGAGATTGGTCACTCTACCCCGGGTGACAGCTAGGGTCGACTAGGGTAGACCCCAAGGCCGGTGGTTCTAGCCCCGTCCGGGTAATGTGCCTGCCTCAAAGTGAGGCAAGCGGACGCCCCAGGGCCACGTCCCACTCAGCTTAGTTAACACCGCAAGGTATCCACTGAGGACCACGAATCTGTGGTTTTAAAATTAAAATCGATGCAACTGTAAATAAAATCCTTGAAACTTAGATAAGCCAGCAAGTTCTGAGAAGAACTATTGTTGACTCAATGAATGGCGGCAGGGTCACGCCAGCAGGTAGCCGGCAGACAATGGCGGCACGGGGCGCGGGGCGCGCGGCGGGGGGCTGCGGGGCGCAGCGCGGGGAGCTGCGGGGCACAGCTCGGAACCTCTGAACAAACGACCGTTCGGGACGGCCGCTCGACGCAGAGTGGTAATACATGTAGTTGATAGTTATAATACTTACCGAATATTGGCAGCCCACAGCCCGCGCCAGATCTAACATTGCCTTGGCGGCCCACTCGCATCTCTCGCGCTCGTAACGTTCCTTCTGTACGAATGCAATATATGATATTCATTATACATTAAAGTTTGAAGTTATTACAAGTGATTAAGAAATAGCACAAAATATTCCATCATTGAAAAGAATGGCAATAATAAATAAACACTTACGTTCTGACGTCAGCTGCTGGTTCCTACGGCGCAAGTCATCGCCTTCTGCGTTTCTAGAGACCGTATGCTTTAAAACATACGGAATCAGTTCGGCCTGAGAAATCTGTAAGAAAAACAGTGTGTTATGTTGAAAAAACAATTTTAACACATTTAATAGGTAAATAATGAACGCAGTCACGAAATTATAATTAATATGACAAAAAATCTTGGGAAAATAAAATCAATATTATATTGAATATAAAATAATGATAACTTATAAGATGGACACGGAGAAAAAATTGGGTAATACGTGTAGTAGTTGATAGTTATAAATTGTTATAACACTTACCGAATATTGGCAGCCCACAGCCCGCGCCAGATCTAACATTGCCTTGGCGGCCCACTCGCGTCTCTCGCGCTCGTAACGTTCCTTCTGTACGAATACAATATATTATGATATTCATTATACATTAAAGTTTGAAGTTATTACAAGTGATTAAGAAATAGCACAAAATATTCCGTCATTGAAAAGAATGGCAATAATAAATAAACACTTACGTTCTGACGTCAGCTGCTGGTTCCTTCGTCGCAAATCGTCGACTTCAGCGTTCCTGGAGACAGTATGCTTTAAAACATACGGTATCAGATCAGCTTGAGAAATCTGTAAGAAAAACCGTGAGTTATGTATGAAGAATACAATTTTAATACATTTAATAGGTAAATAATGTACACAGTCAAGAAATTATAATTAATATGACAAAAAATCTTGGGAAAATAAAATCAATATTATATTGAATATAAAATAATGATAACTTATAAGATGGACAAGGAGAAAAAATTGGGTAATACATGTAGTAGTTGATAGTTATAAATAGTTATAACACTTACCGAATATTGGCAGCCCACAGCCCGCGCCAGATCTAACATTGCCTTGGCGGCCGTTAACGTTCCTTATGTACGAATGCAATATATGATATTCATTATACATTAAAGTTTGAAGTTATTACAAGTGATTAAGAAATAGCACAAAATATTCCATCATTGAAAAGAATGGCAATAATAAATAAACACTTACGTTCTAACGTCAGCTGCTGGTTCATACGGCGCAAGTCATCGACTTCTGCGTTTCTAGAGACCGTATGCTTTAAAACATACGGAATCAGTTCGGCTTGAGAAATCTGTAAGAAAAACAGTGTGTTATGTTGAAAAAACAATTTTAATACATTTGATAGGTAAATAATGAACGCAGTCACGAAATTATAATTAATATGACAAAAAATCTTGGGAAAATAAAATCAATATTATATTGAATATAAAATAATGATAAGTTATAAGATGGACAAGAAAAAAAAAATAGGGTAATACATGTAGTTGATAGTTATAATACTTACCGAATATTGGCAGCCCACAGCCCGCGCCAGATCTAACATTGCCTTGGCGGCCCACTCGCATCTCTCGCGCTCATAACGTTCCTTCTGTACGAATGCAATATATGATATTCATTATACATTAAAATTTGAAGTTATTACAAGTGATTAAGAAATAGCACAAAATATTCCATCATTGAAAAGAATGGCAATAATAAATAAACACTTACGTTCTGACGTCAGCTGCTGGTTCCTTCGGCGCAAATCGTCGACTTCCGCGTTCCTGGTGACCGTATGCTTTAAAACATACGGTATCAGATCAGCTTGAGAAATCTGTAAGAAAAACCGTGGGTTATGTATGAAGCATACAATTTTAATACATTTAAAAGGTAAATAATGTACACAGTCAAGAAATTATAATTAATATAACAAAAAATCTTGGGAAAATAAAATCAATATTATATTGAATATAAAATAATGATAACTTATAAGATGGACAAGGAGAAAAAATTGGGTAATACATGTAGTAGTTGATAGTTATAAATAGTTATAACACCTACCGAATATTGGCAACCCACAGCCCGCGCCAGATCTATCATTGCCTTGGCGGCCCACTCGTGTCTCTCGCGTTCGTAACGTTCCTTCTGTACGAATACAATATATGATATTCATTATGCACAAACATAACATTAAATTTTAAAGTTATTACAAGTGATTAAGTAGTAGCACAAAATGTTCCACCATTGAAGAGAATGGCAATAATAAATGAACTCTTACGCTTATGTCAAGTGAAATTACCTATCACACAGAAAAGTAATTGCTCTGCGCATTTATTGCGCATATTGGTTATTAAGGTTAAGTATACTACTTATTTTAATGTCAAAATTAAAGAGAAGTGATAAAATAATCAAGTAACTTTAAAAAAACAATTCTTATCTGTAAACAATGTTTCATTGGTAAAATAAAATAGACAAAATTAAAGACATGTAAATATTATTAAGTTAAAATATCGATATATTTACATGAGACAGAGGGACCCTATTTTTGCCAGCAGGTCTTCCGCGCCACCTGGTACGCACGGTGGCGGTAAAATACTCCGGCTGCTGAAGGAAATTCGGCCTTTGAGATTAATGCCCATCAGAACTGTTTCCGCTGCCATACGCGAGTCCTGAGCCATGTCAGGGGCCTTTGGCGGCTCAATAGTAATCCTGACACCAGGGTTGATGAGGTACTTCACCTCACAACCCACACAATAGAAGAAGAAGAAGCGAGTACTGGGGTAACAGTTCGTTTTTAAAGTTGGTAGATCGCCAAAGTGGTCGATCTGTTCCTTCAAAATCCGAATTTCTCGCAAAATTTTAAATATGTACCGTTACAAATATATTTTTTTAAATATCTTTGAAATAACTGAAATAAGTGCTGGTATAGGACGCTAATTATCACACTGCTCTTTATCACGATTTTTAAATAACGGCTTGGCTATTAAGTTATCTGGGATTATTCCTATACTTACGGATTAATTTAAAATATGGCTAAAATTTGTGGCTTATTGTGAAAAGCAATACTGAAGATTTTTTACATACGTCATCGTATTCCACGTTATTTTTATTTTTTAAACTTTTAATAACTCTAGCTTTACGAGAAGGTAGCACCGCCTTAAAGTATATTGAATGGAGACTTAAGCTGAAGCTTATGGACATTATATTATGTATTATTATTATTGTATGTCGTTTCCATATCTCGGAACTGTGGAGTCCCGGACTTTTGGAAGGCGTGCGTGGGGCCGAAGCCAACGCGTAGAGGCCCTTTAAGACAATTAAAGTAGAAAAGCAGGTGTCTGAGGAGAGAATTGCCGAATGACAGGGAAATGGCGGACGTTTGTTTTTAAAGAGGAAAACATAGAAAATTATAAACGTTTATAAATAAACAAAGGTAAACAAATATAATCGTTTCCTTCATGCCCCATCCCACAATTTTTATGTTTATTATTATTATTACAATCCTGTATTGAGTCAATATTATGTATTATTAAAGGCTTCCGCAATGTCAAATAGTAAATTGCGGATTTATTCTGGTTTTTTATCTGTTGTATATTTCTTGTTGTGCTTTTTTTAATAGTGTTTGAAGACGGTTTATATCTTCTATTTTGAATAATATACTGTGATTTGTTAATCTTTTTTACAAATGTTTGCAGTCGAACAAGTAATGAATATCTCACGTGCTATATTTTCGCCGCGTCTGCTCCCGACTTCACTGGGTACATAATTACCTAATTACGAAGTAATCATAAATGAAACTATTATGTAAGAACTTAACCGATAGCTACCGATATTATAAATATTACATAGTAAGTAAGTATTTATATCAAGTAAAATTAAAATGCATCCATTTATTAATTACGTACATGTCAAAACAATTTAAAAAAAAACTTAAAAATTGTCTAATTGTAGGTGATTTGACATTATTGTTGCTTTATTCTCAGATCTGTCTCCGTAGCATGACGTAGCAAGTTATGCTACGTTTTGCTAGGGCCGGCTTCTGCGCCATCTTTTCAGCAAATTAAACTAGTCCTTAAATTATTTGGTGTATACAGCGTTCCTCAGCTTTCTCGCGCACAGGTTAGGGTACACGGGATGACATCATAATTGGAACGAAATTCTTGACACATGAAAGCCAAAAGTGTGTTAAAAACGTGATTAAAATTGTGTTTTGAACTGTACATGTAAATGACAGATGTGATGTCAAGCAGTCGCCGTTCGGGGAGTCGCTGTCCACGCTACAATTCAAATTTTCTTTATCATAAAGTAAGCATATCCGCAATATTTATTGATGTAATATTAGGATAAATATGATTTTAATCTGTTTCAAATTGATTTTATCTCGTGCTTAGGATCGGGATTTTATTTTATAAAGTGTGTTTCGCGTTTCCGTTTCTGGAGTTCCATTTTTATAGTACGTATTTTTTAATCAAAGTTGAATGTTCTTTCTTCAGATCAATGTAAAATATTACTATTTAACGCAAATGGCAAATATTCAAATATATTCTGTTGACGATTTTATTAAAGATTAACTTTATAACATTATTGTAATTTTATTAATTTTAATTTTTCTGTTTAAGACTGCTATATTAATTATGAGTATTATGACAGGTATTAATTTGTGATACATTAACGTTGAATCTAATATTATTATTTTAATCAGATTTCTTTTGTTGAAATTATATTCTATTGATGACATTCTATTATACCTAATTGTATTTGATGTTTTAGAACTGACGATCATATTTATGTTATATAGAAATGTATACTTATCTAAATTAAGAACATCCAAATCAAAATTGTGCTTTTTCTTAACATACAGCAGAGAATATTGCCAATTGCCGTATACTTACATAATTGTTATATTTAATTAATTTTATACAATAAATAAACAATTTAGAATATAAAAAACAATACGAAAACAATTTAATACAATTCAGAAGAACTCCGCCGGCCGCGCCGCGCAGAGCTTCAACGGGAATCTTCAAGGTTGCGCGCTCGCATATAAAAAGGGAATTTTCAGAAACCAACCCCGAACCACCGAAACGTAAGAACCTGTGGGTGAATTGCAAAAGCGAAAAAAAAAGTTGTCTTGGCTGAGAACGGTAGTGCAAAGTTCTGCTAAATGATTTTGAATATTTTTTCTGGGTAAAGTAAGTAGTCCTCTACCTTGGCAAAAAAAATCATTCAGTTTCAGCAACTGTAACACGCTGAAAAAATTTTTTAAAGTGTCATTTTATCATTTCGGTAGCTTGTCCGTAACCCATTATCGCTTATAAAATGTCTTGCTCTACAATTATTTTCTATTATTGGGATTTAAATTGATAGAATTTCGTTAAATTATTAAATAATCTAACAACAAAAACTATTTCTGTCTGTTTACCTTCCTTCTCATACATTTGACAGGCAGTTAAATTTTGTCCGAAAAAAAGTTATCATTTCAGAGGACAGTAAGTTTTGGTAGAATAACTCCGTCAACATTGCGTCTATGACACCTCCTTACCTGCCAACACCTCGCATTGGTTCGGCTCGACCGCTAGACGTGAACATACCCTTCACAGCGTGTAATGGTTTCCCGCCAAAAAAAGAAATTTATCATTTCGGTGATAGGGGGACAAAAAAAAATCAGTAAAAAATCATTTCGGTAGCCATTATAACTCGTGTTAGATTAGTTCAATTTATTTCATATTGATGTGTTAAATCGGCTGCAAGTACTGTTTTGTTTGAGAAGTGTCGATTTTTCGATAGTTATTTAAATTCACAGTTTATACAAAAATAACCTGTTTTTTATCATCTCGGTGTTATCATTCCGGTGGATTCGGTGGACTGAAATGCCAATAACAGTCCATGGGAATGATAAGTAACACTGAAATGATAAAACCGTTAAGTTTTAGAGATCCGTGTGTTAAATTTTAGTTTCGAATTAGGTATTGTTTTAAGGGCCTTTTTAACAGTTCTGTGGAGCTATTTTATTTTTCCTCGAGATGATCTCATGGTTTTCCAAAACCATTTTGGGTGATTGGAAAACGTCATATAACCTATCAAACTCCTCTTTCTGCTTTTCTCGGTAACCTTGAATACCCAGACTTATCCATTCTTTAGATTCTGGTGGACACTGGCCTGGATAAAATACTTTACACCAGTGTCTACCGATCGCACAGCGGTAACTCTGAGACAAGCAGGTTATTCACCTACCTCAGTAGGACAGTGGAGTTGGCACGGCGGAGGTATCTCTCAGCGCAACTTGTTGTTCTCCGGGACTCCAACGCCCACCAGCAAGAGTAGTTGTTCCCATTCCAGAAGACCAACCATGCTGGCAAAGCGGCGCAAGCTTTTGCCATGTGTGGCAAAATCTCTCACATCTGGTGAATTGCGTTACAAAGATACCTGACGTTGCTAAGTATAGCGCCAACTGCTTGGACCTTTTGCTGATAACTGATCCGGACCAATATCAATCTCTATCAGTGACTTCCCCCTTGGGAACATCCGACCATTGTCTGGTGAGATATGTGTCTGTCTATTCCCCACCTGATTCTAGCCCCAGAGGATCGAGGCAAATATGGTGACACACGCTAGCAGATTGGGATGAGATGCGGCACTTCTTCGCAAACCTATCCTTGGCGTGAGGTTTGCTTTTCTTCAGAAGACTCGACGAGCTGCGGAGATGCCATATTAGTTGTCAGGCAATGGAATACTCTATCCCATTTTCTGACATATCATCTGACGATAAGGCTCGCTCATGGTACATCGCGGAGTATGCTAGTGCAGAAGCTCTAATATGCCTCCTAACATGCGGGCTCTGAAAAATTCCCTGAATACCGCTGCAAAGTCTTGCAAGAAGACAATGCGCAGGGCACGTTTCGACAATATTGGCCAAATTGATGCCAAACTGACTGAGATGGTAGCAAAACCTTTTAGCCGCTAGTCAAATCGGTCGAAGCAAACTTCTGCCGTATAAAAATGGTTCGCACTCTAGACGTGAATAAGGTCAGTAGTCCTGATGATATCCCAGCAATAGTACTGCGGAACTGTGCACCTGAATAGTCTCCTACTGACACGCCTCTACCTGCTCTCTCTGGGTTCAGGACAATTCCCGAAACCATGGAACCTTGCCAATGTACAGTGTATGCCCAAAAAAGGCACTCGTACCAACCCTGCTAAATACCGCCTCATCTCGGTACAACCGCCGCTAATCCTGAACAACCGCCTCCTGGCGTACCTTGAAGCCAACAATTTACTCAGAGATAGGTCAACTGATGTTCTTCTTGTGTATGCTACACGCTTATGGAGTGAGGCAATCTAGAATCAAGGCGAGGATCTTGTTATGTCCCTTGATATATTCAGGATCCCTTCTAGCCTATGTAATTGGATAGATAAGGATAGATTGATTCGGGTAGTAGTTGATGGGTGCTTGTCTGATCTACATGCTATTAATGCCGGACTCCCTCAGGGATCTGTTCTCTCCGCCACGTTTTTTCTGTCAATGATCTGCTGATTATGCCCGGTATCTTTAGGCATGCAGACGATAGCACAGTGACGGAGAGATACATGTCCAATGCACGCGTAAGCACCAGAGATGATAGTGCCCTCAGAGAGGATCTTGTGAATCGTGTGAAACTGCCCCTTAAGTCCGTCTCAGACTGGGGTGACAACAAGTAGGTTGGACTCAACGCTTCCATGACCCAGGCGTGTCTGTTCACCGCAAAACGGAGTCCTTTCCTCCTGACTGGGACTTTCCGGAGTGAATTACCAACCATCTCGAGCTCTTGGGTATGGATATAACTTCCAACTCGTTATAATCTAGGAGACTTCAAGACTAGGGTGAATAGGCATTTGCTAGGTAAGTGTGATCCACCCTAGACCACATCGTCATTTACCATCAGGTGAGATTGTGGTCCTACGTGAACCTATATTATTTAAAAAAAATGTAGGTAAGTAATAAAGAAGCAATGACAATAGCCACAAAAAAGACATATTGACAATAAGCATCATCCCCCTAGCATTATACCGATTTTTCACAGGGTCCGCTTACCTGACTTGAAGATTTGACAGGTCCAGTATTTTAGAGAAGCGACTGCCTGTCTCACCTTCCAACCCACGAAGGGGAAACCAGCCCAATACACATTAGGTCACATACCTCCGAAAAATGGTATTTTCGGGAATGTGGGTTTCCTCATGATGTTTTTCTTCACCGCTGAGCATGTGGCAATCATTTCTGATCTAAACATGAATTACCTTACCACCCACCCATTAACTACCACGGCTCCACATATTGACAACAATTAAATGCATTTTTTATTGCTCGATGAAAGAAACGAACAACAATCTATTACTATTAGTAAATACTTAGTATTAAACTATTTTTTATTTAGCAAGTATTGAACTATTTATCTAAGAATGTATAAATCGATCTCCACCAACCCGCAGTGGAGCAGCGTGATGGAGTATGCTCCATACCCTTCCCCCCCCCCCGGTTAATTGAGAGTAGGCCTGTGCCCAGCAGTGGGACGTATATAGGCTATTTATGTATAAATCGAACTTCACTTTGTACGGAACCCTAGCTAAGCAGCACAATTTTTCTTGACTGTATCATTTCCGTGGGTTACTTTCATTTCAGTGGACTCATTATCATTTCAGTGTACATTTATATCATTTCGGTGTATATTTATATCATTTCAGTGGGTACTTATCATTTCAGTGGACTCATAAAAATTCAATTTTAAATATCTCAGTAAGTTTCGATCGTATTTGATGCCCACTCACGCACATAATTCAAAATAGGTTAAAGTTTTATTTGTCGTCAAATATGTGAAGAAAAGTATTAAAATAAAAAATCTCACCGAAATGATAAAAAAATGAGACTTGTTGAAATTCACCCCTGTAAGTATCCGTAAGAGTCTGCTTTTATTCCATGTTCCGTGTTTTACAAGAAATGAAATGAAATCATCAATACTTAATGAAAGTTACGTTATAATTTGATAATTAATTTTCTTAACTTCCTTCAGCTGCCGGAGTGGTCTGCCGCGTGTGCCAAAAGGCACGGCAGACCTGCTAGAAAAAACAGGGTCCCTCTGACTCCTGTGAGTATATTTCTAATTTGACTTAATTATATAAGTACTTTCTTTTATACTGTCTATTTCTTGGCATCTCTACGTCTTACCTATTTTTGTTATAATGCCAGCGACGATGTTGGCTCACATTTTTATTACTTGGGTAAAAAAATAATTTGATGTTTTAGTGAAAACTGTTATAAGGTGATAATAATGAATCTCATACTATTTTGTATTTGTACAGGAGGAACGTCGCGCCAGGAATGCTCAATACGAGCGCGAGAGACGCGAGGGGGCTACCAAAGCAATGCTGGCCCTCGCGCGGGCTGACGGCTGCCAAGATTCGGTAAGTTATTATAATTATTTACTACATTGCATTGGAGAATTGCAAAGCTGAAGTGGCAGTGGGCAGGACACATAGCGAGGAGAACCGATGGCCACTGGGGCGGAAAGGTTCTAGAATGGCGACCACGTGTCGGACGACGCTCAGTGGAGAGGCCCGCTACAAGGTGGACCGACGATCTGGTGAAGGTCGCGGGAAGCCGCTGGATGCGAGCAGCGCAGGACCGATCGTCGTGGAGATCCTTGGGGGAGGCCTATGCCCAGCAGTGGGCGTCGTACGGCTGATGATGATGATGATTTACTACATATATTACCTATTTATTTATTTCCTTTTTAGTTTTCTTTTCTTTGAGTAATTTTTACTTGACTGTTTACATTATTACTTTTTAAATGTTTTAAATTGTATTCTTCATACATAACGTACTGTTTTTCTTATAGATTTCACAGGCCGAACTGATTCCGTGTGTTTTTAAGCATACGACGTGAGCAGGAGTTGATGACTTGCTCCGTAGGAACCAGCAGCTGACGTCAGAATGTAAGTGTTCAATGGTGGAATATTTTTTGCTCTTTCTTAATCACGTGTAATAACTTTAAAGTTATATTAGTGCACATTTAATTTACTCACACAGTTTCTTGAATCGATTTTGAAATTCAAATATTTTTCTTTTTGCTATGTAGGTACGGAAGTAGAATACTAAGTGTGTACTCATTGAATATATTTGTTTGTTGCAGTTGAAACACTCAAGCGGCAGCTGGCTGAGCGTCCGGCAGAGGTGACTGCGCTAGTCCGTGCAACTGTAAGTACCTTAAACTGTCTAGTCTGTTCTTGTGTACCAATTCCTTTGTCTATTTATTCCTTAATATCCTTCACAAGCAACATTTTTTTCATAAAATTTACCAGTATTATAATTTTTATGAAATTTTCGACTGGTAATTCCACTTAAATTCAACTCAAAATGATGGTCTAAATCATTCCTAAAAGTATCGTCACACGCTGTATGTCTGTTTTAGGAGGCAGCTGGGGACTCGTGGCTACCCTGGTCCCCGATATCTGCCGAGCGCTCACCGCCAGAAATGATCGTGGCCCAACCTGTTGTCCCAATGGTCCAGGATATGTTACTTTATTATTTTTGAAAATGATTTTCCGTTTGTCCTTATTCACATAAATTTGAAGTTTGTTTTAAATTATTTTTGTTGTTTGTTAATTCCTTTTATATATATATATTGATACGTGTACTTAATTTTATATTTGTACAACACAACAACACACAGGTGTTGTAGGGTCTGGCGACATCAGCTGAAGACCCTTGGAGTCGCAGTAATTTTGTTTTGGAGGCAGTATTTATATATTTTTTTACAGAATTCTATTCATTCTATATATTTTCAATTTTAATTTAAAAATATTCCTAAATTACTGAGAGCAAATGCAATTCCATTTTTAAGTTATATTTCTTATTACCTTGCCAGAAACGAAGAATTGTATACCAATAAGTATTGTTATTTTTATTTCTTACTTGTTCATCAATTCATCACTTTTCGTTAATTTCTTTTGTAATTGGCCCCGATTCCGGCATACACCTCCTAATTTTATTTTAAGTTATACCTGTCATTTTCATATCCTCCGAAAGAAAAGGGACGTATGATTGACAACCATTAATTTTAAAATGAATGAATGACCCGGGCGAATAAAATAGGGAACTCGCTCATATGCAATCCTGTTTAACGTGTGCTGGCAACTTAATTCTGTCGGGTTATTGGCCAATATAAAATTTTGAAGTCAACAAACTAGCAAAAAAGCGACAAATCAAGAAAGGCCTCCACCGACAGGAATCTAGCTCTAAAAGGAGTTTGGGTAAAAGTGGCTTGATTTTCTTAGTCTGCAGCCAGCTATAATAATAATAATTATAATTTATTTATTTATTTGCATATTTTGTCTAATGTGCATCGGAACCGAAAAAATTAAATAAATAAGAACAATTTAAAAATACAAATTTTTCACCAGAAATTGTAATAACTCCAGTTTCAAAACTGCAAAATCGACAATAAAATTGTCTACGACCGGACGCCTCATTAGCCTAGAGTACCGGACGCCTACACATAATTTTTACCCCCTAGACATTTTCTGGTAAAACAAAATTTTGTATGGTGGCCATCTTGTTTTTCTGCCATTTTGTTTTTTTTTTCGCCAGTGATTGAATCTAGTTTTTCTGCCATTTTGTTTTTTTTTTTTCGCCAGCGATTGAATTTGACTAAGACTTAAAAAGGTTTAATGGACAAAAAATGTTCCAAATTTTATAATTTTGCCAGGCCATAGGGTGTCTCCCTGATGCGGAGTAGTTTCCGAAGATCGAAAAGTATTAATTTATTCAACTTTACGTTTTGATCACACTCCCTATACATAATTTTTACCTCCGAGGCATTTTCTAGAAAAACAAAAATTCAAATTCAAATTATTTATTTTCAGACACAGGTCCATAGATGTTAGTAACAATGCAAACTTAAAGCTAGGGTTAGTATAAAATAGAGCAAATGAAAACTTAAGAGAGGTGGAGCTTCACCCATCGGCGCAGCAATGGGGAGTCCCACTTATCAGCAAACACACTCAGAATGGTGTTGGTAGCGCCGCGGAGCCGCGACAGCAAGGAGGCGCTGCGCTTCCGCATAATGGCATAGAAGTCATCAATGCGCGCCTCCGCAAACATGCCCGACGCACTGCAGCGCCACGGTCGCCCCAACAGCACTCTGAGCGCGTTATTGTATGGCGCGTTATTGTATTGGGTGTTACAAAATGTTGTATGGCGGCCATCTTGTTTTTCCGCCATTTTGATTTTTTTTCAACTGCGCTTGTATTTGACTAAGAATTAAACAAGTTTTGTGAAAAAAGAATCGTTCGAGGTGCGATAGTTTTGCCAGACTGTAGTGTGTCTCCCTGATGCGGATCAGTTTTGCAAGATCTGCAAGTATTCCCATACTCACCGAAAGGTCTTGATCACACTTCCTATACATCATTTTTACCCCCCGACGGCGACGCTCCTTCTGGGAGAACAACTTTGTCAGTGAGTGAGTGAGTGAGTCAGTCAGTCAGTCAGTACTTGGGTTTGTAACTATAAAATTATAAAATAACTAGATGTCGCGTGGGTCGCCCGCAGCAAGCTGCTCGCGTGTCCTGTATTAGTTCGAAACTTTCTACGGCGGCCATTTTGTTTTTTTGATGTTAAAACTATTTAACAATACCCAAAGAAAAGGATTCCATGTACAAATGTATGTCAAAAAATGTCAATTAATAGACAAATTGCTTCAATATGGCATTTATGGACAACGGGTCTGTATAAAAATATCAATAGCTAAATAAAAACAGCTTTAATATTACTAAAGCATAAACTTTACTTCGTTTTACGAGGTACCTAAGATATACTAACAAACAAAAGCATGATGCCCTCGTTACGAGGGCTTATCTCTAAACTCAGCCGTGAAATGCATATGGACAAAAAACTATGAAAAAAAAACTAAAATAACAAATTCAAAAGTAGGTAAGTACCATCTTGTCATAAATATATTTTTGCATCTATTTAATGTGGAGTGTGGGTCATATTTTATACAAATGTGCTGCAAAAATAACTATAATTGGAATGAAAGTGTAACAAATATTAGGTATTATTTTAGAAAGAATTAAAAGATAAATGACTACAATTACTAAAGCTGATCTCGAGTTTTCTCTACCTATTTCATTAGTGTGTGTAACTTTGGTATGTGTGAATGTAAAAATAGAGTCCTGTACACGTACTAAATAGAAAACAAAAAAGAAATATATGCATCATTCACAAATCGTTTATTTTTTCTAAAAATTTAATAATATTGCACGGTGGGTCTATGACTATAAGTACATTATTAGTACTTAAAAAGTCTAGTTAGGTACAATAATATTATGTTATTAAGTGATATGAACATAAAACTAATTACAACTAATAGGTATTTACAAGTTTAACCTAAATACAAAACATCTAAATTCTAATCAAGAAATATAAACTAAGTACAAAAAGTACTCTTCTATGTGGCTCATTCTAATCTGTAGCCGATAGGTTGAACAGTTCCTGTAAACAAAGGAAATAAATAAAAATTCATCGAAATTTGCGGCAGACCTGTAATAGTATCTTAAAATATAAAATTAATGAATTAAAGAGCCAAATTAACCTCTCATATGCCGAGATACCAGACACAATAGATTTTACATTGTGTCTGGTCGAGATCCGCGTTCCGGCGTTTAAGGGGTTAAGTAAAGCAAGAGATTTATCCCATCAAAGTCTTCTAGATTTAAGTCTTCCAGTTGCCACGGCATTTCAGGAATATCTAATAACTCCATCAAATCTGCAATAGAAAGTCTTTGTTAAAGTTACGTCAGCAAATAATCAACTTTCGAATAAAAAAAAACCAGACAATAATTATAATTAAATGGAATCTACGTATCGAAACATAAATAAAGGAACATACCCGTGTCAACTGGATTGGCCACAACATGACTCGTAGAAGCGGCAAAGGAGGTAGCAGGTATATCTGATTACTCGATTATATCTGCAACGTAAAGTCTTAGTTAAAATTACATATTAATAAAATAATTACACACTAAAACCTGAAAAGGATTCCAATAGTGATATTATAAAACGAAAATCAATCTACTTATTTCCAAAAGTTGACTAGAGAATCATAATTCAAACTGCTCACGATATGTGGTGCCACGGAGGTAGCAGCGTCATTGTTATCAGATAATGACTCATCATCATCAGACTCAACGGTTGTGGAGTGCTCGGCCAGTGTCTCCGTGAGTATTGTTACTGCAATAAAGAAGAATATCATAATAATGTATTATAACAATAGTTTCTTCTACTATGTTTTTAAGGACGATGGACCGATAGTCGTGGAGATCCTTGGGGGAGGCCTATGCCCAGCAGTGGGCGTCATACGGCTGATGATGATGATGTTTTTAAGTTCAACTGAGAAACATTACGTTAGAAAACAAACATGTAAAAAATAAATAAGTACGACAAAACAAATAAAACACGTACTCTGCCTCCTCAGCAATTTCCTGTCGCCTTTTCAATGTTGAAATTTCATGGTCATATTTTAGGACGCTTCTGTAGAAAGTTGACCACTGTCGCCATTAGTTCTGTATTTGATGTCTGTAACAAAAAAAATGTGTTTAGATTCATGAATACAAAAAAGAGAGTCTTAGTGGTTTTAAAGCAGTAATTTGCCATACTAAGTGTTATATCACATTGCCTAACAAGACCCTCCATCACCACTCAAAAGCACAGTACTATATGTATAGTACACATACCGTGGGGCTGCACCCGAGCGCGTCGGCGAGCATCGCCATCGCCCTCGATTGCCTCTCACGTCGTTCCCTCTCGTACTGGGCTCTCTCTATGTTGTTCCTGTACAACAGAACAAATTATTATTACAAAACATCGGTCACCCGTACTTCTAAAAGAATTAAAAAGTCAAAGCTACGTGCAAACGACAAATCAAAATAAAATGCTGCTCACCAATCAAAGGGTCTTTGCCGGCAGGTGAAGAAATAGGATAATTATAGATTTGGTATATTTGGTATGACTTTGTTGAATATAATAATTATTAGGGAGCGGGAAAATAATATTCATCGTTCAATCAATCAATCAATCAATAATACTTCGTATATCGTTCGTCGTTACTCCTTTTGTATCTCTCTTTATTTGGCGTTGGTTATTGGTTACCAGCGCCATCTGTTGGTTCTTTTGGTTACTACTCTACAATTTCTTATCATAAAATATGGATGCAGCCAGCTAGCCAAACTAAATTGTTAAAATAGGTTTGCGCTAGATGGCGCTTTTCTGTGACAGCAGGTCGTCCACGCTTCCTCAGGGGAGCAGAAGATGATTTTGGCTGCAGGAACATAAATATAAATTGTTTCATTACATTAAAAAAAATACATAATACAATCACATAAGAAAATATATGAAAGTCAAATACTTCAGTGTTGCTAGACATTGTAAAACGGTAATTAATAATGAACAAAAGCAGAAAAGAATTTAAGAATTATTAACGTTCTCACAGGATTCAGAGGGACCCTGTTTTTTCCGGCAGGTCTGCCGCGCCTTCAGGCACACGCGGCGGTGGCTGACGACTCTGGCTGCTGAAGGAAGTTAAGAAAATTAATTCAATTAATTAATTAACTAATTCTTCTGGTTCTGGTTCAATAAGTGTTGACGATTTCTTATTTTACAAAAAAGACAAAACACGGTAACACTCACTTTGCTATTCATCATTATTCACAAGAAATTGAATAAAACAGATTCACCCAAGAAGTCCTTACGCTTCGGAGATTCGAAGGTAATGGGGTTGGCCGGCTGAGGTTTCTTCTTTTCCATCGGAAACATTCCCCTCGTAACACTGTCCATCGCTTACGCTACCCATCGACCTCTCAACAAAAACAGAAATTAAACAAAATAAGAAATAAATTTAAATATAATTTGATGCCTCGACGAAAATTTTCGTCAGTCCTGGAAGACCTTGACCAAGTCGAGTGAATCCCACTTCATGTCGAAATACGAGTGTCACAGCTTGTCTTATCTTTATCCATATTGAGCGTTTAGGGGTTCCTCAACTATCAAACACAAATGTTACTGAAAACCAACAAGTCCTCCCTTCTTCTTTTTCAACTGCAATTTTGACTTCATTAAATAAATAAATTACATAAACTGCCTATATACGTCCCACTGCTGGGCACAGGCCTCCCCTCAATCAACCGGAGGGGGTATGGAGCATACTCCACCACGCTGCTCCAATGCGGGTTGGTGGAGGTGTTTTTACGGCTAATAGCCGGGACCAACGGCTTAACGTGCCCTCCGAAGCACGGAATCATCTTACTTTTTCGGACAATCAGGTGATTCAAGCCTGAAAAGTCCTTACCAAACAAAGGACAGTCTCACAAAGTGATTTCGACAATGTCCCCATCGGGAATCGAACCCGGACCTCCAGATCGTGAGCCTAACGCTCTAACCACTAGACCACGGAGGCTGTTGAAATAAATAAATTAATAAAATAAATTCATAACGATTTTACTTTCTTTTAAAAGCTACTTTTTTGTATTTAGAAAATTAACCGTCGCTCCAACTGACAGATAATCCTTATATCTTTTATAATCCTAAGGTTACAATTTCAGGGATTCAAGACCACTGGTCATTCGTTAAGCATTTAAAAAAGAAAATGTGTAATAAAAACCTCCCTAGCTCGGTTGACAGCGGTGGCAGGAAGGAATCTGAGCCGACAAGGAGCAGCTACCAATAAATAAGCTGCATCAAAGAGCTGCAGGCTGGTACAGCATCAGGAAAACACCAGTACCGAAGACGCGTTCAAAACAGCTGTACAGAATACCTCCTGCGGACAAAACGCACAGGGGTAAATCAAACCTCTAGGGGCGGAGGCACAACCTAACTAACTCTAAAAATTATATAAAAAAGCCTCACCTGTCGGAGGTCGAGAAGCCACGTATGCGGCCAACGTACGATGACGTCGATGCCACGACGTTAATACAAAATGGCTGAGCAACGTGTCCACGCCACGGACACCAAAACCACACCTATTTATAACACATCGTATTAGAATATTGAACGCAAACACTAAAACTCACGATTCACGACAGATGAAAGAAATTTGGAACTTACCAGAAGAAAAATCTATGGAAATTTGGCGGCGCGTAGAACGGAGTTGCCACCGGTCACACTCTAGTAAACTACCTAAAAAGACTATAAAAACATACATCGACACTGATAACGACGATTTAAATGCTATAACGCATTACAAAGACAAATTCTCACCCGAAATTCACAATTAAATATTGAAAGTGTGGATACACCCGCTCGGCGAAGCGCTGTCTGGGAAATACGGCAGCTCACAGGCGCAGGACTATATAAATCACCCAATTCAACGCCTACGTCACGTACAAAGCCAGTAAAACCTCAATTATCCGTTAGACGACACTGCCGTCGCACACTAAAATGCAATTAATAACAAAGACCAAGGACAGGAGACTCGACCAAAAATTCCCGATGTATATAGTAAATATTGATACCAACATTCTTCAGCAGCTACTTGACAAGGTACTCCAAGATATAGCCTTCTATATAGTATCGGGCACACGCCATCTTCCGGTTCATGGTGGAAATTTCGCTGACTACGGGGCCCAACGATAGCAAGTCGATGGTCCCGGACTTTACATTGAACAATCCGAGATGGCGCTGTGTCTAATACTATCCAAAAATCCATAAAACGGGTCCCCCGTAACTAATCCCCAGACTGAAAGAAATACGGCACTACAGGTGTCCTTGGTCTAATGTTACACTCGACGAATAACCACGAGGTGATGGAACGCATCAAGGGCAAAGCTAACGAGAACGGCAAGGTGAAGAAGGACTTTTGACGATGGCGCTACCGCGCACATCTACGTAGAATCACATATAGAATTACACTCAGACCATTGGTGTTGGAGGTGGTATATTTGCGCCCATACAAAGTATTTTTTTTCTTGTTTTGCCGTGTACCCCGATGATATTTTGTACAAATGCATTCTAAATAATGGCATAGGTTACGGAATGACTGTTGTAGCCGTTAACGAGATATAGAAATACACAGGCGGTTCTGACGTCAGGATGGCCGGTGTATAAACCAAACAATTTAAAACTCAAAGTTTTGTACATTTCAGCACAAAATTCGTACAATCTTGCTGCATAAATATTTCGTTATGATATGTGATACTACATAGGTGGTCCTGATGTTCACGTAAAATGCGATGGAGGGGTTATATCCTTTCAAATATGATAGACTTTTAAAAAGACAGAAAATTGTTATGGTTGACTAACTGATCCCTTGTTACCATGAGGGTCATAATATCCATCTTAGAACTTTGATGACTGCAAGTTGTCTTTCATTATTTGTGGCTCTGCCCACCCTATTAGTGATGAAGGGCGTGACTTCATGTATGTAATTGCTTGAAGAGCAGTTCTTTAATATATATAATATAATCTAATTAGGGGCTAAAATGAAAATGTATGTGTATTATTAAAGCAATTTATTTATTTTAAGAAAATCGTCAGACAAAATATTCAAATTAAAACTTATACTAAAATAAAACAAAAAAATAAAGAGAAATACATTAGAAAACACTATTAACAACAAGAAAAATAAGCTTAGTCAGATATCACTTTGTGACGCGGAGGCGGAGGATTCGTTTAGTAGATGCGGGATGAATTTTGATTCTGAAAATAAAATAAAGTTATAATTAGTAATAATACGATATATGTAAAAGAATAAAAAAATATTATTTGTGGCACACAAACATAGTGGCATCGCAATACAGCAACTTCTTCCAGGTGACCAATGGCGGAAATGGTAACCACCTAATATATAAAATTATGTATGTAGTCATAAAACAGAGAAGATCGGTCATAAATGAAATCTACTTACATGAGGTGCACGGGAATCTTGTCTCCCGTCAGACTGGTTTGCAGCCCTAGATTGTGCGCGAGACCTTCGGAATTAATGGAATGCACATACATTTGGCATCGTACGGAGTGGAGGAGATCTATTCACACCCCGTGACATAGCCTCTTCAGCCTCGGCAATTAGTTGTCTCGATATTCTGGCGGTAAAAATAAATAAATACCTTTTTCCCATTCATAAATTGTTTAAAACCGTACGCAATATATACCTACCTACCTCTACCATTGCAATTAATATATAAAAATTGTCGTTTTAACAAATAAAGTAAATAAGATAGTGTTTAATATAAACAATGCAACTGAGTTTTTGCAACGATAAAAGAAATATATTAGTAAAAAATAACATATTACCTTGCATTTTCAACAACACCATTTTTAATAAAGCGTTGCTGGATCGGCGATGACGATCCAGCTGTACAACAAAACACAAAATATATTAAATATTATAATATAGACATAAATAATTAATACGAATAAATAATAGTTAATAGTAGAAACAGGACCAGTGCTTATAAAAATCAGAAAAATAACGCACCTGAATGATTGCTTTATATCCGTTTTCTTGAATGGTAGGACCGGCAATGGGCGGACTGTATTCACGCTTTTTAGAAGATTGCTGAAACAAAAAAAGTTAGTTGCAACAAAATTAAAAATATATATATATATAATTAACACTTGTTTAGTGAGGTACTCACTTTGTGGTTATTGGGTGCCATGTTATTTTAAAATAAAGTTTTCGTTGAAGTGGTTAAGAGCAAAAGTAAAAACACTGCTGCGTCCGAACGCTGTGACTGTCCGATGGTAAGTGACGAAGATTGTGGCTCGCAAGTCTTCTCGGCGGAGCGCGGGAGAAGCTAAGCCAATCCGATTCTGGTATTAGAAAGAAAGAAAGAAAAAAAAACCATTTATTTTAGAAATAAGTAGGTGGTACACAGAATAGAATAGTGAACAAAATACTGAATTACACCTTATCTCTAAAAAGGGATGTCAGCTCAGCAAGATGTTGTGACACTCCGACATTGAGGGATCGACTCTGACATTATTATAAATAAATAAAACAAGTTTGGTTTGAATAAAAATTGTGAGATTTATTTGTCAAGTACTTATTATCTAGTATTAAGTATCAATCATCAGTCATTGGAGAATTCACTGCCTGTTGACAAAGAAAGAATATAATTAATAAAATAAAATAATGTCGTTGCAATCAGAAAAAAAAGTGGCGCCATTTTTTTAAAGCAGGTAATAGAAATAGCTGATATGAGTTATAGCCCAATAATAATTTAGAAAAATAATAAAATACTCAAAGAAATTAAAAAATAATGACGAATAATCACGAAAAACATTAGAATTAATTTAAACTGCTCACATCGGTTACATTATCAGGTGGGCTGGGAGTTCACGTTGTCTACGAGCAAGTCTTCGGCGGATCGCAGCGATTCGCACCATAAAATCTTTCACTGTAACAATTATGTGTACATTGTAATATATATATTGCAGTACGAATACCTAAGGGCCCTACCTCTAAGCCACTACGGTGTCGCACCACGGTTAAATGCAGTTTTATAAAAGGTAACTAACCAGTCTATACAACTAGCGCAATACATTTGTTACCGGCTTCCCAATCTGAATTTTATTACGATTCTGAAATTAGGTCTAAATATCTCTTTCAATTGAAGAACTGTTTATTACATTTTTACATGACTGTAAAAAAGGAAGAGGTCTCACTTCGACGCGTAGGTATGCATTTATTTGATTGGAGCTAACAAATTAAAACAAAATTACATTTTATACGCCAGAATTTGCACTATTAAGTAGTTTAATGAACTTACTTTGCATCTCCAGCACCAACATTAAGGCCGCATGTCTCTCTTGATAATACTGCTCCTGTACAACAATACATAAAAAAATGGTTAACTACTTGATTTCGAAATTTGATTACTTACTATATGAATCTTGATACATCGATGACTACCTCAATAGGTCCTTCGCTGTTTTTTCGGTGATTTATTACATCAAAGTTTTTTTAATGGTTAAAACACATAATAACGGGTTCTTACCGCGTTTAAATGGGGATATGAGACTCCCGATATTTCGATACTGTTGCAAGTGCCATGATCACGGGATGACTGATGAGATTGGAGTGGAGTAGGTAGATCCATAATTTTCTACGGGCAGACATATCTGTCTACCCTCTTTCTTTGCCGCTTGTTTATGTTTTTGATATCGGAATGTTCGGAACCATCTGAACTCGCACCAAACTCACTACGACAAACCGCAGTCACTGTGTCCTCACGTTTTTTCACCACATTAGGCCGTTTCAAGCTTTTTACAACACCTATTACTGGATTCCACATGGTCGATAATTTGAACCCGTCTTCCCTGTTGAAATTTTTATGTTTTCTGATTTCAATAGCCTCTTTTACGAGTCTGGGGATGTAATGACGTTCTGTCGATAATATTTGTGGATTGTTAAACTCGATCCAGTGGTTAGGGCCCGACTCCAGTACATGCTCAGCTATAGCAGATTTCTGCACGTCATTTTTCTTCATGTCACTAATATGTTCTTTAATCCGGCAGGAAATAGACCGTTTTGTTTGTCCGATGTACGAACTACCACAACTACAGTCTATTTTGTATACGCCGGGGCTCTCAAACGGAAAACAGTCTTTCGGGGAACGTAGACTCTGTGCGATTTTCTTTGAAGGGGTAAATATAGTTTTTATTAAATATTTATTCAAAATATTTCCTATCTTATCAGTAACTCCCTTCAGATATGGAAGAAATGCTGGCTGACGTTCAACCCTGGGTACGGTCGTCTTGACCTTTGGTTTTGGCCGCAAGGCTCCAACATCTATCCTATAACCATTATTGCGAAGAACCTTCTGTACATGGCTGATTTCAGCGTCTATGTGCTCATTGTCGCATATGTCATATGCTCGGTTGGTTAAAGATGTTACTACCGCATTCAAATGGCGAGGGTGATGATGAGAGGTCGCGTGTAGATAACGATCAGTGTGTGTTGGTTTTCTGTGCACATAGTGACTCAGAGTGCCATCTGCTCTTACTGACACTTTAACATCCAAAAAGGCCAAAGCTCGATTCATCTCCATTTCTGCTGTGAACCGCATGTTTTTGTGGATGGCGTTCAGATGCGGTAAACATTGATCAGTCTGTGGTTTTCCTCCTTTGTATATACAGAAGATATCGTCTACGTATCTTATCCAACACTTCAATGGAACTGGGAAGGTGGACATAGCACGTTCTTCGAAATGTTCCATCCACAAATTGGCAATCACAGGAGCTACGGGACTACCCATAGCTACTCCATCAATCTGCAGAAAGAATTCCCCCTGTATACAAAATAACTGGATAATAGAAGTGTGCTCCACAAGTTTAGCATATTCCATCGGGATATTGTTGTCATGCAATTTCTTCTTAACCACTTCTAAGCATTCCTGAACGGGTACATTGGTAAAGAGAGACTCTACGTCAAAACTGACCATCACCTCCTTTTCCACGTTCATCCTACTAAGAAAGTCAACAAATTGGCGGGAATCCCTTACGAACGAGGATGTATGTCCCACTAGATTCTGCAGTACCCGGGCCACATGCTTAGCCAGATCATACGTAGGTGAGTTGATTTGACTCACGATCGGCCGCTTTTTTTTAATGGTGTTTTTTAAATTTATACTCCACCACGCCGCTCCACTGCTGGTTGGTGGAGACGTAAAGTATTTCCATATATTGGACGGCAAGGTAGGTCGTTGGTTATAATGATAAGATAATTGTAATGATAAGTTTGTACTGTAATATTCACTCATTTTTTTCTTAAAATTATTTTATATTTTTTTCTTAAATTGTTACAGCATGTTTAACCTGAGAAAACAGACTCAGAAACATTTTTACGTAAATTTTATATTTAAATTAAGTACGAATTATATATGTACGAATGTAGTTATTAACTAATATAATTAAAACAAAAAAAATGAAATAATAAAATATTTTACCAGTTCATCCGGTACGTTGTTGTCTCTATCCATCTTAGTAAACTTTTTATTGAATTGGTATAGATTAAACACAAAAAAGCACTCGTCCGAACGCTCCGACTGTTGGATATAAATGATAAAATGAAAACTTGTTGAAGTCTGTTTGTTCTCTTTGTATGCGCGCGTGCCCTTTCGTCATCAGCATAGTGTGTTTAAAGTCTTTGGCATTAACTATGTGGCAGGAAGGATTTGGTGCACGCTTCCGTAACATAATAAGAAGATTTATATTTTGTTAGACAGACATATTTCCATAATTTTATCTACCTATTCGCTTTGGGGCCGAAAATATTCTAAGTATCACGATTGTAGAAAATGAAAATTTGTGGTCTTTGTCTATGCCAATGGGATATACGTGTGATAATATGTATTTATGAGAATGATGATTATTTACGCTTATATTTTATAATTGTTTTGAATAGTATTTTATCTTCACTTTATTATGCTAGTAGCAACTTAGTGTACCTATTATGCTCGTAGCAACGGAGCGTTACGACAGTGTTGCAGTCGTAGTCGTAGCGTATATGCTGCCGCGTAGTCAGTATAAGATAATTATTATTATATTGAACATGTGTAGAAGTATGAAATCGTATGTTTATATTAGAAATACATACATAACACGTCTGAAAGTGCTGCAAAAAGTTTATATGATTTATTTTATTAACTTAAAAATATAATAAAGTAATCATGATAGTAAGGTACCTAAGTAATTAGGAAAGGACTCCTGTAATTATATTTTGAAGTTGGGGGCGTTGTGGTCATCGCCTAAATAAATGATCTCGTTGTCGGAAGTAATATAAGACGATTAACGAATTATAGGAAAGTAATTGAACAGTTCCGATGAAAACGCCGGCGCATTGTTTAGCGCAGGCGGACTCGCTGAGGCCACACTGACCTCGGAAGCTCGCACCACTTCTATTACAATACAATACCAAGAAGGATACTAATGACCGGATCACACGCTATTATTCTTTATTCTCTTAAAATTTTGTTATCATTCTACTATTTTAGCACACAATACCCCATTTGTTTTTCTTAGAAATTCTTAAGATTAAAATCCCAAGCGGCATTCAAGCTAAAGAATTATTGTTTAAGTTAATCTGTCTGAATTTTAGACAGTAGGAATCCTAGAAGATTAAAGAGCAAAAATGTTTTTATTTTTTAAACAATAACGTATTTCGCCTCATATGGTCGTATTCACCGTCTCCTTTACAACTCGCACCTGAAATTTCCCACCTATTCTACGCAAATGTATGGTGACTTTTTTATCGTGCAGGCCGTCAAACTGTGGAACGCACTACCCAGGGTCACTCGGAAATGTGACACGGTGGGTAGTTTTAAAAGAAACTTGAAGGATTACTATTTGAGTCTTACTTGAGTTGCATTAGTCGTTTTTGTATGCATTTACTTATTTATTTAGGTACATGTATTGTATATTATGTGTATATTTATAAACCAATATTGTAAGTTAAGTATATAATATTTTTATATATTTATGGAATATATATCATATCGTCACTGGAAAGGCAAAATTACGTAAGCGCCAAAAGGCCATTTCGAGAAAAAGCCGTTTAAAGTTTCATTTTTTCGTTTTTTTATCATAACTTTTTACCCAATTATCCAATTTAGATGTCAAAGTAAGGTTACATTGTTTTTTAATTTTCTATGTCCAGCAATACATATTATAACTGTTGGATTGCTATTTTAGGATATAGTGGCGCTTACGTAAAAATGACTTCAGTTTACAGTAAAGCAAATTTACTTAACCGCCATCTGGTTAAAATATTATTTGGAAGCAAAATTACTTACAGCTCTTACGACAATGCATACGAGAACGACAATATTTCTTTAAATATAATAATACTGTAATGTTAGCGGAGTAAAAGTTACTGTAACGACTTTTACACATCTGCTCTCATTATGTAAAAATTGCCTACAAAGTGATCGATTGATTATGTCAGTTCACCAAAAATTCTTTAAAGTAAGTTTTTGTAATATCTTACATGGGTAAAAAGACGTAAGAGACAAATAATTATTCTTAATACCTCTTTAAACTACTTATTACTTCAATTGATTTATAAAAATGGCTATTAAAATACTGAAGTGCCAGAAATAAAGTTTCATAAAATATAAATAATAGCGTACAACCCGTTATCTGTTTGTAAAAGTTTCTTTTTAACACTTTCAAAGACAGAACGTATACGGACGTTCCTATTCCAAGGTGCCATACTGCCTATTATGAACCACCAATGACCCATGGTCTCTGTCCGTGAAAGGGTTAAACGGTTTTATTTAGCTAAACCCGTACGGTATATTTGTATCAAAATTAGATATTGCAATTTAAGTACCTTCCTGTTGTCAGATTGATCTGAAATTTGGTACGCACCTTTAATTCCGATGTCAATACAATATAATAAAATCAATAACATTATAAATCTAAGATGGCAGCCGGTACATAATGGGGGATTACATATTTTTCCACAACCCCCTCAATATGGGTATCAAAGATAGGACTACACTAGTAGAATACTGTCATTATGTCAAAATTTCAAATCCAAGATGGACGATATTACAAAATGACTGAAAGAAGGATGTTGCCCTTAATTTTGTCATTGTCATCCACCGTCCATAATATGCAGGGCAGCACAGTGGATCGCTGGGTGGGGTCGCTCCGCGAAGCCTGTGAAATCCCCAGGAGGCTTCTGAGCTTCTGGAAGGAGATAGGTTGGCTTACGTAGTCAACAATTACACGCATAATGGGCCACCTTAGAGTCTAAATGCGGAAAACAGAGCCCACTAACATAACATAACATATGCAGGGCAGCACAGTCGACCATGCAGTAGTATATTTGGGCTCAAAATTGTTTGAATTAGGACAAGCATACGTGGCTCTAAGTCGAGTCAAGTCTCTGGAAGGGTCAAGTCTTTTTAATTCCTCAATAATTCCCCTTATTGTTTTTAAGAGTATTTACCACGAAGTTTAATACACTTTTCCATTCGCTCAAACCAGGTATTATTTAACATTTATTCCACTCCAAAGTAGAAGTGTTCAAAATGGCTGACTTGAAAGCGTTGGCCGCTTCTTCACCGCACTGGAACCTTTGACCGCGAAGAGTTTCTTTTTTAATTTTAGGAAATGTAAAGAAATCATTGGAGCTTAGGTCAGGACTGTATGGAGGATGGTCAAGAATTTCTACGTTTTCCTGCTTCAAATAATCGTTTGACGAGCGGTGTGTGAGCTTGCGTTGTCATGGTGCAGCATCCTGCACTCCTGCGCATCATCATGCGTCGCTTTGGGTTAGATTTTCGAAGTTCGGCGATGACTTGTGGTAAACAAATTGTGGTATACCAATCTGCATTAACCGTCCTACGATCTTCAAGTGCAATTGTCGCAACATGACTGATTTTCTCCACGAAGGTAGCCACCATCTTCTTTGAAGTGCTTCGAGAGCGAACAAATTTAGTCGGCTTTGACTCGTTTTGGAAGACCCAAACTGTGGATTGTTGTTTGGAATCAAGATAATAGCATAAATCGAAGATTCGTCACCACTGATGATGTCGTACACGTGATTTGACTCTCCTCGGTTGAACCTCTGAAGAGTTTTCTTACACCATCTGACGCGGGCTACCTTATGATCGTCAGAAAATGCGGGATGCAACGGCAAACTAGTTTTCTCACACCAAGTGCCTCATTCAATATCGTTTAAATGGTTGTCCCTGAAATGCCTAATAACGCCTCTATTCTCGGTATGTCACATGACGATTTTTGAGGATTAGTTGTCTCACAGCAACGATATTATCTTCAGTGAAGGCGGATATCCACGCTCGAATTCTAAATACCAGCGTTCGATGGCTCGCAGACATGGCACTTCATCGTGGAATAGAGATTTTAACTGTTTGAAACACTGAAGTCGCAGTAGGCCTCTTCGAAAGTTATAGAAAATTTTTCTTTGTAAGATTCATTTTCGGACATGATCTGACAGATTCAAACCAACGCTGTGACTAAACAATTGCATTAATCGTAATGCTTTCAATTGTTTTGATATTCGAAATTCCAACAAATTTGAATTTAGAGTTCTCAATTCAAAATTGGCGCTAAATATGCAAACGACAGAACTTAAAAAGTATAACAAAGTCGCTTTTTCTGTCCCTATATCCCTATGTACGCTTAAATCTTTAAAATTGCGCAACGGATTTTGATGCAATTTTCTTTAGTAGATAGAGTGATTCAAGAGGAAAGTTTATAGGTATGTATAATAACATCCAATAAATAGTGTAGAAATACTGTTATTTTTGAGGATTTTAATGTGATGTCGTAAATAATTTCATTTTTCCTCAGCATTGCATCCGAGCGAAGCCGGGTCGCTAATAAATTATAAAATCAATTCTAAAATAGTTTTACTTTTAGATCTATTGTTAAAAAATAACTTCCTGGGAAACTTACTGCTAGCCCACAAACTTGCTTAATAACAGCATAAAAATGCGAAGGCAAATTTACGTACACGCCTTACTTATTCTAAATACTGTAAGTCAAAATTACTTATTCACCATTCACTGCATAAACATGCTAAGACATTTTTTTCTTATACGCCTTACTTATTTTAAAAGCTGTAAATAAAAATGACTTATACATAGTCTATTTTTTATTTTCAGTAGTCCAAAATTACTAATAAAATGATACTTTTCAAACTATAGAATGCCAAATTTACTTAAAGTTAATATGTAGTTATTATATAGGACCACAATATTACTTATACACCAGTCACGAAAAAAACACCAAAATCTTGTCGTTTAAGAAACTGGAATTGAAAAAAGTCAACTATTTTCAAATTTACGTAAGCGCCAAAAAAGTGCTCGTATCGCAATGCTACCCAGACAGATCGACGCAGAATGAAACGCTGATTCCGAATATATAAAAAACCCAAAATACCTATTTTGGCGCTTACGTAATTTTGCCTTTCCAGTGACGATATATAATTTATTTCAATTTGGTTTGTAGGTTTAGGTTTATATTTTGTTTTATATTGGTATAAGTAATTTCTAAATAATTTGTACGTGTAAGTATGTCTATCTATATAATATTATACGTTGAATATCTCTCTTGTCACGTGGGTCAGCTGGAAGAAATATCTTTGTTTAGAGACAAGCTTACCTGTACTATCTGTTTTCTTTGTATTTTCCTTGTGTCTGTTTTATTCTGTACAAATAAATAAATAAAAATAAATAAGTATCGTATTAAAGAAACTTTCCTACAATTTTGTATCAACTTAAATACAACTTACTTTTTGAATTGTGAGTTATACATAAAATGCGTAAGACACTGACACAGCGCAGGCGCGGCGCCATCGCCGCTTTTTGTAATATTCACGATTTTTTCATATATTAAGCTTTTATTAGTTTCAACTCTTGTGCATAAATAATAAACGAACGTTATTGTAATAGTTAATTGATTAATATTTCATTAAAACACGTTTGTACTTATAAGTAATTTTTAGAAGTTGTATGTTTTAAAATATAGAAAACACTTGTTTCATTCTTAATAATTTTGATGAGCGATTAATTATGTTAGTAAATTAACCATTTAAAGTAATAAAATAAATAATTTATGTATAATTACACGTTTAATTAAATTTTATGATGGCATTCTTTATTCTGGCTCCACATTGCATTAATTATGTAGATTAAGTGTTTATTAATTGTTAAGAGACACTAATTTTACAATGTAATAAAAAGAAAATGGCGTAAAAGTAAGGCGGACAAAGTGTTATTCTCTCAGAAAGAGGCTCAGGGGTTAAATATAATATAAGTTTGGGAGGTTCAATCGAAACGTTACAGTAGATATGGGAAAATTTTAAGATCTTAGAAAACTGCTCTGCATTAGGGAAACAGCATACAGTGTAGCGAAACAATCACAGTTGGATCTCTTCTTCTCCACGAAATTTATTTATTGTATCTAATACTAATTCTATCGCCGATGAATCAAAATGGCGGAAAAACAAAATGGCCGCCATACAAAGTGTTATGTAAATTTGCTCAAGGGTTAGATAGGGTTGACAGTGATTGTTTTAAGCATATATTTTATGGATGTAATAAAAACAATTGCTTGTATTTCCTTCCAGCCAAAATGATCTGCTCCCCTGAGAAAGCGAGGATGACCTGCCGGCAAAGACAGGCTCCCCTTTCATTGGTGAGCAGCATTTTATTTTTATTTATCGTTTGCAAGTAGTTAGGACTTTTTAATTATTTATTGAGATGTACGGTAGCCGATTTTTTAAATAATAATTTGTATTGTTGTACAGGAACAACGTAGAGAGAGGAATGCCCAGTACGAGAGGGAACGACGTGAGGAGCAATCGAGGGCGATGGCGATGCTTACCGACGCGCTCGGGTGCAGCCCCACGGTATGTGTACTATATAGTACTGTGCTTTTGGGTGGTGATGGAGGGTCTTGTTAGGCAATGTAACACTTAGTACGGTAATTTACGGCTTTAAAACGACTGATTTCAATTTTTTCCTTTTTGTATTCATGATTTAAACACATTAATTTTGTTACAGATATCAAATACAGAACTAATGGCGACAGTGGTAAACTTTCTTCAGAAGCGTCCGAAAATTGAGCAGGAACATGAAATTCCAACATTTAAAAGGCGACAGGAATTGCTGAGGAGGCAGAGCACGTGTTATATTCGTTTTATCGTATTTATATTTAACATTATGTATGTAGGTATCAACTTGTTTCTCAGCGGTGGAACTGACTCAATATTTGTTTTTAATAATGACTTTTTATAAAAAAAGACTGTAATATTATATTAATGATTTTCTTTTTCGGTGCAGTTACGATACTCACAGAGACACTGGCCGAGCACTCCATAACCGTTGAGTCTGATGATGATGAGTCATCGTGTGATGGCAATGACGCTGCCCCTTCGGCCGCCATTGCAACCACGTTTCGCAAACAGTTGCAAAGGAAGAATTTTACTCCTTTGTTGGCAACTGGTTGTCAACTGCTATCTCCGTTGCATCACATATCGTGAGTAGTTTGAATTATGATGTTCTAATAAACTTTTAGAAATAAGTAAATTGTTTTCGTTTTATAATATCACTATTGGAATCTTATTTTTTCTAGTAAACGTTGAAGCCAGTACATAGTTGTTTATTTCTAATAATTCCTTTTTTGATAACAGGCCTTGTATGTTTTGGTGGAAAAGCGTTAGACTATTATCATCTTTATGGACGAAAAAAGGACTTATTATTTTTGTTTTGGCTTGGGGTACTTGTGCTATTTATCAACTCCTGAGGTGATGTCAGCACTGATGACGTTTGTACAAGTACCCGAACATTACGCTTTGGGAAAAAGTAATACGGTATAGTACCTTTTTTTGGTGTATCATTCTTTGCGGATTTGCATTCCGGGACCCTTTGTTTGATTTGTTCATATGGACTTTTATATGTCTAAATGACAAAAATTGAGTTTTATATTCAATATAATCAATGCATACGTTAATTTTATTACATATTTTGTTTAAATACTCCATGTTCATATAATAATCATCATAATCATAAATGTCAAGAATTTTACAATTTTCAAAATGTTTAGTCCAATTGATATATTTAATTTTGATATATTTAAATAGGGATTATATTTTACAGGTACTATATAAACATTCAAAGCATTTTTAAATTTATTCAGAATTATACATAGATTTGAGTGTAGCTTTAATATATTGCTATCGTTGCTTCCGATACCTAGTATGATAACGTCGTCCGTGGTTAGTTCGCTGGTGATACTGTCACAGCATGCCATCGTTTCTAAGTTTGTAGCACCAGACAAAATCGTCGCAGACGGTTTGTATCTGTCGTTCCATTTTCCTGATCTAGACTTTATTAATTTACTAGATAAACCTTGCAGGGATTCATCGCCAACAATATATATTTTGTTACAATTTTTTTTTTCACTGGTGCCATCTATTGGCAACTTGGGTGTACTACTCGCTGAGGTCTTTGTGTGAACGTTATGGGTGCATTGATCCTTATTTACATTTGCTAGTTTCGCTTTTGGAGTACTCCATATTGTAGGTGAAATTGGTTGTTCTCCGTCTAAACTCGAAAAGTTCAATTTCGTTCTATTAAGGTTCTTATTTTTCTTCTTAGTTGTACTCTAGCTTGATGTAGTTTTACAAACTTGTGTAAGTTGTTTAATTTTTAGTTCGTAGTCTGAGTTTTTCTTTATTATAATTTGTAGTTTTCAGACACCAAATTCTCAATTTTGTTCTCAGATATTTCCAATTTTTGTTCTAGGTGTTGAATTTTATACTGTAATTCTTCGAAGAATGAGCTAGTATTCATCCGTAGGTCAATAAAACTCCTGTGGTGCTCTCGAGGAGTAGAAACTTAAGATGACTATTCAGGATCTTCGTCTTCCTCCGACAGTTTTTCAAAAACATTTTTAACTGGAATATTTACCTTGTACTTTTTTCTGATCGTCACGTTAAGTTCTTGCTGGTCTTGGATAGTAGGACTGGTAGGGAGTTGCAGCTCTTTATTAGCTATACAATATACATATTTCACATTTGTATACCTCTCTCTTAGCAGGTGTCATAAGATAAAATAGTTTTTCAGATATGACTGTACAGTTCACGTGATACATTCGTTTATATAATATTGTGCAGCCCAAGAATTGTCGATTTGTAATCGAACTTTTACATGATCCGCATTGCATTGCCATATTTATAAAATTCAAAAATAATAATTAAATGTCAAAAAGAATAATAATAATAAAAAAAACAATCAGTCAGAAATTATAATAATGTTGCGTCGATGGGATTTGAACTCGGGTCACAAGTGAGTGACATCCGCTAAGCCACTTGCTATAACCGCAAGGCTAGAGTGTTTCTAATCTATGTTGTGAAATATTGGTATAAGTTGTACAGTTTAGCGGTTTGTTCGGTTGATGAGTAATCGGCTCAGCTAATGTCTTATGCCTACACAACACATATAATCCACTTTTTAAACTTTCAACGGTTCACTATCACAGTTTTATCTTTAAGAAATGTATTTATTGTCACTATTATACACTTATTATTGTTTGTTTGTATCGTTTATGAGCGTGGTGCTTACGTATTAGTTTATAGTTTATATGTATGATTTTAGAAGATAATTGTTGTTAATTTTAAGTGCTGAATTTCTTGATTGTTTTTAATTCTAGTTGTAGATAACACTCTAACTTAATAATTTTATCACAATAAACACACTGGTAGTGAAGAAGAGTTAAGAGATTTTGTAGTTTCAATTGGAATATTACTAAAGTAATTTAAAAATTCTTGCGCAACTTCTGCATCAGACTTAGTAAGACCACGAGGTGTGTTAAGCACAAATTCATTATCTCGGGGTTTTGCTTTAAGTACAAGTTTCAATATTAATCACTGACCATGTAGTTTTAGTTTTATTATCTGCGCTTTTTATCTTGTTCGTGAAAAAATTTGATTTAGCTTTAGCACAAACAGCTTTGAAAAGTTCAGAATATTTTCTAATGTAATTCTTGAATTCATCATCCTGTCTTATAGTTCTCTCTCCATAAAAAATAATAATAATAATAATAAAAAAGTTTATTCAGGTAAAATCAAAAACAAAAAGCAAATCTCGACTCATTCTGATGCCTTTAGTAGCCCAGTCACTGAACTTAAACCCGGGGCGTATAACTTTAGAAATCTTAGTAAGTAAATAATTGGTTATATTCCTGACTGACAATAGAAAATAATCGGAAAAGTAACTTGTTTGGGTCATCGTGTTCACAATAAAATATATCTAATTTTAAAGTAAGAGCTTCAATGAATCTGTCTACTCTACGAATTGTGATAGGTCGGCTTACTACTGTAAAACTCTGTAACTATTCTGTGACAGTATAGATTACACTTTGCCCAAAGTGATCTGACTTGAGCGATTTCACTATCGACTTCTGCAGATATGGGCAATTACAAAAAACGTTATCAATACAGGTGGCCGATATATCTGTTATCCTAGTCAGTTAAAAAAATACGTGATCCAAATTAAATGATTTAAAAAGGCCCACAAAGAAACACTGACACTCACTGACTACCACTTTTTAAAATGTCTATGTTGAAATCCCCACATACAATTACACATTTCTTGCACTTGCAAATAATTCGTAGAACATCCTCCAAGACTTCGCGTAAAGTTTTAAAAGAACTGGTGGGGGGGGGGGCTATATGCGCATACTACTATATACTTATCCAGCTCAACACAGGATAACTCAATGTGTCTTTCAACCGACAGTCGAGCTTTCCTTAACAAAATCAATGAACCTCCACAGCTAGCCGTCTCTCGATTGAAAGCACTCACAATATGGTAGTTCTCGTAGTTACATAACATCTGGTATTCCTTTTGAAAGTGTTCTGTTAGGCAGACTATGTCTAATTTGTTTTTTTTTTCTAAAAACAATTCTAATTTGCTGGAGAAACCTTTATAATCTTGAAGATATTGATTCATCCTGTGAATACATTCGTTATATGTGCTGGTTAAGTTGTTACAATGAGGAAAAGCGCTAATTACAAATTTACATTTTGACTTATTTTGAAGATTAAAAATTTTGTCCATACAATAATTCGCATCTGATCTCTTTTAATGCGCATGGTTGCCCATCATAATGACAACAGTGGTGCAGTCATCTAATTAATCTAAATGAGATCTTTGGTATGTGTGTATGTAAAAATAGGGTTCTCTATAAGTAGTAAATACAAAATTAAAAGGAATATATGCATCGTTCACAAATCGTTTATTTTTTTCTAAAAATGTATTAATATTACACGGTCGGTATATGACAATCTAATAATTACTACTAATTAGGTAATAAGAACATAAAATATTTATAACTAATATTTACAAGTTTATCATAAATACAATACATCTAAATTCTAGTCAAGGAATACAAATCTAATTACAATTACTAATATATACTAAGTAAAAAAAATATGCAGTCTATATATAGTCAGTATATACGTATATATAGTCTTCGTTGTGGCTCATTCTAACTACTGGCTGAGGTCTGAAGCCGATAGGCTGAACAGTCCCTGCAAACAAAAAAATAATTTAGAAATTTATTCAAAATTGCAGTGAAATACAATTATTAAATAAAAGGGCCAAATTAAGTGAAGCACGAGATACACCTCGTCAGTCTTCAAGACTTAAGTCTTCCAGTCGCCACGGCATTTCCGGAATATCTAGTAACTCCGTCAAATCTGCAACAGAACATCTTAGTTAAAGTTACATGTAAATAGGTGAGTACACAAGAGAAAGCAAAACAATCTACTTTCGAATAAATAAAACCTGAATACAAATTAAAGACTACAGCAGACTAAATTGAATCTACCTATCTAAACATAAATAAAGCGCTATTTTTTACAAGATATGCTGTAGAACGAAACATACCCGTGTCAACTGTATTGGCCACAACAGGACTCGTGGGAGCGGCAATGGGGTCAGCAGGAATGTCAAGAGACTCCAATATATCTGCAACAGAAAGTTTTACTGAAAGCTACATATTAAAAGGTACACACTAGAAAAACCAACAAAACAATCTTTGGAGTAAATATAATATCTCAATACAATAAAAAGATAACAGAACAGAAGAAAGAAGAACAGACATGGAATGCTGTTGATGGAATCTAACTTGATACCTATTTAAACATAAATAAAGCATTATTCTTACGAGTAGTGCCATTAAAAGCTAATCCAGTCAGTATGGGTATGTACCATACTGACTGGATTAGCCACATCAAACTCGAGGGAGCGTCAGTGGAGGCAGCGGGCTCTGCAGTCGGTGGGCAGTACGCGTTTGCAGGCTGTATAGTATCAAGACTGCTGGGAAGGTGTTTTGGGATGGATGTTGACTGTGTTGAAATGACTCCATGGTTAGACGTCTGCTAAGTGTTCAACCTCGAATCCCTTGAGTGTCTCTCGATACATGTGGTGACTTGTTGTCATGCTTGTGTTGATTCTGAAAGTAAAATATATCATTAGGACACTTTAAAATGAAAATAAATCTACTTATTTCCAAAAATTGATTGGAAAATGATAATTCAAACTACTCACGGTATGTTGTGTCACGGTGGTTGCATCTTCATTGCCATCACATGATGTCTCTTCATCATCTATAGTTATGTTCTCAGTTAGTTTGTCCGTGAGAATTGTTACTGCAACAAAAAAGAAAATCATAATATATATTATTACAATATTTTCATTTATAAAATAAATTATTATGTTAAGTTAGTTCAACTAAGAAACATAATTATTTATGTATTATGTTAGAAAACAAATAGATACCTACATATAATGTAAATATAAATACGATAAAACAAATAAAAACGTACTCTGCCTCCTCAGCAATTCCTGTCGCCTTTTTAACGTTTGAATTTCATGTTCCTGCTCAATTTTCGGACGCTTCTGAAGAAAGTTCACCACTGTCGCCATTAGTTCTGTGTTTGATATCTGTAACAAAATTAATGTGTTTAAATCATGAAAACAAAAAAGAGAAAGGATATAAATTATTAGTTTTAAAGCCGCAATTTGCCGTACTAGGTGATAAATCACATTGCCTAAAAGGCCCTCTATCACCATTCAAAAGCATAGTACTATATAGTACACATACCGTGGGGCTGCAACCGAGCGCGTCGGCGAGCATCGCCATCGCTGCTTTCGATTACTCCTCACGTCGTTCCCTCTCGTACTGGGCATTCCTCTCTCTACGTTGTTCCTGCACAACAATACGAATTATTATTTAAAAAAAAATCGGCCACCGTTCATCTAAATAAAGAAATAAAAAGTCATAACTACTTGCAAACGATAAATCAAAATAAAATGCTGCTCACCAATGAAAGGGGAGCCCTGTCTTTGCCGGCAGGTCGTCCACGCTTCCTCAGGGAAGCAGATTTTGGCTGCAAGGAAATACATGAAAAGTGTTTTATTACATTCACAAAATATGTACATAAAAACAATCACTATAATTTTAGAAATATACACTAAAATATGAAATTCATCAAAATAAAATATATGAAAGTGACTTACCTCAGAGTTGTTAGGCATTGTAAAGATAATAAAACAGATCAAAAACGGTACAGAATATAAAAATTATTCACATCAGCAAGTGCGAGAGGACAAATAAATGCATTCTTCTATGCGTATGCAACGCGCATAGGCGCGCGCGCACCCTTGCTAGCCCCGCTCCCTTTCGGGTCATATAGGTACGTTCAGGTAGGCGGTGCGCGTTGGAGCTGTCTATATAATACACACATTTATGGGTATTAAAGGTCGGGCTAGTACTTTATTTATTTTATTTATTTATTTTCTTATAAAAACAATGTTACAAACACTGGAATACAGACATCGGTAAACCCGCAAAAGTTTGTCTCGATGCCTGCTCCTCGCACTACGTCACAATGGTTGTCTTATATTTAATAAAAATTACAAGCTATACCTGTAGGTAGGTACTCTGTCTATTACTATAACCAACACTAAATATTATGTAGTATTATAATGTAATCTATGCTAACAGGTAGGTAGTTCCAAACAAGTCACAGTCCGCCGGCAGCTGATGGTCGGTTCTTATCACTGTTACACACCCCACTCCACGCGCTGCTTAAACGTTCCAACCAGTTTTGCATCACATACAGTATGTGTTTAATTGTGGAATGTTTATAGTCGACTTAATAATTCTTTCTTAAGTACAAGACTTATATTATTGTTAGTCAATGTATTTTTAACTTCTGTAGACAGTTTGTTAATTAAGGTGGGTACGATATATTCCGAAGTCCGTTTGCCGTAAAAAATTTTAAAACGCGGTATGATAAGTATTTTTTTTCCTGTTTGTCTTGTAAAAACTTGCAGCCATGTAAAAATAGAAATCATTAAAACACAACTCCAATTTATTTAACAGTCTATTGTATATATGACAGAATATAAAGACAAATATATTACACACAAGACAGACAAAAGTTTCTGGTTATTTTTTCTTGTAGATACTTATATCTGTTAGGGCACCGACCATGAATCCCTTCCAAAAACTCCTTTGGTTCGCGCCACAACTCCCACCACCCCAAGCCACAAGAAAAAAAAAGTTGACTTGACAACAGCCTTCGCGCGTTTCTTTACAAGAAGTTTCTAAAATAACGCAAAATTTAAGTTGTGCTGTTTCAACATGATCTGAAAGTGCAATAGCAGTATCCAGAGTACCCCGGCGTCGGAAGAAACCAAATTAAACAATCCTGTAAGTACCTTTCCTTTTGTTTGGTGTTTCGTATGGGCAAGTCTATTTTTCAGATTCAAAAATATCACTTATCTCACTTATCCAACTATATCTCTCTCTACGTATGTATTCAAATACTTGATGTTGCCCGTGCCTCGCGTGTCTTTGTATGATTTTTATTCTTAATAATAATTCAGTGTCGCATTCTTAGTAGGTATCGACCCAATCCAACCGTCAAGCGAATATAAACAACACTTTATATGGCGGCCAACTTGTTTTTCCGCCATTTTGATTAATCGATGGTAGTATTCGAGCTAGATTTAAATACGCCTTTTGCACATAAAATTACCAAATATGATAGTTTCGCCTGATCGTAGGCTGTGTCCAATAATCTTAAAGATTTCCCAAACTCACAGTAACGTTTTGATCAAATTCTATATAATTATGTCATTATTAGAACACTTTGTATGGAGGATCTCTTGCTTTTCTGCCAGTTTGTTTTTTTTTTTAAATTAAGTACATTTATTAAAAATATTCAATGAACAGTTAGGGAATAAAAATGTTTGTCACCTTAAGGTTACTTTTTGCTTGCATTTGCAAGATTCAGTTATACCAGTACATGTGGTATAAAAGCAGAGCTGCCAACATTTTAATTAATGTCATATTTGTCATCCATAAAATAGGTAACTCTAATAAGCACAAATTAATTATATTAGTTAATTATATATTCAAAATTGTTGAATATAATGAATGCTAACCGAATCAAAAAATCGTAAAAGCGGCGGCGGCGGCGAATCGTGTCTGCGTCTGTGTTATGTCTTATTATTATATTCACGTCTTAGGTGGTCACAATCCCAGCTTTAAGTGCCCACTTAGTTACAAAAATGAGGGAAGTTCTTATCTAAGACTCTCATTGTATAGGAAACACAAAGACGAATACAAACATTTGTTCTATAAACTCTTTTAGGATTCTTATAGTCTAAAGCAGCTAATGAATTTCTAAGAGAAACGAATACCAGCTTACGCCACCGTTCCTAAAAAGCTATTGTTTTAATACAATGATAACAAATATTAAGAGATAAAACGAAAAGTAGCTCGAAACCCAGTCATTAGTATCCTTCTTGGTATTGTATTGTAATAGAGGTGGTGCGAGCTTCCGAGGTCAGTGTGGTTTCAACGAGTTCGCCTGCTTAATCAAAAAGTTAATCGTCTTATGTTACTTCCGATGACGAGATTATTTATTTAGGCGAGGATCACAACGACACCAACTTCAAAATGTACTTACAGAAGTCCTGTACTAATTACATTAATATTATGTATATTTTATTATTTTTAATAAGGTACATTCTTATAGTGTTTTCATAAGAGTTAACCTTTTCGTTTTATGTTTATTTTGTGTATATTTGCAATATCTGCACAGAAGTATTTTGGTATTTTTCTTTATTTAAGTACAGCATCTAATTCAATCAATGGTTGGAGCAGAAAAATGAGAGTATATTTTCCGTTATTTTGTCTTTGTGATTGTATTTCTTATCATCCTAAATTAAAAAAATAATCTATTTCTATTAAAATAATTCTCTTTGTCTATAATACCTATCTATTATCCCAATTCATAGTCATCATTATATTATTACCATGAGGACTGCCGGCGCCATATTGTAAGCGCGCGCGCACTCTTGGGTAGCCCCGCCCCCTTTCGAGGTATATAGGTACACTCAGGTAGGCGGCGAGAAAGCACAATTCCTTTGCGTATTACAAGTATAGTATTCTATATAGTGACAAAAACTATATTACTTCTGCGTTTTTGTTTTTTTGACAGATTTTGAAGGCGGCTGACTTATATAATTTCCTTTTTTTAATAGAATATTATAAATTTTCAATAAATGTTAATAAATTTTATGCATTTTCCCTTATGCAATACTTAATCTGATAATAAAACCTACTTATAAAATAATGATATAGGTTAATAATTTTTTCAGGTCTTACAGTCCCATATTTAACGAAAAGACAACAATAAAATAATAAATACTAACTATAATAATAATTCATATCGGAACGTTTTGAAAATAATAAAATAACAAACAAAAAAGCAATTTCAAATCAATTGATTGTCAATTAAACCTTTTTTTTTATCATACGTGAACAATGATTTGATTTGAATCTAAATACATCAATTTAATATACATGTTAACGGAAATGAATGTAATCCGTCATTGTATGCAAATCCTAGAAAATGTATGTAATTCCTAAAATCGCACGGAAATGTGTGAAATAAATTATATTATATTTACACATTACACATTTCTATACATTTCCTAAATAGTAATCGGAAATATAAAACATTTAAGATATTGGTGGGTAAGCGGGCACGCATTTATAAACACTTAATTAGCAGGCTGATTACTTGCCAAATGAAAATTTGATTTTATAAGAATACATACTTATGAGTTGATTTTGTGATACGTTAATAGTTAATAGATAGTTGATTTTAGAAGATTTTATTAGTAAGATAATATGAATATATTATTATTGTTATGACTGTAACCCGATTGTCTCAATAAGTGCTATAATAAAAAAATATTATTAACAACGTGTTTTATTACAGAAAGCATTTACTTTATACATTTCCAAGGAAAACTATGCATTAAATAGATTTTCAAACAATGTAAAAACACATTTCCTAGGATTTTTATACTACCTATTCTTTGATTTCATACATTTCCGGTAACATACATACATGTACATAAATTAAGAGTTCATAATATATGAAACATGAATTCTCAGGCGAATGCTACACGATGCCAGTGCGCACCATCCGCGCTGCGGATGGTGTCAAAGCGTATCCCTAAGAGCCACACACAAACACCGCCTGAATGTCGTATAGGATTCACCTTAGTCGTTCAATATAAACTATTGTTTAGAAATCACAAAGACGAACAAAAACATAAATAGCTCAAGCCGCCACGGCTTTTGAGGAAAAGAAATTACGACAAAACCAATGTTGTTATACTGGTACTCGTAAAACATGACCATTTAGTTAATCCAATACAAAGCAGTCAACTGACACCCTTATACAAATTAAAAGAAAAGTAGCAATAGAACTAGGTCATATTTATAATCCTTTTTGTTATTTCTAACAACAAATGACGCCAATGAGGCTACCTGCGCTAAGCCATGAATGTCTCACGTGCTATATTTTCTCCACGTCAGCTCCAGACTTCAATGGGTACATAACTACCTAAGTACCTACTTAACTCTTTGAGTTACTAAGTATTGACAAATGAAGTTATTGTCTAAGAACTTAACCGATAGCTGCCGATATTGTGAATATTGCGTAGGTAGTAAGAAAGTATTAATATTTAGTCAGGAAGAGTAATTATGAACAAACGCCGGCGAAATTTTGACCCCACGACATTCTAAAAGGTCGTAAGTCCATAAAACCAATCAGTGGCGATTCCGTGACGCGCTTCATTGCGACAAGCGCTGTGATTGGTTATCAACAGGCATCGTAATAGAGATTGGTGTGTGTGTTTCCGGGGTTCTCAAATCAAGGATGTTGTTATGCAATGCATGGGTGAGCATAAGTAAAAAATGGACGAAACTGACGGTGGATTTAATAATTTTCAGTGTTTTGTATTTCGGATGAGGCGTGTTGCTGCATTATGTATTCAACTAGTATTATTATATTGCATGTTTTGTGTTTTGAATTAACTGGTATTTAGTAAAAACAACTATTCAATACTTCAATTTTTTACTTGTATGATATATAAATATAATTACAATGTGACTTATTATTTACTGGAATAGGATGGAAGCCGATCATCCTCTCTTCTTTCGTAACGAACTTAGCTTTAATCTATATTTGCAGTTGGTTTTCATTTTTGGGGAAAATAAAAAAAGGAAATTTCGATAAGACTAAATAACAGAAAAACTTATATTTTGCTGGAAATTGTTAGTATTACATGACTGCATAGTATTACAAATTATAATTTATCTAAGCTAGGAACTTCTTGAATAATGCGGACCAGAGTACAATGTGTTTATGAGAACAGAAATGTTATATTTACCGATGATAAGTTATTCCAGTTAACTTTTTGCTGCGCTTTTTTCGTTTCCTACACCAACTAACTACACATGACGACATTTTACATAATATTTCACTGTTTTTTCCATAGAAATATAGCATAAATCGAGCAATGACATACGTCAGTGACGGCGCGAGGCACATTGAAGTAGGTGCGAGTAGTCATTTTAAGCTTCGCCCACTTAGTGTACATTTTGGTGGCGTCAAATTGTGAGCGTTGTTACTCTTCCTGACTTATTATTTATTTGTAGTATTTAGTATAATTAAAAAGCACCTATTTAGTCATTACATGTATGCGCATCATCATCATAGATTCCTTAATTAAACGATTCAATGTCAAAATTAATAATACTGTCGGCTGCTACGCCAGCTATGCTGTAAATTAAACTAGTCCTTAATAGTATCTTGAAGTAGGTCTCTTCTTCTAGTTTCGATGGTACAGAAGTCCTCAGCTTTCTCCATTACAAGTGTTGGGGTACGCGGGATGACGTCATGATTGGAATAACATACTTGGCACCAAAAAGCCAAAAGTGTGTTAACTTTTTTCTCTATCAACTAGTAGGTATAACCGCAATATTTATTGATGCAATATAAGGGTACTTAACTATTAACTTCTTTGGGACATCTCAATAAGTCAACTGAAGAAGCAAATCACATTTTTTCTCGTGCTTACGATCAGAATTTTATTTTATAGGGAGCGGTCCGCGTTTTCATTCCGTCCATCAATATAGGAATTTTATAATAGTCAACTAACCCGCTATTTCTAATACTTATCGTAGAATCAAAGATGAATCGTAGGCGAGTGTTCTTTATTCAGATCAATATAACATATTTATTTTTATGTGACGCAATTCGTAAATAGTAAGAACATCATCATCGAAATTGTGCTTTTTCCTAACATGCAGGAAATAATATTGCCAATTGCCATTGCAATGGAATTTTGTTGTTATATTTAAGAACTTAATTTCATACATTAAATAAACTATTAAGTAAATTATAAAGAGGTGGATGTCTGCGCTAACACCACTCACGCCGACCGCGCAGAGCTTCGACGGGGATGGGGCTAGAAGAGGTGCGCGCGCGCACATAAAATGGGAATTTTCGGGAACCCACCCCCAGGGATTGCTCTGTCTTGCAGAGTGCTCGGAGGTAGCTCTCACGTCTACCCACACTGCAGCCATCGACGTTGAGGCAGGGGGGGGTATTTTATTAAAATACCCTCCTGATACCGCGGCTCCAAACGGTATCACCGTTATCACCCTATCCACCCCCGGCCTCCCACCAGCGGGTCTCACCGGGGAGGGTGTGATAACGCGTGCTCTGCCAGGCGGACCGCCAAACCTCGCACGCAAGCAGCCCAAACGCCGCTTCACCGCGCCTCGGCTGTAACGGGGTGAGCATGGCTCCCCCAACGGCCGGAGTGTCAAAGCGCAGGTCGCGCGTGTTTGTGCGCACCTGCGCCACGACTGCAATCACCGCCGCCACTGCAATCGCAGCAATGACGCCAACACCAGCACCGCCATTCAGTGGCACTATCCATCGGCCGCCCGCTTTCCCGCTGCCCCTGCCCCAACTTCCGGGAACAGAGGCCGCGGCAAAGAGGACCACCACGCCGCCGGAACGACCCTCACCGCAACCCCGCGCGAGGACTACCCCGCCGACTGCACTCTCCATGCCCTTACTGGACATGGAGACGACGCCACCGCGATCATACGCGGCGGTGTTGAACACCAATCCGGCCTCGCCGCCGCACGCGCCGCCGCGCCCGTCCCTCCGGACGACGCCCACGCCATCGCCGCCGTCAAAGAAGACCACCCAGCAGCCGCCGCTCGCCCCAGCGAGCAGGAAAATCCCGCCCATAGTGGTGGACCAGCTGCCGAACTGGCCGCACCACTTCCGCCAGCTGCGGGAGACGCTGGGCCACGCTCCGAACGCGCGCCCCTACGGGAAGGGCGTACGCTTCCTGGCGAGGACCGAGGAAGAGTTCCGGCTCTACCAGCGGTACCTCACCACCCTGGAGAGAGCCACGGGACTCTCCTGGTTCGCGTACGCCCCACCGGCGGAGCGCTCGCTGAAACTGGCCATTCGAGGCCTCCCGTTCGATACCGACATCGCCGAGTTGGAGGAGGAGCTGCGGGCCCGCGGCTTTGAACCCAACTACATCCGCCCCATCCAGGCCAGAGAGGGAAGATCGGGCTGCATTTACTTCGTGGAGATCCGTAGAACTCTGGGCTTCCAGCAGGTCTACGAGATCTCCGACCTTCTCTGTATGCCCGGCGTCAAAGTCGAGGCGTGGAGAGGGCGAAGAGGTGCAGCCCAATGCCACCGCTGCCAGCAATTTAGGCACAGCAGCCATAATTGCCATCGTCCTGCTGCCTGTGTCCGCTGTGGCGGGAGCCACGCGGCCAAAGACTGTCTGCGCCCCCGGGAGGTCCCGGCAACCTGCGCAAACTGCGGGGGGACGCACCCGGCAAACAGCCCTTCGTGTCCAGTCAAACTGCGCGAGCTGCGCAACACAAGGGCGGGCACTGCGCCCCTGACTAGGACATCGAAAAGAAGCGCACCAGCATCCTCCATCGTGGTGGTGGATCCCTCTAGCGAGCCGACCGCACAGAACTCGCTCATGGCCGCAGCGAACGGCCCAGATGGGCCCAAGCCGCAGAGGCCGAAGCGGGTCCGCAAGAGGACGAAGCCCGCCCCCACTGACACCACCACCGCCGAGCCCACCGCCGTGGACACCGCCGTGGAACCCATCCTCCTGCAACCCTCGACATCGAAGTTAGCAGCCGCCGCCCCTCCAAAGGGGAAGAAGGCGAGGCCCCGAACGGAGGCAACCGCAGATTCCGCCAACGAGAAGTTGGAAGTGTTGGAGCAGTCTATCCAGCTGCTCCACGACATCCTGGCGGCCATTCGCACAAGGACTGACCCAGTGCCCATCATCGTGGGAGGCCTGGCATCCCTGCTAGGCCAACTCACCGGTGGGCACTGACTACCAACACCGGACTGGACCGGGGCTGCCCACATCCACTACTCCTCGTCGAGTAGTCAGGATCGTGGCCACCCCCCTGGGGGATGAGTTGACGCTTCCAGTGGCAGTGGAAGCAGTCCTCTCCCCCCCTCCAGCCGACCCGACACCAGCTGCCCCGGCGACGGAGCAGCTCCCCGGATATGACACCACCGCCAGCTGACGGGCGCTCACTGGGCCTCCCCCAACGGGGAACCACCCGGTGGGCTCGACCTCGCTGGCGGCACCACGGACAAGACCAACCATCGGGCTCACGGAGGGGCGATCATCGCCCGCCGTGTCCCACCCTCGTGCCACGCCCGTTTTAGCGGGCGGCGACTGCCACCACATTAGAGGGGCCACGCCCCGTGAATGTCTCCCCGTCGCGGGCTTCGCCCGCGACGAGAAGAAACCACACGGCCCACCCCCATTTACCTTCGAACCTCCGAAGCGTGAGGACTTTTTAAGCGAATGTGTTTTTATTCAATTTCTTGTGAACATGAATTCCAAAGTGAGTGTTACCGTGTTTTGACTTTTTTTGTAAAATAAGAAATTGTCAACACTTCTTGAAAGTTACATTATAATTTTTGAATTAATTTTATTGACTTCCTTCAGCAGCCAGAATCGTCTGCCGCCGCCGCGTGTGCCAGAAGGCGCGGCAGACCTGCCGGAAAGAACAGGGTCACTCTGACTCCTGTGAGTATATTTCTATTTAACTCGCTTTTATTTTGTCCATTTTATACTGCTTAGCATCTCTTCGATTGATATGATTTGATTCATTTTTTTTATTACTTAGATGAAATATCTGATATTTTTAAGAAAACTGCGATAATTCGATAAGTAATGAATCTCATACAATGTATTTTTACAGGAGGAACGTCGCGCCAGGAACGCCCTGTACGAGCGGGAGAGACGCGAGGGGGCCGCCAAGGCGATGGCAGATCTGGCGCGGGCTGTGGGCTGCAAAGATTCGGTAAGTATTATAATTATTAACTACATGTGTTACCCTACTTTTTTTCTTGTCTACCTTATCACTTATCATTATTCCATATTCAATATAATATTGATTTAATTTCCTCAAAAATAATAATTTCTTGACAATGTATTTTAATTACCTATTAAATGTCTTAAAATTTATTCTTCATACATAACGCACAGATTTTCTTACAGATTTCTCAAGCTGATCTAATACCGTATGTTTTAAAGCATACGGTCACCAGGAACGCGGAAGTCGACGATTTGCGCCGAAGAAACCAGCAGCTGACGTCAGAACGTAAGTGTTTATTTATTATTGCCATTCTCTTCAATGGTGGAATATTTTGTACTCTTTCTTAATCACGTGTAATAACTTTAATGTCATGTTAGTGCACATTGGATTTACTTACACAGTTTCTTGAATCGATTTTGAAATTTATATAAAATTGTTGTTACTATACAGGGTGTTAATGACATCGTAATGAAAAAAAAATGGAACGCCTATTTCATTGTACTAAAAACGATGGTGGGTGTTTTTCTTGTCGCAAATGTTTAATTAAGATTTTCAATTTTTACTGTGCCGCAATGTAAGTCGAACAACGCGCCACACAGACGCTAAACCTACGCGCGGCTACGTTACGCGTGCGTGATACGATGTTGATATCTAGGTAGGAGTTTTCATTCTCTTGTATTTAGATGCTTAGTGGTTCAACGTTTAAAAGTTGTTGAGTTTGTTGAACCAGTGGTTGAGCGATGGGCTCATGATGCGGAGGGTCCGGGTTCGTATTCCGTTGGGGACATATAAAAAAATCTGTTTATAAGGCCATTGGTTAGGACGTTACAGGCTGATCACCTGATTGTCCGAAAGTAAAATGATCCGTGCTTCGGAAGGCACGTTAAGCCGTTGCTCCCGTCTACTACTTATGTAAGTAGGTACGTAGCCGTTTCATGAATAGGTATTGTACACAGAACAGGATAGGTTTAATTAGTTCTTTACTGATGATTTAACAATGAGATTTAAAACCACGAATAACTTAGTATTTATTTACCTCGGTACCAACATGTAAAAAGAAAAAATAAGGTCACTCCTCTCGGACAATTTTTTTCTTTGAACATTGCCTACGCGGCGGAGTTGCCGAACTATTGATAGGTAGATTATCAATTGTTGAACTTGAAAATTGTCTAAACTATCGAAAGTAGTGATAGTACATTTAGATCGATACTAGCGATAGTACCGATAGTTTTGCTTTGTAACAATAATGGTAGGTATTGATCTAAAAGATCTATTGATAGGTACCTACTATAGGTTTTTTTGACTAGGTACCTATCGATAGAATATCGATAGGCAACACTCTGGCGGAGTGTCCGCCCAATTCTAGACGCGATCTCGCTCGATTTTTGTGTAGCGAGGTTTTGCGTAGGTACTTACATACTAAGTTGGTGGATGGTTGACGAAGTAGGTAATAACTAATTACCTAATCTGTGGTGGTTGTGTTAGTTGGTTGTTAGTTATTCTAATGACAACTAAGAATAAAATTATTTACTGTTTCAACTGTTTTAGGTAGATAATGGCCCCGATTCCTATGAGTAAATGAATGAATAACCCGGCCGAATCAAAAAGGTATCTCCCTGGTATGCAAACCGTTTGACGTGTGCTGTCAACTTAATTCTGTCGGTTGTTTTAGATTTCTGCTTAAAATTGACGTGTATTCCATAAATTTTACGCCTGTCGATTATCCGTCCATTTAATAAATAAGAATAAAATAAATTTATAATTTACGATAGACAGAAAGAAATAGGATCGGTTCGTAGTGCCTACTTTGTAGGTCGCGCCGCCGCTGGCGTGCGGAGTGGGGCGCGCGGAGCGGGGCGCGCGACGCGCGGTGTGTGTGGCCGTTGACCCGTTCGAGCAGCTGATTACGGATACCGCAAAATTGTTGTCTTCATTACATTGAAGATTTTCGATAATTTGTCATTATTGTTTTTTTTATTGAAATTTGGGTTCTATGCAGCTTAAAGCACAATATGGAATTAAAAATAATTGAAAACAAAACTCAAAATTCCATGAATTTTGCGACGGAAAATTCCACTAGATATTAACTCAGAATCATGGTCTGAATCATCCCTCTCAGTATTCGTTACGATGTCATAAACACCTTGTATACTGAAGTGGAATACTATGTGTGTACTAATTGAATGTATTTGTTTGTCGCAGTTGAAACACTCAAGCGGCGGCTAGCTGAGCGTCCGGCAGAGGTGACTGCGCCAGTCCGTGCAACTGTAAGTACCTTAAGGTTTAAGTGTACAATACTATCTAGTCTGTTCTCTTGTGTGCCAATTCCTTTTCCTAATTATTACTTAATTTCCTTCATTAGCAACATTTCTTTATAAAATTCAACAATATTATTCGTGAATCGTCTTCTAAATCATCCCTCAAAGTTATCGTCACACCCTGTATGTATCTGTTTTAGAGGGCAGCTGGGGACTCATGGTTTCCCTGCTCCCCGATTTCTGCCGAGCGCACACCGCCAGACATCATCGTGGCCCAACGTGTCGTCCCAGTGGTCCAGGGTATGTCCCAAAGTTTTATCTTATTCACATCAATTTGTAGTTTGTTTTGAATTACTGCTTTTGTTTACTGATTTTCTGTTTCATTTGTTAATTAATTATGTATTTGTACTTTGTGTTGTAGGGTCTGCCCAGTTGACATCAGCTGAAGACCCTTGGGACCTCAGCAACATTATTTTGGATGACACAAGGGTATTTATACATTTTTTCTATAGAATCCTATTAATTCTGTATATTTTCACATTTATACAAATACAATACTCATTGCATTTTTTCTTTGTCTACAGGACCTGATGATTACCAATATAAAAGATACAGATTTTTTAAAAATGTATTTAGGTTAGTGTAGATTATAATAAACTTGCAAGTGAAGAAGCATTGTTTACAGGTAAGAATAATCAATTTATAACTTTTATTTAATTTATTTTGATATATATGTACTTACTACTAATTATTGTTTTAGGTTCAGGCTGGGTGACGCCAGTATGGGACGTACGTTGTTGGATGTTGCCGCCCTGTCACCCCTCTGTAGCCACCCCATTGACATGAAGTCGATTCTGCACAATGAGGTACATTCTTATAGTGCTTTTTATGTTAACAACTACAATATATTCACAATAACTGCGCAGAACTAATTAGATATATTTCTCTGTTCACAGGAGCTTCACAATGGTTGGAGCGGAAGACTGAGAAATCATTATAATTCAGTTATTATTTTTATTTTTGTTTATGTGTCTTTGATATTGTATTTTTTGATAGTAAATTATCAATAATATAATCTATTTTTTATGGAAATATTTTTTTTATTATAATACCTACCTATTTTCCCAATGTTAACTTATATAAGGTTTTTTTTTTTAAAAAAACACACACTTAGAAAAAGGTCTTAAGGTTTACACAATACTATTGCACATAAAATTATGTGTGATAAATAAATCAATAAATATTTAATAATAACTTTATTTGTAAAACTGACGTTTGTTATTTCGTGATCAAAATAAATTTGTGAATAAATAAATGATTATGACAATACTGACTAGTTTCCGAAATATTTTGAATTTGAATACCTAGTGTATACAGTAAACACTATTATACACTATGCACTCGCTATAGTCGTTCAGTATTTAATTTTGTTCATAAGATATTAAACAGCAGTTTTACTATATACTCTTGTGAGATCTAATTTACACACACACATTCAATGTCAATGTTAAACAGCAATAATATAAAACAGGTCGCAAAAGAACTGCCATTTTAGATATTGAATAGGTATATTATAATTTCATATATTTCATAAGATACAAACTCATAGCGAATGGCGAGAGCCGTGGTAGCCTAGTTGGAGAACGCTTGACTCTCACTTTGCCTTCGCAACCCAAATTTGAATCTCAGCACAGGCTTAAACCAATGTTTTTCGAACTTGCTTTCGAAATCATGTTTGGATCGTACATGATGATCACTTGCTCAGCGGTGAAGAAAAATATCGTGAGGAGAACCACATACTTACCCCAGAAATGAGTTCCGGAGGTATGAGACCTAACCAATATATTCGGTTGATATTATACCAGTATATTTACACATGGGTGTTAGCAAATTATACAGAGAGTAAGTGACACCATACCGAATACTGATAGGGTTGAGTAGCTCATGATTCTGCAAAAGTATGTAATTGAAAATAATTAAAAAAGAAACACAAAAATAACATGGACTCTGCGCCGGAAAATTCTACATTATATTAACATGAGCTAAATAATACCGTTAGTATTCAGGGCGGTGTCACTAACACCCTGTATAATTTGTCTTATTACAATACGCGTCATTAGTTTCAAATCGATAGCTGTTGTTATGATGTACTAAAGTACCTTTGGTTTTCAATTACTTGCGAGTTGTTGCAAGCTGACACGATATTAACTCGCCCACCTGTAAATACTTATAACACCTGCAAGCCGCATTTACGACTAAGTTATTTATGACTGGGCCAGTTTAATCTCGACCATAATACTATAAAACCTCTCATTATGAACTTCAGTGAAAGATCTTACTGATAATGATTGCTAAGCTCATATTACAATGAAGGGAATTAATGTACCTGCGCTAAACAATACTCGTGTATCACGCGCAGGTAACACAGTGGTCGTCAAAGCAGCTGCCGACTCACGTTGATCACTTTATTACTTAATCCTTTACATTGCTAAGTTTTTTGTTTAAGTACATACTTGTTACACTAATATTAGGAACGACATATTTGTAAGTATTGAGTTATAACATTTATAAAAAATAAGTAAGTATGGGTGGTAGATATATAAAACGTTAGTATTTTACATAAGTATACATAATATTATAATTACAATAACGCTGATAAGAAGAATAACGTTTTTTAGTCGCTACTGTAAAACTTTAAATCATATGAGTTCTAATAAGAGGTATAGTAGGCCCTGGTAATATGATCCAAGTTATATAATAAAGGGCATTATAGAGGGCAAACGGTGCAGAGTAAGTCCATGATAAAGTTACCCAGATCAGATAAACGAATAGGTCGATATTTTGTCAACCAATTCAAGCATGGCCTCCACCGATAACAGCCTAGCTCTTAAATTTGGAATTAACTAAGGGCGTAAAAATAGACGCTACTACTACGAATGCTTAACCTATTGCTACGTAACACCCAGAGCGTTACGAACACCAATCGTCGTAGTTTCACTTGCATATTATTTGGAATGTATCGTTAAATAAATTAATATATGTGGTTTACAGTTAATTAGGTCGTTTGTCAATTAGGTTTTCATATATTTCGGTTTAATAATTTGTTGTAATATTTAATGCGGAGTTGCGTGTGTATAAACATTATAAAATATTAATATAATTATGTAGTCCTACACGACAAAATATACTGTTAAATAATATTCAAATCAATTGAACAGGTTCATAAAATAAATAGGTATCTGACATGACCTAAGATTTATGACGTTCCCTGAACCGGCAACTATACTAACAAACAAAAGCACAATGTTCCCGTTACGAAGGCTTGTCTCTTAATTTAGTCGTAAAAAGCATTATGGACAACAATATAAATGGAAGAAAACAAAAGACTCGGTTAAAAACAAAATCAGAGGAGAAACCGAAAGTATCATAAATATATGTTTGCTTTTGTAAAATATGGGTCATATTTTATACAAAGGTGCTGCAAGTATTGTCAAAGTGTAACAAACATCAAAGTAAAAACATCTTATTAAAGCTGATTCTCGAGTATTTTCGACCTATTTCGATAGTGTGAGTGTCTTTGGTATGTGTGTACGTTAAAATAGGGTTCTGTATAAGTACTAAATACAAAATTAAAAGAAATATATGCATCATTCACAAATCGTTTATTTCTTTAAAAATGTATTAATATTGCCCGGTGGGTATATGACAATATATTAATTACTACTTACAAATGCTAGTCAGGTACAATAAATAGGTAAATAGGTAATAAGAACATAAAATAATTATAACTAATATTTCCAAGTTAATCCTAAATATAAAACATCTAAATTCTAGTCAAGGGATATAAATCTAATTACAAAATTACGAATAATATTTACTAATAATAACTAAGTATAAAATTAAGTCTACAATGTGGCTCATTATAATTACTGGGTGAAGTCTGAAGCCGATAGGTTGAACAGTTCCTGCAAACAAAAGAAATAAATAAGAAATTATTTCAAAATTGCAGTGAAATACAATTATTAAATAAAAGAGCCAAATTAAGTGAAGCACGAGATTCACCTCATCGAAGTCTTCTAGAAGACTTAAGTCTTCCAGTCGCCACGGCATTTCCGGAATATCTAGTAACTCTGTGAAATCTGCAACAGAAAATCTAAGTTAAAGTTACATGTAAGTAAATCAGTAAGTAGGTACACATTAGACAGCAAAAAATCTACTTTGGAATTAATAAAAACATGAAGCAGGCTTAATGAAATCTACCTATCTAAACATAAATAAAGCGCTACTTTTTACAAGTGCTGTTGAAAGAAAAACACACCCGTGTTAACTGGATTGGGCCCAACAGGACTCGTAAGAGCGGCAATGGGGGCAGCAGGAATGTCCAGTAACTCCATTATATCTGCAATAGAAAGTCTTAGTTAAAGTTACATATTAAAAGGTACACACTAGAAAAAGGAACAAAATAAATGATCGGATAAATAAAATATCTGACTACAATATAAAGTCAAAAGAACAGAAGAAAGAAGATCAGACGTGGAATGTTGTGTAAATGGAATCTACCTTGGTACCTATCTTAACGTAAATAAAGCATTATTTTTACAAGTAGTGCTGGTTGAAAGAAACGTACCGGTGTCAACTGGATTGGCCGCATCAAGAGTCGAGGGAAAGGCAGTGGAGGCAGCAGGCACCATGGTCGGTGGGCAGTGGTAGTTTAAAGGCTGCTGAATGTCCGTAGAAAGTAAAATATATCATTAGGATACTGAAAAGGATTCCAATAGTGATATTATAAAACGAAAATCAATTTACTTTTTTCTAAAGGTTGATTAGAAAATCATAATTCAAACTACTCACGATATGTGGTGCAACGGAGGTAGCAGCGTCATTGCCATCACATGATGACTCATCACCATCGAACTCAACGTTTATAGAGTGCTCGGCCAGAGTCTCCGTGAGTATTGTAACTGCAACGAAAAAGAAAATTATTAATATAATTATTACAATACTTTTTGTATAAAAATTCATCAAACAAAACAAATTTTTACTTAGTTCCACCGCTGAGAAACAAGTAAGTACATAGGTTTTTAACAGAATATATATACTTAGATATTCTGTTAAAAATAATACGATAAAACGAATAAAACACATACTCTGCCTCCTTAGCAATTCCTGTCGCCTTTTTAACGTTGGAATTTCATGTTCCTGCTCAATTTTCGGACGCTTCTTAAGATAGTTGACCACGGTCGCCATAAGTTCTGTGTTTGATATCTGTAACAAAATTAATGTGTTTAAATCAGAATACAAAAAAGAGAAAAGAAAGAAATTCGTGGTTTTAAAGCCGTAATTTGCCGTACTAAGTGTTATAATAATATCACATTGCACATACCGTGGGGCTGCAACCGAGCGCGTCGGCGAGCATCGCCATCGCCCTCGATTGCTCCTCACGTCGTTCCCTCTCGTACTGGGCATTCCTCTCTCTACGTTGTTCCTGTACAACAATACAATTTTTTTTTTTAAATTCGGCCACCGTACATCTAAAAAAAGAATTAAAATGTCATAAATACTTGCAAACGATAAATCAAAATAAAATGCTGCTCACCAATGAAAGGGGAGCCCTGTCTTTGCCGGCAGGTCGTCCACGCTTCCTGAGGGGAGCAGAAGATTTTGGCTGCAAGGAAATACATGCAAATTGTTTTGTTACATCCACAAAATATATACTTAAAAAAAATCACTATAATTTTAGAAATATACACTAAGAAAATATATGAAAATCACTTACCTCAGAGTTGCTAGGCATTGTAAAGATAATAAAACAGATCAAAAACTGTACAGAATTTAAAAATTATTCACATCCAACTACAGCAAGTGCGAGAGGATAAATAAATGCATCTGTCGGGTTTCTTCTCGTCGCGGGCGAAGCCCGCGGCGGGGAGACATCCTCGGGGCTGAGCCCCCTTGATGTGGCTTCAGTCGCCGCCCGCAAAAACGGGCGTGGCGCGGGGTTTGGGACACGGCGGGCGAGAACGCCCCTCCGTGAGCCCGATGTTGGAACGTCCGTGGTGCCGCCAGCGAGGTCGAGCCCACCGGGTGGTTCCCCGTTGGGGGAGGCCCAGTGAGCGCCCGTCAGCTGGCGGTGGTGTCATATCCGGGGAGCTGCTCCGTCGCCGGGGCAGCTGGTGTCGGGTCGGCTGGAGGGGGGGAGAGGACTGCTTCCACTGCCACTGGAAGCGTCAACTCATCCCCCAGGGGGGTGGCCACGATCCTGACTACTCGACGAGGAGTAGTGGATGTGGGCAGCCCCGGTCCAGTCCGGTGTTGGTAGTCAGTGCCCACCGGTGAGTTGGCCTAGCAGGGATGCCAGGCCTCCCACGATGATGGGCACTGGGTCAGTCCTTGTGCGAATGGCCGCCAGGATGTCGTGGAGCAGCTGGATAGACTGCTCCAACACTTCCAACTTCTCGTTGGCGGAATCTGCGGTTGCCTCCGTTCGGGGCCTCCCGCATCTCCCGCAAATGCATCCCGGGTAAGCAGCGGCTTATATGCGCGCGCGCACCCTTGCTAACCCCGCCCCCTTTCGTGTCATATAGGTACGCTCAGGTAGGCGGCGCGTTGCCGTGCGCATCGGAGCAGTCTATATAATACACACATTTATGGGTATTAAAGGGCGCGCTAGTACTAGCAGCCATGTTAAAATAGAAATAACTAAAACACAACTCCAATTTATTTAACAGTTTATTGTATAAATAACAGAATATAAAGACAGATATTATATTACATACAAGACCGACAAAAGTCTCTGGTTATTTTTTTCTAGTAGATACTTATGTACCTATCTATCTCTACCAGCAAACCGGGTAAGCAATAATCGTAGTTAGGCGTATTATGACTATTATCACGTATGTATTGAAACACTTGATGGTGCCCGTGCCTCGCGTGTCTTTGAATGATTTTAATTGTTAATAATAATTTAGTGTCACATTCGCAAGCGAATATAAACAATACTTTGTATGGCGGCCATCTTGTTTTTCCGCCATTTTGATTCGTCGATGGCGTCAAAGCGTATCCCTAGGGGCCACACACATACACCGCCTGTATGTTGTGTAGGATTAACCTTAGTAATATTAAACGATAATAAACGATTTTTATTTATTTATTTTATTATTATTAGTCGTTCAATATAAGCTATTGTTTAGAAATCACAAAGACGAACAAAAACATAAATACCTCAAGCCGCCACGGTTGTTGAGGAAAAGAATTTACGACAAGACATAGGTTATACTGGTACTCGTAAAACATGACCATTTAGTTAATCCAATACAAAGCAGTCGACTGACATCCTTATACAAATTAAAAGAAAAGTAGCAACAGAACTAAGTCATATAGTTAATCCTTTTTGTTATTTCTAACAACAAATGACGCCAATGAGGCTACCTGTGCTAAGCAATGAATGTCTCACATGCTATATTTTGTCCGAGTCAACTCCCGATTTCAATGGTGCTTAACTCTTTGAGTTACTATAGGTAGCTATAAAGTATTAATATTAAGTAAGTATAATAAAAAGGCACCTATTTAGTCATTACTTATATGCCCATCATTATAGATTCCTTAATTAAACGATTGAATGTCAAACTTAATAATTATTTAAAGGGTACGCGGGATGACGTCATGATTGGAATGACATACTTGGCACACGAAAGCCAAAAGTGTGTTAACTTTTTTCTCTATCAACTAGTAGGTATAACCGCAATATTTATTGATATAACAATATTTATTGGTAAATATTAACTTCTTTAGGACATCTCAATAAGTCTACTGACGAAGCAAATCGCATTTTGACCCGTGCTTAGGATCACGATTTTATTTTATAGGGTTCGGTCCGCGTTTCCTTTCCGTCCATCAATATAGGAATTTTATAATAGTCAACTAACCCGCTAAAATTGCTAATATCGTAGAATCAAAGATTAATCGGGGATGAGTGTTCTTTCTTCAGATCAATGTAACATACTTTTATATGACGCAATTGTTAAAATAAGTAAATGACGAATAACTTTTACAATTTTTATACAAACCAAACTTTTTTTATTTATTATATAATTATTCAACAGCAACAACCCTTACAAAATTATGCTAGGTGACATCTAAGATTAGTCAAATGAGATAGATTTTACAAAACAATAAAACGAAACATTTCTATGGAATTCGTATAGATATAGATACTGAGGTATGACGTAATCGATATATATATGTCGTGGCCAGATCATAGAATTGATCATTTCATGATGTGCTCATGAAATGGTCATATTTCATGAAATAGAATATCATTCGTTGGCCACATGATGTAGTTTGGGCAGATCAATAAGCACATAACGTTTAACGATATGAACAACTAAATGCATGATTACTTCATGATATGGCCAAACGTTGGCAATCATATCCTAAAATTAGTAACATTATCCACCGGTAGTGGCGCTGGTGTCGATTATATTTAAAACTTATTTGATATTATAATCGATGAATTAGGTAAATAATTTTGAACTTAAGAAATGAATCGATTATTTGCAATTTTATTACACCACATAACATGGACACCGTCTGCGTTAACAATATGGTAAACAGTAATACCAACAAAGTAGGCACTTACTTACCTAAGTAAAACAATACAATAATCACCACTACTACTAGCTACTGCTTTGTAAAAGATTCAACTGATTGTTAAAGTAAACTAAATACAAAAAATACATATAACCATGGTCATAAGTTCTTCGCGGTAATATATCGTAACAGAGCTGACGCTAGCTTCCAAGGTCTAGTGTACGTATTTACCTGCGCTAAACAATGCGCCACAGTTCTCGCAGAAACGGCACGCGGTATCTATTACCTGTTCACTTCTTTACATTTGTTATCAGTTGAATCTTTTACCATATACTAGTAAAAGGGATTGGCTATAACATCATTGTCTTCTTTCACGTTTAAATTTGCGGCGCCTTTTTATGTTTTATCTTTTTTGTAACCCTTACACAATAGGAATCTTACAGAATTCTAGAATCTTTACATTTATAAACCTAACAAACTCAAATATTGTATTTCCTTCTTTACTATGGCTTACATCAAAAAGTACCTCTAGTACTTAACCCTTTAAAATTATCATATATCTTATTACGAACTAAGAACTCATTAATAATCGTAGATTTAGACTTCCAGTAATGAGGCCAAGGCAGAACCCCTAATTACTAGTGTCTAGTAATAATATCTATGTATCAAAAAATTGGAAATGACTAATTTGTAGTGGAAAAAATAATATTTCTTAATTATTAATAGTTCAACCCGCAGCAGTGGAGCAGCGTTGTAGAGTATGCTTCGTACCCCCTCTAATTGGATAAGAGGAGGCCTGTGTCCAGCAGTGAGACGTATATAAGCTGTTTATGTTATGTTTATTTAATAATAGTGCAAATTCTCAAAGTATGTTCATGGTTCGAATACACTTATACGCTTCAGCTATGCTATACTACGAAAATTGCTACGTAACTGTCTATACTGGGTGTTAGTGACATCGTAACGAATACTGAGGGGGTTGATTCAGACCATGATTGTGAGTTAAAATCAAGTGGAATTTTCCGTCGCAAAATTCATGATTTTTTTTTAGTTTTTTTAAATTATTTTCAATTATATACTTTTGCGATGGAAAATTCCACTTGATATTAACTCAGAATAATCAGATGAATCATCCCTCTCAGTATTCGTTACGATGACACTTACACCCCGTACAAGTACATACGGTAGCCATATAAGTAGGTATGGGTGTTAGTGACACCGTAACGAATACTGAGGGGGATGGTTCAGACCATGATTCTGAGTTGATATCAAGTGGAATTTCGCGTCAAAAAATTCATGTAAATTTTTCTTTTCTTTTTAATTATTATCCAATCCATACTTTTGCGACGGAAATTTCTACTTGATATCAACTCAGAATCATGGCCTGAACCACCCCTCAAAGTTTTCGTAACGATGTCACTAACACCCTATATGCTACGACAGCTACGACTATAACGTAACGCTCAGTTGCTATGAGCATAATGCAGTAAAGTGAAAATATAAAAATATTTATGTTAGTTATTTGTTTGCAACTTGGTGCTTAAAAAGGCCACTTCAAGGCAATTCATCTCAAGAAGCAATATTGCTATTTGACATTTATTTGTTTGCATTGCGTACTTACTTTTATATGCGCAAATGTCAAATTGCAGTATTGCTTTTTTTGGATGAATTCTCCTTTAAACTTTGGCCTTGTAAAATAATATTTTAATTTAATTACTATTTTTAAATTTAATTTACTAAATTAACAAGAAATAATCTGAACTGCCTGTCTATTTTCTGTGTAGTCAATCTGTTTTTTTTTTTATGTTCTGTTCTGTGTACAATAAACTGTTAAGTAATATAAACCGCGAGGTGACAAGTGACCAGCGGTTACTATGTTCTAACATATTAAAAAGGACTTAATATGCTGTCGGGTTTTTACGACGTGCCTGCGAAAATAAGCAGCTCAACTATGTCCTATGGTTTTCATTCGCTCCTACACTGACATACAAGCACCATTTGAAACTTATTATAACGAAAATTTGTAATGTAGTTATAATGTAACAAAATATTTTTAATATTAATTAACAAACTGATCAAACTAAATTAATATAATAATATTAAAAAATAATAGTGTTAGTATCTAATATAATCTATTTACTTTAAAACGTTAATACTGAGTTATTGAAAAGTAAAAAGTTAGAATGTTAGATAAAGATGAAAATAGGGTTGAGCAGGTAGTGTGGACGCATATAATACTAGAATCGGATTGGCTTAGCTTCTCCCGCGCCCCGCCGCGAAGACATGCGAGCCACAATTTTCATCACTTACCATCGGACAGTCACAGCGTTCGGACGCATCAGTGTTTTTACTTTTGCTATTAACCACTTCAACGAAAACTTTATTTTTAATTAATATGGCACCCAATAACCACGAAGTGAGTACCTAACTAAACAAGTGTTAATTATTTTAACTAACTAACTAACTTTTTTTTGTTTCAGCAATCTTCTAAAAAGCGTGAATACAGTCCGCCCATTACCGGTCCTACCAATCAAAAAAACAGATATAAAACAATTATTCAGGTGCGTTCTTTTTCTGATTTTTATAAGCACTGGTTCTGTTCTACTATTAATTATTATTTATTCATATTAATTATTTATGTCTATATTATAATATTTAATATATTTTGTGTTTTGTTGTACAGCTGGATCGTAATCGCCGACCCAGCAACGCTTTATTAAAAATGGTGTTGTTGAAAATGCAAGGTAATATGTTATTTCTTACTAATATATTTCTTTTATCGTTGCAAAAACTCAGTTGCATTATTAATATTAAACAATATCTTACTTACTTTATTTGTTAATACAACAATTTTTATATATTAATTGCAATGGTAGAGATAGGTACATTACGTACGATTTTAAACATTTTATGAATGGGGAAATGTATTTATTTTTTATTTTATTTTTTACAGCCAGAATGTCGAGGCAACTAATTGCCGAGGCTGAAGAGGCCATGTCACGGGGTGTGCGTGCATAGAGGCATAGAGGTCTCGCGAACAATCTAGGGCTGCAAATCAATCTGGCGGGTGACAAGATTCCCATGCAACTCATGTAAGTAGTTTTGTCTCTGTTTTATGACTAAAGATAATTTTATATAATAGGTAATTACCATTTCCGCCATTCGTCACCTGGAGGAAATTGCTGTATTGCAATGATGTCGCTAATTGTATTGGAAACTTCTTTTTGTTTCTCTACTGGATTAATGTCCCTTACTCTATAATATTATATATTATACATTGCGATGCTCCTATGTTGTGTGCCATAAATAATATTTTTTTATTCTTTAACATACAATAAATCGTATTATTACTAATTAAAACTTACGAACTACTACTTACTTACTTTGTTTTTAACGAAACAATCGTGGATTTATGGTTTATCCTTGTTTTTAGTTACTTTTTGACGAAGCCTGTGGTGGATTTAATGATGTATTTTATTAAAACTTTATTTTATTTTCAGATACAAAATTAATCCCGCATCTGCTAAACGAATCCTCTGCCTCCACGTCAAAAAGTGATAGGTTAATTTACTTGTTCTTATTTGTGTTTTGTAATGTATTTCTCTTTATTTTAAGTTTAATTTAAGGTTAAGTTTTAATTTAAATATTTTGTCAGACGATTCTCTTAAAATTAATAAATTACTTTAATAATACACATACATTTTAATTTTAGCCCTTAATTAGATTATATTATATACAACGTAGAATTGCTCTTCAAGCAGTTTACACACATAAAGTCACGCCTTTAATCACTAATAGGGTGGGCAGAACCACAAATAATGAAAGACAACTTGCAGCCATCAAAGTCTAAAGATGGATTTTATGACCCTCATGGTGACAAGGGATCAGTTAAACAACCATAACAATGTTATGTCTTTTTAGTCTATCATATTAGAAAGGATATAACCCCTCCGTCGCATTATATGTAGCAAGATTGTACTTTTATTATTATTAGATTGTACGTATGGTAATTTTGTGCTGAAATGTACTAAAATAATGAAAATAAGTACTTTAAAGCTTTGAGTGCTAAATGGTATGTTTATAAAACACCGGCCATCGTGACGTCAGAACCGCCGGTGTATTTCTATATCTTGTTAACGGCTACAACTGTAATTCTGAAACCTCTGCCAATGTTAGGACGCATTTGTACAAAATATTATCGGGGTACACGGCAAAACAAAAAAATACTTTGTATGGACAAAAATATAACACCTCCAACACCAATGAGCCGTACAGCCTTTGAAGGATCCTGAAAGAGCTGTACTTCAGAAGATATTCTGGATCTTAAAATCTGATGCAGGCACACTTTTAGTCTAGACTATCAACACCAGTCAATTACCACCACAACCAGTTGTCTATATATCATTTGAAACGTCTTTTAAAATTCAGTAATTGTTTAGAGGGCCGGGGAGAGCTGTACGTTAGAATATGTGCCGAATTTTATGTTTAAGAAGCATTTCATTCCAGACCAACTAACAACGCTGACCGGCGTATATTTAATTAAGACATGCGAAACTACATAGGTGCTTCTCTTATTGACGGAATTGACGACATGCCCGAGAAGACAAACAGCTGAACACACAAAGAATATTGGATATTGAACGTGTTCTATGGTTTTTATTCGCACCCAGTGCAGCATAGAAGGAAGCAATGGTCACTAGCTGTAAGATTATCTGAATTGACATAATTATATAGTTGTATACGCATATAGGGTATCTCACCTCAATATGTTGCCGGCAACCGAATCCTGAATAATTTCACGCTGGTTGCGCAAACATAGCTCGTAGTCAGATTGGATCCTAAGGGCATATATTTAAATTGATGAATGGGTATCTATAGGTCACGGTTTAATGTTCTCTTCGAGAAGATTACTAATGAGCAGTCTATATGGGTGTACCCACATTCCTGAGAAATGCATTTTTGGAGGTATGTGACCTAACCGGTATTGGGCTGGTTTTCCCTTCGCTCGTAGAAAGGCAGACTGACAGTCACTTCTGTAAAAAACCGGACCTGTAAAATCTTCAGGTTAGGTAAGCGGACCCTATGAGAAACGGGATAATGCTTACTTGGTAACCTGTCACTATAATATCTTATCAACACTACTAATGTCCAATTAAAGGCGAATACAATCATTACGAGACTTGTGCCCTGCACGCTACGCAGTCTGTTACGCTACGCAAGCATATGCCCCGCCACGAATATGCGAGGCGTGCGGCGCATGGCGTGCAGGGCATGTGCCTCGCAATATTTATCGATTAGTTTTAGTCGCACCTCCAAAACTTCACCCATACGATACCATAGTTATCTTTCGTTTCCAAATTCTAGACACATCAGTCCATGATAGCACTCTATAACATAGTAACGCCAAGCTATAACTCTGCTGTAAGAAGCCTATTGTTATTTTCTAGTTACAAATATGAACAAACACAAAAAACGCCGCAGATATACAACTAAGCCTAAAAAAAGCGAATTCCAGTAGTAGTAAAATGAAACCATAATATCATAGTTAATCCCTTTTGCTACTGCATTGTTGTAAAGAAGTTAAAAATATGAGTAGTAACATATAACCCGGTCATTACTTAATCCTTCTTGGTATTGTGCTATAATGGTGTCAGTGAGTCTACCTGCGTAGCAGTAAACAATGGACCGTGGGCCGGTGTTTTCACCAAAACAGATTTCGACTTAACTTAATCACATACAATCAGCAATAGGTATTTACTTAATCACTTAACCCTTTGTATTATATTACCAAGAACTCTCAAATTACTTTCTCTTTTATAATTGCTTTTTGCCTTATGTTGTTTAAAAGAATAATTTGCAAAGATGAAGACGCAGAAACCGTATTGTAATAATTCACCTACTTACTTATTTATTTTAAAGTAAACTGTAATAAATAGAGGACACCATCAACTCTATAAATAACTAACACTACTGGTATTATTAAAAATCAATGTTTTCGAATACACATTTGCACGCTGCTGTAACAGATTGCTACGCGGTTGCCGGTACTCTACGACAGCTGTAACGCCAACGTAACGCTCAGTTTCTACGAGCATAATACAATAACTCGATTGCTATGAACATAAAAAGTAACTAAAATAATAATATGTTATATTAATATTATTTTTAAAAATTATTTATTAAAACGGTTATATTAAATAGATAAATACCAGCAAGTAACTAAAATAATTGCATGAATAGTAAACGTATAATGAAAATTCTTCCAATGTTCCTGTAGGAATCTACTAATAAATACCTGCATATACTTAAACAGGTTTATTTTATTATATAATAAACACTTATTACAAATCCACTTTTCATTTTTATTTACTTACCTATGTCATACTTTTTAATGGACTTTTATAAATAACCGGAGTTATTTTTGAAATCCAGTCCTAACAAAGCGACGATAAATATAATTGTTTTTTTTTTTATTATTAATAATTTACACGTCTAGATAAGAAAGTTTACTTTTGGTTATATTAATTCCCAACATATTGTTATTATTATATTCCACATCATGTTCGTCACAGGACTTCAATGCCGAGGGCAGTGCATGTTATTTTCTAGTAAAAAGTATTGACAGAGTTTAGAAAGTACTGCTTTATTACCTTAAGATATGTCTTACAATGAAAAGTAGCCTGTATCAGGGGGTCCGCTCTTCCATACTATGCAGCTCTGCTGGCATAGGTAGTAATGTTTATTAAATATTTAAAACTATTAAACTAAGAACGATTTAAATACTTGAACATAAATTACCTAAAACATATTTAAGATACAATGTAGGTACCTGTCGACTAATGTGTGTATCTAGTTTACGGTTGTAGCGCCCAAAATGACAAAATATTACCACCCCGTTTAATTTAAGTAAAATTTAATAATAAAATACATGCCAATTATACATAACTTTAATTTCAACATGCGAATCCATTCTATTTAGTGATTTATTTCAAAATTATCTTGAATTACATATACTTACATTGATACTTTCTATTGAACAAACAAATTGGTAATTATTAAATATTGGTAAAACTAAACATAATAATATGATTTCTACAATAGACACAATTTCCGAGAAATTCGCAAATGTGCACTAAACTGTCGAAAGGGGTGAGCTAGGTGCGCGCGCGCGCATGTGTATAAAACCAGACGATTAGGATATTTTGTAACCGGACCGCCCGAGGTGCCATTGAGCGTAACCAAAAGTGTAACCAAGAAAGGTAGACGAATCCAAACCGAAACCGTAGGAGGGTGAGCAAGGAAATTACAAGGTAACCAAGTATTTTTCTAACGCGGGTACTCGGTTAGGGGGTTTGGTCAGTCTACCCACACTAGGAAAAGTGTAACCAAGTGGTAGGGTAGCTGACCAAACCAAAATATTCGGATACCGCCACTCGGACCAACATCGCGCCTTGCGACTTACGGGGTCTTATTGGAGTAAGACCCTAAGTAAGTCGCACCCGGGACCGCTATCCCGGCGGGGACAGCGTAGCACAGGAGTGCCGGCGTGGCAGGAGATCGCGTGGCGCAACCAAGCGAGGTTGCGCACCGTGAAGAAAACCGCGCCATAGGAGTCGTGGCGGGCACCAACGCCAAGGATGGAAACGGAGGAGGTAATAGGAACCCCCCCCACCCCGACGGAAGAAGACAAACAGCGGGCGCTGCAGGCGCTGCGAGAAAGTTACGAGGCTGATCTCGTAACGTTCGCCGCCCTCCTTGAAAGAGGGGCGATCTCGCAGGGCCTGCGGCGCTGGACAGCGTCGTACTTTCGAATAATTGAATCCGGGCTCGGAGAGAGGAGCGAGGTGCTCCCGGAAGATGAGGTGACGGAGGAGTGGGTTAACGCCCTCTCCCCCGTGCTCCTTGGTCTGCAAACAGCCACCCCACCCGCAAGCGCGGCGAACGCAGCTAAGAGGAAGAGGGACAGCCCCGAACAGAGCGCCACACCCGCGCCCAAAAAGCCGACGGAGGTGCGCAGAGGCGACCCGCGCCGCCTGAACCCGACGGCGGACGCAGCCGCTGCGCCGGCACCCACACCGTCGACCTCATCTAGTGTGAGCTACGCGGCGGCCGCAGGCAAGCCCCCCGCCGCCCCAACCACGTCAGCCCCGGCCCAGCAGGCCGCGCCCAAGAAGCCGAAACCCCCCACGATCGTGGTGGACAGACTACCGGAATGGACGCGCCACTTTCAGGCGCTTGCGACCCAGCTCGGCCGACCTCCGCACGGACGTCCGTTCGGAAACGGCATACGCTTCACACCGGAAGACGAAAACGAGTTCCGAGTCATCCAGGCTTACCTGGATAGGCTCGGACAGGAGACGGCCCCATATTATGCCATCGCCCCGCTAAACCAAACGCCGCTGAAGGTGGCGATCCGAGGGCTGCCAGCGGACACGAAGCCGGAAGAGATCGTAGACAGCCTCAAGGAGAAAGGCATAGCGGCAATCTTCGCGAAGCATATCCGTGCCAGGGCAGGCAGGCCCGGCTGCATTTTCTTCGCGGAGATTGAACGCTCACAACAAGCCGCCGCAGCTATCTACAGGGTCAATGAACTACTGATGATGCCGGGGGTCACAATCGAGCCCTGGAGAGGGAAGAAGGGGCCCGCGCAGTGCCACCGCTGCCAGGGGTTCAGGCACAGCTCCCATAACTGTCACCGCCCCATGGCGTGTGTCAGGTGTGGGGGGGACCACCTGGCAAAGGAATGCCCCAGACCCAAGGAAGAGCCGGCCACGTGCGCGAACTGCAAAGGCCCGCACCCGGCAAATAGTGTCGCATGCCCGACATTAAAAAAGGAGGCCAGGAACAAGAAGGCGGGACTCGCTCTCCGCAAAACCGGCCCACCCCAGCGGACAGTACAACGACCAACGGTGCAGGAATCGGCCCCTGCATCACTGATGGCACCCGCAAACGCGCCCGCGGCGCGCAACTCGGCGCGCACATTCCCAGCTCCAGCCCTAGAAAAGGGGAAGAAGAAGAAGGGGAAAAAGAAAAAGACAGGCCCCGCTGTGAAAAGCAAACAGGACGCCGCGGAGAGCCCCCCGGAAAGGGAGGCACTGGCTCAACTCCTACGCAACTTAACAAACTGCGTATTAAGCGGCAAAATCGACATCACAGGATTGCTCCCGCCCAAACCCGCAAATGGATAAAAACAAGGCCACGAACAAGCTGCGCATGGTGCACTGGAACGCCGAGACGCTCAATGGGAAGATACTCTTGCTGCGTCACTTCACTCAGCAGCAACAGCCGGACATTATGCTGATCAGCGAGACGCATCTTAGACCCAGCCAACCCCTCAACGTTCCAGGGTACCATGTGTACCGCCAGGACCGAACCACGCCAGACGGACTGCCCTACAGGGGACTGGCAGTCCTGATAAAAAGGAGAGTGGTCCACCAGATCGTGCCGCAGACCCCGCTGACAACTCTCGACGCCCTGGGGGTGGACGTTCACGTAGGCGCAAAGGAACGGCGTATATACGCGGTGTATCGGCCACCATCGAGAACCACGCTTGCATCCACCGCAGTGGCGGAAATTAGAAGCCTACTACATCCCACGATGCCGACCATCTTGGCAGGAGACTTAAACGCCAAGCACACGGCTTGGCACTGCTCGGCAAACGACACCATGGGCTCCCAGTTATGGGCAGACTCCATAACTTACGACTATGATGTCTCAGGACCCCGTGAAGCTACACGAATTGCGCCAGTGTCTACGCACCGCGACAGTGTCCTAGACATCATAGTCTACCGAGGCCTAGACGAGGAGCCCATGCAAGAGGTGCTGACAGGATTACCGTCAGACCACCGACCAGTACTGGTAACAATCAGCGAGAGCCCCACATCTATCCTACCCACACGGCCCAGGCGTATCACCGACTGGGAGAAATTCGAAACGGAACTATCGGACTTCAGACGCCCAGAACTAATAACTACGGCAGAAGAGGTCGATACGGCAACCAAGGAAATATCAAACCGGATCCTGTTAGCCATCAGCGCAGCAAGCAGTCTCAAACCCACAACGGAGAAACGTCAGCCGCTCCCGAGGAAATTACGCCTACTCCAAGAAGCCAAACGTGAGGCTAGAAAGAAATGGCTGAGGACCAGGTTTCCAGCCCACAAAACAGCTCTAAACAGGGCCACTGACGCCATGAAGGCAGCCCTCTTCGAGCGCTCGGCGGAGGTATGGGAGAGCAAAATCTTGGAGGCACAGGAGGATGTACCGTCGGTGCACCGCCTGTGCAAGAGCCTGACCTCCACCACTGATCCCATACGGCCGCTGAGAGGGGCGGACGGTTGCCTCCGCTACAAGGCTACGGACAGGGCGGAAATCCTAGCCGACAGTCTGGAAGCCCAGTTCTCGCCCCACGACACCTGCGACCCAGCCCATACAAAAATGGTGGAGGAAGCCCTCAGCGAGTACTTCGCGACACCGACGCACGACGAAGAGGAAACACCCCTAGTCTTCAGTCCGAGACAGGTGCACCGGACGCTGACACAACTGAACGTACGGAAGGCACCAGGAGGGGATGGTATCCCGAACGCCGCCCTGCGAAACCTACCGAGGAACACAATAATAGCCATGACACAGCTGTTTAACGGAATCATGCGCACGGGCCACTTCCCAACGCCATGGAAGTGCGGGAAGGTGATCGTTCTGCCGAAGCCAGGAAAAGACCTCACAAAACCAGACAGCTACAGGCCCATTACACTACTCCCCACCATCTCCAAAGCATTCGAGAGAATGCTCCTGTCGAAGATGGCTCCTCATATGACTCCGAGAGCGGAGCAATTCGGATTTCGACAGGAGCACTCCACCACACTGCAGCTCACCCGCGTACTGCACGAGATGACCTACCAGCGCAACAGGGGGAATTATACAGTGGCGGTCCTGTTGGACATGGAGAAGGCGTTTGACAGGGTGTGGCACGACGGGCTGGTATACAAGCTGTCAACGTCCTCTCTCCCCCGCCGGATAGTCGAGGTCCTGCGCTCCTTCCTGAGTGGCAGAACGTTCCAGGTGGCGGTAGAGGGCGAACATTCCTCCGCACGCCCCATCACCGCAGGAGTACCCCAAGGAAGCTGCCTGTCGCCATCCTGTTACGCCCGATACACGGACGACATCCCAGTGATCGGCGACACCATGCTGGCGCTGTTTGCGGACGACGCAGCCTATCTAACAAGTTCGATGAACGCAAAACACGCAGCGAGAAAAATTCAGAACACACTGGACGCCTTACCGACCTGGCTGAAGAAGTGGCGCTTGAAGGTCAACGTGGGGAAGACTCAAGCGCTGCTGACAGGGAGCAGCCTACTACCATCACCCCCAACTCTCATGGGGGAGAAGCTCGTATGGTCCCCGACGGTAAAGTACCTCGGGGTCACCATCGACCGCGGGCTAACAATGAGCGCGCATGTGAAGGAGACCGTATCCAGGGCTAAGATAGCCAGAAGGAGACTTAGCCGTCTCCTCACATCAAGACTGCCGCTCAGAGCCAAACTGATGGTCTACAAAGCGTACGTCAGGTCGCGGCTGACGTACGCAGCGCCGGCATGGTACGGCCTCGCGGCCGAACACGAAAAAAAGAAAATCAGAGCCCAGGAGAACCTGAGCCTTCGAACAGCGGTGGGAGCAATCCGCTACCTGAGGAACTCGACGATATACCGGGACCTGAGCTGGAAGGGAATCGACGAGTTCGTGAAGGGACTAGCGGAAAACATGTTCGACCGGGCAGCGCTCTCCTCCTGGGAGCACCTGACAACCATCGCACCGCACCACACCAGGCCGCCTGACGACCCCACCGCGCCCCCTCCGAGGAGGAAGCGCCCCCATCACTACCCGAGGGACCTCCTCTCGCCCGGGAAGAGGGAACCAGGGCAGTTGAACGTGAACAACAAGGACAATAACGAAGAAGACCAGCCCGCGCCTAAACGCAGGCGGCTCACTGGGCCTCCCCCAACGGGGTCTCACCCGGTGGGCTAGACCGCGAAGGCGGGGCCAACACCTAGGGACCCTTCCGTAGTCGCGGAAGGCGAGGAATGCCACCTTAAGGGGCGAAAGCCCCAGAAGGTTTCCCCCACACTACAAGTGTGTGAGAAGACAACGACGTTTTTTGTAACCATTTACCACCCAACGTTCGGAGCGCTCGGACGTGCTGTGCTTGTGATTTTCCGTTAAATTCGAGTGTTCATAAGTTTTACAATGACGGGTAACTGGAATGTGAGTATTTTATATTATCAGTTTCATTAAATATTGTTTTTGTTACTCGACCTATTTAAGTTACACTGGTCTGCCAAACTAAGTACTACTTACACTTTAAATTTTTTTTCTTCTAAACTGTAGAAGTTAGAGAATTGAAAACATTTTTAAGATAATTTTACTATTTTATTTTAACTATAAACTATACATTAAATTTCGAGTCCTTTTTATTTCGAAGGTTTATTTTGTGTACTTACTTAAAAAGTCATTACGTATAATTTTAAAAGTGTAGTAAGTACCTAATTACTGTTTGGCAGACCAGTGTATTTTAGTCGCTTGATTAGGTATTTCCTAGGGTTAAAATAAGTGACTATTAATTTATTTTTTTCAGCAACGTGCTTGTCCATCCAGGAAGCGTACAAGAAGTACAAGAGACGGTCACGGGGAACATACCCAGGTGAGTTATTTAAGTATTTTTAAGTATTCTGATCAATTGATTTTCGTTACATTTTGATACTAGATTTTTTTTATTTATATATTTGGAATAACAAATGTTTATCTTACCGGACATATCGTAAAATCAGAAGGACGAAATGTGCTTTTTAACATGGTGGAGTCAGGTCAGAATGGTTACAAGGACCACATTGAAGTGATTCATCTTAAAAATAAATTTTGCTATTTGACTTTTTTCGTTACATAGCGCACTTACTTTTTCATGCGTTAAATATAAAATAGCAATATTGCTTTTTAGATGAAATGCTTCGATAAGGCATTTTTCAATCGCCTATATACACATATAAATAAGGAATGTGCCGATTACGTGACACGTCCATCACGAGCTTGCTAAGACTTTTTATCAATAGTGGCAACTTGTCTTCTGATTATTAAGGAAGAATATTTAATAATAATGTGTGTTTTTGTGTAGGAGCGTCATCATCGTCGCCCCAGGAACACTCGGGAGCGAGATCGCGACCAAGCCGCTTTGGCGCTGGCGGACCTCGCCGTCGCCACCGGCTGTGAGCCCACGGTATGTATATTAAAGTTCCTTAATTGTGATATATTTTCCAAGCCCTATAATAAAATTATTGCACGTAGACCTTACTATATGCATGGATAGTGGTCTGCATTTTTTTTTTTCAAATTATTCCTTCTGGTACTCTGATCCTAAGGCCGTAAGGCTTATAAAGACCATTTGACATAACTTTTGCCCATTTATTGATTCCAGCTGACTATTCTATTTATACTATCTAACCCTTTAATTTTGTTACAGACGTCGCAAGTGGACATTCTGACTTCAGCGGTCGACGTCATCCACACTTTACAAGGAAACGAAGCATCTGCCACTGAGGAGATTGAAGAGTTGTTACTGCGGAATGAATTGTTGAAGATGCAAAGTAAGTTAACTACTTATTATTGGACATTTCTCTTTTTTTATCTTTGTGTTCCTATTTGTGTGTGCAATAAAGTATGTTTTTGTATTACTTTTTAACTATCTACCTAAGTAGGATATCCGATATTATCCAATACCTATTTTATAAAAATCAGATGTATTATTTTGATATTCTTCTGTCAATAAAGTCAAGTGTAGATTCAATCGTTTACTTTTTTATTTTCTTTTTACTATGAGCAGATTTTTTATGAGCGAAGTTTCGGGTAGAGTGTGTACCTCGGCGACAACAGCCACTCATTCTTCTGAATGCTGTAGACATATCTTTTCTTTTAAATCGTTTCCTATAAGTAAGTTTGATTGGTTAGCTGGATTGCCAATTCATTAGGATAATTTTTCGGCCTCGCATAAAATCGTGTAATAAAAATTACTTTTTAACTTTCAATTAATTTTATAATTAATGTTACAGTGGCAGCTATGAGGCAACGACTGGAGGAATATCGAGCAGCATCGTCACTTGAATCCAATGAGCCTGCAGCAGAGTCCAATGAAGATCCATCTGGAACTACACACGTGTGCGATGACACCTGCAGGAGAGCACATTATGTGAGTACGTAGTTTCGAACTCTCTTTTTTATTATGAGTACAAATAAGTTACATACCGTTTCCCGTTTTTCGAGACGATTTTTCCCGCCATTCGGAAAAGCAAAATAGCAACATACACACTCATATTCCATCATCATCATCATTTTTATTAATATATATTACTTATATACTTATTTCAACCTCCGTGTTCTAGTGGTTTGACAGTTAGGCTCACGATCTGAAGGTCCGGGTTCGATTCCCGATAGGGACATTGTCGAAATCACTTTAAGAGACTGTCCTTTGTTTGGTAAGGACTTTTCAGGCTTGAATCACGGAGGGCACGTTAGGCGCTGTGGAGCAGCGTGTTGGAGTATGCTCCATACTCATATAGGCTGTTTATGATGATGATACTTATTTAGTGTCTAAACCTTACATACATACATACATAAACTCACGCCCGTAATCCCTAATGGGGTGGGCAGAGCCACAAGTAATCAAAGACAACTTGCAGCCACTGTTGATACGAATTCCAAAGATGGATATGATGATAAGGGATCAGCCTATCGCCCATAACATTAGTCCATCATGTTAGAGGACACAATCCCTCTGTCGGTTTTTACGACATGCCCGGGAAGAGAAGCAGCTGAACGTGTTCTATGTTTTTTATATGCTCCCAGAACAGCATAGAAGCAAAACCTTACAGTACCATAATTTACTTATATTTCATGAACTAACATTTTTAAAGGATTTTTGTTTTTATATCACTCATCTGTGGTGCAGGTTCAAATCCCGTCAGAGTCAGACATTTTTTGATTTAATTTTCTCTTTGTATACTATGTATTTTTAAAAGGTCACAGTTAAATATTGATAATTTCATAAAATATCACTAACGAGATTTTTATTTTATTTCAGATTCAATATGTATGGCGGGATGTCAGCCTTCCAAGCCAAACAGACCACCAAATTTTTGAAAACTGGCGTCAACAGGCATTGTTAGACCATGACTATTGCTAGTCATGTGGGAACTGCCTCTGCTACTTCGATCACTATTGAATCAGGTATGTTATCTTTTTACATTTTGATTTATATCTTATTCAGACTCTTTTGAAAAACTATGAGGCCTTATGAGTTTTAGCCGCTATTCAATTATTCTATGCAACATCAACTTTCATTCCATATTTAATTTTAAACAATGAAATATAAAGTTAATTTACTTATTATTTTTATTTACAGGTACCTACTCCGTCTGTTGGAAACCTCACAATTTTAGTTAAGTAATTTAAGATTTTTGTACCTACTTAGATAAGTATTTAATACTTGAATAAACCAATGCATTAAAATAACTAAAGTATTTTGTTTATATTTTTAAATACCTATCTACCCAATTCCCAAAATACACGACAGATGGCGTTGTTAAGTGTATTCTTCGATTAAACTTCTAAACTCATGGATAACAGACATAATACGCATCTTTTATCTTTGTTTTTGGGTATAAATGATGACCCTTTTTATTACACCAAGCTACAATTATAATTTCCACCCACTACTATTCTGATCAAAATAATAAGAAAGAGACATATGTGAGTATTTGCTACCTAGGTAGCAACATCATTCTATACATTATGTAATCCAAATATCTAGCAACAATTGGTTATATAATATATGCTGCTGCCATCACATAACATTTTTGTATTATGACAATATATACTTTATTGCAACAAAATAAAAGTAAATAGTTACATAAGGGACTTTATTTACTAGGTAAGTACATGGAACATGGCGGTCTTATCTCTTCAAGCTGTTGTTATAGTGTCTGAATCGAGGAGCGCTAGAGAAATAAACTGGTACAATTATTTTAATAGGAATAAACCTATTTTCACTGTTCCAATAAATTCGGGTTTTCGATACAAACTAGCTGGCGTACAAATTGTGCTCGGGATGGGTAAATAAAATAATCAAAAACATATTATACACTATGCACTCGCTACAGTAGTTCAGAATTTTACTTAGATATTAAACAGCAGTTTTACACTATACTCTTGTGAGATCTAATTTGCACACACATACAATGGCAATAGTACAAAATAGGTCCAAAAAAATCTGCCATTTTAGATATTGAATCTAATATAATTTCATATATTTCATAAGATACAAACTCATAGCAGATAGCGAGAGCCGTGGTAGCCCAGTTGAAGAACGCTTGACTCTCACTTTGCCTTCTCAACCCAAGTTTGAATCTCAGCACAGGCTTAAACCAATGCTTTTCGAAATCATGTTTGGATCGTACATGATGATCACTTGCTCAGCGGTGAAGAAAAATATCGTGAGGAGAACCGCATTCTTACCCCAGAAATGAGTTCCAGATGTATGAGACCAGTATATTCGGTTGATATTCCTTTCAGATTTATTTTATAGGTAGTCGCTTCTGGAAAAAACCAGACCTGTTATATCTTCGGGTTATGTAAGCGGACACAGTGATACAAGAGATAACGCTAAGGAGATGATGACAAACGCATAGCATTTAATATAATTTTATCATCGCCCATTTTATAAAAGACAGGGCGTATATATGATTACATCATATTATAACATAATTAGCAAAAGTGGTGTGACAGGATCGCAGTAAGTAAACTTTCGTGGTCTCTGTCTACTCCAGTGGGAAAAAAGCGTGATCTCATGTATGTTTACACATGAGCGTTAGCTAATAATACAGAGAGTTTCTAACACCGTACCGTATACTGATAGGGATGATCAGCTCATGATTCTGCAAAAGTATGTAATTGAAAATAATTTAAAAAACACAACATGAATTTTCCGGCTGAAAATTTCATTTGACATTAACTCATAATCATGAGCAGAACCATTCTGTTAGTATTCAGGGCGGTGTCACTAACACCCTGTATAATTTGTCTCATTACAATACGCGTCATTAGTTTCGAAACGATAGCTGTTTTGCAATATGATGTACTAAAGTACCTTTGGTTTTCAATTAGTTGCGAGTTGTTGCAAGTTGACACGATCTTAACTCGCCCACCTGTAAATACTTAAGTACTGAATGCCATCTGCGGCAAATCTACAATAAGTCACGACAAAAAAAAGTTATAATACCTGCAAGCCGCATTTACGACTAAGTTATTTATGACCGGGCCAGTTTAATCTCGACCATAATACTATAAAACCTCTCATTATGAACTTCAGTGAAAGATCTTACTGATAATGATTGCTAAGCTCATATTACAATGAAGGGGATGAATGTACCTGCGCTAAACAATACTCGTGTATCACGCGCAGGTAACACAGTGGTCGTCAAAGCAGCTGCCGACTCACGTTGATCACTTTATTACTTAATCCTTTACATTGCTAAGTTTTTTGTTTAAGTACTTACTTGTTACACTAATATTAGGAACGACATATTTGTAAGTATCGAGTTATAACATTTATAAAAAATAAGTAAGTATGGGTGGTAGATATATAAAACGTTAGTATTTTACATAAGTATACATAATATTATAATTACAATAACGCTGATAAGAAGAATAACGTTTTTAGTCGCTATTGTAAAACTTTAAATCATATGAGTTCTAATAAGAGGTATAGTAGGCCCTGGTAATATGATCCAAGTTATATAATAAAGGGCATTATAGAGGGCAAACGGTGCAGAGTAAGTCCATGATAAAGTTACCCAGATCAGATAAACGAATAGGTCGATATTTTGTCAAACAATTCAAGCATGGCCTCCACCGATAACAGCCTAGCTCTTAAATTTGGAATTATCTAAGGGCGTAAAAATAGACGCTACTACGAATGCTTAACCTATTGCTACGTAACACCCAGAGCGTTTCGAACACCAATCGTTGTAGTTTCACTTGCATATTATTTGGAATGTATCGTTAAACAAATTAATATATGTGGTTTACAGTTAATTAGATAGTTTTTCAATTACGTCTTTATATTTCGATTTAATAATTTGTTGTAACATTTAATGCGGAGTTGCGTGTGTATAAACATTTTAAAATATTAATATAATTATATAGTCCTACATGAAAAAATATACTGTTAAATAATATTCAAATCAATTAAACAAGTTCATAAAATAAATAGGTACCTGACATGACTTAATATTTATGACGTTCCCTGAACCGGCAACTATACTAACAAACAAAAGCACAATGTTTCCGTTTCGAAGGCTTGTCACTTAATTTAGTCGTAAAAAGCATTATGGACAACAATATAAATGGGAAGAAAACAAAAGACTCGGATAAAAACAAAATCAGAGGAGAAACCGAAAGTATCATAAGTAAATAAAATTATCTTTGCTTCTGTTAAATATGGGTCATATTTTATACAAAGATGCTCCAAAAATATGCATGAAGTAACAAATATCAAAGTAAAAAGAATTAACTACAAAATAAAAACATTCCAATTATTAAAGCTGATTTTCGAGTATTTTCTACCTATTTCGATAGTGTGAGTGTGTCTTTGGTATGTGTGTATGTAAAAAATAGGGTTTTGTTTATACAAATTTGTTGTATTTAGTACTTATGTACTAAATACAAAATATAAAAAAAGATATATGCATCATTCACAAATCGTTTATTTTCTCAAAAAATGTATTAATATTGCACGGTGGGTATATGACAATCTATTAATTACTACTTACAAATGCTAGTCAGGTACAATAGGTAATTAGATACTTAATAAGAATATAAAATAATTATAACTAATATTTACAAGTTAATGCTAAATACAAAACATCTAAATTCTAGTCAAGGGATATAAATCTAATTACAACATTACGAATAATATTTACTTATAATAACTAAGTATAAAATGCAGTCTACAATGTGGCTCATTATAATTACTGGGTGAGGTCTGAAGCCGATAGGTTGAACAGTTCCTGCAAACAAAAGAAATGAATAAGAAATTAATTCAAAATTGCAGTGAAATAAAATTATTAAACAAAAAAGCCAAATTAAGTGAAGCACGAGATTTACCTCATCGAAGTCTTCAAGATTGAAGTCTTCCAGTCGCCACGGCATTTCCGGAATATCTAGTAACTCCGTGAAATCTGCAACAGAAAATCTATATAAATCTATAATAATAAATAAAACCTGAATACAAATTATAGACTAAAGCAGACTAAATTGAATCTACCTATCTAAACATAAATAAAGCGCTATTTTTTACAAGATGTGCTGTAGAAAGAAACATACCCGTGTCAACTGGATTGGCCACAACAGGAAACGTAGGAGCGGCAATGGGGTCAGCAGGAATGTCAAGTAACTCCATTATATCTGCAACAGAAATTCTTAGTTAAAGCTACATTTTAAAAGGACCAAACACACCAGAAAAAACAATAAAACCAACTTTGGAATAAATATAATATCTCACTTCAATAAAAAGACAAAAGAACAGAAGAAAGAAGAACAGACATGGAATGCTGATGATGGAACCTACCTTTATATATACCTATCTAAACATAAATAAAACATTATTGTTACAAGTAGTGCTATTAAAAGATACATACCCGTGCTGACTGGATTAGCCACATCATGACTCGAGGGAGCGTCAGTGGAGGCAGCGGGCTCCGTGGTCGGTGGGCAGTACACGTTTGCAGGCTGTTGAGACTTCTTGGCGGGTGAAGTGACTCCATGGTTAAACGTCTGTTGAGCGTTCAACCTCGAATCCCTTGGATGATTTCCTGATACAGACGGTGTATTGTTGTCATGCTGGTGTTGATTCTGAAAGTAAAATATATCATTAGGACACTAGTGATATTATAAAATGAAAATAAATCTACTTACTTATTTCCAAAAGTTGTTTAGAAAATCATAATTCAAAGTACTCACGGTATCACATGATAACTCATCATCACCAGACTCTAAAGTTATGGAGTGCTCAGCTAGCGTCTCTGTGAGAATTGTTACTGCAACAAAATAAAGGAAATCATAATGTATTATTACAATACTTTAATTTATAAAACAAATTATATGTTAAGTAAGTTCTACTGACCAACAAATAGATACCTACATATAATGTGTTAAATATAAATACGATAAAACGAATAAAAACGTACTCTGCCTCCTCAGCAATTCCTGTCGCCTTTTTAGCGTTGGAATTTCATGTTCCTGCCCAATTTTCGGACGCTTTTGAAGATAGTTGACCACGGTCGCCATAAGTTCTGTGTTTGATATCTGTAACAAAATTAATGTGTTTAAATCATGAATACAAAAAAGAGAAAAGAGAGAAATTAGTGGTTATTAAGCCGTAATTTGCCGTAAGTACTAAGTGTTATAATATCACATTGCCTAACAAGACCCTCCATCACCACTCAAAAGCACAATACTATATAGTACACAAACCGTGGGGCTGCACCCGAGCGCGTCGGCGAGCATCGCCATCGCCCTCGATTGCTCCTCCCGTCGTTCCCTCTCGTACTGGGCATTCCTCTGTCTACGTTGTTCCTGTACAACAATACAAATTATTATTTTTAAAATTCGGCCACCGTACATCTAAAAAAAGAATTAAAAAGTCATAAATACTTGCAAACGATAAATCAAAATAAAATGCTGCTCACCAATGAAAGGGGAGCCCTGTCTTTGCCGGCAGGTCGTCCACGCTTCCTGAGGGGAGCAGAAGATTTTGGCTGCAAGGAAATACATGCAAATTGTTTTGTTACATCCACAAAATATATACTTAAAAAAATCACTATAATTTTAGAAAAATACACTAAGAAAATATATGAAAATCACTTACCTCAGAGTTGCTAGGCATTGTAAAGATAATAAAACAGATCAAAAACGGTACAGAATTTAAAAATTATTCACATCCAACTACAGCAAGCGCGAGAGGATAAATAAACGCATCCCGCGTAAGCAGCGGCTTATATGCGCTCGCGCACCCTTGCTAACCCCGCCCCCTTTCGTGTCATATAGGTACGCTCAGGTAGGCGGCGCGTGGCCGTGCGCGTCGGAGCAGTCTATATAATACACACATTTATGGGTATTAAAGGGCGCGCTAGTACTAGCAGTCATGTTAAAATAGAAATAATTAAAACACAACTCCAATTTATTTAACAGTTTATTGTTTTACCGTGAATCCCTTCCAAAAACTCCTTTGGTTCGTGCCAAAACGCCCGTCACAGCAAGCCACGAAAAAAAAAATTTACTCGAATATTTTCTGTACAAGAAATTTCTAAAATAACGTAAAAGTTGTGGTGTTTAAACATGACCTGAAAGTGCACTAGCAGTATCCAAAGTACCCCGGGGTCAGAAGAAACCAAATTCAACAATCCTGTAAGTACCTTCCCTTTTGGTCGGTGTTTTGTATGGGCAAGTCTATTTTTCAGATTCAAAAATATCACTAATCTCAGTTATCCAACAATATATATCTCTACCAGCAGACATGGTAATAAAAAATCGTAGTTAGGCGTATTATAACTGTTATATCACGTATGTATTGAAACACTTGATGGTGACCGTGCGTGGCGTGTTTTTGTATGATTTTTATTCTTAATAGTAATTTAGTGTCACATTCTTAGTAGGTATCGGCCCAATCCAACCGTCACGCGAATATAAACAACACTTTATATGGCGGCCAACTTGTTTTTCCGCCATTTTGATTAATCGATGGTAGAATTCGAGGAAGATTTAAATACGCTTTTTGCACATAAAATTACCAAGTATAATAGTTTCGCCAGATCGTAGGCTGTATGTCCCAAACTCACAGTGACGTTTTGATCAAATGCTATATAATTATGTCATTATTAGAACACTTTTTATGGAGGATCTCTTGCTTTTCTGCCAGTTTTTTTTTTTTTAATTAAGTACATTTATACTATAAATATTCAATGAACAATTAGGGAATAAAAAGGTTTGTCACCTTAAGGTTACTTTTTGCTTGCATTTGCAAGATTCTGTTATACCAGTACAGGGGCCTGTTTAATAAAACTTACAATTTTAAATTACAATGATAATTTGATGTACATTGCGGAGTTTGTGATCACAAATATTTTGCAGTTTCATATTAGCTACGTAATGAACATCAAATTGTCGTTGTAATTTACAATTGTAAGTTTTATTAAACAGGCCCCCGGTGGTATAAAACCAGAGCTGCCAACATTATAATTAACGTCATATTTGTCATCCATCAAACAGGTAACTAAAATAAGTACATATTAATTATATTAGTTTATTATATATTCAAAATTGTTGAACATAATAAATGCTAACCGAATCAAAAAACCGTAAATATTACACAAGCGGCGGCGGCGGCGAATCATGTCTGCGTCTATGTTTACGATTTTTCTATATAATTCACGTCTAAGGTGATCACAATCCCAGCTTTAAGTGCACACTTAGTTACAAAAATGAGGGAAGTTCTTTTCTAAGACTCTTATTGTATAAGGATCACAAAGACGAATACAAACAATTGTTCTTTAAATTCTTTTAGAATTCCTATAGTCTAAAGATAAAACCTCAAGTAGCTAATGAATTTCTAAGAGAAACGAATACCAGCTTACGCCGCCATTCCTAAAAAGCTATTGTTTTAATACAATGATAACAAATGTTAGAGATAAAAAGAAAAGTAGGCTCGAAACCCAGTCATTAGTATCCTTCTTGGTATTGTATTGTGGTGGGACGAGCTTCCGCAGAATAATAAAATTTAAACACAAAAATCGTAGTAGTACCACGGGCAAATTTTTCTTCCCCTGGTGTCCTGGTGTTCTACGGTGCTTGGTAGTACAACGGAAAGAAAATGCTACCCGTGGTACTACTGACATTTAGTAAATTATATTCTAGTTTTATAGCTCATAATAGTATGCTCATTTTTTTTAATAAAATTGTTATTAAAGTTGATAGTACCATGAAGAACCGTTTTTATAATCTTTCAGATTATAGTACTGATGACCGTCATTGACAATTACACTATTGGTACCCGTAGACCCACAACCCGTATTGTAATAATTTACTTTTAAATAATACAGTATAGTGATGTAATACAATTGTTTTTTTTGTTGATAATTATTAAAACGATATACAAGGTGTTAGTGACATCGTAACGAATACTCAAGAGTATGATTCGGACCGTGATTCTGAGTTAATATCAAGTGGAATTTTCCGTCGCAAAATTCTTTTAGTTTTTTTTTAAATATTTTCAATTCCATATTTTGTTTCTTTGTGTTTTATATAAAGTTTTATAAGTATTGTATTAAGGAGACTTATTACAAGTCCACTTTTAATAATTATTTAATCACCTATGTTATAGTTGTTAACAGACTCTGCATATCTTTTTATAATACAGCCTCTCACAGGACGATCACAAAGCATAAGTTATACATATTTATTTTATATATATAAGATAAGAACGCTTAATTTTCGACATATTCATTCCCATAGTTCCAATTCCAATAAAGAGCTTTGTATTGTATTATGGAGTAAAAATGCTATTGTCTTAAAGTTACAAAGACGACAAAGCCGCCGCAGATTTACAACTAAGCCTAACAGAAGAAAATTCCAGTAGTCGTAAAACGAGATCATAATATCATAGTTAATCCCTTTTGCTACTGCATTGTTGTAAAGAAGTTAAAAATATAAGTAGTAACATAAAACCCGGTCATTACTCAATCCTTCTTGGTATTGTGTTATAATGGTGTCAGTGAGTTTACCTGTATAGCAGTCAACAATGGACCGTGAGCCGGTGTTTTCACCAAAACAGATTTCGACTTAACTTTATCACGTACAATCGGCAATAGGTATTTACTTAATCACTAAACCCTTTGTATTATATTACCAAGAACTCTCAAATTACTTCCTCTTTTATGATTGTTATTTTGCCTTCCATTGTTCAAAAGAATAATTTGCAAAGATGAAGACGCAGAAACCGTATTGTAATAATTCACCTACTTACTTATTTATTTTTAAGTAAACTGTAATAAATAGAGGACACCATCAACTCTATAAATAACTAACACTACTGGTATTATTAAAAATCAATGTTTTCGAATACACATTTGTATGCTGCTGTAACAGATTGCTACGCGGTGGCCGGTACTCTACGACAGCTGTAACGCCAACGTAACGCTCAGTTTCTACGAACATAATACAGTAACTCGATTGCTATGAGCATAAAAAGTCAGTAAAATATTATGTTATATTAATATTTTTTTAAAAAATATTTATTAAAACGGTTATATTAAATTGATAAATACCAGTAAGTAACTAAAATAATTGCATGAATAGTAAACGTATAATGAAAATTCTCCCAATGTTCCTGTTGGAATCTACTAATAAATACCTGCATATACTTAAACAGGTTTATTTTATTATATAATAAACACTTATTACAAATCCACTTTTCATTTTTATTTACTTAACTATATCATACTTTTTAATGGACTTTTATAAATAACCGGAGTTATTTTTGAAATCCAGTCCTAACAAAGCGACTATAAATATAATTGTTTTTTTTTTATTATTATTAATTTACATGTCTAGATAAGAAAGTTTACTTTTGGTTATATTAATTCCCAACATATTGTTATTATTATATTCCTCATCATGTTTGTCACAGGACTTCAATGCCTTCACAGGACAAAACAAGATAAAGATGTAGCTGAAGTTTTTGATAAATTCTTCACGAACATCCCTGTAAAAACTACAGAATCTCTCAGGTCCTCTCCTGTTCAAGCTGATATATTATTAAAAAGTAATGTTACTGCTTGCACTGAATTATTTGATTTTAAACGCGTTGATCCGAGTAGTATTGTTAAAGTATTCAAACAGCTGAAACTTAAAACCTCGAAAGATTTATGGGGATTGTCTGTCAAATTGATGAGCTCTGTTATTGATATCTTAGCACCATATCTAGCTTACATCTTTAATATGAGTGTTGAAAATGGCACTTTTCCAAATTTAATGAAAATCAGTAAAGTTATACCTCTTTTTAAATCGGGCACAAAATCAGACCCCACGAATTATAGACCGGTTTCTATTCTACCAGTACTTAGTAAAATTTTCGAGAAAATTATTCTCGACCAACTGCTATGTCATTTTAATTTAAATAACTTACTCCACAGCCAGCAGTTTGGTTTTACTAAGGGTCGGTCTACAACAGACGCGAGTGTGACATTTGTTCGACACATTTTCGATGCTTGGGAGAAGTCGCAGAATGCCGTAGGAGTATTCTGTGACTTATCTAAGGCGTTCGACTGCGTGGATCACGAGACCTTGCTTTTGAAATTGAGGCACTATGGACTAAATAATGGAGCTCTCAGTTTGTTAAATTCATATCTAGGTGGTAGGATACAAAAGGTACAAATCAATAGTACAACTTCTTCGGGCTCTCATGTTCAAATGGGAGTTCCTCAAGGATCCATTTTAGGTCCTTTTCTTTTTTTAGTGTACATAAATGATTTACCTTATGTAGTACAGAACCAAGCTGACATTGTGCTGTTCGCGGATGACACTTCTCTTATATTTAAAATCGACAGAAAGTTACAGGAATTTGACGAAGCAAACAGCGCTGTGTCGCAGGTTCTAAGTTGGTTTACAGTAAATAACCTAGTTCTAAATGCTAAGAAAACGAAGTGTATTAAATTTGTTCTACCAAACGTAAAGAAAGTAAATAATAACATTAAAATTAACGACGAGAAACTAGATTTTGTTGAACACACAGTTTTCTTAGGAATTACTGTAGATTCAAAACTTCAATGGGGCCCACATATTGTATCACTAGCGGGCAAGCTAAGTTCAGCAGCATATGCCGTCAGAAGGATCCGACAACTCACAGATGTACCCACTGCTAGACTTGTCTACTTCAGCTACTTCCACAGCATAATGTCTTACGGTATTTTGCTGTGGGGTCGAGCCGCTGATGTAGAAACTATTTTCATCATTCAAAAAAGAGCAGTTCGCGCTATTTATAAGCTGCGTTGTCGGGACTCTTTGAGGGAGCTGTTTAAAGAAATAAATATACTGACGGTCGCAAGTCAATATATATATGAAAACATTATGTATGTACGTAAAAACTTATCTCTCCTTCCGAGAAACTGTGAAAGGCATACTTACAATACAAGAAATAAACATAAAATTGCTATTCAAAATTCTAGATTAAGTAAATTAAATTCATCTTTTTTGGGGTTATGTATACGTTTTTACAATAAAATACCAGATAATATTTTAAATTTGTCAGAAAATAAATTTAAAGCTCACGTGAAGCTTACTTTATGTAAAAAAGCTTATTATAAGATTAATGACTACCTAAATGATAAAAATGTCTGGTATTGAATGTGTTCCTCTAGTTATTAAATAACTTGTAATGTATATCCTCATTGGTTTTTAAAAGATGTGTTGCTGTTGCAGTTTCTTGTCATTTCTTCTCCTCAGCCATAACACCTTGCGAAATGACGTAAATTCAAAAATGTTACATTGACCTTCAACAAGTTTATCCATGATAATTACGTTGAATAAATGATTCTGATTTCTGATTTCTGAGGGCAGTGCATAATATTTTCTAGTGAATAGTTAGTATTGACAGAGTTTAGAAAGTACTGCTTTATTACCTTAAGACATGTCTTACAATGAAAAGTAGCGGCTGTAACATTCTTTTAGGCTTATGTAGCCTGTATCAGGGGGTCCGGTCTTCCATAGCTATGCAGCTCTGCTGGCATAGGTAGTAATGTTTATTAAATATTGAAAACTATTAAACTAAGAACGATTTTAATACTTGAACATAAATTACCTAAAACATAAAACATATTTAAGATACAATGTAGGTACCTGTCGACTAATGTGTGTATCTAGTTTACGGTTGTAGCGCCCAAAATGACAAAATATTACCACCCCGTTTAATTTAAGTAAAATTTAATAATAAAATACATGCCAATTATACATAACAGTAACATCAACATGCGAATCCATTCTATTTAGTGATTTATTTCGAAAATATCTTGAATTACATATACTTACATTGATACTTTCTATTGAACAAACAAATTGGTAATTATTAAATATTGGTAAAACTAAACATAATAATATGATTTCTACAATAGACACAATTTCCGAGAAATTCGCAAATGTGCACTAAACTGTCGAAAGGGGTGAGCTAGGTGCGCGCGCGCGCATGTGTATAAAACCAGACGATTAGGATATTTTGTAACCATTTACCACCCAACGTTCGGAGCGCTCGGACGTGCTGTGCTTGTGATTTTCCGTTAAATTCGAGTGTCCATAAGTTATACAATGACGGGTAACTGGAATGTGAGTATTTTATATTATCAGTTTCATTAAATACTGTTTTTGTTGCTCGACCTATTTAAGTTACACTGGTCTGCCAAACTAAGTATACTCAATTTTCTTTCTTCTAAACTGTAGAAGTTAGAGAATTGAAAACGTTTTTAAGATAAATTTACTATTTTCTTTTAACTATAAACTATACATTAAATTTCGAGTCCTTTTTATTTCGAAGGTTTATTTGGTGTACTTACTTAAAAGTCATTACGTATAATTAGTATGTACCTACTTACTGTTTGGCAGACCAGTGTATTTTAGTCGCTTGATTAGGTATTTCCTAGGGTTAAAATAAGTGACTATTAATTTATTTTTTTCAGCAACGTGCTTTTCCATCCAGGAAGCGTACAAGAAGTACAAGAGACGGTCACGGGGAACATACCCAGGTGAGTTATTTAAGTATTTTCTGTTCAATTGATTTTCGTTACATTTTCATACTATTTAGATTTTTAATAATAATAATAATAAAACACTTTATTGCACACAAATTCACAAAACATTTACAGGGTAAACTTATTAGATTAGAGATTTAGATTTAGATTAGGTTTTTAGATTTTTTTATATATTTTATTTATATATTTGGCATAACAAATGTTTATCTTACCGGATATATCATTAAATCAGAAGGACGAAATGTGCTTTTTAACATGGTGGAGCAGAATGGTTACAAAGTCCATATTGAAATGATTCATCTTAAAACGAAATTTTGCTATTTGACATTTTTCGGGTGGGTATATCATCAATAATCATCATCATAGATTCCTTAATTAAACGATTCAATGTCAAAATTAATAATACTGTCGGCTGCTACGCCAGCTATGCTGTAAATTAAACTAGTCCTTAATAGTATCTTGAAGTAGGTCTCTTCTTCTAGTTTCGATGGTACAGAAGTCCTCAGCTTTCTCCATTACAAGTGTTGGGGTACGCGGGATGACGTCATGATTGGAATAACAAACTTGGCACCAAAAAGCCAAAAGTGTGTTAACTTTTTTCTCTATCAACTAGTAGGTTTATACCTACCGCAATATTTATTGATGTAATTATTAACTTCTTTGGGACATCTCAATAAGTCAACTGAAGAAGCAAATCACATTTTTTCTCGTGCTTACGATCAGAATTTTATTTTATAGGAAGCGGTCCGCGTTTCCATTCCGTCCATGAATATAGGAATTTTATAATAGTCAACTAACCCGCTAAAATTTCTAATACTTATCGTAGAATCAAAGATGAATCGTAGTTGAGTGTTCTTTATTCAGATCAATGTAACATATTTTTATATGACGCAATTCGTAAATAGTAAGAACATCATAATCGAAATTGTGCTTTTTCCTAACACGCAGGAAATAATATTGCCAATTGCCATTGCAATGGAATTTTGTTGTTATATTTAAGAACTTAATTTCATACATTAAATAAACTATTAAGTAAATTATAAAGAGGTGGATGTCTGCGCTAACACCAGTCACGCCGCCCGCGCAGAGCTTCGACGGGGATGGGGCTAGAAGAGGTGCGCGCGCGCATATCAAATGGGAATTTTCGGGAACCCACCTCCATTTACCTTCGAACCTCCGAAGCGTAAGGACTTCTTGGGCAAATCTGTTTTTATTCAATTTCTTGTGAACATGAATTCCAAAATGAGAGTTACCGTGTTTTGACTTTTTTGTAAAATAAGAAATTGTCAACACTTATTGAAAGTTACATTATAATTTTTTGAATTAATTTTCTTGACTTCCTTCAGCAGCCAGAATCGTCTGCCACCGCCGCGTGTGCCAGAAGGCGCGGCAGACCTGCCGGAAAGAACAGGGTCCCTCTGACTCCTGTGAGTATATTTCTATTTAACTCGCTTTTATTTTGTCCATTTTATACTGCTTAGCATCTCTTCGATTGATTTGATTTGATTCATTTTTTTTATTACTTAGATGAAATATCTGATATTTTTAAGAAAACTGCGATAACTCGATAAGTAATGAATCTCATACAAAGTATTTTTACAGGAGGAACGTCGCGCCAGGAACGCCCTGTACGAGCGGGAGAGACGCGAGGGGGCCGCCAAGGCGATGGCAGATCTGGCGCGGGCTGTGGGCTGCAAAGATTCGGTAAGTATTATAATTATTTACTACATGTGTTACCCTACTTTTTTTTTCTTTTCTACCTTATCATTTATCATTATTCCATATTCAATATAATATTGTTTTAATTTCCTCAAAAAAAAAATATTTCTTGACAATGTATTTTAATTACTTACCTATTAAATGTTTTAAAATTGTATTCTTCATACATAACGCACAGTTTTTCTTACAGATTTCTCAAGCTGATCTAATACCGTATGTTTTAAAGCATACGGTCACCAGGAACGCGGAAGTCGACGATTTGCGCCGAAGAAACCAGCAGCTGACGTCAGAACGTAAGTGTTTATTTATTATTGCCATTCTCTTCAATGGTGGAATATTTTGTGCTCTTTCTTAATCACGTGTAATAACTTTAATGTCATGTTAGTGCACATTGGATTTACTCACACATTTTTTGAAACGATTTTGAAATTTAAATAAAATTGTTGTTACTATATACTGTAGTAGAATACTATGTGTGTACTAATTGAATGTATTTGTTTGTTGCAGTTGAAACACTCAAGCGGCGGCTAGCTGAGCGTCCGGCAGAGATGACTGCGCCAGTCCGTGCAACTGTAAGTACCTTAAACTGTCTAGTCTGTTATCTTGTGTACTAATTCCTTTACCTAATTATTACTTAACTTCCTTCATTAGCAACATTTCTTTATAAAATTCACCAATATTATTCCACTTGATATCAACTCAGAATCGTGTTCTAAGTCATCCCTGAAAGTAATCGTCACACCCAGTATGTGTCTGTTTTAGGAGGCACCTGGGGACTCATGGTTTCCCTGGTCCCCGATTTCTGCCGAGCGCTCACAGCTCACAGTGGTCCAAGGTATGTTACTTTATTATTTATTCTTATTTATTACTTTTGTAAATTATGTTGAAAAATTAAGTTATTTTATTTGCTTTTTAATTTTCGGTAAAATTTAAAAAAAGTTCTAATGCTCTTTTTTCCTATTTACTGTGTTTTTATAGTATTTATACATATAATTATTATATGCACTGTGTGTTGCAGAGTCTGTCGACGCGGCGGCAATATCAGAGGATCTTTGGGGCGTTGCCGATGTGATTTTGAACGAAAGCGCAAAGGTACTTACTTTTATGTATTTTTAATATAATCCTTTTAATTGTATTTTTCATTTTAACAAACTTAACAAATTTTCTATAGTTATTGGACGCAAATGCATTTCTCATTGGATTTTTTCTTTGTTTACAGGACCTGATAGAGTTAAACAAAAGAAGATTAGAAGAAGTTATAAATATCTATTTACCATAGGCTATCCTATGGTATCCTATGGTTCAGGATATTTTAAATCAGTTTTTAAATGAAGCTTTGTTTACAGATTAGTATTGTTCATTTTAATTTCTCTATTTAAAATTACTTAATTATCAATTTATCACTTTCTTTTGAAATCTTTAACATTTGACTATGTAAAAAATCTATAACTACCATTGTTATTGTTTTAGATTGCTGCTGCGTGACGCCAGTATGGGACGTACGTTTTGGATGTTGCCGCCCCGTCTCCCCCTCTGTAGCCACGCTATTGACATGAAGTCGATGCTGTACAACAAGGGTACTTACTTTTATGTATTTTTAATATAATCCTTTTAATTGAATCACCTGATTGTCCGAAAAAGTAAGATAATTCCGTGCTTCGGAGGGCACGTTAAGCCGTTGGTCCTGGCTATTAGCCGTAAAAACACCTCCACCAACCCGCAGTGGAGCAGCGTGGTGGAGTATGCTCCATACCCCCTCCGGTTGATTGAGGGGAGGCCTGTGCCCAGCAGTGGGACGTATATAGGCAGTGTATATGTTATATTAATCCTTTTAATTATATTTTTCATTTTAATAAACTTAAAAAAAATTCTATAGTTAGTGGACGTAAATGCATTTCTCATTGGATTTTTTCTTTGTTTACAGGACTTGATAAATTTAAACAAAAGAAGATTAGAAGAAGTTATAAATATCTATTTACCATAGGCTATCCTATGGTATCCTATGGTTCAGGATATTTTAAATCAGTTTTTAAATGAAGCTTTGTTTACAGATTAGTATTGTTCATTTTTATTTCTCTATTTAAAATTACTTAATTATCAATTTATCACTTTCTTTTGAAATCTTTAACATTTGACTATGTAAAAAATCTTTAACTACCATTGTTATTGTTTTAGATTGCTGCTGCGTGACGCCAGTATGGGACGTACGTTTTGGATGTTGCCGCCCCGTCTCCCCCTCTGTAGCCACGCCATTGACATGAAATCGATGCTGTACAACAAGGGTACTTACTTTTATGTATTTTTAATATAATCCTTTTAATTGTATTTTTCATTTTAACAAAATTAACAAATTTTCTATAGTTAGTAGACGCAAATGCATTTCTCATTGGATTTTTTCTTTGTTCACAGGACCTGATAGAGTTAAACAAAAGAAGATTAGAAGAAGTTATAAATATCTATTTACCATAGGCTATCCTATGGTATCCTATGGTGCAGGATATTTTAAATCAGTTTTTAAATGAAGCTTTGTTTACAGATTAGTATTGTTCAATTGTATTTCTCTATTTAAAATTACTTAATTATCAATTTATCACTTTCTTTTGAAATCTTTAACATTTGACTATGTAAAAAATCTTTAACTACCATTGTTATTGTTTTAGATTGCTGCTGCGTGACGCCAGTATGGGACGTACGTTTTGGATGTTGCCGCCCCGTCTCCCCCTCTGTAGCCACGCCATTGACATGAAGTCGATGCTGTACAACAAGGGTACTTACTTTTATGTATTTTTAATATAATCCTTTTAATTGAATCACCTGATTGTCCGAAAAAGTAAGATGATTCCGTGCTTCGGAGGGCACGTTAAGCCGTTGGTCCTGGCTATTAGCCGTAAAAACACCTCCACCAACCCGCAGTGGAGCAGCGTGGTGGAGTATGCTCCATACCCCCTCCGGTTGATTGAGGGGAGGCCTGTGCCCAGCAGTGGGACGTATATAGGCAGTGTATATGTTATGTTAATCCTTTTAATTATATTTTTCATTTTAATAAACTTAAAAAAAATTCTATAGTTAGTGGACGCAAATGCATTTCTCATTGGATTTTTTCTTTGTTTACAGGACTTGATAAATTTAAACAAAAGAAGATTAGAAGAAGTTATAAATATCTATTTATCATAGGCTATCCTATGGTATCCTATGGTTCAGGATATTTTAAATCAGTTTTTAAATGAAGCTTTGTTTACAGATTAGTATTGTTAATTTTTATTTCTCTATTTAAAATTACTAAATTATCAATTTATCACTTTCTTTTGAAAACTTTTACCTGTAACTATGCAAAAATTATTTAATTACCATTGTTATTGTTTTAGGTTGATGCTGCGTGACGCCAGTATGGGACGTACGTTTTGGATGTTGCCGTCCCGTCGCCCTCTCTGTAGCCACGCCATTGACATGAAGTCGATGCTGTACAACAAGGGTACTTACTTTTATGTATTTTTAATATAATCCTTTTAATTATATTTTTCATTTTAATAAACTTAAAAAAAATTCTATAGTTAGTGGACACAAATGCATTTCTCATTGGATTTTTTCTTTGTTTACAGGACTTGATAAATTTAAACAAAAGAAGATTAGAAGAAGTTATAAATATCTATTTACCATAGGCTATCCTATGGTATCCTATGGTTCAGGATATTTTAAATCAGTTTTTAAATGAAGCTTTGTTTACAGATTAGTATTGTTCATTTTTATTTCTCTATTTAAAATTACTTAATTATCAATTTATCACTTTCTTTTGAAATCTTTAACATTTAACTATGTAAAAAATCCTAAATTACTATTGTTATCGTTTTAGGTTGATGCTGGATGATGACAGACTTATATTGTTGGATGTTGCCGCCCCGTCGCCCCCTCTGTAGCCACCCATATGTGTTGACAGGAAGTCGATGCTGAACAAAAAGGTACATTCTTATAGTGTTTTCTCAACTGTTAAACTGTTATTTTTTTGTTACTACATATATTCTATACTGCACAGAATTAAGTCGGCATTTTTCTCTGTTTACAGGAGCTTCACAATGGTTGGAGCGGAAGATTGAGAAACCATAATAATTAAGTTATTTTTTTTTTGTTGTTTATTGTGTCTTTGAAATTATATTTTTTGATAGTAAATTATCAATATTATAATCTATTTTTATTGAAATATTTTTTTTATTATTATAATCCCTACCTATTTTCTCTATTTTTAGTAATAATATATTATGTTACTTTTTTAATAAACACGCTTATAAAAAGGTCTTAAGGTTTAAGTGTACAATACTATCGCACATAAAAGTATGTGTGATAAATAAATTTAAATAAATTATTATTATTGACACTATGCAATTAGATAGTTAAACTTTATTTGTAAAACTGACGTTTGTTATTTTGTGAATAAAATAAAATAGTGAATAAAAAAAAATATTATGACAATACTTAGAGTATGCAGTAAACATTTTTACACACTATGCACTCGCTATAGTCGTTCAATATTTTATTTCACTCATAAGAAATCAAACACACACATACAATGTCAATGTTAGATAGCAATATTGTAAAACAGGTCCAAAATTTAATTCGTAATTATAATTTCATACATTTCGTAAGACACAAACTCAAAGCAATTAGCGAGAGGCGTAATAGCCCAGTTGGAGAACGCTTTACTCTCACTTTGCTTTCTCAACGCAGGCTCGATACCCACCACAGGCCTAACTCAATGTTTGTCGAATTTGATTTTGAAATCATATTTGGATCGGACATGATGATCACGTGCTCAGCGGTGAAGGAAAAAATTTAACTAGTTTATTTGGCTGGTATTCCTTTCAGATAGGAAGGTCAGACAGACAACCGCTTCTACGAAAACCGGACCTGTTTAATCTTCAAGCTAGGTAAACGGACCCCGTGATAACGGGTTAACGCTATAGAGATGATGACAACGCATAGCATTCAATAAAATTTTGAGATAAGTAATAGAACTTCTTCTTCTTATCGTTTCGATGACAAACTAAATAGTATCGGCCCAAAACTTGGCAACAAGTATGGCGCTGCAGCGCTCATCAGATCCTCCTGCGTGCAGGTGTTCGGGCACGCAGGACACGATGTAAGATGTTCCATCGTTTGGGGAACAGTGCCGCACTTGCACTTTAAGTCCGAGCCATCCGAGAAACCCCACCTGAACAAATTGTCCTTACTTCGGCCCACCTGAGTCCGAAGTCTATTTAGAGACTTCCAGGTAAGCCAAGGCAAATCAAGACCTGGCGGAGGTCTCTCGGACGGCGAAACAAAAGGTTTTGGGAGGTGTACCCGTTCCTGCCAGATCCTGCATCTTTCCTTAGAGCGGTCCTCATCACGTAGAGGCGACACATACTTGGCGAAACTTTTGCGGCTTTTCAGACTTTGCGGCACAGGATGATAGCTGTGGAGTGGATGCCGTGTGTCGTTCATCATTTTGACCTTCCCTATCGAGCTTGCCACGGTCCTGCGAATCTCCGGAGGCGCTACTCCAATTAGTGGATACAGCATTTGTACCGGGGTTGGCTTCAGACACCCAGTAATAATCCGGCAAGTTTCATTTAATGCTGTATCCACCAACTTAGCATGGGCTGAACGGCTCCATACCGGGCACGCATATTCGCCAGCAGAAAAAGAAGGCGCCAGTACGGTGGTTCGCAGGATACCATTTGAAGCTCCCCATTTCGAGGAAACTAGTCGGCGCAAAAGACTATTTCACACGACGCTTGTAGACCAATATTATAACATAATTAGCAAAAGTGGTGTGACAGGATCGTAGTAAGTAAAATTTCGTGGTCTCTGTCTACTCCAATGGGAACAAAGCGTGATCTCATGTATGTTTACACATGGGCGTTAGCTAATAATATAGGGAGTTTCTAACACCGTACTGAATACTGATAGGGATGATCAGCTCATGATTCTGCAAATGTATGTAATTGAAAATAATTTAAAAAACACAACATGAATTTTCCGGCTGAAAATTTCATTTGACATTAACTCATAATCATGAGCAGAACCATTCTGTTAGTATTCAGGGCGGTGTCACTAACACCCTGTATAATTTGTCTCATTACAATACGCGTCATTAGTTTCGAAACGATAGCTGTTTTGCAATATGATGTACTAAAGTACCTTTGGTTTTCAATTAGTTGCGAGTTGTTGCAAGTTGACACGATCTTAACTCGCCCACCTGTAAATACTTAAGTACTGAATGCCACCTGCGGCAAATCTACAATAAGTCACGACAAAAAAAAAGTTATAATACCTGCAAGCCGCATTTACGACTAAGTTATTTATGACCGGGCCAGTTTAATCTCGACCATAATACTATAAAACCTCTCATTATGAACTTCAGTGAAAGATCTTACTGATAATGATTGCTAAGCTCATATTACAATGAAGGGGATGAATGTACCTGCGCTAAACAATACTCGTGTATCACGCGCAGGTAACACAGTGGTCGTCAAAGCAGCTGCCGACTCACGTTGATCACTTTATTACTTAATCCTTTACATTGCTAAGTTTTTTGTTTAAGTACTTACTTGTTACACTAATATTAGGAACGACATATTTGTAAGTATCGAGTTATAACATTTATAAAAAATAAGTAAGTATGGGTGGTAGATATATAAAACGTTAGTATTTTACATAAGTATACATAATATTATAATTACAATGACGCTGATAAGAAGAATAACGTTTTTTAGTCGCTATTGTAAAACTTTAAATCATATGAGTTCTAATAAGAGGTATAGTAGGCCCTGGTAATATGATCCAAGTTATATAATAAAGGGCATTATAGAGGGCAAACGGTGCAGAGTAAGGTCATGATAAAGTTACCCAGATCAGATAAACAATTCAAGCATGGCCTCCACCGATAACAGCCTAGCTCTTAAATTTGGAATTAACTAAGGGCGTAAAAATAGACGCTACTACGAATGCTTAACCTATTGCTACGTAACACCCAGAGCGTTACGAACACCAATCGTTGTAGTTTCACTTGCATATTATTTGGAATGTATCGTTAAACAAATTAATATATGTGGTTTACAGTTAATTAGATAGTTTTTCAATTACGTCTTTATATTTCGATTTAATAATTTGTTGTAACATTTAATGCGGAGTTGCGTGTGTATAAACATTTTAAAATATTAATATAATTATATAGTCCTACATGAAAAAATATACTGTTAAATAATATTCAAATCAATTAAACAAGTTCATAAAATAAATAGGTACCTGACATGACTTAATATTTATGACGTTCCCTGAACCGGCAACTATACTAACAAACAAAAGCACAATGTTTCCGTTTCGAAGGCTTGTCACTTAATTTAGTCGTAAAAAGCATTATGGACAACAATATAAATGGGAAGAAAACAAAAGACTCGGATAAAAACAAAATCAGAGGAGAAACCGAAAGTATCATAAATAAAATTATGTTTGCTTCTGTTAAATATGGGTCATATTTTATACAAAGATGCTCCAAAAATATGCATGAAGTATTTGTAACAAATATCAAAGTAAAAAGAATTAACTACAAAATAAAAACATTCCAATTATTAAACCGGATTTTCGAGTATTTTCTACCTATTTCGATAGTGTGAGTGTGTCTTTGGTATGTGTGTATGTAAAAAATAGGGTTTTGTTTATACAAATTTGTTGTATTTAGTACTTATGTACTAAATACAAAATAAAAAAAAGATATATGCATCATTCACAAATCGTTTATTTTCTCAAAAAATGTATTAATATTGCACGGTGGGTATATGACAATCTATTAATTACTACTTACAAATGCTAGTCAGGTACAATAGGTAATTAGATACTTAATAAGAATATAAAATAATTATAACTAATATTTACAAGTTAATAAAAAAAAACAAAACATCTAAATTCTAGTCAAGGGATATAAATCTAATTACAAAATTACGAATAATATTTACTTATAATAACTAAGTATAAAATGCAGTCTACAATGTGGCTCATTATAATTACTGGGTGAGGTCTGAAGCCGATAGGTTGAACAGTTCCTGCAAACAAAAGAAATGAATAAGAAATTAATTCAAAATTGCAGTGAAATAAAATTATTAAACAAAAGAGCCAAATTAAGTGAAGCACGAGATTTACCTCATCGAAGTCTTCAAGATTGAAGTCTTCCAGACGCCACGGCATTTCCGGAATATCTAGTAACTCCGTGAAATCTGCAACAGAAAATCTATATAAATCTATAATAATAAATAAAACCTGAATACAAATTAAAGACTAAAGCAGACTAAATTGAATCTACCTATCTAAACATAAATAAAGCGCTATTTTTTACAAGATGTGCTGTAGAAAGAAACATACCCGTGTCAACTGGATTGGCCACAACAGGAAACGTAGGAGCGGCAATGGGGTCAGCAGGAATGTCAAGTAACTCCATTATATCTGCAACAGAAATTCTTAGTTAAAGCTACATTTTAAAAGGACCAAACACACCAGAAAAAACAATAAAACCAACTTTGGAATAAATATAATATCTCACTTCAATAAAAAGACAAAAGAACAGAAGAAAGAAGAACAGACATGGAATGCTGATGATGGAACCTACCTTTATATATACCTATCTAAACATAAATAAAACATTATTGTTACAAGTAGTGCTATTAAAAGATACATACCCGTGCTGACTGGATTAGCCACATCATGACTCGAGGGAGCGTCAGTGGAGGCAGCGGGCTCCGTGGTCGGTGGGCAGTACACGTTTGCAGGCTGTTGAGACTTCTTGGCGGGTGAAGTGACTCCATGGTTAAACGTCTGTTGAGCGTTCAACCCCGAATCCCTTGGATGATTTCCTGATACAGACGGTGTATTGTTGTCATGCTGGTGTTGATTCTGAAAGTAAAATATATCATTAGGACACTAGTGATATTATAAAATGAAAATAAATCTACTTATTTCCAAAAGTTGTTTAGTAAATCATAATTCAAAGTACTCACGGTATCACATGATAACTCATCATCACCAGACTCTAAAGTTATGGAGTGCTCAGCTAGCGTCTCTGTGAGAATTGTTACTGCAACAAAAAAAGGAAATCATAATGTATTATTACAATACTTTAATTTATAAAACAAATTATATGTTAAGTAAGTTCTACTGACCAACAAATAGATACCTACATATAATGTGTTAAATATAAATACGATAAAACGAATAAAAACGTACTCTGCCTCCTCAGCAATTCCTGTCGCCTTTTTAGCGTTGGAATTTCATGTTCCTGCCCAATTTTCGGACGCTTTTGAAGATAGTTGACCACGGTCGCCATAAGTTCTGTGTTTGATATCTGTAACAAAATTAATGTGTTTAAATCATGAATACAAAAAAGAGAAAAGAGAGAAATTAGTGGTTATTAAGCCGTAATTTGCCGTAAGTACTAAGTGTTATAATATCACATTGCCTAACAAGACCCTCCATCACCACTCAAAAGCACAATACTATATAGTACACAAACCGTGGAGCTGCACCCGAGCGCGTCGGCGAGCATCGCCATCGCCCTCGATTGCTCCTCCCGTCGTTCCCTCTCGTACTGGGCATTCCTCTGTCTACGTTGTTCCTGTACAACAATACAAATTATTATTTTTAAAATTCGGCCACCGTACATCTAAAAAAAGAATTAAAAAGTCATAAATACTTGCAAACGATAAATCAAAATAAAATGCTGCTCACCAATGAAAGGGGAGCCCTGTCTTTGCCGGCAGGTCGTCCACGCTTCCTGAGGGGAGCAGAAGATTTTGGCTGCAAGGAAATACATGCAAATTGTTTTGTTACATCCACAAAATATATACTTAAAAAAATCACTATAATTTTAGAAAAATACACTAAGAAAATATATGAAAATCACTTACCTCAGAGTTGCTAGGCATTGTAAAGATAATAAAACAGATCAAAAACGGTACAGAATTTAAAAATTATTCACATCCAACTACAGCAAGCGCGAGAGGATAAATAAATGCATCCCGTGTGGTTTCTTCTCGTCGCGGGCGAAGCCCGCGACGGGGAGACATTCACGGGGCGTAGCCCCTCTAATGTGGCGGCAGTCGCCGCCCGCAGAAACGGGCGTGGCACGGGGTTGGGACACAGCGGGCGAGAACGCCCCTCCGTGAGCCCGATGTTACATCCGTGGTGCCGCCAGCGAGGTCGAGCCCACCGGGTGGTTCCCCGTTGGGGGAGGCCCAGTGAGCGCCCGTCAGCTGGCGGTGGTGTCTTGTCCGGTGAGCTGCTCCGTCGCCGGGGCAGCTGGTGTCATGTCGGCTGGAGGGGGGGAGAGGACTGCTTCCACTGCCACTGGAAGCGTCAACTCATCCCCCGGGGGGTGGCCACAATCCTGACTACTCGACGGGGAGTAGTGGATGTGGGCAGCCCCGGTCCAGTCCGATGTCCGAGAGGTCAGTGCCCACCAGTGAGTTGGCCCAGCAGTGATGCCAGGCCTCCCACGATGATGGGCACAGGGTCAATCCGTGAGCGGGTGGCCGCGAGGATGTTGTGGAGCAGCTGGATCGTCTGCTCCACCACTTCCAGCTTTTCGCTGGATGGGGCCGGTGGTACCTCCGCTTGGGGCTTCGCCTTCTTCCCCCCCCTGGGAGGGGCGGCGACCGCTTGGTCTGGAGTCGGTGTCGGCTGCGGCTCGACAGTGATGGAGGCTGCAGGGGCAGGCTTTGCCCTCGCGCGGATGCGCTTCGGCCTGCGCGGCTTGGGCCCGTCTGGGCCGTTCGCCGCGGCCATAAGCGAGCACCGCGCGGTCGGCTCGCTGTTGGGGTCCACTGTTGATGGTGGAGGTGGCAGTGGGGCTCTTCTTGCGGTGGTCATAGGCGCGGTTCCCGCCTTCGTGTTCCGCAGCTCGCGCAACTTGACCGGGCAAGAAGAGCTGTTGGCCGGGTGAGTCCCCCCGCAGTTACAGCAGGTGGCTGGAACCTCCCGGGGCCGCAGGCAATCCTTGGCCGCGTGGCTTTCGCCACAGCGGACACAGGCCATCGGCCGGTGACAATTGTGGCTGCTGTGGCGAAATTGTTGGCAGCGGTGGCATTGGGAGGGCCCCTTGCGTCCTCTCCATGCCTCTATCTTCACGCCGGGCATGCACATCAGCTCGGTGGTCTCGTATACGGCCTGGAAGCCCTGTGTCCTCTTCATCTCCACGAAGAAGACGCAGCCTCTTTTTCCCTGGATGGGGCGCACGTACTCCGGAAAGAAGCCGCGGTTGCGCAGCTCCTCCTCCAGGTCGGTGGGGTTCGTGTTCGCGGGCAGGCCGAGGATCGCTAGCTTGAGCGAGCGTTCCGCCGGGGGTGCGTAGGCAAACCAGGAGAGTCCAGAAGCTCTCTCCAGGTTGGTGAGGTAACTCTGGTAGAGCCTGAACTCCCCCTCGGTTCTTGCCAAGAACCGTACGCCTTTGCCGTAGGGGCGCGCGTTTGGAGCGTGGCCCAGCATCTCCCGCAGCTGGCGGAAGTGGTGCGGCCAGTTCGGCAGCTGGTCCACCACTATGGGCGGGATTTTCCTGCTCGCAGGGGCGAGCGGCGGCTGCTGGGCGGTCTTCTTTCTCGACGGCGGCGATGGCGTGGGCGTCGTCCGGAGGGACGGGCGCGGTGGCGCGTGCGGCGGCGAGTCCGGATTGGTGTTTAACACCGCCGCGTATGATCGCGGCGGTGTTTTCTCCGTGTCCGGCCTGGACATGGAGGGCGGCGAGAAGGGGTTGGTGGGCGCGAAGCTAAATGTGCGCGGCGGCGACGTCTCCATGTCCAGTGAGGGCATGGAGAGTGCAACGGGCGGGCTGATCTTCGTGCGGAGCTGCGGCGGGGGCCGCTCCGGCGGCGTGGAGGTCCTCTTTGCCGCGGCCTCTGTTCCCGGAAGTTGGGGCAGGGGCAGCGGGAAAGCGGGCGGCCGGTGGGTTGCGCCACTAAATGGCGGCGTGGTGGTCGGCATCATGGCTGCGATTGCAGCGGTAGCATGGGTTATGGAAGGGCAGGTGCGCACAAATACGCGCGACCTGCGCTTCGTTACTCCGGGCGTTGGGGGAGCCATGTTCACCCCAGATACGGCTAGGGCGCGGTGTTTAGCTGTCCGCGTGCGAAGCTTGGCGGTCCGCCTGGCAGAGCACACGCTACCGCTCCCTCCCCGGTGAGACCCGCTGGTGGGAGGCCGGGGGTTGGTAGGAGCAGTAACGGTGATACCGTTTGGTACCGCGGAATCAGGAGGGTATTTTGGTAAAAATACCCCCCCCTGCTTCTCTCCGTCTAAGGCAGCTCGTGTGGGTAGACGTTCGAATTGCTTCCGAGCACGTGCGAACAGCAGCGATCCAATGATTCAATGATTCGCATCCCGCGTAAGCAGCGGCTTATATGCGCTCGCGCACCCTTGCTAACCCCGCCCCCTTTCGTGTCATATAGGTACGCTCAGGTAGGCGGCGCGTGGCCGTGCGCGTCGGAGCAGTCTATATAATACACACATTTATGGGTATTAAAGGGCGCGCTAGTACTAGCAGTCATGTTAAAATAGAAATAATTAAAACACAACTCCAATTTATTTAACAGTTTATTGTTTTACCGTGAATCCCTTCCAAAAACTCCTTTGGTTCGTGCCAAAACGCCCGTCACAGCAAGCCACGAAAAAAAAAATTTACTCGAATATTTTCTGTACAAGAAATTTCTAAAATAACGTAAAAGTTGTGGTGTTTAAACATGACCTGAAAGTGCACTAGCAGCATCCAAAGTACCCCGGGGTCAGAAGAAACCAAATTCAACAATCCTGTAAGTACCTTCCCTTTTGGTCGGTGTTTTGTATGGGCAAGTCTATTTTTCAGATTCAAAAATATCACTAATCTCAGTTATCCAACAATATATATCTCTACCAGCAGACATGGTAATAAAAAATCGTAGTTAGGCGTATTATAACTGTTATCACGTATGTATTGAAACACTTGATGGTGCCCGTGCGTGGCGTGTTTTTGTATGATTTTTATTCTTAATAGTAATTTAGTGTCACATTCTTAGTAGGTATCGGCCCAATCCAACCGTCACGCGAATATAAACAACACTTTATATGGCGGCCAACTTGTTTTTCCGCCATTTTGATTAATCGATGGTAGAATTCGAGGAAGATTTAAATACGCTTTTTGCACATAAAATTACCAAGTATAATAGTTTCGCCAGATCGTAGGCTGTATGTCCCAAACTCACAGTGACGTTTTGATCAAATGCTATATAATTATGTCATTATTAGAACACTTTTTATGGAGGATCTCTTGCTTTTCTGCCAGTTTTTTTTTATTAAAATACATTTTTACTATAAATATTCAATGAACAATTAGGGAATAAAAAGGTTTGTCACCTTAAGGTTACTTTTTGCTTGAATTTGCAAGATTCTGTTATACCAGTACAGGGGCCTGTTTAATAAAACTTACAATTTTAAATTACAATGACAATTTGATGTACATTGCGGAGTTTGTGATCACAAATATTTTGCAGTTTCATATTAGCTACGTAATGAACATCAAATTGTCGTTGTAATTAACAATTGTAAGTTTTATTAAACAGGCCCACGGTGGTATAAAACCAGAGCTGCCAACATTATAATTAACGTCATATTTGTCATCCATCAAACAGGTAACTAAAATAAGTACATAATGGTGCTAATTCCTGTAAATACCATCTAATTTTATTTTAAGTTATATCTGTCCTTTTCTTATCCGCCGAAAAGGAAAGGGACGGGTAATCGACAAGCATAAAATTTATGGAACACACGTCAATTTTAAGCACAAATCTAAACCAACCGTCTAAAAATTTTACGTCAGTCAATAAACCGACACATTAATTTACTCATTCTTCCTAAAATTAAGAGCTGTGAATCATCCGTCCCTTTCCTTTTCGACGGATACGAAAATGACGGATATACGGAGGGACCACGGGGGGCACCTCGGAAAGAGAGGTGCTGGCCCAACTGCTCCAGAACCTGACCGCCTCCGTGCTGAGAGGCCAGATCAACATCACGGGATTGCTGCCAACCAAGCTCGCAAATGGCTAATTCCGGGGCTCCGAACAAGCTGCGCTTGGTGCACTGGAACGCAGAGACACTCACCGGGAAGATACTCTTGCTGCGGCACTTTACTCAGCAGCAAAAACCGGACCTAATGCTGATCAGCGAGACGCATCTCAGACCCAGTCAACCCCTCAGCGTTCCAGGGTACCATGTGTACCGCCAAGACCGAGCCACGCCGGACGGACTGCCCTACAGGGGACTGGCAGTCCTGGTAAAAAGGAGAGTGGTCCATCAGATCGTGCCACAGACCCAGCTCACAGCCCTCGATGCCCTGGGAGTCGACGTTCACGTAGGCGCGAGGGAACTGCGCATATACGCGGTGTATCGACCACCATCGAGAACCACGCCCGCATCCACCGCAGTGTCAGAAATCAGGAACCTGCTACATCCCACGACGCCGACCATCTTGGCAGGGGATCTAAACGCCAAGCACACGGCCTGGCACTGTTCGGCAAACGACAACATGGGCTCCCAGTTATGGGCAGACTCCATAACTTACGACTACGATGTCTCAGGACCCAGAGAAGCCACACGAATTGCACAAGTGTCTACGCACCGTGACAGCGTCCTAGACATCATAGTCTACCGAGGCCTAGACGAGGAGCCCATGCAGGAGGTGCTGTCAGGACTACCGTCAGACCACCGACCAGTACTGGTGACAATCAGCGAGAGCCCCACATCCATCCTGCCCACACGACCCAGACATATCACAGACTGGGAGAAATTCGAAACGGAATTATCGGACTTCAGACGCCCAGAACTAATAACCACGGCAGAAGAGGTCGAGACGGCAACCGAGGAGATATCAAGCCGGATCCTGCTAGCCATCAGCGCAGCAAGCAGTCTCAAACCCACCACGGAGAAACGTCAGCCGCTCCCGGGGAAACTACGTCTACTCCAAGAAGCCAAACGTGAGGCCAGAAAGAAATGGCTGAAGACCAGATTTCCAGCCCACAAAACAGCTCTAAACAGGGCCACTGACGCCATGAAGGCAGCCCTATTCGAGCATTCAGCGGAGGTATGGGAGAGTAAAATCCTGGAGGCACAGGAGGATGTACCGTCGGTGCATCGCCTGTGCAAGAGCCTGACCTCCACCACTGACCCCATACGGCCGCTGAGAGGGGCGGACGGCTGCCTCCGCTATAAAGCCACAGACAGAGCGGAAATCCTGGCCGACAGTCTGCAGGCCCAGTTCTCGCCCCACGACACCTGCGACCCAGCCCATACAAAACTGGTGGAAGAAGCCCTCAAAGAGTACTTCGCGACCCAGACGCACGGCGAAGAGGAAACACCCATAGTCTTCAGTCCGAGACAGGTGCACCGGACGCTGACGCAACTGAACATACGGAAGGCCCCAGGAGGGGACGGTATCCCGAACGCCGCCCTGCGAAACCTGCCGCGGAACACAATTATAGCCATGACACAGCTGTTCAATGGAATCATGCGCACGGGCCACTTCCCAACACCTTGGAAGTGCGGGAAGGTGATCGTTCTGCCGAAGCCAGGAAAGGACCTCACGAAACCAGACAGCTACAGGCCCATCACCCTACTCTCCACCATCTCCAAAGCATTCGAGAGAATGCTCCTGTCGAAGATGGCTCCTCATATGACTCCGAGAGCGGAGCAATTCGGATTCCGACAGGAGCACTCCACCACACTGCAGCTCACCCGCGTACTGCACGAGATGACCCACCAGCGCAACAGAGGGAACTACACAGTGGCGGTCCTACTGGACATGGAGAAGGCGTTTGACAGGGTGTGGCACGACGGGCTGGTGTACAAACTGTCAACGTCTTCTCTCCCCCGCCGGATAGTCGAGGTCCTGCGCTCCTTCCTGAGTGGCAGAACGTTCCAGGTGGCGGTAGAGGGGGAGCATTCCTCCGCCCGCCCCATCACCGCAGGCGTGCCCCAAGGAAGCTGCCTATCGCCGTCCTGTTACGCCCGATACACGGACGACATCCCAGTGATCGGCGACACCATGCTGGCGCTGTTCGCGGACGACGCAGCCTACCTAACAAGCTCTATGAACGCAAAACACGCAGCGAGAAAAATTCAGAGCACACTGGATGCCTTACCGGACTGGCTGAAGAAGTGGCGCTTGAAGGTCAACGTGGGGAAGACTCAAGCGCTACTGACAGGGAGCAGCCAACTACCGACACCCCCAACCCTCATGGGCGAGAAGCTCGCATGGTCCCCGACGGTAAAATACCTCGGGGTCACCATTGACCGCGGGCTAACAATGAGCGCGCATGTGAAGGAGACCGTATCCAAGGCTAAGATAGCCAGAAGGAGACTTAGCCGTCTCCTCACATCAAGAATGCCGCTCAGAGCCAAATTAATGGTATACAAAACGTACGTTAGGTCGCGGCTAACGTACGCAGCGCCGGCATGGTACGGTCTCACGGCTGAACACGAAAAAAAGAAAATCAGAGCCCAGGAGAACCTGAGCCTTCGAACAGCGGTGGGAGCAATCCGCTACCTAAGGAACTCGACGATATACCGGGACCTGAGCTGGAAGGGAATCGACGAGTTCGTAAAGGGACTGGCGGAAAGCATGTTCGACCGGGCAGCGCTCTCCTCCTGGGAGCACCTGACAGCAATAGCACCGCAACACACCAGGCCGCCTGACGACCCCACTGCACCTCCTCCGAAAAGGAAGCGCCCCCATCATTACCCGAGAGATCTCCTCTCGCCCGGGAAGAGAGAACCAGGGAAACAGAAGACACCTGACACAGAAGAAGAAGACCAGCCCGCGCCTAAACGCAGGCGGCTCACTGGGCCTCCCCCAACGGGGTCTCACCCGGTGGGCTAGACCGCGAAGGCGGGGCCAACACAAAGGGACCCTTCCGTAGCTGCGGAAGGCGAAGAATACCACCTTAAGGGGCAAAAGCCCCAGAAGGTTTCCCCGCACTTTGGTGCGTGAGAAGAAAGCGACGTTGTATTGTGGTGGTGCGAGCAGAATAATAAAATTTAAACACAAAAAGCGTAGTAGTACCACGGGCAAATTTTTCTTCCCCTGGTGCCCTGGTGTTCTACGGTGCTTGGTAGTACAACGGAAAGAAAATGCTACCCGTGGTACTACTGACATTTAGTAAATTATATTCTTAGTTTTATAGCTCATAATAATATGCTCATTTTTTTTTAATAAAACTGTTATTAAATGTTGATAGTACCATGAAGAACCGTTTTTATAATCTTTTAGATTATAGTACTGATGACCGTCATTGACAATTACACTATTGGTACCCGTAGACCCACAACCCGTATTGTAGTAATTTACTTTTAAATAATACAGTATAGTGATGTAATACAATTGTTTTTTTTTGTTGATAATTATTAAAACGATATACAAGGTGTTAGTGACATCGTTACGAATACTCAAGAGTATGATTCGGACCATGATTCTGAGTTAATATCAAGTGGAATTTTCCGCCGCAAAATTCTTTTAGTTTTTTTTTTTTAATATTTTCAATTCCATATTTTGTTTCTTTATGTTTTATAAGTATTGTATTAAGGAGACTTATTACAAGTCCACTTTTAAATATTATTTAATCACCTATGTTATAGTTGTTAACAGACTCACATACACATAATTATTTTTATAATACAGCCTCTCACAGGACGATCACAAAGCATAAGTTATACATATTTATTTTATATATATAATATAAGAACGCTTAATTTTCGACATATTCATTCCCATAGTTCCAATTCCAATAAAGAGCTTTGTATTGTATTATGGAGTAAAAATGCTATTGTCTTAAAGTTACAAAGACGACAAAGCCGCCGCAGATTTACAAATAAGCCTAACAGAAGAAAATTCCAGTAGTCGTAAAACGAGACCATAATATCATAGTTAATCCCTTTTGCTACTGCATTGTTGTAAAGAAGTTAAAAAGATAAGTAGTAACATATAACTCGGTCATTACTTAATCCTTCTTGGTATTGTGCTATAAGGGTATCAGTAAGTCTACCTGCATAGCAGTCAACAAAGAACCGTGAGCCGGTGTTTTCAACAGAACAGATTTCGGCTTAACTTTATCACGTACAATCGGCAATAGGTATTTACTTAATCACTAAACCCTTTGTATTATATTACCAAGAACTCTCAAATTACTTCCTCTTTTATGATTGTTTTTTTGCCTTTCATTGTTCAAAAGAATAATTTGCAAAGATGAAGACGCAGAAACCGTATTGTAATAATTCACCTACTTACTTATTTATTTTTAAGTAAACTGTAATAAATAGAGGACACCATCAACTCTATAAATAACTAACACTACTGGTATTATTAAAAATCAATGTTTTCGAATACACATTTGTATGCTGCTGTAACAGATTGCTACGCGGTTGCCGGTACTCTACGACAGCTGTAACGCCAACGTAACGCTCAGTTTCTACGAACATAATACAGTAACTCGATTGCTATGAGCATAAAAAGTCAGTAAAATATTATGTTATATTAATATTATTTTTAAAAAATATTTATTAAAACGGTTATATTAAATTGATAAATACCAGTAAGTAACTAAAATAATTGCACGTATAATTGTTTCTTTTATTATTAATAATTTACACGTCTAGATAAGAAAGTTTACTTTTGGTTATATTAATTCCCAACATATTGTTATTATTATATTCCTCATCATGTTTGTCACAGGACTTCAATGCCGAGGGCAGTGCATAATATTTTCTAGTGAATAGTTAGTATTGACAGAGTTTAGAAAGTACTGCTTTATTACCTTAAGACATGTCTTACAATGAAAAGTAGCGGCTGTAACATTCTTTTAGGTTTATGTAGCCTGTATCAGGGGGTCCGGTCTTCCACAGCTATACAGCTCTGCTGGCATAGGTAGTAATGTTTATTAAATATTTAAAGCTATTAAACTAAGAACGATTTAAATATTTGAACATAAATTACCTTAAACATAAAACATATTTAAGATACAATGTACCTGTCGACTAATGTGTGAATCTAGTTTACGGTTGAAGCGCCCAAAATGCCAAAATATATTAGAATTACAAATATAAAATAACGTGATTAAATTATTACCACCCTGGACATGCCAATTATACATAACAGTAACATCAACATGCTAATCCATTCTATTTAGTGATTTTTATCGAAATTATCTTGAATTACATATACTTACATTGATACTTCCTATTGAACAAACAAATTGGTAATTATTAAATATAGGTAAAACTCAGCATAATAATACGATTTCTACAATAGACACAATTTCCAAGAAATTCGCAAATGTGCGCTCAAGTGTCGAAAGGGGTGAGCTTGGTGCGCGCGCGCGTGTTGTGTACAAAATCAAACGATTTAGATATTTTGTAATCATTTACCACCCAACGTTCAGAGTGCTCGGACGTGCTGTGCTTGTAATTTTCCGGTAAATTCGAGTTTCCATAAGTTTTACAATGACGGGTAACTGGAATGTGAGTATTTTATATTATCAGTTTCATTACTTAAATATTTTTTTGTGTTTTTGTTGCTCGACCTATTTAAGTTACATTGGTCTGCAAAACTAAGTACTACGTACACTTTTAATTTTTTTCTTCTAAACTGTAGAAGTTAGAGAATTAAAAATGTTTTTAAGATAATTTTACTATTTTCTTTTAACTATAAACTATACATTTCGAGTCCTCTTTATTTCGAAGGTTTATCTTGTGTACTTACTTAAAAAGTCATTACGTATAATTTTAAAAGTGTAGTAAGTACCTACTTACTGGTTGGCAGACCAGTGTATTTTAGTCGCTTGATTAGGTATTTCCTAGGGTTAAAATAAGTGACTATTAATTTATTTTTTTCAGCAACGTGCTTGTCCATCCAGGAAGCGTACAAGAAGTACAAGTGACGGTCACGGGAAACATACCCAGGTGAGTTATTTAAGTATTTTCTGTTCAATTGATTTTCGTTACATTTTGATACTAGATTTTTTTTATTTTATTTATTTATTTGGCATAACAAATGTTTATCTTACCGGATATATCGTAAAATCAGAAGGACGAAATGTGCTTTTTAACATGGTGGAGTCAGGTCAGAATGGTTACAAGGACCACATTGAAGTGATTCATCTTAAAAATAAATTTTGCTATTTGACATTTTTCGTTACATAGCGCACTTACGTTTTCATGCGCTAAATATAAAATTGCAATATTGCTTTTTAGATGAATTGCTTCGATAAGGCATTTTTCAATCGCCTATATACACATATAAATAAGGAATGTGCCGATTACGTGACACGTCCATCACGAGCTTGCTAAGACTTTGTATCAATAGTGGCAACTTGTCTTCTGATTATTAAGGAAGAATATTTAATAATAATGTGTGTTTTTGTGTAGGAGCGTCATCATCGTCGCCCCAGGAACACTCGGGAGCGAGATCGCGACCAAGCCGCTTTGGCGCTGGCGGACCTCGCCGTCGCCACCGGCTGTGAGCCCACGGTATGTATATTAAAGTTCCTTAATTGTGATATATTTTCCAAGCCCTATAATAAAATTATTGCACGTAGACCTTACTATATGCATGGATAGTGGTCTGCATTTTTTTTTTTCAAATTATTCCTTCTGGTACTCTGATCCTAACGCCGTAAGGCTTATAAAGATCATTTGACATAACTTTTGCCCATTTATTGATTCCAGCTAACTATTCTATTTATACTATCTAACCCTTTAATTTTGTTACAGACGTCGCAAGTGGACATTCTGACTTCAGCGGTCGACGTCATCCACACTTTACAAGGAAGTGAAGCATCTGCCACTGAGGAGATTGAAGAGTTGTTACTGCGGAATGAATTGTTGAAGATGCAAAGTAAGTTAACTACTTATTATTGGACATTTCTCTTTTTTTATCTTTGTGTTCCTATTTGTGTGTGCAATAAAGTAATTTTTTGTATTACTTTTTAACTATCTACCTAAGTAGGATATTCGATATTATCCAATACCTATTTTATAAAAATCAGATGCATTATTTTGATATTCTTCTGTCAATAAAGTCAAGTGTAGATTCAATCGTTTACTTTTTTATTTTATTTTTTTTTACTATGAGCAGATTTTTTATGAGCGAAGTTTCGGGTAGAGTGTGTACCTCGGCGACAACAGCCACTCATTCTTCTGAATGCTGTAGACATATCTTTTCTTTTAAATCGTTTCCTATAAGTAAGTTTGATTGGTTAGCTGGATTGCCAATTTATTAGGATAATTTTTCGGCCTCGCATAAAATCGTGTAATAAAAATTACTTTTTAACTTTCAATTAATTTTATAATTAATGTTACAGTGGCAGCTATGAGACAACGACTGGCGGAATATCGAGAGGCATCGTCACTTGAATCCAATGAGCCTGCAGCAGAGTCCAATGAAGATCCATCTGGAGCTACACACGTGTGCGATGACACCTGCAGGTGAGCACATTATGAGAGTACGTAGTTTCGAACTCTCTTTTTTATTATGAGTACAAATAAGTTACATACCGTTTCCCGTTTTTCAAGACGATTTTGTCCCGCCATTCGGAAAAGCAACATACACACACATATTCCATCATCATCATTTTTATTAATATATATTACTTATATACTTATTTCAACCACCGTGTTCTAGTGGTTTGACAGTTAGGCTCACGATCTGAAGGTCCGGGTTCGATTCCCGATAGGGACATTGTCGAAATCACTTTAAGAGACTGTCCTTTGTTTGGTAAGGACTTTTCAGGCTTGAATCACGGAGGGCACGTTAGGCGCTGTGGAGCAGCGTGTTGGAGTATGCTCCATACTCATATAGGCTGTTTATGATGATGATACTTATTTAGTGTCTAAACCTTACAGTACCATAATTTACTTATATTTCATGAACTAACATTATTAAAGAATTTTTGTTTTTATATCACTCGTCTGTGGTGCGGGTTCAAATCCCGTCCGCGTCAGACATTTTTAGATTTAATTTTCTCTTTGTATACTATTTTTATAAGGTCACAGTTAAATATTGATAATTTCATAAAATGTTACTAACGAGATATTTATTTTATTTCAGATTCAATATGTATGGCGGGATGTCAGCCTTCCAAACCAAGAAGACCACCAAATTTTTGAAAACTGGCATCAACAGGCATTGTTAGACCATGACTATTGCTAGTCATGTGGGAACTGCCTCTGCTACTTCGATCACTATTGAATCAGGTATGTTATCGTTTTACATTTTGATTTATATCTTATTCAGACTCTTTTGAAAAACTATGAGGCCTTATGAGTTTTAGCCGCTATTCAATTATTCTATGCAACATCAACTTTTATTCCATATTTAATTTTAAACAATGAAATATAAAGTTAATTTACTTATTATTTTTATTTACAGGTACCTACTCCGTCCGTTGGAAACCTCGCAATTTTAGTTAAGTAATTTAAGATTTTTGTACCTACTTAGTTAAGTATTTAATACTTGAATAAACCAATGCATTAAAATAACTAAAGTATTTTGTTTATATTTTTAAATACCTATCTACCCAATTCCCAAAATACACGACAGATGGCGTTGTTAAGTGTTTTCTTCGATTAAACTTCTAAACTCATGGATAACAGACATAATACGCATCTTTTATCTCTGTTTTTGGGTATAAATGATGACCCTTTTTATTACACCAAGCTACAATTATAATTTCCACCCACTACTATTCTGATCAAAATAAAAAGAAAGAGACATATGTGAGTATTTGCTACCTAGGTAGCAACATCATTCTATACATTATGTAATCCAAATATCTAGCAACAAATTGTTATATTATATATGCTGCTGCCATCACATAACATTTTTGTATTATGACAATATATACTTTATTGCAACAAAATAAAAGTAAATAGTTACATAAGGGACTTTATTTACTAGGTAAGTACATGGAACATGGCGGTCTTATCTCTTCAAGCTGTTGTTATAGTGTCTGAATCGAGGAGCGCTAGAGAAATAAACTGGTACAATTATTTTAATAGGAATAAACCTATTTTCACCGTTCCAATAAATTCGGGTTTTCGATACAAACTCGCAGGCGTACAAATTGTGCTCGGGATGGGTAAATAAAATAATCAAAAACATATTATACACTATGCACTCGCTATAGTAGTTCAGTATTTTACTAAGATATTAAACAGCAGTTTTACACTATACTCTTGTGAGATCTAATTTGCACACACATACAATGGCAATAGTACAAAACAGGTCCAAAAAAAACTGCCATTTTAGATATTGAATCTAATATAATTTCATATATTTCATAAGATACAAACTCATAGCAGATAGCGAGAGCCGTGGTAGTCCAGTTGGAGAACGTTTGACTCTCACTTTGCCTTCTCAACCCAAGTTTGAATCTCAGCACAAGCTTAAACCAATGCTTTTCGAAATCATGTTTGGATCGTACATGATGATCACTTGCTCAGCGGTGAAGAAAAATATCGTGAGGAGAACCGCATTCTTACCCCAGAAATGAGTTCCAGATGTATGATACCTAACCAGTATATTCGGTTGATATTCCTTTCAGATTTATTTTATAGGCAGTCGCTTCTGGAAAAAACCAGACCTGTTATATCTTCGGGTTATGTAAGCGGACACAGTGATACAAGAGATAACGCTAAGGAGATGATGACAAACGCATAGCATTTAATATAATTTTATCATCGCCCATTTTATAAAAGACAGGGCGAATATATGATTACATCATATTATAACATAATTAGCAAAAGTGGTGTGACAGGATCGTAGTAAGTAAAATTTCGTGGTCTCTGTCTACTCCAATGGGAACAAAGCGTGATCTCATGTATGTTTACACATGGGCGTTAGCTAATAATACAGGGAGTTTGTAACACCGTACCGAATACTGATAGGGATGATCAGCTCATGATTCTGCAAAAGTATGTAATTGAAAATAATTTAAAAAACACAACATGAATTTTCCGGCTGAAAATTTCATTTGACATTAACTCATAATCATGAGCAGAACCATTCTGTTAGTATTCAGGGCGGTGTCACTAACACCCTGTATAATTTGTCTCATTACAATACGCGTCATTAGTTTCAAATCGATAGCTGTTTTGCAATATGATGTACTAAAGTACCTTTGGTTTTCAATTAGTTGCGAGTTGTTGCAAGTTGACACGATCTTAACTCGCCCACCTGTAAATACTTAAGTACTGAATGCCATCTGCGGCAAATCTACAATAAGTCACGACAAAAAAAAGTTATAATACCTGCAAGCCGCATTTACGACTAAGTTATTTATGATCGGGCCAGTTTAATCTCGACCATAATACTATAAAACCTCTCATTATGAACTTCAGTGAAAGATCTTACTGATAATGATTGCTAAGCTCATATTACAATGAAGGGAATTAATGTACCTGCGCTAAACAATACTCGTGTATCACGCGCAGGTAACACAGTGGTCGTCAAAGCAGCTGCCGACTCACGTTGATCACTTTATTACTTAATTACTTACTTTACATTGCTAAGTTTTTTGTTTAAGTACTTACTTGTTACACTAATATTAGGAACGACATATTTGTAAGTATCGAGTTTTAACATTTATAAAAATAAGTAAGTATGGGTGGTAGATATATAAAACGTTAGTATTTTACATAAGTATACATAATATTATAATTACAATAACGCTGATAAGAAGAATAACGTTTTTTAGTCGCTATTGTAAAACTTTAAATCATATGAGTTCTAATATGAGGTATAGTAGGCCCTGGTAATATGATCCAAGTTATATAATAAAGGGCATTATAGAGGGCAAACGGTGCAGAGTAAGTCCATGATAAAGTTACCCAGATCAGATAAACGAATAGGTCGATATTTTGTCAAACAATTCAAGCATGGCCTCCACCGATAACAGCCTAGCTCTTAAATTTGGAATTAACTAAGGGCGTAAAAATAGACGCTACTACGAATGCTTAACCTATTGCTACGTAACACCCAGAGCGTTACGAACACCAATCGTTGTAGTTTCACTCGCATAATTATTTGGAATGTATCGTTAAACAAATTAATATATGTGGTTTACAGTTAATTAGATAGTTTTTCAATTACGTCTTTATATTTCGATTTAATAATTTGTTGTAACATTTAATGCGGAGTTGCGTGTGTATAAACATTTTAAAATATTAATATAATTATTTATAGTCCTACATGAAAAAATATACTGTTAAATAATATTCAAATCAATTAAACAAGTTCATAAAATAAATAGGTACCTGACATGACTTAATATTTATGACGTTCCCTGAACCGGCAACTATACTAACAAACAAAAGCACAATGTTTCCGTTTCGAAGGCTTGTCTTTTAATTTAGTCGTAAAAAGCATTATGGACAACAATATAAATGGGAAGAAAACAAAAGACTCGGTTAAAAACAAAATCAGAGGAGAAACCGAAAGTATCATAAATAAAATTATCTTTGCTTCTGTTAAATATGGGTCATATTTTATACAAAGATGCTCCAAAAATATGCATGAAGTAACAAATATCAAAGTAAAAAGAATTAACTACAAAATAAAAACATTCCAATTATTAAAGCTGATTTACGAGTATTTTCTACCTATTTGGTGTCTTTGTGTAGTGTCTTTGGTATGTGTGTATGTAAAAAATAGGGTTTTGTTTATACAAATTTGTTGTATTTAGTACTTATGTACTAAATACAAAATAAAAAAAAGATATATGCATCATTCACAAATCGTTTATTTTCTCAAAAAATGTATTAATATTGCACGGTGGGTATATGACAATCTATTAATTACTACTTACAAATGCTAGTCAGGTACAATAGGTAATTAGATACTTAATAAGAATATAAAATAATTATAACTAATATTTACAAGTTAATGCTAAATACAAAACATCTTAATTCTAGTCAAGGGATATAAATCTAATTACAACATTACGAATAATATTTACTTATAATAACTAAGTATAAAATGCAGTCTACAATGTGGCTCATTATAATTACTGGGTGAGGTCTGAAGCCGATAGGTTGAACAGTTCCTGCAAACAAAAGAAATGAATAAGAAATTAATTCAAAATTGCAGTGAAATAAAATTATTAAACAAAAGAGCCAAATTAAGTGAAGCACGAGATTTACCTCATCGAAGTCTTCAAGATTGAAGTCTTCCAGTCGCCACGGCATTTCCGGAATATCTAGTAACTCCGTGAAATCTGCAACAGAAAATCTATATAAATCTATAATAATAAATAAAACCTGAATACAAATTAAAGACTAAAGCAGACTAAATTGAATCTACCTATCTAAACATAAATAAAGCGCTATTTTTTACAAGATGTGCTGTAGAAAGAAACATACCCGTGTCAACTGGATTGGCCACAACAGGAAACGTAGGAGCGGCAATGGGGTCAGCAGGAATGTCAAGTAACTCCATTATATCTGCAACAGAAATTCTTAGTTAAAGCTACATTTTAAAAGGACCAAACACACCAGAAAAAACAACAAAACCAACTTTGGAATAAATATAATATCTCACTTCAATAAAAAGACAAAAGAACAGAAGAAAGAAGAACAGACATGGAATGCTGATGATGGAACCTACCTTTATATATACCTATCTAAACATAAATAAAACATTATTGTTACAAGTAGTGCTATTAAAAGATACATACCCGTGCTGACTGGATTAGCCACATCATGACTCGAGGGAGCGTCAGTGGAGGCAGCGGGCTCCGTGGTCGGTGGGCAGTACACGTTTGCAGGCTGTTGAGACTTCTTGGCGGGTGAAGTGACTCCATGGTTAAACGTCTGTTGAGCGTTCAACCTCGAATCCCTTGGATGATTTCCTGATACAGACGGTGTATTGTTGTCATGCTGGTGTTGATTCTGAAAGTAAAATATATCATTAGGACACTAGTGATATTATAAAATGAAAATAAATCTACTTACTTATTTCTAAAAGTTGTTTAGAAAATCATAATTCAAAGTACTCACGGTATCACATGATAACTCATCATCACCAGACTCTAAAGTTATGGAGTGCTCAGCTAGCGTCTCTGTGAGAATTGTTACTGCAACAAAAAAAGGAAATCATAATGTATTATTACAATACTTTAATTTATAAAACAAATTATATGTTAAGTAAGTTCTACTGACCAACAAATAGATACCTACATATAATGTGTTAAATATAAATACGATAAAACGAATAAAAACGTACTCTGCCTCCTCAGCAATTCCTGTCGCCTTTTTAGCGTTGGAATTTCATGTTCCTGCCCAATTTTCGGACGCTTTTGAAGATAGTTGACCACGGTCGCCATAAGTTCTGTGTTTGATATCTGTAACAAAATTAATGTGTTTAAATCATGAATACAAAAAAGAGAAAAGAGAGAAATTAGTGGTTATTAAGCCGTAATTTGCCGTAAGTACTAAGTGTTATAATATCACATTGCCTAACAAGACCCTCCATCACCACTCAAAAGCACAATACTATATAGTACACAAACCGTGGGGCTGGACCCGAGCGCGTCGGCGAGCATCGCCATCGCCCTCGATTGCTCCTCCCGTCGTTCCCTCTCGTACTGGGCATTCCTCTGTCTACGTTGTTCCTATACAACAATACAAATTATTATTTTTAAAATTCGGCCACCGTACATCTAAAAAAAGAATTAAAAAGTCATAAATACTTGCAAACGATAAATCAAAATAAAATGCTGCTCACCAATGAAAGGGGAGCCCTGTCTTTGCCGGCAGGTCGTCCACGCTTCCTGAGGGGAGCAGAAGATTTTGGCTGCAAGGAAATACATGCAAATTGTTTTGTTACATCCACAAAATATATACTTAAAAAAAATCACTATAATTTTAGAAATATACACTAAGAAAATATATGAAAATCACTTACCTCAGAGTTGCTAGGCATTGTAAAGATAATAAAACAGATCAAAAACGGTAAAGAATTTAAAAATTATTCACATCCAACTACAGCAAGTGCGAGAGGATAAATAAATGCATCCCGCGTAAGCAGCGGCTTATATGCGCTCGCGCACCCTTGCTAACCCCGCCCCCTTTCGTGTCATATAGGTACGCTCAGGTAGGCGGCGCGTGGCCGTGCGCGTCGGAGCAGTCTATATAATACACACATTTATGGGTATTAAAGGGCTCGCTAGTACTAGCAGCCATGTTAAAATAGAAATAATTAAAACACAACTCCAATTTATTTAACAGTTTATCGTTTTACCGTGAATCCCTTCCAAAAACTCCTTTGGTTCGTGCCAAAACGCCCGTCACAGCAAGCCACGAAAAAAAAAATTTAAGTACTCGAATATTTTCTGTACAAGAAATTTCTAAAATAACGTAAAAGTTGTGGTGTTTAAACATGACCTGAAAGTGCACTAGCAGTATCCAAAGTACCCCGGGGTCAGAAGAAACCAAATTCAACAATCCTGTAAGTACCTTCCCTTTTGGTCGGTGTTTTGTATGGGCAAGTCTATTTTTCAGATTCAAAAATATCACTAATCTCAGTTATCCAACAATATCTATCTCTACCAGCAGACATGGTAATAAAAAATCGTAGTTAGGCGTATTATAACTGTTATCACGTATGTATTGAAACACTTGATGGTGCCCGTGCGTGGCGTGTTTTTGTATGATTTTTATTCTTAATAGTAATTTAGTGTCACATTCTTAGTAGGTATCGGCCCAATCCAACCGTCACGCGAATATAAACAACACTTTATATGGCGGCCAACTTGTTTTTCCGCCATTTTGATTAATCGATGGTAGAATTCGAGGAAGATTTAAATACGCTTTTTGCACATAAAATTACCAAGTATAATAGTTTCGCCAGATCGTAGGCTGTATGTCCCAAACTCACAGTGACGTTTTGATCAAATGCTATATAATTATGTCATTATTAGAACACTTTTTATGGAGGATCTCTTGCTTTTCTGCCAGTTTTTTTTTTTTAATTAAGTACCTACATTTATACTATAAATATTCAATGAACAATTAGGGAATAAAAAGGTTTGTCACCTTGAGGTTACTTTTTGCTTGCATTTGCAAGATTCTGTTATACCAGTACAGGGGCCTGTTTAATAAAACTTACAATTTTAAATTACAATGATAATTTGATGTACATTGCGGAGTTTGTGATCACAAATATTTTGCAGTTTCATATTAGCTACGTAATGAACATCAAATTGTCGTTGTAATTTACAATTGTAAGTTTTATTAAACAGGCCCCCGGTGGTATAAAACCAGAGCTGCCAACATTATAATTAACGTCATATTTGTCATCCATCAAACAGGCAACTAAAATAAGTACATATTAATTATATTAGTTTATTATATATTCAAAATTGTTGAACATAATAAATGCTAACCGAATCAAAAAATCGTAAATATTACACAAGCGGCGGCGGCGGCGAATCATGTCTGCGTCTATGTTTACGATTTTTCTATATAATTCACGTCTAAGGTGATCACAATCCCAGCTTTAAGTGCACACTTAGTTACAAAAATGAGGGAAGTTCTTTTCTAAGACTCTTATTGTATAAGGATCACAAAGACGAATACAAACAATTGTTCTTTAAACTCTTTTAGGATTCCTATAGTCTAAAGATAAAACCTCAAGCAGCTAATGAATTTCTAAGAGAAACGAATACCAGCTTACGCCGCCATTCCTAAACAGCTATTGTTTTAATACAATGATAACAAATGTTAGAGATAAAAAGAAAAGTAGGCTCGAAACCCAGTCATTAGTATCCTTCTTGGTATTGTATTGTGGTGGGGCGAGCTTCCGCAGAATAATAAAATTTAAACACAAAAAGCGTTGGTACTACTAGTGGTACTACTGTACCACGGGCAAATTTTTCTTCCCCTGGTGCCCTGGTGTTCTACGGTGCTTGGTAGTACAACGGAAAGAAAATACTACCCGTGGTACTACTGACATTTAGTAAATTATATTCTAGTTTTATAGCTCATATTAGTATGCTCAATTTTTTTTAATAAAATTGTTATTAAATGTTGATAGTACCATGAAGAACCGTTTTTATAATCTTTCAGATTATAGTACTGATGACCGTCATTGACAATTACACTATTGGTACCCGTAGACCCTAAATTCTTTTAGTTTTTTTTTTTAATATTTTCAATTCCATATTTTGTTTCTTTGTGTTTTATATAAAGTTTTATAAGTATTGTATTAAGGAGACTTATTACAAGTCCACTTTTAATTATTATTTAATCACCTATGTTATAGTTGTTAACAGACTCACATACACATAATTCTTTTTATAATACAGCCTCTCACAGGACGATCACAAAGCATAAGTTATACATATTTATTTTATATATATAAGATAAGAACGCTTAATTTTCGACATATTCATTCCCATAGTTCCAATTCCAATAAAGAGCTTTGTATTGTATTATGGAGTAAAAATGCTATTGTCTTAAAGTTACAAAGACGACAAAGCCGCCGCAGATTTACAACTAAGCCTAACAGAAGAAAATTCCAGTAGTCGTAAAACGAGACCATAATATCATAGTTAATCCCTTTTGCTACTGCATTGTTGTAAAGAAGTTAAAAAGATAAGTAGTAACATATAACTCGGTCATTACTTAATCCTTCTTGGTATTGTGCTATAAGGGTATCAGTGAGTCTACCTGCATAGCTGTTGACTACAAAGGACCGTGAGCCGGTGTTTTCAACAGAACAGATTTCGGCTTAACTTTATCACGTACAATCGGCAATAGGTATTTACTTAATCACTAAACCCTTTGTATTATATTACCAAGAACTCTCAAATTACTTCCTCTTTTATGATTGTTTTTTTGCCTTTCATTGTTCAAAAGAATAATTTGCAAAGATGAAGACGCAGAAACCGTATTGTAATAATTCACCTACTTACTTATTTATTTTTAAGTAAACTGTAATAAATAGAGGACACCATCAACTCTATAAATAACTAACACTACTGGTGTTATTAAAAATCAATGTTTACGAATACACATTTGTATGCTGCTGTAACAGATTGCTACGCGGTTGCCGGTACTCTACGACAGCTGTAACGCCAACGTAACGCTCAGTTTCTACGAACATAATACAGTAACTCGATTGCTATGAGCATAAAAAGTCAGTAAAATATTATGTTATATTAATATTATTTTTAAAAAATATTTATTAAAACGGTTATATTAAATTGATAAATACCAGTAAGTAACTAAAATAATTGCACGTATAATTGTTTCTTTTATTATTAATAATTTACACGTCTAGATAAGAAAGTTTACTTTTGGTTATATTAATTCCCAACATATTGTTATTATTATATTCCTCATCATGTTTGTCACAGGACTTCAATGCCGAGGGCAGTGCATAATATTTTCTAGTGAATAGTTAGTATTGACAGAGTTTAGAAAGTACTGCTTTATTACCTTAAGACATGTCTTACAATGAAAAGTAGCGGCTGTAACATTCTTTTAGGCTTATGTAGCCTGTATCAGGGGGTCCGGTCTTCCACAGCTATACAGCTCTGCTGGCATAGGTAGTAATGTTTATTAAATATTTAAAACTATTAAACTAAGAACGATTTAAATATTTGAACATAAATTACCTTAAACATAAAACATATTTAAGATACAATGTACCTGTCGACTAATGTGTGAATCTAGTTTACGGTTGAAGCGCCCAAAATGCCAAAATATATTAGAATTACAAATATAAAATAACGTGATTAAATTATTACCACCCTGGACATGCCAATTATACATAACAGTAACATCAACATGCTAATCCATTCTATTTAGTGATTTATTTCGAAAATATCTTGAATTACATATACTTACATTGATACTTCCTATTGAACAAACAAATTGGTAATTATTAAATATAGGTAAAACTCAGCATAATAATACGATTTCTACAATAGACACAATTTCCAAGAAATTCGCAAATGTGCGCTCGAGTGTCGAAAGGGGTGAGCTTGGTGCGCGCGCGCGTGTTGTGTACAAAATCAAACGATTTAGATATTTTGTAATCATTTACCACCCAACGTTCAGAGTGCTCGGACGTGCTGTGCTTGTAATTTTCCGGTAAATTCGAGTTTCCATAAGTTTTACAATGACGGGTAACTGGAATGTGAGTATTTTATATTATCAGTTTCATTACTTAAATATTTTTTTGTGTTTTTGTTGCTCGACCTATTTAAGTTACATTGGTCTGCAAAACTAAGTACTACGTACACTTTTAATTTTTTTCTTCTAAACTGTAGAAGTTAGAGAATTAAAAATGTTTTTAAGATAATTTTACTATTTTCTTTTAACTATAAACTATACATTTCGAGTCCTCTTTATTTCGAAGGTTTATCTTGTGTACTTACTTAAAAAGTCATTACGTATAATTTTAAAAGTGTAGTAAGTACCTACTTACTGTTTGGCAGACCAGTGTATTTTAGTCGCTTGATTAGGTATTTCCTAGGGTTAAAATAAGTGACTATTAATTTATTTTTTTCAGCAACGTGCTTGTCCATCCAGGAAGCGTACAAGAAGTACAAGTGACGGTCACGGGAAACATACCCAGGTGAGTTATTTAAGTATTTTCTGTTCAATTGATTTTCGTTACATTTTGATACTAGATTTTTTTTATTTATTTGGCATAACAAATGTTTATCTTACCGGACATATTGTAAAATCAGAAGGACGAAATGTGCTTTTTAACATGGTGGAGTCAGGTCAGAATGGTTACAAGGACCACATTGAAGTGATTCATCTTAAAAATAAATTTTGCTATTTGACATTTTTCGTTACATAGCGCACTTACGTTTTCATGCGCTAAATATAAAATTGCAATATTGCTTTTTAGATGAATTGCTTCGATAAGGCATTTTTCAATCGCCTATATACACATATAAATAAGGAATGTGCCGATTACGTGACACGTCCATCACGAGCTTGCTAAGACTTTGTATCAATAGTGGCAACTTGTCTTCTGATTATTAAGGAAGAATATTTAATAATAATGTGTGTTTTTGTGTAGGAGCGTCATCATCGTCGCCCCAGGAACACTCGGGAGCGAGATCGCGACCAAGCCGCTTTGGCGCTGGCGGACCTCGCCGTCGCCACCGGCTGTGAGCCCACGGTATGTATATTAAAGTTCCTTAATTGTGATATATTTTCCAAGCCCTATAATAAAATTATTGCACGTAGACCTTACTATATGCATGGATAGTGGTCTGCATTTTTTTTTTTTTTCAAATTATTCCTTCTGGTACTCTGATCCTAACGCCGTAAGGCTTATAAAGATCATTTGACATAACTTTTGCCCATTTATTGATTCCAGCTAACTATTCTATTTATACTATCTAACCCTTTAATTTTGTTACAGACGTCGCAAGTGGACATTCTGACTTCAGCGGTCGACGTCATCCACACTTTACAAGGAAGTGAAGCATCTGCCACTGAGGAGATTGAAGAGTTGTTACTGCGGAATAAATTGTTGAAGATGCAAAGTAAGTTAACTACTTATTATTGGACATTTCTCTTTTTTAATCTTTGTGTTCCTATTTGTGTGTGCAATAAAGTAATTTTTTGTATTACTTTTTAACTATCTACCTAAGTAGGATATCCGATATTATCCAATACCTATTTTATAAAAATCAAATGCATTATTTTGATATTCTTCTGTCAATAAAGTCAAGTGTAGATTCAATCGTTTACTTTTTTTTTTTTTTTTACTATGAGCAGATTTTTTATGAGCGAAGTTTCGGGTAGAGTGTGTACCTCGGCGACAACAGCCACTCATTCTTCTGAATGCTGTAGACATATCTTTTCTTTTAAATCGTTTCCTATAAGTAAGTTTGATTGGTTAGCTGGATTGCCAATTCATTAGGATAATTTTTCGGCCTCGCATAAAATCGTGTAATAAAAATTACTTTTTAACTTTCAATTAATTTTATAATTAATGTTACAGTGGCAGCTATGAGACAACGACTGGCGGAATATCGAGAGGCATCGTCACTTGAATCCAATGAGCCTGCAGCAGAGTCCAATGAAGATCCATCTGGAGCTACACACGTGTGCGATGACACCTGCAGGAGAGCACATTATGAGAGTACGTAGTTTCGAACTCTCTTTTTTATTATGAGTACAAATAAGTTACATACCGTTTCCCGTTTTTCAAGACGATTTTGTCCCGCCATTCGGAAAAGCAACATACACACACATATTCCATCATCATCATTTTTATTAATTACTTATATACTTATTTCAACCTCCGTGTTCTAGTGGTTTGACAGTTAGGCTCACGATCTGAAGGTCTGGGTTCGATTCCCGATAGGGACATTGTCGAAGTCACTTTAAGAGACTGTCCTTTGTTTGGTAAGGACTTTTCAGGCTTGAATCACCTGATTGTCTGAAAAAGGAATTTGATTCCGTGCTTCGGAGGGCACGTTAGGCGCTGTGGAGCAGCGTGTTGGAGTATGCTCCATACCCATATAGGCTGTTTATGATGATGATACTTATTTAGTGTCTAAACCTTACAGTACCATAATTTACTTATATTTCATGAACTAACATTTTTAAAGGATTTTTTGTTTTTATATCACTCATCTGTGGTGCGGGTTCAAATCCCGTCCGAGTCAGACATTTTTTGATTTAATTTTCTCTTTGTATACTATGTATTTTTAAAAGGTCACAGTTAAATATTGATAATTTCATAAAATATCACTAACGAGATTTTTATTTTATTTCAGATTCAATATGTATGGCGGGATGTCAGCCTTCCAAGCCAAACAGACCACCAAATTTTTGAAAACTGGCGTCAACAGGCATTGTTAGACCATGACTATTGCTAGTCATGTGGGAACTGCCTCTGCTACTTCGATCACTATTGAATCAGGTATGTTATCTTTTTACATTTTGATTTATATCTTATTCAGACTCTTTTGAAAAACTATGAGGCCTTATGAGTTTTATCTGCTATTCAATTATTCTATGCAACGTCAACTTTCATTCCATATTTGATTTGAAACAATGGAATATAAAATAATTTACTTATTTTTTTGATTTACAGGTACCTACTGCGTCCGATGAAAATCTCTCAATTTATGACGTCACCTCAGATCGGGTTACTTGTTATGAATTAGGTTTGAATTTGACTGAAATTAGTTATTTTTTGAAAAGATAATTAAGCTAGCCTGTATTTTTGTTAAAAACTTACTTATTGTGTAACGAGTTGTTAAAATGTAAACGTCAAGCAATGTTATTTATGGAAGTAGTTCTTTTTTTAATAGTTTGAATTGTATTAATTTTAATCTGGTTAATATGATTTTATACCTAGAACAAACTCTGTCGAATTTTATTATGCAATTAATTTTAAAAATGTAAACGCAAATCACTGTTATAGATTTAATACTTACTTAGTTAAGTTTTTAATACTTGAATAAACCATTGCATTAAAATAACTGAAGTATTTTCTTTATAAGTACTGAAGTAAATACCTACCTACCCAATTATTACAAAAATGAAAATTTAATTAAAATAAACTTTATTGCGCCAAAATAATAGATAAAAATACCAAAAGATACTTTACTAAGTACATGGCAAATGGCGGTCTTATCGCGGGCTTGAAAAATATGCTGATACAATGATTTTAGCCCATTTTTAAGGCCATTATGTTTATTATACTTACCTACTAAGTAAGTCCCTATGTTGAATTGTTACTTATAACCTCTAGGTGACTTAAGCGGAAATTAGCTAGTTAGAAATTTTACACAGTAACTACAGTAACAGTATCTACTTAATAATATCACAATGGGTAAAAATTTAATACTTTACTAAACAGTAGGTAAACCAAGTCAAGAAATCTATTTTCACTGTTCCAGTAAATTCGGGTATTCGATACAAACTGGCTGGCGTACAAATTGCAAAATGTGCTCGGGATGGGTAAATAAAGTAATCAAAAACAGACTGCAGCGGCCAGATAGCTGAGCGCAGCGCAAACAACGGTGCAGTAAACAAAGAAAAACGCAGCGTTAGCATAGAAATCAGGCCGATCGCAGCGGACGCTGTAAATACTCAATACTTACCGCCCGCCCACGTTGAAAGCGGTCGCGGGCGTGATCGCGGACACGAGAGCCGGCTGGGCGAGGCCGCGAGAGATCAACGGCGCATGGGCGCGAGCAAGCGCGAAAATCAATCTAAGCTCTAGCATAGAATAAAGAATAATACTTATTTTTAAATAACAGTCTCAGTCAGTGCGTTTCTACAGTATTTATACTGTACTTACCTACTGGTAGTTACAGTCACTATGGTCCTGTGGTACACCAGCTTGCTTCTCAAAAGGGAACGCCGGTTCGAACCACGGACCGGACTTGCACAAATGAGTTATTAATGTATCTAAGTGTAGTTGATTAACACAGTTGACCATTATAGACGGCGATACAGCTCACCGCCTATCACGTTAGTCTAACGTTAGTCTAACAGAAACCTCGGTGAGATGAACTATCATCTTGCGATAGATGTACCTCTGACTACCTCAACTGGGATAAAATTGTGAGCTTGTTATGTTACCTACTTACTGGATAGAACGGTACCTCCCTTCCCCGCACCAATTCGTATCGGGCGCCAAGCTGGATTTACTTCACCCCCTTTTTGTCTTACTTTAGTCTAAATGGCCGTAAGCCGTTACGGATTAAGGAGGAGCGAGTGCACACTGACTCGCTCGTACCTACACGTACTTACGCGACACACAGTAAAAATGTAATTTTTGTACGGACTGTCCGTGGCGTGGCTCTAGGTAGGAGACGACAGCGGAAGCAGATTTTTATTGGTACATACTGATAGTTTGCGCGCTTTCTCACAGAAAGCTATATGTATATCATCGCAGAGTGATTTCGTACTAACTCTGTTTGTTCCAAGACCCGTAACGCGCGGTGCGGTGTTGCCTTTTGTGTGCTAAAGGCACGCAGCTTTATTATTTTTCTTATTTAAGTATCTTATTCTCGCTATTTCTAGTTGTAACTCGCACAACAAATTTTCGCACAAAATCGAAGGCAGGCACGGTGGTAAACATAAACGCATGTTAGGGTTTTTCCGCCCGCACGCTCACTTACATTGTGAATGAGGCCTTACATACTATGAATGTATAAGGGACTATATACCTACCCAGAACGAGATAAATACGCTTTACTGGCGTTATGCAGTATAATCAGATGAGGATCTGGATCTGTTAATGGGTCTGAGATTGCAATAATTTGTCAGTGAGGCTATTGAACGTGTTACAGATCGCTGATAGCTGTGGTTTGCTGTACCGATGCTGAACTGAGCTGTTATTTATTATTAAATACGCAATTATTTTTATTAACAAGCAGAATAGTACTCCTTGGTGGATTATAGTGGGTTTATTCTACCAAGGAGGCTCAAAAATACGTTGATACAGATATTTGGGCATAAGTAATTTAAACATGTTGCGTCCGGTACATTTTTAGTCTGTGTTTTTATAAAGAAAAAAGTAGATTCTCTGTTATTTTTCCGTAGTTTCCTAAGTAAAAGGCTTTTCGGCGGGAAACGGGAACGGGACAGTTGCTTTCTTCATTGGGTAATCTAAATAATTAATACCAAGTGGTGTTTTGTGGTTAATGATCGCATTAAGTTAGTCGGAAGACATTTTTTTTTCTTTTTTTTTTTTTTTTTTTTTGCCCTGGCAACCCTACGGTTAAGTTGTAAACAAATTAGCTCTCGTAGTTTTTAATTATTTAAATTAATTTATCGTATATAAATTCATAAAAAACCAATTTCGTCATAATATTCTTATCATATTTTAACAATATTGTATAAATTTGTGTGGTTATAAGTGCTAAAAGGCGTTTAAATTGTGATAAGTGTCTTTGTGTCAGTTAAACCGTTACAAACTCAAAAGTGCGTAATCTTTTCGGAATCTATAGTGCATTTTAAATACTTATTAAAGAATAACGATTATCAAAATTGTAAGTAACTACCACTCTTTCTTTGGTGGCTTCTCACTGACACGTTTTCTTTTCTTTTTGTTGCCTCTAAAACACTATGAGTACTATGTCTTCTATGACTACTCGCAGTGTGGCAGCTCGTAAGCTAGAAGATCAATTAAAGCTGACTTTACTAGAACTTAAGAATTCTAAAGCGTTTTGTGAGCAGCTACTATCAGAGAGAGAGGATAGCGAGAAGGAGGTATTAGTCATACTAGAACAAAATAAACAATTAAAGAGTGAGATGGCGGCTTTACATCAGCGTTTAAATGATGTGGAAGACCAAAATGACCAGCTACAAAGAACGGTGCATGTGTTTGACCGGAGCTGCGATGAGTTTGAGACCGCCCTCAAGCGCACCGTTGTTCTGGAACGCGAGCTGCGCGACGCGCATAAACAAATATCGGACTTTGAACTCGCGGACAGTACTTCTAAAACGTCTCGGACACAATCGCTGTTTGACGAGCTGATCACAGACTCACCTGACTTGGTCCCTGCCGCCACCCCATCTCACGAGGTGTTGTGTTCAAAGAGTAACCTCACTTGTGACTCACCACAAGCATCAACTTCACACCACCACTTGTTTAATACGGGGCAACATCTATTGAACGAAATTAATACTTGTACCGTAACGTTAGAAAACCAAACAAAAAAATATGAGTGTGAAATTGATCAGCTCCAGGCACAGATAAAAAAACTGACAAAATCCTTAGAAAATATGACACTGGACTACGAAGTAGCTCAGAAAACTATTCGAAAGCACGAGCTGGCCGCTGATAAGTTAGTGAATTTGAGTTTTCACAACGCGGAACGCTTCGATTCACTAATTAATCGTCAGTATAGTTGCAATCATTCATCCTCGCAGACTGAGCGGCCTGCTCGTGTTTCCGAGTCCTCCCCGCTGTCCGCGCCCGCGCCGGCCCATCAGCTGGTACCGGCGGCGCAGGACTTGCTCCTCACACCAATTGTTAATGACAATAATACGTCCTTCTCGTCGGCGACCGGGCAGGCGGCGCCCGCGCCGGTAAACAAAGCGCAAAATATTATTATGTTTAGTGACGAAATTGGCAAAACAATGGGTTTACAACTTAGCCATTTCTTGAGGCGGGCAGTAATTAATAATTGTATGCCGGGTGCCTCCTATTTAGACATTTTAAAAAGAATAATTTCTTATAAATTCTCGAAAAATAGTACAATCATAATCTTGGCCGGTAGGAGAGGTAACGCGAACAAAGAACTACTTTCCCATTATATTTCCTTACTTAACAGCCTACCGAATGTAGAACAAGTGATTTTGTTTGCATTGCCTTTCAGCCAAAGTCAGCTTAATTCCGAAAATAAGTTTAGGCATGATCTAAACCTGACATTGCATACTTTAGTATGCGATTATTATAATAAATTTCAGTTCATTGATACGAATTCCTATGTTAGGAATTTTTATTTGACCAAAGGTAGATATTACTATCTATCTAACTTTTACAAAAGACAAATAGCGAAGTCGCTATCCTTTTTTTTTACATTAGAATCAGCCAATTCGTTGGCTTTTAACGCGTCTGCTCCTATTGAGCAGCCTATTTTTATTTCTGACATTTGTAATTTAAATTAAATTTAATGACAACAGAGAAAAACTTTGGCTGTAGTAAGTTAAATGAGGACATATTAAATATAAAATGCAATAAGAAAAATACAAATGTAATCAACCTGGTACACCAAAACATACAAGGAATATTGGGCAAGGAACTTGAAATTGAACTTTTTTTAAACAGTAATTGTGTTGATATTATGTGCGTAACTGAACATTGGCTAAAAAAACATGAGTTCGTTTGCTTCAATAATCACCAGGTTGCCAGCTCGTACAGCAGGGAGACGGCTATCCGTGGCGGTTCATTAATATTAGTACGTAATTGTTTAAAATATAAGGAACGAACGGATATTGTAAGTCTCTCAGTTGAGCGAACTGTTGAGCTAGCCTGTATTGAACTCAGCCGGCTTATTGTATTGAGCGTATACAGACCCCCCGCTTCATCTTATGATCTATTTGAGAAAGTTATTGATGAAGCTTTATGCAAATTATGTAATAAAAGCAAACATGTTATCGTCTGCGGTGATTTTAATATTGATATTCTGGAAAATTGCTCATTAAGTACTACATTCAAATCTTTATTTCTGTGTTATAATCTTGTAAATCTTTTTTCAGAACCAACCCGAATCACGTCACAGTCCGCGAAATGTATCGATAATATTTTTAGTAACTTAGAACCTTGTGATAAATTAATAATTAATAAATTAAAGTCAGATCACTGTGGTCAACAAATATCTTTCAACTTATTTGTTGACCGCTCACTGAAAAAGGATGTTACATGCAATCCCATATCAAGTAGTCGTTTAGAACAATTCAAAGATAATATGTCAAACAAATTACCAGAACTTCCTTACTGTGATGACCCAAATTTGTTATATAACTCCCTATTTAATCTAACAAAATCGGAATTTAATAAAGTATTTAAGGCAAAAACAATTAAGAAAGCAGACACACCAATTTTTAGTGACTGGGCGACGGTAGGAATTTATAAGAGTAGAAACAGGTTGTATGAACTTTACGAAGAAAGAACATACAATCATAGCGTAGCTTTTCACGACTATGTAAAACAGTATTCAAAAGTTTTCAAACGTGTTTGCGTTACCGCGAAGGCAATGTTTGTTAGCAGTAAAATTAAAGGTAGCTCAGATATTATTAAAATGACTTGGAAAGTTATTAATAGCGAAACTGGGAAAGTCAAAGCACGCGATCTCGAGTATCAATTACAAATTGACGGTAAACTACTCACAAATGATAAGCAAGTTGCTGAAGCTTTTGAAAAATTCTTTACTGACATTCCATTTTCGACTACCAAGGACTTGAAGTCATCTCCTGCACTCGCTCAATCACTTGTAAGGGAGCACATAGATACGTCCAAAGTAGATAAACTAACATTTACACACGTGAGTCCTAGGGACGTCTTAAGAGCTTTTAAATCTTTAGAAATCAAAAAGACTGCAGATCTTCATGGTCTCTCTGTTAAAGTCATTAACTCCGTGATTGATTGCATAGCTCCCTATCTATCATGTATATTTAATAAATGTGTAGACAATGGTGTGTTTCCAGATTTAATGAAGCACAGTAAAGTCATTCCATTGTTTAAAGCTGGTAGTACTTCTGACCCTACTAATTTTAGACCAATATCTATACTACCCACGCTTAGTAAAATATTTGAAAAAATTTTATTACTGCAATTACTTCAACATTTCAATTTAAACAATTTAATGTCTAATAAACAATTTGGTTTCACAAAGGGTCGCTCAACAACCGATGCTGGTGTTGAGTTAATAAATCATGTTTTTCAGGCTTGGGAGGAGTCCAAAGATGCTATTGGTGTCTTTTGCGACCTTTCCAAAGCCTTCGATTGCGTTTGTCATGATATCTTGATCGCGAAACTTCGTCACTATGGAATAACTGATAATGCCATCGCTCTTTTGGAGTCATACCTTAGTGGCCGCGTTCAGAGGGTTGATGTGCATGGCTGCAGATCGTGTGGATCTAACGTCACTATAGGCGTCCCGCAGGGCTCAATTCTAGGTCCATTTCTATTCCTAGTTTACATAAACGACCTACCTAGTCTTGTAAAACATGAGGTGGTGCTGTTTGCAGATGATACCTCCTTACTTTTTAAAGTAAAGAGACGACAAGATTCCTTTGACGATGTAAACAACGCCATTTCAGAGGTAGTGGATTGGTTTACTGTAAACAACCTGCTACTTAATGAAAATAAAACAAAATATGTTTATTTTACGTTATCGAATGTTAGTAGGCCCCTCGATTCTATTATTGTAAAAAATAAGGAATTGGACCTCACGGATACTGCTGTATTTTTGGGAATTACTTTGGACGCTAAGTTGCAATGGAGTCCTCATATTGATAAGTTGTCCAAAAGGCTCAGCTCAGCAGCATTCGCGGTCAAAAAAATTCGTTTAATAACCGATGTAGAAACCGCGCGATTAGTTTATTTTGCCTACTTCCACAGTCTAATGTCGTACGGCATCTTGCTGTGGGGTCATGCTGCAGATATGAACAGCATTTTTGTTCTGCAAAAGCGAGCCATTCGGGCGATTTACAAATTGGGACCCAAGATGTCACTTAGAAATAAATTTAAAGAAATTAATATTTTAACTTTGGCATCACAATATATCTTTGAAAACCTAATATATGTAAAAAAACATATAGGATTATTTGCAAAAAATAGCGATCGGCACATTGTTAATACCAGGAATAAAAATAAACTTGCTTTACAAGTCAGTCGATTACATAAGATTACTAAATCTTTTAAGGGGCAATGTATACGTTTTTACAATAAGATTCCCATTGACATTCAGAATTTGCCTTTCAACTGTTTTAAGACAGTAGTTAAACAAAAACTTTACAAAAAAGGTTATTATAAAGTTAGTGATTATTTAGAAGATATGAATGCATGGGATTAACTGTCTGAGAACTGATATTAGGCAGCTAAATTACTCAATTGTATACCAATATTTTATGTTTATTTTTATTTTTTTAAAGAACGTCTAGGGCCCTGTGCCGAGGTTTTTCTTGCAGCTTCTTTTCCCCGGCTATACAGGTTGTGAGAAGCTGCAGTAGTTTTAGGCGGATGAGACGTTCGTTATGTAAAATTGACGATTCAAAGTGTAACTATGTTACCTACTGAATAAAGATATTTTTGAATTTGAATTTGAATTTGACATTCGCGAGTGTTATTATATTGGAGTATTCAATAAACAAAGTGTATCTGCCTATTTTCGCTTCGTGCCGGGAAGCCGCTTCATAACTCAAAAGTTTATGCGGACTTTTGAGTTAATTCGTTTGGGGTTCGGAGTAGGAGTCTACTCCGAGGGTGGGGGCTTAGGTTTCATCATCATCACCTTTCATCATTTCATTAATCATCAAGAAAAAAAATACGTCAGACATGGCTGTATGGGCATAGTTCCCTTTGCCTTACCCTTCGGGGAAAACCAAAACAAAAAAAAATAATTCCTAAGTCAAAGATAAATTATGAAATTCTAATTACTAAATAAAGACAGATCTAAAGGTGACAAAAAAGTTTTTCTTTTTTCTTTTTAACTTGGTTACGAATTTTAATAAACAAAAATGTAATAATAAGTGCGACATTTAGTCCCGTTTTTCTATGTCGTCCCAGGTTGCTTGTTCATACAAATTCCATTGTAATTTCGTGTTTTGACCTTTAATAAAAAGTAACTGATTTGACTAGTTGTATAACTAATAATAATTTTACACCATAAAAACTATTTCGTTTTTAATTCAGCGTCCCCTTTTGCAAACGGTTTATATAGATGGAAAGATTGACAGGTTGATTAATTTCAGCATGAAACCTGATAATCAATAAGGATTATGATTTTTAATATTTATATTTTTAACATTAGTCTTCTGGTGACTTAAGCATTTTCAATATTTTTTGACGTGATTACGTATATATTATATACCTCGTACGGCATTCACTACATGGCCGAACTTGGTATTATTACGGGACTCTTAACAACGCCGCTATCGGCGTAAGAAACCACACATCCACCAATCAACAGGAAGCAGCCCCATGTAAAATGCAAGGCCCATTTTTTTTATTACTTTTTTATGCACAAAATTTGCAAAGGCTTGAAGCGGATGTAGGGCGACGATAATACACCAGGTGGAATATTGTGTACCCGAAGCGGAACATCAACCTAGGTCCAGATACCTATCTCAATAAAAATAAAACAAAAGGATAACAGAGTATTGTATATTTTACAATCTAATTTAGTCTTCAAGAACAATTAAAGTTTTTTTTACAATTCAAATAGTTCACACACATCATGCATGATGTAAGTAATAATGTTAACATTTTTAATTAAATTACAAAACTGACTCACCTTATCAAAAACTTATAATACAAGCAAATAAAAAAACCTATATATTCGCAACAAAAATTCAAACAGAATACATTATAATATATAAAATGTATTTGTTGGCTCGGAATGTTAGTAAGTGAAAGGGATATAAAAAAGCGATAAGTTGAAAAATGTTGTTCAAGAAGACTAACTTACATCTAACAACTTTGCAGCGAATGTTCTTACAATCAATTTATTTATCTTAGAACCGGATAGAAGAAAAAACTATAATTTAAAAACGAAAATTGGCAACATTGTTAACAATGCGGTATATTCTAGACTACTAAAACCAGTCGCCTACCGGTATACGTTATAATACTAACTAAGTACAGTGCTATTGTACTTTGGTTCTTGGGCCATCACTTTGCTAACATCGCGAATGATGGTGTTATGTTTAACACAATGGACAATCAGCCCAGTACAAACGCAAATGGAATGTAACTTACCCAGTACTTGGTAAATTACTTCTTTTGTACTTCTATAGTTAGTTAGGTACTTCTATAGTATCCGCAGAGGTTGCCAATTATAACTTTTAAACTATAATTATTAAAAGAACTTGGGTTGAAATTTTAGTCAGCACAAAACAAATTCTAGATCACTTTCTAAAAAGAAGTCAAATCTTAAAAAAAATCCAATAATTAATCTTATTTTCAAAGTTCATAAAAACGTCTACCAGCTAAAAAACTACAATTTTTAGGCTTCTGCTTTGATGCTGACTTAAGTTTCAATATTTATTATTTCAAAAATGATCTTGCTACTTAGCAATGCTAAAATTAATTTTTTGTCGCGCAACAACACTTCAAAGTTCTATTTTCTATACAAGTGGTGTACGGCAGCGCTTACATTTAGTTATCCTATTAAAAATAGGGAATATTTAGAAATGAATATTGGTGAGTCACAAATTACAGTAAAAAAATAAAGATATCTATTCTATACCACCACCCATACTCATTTCTAGTGTGTAGGTTAAATACTTTTTACTAATTAGTAAAAAAAACAAACTCTTCTGAAACAAACTAACCTCCTTGCTGTACACATAGGCTGTATGTTTTATTATCTGTTGTGCCTAGTAAAAAAATCTAATATCTTATTGAAATAAAAATACTTCGACCTTAAATTGATTGATAAGAATATTCATCCAAAGATCAATTTACTTATTAAAATTAAACCCCTAATTATTATTAAAACTTACATAAGAAAGAACAGTAAAATGATTCATACATAGTAAACTCTAATCAATATTTACACATCATAATTTTTGCAAACATAACCAAATTATTTATTTATCTTCAAGTAACTAATAAACAGAAAACTTAAATGTGTAGAAAAAAACTACAATGTATGGTAAATTCTAATATAATACCTATGTAAGAAATGGTATACATCAATCATGACTATTCATGACAAAAGCAGATGTTTAAAGGTTTGCTAAATTATTTAAATTTATTTTACTACTTATTATTGATGTACACCACTTTTTAATTCTTTCAACATTCAATGGTCTACTAAGACTGAACCACGACAACGCTGTACATCTGATACTGAAAGTTTGCAAGCTATTAATGCCACAATAAACGAGAGATGTGTGTGATAAACAAACTGAAAGTGAAATCTTATAAATGTCTTTACAATATTAATAATTTATTCGCCTCAAAAATGGTACAAAGACTATAATCTGTTTTATGTAACTATCTTGTTTTAATACCAATATGGCGCCCTTAAAGTTAAGAATCTTTGAAAGAACTTAATTATGCAATGGTAGTTTACATTCATTCCTTCAAATGTTTTAAAGTTATTTTCATCTGAAAGTATAAAAAAGCAGATTATAAATTATACAATAATTCTGCCAGTTTTGGCATTTCAAAGTCAGCATGACAAAAAATAGAATGGTGTAAAATTAAAACAAGTAATATAATAAAGTATTTAACTTTAGGTCCATAAGTGTTCAGTGTTACATCAATTGTCTTTTGATAGTTCATCAGCTGTTCAAATTGATGGCAATACAATAAAAAAAACAAATATATTTGTGTTTTTGTTTGGTTTAACTTTTAATAAATCGATACTGGTGTTAAACAACTATCTTAGGAGTCCATTTTAACAGTAAGGTTCCATTGTGTACTATGCCTTACTGACTGGAGGCAGTCATATAATTCTATTGAGGCAACATTCTGTTCCGATTGCACTTGACTAATACCACAAAACTATCAACGCAGCACTACAAATCATGGTTTCTTTTTATCAAAACTTATCCAAACATGAAAAGATCCAGCTTCTCACAAATGTGAAGTATTTATTCTAAGCCATAACTAAAACAATTTATACTTTGTTATTTTTACTTTGGACTTTCAGTGGTATTATCTAAGGTCTTAACTTACATTGACACCGTTGATCTTAAGTTTCTTGACCCGCCGGGTAGTGCCTTCTCCGTCTGAGCTGTCGGTGTCATGTGAGCTGCCTTCGGACTTGATACCGAGCCCGAGCTCATGAGCGTCCATGAAGTTGCCCGTTGCTCGTGCTTTTTCTAAAGCCCGGACTGGAATAGAAAAAATAATTAAGTATTGTATTCTTCTGTGACATGACAAAAGAAACATGCTCAACTACAATTTCTATCGAAGTAAATAAGCATAGTTCTCGCAATTTATTGTATTTTGCTATGTTCACAGTTCAAACCCAAAATAATTATCCAATGCTGGAATGCAATCTCCACCTTCGGTGGGAATGGTTGGCTGGTAGGCTGTCAATGACTTTACAACATTGACAGCCCACAGACAGCTGCAGACAGAGATTCAAAATTCCGTTTTATTCTCAGTTTCGATATAAGCATGGTGCTGTGAACATCTATTTTTTATAGTGCTCAGGGAGGGGCGGAGCCCTCCCTGCTTGTATATTCCTCATGTGATCTAATAAATCTCTTTACATTCATTTGTGTTTCTTGCCCTGCCTGTCCGAACAAATGCACTACGACAAAACTTAACCACTTACTCTGTTGTTCAAGGAAACTGTTCTGCCTCTTCAGGTCTTCAATGTCTTGCTGATGCGAATTGTTTTTCCGCCTCATAAACTGTATGTATTCTGCTGCCTTCTTCAGAATCTGCGCTCGACTAGCCTGGAATGACAGCTAAATACTATTAATATTGCAAAATATCACTTTTCAACCTAACAGTATTCAATAAAAAAATATAATTAAACTAAAATCAAACCTTTTACAAATGGCACTCTTAATAATGACTTACATTTCTTGATACAATATTTTATTACTTTGCAGGTTCAGGTTGTTTCTTACAATTTGAAATATTTTTGGTAAAACGGCCACAATTTATAAAATAATTATTATTTTAATTCCTTCCTTTCAGGAATACAGGTGTAATGCCATATTATGTTAATTCCATCACAAAGGCTTTTTACGACCAGTTGATAATTTATAGTGTTTCATAACATATCTTCATACTTCTTACCTATCATAAAGTACTTCAAAGCTGGATAGGGCCAATAATATTAAATGCTTGGCTAACCCTAATACATGCTTGTCCTTACCACTTACTGTCCACGCGTGACCTTAGGTATTCAAATCAGGCAACATTGAGGTGACCTTGACGGTATAAAATATAAACAATGCTATACCAATAATACAAATAACAAATAATATTCAACACACCACTTTTTCTCCTTGTAATGCGGGCACTGAGTCCCTCAGTGAAGTAAAACTATCCTTTATGTGATCTCTCCGCTTCCTTTCCAGAGCATTGTGATGTGCTCTTTTCTCAGCCTGTAATATTAAAATAAATAACATAAATATTTTATATTATTGAATAAACCATCAATATTCGCAATCCTTTCTCTCCTAAAACCACGGTGAAAATTATTTAAGAAATAAGCACATTTCGGCTTTCACGGCCATTCGCATGTTATTTTACAAAAATGCAAACTAACCAATGAATATACAAATATTACCTGTGAGTAGTAACCGCTGCCGCCGAGACTATTCCTGGCGTGTGTGCGAGAATCCGAATCATTCTCTGCCTGAAATTATACAAATAAACAAAATGCTTATCTATATTAAAAGTAAACAGGCCTCCAAATAGCACATTATTATGTCAAAAACGGGAAAACACCTACATCACTTTCGATGTCAATATCACGGTCGTCATCGCTCATGGTGCTCATTTGGACGCTTATATCTAGTTCCTTGATGCCACAAAATTAGAAACACTATCAATTAAACACCATAAGTTGCACTAACAGTAAATAATATCAGAAGATCTTGAAGAAGTCGCAGATAGCACAAAAGAACAACGCGCGTGACAATATTTGACAGCAGACAAAGATTCCAAATTCAAAATCACCATGATTGTAACTATGTGACACTGGAAACAGCATAATTTACTACGTGTAAAAGAGAGAACAATACTTACTTTTCAATACGTAGTGCCTGAGCGTAGTGCTATCTTCAACTTGGTCGCATACGTCGCATAGCAGTATCGTGATTAATTTTTTTTTTTAATTTATTGCGGCTTTGGTTACAAGATTATTGGCCGAAAAGTGGAACAAATAACAATATGAAAATAACAAAATTGAGTATCCTAAACTTAAAAAAATAAAATTTTTAACAAAAAAAAACCGACTTCAAACGCAAAACTAAAAAGCAATAAATAAATTTACTTCGCACAAAGTAATTAGTACGTATTTTCAATTAGTTAATTATTTTATAAATCTGAAGCCGGTGCCAAGGAAATGCTACAACGAAGTACCAATTCATATATTTTTCAATACTGATTGTTTTGTAATTTTTTGTTTGACATTGTTTTGTAATTGCTTTGATATAGGTATTAAACAATATTGTGTGTACATAGTAATTTGATATTGTAGTAGGGTTGTTGTAGCATTTACTTGGCACCGACTTCAGAATTATAAAATAATTAACTAATTGAAAATACGTACTAATTACTTTGTGCGAAGTAAATTTATTTATTGCTTTTTAGTTTTGCGTTTGAAGTCGGTTTTTTTTTGTTAAAAATTTTATTTTATTTTACGATTTTAACCCTTTATAGGGCATAAGCAAAATCAGTATGACGGTTGTAACCACCTCACAAGGTTTACCTTAAGGCCTACATTTCTTATAAGCTTCTATTGATAGTCGACCTTATGATTAAAATGAGTAGTCCCTAAACGAGCGCAAGCAACAAAAGAAACCACCAAAGTGAAGTTGGCCACGTGTCCATACTACAGTGCGAAAAAAAGGTGGTTACATTTGTATCTACCGTCTCATAAGCGTTTACGACACCGGACAGGTGAGTGTTTCTCGTAATTAATTACAATTCTTTTTGGTAAAATGCATTTTTTACTAGTTTTTATGTTAATCAGTAAATACTACAATTATCTAGCTTCAATTTCCTATATAAATCTTAGTCTAGACTTGTGTCTGTGAAGTAAAAAAACAATTTTAATTTCAGAAGTAGCTAGAAACGATATTTAGGTTAGAATTTGAACAAGTGCAGAAATTCGATTTTCATTTTTTTTATTTAAGTAATTAGTGTTATTACTGTCAACTTTTGCAAAATTAAATAATCACTTTTTAAAATTAAACACTTACTTTATTTAGATTTTTATGGACAAAGATGATATTTGATGCCTAAGTAAAGGTATGGAGGCCAGTGAGGTTTGTGCAATAAGTGAAATTTAAATATTTTTTTATATTGTGGTTTTTTCGCTTGTTTTAGATGCGTATACCAGTGTTAGATTTAGAAAAACTGCCCTACGAGGATTACATCGATATATCAAAAATAAATTCTGATGTTGGTGGAGACACTGATGATGTTTTGCCACTCAATATTCTTTCGAGAAAATTGGCAACTGCTAACAATGTTTTGGGCACGTCTCCACTTAATTTGCCGGCTGCAGCTCCAATCGTTAGTGGTGACTCCGCGATACCGATATCACCAGGTTTATCACCACCACCGATGCCACCAATACTACCGAGCCGATGAAGAGGACGTGTTCGCACTAGAGGTGGCATTCAAAGAAAAACGCGAGGGCGATAGCTTTTTCGAGCACGAGGTTCTGTAAGACCACCTGGAAATGTTGGAAGAGGAGTCATGGCAGATTGTGCTGTTCTACCAACTGATGATGATGTGGATACTATCATGCATATCAGTGGGGATTTAGACTGCTAATTTGAGACTGTTGTCAAATGTTGAAATAGTATTTTATTGTGTTTATTCCATTGTGATTTCTAAGAGTTAAACTTTTGATTAAGACTTTTATTTATCAACGTGTAATATTAGATTTTCAAAGTCTTTAGTACATTTATAGGATTGTTCCTAAACATTGTGACTCCTAAGAGTTTAGACTGTTGAATTTTTATGATTATAAAAAAATAAAGTTACTGAAGGTATTTTGAAGAGTTTTATGTTTTTTGTTTTTATTTTGAATACCTAGGTATGCCTTTTTGATTAATATTAAAGTTATACTATTTTGATCACTTCCAAGTTTTATTATAAAAATTATTCCCTAAACGGTCATGGTTACATATGAAACCACCAATTTTTTTGCCTAAACGGGCATGGCTACATACGTAACCTCCCCCTACAGCCTAATCTAAATAAATAAATTTAAAAATATCGGACTATTTCCAATCCTTAGGGACCCCATAACCCATGCCGACACAAAAAAATCAAATTCTTCAAAAAAAATTCTCTGACCTATAAAGGGTTAAGTGATGGTTAGACCGAGCAAGGATGCAGACAGACAGATTTTCTGATTTATATTCATATATAATAATATAATATATTTTTAGTAGTGATCACAATTATTATTGATGAACATGTTTACACACACACACACTCACACACGCGCTAACGCACACGAGCACACGCGCACGTACACACGCACACACACAGACACACGCACACACACACACACACACACACACACACACACACGCGCGCACACACACGCACACACACACACATGTGTATGTGTACATACACACATGTGGTTGTCAGTGGAAGCTGCTATCATACACACTCACGCATACATATAGATACAGTAGATTTCGCGTGGTTCGCTCGCTGCTAAAGCAGCTCGCGTGTCCTGTTTATTCGAAACTGTCCCTCTTCGTATGGCGGCCATCTTGTTTTTCCGCCACTTTGTTCTTTTTCACCGGCGACAGAATTTGACCAAGATTAAAATGGGTGTCGTGGAAACAAACAAAATCCAGGTGCAATAGGTTTGCCAGGCCGTAGGATGTCTCCCTGATTGGGAGCAGTTTTCAAAGATGACGTTCCGATCACACGCCTATACATCATTTTTACCCCCAAGACATTTTCTGGAAAAACAAAATTTTGTATGGCGGCCATCTTGTTTTTTCGCCATTTTGTATTTTTTTCACCGGCCATTAAATTCGACCAAGATTTAAATAAGTTTCGTGAAAGAAAAATTGGTTCAGGTGTGATAGTTTCGCCAGGCCGTAGGGTGTCACCCTGATGCGGAGCAGTTTTCGAAAATCGGGAAGTATTTCCATACTTAACATAACGATCCGACCACAACCCCGATATATATTTTATATCCCGAGACATTTTCTGAAAAAACAAAATTGTGTATGGCGGCCATCTTGTTTTTCCGCCATTTTGTTTTTTTTTTACGCGCTATGGAATTTGACCAAAATTTAAATAAGTGCTCTGAAAGAAATATTGGTTCACGTGCGATAGTTTTGCCAGGCCGTAGAGTATCTCTCTGATGCGGAGCAGTTTTTGGTGATCAGAAAGTATTTTCGTACTCTACATGACGTTTTGAGTAAGCGCCCCATACATTATTTTTACCCAAACGGGCTTCTTCCAAAATCGACAAAATTTTGTATGGCGGCCATCTTTTTTTTCCGCCATTTTGTTTTTTTTGCACCGGCGATTGGATTTGATCAAGATTTAAATACGTTTCGTGAAAGAAAAATTGCTCCAGGTTGTATAGTTTTGCCAGGCCATAGGGTATCTCCCTGATGCTGACCAGTTTTCGAAGGCCGGGAAGTTTTCCCGAAGCCTAAAGATCGATCCGATCAATATGACTTTACAAACGCACTAGTCGCTCCTACGATTTTTGAAAATTCCCCTCGATTTCTCTGGTCTTCCATCATCAGATCCTGACTTCCTTGACATGGGACCCCCTTGGGTATATCTCCTTTCAAACAAAAAAAGAATTATCAAAATCGGTTCATATACGACGAAGATATGCCCGAACAAACATAAAAAAAAAAAAAAAAAAAAAAAAAATACGGTCGAATTGAGAACCTCCTCCTTTTTTGAAGTCGGTAATTACAGATCAACTTAAATTATGCTATATAAAAAACAACAAAGGAAAGAAAAAAAAAAATAGATTTTTTTTTTTTTTTGGTTTGGTTTTCCCCGAAGGGTAAGGCAAAGGGAACTATGCCCATACAGCCATGTCTGACGTATTTTTTTTCTTGATGATTAATGAAATGATGAAAGGTGATGATGATGAAACCTAAGCCCCCACCCTCGGAGTAGACTCCTACTCCGAACCCCAAACGAATTAACTCAAAAGCCCGCATAAACTTTTGAGTTATGAGCGGCTTCCTGACACGAAGCGAAAATAGGCAGATACACTTTGTTTATTGAATACTCCAATATAATAACACTCGCGAATGTCTTCCGACTAACTTAATGCGATCATTAACCACAAAACACCACTTCGTATTAATTATTTAGATTATTCAATGAAGAAAGCAACTGTCCCGTTCCCGCCTCCCGCCAAAAAGCCAAAAAAAAAAAAAAAAAAAAAATAGAATATGAACTTGACAAATATTGCAGTATCGTGAGCCTTGGTGCGTTTATTTTTCACAGTTGGTCATTGATTTAATTTTGTAAGCAATTTATTTCGCTATTATTTTTTTTTTTCATTTTTATTCCGAAGTTTCCGAACGAATGTGGAAAATTAAAAAAAAAAATTGCTTTTTTTTTTTCAACAATGATTTTTGGCGGGAACGTGAACGACAATGTTGCTTTTTTCATTGAATAATGTAAATAATTAATACGAAGTGATGTTTAGTGGTTAATGATCGCATTAAGTTAGATAACATTCTCAATAGTGTTAGTATATCGGAATTTTCAATAAACAAAATGTACTTATCTATTTTCGCTTCGTACCAAGATGCCGCTTCATAACTTGAAAATGCGGACTTTTGAGTTAATTCGTTTGGGATTCAGAGCAGGAGTCTGCTCCGAGGATGGCAGCTTAGGTTTCATCATTTCATTAATCATCATCAAGAAAAAAATACATAATGACTTGGCTGTATGGGCATAGTTCCTTTTATTTGTCTTGGCCTTCGGGGAAAACCAAAACAAAAAGATATGAAAAAGCGCGGCAAACATTTTCAAATTATCTGTTTGAGGCTTTGACGGCAGTCAGTGAATATAATATAAAATCAAGTTGTGGATCGATCTTCATCACGCAAAATATTGTAAAGTATTTCTGGATAAAATGGACGACTTGAAGCCATCTTCTAATATTAGTGACGTTATTGATGTAAACAATCCAGATTTTTACTGTAATATCCAAAATGAAACTGAGTCTGATAAAGCAAAATTGAAGAGGACTGTTGAGATCATTAATAAATTACGGAGTAAGTTCTATGATTAATGATTTTATAAGTATAAAATTACATTTAGATTGTACCTACCATGCTTTTATTGTTTTTCGTCTGTTTTCTTTCGCACAAGAAGAAAATAATTGATAAGTAAATCATATAAAAAGGTACCTAAACTTGGTAGAAACGTAAACGTTTGCTATTGGTAGGAAATTACTTAGATAAGTATATCGTATGACTGATATAGGATGTCGGATGTATCATCTTACCTTGTGTGTAAGCTACCATACAAACAGATCTATACCACTGCGGATCCGTTCATGTAATACATGAATCAATTATCTGAAACCACTTGATATCATTTATTTATAATCCATAGTAACCATGACACCAGGTTGATGAAGTTGGTAATCCACCCCTCAATCCACACGAGAGAAGAAGATTTAAGTATAATCCAAACACGAATTCCAAAGTGAAATTCAAATTCAGTGGTTTAGAGCAGTGATGTGTCGTTCCCGGGAACGTTCCCAAAGTGGGAATGTTCCCGTTGTAAAAACTCTTTAATAGTAAGGACACTGGCTGCTTTTCTTTTTCAAAATGATCTTTCTTGTACTTTGACCTTATTTTTTTTTATATGCCTGAAGTTTAGATAATACAATTCTTTTTACATAATTTTTGCGCCTTTTTACTGCCGGGAATGTTCCCAAAGTGGGTACACAAACCAATGATGGAACCCAAACCCTAGATAGACAGACCTATCACGGACTCTGTAATGATAACAATATAAATAGCCTGTATCTACGTCCCTGCTGGGCACAGACCTCCCCTCTATCAACAGAACAACAATGTAATAAATAATAAATTTGTTCACAAAGAAAAAGAATAATTTCCCTAAGCACGGGTAAGTGCTATAAAAACAAAAATACATTTGTTAAGGTACTTATTAATATTTTGTTTACAGTTGAAGCAGCAGAGCTTGAAGCTGAGACCGCTGCGTTGTATCACGCAGACCTGTGGCATGTCATTGAAGAGCTAAAATCGGTCACCCAAAAGAAATAGGTCCTATCCCCCAATCTCTGTTGCCAATTTGTTTATCGAGCTGCAGTTATGTTTGACAAAATAAAATATGGTTTATTGCATACCTACCTGTTATGACTTTTACTATGTAACCAAATTTAATTAGTATCGTTTTTTTACAAATGAAAGGCTAGGCTTAACTAAAAAAAAACACATCAAATAGTGTAATGAGAATCATTCGTTGTTTATTAACTTTATATTTCATAACGACGCTGATAACCTAATCATTACTTAGTATTAGTACCTACTTATTAGGTATATATTTTCCTCGTATTGCGGTATATATAGGCTGCTAACTGTGACATAGGTAGTTTATTTCGTACCAAACGTTTCCCAGTACCTACCAAACGGGTTGAAAGGTTACACCATGGCTTGTTTTGTCAAGATGTTTTTCCTGGTTGCCCTGGTCGCCAGTATCGAAGGATCATCAGTCAAGAAGGCAACCTCTCCACCGCACTGCACGCAGATAACTAAAGGCAAGTCAAAATAATTCTGTTTAATTTATTATAAACCAACCTGTAGTGGAGCAACGTGGTGGAGTATGCTACATACCTCCTCCGGTAGATTGAGAGGATGTTTGTGCCCAGCAGTGGGACATATATACATATAGGCCAGTTATGTAATATTTTATGTCAATTTTAAAATATTAGATTTTCCTCACCATACTTCTATAACTTGCAAGTACATTATGCACACGTCTCGTGTGGGCTGTCAGATCAATAATCGACCAGGGCCTGGTATCAGAGTTCAATTGAGCCACCAAAGGCCCACGTTATGGCTTATATAACAACTACATACTTACTTGAGTAAATAGTTGCCAAGACTGAATGCTTAACGTGTCTTACGTCCTTCCTTTCCTTAATCATTCATCTCATCATCTTAACCTTCGAACAATCGGTTGATCTTAAAGTCGTATATCAAACTGTTGATGGAATCATCATCTCTCTAACGCTACCCCGTATTCACGGGGTTCTCTTACTTGAGTACCCTGAAGGTGAAAGTGACAGATCCGGTTTTTTTACAAAAGCTACTCCTTGTCTGAGTGAAGCTACCTTCCCACAGGGCTACCACGGGTTATGGGTTTATGAAAAGGTTGATATAATTTTTTTTAATTTTCTTACAGATACGGACTACCTTTCTCGTTTCAAATTTGACTATCCTTCGGCGTACCTTATACCCGGCCAGCGGGAAGCCTATCAACAGGTAAACTGATTAAAATTCAAGTATAAGTACATTATTTTTTCTTATTTTATGATATAAGTACGTAAATAAGGCGAGGAAGATTCCCTATAACATGATACCCTAATTATGCGAGTGATTATCTGGTAAATGTACCTGTTACACCCGGGTCTGCATGACAACCGCGCCGCGCGCTGCCCTTATTATATTGAGCGCTTCGAGCAATAGCCGTTCGACGTCCATATACTTATATAGCATTCGTATCGTTTATTGGTCCAAGCGCTCGATATGATTCGCGAAGCGCGCGGCGCGGTTGTCATGTAGACCCGGAAGCTGTCCATAAGATTATATCTTCAATATCAACTAGAGTAGTACTAATTACAAGTATAAATATCGTTCATAATAGTTTATCTAAGTATCAACATTGTCGTGCAATAAATACATAATAAAGGTCACAAAGTATTATTGTATCCTATTTAACATAACAATATTATTAATTCAAATACTTACATAATAAATCGCTAATAATAATTCATTTCTCCTACTCGAGTTTTGTTTTTAACCCACTTGAATGTTTATCTTGGCCATTCAATAAAGCATCTTGAGTCATCTAATGATTTAGAAATACAATCACGTTACTAAGCTACCTTTTAAAAGATTTAGCAAGCGAGACTATTATTTAAACCTATAAAGGTAACGCCTGCTGTAACATTTAGAGCAAACGCGCACGAATAGCGATCCTAAAACAGAACTCGGGGGTTAAAAAGATGTGTCTACACTCAGCGGGATCCCCTGTCTGGGAGACATAAGAGTGATGCAGAGAATTAGATCTGGATTTGTTATACTGAATAATGCTGAAAACAGAATTTGTTCCGTTAAAAAAACGGAAATACAAAGTTTTCTAACCGACCTCCAGCCAGCGGAATATGTACCAAAGTTAAGTCTGATGAACTATAAATTGGTATTAACTTTTAGATCTGTATTTATTCTGTTCAACAAAACAAAAAAAATACTTCTGACGTCCTTACTTCAGCTACAATCAAGCTGCAATGATACCTCCAGTCAGCGGACTTTTTCTCTCAATGATTTTCTTTTGTAACTTTTACACTTAATAAATTCTATACTTTTTAATTTAAGCTCTAGATGTACGAAAGGGTAGTTTAAGTAAAATTATAGTCGTAAATAGTTCAATTTTTATTAATTTAGTGTAAAAGTTACAAAAGAATGTCATTGAGAGAAAAAGTCCGCTGACTGGAGGTATCATTGCAGCTTAATTGTAGCTGAAGTAAAGATGTCAGAAGTATTTTTTTTGTTTTGTTGAACAGAATAAATACAGATCTAAAAGTTAATACCAATTTATAGTTCATCAGACTTAACTTTGGTAAATATCCCGCTGGCTGGAGGTCGGTTAGAAAACTTTGTATTTTTTTTTAACGGAACAAATTCTGTTTTCAGCATTATTCAGTAGAACAAATCCAGATCTAATTCTCTGCATCACTCTTATGTCTCCCAAACAGGGGATCCCGCTGAGTGTAGACACATGTTAAAAAGGCCACATCAAAACAATTTATCTAAAGAAGCAATATTTATATTTGACATTTGTTTGCACTGCGCATTATATTTACTTTTATATGCCCAAATGTCAAATTGAAATATTGCTTTTTTAGATGGATTGCTTCGATGTGGCCTTTTTAACTCCCCTGTATTGTTAATATTGTGATTAATCTCAACCAACAGCTACACTGCATAAGCCCGCCAGCAGTGAACAAAGGCGTCACGGTGGTATGCGACTGGGCCGCGCCTCCTCAAGTCGAATTCACTCTTGGCGACGATTACGTGCATGTGGTTCGCCAGGACCCTTCCGGCCGTTACCAGGGCAACGCTGTCATCACCACCTACCAGCTGTGCAACCACAACCTACCCCCACATGTCACCAATGAAACCGGCATGGCCCCATACGCCTACGAATATAATCCTTAATTTGTTTGATAAATAGTCTATCAATACAAATGATTAAAAACGTAATTATGCATATTTTCTTTCGGAAACTTTTTTTAATAAAGTGCAAGGTATCAAAGGTAGCTGGAAGTTGTGATTAATTCTTGTACACTACAAGCCCACCGCATAAAGTGACAACGAGAATGAGTTTATGTGTGTACGGTAAGTTGTAAAAGTGCATAGGTTTTTATTTCTTTTTATTTTGAGTTAATCGCAGAGTATGAAATCAATTTACGTGCAAATTAGCGTTAAGTTCCGCAAATTAGTACCTTTGTTTTAAAAGTGTAAGTCCAGGTTATTTGTAGCATTATAACAGGGTCACTAGAAGGATATGCAGCGCAGCTGCCGCACAGAAAGCACAATGAAAAGATTTCAGTGTATAATTTACTTATTCGTTCTATGTCATACAAGTATAGCTGTCGAAGAATATGTCTACGAATTTGGTAAGTATAATTAGGTTTTTCCTATTATTTCTTAACAGCATCACGCCTGTATCTCAGTAGAGGTAGTGTGTATGACACCCATACTCTCCTATTAAATTACTTAATTACGAGAAATGACACTATAAGTATGTCCAACAAAATAAACCCTATTTTTATTTTATTGGACTTTTCCTTTAGTTGCTTCTTATTAGTCCAAGCTGCCGCCGGGGTTTAGTGGTTAAAGCGTTTGTTTCTCGATACGTCTTGTGTTCGATTCCCGGTGGGGACATATGGTATCACCAAAAAAAAATAAGACCTCAAACCTGGATCGAAAGTAGAGTGTCTATTGCGAGGCTTTGTTGGAGAAAATTTGTCAAAGAATTACGACTTTGGAGAAATACGCGGACGACGGTGTCTAGATTACCAATTGTCATTTCTTGTTACTTGTGTGTGAGTGAATTGTGGTTCGCCCACCTCGATAAGATCCCGAATTAAATTACATCTTAGTATATTATTATATTACCAATTTATATTAGTTTTATTATTCAAGGATTCAACACTGCAATGTCCTTACCAAACAAATAACGTTTGGTCAATACATTGCAGGGTTGAATCACCCGAATGTCTGAAGTAAGATGATTCCGTGAGACGTATAAAGGCTGTTTAAGTTATGTTATTATTCAAGGTACCGACGAAGGACGCACTGTGTATTTTACTGAAGGGCAAATAGGTTTGATTAAGCCTAAAACGGTTATAGACATTCATGTAAGTATCTATTTCGTAAATTACACACATTGTACCTAGTTATGTAACTCTTATTTCCTAAAGCTCATATTTCTCTCATTCAGCGCTTATCGCTATCGACCCACTAGGGCCGATTAATTCTTTCAAATATTCTTCTTCTCAGACGACGCCTTGAGCCAAGGTTCGTGCCCAACTGGGCACCCTCAAGCCTGTTGTCTTAAATTTTGTACCGGGTGAGAGCCCTCAGCGCTCTCTATTTGTCCGGTCAAGTAGTTAATGCCATCTCCGGCAAATCTACAATAAAGCACGCAAAAAAAAATCCTAAAGCTCGAAAGTTCGGTGTATCATGGATACTCAGTTCATCTTACGATGGATGTAGCTCCGTTAGCCCTTTTCGGAATATACTTATATATAAGTTTTACTTTTAAGTGTTCCATAGATGCTTCTATGCTAGGTTGGGTGCCACAGAACGCCTTCAACGTTGCGTTGAATGCGTTCAAAAACCGTCAAAAAATAGTGTCTAAGTATTTAATAAGCAATGGCCTAATCGCCTGTCGCCATTGTATCTTTTTTTTTTATTGACGTGACTTATTGTAGATTTGCCGCAGATGGCATTAACTACTTGGCCGGACAAATGGGGAGCGCTGAAGGCTCTCACCCGGTACAACGTTTAAGACAACAGGCCTGAGGGTGCCCAGTTGGGCGCGAACCTCGGCTCAGGGCGTCGTCTGAAAGGAAAAATATTTGAAAGAATTAATCGACCCTAGTGGGTCGATAGCGATAAGCGCTGAATGAGGGAAATCGTCGACCACGCCGGCGGGGTCGGTATCGGGGACCTAATCGCCATTGTATCTATCGTAAGACTTCGCATTATAAGTGGGTATAAGTAATCCTTTTCTGAAGACGCCCTGAGTCCAGGTTAGCGCCCAACTGAGGGCTGTTGTCTTAAATCTTGTAGCCCATAGCGCTCCGCATTTCTCGGGACAATCCTAAATAAGTCACTTAAAAAAAACGTTAAAAATGGATGCAAGTGACCGCTGATTACCTACTGTGGGTGTTAATTAATGTATGCATTTCTTATTTGCCTTATTTTAGGTACCATCAGACATAAGGGTGACTAAAGTAAAAGTGAAAGTAGACGCGCTTTCTCCCCCCAAAGTGGAATACGATCAGCAACGACAACGGGTCACCATTAAATATTCCTGGAGTCAAATCAGTCGGTCCGCATATACTATACATGTTAAAGGTGTCCCAATATTATCCTCTGACGATATTCATTTTAGAGTGATAACTAACTAAACAGTTAGTTAATAGGTACTTAATCATGATTAATATCTCAGATTAATACATACATATAACTCTTCATAAAATCTTGTTTTATTTGTGGCAATATTCAACTTTTTCGTTAATCCCAATCGGGATAAGTAAACCCACAAAAAAATAAATGATTATACATAGGTACCTACATAGTCATCTCACTAGCATTATCCCGTTTTTCACAGGGTCCGCTTACCTAACCTGAAGATTTGACAGGTCCGGTTTTTTACAGAAGCGACTGCCTGACTGACCTTCCAACCCACGAAGGGAAATCCAATCCAATACTTACAGATTGGTCACATACCTCCGAAAAAGCATTTCTCGAGAATGTGGTTTCCTCACGATGTTTTCCTTCACCGCTGAGCACGTGATAATCATTTATGATCCAAACATGAATTCGAAAACAAATTCGACAATCATTGGTTTAGGCCTGTGCTGGATTCGAACCTGCGACCTCAAAGTGAGAGGCAAGCGTTCTACCAACTGGACTACCACGACTATTGCAAGCGTAGATGATGATGATGATGATGATAGGGTAAGTATGGTCGAATTAATTTTGGCTGAATTGTGATTCTGACGATTCGCAATTAAAACGTTAATAGGTAGGTAAGGAATTTAATTTGCCCAAATACCTATCCATGCACAAGGACGGTAATAGCATGTTGCTTTCAGCAATGTTTTATCTATCGCAATTCATTAAAATTTGTACAGAGGTATGTTCCGTTTATAGCAACGATAAAAATTCTTTGCACTGATTAATTTCTAAAACAGTTTATGTGTGATTAATCTTACATTAAACGTATTAAAACAGATTTTCAAGCCCCGACGGTACTAATCAGACATCATTATTCCGTTAACAAAACAAGTAGATAGGTACTATAAATATTATTGGATAACAATTTTGAAGTCATGAACGCGCTTGCGTTTTCATTTATTACGATCCTATCGATTATTAGCTTAAACATCGCTCACGAAGTTGTGGTTTACGAATACGGTATGTGGCCAATAATTTGTACTTATGTTATATATTTATATAAGTACTTACCTACACCTAAATAATCAGATCTTAGAGTTTACAGTAGCGTATCACAAATCACAAAAAATACAGGGTGTTAGTGACATCCTAACAAAAACTTTCAGGGATGATTAAGACCATGATTCTTAATAGTTACCAAGTGGAATTTTCCGTCGCAACAATATGGAATTGAAAATAGTTTAAAAACCACTACAATTTTCATGAAATTCTTAACAAGAAATTCTACTTGATATGAACTCAGAATAATGGGCTGAATCATCCCCCTCAGTATTTGTTACGGTGTCACTAACACCCATACGCACTTGTATAGGGTGTAAGTGACATCGTAACGAATACTGATGGGGGTGATTCAGCTCATTATTCTGAGTTAATATCAATGGAATGAAAATAATTTTAAAAAGCACAAAAAAAAATTGCGATGGAAAATACCACTTGATATTAACTCAGAAACATGATCTGATTCATCCCCCTCAATCATCACAAATCTCTCTTGGATGAGGATCGTATTAAATACGATCGCAAAAGAAAGAAGGAAGAGCCGCATGAAATGCCTTGCAATGGTCGGAGACAAACTGAAAACCATGAAGTTAAATTATCGCTTTCCGAGAGTATTCGGGTTCTGTCAAATAGCATCAGTCATTGAGCTTGCTTCCCAGATTCCTTCCACATATTATTATGCACCTAGGTAAGATGTTGAGCAAAATGCAGGAAGGTTCTGCTGTAATAATGTTCCCTTGTTTCTTCTTTGTTCCTTATTTATTCTTGTGTGTGTGTTCGTTTCTTGTTTTTTTCGGCTCATTCGTGGGTTCAGCTCCGGCCTCTGCGCTCCAATAGGTACAAGTAGGTCCAAGTAGGTACTAGATGCATTTCTTCGGTCACTCATTGCGCCAATTAGACCAATATCAAAACTAATTAGATATGTTTATTTACGTTATTTTAAGGGTCCCATGTGCCAGGCGATCAAGTGGCTTTCCTTTTCAGCAGTACCATCCCTGCTTATACACCGTACCAAACCTTGAATCTTACGGTAAGTACCTAAACAGTAATGAAACGTAAAACTCAGCATCTGTTGGGACGGGCTCCGGCCAAATACTGAATGTCAAGTCTACAATACGACCATGTGAAAAAATTACACATGAGCATAGATATTTCGTCAGGAGTAGACACCCGTGACCCGAGGATACTTAACACGTTGACAGTTCAGTGATCCATGACATGGTCATAACGGACTAGCTCCATACGTCCGTGATCCATACATGGGTTACTAAAATGACCAGGTACGCACTAAGAGCGGGTGCTCCACTTGGATCCCGGGTAACTTAGCAAAGGTTTGTATTACAGTATGTTTGATGAAGCTACTGTCCATCTGTTTGCTGCAGTGACTGAATGTTTAGTAAAAATATTCAAATAATCAAAAATATCTGTATATTCTGCTTTACTTTTCAACATCACTGTCAACGTGTTAACATCGCACCTAATTGGCTGGTAATTAAAATTTGTATTCGCGAACTATACTTTCACCTCATACGTGTCACCTATCCTAAAACGTACTATCCCACGGTCCTAACTCAATTTTACCTTAATTTTTAGCACAACAATTCACATTTTGTCAAGAACTACACGTACGTTAGGGTAGAATATCAGAACGCAGCCTCAAAAGTGAACATTCATTACAACCCACGCACCCTGGAGTTAACATTCTTCGTAAAATTACCATTTGTCGAGACATTCTTTCAAATCGAGGGTTACAGCTTGTCAGTTGAATTAGCAAAGAAAATGGAAGAAGAGAAGAAACTTAAAAACCAAACTGTGCCCAGTAAGCTATCTTACACCGATGCTGAAAAAGTATTTCGTTCTAATTTCTAATATGTGTATTATTCGTAGTTGATTATGAATAATAATATTCAACAGTTTCCTTTGTTTCATTACAAAGTGCCTTTTAGACTTTTTCTATATACCTACTTCTTAAATTACTTACAATCCAATAAGTTCGTGTAGATGTAGCTATTTGGGTAACCAATATATTTTAATGTACAAAAGCGTAGGCATAAATGCCTGATAGTAATAGACTTATCAAAACAATCCCTGATTAAAATCACAAAAAGAACATTAATTCTATTTAATTCCACAGGAAAAAATAAATATAATTGTCATTTTTTCCGCATAAAACTCAGTAATTAACAAATATAACGAACAAAAACAAATTTTAATCACCAGCCAATTTGGGTTCTATCGCAAGTACCTACGTACTAATTTTAATAAAGGATACTAATAAATTACTGGTGAAATTTAATGAACAACGATTCTAATCAGAGACATTGAAACATAAATAGCAAAGTTGGCTTGTGATTAAATCCCCCTAAGGGCGTTTTCGCACTAGGGGTGGTATCAATAAATTAATCTTACCTGAGACTGCCCTCAAAATCACGCACAAGTCCCTGTTTTTATATAAGAACTGTCACATTGACATGATCTTGAGGGCAGTCTCAAAGCTGAGATTAGTTCGAATCCTAAGATTCGTACAAGACCGTAGTCCAAGAATGACGGACAGTAGAAAATTACTATGAGATATCAGATGGATGACGGATGGATGTGGTGCGCAAGCTATCATACTAATAGTAGGTACTACGGCCAATTCGGATCCTTTATTTAATTTTGACGGACTCGGATCGGGAAAGAAACGGATTAGTGCGAAAAATGAGGGTTCGCTGAAGGTCATTCCAGGTTACGTTCTCCAAAAAAAATATAGATATCTCTGTACAGAGTTGCCTTCGCTTAACCTTTTCATTTTATAGATAACAGACATTTATGCATCTTTTATTTTTGTTCTTGGGTATAAACGATGACCCTTGTTATTATACCCAGGCACAAGGACCTCCGCGGCACAACACATCTTCCACCAATTATTATTCTGATCAAAATAAAGAGAAGCAATATAATTTTTTATCATATCAAGCTTCAATTATTTAATTTTTATATAGGTACCGAATTACCACGTTAAATCTGTACAACGCCATCTATATTTTTTTGAAACGTAGCCTGGAAAGTCCCTTCTTGCAATAAGATTAGTCATAGCAAACTATGATATTACCTACTTATACAAATTTCCTAAAAACGAAGGAGTTTTTTCAAACCCCTCACCGCAGCACCGCTCCCATTTGACAGTCAAGTAGTGAATGCCGTCTGAGGCAAATCTAATAAAATGCCACAACTTCTCTCGTGTGGGTGGATTACCAACCTCATCAACCCTGGCGTCAGGGTTACTATTGAGCCGCTAAAGGCCTCTGACATGACTCATTACTTACATCAGTAAGTAGTAACAGGGACCAACGGCTTAACGTGCCTTCCGAAGCACGGATCATCTACTTTCTACTTTCGGACAATCAGGTGAGCAACTAGGGATCACAAAGTATAATTTTTGTGATATTTCCTCACCGGGATTCGAACCCGGGACCTCCGGATTGTGAGCCTAACGCTCAACCACTGGACCACGGAGGCCGATGTCACATAATTAATACATAACATACATACATAAACTCACGCCTATTTCCCACCGGGGTAAACAGAGACTACTTATAGAATTCCATTTGCTTCGATCATGACACACTTCTTTTGCTTCCTCCACATTCATCAATCGCTTCATACACGCACGCCGGTTCAGAGTAGATCGTATTAAACCTTTTCTAAGGACATCTCCAATTTGGTCATCGTAAGTCCTTCTCGGTCTTCCTCTGCCAGCTCTACCATCAACTTTCGCTTTACATAATTAATAAGTAGACCGATATAAGAAGTATGTAGGAATTATCCCTGTAAAAGGCTGCAAATTAATACAAAAAAAAGTGAAATACTGCAACCTAATCCTAATCCTATCCTTGTTGTTATTGCTATGTAGTGACGAGAATTGAGAAAAGACAATGAACGAATGTAGACTTACGATAAAGATTTATCATAAGGGTATAAGTGGTAGGGTTGGAAGAGAAAGGCCTAGGCGTACACACTGCCATCAGATCCAGGATGTTTTTAACAAGGGACAGGTCAAGAGTACTCTAAATCGGCGAGCGTGCATTTAGAGTGTAAGAAGCGGAAGTGGTTTATTCGGATCGTATTAAGTGGAATTCCGTATCCATTTCCTTTCCTGCCACCACTAACAGCAGCAGTATTTTACGTGCAAGATTGCCATCTATAACAGCTATACCAGGCCGATTTTACAGTAGACAAATTGTTGACTGCTAGATAACCCATTGACTCGGCCAGGTTCAAAATTTCATTGCAGACTGTTTTTAGCACAACTACGCGAACTTGGAACAGAACTACACATATATACGAGCTAGATGCACCGCCGACAGTAGCGACAACGGTAAAGTCACCATGAAATACAACCCACACGACAGGACCTTCTCGGTGGAGTCTTCCTTAGGACTTGATGCCGAATTATTACTTATCGGGTTTGCGAAAGTCCGTTCAAACATCTACAATAATAATCTTTTACTTAAATATAAGCTCGATTTACTCACAATGTAAACTACTAAAGTAAGTGCGCATAAGTAAATGGAATACAATTAAGTACCTTAGTACTAAGTTCAAAGTTGTTTTTTAAACCTAAAGGTGCTGATAGACTTGAAAATTCACTTGTAACAGAACATTTAGCAATCGCCGTTTTCAAACTGAACAACGATTAGGGCCATGCAACATTTTCACAATAACTCTTGCTTCTTGTAAATGACCGTCATTTCACGTCATTCTTCGTGAGGATATTGGACTTAAAGCTCGGGTGTGCTACATTTACAGAATTTACAGATCGGGACCACTGTTCGGCGGCAGAATAGCTCCGCTCGACAAAACCTCGAAGCATTTACTGTCCGTTCGCTAGAATGCTTGAGAAAACGCTTTTCTGTTTATTTTTCTGTAATGTTCGCTCGAATGCTAATTACATGAAGCATTAATTACTTAAGTCCACTTGCACCGTTAAGGAATAACTGTATAAATCAAGTAGTTGGTAAACTGCTCAATAATTTCGATGTTTAATTTAAATAAATATTTTTGTTTTCGATTTTGTTTGTCTGTAACTTTTGTAGTACGATTGCACCATTAATGCCCGAGGCGGCACAGCGGCGGCTGCTGCGCGGCTGGTAAATAAGGTACCTACCTATAAGTAGTTAATCAACACCTACTGAAAAAGATAATTACCTACATAAAAAAGAAACCTTTTTTTTAATTAAGATGGGTTTGCTCTTGACTTCGTTCTTCCACAAGGAGAAGAAGAGATCGACGTTGGAACAAGCTTACCCAGAAAATGCCTATCCACCCGTGATATAAAGGAACCCAGGTTATAAGATTCAGGAAACACCGACGCCGGCAGCCCATTCCATTCCTTGCCTGTGCGCATTATAAATACAATAACCTACAATATAAATACACAAATAAAGCAATGATTAATGTTTTATACAAAATATTTATTTTCACTATTGGCGACCAACAATAGTTAAGTCGTCAATTGTAAAAAAAATCAAAATAATAAAGTGAATTTACGATTTTTGAGGGTCGAAAGATTTATAGATTATAACACTTTTTTCCGTAATATTGTCTGGGTATGAGTGTGTGGACGGGGATCAGTCGTGTGCGCGCATGTTGATGTCGTCGTGGCGCTCGCGCTCCGTGTCGCGGTGGTCGCCGGACACGCGCGCGCCGGCCGACGGGCCTGCCTCGTCGTGCTCGCGCTTGCCGCCCGCGTGCGGGGCCGACGGCGCCGATTGCACCAGCCGCCCCATCAAGCTAGCGCTCTTGTCCTTGCGCGGCCGCGTCCATTCGTGCGACAGCACGCGGTCCAGCGTCAGCCGCAGCGTGATGTCCGGCTCCAGGATGTGCCGCACGATCGACTTAGCCGCCGCCGACACCGTGTCGCGGATCCTCGAACGGAACACCCAGCTGCGCGACATTTGGTCTTTCAGCAACTTGCGCAGGTTCGAATCGTCGAACGGCATCGACGCATTCAGCATGATGAACAATATGATGCCCAGAGACCAAACGTCTGCCAGCTTGGGATTGTAGGGTGTGCCGCTCACCACCTCGGGGGCTGCGTAGGCGGCGGACCCGCAGTACGTCTGACTCAGCACGCGCCGATTTTCACCATCCGTGCAAAATCTCGCGAACCCAAAATCAGCCAGCTTCACATTGAATCGCCTTGAAAGCAGAATATTCTCACATTTCAAATCACGATGAGCGATATTTTTGCTGTGGAGATATTGCAAACCACTGGCCATCTGTCGAAACCACAGCTTCGCTTGATTTTCCGGCACGGCTCCATTGCGTTTGATAAAGTCCAGTAAATCTCCGTTATCAGCATATCTCATGAAGATGAACACTCTCGGACCGCGCTGCAAGATACTGTGTACTTGGATGATATGCGGGTTTTCAATCTTGGTCAGTATATCGAGTTCGCGAGGGAAAAACTTTTCTAAAAAATCTCGAGGCGCTTTTTCCTTGTCGAAGATCTTGCACGCAAGGTGCATGCGTTTAGGGCTGGACGCATCGCAGTATTCAGCCAGGTGAACGGTGGCATAAGATCCCTGTCCGACTTTCTTGCCGATGAGGTAGCCTCGTTGTTCCAAGGCATTCACCTCGGAGCTTCGAGGGCTGAGGCGCTCAGCCATTGAGCTCTATCGACTTTATTCTAACCCGTTTAGGATACATTGGACATCTCACTACTCACGGTATGCCCAAGTCTTCAGTGCCCCTCCTGTCAAAATGTTTGCCTTCCGCTTGATTTTAGTTTTCCACTCACCTCTCATGAACGAGAGTAAAACGATTATATAAATAAAACTCGTTAATAGCACGCACAAGATTTTGGCAAAATATTACGACATCACAAAGAATTTGGATATAAAAAACGCTTCCACTAGTAAGAAATCTTCCAAAAAGACGTATCTGCTACATTGATGAATTTTTTGCTTTTGTTTCTATAATTAAAACAATATTTTTTCAAATTGCCTGTATTATGCTTGAACAAAAAGATTGTATATCTAAACTCCTATACACGCACTTAGGATATCGATTTGTTACTTACCTACTAGGTACCTACTTAGTCGCACATTTTATGAAGACAAAATCATTACTTTGTAAGTAATACGTCATAGGTCCGTCTAGTTGTGCCTACTTATTGCTTCAATGACCTGAAAATTCATTCAAATTCGCTTCAGTTATAAGGTAGGTAGGTTAGGTAGGTACCCTTGCCATCTTTGTGACAGCTGGCGCTGTCGGTTGGCTGTCGACTCCGTAAATCGGCGTGCATTAAGTTCAACAGCGTCAATCGCTGCTGCTGGTGAATTAACATGATCGACGTGAATTTCTATGTCTCGAACCTTAGATACTTCGGAGTTATACCTACTTCAGTTACACAAATTGGCCCAGAGATCTTCCTAACCAATCGAAAAGTTTATACTCAAATTGTTTCATATAGTAGTTTTTAACTTAACCAGAAAGCCTTCTATACTTGGTCTTTGTTCTTTTACAAGGTTCTTTTATAGTTATATAAAAGAACCTCGTCAGTTTTTACAAAATTAATATTTTATCTGTACTACATTTCCACATTTCCGAACGAAATCTCTTACGTCATGTAAAACCATAGTTCCTGTAGCCTCTAAAACAAATAATAGTAAGTATGTTACATCAACACCACAGCATTCACTTGTAAGTAACCACCACTTCTATGTGTAATGTGTGTAACAAATATAAACTTTATTCATTTATGGCTGTAAATCAAAGGCAAAGTATTTGTTCCTGGCTGTAAATTCATAAAAAAATATAACGAAATATACTCAAAAAACACATCTTAAAAAAAAACTGTCAGATCATTTTTATAGGTAATTGGGTTGTCTCAAGGGCTTTTCGGCGGGAAACGGGAACGGGACAGTTGCTTTCTTCGTTGAGTAATCTAAATAATTAATACGAAGTGGTGTTTTGTGGTTAATGATCGCATTAAGTTAGTCGCAAGACATTCGCGAGTGTTATTATATTGGAGTATTCAATGAACAAAGTGTACCTGCCTATTTTCGCTTCGTGCCGGGAAGCCGCTTCATAACTCAAAAGTTTATGCGGACTTTTGAGTTAATTCGTTTGGGGTTCGGAGTAGGAGTCTACTCCGAGGGTGGGGGCTTAGGTTTCATCATCATCACCTTTCATCTTTTCATTAATCATCAAGAAAAAAAATACGTCAGACATGGCTGTATGGGCATAGTTCCCTTTGCCTTACCCTTCGGGGAAAACCAAAACAAAAAAATAAATAAATGGGTTGTCTCAAGGTTGTCTGCAAAAGTCGTATTTTTTATTGATAAAGTTAAAATATTGGCTAATATTTAAATAACAACTATTAGTAGTGAACTTTTTACTTTTCCAAGATGATGAACCAATATATAAAAGAGCTAGAGCAGGTGAGTAAAATCGAAATGTACTTCGTTGGATGTTGTTGTTTTTGCTATGATACAGACGCCCCTTTTGACCGGTTTGTTGGGTTTGTAGGATCCTTTCGATCCTGACGAGTTTGTAGAACGAATGGTGCGCCGGAGCATGCAGGAATCCCGGCTGGAGGATGATCAGTTTGACCCAGAAATGATACATGACATATTCACTCAAGCCATTCAGGACCTGAAGGTAAGACCTTGTTGATAATTATCTATGATCTAGGTACAAGTAAATATTTTTTTTTTTTTTTTTTTTTTTTTCATTTTTGTGCCCAAACATGCGATCGGTCGACTGACCATAAGCAGTTTTGATGGTTTGGTTTTATTAACATGCAGGACAGGCCCCCTCATTAGAAGGCTGCCTTCATTAAGGTGCTACTGTATGTTATCCCATATGTGCGTCCTTTTGAGGCGTCTCATGTAGTGGTTGTCACTTAAACTCCGGGCCAGTTTGTTTTGGTGATGAGTAATTCGATCTCTGTATAGCCTTGTAGTTGTGGCAATTTCTTGCTTAACTGTCCTCATTCCAAGGTACTCGTGTAGTTCGTCCATGCGAGTGAACCAAGGTGCTTGCGCTATTGATTTGAGCACTCCGTTTTGGAAGCGTTGTAGTATTTCCATATTTGATGTTTTTGCAGCACCCCACAGCTGAATGCCGTAAGTCCATACTGGTTTCAGTACCGCTTTGTACACCAGTATTTTATTTTCGACGGAGAGCCGTGATCTTCTGCCCAGGAGCCACTTCAATGTCCTAAATCGGTGGTTACATTCATCACGTTTCTTTTGGATATGTGTTTTCCAAGTTTGCTTCCGGTCTAGATGAAAGCCGAGATATTTTACTGTTGTATTGTGTGGCATGGTCTCTTGGCCAAGTTTCACGGGTGGGCAGTCTTCTTTCCTCAAGGTAAAAGTTATGTGGTTGGACTTTGTTGCGCTAGCCTTGATACGCCAGGCTTTCATCCAGGTGTGGACCTTGTCTAGATGTATCTGCAGATTACTTGAAGCAGTCGCAGCGTTAATGTCCGATGACAGGATAGCAGTATCATCCGCGAATGTAGCCGTCATCACACTGTCTGACTCAGGTACGTCAGCCGTGAATACGAGGTATAACAATGGTCCGAGCACTGATCCCTGGGGGACTCCAGCCTTGATGTCATAGAAGTCTGAAACTGCGTCGTTGATTTTAACATAGAAAATGCGGCTCTCTAGGTAGGATTCTAAGAGAAGGTACATATTATGTGGTAGCGTTTTTTTGAGCTTGTACTTTAGGCCATCGTGCCAGACCTTGTCAAAGGCCTGTTGCACGTCGAGGAACACTCCTGAACAGTATTTCTTGTGTTCGAGGGATTTTCTAACGTGCTCACACACTCTATGCACCTGCTCAATAGTTGAGTGATGCCTCCGAAACCCGAATTGATGTTCTGGAATGAGCGACCCTTCCATGAGACATTCATTCAGTCGTGTTGCCAAGATTCTCTCAAACACCTTCGACAGAACCGGAAGAAGACTTATGGGTCGATATGAGGACGTCAGATGTGGCGGCTTTCCAGGTTTTGGAATCATTGTTATCTGCGAGACTTTCCAAATACTTGGATAATACGCAGACCTTAATATGGCGTTAAACAGAGAAACGATCAAGACCAGCGCCTTTCTTGGTAAGTTTCTTAGAACTTCCGCTGTTATTAGGTCAAACCCGGGGGCTTTTTTGAGTTCAAGGTCATGTATTGTCCGACGGAGCTCTGCAGGCACAAGTAAATATTTATTACTAATTGAATTTGAATACATTCAGGAAATTATTGCTTTTTTTTTGTAAATAAATAACACTAAAGATTGCCTCGATTAAAACTAAATCTTCAGATTTATAAAAAATTTAGGTAAACCTGATATTATCTATAAGCTGCATTGTCATAACTACGATGTCTGAACAATGCAGACTAAAAATAAATATTCATGTGCTTCACATTATCATGAAGTACAAAATAGATACTTGTGTTTTTTGATTGTAGGTACTACAAGAGAGACAGGAAAGGAAATGTGCAAGACTAGAGCAAGCGGTGCAAGAAGAAGAAAAATTATATGGAGCAAAACTCTCGGAAATCATGGACCAACATACTGTAAGTTAGAGACCCCCAAAAGAATATAAGGTATTCAATTGTTAGACAGTGTACCTACTAAATACACACTGCTAATACACAGTCAGTGTATTTAATCAAGTTAGAGTTGCATTAGTCAAAACTAAAACTGGTACATTCAAACGACCTGTGGTTTGTTTATGTCCGCTCCCTCATTTAAATTAAAAATGCACTACTTTTCGTTTCTTTTATTGCTTTTTGTTATACTTAGAGTTAACTTTAATTTTGTTATATTTCTGATTTATTGAAAGGAAACCTTTCAAGGTGGGGGATGATGTTTGAGCCACTTGTGCTGTCTTTTTATATTTCTGCTAATACGCCTAGCTACCCAAGGGAAACACACCAAAAAGATTTTATAAATTAATTAAAAACTTTTTACTTCGTGTGTGTGAACCCCGACAGTAGTAGTGACATTTGTGCTCCTTTTGTTTTTTCCTGCTATATCTATAATACATATTTTTACTGCAAATATTTTAATATAATCGTAAATGCACCGCCGCCGCTAATTAATTGTGAATAGACTGCTGTGATTGTATTATTGTGCTGTCAACAAAAACCAGGCCTGGTGAGAAGAACAGAGAAGCTGACTATGTGAGTGTTTCCCCTTTTTCTTTGAGCTGGGCTATTTTCAGGTGTATGGGGACAGCGCAAGTGGTTAGGATTCTTCCTTTCCACCTTTTTCTTTTTCTGCATTAATGTGTGTCAAACACATAAGGTCCTACAGTGTGTTTTTTATAATTTAATAAGGGACATTCATTCCAAACTATGTTATAAGAATACAGATGGCACTACATATTTCCCGCTGTATAACCTTCTAATTTCATGGATTTTTATCTTTGTTTTTGGGTATGAATGATGACCCTTGTTATTACGCCCAGGCACAACACATCTTCCACCCATTATTATTCTGATCAAAATAAAGAGAAGCAATATTAGTCTATGTATATAGTATTTGATCCAAATATCAAGCTACAATTATTTTTATATATGCCTCTGCTATTAGATTGTATTTTTAAATAATTATGTATACTGAGCGATAAGAAAATAGGTAATTAATTATCATGTTAATCTGAACAGCAGCATCTGCATTTGTTTTTGGGGAACATAACCTGGAATTTCCCTCATTGTAAACTTTTAATTTTAATATTGTATTTATTCTTAGGTTAATCTTTCGAACGCCGGAACGCGGATCTCGACCAGACACAATGTAAAATCTATTGTGTCTGGTATCTCGGCATATGAGAGGTTAAGGAATGTATGGGCCTTAGTCGCCTGAAATAAATAATTTATAATAATAAAAAAGTACATTATTGTTTTCTCTTTCCAGCATTGTGTAAATGTGTTCAGTTCCCTGGACGAGAGGATGTCGCGGTGTGGTGGTCGTGCCCTGGATGTAGGCGAGAAGCTCGGGGCTGCCCGAGCACCACGAGCAAGGGCGGCGGCAGCCAGAGACCTGCTGTCACATCTAGCTCACTTCCTCAGTCCTGGACCAGTCGTTACTCCACTTTTCAATGATCAAAGTAAAGTAAGTTGTTCTTGGGCTTTAAATATTTTAAAAATCTATCTGAAAAAGTTTAAAACTTGCTGTTACAGTAAGTTTGTTTATAGCTGATGGCAGAATGGCTAAGGTTTTATTTCTTTAATGATAATATGATTTCCATTATATTCACCAATATTTAATCTTAAATAATAAAATATTTTTTATAGCATTTTTATTCCTCCTCCACCAACCCAGCAGCAGCAGCGGAGCAGCGTGGTGGAGTATGCTCCATACCACCACTGGTTGATTGCGGGGAGGCCTGTGCCCAGCAGTGGGACGTATATAGGCTGTTTATGTTATGTTATTTTTATTCCTAATAAAAAGGATAATAGTTGTCAAATCTAAAATCCTGCTACTTATATTGTTTAATATAAATTATTATTTACTTCCAGTTAAATGAAGCAGCAGATGTCATACAGAAGCTACATACAATCGCCCAAGAGCTGCCTCCAGACAAGTTTGAAGTAGCCAAGAAGAAGATAGAGGCAAAATACGATGAAATTGAGAGGAACTTGATTGAAGAGTTTGTAAAGGCCCAGAATCAGGGAAATATAAACAAGATGAAGGATATTGCCAACCTTATGACCAATTTCAAGGGTTATTCCCAGTGTGTTGACGCTTTCATAGAAACCTGTCAGATGGTATGCAATTTTTTATTTCATTTACTTATGTATTTGTATACTATGTGTGTCTTTTATCATAAAAGTGTTGTAACTATTCTGCTATACACAGTATACATAAACTAATAGAGAAATTGTGTTGGAACAAGAACCTATTTAATTGGGTAGTTTCCTAGGTCAAAGAGAAATTATGAAATTCCGATTACTAAATAAAGACAGACCTAAAGGTGACAAAAAAAGTTACCTTTTTTCTACATTGTTTTAAGTTTACGCGGTTATTGGTGCTAATTCCTGTAAATACCATCTAATTTTATTTTATGTGTCATTTTCTTATCCGCCGAAAAGGAAAGGGACGGGTAATCGACAAACATAAAATTTATGGAACACACGTCAATTTTAAGCACAAATCTAAAACAACCGTCTAAAAATTTTACATCAGTCAATAACCCGACACAGTTAGTAGACAGCATGTCAAACTGATTGCATACCAGTGACGTACCTTTTTGATTCGATCGGGTTATTCATTCATTTACTCATTCTTCCTAAAATTAAGAGCTGTGAATCATCCGTCCCTTTCCTTTTCGACGGATATGAAACTGACGGATATAACTTAAAATAAAATTAGGCGGTGTCTGCAGGAATCGGGGCCATTATCATAATTAAAACACATAATAACGGGTACCCCGTTACTATGTGTACCCGTTATTATGTGTTTCCTTTTTCTATTTAATTTATTTATGAATTGTAATAAGAAAAATGTAATAATAAGTGTGTGTATTTTGTCACGTTTTTCTATGTTGTCACAGGTTCTTTTTTCATACAAATTCCGTAGTAATTTCGTGTTTTGACATTTAGTAAAAACTAAATGATGTGACTAGTTGGAAACCATACTAAAAGCAGTTAAAACCTTTTCTAGAACACTCTGCTAGGCAAGGACATATTCGCAGCAGTACTGCCCCTATGCAAGAAGAACTATACAGTAATAAGCACTGTATTCCCCAACCCCGACCAAGTGATGAGCAAGTTTGTGCTGAACATCTTCCACCTAAAGCTGCAGAAGTATATTCAAACTAAACTTGCTGACAAAAATGATGTGGAAAAGTACTTGAGGAATCTTTTTGAGATGTATACAAGGTTGGTATTTATCTTCTACGTTTTTTGCATTCTCATTAATTTAACACTCTTTTGGTTTAGCATTCTCCATTCTTGACTATCAAAGGCCTATTCTTTGTCTTCCTTATAAGACACGATGTTCGCCTTCTCTTTAGTTTGTTCCATGAACTCGTAAGCTCTCTATTTTAATATAAGTATATGACAAAAACATTTTTAAACAATTTATTTTGTCAACTGACCACAGAAACTAAAATCTTTAAAATAAATACATCTGTGGTCTGCACGGCACTCGCATATTACGCACGACGCGACGAATGAACTAAATATTCACTACGTGATATTAATGACTATGAAATAAAATCAGTGCTGGTATGGTGGTGGGCTCTATTTTCCGCATTTAGACACATGGATGGCACATTAAGCGTAAAAAAATCAATGCTATTGATGCATCTAATAATGACTTTTTGTACTTGGGGGTAAACCAATATTTTTTTGAGATGAACTGGCCTTTTTAACCCTTTCACGGACAAAGACCATGGGTCATTGATGGTTCATAATATATAGGTAGTATGACACCTTGGAATCGGAATGTCCGTAGACATTCTCTTCTTGAAAGTGTTAACCTATTGTGTGTTAAAAAGGACCCATCAAAGCAAAATTATCTAAAAAACAATATTGATTTTTGACATTTGTTGTCATTGCGCACTTATTATTATATGCGCAAATGACAAATTGCAATATTGCTTATTTAGATGAATTGCTTCGATGTGGCTTTTTAGCCTCTCCAATGTGATTTTGGAACTTTGCTAGACATAGCGTTTTTTTTTTAGTGCATGGACATGGATTGTACATCCACCATCACCACTATGTATATTAATTTCAGTACTCAAAGGGTGTGCGATGAGTTGGTAACAGCGGGGCTGGTGTCAGCCGATAGCAACGCCTCCATGGGCGACCTGCGTCGTGAAGCCCTAGTGAACGGAGCCATGGCCGGAGCCAATGACGGGTATGCGGCGCTCGAGACCAGACGACTGCGGGCCGCCATGTCTACCGCCCTCAACGCATATTACAATGAGAAGCAACATGTTAAGAAGCAGATTCAGGGTGGCGGGTGAGTAAAAAGAGTTATATCTTGATCGGTAATAAATACATATAACATAACATAAACTGCCTATATACGTCCCACTGCTGGGCACAGGCCTCCCCTCAATCAACCGGAGGGGGTATGGAGCATACTCCACCACGCTGCGGTAATAAATAAATATAGATATATTGGTTAAATCACAAAAATCACTTTGTGATCCCTAGTTTGGTTAGGATATTACAGGCTGATCACCTGATTGTCCGAAAGTAAGATGATCCGTGCTTCGGAAGGCACGTTAAACCGTTGGTCCCGGTTACTATTTACTGATGTAAGTAAGTAGTCGTTACATGAGTCATGTCAGGGGCCTTTGGCGGCTCAATAGTAATCCTGACACCAGGGTTGATGAGGTTGGTTGGTGGTGAGGTGGTAATCCACCTCACAACCCACACGAGAGAAAAAGATATATTGGTTTTGTAAAAACCTTCGTGTATCTGTATGCTCGAAACCCGTGCGTGATGCTATATTTTTTTGAAAGGACATTGTTTTTTGGCAATAGCTGGTTTAATGTATTATAAATAAGGTAACTTATTTTCTAACGAGTCGTGTTCATGTGGTCAGTTTCCAAGAGCTCCGGCGCGACTTGCAAGCGGTGATCGGTACGCGCGCCAACATCAACATCGCGCAGATAGAGAACTACGGCGGGGAGACCTTCCTCAGCGAGCAGCTCGTGCAGAAGATGTTGAATGACGCCAAGACCTCCTTCTTGAGGTGCAAAACTGTGAGTATAAAGTGATACTATGGCCTCGATTCCTGCAGACACTTTCTTATTTTATTTTAAGTTATACTTGTCATTTTCTTATCCGCCGAAAAGGAAAGGGACGGGTGATTGACAACTGTTAATTTTAAAATGAGTGAATGAAAACCCGGGCGAATCAAATAGCTATCTTGTTGATATGCAAACCGTTTAGTGTGTACTGTCAACTTAATTAGGTCGGGTTATTGGCCAATGTAAAATTTTTAGATTTATTCCTAAAATTGACGTGTGTTCAATAAATTTTATGCCTGTCGATTACCCGTCCCTTTCCTTTTCGGCGTATAAGAAAATGACAGGTATAACTTAAAATAAAATTAAGTGGTGAGTACTGAAATCAGCATCTAATATGCACTAAAATATAACAGTCACTTTACCAACCCGTATTGGAGGTCGTACTTGTAGTGGTTTATGAAAACAGGAAATGCAGCTTAAAAAGGGAAAAAGACCGTACCTAAAGCAAAACAATAACCAATATACACTTCTGGGGGGTTCAAAAGGCTGCATCGAAGCAATTCATCTAAAAAAGCAATCTGACATTTGCGCACATAAAAGTAAATGCGCAATGCAAACAAATGTCAAATAGCAATATTGTTTTTTTAGGTGAATTGCTTTAATGTGGCCTCATTGTGAGCGTTAGCTCCTGATAAAAAAATATCGAATCATTTAAGTAAGGATTGATAGAAAAATATATATATGTATATATATATATATATATGTCATTTTACAGTGGGTATTATAAAGTTTTTTTCCATAGACTTGAGAGGCGCTTACGCGGAGGTTTATTCCAAGTCATATAAAAATGTTGATCATAAATTCGAAAGTTTTCGAAATTTGAGAAGTGTATTTTGTTATTTCCAGCTGTGCACTGCAAACGAGCTAGCAGGCACGACAGTGGCACTTTTGGAAGTGCTAATCCAGCATTTACTGGTCGAGCACGTGGACTACGCGCTGGATCTCGGCCTCCAGTCCATACCCATCGCGGAGAGCAAGTCTCCGCCTCAGGTGATACTTGGTGACTAGTTAACATAGACTGTTTCATTTAAATCATCCAATTCCAATCTTCTTCTTCTTCTTCCTAGCGTGAATCCCGCCGTCTTGCGCCGGGGTCCGCTTTCCTACTGTTCTTCCTCCACTTTGCGCTATCCTGGACATCATCTTCGGATAACCCGCAACTCTCCATGTCTTTCTCCACGACACTCAACCATCTCAGCTTAGGTCTTCCTCTACGTCGCTGACCAGTGATATTGAAGTCGAGTGCCACGTTGCCAATGTACTCAGGCGGTCTTCTTTTAACATGCCCATACCAACGCAGCCGGTTTTCCTGCAGTTTGTCAGCCACGTACACCGAGGCTACCGCGCACATACTCGTTGCGGATCTTGTCGTCCTCATAAATCATCCAATTCCAATAAATCTAATAACTAACTTTTACGTTACGTGTTTCGGGGATATGCGACCTAATCTGTAATAGACTTGGTTCTTTCTTCGCGGGTAGGTCAAAAAGACAGTCGCTTCTATAAAAACTGGACTTGTAAAATTTACAGGTTAGACGAGCAGACTCTGTGAAAAATGGGTTACCCTAGGAAGATGATGTTCTTTATACATCTACGTATTTACATCATTAATATTATGAATAAAGGAGTATGTATGTTTGTTTGTATGTAGCGGGTACTCCATGGAAAACCTAAACCGATAAAAAGTGCTCTAAAAAGCATCCCTATGCCTAAGTAATATAAAGGCTATATTTTATATTGAATATTAATTATCTTGTTGGAGTTATGAAAATCCATGCGAAATGCGAGATCGCGTTTGGAAAGCTATGTAACCCTTAATTCCTTTAAATACTTGATGTTATTCTTTTCAGATTCACTTCTTTGACACAATAAAGCAAGCTAACAAAATTGTGAGGATGTTTGAGGAGCATTTCCAAGAGTCTGTATTACCTTGTTTAGGGTAAGTTGTAAATAAAACTCAGATCCTTACCTTTAGTTAGTTACCAAACTTACAAAGCTTAAGATAACCATAACAACAGTGATTGCATGTTGTCTTTGATTACTTGTAAGAAAATAAGAAATTAAAGAAGTAAAGAAAAAAATATTCTGCAAAACTAAAATGAACACTACTTAGAAGTAAATTACCTAATAGTTATTGTACTTAATGCCGAAACGGCTATAACTCAGCAAATGTCATAGACTATGACCACACCCCGGACATTTCATACAAAACACCTAATTTACGCAGACATTACGCACTGACGTTAACGAACACACGCATATGATGTGTGTGTGACGTTTGACGCCCATACGATTGAAGAATAAAGTAATACCAAGGGGCGGTTAGGTAAACCTGTCTCTGCTTAGGTAAACAGCCCGCTCCGTTCTGTCTATACAATAGGGTAGTTTCCAACTAGTCAAATCAGTAACATTTTAATAAACGTCAAACACGAAATTGTATAAGGAAGCAACCTGTGACGTCATAGACAATCAAGACAAAAAGTCGCACTCATTTTTCTTTGTCAAAAAAGTACCTTTAATCTTGTATAAATTAAAAATACATAAACAAGTACATTCCATAATTAAAGCACATAATAACGGGTTCTTACCGCGTTTAAATGTATAAAGTACATTCCATTCAACTATAATTGTAATAACACACATATTATTAAAACCAATATAAAATAAGAATAAAAAACTATAAATAAAAAAAAGGAAAAGAAAGAAGGAAAAAAGGGAGGAAAGAGGTTTTTTGGAGTGAAAGGAGGTTTTTCTTTGTTAAAATTCTTAAATAAGTTAAATAGAAAAAAAAGGAACGTTTTTTGTCACCTTAAGATCTGTCTTTGACCTTTATCTTTGACCTAGAATATTATCCAATTCAGTTGCCACTTGATGTTTAAATCAAGAATGTTCATCCGAACGTAAACTTCCAGCACGGCATCGAAGCAAAACGAGTGTGTGAACAAGAAGACGACCATACTGGATCAACTCGAGAACAAGTTAGACGCTGGCTTGGAGCGGGCCATAGCAGCCATAGTCGGGTGGGTCAAGATACACCTGCAGACCGAGCAGAAGAAGACTGACTTCAAGCCTGAAGGAGACATTGACACTCTTGCTTCACAGGTTTGATTTTTATAAGTAAATTTATTGTACCAAAATATATACAGAGCAACAATAAGAGAGACTTTTTGAAGCCATGTTTTATGTATCCGTACCATAGACCTCGTGTCATCATATGCCTTTACATCTTGATCAGACGGTTTATACAGCGTCTTTGTGGCAACGTCCACCAAGACCAAAACCAAGACCAAATAGTTAATGCCGTCTGTGGCAAATCTACAATAAATCACGTCATAAAAAAAAGAATAAGGAATAATAACGCAATGTTAAAAGTCGTAACTCACTTAACCCAAACCGCTTCAATAAATTTCGGATGATTAAAAATAACCCTGTGTTGTGTTGCCCCAGGCGTGCCTAACAGTGGTGTCGTACCTGAACTCTGTTATGGACAAGATCCACGGCGGTCTGGAGGGCGACAACCTCAACGCGGCGACGCTCGAGCTGGCCGTACGCCTGCATCGCGTCATATACGAGCATCTACAGAACTTCCAGTTCAACTCTGCTGGTAACCTATATTGATTTGCTAAGTTCGCAGAATTAAAAGCTGCGAGACCACTGAAGTTTCGGCGAGTACGAAGCGTCTGGATTGTAACTACGTTAGCTAGATAGACAATCCGTGTTGGACGTTGTAATTCGTAATTGCACGCGTATCATGAGGTCTGTTGTCTGTGAGGACGGCCTCAGTGGTCCAGTGGTTGAGCGTTGTGCTCACGATCCGGAGGTCCCGGGTTCGAATCCCGGTGGGAACAAATCACATTGTGATCCCTAGTTTGGTTAGGACATTACAGACTGATCACCTGATTGTCCAAAAAGTAAAAAGATCCGTGCTTCGGAAGGACGTTAAGCCGTTGGTCCCGGTTATTACTTACTGATGTACGTAGTCGTTACATGAGTCATGTCAGGGGCGTATGGCGGCTCAGTAATAACCCTGACACCAGGGTTGATGGGGTTGGTAATTCACCTCACAATCCACACTATAGAAGAAGATGAGGTCTGTTCGATTCTATTTCAATGGACGCGTAGTTTAAGCTCTTCTAATTTTGAGTTACGTAATAACGTTCAAACTGACGACTTTCGATCGATTTGATATTGTCGAAACAGCGCCGAAAAGCAATCGATATAGATAACGACCTTCGTGGACCAATGGTTTGAGCTGCTCATGATCCGGAGGTTCCGGTTTCATATCCCGGTGGGGACATGTCACAAAAATCACTTTATGATCCCTAGTTTAGTTAGGACATTACAGGGTGATCACCTGATTGTCCGTAAGTATCAATCGTGCTTCGAAAGCCACGTTAAGCCGTTTGTCCCGGTTACTGCTTACTGATGTAAGTAAGTAGTCGTTAGATGAGCCATGTCAGGGGCCTTTGGTGGCTCAATAGTAACTCTTGATGGGATTGGTAGTCAACCTCACAACCCATACTATATAAGAGAAGAAGAAGCATTAGATATTAAATAGATGCTAATAAATATATATCGAACAGGAGCTATGATAGCGATATGCGACGTGAAGGAGTACCGGTCGGCGGTGTGCGGCCGCGGGCCGCGGGCGGCGCCGGCGCCGGCGCACGCGCTGTTCGATGCGCTGCACGCGCTCTGCAATCTGCTTCTCGTCAAGCCCGAGAACCTGCACCAGGTCTGCGAGGGAGAAACTCTGGTTAGTACATACTTAAGCTCACGACTATATCCCAATAGAGTAGCCAGAGGTACATCCATCGCAAGATGAACTAACTACCCACACCCACCGAGCTTTCTGTTCGATCAACGTGATAGGTGGTGAGCCGTATCGCCGTCTAGATACTAGTCGAGCCAACTGTGTTAGTGTGTGTTAGTATATTTCGATTCGATTCGTTCCTTTTCATTAGCGCAACTCGTCAAAATCGTCGATTCTAACTATCTAAGCACGTCAATAATTTTAAACTAAGACGAAACCTTCGGGCGCCTTAAAAACTGGCCTGCAGTAGGTACTCAGAGCTCCCATGCCTCTTCCGGTTGATAGAAGGAAGTCAGAAGTCTTTTTGTAATTATTTCTTTTTTATTTTCTAAGAGACGAAAAGGTATAAAACAGGTATTTAGTATGACACTTTATCCAAGAATTTATTTATTAACACTCCCTAACGTGCGAAAACGGACGCGACACTTGTTTAGACAAACCTCGTCCGGTGTCTAACAAAGTATGAAAGAATTTTTCAATAAAGTTTTTGTTTCTTCCTAACCAAGTGCTAGAATGTTAAAATAGTGTTTATTTGTGTTAAAACAAGAAGCTTTAATGATCTTCAATAATGCTCCAACGTGGGTCAAGTATCTTTCAATTTTGTGCTTAATGTTAAACAGCACAAACGGGTTAAAATGGCCACATCGAAGCAATTCATCTAAGAAACCAATATTGCAATTTGACATTTGCGCATATAAAAGTAAGTGCGCAATGGAAACAAATAGCAATATTGCTTTCTTAGATGAATTGCTTCGATGTGGCCATTTTAACCCCCAGAACAGTCTCTTTGGTATTCACTTGGAACGTAACAAAATATCCTCTAGGATAAAGCCAATATAGATTCGTTTTATTGGTTACTTTAAACATAGCTGGCGATGAGTTGGTGTATTGTACACCTCTGGTAACCTTTTCGGGCGGCCTCCGTGGTCCAGTGATTGAGCGTTGGGCTAACGATCCTGAGGTCCCGGGTTCGAATCCCGGTGGGGACAAATTACAAAAATCACTTTGTGATAACTAGTTTGGTTAGGACATTACAGGCTGATCACCTGATTGTCCGAAAGTAAGACTCGTTGAGAGCCGTTAGTCCCGGTTACTACTTACTGATATAGACGTAGTCGTTACATGAGTCATGTCAGGGGCCTTTGGCGACTCAATAGTAACCCTGACACTAGGGTTGATAAGGTTGGTAATCCACCTCACAACCCACACAATAGAAGACCCTTTCGGGGATACAGGCGTGATGCTATGTATCTGTACTTAGATGAAGGCTGACAACGTTGTAGTTGAAGTTTTATCAGCTCGTGATCATCCAGCCTAGGCGCACTTCGCTAGTCAGGAAAGAATTGGTACGTTCTGGACAATCCATGTGACTTCTACTTTCTAAACTTACCAGTCACCATACAAAAATCTCGTTCTTACTCTGTGCCGCATAACGGGTAAATGCGAGCAAGACGGCCCGTTCGCGCGCCCCTTTTACTCCTTAACGGCTTATGGTCTAAACTAAAGTGAGACCCAGCAAGGGGGTGAGGTAAATCTTGCTCGGCGCTGATACAAATCAGTGCGGGGCGGAGTGTCCCTTCTATGCGTATTCTTTTTTATTGTATGCTAGTGCGATGGTCCGAAATGATACTCAATCTTCATTTTTGCGGTCTCGAGAATCTGGGGTGAGATTTCTCTTTTCTCTTCCTTGTCCGGTTTCGCATCCAGCTGGCCTTTCTTGAGCCTGTTCGTTTCCTTGAAGATGTGACTATTTGACTATAATTTGTCCTCAGGCCGAGTTGGACCACTCGATCCTGCTCAACTTCATCCAGCTGCGCTCCGACTACAAGAGTCACAAGTTGGCGAGCTTCCTCAAAGGACTGGCGTAACACCTTACCCAAGCCACCGAAATATATTGACCCTAACATTATCTAGTTGTATGTTAAGGTGATGTGTTTCAGTCAGCTAGGTAACGCTGCGTCAGTAGATGGCGTTACTTCTGCAGTTTTCGTATTTTTTTCCATTTATTCGTTTAGTGTTGAGTTCTGACCCAGTGAAATGTTAGGTGGCGAAATCTTACATACATTATCTTTAAGTTAAGCTACAATTTTGAAGTATTTACTGAAGATATCATATTGAAACATTGCATCAAAAGTTGGTGTCATTTCAATTTGTGTACAAACACGAAGCTGTCACACACACATGCGAACTAGGTTAGCTATTAAAAGAGATGCATAATTTGAAGTCTACTTCTAACTTCTAAATGGCGCATTTGGTAAAGCAGTAGCCGCCATTCTTAAAGTTCACGGTTCAAACCCAACTGCATGTTTTAATTGTTTTTACTTTTTGTATTTTTTTTTACAATTGAATTTGGCGAACCCGTCTATTTGTTACGGAATTTTCAAAAATTATCACTTTTATCAATAATATTATAATTAAGTATACAATAATTAACTTTGCACTAAAGTACCTTCCGTAAATTCCGTATTTTTTATTTTGTAAAATTCTAACAGGCATTAATCGCATCAGTGAACATGCGGCTAACTAAAAAACTACTGAACGGATTTTCATACGGTTTTCACCAATGAGTAGAGTGATTCATGGGCGTGCTTTAGGGTTTATAATTTATACAAGTATTTTTTTTGTATAAAATGGTTCAAAAATGATGATGAATGTCAAACATAATTATCGTTACAAATATAGCCGACTTGGAGCTTTCGGCGAAAACGCTGCCTGAGCCCATTGAGATATAACAAAACAACGTATGGTTGAATTGTTCCTTTTTTGTAGGTATACCGAAAAGTCCACAATATGTCATAATAATTATATTGTGTATAAAGAATTGTGTATATGTATTGTATGATTTTACAAATAACGAACACAGTACAGTAATAATAAGGTAGATTTTTCCTAAATTGCGTAGGTTCAAACTTTGTCGCATCGCGTTTGAAAGATGTAATAGCGCTTCAGGACGTCCCGCAAGCACGGCGCTGATGTCGCAGTATCCGCATATAATTATTATGACTTGTCATTTAGTTCCAATAAAATCCGCGGGACTTCATACGTATGTCAGTGACAGCTGGTGATAGCATGCGGGACACTTAGCACCTAATCGAATTCTATGTTGTTTTCGCGCCCAGTCCAGACGACTCACAGCGCATTTCTGGACATATATTTACGCGTGGTGTTTATTGTTAGGTTAGTTAGTTCAGGTTAGGACGTCTTTTTATAACGAGGACGTTAAAAAAAGACGAGGCTGGGACGTATTGAAGTAGTATTTCCATATATACGCGGCCTGAAATGGGCTGTTTCGGGGACCTGAACTGGTTGCTGTCGAACTTATTATCACGTTTTCTTGATTAAAATTCATAAATAAGTCAAATAGAAAAAAGAAAAAAGATTTTATTTAGTATTAGATCTGTCATGATGTCTGTGATGTTTGTTTATTATACATAAGAATTTCAAAATTTATCTTATTTTTTTTCCCAAAGGGCAAGGCAAAGGGAACTATGAACATACAGCCATGTCTTGTGTTTTTTTTTCTTGATGATGATTAATGAAATGATGAAACCTAAGCCCCCACCCTCGGAGCAGATTCCTACTCCGAACCCCAAACGAAGTAAGCGGCTTGTTGGCGCAAAGCGAAAATAGATAGGTACACTTTGTTTATTGAATATTCCGATTTAATAATACTATCGGGAATGTTTTCCGACTAATGTGATCATTAACCACAAAACACCACTTCGTATTGATTATTTAGATTATTCAATGAAGAAAGCAACCTTCCCGTTCCCGGTCCCACCAAAAAGTCCGCGGCAAAGAGAATATAAATAAATCTGTATGTTGGATGGAAAAACAATTAATTATAAATGACTACTATTTAGGCCGGCAAATGCAACAACTTCTTTTTTGATTTGGTTTTCCCCGAAGGGTAAGGCAAAGGGAACTATGCCCATACAGCCATTTCATTTTATGTATTGATTTTTTATTATAATATATGTGGGTGTAACGTTGAATATTTAGTTATAAGTTTTTATTTTGTTAATAAATAACGTTAGTTTTTAATTGGCAACACTAAACTACGATGTCAAAGAGGTTGGTTGTCAGATGAAATACGTGGTATTTTTGTGTGCTTAATAGAAGTATTTTTTGAAGAGAAATCGCGTACATTTCAATCAGCAAATTCCCACATCTTTTTGGGGGCTCGTCCGGGATGGCGCTAAATATTGGAATGTTGTGATTCAAGACGAAGAAAGCCGAATTATCAAGACGTAAGATACGACGAAACACAAGTCATCTACGGCAACGTACTGTTTTATCGACGGGTCGGATAGCTGCATGGTTCGTACGCTTCTCGCTAGATGTCGCTACGATCTACTTACCGACGATCGAATAATGTTGCTATAGCTTTGAAGAATAACGACATCGTTATAAGTAACGTTATCTAGGAATAACGATGCAAGTTTAAATAACGAATATTATTCTGAATGCGTACAAGATCTTCAAGAGGAACTTTTTATTGTCCGATACGACGACTTTCATTGAAGACTGAGAGTAAGATGCCACCTAAGAAGAAGGAAGAGAACGACGATAAAGAAGAAGACGGAGAGTTGGAAGATGTTGATGTTCAGATTTCTTTTCGAGATTTGGAGAAGTCGATGAATATTTTTACCGGAGATGACACGTACCCTATATCTGAATTTTTGGAAGAATTTGAAGACGTTGCTGGTTTAATGAAGTGGACTGCTGTCGAAAAATTAATTTACGCCAAAAGATTATTGGGTGGTACCGCCAAGTTGTTTTTGAGATCAATAGGAAGAGTTAAGGACTATACAAACTTAAAGAAGGCTCTCAAAGAAGAATTTGGTCCAAAACTGAACAGTGCGATGGTTCACAAGAAATTATCGACAAGAAAAATGAAGAATGATGAAACATATCAACAGTACTTCTTGGCAATGAAAGAGATCGCTTTACATGGAAAAGTCGAAGATGCAGCACTGATGGAATACGTTATCGATGGAATTAAAGACCTTGAGTCTAACAAAGTTATACTTTATGGCGCTTCAGACATTAAAGAATTTAGAAAAAAGTTGGACACCTATAGTGAGTTTAGGAAGAAGATGCAAGCAAAATCGACTGCTTCAACATCACACCAGGGAAATCGAAAATCATTTAGTCATGAAACGCCAAAGAAGAGATGCTACAACTGTGGTGATTTAGACCATCAATCATCTACATGCTCCAAAGGCATCAAGTGTTTTAAATGCAATGAGTTTGGGCACAAAGGACCTGACTGTCCTAATAAACCAAAGAAGACGCTGAACATTCTGAAAGAAGAAAAAGAAGGAGTACCATTTAAGAAAGTGAAGATAGAAGGAACAGAAGTACTCACACTGATTGATACCGGAAGTGACGCTAACTTGATGACTAAAACTGAATTTAAAAAGATAAATGAAGACGTGAAGATGTACAAAGACTCCAAGATTTGTTTGACTGGCATAGCTGGAAAAGAAATATTTACAGATGGATTTTTCACTGCCAAAGTTCAGATTGATGACTGCTACTCGGATATAACGTTTCATATTGTTGATGACAACGCCATTCCAGTTGACTCTATAATTGGAAACCCGATCTTGAAAGAATTCGAAGTGAAATTTACTAATGACGGAATATTCATGGAGAAGATACAACACCTGACGCTGCTAGTGGAGAAAGACAATAGCATTGAAGGATACGATGTAGAAGATTCCAAATATACAGCTGAAATAAAAAAGATGATCCAAGACTATAAACCTACCGAAAAGACAAAAAAGAGTAATGTGGAATTGAGAATTTTGCTTACCGACGAGGCACCGATTTACCAAAGTCCGAGACGTTTATCTCCACTGGAAACAGATGTTCTTAGTAAACAGATTGATGACTGGCTGAAAAAAGGTATAATTAAACCTAGTAAATCTGATTTTGCCTGCCCGACTGTTCTTGCACATAAGAAAGATGGAAGCTATAGAGTTTGTGTTGATTATCGCCGCATAAATAAAAAAATAATCAAAGAGAGATTCCCGCTACCACTGATTGAAGACCAAATTGATAAGCTGAAAGAAGCAAAGATTTTTACATCGCTTGACTTGAAAAACGGATTTCTACACGTTGACGTCAACAAGGATAGTCAGAAGTACACTTCTTTTGTGACCCCGCAAGGTCAATTTGAATTCATGAAGATGCCTTTTGGTTTGTGTACTGCACCTTCTGTCTTCCAGCGTTTTATCAATGACATTTTTCATGATTATATCAATGATGGCACCGTTTTAGCCTACCTCGATGATTTAATTATATCCGCAAGGACAGAAGAGGAAGCATTGAGCAAGATAAAGAAAGTACTGAAAAGAGCTGCAGAATTTGGTCTAGAGTTTAATTGGAAGAAGTGCCATTTTCTTAAGAAAGAGATAGAGTATCTGGGGTACATAATCCAAGATAATGAAGTGCGTCCATCTAAAGAGAAGATCAAAGCCGTCTCCAGTTTTAAGAAGCCTAATAATATTAAATCTGTTCAGTCATTCCTCGGATTAACTGGCTACTTTAGAAAGTTTATCCGCAATTACTCATTAATTGCCAAACCTTTGACAGACATGTTGAAGAAGGACGCTGTTTTTAACTTTGACGAAAGATGTGAAGAAGCCTTTTTGAGATTGAAAAACGTACTTACCAGTTCTCCTATTTTACGAATTTACAACCCTGACCTGCATACGGAAGTGCACACAGACGCAAGCGCGGATGGGTACGGAGCTGTTCTACTTCAACGATGCCCGAGAGACAACCAGCTACATCCTATCCATTACATGAGTAAGAAGACGACACCATCTGAAAGAAAATATCACAGTTATTATTTAGAAATATTGGCTATTGTCGAAGCGATAAAGAAATTTCGAGTTTACTTACAAGGAATTCCGTTTAAAATTATTACTGACTGTTCTGCACTAACGATGACCTTACAAAAGAAAGACTTACCACCGAGAGTTGCCAGATGGGCGCTGCTACTCGAAGAATACGACTATCAGATTGAACATCGTCCTGGATCTAGAATGAAACATGCTGACGCCTTAAGCCGCTATCCATCATGCTTTGTACTCACTGATACTACTGCACGCTTAAAGAAGGCTCAAGATGAAGATGAAAACCTGCAATTATTGAAAAGGATTTTACTTAAAGAACCCTATCAAAATTACATATTACAAAATGAAATACTGTACAAAGAAAGGAATGGTGATAAATTATTTGTTGTACCGAAGAAGATGCAGAATGAAATTATAAGAAAAAACCACGAAAGAGGACATTTTGGAATAGCAAAAACTGAGGAGTTGATCAACAGAGAATATTTCATTGAGAATTTACAGACTAAGATTAAAAAAGTAATAGACAATTGTGTTGAATGCATACTCGTGTCACACAAAAGAGGCAAAAAAGAAGGACTACTAAACCCGATTCAGAAAGGAGATGTACCTTTAGCAACATACCACATAGATCACTTAGGACCACTAACCTCTACGAATAAAAACTACAAGTACATATTTACCGTTGTAGATGCGTTCACCAAATTTACCTGGATCTATCCTGTAAAATCATTAACGACTGAAGAAACACTAAAGAAATTAGAACTGCAACAACAAGTTTTTGGCTCACCAGAAAGAATTATCACAGATCGAAACGCTGCGTTTACATCCAATGACTTCAAAGATTACTGCCAAAATGAGGGTATTACACAATACTTGATTACCACTGGACAACCTAGGGGAAACGGACAAGTTGAGCGTATCCACCAGATCATAATTAGCGTTTTAAGTAAGCTTAGTGCTGATGATCCCTCAAAATGGTATCGCAAAGTTTCTAACGTTCAACGCTGCTTAAACGGAACTTACCAAAGAAGCATTGGCATGACGCCATTTGAATTAATGTTCGGAGTGAAGATGAGAGACAAAGACGATGAACTTATGAAGATTATAGAAGAAGAAAATATTGAAAGAATGAACGAAAAAAGACGTGAAATAAGAGAGAAGGCTAAAGAATCTATAAATAAACTACAAGAAGAGAACAAAAGGAATTATAACAAGAAAAGACGAGAGGCGAGATTATACGAAGAAGGAGATTTGGTTGCGATAAAGAAAACGCAATTTTCTCAGGGTAGCAAACTTTACCCAAAATATCTCGGTCCCTACAAAGTAACAGAGAAAAAACAAAACGACAGATACGCTGTTAGGAAGGTTGGAAATTCTGAAGGCCCCATCCACACTACCAGTTCCGCTGATATGATGAAGCCATGGGTCTCCACAGAAAACGGAGATTCATCTGGGACAGATGATTAGTCAGGACAGCCGTGTGGGTGTAACGTTGAATATTTAGTTATAAGTTTTTATTTTGTTAATAAATAACGTTAGTTTTTAATTGGCAACACTAAACTACGATGTCAAAGAGGTTGGTTGTCAGATGAAATACGTGGTATTTTTGTGTGCTTAATAGAAGTATTTTTTGAAGAGAAATCGCGTACATTTCAATCAGCAAATTCCCACATATATGTCCTCTTTTAAAACACGGTATTTACCCATTATTTAAAAATGTTTAAATAAGATACGTTATTACAAAAATATTTTTCCAATATTCCTTTTCTCAGATTGTAGTATTTTTAGTTTTTTATTTATATTTATTCTCTTCATACAAAATCTCTTTATAAATTGTCACTGACATTCTATTACACTTGTCAAGTAGTCAAAGCCTTTAGAAAAAAAAAAACTATCACGCACACAAACTAACATTGACACCTCTACACGCTCAGCAAATACACTGTAATCTGCACCACTACAAATGTAGAATTGATCAAAATTGAGGGTCTGAAATATGGTACTTCTCGTATTCGGACCCTAAATTTTTGTTAGTTTGCGAAAATAATACACCAAAATATTACTATTTATCGGTTTTATAACAATATTCCTCTATCCGTTTTCCTGTAGCACTGCATCAACTTTTGTATGGAAAACGAATCACCTTAACACATATTGTTACTTGTATCTAGGTAAGCAAAGCTATTTATACACAGTATTAAAATCTATTTATACAATGCAAATCTTTTCCATTTTTTAAAACGACTAATCGGTAGGTATCTATTTTAATTTCCCTGGCTATTTAAAACGCCTTAAGCCAGAGATGCAGTAGAGTAGACTCCCGAACCAGAAAATGTAAATATTTGCCCATGCTTATCTGGGTTACTCTCGTTGAATGAACCTATTAAGTTTTGTTTCGAAATGAGTGTGATGTATCATCGAATCAGCGATAATAAGCGTAGTGTTATGTTCTAATTCAGTGGGAGCAGTTTCGGAGCGGTCCGCGTATCATGTTGTATAATGCTTGCATAGCGCGTTATCAGTGGTATCTATACGACTCCACTACGTCCATTCATAAGCGCGCCCCTCCACCGCCGAGGACGTTATTTGAATGAACGCGCGTGTGTGCGTGCGGCGCGGCGACGCAGGCGCAGCTCCGCGGCGGTGTTGCGCGCAGTGTTCCACGAGCCGGCCGGCCGACTTGTCCTGCCCGAGCGCGCGCGGCCACAGTGTAACAAACAGTGCTATGCCCACTAGTTCAGTGTGACCCCACAACGTTATTAACATTACAGAGTGCTGTGTATATTCCGCTAATCTGGATCATATCGTCAAAATCGAGAGGTAAGCACTCGCCGAAATGTTTATTTTCATTCAAGCCCAACGCCTACGCGCCGAGCTATGTCGCGATTTGAACGACGAATTTACATTATAAGTTTATAAGTTCATTCATTCGTTAGGTCCTATTTATATTATCGTACGTGTGATGTGAATGGGTGATTAGGGCGTCTTATTGTAACGTGTCGCAGAGATTGGATGTTGATTAATTGATGTGACGACGAAAGGTGGAGTGTTGGGGCAAGTGTGGAGTACGCTCCAGCTATGCATAGTCGAGTTGTTTTTGTGCGTGGTTGGGAGTCGTTATCTAGGTGAGGCGGGCTGTGGCTGTCGACCGGCCCGCGCCGGGCGTCCGCGGCCGGGTCGCTCCATTTCAAGTGGAGTTTTTATCCCGGCGCTACCTGAGTGCGGGGCCGCAAGCCGAGCCCGATAATGGCATCGCGCACCATACTTGTATGACGAGACCACCTGACAACAGGTCGAATGCTCCATACATAGACTTTATATCTATTATTGAGAAGAAACTGTACTTGATAGGCTACATCGTCGGGGGAAACATATTTAAAGCTAGCTATTTATTCCATTAACATCAAACACCGCCTCCAGATCTTAATTTTGCTGGTTTTGCGTCTAACATTTTATTACCACACAAAAACCACTCCCAAAAGTTGATTTCACAATTCGATATCGATGTAGCTAGTATTGATTTATATAATATTCTCACAGATGTATGAATAACTCTGGAATATTTCAAGACAATTAAACTCGACACAAAGCGATCAATAATTCAATTCGCATGGAACCTTCATCGTTGGAAAGGTGTCGATAAGATACGAACAATAAATCAAAAACTTTACGATCATGTTTACCGTGTACACTGTGTTTGGAAACTGTGGCAGTTGGGTTGGTAACGTAACAAAAAGTTGGCTACACGCACTGGAGCTAACTAGCAGACACCAAAAACCATTTGTCCCTAAAAATAATCCTAAATTAACCATGCATTCTTGATAAACGCCTATCTTCTCTCGTCCACTACAAGGGACTTAAACATGTAGGTATGTTGTACCCACACCTATAGCTTCCAAGGAGTGGGTGTATATGGTATAACCTTACCCCTTTGGTGATTCATGTGTGATGCTATGTGTGTGTCTTATCTTGAAACTCAAGTTTAGCCTGCGATTTAGGCATGTGTAACCGGGAGCTTTTTGTCTATTTTGATTTGGTAGATAGCTATTACCTAGAAACTTACAGGAGGCAGCAGTAACTGTCAGTACTATTCACAGGCGGAGGACAGGAGTCCTAGTACGGCTTTGAGACTACTCTGGGTACCATCCCACTCGCGTCAGACAGAGTACAGCGGGGCAGAAGGCAAGAGGGATTTGAACGACGACTGCTCTATTTTTCCCTAAAAAGTAGCATGGAGGATGCTACACCGACAAGACCGTGGCTCTTAAATTAGTGATGTGATGAAATAGTAAACATAAAGAATCTCAGAAGTTCAGCTTTCACTAGAATATCACTTTATTCCTAGCTTAACAACTGCAGTCTGCACATCTAACTGAATATTCATAGAAAGCGAATATCTAAATAGAGACAGAACTTGTTCTGTGACCGTGGCTTTAATAATCAGTACCTGATTCACTCACCCCGCTAGAACCACCAAGTCAAGGTGAAAACCTTGTAGGTTTCCGGAAAGCTAAGATAGTAGGTGGGTACCTAACCTACCTGTAAGAACACCCCATCATCATCATTAATAATTTTAAGAGTCACGCTCTTGTCGGTGTAGCATTCTCCATTCTTGTCTATCAAAGGCCAATTCTTTGACTTCCTATTCTTATAAGACACGACGTTCACCTTCTCTTTAATGTCTTCCCCTTCCTCTTTTTCCTTCTATCTTTCTTTTCAATAAAATCGTCGTGTCTTATTATGTGTCCAATTGTTTTGCGGCTTCTATCCTCAATAACTCTCAATATTTGTCGCCTTTACTCTTACTCCGTAGTATAGTGGTTAGAGCGTTAGGCACACGATCTGGAGGTCAGGGTTCGATTCCCGATGGGGACATTGTTGAAATCACTTTGTCCTTTGTTTGGTAAGGACTTTACAGGCTTGAATCACCTGATTGCAAAAATAAGACGATTTCGTGCTTCGGAGGGCACGGTAAGCCGCAGTGGAACAGCGTGGTGGAGTATGTTCCATACCCCCTCCGGTTAGTCGAGGGCAGGCCTGTGCCCGGCAGTGGGACGTATATAGGCTGTTTATGTTTTTACTCTTACTAGCACTTTTTCATTAGCAACCTTTAATAACATCCCACCGGACATTAAATTAAACTAAAGAAAACAATGACGCAATATAAGTCTTGCTTGTTACAACGTGAGCTCGAACCATTGCGATAACCAGGCAATCAAGATAAACTTATTCACCAGCAGATAGTGTCACCGAACGCCCACGAATTCAAAGGAATCACAAACCGAAGACTAATGCAGATTAGATTTACAAAAGCCCTTTTAAATAGTTGTTACATCATTGTTACCCGAAGTCAGAAAACGACTTGTAGCCACTTTGGTATTAGATTAGTGTCTTTAACCAATTGGTTAGTTTCCTAGGTCAAAGATAAATTATGAAATTCTGATTACTAAATAAAGACACATGTCCTAAAGGTGACAAAAAACGTTTTAGTTTTTCTATTTAATAAAGAAAAATGTAATAATAAGTTTTTCTATGACGTCCCAGGTTGCTCTTTCATACAAATTCCATAGTAATTTCGTATTTTGACGTTTAGTAAAAAGTAACTGATTTGATTAGTTGAAAACTACCCTATTACGGGTAGGTAGGTTTCATACCAAGATATGATGACCAACTGTATAGTAACGTCAATAACATACGTGTTGGTTGTGGGACAACTGGGGTCAAAATAATTCTTTAGGCAACTCATAAATACGATATATCTGCCTACCTATGCGCGAAAAGATAATCAGAATGAATAATTTCATGTTTTTATGGGTCCAAACCTCAAAAGGAAAAATCGAAGCCTTAGAAAATCACTTTTTGCTTTTGGAAATGTATTCAAAATTCTTAATGCATCAATTAATATGTTATAAAAAACAGCAACGGTATTTTATTGAAAGAAAACAAGTTATGTTTGAAATGTGCTTTATTAAAAACTGGTAAACCAGTCTGTAATTACGTGAGTTCGGCGTGAACCATTATGCAAATATCTTTAAAATCTTAGATAAATTCAAATAACTTTTGACATTTCGATAGATGTCGTCAGTGTAGTACGTAGGTACTTACGCTTCGTTTAATTTGCACTTATAAGGCTGACTCATTGTCACACATCGAGCTATAAGCAATATAACGTAACTGAGGTCATCTTTGCACGAAATATAATCAAGATTTCTAATACATTATTTATACTAAACTTGTGTAATAAAAGGCTAAATTCGCCCCTAAGTGACATCAATATTATCCGCATGATGTTATCCTTATCTGGTGTGATATCTGATAACTCGACATCACTCATATTATTGTTATGAAGGCAAACTAGATCTGTTTAAGCTGGCAGAGAATTCCAGCAGTAATTTGCATTTACAAACATAAATGTGCCTATATTATAATATTAAATATAGTGAACTTTATCCTAAATTCCTAACTTTTATTTTATTAAAGTCTAGTTTTAAACACCCGCGCAAAAACGCAAAACTGATTGGAACTGTATACTGAAAATTAGTGATTCGATAGTTTTCTTATCAAGAATTGAGCTATTTATTATGTGAATCATTAGCTCACACCTGTGCCGTTAGGTATATACGTACTTTAGCGATGATTTAATGAATGAAAAGTGTCATAGTGACTGCGAACTGAAAACGAGTCGGCAGGTCGCTGAGACAACTGTAGGCTGCTCCGGTCCGCCTGAAAAGAGAGCCGTACGAACACATACAATGAATTAAATAATAAACTCGAAACATTCCCACAATTGTCTCGGTTTTTTTATACTTTTCGCCTTCGACACAATACAGCTACTCTCAAGAGAAACCCGGCCTTATCAGACTGAAAGATGTTATCATTGTCATATCATGCTTTGTCAACATTTAATTAGCGAAATCTTCCATAAGTATTTGAATAAAATAATCCGTATATCTTTGTGCCGTGGTGGCCCAGTTGATTTCAGAACGCTTGCCTCTCACTTTGAGGTCGCAGGGTCGAATCCAGCTCAGGTCTAAACCAATGATTATCGAATTCATGTTTGAATCATAAGTGCTCAGCGTGATGGAAAACATCGTGAGGAAACCCACATTCCCGAGAAATGTATTTTCAGAGGTAAGTACGTGACCTAACCTGTATTGGGCTGGTTTTTGGAAGGTCAGACAAGCAGTCGCTTCTGTAAAAAACCGGACCTGTCAAATGTTCCGGTTAGGTAAGCGGTCCCAGTGAAAAACGAGATAATGCTAAGGAGATGGTGAATCCGTATACCTATATTTGTAATGGTAGGCACCGTCTTTTACTATACTGTGGTACCCACTAGATGTGGTAACCACAAACAGATTGATGAAGTAAGTAGACAGGTTAGTGTAATTTAAATCACCCATTCAATTCAATTCATAAGCTCTCGACTATATCCCAATTCAGGTAGTCAGAGGTACATCTATCACTAGATGAACTAAGTACCCACATCTAACCGAGATTTCTGTTAGACCAAGGTGGTAGGTGGTGAGCCGTCTAGCCATAGAGGCAGCCAATCAGCTCGCGACACCAAACACTTCAGGACCCCGATACCGACCCCGCCGGCGTGGTCGACGATTTCCCTCATTCAGCGCTTATCGCTATCGACCCACTAGAGTCGATTAATTCTTTCAAATATTTTTCCTCTCAGACGACGCCCTGAGCCGAGGTTCGCGCCCAACTGGGCACCCTCAGGCCTGTTGTCTTAAACGTTGTACCGGGTGAGAGCCTTCAGCGCTCCCCATTTGTCCGGCCAAGTAGTTAATGCCATCTGCGGCAAATCTACAATAAGTCACGTCAAAAAAAAAAAGGTGAGCCGTATCGCCATCTATAATGATCGAGCTGTAAGTCCGGTACTGGTGTTCGAACCGGCGCTCCCCGTTTGAGAAACAAGCCAATGAACCACAACACCACAGTGACTATTCAATTCAATGAGGGACTTTCCAGGCTACGTTCACCAAAACAATATAGATGGCGTTGTTCAGTTTAAAAGTGATTTATTTATTTATTTATTTATAAAGTACAACCACATCACATATATTTAAACATTTTACATTTATAAGGTTACGGTATTGTGACTAATATATATGACAATTACGGCGTACATAACTTATACAATTAAGGGTACTTAAGTATTTAAAAATAAAGTAAAATTAAAATTACACATCAAACTTAAAAATTAGAAATTAGAAAGATATAAGTATATGTAAAAAAAGTAAAATATAAGTAAGTAATTAATATCCGGCTCGTTCCTGGTCCAAAGGCTGGCCATTGCCATTCAACGCGGTAATGCGGCTAGTGTTGTGGGCACCTTTGCTCCGGGAACAGTGAGGGGCGGGTTATTTAATGACTAGTTTTTAAGTTTGTATTTGTGACGTATTGTAATATTGATATTTACAATAAATAAAAATAAATAAATATATCAAAAGAGGAATATGTTTATTCCATTAATATCTGTTGAGCTTTAAATAATCTAAGATTTTTCTCATATATATATTCAGCGGATGTCATATACAGCAGTGATCATTTTGTGTTTTCTCATTACTCGGGTACATAATTATTCCAAAATACAATGTAATGGCAGAAGCATAATAATATACAAAAATAAATGTTGTTTAATATTTGGATCAAATTATGTATAGAATTATGTTGCTACCTATATTGCTTCTTGATCAGAATAATAATGGGTGGAAGTTGTAACCAATCATTTATACCCAAAAAACAAAGATAAAAGATGCATATTAGAAGTTTAAACGAAGAAAAAACTTAACAACGCCATCTATCGTGTTTTTGGGGAACGTCGATTGGAAAGTCCTTCATTCTCGATTAATAGCTTTTGTGTGATCATAATCCTGCCAGTATCATTAAAACATCCATAGTAATAATTGAGCTATATCTTTGACATTCACGAGGACATCTTATATCAGCAGTATAAAATAACAGTATATAAATACCTACTGCTTATATAATTTTTAATTGCTTTCGATACTAAAATGATACCTGAGTGCCTAGGTAACATGTTCATTGTTCATAATTATAAAACGTAAGCGTATTGTGTTATGACCATGATTATTTTCTATGTGATTAAACTCACCTACACCTAAATCTTGAGTAAATAATCATAATTACTTACATACTTTGATTATAATTTTGTAGGTATTTAGATTATACAGGGTGTTAGTGACATCGTAACGAAAACTGAGGGATGATTCAGACCATGATTCTGAGTTGATAACAAGTGGAATTTTCCACTACTTAAAAACACTACTTACATGGATTTTCCAACAGGAAATTCCTCTTGATATCAACTCAGAATCATCCCTCTCAGTATTCGTTACGGTGTCACTAACACCCTGAATACTCTATGTTTTATAAAGATTTTCCACATTTATCTTCTGAATGAAGGTAAAAAGAAATATATGTACACACCTAAGTACCTATTAGTATTAGTATTAGACAAGCCAAATCCTTGCATATTTTTCAGAATCTTCTTCGTTATTATTATGAACGTCAGTGTGGTTACTCATAAATTATTATTTTGTGTGTACTATTTATATAAGTAGGTATATATGTTAGGTTATGTATATAGGTTAGGTATATATTATATTTGTAAGTATGTTATATATATTTATTTGCATGTATTTTGTTGGTGAAATTGTACTTTATTGGTAATAAGTTGTACTTATAGTTTGTACCCGCAATCTTTCAATTATTATTTTTTACATTTTACCTCACCTTATGGTTGCCTGGAAGAAATCGCTTTAAGCGATAAGGCCGCCATTTGCCATGTACTTAATTAAGAGACTTTTTGTAATTATTTATTTTTAGTTTGGTGCAATAAAGTGTATTTGTATTGTATTGTATTGTACCTAGAACATTGTATTTTTCACTAATTATACTACATAATGATTACTGATAGCATTATATGCTAATTAAACAAGTTAATTACCAGTACGATTGTACCTATTTTTGTTACGTTTTAAAAATAAGGTATATATTTTAACAATATAATACATTGCGTTTGTTGGTAGCATGGTATTGTTAAAGGCGTGTTAGACGTGATGATAGCCCAAGAACAACCTCCAGGTCCAGTGGTTGAGCGTTGGGCTCACGATCCGGATGTCCCGGGTTCAAGTCCCGGTGGGGACATAACACAAAAATAACTTTGTGAAATCTAGTTTGGTTAGGCAACTACAGTCTGATCACCTGATGGTTTGAAAGTAAGATGATCCGTGCTGCGAAAGGTACATTAGGTTGGTGCAGGTTACTACTGAAGTATGGAGTCGTTACATATGAGCCGTCAGGGGCCTTTTAGCACCTCAATAATCCATACACATACATGCGTTAAGTTTGATTTTGTTTAGCTTACTTTTACGTTAGCGAAATCGAATGCAATTTGGCTAAACCCTTAGGTACGATAGGACATCGTAACATTTTATAGATCAACTAGACATTCCAGATTTCTCAGTCAAATAAAAAAAATAAAGTAGAAATAGTTTTATTTCTGTAAATATTTTACGACAGTACATGAGGCTTCCCTGAAAGTTATCGAAGACACTTCTTCTGGTCTTCCAATGCAATACAATTAAATTTACAATATATCAACTTAAGAATAATTTAACAATTACAAACGACTGTCTGTTCCTGTGTGTGTGTGTGTGTGTGTATGTGTGTGTGTGTGCGTGTGTGTGTGTTGCGGAATATAGACAAGTAGTATGTCAATGTGTTCTTTCTGCACTTCAGTTGTTTCTGTTACGAGTACCTACGTCTGTGGGCAGTATTCGATTATTTCACCGATGGTTATATCGCCATAAACTTCGTAATGGTTATTGGGGAACGTGTTGAAACAACTCGTCACACGTGAAACTAGGACCGTGAAGTTAGATTACGTGTATTATAACATACATCTGGATACACAAATACTTAAGGTTAGAATAATAAAAATTATTAATGTAGGTAATGGATTGGCTGGTTCTCTTCTGTCGTACTTATAGGTTGTAAGGTTCGTGCCTTCGTACGTACGTTCGTACGACTGGCCTCATTCACCCTGGATTCAGGGTTATTATTGAACCACCAAAGGCATGACATGGCTTATGTAACGACTGCATATTTAAGTAAAATAGTAGCCGGGGTCGTGGCCCTCCGAAGAACGGGTCATCTAAATGTCCTAACCAAACTATGGATCACAATGTGATTTTTGTGATTTATGTCACCACCGGGAATCGAACCTAGTGCCTCCAGGTCAGGAGACCAACGCCAACCACTAGACCACGGAGGCCGTTGGTTGGTCACTTACTAATAACTTGTGTAGCTCTACTCAAATCGATAGGGGTACAGGCGTAGCTTTATGCACCTAGGTATCTATTTTCTATGTTCGGTCACGAGCATTAATAATATGTATACACTTTGGTACCATGTCACATTAACGTTTTTGACAAATTGAACTGTAAGTCTCACTAAATGTCAAATATGTTAGTGCGACAGAGTCCTAAAGTGGGTACATTATATTGCTCATGACTGTACTGTGTACGTTCAAATTAGGAATTAATCGCGATCCGTTGCAGAAGTTTCTTCTTACATATCATGAGCGAGTTAACGTTTCTTACGTTCTTATTATGAAGTCATTTATTTATTAGTACTGTCACATGGCTACCAAACTTTCCGGTAAGTTGTAGCAGAAAAGTCCCCAAACCCCACTCGCACTAATACCACTGCCTTAGCAGCTGTTAGGTAAATAAAGTTGTTATTGTAGGTCAAGAAGTGCCTAAAATTTAAAGCATCTAGTTCCCGGCGTTATAGCGTCTGACATTGAACACTAACCCATATTTACCTACCAACTTACAATTCTATTTAAAATATTCGGCCCTGCTAAATGAGAAGGAAAGTCAAGGAAAATGAATTCTAGGAATATTGTAGTAAAGTAAACTGTATAATGACGAATGTACGCAGTGCGACGGTGCTATCAGCCAGTACCCAGCTTATCTACAGCCATCTGAAGGTCACTTGTCCCCGTCTTCATTCAAATTCAACTACACGTTTTATATTTACCTGCATCTACAATGAGCACCAACCTACATAGGTTAACAGAGTATGCACGAGGGACTTAGTAAGAATTTTCAATAGGTATCCAATGCATGATTCGTATTATTGAATGAAGTTAATAGTAGCGTTTAGTACATCATATTATAACATAACATAACTTCACCAATTGGGATAGTCAGAGGTACAGTCAGAAGCAAATAGTGACAGTCAAGGTATACAGTTAGCAACATCCAGAATGTCCAATAATTAGGGACGTTCAAAGTGGCCGTATAGATAGTAACACTCTAAGTGACCAAAAACATCGGCACAACCTGCGTGTTCAAAAAGTTGGCAACAACCTAATCATCCAGATTCGCGAGACGCTTACAATTTCAAATAGCTCGGCTCAATTATGTCGTCGTAAATATGGCAACAATCACTGCGCCAATGGTATCCAAGCAGTCAAGATGTTCAAAAATATGTGGACGATTAGGTTGTTGCCAACTTTTTGAACACGCAGGTTGTGCCGATGTTTTTGGTCACTTAAAGTGTTATACTGTCTTTACGGCCACCTTGAACGTCCCTAATTATTGAACATTTTGGGTGTTGCTAACTATATATATACCTTGACTGTCACTATTGCTTCTGACTGTACATCCATAGCAAAATAAACTTAGTACCCACACGTCACCGAGCTTTCTGATAGACCAACGTTATTATATAGGTAGTAATGTGAGTAGGTATCTACATAATAAGAATGATACCAGACTCCAACAACACACCGATTGTAAATCTTGATGGAAAATATAACACGTCCTCTTTAAGTCAATAAATAGGCACCTAGCTATAATCTATTCAAATTCCCTATATCCTAACACTGATTAATGAACCTAACCTAGCCGTTTTTCACGACGATGCAAAGAAATTAAAAATAAATTACAATTTAATTCAACGACCTCTCTCGTTAACTAACATATATGGCAATAAAACATAACACACAAGATACCATAAATTTCGACGCTGATGTGCAACCAAGTTGCATTTATCAAACAAGCTAAACACAAACAGATAACGGGCAATATTAGCAGTTGCCAGACGGAATGATGACCGAAATTTCACAATATTATGCTGTTGCCTCTGGTGATGGGAAGATGAATAAAAAAAGTGTCGATCGACATCTGACGGGCTGTAACTAGTCGCAGCTGAGCCGAGGTTCGTGCACTACCGGGCGTGAGCGGGGGTGGAGGACGCCGCGGGGTGTGTGCTTGCCCATGCGCATGTTGCGTGTGTAGGTGACACCCGCGGGTGTGTGCGTGTAGGGTGCAGTACACCTTGCACGCAACGGGACCCGAGCAGGTAGACGGACCCCGCTGACATGATTTGGGACGGATCTCACTTTCTTAGCGAATATGGATTTTGAATACGCAGCCTCAACAAAAGATGGGTAGATTTATAGTTTGGAAGCAGTTCCGAAATGTTTCTGGGAAGAACTGCATGTGATTTCGTTTACAGTTTGAAGCATGTTGAAGTCTAGTCTGAGTAGACGATTCGGATCACCAAGCAGCAACAGTTTTCGGCTTCTGTAATTTAAGAGTCGTCCCAGATTTTAGTTCTCAGTTGTACGATATTTTTTATTCATTTATTGTCTGATCCTACGCTCAAATATTCCGTACTCGTGACGGGGCGTCATATCCGAGACTTATTTTTTGCAGTCGCCACAGCACCGTTGAATTTCTAATCCAACAACAGATGTTCTGCACACATTGGTACTTAATGTTTTCACAGAGACAAGGCGATCATAGCGCTATTATAAAAAATACTTACCAAGTAATCTATGCTATGGGGTGTTTGGTTCTCTTACAAATCCAACAAACTTCAGTTTAAAGTCCTGAAAAATAGGTCCCTATAAAGCAGCTTTAGTACTTCGATTCCAAGAAGTACATGGAAAGCATACAATACGGAAGTTTCACGTCAAATCTGTTCAGATAAACCTCAGCCAAACATAGCCGTATACATACATACATACATAAACTCACGCCCGTAATCCCAAATGGGGTGGGCAGAGCCACAAGTAATCAAAGACAACTTGCAGCCACTGTTGATACGAAGTCCTAAGATGGATATGATGAACCTTATGGTGATAAGGGATCAGCTTATCGCCCATAACATTAGTCCATCATGTTAGAGGACGCAATCCCTCTGTCGGTTTTTACGACATGCCCGGGAAGACAAGCAGCTGAACGTGTTCTATGTTTTTTATTTGCTCCCAGAACAGCATAGAAGCATAGCCGCATAGCAGCATAGCCGTATAAACATTGAAATTTACGTATTTATTCATCGAAACAGTTAATCTGAAAATCTTAAGTCAAGGAGCGAAATACAGTGCATTACATGTACATAACATAAAACATAAACTGCCTATATACGTCCCACTGCTGGGCACAGGCCTCCCCTCAATCAACCGGAGGGGGTATGGAGCATACTCCACCACGCTGCTCCACTGCGGGTTGGTGGAGGTGTTTTTACGGCTAATAGCCGGGTCCAACGGCTTAACGTGCCCTCCGAAGCACGGAATCATCTTACTTTTTCGGACAATCAGGTGATTCAAGTCTGAAAAGTCCTTACCAAACAAAAGACAGTCTCACAAAGTGATTTCGACAATGTCCCCATCGGGAATCGAACCCGGACCTCCAGATCGTGAGCCTAACGCTCTAACCACTAGACCACGGAGGCTGCCTACCAAATTACATGTACCTACCAAATATTATATAACGCGCTACGATTACCTATCTACGTACTGGATCACATTCGTTGATGTATGTTTGTCTACCAAAACCTAGTTTCGAATTATAGACATCAGAGTCAATATGATTCAACTAAGTAAAAAGTTTATTTCCTCTATAAAAAATAATCCATAACAAAAGACATTTGGTTTGTACAGTTTTTGAGAAGAGGCTGGCTCGTAAACTAGGTAACCTGTCATATAGGACACCAGAAAAAGTAAATAAATCACACAGTCATAAGCTCACGACTATATCCCAATTGGGGTAGACAAAGGTTACATCCGTCGCAAGATGGACTAAGTACCCACAGCTTACCTAGCTTTCTGAGACCAACGTGATAGGTGGTGAGCTGTGTCGTCTTCTATAATGGTTGAGCGAAGAGTTGAGGTATAAATTCACTCATTGGTCAAGTCCCCGATTGAGAAACCAGCCGGTATACCACAGGACCACAGTGACAAATAAATCCCTTCGAAGCTCTCTCTTCGAAAAGTTAAGCGTTAGTTTGGTAGGTACACCAAACTAACGCATGCATGCATGAAATGAGATCTTTCCACCCGCCGAACGAATCTCGAATCGCTTCCAACTCCAACCAATCTATCGCGGTATGAATATCACAAGTGTATGCGCTCATCACGTATGCCAATCGACATATCGCTCTATACGCACGGGCACAGTAACAATTCAGTCCAAGTACTAAATATAGTACAAAATAAAACGACTGTCGCTTGCCCTTCATTCACATATATTTCCCACCACCGTATGTCTCTAAACTTAGTGTCGATTTTGGCGTGAATTGCGTGGGCAGGGTAATTGGTCGACTCGCTGCGCCCGCGCACCAGAATTTTTAATTATGAATTAATTAGTAACGATCAACATCACAACTTGCCTAATCCCGATTACTCAGTGCAGTTTCGGACTATTGTTGGAAGGGCTATTGTTTGAGTTTTATATTTTTTTAATAATCTAGCAGAGGATTTAGCCATGAAGAGCAAAAGCTTTAGACCATTCAAATCAATCTCCATTTTTTTGTATTAAAATATAAAGTCATTAATCGTCCTAAATGTACTTAAATGAAATTCATTCTTAGATTAAAAACAAAAACGAGAAGTACATACCTAACTAAATAAAAATTAAAAACATCAGGATGTCGACTTTTAAAGAAGAAGAATAAAAATAAAATAAATTTATAGCCAGTAACGCATTAATTTTAAAATTATTAACATACACCGTTATGAAAACATGCAACCTTACGATTTACAATACAATGAACGTAAAAATAAACAAAAGCGTGATGTAAATAATTATACACATTATGCATCCTGAGCCCATGTGCGGGGTCGATGACTTTGATAAATATTAAATTTATCGTCGTATCCAGCTGTATCTACTACACAAAGACAAATAAATGCAACCAGATCTATATACTTACACTCCTGCTCGCCTTCTTTCTACTCTTTCTTGAAAACGAAATTAAAATAGTCTCGAATACGGAAAGGACGTATAGAACAGACCATAAAAGTACTACTGTAATTTTATAATGATTACAATACAATACAACCTCAATATAAAGTGAAATTTCTTGCGTGGTTAAGAACTGAATATTTCATACTGCCTATCGTTTCCGCAATATTGTAGAAGACAACAGGGTCACAATCCAACTACAGCTAACATAACGAGCATGAAAAGGGCCTTTGGCAGCTCAAATCCAGACATCAGTGTTGGTGAGCTCGGTCATCAAACTTGCAACCCACACGACAGAAAATGACCTAGTAGAGTCACTACACTATACAGTTCATGATCAAAATCGTTCGATCAAAGAGAATGTTGGTATTATGACGAGTGTTGCTGGCTATTTTTAAACGGACGTTCTTGAATTTTACTTTTTGGAAAACGTCTGCTGTCGTTGGACAAATCAGCACACATATACGTCACATTTCTTCGGAGACCCCTCAGGCAAGGATAGTTTGAACTTTAGAGCTTGTAACATTAGTCTTTCATATTGAGACGATAAAAGAAAGTTTCTACCACACACCTGTGCTTTCTCTTACTAATCTTATGGCAAAGTAGTTAATGCCGTCCGGCCAAATAGTTAATACCGTCCGGCCAAGTAGTTAATTCCGTCCGGCCAAGTAGTTACTGCCGTCCGCCCAAGTAGTTAATGCGGTCCGGCCAAGAAGTTAATTCCGTCCGGCCAAGTATTTACTGCCGTCCGGCCAAATAGTTAACGCCATATACGGCAAAGCTTACAATAGGTCACATCATAAAAATAAACTTTCTAAAATCAGTGGTATAGATCCCTTAGACTATCGCAACGTAACACCATGTACCTACCTACTTATTAACCCTATCCAAAACACTATAGGAACCTAAACTTCTGACTATTTGTGTCCACCCACCCAAATGTATAAATCATTATGCAAAAGTGCATGTGAATTATATTGTCTTGATATAAAACTCCCTGAATTACCATATCTGTTTCTCATACTGTGTCATCTGTAATTAATTACGTATTGGAACTTTCTTTATGCAAAACAAGTGTACAATACGTTCACTCTAGTAAGTATTCATGACTTTTACTCGTTATAATTTATTAATACATATATAATCTCACATCAAAATCACAACTTGACAAAACACACATTTAAATATCTGTGTAAAAATAACAAACAAAAAAATTACGGAATAAAATCTGTGTGTGTGTGCAATAAATATGGTACATTAGATTGCAGATTTTATAAATAAAAAAAACAATAATGACAAATTATCGAAAATTTTCGATGTAATGGAGACAACAGCTGCTCGAACGGGTCAACGGCCACACGCACCGAGCCGCGCGCCCCGCTCCGCACGCCCCGCTCCGCGCGCCCCGCGCCGCACGCCGGCGGCGGCGCGGCGGCGGCGCGGCCTACAAAGTAGGCACTACGAACCGATCCTATTTCTTTCTCTGTCTATCGTAAATTTATAAATTTATTTTATTCTTATTCTTAAATGGACGGATAATCAACAGGCATAAAATTTATGGAATACACGTCAATTTTAAGCAGAAATCTAAAACAACCGACAGAATTAAGTTGACAGCACACGTCAAACGGTTTGCATACCAGCGAGATACCTTTTTGATTCGACCGGGTTATTCATTCATTTACTCATAGGAATCGGGGCCATTATCTACCTAAAACAGTTGAAACAGTAAATAATTGTATTCTTTGTTGTCATTAGAATAACTAACAACCAACTAACACAACCACCACAGATTAGGTAATTAGTTACCTACTATGTCAACCATCCACCAACTTAGTATGTAAGTACCTACGCAAAACCTCGCTACACAAAAATCGAGCGAGATCGCGTCTAGAATTGGGCGGACACTCCGCCAGAGTGTTGCCTATCGATATTCTATCGATACCTAGTTAAAAAAAACCAATAGTAGGTACCTATCGATAGATCTTTTAGATCAATACCCATTATTATTACAAAGCAAGACCTATCGGTACTATCGCTAGTATCGATCTAAATGTACTATCACTACTTTCGATAGTTTAGACAATTTTCAAGTTCAACAATTGATAATCTACCTATCGATAGTTCGGCAACTCCGCCGCGTAGGCAATGTCTGCATGTTCAAAGAAAAAAATTGTCCGAGAGGAGTGATCTTATTTTTCTTGTTACATGTTGGTACCGAGGTACTAAGTACTAAGTTATTCGTGGTTTTAAATCTCATTGTTAAATCATCAGTAAAGAACTAATTAAACCTATTCTGTTCTGTGTACAATATTCATGTAACGGCTACGTGCTTACATAAGTACCTAGTAGACGGGAGCAACGACTTAACGTACCTTCCGAAGCACGGATCATTTTACTTTCGGACAATCAGGTGATCAGCCTGTAACGTCCCAACCAAAGGCCTTATAAACAGATTTTTGTGATATGTCCCCACCGGAATACGAACCCGGACCCTCCGCATCCCATCGCTCAACCACTGGACCACATAGGCCAAGAAGGTTCTAAGACATAATTAAAGGATCCTGGGACGCAAGACCTCCGAGTTAGGGCTTGTTTGATCTGTCTTGATGGATACTCGGACGTGAATAGCCTCACGGATCAAGGGCAACGCGCGCCAATAAAGTAGGCATTACGAACAGATACTAGGTATTTCTTTGAGTTGATAGGTATCAAGTGAAGTTTCCTGTCGCCAAATTCATAAAAAAATTAGATTTTTTTCAGTCCCATATTGTGTTTTAAGCTGCATAGAACGCACATTTAAAATAAACAAATAAAAATTACTAATTATTAAATTTTATCAATGTCATCAATAATAATAATAACGTATCTACAACTTCAGCTATGCGCAGGTGAATAGCCGGCGCACGGGTCAAGGGCAACGCTCGCCAATAAAGTAGGCATACGAACAGATACTATTTCTTTCTCTGTCACTTGCACCATAAACATACTTCTCTCTCTCTCTCTAGTCGTCGGCTCGACTCGGCCGCGGCCGGTGCGTCGTCGGCGCCCTTAGTCGGCGCCTTTGATGCTTTGCGCTAACGCCGCCGCGCGCTTCCGCTCAGTCGAATACTAAGCTTGACCCGAATCGCGTGATGTTTTTCGAGGATATTTTTTTCGTGTTTGTGAGTGTTTGTTTCATTCTGTAATGAGTAGTGTCGACTATGATGATAGATCATAGACCATTTACTGCGCAAAAGTATGGAAGATTGTTGATGTTTATTAAAGAGCAAGGTGTTGTGTTTGTGAGTGCGTGTGATACCTACCTACCGCGGAGGAAACGCGATGTTGCATACCTACGTGACGTGACATGTTCTAGGGTACCTACCTAGGTACTTCATCCGAAGGAATAACAAAAGGTAAGGCAAGAGTAGGGTTTTTATTGTTAATAAGTTAGGAACGTTTTAATAACTGGTAGGTAGGTACCGTGCGTGAAAAATCGTGGCAGTAGGTGTTCTACTTCAACAAACAACATTTTTAAACGTTGAACCACTAAGCATCTAAATACAAGAGAATGAAAACTCCTACCTAGATATCAACATCGTATCACGCACGCGTAACGTAGCCGCGCGTAAGTTTAGCGTCTGTGTGGCGCGTTGTTCGACTTACATTGCGGCACAGTAAAAATTGAAAATCTTAATTAAACATTTTATCAAAAGAGATTCTCAAAAGAGAATGTTTTTTTTTAGAATAACCCGTATTATGTAAATCCATATGACAGACTGTAGGTCTCTCGGTTAGAGAGAAGTATGTTCTTTGGTTTAGGTGTCGGCCGTTATAGCTTATTGAGAACTGCGAAAAGTGGAGAGATGAAGAGAGGCGTTTTCTCAGAAATGTTTTTATATTATATATAGGTCAAAAGTGGAAGCCTTTACTGAATACTATTAGTTTCAGTGCAACTGCACCATATCTGTTTTTTGAGAATATGTTCTTTTGAGAATCTGTCATTATGAGAATAAAGCACTTAGCAGTCCTCTGTCGGGCATAGCCTAAAAGCGCGATATAGCTCAACACAACACAATCAAAACAGTTTTAATTGACTGCGACATCAAAATACGAAAAGAATGCGTGTTCATCAGCATTCCGCAAGTCAAGCGCGGTGGCTGTGTGGGTGTAGCACCACGCTCCAAGGTTCGATACCGCGTGGAATACCGAGTAGGTTGCCTATTGACACATTATATTGATCGCTAAACGGTTGATATTCAAACAACAGTAGCTAGTAACTTGAAATAATTTTCGATTAAATAAGAAATCGAAACCAGAAATTGTACCCCAGTACCAGTATAAGGTATACTCTAACAATGTCCCAACTACTGTTTACAGAAACTTCTCCCTTTTTACGGCAAAAAACATGGTCTTTGTCTAGGTACCTAAGTATTAGCCACTTTCCTTCAGGCAGCATGTAACTTAACATCAGTACCTACAGAAATCAGGCAAAGTTCACGAACAATTGTAAATCATTAAGTACCTCTTCTAGTAAAGTTCTATTGAATACCAAAGACCCTTCTTGACTATGATATATCTCTAAAATCCTACGGCCCTAAAGCTAGGAACTAGACTTCAGCGAATCTGATTTATATTTAGAACCATTAATACACATTCACAGAGAAAGCAACGCCCCATTGATTGTTCAGCGCGGACTGTACAAAGCTCCGTCTGACTTTGTTTCACACATTAGTCACAGAGTTATGAATGGTTGACGCTAGGGGATAGAGGGGGGTTAGGGATAAATATAGACACGTCTGCAACAGGTGGTCGACTCACCCTTCCTACACCCACGCTTATATGGAACTCACGGTCTATTCCCAAGAGCCTCATTTCTAATCCATTCCCGTTTTTCGGGACGAATTTTTCTTGCCTTTTGGAAAAGCAAAATAGCACACGCACAGCATAGCGGTGGACAACACAGATCAACTAATTTGCATGACTGAAGACAGAAACACATGGACAATAAAAACACATGGTCGCGGACCTCCCCGGGATGCTATTGGCACTTGGTGAAGAAAAAGAAAATAGCATTGATTTGTGAAGGGGAAATGCGATTAGGTTTACAGGTTTTTGATTAAAAACACAAGTACATACTATGTTTGTCGTACATAATATGTTTCCTTAAAAGTATTCTAACACAGGTGTCGAATTGTGTTCAGTTCTTAGAGGAGATTACTGTGAACTATTAAGTGTCTTGCATCCATTGTGCTTTTTATGGACACTTGTAATGTCAATGTCGTCATAACGTATCTACTCGTATCGAACATCTGCTTATTGACCGAGACTATGAATCATTGTTGAGATATTACACTCGTATAGCTATTAGGTAATCCGTTTACTACGATGTTTCTGAGAGTAAACAAATATAACTCGTATAAGTTATTGGTTTACATAGATTAAAATATCTACCTATTTAATATCTGATTTTAATTATTAATTTGTTGGGTTGATGAGGTTGGTACTCCTCACAACCCACACGATAAAAGTAGAAAATTATTAATTCCACATTTAAAACTTCACGAAATAATAGTAACATTGCTTCTCGTTTAATTTTTAATGGGAATTAAGCAAAAAGTGAGAATAAGAATATACCAAATTACGCGTGCAGAGTTCACTTGAGACGTAGTATTATTCCTTATTCTGTCTTGAGATAAGACACGTCTATGAAAGTGAAATCTCTTCGACACTTTCCCGGTAAGAACACATCAGAAAGGCTAATCAACTTGATTAAGTAAATGCTAATTGGTCAGCCAGCATTATCTATCTAATTTATTCCAATCACAACTCTTGATGGTCTCCTACTAATGAACTTCCACTGGGTCAATACAAACACGGATTTTGTCACGTCGAGTCCGATAATGATATTATCTATGGTGCGTGGAAGAGCTTGGAAACTTAAAAAAGTCACCCATCTATCAACCGAACGCGTTGAGAGTACAGTAAAATTAAGTAGAGTTAGGATTCAATATGAATTCTAACTTTACATTCAATCGTCTCTCTAACATTATCCCGTTTTTCAGAGGGTCCGCTTACCTTACCTGAAGATTTGACAGGTCCGGTTTTATACAGAAGCGACTGCCTGTCTGAACTTCTTTGATAATCATTTATGATCCAAACATGAATTCGAAAACAAGTTCGACAATGGTTTAGGCCTGTGCTGAATTCGAACCTGCGACCTCAAAGTGAGAGTCATGCGTTCTACCAACTGGGCTACCACGGGTTTACATTCAATATATAATTTTACCCTAACCGATCTGTATTAAATATGTTGAAAGTCTGTCTTGGTGAGGTTGTTCATTGACCCCCCCACACACACACACACACAAGAGAAAAGCTCCGGACAAGTGTACGAAACAAAAAATAAAGTTGGTCTAATTTGAGTTGATACATTGTTAGAGTACTGAATACTGGTTTTACACCATGCCAAGTAACCGTGTCCCTTCATCCCTGAACCTCCTCCGACGGATATCAATGCACCTTGTCGAATGATCGGGAATTATCCACGTCGCGCGGAAGCGGAAAGGGATGTGACACTTCTTTTATTTTAAAAACTTCGTAGTTCAAAGAAAGAGCTGAGCATTTTCTGGATACTTTCTTTGTCTATAGATCACATGGATGACGACATATTGTACTTATTCTTAGAGATATTTTCCTATTGTATGTTTTATTTCAAAATTGTAGATGTCAACAACACCTTCAGTTGGTTCCGGCCTTTGTGCGGGACTGGACAGATTCGGGATTTGACAGGTTCTGGATTCGACAGATTCTGAATTCGACAGATTAGTAGATTGGGTAGATTCTTGGATTCGACGGATTAGCTATACGACATAGTACCTAATAGGAATAGGACGGAAATTGGTGACATATTTATCAAAACTTGACGGTAGTAGGTACATAATATAGAGTTGATATTACCGTTCACTAAAATTTATTTTATGTTATAGTTTTATCTGTAATCATATTCCCATATTCCGACCAGCATCATTGTTTTATTTCTTAATATTTCATTATTTACATTCAGTGCCAAGAAACGATCGATCTATCGGTAGGTAGCATTGGAGATATTAATTGTGTGCATATGCATTATGGCTGTTATATACCTCATATGCACTCCACTGTTGCCAGACGCGTTTCTAAGAAAAGTTCGCGCACTCTGTAACCTTAGCTTTGAAAATATGAACACTTGCTAACATGAAACTCCTAAGCACAACTGCTACATTGTTATTCGCATTATTTTAATATTGTAGCAAGATATTTACATTAAGAAGTCAAACAATTGATATCGGATAGTCAAATGAAGTAGTATGAAGAAGAAGAAGAATGAGGAACTTTCCAGTCTACGTCCCCAAAAATAATATTGATGGCGCTGTCTAGATTTAACGTGATAATTACCTATTTTCTCATTACTCGGGTAAGTATATAATAATTCAAATAATAATAAAAATAAATAAATAAATAATAATTCTAATTATAATAATTCTTGGTTAGGGGAGCTTAAGCTGGATATATTATCACCGCAGGGTATTTTATTTTTGTCTGCCATACGCAATAATAATAATAATTCAAAAATCTAATGTAATGGCAGGAGCATATATAAAAATAATTTTTGCTTGATAATAATATTTAGATCAGTATTGTATAGAATTATGTTGCTAACTATATTGCTTGTCTTTTTTAAGATCAAAATAATAATGGGTGGAAGATGTGTAGTGACTGTGTGTAATAACAGGGGTCATCATTTATACCCAAAAACAAAGATAATAGATGCATATATGACTGTTATCCATGAAATTAAGAGGTTAAACGAAGGTAACCCTGTGCAGCGCCATCTATATTTTTTTGGGGAACGAACCTGGTAACTCCTTCATTGAGAATACAACGACAAAAGCGTGGCTCTTTAGTTAATGAAGATTAAAATTTATCTTTTTTTCTCGCTCTTTGTTTGGGCTTCAATATGGTCAAAACGATACTATAAAGCTTATCGTCGTATATATAATATAAGGTATTCAAGCTCATAAATACAATATATAAATAACCAATAGAAAAATAAACATTGGTAACTTAATGTACACTTGCTATTTTTAACTCAAGCTGCAAATTATGAGTAATCGCTCGCACTGCGTCTATGTTTCAATTACACATTCCTAGCCTCACTTAATAAAGCTGAAAATAAGTGAAATGTGAGCGTATCATCCATCATAATTTGCCGCGCGGCTGGCATTTCGTGCGCCCGCGACCCTGAATGCGTCGGGCTAAATTTAGCGACGCAAGCGCAGCCCTTCTGTTAACCCCACAGTTCATAAAGAAAAATAGACAGATTTTACGGCTTGCCCTAGATGGAATTTGTTTCGTTGCTGGGCAATAAATGTCTGCATAGTTATTTCTTGTAAGAGTTGCCAAAGCTTCTAACGCATTCTGGCTGAATCGCTGGTATCCCAAGCTAGTACCTTTCAATTTTGCTCATTGTAGAGAAAACGTAGAGCGATGTCTTTGCCTTCTATCTTATTCTTTTTTCCGGAGTTTTTTACGGAATGTATATGATAGAGTGAGAAACAGTGTGATAAACAAGTTGTGGTGAAGACGAAAAAGTGACTAAGATTAAGAACAGAGTGTTAAGTTGGTTTGGACACGTAGTTCGGATAAATGATAATAGGCTTACGAAAGCAGAATGTGGAGGAAGCAAGAGAAGTGTGTCAGGATCGAAGTAAATGGAATTCCATATTCTCTGCTTACCCCGGTGGAAATAGGCGTGAATTTATGTATGTATGTGTTTACGGAATGTCTAGTTGCTTTTCAGTCTGTGGTGAGTTAGTCCATAGACAATAACTCACGGTGTTTGGACTTAGGCCGGCGATTGCTTGAATATACGCCAATAGCCGCGATTTTAATGAGGAATCCGAAATACCGCAGAAAGCGGTTAATTTGGTACGCGTTTAATGTCGGTCGTTTTATTTGAGAAGGCAACGCAAAGCTGGGCAAATGAAAGTGAAATTACTAAAAGTCAAAATGCTGAAACATTTTCGTCTTGTTCATAAGTTTATTATTTGATTGTGTCCTTGTGATACCTACAAAGTCTCTTCCATCAATAAATAAGTAAGTAGGTAAAGGAAATATTTTTATCGAGCTACCCACTCCACAACTTGATACCTAGGTAAGTACCTATATTTCTATCCCACCATCATCAGCCCATTAACGTCCCCACTGCTGGAGCACGGGCCTTCCCATGTGGATGGATAGGAAGATCGAGCCTTAAACCATCACGCGGGCCCAGTGCGGATTGATGGTTATTAACGACTGCTAATGCAGCCGGGACCAACGGCTTAACGTGCCTTTCGAAGCACGGAGGAGCTCGAGATGAAAACTTTTTTTTGTAGTCACCCATCCTATAACCGGCCTTTGCGAAAGTTGCTTAACTTCAACACGCTGCGCCACCGAGCTCTTCAAATATATTTCTATAACAACAGTTAATCATCAATATTAATAACATACATATATCGGATCACGACTATTTCCCATTAGGGTAGTTCATGTAAGACAATTAGTTCTCTAGCAATACAGCTATACTTTTAATTTCATACATTAAACAGGACCGAACGAAAACACAAAGAAATAAAAAATGTTTCAAACATTTCTAAAACATCATTTTTTCGTTTTTGTCTCAGGTTCCTTATAATCTGGCTGTTCTTCAGGGTTGTGCGGCCAGAAGGAAGGCTTGTTTACTGGGTCTATAGCAACATCAGGGTACATGTCAAAGAACGTCTCCATGGTCATATCCTCGAACCTCGGCAGGGCTTTTATTCTGTTTATTTCCTTTGTAGCCCTGAAATATATTGATGGTTACTTATTTTGAAGACAATTTTGAAATTAATGTCCGAGTTTTCAGGACATTCCACTTTTTTTGGTTAACAGGTACCTAAGCAATCTAATAAATTGACAAATAGTTACAGAGGTACCTGGTACCACATAACGACAAAGTGTAGGTTCCAAACGCCGAATAAGTATAGGGTAGTTAAAAGTTCACTTTTGACAACAATGATAGTTTTTGGTACCTAAAGTTTAGCTGTACAGTGTTACATTATAAGTATACACATTTTCCATCATTTTCTGGATCTCAAACTCATAATTTTCCGATTCCCTGAGTAACACAAAAGTAAGTATGTACAAATCACTCGCAATCGAGCTCATGATAAATATGAGAAACACTCACGTATCAATTTCTTTCTGCTGTTCAGACACAAACTTCTTGATGTCTTCTTGCAACTTCGCCCATTGGCTGTCGACCTGACTGGTGAGGGTGTCTGCTGGGAAGGGTGCCTTAAAGGCTTGGTAGGCCGTCTGGAAGTTGTCCACCAGGCCTGGGATCGGGACTATCTTCTTATACTCCGCCCAGTCGATCGGCGGAGGCTCAGGGGGGTTAGATTCCACACTTTAGGATGAGAAATATTAACAATAGGAAACGTAAACAACAGTGCATTGCTGGGCAGACCTCCCTTCTATTGATATAGGGGTAGGGAGAATAATCGACCGTGATGCTCCATTCCGTTTTTGCATTAAAAAAATAAAATCAAGCAATGTTTCGGTGGGCAATAATACAAAAAAAAGTAATTTTTTTTGTAAGTAAACAGTGCCTTTACAAAAATGCTCCGCCAAACTATAAAATAGATTGTTGGCAGAATCAAACTCCCGTAAATTATCTAACAACTGTTTGACATTGAATGAAATAAGTAGATTTATAACATGCATAGTTCGTGCTTTGTTTTAGAAGAAAAGCCTATACAACTAGAGAAGCTGTTGTCCCATAAGCAAAGCAAAATTTCGCTATATTTCCCAATAACTAAGCTGTCTAACCGTCTGAAGTAAGCGTCCGATTTAGCCTTGAATGCGAAGAACTTGCCCTTCTGATCTGGTGCCACCAATTTCTCCAATTCTACCCAGTTTATACTTGGCTTAGTGAATCTCGACATTTTATTACATTAATTTTATAAATTACAGGCTCAAATTCGTTACAAATCCTGATTCAAAACTTCACTGCAAAACTCGATTGCTGTCATTATTATTGTCAAAGATACTGTGTCTATGACATCTAAGACTTCCAAGTATGGCGTGTTCTGTCAAATTATAGGTAACTGTATTAAGTTTTTACTTCAATTGGACCCATATTTTCTGAAATGAACTGAACAATAATAATAGATAGTATATTTAAATGCAGAAGGTAAAATTTAACAACAAGAATAACCCGTTGAATATTTGCTTGCTGACTTATTTGCTAGATGAATTAAGTATTGGTATCCGCAATAAACACTGTCTAAATATTTGATTTAGACAGTGTTTAAACACTGTCTAAATATTTGATTTAGACAGTGTTTATTGCTAATTTTGCAAATCTACTAACTAGATTTGCAAATCTAGCCTATCAAATATGGGTGGTCAATGTCATTCCCCACAAAACCTCTTTTCACTGAGACAAAGAAATGCTTTCACTGATCAATTCAGTACCGGAGCAGAAATAAAGCGATTACTGGACACGCGAACCCGTCATGCGAGCGTGCGTGCGACTGTTGCCATGCACATGGCACGTCTGATGTCTGTGTGGCTGTAGGTCGGGAACCTTATCCTTCTAATTCATTAGCATCTGTTACAAGGAGCAGCGACCTGTCTACAGAGATTGGAGCGAAAATTCCAGAAATATTTCTCATATTTCTACGAGTATTTCTTCCCGGAAAGTTCGGCCTATGTTATGAAAATCGCGGGCCAACTTCGTCTTCTATTGTAGCGACTATTTTGCGTCCATATTACAGAATAACATGAATCATGTCAGGGGCCTATAGCGGCTCAGTAATAACCCTGACACTAGGGTTGAGGGGGTTGGTAATCCACCTCACACGATACAAGAATTACAGAATAGACTATGCATTTAAAGAGAAACCTAAAGAAGAAGAAGAAGATCTTGAAGATCTTTTTGGGATATGGTACGCAATAAATTTTATAACAATAATAATTTAGTAATAAACTTATTTATTAACACAAACATTTACAATGTTAAAATGAAAAAATCCTATTTAGAGACTCAGTTTGTGTAGGTTCTCATTGGAGTCACATTTGTCTCCTTAAAGAGTTCGACTCTTAGCTTCATTCCTCCTCCATCTTCATTCAGTGATAATGTTCAACCCTCAGGGCAATGCAAATCAAAGGTTCCCAGTTCGGAGAAAGTAAGCTTCTTAGGTTCCTTCAACCACACATTAACACGCGAATTTAATTCTGCAGACAGGTATGATAAACCACTTGAAATAAAATGCGCTGAAGAATATTTATTAAAAGTTGTTTTAAAAATTTGAATGTACTATTTCCATTGCGTATAGGTAGCGTATAAGTTTTTAAGTATTCTGTTTCATGGACTTTAACCAAAGAATTTGGTCCTTGACTTTAACGCTAAATAATCTTTCATATTTGTTTTTTTTTTTATAAAGACTACTTACCTACTTTTTTTGGCATGTTACGTTAGATGCGCACTGCCTCTGATTGGTTTAACGAATTAGATAAAATATCTCCATGATTAGATAGCAAACGTTTTATTTTACACAGTGTCCTAACAGACATTTACGTGAATGTAAGCGGGTCTACCTTCAACTAGAAATGATGTATTTTCCATCAATTATTTACCTAATAAGATACGTAACATGAATGAATATTATTTATCAAAGAAACAAAAACAACTAAGATATTTTTATACGTTTTCGATAAGATAATTAAAGGAAAATTTTTGTGTTAAGGACGATGTACCTATGCATCGTACTTGCACAACGTGATAAAATTATATGCAACTCATTGTTTCGTTTTTCTTAATTAATATATAGTTACAATAATTATAAATAAATAAAATAAAGAGAATGCCTTTATCAGTTTTGGATTTTTAGTAATTTACATTATGTATTTTGACCCAGGATACTAGGAATTGAAGTATTGTATCTAGACATTTTCCGGTCATTGAACATGTTACTAAATGTTAATGTTGTTGTATGTGTGTTGTTAATGTTAATGTGATTGAGGGGAGGTCTGTGCCCAGCAGTGGGACTTATATAGGCTGTTTATGTTTATGGTATGTTATGAAAACGTTGATGAAATAACGAAGTAAAATATAACGATTGGCGCCTTGATTGCAATATAAATAATATGCAATAGCTTAATTTTCTTGTATTAGTATATCTTAGATTGTTGACGATAAATAAGTAATATATTTATTTACCATATTTTTGAAGATACTGGTTTTACACGTGGAGCTCTGCTATCTCATGGTCGACATTAATCTTGTATGTTGTTTCATGCTTTCATGTTCCGATAGAGGCGATAGATAGCTTCAAACATAAACAAAACGTGTGCAGCCTCGTCTAAAAGAAAGGTGTAGGTAACTATAATTTTATAATTACACATGTCTATCTTAGATATATTTTTAATCCACCATGCTATAGGGAAACCTACTGAGATAAGCCTCTGCTTATCTAATAATATGCAGTAAGGTTCCTTTTTTACCTTTTTAACCTTACTGCATATTACTATAGTACTCATAGTGAAAATAATGATATTGTATCTCCACTGGCTACATTATGACTTGCTAGAGCTTTTACTTTTAAATAATCTGTACCTATTATACCACAAATGTGGTCGTAACGCCTTTTAAATATGCCTTTTAAAAACCAAATCTCATTTTATAGAAATTGGGCCTTACGGAGACGGCGTAAAATGATTATAAGATTACATCGCCTAGCGCGAAAGAGAGGAGAGATATGTCTCTTTCGCACTAACGGTATACAGCTTAGCACGAAAGATACGAGATATGTAATTTATATAGGTATAACTAGCTAATTGACATTACAATGGTATTAGGCAGCCAAATTACTAAATTGTATAACAGTATTTTTTTTAAAGTGAACGTCTAGGGAAAGACGTCGCCCTGTGCCGAGGTTTTTCTTGCAGCTTCTTATTCCAGACTATACAGGTTGCCGAGTGTTAACGACGGCCTCCTTGTTCGTCCTAAGTTTTGTTTTTTTAAATATACTTATCATGTTCTGTTGGTTTTTATAAAATGACAGTTTTCGTTCAATATTAAAATCAGCTTATAATGTTTTGCTTTCTCGATCTTTTAATTTCATGCACTCTGAACAAGAGAAGCTGCAGTAGTTTTAGGCTTTTTTTTGACGTGACTTATTGCAGATTTGCCGCAGATAGCATTAACTACTTGGCCGGATGTAGTTTTAGGCGGATGAGACGCTTGTTATGTAAAAAATGACGATTATGTTACCGATTCTATTCAGTAGAATAACGATATTTTTGATTTTGAATTTGATGTGCATAGTCGGCTAAAGAGTTCGACCGGTAAATAACGTGAAATCCCATCCCAGTGCACACCCTCACCACCCCACGGCCGTGACGGCATCAGTATAAACGTTACAAACAAATCGACACGCAGTTTCAATTACAAGACAATATGTCTCATCGGCCGTATCCGGCGGATATGGTCCGGGCACGGTGGCTCACTCGCGCCGAAATCTGCCGACGAAATGTTTACTATGTCTAGGGTGACGGGGTAAATTAATCAGGAGATAGCATTAGGACTTCCGTGGATTAAGGAAGATCCTACTTATATAAGTGTACATATTTTACAAATATATTTTATTGAAGTTTTCCACTTATATTTCGCGTGATAAGTATTTAGTTATCCAGTAACTTTCAGCGTAGAAAGAGTGGACGAACTCCATAATTCAAGAATCGCTAAAAAAAACTTCCGAACTAATAATTGCGATTTATATCAGAGATTTTTCACCAAATTGGTACTGTATTGTTTATTCTCGTCAAAACATTCAAAAACATCACAACGTCGAGTCAAAATCATTTCTTCTTCTCTTCAAAAAGAAATGCTTATGCTCCGTCCAATTCGTTCACTATCATCCTACACGAAAGGACCATCCTAAACCAATCCTTGCTCTTGCTCTACATGGCGTTTGATATCCATTATTGTATCGTTGTCTGGTTATTTCGGAATCACGTGCCTTAGGACTTCCGCCGGATCACCTCGTTACCTTTGAGAAGTGTTAACTAATGTCGATAGCTTTGATGAGCCGTCGCTTCTAAGAACGGCAGATTAGTAACGACAAAAATAATTAAGTGTAGGGATTATTTTATTATGATGACGTTCAGTAGACCCTTTCGACTGGTAGAATTAGGGTTGAATTAAATAAGATAAAAATAGTCTTTTTCTTATCGTGTGGGTTGTGAGGTGGAATACCAACCATGGTGTCAGGGTTATTATTGAGCCGCCAAAGGCCCCTGACATGGCTCATGTAACGGTTACAAAAATAGTTATTTCATGCTATAAGTTACAACACATCTATGAAAAATATCGCATCTAAAAAGCTATTTACAGATTGTAAGAAAAACTCAACGAGATAAAAAAAATACTTAGGTATCTACCTACTTTTAAGCCGCGCCTGTTCTTTCTTATAATAAGGGCTATAAAATATTTATTCTAGATTAATATCAATTCCACAGAAGCTACCAGACTAGGACATAAATAACAGAAGCATCGCACGTCGCTTTGAGGGCATAAAAAATATAAAACCGCTTGATAGACTTGATGCATGGCAAGATGAACTGGTTCGCCCTCTACTCTGATCGACAGGCACTTCCACGGATTCGTCTTCTGTCCCTTTCACTCTTGTTTAGGTCCGCCGCGCGCCGTATCTGTTTCCAAAATAAACTGAAATAAAATAAATAAATACTTTTTATTTTTTTTATTTGAATTGTGCCTAAGTACTGTGGGTTCCATTCCCGATGGGGACATTATCGAAATCACTTTGTGAGACTGTCCTTTGTTTGGCAAGGGCTTTTCAGGCTTGAATCACCTGATTCAGGCTTGAACCCGCAATGGAACAGCGTGGTGGAGTATGCTGCATACCCCCTCCGGCTGATTGAGGGGAGGCCTGTGCCCAGCAGTGGTATATATGTTATGTATGTGCCAAAGTTATAATTTTCGTGGCAAGTAAAAATACTTAAATAGTGTATCATGTTCTGAGTGGTTCTGTAATTTGACTTTTTACAAACTATGCTTATATGTACTTATAATAATTATAGCACACCAAACGCAGGTTAGAAGCAGCGCGGGGGCAATTTCAATTCGGGTCCGCGTTACAACCCTAACAGTTTAGTGACTAATTCGATGTTTTTTTTTCGTGTGAGTTGTGAGATCAACTACCGAGCTCACCAACCCTGTCAAGGTTATTATTGCGCCGCCAATGGCATGACATGATGTAAGTAACGACTTAAGTAAATAGTAGCTAGGACCGACTGCTTAACATGCCCTCCGATGCACGGACTCTTATTTTCAGTCGGTTTATCTTCTTCTCCTATCGTATGGATTGTGAAGTGGATTACCAACCTCATCTACCCTGGTGTCAGCCGGGTTATTTCAACCCGCAATGCCCTGACTAATCTAGGGGCAGTCTCACAAATTATTCGTTGAATTTGTCACCACCGGATATTGAACCCAGGACCTCCGGATCGTGAACTTACGCTCAACCACTCGATCAAGAAGGCCGTTATTCACTTCATTGCGCACCCACATTCCAACTGCGTTATTTCACTTTGGCATTAGGTGTCCCTTAGGGTATGTGTTTTGTTGTACTACCGGACGATTGGCCCACAAAATGTCATACAGGCCTTTTGGTGTGCCAAAGACATTAGTTAAAGCTTAAACAGTGAAACTCCAACAAACCTAAGTAAGAAATTCACATTTAACTTCCACAAAAACTTAGTCGCTAAATCCTACCGAAAGAACAACCTAGTGGTTGCCGATACAGCCGATTCTAAAATCCCCACGTGTGTGACGGGCCTTAGTAAGAAAAAGACAGCGGTTACGAAGGCTGTCGCCGATTATTTTGAATAGGCTGTTGCGGTTAGAAGCCATAGTGTGGCGTGCGCAGACGCAAGAATGGGTTGTAATAAAGCCGTGACCATAACTAGGCACTTTGCAGGCAAGGCGAGCTGATTTAACTGTCGAACTTGTGTACTAACTGGCTTCAGTTATAACTTTATTTATGTCTTCGTCTTATAGGTATTTGTATGGTAATTGATAACTTTATCGTTATTGTTATTAAGGTTGGTAGAGTATAAGTTTTATGAACGTATGTTTTTACTTCACGATTTAATGGCACCAGTAACAATGTGTAAAAGCCAGTACGATATACTCTTCTTCTTCTATCGTGTGGGTTGTGAGGTGGATTACCAACCCCATCAACCCTAGTGTCAGGGTTATTATTGAGCCGCCATAGGCCCCTGACATGACTCATGTAATGACTACGTACTTGCATTAGTAAGTAAGTAAGTAACCGGGACCAACGGCTTAACATGCCTTCCAAAGCACGGATTATCTTACTTCAGGTGATCAGCCTGTAATGTCCTAACCAAACTAGGGATCAGAAAGTGATTTTTGTGATTTATCCCCACCGGGATTCGTACCCGGAACCTCCGGATCATGAGCACATCGCTCAACCACTGGACCACAGAGGTCGAGGGAGTATGATATACTTAGGAAGGTTAATAAAAATAAGAATTTAGCAGTGAGTATTAACGAGATTAGATCAGAGCTTTGCTCTGTTTTTGTTGGCACGTTTAATTCTACATTTATTACCAATTGATTGATAAGCTTAACTTGGGTACTGGCAGAATATCAGTGTTGCTAACAGTAGAGTAGAGAAAGTGATGTTACGAGTACCAACTCTTAGCAACAATATGCTGAGTCAGTCCCATTTTCCTGGGCAATGTTAGCTACTAGTCGTAAATTATTAATCTTAATTTATGAAATACTTTTGTAAACTTCACTGTTTTGGGAATAAAGTTTATATATAATAGCCTATATTCTATGGGATAAAGGTCATGCGGTTGGTCTACCCCGGTTGTTTTATAAAAAAAATCTTTCTTTCTTTCTTTCTTTCTTTTAAATTATGAATGGTGTAATTAATATTAATAATATACCTATAAATAGTTGTCTGTTTGTCCGGCAGTCCCAGCAGCATGAAGCTGGAGTGGACGGAGAGCGAGGACTACGGCCTGGAGGAGGCTGCTTTCTATGAGGGCACAGCACCGCCAGGCCCGCCGCCGAGGAAGCATGTATCCTTCAGTCTGCGGCTTGACCTGGTCAGTATACATCCATTTTATAATCCATCACAATTATTTTATTTCTAATTAAAACTCATAATACCGGGTTCTTACCGGGTTGTTATCAGGGATATGAGACTACCGATATTTCAACACTGTTGCATGTGCCATGAACACGGGACGACTGATGTAATTAGAGTGGAGTAGGTAGGTATTTTTTTTCTAAGGGCAAACATCTCGTCACATCGTCGACCCGGGATTGTGTGTTTTAATTAAGATAATAACCGCGTGAACCTCAAACAATGTATTTTTCTTTCTTTTTGGAAAACGTAGTTAGTGAAGGACGTCCTTGGGCTAGATAGAATGTTGATATCCGTAAGGTGGCTGCCAGCGCCTGGAGGAGAAAGGCCAAGGACCGAGCTCAGTGGCGTGCCATCGGAGAGGTTTATGACAAGTGTAGACTGTTGATGATGATGATGACTTATTTTCTAGTTCACCTAGTCCATCATAGAACATAGAGTTTAACTCACCAGCGCATTCTATAGGTATAATACACGGAATAAAAGAAAGAGGTTGGAAAGGCCCTAACGCGCATTTAGTATGAGAACCGCTGTCGCCGGTTCAACCCAACTCTCTTTTACAACAACACTACTGCTTCGCAAATTCCATAGCCACTTTCCCGGCAATGTATATTTTATTATGAAAGGCACCAATTTTATTATTATATTTCGAAAAATACTGCATAAAAAAGTTTTTTTTTTGGTAAATTGCCGATACTAAGATTTTTAGCTCTCCAGTGACAAGGAGGGATCTTTTTGCATGATTGTTGATATTTGACGTTTTGCCCTGCAGGTTAAAATACACAAGACGACCTTTTAATATATTAGCGCGGAGCTTCGTGGGCCGTAAAGTTTGCGGACTTGTCGAGTGCGTAGTTGAAGTATGAAATAATTGCTCATATTTGTATGGCGCGCGTTTCGCACCGAATTGGCCCTTCCAACGTCTTTCTTCTATTCCGTGGTATAATAATTATAACCCACAACATTGTATTACAGTCTTTTGCTACGGGCAAAAATCCGTGTTGCTCTATGACTACAGGTATTTTATTGGCAGGCACAAAAAACGAAACTGAAAAGTAGTTTACAATCTGTGATTTACTCCTGCTTATGAAAGTCTAGGAAACACTGATAGAAATCTACTGTTTATAATACTAAATTATCTCATAAATATATCTGAAAGTTTTGCCCGATCGCGATAATAGATGGCAGGAAATAGGAATGGCTATGAAAGTAGTCAAGTGTAGGTATGTAAAGATGGTAGGTTCCATTAGAAAACTAACGCGACTGGTCCTAGTATCGGAATTGCAAGCGTGGTGAAGTTTCTCTGGATGGAAAACCATCCCACATCGTGATTGTAATTGCATAGAATAATTTCCGCTCGAAGGAAGAGAAAAAGATAACCTATACGAGTACCATCTTCATTACCTTTATAGCAACAGTCAAACGTCAAAAGATAAAAATTTTAGAAAAAGAAACTTATTTATTTCTTTTCATTCTTCTCAAATATGTTTAAAAAAAAATAAAGAACATACAGGATAATTTTACGAAGCGGTCCTCATAAATAGGCAAAACAGTAACACTTATTTATTTTTAGACAAACTAAAAACCTTTACTAAAAAGATGCATTTACAAAGTTTTCAAAATAGATCGCTTATAAAAAAGTAAAACAGCACATTTACACAGCTTCTTACTAGAAAACATCTCGACTAAATACAGATATTTTCTATGGAACTGGATAATGGTCAGCTATCGACGTTTATCTGGTGGCTGAACGAGTTTGCTTCCATTGCCAGCCTATAATTGAACTACTAATGACATACACCACCACCTTATTTATAAAGCTGGTGTACTTACTTTGTCTAGAACTTGACTGGAAACTCTCTGTTTCATATATAGATGTGGGTACATACAGTACAGGCTCATAATCCGTATCGTGCCATACCCGTTCCCGTTGTGCAAAATTTTAAATAGTGAGGACACTGGCTGCTTTTCTGTTTTGAAATTGTTCTTTCTTGTATACTGGTCTAATCTGCCTAAAGGTTAGGTAATAAGCTTTTTTTACATAAGTTTTGCGCCTTTTTACTGCAGAGAACGTTCCCAAAGTGCCCTGCTTATAATAATAAAATCGTTGTGCATAAAGTCACAAATCATAAAACAATTTGTAGCTACTTTTGATATTTTAGTAGTGTTAAAACATAATATCATTTATTTATTTTTTAATTTATTTAATATTTTTTTTATTTAATTCCCTCATCTTTAGATCTTGAACTAAATACCTACAAAATCACGGTCTATAATAAAGCTTCACATCAGGACACAGGACACAAAGGAGTCATATAGTCTCGGAACGAGTGCGGCGACCGGATGCGTGTGCGCACCCATCCGTGATCAGCCTGCGTAGCGTAAACACTTCTCCTTTTTCACACACCCCTTCTACAATAACCAACGATATTATTATTTTTAATTTTGTTACTTTTATTAACTTTAGAAAAATGTTTCAACGTATTTCCTAGTATCTAGGAAACTTCATCATCATCTCTCTAGCGTTATCCCGTTTTTTCATTGAAAATTTCTATCGTCTATCGTGTGGGTTGTGAGGTGGATTACCAACCCCATCAACCCTGGTCTCAGGGTTATTATTTATAAACTCATTCCATCATTCGCCGGGTAAACAGTGTTTTTATTTAAATACTTAAGTACCCTTAATTGTATAAGTTATGTACGCCGTAATTGTCATATATATTAGTCATAATACCGTAACCTTATATGTAAAATGTTTTAATATATGTGATGTGGTTGTACTTTATAAATAAATAAATAAATTATTGAGCCGCCAAAAGGCCCCTGACATGTAACGACTACTTACTTACATCAGTAAGTAGTAACCGGGATCATCTTACTTTCGGACAATCAGGTGACCAGCCTGTAATGTCCTAACCAAACTAGGGATCACGAAATGGCCGTTATAAGATTGAAAATTTGACAGGTCCGGTATTTTACATAAACGACTGCCTATCTGGCCTTCCAACCTGAAGGGACAACCAGCTCAATCACAGGTTAGGTCACATACTTACCTATCTATTCTCGGGGATGTGATTCGCATCCTCGCGATTTTTGGTTCACCACAGACCACGTGATAATGATCCAAACATGAATTCAAAAATCTTTAGTTTAGGCCCATGCTAGATTCGAAACTGCAACTCGAAAATACAAATTCTTGAAAATGATTATGTTTTATAAATATGCGTAGATGCCATGGCGCAGCAAGTTTATGATATAGGATTATATGAAATCGTAAGAGGAGCGGGGTAAATTTGTTCTTGGCAAAACCTTAAATACCTTCAATTCTTCTACTTTGTTTACAAGAATATAATAAAAAAACATACTCTACTAGTTAATTTGATACACCACCGCTCGCGCGGTAACAATCAATCAACACGACGGGAGTATCGAAAACAAACTGAGTTCCTATTTCAAAGTTCCCGCTCTTTTTATTTTTTACTTTATTTTTAAACTTGCCCATGACACTGACGGTGAGCTAAACAGCCACGCTAATGAGTTTGGACATTAGCCGAGTGGGGCTAAAAACTGGTGGGACTTTTTACGAATGGGTTACAGTGAAGCGGTTATTTTCCAACTGATTAAACAGGGAGGGTGAAGGATTGGGTGAGGTAATTGGACTAAATCTCTGAAGATTAATTTCCGTCAATAGTAAAAATAAAACTATCATTCAAGTTTAAAGCATACGGTGTAATGAATAATTTATACAAAGTTGCTAATTCGTAAAATATTGCTCTGTTTCTGATGTACCGATCTGATTATAGTTATAAGTAGGTACTTTATCTATAAAATTAATTAATTGATGATTATCTATGTGGAAGATAAATAAAATGAATAGGTAATAATTACATATTAGATAAACAAGCAAGGTAATCGTCCTATTAATGGTGAATATATAAACTGAATATCATAAATTATCAATTTCATATATAAGCCACACCCGTAACTTTTAATAATATAAGTACTCTTTTTTATGTATTTTTTGATAATTTAATATTATACATACATACATACATACATAAACTCACGCGTTTTGCTTCGATCCCAACATACTTCTCTTGCTTCCTCCACATTCATCGTTTCACACACGCACGCCGCCGGTTCAGAGTAGATAGATCGTACTAAACTTTTCCGTATTAATATCATAGCTTCATTTATTCTCACTTATCCTCTATTTAAAGAAAAAAAAACGAAGTATAATTTTAAATCATTTATTAAAGACACACCCTCCAACTTGAGTCGTTAATAACGCGGGGGCAGAAGTAAAATATCTTGCGTCGACAGTTATGAAGTTATGACATTAACACCTTCGTACAGAAACGTCGCCATAAAGAATGAACATGGACGTGATATACTGGGCGCGCGATGACGAATGTGAGGGCTGCCTTTGTCATAGCCGCATACAAAGCATTATGATTAAATAGAAAACATCTTCAGTACGTTATATTTAAATGTATTTTGTATACGCAGACTTATTGTCTTAAATAATTAGATTTTTGGCCTATTTGATCCCTTTCTGTTAGCATATACCTAGCAGATAGTGTGCCGTCATAGACTAATAGGTGTTTTTTCTCTGTGGTCCAGTGGTTGAGCGTTGGACTCACGATCCGGAGGCCCCGAGTTGGAATCCCGGTGGGGATATATCATAAAAATCGCTTTGTGATCCCTAGTTTGGTTAGGACATTACAGGCTGATCACCTGATTGTCCGAAAGTAAGATGATCCGTGCTTCGGAAGGCACGTTAAGCCGTTGGTCCCGGTTACTATTTACTGATGTAAGTGAGTAATCGTTACGTGAGCCATTTAAAGGGGACTTTGGCGGCTCAATCATAACCTGACACCACGGTTGATGAGGCTGGTATTCCACCTCACAACCCACACGATAAGAAGAAGAAGGTGTTTTGTTTATCTAAAGTTTTATTGTAACCGTGTCCTAAGCTAAAATACGCAGTCAGAAATGTCTTAATGTGTAGTGTCACAGCGATGAATTAGTCACCAGCACCCATCTCGAACGTGATCGTAATCAGTTGAAATTGATCACTGACCAACTTGATCCCCGCCGGCCATTATTTACATTATACCTTATGAAATGAGAAGATATTCAATAGGTAAGAGACCGTCAGACATAACCGACGGCTAATATTTACTTTACCGTGGATAAGTAGATAAGTACGATTTATTTTTCAAATTCAATAAGGGCGAAGTTGATTGATGTTTCAGGTTATTGTATCAACTAAGTAATAGCCTGTTTAGGCGCTCGAAGGAGATTTAGCATGTAACAACAGAATATATATATATATTATATATACACTCATATAGATAGATAAAATACTTTATTGAGCACAATGGACACAAAATACAGAGATAAGGACAGCATATACAGAAAAGCACAACAGGCGGCCTATAATACATATATCGTGCCTGACTTTTCTAACTGACATATCTGCATTTTTTTGCTTAAGTGATTTGTGTCTTATTGACAAATGTAAAAGGTGCATCAGTTTCGCCAAAAATTGTAGTTACGTCAATTCACAAGATCAGCGACGATACAATACAATACAATACAAATACACTTTATTGCACCAAAAAAAAAACCAACGACGACATGTGTGTGTGTAAATATATGTTTACGATATGTGAAAAAAACTCATGCCTATAATCTCTAATGGGATGGGCAGACACCACAGCCACAAGTAATTAAGGACAACTTGCAGCCACTGTTAGTACGACGTCCTAGGATGGATATTGATGAATCTTAGGTGACAAGGGATTAGCCTGGCGCCCATAACAATTGTCCATCTTGTTAGACAGAATACAATCCCTCTGTCTGATTTGATTTCACTATATGCTCGGGAATGAGGCAGTTTTAGGTTGTAAATGGATAGTTCTAATAGTTCAAATACTCACATAATGGGCACATCAACGCATATGAGCTTAGGGTTCTCCCGAGACATGTAAATAACCTTGATCTTCACGTACCACCTATCAAGTTCAACATTTCAGATAAAAACTACAAATACATTTCAGATCCGCAGATCGTAATCTCCTAAAATCACCAAAATAACAGTCCCTTTTAAAAACAGATTAGAAGCTCTCCTTAAACTCCCTATGACAGTAGAAACATGTAACTATTTATCAAACGGTTCACTCTCTTCGTGTGTGAGATTTATTGACTTTTTTAATCCTACGATTTGAACAAATGGCTCCTTTTATTTCCCACTAAAATGTGGGGGAGGATTATTTATTACTTATCTATTGAGCCTTGTAAATACTGTTTGAGTTATGGTACTTCATGTGCATGAGTAAAGTCTTAGTGGTCTAGTGGTTAGAGCATTGTGCTCTCGCTCCGGTATTGATTCCCGATGGGAACATATCTCAAAAAATACTTTGTGATGACTAGTTGGGTGGAACATTGCAGGCTGATCACCTATCCGATAGCAGGATGATCCGTGCTTCGGAGGGCACATTAAATAGTCTGTCTAGGCTTCTAGTAAGTATGTAGTTGTTACATGAGTAACTCTGATATCAGGATCGCGTCAGATAAGTATATGTGATAGATGCATTCGGTAACTCTATATCCGCTGAAAGATACTCAAGTAGCTAATTTCTCGGAGAGTATCATACTCTACCTCTGTGCTCTATGTGAGTTTATCTCTAAGTTTCTCAGGGAACTCGAGTAACAATAAGAATAAGGACAGAGTTATGTTATTAAGTACCTACTTATACTTCTGAAGTAGGACAAGGGGGGTTAAAATGGCCACATCGAAGCAATTGGGTCGTGTATAATTAGGTTCAAGATAAAGAATGAAATTCTGATCACTAAATAAAGACAGATCTAAAACTAACGAAAAACTTTTTCTTTTTTCGTATTTAACTTATTTATGAATTTCAATTAAGAAAACGACATTTGCGCATAAGTACAAAAGTTAGTGCGCAGTGCATACAAAATGTCAAATAGAAATATTGCTTTTTTAGATGAATAGCTTCGGTGTGGCCTTTTAACCCCCCCCCCCCCCCCCAGTTCATCAAATCCAGGTCAATACTAGTCAACATTGCATAATCTACCAACGATAGATTTCTTAGAAATAGTATGGACGCATTTTAGTCGCATATAAGCATTTTTGAATTTAGGACTGTAAACATGTAGCGGTGTATTTGGAAAACATTTGATTATTCAACACGAACACGCCGGCACATATTGGCTACTGGGCAACTGCTCAACTCAACATAGCACGTGGATAGTGCTAATGACCAACTGTTTTTTAAATTTGGCAATGACATAGTTATTTTTTCCATAAGCCAATAGGTAGGTATAATTAGATCTCTTGTAATTTGTCCCTACTACTCTCAGCCTATTACTGTATTACGTAGTAACGGCTTCTGTGGTCCAGTGGTTGAGCGTTAGGCTCACGATCCGGAAGCCCCGGGTTCGAATCCCGTTGGGGAGATAGTTTGGTTAAGACATTACAGGCTGATTGTCCTGTCCACCTGATTGTCCGAAAATAAGATGATTCGTGCTTCGAAAGCACTTCGCACGTTAAGCCGTTGGTCCCGGTAGTAACTTACCGATGTAAGAAGTCGTTACATGAGTCATGTCAGGGGCCTATGGCGGCTCAATAGTAACCCTCAACTCACACGAGAGAAGAAGAGAAGACTGTATTAGTAGCTACTGTTATGGCTTATGCGCTACAATTTCAAACGTAAGCTTCAGTTGTCAGCTTTCTTGTAATTATCGACCCGCCGCATTACAAAACGCCTAGCCGTAATGTAAACAGAGGGATTGTGTCCTTTCTAACACGATGGATTACTGTTACGGGCGATAGGAGCTGATTCCTTGTCACCCAGGTTCACCGTATCCATCTTAGGACTTTGTACTTTGATTACTTGTGGCTCTGCCCACCCCATTAAGGATTACGGGCGTGAGTTTATATATGTAGGTATTTTGATTGTCACTCATTATAACATAAACACGTGCCCCCCGTGTTACCTTACCAGTCATTAAGGTGTTCAGGCACGCGCCTAACGAACTAAAAAGCGTAATTATATGAAGAAATATCACAACAGATCTGTCATATCCTGAGGGCGCCTTCACATCAAGCGATTTAATTAGGCACCGGATATCGCCTAGCCCTAATGATCCACGGTCGGATACACCAACTAATTCTGTATAACGTATGAAAGATTATATTTTACTCAGAATAGGAATAATGACTACGGCTCGCAAGTGGTTTCTCTTGGTTACGGCGGAATATAGTTTTTTTTTTTTGTTAATAAGTAAGTATAGTAGTAGGCCTTTGCTCAGCAGTGGGAACATACAGGCTAATAATAATAATAAGTAAGTACCTATTCGTGACAAAATTATCACAGATAATATACCTAGGCTTTAATGTAAAAAAAATAATCAACTGTAGGTAGATTGATACCGGTCTATCATCATCACCTCCCTAGCATTGTCCCGTTTTTCACAGGGTCCGCTTACCTAACCTGAAGATTTGACAGGACAGGTTTTTTACCGAAGCAAATGCCTGTCCGACTTTCCAACCCGCGAAGGGAAAACTAGTCCAATACAGGTTAGGTCACATACCTCCGAAAATGCATTTCTCGGGAATGTGGATTTCCTCACAATAATTTCCTTCGATGCTGAGCACGTGATAATCATTTATGATCCAAATATGAATTCGTAAACAAATTGGACTACCATTGATTCGAACCTGCGACCTCAAAGTGAGAGGTAAGCGTTCTACCAACTGGGCTACCACGGCTCCATTGATACCGGTCTATCTAGAATAAAATACGGCAATACGGTTCACCACCAAAGCTCAGTGTGATATGGGTACTTAGTGCATCTTGCGATTGATCTACTCTGACTACCCCAATTGGCATATAGTCGTGAGATTATGTTTTGTTATGCTATCTAGAATAAATATATCACCACAGCCTGCTTTTAGGACATGGCTGGAAACCCTGTTATTTATCTTTTGTTACCCAGGCACTTCTCACCAAACCCCGTTTACAAATTGAAAAGCTAGTAGCTTTGACTCCAAATGACTCGTCATCAAACATAGTTATAGACGCGTCACCCCACCGTACCCTTAGGAAACATAATCACATCAGTAGAAATCTTTATTAGACCTTCCCCTCTTCACAGCCCAGTGATTTGCTATCCCTTTACAGGAAACACACGTAATTTTCAACAGGACACATAGTTCAAAGCTATTTTATGTATCAAGAACGAGAAATTCTTAAAATAATTTACGTATAATACATAGAGTAAGGAAAAAGAGACAAATACTGAGAATTATTGAGGACAGAAGAGGTAAGATGATTGGACACCTAATAAGACACGACGAATTTATTAAAAACCTCATAGAAGAAAAGCTAGAAGGAAAGAGAGGAAGGGGAAGACCAGGAAGAGCTTACATGGAACAGATTAAAGAAAAGGTTAACGTCGTGTCTTATAGGGAAGTCAATGAATTGGCCTTTGATAGACTGGAATGGAAAATGCTACACCGACAAGAGCGTGGCTCTTAAATTGATGATGATGACACAAGAAACGTTAGAATTTAAGCATTTTCGTTGAGATGTCTTCGCGGCAGCTTTTTTATGTGACTTATTATTTTGCCACACATGGCATTCACAATTTCACTTCCGAACCAACACCCTAAAAACGCCGTCAAAACACACACCGAAATACGAAAAACAAATGAGCATTAAACGAAAACAAAACACCATCTACTGTTGGAATGCCGTTAATGTCAAAACCCAAACAAATATTCGGTGTCAATCGTCAGAGGGCAATAAGATGGAGTCGCGACCCCAATTCTGATAATCACGTGACAATAGACAAGGATACGACCCCACATAAGCACCTTATGAGCAGGGAATCGCCCCCTACAGCTGGTACAGGAATACCTCGTGTTTACAGATTGCTATTACATACCCTTGTAGGGAAACCAATGGGGAAGTCATTATTGCTTTCAATGATAATTTTGGGAGTCAATTATTAGTCTTATTATTGCAGTTATCAGATATTCAGGTGATTATTTACCCAAAGTTCGCTGGTTGACTAATATGGATTGCGCTTGTGGTATAGAGCGATGGCCACGTTCCAAATTCACTTACATGTAAGTATGCCTCATTCTACAAACACCATAGTAAAAGTAAATGATACCAAAACATACGTAGAGTAACACGGACCTCCATGGACCCACCAAAACAACATTTACAAAAAAGGTACAAACAACAAGTATACATCAACAAACACATCTCGCAGGCGAATGAAGTGGAACATATCTCCCGCTGATTGCTATGAGGGTCGCCTGATTCGATTTTGACGTTTTTATTGGGTAATATTGATACACTTTGTGATTAGGCGGCACGGGCGCGGGGCAAAGGGTCAGCCAGCATCATGTAAGGGCTAAGGGCATGCCTTTACAAATACAGGATCATGGTTTTATTAGTAGGACTCTATTCAAGCTATATTTTATGTTTTTGCATCATTTTACCTTAGATTTTTTTTTTATTGACCCTATTGGGTATGTCCTTAGAAAAGTTTAATACAATCTACTCTAAATCGGCGTGCGTGTATAAGTTTGATGAATATGGAGGAAGCAAGAGAAGTGTTTCAAGTTCGAAGCAAATAGAGAATTCCATAGTCTACTTACCCCGGTGGGAAATAGGCGTGAGTTTATGTACTTATACATGTTTACCTTAGACCTGTAGTGTAGCCCAAGTTTTCTGCAGTAAAGCAACTTGGTGGATCACTACTTTTAGCTACCGATTAGTATAATAATTTGTTCTATACTTACCTGATATTAGAAAGCTGATGTCTGCAGCAGCAATGTTTAGTATATTACACTTTCGTGTAAATTTTATCCAGGGGGATTAAAAAGGCCACATCAAAGCAATTCATCCAAAAAAGCAATATTGCAATTTGAAATTTGTGTGCATTGCGCACTTACTTTTATATGCACAAAAGTCAAATTGCAATATTGCTTTTTTAGATGAATTGCTTCGATGTAGAATTTTCAACCCTCCAGCTTTTATTTATACAACGATAGTAACGATTCCATTGATTGTAGAAGATTAGGCATTGTCTTTATTCCACGAAACCTGACTAAAGTTAGATCAAGCGATGTCTGTCTGAGGGTATATGGAGGTGTCGCCTCAATTGTTTGTGAATATTTTTAAGCGTTGCATGTCCGAAGCGCTGAACGGAAACTCATACGCTTTTTGAATAATAGTACTACAGTTAGTGATGTTACTCAATGTTTCAACTCTAGTTACTCGAATCGAGTCGGGTACAAGAGGCCTCGTACAATTCGATTCGAAGATACAAATATATTTTGTAGGTAATACACAGATTTACTTACCAACATAAATCAATTAGGTACTGTTGAGCTGAATTTTATAAATATGAATTAAATTAAAAAATATACCGATACGTATAATATAAAATATACATTTTATATATGGTACATTATATATTTTAAATGTATTTAAATTATCATTGGCCATCAAATATTGCGAATTATTACGTAATTAATTAACGTGTTTCTGTAATCATTGTTCCATGACACACCTCACGATATAATTCGAGTTGATTTTTATTTATATTATTTTCTAAGGGGAGACCAATAAACAAACATATATGCATACAACAGTAGATATTATAATAATAAATAAAGGCCAATTACAAGCTACCATGAATGTTAAGTTCACAAGGGAATGAAGTTGCGAGTAAAAACAGTATTCACTTAGTAACAACACTAGTTCAACGATCGACTGTCCACTATCTGATAAGGATATAAATTAAGCGATCTTTGAGAATAGAAACAAAGAACTTATTTTTTTGTATACTTATATATAAACTAGATGTCGCGTGGTTCGCTCGCAGCAAGCTGCTCGCGTGTCCTGTATTAGTTCGAAGCTTTGTATGGCGGCCATCTTGTTTTTTGCCGGCGATTGAATTTGACCAAGACTCGAATATGTCTCGTGAAATCCAAAAAGTTCTAGGTGCTATAGTTTTGCCAGGCCGTAGGGTGACTCCCTGACGCGGAGCAGTTTTCAAAGATGACGTTCCGATCACACCCCTGTACATCAATTTTACACCCGAGACATTTTCATGAAAAACAAAAATTTATATGGCGGCCATTTTGTATTTCGGCCATTTTGTTTTTTTTGACCGGCGATAGAATTTGACCAAGACTAAAATAGGTCTCGTGAAATAAAAAAAGTTCTAGGTGCTATAGTTTTGCCAGGCCGTAGGGTGTCTCCCTGATGCGGAGCAGTTTTCCAAGATGACGTTCCGATCACACCCCTATATATATTTTTTGACCTTGAGGAATTTTCTAGAAAAACAATATTATGTATGGCGGCCATCTTGTTTTTCCGCCATTTTGTTTTTTTTTCACCGGCAGTAAAATTTGACGAAGATTTAAATAGTTTTTGTAAAAACAAAAAAGGTCCAGATGCGATAGTTTCGCCAGGCCGTAGGGTGCCGCCCTGATGCGGAGCAGCTTTTAAAGATCGAGAAGTATTTCCATACTCCACAAGACGTTCCGATTACAACCCTATACACAGTTATTTTCCCCGAGACATTTTCTAGAAAAACATTTTTTTGTATGGCGGCCATCTTGTTTTTCGGCCATTTTGTTTTTTTTTCTCCGGTGATAAAATTTGACCAAGATTTAAATAGGCCTCGTGAAAAAAGAATCGTTCCAGGTGCGATAGTTTTCCCAGACCGTAGGGTGTCTCCCTGATGCGGAGCAGTAATCGAAAACCGAGAAGTATTTCTATACTCGACATGACGTTCCGATAAAAACCTTTATACATCATTTTAACCCCCAAGGCATTTTCAGGAAAAACTAAAAATTTGTATGGCGGCCATCTTGTTTTTCCGCCATTTTATTTTTTTTTCTTCGGCGATAAAATTTGACCAAGATTTAAATAGGTTTCATGAAAACCAAAAAGTTCCAGGTGCGATAGTTTTGCCAGGCCGTAGGGTGTCTCCCTGATGCGGAGCAGCTATCGGAAACCCAGACATATTTTCATACTCGACATGACGGTCCGATCATATTCCTATACATCATTTTCACCCTCGAGGCATTTTCAGGAAAAACGAAAATTTTGTATGGCGGCCATCTTGTTTTTCCGCCATTTTGGTTTTTTTTCACCAGGGATTGGATTTGACCAAGATTTAAATATGTTTCGCGAAAGAAAAATTGCTCCAGGTTTTATAGTTTTGCCAGGCCGTAGGGTGTCTCCCTGATGCGGAGCAGTTTTCGAAGATTAAGAACATTTTCCGTACTCGACAAGACACTCCGATTACATTCCCATACATAATTTTTACCTCAGAGACATTTCCTGGAAAAATATTTTTTTGTATGGCGGCCATCTTGTTTTTCCGCCATTTTGATTTTTTTTCACCGGTGATTGAATTTGACCAGGAATTAAATAGGTTTCGTGAAAAAAAATTTGATCCAGCTATAATAGTTGCGCCAGGCCGTAGGGTGTCTCCCTGATGCGGAGCAGTTTTCCAAGATTTGGGATTTTTCCCATACTCACCGGGAGGTCCCGATCACACCCCCCATACATCATTTTGACCCCCCGACCCTCCTTCTGGGAGAACAATTATGTCAGTGAGTGAGTCAGTCAGTCAGTCAGTGGGTTTGTAGCTATATATATTATAATAATTGTGAATCATTTCCGTTTATGTACCTACGTTTGCTTGGTGTCAGCTGAATTACTAATAAGGTGTAATATTTGAGAAAAACGTTACGTTATTTTTGTTTGTGTCTTGTCTATTACGTAAACCGTGGTAGCCCATTTGTTAGAATGCTTGCCTCTCACTTTGAAGTCGCAGGTTCGAATCCAGCGCAGACCTAAACCAATGATCGTCGAATTTCTTTCGAATTCATGTTTTATCACGTACTCAGCGGTGAAGGAAAACATCGTGAGGGAACCCACATTCCCGAGAAATGCATTTTCGGAGGTATGTGACCTAACCTGTATTAGGCTGGTTTTCCCTTCGCGGGTTGGAAGGTCAGACAGGCAGTCGCTTCTGTAAAAACCGGACCTGTCAAATCTTCAGGTTAGGTAAGCGGATTCTGTGAAAAAACGGAATAATGCTGATGAGATGATGTTACGTTAATTTTGTAAAGACTTAAGGGGTGATCACCTGTCTCAATACAGTGGTTCATCCATCATACATCTTAGAACATCGTATTGAAACTGATAGCAAGTTGTCTTCTGATTGTTTCTGGCTCTGCCTGCATTATAATGGATTGCGAGCGGAATTGGGTAATATTCTAATATCAAAGATAAATTATGAAATTCTGATTAAGTACTAAACAGAGACAAATTCAAAACTGACGAAAAACATTTTCTTTTTTTCTATATAAATTATCTATGAATTTTAATCAAGAAAAACATAGTAATAAGTCTGGAATTTTACTACGATCATCTATGAAGTCACAATGTACTTTTTCATACAAATTCCATAGTCATTTCGTGTTTTGACGTTTACTCTTCTTTTATCGTGTGGGTTGTGAAGTGGATTACGAACCTATCAGGGTTATTATTGAACTGCCAAAGGCCCACGACATGGCTCATATAACGACTAAGTATATCAGTAAGTAATAATCGGCACCAACGGCTTAACGTGCCTTCCGAAGCACGGATCTTCTTAGTAAGATGTCGTTTAGTAAAATTGACTGTTTTGACTAGTTGGAAGCTAGCCTGTTTATGGATGTTTTACTTATGTATGTACTGACTAATGATGTTGGTGTTGCAGTGTGATGAAGGCGACGCCGTGGCTGAAGGCATCAAGAGCGAGCCGGTGGAGGCGGAGGAGCAACGAGCGATGCAGAAGGTTCCGTCCCTCTCCGACCTCTCCGACCCGGAGGCCTCGCTAGGTAAGTCTAAATCGAAATCTTAAATCCTTAACTTTACGCGATTCATCGTCCACGAAGCGTCGGGTATAGGTAAATAATGTATGGCGAAATACCGGCCTCCGTGGTCCAGTGGTTGAGCGTTGTGCTCACGATCCGGAGGTCCCGGGTTCGAATCCCGGTGGGAACAAATCACAAAAATCACTTTGTGATCCCCAGTTTGATGGACATAACAGGCTGATCACCTGATTGTCCAAAAGTAAAATGATCCGTGCTTCGGAAGGCACGTTAAGCCGTTGGCCCCGGTTATTACTTACTGATGTAAGTACGTAGTCGTTACATGAGTCATGTCAAGGGCCTATGGCGGCGGCAATAATAACCCTGAAACCAGGGTTGATGGGGTTGATAATCCACCTCACAACCGACACGATAGAAGAAGATAATCACTGCCCGATTCCGACGCATCGGGCCCGATGAATCGCGTAATGAAATAAGGCCTTTAGTCTACACAGTAAACGGTACTACGAGCGTGCGGAGCTGGAGTGTGTATGAAAACACACGGCGGAAAATTTCTGTGTATGACAAATTCAAATTCAAAAATATCTTTATTCAATAACGTCTCATCCGCCTGAAACTACTACAGCTCACAACCTGTATAGCCAGGAAAAAGAAGCTGCAAGAAAAACCTCGGCACAGGCCCCTAGACGTTCTTTTAAAAAAAATCCCGATCAGGAACGTTCCTTTCTAATGTTTATCTGTCTGCGATTTGTATGAAAAATAATGTATGAAAACAAATAATCGACGTATTTTTCTCTCATGTGAATCGTAACACTCGTAACTTTGATAACCGACCTCGCCAAACCTGGTATCAGAATACGTTACGTAGGTAAATTAATTATTCGCAATGCACTATTCTTTAATCATCAAATAAACCAACTTAATCTTAATGACTGTAATGTAAAAAAAAAATATTATATCTTATGCGATAAAACATTTTAAAAACAACCTCTCCAAGCCTAGGATACTATTTGCCTCACCGGCGAAGGTCATGGCATCTTCCGCCAGTAAATCACCCACCAGGAACCGTCAGTCGGTCCATCCGTCCATCCGACACTTGCATAAGTCGTTTATCTTCGAGGCAGGCTTCCTCTCAAAATGTGTGGGCTTGCGTACAGTTACAGGATTTAGCATGAGACAGACGCGAAAAACAATGCCAAATTTGAATGTTTTTAATAAACGAATATATGTAGTAATAGTCTTTTTAAATAAGTAAGCGAATAATTACTTTTAATTTGATGTAAAATACAAAGTTAGTATAACATTTATAACAAGGTAATTATACTTGAGTACTTACCTGCTCGAATCATTTATAAATGTGCTGTTCTTGCTTAAATGGAATAGATTTGACCCACGATCTGAGATAATAATAGAATTTCAGGAATTTAACTTGACAGAATCCGACGTATGTGTCTTGTCGCGTAGTTTTTAACTAACTTCACACTGGTATTATAGTATAGTCTAGAGTAATTCGCCGTTCGATCAGGCACGGGGAGACTATAGAGTTATGTAGGGAATGATTAGCAAATAGGTGAAGCCCGAATAGGATAATATGGCGCATCCTTGTTAGGACCGCTGCAGTTTCACGAGCAACCTCGCGCTTCCATAACCCACTTTACATCTGAAATTATACCTTTTCTTTATGACTTACTTTGTTTTGAATAAGCCTCTTTGTTTTTTTATTATACATTACGCTCATATCTTGGGAAAGGTTAGAGCTGTACAAATGATGAAATTATACATTTTCTTTGCGTCTTACTTTACTAAAACTACTAAAACTCGAATTGTGATAACTGGAATATTTATTCGAGTTTTAGTAGACTCCTTAGAAATATCTGGTAAGCAACATACATTCTAAGCTTTTCTTTACATCTCAAACAAACTTAGATCTTCTGTATGAAACTACCTATTAATATATAACTATACTCGTCTCAGTCCATACAGAACCCTCTTGACAATAAACTTACCGATTAAGGCTCTTAAAGACTTGATGCGCCGGCATGGGCATTAGATTTGCACCTAATTTGTTTCCTACGCAGGGTAACGAACCCGGGACAAAGGTTCGGGACCGCCGGGGTGGCCGCAACGCATATGGGCCCATTGTTTTCACTGTCTATACGTTGTCACGTGGGAATTTTATATTCACATACATTTTTCAAACTTTAAAGGTCTCCACACACTGGTGATACCGCAAGCTTTGCGGACGCGGAGCATAAATTTGTATGAATTTCTGTGTGGATGTGCTGGAATACAATCTGTCTATTGATTTTTATGCGCAACAAGCTTCAGATTTTACATAATAATTTAAGCATTTACACAATAATTAATTCATTGTTACATTTTGTAGGATATTTCCAAATCATAATTAAATTGTATTTTCAGATACTTAAATATAGTTTTTAAGTAAGTTTTTTTATTTAACATCCGCTTATTTCTATTTTTTATCCCTGAACACAATTGAAACAGTCACATTATACGTACTGATAAACGTATTATTCTAAAAATATATGCATATATTTTTTGCATTTAGAACTAAATCAATGAATTATATTTATTCAAGTAAATATTACCGGATTTTCCCGCTTCCTTTCAATAATAGGCAATAAGTGAAAAATAATAATTGTACAATATATTCACTTGAAATTACAATCATGAATGAACTCTGTAGCTTTGTTTATTAATGGACATGAATACAAAATGTTAAGCTTCATTGCATAACTAATGTAAGCTTAATAGAGGTGTAAAAGATATACTGAGTGTCTTGATTCAGTTTAATAATATCGAAAGAAGTTCAATATTCAACATAAGATAAGCTCACGATTATATCCCAAACGGGGTAGTCAGAGGGTCATCCATCGCAAGTTGAGCCAAGTACCCACACCTCACCGAGCTTTCTGTTAGACCTACGTGATAGGTGGTGAGCCAATATTCAGTTTAAAGAAAAATGCGTAAATGTAGATGGTTTTCGTTTCCAACTCAGTCATTCAACAGTTTAATCTCATGAATTTTGGTTGAATAATACTTACTTAGTATAACATAAACTGCCTATATACGTCCCACTGCTGGGCACAGGCCTCCCCTCAATCAACCGGAGGGGGTATGGAGCATACTCCACCACGCTGCTCCAATGCGGGTTGGTGGTGTTTTTACGGCTAATAGCCGGGACCAACGGCTTAACGTGCCCTCCGAAGCACGGAATCATCTTACTTTTTCGGACAATCAGGTGATTCAAGCCTGAAAAGTCCTTACCAAACAAAGGACAGTCTCACAAAGTGATTTCGACAATGTCCCCATCGGGAATCGAACCCGGACCTCCAGATCGTGAGCCTAACGCTCTAACCACTAGACCACGGAGGCTGTTACTTAGTAAATTAAAGCAAATGCAAATTTTAAGTAGGATACGAGAGTAATCCTGGCCAAATGTCTGATTTCAAAACGAGTGACTGAGATTAACCAGCGATTGAATCAGGTATTGAGTCACGAGTGCAGCCCTATTGGACTGAAGGCATAATATACATCGTTCCGGACCACTAGATGACGTCGCGCCGCGGTGCACGCAATAATTATAAAGCTTGAACCCTATTAGCTGATACACTATACAGCATTGTACCACCCTCGAAGAATGACTATAACTAACATTCAATGTTCTCGTGGTTTTCTTAGATGACTTAGCTATGCTTAAACCACAGACAATGCCTTTTGTACCATTTTTGTTTTTTTTTTTTGTCGTTAATTTAATTAACGTGTACAATAAGGAGTTCAATATAAACAGTTTAATGACAAGACAACGGGGGGTTAAAAAGGCCACATAGAAGCAATTCATCTTAAAAGCATTAATGCTATTTCACATTGTTTGCATTGCGCACTTACTTTTATATGCGCAAATGTTTTAGATGAATTGCTTCGATGTGGCCTTTTTAACCCCCAGCGTTGCTAAAGTTGATGTTTATTTAGTATAATAGTAACATATTATCCACCAATGATAGTATTTGACTCTATAAGTAAATCAAACGGAACAGAAAAAACGTAAACCAAAAGATAAGCTCACGACTATATTCCCAATTGGAGTAGTCAGATTGCATGATGAACTAAGCATCCACGCCACACCGCGCTTTCTGTTCCACCAACGTGATAGGGGGTGAGCCTTATCGCCATCTATAATGGTCAAATAAACTACTTAATAAATAACTTATTGGTACAAAGTCATTCAAATATGCGTAGAAGTAAATAGCGCTTATAAACGCGGTTTGGGAACCTCTGACAAACTGTTTAAAAACCTCACAACCTAACAATTTAAGAATCTATTTTTATAGACGCAGGTACTTAATGTCCGCATTTGAACTTGAACAAAACGATAAACTACCAGACTGCCCGTCTACGCAAATTACAAATAAAATGTGTCATTTATTTTTCTCCTAATTAATAATTATAAAAGGCCAGTTATAAACAGCGCTATCATACAAATTGCGAGTGATAACGTATCAGTGTTCTAGCTAATGGGTACAACGGGCCTTGTTTGATATGGCTTGCCCAGTGATGTGACGTTCCCGGGGATATTCCCACTTCTGGAAAGTTCCCGGCAGTAAAAAGGCGAAAAAGTTATGTCAAAAGAGCTTTTTTACTGGCAGTAGTGAACGCAGCGCGCAGTTTAGAGCTCGATTATAGTCTGTGCTTGTCTGTTAGTGTCAGCTGCCGGTCACTCTCTTCCTATTATAGTCTACTAGTGACCCGCCGGGTGCAATCATCATCATCAATTTAAAAGCCACGCTCTTGTCGGGTGCAATGCTGAGGAAAAAGTGAAATTATTTACGACATCACATTAAAAACCTCAAAAATAACAGCATTTCTCCACTATTTAATGGATGTTATTATACATATAAACCTTCCTCTTGAATCACTCTATCCATTGACAAAACCGCATCAAAATCCGTTGCGTACTTTTAAAGATATAAGCGTACATAGGGATATAGGGACAGAAAAGCGACTTTGTTTTGTACTATGTAGTGATGCGTTGCGTAGGTATCACAGTGATCTTACAAATGGTTGTAACATAAACAATATAATATGAACAATAAATAATAGTACTGATTTGGAACATTACATTACAAACATATAGCAAATACATAATTACAATTACCTATTGGCGAATAAGATCAGATTACAAGAAAGGACAATTTGAAAAAGAAAAGCATCCAGTCTCCTTACTATTAAAGTTTTTACAACGGGAATATTCCCACTTTGGTAACATTCCCGGTAACTGCTCACCACTGCTTGCCACCACTCGATGCTAGCTCTGACTCAGTTACTGACAGATTGGTTGTGAGAGGATGTTGGTAGATAAGTATGTTCATTCGTAACTGCTACTGCGGTGGACAATTTAGGTGTTATTTTTTGACGCGATTAGCTTAGCTTGTGCCATTAGTGTTTTGGGACAGTCTTCTATCGCGTGGGTTGTGGAATCGATAGCCGACCTCATCAACCCTGGTGTCAGGGTTACTATTGAGCCGCCAAAGGCCCCTGACATGGCTCGTGTAATGACTACGTACTAAGTCAATAGTAGCCGGAATCGACTGTTATTAATAGTTTTATATATGCTTCTGCCATCACATTCCATTTTTGAATATATACCCCAGCAATGAGAAAATAGGTAATTATCACGTTAAAAGTGAACAACGCAACTATCGTGTTTTTGGGGAACACCGCGATTGGAAAATCCCTCATGGACTCGATCAGCCTGCAATAATAAATATGTTCTAACCTAACCTAACGATTTCTTTTCATAGTTTTTCTCATAAAACTCTGTGGTTCTAAGAAGGCTCATCTAAAAAGCAATAAGTATTTTGACATTAGTCGTTTATGGCAAATTATGTGGCATTTTACACCCCAAGATATGGTTATTAAAATATAACCTAGCTACTATTGAATACGCGAACAATATTGAATACTGATTACTAATGAAAGTGGATGACATCATTCGCGTAAAGATTGTACCACATAATCTATCACAATATAACTAGTATTGTCTATTACATTGCAAACACTATTATCTCTCTGTGTGTATATAACTCTTGCATAGTCTGTGGTGAGAGTAGGCAATGTTCCATGTACACTTATCAGGGGAAGGACGTAATTTACGTCCCGACGACCCGATTACTCTAGCCATAGAGGCGGCCAATCAGCTCGCGACACCAAACACTTCAGGGCCCCGATACCGACCCCGCCGGCGTGGTCGACGATTTCCCTCAATCAACGCTTATCCCTATCGACCCACGAGGGCCGCTTAATTCTGAGCCGAGGTTCGCGCCCAACTGGGCACCCTCAGACCTGTTGTCTTAAACATTGTACCGGGTAAGAGCCTTCAGCGCTCCCCATTTGTCCGGCCAAGTAGTTAATGCCATCTGCGGCAAATCTACAATAAATCAAATAAAAAAAAACTTATCAGGGAGCCTAAAAAGTCCACCGTCATTGAAGAAATTCATCTAAAAAAGTAATATTGCAATCTGCGTTATTATAAAAGATATGGTTTAATTGGTTAGTTTATGGTGTAAATACAGTATTTATTTTCTTAGTTCAGACTTTTTTTTTTTAAGATGTACCCGTATCTTATAGTATAGATGTAAGTTGGTAATCTATCTCACAACCCACACGATGGAAGAAGAAGTAAAGTGTCTGCAATAAAAAATCCTGAACCTTGAGATTTTTAGGTTTTATATTGATAACGTGACCTAAATATTGGGTAGTTTCCTAAGTCAAAGATAAAATATGAAATTCTGATTATGTACCAAATACATAAAGATCTGAAGGTGACAAAAACACACACTGTATAATAGGCTATTAATGTTTCTGTTTCGGAAGGCACGTTAAGCCGTTGGTCCCGGTTACTAATTACTGATGTAGGTAACATGAGCCATGTCAGGGGCCTTTGGCGGCTCAATAGTAACCCTGACACCAGGGTTGATGAGGTTGGTACTCCACCTCACAACCCACACGATAGAAGAAGAAGATGTTTCTGTTTACCTGTCTTCTAAAAAGTGCTTAATGGTAACTATGTGCTTTAAACTTACTTATGCTTGAGCCTTACATCCTCGAAAGACAGTGGTGCTAATTCCTGTAAATACCATCTAATTTTATTTTAAGTTATATCTGTCATTTTCCTATCCGCCGAAAAGGAAAGGGACGGGTAATCGACGAGCATAAAATTTATGGAACACACGTCAATTTTAAGCACAAATCTAAACCAACCGTGTAAAAATTTTACATCCGTCAATAACCCGACACAGTTAAGTAGACAGCACGTCAAACGGATTGCATACCAGCGACGTACCTTTTGATTCGCTCGGGTTATTCATTCATTTACTCATTCTTCCTAAAATTAAGAGCTGTGAATCGTCCGTCCCTTTCCTTTTCGAGGGATATGAAAATGACGGATATAACTTAAAATAAAATTAGGCGGTGTCTGCAGGAATCGGGGCCATTGTCATATAATATTTCATGTACAGTTTCATATAATATTTCTTTAAAATCATGTTTTATCGCAATTTTCTAGTGACTCACAAAAAGCGAGGGACTTTTGAATGTCTATCCATCACTTTTATTTTTCATACACTAATGCGTTTGGCTGTCTTCCAAGCTTTTATTCGTTAGTTTTATGCGTTACACATTTACTTTAACTGTGCTGATTAGCTTTTTTAGTCGAATAACCAATTAGAATACCTTATTTTATAGTGCAGTGTTAAAAAACTAGGCCCGGATTCGAACCTGCGACCTCAAAGTGAGAGGAAAGCGTTCTGCCAACTGAGCTACCACCCACGCCTATAGTAAAGATGAGTAAAGATTAATCAACATTTTTAAATATCACTAAGTATACCTAGAAAGATTTTCGTGAATGGTTTCAAAGCTCCTACAGTTACAAACGGTGTTATGGTGGAGATCTAATCGGTTGACCTTGAGCTTGTTATCAGCTGCGTCTGCCGTATAGAGCCGGGTTTCCACTGACGCGGAGGAGAGCGGAGATGTGCGCATTTGACCAATCAGAGCGTTCGAGAGAGCGAAAAACGAAGACGCTCGGTCACTCTCTCCCTCAGGGTGGTTGGTCGATTCCTGCACATCTCCGCTGATCTCCGCACAGCTCCGCGTCAGTGGAAACCCGGCCTTATGGTGGAGATCTAATCGGTTGACCATGAGCTTGTTATCAGCCGCGTCTGCCGTATAGAGCTGTTATATTATGCACGTGATCGGTTTAGTGCCCCGCAGTATTATTACATGACTACAATTTGTTCCTTATCGCAATATTTAAACATTTACGCATAGACATTGTTTTAACAATGTGCAATGTATATTTACCAATCAGTCTGAGTTACGTAGTTGATTGCTAGACTGACTGATGACCCTGTTACGTCCATGCTGTGTACGTTTTCTGCAATGATCATATACTAAGTATTGTCATTGTATTGATTGTATTGTTACCGCACGTTAAGCTGTTAATCCCAGCCTACTAGCCCAAACACTTCCACTAACGCGCAGTGGAGCAGCGTGGTGGAGTATACTCCCCGGTTGAGGTTGAGGAGACTTTTCCCAGCAGTGGGACGTGTATAGGCTGTTTATTTTATGTTACTACGGGGAGGAATGCTAGAAAAATTATTACCTACAAATTATTACACTATCTCTCTAACGGCCTCCGTGGTCCAGTGATTGAGCGTTGTGCTCACGATCCGGAGGTCCCGGGTTCGAATCCCGGTAAGGACAAATCACAAAAATCGCTTTGTGATCCCTAGTTTGGTTAGGACATTACATGCTGATCACCTGATTGTCCAAAAATAAGATGATTCGTGCTTCGGAAGGCTCGTTAAGCCGTTGGTCCCGGTTACTACTTACTGATGTAAGTACGTAGTCGTTACATGAGTCATGTCAGGGGCATATGGCGGCTCAATAGTAACCCTGACAACAGGGTTGATGGGGTTGGTAATCCACCTCACAACCCACACGATAGAAGAAGTAGAAGATTATTACACTATCTCATTTATACAACTTAATTCAAGATAACCTTTTTGTTTTTTAAATTAACTTATTGTAGATTTTCCTCAAATGGCATTGACTACTTTGCCGGACAAACAAGGCAACCGTTTGTCTAGTAATTTCTTTTCGTTTATGCAGTGCTACATACAGTTTCCGTTTGGCCCTTATATAGACTTCAGAAAGATGAAAAGGATAATTTATAATCACAACTGACATAAAAATAAATAATTACGACATTTGTTACCTACACTGTAATGTGCATGTTTTTAGAATTGGAAATGAAATAAAAGTTTCAAATTCTATGGTGCGCTATCGGGATCATAAAACAATATTGCATAATCGTAGCTGTGAACTTACGTAATAATATTTATCCCTTTTCTATAGTTACTGTAGAAAATTATATAAACAGAAGACAACTCCTTGGGATTTATCGATGTTTAGGGAATTTTATTATAACTTTAGAATAGAACCCTGCTGCATTAATATATTTGACATTTAGTGCACCTTACAACTCAATCTGTCAAAAATATAAATGTGACATGGTCCTAAATGTATAGATGTTAATGCTTGTGACCATACTTAAAATTAATTACATATTTATGTTAATCAAATCAAATATACTTTATTGCACAGAACTACATTTAAACAATCAGACATAACACATGAATACAGTACAATTTGGGCGGCCTTATTGCTCTAGAGCAATTTCTTCCAGGCAACCACCAAAAGGAAATAAACATTTACAAACTTGGATGCGATGTTCTATTTATTGATCTACACGTAGTGACACTTTTATCTCCAATGTATTTTTTTCATTACTTGGTTAAAGTATTGTACCTTCTACCGGGCTACCGTACTTTAATATAAAGTGAAAAAACTGATCGTCCACCCGATACGTGGAGTGGTGAGGATGTTGCGGTGTCGACTTCCCTTCGCCTGTTGCTTCTCATACAGGATGTTGCCAAAACGTAACCGAGTTCGGCAGCTATGTAACTCCTCACGTTTCGCCCAAGACAATATTAAAGCCAAGTTTACAAACACAAGTATTACGTTAAATAGATTGCGTGTGAACACCTCATTCATAGACGCTACAATTTAACTTGTTGTTTTCGAATATTCGACATAGATTGTTGCCTAATTCTTGTGAATGGAACGCGATATTTTGATGTTTTCATCCGGTTTTTGTCGAGAAGTTACTTAACTACTTTGGCATTTTAGTAATAAGTTCAGTTTGTCCTAGATTTCAAGTCGAATTCCTTTTGCGATAATTAATTCTACATGAGCTAAGAGACAAATAGGCGCCTTGTCATTTTCGCTACATATATTTTGGTCGCAACGTTCATTTTGTTGCTTTCATCTCGACATTAGAGCACGCAAATGTTTGCTAACCTCAAATGAAACGAGTTTCAAGAACCGCGTTTCTGAGAACTTTTATAGTGCTCCATTCATAACCGTCAAACGTATTCAAATATTTAATAAACTAGCCGTACAAAGCAGCAGTAATAACTTAAAGTCTCTGTTTACTTTAAATATAGGGATTAAAATTTAACGGTAATACTACACCGTGGTGTGTTCAGCAGTTTTTTATGCTCGATCAACTAGAAAAAGTTTCGTATGTCACCTGGTTTTACGAGCGAACGCTAACTTAGACCGTATTTTAAGTAGATAGAAGTTTTTGTTGTTTGTCGGTGGTGTATTAATCTTTATTTTGTACCGTCAAGAGTCACATATGGCCAACCACTTGTGTGTCAGATGTGGAACGTAATCAATGATGACAGTTAATGTGAATTGCACTTAATAACTAAGTATGGAGCTGTTTCTTGCTTACTTTAAATGCATACGTACATTCAACAATAATAGACTTATCTGTTTCACAATGGCTGGGAAAATTAAACTCATTTAACAGTTTTTTAAAATCAAATAAAATATATGGTTATAATAAAATATACTCTCTCACAAATAACAACCTGAAGACGAAGTGTTATGAATAGTGTAATGAAATGATTCACGGATGGAATCGTGTTATAAATAGCGAGGACGAAGCAAATGATAAACCACTTGTAACTAACCTGTTACTATGTTAAGTGCATACTTAAGATATTATCACTCCCCATACTTAATGTATACTTCTTGTAAAAAGGGCTTAAAACCTAGAATATCTGCTGTTTCCCACAAGCGGACGATTTCAAACACCAGCCCTTTTAACATTGGCAAACTTGCGAACAAAGCTCAAACTATTTCTGTCTAAGCCTGTTCCGATGTTGACACAAGAAAATGCTCATAAATGCCTTCTGCTGGCTTCGAATGGCTTCAAATAACACGTGTTTTCACGCACACATGCGTACAAGGTCCGTGGCGTGAGTTGATGACGCACACATAGGCGGTTCATTCATGAGTTGGGCTCGTGAATGGGCGTCGTTTGAAGCGAAAGCTCTACCTCTGTCGGCGTTATGCTCGCTTGGTACTTGCCTCGATCCGTTGGCGGACTTGTTGCCCATTTTGTCGGACACTGGCTCTCGTAATCGATAGAATTAGAGGTCGAACCGCTCCTAAATAGACTTTGTTTGATTCCCCAATTTCGTTGATCTTACAACATTCCTTTCAACCGTCGCGTCACTACGTAGGTAGTATACAGTTTCACTGTACGGTAATTGTAATCTTTTAAGCACTCTACTTGATCTATTTATAGAAGTTCTTTGATAAAAATATATTGCACTAATCCTTTCGTATCTTATAGGTATTAATTTTCTTTTAGTTTCCATTGAATACCTTCTTGATAATTTTAATACTAAAGTACCTTTTCAAAATGACGTTTTTATTTATTTTACGATAATTTTATTGTGCAGGAGAGATATAAATGCTCATGTGTAATGCGTGTCGCGTTATGGTGTGCGCGCACGCATCGAAATCGGCTCGTCGTCACCTCTTGCCGCCGCTGCCGTGGTGTGCGCATACTAATCGCCTCACACTTTGCACGTGCGTTAAATATATTATGCATACGTTAGTAGGATAAAATATGGAAATATATAAATAAATAGTCTTATATATTCAAGTACAATAAAGGCACGATGTACCACGTTTGTTTGGCATTTATTACTTGATTATTTTCTAAAGAGTGCTACCATGCAGAGAGATATGGTGAGATTTTTTATCTCAGAGATTGTACACAGGAAAAGCAGAAAAGGCTTCGCTTATTCACGACTGTTCCTCCTCCGGCTCACGTTATAGATAATAAATAAGATGATGTGCTGCTGTTGGATTGATAAGCCACAGGAGATCCTGCAGCTAAACATTACGGCTACACATCCACTGTTATTATCTCTCTGCCAATATGTTGTCGCCAATGATGATGATGATGTACAGAAGGGAAATACCTAAATAACGTATATGTGTATACTATATATTCGCACTCACAAAGCACTCTACATCCAGCTTCACCACCAGGAATATCCTAACTAATGTTAATATTATTGAGGCGGCAAATTTTGAGTCAAAAGTTAAATACAATCATTACTCTGTTACGCATAAAATTCTGATTATTTTCAGAATAATTGAATCACACAAACATAATTTGTTTCTTCCTTGCGACTTTTGCGATCAAAACATAAAACACTGAAATCTACTTCTCAAATTTTCCGCATCTCAGCGATATTCATCGAAATAATTGTGAAGTTTGCGCCCTAAAGATGATTTATCGGCGATAAATCTGGCTCGCTATACGAAATACGTTTGAGATGCTGCCAACTGTTGGTGCATCGTGTGAACAGATGGCTGTGCTCTTTGTATGCGCTGCCATTTTGCATACCCTACTTACTTACAAATATAGATCTATCTCCCTAGCGTTATTCCATGTTTACGAGGTCCGCTTACCTAACCTGAAGATTTGACAGGCCCGGTTTTTTACAGAAGCAACTGTCTGCTTCATCGTCCAACCCGCTAAGTCAAAACCAGCTCAATGCAGGTTATGTCACGTATCTACGACACACATTTCTCGGGAATGTGGGTGATGGGTTTCCTCCCGATGTTTTCCTTCACCGCTGAACACGTGAAAACAATTAAGACTTACAAAGATAGATAAGCAGATAATTATGTAGGTAGGTAATATACGTTGTACAAAACTAGTGGGTGCATAAACTGACCCTATAGTCTATGACACTCGCTATTACCTTTAATGAATCATGTTTAGTGGATATAAAAAAGCTACCGGTTGCCAAATGTTTATTGACGACTTGCGGCTCTGTGCAACCTGATAGAGATTACGATCGCGACTTATAGGGATTTATGTATGTTTAACATGATGGATGTTAGGCTATGGCACACCCTGGACACCTCATACAAAAATCTCAATCTTACCATATGCCACCTAACGCGTAAGTGTGAGCGAAACAGACAGTCGCGCGTCCCCCTTGCTCCTGTGGCTTACGGCCATTTAAGACTAAAGTAAAATCCAGAGGGGGTGAGATCGGCGCCCGATATAAATTGGTGCGGGATAGAAAGTTACCGTTCTACAAGTAGTATTATTCCTTATTCTATGACGTATTGTTATTCTTTATTCTATGGGTTGCCTGTTTGAAGAACGTTTATCAAAATTAAAACACATAATAACGGGTTCTTACCGCATTTAAAGCAGCCGATAAGAACCCGTTATTATGTGTTTTAATTATGATAATATAACCGCGTAAACTTAAAACAATGTTTATCAAGTCTATCTTATATCCCTACTTATAACAAATACCAAATCTAGCTGCAGATTAGTTTTCTGGCGACTTGCCTATCCTGACAAAAAATATGGGTGTAGCTTTTTTGTTTTATATTATGAAACGAGAGTAGGCGCTCAATTCACAATTTAAAATATTGACTCGTTTTAAAATATGTTAAGAAGAATACCTAAAGCGTTGGAAAAACTTGTAGTAGTACACTGTCTTGTGCTTGTAATAGCCTACATACATAACATACATAAACAGCCTATATATGTCCCACTGCTGGGCACAGGCCTCCACTCAATCAACCGGAGGGGGTATGGAGCATACTCCACCACGCTGCTCCACTGTGGGTTGGTTGTAATACCTAAACATACATATAAAAAAAAGCATGCGTCATATTGCGTGCAATAAGAGATATTAAAATATAGAGCATTAATAAGGTTTTTAGAGTAGGAGTAGTGGGTAGTAAGTAAGAATGATATTCTAACTTATAGGTATTCATTGTAGGCGTTTTGACAGCTTTCAGTTTTTTTTTGTAAAACAAATAGATAGATAGAGATAATAGAAAGTAATGGTTCTCTACACAAAGAATAGATTGACATTGAAAAGCTGTTTGTTACCACATCGCTCTGGAGAAAAACACGTAAAAATAATGTTGTAAACAAAGAGAGCGCCTACGCAAACGTTCCACGTGCCGATACCAGTGGCGCCATCTAGTTTTAAGTCAGAGAAACTAAGAAGCCTTCACTCAACGCTATTGATGTAGTTCACGCTATAACCGAGAGATGGCACACCACTTGGTAGTTCATATGCATCACGGTAGATGGCGATACAAACTGTTTTTTTAAATAGTTGTTGATTTTTTGTTTATGTTTTAAATATTTTAAATATAAAGTACCTACTTTAAATACCTATTTAATATTAATATTTGGTAGGTACCGCACTAATAGACTATTTAAATATTAGGGTAAAATGCAGAAAATTAATTGTGTAATTTAGGGCGTACCTACATATTACATATTTATCTTCTTAGATCAGAAATAAGTAGGTAATTATTATTATTTATTTTGAATAAAGTGGAACAGCTAGTAAATTACTTAATAACTTATATTATCATTTCCCATACTTAGCTGCATAAATGTTAAACTTGATCGATATGTTACATTATGATACAAGCACATTACAAAGAAAGCTAGAAATACATTGCAATTTACCAAAACATGGATAGGTATCCTTTTAATTATGAAGACGACCATAATACTAATATAGAGCTCAGTTATATCTTTTGGAATCCCATAGCTTTCTTATTTATATTTGGCTCAACGGAGAAATTTAGAAGGGATAAAAAATTAAAAACAAAAAAGTCAGTGTTCGCGGGCCGTTGTTTGCGTGGATGTGACGTCACGGCGCGGAGAGGGGCGCGGGCGAGCGTGGGAACCGCGCGGCAGGTGCGCCCGCGCCGGCCACTGATCCTGAACACTCACACGCACCTAGCTCGCCGCAACCCACACACACAACCCCGCGAGAAAGTTCCGCTTTTCCAGTAGCCTCCAGGGCTCTAGGACTATTCGAAGCGATGTTAATAACTTGGTTGAGCAAATAATTTCACAAACTCTATTATTATTTATATCAAACCCTTTTTAATCACATCAAACGGAGTGAGACTAACAAATCATGATTATTATCATAATATTACCCAACCAACGACAAACCCAATGTCAGTGTTATGATTTTTGCAATCAATGCACCTATGTACTTAGATATTAGTCGCGAAGGCAAAAAAAGCTTTGAGCGTTTACAGCAGAAGAAAGGCAAACCGTAGATAGAAAGATGTCAAAAGACGTAACATAATAAATGCAACCATAAGACTTATTTATTACAAACCTAACTCTATATCAGTCAATTTAAGAACATTGCCTACCTACTAATTTCACTTATTAAGTAGTACTCAAACTTTAAAAGCTTCTCTTTTTTAATTCCATTCGACCTTTACAATAAACCAATTTTAAAAGCACTTAAAATTTGCGTTCGGCAAGTTTGAAAAACCTTAGTAATTAAAACCTTAATAGAGTTAGCGGAGCGTACCGCATAGGGCCGCTCACAGTTCAATAAAAGTGGCACAAAAATTAGATTCCTTTGCCGCAGGCCTTTCCCCCTTTGAAGTTGCCTAATTAAGTTCACCTCTTTTCCCCATCGTCCTTTACTGCGCATCGCAAAATAGTTTCGCTTCGAGGTAAATTTTGCTGATCGTTCCAAACTTGATGGTAGGTAAACTCGTTACAATACCTTTCAACTACAGTAGCTGTTCTAAGCAACTTAGTGCAGGTTTAGACATCATTATCATATTATTTTTCCTGATGATCTTAATAAGGTAGTGGATAGTTCCCATTATCATCCTCCTGCCCTTATCTCACCCTAGGTAGGGTTGGCACAACACGTATTCCTCTTCTCTCGGTAGGTACTCACATTTCACACACATATCCTTCTTTACACAATTCATACACACTTTCTGGGGCCCCCTACCCCTATATCACATTCATACTCATAACTTTCATCCCTCCTCATTACATGCCCATACCAAGCTAACCTGAAAAGGATGGTAACCGAACGCGAAAAATCATAAATAAAAATCATAATATGCTAAGTAGTAGCTATGCTTAGCGAGTCATTTGTCTAGAAAATGTCTATTTGTTGTATGTAATACGATAATACCAGTCATGATATGCTTCATCTAACCCTTCAGCAATGCGTACATTGTAACGTTTATTTCGCAATACCTCAAATATCAGCAAGAGATTTCTTGATTTCTTTTTCTGCAGCATACAACTGTACAATGGTGAAATTCGTATCGAATCATGAATGCGTATTGTTTCTTCCCGATACTTGACTAAAGGAAACTTCCTGTCTTTGTCCACTTTAAGCAATAGACTAGACTACTTGACACAATTTCGTCAAAATGCTTTTTTGGTCATTAGTTGACTCGGTCCAAATGTTTCTGAACCAATTTGTTGCCTAAAGTTGTCGAAAATTCTCCTAAAACAATACCTAATGTAATGCCTTATACTTAATTGAATCGATTCATCCACGTTATATGAAGTTTGTTTGTTAATTTACAGTGAACCAATCTGTTAATGTTTAATACAATAACCTGTTAAATATGTATACGTCCACTATTTTGCTAAGGTACCTAAAATAGAATCGTTTGCAGAAAACAAAAAGGATCCTTAGAATCATTCTCGGTTTTAGAACATCCTGATGTCCAACTCTAATATCGGCTCCTGCTTAACTAACTCCTTTAACCTTCTTATTACCTCCAACATCTCAATTTCACATCCATCCCACATTTCAAAACGGCTCATAACACAGAGACGCAATTAGGCATCGTTAATGGTAACTGAACGGTACCGTATTACATCTAACCTCAAACTGACGTTTAGCACCGGCGTCATTAGATATTAATCAATTCTGGGCGAGTGAGCACGCCCCCGCCGCGGGCTGTTTGCTGGTAGCAACTAAAACCATGGGAGATTTCCCCACTCGTGATACACTTGATAAAGTGTTTAATAAATTGCAACGATAATTGGCCGGTCGATATCGCCTCGTACTTTTCTGGAGCTGTGTGAAGTGTATAATTGTTTGATAACTTTAAAAGTAAGCTCCTGTGGAAGCTTGTTCGATATTATATCAGACAAGTACAATGATTGATGGATGAGCCCACTTGATCCCATTGTTGGCCAAAGGCCTCCCCTTGATTCTTTCGATTTCTCGACTCTTCATCCCTTATTATAATTTGTAGATATAAAATAAGTACTTCACAAATATATGAGGTTTATTTTGAATGGTAGTTAGGTACGGGCATAACCTCTTTTAAAATCTTACTCGTGGTCTCTTGTACCGAGCAAAGTACTCCACAACAATGTAAATGGTTCTCTGTCCTTGGCTACCTAACCTTAACATTTTAGACCCATCAACTGTCAAGTTTACGAAAACTGCGCAATTTGAATTTGGAGTTCATTTTCATTGGACAATGGTAACGTAATGACGCGGTGACAGGGTATAACTCGCACATCGCGTGCGTCCGTGCACTTTGGGGAACCGTTGGCTGTGTCGAAACGGTTCCACTATGGGACGCTTCGTGGAACCACGGACTGCACTGAAACGGCCAAGTCTTTCCGAACTAGTGAGGAAATCTAACGTTTATGAATCGCTCTTTGTATGTCAAAGGCAGTTTTCGGGTTAGATTTTTGTTTATGTTCTGTGAATTTTGGTTTTTGTTCGAGTTACCTTTCCTAGAGACCCTAAACAGAAATATATAATTGTAGGAACATCGTAGCAACAACAAACATTTAGGCTGTTGATACTAAGAATACCTGCAACAAATGCGTCAACTTCAGTACTAGTCTATTTAAAATATATCATCATTCATCATTATCCACGTTAGATGACTTGTTCGGATTTATTACACCTAATTATAATGCACAGTGTCAACAGCACTGATGCTTGCGTTTATAAAAGCACTCCTTAAGCATGATTTAAAACTAAATAGGTATATCCGCAAAAAATCCTCTGCCCCAGGACCTGCGTGACTAAAATAGTACTTTTTTATAAATAAAGACTGTACAAGGCTCTACTGTCTCGCATAAGCACTAAAAGCTTTCCAGCCAGGTGATTACATAACATTGCAATTATGTAAATTGAACAATAACATGTAGGCAAGTTGTCGATCTACCCTATTACGTGCAGCAAGCACTACGTGCGTGTAATATATGTTGGCAAATTATATGTACATGGTGGTGACAGGGAAGACTATAATGTCCGAAGAGGGAAAATAGGGAAATTAGTCTACATAAAAGTACTGCTTAAAATAGTACTGCGCTTATTAGTGGGTAGGTTTTAAGAATGGACTCTCTTTCCATGTAACCCTGATGTTGGCCAGAGAATATTATAACAATAGAGATGGTAATAACTAGAAAAGATACATGAAAAATACGAAATCGTTATTATTGCCGTATGATTCAGTCAGTTCGGAGGGTGTCTGTTCGCAAATGAGTAGCAGCTGGTGGTCGGCTCTTCAAGCTCCAAATGAAATCTCTGGACCAATTAATAAATCTCGTTTATTGTCAAGGGCCATTTATTTTGTGGATTGCTAAATTGTCTTTAATTAATTCTAATTGAGAGTCGTTGGCGTGGTTCGCGAGGAATGCCGCAGCGACGCCCGCATCCACCGCGCGCCGCTCGCCGCCGTCGGCCGGTCAATGCGGCCCCCATGCAACCAACACTTATGATTTCACACGAAACCATACTTTCATAAAGACAAATAATTGTTTCATTTACGATTTAATAACAGAACAAAATAAACCGCTAACTGTAGCCGTATCCTGTTTGAGCCAAAAATAAAAACATTAAGAAATGTTTTAACACCAAATCGCTACATTTCCTCGCAGACAAGTTTCGTTTTGTGAATGGAGACTAAATTAACTGTTTAAATGTGGCTATAGGTTTACTTCCCGAGAAGTGTCCCGGTAGCGGCACGGCGCGACCACAACAGCGCGCTACTGTGTCGAGGCGCGCGTGTAACATTTCATTAGCTAGAAATCCGGCGAGTGTTTTTCCGGGCTTCCCGGTGCATCCACAATGGCGACGCTTCCGGCCAGGTTCCCGCCAAAACAGAAATAAACTGACCCAGTTGCGCGGGCACACATCCGGCCGCGCGCTGCGTTCTGCATTTCCGGTTCGCTTGTCAATTTTTTATGGTTTATGATTTTTCAGTCGCTCTATCTTGTAATCGTAGAATTTATCTCAATTTTCGTCACGCGTCTTATAAACGTCGTTGCTAACCTTGTGTGTTCTGATATCTATCATCTAATTCACGCTTTGTAATTTTCTTAGGACGACGTTCTCTACATTTTATGATACAAGATAAAAGTTCCCTACTATTATGTTGTAAAATACTAAATAAATATTTCGAAAATATTGAGTCTTATGAAAATGTCCTAAGTTTGTGAGAACCAAATTACTACCTTTTGAGTAAGTAAATACTTATTATTCCTTGAATGACGCGCTGTGTCCAAAAAAGCACAACCCTAATTTCTTCTGACCATAACAGTTCAAGTCTTTACACTGTAAAGTCCTTACCATAAACCTACCTCGAACATCATGAAATCCAACTCCAATCTATCACTCGATCAGAATATGTGCATTGTGAAATAAAAACCACATTAAGCACGATATAAGAAGGGTGTGCAAAGGTGAAGTCAGCTGAAGCTTGCCCAACCGGAGTTTTTGGAGCGGAAAGGGCCGTCGTTGCTCCATTCTGACCTTGCGATGTTTGCTGTATGTGTTTATGTAGCTGCTAGTGCGCCTAACATCAACTATGAACCTATTAACTTATAATAAAATAATAATACTAAAATTGTTTATTACGGTTTGTTACGGTTGGGTTTATTGTGTTTGTTTATTGTGTCCTCTAACATGATGGACTAATGTTATGGGCGATAGGCTGATCCCTTATCACCATAAGGTTCATCATATCCAGCTTACGACATCGTATCAACAGTGGCTGCAAGTTGTCTTTGATTACTTGTGGCTCTGCCCACTCCCTTAGGAATTACGGGCGTGAGTTTATGTATGTATGTATGTATGTTTATTACGGATCAAAAAATTACATCCATATTATGTTAGTAAGAAGTGACTTATGAAACTATTGTTAGTAATGAAAATTATATTTTGCACGCATTAATGACCATCACGTGAACGGGTAAGTTCCCGTGATCGTCACCCTACGCACAAAACATCTCCAAAGCGGCGATGTGTATCGATCAGCTAATGTCTATCAACATGTATGTCTTACAAGTACATGTATATGTACAAGTACATGTATGTCTTCTGTTCTTTATATGTATGTCTTATAAGTTTTATTCCAGCGCTAGTAGTTTTTTAAGAAGTTTTATACAACACCTTAACAGTTATGGTCGAATATTTAGCATGTAGGTAGGAAGAAATTAGGTACAATAAATTGACTCAAAATTCTAAGTACTGACATACATACATACGTATTATCATTCTCATAATCCCTAATGGGTCGGGTAGAAACACAAGCAGCCCATCATCTTATGAGGAACACAATCTTACTGTCGGATTTTACGACATGCCCGAGAAGTACCTACTGACATTTTGTAAAAAGTCTGCGAGACAAAGTAATACCGAAGTAAGAGTCTATATAGCTACTTGTAAAAACATCTATATCAAAAATCTATTACCGCAAAATAAAAAAAACAAATCGGGGTTCGCGACTGCACAGAGGCGCCCCCGCGACGCGGCGGAAGTGGCAGTTACGAAATTAATGCGGCTCTAATTAAATAACAAGACGCCATCTTGCCGACCGGCGACCTGTCAAAATAGAACTCCTCTGTACCACCACGACGACGATACTTTATGGGTGCTCCTTCGTTGACATATTTTATAGTTCTCTTTTTCCTTTTTGACATGATAGAGTTCTTATTTCGACATCGATTTAAAAAAATAACATAGGTAAGTGTAGTAATCTAAGGGCTCTCAATAATCAGTGTGCATCGAACAAAATCCCGACCACACCATCAAAATTTTCCTTCACTTAAGCTCTATCCACCCCATTAATGATTACTAGCTTGACTATATATGACATAACGAGGACATAACCTTTGTGGTAAATCTCTAAACTATGTTTATCAACCACAAAGACCATTATTGTCACTTGTTGGAACAAAATCGGCCTCACACGAGATAAGGAGGCGGCGCCTTTGGCGGCAGATTTCAAACGCGGCGCACGCGTCTCTGAGACACGTTCGAGGAACGAAAGGTCCAGGTTCGAGTCCTAATCAGGCACCGATACGTCGCGTTAACATTCTTGGAATTTGCCGAAAGCGACGACAAAAAACTTGTGCAATCAGTACTTATACTCATTAGCTTGGTCTTAAGACGAATTGCTTCTTTTTACATTCCAATTATCCTCGGTACTTTGAAATCACTTAAACTGTTATGTTCCATAATTGCAGAGGAATAGGAAGTACAAAACGGGATTGAAATAAGTCAGAGATAATTAAAACAATCGATTAAATTGGCCCTTTGACCGTAGGAGGCGCAAGATATTATAGATTTAAATTATCATCCTTATCGTAGCGTCCCGTAGCATGCATGTAATACAATATATTTTAGTATGTGGATTTGCGATCTATAGTTTTAAAGGATGTATTTACTTCACTACTCTGGATCTCACCCAACTTTGGCTTCGCTCCACGCCAGACCCACAGACTAAATTCAATGCATTAATTAAAAATTCTGCCAGGAAATGTTCATCAATGTCTTCTAAAATTAAAACTGCCACTCTATAAGTAATGTATAAAATAAATTCACATCCTTTTACAATATAACTGGATGTCTAAGTCTAAAATCAGATAGAAACTGACAGTGTGGGACTCGTAACTGTCATAGATATTTATATTTTTCACATTACTAGAGTAGCAATAATAAGTAAAATAACATCTAGCTAACTGGTAGCTTTCCATTTAGGTAAGTGTCATATTATACCTGGAGTAAATATCTTTCATCTCCTCTCAAATTAAACTCAAAACTAAATACAAATAATTATTATAATACTTATATATTTAAAAATCTTCAAATCGAAAAAAAACGAAATCCAAAGGAATACGTAGAATAGATGATAAAAAACCACCTCTACCTTATTCTCAAATACTTATCACAGCGAGCCTGAATGTCCAGAATTGAAACTCGTTGGGACAGATAAGGTAGTTTTGAGTAGCCGCTTCTACGACCATTATCTCGTTATCGATTTCAATCGTCACGACGCGATCTCTCGATCGACAAATTGGTGCGTGCTCCTTTGTGCCGCGTTGTTTATCCATTTGGACTTTTTGCCTTTTAAGCCCGTCGTAGACATGGCGCGCTTTAAGCCCGTGAAAAGTGAGAAGTGACTAGGTACTTAGTTTAAACCTGGGACTTCCAATCAAAATATATAGGAATGACATTTCACCTTACGTCACCTTATATGACTAAGACCTATATTCGTAGACTAAAACCCCTGTACAAGTAAGCTGCGTAAACAACATTCGCTGTGTCTATTGGTCGAAGCCCTCAATATAGTTCGCGTCACGGAGCGGAAACCGTGTCGCTGGGTTCCAAAGCACAAGATAATATAAAGTGTAGGAAATATACGAGTAGTGTAGAATACTCCATACCAGAGATAGAGAGGCAGTTGTGCTCAGTGGAACTTATTCACAGACTTATTTATCTACGTGTATATTACTATAATCACATTCGACTAATAAACAATGTTATGGAATAAATACTTGAATGATAATTTAGCATTAATTATAAATTCATAGACAATTTATTAGAAACCGGTCAACTTTATTAAGTAGGTAGATATTAATGATATGTCTTGTTCATGAGTCATAATAATCTACTGTTTGTACTGCTGCAAGTTTGTGATCAGTGTTCTTTCTATTTCTAAATTGTCCTCCGGAGTAAGCAGATACTATAGAATTCCATTTGCTTCGATCCTGATACACTTCTCTTGCTTCCTCCACATTCATCAATCGCTTCATACACGCACACCGGTTCAGAGTACATCGTACTAAACCTTTTCTAAGACCATCTCCAATTGTATTCATTCTTTTAATATGACATAAACAGCCTATATACGTCCCATTGCTGGGCACAGGCCTCCCCTCAATTAACCGGAGGGGGTATGGAGCATACTCCACCACGCTGCTCTACTTCGGGTAGAGCTGTTTTACAGCTAATAGCCGGGACCAATACCTTAATGTGCCCTCTGAAACACGAAATCATTTTATTCTTTTAATGTAAGTAGCTAATAGTAATTCATTATTGATGAATTCAATTAGGTACTTTATGCTGATAGTCTGTCAGCCATAAGCTCTGTCTCATTTTACGACGTTGTTAGATTGGAATACTTCAGTCCCATTCCAGAAGAGGTATACATCCTCCGCACTCCGCCTTTATTCAATACACTGTAGCGTATATGCATCGTCATAGTTTAAAAAATGGGCGAGCCAGATGTAGTCAGATTTAATCTATAAAATTAAATACAAGTAGCGTCTTTCGTAATGGTACTTGCAAAACGTTCCACGGCTTCCGGCCGATAATTGCTTACACTCCGATCATGTTTTATTTCATTTTTAACTACTATAATAGGTATAACTATGTGATTGAGATTCACTGAGACATTTCGTTTATCTGCACCTCGGAGATACCTAACGCAGGATAGATCTAAGTTTATGCTCATAAGAGTAGAGTAAGAAGAATGAGAGCATTTAATAACATGTCCGAACATTCTAAGCTCTGCTTATCGTCCGTTACTGCGTATGGAACGAAATACTGCATTCTTCAATAATTGTATAAAAACTAAGTATAGAATTGTGCTATGGTATTCCCCTTGAAAAGAGAAAACCAACATTTACGCTAAACTCTAGCAATTTTCCTCACAGCACATAACGCGTAAACAAGCTCGGTAGAAAACGTGCTTAAACGTTGGCCCACGTCTTTGTGCGTTTATTAAGCAGCCAGCTTACTGCCTATAGTAAAAGCAGTCGGAGATTATCTCTATAAGATTTGTGCCCTGACTAGGTTGGCTATTTTACTCCGAACCCGAAAACGATTCAATCGTCAAAACTAGTTAGTACAAATCTAACTTTATCAGCATTTGAAGACAGGTTAGATTTTCTCGAGTTTGAAAGGTGGTTGCGCTGTTTCGTAAGTGTATATTGGAGACTGGTCCATAGTACTTGGGCGGCAGGTGTTTTGTGGCCGCCTCCCTGCGCCGGCGCCGCGAGATCAACGATCTAGTCGAGATTTACTTAGCTATGCACCTGGACTCTCCGGGCTACGGAGAGAATTATTCACCTTCGTGGCAAATCAATAAATGGTGTAGCCTCCAGCCAGTGACCTGCCACCGAACGATATTGCGATCTACATGTAATTTACAGTTAAATTACTTTAATGGGCTATTTAACTCTATTTATGTGTAAAATATGGCGCTGATAGTCTTAGTGGCGCAATTATAGTGTCTGTTCACTGATGAAATGACTAATTTGTGAAAGTCACAGTTTATTTTACCGTGTTAACAAAGTAAACGACAAAATTGTTATGCTTACATTGAAAATATATTAACACTGAATCTTTTTATAACCTCATTCCCTTGGAAATCGCTTACTCCCTAATATCTTCCTGCTTTACATAGAAGCTTTAAATAAATTGATTATGATTTGAAGATTTTTAGTCGAAACTACATTCACTCACATATAAATATACATTAATTAACAACAAAAAATAAATATTTTCTCCACATTTTTGAAACCTTTCAAAGATAAACTTATAAGGATTCTTATCAGCAGCGAGACGCCGAGCTCAGCAGTGGTCTCTCAATTAATTGTTGGTAATTAAATCGCAGGCAATAATTCGTTAACAGGCGTCGCTGATTTGCGTGAACGGCTACCGAGCGCCGTGTTGTGCTATGTGCCTTCAAATTGAACGAGACTTAGGAGATGATTTCACAGCATCTTTATGTTGAATCTACATCAATAAAAACGAACAACCGTCGAGCCTAGATGTAATAGATATAAACATATATACACGAATACATGCATCTTTCCTGTTAGGTTGATAGACCCTTAAGGACAGCCACAGATAAAATTAACAGGCGACTTAGCATTGGCGTTCTAAGGCACATGAGTAAAATAAACTCTCCACATACATACATATACATACATAATCTCGCGCCCTATGGGGAATGGGGATAAACTCTACAGTTAATTATTTATCAGAAGTATTAAGATACTTATCCATTGCTGTATATGTCATTCATGTAGAACATCAACATTGGGATGCCATAAGCCTTTTTTTTATTATAAAGGTAGGTGTAAAATTACTTTTTACATACGTTTCACTTTTTACACGCACCCTCACACACCCTCTTAACAAACATACGCACACTCACCATCGAACGTACATTCATTATAATCCCTTAAATGCATACATTTTATTAACACAGTTATTATGATTTGATTTTTGTTTAGATTTAAGCTTATTTCTTATATTTTTAGTATTTTTTGCGGTACAGCTGAAAATCAGCGTTGTGGCACTCCCTCAATGTCGGAGTGTCACAACATTTTGCTAAGCTGATGTCTTTTTTTAGAGATAAGGTTTAAATTTATTATTTTGTTCACTCCTCTATACTGTGTACTTACCTACTTATTTTTAAAATAAATTATTTTCTTTCTTCTTTCTTTTGGAGCAAGAACTCGTCAGTAATAAGTTGTCGAGTCTTGTCGAGTTCACTTGTTGGGACCAGTGAGTGAGACGTATCATTACTGGAGGCGATGACCGAGCACAATGTCTCTGATCAGCCGACATTCAAATGCCTCAGTCCGAATATCTATTTGATCATTTCTTTATACTGTAACTGCGATCCAATAAGCTTATGGTTTTCAAATATTTTAAACCGGAGCTTCCATATCCCTTTGTTTGGTTATTATATTACCTTACTACTGTTCAAATCGTAATTTACATTCATATCCTACTTTTTTTGTATAAGTATTGCTAAACACGTCTTTAAGTACAGTTACTTATTAGTGGCGAAATGCCTATTGAAACACTGTTAGTAACGTAGATAGTACGTAAAAGTAGTTTCTTTTTAAATCAATATTTGGTTTTGTTTTGTAAATCATTTGTCTTTCCTTTACGAATGCATAAACTTTGAAGCGACTGAAATCAGCTTGTTTATGGCTTGTAATGTTGTAACATGTCCCTCTTAACTCTCGCTGAGTCAATTTTAATGAAAACCAACTCACTAAAAGGGTTAACCTCGTCGCGGGAGGACGCGATCCATCACGGGGAACAACTCTCTTGAAATTTATCTGCGTTTATTCCACAAGTTAAAGCACGTATCAATCTGAAGGCACACGTCTTTTTATCCGCCACTTTACGACTTCGGTAGAGTAGTTCATTCATTTAAAAACAAAAATAGAATGTACCCGTCTATAGACAAAAGACCGAACTTACCTTTTTATTGCCAGCAAGTCACTTGTATTCTTTTATTGAGATCGCAGCATTATTAATAACCTTTAGATTACAATCGTGTTACAACGAGCGTGTAAAAAAGAGGTCATCATTTGTTCGGAGTCGGACAGACGATTTAATATATATAGTATAGGTAAAAAACATAGCGCATACATAATGTTAACGGTAGCTCAAAACATTGGTCACGTCCATACATACACACACACTCACAGCGAACGCACACCGCTTCTGGCAATGAATGGGATGCTGCCACCGCCTATTACGGTAGGGTTACCGATACTTAAAAATATGTTTCGGTTATCGAGTTTCACGATCAATTTAAAGTATTTTAATGGCGCGCAACGAATCTTACACGGGTACGCGCTACTGTTGAAACGTTAAAAGTAATGTTTATTAAAAGAGCTGTAATAAATGTTGAAAGGAAATGTGTGTCGTAAGATTTATGCGCCAATCAAACGTGAAAGTGGCGCTGTAATTTTTTGGGTGTCGTTTGTTGTATAGCGGGCAACCCTGTAAATAAAGCAAGATAGTTATTGCGCATGTAAGCGTGTTTCCCACGGAGTGCGAAACTGGTTCGGCTCAGTGCGGAGATAAGCTGAAACTCACCACGAGGTAAATTAGTGGCTCAGTGACAGTTTCCTGTCTCCACACTCGGACTCTCATTTCTACTCCAAACCGCGAGTGTGACTCACTTGATTTGATATTGATAAACCACACGTAATATCAGGTATCCCATTCATTATTAAGACAGAATTAGGCCAGTATTTTGTAAACTGCGAGTATTTTCTCAGAGGAGTTACACGATCCGAACATTCAGAAGTAGGAGACGATCGTTGATCCACATCAACGGCGTCAAATCTTTTTGGATCTGCTGAGCCGAGACGGTCAACGAGCGCGTTCGTGCGGGCAACTCTTTCTTTTGTTGCCTTCGCCCGTTAATGGATTGTTTATTAATATTGTACCTAATTAGCTTGGACAAGTCAGCCCCCCTCCACCGCCGCCCGCGCCCCCTCGCTGCCGTGAGAAATCTTACACGTCATTTCATTGATTAAAATCTCAGTACGACTTCGATCGTTACTTTAAGTGAATTTCCTTTTATTTTATGACTGGAATGTTTAATTGATATCATTTCTCGGTCTCGTCAGGATGAGGTTATAGGCCGATTAAATACGAGTCTGTAGCATAATTTACTTGTATTATAAACGTAGAAAGCTCGTAATGACTCAATTTGATTAGCTTAATGTCTAAACTTTCATACGCCGCAGTCATAAAACTTCATTCCAAATCTAAATCAAAACTGGCGAACATGGAGTCGATTAAGGTACCTGCATATATCTATTAGTGTGTACTGGGGAAATCTGTTGATCGGCCGGTTGGACGAGTCTGTGGTCGAGTTGACCCTATGCTGGGTCATCATGGGCGCATGGTCACGTCACGATCACAAGCGTCAATGGACCGACCGACGGACCGGCACACGTGGTCTGACCACTCGGCTAATACGCTCCACTTAGCGACCATTCAAGAAACAAGCACTCACACTAATGCATGGTAAACGTTCATGATCTACAGCAAACGTCCGCGCAGCCGAACTGTTTGATTTGTAGAGTGGCTGGGTGTCGTTAATGTGATATTCTGCCAATGTTCATATGCAATTAGGTAATCATCACGTAAATATTTACGTATTAGAGTTTCATTCTATCAAATAATTGTGAAGCCCTGCTTATGGGAATGATGTTCTATACGTACGGTCACGAGCATTAATATGTATACTCTTTGGTACTATGTCACATTAACTTTTTTGACAAATTAAACTGTAAGTCTCACTAAATGTCAAATATGTTAGTGCGACAGAGTCCTAAAGTGGGTACATTATATTGCTCATGACGGTACCTTGGTGAGTTTGGTGACGAGTGTAGGTGTACAAAGCGCCTGTTTGAATGTTCTGTGCGTAACATAGGTCTTGAAATAACTTTTTATGCCTCGTAAAGGTGCATTATCTAAAACATTTCAGTTCGTTTTTTTTTTCAATGTGGTCCGGTGCTGAAAATAAACCGTGGCGACATCTCATTAAGACAGTCAGCGGTCTTTGAAATATGTCTCATTTAACCCCGGCCCTTAATAGCTAACCTAACCCTTCTAACAGACACAAATAACTGTTACGGAAGTGGGCGACGCCGAACCAAGTCTACTTTTTAATAGTTTTAATTAGGAAATAGTTTAATTTTTATGATGTGGACGCTAAGGCCCTGACAACTTGTCAACCAATACCAAATTAGCGTGAGAAACTGACTCTTGTATTCCAGCAAACATTAAAGTCGATAAATTATTTTAAGTCATAAATTCTGACTCATTCTTCCTCGATAGTAAATAATACTTATAGCAGAAATTATGTAAATTGTTACAAAATTATGTATTTTTCAGCTTTAACAAAGATAGTCGATGAATGAGGAAAACATCGTGAGGAAATCTACATTCCCGTGAAATGCATTTTCGGAGGTATGTGACCTAACCTGCATTGGGCTGGTTTTCCTTTCGCGGCTTGAAAGATCAGACAGGCAGTCGCTTCTGTAAAACACCGGACCTATCAAATCTTCAGGTTAGGTAAGCGGACCCTGAGACAAACGGGATGAGGCTAGGGATATGATGAGTCCGGTCGATGAACAGTCCAATGGCGAATCGGTCGTAGAAAAACGGTTGCGGTATCGATATATTCTGTGGCTCTAAGCCACCTTAAAAAATAGCACAACAAACATATTTAATATATTTTATAAAAAACCCTCTTATTATTTATTTATGAACAGATGAAAGAAACATACAAAGAAAACAGACAGTACGGGTACGCTTATCTATAAGAAAGAGATTTTTTCCAACTGACCTACGTGACAAGAATATCTTCAGTATCAGTGTACAAAATACTATAGATAGACATAGCTACTACTTCCTCACCTTACTATACATCAGTATAGTAAGGTGAGGAAGTAGTAGCTATGTCTGTAAAGTCTGTCTGTAAAGTACAGTCCTATTTGAAGTTACAACGTATATCAATACGTTGTAACTTCAAATAGGACTGTACTTTACAATTCTTTATAATTGTATAATTCAATCCACCTAACTGAACTACAAAACGGTTAATCTCTCTCACAACAGTAATAACACCAAATCATCACAGCATATGGAAAACATGTTTCATTACTTCACATAATGTGAGGTGAGAGATAGTGGGGCTTCCACAATGATTCGGTGTCGGGTTACCATACCAACTGACATTCAGATCTCTGAAGGCTAACCACGCCTCTTCCTCTTCAAGACAGTTAAACTTATACCAGCCCTAACGGTAAAGGATAGACAGATATATTTAGGGATACCTTTTTATATTAATAACATCAACATAATGTCTTGTTATGTATAAGGTACAGTAAAGTAGGGTTGCTTTGTTATGAAGAAGATAATCGACCCGTTATTATTATGCAGCATACCTAATGTAAAGACGATTTCGGTAGGGTGCCAAACTTTTATATAAAATTGAGAATTGTTTGTTAACTAATGTATTTTCTGTTACAGGTAACGTATTCCATTTGAAATTCGCTACTAGAAAGTTATGGCGGAAATGAAAAGGTAAGTGCTAAATAAACATAAAATTTTATAGTGTCTAGGCTTCTTTTTGGAGATCAATAACAAAGAATACGCTTAAAGAGGTATATATTACATTTGAAAGGTTTAAAATAAGTGTAGGTAATTGCTGATTAACATTCAACTACGTAGTGTGTACATTACATGGCATTAATGCATTGCAATATTACACAATCAATAATTAAAATTATACTTAGTATTGGGTACATAGTACTGAATATAGATAGATGTTTATATTCCAAAGTTGTGCTACACTGTGTTTTACAGTTGAAAAACAAACAATATCAGGTCCAAAATATATGAGACTTGCGCCGTTGCTGCCATATTCCGAAATATTCGTTATTATGATGACTTAAACTTACCTATAAGTCAAACATTCATATCGTCGAAATGAATACCCACTTAGTTAAAATTTCCGCGTCACAACTTTTTCTAACAATATACTTATCACATCACACTCGCCTCGCATTCATGAAGCCGACAATGATTGATTATATGTAATATTGACAAGGGAGTTTATTATAAAATCAAACATACGTCCACACACGTCCATGAACGTCTACGTACGTCAAAATATTCTGTCGCTCCGCTACTGTTTATTAGGAAATATTAATGAGTAAATTCCAAACTGACATGTTGACTATATTAGAAATATGGCTATGAAACCGTCTTTCAAAAAGGGCAAAACCAAAAACTAATTATAAATCTACTAATATTTCATATTGTGACCTCGAAGTACAGAAGGACTAGAAAATACAGTACAGAATTTATACAAAGTAGATACTTTTACGAAACATCAAAACAAAAATGTTCTATGGAATAGGCAAATTTCCAACTAGTCAAATCAGTCACTTTTTATTAAACGTCAAAATACAAAATAACTACGGAATTTGTATGAAAAAGCACACTGTGACATCATAGACAAACGTGATAAAATTGCGGACTTTTTAAAATCTACGAATAAGTTAAATAGGAAAAAGATAATGTTTTCCGTTAGTTTTAAATCTGTCTTTATTTAGTAATCATTTATCTTGAACCTAGTTTAGTGCACGACTCAATTTGTATAGAATTACTGGCGTGTGACGTCATCAATAAAAGCGTTCAAAAAGCGTAATTATGTTACTTAATTCATACTTAAATTCGAAAATAAGTCATAAGAAATTAACTTGGACTGTCTTCTATTTATAGATTAACATTTTATAATTTATGTTTGATCCAGTCAAATACTCGTACCCTATTTTGTAATGTACTGTACAACTGAGTTGTGCAGAATGCTACTTATCAATGAAGTCATCTAAAGTAACAAGCATACATATCGTTTTTTATTTAAGAATATGTTATGTGTGATAGAAATCAGAAATCAGAATCATTTATTCAACGTAATTATCATGGATAAACTTGTTGAAGGTCAATGTAACATTTTTGAATTTACGTCATTTCGCAAGGTGTTATAGTTGAGGAGAAGAAATGACAAGAAACAGCAACACATCTTTTAAATCAATGAGGGTATACATTACAAGTTATTTTATAACTAGAGGACTATAATGCGGCAGGCTACCTACCAGCCCTGTTCCATGATTGCTAGATAATAAACAACGTTAGTCCAACGTACGTCGTTACATCAAATCTTACATCTCCAATTCGTAGCCTTACTAATTCTAGTTCGAGTGTCCGAGTGATGGTGCGCCTGCCCACAGCAGAAACCGGTCTTCATTCACTAACGGGTCTGCACTTCATTTAATGACCACATGTAGACCAAAAAGAAAAAAAACACAAGACTATTGGACTATTACCCAACGCCATACTTAAGATTTGAATAAGATTAATTGCGAATGCATTATTTCGTAAATGAAGCGTTATTTGGACTTTTACTTGCTTCAAATGGTATTTTATTATAGGTAAGTATAAAAAATATATAATTTCAAGCACCTATTTATTAAAAGTGTTTTCACATAAAACAAGGTCATATCAGATTGAATGTAGAGTCAAATAATTTCACAATCTAATACCTATTAATGAATCAAGGACTTGAAAATAATAAGCTATTTTATTTTAAATATCTAGAGCTTGCTACAAATCATCATCTTTCACAGTACGTTGACAGAAAATAATATAGAAATTGTATCTTTGTTGAAATCAAAGGCAGACTCCGAACCTTGGAGCCGCGACCGACAGGTGAGACAGACGTTTCGACACCTCACCTATTTTCACTTGAACTAAATATAACCTGAGTTAATTTTTCGGGAAAACAAAACGCGACGTCGTGAAAAATCACCTCGCAGCTTATGATTGATCATTTCTCGCAACCAGCGCGCGCACCGCCGATATTTTGGAGCTTAATGTGTTGATTTGTTGGAACTCAAAACGGAGTGGGATCACTTGTGTTGACGTTTTGTTCGGACGCTAATAATGTCAACTGGCTATGCAGCTTTTCTGGTACTTATATATTTTAAAAACTATATTTATATGAAAAAAATGCATTACTTAAATCAAACATTCCTCATTTTCTTGAACACATATCTTAGTATTTTTTCTTTGCTTGTTCTTCAATTGCTTTATCCCGTTCTGTTCATACAGGTCCCCTGTGCGACTTCTTCACTTCTTTCATCTTCTATTGGTCAACCCCACGGTTTTTACCAACTTACTACTTTCGTTGTATTTATATATTCCTTCTTTTAAATTCTGAGCCGAATTAACGGGTTATAAATATTAACCGCAAAATTCATTACTTTCATATCTTTTGACATGATTTCCTTTCCTTTTGTCACATACTAAGTGATCTTTCAAATCCTTGGATATTGAGAACATTTTACCCAATACATTTAAGAGCAAACGACAAGGTGGACACCTTATAAATGTTGTTTACGTGTTAGTGATCCCTAATGGCTGCTTCAGATGAAAAGTTTGAAAGCTGAATCATAATATGACAAGAGTTAATTGCGGTAAAGCGCTTGCCGAATGTAAACGAACCCACATTAGTTCCCGTCTTGCTTCCTTAGTCACATCCCAACCTGTGGTATACATGACCAAATTAAAGGTTTTGCTCACATGATCATGAATATCATAATACATATATACAGCATAGGCTTAGCTGGATGATGTCACCTATTAAAAAAAACCTCGTTTGGTACATGAAACAAAACAACATATCGGTTCTTGTGTTTTTGTCAATGCTTAAGATGCGTTGTAATAACACTAGTGGATATACCACCACTACCGGAGAGGTGAAAGAGAGAGGGGTTAGAGGGAGGGGAGAGAGAGTTTGGTATCTGACCAGATACTTAGAAAAATAAAAATCGGAATACATCGACACTAAATGGTGGGTAATGAAAATATTGTCTGGTTGAGTCGCGATTCCGCGGCTATAGCATAGACAAATCATAGAGTGTCGCGTGGCCAACTAAGTAGGTAGGTACTTATTTAAAAATAAACTGCTTGCTCTCTCAATTAACATTTGGGCAAACAAACGTTCCAAAAATTATTCATTATGACTCATTACGCTTTTAATATACGATATTGTAACCTGAATTCATTGCGCATGTTTAATTAACCTCGCTTGATATCTCTATTTTAAAGATATTTCTATATATTTATTACCATATCATGCTAATGAAAGACCTCGCTCCGAACTAGACCAATAAATTACTACTACAATATAATTTAAAGTTAATACTATATCATATCGATATTTAGATTCTGGTGTGAACCAATCCGTAAGAGTTTCACAAGAAACCTGCGCTATAAAAAAAAACAATAAAACATGCAAATAAAAGAATAATGAAGAGCTTCCTCCAAACAAAATATCTTCCGTGTAACGCGATACAATAATCGCACCCGGCTTCTCTCGCGTATCGAGTGACGACAAATCGCTCGTGGATAATCGCAAATGCACTTTTTTATCCACACCCATTGACGACGCTATATCCGGTGAGACGCGCCATATTGTAAGCAATGCACAAAAACATTGCTCATAATGGCGAAAATAATCCTAAAACAGATCTTAGACTCATTTTAATTACACGTAGAGTTGAATTTTGAGGATCACAAACAGGTTTGCATTTCTAAGGTGCAATTTGTAAAAAAAGAACGCCCTTTTGTGGCTGCAGACAGTGTGGCACCGCGTCCTTTTTGTACCCGCAAAATATACTCGAACATTTGAAAGAACAGCGATTGGTTCCGAGAACTTCGGTCGGGCACGATGTCTGGGCCGGGCAGAGCAGGCATCGTGTTTCCTTCGACGATTACCAATTACCTCATACAAAGTACGCAGTGGAACAAGATCGTACAGTGTTGTAAATTGGTAATTTGGTTTCAATCAGCATCTCATTCGTTGCCGCAATGGGTTTTGATCTCACGATGTTGCTCGCTTCCGTCCAATGAAGAAATTAGTGTCGTCGTCGTTAGCTTTTCGTTTAGTAAACAACTCGAGAGTTGTTCAAGCGACTTTGTTACTGATGCATACCAACAGCTACAATGTTAGATGAAAGTAATATTTATAGTTCAGACTGTTCTGAGGTTCAGAAGCATGACAAGTCATGAAGTTTGTACTAATTAGTTTGGCTTATAGAATACTAATTGGGTCATGTTCATGTACCAACCTAGTAAAGTTCAAGATAAATTATGAAATTCTGATTAATTACTAAATAAAGACACATCTAAAAATAAAGAAAAACATTTTCTTTTTCTATTTTTAAGTAACTTATTTATGAATTTTTATCAAGAAAAACGTAATAATAAGTCCGACATTTCGTCACATTTTACTATGATGGCACAGTGTGCTTTTTACACAAATTCCATAGTTGTTTCGTGTTTTGAAGTTTAGTAAAAAGTAACTGACTTCACTAATAGGAAACTAGCCTATTCGAACTGAATAACATGGTCCAGGACTTCCGAATCATTTATTAAGTTGTGTAACCACCCGCCAACTAAATATCATGCAAAAATGTAATGCAAGCTTACATATCGAATACATTAAGCGAGCTTTCATTGCAAGTTGCCTTTTAATTAAATCGATGTATAATAAAACTGGCTATTAGTATCGAGTTCTTAAGAAATAAGAGTAGATAGTTTTTTCCGCTGGGAGGTGCGCAAGTAGCGTATCGGTGGTCAGGTTGGTCTGTGGATGGACATCAGTGACTTCATTCACCGATTACTAGATCTTCGCACCTCGTCGGCCACAACGCATCCCATTCACGACTTGCGAGTAAATCAACCGAGAACATGGCCACCTTATAAGGTCTAATTGAAGGCGTTTCCACAAACGGAAAGCAACTTTCTGCTGTCGGATGAAAAACCACTTTCGTCCGCACGCGCGGCAAGTTACGACTTTTTACGGTGTCTATTTCTGGTCTGGAAATGGTTCATTCATAAACGTTGTTTGTGCATTTATGTTGGGTGGTTAATGAGCTTTGTGTTTAGGAGATAAGGTTTGTTTTGTAGAGGAGGCATGTTGAGTTGTGTCGTGTGGTAGTGGAGGAGTGGTTTTATGAATGAAGCTGCGCCGCTAGCGGAAGCAGAGCCGGCCGTAGTGCGGCTTTCCCGCGGCAGTTTCATTAATAATTAAAACGCAGCGAGTGACGGAATGGCCGGACGCGGCGATGATTTCTAGCCACCTCGCCGCTTTGGTGCGCGGGCGCAGCTCCTGCACCGGCCGCGCTCCAACGATTACTCGTAAAGAAATTTTATGCAACAACTTCTCGACTATAACATTTAGCATTGCTAGAAAGGAAATGGCTTTACTTACAATTAAATTATAATGAATTATGTCTTAGGCACCGCCGCCGATGACTGAAAGATGCTGTTTCAAACATCTAACAAGATCGAATGGGCTAACGACTCTGGGATAGTATACCTATCGTGTACATAACTTTTTTATGGCTTAATCTCGTTGATTGGATCGGTACCTTCACAATTTGAATAATGACTGCAAGTTGTGAGAGTTAATTCTTTACCCACATCAAAGAGCCCTCGTTATTATTCTAATAAAATAAAACTACAGTAATTTGGGGGCTTCAACGTAATGTCCATCATTAAACAGTAGCCGAAGCAGCACCCTAGATGACGCCGCAATGATTCGGGTACAAATAAAACTGACCAAGTCATTACGCAACACGCGAAGCTTACTTAGAAAAGGATGGTGTATTGTAATATGTGGGTGATAGATAAGGATAGATGTAGGAGTAGGTAACAGAGGCTGGGAGAATGAGATAGATGTGGTGGCTAGATACGAGCGTCCGGCGCACACTTCCTGTCACTGCGACACAGCTATACAAAGCCTAGTTTAAAGCTGATAACTGTTTCTAATCTTACTTTATTTTAGAAAGTAATACCGGTAGGCCAAAACGTTTAGAAGTTAGCTATAGAAAACCATATTAAACCACGTTTATATTGAACTATGTCCGTGTGATTCAATGTGCTACGAACGCAATTACTCAACTTAGAATACACTAGTGATGCAATGTATACTAGACTTGAATAAAATATATATATATATATATTGTAGCTCTTATTTATCATACAGGGTGTTAGTGACATCGAATACTGAGAGGGATGATTCAGATCATGATTCTGAGTTAATATCAAGAGTTCCGGCTCGAACTCGAAACCACTGAATTCGACTTTATGAGTTTGAATTCATGTTCATTTGGATCATAGATAATTGATATCACGGGGTTTCCAGAATTCCTGTCCGGTTAACAGCAATAGGCTCGCCCAGGGGCTTAGTTACATGGGAACTTAGATATAGCTGGCGAGAAGTGGATGGGTGTCTATACATCTCTGCCTACCCATTGGAGATATAAAAGTAATGCTATGTTATTATGTTGTGGTAATTTATGTATGTATTTATCCCAATAAAAATTGCGGACATATGTTGTGTGTCTATTTTTAGAGCTGTAAAAAAGTGCTAGTGAGTGAGTCACATTGAATTACACAACACACAGACATCACGCCACTTCAGTCTACTGGGTAACTTCCGGTGCCCACATCTACTCACGTCTAATTGTTACAGTCTTTTGTCGCGTCCTTCTTTAATCTGATTAGGTCAATCAAGACTGTCTGGTAAATGACATAATGCTGCTTATTGCATGTCTTGAATAATCTAATTGTGAAATCAAATACAATCTACAAAAAAAGAAACTAAAATACGTAAGTTAGCATTTGATCACAATCTCAGTTGATGAAAAGTAACGATATGCTTTAAGACAAAGCACGGTTATTTGATAGGCTGATAAAAGCTTAACTCCTTCTAGATTCTAATTTTTGAATCTAGATTAAGAAAATCTAACTCACCGAAATTTCAAACCATCAGCCTTCGCATATACGATTGATTACTTATTATAAACACTCACCTGATGAGTAGTCGTTACTTTGGCTACTCTATGATAACCCTGATACCAGGGTTGATGAGGCCCACGGCACAACTCACACGATTGAAGACCCGATGTTGAATCCTATAGTCAGAATTATTCGATATCTCCTCAGATCTTTTCTAATGTCACGTTCTTATCATAAGCCTTTATCCATAAGTTCCATAACGTCGAAGACACAGAAAAAGAAGGCATAGACAAGAGGCAATTCCTAGACTAAAGCTATAAAAGGCTCACTAATGTTTATGTCTTACAAATTACACGTAGGTATATAAACTTCATCAAGTCCTCTTGCGTAAAGTGAATGCGATTAAAATCCTTTACGACTTCTATAAAGTGGAATTTGAATTACGTCCTTTAGTAGCAAACAACTCAATTTTATTTCTCCTGTTTCATCATTCTTTAGCTAAATGAGAAAATACTCGACTTCAAACTGATGTAACGTTTCATCCCAGCCAGCAAAACAAAAAATGTTGTAAATCAAATCCTACTTTAAAACATTTGTAACTGTGAGTTTTCTTCTATCGTTGTTAGGTGGATTACCAACCTCATCAACACTGGTGTCAGGGTTATTATTGAGCCGCCAAAGGCCCCTGACATGGCTCATGTAACGACTACATACTTACATCACTAAGTAGTAATCGGGACCAACGGCTTAACGTGCCCTCCAAAGCACGGATCATCATCTTACTTTCGGACAATCAGGTGATCAGCCTGTAATGTCCTAATCAATCTAGGGACCACAAAGTAATTTTTGTGATATGTCCACACCGAGAATCGAACCTGGGACCTCCGGATCGTTGAGCATTGGGTTCAACCACTGGACCACGGAGGTCGTTAGTGTGTAAGTGAATTTATCTAGTGCTACCTCTACAGTGTACATTCGCCACCCCTAGTTAGACTATTAGCGTCAAGGCAAGGACATCCTGCGCCCACGCACCAACTAATTGTCCTACTCTTTTTGTTTAGTTGGTGAGCGGCTAACTCGATTATAGCAATCAGAGTCGCCCTCTGACCCTACTACTGGACCTCTTTGTGTCTGAGACAGTTAATTGTCCTCGTATTAGTAATAGTATAAACAGAGTACAACAGTAGGCTGTTGTGTGTATATCTACTATTGGTACAGTACAGACGAATAATCCCGTTGCCGAATGTGAAGCACTTCTTATCGTCTTTCCTCATATTTATATTAAGTAATAATAGGAAAAACCAGTCGAAAGAAAGAGAGCGAAAGAGGGACGACGCGACGTAGATATATTATTAAATGTATCGCGATATCGTGACACATTCCCGAGAAATGAATGAATGTTTTTGGAGGTATGTGACCTAACCTATATTGGGCTGGTTTTCCCTTCGCGGGTTGGAAGGTCAGACAGGCAATCGCTTCTGTTAAAAACCGGACCTGTCAAATCTACAGCTTTGATAAGCGGACCCTATGAAAAAACGGGATAATGCTAGGGAGATGTATGAAATCGTGGCCCTATCCACCCGATGTACGATCCCGACGCATCATCATTATAGGGCCTTTTAGGGTGGTGTTAATAAACTAATCTCAGTTTCGAGACTGCCCTCCAGATCATGTCAATGTGACAGTTCTTATATAAAAACAGGGACTTGAGCATTATCTTGAGGGCAGTCTCAGCTGAGATTAGTTTATTAATACCGCCCTAAGAGAGTTTTGATACTTTCAGGTTACTCGTAAATCTTAACATTCCCAAAAGCTTATTTTTATTACCGTACAATTTCACGGTCCTATGTGATAAAAGATTTCCGAAAATATTGTCTTTTCTCATACGATGAGTTTGTCAACAATCAAATTCATCATCTGAAGTTTATCCAAACATTTACAGAGTACAAAATCAACACTAATACCAAACAAAGGCTACCAAAAACAATTATCAAATATACCAACCCGTGGCCTAGCTAACTGAATGTTTGTTCACATTTCCACTCAATTAAATGGTTCGTTTCATTCATGTTTAATTATGAAGCCTGAGTTCTAGTAATATGAACTTTATGTAGCTGTGTTATAGGCGAGTGTACCGGGGAGTGACAACCTGTCATACAACATTGTCGCATCAAGCTGCTCATTTATGAATGAACTCACAGATCGAGCAACTTCCGGCTAACTGTTGAGATAGTACGACACTCTTCCTGGTTCCTGCTATGGTATCTTTAATTACAGTGCCAGCATAAAATCGACCAGTCACTCAAATATATATTATCCAATCTAAACCTTAACGTCCAGAAAGAAAGCACAATATTGCCTACACAATCAATCGATCGAACCTCGACTCGACTTTATCGCGATCGCTCGAAATATGAATAAAGATATTCTAAAACTGACCAAGCGTCATAACTGTTTGTGTAATATCAACTTTGTGCTACATAGTTAAGGTTGAGAGTGGCTCGTGATGCTCTCAGGTGGTCGGAGCTCACATCCTGTGGAACACGTTTTTTCCTCTCTTCCCGGCGTTTCACCGTTACGCAATATATCGTAAATAATTAGCGGAAGGCGAGATTCCCGTGTCTTATGGAGACGGCGACTTTCTGGTTTTTTCACCGGACTCTTCCTGTCGGACAGCGACCGGTGCCGCGCTCACGCCCATTCACTCTACTTGAATGAAAATCTTTTAATGGAAGTAAATGCTTGAGTTTACCAAGGAGACGGTAAATAATTACACATCAACATTAAGACTTAAACAACGTTACTTCTATAGCATCACCCTCTTTTAGAAATCTGTGTTTAAGTTTAATTAGATATCACAACATATTTGTTTTCCCATGAAAATAATAATTTAACAATCTTTCATAGTTTCAATTGAGTCGTAACAAATATACGATCGTCATCACTCGAAGTAAAAAGTTCGCTGAGTGCCAATTTTCTATAATAAATGGAAGTAGCTAGAAGTGCAGCATTACAGCTTTTATTGCGCGCCGAGGGACGTGCGCGCGCGCCTCGGTTTTTGCTCCCGCATCCTAATTGCACACACAACTTTTACCAAATTACGCAATTTCACCGGACTAAACCCCGCAAACAACCTTTTTTACGTGCCAACTGATTTCGAACACCTGATAATAACAATTTGACCACATTTCACGCGATTAAGTTTCATTTAACCACATCATCATACAAGTTTTTATATAACGTTAGTAAGTATATTGTCAAACTTTCTCATTTCTATCTTGTTCATTAAGCAATTTTCTCACGAGGCGAACGCGTGTAAAATTCGGTCAATCGGAATAATGTATTCGGTTGATACACCGCACCTACACTGGTTTAACACAAATGAGTGTTTTTCATCGGTGATCTTTAAAAACCGACAAAAACGAGAGCTACCAAGCACGTTTGGTCTGTACGAGCTTCCGTATTCATTCATAAAACTTATAAAAGTACAGTATGTGGTGGTTGTGTTCTCACGACGGCGCTTGTGACCGACAAAATATAAATTATGTTGCAACGGACCGGTCCGCGCTGACCTCCGCGCTCCGCCAGACCTCATAATGAAATTCGATCAGAGAGAGCATGTTAATCATTGAAACACTCCACGCGAACAATATTTAGACTTATTTAATTACCTAACGGGTTCATCAATCGTTTTATATCCTTATCCGGTTGCGCAACTCTACGCAAAAACGTAAACATGTCCATGAATTTGTCAAGCGCCACAGGTATCCAGACTAATGAACTATATCTTATCAATTATGTTAATTAAACATGGAAACTCACTAGGTGATCGTTCTTCTTTGAACGTAAAAACAGAAGTTATAGTCAAATTATAGATTTAAAAATGAGTTTCAATGATGACCATTTTCTCACGGAAAAATCTTTATTGTCTTATATTAAATATAGAATACTACGAATAAATAATAAATAGAATAGAATATAAACTAATCAAAATAATATGATAAACAAGCTGTAATTTTATCGAACTATTTTTAATAAAGTTGTGTTAATATTGCCCTGTTTTTAGTCTTAGACTAAACAATTGCGGAACGTGATAATGGTAACCTATGGTAACCTATCACTATACATCTAAATTAATAAAGACAAAGCTACCCACGCGAACTTAAGTAAGTACCTTAGTATTTAAAAGAATTATGTATTTATCATCTTTTACTGAGTCACGTTAAAACGTATCACTACGCATCACGTTGGACTGATCAATTCCCAATTTCATGCGTGTCAAACAGACGGCAGACGTCGGCGATGATGGCCACGTAACTCAGATGTTATCGGCAAGATCCCTCCGTGACTGTATCTCCCATCGCAGCACTAAACCAGACTAAAATACTGTCTAAATAAATACATTAAATACATACGAGTATTCTTTAATTAAGAGAAGCGAGCTTATGTTAATAGGGATACGTAAAATACTGCCCAGATTCATATTGATGGGTGCTATAATTTAGTCGCTATCTACTTGAGATAGGAAATAATTCCACGCGACGGATGTCGAACGGGATTGTAATCAGAAATGCAGATAATCATATACCTATCTATTCCATACAGTCTTCGTAAAGGTTTATGTATCATATCTGTAACAAAGAAATGTTTTCGTAAAGATGTTAACTTTTCTTTGCGTGTAATAAGAAGTCCAGGAGTCCTAGCACGGCTTTGAAATAGACTTATCTGGGCGCCATCCCACTCGCGTCAGACAGAGCACTGTGGGGTGGAAGGCAAGAGGGAAACCATTGCCCTATTTTTCCCTAAAAAGTAGCATGGAAAATGCTACACCGACAAGAGCATGGCTCTGAAATTAGCGATGTGAATTAGAATCAAGAAAATCGAACAGAAAATTGACGCGCCTATCACTTACTTAATAGTAAAAAAATTATAAAGTTGATGGAAGGTACTCAAAATATATATCTTTATCAAATATTAAAACGAAGCCGCACACACTTCTCAAACAAAGAAACTAGATAACTATAAGTGTAAAATCTGCTAAATCTGTAAGTAAAAAGATGTTCGACGTTATAACAAAGGATAAATAACATGACTAAGTTTTTTATCAGCGAACAAATCTTAAGTAATGCCAGTTCGCATTGCACAAAAATACTTCCATTGTTGTAGCATGCATTCTTTACAGTGGATAACATTGAAGATGGGTTTCCCGAACAATGAGATCCTATGGAAATGCAGAATATTTTGTACGCACTGACTCATCACTTGTTTGAATGCCTTTCGGTGCGACTCGGCAAATAGACTAGGGTCGAGGAGGTCGTAAAAATGTTTCCTTCAGAGACTGGATTTAGTTTAGTTTGAAAAGTTTATACGAGTTATGTATTTCTGTCAAACGTAAAGTTTAATGATTACAGAGAACGGTCTACAGTATACAGTTATGCGTACTTACATATTTTTATACAACAAACACTGATTATTTCAGATAAACCGACAATTATGTGTACAAGTTTTTATAAAAATTATTTTGACATATTTTTATGTAACCTAGTTAACTGTTCTTAACGATGATTTTACAAAATATCTATGTAAATAAGTACTTAAATATTTTTCTATTATCTAGATGTCTTACTAAACGTAGCTAAAACTTGAACACAGGACTGTAACAGACAGCTCCGTCTGCAACGAGTAGGGAGGGACCTCTCCATATTCATGTCCAATATAGATCTGAATTTTCATGAACGCGGCCAGCCAGTCGCAGTAGTCACAATACATCATCTGTAGTGCAATCAGAGCGGGACAGAAGTTCATTCATAGTGGGTAATTGGGTATAATATGTAAAACAAACGGGCACTCCCGGCTGCGTCTGCGCAGAGCCGCTCAATGGCCGTGTCATTCAACGACATGCGCTCAATGAGCCGCGATATATGTATACGTACAAGCGGGGAGAAAAGTTCGTCTATTTGCTACAAAAAAAATTGTTTTTTGTACTTTGAAATATTTTTATAAATATTGTTATCAGAGCGCTTTAACGTCTCTAGATTGTAAACGGTGATATAAAGTAGCATGTTTTCGATTATAAAAACAAGTAATGGCTTTTCTCGTTAACTGTACTCAAACATTACATCTAGGTGGTCATGCATTCAATTGTAACTGATACTCGATAATTAAAACTACACCATCACCCTATTATTCTATTAAGCGTATTATCTTGCTTCCGTTAGAATTATTGATTCACTTAATAAAATTCAATTAATTTCTACTTTAAATAATTTATGTTAATACTTTCAAATTATCGTTATGTTTAGAATAGTTTATCTAGAGCCATAATATTAGTAACCATTAAGCCAAGTCAAAGGTCTTTAAGTGTAAACTCAAACATTTTGGTGCGTTACTAGTGGAATAATGGAACCGCGAAACTTTTGTTCAATAGAAGAGTGTTGTACAGTGTATAACAATACGTAACTATAGGATACATGATCATCCCCCTATTATCCTATTTTTCACAGGGTCCGCTTACCTAACGTGACGATTTGACAGAGGTTTTTTACAGAAGCAACTGCCTGTCTGACCTTCCAACCCGCGAAGGGAAAACCAGCGCAATACAGGTTAGGTCACATACCTCCGAAAATGCATTTCTCGGTAATGTGGGTTTCCTCACGATGTTTTCCTTCACCGTGAGCACGTGATAATCATTTATGATCCAAACATGAATTCGAAAACAAATTCGACAATCATTGGTTTGGTCTGTGCTGGATTCGAACCTGCGACCTCAAAATGAGAGGCGAGCGTTCTACCAACTGGGCTACCACGGCTATTGCAAGCGTAGGTACCTACAGTGATTGGTGGAATTAACTGAGCTACCACGGCTCCTCTCACTTAACTATTGGATACATCATTCTTGAAAATCTCAACGTATATGCCTATTATCAGGGACAAGATTTAAATAGCCTTGTGTAAAAGTATAAACAAAGCCGTTGGAGCGAGTTCCGTTGGCCCCGGCCATGTTGACATTATCGAAAGCAAGCTCAAACAGATCGCCCCATGTTTACACCTGTCCGGCTTCGAAACACATCGTATTTGCAAGATTTTTCAACTAAAACAACATTCAAACATGAAAGTTCGTTAAAAACAATCTTTCTACCATTAAAAATGGTAATCCTCTCCCAGACTCGTAGGTAAGTATATCGATAACGGCATGAATAATTTAAACATCAATTTATGTAATTATGTTATCTATTTTATTATCTTGTGGATTTTATTATCACAGTGTCTTTCAGAAACGATTCTATATATAATACGGCGATTAGTAGGTACGTCACTGTTTTCACACGAGGCCATTAACTCTTAATCTACGGATTATCTTATAAGCTGCTATTTTAACTCGAGTCACAATCACAATTTATGAACGTCTTTACCACAATTTTATTTATTGCCGACTATGGGATCTTACATTTTATATTATGAAGTCCAAGCTACTGGTTTTGGCTATGTTCACAACAAGAATAAGAATGTAAAGCTTATCTTACAAACATTTAAATTAATTTAAATAAAATAATCATTCTCATCTTCGATACTAATTTAATAATGAGGTTGCCATCGCCAAAAGCGGTACAATATCTCCAATATCAATCTTGGAGAACCTCAAATTTTCTCACAGAACATCAACACAAACAAAAAAGTGAGCAAAAAATTAATATTATCATTAATTGAATCAATTTCACGGAGGCCTTTCCGATCAATATACGTGTTTGTCTATTTTGTTTGGAGCCTTGTTTTAGTGGAAACGTAGGAGAGTAGGTTGTATGTAAGGGTCAGGTTAGGGTGGTGACTTGGTGAGGAATAGCAGGGTCGGGAGGCTGTCGCGGGCGCGATGATAGCGCGATACGAGCCGCCGCGCCCGCGCCGCCGCGCCGCGACATCGGCGAGGCTTCCGTTCCCGCGAGCGACGCCGTGGGAACCGCTTTATTTTCGTATTTAAATTCGACCCTCATTAAACTGGTTTCGTTCAAAATTCGCTGCCTTCTTTCGACGCCTTTTACTCAACTTTTTATGGTTCCGTTCGACATTTACTGTTTGTGATCTTTTATCTCGCGTCTAGACTGCGCGAGCGGACAATGCTGAGTGTATTGCAGAATAGGGCCGCAAACCTTTTCATTTCTAAGAGCACTGATAAATGAAATGTTAATTTGGTGGTTTTATTTTATCGTCTTCGTAAATGAGATTGCTGCACGGCAAAAACTTGTTCGAGTAATTAGCGAACGCTTATAAAAGTTTGGCAAAAGCTACCGAAGATGACAATCGATGGTTATAATTACACAAAATTCTAAATGTTCCACAAGAACAGTGTTGAGCGCTGATGTTAATTTAATTTGGGCAATATAAATTAATGGATGTTGAAAGAACTTGTTCTCGATCGGTGGCTGGTTTCGACAAAATAAACGAATTGTGAACCATTACATTTAATTAATACAGGACGATTTATGTAGATACGGCTGCATGTAATTTTTCTAATAATACTAGCCAGCTTACAGTAATTTATTCTGTTTTGAATTATGGTTATAGTTTCTTTTGGTAATTATTAATTAAGTTAAAACTCGTAAATAATTTGGTTTGGTTGTGGTGGCACCTCCTTAATATATGGACATCATCTTTAATGTTCAATAGTACTAGTTGTTGTATGGTTGGTGAAATATGATATAATCCTCTCTCGTGTGGGTTGTGAGGTGGATTACCAACCTCATCAACCCTGGTGTCAGGGTTACTATTGAGCCGCCAAAGGCCCCTGACATAGCTCATGTAACGACTATTTACTTATATCGGTAAAAAGTAGGCGGGACCAACGGCTTAACGTGCCTTCCGAAGCACGGATCATCTTACTTTCGGACAATAAGGTGATCAGCCTGTTATATCCTCACCAAACTAGGAATCACAGAGTGATTTTTGTGATATGTCCCCACCGAGAACTAAACCCGGGACCTCCGGATCGTGAGCCCAACGTTCAAATCGCTGGACCATGGCATTATTCCCATAGAAAAGACATAAACGCGATCTCAAAATGACTTAGCGTAAATATAATTTTAACTTGTATAATTATACAACAGATATCTATGATAACTTATATTATTCGTGCTAGACTTAATCAAAGTATTTTATTACTAGCTGCGAACCAATACGCGGTTTGATTGGCCAAACCCATAAATAAAGTAGGCGGGACCCAATCATACGCATAATCTTAGAAGCTCTATAACAGATACCTAGTATAGTTAATTCCCAGTTATAAGCATTGAGTTGCCTACAAGTACACGGAAAACCAAAGAAAAAGTACTTACATACGCTCAAGTATCTATTGTCTACCCTATAAAGGATTAATGCCAAGATATAGTTCCAATATATAGCGTATATACCTACATATATATAAAAAAAGATGTGACTCAAAATCCTGACATATTGAACCGGAGATATTAAATTATATATGAAATATAATTTATACCTATATCTGCAAAATTTAATACAACATCTACTATTACAAGAAAAAACACTTCTAAAAAATGACTAAACCATTTTTACGCCTTTTGGTTTTAGGAATACGATTACATTTTCGACATAGTAACACAAGGATCAGATACCGGAAGGACCCATTAGATCCTAAGCTACCTGTTGATAATGGCTTTGTAAAGGAAGTAACAATAGTGAACCGAGTTTCAAGGATCATAATGCATTCCTGAATAAGCTGGACTTACTTATTCCGCTTATCGTATTGAGAAAAGGTCAAAATATTTCAAGTAAAGAATTCATAGCAAAAGCAGGACTATCTGGGCTTGAGCCTCTGCTCATCAAAACTAGTTTTATTCACTCTACAAGATGGTAATCTGATTCAATTAAAATCAACCTTTCTTTACCAGATCTCATGAAATGATTTGTCTTGTATAAATATGTAAGAAAAGCTCTAAATAGGAACTCTTGAAGCTACCGACAATGACTATAACAAAATGCTCTTTTTTCTGAACCCAAATATGTGTTTGGATTGTGTTGTGAACCTCAAAGACAACTAATACGTTAAAAAAATTGAAAAAACAGTCGATGACTACTATAAACTATAAGGAACAATTTATCAAATGAGTGTGGTCTTTAAGCTGTCTGTAAACAACTAACCTCTCAGCATCAAAGACCGCCCGCTTTTAGGCGTCAAAGGGTTCAGACAACTTATACGCTTTTAAATAACGATACTTTTGAATTAGCGTCCACTCAATTTTATATTTATATCTACCATTTTTCATGCGCAACGAGCGGCGCATACGCAAATGCAAGCCATTAATAAATTACAGAAACACACATGTACAGAGCGTCGCGTCACTAGGTGTACATGTGTGTGTGTAGCACTTCCTTTGACGAGTGTTGGTGTGTATGTGTGTATGGGAGGGGGTGCGCGGGAGAGCGGGGGAGGTACTTCCCGCATAGCACCTGGCGCTCCGAGGTAACATGCTTCGACGGATCCCATTGATTTGTGGCAAGATGCAGTGTTCTTAATGTTCTGATTTACCCTTTGTTTATGGTAATGTTTTGTAGTGGTCGTTATTTATGCATCATTCTACAGAAAGAGGCTTCTATAATCGCTGAGGGTATTCAGGGTTTTAAATAAGTAACTCTTTAAGAGTATTATATATTCGCTACAACACTTTTTTTTGTTAAAAAATCTAAATTTAAACATTGGAGCCTTGGCGAAGTATTCCATAGAGTTTATTCTAAATGCTTAATTTTAGGAATCGATCGCACAATGCAAGGTGTTTTTATCGAAGGTATCCAAGCATCACTGACGACAATACCACATCCTCTGTTTGTCTTAGTGAAAGTCAATTGTTGCGTCGCTTTTTATTTGTTTAACCGAAACTTTGAAAGCAAGTTGCGTTTGAGCAATCCCAGTTTAAAGGAGACGCGTCATTTGTTATTTTTTCGCAAATAATAACCAAATATGGACGATACTTATGGATGGTTTACGCTGTTGGTCTTACCTAAGATGTATGCTCGTTATATGACTGTTTCTCAACGCTGAAACAACTTATATGTTTGCAGTTTAGTACCTTTAAATACCTAAGGCACAAAGCGCTACTCTATCTAAACGAATCCAAAAGGAATACCAAAGAACCAGCAAACTCCAACGTTGAAAAGATCTACATCACCGACAAAGTCTAGCATATTTTATATTGTAACCTAATATGTGCAAGTGATACCATACCGCTTGATTTTCGACCACTTCAACGTTTCTTCCCAAATATTTAAAACACATGGCTCTCTTATCTTGAGTTAAACCCTCAGACTAGATAAGGTCATACCTTGACCACAAGCCAACAAAGTCCCGGGTTGCGGTGTCCATCTGAACCGAAAATGTCAAGTATCTTCGGTCAGAATGTTTGTTTTCGTCGGCACGTGTCGTGTGCAAACATTGACATGAGCCGTTTGGTGCCGCACCCTCGACCAACAAGGCCAACAATAGGGCCTGGTGACTGGACAGTGTGGACCTTAATCTATGGCAGTTGGCAGACCACACCTTGCTGGAAAATCTCTTATTGAACAACATCAGGATTACTGCAATAACTGGAGTACTTACATAGAAAATGCATGCAATCAGTATCTTATGGTCATGTTGTACCTAGTCTCGTAGGAGTCTTGAGAATGTTTTAAAAAGGTTATCTTTTTTTGTCGTATTCTTTGTTTTCATTCTTACTCAACTCATCCGAACTTAAAATTGATAATATCAGGAGTTATATAAGTATATTTCCGTAGGGTGTAAGGGTAATGCCTAACTTTCGCAACTTGTACATATACTACCTACTATTGTTATCCGCCTTAGCAAATCTATGAATGGCGATAGACGGTTATCCATTGTGGTAATACAAAACCGAGGCCCTTTAGAATACTCCCGATAGATCCACGGAGCACAATATTTACTACGAGTCCCGTCCCTTTCACTTCCTCTACGGCGACAACCTGCGCGCGACCGAGACGACGCCACGGCAACACACGCGTCAGACAGAGACGGAGGATTCATTCATAACCGAGTCCGCCATCCGGTCCGCGGCTGATGAATCACTTCATCTCCTTCTAACGCGCAGTATCCTCTCGAGTGCGAGCAGGTGGCACCGGATGCAAAGTGCCGACCGAGCTTCGATCGGAAGCTCTCCAAAAAAACGCGTACTCTTTCGTCTCGGGCCTAATCTCATCCCGCGGGAACTAGTGATTAGTGAGCTCGCGGAGCGGTGCGTTGCCGAAACTGATACAAGTGTCGAGAAAAGTTAAATTGGCGTCGTTTAATAAGAGGACAGTCGCAATTGGTGTTTTTCGTAAGCTCGCTGGGAGTGCTCGCGCGAGCTTCGCCCCTCCGCCAGCGCCCATTCAGCGAGTAGTCGCGCGCCGGCCACAGCGACGCACGCGCGCGCGTTATACTGCCTCCGACTCCGGAATATCCATTCCTCATTTGAAATGACCGGTCCGAAACACGAACGCTTGCTAGTGTTCACAGAGTGCTTGCCCAGTAGTGATTCCTCTAATTGGTGCTTTTGAGTGAGTGACGCCGGGAATGTACGAGAACTCCCGCTGGACAAGTTTACAATGGCCCAAATTGCATTAAATGGGTAATTGTTGTACGTCATTGGATAATGGATTCGGCTCATATCCTACCTACCTATTACATTTTATGTCCTCATAACGAGCGTGGGTCGCTCGGATTTTGCACTTGACTCCCGAACTCACTCTCTTTGTTCGATGCCGTTCCATTTTAATATTTAAATTCAACAATGCGTTTTTCTGTCTCCATGAGATGCATACAAAGCTATGTGTATGTATAATTGTACGTATATACAAACATATATTTAAGTTTGTTTTATTGTGGTTGAGTTATTTTTATATATCGCGTCTACTATTTAGTACCTACCTACTTATCTACGTCACGAGCAAAAAGCAAAGCAACGCAAAATTTGGCGTAGGCGTTCTATTATTATTTCTGTATTATTATTCTATTATTATTTGAGGAGGAGATTTCGCATTTTAACTACCTATGTTTGAAATTAATTCATCGTTGTTTACAACTAACTTCTCCAAAAATTTCAGCTCACTATAGCCATTTCTTAAAACTACAACTTACCAAAGATAATGCCATTCAGTATTACCTACCTTTTTGATATGGTTACGTGACCAAAAACTGGCTTAAACAACTTGAATGTCTGTCAGAAAATACCTGAGGCTTAAAGTATTACCCCAACAAATGCGATATATTCAGAATTCTTCAAGTAGACTCGCTGTCAGGTTATCAGCTGCGCCTGCGACGACCGTGGGAATGAAAAAAGCGTGTTAAACAATAGCAAGCAGATAAGAACATCGCAGACCCCATTTAGGGTACCAACTACTAATTATTCTTGTATTTTCACTTACATGAACCATCTACGTATTTACAAAGAACTATTGCATGAGTCATGTTTTTAGTATAGATTACGCGTTATCGCTTTGAACAATTTTAAAGGAATTTACTTCTCAATCTAACTTAGTTATGTCAACTTTATTAAATCCGCTGGTTGTCTTCGCAGTAATGAAGTAATCTATCCTCTTCCGGTTACCTTTCATGCAAAAAATTGGATTCATTCATCATATCAGGACTTTAATGGAACATGTCTGTTCATTCATACATATAAATCGTTCATTTGTAATCTTGAATTTCAAATAGGTACTTTTTTAATGCAACAGTTTGTTGAATAATGTAAATGCGGTGTCCCAAGGCTATGGGAGTGCGTCCCTGCGCGGGCGCATCGACGGATACAGGTGGTGCTGTTTATTTAGGAGCCCGCTTGAAATCCCTGCTGGTTCCGCTTTTTTAACATTTTTAAAGAAACCTCTTAGATTTCGCAATTTGTGATGCATGCAAAAACATTGCCTCGTGCATTCCAGACATAGGTAATACTAGTAGCTACGTACTTACTACAATTTGTCACTTTAAAAGACAATAGTTTTATGTTAGGCAGGTACATAATTATAGTAGTTGTTAATTATAAAAAAAATCTAGTACTTAATTTGTTACTAAGTAAATAAATTGTAACTTTTTCACAATATCAGAAATTAAATATGTCCGGGGCTATGCCCTTCGTCCATCTATAACTATAAAACACCAACGCGAAACGCGCCCTACCCAAAGGTTCCCATTATGCTACCAGCAATTACTAAGTAACATAGTTTAAAATTTCTAATGCAATATTTTCATGTTATTATGCAACATAACCGGCACTAGATGAATCACGGTGCATAGTTTATTTTAACGTAGGTTCATAGAACTGCGATTTGCTGAAAGTAAACAGTTTCATGCTCTCCGGTCACGCATGCGCTGTGCGTTGCCCAATGACTAACTATCGGTACTATAATATCAATCTTTTACGCAAGTACGTCAGTATATACAGGGTGGCCCAGAAGTTCAGGATCAAAATGAAAAATTAGATAGAGGGGCTCATTAGCTACCAGAAACACCCCCATGTATGTTCAGCAATTAGAGATATGACCCATTTTGTACCTTTTTCTAGATTTTCTACCTTACTTCAGAAATAATCATTTTGTCGCTATCCCTTTCTTAATAATTATTTTATTTTACTTCACAACTATGCCTAAGGCTATGTACCGCTCAATCAAAGATAAATCAAAGTCAAATTAAGTACCTATAAAAAAAAAGTTATCGGAACTCAAAGTGAGAATTCGACCAAAATTGTTACAGTTGTTAATACTTCGCCGAAGAATAATAAACACATGAGATTGTCATGGACCCTAAAAGTATTTCTAAAAACTGCTCCATTTAATAGGCTTTTAGAAACATCCAAAAAAAGTACCCTTAATACGGGCAAAAAACTAAGTAATTAGCCCTCAAAGGTTGCAAGACAGACAGATTTGAAGGAAAATTTGACATTCTCATACAATGTAGCTGCTACTTTCTAACGTTGTTAAAGGTGCTCAAAGACACATTTTATTTTAGTATCTAATAGTATGAATCACCAACAGTGTTTGGGGATAACTTTTTCCTTGAAATCTATGTACCTTCATTAAAATACGAATACCAAAAGTGACTGCAAGTTTTGTCTTCGGATTTTTGCTATGTCTACCCTGTTAGCGATTATAAGCGTGATTTTTATTTACTTTTAATTGAAAATGTGTCTTTGAGCACCTTTAACAACGTTAGAAAGAAGCAGCTACATTGTATGAGAATGTCAAATTTTCCTTCAAATCTGTCTGTCTTGCAATCTTTGAGGGCTAATTACTTAGTTTTATGCCCGTATTAAGGTTCCTTTTTTGGATGTTTCTAAAAGCCTATTAAATGGAGCAGTTTTATAAATACTTTCATGGTCCATGACAATCTCAATGTGTTTATTATTCTTCGGCGAAGTATTAACAACTGTAACAATTTTGGTCAAATTCTCACTTTGACTTCCGATAACTTTTTTTTTATACTTGATTTGACTTTGATTTATCTTTGATTGAGCGGTACACAGCCTTAGGCATAGTTGTGAAGTAAAATAAAATAATTATTAAGAAAGGGATAGCGACAAAATGATTATTTCTGAAGTAAGGTAGAAAATCTAGAAAAAGGTACAAAATGGGGCATATCTCCTAAACCGTAAATAATTGCTGAACATACATGGGGGTATTTCTGGTAGCTAATGAGCCCCTCTATCTAATTTTTCATTTTGATCCTGAACTTCTGGGCCACCCTGTATAATATACTCTGTGGCAATTTCGCAACGCACTGTCAAGAACAAAAGTGACATAAATCAACTAATTAGAAATACTTTGTTCAAATAAAAGCGATGGTTGATTAAAAAATGATAATATTTTCTATCAGTTTAAGATAGTCTTGATCGATGGGGTTGGCATAACAAACATGTTAAAAGCCCCAAAATAAAAGAAAAAAATAAGACCATAACATTAAATTATGAACTATTTTCTGTAAAAAGCATAAAGCATATTTTTAGCACAATCATAGGCCCTTAAAGTGCATCAATATCAATGGAAATGATAATTATTGATATTGACTGTAAGATAACATAAAAGATAAATATATGATGACCTTAAAGAAAACAAGGTACAGAAAATAGGAAAATTAGGCGATGATCATCTGCCTAGCATTATCCCGTTTTTCACAGGGTCGCCTTAGTTAAACTGAAAATTGACTGCCTGTCTGACCTTCCAACCCGCGAAGGGAAAACCAGCCCAATCAGGTTACCTCCAAAAATGCATTTCTCGGGTATATGGGTTTCCTCACGATGTTTTCCTTCACAACTGAGCACGTGATAATCATGAGTACATGGTATTAAGCTATTATTGTGTATTCATTGGTATTTAGCATGGTATTATGCTTTTGCTTGTCCGGGACAAAGAAATATCTCAGAATGATGCATGGATCTCTCGTGCTCATCATTCCTTTATTACTTTTATTCATTTCCTGACCGACTTATAAGCAATAGGTTTGTAACTAACTTATATTTATCTTAGGAAGATGAGCACCAAAAGTGGCTTCAAGTTGTCATTCAACATACAAACGTCTTATTTCCCCCCGGGATAAGCAAAGACTATGCAATTCCATGCTTCGATCCTGACACACTTCTCTTGCTTCCTCCACATTCATCAATCGTTTCATACACGCACGCCCGTTCAAAGTAGATCATACTGAAACTTTTCTAAGGACATCTCCAATTTGGTCAATGTACGTCGTTTTAGGTTTTCCTCTGCCAGTCAATTTGTCATCCAAATTCAGTTCAAAAATATCTTTATTCAGTAGGTAACAAAGTTACACTTTCAATCGTCAATTTTTACATAACGAACGTCTCATCCGCCTAAAATTACTGCAGCTTCTCACAACCTGTATAGCCGGAGAAAAGAAGCTTTTACTCCTGGCTCTACCTTCCCCGATAGTGATTACGATTGTGATTCTATTTAAATAAATTGTATTTTATTAAATAAAAAAGGTTACTAGACCCATCTATCATTGGGTTATTTCGGTGGGTACAGGCAAAGGTAACATTTTCGCAGTCAGCCAACCGTGGCACTGACTCACTCCTCGCCTCGACAAAGAGCGTTAAACGGACTCTTTGCATAAATTCAAATACCATACTGCTAACCGTATTCTATTATGATGCCTTGTAATTACATTCAATAGTAACTTAACGAGCAAACATGTTACATGTCTATTGACTTGTCCTTTGAAAAAAATACTTTAACAATCCTCGTATAAATAATTAATTGTTCTTTTATTCATATTACTGATGTCGTCAATTATAAATCAATTTAATTGAATCTTGTTCGGTTTTCTCAGCACCGATACTCAACTCTTCCGGTGTTCCTCAACAAATAGTCAGTGACTCGAATTTATTTTTATAATAACTTCCCATTAGAGTTTGATTGGTATTTTTAACACGTTTACATGCTGCTAATAGCTAACACGACGTCGTCCGACCTAATTCCAAAGTTGACTGATCGAAATTGACGACTGGAGGAAATAGCTTACCAGCTTTACTTAAAATGCTCCGTATTTCGTATTTCACTGACTGATATCTTTACGAGCTCTTAATAATAGAAAGCCACTGAAATAACCATTTCTATCTAAACTAAGAGAATTTATAAACTTGATTAGAACCTATGTCTAATGGATGGTGGGAGATAATGGCTGTGATTTCCAAACTGTTACAAATACTGAAGAGTACTTTTAGAGATTATTTTTTGTAGCAATAATCGTGACGGAAAAGGCTGCCAGTAGCCTGTTTACAGAAAAATATATCTATATAATTCGAAGTACGAATACACAGTACCAAAGTTGAATGATATTTGTATTCAAAGAAGGGCGCATAATGGACTCTCCATATTGTATTAGCTACAATTTGAATTTATACAAACATTGTTTCGTCCTCAAAATGTTACATAAAGCGGGTGCGACACTGAACTTAACCTTATGCCCACTGAATTTACATACAAACGTACTGAAAATACATTAATTTAAATGTCTAATGATCCCCAGTATTTATTTTTCCTAAACGAATTTTGTGACGCACCATTTGAATTTTTATTGCTCAGAGTTAATTGTGTCGAATCCAGTTGTCGTGTTTTAATTTGTTCATTTTAGATTGCGCGACTATTCAACGAGCCTACATTGTTTACGACGCGAAACGTTTCCGACTAATTGGCGAAAATGAGCGAGATAGTAAAGATATTAAAATTTTCCGTCGCATAATTTGGACGTGAAATGATATCTGACAGTGTCGCCATTTTGTGGAGTGCTCGGGTAGCGGGCTATTTATCCGCCCACTAGTATAAACAAATAGTTAAATTTGAATGTAGAGTTTTCCGAGCGAAGATTTTTCTCGTGAGGTGAGCATGCGCGAGGGCGGTGGGAGGCGCTCGCCAATCACGCGCCGCCCCCCGCCTCGCCCGCGAGCACGCCTCAACTCGCCACTTGACTCTTGTACGAAATGTCCATTCGCTTTATGACATTTTTTGCTCCAGTAATTAAGCTAGTTGGTGAAACCACTGAATTTGTCTTCACGTCAAAGTTTTTGACAGCAGCAACGCTATTTCTGGTGACTCTTCGGCATCATCTCTCCCCATTATTTAAGCATACCTACCTTCATTTTACCTACTTTATATAATTGAAATAAGTTTAGTTAGCTAAAAAATATTCTTATAAAAAACCGGCTTGTATCACCTACATCGGTTGCCTTATCAACGAATAATTTTGCCTTAATGTGTTGATAAGGCTTTAGAGCCTGCGGCGAGGCAACGGCAACGTTTCCTCTGTCATTACTATGTAGATTTTCAACTTCATAAAAATTGGCACACGAGGTACAGTCAATGAAAACATTAAAATCTCTTAGATTATCGCTCTGAGTGGAAAAAAGCAAAAAAGAGACCAAATTAGGAACATCCTTCACTTGGTATGCAATCATTGCATTTTCTTGATTGACTGTACGTCATTAGTGCTTATATGCACATTCAGATACTTATACTAAAATAAGTTTTTTATTGAGTTTTCCTAAAGAGGAGTGCCTCCGACAGTTTTTCTGTCCTTAACTATCCGTATCGTTCCAGCTGTCTTACCAAATATGCTAAATTGCGCCTATTAAATACTTCGATCAACCTTTCGCAACACATGGTTATCAGTAATTTGAAAATATTCAGATAATTACAGTAATAAGAAACACATGTTGCGGACCACCAACAACCGCTCCACTCTGTACTTTTCTAAGATTGCACCAGAAAAGCGTTAGAACACAAAACCAAAGCACAGGAACTTCTCATAGCATCTTAGTTGAAAAAGAGCATAAAAGACAAAATTATATATCTCAAATTATATATGTATATTAAATACGTACCTATATCTTAAAATATGTGTCAAAATCAAAACATATATATACACGCAGGTAAAATGCTATTGTGCTAAGACATTGTTGTGTTGACCCTTCTACATAAAATCCCTCCCCTTCATAACTAAAATATCACGGGTTCGTTTTTATCCAACAGTCATTGATAAAAACATTCCAGAACATAAATCCGTATAATGTTTCATAGAGATGCTGCAGACAGAGAGCGCGGAGTGGCGAGCGTTTTAATTGACCCGCCGGAGGTCAAATCACTTGGTGCCCCGTGACCCTACACGCGCCTGCGCCGTACGCGACTCATTTTGTCTGGCTATCTAGTCCAAGTTTTACGTCAATCCTTGGATACATATTTATTACGTCGAGCATGTATAGAGTTGTTAGAAAATAATGTCTGAGAACAAAGCTCCTGTTTATATCTTTTGGAATACTACTTAATTTGGGTTTATTTTTTAGAAATTTCTAAGTAATTACTGTTTTTTTCATAATGTAGAAACATCGACTACCGAACAGTTCCACATCTCAACGATCTGTTGTTGTTTAAAACAGTTGTATTGAGAAACAACTGCGAGATGGGTAAACTTGATCATTGTATCGCATAGTTGAGGTATGTTTAGCGTGTCACAAAGTTGTGCTTACGGCGATCTGTGCATTGTGGTATCTGCGTCAACATGCCGAATTGTTGCTGGTTGTTGTCCAAGCAAAACGCATTGTTCTACATTTTGTATCGCCCGCGTCACGGCATTCGAGGAAACGAACCATTGTCGCATAATGTTGTCCGAAACGCGCAAAATCTCGCGAACGCTACGACAAAACAATGACGCGCGAGAAATATGCCTTTGGGGACGGTACGTGCCTGCACTTGGAATTTGATGGACCGGTTGATACTGTTGCCTTGCTAACTGCTCTTTAGCATAGTAAGATAACACGATTTCCATTATTATACTACTTTATGATAATTTAGATACCTTTTCATTAAAATTTTGACTCTATGAACTTCTTAGACTTTACGATTTTATAATATCAAAGAGTATCGAGATATTTTGTTAAAAATATTTCTTACATTGAACTTCTGCTTCTTATCGTAAAGCATTGAAGACAATCAAAACAAAAACTGACCCTCCAACCAGCAGCCGACCACATAACGGTCGCATTGAAGTGCAGTCATAAATGATCTTCACAAAATGGAATATCTATTGTCTGTCATGCGGGTGTCCATCCTATTAAGAGATGGGGTCGACCCCAGCGACCCCGCATCGCAATCCGTACCAGCTCGTTGGCAAACGTCGCCACAGGGCATAATTAGTATGGCACGCCTTTAATTAATGTCTCCAAAGATCGTAGGGTATTTCCTCTAGTTTGAACTTGATTTTTAGTGCCTAGTTCATCAGCTAGCACCAACAGCAAGTAGCAGCTAACTTTTGGCTTTGGTGAGGTCGTCGGTCATTCATCACACCACCCGTACGAAAGAAGAAGTGCCCAGCTTTAATTGTAAGGAACAGTAGAGAAATTTTGCTCGTACTTACCCTTACACGTATTAGGTATTCTAAAACTCATTTGTTAGCATAAAATATTATCCAAAAGATTTGGTATACTCGTCACTTTACACATTAAAACGAAAATATGCGTTAATTACTTAGCTAGTAACACAAACGATTGGCTAATAGGTAATTCTCTACTCCGAGTGACTTCACTTGCATCAACCTTCCAACATAGCTCCAAAAACAAGCCCCCGATCTATCAGCGTGATTGAATTGAAATTGAAACAAATAAGACAAATTCAATGAGTCGAGGGTCACAAATTGGGCGCGACAATCAGGTTAGTTGACTCCCGACCCGAACAATCTCAGGACACCACATCATTGACCTCTGCTTTGTTAATACATCAACAACTTGATTTAGTTTTTATTTGAGTGGTTAAAGAAGATACTGTTATATTTTTTGAAAAATGAAACAATTGAGGGTATTTCGTTCCTTTCATCTTAAAGGGACGAAAGTACTTATAACAAAAAGGAAAAAAATGTAAAACGGAACCAATAATCGAACATGCTGGGTGGGCAGATTAAAACTAATGAAGATATATACGCATTCGTGATGAAAGATCTATTAAAATAAGCGTAGAATTTTGTTGCAAATTTTAATTGAAGAAAAGAGTACCTACCTAAATACTTTATATACTTACCTACTTTACTTATAGATCACCCAGAGAAGTCATGACATGATACAATAGATAAATCAACACAAGTTGTATCATAAACGATCTCATTGCGCATACGATTCGTTGGTCGCCCTGCGAGGAGCGTTATTCATCTATTGTCCCCTATATTGGTAACAAGTCGACCTATTCAACTGCTACTTACAACACAAAGGAATGGTAGTCGTAAGATAATCTATTGCAGGACTTAGAACCGTTTCATATTTAAATATAATTTTCTTATAACTTATATATACAAAGTGACGAATAAAATTTGCAAACCTTTATGGCAAGTACTTACTTCCAATCTAAGCAAAACTGACACTCTCTTACTCTCTGCAAAAATAATTTCCCATAATACGTAACATACAAAATACACTTTGCATAAAAATTAAGAAACAAAAAGTTATTTTAAAATTAGATACTTATTCGATATATAAGAAAATTGTCGACTGTCGATTGTTCGGCTCTATCGATAATTTAAAAATCCGTATATAACATCCAACATTATTTAATTATATTTTCATCAAGCCACCTACATTGTAAAGTTTAATTATTACATTTTTAAACTCACCTTAAAACATGACGAATAAAATATTATCAGTGTGTCCATGTCCATATCGTTGACTAAATGTGATTTAAATTAGGGCCAATTCGTCGCCCCCATCCCACCAAGTAAGTTAGATTGACGTATACATACGCTGGCATAGTGCGGTATGGCACACAACCAGTTATGTGCCGTTCCCAGGAATATTCCCGTCGTAAAAACTCTTTAAAAGTAAAGACACTGGGTGCTTTTTTTTTCAAATTGTCCTTGTTTGTACTCTGGTCTTATCTGCCTAAAAGTTAGGAATAAGCTCTTTTTACACAAGTTTTACGCCTTTTTGCTGCCGGGAACGTTACCAAAGTGGGAATATTCCCGAGAAGAACACATCACTGCACCCACCAAACACTGAGCTATCATCTCTCTTCGGTCAATGCATTACGACACAGATCATCATCTGTTACTTTGATTTGAAGTCTTTGTAGAAGTTAACAGGTAAATATTAGTTATGATCTGTTTCGCTTCGTTAGATACTACTTAGGTTTTAGTTTTTAGCATCAGAAAACTTTTACAAAGAAAGAAAGAGAAATGATTTATTTCTATGATGGACGCGATATTACAAACTTATGGCCTTAGATAACAAAAACACTTTTAGCTACATGTGTAGCTGTATCTACATTGTTTTACCTAATCTCAGAAAGCGAAGACCACCATACTTGAAATTGGATAATTTAAAATTAAATGTTCCTAAAACAAGTACAATAAAACATCGCCAAAATTACTAACCCCTTTAACAGTCGTGTGAAAGATCTCAAAATTAGATTTGAAAGGAAATTCATTAAAAAGCGTTCGTACTAATCTACCCGCGTTCTCTGAAACTCAATATAATTCCAATATAGAGTCGCGGCACCCTCCGGCTTTTACTAAACTGTTATTAAAAACAAAATTGAGAGGTTTACTGGTACTTAACCCTTCAACTCTCGTGGAGCATCAATCCCATCAATTTGTAGTGGTTATTACTAGATAAAAAGTGTTTTCATTGCAACTTAATAGACAATGTAAACAAAATTTACATTAACTATGTGGGTATTAATACCTATTAGAGCTATCGATCGTCATAGCAGCCGTTCCATAGATAAATTCAGCGCTTAAAACAATTACGTGTACCAGGTTATCATATCAAATTGTATGCACTTAAACACACAACGTTTTAATTGCGACACTGGTCACGCAGACACGCATGTCAAAATATGGGGGTGGTGCAACGAATGTGCAACAAGTGTGTTTTAGCCACGCTAGAAATAATTCTACATAGTTACTAGAAATTGTAAAGTGGTAGAATAGAACCTTCTCTACGTGGGTAACGACTTTGTTTTACTTTAACGCACTTTGTCAATAAAGAGGAAAGTTAGCGAAATGGCCCGTCATGGACTAGCGGTCTGTGTGGGAACATCCCGGCCCGCAGGCGACGGGGGGTTGACGAGGGGTGAGAACGGGAGGTAAGGGCGAGGGGCGCGGGGGCGGAGGCGCACTCGGGGTAAGTGGGGTACCAGGCCGGAAGCGCTGTGTCGGATCGTTTCGCTCGCACCTGTGGGAATGTCCTAATGTGCGCGCAATTTGAATACTTTCCGTTTGACTCCACTGCGCGGCTGATACCCTCGTAACTAAGAGCATTGCCTTGTAGCAACACGCATTAGTTATCTCTTAATTAGTAGTTTACGTTCACTTAATTTATCGTCTTTGTCTGCGAACATAGAACGGTTCTAGTAGGTATCGTTAAATATCCTAAAAAACGTGACGGTTTAATAGCGCATAAATAAATGCTAGTCCAATTGTTGATAAGTTCCGCGATAATGTCTTCATACGTGTATTTCGTGTTGATCTCATGGAAACATTAAAACATACGATACCTAGGGAGTCAAGCAAAATCCATCAACATTTCTATTCCCAAGCAGGTGGTGTTACAAACAATTTAACAAACCATGAACAGTGATAGAACAAAAATGAACTTTTCGACCGTGACGTGATAAAAAAACTGCCACAAAATGAAAAACAGTGAGGAGTGTTTAGACTGAACGAGACATTACTAGACATTATTACAAACAGTGTGATATTTATTGATCTTATTTAAAATTAAGTTGTAAATTATAAAGAAACATTATATCAATTAGACTTATAACATTGTAAATATATTTGTTAAGTGATAAAAGACGTTTAGTGTTCGTATAAGCCTGCTGGCTGGCAAAGTTTGGGACTCTAAGCCCGCGGCAGAAACGTTGGAGGCGACGGCGGCCATCGCAGGCATGGGAATCAAAGTCATGATGAAAGCTTTCAATAAGCCAAAAGGTGAGTCATACAAACTTCATACAAGCACCAAACACATTTAAGTATCTTAATTTTTCACGACAAGTCGTCCCTTAAAACACAACACTGAATTTCGACGAATCGGGAGGTCTTGGCACTTATTATTTTAGAAACATGGTTGAATAGACAACTGAGCATGCTGCATGAAAAAGACATAGAAATTTAACAGAACTACAGATGTCCAGGACTGCCTAAATTAGCAAGTTCCTGACTCGTTCCCCTAAACAAGATATAGGAACACAATAAGCGATCGATTCTTCAACTTCGCTGAAACGTAATGAGGTCACGCGCATATAGATTTCTCAGAACTGACTTAGGCGTTCTTAATCCACAACATGAACTATTCTTACCACTTCCAGCTACTGCCAAATACAAGGCTTTATTGACTGAATTTAGATTTGTCTCCAAAAGTGTCTTCCTACTGCCATTTCTAAACTTTCAAAGCTATTTAGTTTGTCATTTCGTGAAATAGTTTGAACATCACTCATTCGTCAAACTATCGGACTTATTTAGGTCACGTGATGAGTTTTCTTTTGTAACAATAATTAAAAACCTGCTAAATACTAAATACATTATTTTCGTTGGTCCTGTTTCATCTTGGATGATACGTAGCATGCTACATTTTAAGTGGATAATTCCACTTGATATCTCAAAATCATGGTCTGAATCATCCCTCAAAGTTTTCGTTACTGTGTCACTAATACCCTGTATATAAGTTTTTCCATCGACTGCCTTACTTATCTAAGGCCAAATGCCCCGAGTACAAGCCCCAACATAAGTGCGTTGTTGTGAAAAAGCCAATACGTGCATCATCCGCGGTGACGCAAGGCTCTCGGTTTCGCCTGCACTTGTCCCGAATGTGAACGCTGCGTGACCGAACAAAATATGAAAACGTTCATTTGCCGATCCATCGCTGACCGTATCATCAGCGACGTTGGCGAATATCATCATTATTGTGATGACATCGCATGACTCTTGTGAAATTATTAAGCCAACGCGACGCGTGGACTTTAACTACACAACCAAGGACTTAAGAATACATATTTTAAGAGTTTATACTTAATAACAACGAAGTTATTTTTTTCTTACGAGAATGTCGTAAAATTCTTCTGAAAGTCATTAATGACGATTCGTGTGGAATGGTAACCCAAGAAAGCTTATAGATAATCCTAGGAATACTAAAGAAGCTCGGATACTTACCTAAAGCTAAAGCCTAAAGCTTATTATGTAAAAGTGAATAAACCGAGTTTATTTACTTTCAAAGACCTATGTACTTTCCCTCTAAAACTCCTTAGTATGACCAAAAACGGTTCATCGAAATTGGGCTCCGAAATACAAGTGCGGTAGTAATGTAGATCTCATTTCCTCTAAGTTGATAGCATGTTGATGTGAGGGCGAACCGTTGCACAAGCGTTCATTACCGTAATTATTACTTACTTCGCTCTGGTGATCTTGAAAGTGAAGACCTTGACGTGTGCTACCTGGGAATCTTGGAACTTTGTTTGTATACAAACTGCTTCATTTTGATTTGTTTCGTGAAACGCATGGCTGGTGGCTGCGTAGAGAAACAAAAGAATCTTGATGTTAGTTTTCATTCAATTCAACTGTTATCACTAATGAATGCTCCTTCCCACACATTGACTGCTTAGAAAGGGATTTTGATAAAAATACGTAAACCTCAGACTGTTGAAAATTGTAATTGTAAAATCTATCTTTGAACAGTTTTCGGAACAAAATCAAAACGCAAGATTTCCTTTGAAATACTTACATGATCTTTGATATGTCTACGCTAAAAGCTGACGCGTAGATACAAAAGCTTTGTTTTCTCTCTAGATTCTGAGGTTCTGAGGTATACTCCTCCACATCCTACACCGGTAGCTGTCATTTCCAATGCGTCAAACAATAGTATCAATGAGGCAACAAACAGGCGTTTACGACTCACACATTCCGAAAGTCATAAAAAGCTATAACAATTTACAGGCATAACAAAGAGATGTGGCATCTAGTACGGGAGCTAATAACGCGAGCGTCGCAGAGCGCATGCGCGGGGGCGTCCATTCACGCTGCTGATTGGCCCATCCGGTGCGCGCTCAATGAGATGATGCGCCGCCGCCTCTGTCATTGAGCAAAGGTCTCTCGCCTACATTCGTAGATCGCTGAAAGATAACCTAGTAGGTACAATTGTATGATCCAATGACTCAATGATCAACAGGACTTCAAGTCTTCAATGGGCAAAGATATTGTAAGAACAATCGTATTTTAAAACATAATCGTGGAATTTTCCACTGTTCATACGAGTACTATACAGACTAGATCAGACTATGATAAGCGTTATAAGCTCGATGCATTTGCTAGTGTAAGAAATATTACAAAGCACGTGTTTGCAATGCATTAAATGGGTCTTCAAGTATGAACCTTTATCATCACATTTACTTTACGACAGAAACAAGCAATTAAACCAACTTCATAACTTATGAATAATAGGTATTTTTCAGGTGATTATAAGCATGCTAAGTGTTTCATTTGACTCATTTTCCGCATCAGTAGTTGGGAAGCCGTTTGAAAATAACATTTTTACCGCATTATGTAACGACCCTCCTCCATGGTTGAGCGGCGAGGGATAGCAAGCAAATGGTTAGTTTTCGTAAAAGCATTAAACAAATTGTATTCACACGGTAACCGTTAATGGGTAAAGCGACCACGGTTTTTTTTTTAGCTTTTGACCCCACAGCTGACCAACGTAACGTTTTTGATTGTTTTTGAAATATTATGTTCAAGTAAGTACGTTAACTTTTTTTTCCTTCTCCAGTTTTCACTTAATTTTACTAATATGTATGTCTAGTACAAAACCTGCAAACACAAAGACCTGCATGTTCCACATGTGCCACTCATCGTTACGACCACCTTGCCTCAGTTACGCCGCTATAAATTCATTTCTTGTCTTATGAAAAACTTGCGATACTTAAGTGTTTAGAGTAATTATAAGCAATTATATAAGGCGATTTGAATGCGAACCAGCGCACGCGCCGCTGACGTCACGCAACGTTCCAAGTTCAAACGGCGAACAATGGCGACGGTAAAAATGGCGCGAGCTTTTGTTCTGGGTCGCTATTGTGGTGGTCGTGTCATAAGCGAACTGCATAAACTGTGTACCCGGAATAAAATAATAAATTAAATAATAATGCATTGCAAGTAGGCACAAAAAAAGTTTTGTAAAAGATTCCATAGGATCGTTTTCTTATTAAAAGAAAGATAGTGCAATTGCATTTTGTATAAAGTCTGTTAAAGTGGAAACAGTTTTAAACCAACAGTTACGTAAAGATAATGTTCAATTAATAGACCTATTTTTGCTCAAGGCCACCACCAGCCAGCCACCAGCAACCAGCTAACTTAACGACTTTTCTTTCTCTACTTTATCTTCATTTACACATTCGAAGAAGCCTGTACAGCTATCTCTTAAAAGACCTATGTCAAACACGATATAAAATGCTAAACATGAGGCCTACAGACCCCCCTACAAATCCCCGGTAACAATAGCGATAGAGCTGTTCATTTATGTCGGTGCACAACAAATTACAAGGGGCATTGTGCAACAGGTCCTACCACCGGCTTACCACCTGTTACCGGCCGTAAGCTTACATGTGCATGCTATTCAAGAACTCTCTATTCGGTAAAATGTACTGTTTAAAAACACCAAATGAAGTCCTACTCGCCTTAATTTGCTTTTTTTAAACAATACTTACATATTTTATAATTACTATATAATTTTAATATTTTATTTAAATGCCGATAGTTTTTTAAACAATTCGTAATTCGAATATCGATTATAGAATAAATATGAGAAGTTTTGAATCGCACACATGGTAAAATGTATGTATTCAAGCTAACATGCAATAAATTACGATGTGATAAATTATTTCTGAAAGTAAGAAAATAAAAGGAGCATTTTCATTAGAACATTAATATGAAAATACAAAGACATTCTATTACATTCTCTTCTCAGAATGAACAGATTAAAAAAGAAAAACTCTAATTTGTAATTAGACATTCTAGTTTTAAAAACCTATTTATAGAAAAACAATGTGCAATTTAGCTCCAAAACAAAGCAAAGGCTAATTAGTCCCGATGCCCGAAGGCTGTCCTCGAGGGTTGCCCGTCCGAATCTCCGGTCCTTTGTAAGTACTGTTATCTACGCCATTCACAATTTGGTATAGTGAGGCCTCCATGTTGAGTAGTGTATTACTGTCCCTATTGAGGGTAACCTCGACTATGTCTGTCGAGGTTGGCTGGGTCAAAGCGTTTGGGCAAGGTGCTAAAGATTCAGACAAAGTCTTGATGATTTTGTTGAGGAATACATATAATGTATGTAAGTACATGCTTTTATTTTGAATTTTGTGTTGATCTTCTTCTTCTATCGTGTGGGTTGTGAGGTGGATTACCAACCCCATCAACCCTGGTGTCAGGGTTACTATTGAGCCGCCAAAGGCCCCCGACATGGCTCATGTAACGACTACTAACTTACATCAGTAGTAACCGGTACCAACGGCTTAACGTGCTTTCCGAAGCACGGATCATCTTTCTTTCGGACAATCGGGTGTTCAGCCTCTAATGTCCTATAACCAAACTAGGGATCACAAAGTGTATTTCGTGATGTGTCCCCACCAGGATTTGAACCCAGGACCTCTGGATCGTGAGCCCAACGCTCAAACCACTATACCATGGATGCCGTTGTGTTGATCATCTTATAATACGAAAAGATTTGTTGCAAAATACATTTCATTGTACAGGTAGAAGGTACAATACATAATCCCAAATCTCAACAATTGTACAGTTATTTCGGTTTATTGAACATCAAACAAAGGAAAAGACCTAGATTTTTCTCGACAAAAACATCTCACGTACTTACCGAGGTTCGTCATGTAGTAAAACTAAATGACCCTTCCTTTGATCATTGAGCGATGCATTACGGGGCCGCAGTTTTTCTGACGTCGTCTCGGAGCACTGACAGCTGACGACTAACATAATCATCATAAGTCTTCCCGTAATGCCTCCCCACCCACCTTATTGTCAGCCTCATTCATTAACTTCCCTTTACCGCGATACACTGTAATAATATCATTATTTAATAGTATTCATGCCTCTGGTCGCCTGGAAGAAATTTCTGTAGAGCAATATGTTATAATTGCATTACATAGTCGATTTGGGACTGCCTGTAATGTCTATGTAATTTGTGTTAATAAATAAATAATAAATAAATATGGCCGCAAATTGTGCTGTAACCTTTCTTGTGTATGTTTTAAAATGTTTCGTGTATGTGTGTGCATTAATGTATATTTGATTTGATTGATTTTAATGGAATTTTAAAATGAAATGCGTGCTTTATTTTTTTGTCCAGCCAATCGTTGATGTTGTTAAGCTTTCTAAAGCTTCTATCTCGTCTCGTCTCGTCTATCTCACCTTCCTTCATAATTTGCTCGCTTGAATTGAATCTGTGTACGTATTGCATTCTTTCACAAACTTTAGCACTCTGCATATTCTTCTTTTTTGTTCTTGGTCAATGGTCTGCAGCCCAATGGACTGCAGATATTACATTACATATTAATAAATTGGCAAAAAACTTTAATAACCGCGTATGATCCGAGAGATATCATGGTACTGGTCCGACGGAAGGCCCTCATCGGAAACTGTACGCGACAATTACACCGAAATCTTTCGGATTAATTACTATAATTACGGAAACGGAAGGGTTGATGTTGTTTTTGTTGGATCTGGAAAATGCCATTCTGCAAGCTTAATGTCAGGTGCAACCATACTCGCATCCCTTCTGCTCTTAACTACTCCTTCTGTGTAATGACCAGAAAAAGTATAAGTAACAGTATCGTTGAGAATTATTGCTGTAATTTCTTCCTCTTACATTAAAGGAAAACTCATTGATGTGTGTATTTTTTCAAACACTAGTCCTCTCAAGTTGCGATCAACCTTTACTTGTTGCATTATTAACTCAGGCATCACGCAATAAAAATGTCTATACTGTATTTTATAACTCTCACTTATTTATTGACCTTACAGCAGGTGTATGCGCTGCATTTAATGCTGCTTAATGATATAATCTCACTATCGTAAGTAACAGGGCACTTGGACAAAGCAAAAAATCCTCTGAATAATGTCTCAATATTGTCGGTACAAAGGGACATTAAAAACTTGATTTTTAATCAGCGGATCTTATTCATGAACTCCACAAACAATCCTCACTTGCAGGCTCACGAGTTAATATCTTCATTCGATGATCAGGCTTCTGATACTAATTTATTCGTACTTAGTGCATTCAGTAACTTAAACATAATGATTTAAAAATGTTTTAGATATTTTCTCAAAAAAAAAATCCACTCACAGGAATAAAGCTGTTCCTATAAATAAATACTTAAAACACTTAACGTCAAAATTATTTTTTAATATCAAATACTCTTGATTATTCAATATTATATCTATTATAATAATAATGACCATCGAAAGATGGATATTTAATAGGAACCGAAAGCTTGGTGTACTTAGTTCATCTTGCGATGGATACCCCCAATTGGGATGTAATCTTTATGTTAGCATAATAATAATCAAAATGGAAGTAAACATCAGAAAACGCAACTGCAGCGTCGTCGCTGTCTTCACTGTCTTAGTGTGAGGATGTGCAATACACTGCGCTGACTCAAGCGCACCTGCGTAAGAAAATATAACTGGAGTAAATCACGACGCATGCGCAACGCAATTAATATGTCCGCCAATCCAGTGCCCAGAGCCGTCGATATAAGACCTTTTCATTGGAAGAAAAGACTGAAAATAATGAAAGATTGTTAATGCAAATGTCGGGCCCCTTAGGTTCCAGGGCGTTTAGAGCACCTGATATCAATATCAATATATCACACAAATATTCTTAATTCTTTTGGCAAATATCCCGTTACAATATAAGTAAATTTTCAATTTCGGCACCAATATGAAGTTTCTGGCGTCGCTTCATCTCAATGCTGAATTCCCACGTAGTCCATAACGAAATAAGAATACTGTTGATCATAAACTAAGGAATTTTTAATCCAGACCTTTTTCTACATGTGCAATAGAGAATTCCTATTCACAATAGAGAACTGAAGGTACTACGACCTTATAAACTGAGTTCAAAACTTTCTATGCAAATTCTTACTGTGGTTACGAATTGTTATAATAATTGACATAAAATGTAAAGTTGCTTAACAGCATAATTGTACCTTCTAACTCACTTTACGCATTACTTGTATTAATTAGGTACTTATGGCAATTAAAAACTATTTAATACCAAGTTCTCGATATAACTTTGAGGCAAATCTCTTTCTTCTTGGCATTTTATTCCCATCTGATGATGGGGTCTGCCTTCTTCGTCTTTCTCTTCCACTTTCTTCACTTCGGACGTGTCGTTCTCGGAGACATTGCACGAGCACAGGTCCTTTTTGACCACACCGCCCATCTTGTTTCTGGTCGCCCTCTTGGTCTAAGCCCTGGTATTAGATAGGCTGTAACTTTGAAGCAAATAAGTCTCGTGATTACTACTTAAGTAGGCATCTACTTATTACTTACTTTAAATTACACTACCTACTTATAAATAGGTAATGCTTAATTCAAGGATTGACGCGACCCGTTATGACAAGTGCGTTATAAATCATCGATACGGAATAGATAGAAACCGTACAAGTAAGCAACTGGACGTACACAAGTATAAAAACAGAAAGAAAAATTTAAATTATATCAGAACGAGGTTCTAGGCAGACCGGGCACCGACCGTGGGAGAGGTGCACAAATCTCCGCATCTCAGAACTGGTCGGCAGGTGCGCAAGAGCAGCACACGCACACACAAACATCACAACACACACACGCGCGCCGCAAACCAGGCGCACTTATGAATGAAGCCTCCGTCCGTGAACCGGCAGCTCTCACACACATACACACAGTAATCGTGCTTGTTTATCTCTGATTTATTTTATTCGAAGCCTTGATGCCTCAAAAGTCAGCTATTAATTTGTTCCCGGTACCCGGTTTAAATACCGTAGATAAAGTAATTAATAGGACGATACTGATCTTGATGAGACGCGTCCGCGCAAGTCTATTGATTACTGTTAGGGTTCAAATTAGCTGGCTGTCGGTGCATTCAAAAACGAAAGATGGGAACAAGTTTTGGATTGAGTTACATCACGAATTTCACCTAGTGACCTCCAAAGAGAAGCTATATTAAAACTTTATGAAGAGAAGCATGTAGAGCATTTGGACGAGGCTAGAACTCGTTCCTGCTACCGTTAAGTACAGCCTGTCTAGAAAATCAACCTCTCAGGCGCCACTGTATTTTTATGAACGATGTCGCAGTAAAGAACTTCCTGTTTGTTTCTATGGCAATAGCAAGTTGCTTTATGCCAAGTAACATTCAGTTACAGCAGATGATGCGTGGTTGAATAGAACCATAAAGGTGGCCTTCCATCTATTAAGATGGACTTGACTAGATGGAATAATAAACATTTCCTTTAGATCTTCTTGCTTGTACACAGTTGTAAAAACCGCATTAAGAATATTTTAAATGAGTATGATGTGTAGAGAGTGATGCGCTCTAGCATGGTGCGTATGACAGTAGCACAGAAAGATAAAGTACAACCTAGTGTGATGGAGACAGACCAAGAAAATGTAGTACTTATACTGACAGCTATCCGACGCACCATGCTATAACGCAAACAATATAAATTAGGCTTTATGACTAACCAGAGCTATGTGTGTTTCTTCACAGACATCCCGTCGCAGGTGCCGCCGCTGACGCCTGGCACCAACAAGAAGATGGCCGAGGCGCTGAAGGCTACCTTCGCCTCCTGGGAGAAGGAGCAACTGCGCCTCGGCGTGCCCAAAGGTGAGAAGCTACTGTTTTGCCATAAGTATATCATAGACGTTGCTCCTAGGACTTCACAACTTGCTGATAAGTGTCTGTTAGCTTTTCTAGACCTTATAACAATGACAGAAACGTTAATGTTTAAGGACGTGACAAACAAAACGAAAAGCAACGATAAAAAAATATAATACTGCTATCAGTATTTTTTTCGTTAAACTAATAGATACTCCTACTCTATCACATCAGAAGAGGTGAAAGCCTGGTGAGGCCAACCTAAAAGAAATAAACTCTTGTAAAATATTAATTATACTCCAATATGCGTGTACCACTCAATAACGGACTCATACTCGTACATTGGCTTTTCGTGATGTTTTAGTACTATCATCCTCCTGCCCTTATCCAACTCTAGGTGGGGTCGGCACAACATGTATACCTCTTCCATTCATTTCTGTCAGTCGTCACCTCGGTACTCACACCTTTCACACACATATCCTTTTACCTTTTTATTACTATGTCACTGCACAATAGTATTAAAGTTACATTTTTACCCGATTGTGGCAGAACCATAATACAGTTACATAAGATTGCGTAATCTGCAATAAATACATTACGGATTCCCCATAAAACAAGTTGCACATCGGAAATAATATTTCAGAATTAGTAACTCTGACATAATGTGTTATCCAAGACGATAGATAGGCTGCGACATAACCACACGAGAACTAGCTGAAAACCGCAGGATTTCCGTGTAGGTACTTAATTTCCATAAGTAAGTAATTATTTAATATTACAACGTGGAGAAAGCTTGGAAACCCCCTGTGCGCTTGCGACCTCGACCCGGCGTGACCCGGCAGGTGCAAACTTGCAAATAGGTGCTTATTATTTAAAGTTATATTTTGTGCGTGTCTTCATTTATATTGTCATTCTCTAAGTTTGTGGCTGTAAATATCCTGCGACTACGTATTTGTATAATACATATCAGAAGTCACACTTAATATAAATGTCCTGAATAAAAATCTGCTGCTTCACAATGCAAAAATAGTATAACTAATCTGAGTTCAAACCAAGTTCACACGAAGAAATGTAAGCAAAGCTGCTCTAAGCTAGTAAAACAAGATCTACACATCAGAAAATTGAATAATATTCCATGGCTCTCTGATCTGCGACTGTCGGTTAAAATTACACGCATTTTGTGTTTTATAGCTTTTTCTTCCGTTCATAAAGTGTTATCGAGTCGGTGATGAAAACCAGGGCTCGTATCAATGTTAAATATACTGTATTTAAATATGCTTATAAATGGATATATTCCCATTTTTTCCATTCAACATAACAGCTTTAATATAACATAGTAAGTACGTTAATCACTGAACAGCGACTCCTGTTATATTCAGGAGATATTAATGAATTAGTTCCTTATGTCCTTGGTATATTATATCCTTTGTCTTTCTATCGCAATGATAAAATTCACCTTCTTCTTCTTCTATCGTGTGGGTTGTGAGCAGGATTACCAACCTACCAACCATAGTGTCAGTGTTATTATTGAGCCAGTAACCGGGACCAACGGCTTAACGTGCCTTCCGACGTATGGAATAAAATGAATTTCACCAATCTGCGTGAAATGTTTCGCATATACCATATTTAGAAACACCCTCTAAATAGGAATCAAATTATCTGTTTTTCTGTCGTTGAATTCGGTATATAAACCTACGATCTACTACGTTAAAAACTAAAATACTTACACCTTCCATTTGGTTAGAGCTGTGCACCTAATGAGACGTATATTGTCTGCAATGGTTCTTTAACAATACGTACTGTGGCTTGCAAAAACAGCAAATTTAAAACGTATTCGCGTCAGATTTGCATATGGTAATACAATGTATGCCTACAATGAGCCAAAACCACACACGTATCTTCTTTGTTGGTGGTATCCACGTTATAAGATGATAAATATGGTCCTTCTAATAAGATATTTTAGTAGAAGCATCAAGAAAACGAAACGTTTATTAGAAACGTGATCGTGCATAAAATATCATTAACAGTCTAATAACGGTCTGTAATAGAGGCCGAATTCTATTAGCCCAGTGGTTAGGTCTAGATAATCTTCCATCCTAAAAATGTAACATGAAATATCCATAAGAATGCACATGCTTTCAAACGATCGTTAACAACTTTTATTGATGACGTCACTGGGACAGTATTTCCATACAAATTCAATAGATCATTTTCGTTTTGACGTTTCATTTTCGTTTGACATTTTCGTGTTACTATTAGTTATAATACGATTTTATTTGTCGGAAACGGCAAACAAATGGACTAAAAAAGCAAAATCTGCAAACAACTTTAGAGTAAAAACACTTACAATATACTTAATGAAGAGTGAGACGGCGTTTAGCATTAGCAGTTAAATGATCTAGTCTATGTCCCATAGTAATGATAAGCCAGTGTAGTGTTGGTGCTAGGATCACGCGCGGACAGGTGGCGAGTTCGACGCCCCCGCCGGAAGTGCGTGCGTCTGCGCCGCGTCTATTCGCGTTTCCGGTGCGCATCTAGCACGAAATCACGCGCATGTCGATACTAGCTCAATACTTTGCGACTAATTCCAGTTGATTTAGGCGTATTTTCTAGTCAAGGCACATATCATTCAGCAATAAAAATATTCAATCATCTACCTATAGATATTAGAAAAGAAAATAATATACAGTTTAAAAAGTGTCTTAAGAAATGGCTAATACAAAAATGTTTTTATAATCTGAAAGAATATTTTGATTGGAATAATAAATATAATATTATATAATAAACAAGACATTGTATTATAGTATTTTTTTTTTCTTCTTAAATATGTAGACTATTTGTTTGCTAGGGTTATTAATTTGCACACTAGATTGACAATAAATTAATTTTAATATTGTATATAATTATGTAATGATGCACGCCCGATTGACTATGAATTAAATTTTAATATTGTAATATTTAAGTACATACTTACCTATGTAATGTTGCACGCCCGATTGGGTTAAATTGTACCTAAGAACTGTATTTTTTCTTTTTATAATGTAACTATGACATCTTTTTTGGACTGTACAATTGCAATAAAACACTTTTGATTTTGATTTTATTTTCATATTTTATTCAAGCTGTAGTATTATATTTGCTTCGATCCTTATACTTCTTCTTCTTTCTCTTTTTGGCTTAAATAGCTTATCTGCCAAATAAATATCCGGTAACATTACTTACATATCATACATTATGGACATATCATAAAAATCACTTTGTGGTCCCTAGTTTGGTTAGGACATTACAAGCTGATCACCTAATTGTCCGAAAGAAAGGTGATCCATATAACTGTTATCAGTATACCACCAACCCGCAGTGGAGCAGCGTGGTGGACTATGCTCCATACCCCCTCCGGTTGATTGAGGGGAGGCCTATGCCCAGCAGTGGGACGTATATAGGCTGTTTACGTATGTTTTATGTTATGTCAGTATGTACTATGTAGTCATTACATGAGTCATGTCATGTGCCCTTGGCGGCTCAATAATAACCGAGAGACCAGGTGTTGATGAGGTTGGTAATTTACCTCACAAACCACACGATAAGAAGAAGACTATCTACTAGATAATTTCTAGATAGTCTATCGAACACTTAACAGTAGGAAAAGTGAGAGAATTAAGTTCTTAATGTTCTTTTATTTCGCAGTTAGAATAAATAAAATCTGTTTACACTCGATATGACTCAAGTCATTATAATTTAAAATAAGGACCCAATTTTATAAACCATTTTACGTACATTTTATAGAGGAAATTGACCAAATAAAACAGGGTGGATGAACCTTTCATCACTATTTATTTCATAATAACAGTTCAAGTGTTTTTTTACGTGTCTTATTGTACAGTTATTGTTTCGGATCGCATATACTTATTAAGCCCGACAATTATTATATTTTAAATCTCTCTCTCTCTCTATAAGAGCTGCGCTCTTGTCGGTGGAGTAACCGCCATTCCTCTCTTCTTCCCGCCAAAACCTTCACCTCCCGATACGACACGACCTGCACCTTCTCTTTTATTTGTTTCATAAATGTTATCCTAGGTCTACCCCTTCCTCTCTTCCCTTCAATTTTTCCTTCTATAATGTTTGTTATAAATGAATCGTGTCGTATCAGGTGGCCAATCATATTTCCTCTCCGGTTCTCTATAGTCTTCAATATGGTTCTCTTTTCTTCAACTCTTTCCAGCACTTTTTCATTTGACACCATTTCAGTCCAGCTTATACCCTCCATCCTTCGCCAACACCACATCTCAAACGCTTCCAATCTCTCTCTGTCTCTCTGTGTCATAGTCCACGTTTCACTTCCATAGAGTGCAATGCTCCAAATATATGATTTAATAAACCGTTTCCTTATTTTTAATGATATGTTTTTGGTTTTCAAAATGTATTTTTTCCTGTTAAATGATGTACTTATTCATAAAAAATATAACTAATATAATACTTCATGGATCTAAGAATTCCTTATTTCTCTAACACCTGTACATCCATTTAGCGCTATCGAAATTGCAACTAACGTGGTATGGTTTCGATAACCGTAACTATTATGATAGCGCTAACAATTATCTTGAATAATGTGACGACTTTCCACCATAATTGAACTCATTGGAATAAATAAAGCGTAAGATAAAGTAATATGTTTACACGTTGACTCTTAACACCTTTTTATAAAAGATAACTAAGTTAATTTGAATAAGTGCAATAAATTCGGTAAATACTTAAATATAAAGAATGCATCACAAAACCACTTGGATCTTTTCTGTCAGTGTATGCATGTACTCGATGACATAACTCCACTTACATACTATTTGGCTAGATATTCGGCTAACACCATGGGGAATGACTCCCAGTCTGCCTACTGGGTTCAAAACTTTAACATTTATCTTCCCGTTTTATACAAAAATGTTCAATATGTATAATAAGAATAAATACTGGAAAGATTCCAAAGTGCATTCCTGTCATCAAGCAAGTAGCAAGAAGACGTATAAAGACGTAAACAGTGGCATTTATCTTCGTATCAGTACGCAGAGATCTTCCATACATAAAATACCCACAGTAAGTACCTACTATGGTGTTGATAAAACAGATACAGGCCGTTATCTTCAAATCAGTTTCTGTTGATCGGATTGGGTCATTATAGGGCCCAAAGTCAAACTTGAATAAAAATGTAAATACCGCGATCAGTTATAAAGAAGTCTCTGCCTACCTAAGGGAAATAAATAAATTTAAAAAATACATGTGGACTATTTATGACTAACAAAAATTCATGCATATTTTTTTTTTAATGTGCCCCCAGCCCCTTCAAAGAAGAAACTTCGCATTTTTCAAGGTAGGAAGCTAAAAATTGGGAAAGGAGAACCGTGTTACTCCGAATTTAATTCGAGAGAAGCCGCCGGCAGAAGCTAGTTACTACTAATAATTAACACAATTAAAATAACATAACATAAAATTGCATGATGCAACGCCGAAGGGGTAGGCAAAGGTGTCTAGTATATACACCCCCACTCCTCACCAGCTATTCACTTTTCGAATATTTTTCTATTTATATATGAAATTAACACCAATTGAAGGTTGTATCCAATCACATTGTACAGTTAAATCGGAGCAAAAACTTATTTATAATTACACTATCATCTACCTAATTGCTTAATAAGTGCTTGATTTAAACACTCTGGTGCAATTAACGCCACTATAAAAAATAATTACCACTCTCAAAGCTGTAAAACTGATTCGTTTAATAGATTCCTTTAGATGTTATATACTTCAGGAGTTAGCTTGAGGATGCTATGTAATAAGGCTTCTGGACTACGTTAGGGAAAGCCATGCTGCTAAATGATGTGAGTTTTTATTCCGGCATGAAACCTACAAAGGGATTTTCCGAGTTCATAGTACAGTCATGAGCAATATAATGTACCCACTTTAGGACTCTGTCGCACTAACATATTTGACATTTAGTGAGACTTACAGTTCAATTTTTCAAAATAGTTAATATGACATGGTACCAAACTGTATACATATTAATGCTCGTGACCCTACCTACCTACTATTAAGTATGTCAATATTACACTATCTCCACTCTGTACCTATTTACTCTAAACTCCGTAATTTAGATATTTACTGGATTGCATTGTCTAACTTAGACCGTATCGTCACTGATTATATTGTGGTCAATCACTACCCTATTCACAATAATAAAGGAGTAACAAAACTGTACTGTTAGAACTTCTCTGGTGAATGATATTACTGTTGGAATTTATAAAGTCAACGCGGGGTTAAAAAAAGTCGCGAGTTTATTAGTTTATTTGACACTTGCGCATATGTAAGTGTCATATTGCAATATTGCAGTTTCGATTAATTGCTTCAATGTGGCCTTTAGAGACCCCTCACACTAGCGCCTCTCGTAGCCGCTGCGCCAGCTCAACGCCGCGGCGTCGACGTCGCGTGGATGTCGCGCTGACGCGGCTGGCACAACGACGTCGACACTCGAAACACGCTAGTGTGAGGGGTCTCTTATAAGACCCCCAGTACTAGCATCCGCCTGTGTCGGAACTAGATTCGCATGTCACCCACATGTGCAATTAATCAATAAAAATAAGAGGCACACAGCTACTTGTATTGCCTGGGCCTTCATTTACCTGCTACCGTTAGGCAACGTCTCCATTGTACCATGTGATGCAAGGTGTAGAAAGTTATAAGGACTCATACAATTTCCTCTCTGACAACTGGTTTGACTACTAGCTCAGACGCCTTCAACATCTACCAAGTACTTACTTACTCCAAGAACGAGTAAGCGTATAAGGCTGTTGTAATTTTAAACGTTTCGAAGCTGTCTTTTCATATTTGCAACATTTTATTTCTATATATCTTTCATGTCAATACATCGATCAACGATCGCTATCTATATCTATCTGTCTCCTTCTCTGACATAAAAACATAGTCATCAACGAACCTTTTTAGTAGTCTATAATATTTCCCACCGAGGTAAGCAGAGATATGGAATTCCATTGACTTCGATCCTGACACATTTCTCTTGCTTCCTCCCTATCCACTTAAACACTTATACTGTATTTTGCTACACTTAATTTCATCGTGTCGTATCAAGCTAAGGAACCACACTCAGTGCTCCGCGCCCATCGGGGTCGACCCCATACTACGGCATAAACACCGCGCCGCGTGTCCGAAGGCGGCCACCGACTAAAAGCTGCAATTAAACTAATTATTTATTATTAGCTCGCTCTCGCCCGTCTTCTCTCGGAAAAAGCCGACCAACTCACCAGTAATTTGTTGCCGTCCCCGCGCATAACTCTATTTGTATCGATTATGTTTTTCATAAAGGTTCTTCTGCGACTGCATGATTTTACACGTACGGGTAGTCTACAATGTAAAGTAATTGCTTATTGATTGAAGGACAAGACATGTAGACTTGCAAGCTGCCGAAGCCACGAGAAGTTAAAATGATATTTACTTAAAAAAAACGTTCACAAAACCCTTGAAAGTATTTAAAACTTAATTCCTTAGCTGATAATCTCCTTTCCGAGAATTTAGGAGTTCGCTCTCGAAATTTTCGATTCTCTATCTGAACCAAGTGTTCGAAACCGTGGTCGTATAAAGAGTGCCTTAAGTTTTAACTATCAATGCAGAATATACTTAACCGTACTTATAAAGGGTGAACATTACCACTATTTATTATAAATACTGCTAACCAACTCCTCTCAAGCCAATCCACAAAATCTCTTAAACATGTCCATCCCAAAAAAATATTAAATATTTTTAAATATTTACCAATTACAAAAGGACAAGTGTAATACGCATTTTAGGCGCGAAGGTCGGCTTGCTTCCGGCGCGGGCGCATGTGGCAAGTTCCGTTCTGAAGCAACGCCGCGGTTCGCTGCCCGGCTAATTGTTGCCCGCTGTTGCATCGTCCGCAATTGTGCATTTATGACTCTTTGATAATGACAATTGTCTGTTTAGTGCCTGTGTTCTATTTGCTAGATAGTTTTTAGGCAGGCTAGTTGCGCAGTGTGGGCTACGATGGGGTACGTAAGCAAAGAGAACACGCTGTTCTTGAACATAAATTCGTAAGTGCCGGAGAATGCTTCATATCCGGTTGAATGACTAAATATTAGGCAATATTTTATAGCAAATGCTTAGAGAACTTTAAAAGGAGCAACGATCTATCGACCTAGAGTAAGTAATTGGTAACTAACGCACTCGTCCCGTTTTGACAAAAGTCACGGACTCGTATCCAGAATTATTCGATCAACTCAATTTAAATGAACACAGTCAATATAGGTAATATCATTTCTAAATGTCTGTACTCCCTTAGATCCCCGACAATGGAGCGAAGCGGCGGTAGCGGCATGGCTGCGCTGGGCGGCGCGCGAGTTCTCTCTCGAGGGCGTCGCGCTGCAGCAATTTGCGCGTGCGCAGGGCAAGGACATCTGCGCTATGGGCCGCGAGGAGTTCGTCGCGCGCGCACCCGCCTTCATGGGAGACATACTGTGGGAGCACCTCGAGATACTACAGAAAGGTAAGAGAGTGGAATTGAGGAGAAAATAATGATGATTCGTTGCATAGAAATGTCACATGTAACGTTTTAATATGTGATAGGTAACAGCTCGCTGAAATAACTAAAGTGGCCATGTCATTGTCTGGAAACTCAACGGTATAATAACAAGTTCTTTACAAATTAGAACATAAACTATCCATTTTCAAAATCAAAATACATACTAGATTTGCAACTGTAGGTTTTTGCATTCAAATATGTTAAGCAAGAACTAGTTACCTATGAAATAAATTACAACTCCACCACTTTAGTAACAAAGCTTCATATCTACAGACGTAGAGAAGGAGCGGTCTTTACTCGCGAACGTGCCGCCCAACATGTACGAGAGCAACGTGTGCCTGCCCGAGTTGTCAGAGTACATCCCGCCGCCTGCGCACCACTACAACAACAACAACAATACTGGTAAGTCAACGTGTGACGTCATTATGCAGGCAATCGCTTCTGAAAAAAAAAACGACCCTGTGAAGAATGACATAACGCCGCGCTAGGGAGATGCTGGTGACGTCATTGTGCCTACGTCAGCGAAAGACAGCGAGTAAATCCTTCGATCAAATTTTCTCTTTACTTATACAATAGCAACAGACAACATTTTTTTTTTCAATAGGAAAGAATAACACAAGTATACCCTACATACATAGTTCTTTATTAGAATAAAAGTATATAGATACTACAAATTAAAAATGATTATCAGAAAAATATTTAAATTATTAACAATACGTATAAATGAAAAAAAATAGTTATAAAATAAAAATTATTCTTTAAAACTTAAGTAATTGCGCTTTGTGGAACAAATCTTCGGAAGTGTTTCGATATTTTTCATGACTAGTATATAAAATATCGCTATTTTTGTTAATAGTTCTACGTTTCAGCCATGAATCATGATACTTAACTCCAAAAAGCTTTCAAAAAATATTATAGTTATGTTCGCCGTTCCTAGAGCAGGTCTCTCAGCCGTTTAGATAAAGAAATCAGTGGCTATCTGGTTGTACAGTGCAGCCATTAAACCCACATCCATGATAACCCAACGATTACAGGCTTCGACATAAAACTACTCAATGTTATCGAGGTAGACATTGAAACGGTAGTTATAATCCCAACTTTTATTGGTCATAATTAGTAGCGATAATTATTCTTTTGGGAACTGCGGAGATAAATACAATCTCTTTATCTTTATGGTCGGGATTGTAGACGAAAAGATTTGTTTGGTGTTTTGTATGCGTCTATATATACGAGCTTGTATGAGGTGCATATAGCGATGCGATGAGGTATGAGTATATTATAACTTTGAACGAACCTTTGTCTTGAAGATCTTGACGCCAAACGCCAGATCCGAAAAACTCGACCCAAGCCCTCCTACCACTACACTTATAACTCAGATGGGACTCTCTATTGTGCTTCTTCCAACAGGACTTTCAAAACTAAATTTGGTTTTGCTAGTCACGCCCGCGCCCATGCAAGAGCCCAGGCTAACACTCTAAGGGTGTCGCCATCGACGGATACGTCTGGGAGGACATCATCATCATCATATTAAAAGTAATACCGGCGGTCCAATAATAATAAATTATAAGATCTTCTTTAAATTGAGAACAAAACAGTTAAAACGTTTACATGAATAACACCCGAAAAATTTTATATTCCAAGAAATCATAACTTGTCGTTTTTGTACGCCAATAAAGTGGAATTCGAAGAAAATACTCAATCAAATCAAGAATACTGACACAGGGGTGGTAGACGCGAGTGGAGCAGATAAAAGCTCATTTCCATTAGATATAAAACGATGCGTTTATTGCACTGTAAATCATCGCAGCGGGATGTTTTGACTGGCCGGGCAGAGCTACTGAAATAATAAATTAGCTAAGCAGAAATAATAAATTAACTAAGAGACGCGGAGAACTCTTCGACATCGTTAGCCCGGGTGGTCCGCCACACCAAGTGTTAAACTGCTGTGTCGGGAATTAGCTTGTAAACTTGACGGATTAAGTCCTTTAGTGCCACCTCAAAGACGCACTTAAAATTGTTTTCATTGCCACTCCACTTTAATGTAAACGAAAATATATCAATCTAAGTAAACATAACATATATTCCAAATCAATGCTATAAAATATAGGCTTAAAAATTACATACGTTTGATACGTAGAATATATGATTCCTTTGCCAGCCCATCACTTGCAGAACACACGAGGCACGCGTTTCCACTCGGGTGGGTGCGTGGCGCAACGCAAGCGACCTTGGCGCTGTTTTTCCGCTCTCTTTCAGCCGATCCGAGGTCTGCGAATCTTGGGCCATCATTTGGGGCGCATCTTCGCAATTTTCATAACGCCTAAAGCCACTGAAGCGCTGCATGTTACGCTGTCGCTTTCGCTTAAAACACTTAATGTACTGCGAAGGAATGCTTTTCATACTTGATTGGAGCTCTATCTTCAGTTTTCTTACGTCAAGCTGTCATTGGCTTAGGGATTAACTTTGATTAGGTTCACGTGTCACGTTTTCATAATAATTAGTGTTCGAAACTAGGGTATAATTGCTAACAAATGGACTTTTTAGCAATTGCTTTTTATAGGTGGTTAAAATAATATTGCCTTAGAGCTCAGTATAAACATTGAGTAAGGTGCACTCGAGCATTAAACGTGAGGATTTCAAACACAATTGATGGCTGTTGGCGGTATAATGGCAGGATATACGCACAGCCAATCGATTAGAAATCACTGAAAATTATTTTATTGCTCACAAAAAAAATAAAACCAATTTTTTTTTCATAATAATTGCTATTGTTTTATTTGTTAAGACGAAAAAGAATTAATATATTCTTCTTTTACGAAACTCAGTAATTTGTAGATGTCAATAAGTTTTCGAGAATATCCATATGTTTCGGTCAAATGTGTAAAGCTCATCACATCTATACTGTTTTGTAAACCCTGAAGACTACTTTAGAAAATGTCAAATAAAGCAGAAAAAGAAGCCATTTAATTCCAAAATAAGTACCTACATATGCTGTACAAAGTAGATACGTACAATATAGCCTGCAAAATTCCATACGGTTCGCCCCTTCCACCGCGAGGAGTGTGGAAACCGCGCGACCTCAGTGCCCACTCTGCGGCACACTCCAGTCTCACCCATCACTCTATTGTCTTACACACGAAACACTGTTGCGTGAAACACCTATATTTGAAAGTTCAGTGTCACTTCTATTTTTATACTTTTTTCTTTCCTTTTTTTCGGCGGTAGTGTTGTCACCTTATTCATTCACCTTTCTTGACAGCTTTCTTTTTTCAAATATTTTTTTCTTTTCTTTTTCATAATCGCTTAGTTTGAAAAACTAGTTAAGTATAAAGACTAAGTTATCGTTAGAGTCTATAGTATACTACTAACCGAATCTTTTCCTTTTATTAGGAAAATCGGCATAGTGGTCTCCGGATGAGTCTGGTCGATTTAATCCAGTAAACAGTGAAGTGATTGTTGTGTGCATGTGGTAAAATATGGCGGATTTGGATTCGGGATAAGCTATGTTTCTGCACCCGAGCTCTCGTACCAGGGACAGCGCCGAGTTGGACCCTGTTATGGTGTGGCGTGGTGAGTCACACTCTGTCTAAATCTATGTTCAAAATCGTAATACTGTTTTACAAAGTATGTCAAATATGTTGAATATTCAATGGAAACCTGCCGGTGCGCTTATTTGATAGGGCTCTTAAGCACTTATAGTTTTCATAATGTGACGGTAATTATATACATATTTTTAATTCTTCTACTTCTTATGCTTACGACGTGTACGCAATATCATTGCATACTATATTTTCAAACGCACTGCATATTTTTACTGTTTTACCTCTTAGGTCGTATGCATGTGAGTTTTTAAAGGCTCATGTGCATATTAATTTTAAGCTCCACAGATGGTCCATAGATCAGAACTTTCAGTGCGTTGTTATGTTACATCCGCGACCGCACCATGTGTGCGCAAGCCCTTATACGTATAAGTTATGAAACGGACAGTTTTAATTGCATGCCCAAGTAGCAACCGATTGTCTTAAAAGAGAATTGTAGATATCTTGAAGGCAAGTAGACTAAATCAAGCCCTTGTCTTGGATAAGTCTTATATGTCTCCAAGATATCCCTCAAGATATCTTGAAGATACAGTTTAGTAAAAGTGGGCACATACTTTAACTCTTATACAAGACAGACTTAAGACAACACTAAGTCAGACTTAAACCCTACTTTAGACAATGTTCTTGCATATTCTAAACTTAGAATTCTTGTAGTATCACTTAATACCAAGAATGTATACTTGAAGATATCTACAATACTTAGTTAAGACTATAGGATTGAATTGCACTGAGTCAATTGTAACTTAACGAAGTAAAACTTCAGGTCATACTAAAACGATTTTTACTTCACGCGTCTTTATTTTAGAATATAATGGCGAACATTTATATTAACACAAGAAATGAAGTCTGTAAGAAAATGGCGTCTAAAATATTTGTTAAGTTGTTTTAACAAAAGGTTATTCTGCCGTTTCACTTACAGGAAATTATAAACGCATGATTGTTTCTCGTGTAAAATCGATAGAAAGTGTTAAAAAACAGAAGGGCCTTTAATATACCAGAAAAATAATAATAAAATTTGGATTGATTATTCAGCAAATAAAAAAAATGGTGACATATAGTATAGAGAAATTCATTTTGTATTAATATGTGACAGCTGAACGCAGTAATTGTTACTACAACAGAGATATATATTAATTTACTTCAGTTTTTGACGATAATATTGTCAAAAAAATATTACATGTTTTCTTCCTGTAAGTGCAAAATGGCGTTAAGTAATATTTTTCTAAATGAAGTAAGACTTTAGAAACAATTGATTTCGTAAGAATCAGTTTAGAAAAGTAAAGTCAAGTTGCACTTCATTCATCAAGTACTAGTTAAGATAAATTTTACTTCAATTGTCTAGGAGTATACCAACTTAAGACAAAAAGTATTTAGTGAATTCCTACTTAAAACTCTTATGTCTAAAGTGATCCTCTATTTTGATTTAGTAAAGTAATGTCGTAAAATCATGTTTGTTTATTTTGTGCCAGAATCATCTATGTAACAAGTAACAATTAAAATCGAACAAGCTTTTAAAACCTATGGAAAGTATGTTTGTTTGAGAGGTAAGTTTTTCGACTCGTGGAAGATAAAAAATATTGTTATGCTGAGTTCTTACTTGGATAGGAATGTGATTTACTTAATTATTTAATATTTATCGCAATTGGAACTAACAAACATAAACTCAATTTGCTAATGAGTCTCCGCGCATACATTCTCATAGGTACCTACATGGTTCGCTGACGCAAAGTAGGTACGATCACCGCGCTTCTAATTGCCAACGGAAACAATGTGATTATTGTAAAAATTTACGAGTATCCGTTGAATATTGTATATACGAAGAACCCTTGCAATTTGATTAACGTCGTGTGTGTGCGCGGTAGTTTCTAAGCCCACCAAAAACATTATTGTTAAAAAAGGCGGCCCAATTCCCGATGACTTTATCAAGCTAAAAAAATAAAGGAATCGAATCTAATGCCCACTTTAAATGCATTTAACCATACACAAAACTTAAAATAGATATGTTTTGTTTATGATTGTGAATAAAGCTTAGTTAAAAATAGGTACATTTTTAAAATTATTAAAAGAAAGAATGAAAGAAGAAAGAAAAGTATCTAGACACGCGGTAGCGTATCAAGCCAAGTTCAAGAAATAGAACTGGCGAGCCGCACCGTGTGTAATATTACACGAACCATTTGCAGCCACTTTTGACCCCCTCATAAATCAAAAACTATTTTACATAAACGTATCAAATCGTATCGTATCGTATCGTAAATTTGGCTCATATATTGAGACTTGTGAGATACATATAAGTGTTCTAAATTTCATAAGCTTATCTCAAACGGTTATTTAGATATTAATGTACAAAAATCCTCATTTTTATCATTGACTGACTGACTGACTGACCTATAAATCAAAACTCTAACCCAGTTCCAGATGATCCTAGAGAGTTAAAATTTGGTATTTGGTAAGATAGGTAATTAGATGAATATAAAGGAAAAAATTATAAACTGGCAAAAAATAATTAGATTCTATTATGAACGCTTAACATAAATACCTAATTAGTGCCTGTACCTAACTATAGATGCAAGAGTCAGTAAGTAATCAAAACTCATGACAGCCGGTCTTTTTGTGGTAGGTATGTGGATTAACTTAACATAACATACAATCACGCCTATATCGGGGTAGGCAGAGCACTAAGTGATCATAAAACCACTTGATGCCATATTCGACAAGTACTTTAAGGGTAGGTAAGCAAGTTGGAACATGTGTTTAGCGGTGATAGGTTGTCAGCTTTTCGCCCACGATACAACACAACTCACATCCATTTTACTGGCATATTATTTTTTTTAACTTAACGTGAATCTTAAACGAGTTTAATAGGTATTCAAATGTATTATATCTATAAAGTCGACTTTTAGTTTTGAATTTGTCCTTTTAAAAGGACCCACGCGTTACGAGGATATGTACTTACCTACAATAAGACAGACCTTAGGCTACAATATATTTATGTTATAAGAAGATATGATATGTTATACTGTTACTTATAAATAAATTTCAGGACTGACCATTGAACTTGGCACCCATTTAGATCTCACTTCTTTTGTCGTTGAAGTCAACAACCAAAGCATTGCATAATATTGAACTTGGCTCTCATTTCACATTTATGTTTTTGATTGGATTTATTTATTATTAGACTAATAGGTACCTAATTTTATATTTGAACTTAGCAGGTTTTACTATAAAACTCGATTTTTCATGGTGTAGTGTTGCCGTGCGCTTAGATTAGGTTAGACTAGCTTAGTCATTTTTGAGAAGATTTGTGCGAGACGTAGGTACCTGGGCCGCCACACGCTGGATCGGATTTGAAAAACAGGAACTTACGATTTTTTTGCCAAAATTAAATGATTGTGTTATACCAATCGATATAAAAAATGATGGCAATGAAGAAGATATCGCATCGCTAACAAAAACAGTGGGATGTGCATTATCACAGGTTAATTTTCTGTATTTAATATTCTGCCTTCGAAAACCACCAGATCCTTTTATTATTTGGACTTCATCCATCTTTCTGCTTGCTTCTATTTCGATTTTATCGTCCATTGAATAGACTTTTCTTATGTTTTACTTATTGTAGTCAAAAACGAATAAAACAGTCTTGTATAGGAGCAACAAATAATAAAAATTGCCTTAAGTATATCTAGGCAATCAATTTTTACTTTACAAGACTAAACTGATACTTCACTAAATCAATTTAGTGTTAAGTGAGCCTTCAAATAATCTGAGTAAAGTAAAAGAATACTTGTAGACTTAACAGTAGGCTGAGATAAGACTAAATAGTTTTGTGAATACTTAACTTGGTTTTGTGTATTCTAAATTATCTAAAGTAGGATTTGTTGAAAACTATATAGAATTAAAGAAGGAAATGAATTTATGAAGTCCTAATAAGTCCTATTTGATTTGGATAAATCTCACTTTAGCTAAAGTTTAGACATATATGACTTAATCACAATTCTTGATTGCTACTTGGGTGGGTTTTTCTAATAAAAAAATAGGCATAACTTTGCACCTTATTCTGCAATAAAAATATGTAGTTAAGGGTTACTTGCTTGCGTTTCTAAATCATGATACGAATAGTGGATGTCCATCACTGCATTTGTATCGAACCAATTAATAATTTTGTAACGTGTTACAAAATAAAATGCAGTTATGTTTAGCATGTTCTCATTATCCCTAGTGTCAGTAAATTTTCTAGCCTATCGGACCTATAAGCAATTTTCTCTATAAGCACCTTATTATCAGCAGTTACACGCAAAAGGTGATTAGTTGCTCGTGACATGAACATCGTTAGCGACTCAGAAGGCGAAACAAGGCTGTCGTATCTAACACATGACTGGTAACATATATGACGGGCAAATTTCTGCGTCCTTGCACCAACTCGAGCGTGTCCAACTAATGCAACTAGGCCGCCTGTTGAAGGTTAAACAAAAACAAGGTATATTCAATATTTTGCAACTGCACTCGTATTAATAAGTGTATGGGTAATGTTTGCAACAGGCATCCCCGGTGTCGCAACCGATCGGCAAGCACATCCTCAGGTTGCGCAGCTAATAGCCGGACGTGCGCGCGGAAGACGTTGCAAAACGCACACAACTCTGAAATTTTCAGGGTCGCGCACCGCCCTGGCACGCACTGCCCTGAGAAGCGGGAATGATGACATTTCCGCGCAGGAAATTTATGTTTCTTAATGTTTCAATGGGTTTTAAAAGAGAATGAACATGTTTGTGTTTATAACTCTTATTGTTTCTAGATAAAATCTTCTTGAAGAGAATAAACTTTGATCATACATTTATTCCATCTCGTCTAGGCAAATTATGAATGTTATTATGATAAAAACCATCCTAACACTCATGACATCATATAGCTGAGTAAGGGCATAAAATACAATCGTCGACATGTCCCGTTTCTGTTTACGACCTATGCGTAATAAGCGAGTGGTAGCTATCTAATATCATACCATGTTGCATTAAACGGGGACTGCCAATCATAATAATGTATTTACATAAAGCTATTATGTATGGTCGTGTATGTCTATAGAATAAGCCTAGCAACGCCCGGTGTCCTACAGTGATTTATCTTTATCTCCTAGCCCCGCCCCAATCAACTTGATATCCTTACTCTACCATAAATAGAACCTAACTGACAAATAAACGACGGTAGGCTGGTATTAATATTGGATTGGACCTAATAGTTAATATAGGTAAGTATAGCGTGGTATTACGTATCATTGTTGAGTTTAACGGAATCGTTTCGTGAAGAGAGCCATACAAAGGATTAGATATTCATTAAATTGAAGAGTTAGCATAAAACGGTATTCTGTGTTATAATGGGAAGTATAATAACAGACCACACCGCAGCACAGCAGTCGATATCGTTAACGCGCCACTCGTATGTCAATCGATGTGAAGTGTCGACAAGAAAAATATTGAGCTTTCTATAAGTTATCAATAAAAAGATACGTGTCGCTTCGAGCAGCCACATCCGGCAGCCATTGTGCTTCAACTGGCGAGCTTCCGGTGCAACCCGATACACACTCCTGCGCACGTGCGCAACCTTTTCAAATTTCGAACTACGAAAATTTGTAAGGACAAGAGTAGGACGGAAAATTAACATCACTCAATAATAGTCACGAGTAAAAGAGATGGAAACTGCGTGATGGCAATGAATTTAATTTTATTTAACATACAATTCGTCTCTAATGGCCCAGAACCAGATAATAGAGTGGAAAGAATAAAGTCTTTACAAAGACAATGAGACATAAAAACCCATTCAGTATTTTACGATAGATTCTCTTATTGAGGCACGTGCTGCCTTGGGCTGCCCTATAAATCACGCGTCAATCTCTTTGAAATACACCTAACAATATTAAATTAATACTAACCCAGACTTCTCTATACAGACACGTCATTTGAATTGAATCGAAAGATTATCTTGTAAATACGTAAAACTCAGATGCAAGGTACAGACAAGTCTAATAATCCGTAAAGAATATATTCATTGTTGAATAACAACAAAAAGCACAATGCACACTCAGGCAGGTAAGAAGTTGAAATCAGCCCTCGATGACAAGAAAAGAGCAAGGGGTGCGTCTTTGATATGTTTGTAGGGTGCTCGCAAACCCGAGGGGCACTTGTCCTTCAATAAGCCCTTAATAAGAACCCTCGCGAAGTGCCCATTCTACGAAACCCTTTCTTCCATTCACCTATTTCACGTGCCCTTGATTCGCCCAAATCTGATTTGTTTATCGAACCCGTTCGATTTGAATAAAGGACCAATCAAAACCCTCTGAATATAAATGCGATTGTTATCAACTTTACAGTCATTTTAATTTGGTTTGTCAAACGTATTGATAACATTTCATGGCGCATTAAAAGTTTATTTAAATTTTAATAACGTGATTTGGAATTAAAAGCTTTGGACGTTAAATGTATTTTTTATTATTACGAGTGTTCCTTTGGTGGTGATGAACTTTGAACTTTTGCGTAGATCTTGTAAAAGAGGGATTTTTTTTAAATTGTTATTTGTGGAAATTCCCCAAAACGTTTGCTTTGTTGTCACAATAGCTGTGGTTCTCGGAATCAGCGAGCTGCGCACACAACGAGCAGATAACAACTTATCAATGGACTTGGTGTTTTCAGTTTAATTTTACACAATGTTTAAAGTACGAAACGAACAGGGGTCATTTTTCCTGACCTTAGTCATCATGGGAACTCTTTTATACTATGAATGGAAGCAATTTAAGTACCTGCTTTTGGAAGTAGAGTTGGGATTACTTGTTTGAACTGTAATTGTAGTAGATTTCTTTACTAATTTCTCAGGTGTTTTGCACCTTTGGGATTGCCGTGGGAATAGGCGAGGGAGGGTTTTCGCGAAGCTGCAACCTTTTCTGTGATTACGTTCAATATAAGTGTCGGGTTACTGGCATTGCCGACAAAGCCCCGCGGCGAGCTTTGAAGTGCCGAATTCATTAATTGCGTATTTGCGGCGGCAAAAACAAATATTTGCCAAGTGTTCATTATACGCTATTAACTGAGCTTTTAATCGTCCCACTAAGCCGCCATGATTGCGGCTGCCAATGACAAATTGGATTAAGATTTTATGAATTCGCGAGACGTAGTTCAGGTTCTATCAAGTACGTGGGTTCTTGATTTAAAATTTGATAATTCATAACATAGGAATTCACATTTGCTTTAAAATAAAAATTTAAGTAAAATTGAACTTCTAAACTCTATATTAAATTAATTTATATAAGTACCTATAAACACATCACTACAATTCGAAAACAAACATAAAACTAAAAATAATTACCTACTCACTTATTTTATTTCCATTCATCCACTCATATACCTACGACAGATCGTAGAGCGCGTTTCAGTCAATGACCAAAGCCGTTTTCAGTGTAGTGATACGGAGTTATCAATACAGCTGAAGGGGTGACGGAGGGACGGGGGACGGGGGTGACGGAAAGCGTGGGCGCATGTCCTTCGCAACACTACCCCTGAGATATCCACACTATCAGCCTGTCAGAACAGTACATTTATATCGCCATTTTATTATTGTTCATATCACTCCGGGTTTTTGCCCATAACGTTGTAAAGATGTTTTTTTCTTTATTTTACACGCGTATCGTTAAAAAAATAAACATTTGTTTTTTTTATGTTAGCAGTTTATTATGATATCGATAATCCCATGGGTAACATGCCAATTTTGAAGTTGACATGCAAAGTGATAAAATTATCAAAACAAGAAAAAAATGTCAGTAAAAAAATAAAACCTATAATAAGCGGGAAGACCACACAACGTTGTGTGGTTTATCAGTGGAATATTAAATTCATAACTATTTAAGTATCTAAGTACCTACAAGTATTAGTGGTAGAACACGCTATAGTCTCGAACATAAATAAAATTACTATTTGTCATACAGCGGAGGTTTTCAAAGCGTACATGTTAGAGACCCGAAGTCATATTTAGAACAAGAATAATATGTCACAATCATAATGTTCTCAGAAATCGTCCAATTTTAAACGTGAATAAATGTCGTATCTCGCGCCATCTCGTCATATGACGGAGGCCGGGAGAAATAAATTATTGGCACCGGAAGTGACGTCCCGGCGTGCTCCAATTTAAACAGGCCACTTCAACCATCGTCTACAGAGACTGATACCGTTCTTCAAAAAAATGCTCTATCATTTACAAATGCGCTTTGAAACGCATTATACTATGCTATAATTTCGAATATCGAAAAACAAATGAACGTCGCCAGGCTAATGAATGTCACAAAATAACATATCGTATCCGTAAAACACAGGAAACAAATTTTTAACCTTACACTCAGACTAAATAGAGAACATAAATTGAATTTCAAATGAGGCTTCAATCAATTCAGTGCAATCGCCGGCCGGATGCCGCGCTTTAATTAGCAAAGGTTAGAAATATCGACAAAAACAATTTTATGGCAATCCGCGTCAAAAAGGCACTGTGTCTTTCGAATAATTACAAAAATAAACGTTATTTGCATTAATACAGGAAACTACTAAACATTTAGTTAATAATAGGTTCATTGAAGTGATTGTAATTTAAACTGTGTGTCAGTCCTCAGTGAGCGATAGGTACAAGCGATATATTTTTACAGTGACATTATCCTCGCTTTGACAGTTCTGGATGAAGTGCTCCCGCGCCGTTCAGATTTATGTTCCGTTTTTCAGTGTTTTATCTAAAAAAGATTGTTTATCTGGCACTTCCGTCGCCTGCCGCGGCCGATACGCCCGCACCGCTTCGTTGTTTACACTTAATGTAATTCAAAGCAGGGAATTCCTTAGTAAATTGTATTTTTAAATTTAAACTCAGAAGTAGAAGGCAGCTTTGTGAATATCGATTCGCCGGTACAATCAGAAACTTAATAAGTAAGTACGACAAGCGTAAGTCGATCGACTTACGCCATAGACATTCGATATTCGAAGCTATTATGTTGCCGACTGTTCTGTATTCAAATGCGTCATTCAGATTACATGAAACTCTACATTTTTTCATTAGAATTTTAGGAATGTTTTTCAGATGGCACTTACACCTCATAAATAATACAGACAACCTAGAGACAACCTATATTACAACAATATCATAACACCTAGCTACCAAGGTACCTATTTTCCATTTCCGCGGGAGGTGGGAGGCGCGAGCACAATATCCCGACTGTGTTTATTTCCTAGCATTTGTTCTAATATGGAAAACCCATTTCCCTTGCAATTTCCTTCCACGGTGCCACCGTCGTCTGACGTTGTAACCCGCGATGCTAATTGCGTTTTCCTACTACGTGCGTCCTCCTAGAATGTGGTTACTTGGAAATGTGTCACCGGTGTATTGTGGCCTCGTCGTAATATCGCGCTAAGAAGGCAAGAGGGACACCACTGCTCTATTTTTCCCTATAAAGTAGCATGGAGAAAGCTACACCGACAAGAGCGTGGCCCTTAAATTAGTGATGATGACCGCGCTAAGTAACCACAGAACCTTTAACAGGGACTTTATCAAAGGGACTCTACACTACTCCAGGCTTAGTGATACGAACATAATATATTTACTCTACATTTGCATCAAGCAAATCTAAAAATGATTTAACGTCGTTGAATTTGAAATCCCTTGAAAAATCTATATATTTAAATCTACCCGCATTATGAATATATTCATTCATAAATAATACGCGTATTCTATATATAGACTCCATTCATGCGCGCTTATCATTAAGCTAGACGCTACCTGCGCATAGTATAAAAAATCGGCGGCGGATCGTCGTTGCGTCGAAATTGCTTCCTCTTGTAGACAATGGCCCTCTGTATCCGGTGGAACACGTGCTCAGGTGCCTATTATCCCCTACATTGCGTCTCTTGCGTTACCGTCCCTTGCGTTACCGTCCCTTTTGTCCCACCCTTGTAACTTGACCCGGTTTTGGAGTAGCGCCGCCCTCCGCTCGTGCCCTCCCACTGCTTCTCTATGATACATCTGTCCTAACAGCTCGAGATCTTTTGTCAACATCCTGGAAATTTGCTCGAGAAGATCGTGTTTGGGATGCGTGTACACGTGTTATTCAATGGGTTTGAATTTGAAACTTCAACAGAATTGCGAAAACAAACACCCTAAAGTCGGCAGACAACTAACTCAAAACTGTAGCTTTAGGTAATTCTTGTTATAACTTGTTTCGCGATATTATCACTTTATAAAGGAAAAATAAAATTTTTGCTCTACATTTCATCGTCACGTGAATACCCCGCCCGTAACAACGCGTGTGCGTGTCTGCCTAACATACTGGCTTAATTTTTCGAGCACTTCAAGAATGTGAACTCGTGTTGTATTGTATTATTCTATTGTTCTAGTCCATCCGATGCAAATGGGTGTATTTTAAAATTTAAAACCCGAGTTCCACGTCTCATGCGCGGTCACTATCAAACAATGGGAACGATCGTCAAGGTCGCGCGCGTCATTCTAGTCATTATGTTTAAATAATTACCATATACGTCATCCTCCATGAGAATCGGCGAAATAGTTCCATAGGTAGTGCTTTTGTAGAACAAAAACAGATATGAAATTAAAAAACCATGTCTATGATAAAAGATATGATAAAAGTTCAAGTTTCGAACCACCTAAACGTTAAAATAATTTGACTTTAGCTCAATATTACGACATATTGTTGCGAGGCTTTTTAACCCTTTAAAAACCGCGTGCGACTACAATTTCAAAATAATTAAGATGTCTACCACGCGTTGCACATGCACTCATTGTACTCTCACAATTCCTAGAACATAATTAATCGAACAAAAACTGAAAAGTACTAGATAAACAGCATGTAACTACTTGTTACATTGTAATTAGATGCGTTAACATCTATTAAACTCTTATCATATTTAGCACATCAAATTAACAATTTAATCTGAACGAATGATTACTCTGTTTTTACAAGTTTGAAAACAATAGAGTTTAGAAACATTCGGTAGAGACAATTGGTACGCAATAAATTGAAAATGTACTGTTGTAGGTAGATCAAAAAACTTCGGCAACGTTTTTGCTCACATTGTCTGGTATTTCCCCAAACAAAGTTCGTCTTAAATAAAGTAGGTACGCTTAAATACCTACAACATCTATTGATCGTTTTGTTGCTAACATAACGACATTGTTTCAGTAATTTTCCTTCAGCGATAAAAGAACAGGAAATTGTTAAATAATTTACTAAGAGCGGTTTATTATTACTTACAAATATTAACTTAAGTTAATGTGGTAACAATTACTTTATTTAAGTACACGTGTGTCCTTATAAAGTTAAGATAGTTTGTGTTTAACTTATCTAGGGAAAATCTTCAAAAATATCTTGTAAGGTCAGTTATTAATGTTATTAGGTGCTTGCTAATTTTTATGATACAAGGAGGGTTGGCAAAAAAATCAACGGTCGCGCAACTGTTGGTCGCGTAGCAGGTGGCGCGACAGGTCGCGCGCTCGGGTCTCTCCGCGCGCACTCGGCAGTCGTCGGCTATCCTCGGCCGAGCTCGGCGTGTTTTCCACGACCGCCCTCTCGTGATCCGCCCGAAAGCTCGCAGTCGCAGACTAGGCGCGAACCGATGTGGTGCTACGACGGCGCAGGGTTAACTCGTGTGAAAGCTCCGTCAACTTTTCTTGCGATTTAACGTCTTTACTGACACGGCGTGAATTACTTTCTTATATTATCTTGTTTAAATATATGGTGTCTAAAAGAAATAAAATCGACTATTAAATCGTAATTTAATTTAAAAACAAAGATTAAACTTTTTATTTTCGGAATTTTAAAAATAATCATAACGAATTATCAGAAAGTGTTGGTGGTATGTGGTGGTGAGTGGAGAGTGGTAGCGCGGGGGCGGGTGGAGCCACCATGCTGCTAGTGGAGGCTCCGCGAGAAGCCGCCGTGCCCCCGTGCGCGGCGCTAGACCCCATGTCCACACTCACCAAGATCAACTTCACGGACTACAGTGCCAAAGTGACCCAGGACGATAGGGCCAACTACGAACAAGCGCTAGCCAGTGTCGCGAGGCTCAGCTACGAACAGAACTCTGGGAAACTACACTACAGTGATCAGAGGCTAGCCTTCGATCCCGCCGTCGATGCGCTATGTCAGGATCCAGCTTATATTATGCCTACAGGTCAGTTTATTGCTCTTTCTATTCACAAAAAAACACGTCCTTAAACCCTATTGTAGGCAGAGTTTAGAATACAACTGGCATCCACTCTTGGTAAGTAAGTATCTAAATATAATAATTGTACTATGAGCCTACTATAACGTTATAATTACATTATGTTATACATAGGTAACGTAGGTGATTTCTTAAAAGTTATAAACGTTGTCTAAAGTTAATTATGTGGGTCATTTGTCTTTATACATGCGTCAGACGGGTACTTTTAACATAATTATGGCATCACTCCTGTATCCCCAAAGGGGTATGCAGAGAAGGGGCATGTGTAGTATTTATATGTACCCCCTACTCACCAGCTACGAGTACTTTTATTGAAGTTTATTACGTGGTATTTTATTTATTATATTACGCAATTAGTAGGCCTCTAGTAGGTCACAAAAAAATCACTTTGTACATTGTTTTAGGTTTACGTGGTTATTATCATAATTAAAACACATAATAACGGGTTCTTACCGCGTTTAAATCAGGAATATGAGACTCCCGATATGTCGACACTGATGCAAGTGAGTCGGTGATTATCGGGAGTCTCATATCCCTGATTTAAACGCGGTAAGAACCCGTTATTATGTGTTTTAAATCACTTTGTGGTTAGGACATTATAGGCTGATCACCTGATTGTCCGAAAATAATATGACCCGTGCTTTGGAAAGCACGTTAAGCAGTTGGTCCCGGTTACTACTTGCTGATGTAAGTATGTAGTCGTTACATGAGCCATGTCAGGGGCCTTTGGCGGCTCAGTAATAACCCTGACACCAGGGTTGATGAGGTTGGTAATCCACCTCACAACCCACACGATAAGAAGAGAAGGTAGGTACAATACTTTCTGACTCGCTAATCTATACAACATTACAATAACTATGAGTCCTATTAGGTTATAAGGATATTTTAATAGTTAATATTATTTTTAATACCACAACTAACAGGAGATTTAAATTGTTCTACTCGTTAAGATGAACACGCTAAATATTTTCCGCTGTTAGAAGCAAAGGATAAACTATACATATTATTAAATTAAGTAACAAAATATATAAATAGGTAGGTACCTACTCGACTTTTTTGCAACTACCTACCTAATTAATGAACGAACATTCAAACAGGATAAACTATGTTACAGAAATATTGATTATGCAGTTTCCGTATTTACTTAGGTACAGGATTTCTGTGCCAATATAGCTGGCATTGGTACTTATAATTAAATAAGGCTTTAAGAATATTTATATAATATAATTAACTAGGTTTGGGTACTTAAAATAAGCCTACCCTTAATAAGAAACAGTAGACCCTATCTGTCCACATAATAATAACCTCATAGTACACGTTCATTATATTTATCTTTAAAAAAACAACACCTAAAGTGGCTGCAAGTGTAAATTATAATTGCAATGCGTAAAAAATCCTCTTCCTTTAACTTCATCCAAAGAACTCCGTTCCAACATCAAACACGGTATAATTTTCCATTAATAAATCTCGTTCATTGAGAACTCTCCGGACCGGAAGCACTTTCGCCCGCCATGTTGGATCCGGCGGGGGTGTGCGGGCGCACCTCGCGAGCTTCCGCCGCACCGCGCGCATCGCCGCGCACCGGGCGTGACGCGCATAAAGCTCGCATATTGTCGCGCACATTTGCATACATATGAAACGTGAAAATAATGTGAATATACTTTATTCAACAGCCATGCTTTATGAGAATCGTGGGCGCTGTCTTTGTAAGGGTTTCGCGTTAAGTTGTATAGAGTTACATAATGTACCAGCCGAGCCCCATAAAACTGCCACAAATGCTGAGAACAGTTAAACAATACAATTTCAAAGTAATTCCATTCCAAAATTTGTATTGCCTGCCGATAAGGCTACCAGAGTAATATTAGAATACTTTAGGATATAGGCTGGTTTCACAAGTGTTATGTCATAAACATAATAATATCTAACTTTTATATTAGACAAATTACGTAACTAAAACCTATTTTAGCATAATCAAAGCCTTTCATCATTTGCCACGAATTTAACGCGCAGAATCGCTAATTTATAATTAAATAGCGAGCTGATCATGCCAATCTGATAATTGCTGTCATAAATTTTGTAGATTGGCTTATTTTTACATTATAAAAGTCCGTGCGAATCACCGCCGCATTCTCATGTGGAACACGTATTGAATTTATGAATATTCATTCAGTTTGGTCAGATATAATCGCTGTCGAGCGTTGTCTAGCAAACGATGGTGATGGTCACAAATGGTCACCAATAAGAGGTAACGGTGCAGGTCGGTACCCTCGGTAATCACTTCCTTCCTTATACAGGTCAGCGAGAATCTCATTCGTGATCGAAATGACAAACTACGCGAAATAATCGTATAATCTTAAACTTAGCATGCTGCTTAGTTGCCTGAAACGAATGCCTTATAAGTCACAACGATCATTGACATCATAAATAGTTCTTTAAGTATATTAAACTAATATGGCGGCAAAAAACTGTTAAAGAAAATAGATTAATTTATAATCTTTGTTGTGTTATTGTTACATAGCCATTGTACACTTTTTAATTTTCCCACGAATAGACTGAGTACTGACAAAATTAAAATATGCACGTAAACTAGATTGTCAAGTCTATAAAAGAAAATAATTAAAACTTTTTCTTCAAAAATCAAGTTTGTCGTTCTCGGTAGATATACGTTTCTCTTGTTGTTCATTGGAACAGGTTTGCAAGCGATCTCTTTTCGGTTATGTTTATTGACTCGCAATAAATTACTTATTTTTTAAACTTATTTTACGGCTTTACCATGAGACAACTGCGACCTTTCCCACGGGTCTAGAGCAAGAATGAGAAAGATCAGTAATATTTTGTATTTTAAAGAAAATCTGCAAAGGTTAGTCAAAAGTTATGCTGACTTAAAGTTAATTTTTTAATGAGTTAAATCTATTTACATTCAACTCTACCTATTAAGTTTGCAACATAAAAACCACCATTTATAGAATGAGTTGTAGAAGAACAATAAATAAAGTAAGTAAAATTATTTATCACTGTTTTCTTAAACGTTATCATGGAAGCATTTTTACAAGCGAGAAACAAGTGTTAGAAACACCTGTCTAACATCGTTGCCTGCAGCTGTTCAGGACATGCGCACACGATATACCAACGAATAAATTAAATATTAATTTTTAAAATAGTATATTAATCCTTATAAATCATCTTTAAGAAGTTTTAAAGCATGCTAGAAACAACATTAACTAGTCTGCTTGTTGTTGTTATGTTTTGGTTGTCTGCAAGACACAAATGCTGTATATAAAAAGAGCTTTATTAGATAGCCTTTTTACAGCTAGGATTAGAGTACAAGAAAGAACAAAAGCAGCCAGCGTCCCTACTATTAAAAAGTTTTTGCATCAGGAACATTCCCATTTTGGAAACATTCCCGGGGACGGCATTTCACTGGCCACAATACATCTTTCATATAAGAGTTATTACGTCAAAGAGTATGACGTCAGTGTTCATTCACAACATGGCCACTTCCGGCCGCGCCCGGCGCAATCCCTGCACTGCACCCATTCAATGCGCTGCACTTCTTAGAATATCGACTTAAGCATTGGATAGATCTATCGACTGGGCGTAGATAACACGTTGAAGGGATATATTGTTGGGTTAGACATCAATTAAATGAAACCGTTATTAGCTTTAAGTTTCAATTTCAGCCTCACGGAGGCAGTTTTGACAGCCTCCGTGGTCTAGTGGTTAGAGCGTTAGGCTCACGATCTGGAGGTCCGGGTTCGATTCCCGATGGGGACATTGTCGAAATCACTGTGAGACTGTCCTTTGTTTGGTAAGGACTTTTCAGGCTTGAATCACCTGATTGTCCGAAAAAGTAAGATGATTCCGTGCTTCGGAAGGCACGTTAAGCCGTTGGTCCCGGCTATTAGCCGTAAAAACACCTCCACCAACCCGCAGTGGAGCAGCGTGGTGGAGTATGCTCCATACCCCCTCCGGTTGATTGAGGGGAGGCCTGTGCCCAGCAGTGGGACATATATAGGCAGTTTATGTTTATGTTTTATGTTTCAATTTCTTCATACTCTTTTCTGCTACCTAGAACAGTCATACAGGGTCGTCAGTGCTTCAGAAGTAATAAATTGTACCTAATTTAAATTTAATCAGAACATCTTAGTAAAGTTCCTATAACAAATGAACTTGACAAAAACTAAGATGTTCGTTCTTTTATATTAAATGACTAAACGACTCGATCGCACAGAAAACGGATAGAACTCCCGGCGGGTAGTGTTCCTGACGTCACAGGCGTCACGTCCCGCCATTGATGCGCCGGCGCTTCCGTCGCCGTAGCGCCGCCACATCCTGTCTAACATGCTCGTATTCATCTTATAATTCACACTGCACTGTATTATATTTAGATTCCTAAATTTGTAATTAGCAAACTCTTCTTTGACGAAAGTTTAATTCTGGCCACATTTATGAGAGCTACAATTTTATGATAAGTAAACTCGCTATCTCCTGAAAACTACAGAAGAATAGGAAGGTGCCTCGTCGCCTTAGGAACCACTAAAGCAGAAAACAGCGGGTATTTTTATCTGTCGTAGTGTATATTTGTCGAAGTTATAACCTATACCTATCGAACTATAAAACAAAATAATATTTCATAACTTTTATCACATTTGCAATCTCGCAACGCAATTTTCCCTTCACCATACTATCTTGAACGCATAAGGCTATATAAGAACGAACAATGCCTCTCCTTCTTTATACACCTTTCGTAATTTACGAATGCACCCTCGCAGTTAAAACATAATTCGACTTCGCCGTAACTTGACCCCTTTCCTTTGAAGGTAGTTTATAACCTAATCGGCTTTTAATAAAATATTAATATTATAATTTATTGGCAGCCCAACGGTCTTGACTTGGATAATTGGGAAGCCAAACGTTTGAGGATTAGAACCCATTCACAACTCGTTTAAGGGTACTTAATGTTACTAAGGCATTTTTATTTTATATTTTTACTGAATTCTTATTTCTGATGACTTTATTTACTAGTATACGTACGTAGTATATATGGCATGTTTTTATCGATGACATTAAATAATCTAATACTAACCCGAATAATGTAGAAGGTTCGGAAGTTCACACGGAAAAAAAGCAACAACTTTTACTTTAACTTTGTGGAAACACCATCTCATCATACATTTAGTTAAAGGTGTTATTAACATATACAACACAAATAGATAATACGCAGTAACTACAAAACAGCAAACTATTAAATTACTATTCGAGCCGGGATAAGTAATTATAGAAAAACTGCGAGTGAAGCTTAATTGCTCAATCCAACCACCTTCTTTACCTCGCCATCCAAAATACGCAAACACCAAATTGTCCTATTAAAATGCCTATAAAATCAGCTGATAGGGCAGGAAGGGATACCTGTGTAATGTGTATCAGTGTTGCGCCCCCATCGGCGGTTTTTGTAACGACCAGCGCGAGCGCAGGTGGCCGCGCACCTGCTACGCAGACTGTTGACGGTAGACCTGGCATAAACCACCATTGGATTCAAATATAAATTCGATAATTGTAACACCTAGTAAAACACACAACGCACACAACGCTTCGCTATTCGAGGATTCAAGAGATTACACGTTAATATAAAGTCTTAGAATGGAACAAATCAAAATTGAAATCGATTCTTATCTGTTACTTGGCTTTGACTGCTAATAAGCTAAACCGCTTCGTAATACATTATTCATAAAACTTCATATCTTTGACATTCTAAGTGCAATGCCTTCAAAGTTCAGTGAGATCTGCTTTCTACGCCATTAACACGCAATAGAACATCTAATGACAGAATTGTTTCACACTAATGCCAGAGTAATATCCGCCGGGTCTGCTGCTTGCATCGCTCTATGGTTTATTAGGTCTAGACAATGTAATGGGTAACGATTGAACACATTTAGCTTTTATTGAGCCACGATTGGATTCCCAAGGATCGATTATGACTCTTTGATCGCCTGAACACGTATATTATCATTAGTAAATGCTTAAACTTTATTTACAATACAATATATTTAGGTCCATTGCAAACGATTTCAGATATACACGCACAAGTGTAATGTATATGTTACGCCATAGAATTGTATTGTGAACGAGCCTACTGTGAGTAGTAGTGGGTATAATGCCGTCTGCATTGAGCCTAAACATTAGTATCAGATGAATGGAAATGTCGCCTAAAAGATAAATCGATCGCGTTCTATCTGGGTCTTATTTTTATTGTGGTAAATCTGAATTAACATCTGCCGCGACAGTTTGATTATAAATTAACGCTAACATAATATTCGACCGGATATTGTTGTGAGCTGAGAATAATTCTTGTATAAAAAGTAACGATATTTATTATGAACAGTAGGTGTACAGCGGGGTAAAAAAGTGCGATAATTATACATATCAGCGGCGAGCGTGCCATACCCCAGTTTATTGCCAATAAATATCGGTGGTCTGGTGTTTGCGTTTGCGTGAAGGAAAACCGATTGAGACTCCGATATTTTTAAACCAAGTTGAGATCATGTGCTGTAATAACCTTTCATATTTCCACAATGTCACGACCAACACGCACATTATAGGCGGCATCCAGTTAATTACAAGGACATTAGTTTCTAAAATTCTTCAGTAGTAACGTCGTAAAGGAAACCATTAACAACAGAACATTGCTTAAAACATCACCCTAATAGCTTGACCTATTTATTTACATTTCCTACTCGAACACGATTATAAATATATTACATCGCTTAAATAATAAAATAATGATTAGCAAAATAAGAGTACATGACAAAGCATGGCGTCGCGACGTTAATATATTCGACATTTCCCGCCGAAAGATGTTCCAATTTTGAATTTGATTTAAACGCCATTGCCGACAGCCATTTCCTCTGATTCTCGCATGCTGTCACATTTTCCACAACTCTTTCGCTTATATTCAATTTTCCAGGCAATCCCACATGACACGACACCACCGCGACAAATTATTTACAAATACGAAAATACATCGCTCTAGCTTGTTTTTATTTCTTAAAAACATTGAACCAATTAATATTCTTGCACAGATCATAAGCAGTCGATTTGATTTGCAATAAAATCACTAATAACTGTCAATGCTATAACTTTAAAAATAAAATTCAAAGACAAATGACAATAATTGTTTTGTAAAAATGTTTTACATTTTTAATGAATTAATGAGGGAGAATATTTATGTCAAAATAGAGCATGGTTGGGTCGACGTGCTGGCTGTCACCGCTCACCTGCGCTTGCGGCTAATTTTAAAAAATCATATTTCGACTTCCGCTCCCAAATGGGAATTGGCGCAGAGCGTCGGCGCAGACGCTGCTATATGAATTATTCTAATCATTTACGCAGAATATATCTTAAATGTAATGTCATTGTGAATCGGAGTTCTTTAAAGACTAGGGACTTGGAAAAGTAGAAAACTTCCTATTCAAGACAACAATGTCTAGAAAAGAAATCTTGAGGACTTGAAATAATATCGAATAAAAATTTTAGTAGCAAACATCCAAACGTCCCAGCTATTATTTATAAAGCACGGACTAAAACTCTAAAGAGTAACCAAAAGCCGCCAGCCTGTCGTTGTATTCTAATAAGAATAACGAGCTTATGTTGCGAAAAATAAAAAACCCTCTGCTGTCATCGCTGGCCATATGGCGGTCTTAGCGCGTGCTCGGCCAAAAAAAAGACGTTCCGAATAACATTTCGCGGGTCTCGAATTTCAAAAACGACGGTCGACGCAGCTGCTATGAGGTCTAAGGTTACTGTCGCATGTGCCTGCTATGCATAACGATGTTAAATTCTTGCATTTTTAACAGACAATAAGTTATCAGGAATATTGTTTCGTTATGGTATGCGCTCTCAGTCGCTTCTTTTGCTGCAATTTATTTTTTATTTATTTCTAATGAAATTTAAATTGATAGTATGTTTCAAATTCTTACGTTTTTGTGCTGTTTGTTACGTTACACAGTATTTCAGCATACGACATATAAATTATAAGTGCGGTTCTTTGTTCTGCGATGGGTAAAGCATTGTGAATTTGTGATCGAATCTTCTACGCGTCATAAATATGCGTAGGCAAGTTATTGAGTGATGTGCACCTAATAAGAGTAAAAAATAAAGGGTACAGAGAAAGAGAGTGGCCCGAATTTAACACCAGGTCTAGTCACCAGATCTAGGTAGGCTTATCGAAGCTCTTTGTCAGTTTAACTAAGTGAATAGATAAAACTTTACTAAAGCTACGTTGTACAATAGAAAGTCTAATACGTTTTCCTGATTAACTATAGGAAGATACTGTCGAACAGTCAATTTGAGTAGCAAAAAAGTTTCCAATTTAAATCAGAAGTAGCTCGCGTCTCCGCCGCTTGAATTTGCAAGTTCCAAACCACGGAATATCTGTTTTATCTGAATAGTGTTTCGGTCCAATGATTGAAGCGAGAGCCGCGAGAGGCGAGCGAGGCGACCTTTCGACCCGCGCGAGGCGTGGCTTCGCCTCATTGGCCGCCCCGCCTCGCAACGCCTCTCGCCACTCGCCTCTTACCTCGAACATCTCACGCGCTCACGTCTCGAATAATACTCGAGTCGATTCATTTACGAGTTAAATTGAGGTTTCACGAATGGGTTTTGCCTTTTTTATTTAGGTAAGAATTAAACTGGAAATCACTGGCTGTATGAGACGTAATTCGACTTTGTCTGACAACTCTTACGGGATATTATTTCTACGTCGGGGCTGATAACTAGTGTCGCTGAAGATTACAAATTGAGCATTATACTTATAAAGAATAAGTAATGTAAAAGTGAATAACAATTAAGGGGAAGGAAAAACATGGAACCCTTCGATAAATGTACTTAGTTAATCAGATCTCTGCCTACTACAACAAAATTCGGCACATTATCTCACCGCGTTGCTAAATGTAGTTGAATATAGGTACTACTCTATTCCACTTCAAAGGCTTAATTTAAGAAGTGAAGTAAGGTAATTAAGTATTTACGCAAAGGGATATAAAAGCTCAATAAATAGAAAGACATGTTCCAAATAGGTATAGGTAAGTTTAAAGTAAAATAAATATTTGATTTCAACTTGACAGCGACAGATATCTAGGGTACACCATAATAGACGCTCTAAACTTAAGGACTTTTATAACAGGAAATTCAATCAACCGCTAATTTTATACTTAGGGACGAGAACTCCTTTCTTTGTAATTTTACCTACCTAACTTTAACATTTAAAGGTTTCTTAAGAACATATATAAATAGTATCTTTGTTTTTGATAAAAATTCGTGAGTAGAACAATTAATATGTGAACTTTACTTTCTCCTACAACAAGTATCTTCCACTTGTAATTATGACACTTCATATGTTAGGTATGTCTCTCCCTTCTCTCAACATTACATTAACATAGTAATGTAGATGATTTAATGTATATTATGTTATGTAACAAAAAATCTATTTTAACAAAGCGAGTTAACCGTGCGTGCTGAGTGAATGTGCCGCTCTGCCGAACGCGAGGTCGGCGGGTCAATCCCGGGAAGGAACTAATGTTATTTTTACGTGTTTCCAGCTTTTTACCAATACATGTCCCCAGATTTATTGCTTTAGGGAATCGTAATTAGTCGCTTACGGCTCATTAAAATACTTCTATTTGTCTATGCGACAGCCAAGTGATTTGTTTACATAGTTTTGTTCTTTTAAAAGTGCATTTTTATTGTTTTTTGTTAACGAATTGTGAGAGATTGGATCGCAAGTTATGCGTGCCGGAGTAATTTACTGAATAGTTGACTTGGTCCACACGTGCGTATTTCTAGTACATCCGTTGTGTTGATTGCCTTTTGTTTTAGAACAAACTAATCTGTATCAACTAATGTATATCTCTTCCAGCCATATTCGGCCATGGCGACAAGTTTCCAATCTAGGAGCGCCTAAGACGCGGTCTTACATGACTGATGTAAGCGATCTTAGCAGTGAATGTACGACCACATTCAGCTCGTCGCGTTTTTAATCGAGCTCTTCTCGGTTTCTGTTCAAAGCCACACCTTGGTGTCACAGTATGCGCCATCGCAGCGCAAGAGTTGGCCGAACTGTTTCCGCTTGCCCTCTTGTAGTTCGGAGTAGGTAGAAAATGCGCTTTGCCACTCTGTCATTAGACATACGAAAAATCAAAGAACTACTTCTTCTTCTTTTCATGTGGGTTGTGAGGTGGAATACCAACCTCATCAAACCTGGTGTCAGGGATATGATTGAGTCGCTAATCGACATGATCGACAGATTGTAACGTATTGCTCTGTGGGTCTGTGGGTCTTGCCTAATAGGTAGCAGTGTACAGCACTTTTACACATTGATAATAATTATAGATTTAAGAGATATTAAGTTCATTAGTAGAAAATATACCGTTAACTATTAACTTCGCAATACCCAATGTCATATTTTCCCTGTACCAATACCATGAATTGTAAATCATATTACCTACGTTTTTATCTCATTCAACCAGTAACTTGGCTCATTAACATTATAGAATAAACCATAAATTACCTATTCTATTGCAAAGGGAAAAAACATTTTTAGAATCACGTGAAGGTTTGTAATTTAGTAATCAAGGCAATGGAGTGGTAACCTTACTTACAACTTGATCGTATGATTTTGCACCATCTCTACAGCGGGTAACCAAGCCACTACTTAAATACGTCTATCATATAAAATACTCAACATGTTTTCTAGAATATTCCCGGAATAAGAGACACATAACATACTTACATACTTTATTGCACACGCAAGAAATACAAAACAACAGAAAAATAGAAAGAGTACAATAGGCGGCCTTATTCCTAAGTAGCAATCTCTAAATCTCTATTCTAAGTATACACTTTTAAACCATGTCACATTAAATTTTTTGACAAATTAAACCGTAAGTTTCATTAAATGTAAAATATGGACAGGGTTCTAAAGTGGGTACATGTTATTGCTCATGACTGTACGTTAAATGGCATGCATAATACATCCAATTTTCGAACGTAACTGTTTACGAGTTTAACTTGGAAATGTATCCACCATGTGGCACATGCCGGTAGCAGGGTTAACAAGGCATATTTCAAACTGAAATAAAATTAAGTTTGTATCTGACAGGTTCTACACCTGAATCCATATACGTTATGATAGAGTCAAAAATAAGGTCAAAAAACACATTCGCTGCGCATACGCAAGGTGCGTTGCATGTTCGGTGACCCCACTGCGTGTCACGCACGTTGTATCACTGCGACAGATAATATTGTACCTAGCCGTCAAATAACCGCTTCACGGGAATTGTATACCGCATTTTGTTTATAATTATATTATGTATGTATGTGATGTATGTGTCTCTGTCTACTATGAATATGACGAAAATAATGTGTTTAAAAGTAAATTATGGAAATAAGTATTCGATTTTTATGTCGAGATATTGCTGATTTTGCCAAACTAATAGGCGCACATAATAACGTAAACAGCCTGTATACGTCCCACCGCTGTACACAAGACTCCTCTCAATTAACCGAGAGGAATGGAAAATACTCCACAATGATGCTCCACTGCGGGTTGGCAGAGTAAACTAATATAAACAAAATACATAGAAAACCTATCGTATATTCTATCAAGTATCGCGTTTACATAGGAACGTTTTTTTGCCAAATTGCATTATATTATTTACTTAAAATACGAACGTCGGCTTCAGCCGTATAATGATTTACCTCTTATTTTGACATTATACATAATAAAGCAACCAACAAAAACCAAAACAAAAAGAACGGCACATACAGCGGAGTCGTGGTGTGATTGAACAATTTAACAATAGCGAGACTTTATAGATAACTATGTATAGGGTGTATGTGTGTGTACGTGGGGTCAGTACACCCGTTCAATGTCTGACCAGCACACTATTGCGATGATTCTTTATTTAACACGAGAGTGAATGACGATCTCTCGCTACAAGACTTTGAAGGATATAATAGAATTTTAGTACACCCTGTTCTTTTAGAATGATAGGTTGAAGGTTCGTTTATGAAATGAGACCTGCTCTTATAAGTCCTAGTTACTGTTAATACAGAGTTTATAAATACTTATTGGCACTTGATAAAATAAAAAATATTTAACAAATAAAATAACACGTTACGTGACGAGCGCGTTGATGTCTATTGTACTGTTTTACGAAGATAGATTACATAATATTTATAATTTTTATCTTATGTTACATAATATATTGGTTTTATTCCCTTGACGTTTTTTCTCAATTGAGGAGCTATGGAGGTTGTATCACTGCGATCTGTAAGGTCTATTGTGATCGCCGCCTAATGCTACAGTTCACCTCTAAGCCGTACCTCGCTATAAGTGTAATATTTGCTCAGGGGTGAGATGTTTGGGCGCCTCTAACCAAAGGCCTCTGTAGTCATTAGGTATCCTCCAAAGACGAGACAATAACGCTTGCTCATCATCGAATGGAAAGCATTGACAGAAAGACTTTGACCCATTCAAAGGCCACAAACATACATCCCTCAGTCGATCGTCTGAAATAGTCTGAACCTTCGCCCAAACGATCCCAGATACATTTTCCGTTCTGCAATCATGGAAACATCTCACATAACAGTATGGTATCGGCGCGTGGTGGGGGGGTCCGGCGCGCAGAACAAAGGGCGCGCCGTGAACCGCGACGGTCGCGCTTCGGTACTTGCGCCCGCGCCACGCACTTACATGTCCTGATTTTTTTGTGGAAATTTTCGTCTGGCACCTTTGTCTGGGTTTGTTGCAAGTTCGAACATGATTTTGGGATCATTTGAAGGCAGCTGGAAGATTATGCCATGAGCCAAGTTTGCGATTGTAAGCTGGGCTCTCAGAATCATCGTCTAAATGTTCCCGGGTCACTATATTTGTCGGCCTTTGGAGGAGGTCTTCTTTGAGATATCAAACTCAGTAGATCGTCTATAATGATGATGTGAAGTTTAGATCACCAAATGCCAGCATACTTTCAGATGTTTAGCAGAAACTTAGTTTGTAGGTAAGCTAAAATATGATAGGAAAACTACAACGACCAAATCTTAAAATTGGTTCTAGGCAAAGTCTTCCTTAGCCAGGTCCCACAGAAAGCTCGGTGAGGTGTAGGTACTTAATTCATCTTGCGATGGATGTATCTGCCTACCCCTATTGGGATAAAGTCCTGAATTTATGTTATGATACTCTGTTTGCCATCTAACAATGTCCTCTCTTCATTCCAGGAGGATACACCACAGGCGGTCCTCGGGAGCCGAACGCGTACGGCTACTCGGAAGCGAGCGGCGGCGCGGCGGCCCCGGCGCCTGCGCCCGCGCCCGCTGCCTCCTCCCCCCTCGACGAGTACTACCCGCCGGAGTACCCCCCCGCGCCGCCTCCTGCGCAGCCCTACCTCGACGAGTACTATCACCACGCGCATGCCCACACGCAGCCGCTGCTCGCGCACCCCGAACACAAGTACCAGCCGCATGGATACAACAAGCCTTATCCTAGAGGTGAGTCTAGACATCATTTTCAGTCTGTTCAAAAAACCTATAGTATGCATTTTCTTTATAAAGTTTGTTCTGGGATGTACGTAGCGCTCTAAATCATCATTTTCGTTCCACTTCTATCCTCTGACATTCATCAAGAGCGGATTTATCTAACCAGTAGAGAATGTCATCGCGGCCTTCTCGAGTACAATAAATTGTTAAACAAATAAATACACCTAACGCGGAAATGTAGTTAGTCAACAATATAGTCATCATAGTCTTGGTATGCTTTGATATGACTTCTTTTCCTCTTGTTATCTGTATACTCTTCCAGATAATTTTCAAGGTTTGCGTTTATGTAGTAGCTTCAGTGTCTTCTTAATGACTTGAAAACGTCTCAAAAATCGATCTAGCCATGCAGGAAGCTAGCTTATTGGTTCCCACGAACAAGAGGAATGCAGGATGACCGCAGTTCAAGACATACTTAATTGTGCTTAATCGGTTTACTTTGCCATCCACTGCCGCCTCTTAAACATGGCGTTAAGAATCTGTAAACGGCTTGTTATAGTGGTAATACGATGTACCGATATGTACTCCTTAAAAAGGAAAAGAAATTCCTTTATGAAATGGAAATGACAAGATGTCGATGTTTACAAGTAAGTAATTTATTATGAGATGTTAAGTGATACAGGATTTCACATCACGTTACTTTGTAGGTACAATTTCGACCGAAAATATTTTAAAAATCGAACACCTTCCGAACGCGAAGACAAAGTAGTATTTTCGATCTTTGTTTCACAATTCGTCGCATTGCAAATGGCGTAAACAGGATTTCCGAGTCCATCTTAAACATGCGAAATAAAACACACTGTTTAGACTACTCATTAAAAAGATCACAAAAAATGATAATCAACAAAGAAAATACAGTGTTAAATTAATGAACGTATTCAGTTTGAAGTCGTCGCCAGTTGAATTTCTGATGGTTATTAAGTTCTAAGTGTCAGGTTACTTACGGGGCATCGAATGAGACGTGGTCGTTAATTGGTATCAGTTAATTGCTGTTATATTTATGTCCGACGTCTGATTTCTTGTTTGTCTCTCAAGATGAAACTTGTCACGTCCAACAAAGATTGCTTTGATTGCGCGAGAAGGTATTAGGTTTTTGCCATGAAATTGGAAATATGACCTCAAAGAAAAACAGTTATAAGATACCTATTATGATATTTATAGCGTAATGAACTTGAAAGACTAACGGACTGTAATGACACTAAATACAGGCACTACATCCTTACATTATAATATATAATATCCGCGTGCTCTCAGTCTCATGCATTCGCTGATGATACATTTTTACAGAAGTCGAAGAATATTTTTTTCCTAGCTTTAAAAGTGTCCAACTGGTCCATTCTTCTCTGTGTGGATGAATAGTTAGTACATAATATAAAAAATAACCCAAATTTTCTTTTGTCAGCAGGTGCAGGCGGGAGGTACGGTGGCGAAAGCTACGGCGAGGGCTATGGCACGGAGTACGGCGGCGCATGCGCAGACTGGGGCGAATGGCCCAGCGAACAGCACGCGCTTATCCCCCAAGACAAGCTGGCATATCCCGCCTCTGGACCATGCTTTACCGGTACGTAGGAAATTGTTTTCTTTTTTTTTTCACTTTATGGTCAGACTGCCCAATGCACGTGTCTAATCACTCATTTTTTTTTTTTTAATTTGCCCACTATCTAATCACTCAAATCACAATCCGGACACAGAAATCACAAACCAGTCACTGAAATCACAATCCGGTCACTGAAATCACAAACTAGTCATAGAAATCACAAACCAGTCACTATAATCACGATCCTACCTCCCGGGTGTAAGGTGCATCGTATATCGTAAAGCAACGTGTGTGCTATATGTGCAGGTTCAGGCCCCATCCAGTTGTGGCAGTTCCTACTAGAGCTGCTCACCGACAAGAGCTGCCAAGGTTTCATCTCCTGGACAGGAGACGGCTGGGAGTTCAAGCTCACCGACCCAGATGAGGTAATACTATTTATATATTTTTATAGACAGTTATACAAATACAATACGCGCACGTAACCCTTAACGGGCAGTGGGCACAGACACAAGTTATCTGAAGACAGCTTGTAGCCACTTTTGATACGAAGTCCTGAGATATAATGAATCGTATGGTGACAGGTGACCAGCCTATCGCCCATCATGTCAATGTGAATGCTCACAAACCGGCAAAGGGATTGTTGTTGAGAGGTTGCGTTTTCAAACGATTGTAACAACTATGCGCGTTCAAACGCCTCCTATTGCTTTTTATTTGCGTCCAGTGTGGCATACTAACCTATACAGGCTACATTGTTTTAAGTTTACGCGGTTATTATCATAATTAAAGCACATAATAACGGGTTCTTACCGCGTTTAAATGGAGATATGAGACTCCCGATATTTCGACACTGTTGCAAGTGCCATGATCACGGGATGACTGATGAGATTGGAGTCATCCCGTGACAACCTAGTCAAATGAGATACTTTTTACAAAACTTCATAACGGAAGTTTTGTTTGGACTTTGTATGGAAATACTATCCTGTGACGTCATCAATAAAAGTGGTCAAACGTCATACTCATTATTACTTAATTCATAAATGAAATTCGAAAGTATGTCGAAAAGTATATTGAGATTGATTTTTGGTCATCTTAGACTGGCTTCTATTTCTAGATTAGTATTTTATAATTTATTTATGATCCAGTCAAATGCCCTATTGTATCGATCTCACATTGCTACGATCATGTAGCGTCTACGACGTAGTTGTGCTACAATAGTGTAAACACGCAGCCACTAGTGGGACAACTTGTTCGGAATATGAAGAAAGGAGAGCATGCGTGAAGGCTACAGGCTTCTCTTTCTTCCTCTTTCCTTTTTCGCTATTGGTGGCGATGATTGATCAACATCGTTTAACAATGTCAGGTGCGACAGCAATTAAACGTGTGACTGTTTTAACTTTATATGTACTTAATAATACTTATCGTCGCCATAAAGCGAACACCTCGTTTTTGAAAAATCACATTCTTATGACTTTTATTTATTACACACACGCAGTCCCAATTTATTGTACACAAAATCGGATACCGGACAGGAATATAGACTAGGATAGTATAGGAGTTTTGTTAAGAAAACCTCGCAACAGACGCTAGTTTCAATCCAGGTGAAAATTTATATCAGAATGTGATTTTTTCGAAAGGGCACTTACGTAGTTTTACTATAAGATGATTTATCCTGTAGCATATTTTGAAGCAGTGTGACTTAAGAAGCCAATGTTATGTAGTATTATGTATGCATTGTAAGGTATTAATGGTGTTGTGTTGTACAGGTGGCCCGCCGCTGGGGCATCCGCAAGAACAAGCCGAAGATGAACTACGAGAAACTCTCACGTGGTCTCCGCTACTATTACGACAAGAACATCATTCACAAGACGGCCGGGAAACGTTACGTGTATCGCTTCGTCTGCGATCTGCAAAGCTTGCTCGGGTTAGTATTTGCAAATCGACATTTGTTTTAATTTAATGAAACGCCCGCTAAAGGGGCCCAACATTGACAACAGTATGTGTGATGTTAAGATTCTTAACAAATTATTTGGAAGCAAGAGAAAAACCGAGCAAAACAACCAGATTGATGACTTTAAGTTAACAACTTAACATACTTATACATACATAAACAGCCACAACAACAGCAACAGTGGCTGCAAGTTGTCTTTGATTACTTGTGGCTCTGCCCACCCCATTAGGGATTACGGGCGTGAGTTTATGTATGTATGTATGTGTACATAAACAGCCTATATACGTTCCACTGCTAGACACAGGCCTCCCGTCAATCAACCGGAGGGGTTCTGGAGCATACTCCACCACGCTGCTCCACTGCAGGTTGGTGGAAGGATTTTTATACGGCTAAATGGCCGACGGCTTAACATGCCTTCCGAAGCACCGATCATCTTATTTCGGACAGTCATGTGATTCAAGCCTGCGACTTCCTCACCATACAAAAGACATCACAAAGATCCCAAATCACTTACTTAATCATAACTTTTACTTCCAGAATCTCGCCCGAACAACTGCACGCAATGTACGAGCCCAAGATGGAAAAGAAAGACGACGACTGAACCCGACTCACTCTCGATCGCCACTCACTCGCTTCTCACGCGATCGCCATCCTTTCGCAGACCATTTAGTACCGCACATTTTGGCTAGCTGCCATATAATAAGCTACATACGTAATATAGTTCTTTTTGGAACTGACATTTCAGTCACAAAACACACTTTGTAGATAGAGGATACAACTGTAAAAAATTCCAGACATTATTTCCTCACTTTTTATTTCGAATGGCCTGGAATCATTCGGGACCTTCAAGTCAAAGGTGGCTAATGATTATAGTCAGTTGGTAGTCAGATTGTACATTGAGCCGTTAAATTATGTACCTAGTGTCAATTCTTAACGTTTTGGTTTACTTTGATCTTGATTGTTATATTTGGAACATAGCAAAAATGTTTAAAAGGCTCATAGTTTCGACCTTGTAGTAGCATTGTTTGCATATAGAAGAGAATTTCCTTTGAATGTCGGATTTGATCTCATACACAGCCACCAATGGAACTAACACTAACTTATACAAACGTAATTCATTTTACATCTTCATGATTATTTATACGTACATGTAACCAATAAACCAACGGTGCCTTACATTATTATTCACTCCATACATTTACAAGGACAGTTGATCCTTTTTGATTTCGTCGTTATATGCCAGTATTAAAGAGGCACAACAAATCATGAAATTATTTATAAAAATAGTCACAGCCCAATGTTTAATGTCTTAAAATAAATCAACACAATTGACGAATATCAAAAACTAGTGCTAAAGTAGTAAAATTCTGCTATAATTTTAACGATAACTGTAAATATAAGTTAATTTTGTTACTTTATAAAAATAATTAGGTATTATATTAAAATAGGTATTAAGTGTTGTATGTTTGATACGCAAATTGTTGCAATATGCGATTAAATTATGCATAGTTAGAACGTGATGGACATGAAACGATTATTGAATATTTAATGCAGAAAGTCCAAAGATTATAAAATCTAAAACTCCCACCAATTGGTAAAGATATTATGGAACTACCAAAGGGACTTCTCGTTTTGCTATTTTCAAAATACTTGACCCTCTAGTGGCCGTTTGTTTCAAATGAGATTCTCCATCGATCGATAGTCAGTAATCATAGCATCTTGTACTCGGCAATAATTAGCAACTGTAAACTTTACCTAAATTCCTGAACATAAGCAACACGCCTGGTGACGTCATTGGTCGCTGATCTCGTGGTAAGGGATTGTAATGTCTTACTAGTTATGAAATTAATTAGTTGTATTATTTTCAATTTTTATAGCTCCTAGCGTACACCGAAGATATTTCGATAAGTTTTATTTTGTAAAGTATCTCTCCTCCATCAATACCATACTATTGTCCGATTCAAATATGATCGGGTGGTCGAATCCCTTCATCGAACGCACGGTGTTTTAAATTATGAATAAAAACTATACATATCCCTGCTTCACTGAACTTCTGTGTGTACATTTTATGGGACATGTTTCGTCTAGCTGTCAATTATCCATATCAACACTTTGGAATTTATTTAAAATTAAACAATGTCTTCCCTGCCTTGAAAAGCTCATCAGTAGGTCTAACTCAATTTGTAATTGTGGATTTTACTATGTAATTTTATACGATTGTTTAGTTATTGTACCGTACATATTTACATGATCCTGTAAGCGAAAGCCATTTTAAAGTGAGACCTATTGTAGTTACGGCCAAATTATTGAATGTGTAAGTGTCGTATGTATTGATGGAAGATATAAATTTAAATATATATATTTACGAAATTACTTGTTGTTTATCTTGTTCATGTTTCCTTGCCTACCCTTTACAATAATTTTATTAACTAGATAGATCCTGGAATAAGTGTGTAAAGCCATGATGAGGCTAATTGGGACTGGCAGGCATTTTTACTATGTGCCCGCAATGATAAGCAGCGTGGAACATTCTGTTATCTTTACATCTTTTATCTTTCCATGTAAGTAGGTATCGTTCCTGACATTATATTTTGTCAAAAAGCTCGAATAAAAGAGAACATCATCACTTCACAGGGTATGTATTTCAAACATTTTCACGCTCATTCTTCTTCTTTGCGAGTCGATGGCGATCGATACAAAATTTTTGCTGACCAGTAATTGGCCACGCTTACGGCATTGTCAGTGGCTTCGTGAAGTTCTTGAGTTCACGCTCATTGATCATCATTGATGAATGTGTCGAAGCAAATGGAATTCCATAGTCTCTGCTAATCCCGAAGGGAAATAGGCGTGAGTTTATGTACGTATGTATGTATGTTCACGCTCATAATAGCTCCGGAGTGGGTAGAGCGACAAGTAATCAGAAAACAACAACTTTCGATATGAAATCTTGATGGAGATATAAGTAGATAGTCTAAAAATGATAACTTTGATAAGAGTGGAAGAACCGAAGGTGGTGTGTCAAGATCATACATATTAAGTGGAATTAAGCGGTTTCTGCCTACCCCGATAGTCACATCCGCACCAGGCTGTCGACGCGTAACACAATGATGAAATTTTACTAGCCCAGTCCCGACTACTTTTCATATAATGCCTCTAAAGCTGAATGATGATCAACAGGAGAAGCGACTGAAGGCCAGACATAGAAATAGTGTTTGCCACATGGACGTAAATTAGGCGCTCCGATCCGCGGAGGTCCGTGTTGATCTATGGCGGTCGCCCGATATCGGAATCGTTCCACAAAAACGCAACCTATTTTCGAACCAATTCCGAACGACATCGCTACTGTCAGTGTCAAATACGCTTCGCATTTTAGGTTAGAATTAGAATCTGGTTCATATTTATTTTGTAAAGAAAATCATATCAAAATGAGATTAACAAAGATTCTTAACCGACAGCATATTGGTTTTATGTTCAAAAAACATTGGCTAGTGCAGGGCAAACGTATACCTTTTGATACTAAAGTTGAGGAATATTTGAAAGCGAAAGGTATTCAAGTTGAGGATGCCCTGGAGTTTGTGAAAGAAAAACCTGAAGTTCGCGAGAAGTATGGCTTATATTACTATAATTATCCAATTTACCCAAACTTTATCACTTATTGCAATAAAATGTATCTACAACTTCATCATATTTCACAATTTTCAGACTTGACATAGTAGGACCATATGAAAACCCTCTTCCGCTCGATGAAAATCATCCAGATTTCAAGAACAGGCCTTGCTACACATTGAAACACACAAATGTTTTACTAGAGGGCCTAGCACAAGCACAGGTTCTTACCAAGACCATTGTAGCTGACAATAAACTACCTCAGAATATAGAAGAGTTAGCCGAAGTACCTGCGCCAAAGCATGTCCATGAATGTGTGAAGAAAGCAGTCTTGTCTGCCAATGTGTTTGACTGTGAGCAGAAGAAACTACCCAAAGTAAAAGATCCAGAGAGGCCAGCTTATAATTTTCCTAGGATACTAGGCATCACTGATAGGAGGCGAAAGTAAGTGTTAATAAAAGTATTTTTAACATATAATTTGCTATTTTGATTTACTACATATCAATTCATTTTTTTCCAGTGAAATTCTTACCAACAAACTGATGCACCTTGTAGAAAAAAGCAGTGATGCAGAGACATCTCAGTCCAAATATGTGCTGAATGATGTTGCATACAACACAGTCTTTGATAAAGAGGATGATCTGATCCAGTTCCAAGACATCTCCAACATTCTAGTGACTAGCAACCAGCCCGTCAAATATCAGTTGAATGAGAAAGATATACCATTTATTGAAATACCAGATTTGTACCCAGTGAAACATACCGTAACTCTACCTGTCGAACACTTTTACAATGAAACTAGTAAATACCGTAAGTCCTAATCAATGAAAAAAACCATTTTGTATTTTAAAGATCAAATCTTCAAGTTTACTTTAACTTTTACTTATTAACAGTTTATAATACAGACAAGTAGGTCATTCAAAATATTGTTTACTTTAGTAAACAATAAAAACTAATTGTTTCCTTTTTGCATTTATTTGTGTCCCTTACAAAGAAAATAACAATTATACAAAATTAGAATTGGGTTTCCAAAGAAATGTTTTATTATCAGTAGATAAAATTTGTAGGCCCTGTCTCCTGTCATGCAGAATCAACTGCATATGGGTCAATTGTACTTGCATACCACACAAGTATTCGTGCAAGATAAACATGTACGACATGAAACAGGTCCTTATGTAAAAATGTTTGTGTTCTTTAACTATGTGCACACTTACCTTATTATCTTCCAGCTATCAAGCCAACGGTCTCACTAAGACACCCACACACAACCTGGCTTCATTTCAACAGTACCGAAGTGAGCAATATATTTGAGACTCCCGTTACTCCTAACCAGATTCTTGGACGGTCTCTTACACATGCATTTGCCGTCGCCAGCGCATACGCTAAGCAATTACATGGGGTAAGATGGTCTTATAATATTACTAAGGAGAAATAAAAATAAATAAATATAAGATTCAGTGATATGTGATGGGTATTGTCAAGGTTTATGTAGGTAAACTCATTATATAGACAAGAAGACTGTTAACTAACATTGCAACTCAACATAATTTTTGTTACAGGAAGATGTAAAAGACCTCCCAGAACCAGTTTACATCAATTGTATTCAAACAGATGGGCAGAAATACCATTTTGGTGTCTTTGAATTGAATACTTTAAATGTCGACGGAACTGAGGGCATTAAGAATGTGTGGTACTGCAAGAACAACATGAAACTTTATGATTCCAGCCGATACTTCAGCGGTATGCCGGTCTTGGAGAACTACAACCCTAAAGTGTATGAATACATCAACGCATTTTATAACTGTTAGCGTCAAGACCATATTTAGAATGTAATAATAATAATTATACGTAGGAAACTATGTTTTATTTGACTAGCCAAAACTAAAAGTGATGAAAGTAAAGTACTATGTATTGTATTCATGTGTGTATCCCTTTATATTTACAAGAACATAAATACACTTTACTTTAGGTTAGAATACACAATGCTTACACATACCGAAACACTTTGTACATTAAATAGTTAGTTTGGAAAGTGGAACGAAAGTATTGTTTAACAAGCTCAATTTTCCATTGTGAATTTCTGCAGTCTGCGTCTTCTGAGCTCCTCGGCGTCAGCATCAGTCTTATCTCTGGAAATAAAAAACATTATTAGTAACCCATAACATTGCCGCTCACTAAAGAGCACATTTATTAAATTAGAGTGGCACAACGGGCTATGTATGCATCTACCTGGTCTTATATCAAATGTCAAAATTCGGCAGCGCACGGAATTCGGTGATGTAGGTATACGAATCGTTAGGCTTAAGTGGAGATGGGCAGGACTTGGCAAGACGGAACACAACAGATGGACTAAGACTGTTACTGAATAATGGCCTATAATGGTATGCAATATCGAGGCAGACCACCAGCCCCATGGTCGGATGACATTCAATTAAAGATCACGACTATATACCAATAAGGGTAGTCAGAGGTACATCCATCGCAAGGTGAACTAAGTACCCACAGCACACCTCACATAACTTTTCTGTTAGACTAACATGTTAAGTGGTGAGATGCATGGTATAAGAAAACCAGGTATGACAAGCCGCCATTGCTAGCCCTTTTATGACGTAAGTGTTACCATTAATTTAGTATCTCCAACATTCCAAAGACGTAAATTTTATTATTGAAAATTAAGTGAATTACTGACTAATGTATGTATTGAATTGCTATTATTTATTTATATAAAAATCATTAAAACTGTGAGTAACTCTTTTACTAATATAAAATTTCCTTGCAAATTAAAAACATTCGTTGTGGGTAATTTATTTTTTACGAGATGGCAACACAGGGTGGAATGACGTCAGCTGGACTAACCTTGAAATGTTAGCTGTCACTTTTGAGCATACCTGGTTTTCTTATATCATGGTGAGATGTAACATCTATAACAAACGTTGCAAAAATTAAATGTACCTATTAGTGTCTAAAGCGTCAGTGGTGGAGTCCGGCGGGGTGTCGTGGAGCGCCGTGCTGGTGGAGGGCCGGGACGTGCTGGGGACGCTGGCGGTGCTGGGCACCACGTCGGGCTCCGACTTCACCTTCACCGGCGACGGGGAGGGAGACGGCTCTGTTCGACTACGGACAGACATTAATATATTTGCTACATCATCATCTCCTTAGCATTATCCCGTTTTCACAAGGGTCCGCTTACCTAACCTTTTTAAATTTGACAGATCCGGTTTTTTACAAAAGCGACTGCCTGTCTGACCTTCCAACCCGCGAAGGGAAAACCAGCCCAATACAGGTTAAGTCACATACCCCCGAAACGCATTTCTCGTAAAAGTGGGCTTCCTCACGATGTTTCCCTTCACCGCAGTTACAGTGAGTACATTTGATCAGTCGAATTTTAAAAATAAATAATACGGGCGAAATTCACACGTAATTTAGAGAGGTAACAGGGACCGTACATTTTTTCAACAAAGTCGATAATGACAGGTAAAATGGTAAATGTAAATAAATTGGTGTTCTGGCAAGAAAGTTTTCATAAAATTAGGACATGGCAGAGAAACAACATTTGCGGTGAAAAGGTCGCGGGTTCGGTCGACTTCGGTCTGTTGTATCGTGGTTTTGGCACCTACCCACAAAAAACCCACATATACACTTCTCAATCACATGACGAAGCTTGTGCCCGGCAGTAGGAAGTATAAAAATAAATAGACTACAAATCTCAAGTTATCACAATAAAATTGTTTTTTTTTGTTCCTGTAAGTAAACCAGCACCACATCCCTGTCGTTGTCCCGTCCGTTCCTGTTGTGTGATTTGTTTCTGTTTCTGTGTGTAGGTTGCCTAGAAGAAACTGCAGCATGAGCAATAAGGCCGCCTGTTGTGTATTTCTTTTATTTATCCTATTTTCTTTACCTTGTGTAAAGTATATTTATCTTGTCTTATCAATCTGGTTCTTACAATATATCGGTCTGCGTGGCGACGTTGGCGCAGTTCTGCGGCAGGTTGGCCACCACGGCGGAATACTGCTGCATCAGCAGCACCGACGCGTCCAACATCGACTGGATCTCGCGGAGCAGCTGCAAACATCATAAAAATCCTATATTTTCACTTTTAGACACCTTTGTTTGTCAACTGAATGAACAGGGGGCGGATGGCGGTCGGTTGTGACCTTACAACTCATACGAGACAAGAACAAAAACAATAAGATCTGTATTCCCATAAAATGATACCAAATATGTTTAAAACCTATGTGGATTAAAAAAGTGCAATGTGTACCTGAAGACGAGCTTCGATATTCCTACGTTCGGTGCCTTCCATTCGCAGCAGCTCGGCTGTAGACAGGTTCGCGAGGTTAGCCGGCCGCGGCGGCGGCGGCGGCGGCACGCCCCAGGCCATCATCGCTGTAAACATTATTGTCTAACATAAGCGACTATATCCCAAATCGGGAGTTAGAGATACATCCATCGCAAGATTATTTTAGTTCATCACAGTCTCACAGCTCATCGAGCTTTCCGTTAGACCAACGTGATAAGTTTCAAAATAAGAAAAGAAAGAACACAAACTTTTGTATCATGTGCATTGTGCATGACAGAGTTCGTCTTCTGTGGTCGCACTAGTACTGAAGCATAAACGCTTTAACTTGTGACTACCGCGATAGAAATTAAGCTTGTCCTGAGGTGTAACTTTTGTCTTGAGAATCGGTTCCTTTTTACTAAATTCAGTTTTCTGTTTGTGTCGCTTCCCAATGTCACCCACAGGGAGACAACAGATCACACCCGTTTTGTGTCATTTGCCTAGAGATGACGAGAATAGAGAAAAGGAGTGAGAGAGTAGTGAAGAGATGTTGGGAGGCCTGTGCCCAGCTGTGGAATGTATATGTTTATGTATTGTATTTATGATATTGTAAGTAAAAATATCAGTTAATAGCACGACTTACGTGGCGGCGGCATGTTGGGGAAGGGCGGCGGCTGCGGCATGGGCTGCTGCGGCGGCGCGACGTGTGCGGGGTGGGCGGCGTGCGCGGCGTGGGCGGCGTGGGCTGCGTGTGGCGCGTGGGGCGCGTGCGGCGCGGCGGCGGGCTCGGGCGCGGGCGCGCGCAGCACGTTGAGGCGGCACGTGGGGCACGTCTGCTGCCGCTGGAACCACAGCCGCAGGCACGCCGCGTGGAATATGTGGTTGCACGGCAGCTTTTTCGCACCTGTTTCGATAAAACGTAATATCAATCGGCCGCCGTGGTCCAGGGTGGTTGAGCGTTGGGCTCACGATCCGGAGGTCCCAGGTTCGATTCCCGGTGGGGACATATCACAAAAAATACTTTGTGGTCCCTAGTTTGGTTAGGACATTACAGACGGATTACCAGATTGTCTAAAAGTAAGATGATCCGTGCTTCGGAAGGCACGTTAAGCCGTTGGTTCCGGTTACTACTTACTGATGTAAGTAAGTAGTTACATGAGCCGTGTCGGGGGCCTTTGGCGGCTCAATAGTAACCCTGACACCAGGGTTGATGAGGTTGGTACTCCACCTCACAACCCGTACGATAGAAGAAGAATAGGCCGCAATAGGATAAAAACGCACCAAAATCCTACAACTAGTAACCTGTAACGATCGACTTCGGAGAGAAACAAATGTATTGTACGTGTACGTCGACACCCAAATTATTACACGTCTACCAATAACAATAAATAGTGACTAGCAATGTCATTGCATCTTATCACTTTAAGTTAATCGTATTTATCGTACATAATGACGACTGCTATACGGGGAGAGCAAACCCCCCGTCGCTCACGTAGGTACCTATAGTGGCAGCACTAAGCACAACCACTTAGTTCAGAAGATCACTGTCTCTGTATTGGCCCAAAAGTCAAGTAGAAGTAAAACAATCAACGAGAGTTGTCGTTGATTATGATGGGAGCATTTTAGCGTGTCACATAATGTGTGATAAAGTTCGCTATTATACCGTGTTTTTTTTTTTAAATTTTCTTGGAAATTATATCCGGCCAGTCACTAGACACGTATTTTAAAACAAAATCCATATAAAAATATCAATTTCTCACTTTCACCTAAAGATCGCACAAAGGTATTCGTACAGTCGCGGCTAATTAGAGAACATATGAATAAACAAACATTAATAATTAGTACAATGTCGAATATATAATTTCAATTTGGTTGCACGATTATCGACCTTGAATGTGTACAGCTCAAGTTTGCACAAATTACTAGAGCGCACAAGTTTCACTAACCTTGATACGAGATGTAGATTTTATGGATTTGCAAGTAAATTATATAATCTCACACTGATCTTCTTCTATCGTGTGGATTGTGAGGTGGATGACCAACCACATCAACCCTGGTATCAGGGTTTTTATTGAGCCGCCAAAGGCCCCTGATCTGATTCAAGTAACGACTACGTACTTACATCAGTAAGTAGTAACTGGGACCAACGGCTTAACGTGCCTTCCGAAGCACGGATCATCTTACTTCTAGACAATCAGGTGATCAGCCTGCAATGTCGTAACCAAACTAGGGAGCACAAAGAGATTTGTCCCCACCAAGATTCGAACCCAGGACGTCCGGATTGTGAGCAGAACGCTCAACCACTGGACTATGGAGGTCGATCAAACACCGATGGGCGAGACTTTTATCTAATTTGGCAAGTGAGTATTCAAAGGATATACTCGAACTTTTCAATGAAGCCTGATGACCACAAAGCCGGGTTTTTCCGCAGGCGGCAGGCGGGGTACTTGAGGTTTCATACAATACCCTGCCCCCGAGTTTGTTCGCGCATCACGGAAAGACCATTAGACGGATCTTAATTAAATTCTACATTAGACAGCAGTGGAGCAGCGTGGCGGAATATGCTCCTTACCCCCTCCGGTTGATTGAGGGGAGACCCGTGCCCAGCAGTGAGACGTATATAGGCTATTTATGTGAAGCTTTGTCAATATCTCTAATAAGAATCACCGCTCTATGTCACCTAAGGGTTAAAGAGAGTTCACGCAGCACAAAAACTAGTAATAAATGAATAAAATCAGATAATGCTCCACCAATCCGCAATGGAGCGAACGGAGAATATTCTATTTCCCTCCGGTTGGTTGAGAGTATAGACTTCCTCGTCCCAGGCTACCAGCAGTGGGACGCATATTGGCTGTTTATAAGATAAATAACAATTGGTGTACCAGTGTGCATCTCCTCGCGGCAGATGATGCACTCGTTGTCGGCGGCGGCGAGCTCGGCGGGCGTGGCGTCTGGGTACAGCGTGTTCATGTTGCGGATGGCGCGCCGAGACAGCACCACGTCGTTGTACGCCTTCTTGAAACTCCTGCGCACGGGACAGTTTTAAGGTACTCAGTGACAATAAAGAGGCAGAAACCACATGGTCTAGACGGGCGAGGGGTGACGTAAGTAGAGCGATAAGGTGTTTTAATAGTGTTCTCCAGTTTGTATAATGGAGTAATGCTGCGCCTGCGCGTCCCCTTGTGCGGAGTCAGAGTACACAGCATCAGATTTTCCTGCTTTTTATTCATTCCTATAGAACTATGTTCATTAGAAAGAAAAATGACTATAATATCTACTTGTGGTTTCAGAAAACAAATAAACAGTCAGAAAAGAACACAAGAAAATAAGCAAAAAAGAAGAAAAGTACAAAAAATACGAACCTAAGAGTCTCATACATGGGCCGGAACGCGAAGAGCGGCAGCGTGTAGATGCGCACCATGACGGCGACGAAGCCGAAGTAGAGCAGCACCTTGAGGAAGTTGATGGCCAGCTCCGTGTACAACAGCACCGCCGCCTTGCTCTCCCACGGCGCCTCCCACCGCGAGTCGATTGCGTGGAGCACGTACTATGGGGACAATAGAGTATTTGGCTGGGTCAAAGATAAATTATAAAATCATCATCTCCCTAGCATTATCCCGTTTTTCACAGGGTATGCTTACCTAACCTGAAGATTTGGCAGGTCCGGTTTTTAACAAAAGCGACTGTCTGTCTGACCTTCCAAGCCGCGAAGGGAAAACCAGCCCAATATAGCTAAGGTTAAATACCTCCGAAAATGCATTTCTTGGGAATGTGAGTTTTCTTTTACGTGATAATTATTTATGATCCAAACATAAATTCGAAATCATTGGTTTAGGCCTGTGCTATATGATACCCATTATAAAATGCTAATCTAAAAATAGTCTCAAAAATCAATCTCATTTTTCATGTTGACTTTTCAAAATTTTATTATGAACTACGATAGGCATGCTGATTCTTTCTTGGCGCAAAGGCTGCCATCGCCATACCTGGTAATGCGGCGAGTGTAATGGGGACCTTTGCGCCTGGAAATTCTGGGGAGGATTGTTTGACGACTAGACGCGTAAGGTCTTGAATTGTTAATTTTCGTAGTTAATTTTACATAATTATAATTATATTTATATTTTTTTTTTGTATAGAATTGTAATTCATTAAGTAATTATTAGGGTCAAAGGGTTTACGTACAGAAACTAATAGGTTAATAACATTCCACTTCTCTAGGCAACGGTGACGTGACTTATCCCAAGGCGAACGTGTGCACTGAAGCACAACTTTACTACCTAACTAAACAGTGCAACGAAACTAAATCCTGTTAATAACATAAGCTCACGACTATATCCCAATGGGGGCAGTCAGAGGTACATCCATCGTAAGATGAACTAATACCCACACCACACCGAGCTTTATCTTGTTAGTATATACGTGACACGCACGCAACAGGGGGCGGCCCAAAGAGACCTGGCGACGCTCGGTTCACCGAGAGTTGAAAACTATCGACATGTCATGGGAGCAAGCAGAGGCTGCAAAAGATCGCGAGGAGTGGAAATCTGTTCGAGCCCGTTCGAAGAAGATGTGATGAGATGCAAAAACGCCAGCGAATAGGGAAGCTCTTCTTAGAACATTCCATGCTGCGTCTAGTCTACGGGTTTGTAGGGGGTGGATGGGACAAGAGATACATACATACACATACTCACGCCCCTAACCCCTAATGGGGGGGAGGGGGAGCACAAGTAATTAAAGACAACATGCAGCCACACTGTTGATATAAATACCTAAGATGAATATGATGAGCCTTATGGTGAAAGACTATCGCCTATACAAGGCTACAGCCCATTAGATAAGAGACTAATATGTATCTCTCTATCTGTTATCTTTTTACGCCTAACCCATTGAGCCGATTCAAATGAAAATGGGACATAGAGAGCTCAACACCTAGGGGTGGTCTTGTAGTGGATACTTTCTATGGTAAAAGTACTTAAAAAAATCAGAAACGGACTTAGGACACTTACTGTGTTATAACACAGTGTGTTATAACCAACTTCACGTTGACAATGTCGGGTGCGAAAGCTAGTTTTAAATCATTCCTAGGTCTCCTAAAAGCCGCTAATAATAATCTAATATTTTTTATTTTTATATTTGAATTTTAGCAACATTACGTAATAGCTGAACTCAGCTGTTTGCTTAACTAATGACGTAAAACTACCGTATGGTATGGGCCACGTCAGGCAATGAAAGTATTGTAAAGAGCAAATACACCTATGAGTACATCATTAGATACAACTGCTAATAGACATGTCGACATAGAAAATGTCGACATCCAACTGGGTAGATGCTATTCTTAATTAGTTATGTATTTAATTACCAGAAATCGCCGACATTTGGGAATCTTTCGCATTTTAACTTGAAAAGATATCCATAATCGATTGACGTAATTATTTACCTTTATGCTTGTTGGTGCATACAAATAATGAGGCAACACCCAGTCATATCTTTACAAACAAAGAATGAAGTAATTCCCCTGAATCAAGTTTCAATCAATGATGACACATTCACTAAAATCTCGTATTTCAGGCGTGTTTTGAAGAATCAGAAAGTTATGTTATATTTATAATATATATGAATACGAAAATATAGATAAAGTTATCTCTTATTTGAAAATAAATCTACATAGCGCCGAAAACGTGACGTCAGCGTCAGCGTCATCAGACCATTACTTATGACATTGGACATGTTATATCAAAAAGGTTGCCTGGAAGAGATTGCTACTTAGCAATAAGGCTGCCTATTGTACTCTACCTATTATCTTTTGTTTTGTATTCCCTGCATGTGCAATAAAGTATTTGTTTACATATAACTTTACTTTTAGGCGTAAACCCAAATCTTCTTTTCTCCTTGTTACCAACTTCTTTCGGTTTGTGATTCTCATACCAAGATGTGCAGTGGCTCTTCTTACCTCTGTACACATTATGGGTCCAACATGATTGTATACATGTACCTTTACTACACTTAAAAGGACGAACACTGTTAAAAAACCAGAGTGTTACAATACCTTGATCAAAATGTTGACAATCATGATGATCAATATGCTGTATTCAAAGCCAAACACCAATTGCACAGATGGGCCTTTTGATGACGTGACCTGATATGCATGATGGATGAAGTACATATCAGCTTGAGCTAGAAGCATTAGAAGACTCAGTATCCTTAAGTGGAACAGCCATCCTATGACTGGACTCCTTTCCATCTGCAAGAGATATTCATATTAGTTTCATTGCCACTAAAACTATTAACTAACTAGATATAAAGAATTGAATATTGGGTTCAGTGACATTCAAAGAATTACTGACTAATATAATCATTTAAGATTCTTAAATTAAATAAAATATATTTCTGTAACTTTTTACAATTGAATACTTTGGTTTTCTTTATTTCTTTTTAGTTCTAAGCCCAACTATTGTCTATTTATTGTATTTATTATTAATATTTCCATATACAATAAGGAATATTATAATAGTAACGCACATAATCAACCCTGTCCTCTGCGAGCCAGTGGAATGCTTTCAAAAACAGCAGCAAAGTAAACAGTGCTATAAATTTGGGGTTGAAGTCGTCCCGGAACACAGTGAAAGCCAAACATGTCTCCGTTATTGCATACCAAGACCTTTCTATCAAGTGCTGGAACAAAATAATACATTCATATTACACTTGTCATAAAACATAGACAAAACATGTTACTGTGGGACATCATAAATACTTTTATTACTCCATAGCAGTAAAAATACCACAAAAAGAATTGTTGTTAAACATGCCATAAAATAATTCATAATTACACAAAGTAACTGTACAGTAAATCATTTGCATTTAAAAAATCTATTTTAGTCTAAAATATGTCTTTTAGATGAATGTAATTTAAGACCTAAATATAAAAAAACTGAAACAACAATATTAAATACACAAAAACAATTCATCTACATATGATCTTTAAGACAAATCATAAATAGACTTTCTCTGGCTTTCGGTATCCCAATAGGATTATTTTTGTATATGCATAGTTTATGCAAAGATCATGATAAGCAATAATATATTTAATTCATCCTTACCTCAAATTCAGCGGGTCGTAGTTGTCCGAAAAATATTTTTCTCAATATTTTTCCTACTAATAAAACTAAAATGAATGCTTGCAAGTACATTACCTGTAATAAGACATGTTTTGCATGATTGGAATATATTAGTAACTTATTTTATACAGTGATAAGGACACAAATTTCACTTTCACCAAAAACAAGTATAGACAAGGTCACTAAAACAACTTGTTATCGAAGCAAGATTATCTGAACTTTTCTAATGACTCTTTTTGTATATATAGAAACTGTTAGGATCTGTAGCCAAACAATGGCGGATTATATGGCCATAACAGCCGGTCTAGACTTGGGAATGAGTGATACTTACAGCCATACTAGGATTGGAATTAGTTAGATAAACTATCGATGGATAAAACTGTTTCTTCTGGTAGTAGGCATTGCCTATAACCACGGTCGTAAGCGCCAGACTGATCACAGTCGCTAGAATCGCCTTCATCTTCATTGATACGAATTTCACCCGAACACTAAAAGTTAATTAGCAAATGTCCCGAGAAAATTCTAGGCACTCCAAAACAGCGTAATTGTCAACAAATACATTTTCAAAACATCTTTTCGTTTCGTCCGTCGCTACAGCAAAAAAACTAATTTTGACGTGTTCAATGTTCATTTGTGACATTTTACTAGTTATTTCTGTTTGACTTGAGTACAATTTAATTAGAGAGAGCGAATTAAAGTACTGCAAAGCAAAATCTAGCTTTCTCTTTTTAACCTATCAAAAAATAGCAAAAATGAGTGAAAAAAACAGTAATAGAGGTAAGCCCAAAAATCGGTATATCACGAAAACATTATTGAAAAACCGGTTTATAAAAAATGTGTCTATTTCTAGCTAGTTATTCTACTCTATGGTCTCTCAAACAAAGAGAATATAAATCACGTCTCAAATACATTCCCTACATTTTTTACTGTGGCAAGAATTTTCATTTATGTCACTGTGTGAAACTGGAAGATGGTGTTTGCTCGACGCTTTTCGGCGGGAAACGGGAACGGGACAGTTGCTTTCTTCATTGAGTAATCTAAATAATTAATACGAAGTGGTGTTTTGTGGTTAATGATCGCATTAAGTTAGTCGGAAGACATTCGCGAGTGTTATTATATTGGAGTATTCAATAAACAAAGTGTATCTGCCTATTTTCGCTTCGTGCTGGGAAGCCGCTTCATAACTCAAAAGTTTATGCGGACTTTTGAGTTAATTCGTTTGGGGTTCGGAGTAGGAGTCTACTCCGAGGGTGGGGGCTTAGGTTTCATCATCATCACCTTTCATCATTTCATTAATCATCAAGAAAAAAAATACGTCAGACATGGCTGTATGGGCATAGTTCCCTTTGCCTTACCCTTCGGGGAAAACCAAAACAAAAAAAAAAAAAAAGGTGTTTGCTCGATTTCTTTATTTTATTTATTGAATAATTTGTCGCTAAAATGGACTCATTTTGCGTACGTTTCAAGTGCTACAACCGAGCTGAGTAACGATAACTACGATTACAAGTCTTCTAAGGTAACAATGGGAACACTTCCATTTGCCGCGCAATCTACTTTCTTCTTCCACTTCCAAGTAGCTTGGGGCTTGTAATCAACTCTTGACGGTGATAAAATTATTCCACAGTTATGAACTGTTAGTTCAGGCGTATACCAGTGAATTAGCTCGGGCAATTCTTTTACGCCGCAAATTCTGAAATAGCCTAAATACAAGGCGTCGCCTCTACCATTCACTAGAAGGATCTTTTTTTCCACAAATGTAACTACATATACAATCATCTTTCAGGTTTCAGCTGATAGCATTGTCCAAAATGTTAGCAGTATATCTCTTAGCGACTCATGTTCAATAATAGCGATTAGGTGAGATGTATCTGCATTGTTAGCATTTTGAAATAACCACAATATTTTTTGCAGGTTTCATCACAGAAAGAATAACTGATTATAGTATAAAGATGGTAAGTAGTGAAAGATCATTTCTATGTCCTCTCTTTATAAGAAACATATATCTCTAACATAGTAATTTATCAGTGGTTAGATGTATATTTTGTTAGCCAATCAATGTGTTTTTTATGTTGACACAGCAAGGTGACGATCCCCCTTTTCTGCCAGTGGGAACTGATGTCAGTGCCAAGTACAAGGGGGCATTCTGTGAAGCCAAAATCAAAAAAGTTGTACGCAACATAAAATGCAAGGTGAGATTGAAAATATTAGCTCTTTGTCGCAAGTTAGAAAGAAAAAAAAGGCTCTTTGTCAACATTAAACTTGTTAAATATCATTGTGTTGATTTCCTAAGTAATTAAATGTTTTATATTATTCTACACAATGCACATATAATGTGTCACAGTATGTTTTTAAGGGGAAGAAGTTATTTTTGGTTATATATTTATGTATATTGATGAAAAACATTAATCTAAAGCAGTGTATATTATTAAAGGATAACACATTAACCTATTCATTACTTCAACGAAACATGCATTTTGTTAACATTAAAATTGCAACTTTCAGGTGACATTAAAAGCAGGTGGTGGAACCATCACAGTGAATGATGATGTCATCAAAGGCACTCTCAGGGTGGGCAGCACAGTGGAGGTCAAACAGGACCCTAAAAAGGATGCTATGGAAGCTGTCATCTCTAAGATACAAGACTGTAGTCAATATACTGTTGGTGAGTAGAATTTTTTCATTAAATTGTCTTGTTATTTTATTTTCAGTGGTACACTAATGTCGTAAACTTTCTAGTCTATCTATAGTTAATAGATTTGTAATGTGGTGTCATAAAAAACATATGTTAGATTATATCTATAGAATATACCTAATAGTTCAAGTGCAGGCAAGGCATTCTGCTAGTGCCTCCCTTGTAAAGTTATCTTCTTCTTATCATGTGGGTTGTAAGGTGGAATACCAACCTCATCAACCCTGGTGTCAGGGTTATTACTGAGTCCAAAGCAGCAAAGCTGTGACATCATAGAAAACTTGATAAAATGTTGGACTTATTAAAATTACGTTTTTTTGTTAAAAAATAATAAATAAGTAAAATAGAAAAAAGAAAGTGTTTTTTGTCTGTTTTCTTTATTTAGTAATCAGAATTTCATAGCATTTTTTGTGGTGGCTTTCTACTAACCTACCATGTTATAGTGTTCGACGACGGCGACATAACAACGTTACGACGGTCAGCGCTGTGTCTGAAGAGCGGGCGCCACTTCAACGAGAGTGAGACGTTGGACCAGCTCCCGTTGACGCACCCGGAACATTTCTCTACGCCTGTTATAGCGGGGCGCCGCGGCAGGCGGGGCAGAGCGCAGTAAGTTGATTCTCTCCATTAGTACATTGCCATTTGGAAGGAAACCTTATTCATATACCCCTGAAGAAAAGTTTATTGGATAGTCACTACAAAAAATAACAGTCTATAATAGTAAAAGTGTTTACTGAATGTTTATTCAACACAATTTTATAAGTCTTATTCCATTACTTTACTCTCTACTAATATCTAACAATTTCTAAATGTACTACTACATACATGTATACAAACTATCAAAAAAAAAAGAGAAAACCCCCTTGCCCCGTAAGACCATCTTAATTCGCTCTAACTTTCGCCCCCCTCAAAGCGTTATTGCCCACATTGAGAAAAACTTCTACTCTCGTATGGGTTTTGAGGTCAATAACCGACGTCAATAACAGGTTTAATAATTGAGCCGCCAAAGCCTTGTCGTGGCTTGTTTAGAGAAAAACGGATAAAATTGTAAATTCCGTTCTTTTAGATCAGATGAAAGCGAGGGCGAAGTGCCGAGCCGGCGCGTGAAGGAGAGCACGGAACGCGAGCCGCATGTGGGGCGCGTGGTTCTGGTGGAGGCAGCCAGCGGGGCCGAGCGCCGGCGTCCGGCACAGCCCGCGTTTCCCGCGCTCGTGGTCGCGCCCACCGCGCAGATCAAAGTCAAGGAGGATTACCTCGTGCGCTCCTTCAAGGATGGCCGGTAGTGAGTATTCAGTTTGGTGTTCATTATTTGGCGGTATTTGCGCCGGTTCTCCATTATTGAGGCGGGCCGCTACAGCCCGCCTTCCCCGCGCAGGACAAAGGTTAAGGAGGACCATCATGTTCACTTCTTCAAAGATTGTAGTGTGTATTAAGAGCTATACCGCATAACATAAATACTTTATTGCACACTCAGGATATACAAGAAGCAAAGAGAAGTGTAGATAGAGAGTACAAGAGGCTGTATTTCTAAGATTCAAATCAATATCTTCTGCATCTTGCGCCGTAGAATCAGTTCTACGGCGCAAGATGCAGAAGATATTGATATCCTGACTTTTTATGGGGTTTATTCAGATAAACCCCATAAAAAGTTACTACTATCTATACACATTAGTAACCGGGACCAACGGCTTAACATGCCTTCCGAAGCATGGATCATCTTACTTTCGGACAATCAGGTGATCATCCTAACCAAATTAGGGATCACAAAGTGATTTTTGTGATATGTCCCCACCGGGATTCGAACCCGGGACCTCCGGATCGTGAGCCCAACGCTCAACCACTGGACCACAGAAGCCGTCATTTAAAAGAATGAAATACATATTTATATTTTTTCAGCTACACAGTACCCAAAAAGGAAGCGAGAGAGTTCCGCAAGGGCAGCGCACCTTTAGAATGGTGCGGTGTGGAGGCGGCATTACAGTACCTCAACAACGACGTGTTGCCGCCACACTGGGACAGAGACACTCTCTTCAACGAACCCAGGAACACCTCCGACGATGTATGTAGCCGTTTATGTATTAATCGCTTACACTATCGCATGCCAAATAAAGCTAAAACCAAATATGTTGGATATTGGCTACGGTCAAATCGTGATAGGGAAGATATGACATTTATTTAAAAAGTTATGTAAGAATTATGTGAAATAATATTTTTGGTTTAGTTACAAGTTGCCTTATTTGAAACTAAGAATTTGTCTTCCATTGTTAACTAAAAATCGTAAAGGTACCTCGTCGACTTCTTGCGTGCGCTTTTGATGCTTATATGTCAATGTAATTGCCATTCTTCCGCACGTATCGGTGATCAGATAATAATTTGATTCCAATAGTTGCTTCTCAAATCTCGCAAAGCATTGGCTCAAAAGATGCTATTTCTTGGATTGCTTTAAATCTAATGACAAGATTTCAATGGCAATTTTCTTTTGTAGAAGATGGTCAAGTCACCATCAAAGGCATCAAAATGTCATACAAATAAAAGCGTCAAAAAAAAGAAGAAAGTAAGCAATGACACTTAGCTTGAAAAGTTGCGGGAAAAAAAACCGTGTAATAATGACATAAATATTTCTTTCAGAGTTCGGACGATGAACCTCGGGAAGAGAAGGACCATTTTGTGGCACAGCTATATAAGTTTATGGATGACCGTGGAACGCCGCTTAACCGGAACCCTACTATTGCTAATAAAGATATTGATCTGTACAGACTGTTTAGGGTAAGAACTTTACAAGTATATCAACAGAAATAGGGTCTGAAATGATAATTGCAGATAGTTGCAAACCTAACAATGAGATAGCATTGTAGGATATTGACCTTAAGTTTACTAAAAGAAGCCTATTTGCCTACACCTAGTTATGCAAACTAAAAAATATTTTGAAAGATTTTGTTTATTTGTGTGGTTGGAAGTTTCCATCAAACACTTCCCGTTTTTGATGGATTCCTTTAAAGTCGTAAGACCGAATGTTCTTTCGAAATTCAAATACCATTGTTTAAGTATTCTGTCTGGATATGTCGGGCTTAGGAGGTTAAACATATTTGGTTACAGGTAGTGCAAAAACTGGGTGGCTACAACCGAGTAACCAATCAGAACCAATGGAAAACAATCGCTGACAAAATGGGCTTCCATCCCGTCACGACCAGCATCACCAACCTGTGCAAACAAGCTTACAAAAAGTAAGTATTTACAGAAGCGACTACCTGTTTGACCTTCCAACCCGGAAAAGGAAAACCATCCCAATACAGGTTAGGTCACATACCTCCGAAAATGCTTTTCTCGGAAATGTGAGTTTCAATTTGAAACAGCTTCTCAATGCGGTCGAGGATTTCCGCCGCCTTGGCCGGCCTAGTGATGTATCGGTTGAGATTACACTGATCGGTTCTTTTCTATCTAACACTAGGTAGTTGGTGAATCAATGGCCCTGATTCCTGCAGACACCTCCTAATTTTAGTTTAAGTTATACCTGTCATTTTCTTATCCGCCAAAAAGGAAAAGGACGGATGATTGACAGCTCTTAATTTTAAATGAGTAAATGAGTAGAAGAATGAGTAAATGAATGAATAACCCGGGCGAATCAAAAAGGTATCTCGCTGGTATACAAACTGTTTGACCCGTGCTGTCAACATAATTCTGGCGGGTTATTGGCCAATGTAAAATTTTTAGACGGTTGTTTTAGATTTGTGCTTAAAATTGACGTGTGTTCGATAAATTTTATGCTTGTCGATTACTCATCCCTTTCGGCGGATAAAAAAATGACAGATACAGACAGGTGTTTACAGGAATTAGCACCAATGTTCGACATACATAACATAACGTCCCCGCCAGGTTCCTGCACAGCTTCGAGGACTTCTACCGCAAGCTGGGCGTGACCCTGGTGGCGCACCCGCGGGGCGCGCGCACGCCCCCGGCCGGCCGCTCGCTCATCCGCGACCGCGACAAGCAGCCGCCCACCTCCTCCTCCGCCTCGTCTACGCCCACCGGCACGCCCAGCCAAGTGAGTACACCAGAGCTGACAATGCTTTGCGAAGTTCGCGACATAACTTTTTTTTAATTTAATATCTTTACTTATCGAACTTGATAACAATGTCATAACTTTAAATAGGATAGGATTTACAGCAATCTCAATTCTAGGATTTTATTCTACATGTGATTTATGGTTCTCCCTAAATCGGGGGATTATGGTTGTATCAACGTCGTAAAAAAATGGGACTGAATTTCATTCTTTACTTGGCAAAAGTGGTAGAAATCAAAATAGATAAAAAAATAATAATATAAAAGATCTTAAATCGCATGATATTATAGTAAACATGAACTGAATTCTGTGACGCAGCCAGCCGAAAACTGCAATTAGGATAGCATAGTGTAATGCATGACTACCCTTCTATCTCCTGTTTCAGCGGGGCAAGGATAAAGACTCGGATAAGAGCGAGACGGAAAAGAGTGACAAGAGTGAGAAGGACGAGAATGTGGACAAACCGAAAGAGAAGAGTCGCGGCAGCGACGGCGAGGACAGCGCGGACAACCAGCCGCTGGTCACCGTCACCCCCAAGTAAGTACTATGTGGTTATTTTATGCTGTATTACATAACATAAAGTAACATATTACATTAAGGAGCTCGGTGGCGCAGCGGTAAACGCGCTCGGTCTCCGATTGTTGAAGTTAAGCAACTTTCGCAAAGGCCGGTCATAGGATGGGTGACCTCAAAAAAAAGTTTTCATCTCGAGCTCCTCCGTGCTTCGGAAGGCACGTTAAAGGCTGCATTAGCAGTCGTTAATAACCATCAATCCGCACTGGGCCCGCGCGATGGTTTAAGGCCCGATCTCCCTATCCATCCATAGGGAAGGCCCGTGCCCCAGCAGTGGGGACGTTAATGGGCTGATGATGATGATAATGACATAACATAAACAGCCTTTATACGTCCCTCAATCAACCGGAGGAGGTATGGACCACCACGCTGCCCCAGTGCCGGTTGGTGGAGGTATTTTACGCCTAATAGCCGGGACCAACGGCTTAACGTTCCCCCCGAAACACGTAACCATATTACTCAGGTGATTCAAACCTGAAAAGTCCTCACCAAACAAAGGACAGTCTCACATAGTCGACAATGTCCCCATCGAGAATCGAATCGTAAGCCTAACGCTCTAACCACTAGACCACGGTGGCTGTTATTATGCTGGATTAGAAGTGAATACGTTATGTATAAAAAGCGCTGAAAATCTGAGTAATCTTAGTAAACTAAGTTAGTCCTTAGAAAACGTCTTTATATCGCAAGTTTGAGTCCCGATTGCTAGTTTATTAAACTTTTTTGTCGAAACTTTGACCATAAATATATTTTCTATGATTCCCATTTTGTAACAGCTGTCACTTGCCAACGCGGCTCATTTCCCTGTTCTACGCTTTTCGATTTATTTCAAAAAGTTAAGTCCCGTTTTTATTTATTTGACACTCTATCTTCGCGCAAATTACCTTCGACCACTATGAAAAAGCTGTTTCATATTGAATTTCAATATAACTAATATTTGATTGTATAACACAGAAGTTGTTACTATTCAAAAAGTTAACTATTTCATTTTTCAACAGAATCGAAAAGAAGGAAGAAAAAGAGAAAGATAAGGAAAAGGAACGGGAGAAAGAGAAAGAAAAAGATAAGGAGAAGGAAAAAGAGAAAGATAAGGAGAAGGAGAAAGATAAAGACAAAGATAAAGATAAGAGTTCTACGTCTTCTACAAGCGAGGAGAAGATCATCAAGCCGCGGTCGCAGTCGAAGACTCGCTCCGTGTCCGCGTCTAAGACGTCGTCTGACGACAAGAGACTACCGAAACGCAGACCGCTCTCCAGCAAACGTAAGTGCTTTGTGTCTACACTGCTGATTTTAGGATTTTTTTTTTATGTTCCATTCCATACCAAATTAGTAAGTAGGCGCTACTCTTGTCTGTCTCAGACTTAAAATTTTTACGCTTCTTATTATTTTTTTAATTTTATCGCTTGCTAGTGTCCTCAACTTTTATTGCAAGATTTATTGTAGATAATTTACATGTGTTATGTTTTTATTATTTTGTCTTGTACCAAAAGTAATACTTATAATTTCACTTACTTAAATCAAAAGTGAACAGCTGGGTGGTCTATAGTATTCTGTACTTCCCTAGTATGTACCATACATACATAAAACTCACGCCGGAAATCCCTACTGCGGTGGACTTGCAGCCAAAGAGAACTTGCAGCCATTGTTGATGCGAAGTCCTAAGATGGATATGAGGAACCTTATAGTGACAAGGAATCAGCCCTTATATGTCCTGCCTTTTATGTCTTTGGACAACAGTTGGGTCCACTAGATATCCAGAGTACGGCAAATCGAGTTCAAGTACAGCTAAGAATTTCATGTTGTCCTGGTTTTCCTGGCTGCCAGGTTGCCTAGTTAAGTATACAGGCGTAATTAGTGATTGTTCTCAGCAGGTGAAAGTCCGAGCACGAGCACGTCGCGGGCGTCGCGGCGGCCGCAGGTCTCCACCGACAGCGACAGTTCCGGCAGAGCTTCCAGGTAAATAACACTCGAACAACCACTTATTTAACTATTCATCACACCCCAGGCACTCCATACAAATATCTCCACATATCACATATCTCCGCCTTATGCGTAATAAGGTAGTTACCAACTAACCAAATCAGTGGTGACTGGTGACTCGACGATGCTTAGGCATCTTGGTTCACATTGCCAGAAATCTTTATACACATCAACAATGATCCAGCAATAATATGAATCAATAAATAGGTATAAAGGTTGCCTGGAAGAAATTGCTGCATGAGCAATAAGGCCGCCTGTTGTGCTTTTCTGTATATGCTGTCCTTATCTCTGTATTTTGTGTCCATTGTGCTCAATAAAGTATTTTATCTATCTATCTATAAAACTAGAAATACTAGAATAAATAACATAACACAACGTGGAAACTCCGACATGTAGGTTAGACGGACCAGACGGAAGGAAGTAAAAGACACTATAAAATATATCTTTTAAAACATACATGCATAATATACAATAGTGATTCCTAGTAAATAAATCTAATACGTACGGTCGAAGGGCTTCCAATGTGAAATCAGTGAAATGTCCTTCAGATGTGGCATCACGAAGAAGATGCAGAGCCGGCGCAGTCAGAGCGCCAATTCTGCTAGCAGCGGCAACACCATCGCCTCCAACAGCAGCAAGCGCCCGCGCAAGAGGAAGAACACCGAGTGAGTACACAGATACTACCCGTTTGAGTCGAGTAAAAATTTAATCGGAATATGATACTCTAGAACAAAGCCTGTACTCTCTTACATGGCATAAGAAAACCAGGTATGCTCAAAAGTGACAGCTAACATTTCAAGGTTAGCCCAGCTGACGTCATCCCACCCTGCGTTGCCATTTCTATACCAACCCTGAAATAAAAGACAATTCCATAAAAATGTCCAATGTCTTCAGGCCCTCAACAAGCGAGCCACCGCGCGGGGGAGGGAACATCAAAGCGAAGGTGGGAGACAAGCTGGAGGTGTACTACGGACCGACACAGTCTGAGTCAAAGGTGAGAGGAGTACTTTGCTACACACTGACCTTTTTTCGACAGAATGAAACTTACAGCTACTTTTAGTATTGGCATGGAAAACAAAGCAATTCCATCGTCGTACTAGAAAAGTTGCTGTTAAAACGCGCGCTAATGGGGCGCTAATGGCGAACATTTGTACTAACTGTAAAAGTGTTCATAATGATACGACTCACGGTTATTAGATGACATTTGCTTCTTTAAGTAAGCTATGGTATTTGAGTCCTAAGATAGTTATGATAAATTAAAACGAACCCATAACAACGCATTGCCTATATCAAGTTAACAAGATTGACACCCTTAGTAGAAGAATGTGAGATACGACATACCCGGGATTATTACCCTCAAATTTTTCTTGCCCCATAGCCTCTTCGGTTGATTGAGGGGAGGCCTGTGCCCACAGTGGGACATATATGGGCTGTTTATGTTATGGTTATGTTTTCTTGTAGTCAATTTTAGATGAGATTAAGAAAACATGTCTCTGAACATAAATATTCCATTCACTTTCAAATAGCAATGCCTTTTCCACACTTATTTATAATATCACAAGAAATGTAATAATAATTATATTTATTTATTCAGAAAATTCGGTCCATAATAACCATTAACCACTCTAGAAACTATGTTCGTCTTAAACTAATAATGTAATGTTGTATGTAATGTTATCCTCGATTGATTCATGACTTTAAGTCGTATTTCACTATTGAAGGTGACGTACGAGGCGAAAGTGATAGAGATATCGTCTGAGGGTATGTTGCGGGTGCATTACACCGGGTGGAACACTCGCTACGATGAGTGGATCAAGCCGCAACGCATCGCCGTCAACGTGACGCTCAACGAGTCCAGAAATAAGAAGGTCAGTTGTAAATCGTTCCACTTTCAAATTATTCTTCATGAGCAGCGCAAAATTGGGGTTACTGTATGATCTAATGCTGCTCTAATCCATATACCCGTATGTTCAACGTAACTTTTACTAATTTGTAGATACACTATACAGGGTGTTAGTGACATCGTAACGAATACTGAGGCGGATGATTCAGACCATGATTCTCAGTTAATATCAAGTGGAATTTCCTGTAAGAAAAGTCATGAAAATATTTGTGATTTTTTTTATTATTTTCCGTTTCATACTTTTGCGACGGAAAATTGCACTTGATATCGACTCAGAATCATGGCCTGAATCATCCATCAAAGTTTTCGTTACGATGTCACTAACACCCTGTATATAGGTTTGTCATATATAAGTCTTCAATTCAGTAAATGTTTTGAGTTGTTAATGCTCTATATACCTATATGATGTAGTAGTATTTAATAAATAAATAAATCACTGATTCATACAGCAGCAGATCTACATGATCATAATATTAAGGTTATAGTGATTAATAGACTAACAAAACTGTGAATAAAAATTATCATATGATCAAATTTTTCAGAATACCAGTATCAGTAGACGCGTTAGAGCTAAAAGGACTGAAGGTATGTAAATTAGCAGCAATTGTATATCTAATATTTTTTTGAAGTAGTATTTAATTATTCTCACTTTTCAGAATCATCAGCGCGATCAGATTCGGACAGCGATTCTGACAGCGAAGCAGACGTAAAAAGACCTCCAAAGAAATCTGATGAAAAATCCGGTTCAAAACGTATGTGTCTATTACCCTTAAAATATTCTTATTGAGTCATAAAGCACTATAATTTACATTATATGATCTTCAACAGCGCCGTCGAGATCCAAGGATGCAGCGAAGTCCAGCGACAGCAGTAGTTCAAGCAAACCGCGCAAGAGACCTGTGAGGACCGTGTCGACCCCCTCCAACGTCTCCCCGGCCAAGAAAACGCGACCCAACGTCTCCAGTCACCCCGGCCGCGACTACGATCTCAACGAAATCAGATCAGAACTGAAAGGACTCCACACTGTCAAGCAAGAACCAGAAGAAATCAAACAAGAACTACCCGATAAAGACTCTCTAATAATACCAATGGCGTCTTCAACGGTACCTGAGCCTCCACCTGCAGAGAAGACAGCTGAAGATGTCTACGAATTCAAAGAGCCTGAACCTTTTGAATTAGAACTGCATGACGAAAAGAAAAAACGCACGCATAGAATATTCGATGATATATCACCTAGCAAATACACTTCCACGCTGTCTAAGTCCCTCAGTGAAGAAATATCGGAAGACCCATTGAGGCCGAGGCCAACTTTGCGATCTCCTTCGCTATCACCGTTTAGAGATTTCGGAGCGACGCGGGACGTTCCGGGAAGACAAACACCTGAAGAAGATATCAAAGATGACCCGTTCTCTATGGATGACGACTCCTTCCAAGACGGCAGTTCAGGCCCTATCTTTGAAGGCTTCACTCCTGCCAAGAATCAAGAAACGTATTCTAAGAAGAGTAAAGTGTCTAAACTTAGGGAACTGATCGATGACTCTCCCGATAGCCCGGCTGACGACGAGCAGTCGTCCGAAGATGAACCTGAAGACGTACCTGAAGATGTCATCATGAAAGTGGAGGAGCCGGAATCATTACCACTTACTGACACTGAGCAGTCCAAAACTCCTGATTCAGACGAACCTGTCAAAGAAGAAGTCAAACTCATGGAGCTGGAAGATTTAATAGCTATCCCGTTACCTGCGACGAGCGAGCCATGCGAAGTTCCGAATGATTTAGATCTGTCTAAAATACCTGAACCGCCTGTGACTCCACCGCCACAGAAGAAAATAGAAATTAAAAAGATAGAAATAAAGAAGACAGAGCCCAAGAAGACTGAAATCAAGAAGTTGGAACTCCCGAGTACGAGTATAATTGTCAATCCAGCCGCCATTCCCTTGCCTGAACCGAAACCTAAAGACGATAAAGACAAAGAAGAAGTTGTAGAAACACTAACTTTAGAAAAGAAAGAAGAGGAAATTATATTATTATCGATACCTCTGCCAAGTACAGAGCCTAAAGAGACACCCGACAAGGTTCAACCTGAGAAGAAGTTAGAGATTTTGCCAGCATTGAAACCGCCTTCTAGCCCGTTGATAGATACAGAGGAAGACAAGTCTGAGCCGGACAGTCCGGCGCGAATCGACGTGCTTCCCGAGCCTCCACCGGGCTTCCTCTTACAATCTGAAGGTCCGAAGATAGCAGAAAAACTACTTAAAGCCATCAACAGTGCTAAACGACTATCTATGTCTCCACCACCGCTAGAAAACCGTCCTCTTACTCCCAAGAAGGATCTCCTCAAAGTTACTAAACCCGAAGGGAAAGTGTCTCCTATTGCTTTGGAAATTAAATCAGTTTCGCCTGCTAATAAGCCTGAGTTGTTGAAGCCTAAGACCGACCCAGTGAAGAAAGTGAGTCCGATTGACGTTGGTAACTCTATATTTGGAGAACCGTCGAAGATGACGGATGCTAAGCGGGACGTGGGTGATGTGAAGAAGGTGCCTACTAAGCCGAAGGACCCGACGCCGCCGCGGTTGCAGAGTCCTCTGAATATCCTCGAACGACGGAAGAGCGTGGCAGACTTGCCGCTAAGCACGCCGGGCAAGAACAACAAAGTGCTGAGTGATACGATACAAAAGCTCTCGAGTCAGATCAACCAGGCGGCAGCAATCATCGCCATGCCTACATTCCCGATATCTGAGGAGAGAAGCGAATCCAGTGACTCTGATGATTCTGATAGGAGGTGAGTATTTTCATAAAATTTTCAGCATAGTTTCTATGTATTTATTGATTTACACACAAGGTTTATGCAATTACATTTGTCTATGCATTTATCAAAGACGTCTTCGTTGACGCTCTTTTGTGAAGGTGGCCCTGAGACAAACAAATTGCAAAAGAATATTCATATATTCACCCAACCCAGACTCGCTTCTTTTTGCTTCTAACAAAATTCGCTATACCAATTTCCCATTCGACTTACTTTAAAAACAATGTTTTAGGCTAATAATCGACAAGCTAGCAGTAGAAGAATGGGGCGCCGGTAGTGAGCCGTCTCGCAGCGTGGCGGCGCCGAGCTCGGTGGCCAGCGCGGTGGCGGCGCGCGGCCTGCACGCTGGGAAGTCCCCAGGAGAGTGGAGCGCGGGGGAGACCCTGCTCATGCTGGAAGATGCTTGCAAGAACGAGCGGAAGCATGGTGAGTGTTATTGGTGTCTTATAATGTTCAATTCACATACTTCAAGAACAGTAGTGGGCCTGTGCCCAGCAGTGAAACGTATGTAGCTGTTTATGTTATCAAGAGGTAACTGTAATGGTTCTTTAACACAATGTCAATGGATCAGCCCTCGCTGCAAAACGGCACCGCGCAGCGCGAATTATATCGAGGGCTTTGACAGTCATACGACGTCTATCCACGTAGATATTTCACGATCGTTCGGTGTGTCTATTGGTCGGAACCGGTGATATAATTCACGCCATCCACAGCGTGGTTGCTGTGCAGAGCCTGCAGGGATCTTCTAAATATATAAAAGGAGAAACTGACTGACATATCAACGCACAGCCTAAACGGCTAAACGTAGGCACTTGAAATTTGGAAGGGACGTAGCTTGGGTACCGTAAAGGTGCACTAAGAAAGGAATTCCCACGGGAACGGGAATTAGCGGGAAAATCCTTTTGTATGAAAAATCTAAACTGCATAAGTTAGATGCTTGAAATTTGATATGCACTCCCACACACACAAAAATCTCTCTTTTATAACACGCCACGCGGACGAAGTCGCGGGGAAAAGTTAGTCTATTCTAAAAGATAACATAACATAACATAAACTGCCTATATACGTCCCACTGCTGGGCACAGGCCTCCCCTCAATCAACCGGAGGGGGTATGGAGCAAAAAGATAAGATTATCCAAATCCCTCTAAAGATAGTCATCATCATTAATTTAAGAACCACGCTCTTGTCAGTGTAGTATACTTTTTAGGGAGAAATAGGGCAGTGGTGCCTCTTGTCTTCCGCCTAAAAACCTTCCGCTAAACATAGTACCATGTAAATACATATTAATTTCAAATTGTGCAGGTGCAAACGTGGTAGTGGCGGGCACGGGCCACGCGCGGGCCACGGGCAGCGCGGCGGAGGACGACACCAGCCTGTCGCTGCTGCTGTGCTCCGAGACCATCCCGGGGTCGCCGGCGCCCGACCAGGAGCCTGCGCCCCCGAGGCAGCGGCTGCACATGCCCTTCGCTTGTGCGCCGCCGCACCACCATCATAAAGGTAAGGTTAACTGACCAGGCCTACATAGATTACAACAATACATAAACGTGTTAGCATGGGCACAGATTACTGTGGCTGTCGCGTATCGTATGAGCTAGAATCTACATTGTCGGGCGATACGATGAATTTAAACTCTCTTTCTCAAAAAAGTTTATTAATTATTTACGGTACGCGTGGCAAATTTTAAGAAAATAAAAATATACTATAAAATAATATAAACATTTTAAAATATACTAAATGTATTGCACCAAAACAAGAAAATAGTTGACAAGTACAATAGATTTTTTTTCCAAAATCAGTGCACAATTGACTTCTAAAATTCCGATTCTCATGTTTTTACACCAGGAGAAGAACGTAGAGGCGAGGGCGGTTCCCGGGAAGCGGCGCGCGCGGGCCCCGCGGGCGGGGCGGGCGGCGCGGGCGCAGCGGCCGACGCCGCCGCCGCCGCCTGGCCGCGCCGGCACGCGCTGCTGGACAACACGCCGCCCACCACGCCCGACAGCAGCCTGGACATGTCGCCGCAGCCGCACCGGTCAGACACGCCTGCACTTGTATCATAACGCCGCCTGGCCGGCCTCCAACCATGTCTTGTCACCCAAAGCGCGATACAGCGTTCGCGATCTGACTATAGGCATAGAATAAGGAATAATCCTGCGTATAGAACGCCAACTCTCCGGTCCCCACCAGCGGCTGAGCTAGGTTTACCTCACCCCCTCTCGGTCTTACTTTAGTCTTCAATCGTATGGGCATCATACGTCACAAACAGATGCGTCTGTAAAAAAAGTTTTTTTTGTATGAAGTGAAGGGTCCGGGGTGTGCTATAGACAGCAGCTTACGGCCATTTAAGACGAAAGATCGACGCCCGATACAAATTGGTACTAATGATATTTTATAATTTTCAGGGAACGTCAAATATCGGAACGCGATAGTCCATCTGAACGCAAAGACGACGAGGACGAAGCTAGAGCTAACGAAGCGATGGATATTGAAAAGCCTCACGGTAAGCAGATATCAATGCTAGATTTTTATAATGGGTGCAACGAACGGCAAATTTATGCATTTTAATTTGTAATCGGGTAAAGAATATAAATTATAAAATGATAATATCGAAAACTTAGAGCAACCCCGCCCGTGTTCCTCTATGGTCTAAAAGGATTAAACACAAACTTATTTTTCTTTTTGGCTTGTTTAATTAAGAATTAAGTAACAATACAACTATTGTCAACGTTTACTGATGACGTCACAACCAAGTCTTATAAACAAATTAGTCAATCATTGCGTTTTAAAAATATTCACGTTGTATGTATGATTCCCAGGTGTGAGGTCACGAAAAGCGTCGGAGAGTTCAAGCGTGGGCGTGTCGGGCCCGGGCCGGGGGCGGCGGCGCGCGCGGCGCGACACGGACGACGCGGCGCACGCCCACGGCGCCGGCGGCGGCAACCCGCCTGCGCCGCCGCCCGCCACGCTCAAGTACAATTTCTACGTCGAACTTGGTGAGTGCACTTAACTATGTTTTGAATAAGATTATATTGAAAGAATAATTAGGTAATAATGGTGCTGATTCCAGTACGCACCACGGTATAAGAAGACCAGGGTATGCTCAATCCTATGACAAGCCGCCATTGCTAGGCCTTGATGACGTAAGTGTTACCATTAAATTGGTATCTCCAACATTCCAAGGACGTCAATTTTATTGTTGAAAATTAAGTGAATTACTCACACAAATGTATGACAACTTTGGATTTATGAACCTCGTTTTGTTGTCAGACCCTGCGTGGGATTGTCCTACGAGAATCAACGTGCTTCAGTCGCGTCTAGCTGATCTCCGCAAGGCGTACCACTCTGTGAAAGCTGAACTTGCCGCCATCGACCGCCGACGTAAAAAGCTTCGACGTAAGGAGCGGGAAGGTACATAATACTTTTATTTTGTTGTTGGACTGGGAACGAATAATACAAAACATGGAATGCGTTGAATACTTGTCTTCTCGGGGACGTCGTAAAAACCGACAGAGGGATTATGTCCTTACAATGGGCGATCGACTGTGTCACCTGTCACCATAAGTTTCATCACATCAAGCGACTGCAAGTTGTCTTATTGTTACTTGTGGCATAGAATAAGGGATAATACTACGTATAGAACGGCAACTCTCCTCTCCCCCCACCAGCGTCTGAGCTAGTTTTATCTCACACCCCCTCGAACATAGTTTAGACTTTAATCGTATGGTGTCAGACGTCACGATAATGTCAATGTGTAGTGTCTGTACGAAACGAGGTTGTTTGTACGAACTGTCTGGGGTGTGCTTGTGGCTACCTATTATTTGATTATTTAGTAAGTAATAAGTCATACTTTAACGTACATAAATATTTACCTATATATTTTTAAATTGCGCCACCCCATGCCCCAATGCATAAACTTCTTGACAAATATGCAAGTCGCATGACGCCAAAGAAGAGGAAAAAAAAAACTTCTTGCACCCTAAGGCCGCCTATTGTACTTATTTTATTCGTCTGTACATATCCTGAGTTTGTTTTTGCGCAATAAAGAATTATTGATTGATTGTTTTTCTTATTGATGGTATTTGTGGTTGCAGCCGTAAAAGCAGCGAAAGCAGCGTGCTCATGATGACGGCTAACAGAGCGCCGCCCCGCGCGACTCCGATCTCACAAGCGCCGCGGCGTCCATCCGTTTTAGCATGGACGCCACCGGGCCCTGGCAGCGGCTCATCACATCTAACCCTCCCACTCACTCTACAATGGACTCAGATTCTAACCCTCAGGCATAGTGTTAAAGTCGATTGCAAACATTTTTTATTATCAATGAAATCACTTTGGTGAAAGATCAGTTTATTTTTCGTTATTTTATTTTTATCTAAATGACTATTATAGTGATCTGTGTAGTAGATATAAGTGTTTTATTGTATTATTATATTCGATTTTATAATTTTTGAAAACTAATTCAATGATGTCGATGTACTTTGGAGATGTTACCATTGCATCTGTTTTCATATAATTGTAGGAATATGACTCGTGCAATGAAGTGTCACTTATGTACTGTAAGGATAGATGTGAGACGTTCTATAGAACTACAGCGACGAAGCAATGCGGCACGCCGCGCCTCCATACCACACTTGAGACTGATGGATCGAAATAATACATGAAATATTGTGAAGACTATTTATTTCCCCAAAGTATATATGTAATTTGTCAGATTTATTATTGAGTTATACTTAATAAACATTCGGAATGGAAAACTCCTGTTTTATTTAAACGTACAGTCAGCCACAAAAGTAGTCCGAACATCTAGTTTTTTATGACGATGACATATAATCTTACCACCTTACAAATAAAAAATAAACCAGGGATGACCGTGGGTAACAGCCAAGCAAAATTGAATCCAATTATCATACAATTAGACTGAACTTTGCTTGGCTGTCAAATACTATGTTCATCCCTGGTTTATTTTTTATTTGTAAGGTGGTTAAGTTTTAACTACTTATGCTGCTGGTCATACATAATTACTTTCAATGAAATAATTACCTACATAAGTTGTAAAATCTTAACTAATTATACAAGTACAACAAAATTTGCATTCAACAGATTCCCTGTGAATCACGTGACTAACTGGTAATATTTTAAACGGTGGTGAAATAATTAACGAACGAGTGTTATCGTCAGAATGTAAACACTATCTAGTAAGAAGGAATAAGTTTGAACAGTCCCCAAACCAGTTCCTACAATACGTCAACCTCGTAGAAACATTTAAACGTAGATATTCAAAATTCTTACAAATAGATTAAGAGGTACTTGGCCAAAGCCTCGTATGATAAACTACAATTATTATTTCAAAAAATAATTAAATCTATACAACACAGCAACTGAAGTGTTACACCATGTAGATATATATACGATTAATGAGCATGTTTTAGTAGCTTATTAAAGATAGCACTCGAAACGATAAATGATAGAATAAGACATGGTATGTGTAATCATTAAGCTTATTGTGATGTACAATGATACGAAATAGAGGCAGGGCATGATAGGCGGAAAGTTCAAGATCGTGTTAATAAAAGACAGCTGGGAAAAGTCATAGTAATTATTATTATACCTTGTCTTAATCTACAATACACAAGTTATTTCATTTCAGACAATCTTTGAATAAGCTTCACAAATCATAGGCGTACGTAACCAGTACAAATATCGGGTGTTCGTCATTGAGTTTATTTTTATAAATTCCAAGTCAAAAACCGATAGTGTTTGACGCAAGTAACGTCTCTATACAAGAGGGCCATCAACGCAACAGGAGATGCAAGATGCCAATATAGTTGCCTATTACAATAGCATTAACTTCTTATCACACCCTCTCACACAAGAACTTGAAAATACTAGACAAATTAAAACGAGACAGTCTTCAGAAAAAAGTACCACTTGGTCTTTAGCAGTTAATGTTGAATAACGTCAGAATTACATTATTAGTTACAATTCAAAACTGGAAGCATAATTCATTTTTCTTTTTTTTTTTCACAATAAGTACCTTCGGTGCCCCCCTCACACAATGAAAGTGCAAGACACTGGCGCGACATAAATCTAGTTCAGCGGAGGAGCGATTACAAAGTCGAAATAGTCGTATAGATTGCTTGTATTCTTGTATTACGAGCAACCCTAACATAATCGCTATTTCTAAGCGTGACCGATCAAAACTTACTTCAAGGGACCACGCCAGAAAAATATTTTCTATGGTAGGAATGAGGGGGCTTTCTAGGCTACGTTCCCCAAAAAAACTGTAGATGGCGCTGTACAGTTTTGTCTTCGTTTAATCCTCTAATTTCATGGATAACAGACATGCATTTTTTATCTTTGATTTTGGATATAAGGGATGACCCTGGTTATTCAGGCTTAACACATCTTCCACCCATTATTATTCTGATCAAAATAAAGAGAAGAAATATAGGTAGCTACATAATTCTATACGCTTTTATTTATTTATTTAAAAGGTACACACAACAGGTAACAATCATGGCATGCCAGAATAAAAGGTTACAGATGTGGGTAATAACTAGATTGAAACCCAAAACGTGTATACACGGCATGGTTAGGAAATTTTGTAACGTGAGGTTAGTTGCAGTTAAATGCTAAAAAGTGGTTAATTACTACATAACAACAAAATAAGACAAGAAAAAAAAAGTGAAAAGAAACATTCCGTCACGGAGGATAAGCATGGTTAACTTCTTTTGTTAGACACATGGTATTGCTGGCTGAGGACTTCTAGACAGGTACCTAATTCAGACACAGACAGACAGACATCTGATTCTAAACAGACTCTGATTCAAATATCACGCAACAGTCATTTTATATATCTGCCATTAGATTCTATTTTTGAATAATTATGTACCCCGAGCAATGAGAAATTAGGTAATTATCACGGTTAATCTGAACAGCGCCATATTGGTTTTGGGGAACTTAGCTTGGAAAGCCCCTCATTAAAAGGCTAAAAACGAAACGGTACATTTCCCGAAAGTCACAAAGAATAGAACACTACGCACCAAAGTGAGGGTAACCACTGTGTGGTACAACTGTACTCTAGCGGTGAGTGTCCCATTTACTCCTGTGTTAGTAGTAATTGGGGTACTGCGGCCAAGGTCCCGGGTGGTGCTGGTACGGGCCGGGGGGTTGTTGGTAGCCCCACGGCGGCTGGTAGGGCTGCGCGTATGACTGCTCGTATGATTGTGTCGCGGCCGGGGCGGGGTAGTACGTGCTACTGCTGGTTGTCGCCGCGCTGTTTGTGGTGGCCGAACTGCTTTCCTTCTTTTTCGTGTCGCTGGTTGAACTGTGGAGATTATGATATGGATATATTTCTTCTACATGATTATTATTATACGTAACAAAATAGAAGACATTTCCATTAGTTTAAAGCCATAGTTATGTTGCAGGTTAATAAAGAGGACTCTTCTACTACCACGGGTAGTCTTTTAGCTGCAACTTGTCTTCAAGTGACTTGCGTACGTATCTTGCTTCGTTTGCCTGATATTTTTTTCGGACCACCATATATTGCTACTAATGTGATTTGGGCCATTAAAGAGGTGTCGTCAAATTAGACAATTTTCGTCCTCGTAATTTCCATCGAACTGCAAAAAAGTGAAATATACTGACTTGGGCAGCGGCGGTGGTTCCTGGCGGTCCTTGCGCGCCCGCTTGCGCAGATGCTTGGCGAGGGCGCGCGCGTGCGCCTGCGCAGCCCGCGCGGCCGCCGCGCCGCCCAGCTCCTCGGCCAGCTCGCGCCGCCGCCACGCCATGCTGGCGCTCACCTCCAGCTCCGCGCCCTCTTGCTTCTCATACGATTGAACCAGTTCTGCAAGTACATTGTTGCCGTTGTAAGCAGATGATGTGGGTAAACTAACTGACAAGTCCATAGGTACTCCAAATCGGAGGCTATTGACGGACGAGTTGGTAAAAACTCACTAGTGAGAGATAGAAATATTAGTTATTTGTAATGTCTGGATTTTGCATCTATAAACACTACATAAAGTTTTAGACATCGACGAGCTCCTAACAAATCTTTCAATAAAAGCTATGTACCTTCCAAGTCCTCGTATTTCGCGCCGGGCGTGTGCAAGGCCAGGTCAAGCCGCTGCATATGTAGCCGCGGGTTGAGGGGGTCCTTCGCTATGGCATCGTCTAGAACCTTCCTCGCGGCGTCGGGCGCGTGGCGTATATGGAACTGGAACCTGGCGTACTTGATGGCGAGGGCTGACGCGACCGCCTTGTTCTTCGCAGACGCGATGTACGTCTCGTAGAGTTGCGCGCACTTGTCTAGGTCGCCGCGACGACGTTCTAGGTTCACGCGTCTGTAAAAATATATACAATTTAAGGGAAAATCAAGCTAATCAAATCACTAAGTTCCAATCGAAAGGCATCATTATTACAGTTGTGAATATTAAACAGAACAACTAGTTCAGTACAATTAGTGACTATATTTGAATACAAATATACATTTACAGTAACTTCAATGCGCGGTAAGAATTCGTTCTATCAAAGTACATAAGCTAGTGTTGTGACGTTCATTAGCATAGTGTCATCAGTCGAGATTAGGTCGGTCGATTCTTTTCTATCTAACAGTATTAAAGACAAATAAAAAGCTACCTGTACTGTATCTGCACTAAATTCGGGCATGTCTTCTCAATGCGGTCGAGGATCTCCGCCGCCTTGGCCGGGTTGCCCTGCGCCTCCTCGAAGTGTGCCCAGTGCAGGTGCAACTCCGGCTTGTCTAGATGGTGCACCGTGCACGCGCGCTCGAGCACCTCGCGTTCTATGGCTATGAGCTCCGAGTTGTTCTCCGAACGCTCTTCCAGGAACTTTATTAGCTGTGGTAAGAGGTATTGTTGAAAAAATATATCTAAAGTCTATAGCAACCGACGGATTGAGACACGTTTATTTATCGATGAGATTGTGTGAAGTACAATAAATTGGCTAGTGTCCTACATCAAAGAAAAATTATGAAATTATGATTACTAATTACACATACATACATACATACATAAACTCACGCCTATTTCCCACCGGGGTAAGCAGAGACTAAATAAGAACTTAATAAAATATGATAATAATGAATACTTTGTCAATGGTGTAAATACATATATCAAGAAAAAGCAGAAGAAAAATGTAATAAGATTTTATCACGTTTTTCTATGACGTGACAGTATGTTTTTCATACAAATTCCATAGTAATTTCGTGTTTTGACGTTTAGTAAAAAAAGTAACTGATTTGACTATTTGGGAAGTAGCCTATGTGATGTTTGCCGTACCCTCATCCAAAACTCCTCGTAGAGCGCACAGGCGATGAGGCAGCGCTCGTGCAGCACCAGCGCGCGCTTCAGCGAGCCATGCGTCTTCTCCCACTCCAAGTATATCTTCCAGTTCTTCAGCTGACAGCGCTCCAGCGGCTTCACGTGGAAGTATGGCCGTTTTATCTGTTAAGAAATACTTTATTGCAAAATGCACACACAGGAAATACAAGAAATATAAAGAGTACAATAGACGGCGTTATGGCTAAGAATCAATCTCTTCCAGGCAATCAAAACAAATTGTTATATTTGATGGTTGTTTGAAGTGATGTTCTTTTTCTTTCGTTCGGGTTGTAAGATCGTTAACTGAGCTCATCAAGGCCGATGCTTAGTTTATTATTGACCCGCCAAAGACCAATGACATGGCCCCTGTAACAACTACGTACTTACTTCTTTAAGTAGTAACCGGGGCCAACGACTCAAAGTGCCTTCCGAAGCACGGGGTGATAGATAGATGTAGTATGACTTTGACTGAGTTTTCTTTTATCTCCTTCTGGCCTAACCGTATTCCCGATAGAGATTACAAGGTTGCTATCCTTATAAATAATTATAATAGTTGGTATTGGTCTGGTGTTTGAAGGTAGAACACTCACCCCTTCTTCAAAGGTCCACCGGGCAGCCACTTCTTCCCCAGTGGTCTTGTGCACTTTCCTACGCGCCGCGATGATGCGCTCCTTGATCGCCTGAGCTTCTTCTTCTGATGCCTGCCAGACAAACAAATACAAAGGTAATCTCCCATATTTTAACTCCCTCTTTCTCAATTGCAATTTAAAATAAACGCCAACAGACACATATCTCCAATTCAATCTAATTTTATAAATGAAAGTCAGTATAAATGAACACCACCGCCTATCACGTTGGTACATCCCAGACACCTCATACAAAACTCCTTTGTTTTGCACACATTGACTTTATCGTACACGCGCATCTGTGTGTGTGACGTCTGACGCCATACGATTGAAGACTAAAGACCGAGAGGGTGAGGTAACCCTAGCGCAGCCGTTGGTGGGGAGCGGCGGGAGAGTTGTCGTTCTATACGTAAAAAAAAATATTCTACAAGCTCGGTGAAGTGTGGGTATTTTGTTCATCTTGCGATAACCCCAATCAGGATATAGCGATTTTATGTTATGTTGTATAAATGAAAGACAGCACTCCGCCGCGGCTTGTATACAGGGTGTTAGTGACATCGTAACGAAAACTTTGAGGGGTGGTTCAGGCCATGATTCTGAGTTGATATCAAGTAGAAATTTCCGTCGCAAAAGTATGGATTGGAAAATAATTAAAAAGAAAAGAAAAATGTTAATGAATTTTTTGACACGAAATTCCACTTGATATCAACTCAGAATCATGGTCTGAACCATCCCCCTCAGTATTCGTTACGGTGTCACTAACACCCAGTATATTACTAGGTTTTTTTTTATATGCCACAAATGGCATTAACTACTTGGCCGAAAGAATAGGGACTGCTGATTCGCCCCGGACCTCGGCTCAAGGGGTCTTCTCAGAGGATTATATTAGAAATAATTAATCGACCCTAGTGGGCCTGTAGCGATAAGCGTTGAATGAGGGAAATCGTCGACCTACAGGGCTAACATGCGCAACGTGATAAAATTATCGATCGATATCGATAAGATTGTTTTTTCCCTAATATGCGTACCACGTAATTTTGTTCGTATTTTATGAGATGGGTTCACATATTACCACCAATCGACAAAACGACATAATACGACATAACGACGTCAGAATCGATATAATTACCGTGACAAAATTTTGTACACGCCGGCGGGATCGGGTTGCCTTTATGCAGTGTAGTACTCACAACATGGTCCTGCGGCTCGTCCTCGCCGGGCGGCAGGTCCAGCTGCGGCTGCGAGCCCGTGGCCTCGCGCACCTCGCCGCGCAGCCGCACTAGCTCCGCGCGTGTCACCACGCCCGTCACCGGCTCCGACATCACGTGCTCTTGGAAGCTACAAAGAATCAGTTTTTACTTTTAAACCATGATAAGTGTAATTTGTTAAACAAAAAAGGAGACCAGCTGAAATGAAACATGAATTGAACTTCTGTGTGTGTGCCTGCAAAGGAAAAATTTAGTAAGACGTAACTTGCAACTGTAACTGCAACATTTATTTATAACTGTATCTAAAAGACACAATAAAAATCTTTATCTTATCTCTTTATCTCTGCCAGACGGAATGAGAGTAAGTAGTAACATAACAATAAAAAAATGATACGAGTGGTTCACTAACATAGATAGGACGACCATACTCGATGGCTCTGCGATAAGCGATCATCATTTACCACGTTGGTCTAACAGAAAGCTCGGTGAAGAGTGGGTACTTAGTTCATCTTGCGACGGAGGTACCTCTGACTACCCCAGTTGGGATATAGTCGTGAGCTTATGTCGTTACGTTATATATCGAACGAATGTATGGATGCCCAGGTGACCGCGGCTGGAAACGTATGATTAGGCCCTACGAATAGCAACCTAATAGTTATCTATCTTTTATTTGTAGTGATGCATTAACTACTTGGCCGGAAATAGTTATCTGACAGCACTCGATCCGAGAGGACTAAAAAGCTTAAGTAGATTATACAATATTTTTTGTGTGATAATTTACCTTTTAATTTTATAATTGTATTTTTTTTGTATTTTTCATGTTATTTAGAGTCTTATTTTTCTTTTTGTTTCTTTTTCATTCATTGTTTATTTTGTATATTAGTTTTTATGTTGTTTTCTCGTCATACAGCGCATTGGGTTACACTGTAATGTTGTATGTACCTTTCATCATCATCTTCCTAGTCATCATTATCCCGTATTTCACAGCATCCGCTTACCCAACCTGAAGATTTGACAGGTCCGGTTTTTTGCAAAAGCGACTGCCTGTCTGACCTTCCAACCCGCGAAGGGAAAATCAGCCCAATACAGATTAGGTCACCTCTGAAAATGCATTTCTCGGGAATGTGGGGTGTGTCGGTGTGTATCTGTGTGTGTGTTGGTACCTGTATAAATAAACAAATAATACTAACTTGTCGAAGTGCGAGGTGTACCCGAGGGTGGGCGTGGCGAGCAGGCGGTCGTACACGTTGGTCACGTTGAGCGCCGAGCCGTTCTCCGCCTCCCACTTGATGTACGCCTCCCAAAGCCGGTCCGAGCGGAACTCCAGCCCGCACGCCTCTATAACATACACTTGTTACAGTTCTTGCGCCCAGAAAGCAGGACAGAAACATAGAGTTCTACTTTCAACAATCAGACATAACACATGAATACAGTACAATTAGGGCGGCGTTATTGCTCTTAACTTTATTCATAAAAGACAGACTAAGAAAATGTACTATTCTGATAGCTCTGCTACACAAAAAGTATAGCCCCAAATCCCACAATTTCTATATGTAAGTATTACAACTTTTCATAGCACTAATATCGCGGGGTGCAGTCGCACCCGTCGCATCGATCTCTTGTGTGGTAGAGCCAGTTAACGCACATTAATCCCTTATTTGAAAATATTAATGACTTACTAGTCTAGGCCCAAATGATATTCCATCACGCCACTGTTGTATTGTAAGTGTTGAAGTCTCGCAAAAAAGTCTTTTAACATAGGGAAAACTATTCAGTTTAGTACGGGTCACTCACATTTCAATAGCCAGGCATTCTCGTGTTTTTCTTTGTAAAGCCAACTAACTTCCAGCGAAACAATGAATTAAAAAATAGTATTTATAGTATATGAGACAAATCACTCACCGATGGCTCTCTCGAACTGCGCCCGAATGAAGGTGTGATCTTCAGTGCGCGTGGCTTTAATGTGATTCAGGTAGTGTATCCAAAGATCAACTGACAGTGGTATTGCTTTGAGCCCTCTTTCCAACACCTGCAACACAGTGGGGATCAGAGTGGCCCGGCGGAGCGCAGCATTGTCGTACCGCGACAACACTATGAAGCAAGGGAATAATAATAGCATATGTCTCATGTAATTTTGAATAGACGAAGCGAGGCGTTGCGGCGACACACGCACGCAACCCCTCCCTTGTATCTATTGTATATAAAATGTTGTCGGGCATATTACACCTGTTCGCTGGACGCCGGTGCCGCTGAGCCGCCGCCGTCTCCCGTCCTACCGCCATTCTATGGCTAACGCCTCCAGCGCTCCATGCTAACATGGATTAGTTATTACATATTAACGTTACTCTTAACGTAACTTCAACCATTTTCCAATATAACGCACTTAAATAATATACATGTAAAAATATTACAATACATCATGCCAGTACAAATTATCATAATTATATGCACTAGAATATAAAATATACACCACAAACAATGAACCACTAGAACGAAATCTATGTGATAAATTATAGTTGTAATTAAATTCTCCGGTGCGAACTGACGACTTTGCCTTACGAACATCGCGGCCCTCGACGCACTGTTGGGAAAAAAAATAATTGCAAAATACCAGTTATGCTAAAACAATTTAAAATCCAAGTGTTAAGACACATTGATATGAAACTCATCATTCAGGTGTATTAAGCTTTACCAACTCACCATGTGACTTAAATAATAGAATGCGGAAGATTGAGAAGAGGTGCTTACCTCGAGGCACTTCTTTTTACTTCCTTTGCGTTTCTCGTAGTCGGCGTACTTGCGCCAGTACCCGTAGCAGTACGGGTAGTGCGATAAAAACGCGTCGTACGCCTCGCGCGCCGCTTCTACATCGCTCTGTGGGCGAACAACACGACATTTACCTATAATATCGCTTTATATTTCGAACTTATAGCAAGCCTATTATAGCAATCAGTTGGCCCTTGCCAATCCACATCTGTGATTCAGTTCCCATCGCTTCATAAAGCAGATGAGATTAGCGTTTATTTTCATCACATTCGTAATAGAATATCCCGCCGCCAATATCAGGTACTCACTTCATCCCAACAGGGGATAAAAGGATTAGAAGAATGTCAGGTATAATTTAATATTACATTATTGTATGTATTTATATGTTAAGGTATAGAAATTGTATGGGACAAGTTGCCCGATTTAATAAAATAAATTAAAAGATATGCATTGCTTAGTATCGGGTTTTTTTGACATTCATTTAAGTTGAAAAATGCTGAAAAACTTTTGTGGCGATTTTATCCAAAGATCTTATTTATATTTTTTTTTACAGTACTTTATAAGATATAACAGTAACAACTTTTGCTAACAAACGATGAATAAATCTTACCTCTTGGTCAACATATTGCAGCAGGTAAGTCCAGCCGGTGAAGTCAGTGGGGTCATCATTGACAACCTTCCAGTACTTGTCGAGTTCTGGAAGAGTCTTCTTCTTAGGCTTCTCATCCACTGATGATCTCTTCTCTGCTGGTACAGGCTTGCTTTCACCATTCTAGAAAATATGTTAAAGGTATACAAAGTTGCACAAGAAACCTGTCAGCCAGAGTAGTATAACAATATACTGGGCCACTAAGCTGCAAGTATAGATCAATAATTTCTTAAACTATTTCATTTTCATTTTGTTTTTTTTTTTTATTTCAGTAAACCCTTCGAAACTATAAGAAAAACTGAAAAAACTCACAAAAAATAATTTAACTTTACATTTATTTTTGACTTATTAAAAAAAAGAAGCAACATAATAATCATTGTAAAAATTCAATTGATCTTTTCAGTATGAGATTGTGTTACCTTAGAAACAGCCTGCTTCTTACTGGACTGCTCAGACTCTGAAGTTGGTGAGCCAGGGTCATAGCCATCCTTGTCATCATCAGTCTTGCGTTTCCGGGACTCCTTTGTTTCTTTCTTAGATGCTGGTAATTCATCTTCAGACACAACCTGAAACAAAAGTATTGCAATTTTACCCATTTACTTCTTAATTTTATTTGTGGCTGTAACTGGTGTTTCATATCATCAATGCACTTACACTTTAAAGCAGCAACATAAAAACAATTTTAGATTTTTTGTTATTTTCACAGATATAAAAAAGACCCTGAAAACAATTATGGTTACCATAATGAGTCCTCTCACTAATGCATAACCATAGGGAGCTCTTTCAACCTCCTAACGCCAAGATTTCCAGAGACAATAGTGACTGTAACCATGGGATTTGGATTTTAAAAGGGCATTTAGTCTTACTACTATATACAATACCTCAGTGTCAGCTGGAAGTTCTGCTGGCTTAGGCCCTGGCAGTTCATCATCCGAAACATTCTCAGCATCCTGAATACTAGGTTTCTGAACTATGGGCAACTCATCCTCAGATACCACCTCTGTTTCTTCAGCACAGCCCACCTGTCAAACAATTGCTATGTATTCATAACTCTTATATGTTAAAACAAATTTTATTACCTTAACAAGGGTTCTGACTTTGATTAATTACAATAACTACTACACTACACAACATAGAATTCTATACAATAACATAAGCTCATGACTACATCCTAAGCTCATGGGATAGTCAGGTTCATTGTATGATGAACTAAGTACCCACACCAAGCTTTCTGTTAGACCAATTTGGTATGTGGTGAACCATGTTTCTGTCTATAATAATAATTTTATACATTACAAAACAAACACTATTTATTTCACAATCAGATCAGAAAAACAACAATGCTTCTACTTCTTTACTAGTTAATATAATAACCTCACTAATATCCTTAACTTCTTTGCGTTTAATTTCAGTCTCTTGTACTTCTGTAGTTTTTTTTGCATCCATCTTACTGTCACCAGCTCCCCCAATCTGACAAAGTAGCTTTAGGTGAGTGAAAATTTTAATAAAAAAAATGTGTGCATTATGTTATGACTATTACTTACATTGTTACTGGGAGTATCTGTGATCTCTTGGGTGACCTTTACATCACCACCAGCAGTGCTTTCATCAGCTGTCTTTGCTGATGCACCGTCTGATGCACCATCCCCTTTTGGTGCACTATCTTCTATTAGTGCACTATCCTCTACAGGGCCACTCTCTTCTACTGGAGCACTTTCTTCTGCAGGCAGACTGTCTTCTATTAGTGTGATATCATCTACTTGTGCACTATCTTCTGCTTGTGCATCTACTGGTGCACTTTCCTCCACAGGTGGATTTTCCTCTATAAGTGATATATCTTCCGCTTGTGCACTATCATCTGCTGCTACACTATCCTCTGCTGGTGCAGGGAACCCAGTGTCATTGGACATTTCACTGATTTCAAAGTCATTGCTCTTCATTTGACTGTCTGTACCGTCCGTATCGGACATTTTAAACGCGGTGTCGCTTAGCCGGGAATCGCCATCAGACAAAACATTATTCAAAGAATCACTGGGAAATGTAACAGCGTTATCGCCTACATCGAACGAATCTGTGTTAAAACCATCAGTGTTGTTCTCGAGATAGTCGCCGACGCTACCGGCGGATAATTCCACCGCGTTTAGGAACCCCTGATTCGATACCGACGACTCGTCTACCGCGACTGCGTCCACGCTATTGAATTCAGTTTCTGTCAATAAATGTGACAGACCGTTCGAGTTTTCATTAATCAATGGACCCTCGTCCGTATCCATTGGCCCATCCGATAAACACTTCTGGAAGAAAAACGTCGTAATCAAAAATCTGCAACACGTATGAAAATAATCTCAAAAGCAATCATAACCTCGTAACTAAACAACCTCTCACCTGTATGTCGGGACTTGTTTCGTCATCCATATTATTTGACTTACAAGATAAATAATCCGAAACTGAAAATAGATTTGAGAATATTGATCAAACAGTATCAACAATGATGCACCGAGACACGGAAATGCTTGCTTACAAGCAAAGCGAAGCGAAATTATTCGTTTCGTTCACTGTTCAACTTTTGAACTTCAGTCAGTGCATTCATTACTCAACTCACTACTGCGACTCGCTCGCTGTCCGTGTTATTTCTTAATTAACTATGCGTATTACTCTTTTTACCCCATAATGAAAGAAAGAGATACACAATGTTAGTTCGAAAATACTCGAAAGAAACTCGCAACTCTTGCTTTGTTTATGGTTCATAATGTGATCATGGTACCACTTTGAACTTTTTTTTCAGGAGCCTATTCACGGCCCGATTTTTATAAATTAGTAAAAGCATAGACATACAATAAGTTTTGTTTAGACATCAACAAAGAGGTCCGTGTTGCTCTATGGACATCAAAAAAGAATACCTTTTTTTTTTGAAGTCAATTAAAAAGAAAACTGTCATCGAAATCCGCAACATAACCTAAAATTATCAATTAGTTTTATCGTATGTTGTTTAATAATTACATCCAGATAAATAGCAGTAGTTACTATGCTCGGAATACGTTCGCTCCTAACTAAAGCGTCTGTAACTGTGCCTGATATATTTAGTCAACAAACACGGGTAATATATTTTGTAAAAAAATATACAAATACACTTCTCATCAAAAAAATCGAAACACTTCCGTTTTCATTGTTTCTGTCCGAATTTAACACAAAAAAGAATTCATACGATGAAAAAAAAATACATAAATGTATAGCTGGCAGTTTGGCCATTACAGTAATAAGCGAAAATTCTAAATTCAAAATTAGAATTTCATTTGTTTATCTTATAAACGAAATGAATCACTGTTTTGAGACAAATGTGTGTTTAGGGTTGGAGTACATTTAGCGTTTAAAAACTAAAAATTGGCGCCTATCCTTAAACTTTTTGTTTTTTATTTCAATACTGTGACTTTGGGACGTCTGAAAAAAGGTTTTTTTTCTAAAACGTATGGATACTTCGCCCACAGAAGCCGCCCAAGTTGTGGCATTGCTGGATTCTGGCCTTAGTCAGCGTGTTGTGGCTGCAAGACTGCATCTAAGCCTGTCATCTGTTCATAGAGTCTATAAACGTTATCGGGAGACTGGTTTGTTCACGCGCCGTTCAGGATCTGGCAGGAATCGGGTCACTTCTGAGCGAGATGATCGATTTATTGTAACAACTTCTTTAAGAAATCGACGCCTTAACGCTTTTCAACTGCAGCAGCGGCTTCGTGTTGTACGAAGGGTGGCTGTAAGTGACTCTACAATTAGAAGAAGGTTGAAGGATCGTGGACTGGTACCGCATAAGCCAGCAAATGGGCCGAAATTAACTGCAGACCATCGAAGAGCGCGCCTTAACTTTGCACGTGAGCACCTAAATTGGTCACACCTACAGTGGAGCAAAGTTCTCTTTTCTGATGAGTGTAAAATTATGCTGTATGGTAACGACGGAAGGAACAAGGTCTACAGAAGAAACGAAGAACGCTATGCACAATGCTGCATTGAAGAAAAGGTCAGCTATGGTGGCGGTTCGTGGACGGTTTGGGGAGGAATCAGCGCCGACGGTAAGACAGAGCTTGCTTTCGTGTCTGGGCCACGTCTGCCTGCACTAAACTGTCATCGGTACGTCGAAGAGTGTCTCGAGCCTCATGTGATGCCCTATGCACATTTTATTGGCAACGGCTTCATATTCATGCACGACAATGCTAGGGCTCACACCGCGGGCGTCGTACGAGATTATCTTAACGAAGTCGATATCTCTATTATGGAATGGCCAGCAAGAAGCCTGGACATGAATCCCATTGAACATCTGTGGGATGAATTAAAGAGACGAATTCGAGCAAGAGATCCTGCCCCAGAAACACTTAGCCAGCTGCAAGATGCAATCCAAGAGGAATGGGACAATATACCACCGCATGTGATCGTGACTCTCATCCGATCGATGAAGAACCGTATGGAAGCAGTAATTAGAGCTCGGGGAGGGAATACAAGTTATTAAATAAACGTTTTTTAGCTTTTTTTTTCATTTACGTGTGTTGTTTTATCCATTTCCTTTATACTCCATACGGAATAAAAATGACTCAATTAACAAAATACGAAACCTATGAAAAATTCTTTTAAATTTAGAACATTAACATTAAGATTTGATAAGCTCATATTACTCACTATTAAACGACATTTAACATTTATTCCTAAATGTACACATTTTTCTGATAATCCTGACAAAACGTAAACTTGCAAGGTGTTTCGATTTTTTTGATGAGAAGTGTATTCTCAGTTTCACCACCAAACCCAAAAATCCTATAAAAATAATGTCTTCCATTACAGAACACATTCATTCTAAAACGGAAATGTCCTCCGCCACTTGCCAAGAAGGGCGGCAGACCTTCAAAGTTTCGTGCGAGGCACTTTATTTACGATTTAGTACAAGACACCAATGTGCTGAAACAACCAGACTTAAAAGTCATACTTACGCAATTTGTTGATGGTAAGTTATCTACATACCTACCTATGAGCTCGAAGCTTTTGTTGACTACCTATCGTGCTTCCAGCATTACAGCCAATTGTAATATATTTTTGTAGAGAAAATAAAGTTTGTAGATATAAGTACCAACTTAAAAGCTGATGTGAGTACATACAAATTTAGTTCTCAACTAAAAAAATATATTCATTTACTTTATAGCTACCCGTTACATTTATTTCAGGTGTTGGCAATCCTGGTGATATTCTCACAGTACGACCTAATACAGCCTACCGTGACTTACTACTGCCTGGTCTTGCAGTGTATGCTAATCCTGAAAATCTACTTAAATATAAAGTTGATGAAGAAAAACCTAAGGTTGAAGTGAAGTTCAGTTCTCCTTATGTACAGAGGGTAATATAATTTTTAGTCATAAATATATTTTTACCAAATAAAAGTTCAACTTCTGTGATGAACAAAGGACTGAATATTTCACGTGCTTTTAGCTTACTTGGTTTAGGGCATGTAAGTTGCCAGATGCACTCTCATTTTTATCTTATATTTACTATAGCTCTTTCTTAACTTTCAGACAATGAACTGCCTATCCCGACTAGTACTCCAAATAACGATGAATAAATTACAACCTTGGACATTGGAACCCTGGCATGTTGCTACGTCTTTCCGCAAGGCAGGATTCATAGTTCCCGACTATGCAATAGAATTGCCACCAGTGAAAATTACTGGACCAGACCTTTCCTTGCAAGATAAAGAGTTCTATGTGACTGTGACAGTAAGTGTTAAAAATAATCTTTTTGTTATTGTAATGTAAGGTTTTTTCCCAAATTTCAATATACAAGTTGTTATTTTAATTCATTTGACAAGAATAGAATAGTCAGACATTTAAGCTAACAAAACCATTTAAAAAATAGAACTGATTTGTCTTTACACTTCTTGCCACCACATTAAATAGAGACAGGATTATAGCTACTACTATTTCTAATCAGATAATTTCACTTTACAGATAAACAAAACTGAGAAGGTGAATGTGAGATGTCGAATCCACCACTGGGCAACTGGGCTAGAACGACTCCCATGGGAAGAGTTCCACTGGAAGAAACCTAAACAAGCTCTCATCCCAGAACAAGCTGAAGTACTTGAGAAAATGCCCTTACCAGAATAGACAGATAAGATAAAGTCAGTGAATGTAGGTCTAATCAAATTAGTTTTTTTAAACAATATATTAAATTGAAAATGAGCCTTTTAGTATTTTCTAATTTATTTATTAATGATATTTCATTAAAACCAGAATTTAATTTAATAACTTTATTAACCCCCAATGCAACATAAAGAAGAAGTCTCCTGTGTGTATGTGAGTGTGTGTGTGTGCGTGTCTGTATCTCCATTGTAGGTCCAGAATAGATGGTCTGAATTCTGATATGAATGTGGTTTTATTTATCATTTGATATTTCATTTCTTTTAGGGAATTATATTTATAGGGTGGGGGATTTTAAATTATTATTTTTTACTTATTGATATCAGTTAAATTTACAATGGCAATGAAATAATCACACAATAAATGAATTGTGGTCATGAAATCATTTACATAGCAGCAAATAGGTATGCATCTTAGAATTACTAGTGTTGTGCCAAATAATTGTGATTTGAACTCTTACTGTGGTGGACGAAATTTCTTACACACGATGGGCGAAATAACTAATCCTTCCATAACATATTGACATTAGTGCAGGCTCGAATTGTCTGTAATAGATGTAAAGAATCATAATTTTGATGATGATTAGTTATATCTTTCACAGACGAGATAATTTGCCCACTGTATGTACAGAGCGTTTTACCGAACGAGATAGTTCACCCATGGTATAATGAAGTTTTTGATTTCATTGCGCCACAGAGAAAGGGTCAATCTGGAACAAGATATCTGTGCACGTCAGTGAACTAACAAACTGAACTATCAATTTGCTCTTATTGTAGATACATCGCTAGTTATCGCTTGCTCTGGTTGGTCTTGGTTTACGGCTTCCGCCACCTCCTGTTGTTCACTGTCAGTTACTTCGTTTTGTACAACAGAGTAATTCTCTTCGTTGTTTAGTTGTTGTTCAATCTGTTGTACAGCTTCATAATTTTCTTGCTGGTATTGTTGTTGATCGTAGTATTCTTGATTGTATTGTTCATAACCTTGTGGCTGCTCCTGATATTGCTGATCGTACGCCACTGGTGCCGGTTCGTATCCTTCTTGCTGCGTGTATTGTTGGTCAGATTGCTCAATTTCTTGCTGTTGTTCATATTCGCCTCCTTGCATATTCAAATATTGTTGTGCATACGCCGGATCGTATTCCTGACTTGTCTCTTCGTGCTCATTAATTTCGGAGGGAGCTTCTTCGTGCGGTGCCTCATAATAATATTGACCATTTTGTTGATAGTTCTTGTTTTGTGTATCGTACATGTTAGCTCCTTGTTCATCATAGGTCACATCTCCCTCCACAGGTTCCTGATAGAATTGTGTCTGTTCAGCTTCAAATTCATCAACTGTGGGATTACTTGGATCATCAACGTGCTCTGCAAATGGGACTGTTGTTTCATCAATTTGCTGATTTATGTTGCTGGCTTCTGGATTTTCATATTGTTGTTGTTCTGTACTATATTGTATTTGTTGTTCATTGCTATATTGATGTTGTTCGTTGCTATATTGTAGTTGTTCGATGCCATATGGGTGTTGTTCTTGTTCGTTACTATATTGTTGTTGTTCTGTTTCGTTACTATATTGTTGTTCAGTACGGGCTTGTGGAGTTGCAACAGTCTCCGAAAATTGCTTAAAGTGACTTTGATCCATTCCATAGCCTTCGGGGTTAACGTTGACACCGTCTTTTAATATAACATCGTTGTTGGGTGTAAATTGTTCAACATTTATTACGTCCACTGGATACTCAACGTCGTCAGTATAATTACCACTTGGCGTTACATGTTCAAGTACTTGCGATTGTGGCACTACTGTTGGGTCCGTAGTATTTGCGGCAAAAAACTCCACTTTATCATTTTTCTCATATGTAGTCGTCTTGTTAGGTTCTGTAACTGGTTGATCAAATTCTAGCTGTCCTGAATCTACATTTGTAGCGTCAATGTTTTGTTCATCAAGCGGTTTTACGGGAACGCTGTGTTTTGGTATCAGTTCAGTTACACTTCCTTTGCCTAAAGGCAAATCATGGGAGTACCTTAAGTCTGTATCTGTGTGATAGAACTGTTTGTTGCCGATCAACTGTTCACTTTGTTGAACTTTTCTGGGGGCCACTACGACATTTTTCTTTTTTATTTCTTGTCGTGAACCAGAGGTGTCTTTTTCGGGCAGATCTTGTCCATATTCAATAGGCGGCTGCGTGTGTGCCCTCGTGGGTATATTTATATGAGCTTTTGTGTTTAGTTCTTCTGAAATAGCGTTTATGTCAGATTGAACACTAGGAATATCTTTTTGTGGTTCTAATTCTTCCTTTTCGTTTTGTTTTAACTGATTTAAAATTTCGTATTTACTTTTCCAGTCTGTATTGTCCTGGATATTAGTCTGTAGTTCGACAGCCTTAACATCATAAAAAGGACTCTCTTCATACTTGCAATGTCGTTTAGGGATAAGTATGTATTTATTGAGTAATTCAGCTATAATACTATTTTCGGCTGTAATTCTGGAAGTTGTGTTCATGGCGGGGTCGTGGGGTCGGCGCGGGTAAATGGCACCTTGACTTGAGAGTGTATCTTGTGTTGGAACGAGGTTCTTTGTTGATACTGGACAATCCCCGGGCGGATTGAACTGAAACAGTTTTTTTGGATATAATATTAGTGATTGTCGACAAATTACATACCTAATAAGAAATAGAACGTTTTGAACTTTGTGTAACATGCATGCCTAAGTAGTCATGCATAAAAAAAATAATTATAATGTGTACACATTGATTACAAAAGCATATCTTGTTAAAAAATTACGGTACAGCAGACTACCACAAACATGCTGTGTATTTAGAAATAATATTATTATACCTTATGCGGCACCACGGCTTTACAGGAGCGCATTTTGTCCAATATACCCAAGATGTACTCATTTCTTTCTTTCCGCTTCCTGTCCTGTTCGAGGAAAGCTTCATATTTTTTTCTCAAGGCGTTGATAGCATCAGACTTAATTCTACAATCAGAAAACATATGTCATTTAAACACAAAAGTTTACAACGTTATAGAAAAAATGCGGTTTTCGATATATTAACCGGACATCAAATAGTGTATATTTCTAAAAAACTAAGCACGCATAAAAAATAAAGACTTCATTAAACATAGAAACGTACTTTCTATCAGATTTCCCCATAAGTCGAGCGACTAGAGTGAGGACCGACCGAAGCGTAAGCACGGGAAGTGTAGCATGGCAGGGATGTAAACAAAGCAATGACGCCCCGACCTTCGAGAAGGTTTTGCTTGGCACACCTTGTTACCTACGTAGGTACACTGATAAATCCATAGCTAGGAAAAGTACGCCACGTACACATTTAGCGAAGATTTATATTCCTCTGTTTTATGTCGTCTGAATTTAAAAAAATATTCTAAGTAGGTACAGGCAACAGCAGCAGTAACTGTCAATACTATTCAGAGGCGGAGGACAGGAGTCCTAGTACGGCTTTGAAATATACTACTCTGGGCGCCATCCCAGTCGCGCCAGACAGAGTACTGCGGGACGGAAGGCGAGGAAAACCACTGCCCTATTTTTCCCTAAAAAGTAGCATGGAGAACGCTACACCGACAAGAGCGTGGCTCTTAAATGAGTGATGTGATGAGTTATCCACGGAGATAGTAAGCTAAGCTGCTCATCCCTTTCTCCTACTCTTCCCCTTAAACAGATCTGAACACGTACTTCAGTTTTTTTCTATGCATGTATCATCATCATCATCAGCCCACTAACGTCCGCACTGCTGGGGCGCGGGCCCAGTGCGGATTGATGGTTATTAACGACTGCTAATGCAGCCGGGACCAACGGCTTAACGTGCCATCCGAAGCACGGAGGAGCTCGAGATGAAAACTTTTTTTTCTTTGTGGTCACCCATCCTATGACCGGCCTTTACGAAAGTTGCTTAACTTCAACAATCACAGACCGAGCGCGTGTACCGCTGCGCCACCGAGCTCTTCATGCATGTTTATATAAATAAATGCAACTGCGCCGTAGTTTAATATATGGAAATCAAATGTGTAGTTCAAGTCTGTAAGGGCTTCGTCGTACCAAGCTCCCCATGGCACGACCCACGAGCGTCAGGCACCATAATACCCGCTACAGACATCACGTGAAGGTCATTGTTTACGCAACCTTGCCACGACACGGGTGCAATTTTAGGGTCTCTTACTTATAAATGTATGATACACATAAGTATTAAATTAGACACATCTTATCGATTGTTTTAACCATCTTTTACCTTTATCCCCGAAGGGATAGATAGAAGTGTATTAGTACACTCACTCCTCGCCAGTTATGTTTAGATAAGTCAAATCCCATGTAATAAGCGGCGAGCGTATTGCCATTAACCGAGCACAAATCCTGCAAACCACTGATATCAATTATCTTGAAGTCGAATTCAGTGGTTTACAGACCGAGCTGGCATTCGAACCACGGAGACTACGATGTAAGTCGCGCGTTCTCCGAACAGGGTTAACACGGTTTCCATCTTATATCCTTGTATCAAAAATAGCCGTAAGTGCGGAGTGCATCATTAGGGATCAAAATTGGGATAAAGGTATGCTGGTAATGAGTCTGTGCATTCATACTAAGGGACTTCACTCACACCACACAGCACTGTAGAGATTAGCCTACCCTACCACACCATAGGTACCATGTAGCCATGCATGCTGCACATTAAATAATTATAACAAGTGATTCAACTTACGAAAACAAAGAAAATAATTTATGATTTTTACGAAAATATGTCAAAACAAATGATAGTAGGCCCATGGGCCTCCATGAAACTGTTTTTCTGTATATTTTAGACATGCTTTTCGGATTTTATTTAGGTTCTTCTGGAATAATTCCGGAGAAAAATTGAATATGTTTTTTAGTATTAAATTTTTCATGATACATAATTGAATTACAGGTATACATATTCTCTTTCAAACTTAATCAATCAATAGACAACATCAGCCACCAAAGAGTTAGATACCATAACAAAGATTGTTTGAATTCGTTAATATTGGCAGTTATTGGTGCAGTCTCCGCGATAAACCAACCGCGCGGTGCGAATTATATCGAGGGCTTCGGCCAATAGCTGCACGACGTTTAAGTATCTGCGTACATATTCAAAGCACGCGCGTCGGCGCGTTTTCTGTGCCGCGGGGGCTGCATTAGCGATTGCACGTGGCTGTCTGTCGTCGGTATTGGGTAAATAACTACGAATAAACCTCCGGTTGATTAAGGGGAGGCCTGTGCCCAGCAATGGGACGTAATAGGCTGTTTATGTATGTATGTAATAATAACTTATTTTTATTCGTAGGTAAATAGGTAAACAATAATTTTAAATGTAAGCACACTTTACAAGGAAAAGGAAACCGTTAACCTTTTTTTCTAAAGTCGATCCAATGTTTGTCAAACTTATTGATCCATTGCCTATTGGGATGAGCAGAGCCGTAAGACGTTGAAACATAACTTAAAACACTCTTGATAGGTAGTTGCGTTCTAAGATGTGATTACTGTATAAGTTGCAACAACGCACCTTCTATTAGGATTAGGTAAGTACCTACGACGTCAGCTCCCACGATTGCCGACCTACTACTACTACTACTCCTCAAAAATGCGGTCTCCTGCCCGTCGCTGTCGCTAACAAAGTTGAAACAAAATAGATAAGACCTTCGACAAGCCAATGGCTCTGTCAGTATACTGGTATATTTTTTACTCCCGCGCGCTATTCTAATCTCGCGCCCCGTAAAGAAGTGTGTCCTTTCCGGTAATGATGTTGACTTCCGGTAGTGGAACGCCCCAAATGTTTTTGTTTTGTTCATAGACGAAGCTGCTGCTGGGTTCTGCCGACATATACTTATAATGTTTAACAATATGGGCGCTTCTTTCTTGATCATAAAATACGATAAACAGTAATGCCGTCTAGATAGGTACCTAAACTAAATCTGGTAAAAATCCGGTAAAGAAGTGAGTGATTCGTCAATCATACATATCGTACACACTACACATTCAATAAATATCGCATATCGGGCCGTGAACAGGGCGCATTAAGCTAATGTCAAAAAAGTTGGAAAGTTTATTTTGACATTTTGTTGTTATGTAAAATACGCGTATTTTTTCTACAATTTAAGGAACAATAAAGTAAGAGACTAAAATGTAAAGTAATAAAAATGTTCACAGTATCTCGTTCTGTGTGATTATTAAATCATTTTGTAACTGTTATAAATCATAACCTTAAATTGGTAATTTTTACTTTTAGGTTCTTCATACAAAATGATTTATAAGTGGTGGCATGTATTTCTTCGGAAACGTATGAAGCCAATCCCAGGGGATCAAGCTGTGCTCTGGAAACAGAGGTTAAGTCTGATATATGGATTATTGGCTTGGAATGCATTTGGATTAGTAGTATATAGTGCTTATAAAGGGAAAGCTGACTGGGCTCATTACTACGGTCTCAAGTCTGATGAAGAGCAAGCTACACCTCCAGGTAACTATATAATTTCCGTGGTGTTCACACTAACCTATAACAGGTGCATGACTGTGCACCCACAAAAATATGAGTGACGGGGGTCAGTATCCTGAGATATGTAATGTATAGTACTTTTATTAAACATTTTCTGATTTTGTTATTCATTTTTCAGCTTTGGGATGGGCAAATACCCTAGGAATAAAGAATGCCAAAGTTTTTAGGATACAAGGTTTTCAAAAAGTGGATGAGTATGATATAGTGGAGGGTGTTAGTGTGAAGTCTGACGGTGCACCAGAAAATAAAGAAGCATTAATATAATAATACAATCTGTGTACCTTCTCTCAACACTCACTTGTACATAATAAGTATGATAAGTAGTCTAAAATAATTGTTCAAATTAGAAAACAAATAAAACAAAATGTTATTGAAATATAAATATTTTATTTCTTTAAGGCACTTATAATTAATAAGATTTCTTTTCAAAAACTAGCAACATGATTGCTGGAATATTTTTTTATAATAATATTTTTTTATGTAAAATAATACCAAATCACATTTCATTTCAGTCTAGTATAAGTTCACTAGGAAAATAGTTCGTCATTTTACATTATATTCTGATATACTTATAATAAGTGATTGAGGAACAATCAGATATTTAAATAGTATCCTTATGATTAAGATCACAGCTCAATAAGGCAGATCGGTGCAGGTTAGCAGTTGTTGTGTGCGTGGCAAGCGATGGCGCGGCCATGCCGCCGCCTCTCTAGCTCTTGTAGTAATGCAGATCTGAAATAGATAAATAATAATAATCTTATGTTTAATAATCACTACTCTCATCAAAATTAAATAAACTCATATTTTGTATGGTAATTAATTGAGTGATGTAGGTTTAAGATCAAATCAAATCAAATCAATTTATTTGCGAGAACACATAGATACAATAAAGGTGGTAAAATAATTTTAATAACAATGTTGTGATGTGTTCGGCCTGCATGCAGGCGTACAAATATGCATAAGAAAATAAAAAATAATATAAATAAGATAAGATAAATTATGAATACTAAATAAATACAAATCTAAAACTGTCGAAAAACATTTTCTTTTTTCTATTTAATTTTTTTAGTTAAGCTATGTAATAATGGATGGGAGATGAATTTTAATCGAGAAAAACGTAATAATAAGTCTGACATTTTATCACATTTTTATATGATAATTTTGTGTTTTGACATTTAGTAAAAAGTAACTGATTTGACTAGTTGGAAACTACCCTATTGAAGCCATCCCAACATCACATATTAAAATATTCCAAGAATGCAAGAACCCACCAACCATAATGTCTATTAGGATAGAATACTCTTTTTTTCCTTCATCTGCCTTGTTACTAGGATGGCAAAGCCACTGGTATGGAAGTCCTAATATAGATATGATGAACAATAAGATTTAGATTTACCTGTACTGCTCATATTTCATGACAATCAGCTGCAACTCTTGCTTGTAGAGGCGCGTCAGCATGTCGGAGTAGCAATCCAGCTCGCTCAGCCGGAACATGCTCCAGCGCAGCTTCTGATCCAGTTCTGGATCGGCTGTGGAATCAACAAGAAACATTTAGGGTCAAACCACATTTGTCAGCACCTCTTTCTAATATCTGTGTCAGCATCTCATCGCATTTTCCTATACTTCTATCCTTTTCTGTTACTAAGAACTGTCATTTGGTAAAACGAGAGAGCGACCGCACGCCGCAGATAGGCAATAGCGCGCATAAACACGCTATAGCGTGATGACAGATGTGCTTCAACCTTTATAGTTAAATTTCCTTTAAAGAGGTGTATTTTTGTAGAGTTGTGTTGTTGTAGGATTGAACCATCAGGCCGCACCGCATCGTACTTTCCTATGCTTCTATCCTCTGTTACTCGCACACGGCAGAATCGATTAGGCGGGGGAACGCTGTATCACTGGCGGAACAAATGCGGTTTTGTGCTGCCAGATGTTGTTCAATTCAACCCTTGTTCCTCCGCCAATAAGATTTTTACTTTTCATTCATAAAGCCTGATTGGCTAGTAAATATAAAACCCCTGTTAATTATCGCATTTTTAATCTGTATACCTGGCATTTGTTTATAAACAGAAAAGCTGTCATTATTATTAAAGTTGCAAAATGGTGAAGCTTTTAAATTCCTGGTTAGGGTTTATTGTAATTAACATGGTCATACCTTTAGAGTACACAATTAGCCAGTGCGGTATCTCTTCTAGCAAGTATGGCGGGACGAGGGTAGGAACGAATGGGCTGACCAGGTAGCAGCCGCCGACTAGACACGGGTGCGCGTACGTCGTTTGGTGAGTGATCTCACTGGAAAATATACAACATACATACATAAACTCACGCCCGTAATCCCAAATGGGGTGGGCAGAGCCACAAGTAATCAAAGACAACTTGCAGCCACTGTTGATAAGAAGTCCTAAGATGGATATGATGAACATTATGGAAAATATACAATTCTATTACAAAACGCTAATAATTTATACCTTTTGACTAGCATGCTGGGTAGCACAGGCATCACTAGTATTTTTTTCTATTGTCTCTTTTGCATTAGGCTGTAATCTTTCTACTTATCCTGCTGGCAAGAACTATAAGTGATAAAAGGAGATTTTGCCCAAATGGAGGCAGTCAAGAGCCCTAAGTCACTGAGCAGTTGATGTTAACATGTGTTAACAGTTACAGTTGGTCTGATGAATCATTTGAACATTGTTGAGTCCACTTAAACGGAGTCTAATATTATGCACGTTTACGAATTCAATGTCCAGTGCGAATTTTCCTCTAAATTTTCTTTGAATAGAAATCAACACATGTACGATTAAGCATAACGGGCATGTACAAGCATAAGGTGAGCGTCTACTTAAGTGTATTTCTAAATAGCAGCTTTATACTTACTTGAAGTAATAGACGCCATGATGCGGCGTGGAGACGCGTTGCCAGGGCTGCGGCACGCTCTCGAGCGGGTGCGTCCAGTGGGTGGTTTGCGTGTTGTGGTCCATGTAGTAGCGGCGGCCGCGCAGCGTGCGGTCCGCGGACCAGCCCGGCGGCAGCGGCAGCTCACACTCGTCTGACCCTGCTGAGGGTAACACGCCAATACAATAAAAATCAACAGAGCAACAAAATTATACGGCGTCATAGAATAATACTACGTACAGTCATGAGCAATATAATGTACCCACTTTAGGACTCTGTCGCACTAACATATTTGACATTTAGTGAGAGTTACAATTCAATTTGTCAAAAAAGTTAATGTGACATGGTACCAAAGTGTATACATATTAATGCTCGTGACCGTATAGGACGGCAGCTCTCCGCTGCTCCCCACCAAAGGCTGAGATAGGTTTATCTCACCCCCCTCAGTCTTCAATCGTATGGCGACAGATACGCGTGTACGATAACGTCAATGTGCAGTGTTTGTAAAATACGAGGTGTTTTGTATGAAGTGTCCGGGTTGGCGTATAAATTCTATGACGTAAAAATTACGTCATTGAAATCAAGGTTCCTATTAGTTATTTGTATAATAAGCAGTATTGCTACGGAACACGAATGACAAGAATCCATCGATGGGAGAATCGGTAGGAAATACGAAAAGAATGGCGCGGTAAATATATCGTATTACGGAAGGTTGGCAAAAAAAGATGTTTTTTGCCCAGCTGTAGGTCAAAGGGAGACTACAGACTTTGATTTAAAAACTCTTCTAGTTACAATTAACATGTGTATTTATTTATTTACCTTTGCTTGTAGAGATGATACTGCTTCCGTGGCTTTTGGGAGGATACGGAATCGCCGACGTGTTCACGTAGTTCGAGTATATTGGTGAAGATTGGCTGCCCGTCGTATATGCTGTAATTTTTTTTTACACGATATGTAATTTAGTTATGTAAGAGAAATTGTGTAAATTCTGAATCTGTAGAAATAACAGTTACTACAGATTACATTCAGAATCTGTCCAATTTTTTTTGAAGATGCTATGTACCCTGTTTCATAAACTGTGAATTTGTGTTTAACTGACCATCATCATTAGCCCATTAACGTCCCCACTGCTGGGGCACGGGCCTTCCCTATGGATGGATAGGGAGACTAGATACTAGACTGATTGGTTGTGTCTGAAATAAATAATTTGAATTTTTGAATTTGAATTTAACTATCCTCTCTTAATTGCGATATAAAATCTGAAATAGACACTTGATAGTAAGAAATATAAAATATGGAACAACTAGAATGATTCTGAAGAGTAACAGTGCTTACAATCGCTACATGTATGGAGTCGAACGGCCGTGTGTGGTGAAGGCGGATGCAGCCGCGGGGTGAGGCTCAGGTTGGAAGACAGGCGCGGCATGCTGGACTCGCGGGAGCCGTACTGTTGCTGTTTTTGTTGCTGAACCTATAGATGGGATTCATTGGTGGGATTACTGTGTGTGGGAAGGAGCATACATGCCCTTAATTTATCTTAAGTGCAGTTTTCACGAACACAGTCGTTTCGACTATCATAGATGGTGATACGGCTCACCACCTATCACATTGGTCTAACAGAAAGCTAGGTGAGGTGTGGTATTCAAGTCATGTTGAGATGGATGGTACTACTGACTACCCCAATTGGAATATAGTTGTAAGCTTATCTTATACATGGCAAGATTCAGGTTAAAAATACCAAATATAATGTATTTTTTGTAAATAATAATAACAAAAATAAAAATACTTAAGTACCCTTAATTGTATAAGTTATGTACGCCGTAATTGTCATATAATATTAGTCACAATACCGTAACCTTATAAATGTTAAATGTTTTAATATATGTGATGTGGTTGTACTTTATAAATAAATAAATAAATAACAAACTCATCAATCACAGTATACTAGGCTCATAGATAGATAAAATGTTTATTTAGTTTTAAGACAGAACTATCCAAAAAATATACTTTGGATTGTTATATCAGTATTCTATCCTCTAAGTGCCTTTTTTTGGAGATGAGTAATTTATAAATACAAGTGCATACAGGTAGCCATACAAGTAGGTATGGATGTTAGTGATACTGTAACAAATACTGAGGGGTTAGTATATGATCCTGTGTAGATATCAAGTGGAATTTCCTGTCGGAAAATTCATGAAAGTTTTACTGTTTTTTTATTATTTTCAGTCCCATACTTTTGCTACAGAAAAATTTATTTATTTATTTATTTAAAATTCACTTTATATCAACTCAGAATCCTTCCCTCAAAGTTCTCGTTGCGATGTCACTAACACCATGTGTATATGTCTACTAATGATGGAGAATCCGACTGACAGAGATGAATGGAAAAAGAATACATGTTGTGCCTACTCCACATAGAGTGGGATAATGGCAATAGAATGATGATGTCTACTAATGGCTACGCCACCATTAAAGGGGAGAAGGTATGACCAGATTTATATTTTTAATTTTACCTGTTGTTGATTCTGATAAATAGGATCCTCCTGCTGCTGTCGGTAGTATCTGTAGCTTGTTTGTCTGCTAAATGAGTCGTCCATGTCATTCAGTGTTGATTGTGAAGCCTAAAAATTATAAATGTGAAAGAAACTCAATCTGCTACTTTTCCATACTTTAACAACTATACCGATTTGGATAAAATTTGGCTTATAGATAGATCCAAATTCAGTTACAGACATAAGGTATAAAAAAAATAATTAAATCATTCAAAGAAGACCCTTTTATTTACCAGATTAGATTCCAGTAAGTACTGTTGAGAGTTGTAGTTGACTGTAGCATTTGATGGACCTGGCATAGGCAATTCATTAGTGGACAAATTAGCAAACCTGCAATAAAAATATCATCATCTGAACAAAACACAACAAAATAAAAATCTAAAACTAATATAAATATATTGTTGTATATTTGACTTCAACTAATAGATACTACTACATACATATTGCATGGGTACTGCATAGGTATGCATGATGGTAGTGGTGGTATGCTGTTAAGAATCCTAAAAAATAAATGTATAGAAATTTGCATCTTTATCCGCTAATCTAATGATATCGGCTAATCTAATGCATCTGATGATTTAGTAGACAAATGTTTATTTATAGCTGTAACTGATCAACATTTCATAACAAGTATAATATAGAAACAGGACTGACAGGTCAGAGATAAACAGGCGCATGTTGTGCAAATTATACGAGTTAATTGACATGACGACATCACACACCTGCTCGCTAAATTGGGCACTGACTCGCTGGGCGTGTACTTGCCCGCATGACCGCTCATTGTCTGCGCCTTCCCGAACTTGTTCTCATGGCTCTGGGACCCCACGTCACTGGCGCCAAAAGGCTGACTCTTCGGCCTCCGATTATGTCCCGTCGTCCACACATTTATAACTTAAACAAACGATACTCATCGATTGCTGACTTGTATGAAATACAAATGCAAATACTTATATCTGAAGACACCTTTAAATAACATCAGACAACCTTTGTTTTCATTCACACAAATAAGAGAATAAATCTGCAGAACTTCATGAACAAACTTACTTGGTAAATCCGGAGGAGTGTCTTTCTTTATGTATTTTCCGACAACACCTTCATTTACATTAGCTTTTTGGCCTTTTCGTGATATCATTTTTACAAAATAACTAAACAAAAAGAAACAAACTAAAATATAAACTAATACGAACACCCACCAACTTCCATTATCATGCAAGTGTCAAATTGAGGAGAGTTGCTAGATTGGGTTTTTTTTCGTAATTCCGGGGTAAAAATAACTTGAATAATAACAAGTATATAAGAACGATGCGCGATGGTGGAAATATTAGAGAATTGTTTATTTTAACTTTTGCAGTCAAGCTCATACTTGATTGAAATTGACAGTTTACGCGGGGATCTTTGTTTTGTGGTTCGGGGAAGTTTTTCGTAAAAAATGGGGGAATTATAGAATATTTGTCTGGCAACACAAGGCGTTTTATTTTTTAAACTAGTTTTTTTTGGAAAGGGTTACATTTGGTTACATTTCAATTGTTGCTAATCTAAGACCAAGGCTAATGAATAATTTATAAATAATCACAGAAAAAGAAAATAAAGAATGATTAATTCATTATTTGGCGTAAAATGCAATTTTATAAAATAATATGAATAATTCTGATAAAATAAAATAAAATTTAGCAAAGCATACAAAGAGCTCTAACAGCTTTTCTTTTTCTTCAAATGGCAATATTATTTTATAGCTTATTTTTGATTGGTTATTTTTTTATCAATAATAGCTGCTATTGGTTGACCTTAAGCCCCGCCTCTTCACCGTTGTTTCGGTTTAAGACCTATGCTTATGGCGTTTTCATAACGTGAAAAAGAACAGGTATATATTTTTATTAATCGTTTTTCTCTCTCCAAAATTTAATAGTTTACACTTTTTAAATAATTTATGGTTCTTACTGTAGCGTGGCGCGAGATCGCGAATTTTGTGTGATTATTTTTATAATTGTATGTAATTTTGTTACTTTAAATATCGTGTGTAATAAATTCAGTAGAACAAATATATTGTGTTACTGTTACAATGTTTTTTTTAGTAGGCTTAGGACTTGGTGATGCTAAAGATATCACTGTTCGTGGTTTGGAAATCGTAAAGAAATGTGATAAAGTGTTATTAGAAGGATATACTTCAATACTTACAGTAGGAAAAGAAGTTTTGGTAAGTGGTTAATTCATTACTATCACCTTTACGTCGTCAAGAATTATCTAACAAGTTCGTCTATTTAAATTTATAATACGATAATTGTGTAGGTTAGGATTTTTAGCAGGCGTTGACAACTGCTTTCTTCTATAATAATTATAGCTAAATAAACAAGAACTTATTGTAAAAATCTCAAGAGTGTTGTTTTATTCCACAGGAGGAATTCTATGGAAGGCCGTTGATAATAGCTGATCGAGAGCTATGTGAAGGTAACATAGATGACTTCCTCAAGGAGGCCAAGGATAAGGACATAGCTCTGCTTGTTGTGGGGGATCCACTTGGTGCTACTACACACACCGATATGATACTGCGAGCAAAACAGTTTGGTGTTGAAGTACAGGTAATGATAATATGTTTATTAGAATAAGTATGGAACAAAGCTTTTCAGAATAAATTGTATCCTTTTTATTTTGTACAAACTTAAACACATTCCAACATTTTACCCACCAATTATTATTGTCAATGGATATAATTTTATTTAACATGTATGGCACAATCTTTGTTAAGGGTGTTGGGACCCTCGTTCAGCAACAATAGATGAAATAAGTGTAGCGGTGATCAAAATTATTATTTTTGTCATAGATAAACTAAACTTTTTTGCCACTATTTGAAAGTCTCGAGAACTTACAATCAATAAAAAATATTATAAATCCTTCCTATTTTCATCAGGTTTACTCTGATTGATTCCGCTGGGGCACAGCAACTTAAGCATAACATAATGTTAAGTGGTCAGTATTTACATTCATACAATAAGCTATAAAATCAAATCAAATATATTTTATTGCACAGAACTACATTTAAACAATCAGACATAACACATGAATACAGTACAATTTGGGCGGCCTTAGAAACAATTATCTATTTACCAATTTGTGTAATATATTATTATTATATATATTATTAGAAACTATGCATATTTAATTTTTATTACCGAATGGCTAGGGTCCACCCGTCCACCCCCTTAAATTGTCAGAGCAAGTGGTTTACTAATGTAAGATTTTCCATTTCTAAAGGCTTATAATAGAATTCATATCCATTCATGACATTGCTGAAGTAATTATTACCCATGTTAATTGTTATGTTTCTACCTTATATTTCTTTCAGATTGTACACAACGCATCTATAATGAATGCAGTCAGTTGCTGTGGACTTCAGCTGTACAACTTTGGGGAAACAGTGTCCATCCCTTACTGGACGGAAACCTGGCAGCCAGACAGTTTCTTTGAGAAAATTGTTGGTAACTTCTCCAGAAACCTGCACACATTGTGTCTATTAGGTAAGGATCAGTTATAATATTCATATAAAATAACATAAGTAGCCTATACATACATCCCAGTGCTGAGCACAACAGTAAACTATTCACGATTAAATATCATTAACTAATATTTGCCTGAGAAGCTTAGAATGTTTTATGCTACTTATTGTTCCAAGTAAGTATGTTCTAGAACACAACTATTATTGCAGGTGATAGGTTGGTTAGATCCTCACATTTCTTAAAACTGATTGCTAGTTGCCCACTGGCATTGCCCATCCTAATGGAAGGAAGATTTAGATGTATCAAATATATTTTTAGATATTAAAGTAAAGGAGCCAACAGAAGAATCCTTAACAAAGAAAGTGCGACAATACATGGATCCCAAGTTTATGAGTGTGAAAGAGGCGGCTTCACAACTGGTGCAGATCATCGAAAGGAAACCGCAATCAGGTTGACCTCTATTTGATATTAATAATAAAACACTTTATTGTACACAAATTTACAAGACATTTACAGGATAAACTTATTCTAAGGTGGGCAAAGGCGGCCTTAACGCTAAGAGCGATCTCTTCCAGACCTTTGGCAGAGGATATAATACACTTGTTGATATTATTAATATTGAACTATGATTGATACCATCAAGTACCAATGTTTATACTACTTCACATAACAAGTTTAAAGGCAAGGCATTTTTGAAGCTTTTGCTAGAAAATTAATGTTAAGTTCTAAATTAAAATTTTATTAATGATCTCTTTGAATGTTGTTGTAGGCGGTAGCCCACGCATTATTTCGCCTCTACACATTCACCAGAATCGCGAAAAGCGAATGGAAATTCTTTAGAAATATATTCTATTACTCAATCTCACTAAAAAATCGACTTTGAATTCATGTTTGGATCATAGACGGAACATGGTTTCTAGGATTCGTGCCTGGGTAATGGCAATAGACTGGCCATAGCTAGTGGGTGTATATATACTATACACCTCTGCATATCCCTTCGGAGATTATTTTTTATCAACGGAACTTTGGACACAGGTAATTTCGACACGTCATTCGGAAGATACCCAGCCAGCCAGGGGTAGGTAGAAACCCCAATAGGGTTGTCATTCCTCATTCTAAAAACTGGGAATCTACAGAAGTAGGTACCTACATCTAATTGTTTACCAGCTTTAAAAAGAATCATAGGGTTCTTTACATGTATTTAATATGCGTTTAGTTTACTAAATGATGTTATTTGTATTAGGTATAACAAATGATACGTTGGTGGTGGGTGTCTGCCGAGTGGGCGCTCCGGACCAGCAGATCGCGGCGCGCACGCTGCGGGAGATGCAACAATGCGACCTCGGCCCGCCGCTGCACAGTCTCGTCATCCCCGCGCCGGACCTACATCCGCTCGAGACCGACTATCTCGCACAATTCAGATAGCGAACAATAAACTACATTTGAAATATACTCCTAGTTTTATTGAAACAACATTATTTATTACACAATTCGCCTCCTAATCGTCGGCCAAGTGGTTAGTTCGGAATAAATAACACACTTTTTAGGAAGTAATGTAATTAATATATTTTTATTATTTACAATCAATAATTAAACCATGATATAAACAGAATTCGAGCTGCTACCACTAAAAATAACATTCAAACTCATTATTGGTCCACCAAGCTACCACAAATTACTACAAAATAAAATTATTTAAATAGGTAATTTTAATCATAAATGTTAAAAAGGTACATTAATTATTATTTGGTCTAAGTTTCACAATTATAAATAATGAAAATTATATGCAATATACAAATAACGGAATGTAGAGATACCAAAGGTGGATATGCAAGGTCACCTAATTGGTATACATCAAACATGTCTAGATAAAAACTGGAAAATGGTGGGTCACATTCACATTACAATTAATTAAAAAGTAAAGTTTAGAGGCATGGCTTATAGTATGGAATTTTACACTATGTAACACTAGGACAATTCTTAATATTAAAATTATACAGTCTTTAGACTTAGTTGTAAATAAAGGGTACATACATAATTATAATAATTATGAGACAAATTTATATAAATCGTGCTCTCTATTCGTCAAGTGAGATTACAAAAACAGTGAACTATATAAATAGACATCGATTTAGTGAGAGTATTTCAAATTTCAAACAGCAGATACTTGCTGATCATCGTCATCATCGTCTGGTGCATCGTGATAATAATCATATGAGCGGGTAACACCTTCATGCGAGTGCGCGCGGCTGAGTCGTTCCAGGCGCGCCACCTGGGTGGCGAGCGTGTACGGCGCCTGCGGCATGCGCGGCGGCGGCACGGGGCGCACGCAGCTGGCCGCTGTGCACGAGCCGTGTCCGCTGTCACTCGACGTCGCCGAGCCCGTCTTTCTCAGTGGCAAGTTTACTAGCGATGTAACACTGCTGCTCTCCGCCGAAAGGTCGACTGGCAGCGGCGTGGGCGTGTCCGAGTGCGATCTCTCATGAGCCGTGCGGGGGCAGCAAATTCCTGGACCGGGACCGTCTCGCCTATGCGTGCAGGGCGATGGTCCTGATGGTGGCGGTCTAGGCTGGTGCGGTCTAGTTTTGGCGGGTTCCGATAGTGCTAGCAATTTTCGGACTGCTTGCGGTGAAGCTGCGCCAAATTTATTTCCTGCAAAACTCTTTTTGCTCTCACTGGCGGAAGACGCGCTGCTAGTAGTTGACAAGGAAGGTGAAGGATGTCGACGGCGAGGCATCGCGGGAGCCGGCCCGGCGCCCTCGCATTCCAATGAAAGTGCATGAAGTCTTTCCTCGTCAGTTTCTACGTGCATACGATTCAAATACGCTTTGACGCGTCTTACCATTTGTGCTTCTTCAAACATCTTTTTGGGATTTGGTACATTAGAAGACTTTTTCCTTCGCTTTACTGTAACTTGGCCTTGTTGTACACCAGTTGTGAGTTGATTCAGAGCAACCATAGCATTTGATGGTGGTTGTTTTCCCAGTTCCAGCAAGGTCAAAAGGTCATATGGAGAGCTGCACATATTTGTTAGTGTTCTAACTTCTTTTGCTATCATCCTTAATTTCTCAAAGTTGACCATCCCCTCCACTTTTGTATCATTACCAAGGTGGATAAATGTGAGGTCTTTCTTAACCACAGGATAGAAAGGGATAACTGGCGATCTTCCTTGTTCCGTCGTCACTAATTGTCGATATTTAGACATGTTCCTTGAGGGATCCATTAACATTTGCAGGTCAGTAAACAGTTTTAAATATTTGGTGGGTAGTTTCTCCCAAGTCATCCTCAGCCTCGATACAGCACCATGGCCCAAACCTGATATGATTGCAAACATTGAATTGAAATTCTTACACTCCTTACAATGTCGTGCTACTTTAATGAACTGTTTCACTATCTTTGACCGACGAACAAGCTGCTGCTCAGTAACAACTTCTGTAACAACCCAAAACATTTCTTTGTTAACAAGTTCTGCAAACTGTGACAGCATTGGTGTACCATATCTGCTTTTCAATTCAAACAGATCATCAACATATTCAGTGCTTTCAATTTGTCTGAAAATGCAAAAGTCCTGTAAAGTTAGTTGAACTGCAACTTCAACAGCATTCAGTTGCAGGAAATGCACAACACTCTCCCTCAGAAGTTCTGGGGCCATTTCATCAGGTACTAAAGTTTCACTTATCCCATTTGTCTTTAGGTAATATCTGGAGCTCAGACCAATTCGTTCAGCCAGATTTTGTAGCTGATCTGGCAAACGATGCTGCTTTATGATGCCTCCTTGTGCTACAGACACCTCACAAAGTGAGAAATTGGAACTGGGATCAGTAATTCCAAATTCTTGCAAAGTTAGCATGACCACTTCTCTTGCAGTGGTCTCTTTGTGTACTAATAAATACTTGCATGTTTGGTCTGCTCTGTAGACTTTAAGCACATGCTCAGGATAGTCAGATGACTGGTATTCATCATAACATATAGATATGAGGTCAGGGTTACTGTGAGAATTATAAAACGAAGTGCTGCTGTTAGCTTTGTTCACAGAATCTGTGTTAGAAATAATGCTGTCATCAGTATGTAAGCCATCAGTTATTGTATTTTTAGGGAGAATATTCATTTTCATTAAAGCTTTCTGCAACCTTCTTTTTGGGCCAAGTGTCATAAATCCTTTTTGTGGTTCTTTCTTGATGCTTAACTGTTGAGGTTTCTTGGTGGGAGATTGAAAAACTGGTGTCAGTGTAATAGGATCATCACTCAACAATTCAGCAGTTGATAGTCTGGCCCTAGGGTCAGTTTGCCAGCGTACCATGTTGGTACAGCCTCTTTGCCTTGGAGAATTTTCAGGCATTAATAGCATTTGCTTGAAGGCTAATAAATTACTTTTTACTGTGATGCTCAAATGTGTTGAACCCGTAATTATTTCCATTGCCTTTGCATGGCTTACATGTCGAAAAGATTGTCCATTAACTTCTATGACTTGATCTCCTCTTTTCAACCCTACTTCTTCTGCTTTAGAGTGCTTTTCTACCTTTAATATGAAAATTCCGTATCCTCTCTCATATCCACCCAGAATTGTGAAATTCAGAGGCTCATCTCTCGTTGGGCGTGATAAAGTGACGCTCCTTGTGCGTGCTTTAGCTGAACAAGCAATGTTCAATAGTCTCAATTGGCTCTCCATTTTTTCTCGTTCCAAAGCTGTCTCAAAGTTTTCAAGAAACTCCATCATGCTTGGATCTGTTTCAAAGTCAGTGAAATGGTTGTTCACCCACAGCAAAACTACTCTGGTAACCTTGTCACGTACAGATGGTTCAGAAAACCAGGCAAGCAACTGTTTTGCAACAACAAGTGGGCTTTCTATAAAAGTTCTGTGAGTCAGTAGGAAGTCTTCTACATAGGTAGAGTCCCGGGCGTTATCCTCAATAAGCTGTAACATCAAATGTTCTGGAGTCCCTCTAATGACCACATGGCCTTGCTGGTGGCCAGATTCACCAGCTGCCCCTCTGTATTCGGTGACAAGAACCACAACACCATTCTCATTTTCATGTCTTCTGATGTTCTCTTCACCTTGATGCAAGATGCGGTAGTAGTCAGTTTGTGTGATACAAACAAACTGACAGTCATCACAGCGTGTGGTCATTACTCCTCTGTGGTAAAGTTTCTCAAGAGTTGCTTCAGCCATTCCAAAGCTGTCGCCCACATTGAGGTGTTCAATCTCTCCATTAGAGTGTTCAATACCCACATGTCCATTAATAAGAACAGACCAAGAGTCATGTTCCTCTCCATCATTCATGACAACAGTGCCAGCTTTTTCAACAACAGCAAATACCATTACAGCACATAAGGCTCGACGTACATTGAGTGTCATGTTGGTGAATGCCTTCAAGTGTTGAGTGAACTCTAGCAGGATTTCAATGTCTTCTTCAGTTCTCTCACTCGGGTCTTTTTCAAGACATTCTCGGACAGCATCACGCACAGTGAGGCTGTCCATGCTCTCTTCCAAATCTTCTTCTTCATCAGAATCCACAATGGATTCCAGGAGACCTGATAGGTCTACCTCCATGTCCATGTCGAGGGAACTATGAACTGACGTCATGGTGTCGCTACCACTGTAAGCAGAGCTTGTATCACTTGCGTTGGAGCACTTGAGTGTGTGGGGGTACAGCTCCGGACTGTGACGGCCACCACGCCCCCCTCTCAACATTGTGAAGATTCTAGCCTCTTCTCACCAACGTCCAGCTTCTGAAACGAAAATATTTTCTTATTAAATAGAAACACAGCATTAGGAAATAAAAAAAATAATTACTTAGATATTAGTCAAAGTTCAAGTACTATTGAGGAAAATTAAGATACACTTCATAAATTAGTTTTCCTCCAAACAGGAAGATTTATATATCTCACTACACTCTCTATCCTAGTTACAGGTCAAATAGGGAAAATGGCATCATAGGTTGAGCTCATAAAGTATACAAAACATACACATACATACTTTAGGCTATCATAACAATAGTGAATATCCAAAAGTGTATTTATAATTAATAGTGATTATCATTATATTAACACCGCATGAATAATGAAATTCAAGTTACTTTCATCATTGCGTCGTCGTACGCACGTAGACGAGTTAACGCATAACGTAGTCAACTACATTTCAGTTTTGTTTATCAATTGCATCACATCATTCCCTTTGAATCTGCATGAAATGATTCAAACTAAAACAATAGACCTATGTATTTCAAAACATTCAATAAATAAATAAATAGTGTCCAAACCTTCACAATTTCTATTTATTTTGCATTCATGGCGGAACTGTCACTGCTTCCATGTTGCTTTCTACTATAATTACTTCTCCCAAGTGGTCTAATTTACTATCCTACTGCAAATCGTAATTACACCACACTTCACAAGAACATACAAGGTTTTTATCCAATGGATAGGTTTTCAAAGAAAAGAATAACGAAATTTAACGACAACCACACAAATCGACAAAAAGGATTTAGAAAGCCACTTTCATATTCAATATTACCATAGACTAAATAATATACCTTTTTGGATGTCTATAGTGGTCTATGGCTTAAAATGCGCTTTAGTGTCACAGTTACGAGCACACTCGTTCGGCCTAAAAGAGTGCAAACAACGGTAAGTACCTCAGAACAATAACTAAAGCATAGAAGGAAGGCTAAAATAGCAACAGAACTCTATAATTCTGCTCTACTTTATCTTACGGAACCGGCGTAATGTTAGACAAAGACGCATATACAAAAATTGTTTCGTAATTTCGTAGGTTGTCACAAGTTTTTCATTGCCTAGTGTTGGGTTTCACTTTAGTAATATGTCGATAAAATTAAATTTACTTACAATTAATGTCGATAAATTTTTTTTACAAGATTTCTTTTTGTAGGATGCAATTATCTTCTTCTTGATGAAAGGAGACTCTGTCTCTGATAGGTAAGTATCTAACCATTTTTGGATTATATTGTCTGGTTTATATTAGTTTGGAGCTGCAGCTCACATTCAGGAAGGAAAGAAAATAGCCAACTGTTATCGTTTCATCGGTAAGTATTTTGTAATATTCGAATTTATTTATGATGTCATCCGCCGTGCACTGGTGTCGATCGACGTGCCGTGCAAATTGGAACCGCCGCCGCCGGGTCTAAGCCGCACAGACGGTAAGAGGCCCGATGGGGTCACGCCATAGACATAGAAAAGAGTATGGACTGGAAATACCTACAGAAAAAACGTGCCACTCTGTAAACATAAAATGGCGGTCTTTACTAGGGCTACAAGCTGTTTCAATACTAGGATTACCATACTCGTACCTACTAGATATAGCATTATACTTAAAAAAATACGGCATACAAGTATTCATAAGAGAACAGAAAGGGAAAGTAAAAGGTAGGTAGGTGGTGTACTGTATCTTTCGTGTAAAACTTGTAAGTATTGTATGTTGTGTGCAATAAAGTATATTTGTATTTGTAAAGGAAGGTTTAGTCAAGATTTATCTAAGTCGCTTACACAAATCTATAACATTCATTACATTCTTTATTGGGCGCAGTTCGTATCAACCTGGAGTGTTGGAGTAGGAGTAAATAAGAACAGGAGGTAAAATGAAATATAAATTAGATCGTAAATCTGTTCATTTTCATTAGCAAGTATTTATTTCACACGTTATTAATTATGTACATTATATTTACAATAAATACAAATTTATTAATTTCTAAACAGTGTCAATTTGCTTAGAAACTGTCTTTGTGACACCCTGTCACATTGTTTTTTTTTTTTTTTTTAAGTCGTTTGATCTTGAGGCGGGACTTGTTCAGCTTTTCTTTTAAATTTTTCATCTCGTCTTCTTGAACTGACTGAAATAAAGTTTAATAATAATGTTAAAATAGTATAGTACAAAATAATCTATAAAAATAAAAGTAAAATATATCTGATTTAAGTGCATTGTGCAGCTGGTTGAATTATACACTCTATATATGTATATCATGTTAAAAATATAAAAAAAGAAAATTATTTGATATACCTTTTCATGTAAATCCAGTCGACACTTTTGGATTTAATATCTGAAATCAAAGATAATAATAATTTACTTATATAAAACGTGTACAACTCATAATTGTTTAGACATAAAACAACTACAGACTTAGTATATACTAAGTTTATTAAGTACATAATAATATGTAGTTGAATGATAGATAGTATAAACGTGTTGTGATAACATGATACAAATATCTTATCTATCTATCCAGCAGTGAGATGATGCAGGCTAGGCTGAAATTTAAATTTAAACACCATTTCATCTGTCTGATCTATAATGTTCAATGTAGGAATAGCATCGTCTCGAAGACGCCTCCACTTTGAATTAGGAACACACATAAATGAATCCGCAGTAAAATGTTTCGAGCAAATACGGCTGTACTTATTTGGAATCCAATTTCGTCTATTAATGCGAATTATCCATTCTTTCTCTTTGTTATCGTCTACAGGAAATCTAAAAATTAAAAGTATCGATAATTTTAGTACATCACTATGGACAATCAACATAACCTCAAATCAATTCCGTATTCATCGATGAAACGTATAATATAATGGATATCTCAAATATTTTATGCTACAAATCTATTCAGCAAAACATATTACTTTCCTAAAATTGTTCAGCAGTTCACATTTCACTAGAAAATTACAAAAAACTTACCGATGAAACGACAGAAGTTGTTGGCTATTTTCTTTTCTTCCTGAATGTGAGCTGCAGCCCCATACCACACAAGACATAATGTCACACAGTCGAGACACTCAATTATTTGATATAAATAAAAGGTTCTTTCCATTTATTTGGAAAAATATTGTTAAATTATCACTTAAAACAATCTGAACACAAGACACTCGTAAACACAGTTGACGCGACCGTGTCAAATAGTTCGGTAAATATAAGTAAAATCTTCTTATGTATGTTACTATGTATTTGGCCGAGTTAAAATGAGTCCAATAGGTCCAAATGACATTTCATGTTGTGACAACCTCGGAAAAAATGAAGCAAAGAGCGACTCATTTGTCCTTTTCTCACTCATAGTTTGTGTCGTAAGCTAGAAGAGAGCCGGTTTATAGTTTCTGAATTCTTATTTTAGCCTTCCTTCTATGCTTTAGTTATTGTTCTGAGGTAAGTACACATCTTGTGTCTCACTTTGTAATTAAAGCGAATGTAAAAATCTGAATATTGAACACAACTTTATTGACGCCGTCACTACTAGCGCCACACTGAACCATAATCACTGAACACAGTAGTTGAAACTGTTATCTAATTTAAAATTTTAAGACCACTCCTTAAAGCTCATATTTCAATGAATAAGTTATCCGATCAAAGGTTATTTTTTTATCAATAAATAAACAAATGGGACTCTTACTATATATTTCAATTTAAAGAATTTGGTAAGAAGTCCGTTAAAAAACAATACAAAATGCGAAGATGAATCTACAACTTATTATATTATCGTATTTATGGCAAAACAGCGTAACGCACTATTAGAAAAAAAAACAGCCATAAACTGTGACTTCTTTTCCTGAACGTATCCATACGTCTTACAAACGGAAGAAGTAGGTATTTATCATAATTCTTTGTACGTTTATATCATTATTTCAGTATTATAATCTTATTATATTAAATGATAAATAATAAAACTGTTTTCTGAAGCTAATTATTATTTTGAAAGTTATATATCTGCTTGCATTGATATTAAAAGTACGTAAACTGGCCAACTGAACATATTTCTATCTCCATCTATTTTCAGAGATAGGTACTTTTCTGTGTAGCGTTTTCGCAGCTAAAACCAGTGATGATAATCTTTTACTTATAACTTTTATAAATTGATCGTTTTCCGCAGCGGAAAAAGTCGCAGAAACATAAAATTGTTCTCGTAAAAGTGTAACATCTCTAAATAATCTCGTGCGTAGCGTTAAAATGCGTCCTGTTTCACAGTCGAGACGGATGGTGAGCGATGGCGAGAATACGGTGATAGATTTTTGGTGTTGAATTTGCTCCGTGTCATCAATGCTATAGTTTTCGACTACGTCTACGAAGGACATAAATCGTTCGGTTTCGTCGTATTACGTGTTAATATAACTAAATCTCAGATCATTTCGGAGGATTATTGTTAGGAAATATTGTCATTGACTGACCGGCTGATATTACACGAGGATTCCAAATTCACCTCAGGAGTCGATGGTAGCTATACTTACCAATAGTCGGGGTTCCGTTAGGGTGACCAATTTTATGGATTAACTAGTTTTACAAGCTAGTATAGATTATAAAATTATACTAGTATTGTGTACTATAAAAATCCTTACTAGGTGGTATTTGCATCTCTTCCCTATGAGTTGGTAACATTAAAAAAACAACTGTCGAAGTCAGACGAGTGTTGGTCGAGTCTACTGTCAACTACTGTGTTTGCGATTGAGTGTTTTAGACAAGAAATATGCCGTAAGTATATAAAATATATTATTTTATTGATTAGCATACATCTTGAATATATCCTCTACCGTTTTCTACAAAAACCTGAACATTTAAGCCATGATTTTGTTCCAAAAACATTAAGAGAAAAATATCGTATCAAAAAAAACGTCTCTTGACACTAAATGGAGGCAAATTACGGAATATTACACGACGCATTATATTTTATAATGTTTTAAATATACCACGTTACTTATTAGTTACTCGTGGAAACACATTATTTACCGAAATAAACAATTATTTCAGCAGATGCCCAGGATATTGATTACAGGGTACACCAAATTTGGTCAACTTTCATCATGGTAACTAAACCTACCATCGACTTATCTGGGTTTAAGGGTTCGTACAAACGGAGCGCTAGCGTTATTTTAACTTCAGTTCTAAACAATGACTTTTTTTTTCAGAGATGCTATAGTTCAGCTATAGAGAGGACACAGAGAGTAATTACAAAAAAAACCGAATTACTAAACTGCCAGTAGATGTCCGACAGGAGCTTACGGACAGAAAGCGGCAGGCGCAATTAGATTTAGCAATAAGGCCGCCTTTTGTCTCTAGTGTCTCGATTTATTTGTTTAGTACGTCATTTTGTGCAATCAAGTATATTGTATTGCAAGACTGTAATTTTAAATTCTAATAAAAAACATATATTTTTAAGGTCCGAATGTTAAGTGCTTGGTAAAAAATGTAAATAAAACAAGCATTCAATTATAAATTGGTTTTAGTTCATATTAATAAACCTTAATTTTTCTACTGTTTTTCTTTAATTCCTGAAATCACACACACAAAATGTCTATGTTAATCTTACCCGTTATTGGTAACCATAGTTACCATCGACTTAAAAAGGCAGAAACGCTCAGTGCGAACAGAAACTTAGCGAGGGCGGCCATCTTGGTAAGAATACGGTGTTACAAATAAGTCGTCACCAGGTGTTATATTTATATTTCTTGTGTTTAAACTAAGTAACATTAAAATATAATTTGAATACTAGTAAAAAGTGTAAGAAATGCGCTTTCAAATAAAAATTATTACAGTCCCTAGAACATGATACTTTACATGCTATTAACAGGCATGGCTGGGATAACTGAAAAAATGAGCGGATTCTGTCAATTCTAATTGGATTTGAGATAGATTTTATAATGTGATCTTTTTTATTTTTATCTAATTAGAATCATTGCACATCTGGCTTGCTGTTTCTGAATTTTCTTTATTATAGCCACAGTAGTTTTTGAGTTACAAGCCTATTTATAACACGCCACGATATCGCCTGGACTGTCAAGTGGATATGTGACTTCTGCCTTCTGCTATTCGTGACACGCCTCAGAAAATAAACCTAAATTTGTGAATCGAATAATTATTTTTCTTCATTGTGTCGTTTTAGTGATATAGACGTTTTAAAATTACGTAACTGTTGTGGAATCTCGAAGTGTATAAAGAATGGCCTGAGTGTGACCACTCCATTACCGTCATGTGTGACGAAGGAATGTTTGTTTAGGCTCTGATACTGTGCTGCGACCTTCCGGGAGTGCGCGTTCGTCTCGTAGACCGGGCCGGATCATGACTCTGCCCGAACCAAAACAAACTTCGCATTGAACACAGTCGACGTATTGTCATTTGGGACACTTTATATCGCCAAAATGTCTTCGGGAGCGTTTGTGGACAGGATCGATCCTTTCGCCAAGCGGTCGCTGAAGAAGAAAACGAAGAAATCGCAAGGCTCATCGCGATACCGCAACACGCAGGGCGTGGAGCTGCAGGCGCTGCCGCTGCTGAAAGGTGAGCCTCTAGCTGTGCCTCTAGCTGTCTCCTTGCCTGCGACAAGCAGGTGACACCTGCAACCTAAATTAACCCTTATTTACAAGCAACAAGTAATGTTTATCATTGATCATTAGGCTAGCTTTAGTCCAAAATCCCATTGCAAGTGGTTAGAGTTGATAATAAATGTAGTGTAGAGTACTAACCCTTAGGTTTATATTTTATGCCTACACAATGCTCATATTAATTTTTTCTTCACATTTTAGTAGGTCATCAACCTTTAGCCTTGGTAGTAGGTTGGAATTAGAAATTTATTGACACAGTTACCAGTTGATCAAACTAGAAGTGGCCCCACTAAGCTGTGCATTTTATTGGAAATACATGTATGTTTATGGTTTCTAATTAGTATTCCGCATAATACATTTTTGGAGTATTTTTACATTTTACATTTGTTCATAATTTTTATGTGGTGATTCTAAGTAGTTAAGACTTAAGGAATATATTCTTATCTTTTTTATTTGTTCTCAATAACATGACACAATTTGTTCCATCTATCATTGTTCTTTTGTCATTTGAAGAACATAAGGTACCTAACCTACCTACCTACTTATTTGTTAACTTTGTATTCATAAGCAACTATTTGTATTATTTTCATTTTTACATTTTTTTTATGGATATTTCAAAGGATGGAATAAAGAAAACTAGCACAAAAAGACTTATATTGTAGTGAAATGATATTAGCATGCATCATACAGTCTGTAGGGGTTACATACACTTCCCCACCTCTTCAAATGCCCTTGAGTGATAAATATAAGTACTGTCTACCTGTATCACTATCTATATTGTAGATTTATTAGCTATCATCTGCTAATAATTAAGTTGATCCTTTGTAACAAAGTATCAATACTTAAAAGGGTATTTGCTAAAGTAGCTGTTGCCAGGCGAGGCTTTCTTGTAAAATAAGGTGTGATGATCTTGATACATACCTATCTTTTGTAAAACAGCTACTTGTTTATATACATGTCTGTTTGTTTTACACTAATGGATTTCTGTGCCATTCAATAATAAGTACTTTCATTTCAGAATGATAATGGTGTCACTTATTATCACTAATGCATAATAATTATAGAATTGCATCCTTTTTGTAACATAGGTATTGTTTATCATTGGAATATGGAATACAGGGTTTTATTGACAAAAACAGTATAGTTAGTGTTGGCATCTCCTTGCTGGGCAAGAATGTTTGTTTGCTTATATTTTATATTAAAGTTGATAGGTAGCAATAATTCGTTTTATGTACATACATAGTTAGTGACACTGTATGATTGCTCTCTGAAAATAAAAACGATTTAGGTGTATGACAAGCTGTCCAAGCAGTTTACCAGTTTGAGTGAGGAAAATTTTATAACAAGTGTAGAGTAAACCTATGACCTCCAACTAACATGTTAGTGGTTATCATTATAAGGTGTTTACATTTACACTGTGACCTGTCATACTGTTCCGCATCTTTATGTAAATTTTTAATTCAAATTGTGTACACAAATGGTTCAGTGTATTCATATTTTAAATCTTTCAGTGGTGAAAATTAGAAATTTGTTTTTAGTACAAATTTATTTAGCTATAGTAAAAAAATATCATTAAATGTGTTAATTATGTTATTAAACATTGAACAGTAAGATTCTTAAACTCTTAAATTATTTCGTTTGGGGCAAATTTTAATAGAATGTCGAATATGCAGTAATTAACTAACTAATAACAAAGATGTAACTAGGTATAATAAGTATTTATCATCAAAGTAGGTCCCTACCTCTAAGTATTTATTATGACTATTATCAGTCTGCATAATTATAGCATTATATTGGAGGATTATGTGAGGAACTGAATTAAGTTGTATGTAGTCTCACGTAGGTATTACATCTGTTTGGGTATTTCTAACTTGGTAAATATAAAGAAAGAACAAAGTTCATAGTATCTGAAGTCATTGGCCTTTATAATCCGTCCATTTATCACAGATTATCAGATTATTTCCCTCTTACAGAAGAAAACCACTTTAAAATGTTGTACTAGTACCTATCTATTCTATTGACACATCAACAATGAGGCAGATCGACAGAAGACAGGACTATTTTTGTACTGTGTTTGTAGAGCTAGATAGCTAGCCATATGTACATATATTATTAGCGATGTGACAACTATCTATAAACTGGCATAATTTTACAACAATCACAATCAACATGAAAGAGTAAGAAATATATCTATTTTGCATTAAATAGTTATTGCTGTAGTAGAAAACTTTGTATTGTATACAGTCAACAATCTTTGACTATAATATATAGCGGAAGTTATATATATGGAATCTTCATAGTTTCATGTGCATATTGAACTTTAGAAACAATATTTTCTGTCATAGTATTAGCTGGTGGAGTATGCTCCACACTCCTTGCAATTGATTGAGGAGAGGCCTGTTCCCAGCACTGAGACACATATAGACTGTATATTTATGAAGTAGTAGCTGGACAATTGGCCGATTGGTAGGCTTGAGAAAGCCGACTGGTCAGCCGGTCTGCTAGTCCGCGAAAACCGTATTCTGCATATCTCTATATATTAAGTATATTTGTAACAGAATTGTTCGTTGGGTTATGTTGGTGGGTCCTATTATCTGCATTTAGACTCTCAGGTGGAGCATTGTTCGATGGGTGTTTACGAGTCGTCCGTGTCGATTGCAGATGTGCCGAGCAGCGAGCAGGAGGAGCTGTTTATCCGCAAGCTGCGGCAGTGCTGCGTGTCGTTCGACTTCATAGACCCGGTGTCGGACCTCAAGGACAAGGAGATCAAGCGTACGACGCTCAACGAGCTGGTCGAGTACATCACCGTCGGCCGCGGGGTGCTCACTGAGCCCGTCTACCCGGAGATTATTAAAATGGTATGTACTTTTTTACAGCAAGTTACCCCTGTTACTATTTAGCCGCCCAAAGCCCCTGACTTAGCTCATGTAACCACTGTGCAAGGTAAAACTTACAACCCATATGAAAAGAAGATAGCAACTTAAGGGGAATGCCAGTACTCAAGCTTCATAGAACTTCATACCTAAAAAAGTATTCATAATAATTAAAAAATCTAACAATAACTAGGTATGTTTTTTTCTAACGTTTGTGTGGTGCATTGCATCTTAAAAACGATAAGTGTTTTGTTTATGATAAGGCAAAATCCAAGTCGCGTGTATGAATTGATTTGGATTTGGACGATTATTTTTTAATAGTAGACAAATCTTTCTTATTACTTAGGTATTAGGTATTACGTGTTATAGAGAATTTGTATTTATTATGAGATAAAAAATAATTATTTGGTTATTGAACTCTTATAAACATCACAGACAATTAGGAGTTTTTTTTGTATAATACAGCACCCACATCACGCTAACATAACAAAATTTCACCAATCTACATCAAGCAAATTGTATTCCATAATATGGAATGCGACATAACGTGGACGGAAGGACTATGTAGTAATTACATAACTTCTGACTAATCTTGCACCTACCAAGAGCACACCAGGGACATTTCATACAAAACACCTCGTTTTACACAGACACTACACATTGACGTTATCGTACACGCGCATCTGGGTGTGTGACGTCTGACGTCCATACGATTGAAGACAAAGTGAGACACATAGCTTAGCCGCTGATGGGGAGCGGAGAGTTGCCGTTGTATCATCATCATCAGCCCATTAACGTCTCCACTGCTGGGGCACGGGCCTTCCCTATGGATGGATAGGGAGATCGGGCCTTAAACCATCACGCGGGCCCAGTGCGGATTGATGGTTATTAACGACTGCTAATGCAGCCGGGACCAACGGCTTAACGTGCCTTCCGAAGCACGGAGGAGCTCGAGATGAAAACTTTTTTTTGTGGTCACCCATCCTATGACCGGCCTTTGCGAAAGTTGCTTAACTTCAACAATCGCAGATCGAGCGCGTTTACTGCTGCGCCACCGAGCTCCTCCACCACCGAGCTCCTCACCGTTGTATACGTACATAGTATTACTCCTTATTCTATAACAAGAGTCTTCAAGTAGTTCTCCGATATATGGCGTGAAGTTCATCATTTGAAATAATAACGGATGATTTTGGATGAACATGACCAGGCATTGACTTTTCCTTGAGAAGTATAATAAAAAGAGATGGTATACTTTTAATACTTTTTGTGTGATTTTCAGTCCATTGCTTATACTACACGATGGAGCACTTATTTATTCCCCATACCAAACATCTCATTAGCAAATAAGTAGCACATATTCTAATGCCCCGTTCCTGTATACTATAAGTTAATCTCTTTATATTAGATATCTGGTCATTCATTACTTCTATTGGTAGTAAATCTATAGTTTGATGATTTTTACTGTCAAGATTATGGTATCCATATATATGGTATCCATGAATTCCAGCCTATGATAGTTAATGATACCAAATCTGGGAGGTATATATTAATTTTATATATCTCTTGCTTGCACTTAGAATAAGTTTATTTCGCCACGATATTAGAATGGTCAAACAAAAAATAAAATTAAGATTTCTACGCTAGACTCGGCACTATTATCGGTTATGATATGACAGTGGTTGCATAATTCATAAAACCGCCTAAGTGCGTGTAGGGCCTCTCGTGATTACTGTCCCACTAATCCGAGAACCACTTTGTCCACTTTATTCTGATACCTCATTCACTGGGTAGAGGGCAAAGATTCAGGGAGGGATTACAGCAAAACCCATGTTGCTAATAATGTTCTTACAGTGCTGTTGCTGCTGTAGGTAAATAGATTATTATTTGATCTCAATTTCTCCTGACAATATGACCTAACCTAAGGTGACTCGCGCACGTTAAATTTGCTTACATGCCAAGATTATAAATTTTAGAGGAATAGGCAGAACTACTTATACATCTCATTTGATCTGAATAGCAATTCATAGCCCTAACCTTTTGGTAGAATAAATTCTGCAGGCGTCATTATGAATATAAACATGACTGTACTTGGTGGCAATTTTGCCTTGCCGGTAAATAGCTCATGTCTTTCTGAAATAATAAAATACATATGTCACTCTTTTGAAACCTTATGCCTCCTTTATACAATAAATAAACCACATACTCATTATCTCACACTAATAGAGCCTGCCTCTCGAGTCCAAAGCACAGAAACAAACTGAATATGATTGTATAATAAGTGGTATACACATTCATTCAAATTGTGTATTCCGCTTAAACACAATAGGCATCCTTATTGTTTCTTCTAAAGCAATTTCTTCGAGTCAAAAATTTGTGATATTTTTATTTAAATAAATGGTTGCTGAGCCGGCAATCGAACTCAGAACCTACCCTGGATACGAATACTACCAAGAGTTTGACAGAGACAAGAACTGAATTGAATTGAACTTTATACATAAAACATTATGTACCAGGCATATTGATGTCAATTTATCGTTTGGTCCGATTGCATTTGACACCTCTAGCCTAATGATACAAATTGACTTCTGCTGAACAAACATTATGTCTTATTCATACAGTTTAACCTTGTGAATCGGTGTACAGTCCTTTTAACGGAAATCTATGAAAATAAACGCTGTTAAATAGTAGCCTGCAGGATATTATTATCATTGGCTAGAATAAGGCAAGGGCTGACAAGACAAATTGAAAAATAAATTAGGAGTAGGTATATGATATGAGGAGACCGTTATTAGTTGCTCTTGTTGATTGAATCTAATTAACAAAGTTAGACAATCTCGTGTGGTAGAGCCGTGGTAGCCCAGTCCGAAGAACGCTTGACACACAATTTGAGGTCGCCGGTTCGAATCCCAGCACAAGCCAAAACCAATGATTTTCGTTTTTTTTTTCTAATCCATGTTTGGATTATACAAGATTATCACCTGTTCAGCTATGAAGGAAAACATTTTGAGGTAACTAACTTTTCTCTTCATGGGTCGGATGGTCAGACAAGCAGTCGCTTCTGTAAAAGACCGGACCTGTCAAATCTTCAGTTTTTGTAAGCGGACACCTTGAGAAACGGGATAATGTTAGAGAGATAATCTTATGGTGCCAATCATTGGATTGGTGGTAGTTTATTAGCTTTCGTTATGGACCCCTTTGAGCTTCAGAGCGCACGTAAAGATCAATGTGGTGAATTACGCTCAATATTTTCCTGCAGGTGTCGAGGGGTGATCTTTCCCCTGAAGTTTATAAGATATAAATTTGACTTTGAACTTGAGTATAAAGCTAAAAAAATAATAATTTGCAAGGTTAACAATCGTAAAACATTTGCAAATAATTTTATATTCTATCTGTACAATAAGAGCCATTAAAGTTTACAAAAGTATAACGTGATTGCATTTTGTTTTTAACTAATACAAACAGGGGACGCGACACAAGGTCAAAAGGTTTAAGATACCGCATTACGCTGCTTGTACGAGTGTAATCGTGCGATATAATCCATCTTTGTTGAAGTTTAGTCGGCTGAGATCTAAAATCTATATGTGGTTAGTAGTTCTCTGAAATCGTGAGGACACATCTGTCGTCTGGGTTGAGAGGTGGCCGACTTTTCGATGTTTTTCTTGCAACTACTTTTCCTCGGCTGTAAAGGTTGTGATGTTTGAGGCGGATGAGACGTTCGACAAAAAATATATTTATTATGTAAAAAAAAAGACGATTTAAAGTGTAACTATGTTACCAAATGAATAAAGATATTTTTGAGTTTGAGTTTACCTATCTTTATATCACTTGTTGTTAAGCCGCTAAAGAGCCCTGACATGACTCGTTTAACGTCTATGTGCTTACTAAGTTACAGCAAAACCTATATTAATAGGGTTAATGTACCTTTATTAAGCATGGAATAGTCTTGGAATGGACAAACAGATGATGAATCAAGCAGGTGATTCAGCCTACCCATCATCCGCCTGCCCTAATCCCACTCTAAAGTGGAGCGCCAAATGTATTCTTCTTCTATTTATTTCAGTCAGTCGTCATCTCAGTACTCATACCTTTCACATACAAATCCATACACATTTTTTATCCTTCTTCACACAATCCATACACATTTTATTTGGTCGTCGCTTACCCTTATATAGATAGGGGTAGTGGGATGATGACATTTAGCGTTGTTCGGTTTTTTACAGAAGCGGCCGCCTGTCTGACCTTCCAACCCGCGAAGGAAAATCCAACCCAATGTAGGTCACATACCTCCGAAAATGCATTTCTCGGGAATGTGGGTTTCCTCACGATGTTTTTCTTTACCGCTGAGCACGTGATAATAATTTACAAATTCGAAAATCATTGGTTTACGCCTATGCTGGGTTTCGACCCTGCGACCTCAAATAGAGAGTCAGCGCTCTACCAACTGGGCTACCACGGCTACCCCTATCTATGTCCGAGGTAAATTACTGCTGATAGTGTCCTCACCGGGAATCGCAATCAGGACCACCAGAACTATACCGCCGTTCCAATAAAGACCGATAATATGTATCCTAGATATAAACTGGGTGCTTAAACCCTTTACTATTAAAATGACATAGTTGTATTGATTTCCGAAACGAGTTTCCTGCTTTTATTGTTAATCAATAAGACCGTATAAACAGATCGTAAAAAGCTAACAGATTCATTTTTGGCTCTACTTTGTATCACGTCACCTTTTTACATACTTTAGTATGTACCTACCCTTGGTGCTACTGCATTGTGAGATAGGTCTTTTTGTATGTGATTGAAAAAAACGCTTCGCCGTAACTTACAAGTACTTAGTCTTTTTTACTTAATTGAACTATTTTTCGCCAGGTGTGTAATGTTTTTTGATCAAAAGAATAGGCGGTTTTTAAATTTAGTAATAAAATATGATACTTTTACGAAACGTAAAAAACTTGTCCATAATTTTATGAACAGCGAAATGTATGAGAAGAAAAATTACAATAACAATTGGGTAGTTTCCTAGGTCAAAGATAATAAGATCATTATGAAATTCAGATTACTAAATAAAGACAAAGGTGACAATAAAACGTTTTCTTTTTTCTAAATACAAATATATTATTATATATTGTTCCAAAATAGAAAGAAATAATTACAAAAAGACTCTTAACTTCCCTTTTTCTATTTAACTTATTTATGAATTTTAATAAAGGAAAGACAGGAAGGATTCTAAAGTGAGACATTTTGACACGTTTTTCTATGACGTCACAGGTTGCTTTTTCATACAAATTCCGTAGTAATTTCGTGTTTTGCTAAAGTCATCACGATGTTTGGCAAACCGATCCCTTGGGAGGAGCAAGTCAAATATCTCGGCGTAGTCTTAGATAGACGTCTTACTTTCAAGGCCCATATCAAACGTGTGCGCGATCGCGCCGCGTTTGTAATGGGCCGTCTTTATTGTCTCCTTAACAAGCGAAGTAAATTGTCCCTTAGGAATAAGGTGAAAATCTACACGACTTGCATCCGTCCGGTCATGACCTATGCAGGGGTAGTTTTCGCTCATGCGAGTCCCTCTCAAATTCACCGTCTACAGGTAACACAAAATCGTTTCATGCGGAAAGCCACGGGAGCTCCGTGGTTCTTTCGCAATGAAAATCTGCACATTGACCTAGGTCTGCCAACCATTGCAATGGCTCAAATTAGCTTCCAAACGTTTTTTCGATTCTGCTCCGCACCACCCAAATCCCCTGGTAGTTGTGGCTTCCGAGTACATTCCGCTTAGGGACGGTACTGAATAGTATCGGCGTCCGAAGGACGTAATATACGATCCCGACGACCCGATTACTCTAGCCATAGAGGCAGTCAATCAGCTCGCGACACCAAACACTTCAGGACCCCGATGCCGGCCCCGCCGGCGTCGTCGTCGATTTCCCTCATTCAGCGCTTATCGCTATCGACCCACTAGGGTCGATTAATTCTTTCAAATATTTTTCCTCCCAGACGACGCCCTGAGCCGAGGTTCACGCCCATCTGGGCATCCTCAGGCCTGTTGTCTTACACGTTGTACCGGGTGAGAGCCTTCAGCGCTCCCCATTTGTCCGGCCAAGTAGTTAATGCCATCTGCGGCAAATCTACATTAAGTCACGTCAAAAAAAATCGTGTTTTGACGTTTAGTAAAAAGTAACTGGTTTGACTAATTGGAAACTACCCTATTATGAATAAAGTCCATTAGTATAAGTGAGCTTAGTGTTAGTGATTTATGAATACCTAGTGATTATTATGAAGAAAATAATATGGGCTGTGTTATGAACTTAATAATAATAGGACAAAAAATATATGAACAAAGGGCACCCATGTCCGCCAGTTGCGCAGGTTATGTCCGATATCAATTGACCTGGCTAGGCAGTTATTTTTTCAATATCGTCGTATGCATTGTCTGCGGTAATTAGAATTGCTTGGTGTGTTAGACGTCAACTAAAGCTTACGTCGCGTATAACAATGATCGTACTATTAGCGACGGGCTTTGTACAGAACGTAACTATTTCGTAAGGTTTTCTATCGCGTGGTTGGTGATGTAGAAGACTAACCTGAACAACCCTGGTGTCAAAGCTATTATTGAGCCGCCAAAGGTCCCTGACATTGCTCATGTACCGCGTACACTTACATCAGTAAGTAGTAAGCGTAGCGGGCTTAACGTGCTTTCCGAAGCGCGAAATCATCTTATTTTTCGGACAGTCAGGTGATTACAGCCTGCAACGTCTTGCCCAAACTAGGGATAGTCTCACAAAGTGATTTTATGTTAAGACTTGTCCCCACCGAGAATCAAACCCAGGGCATCCGGATCGTGAACGCTCAACCACTGGAAACCGTAAGCCGTAGTCTTGCAGGGTCACTTACGTAGACCAGTTGTTTGTTTGCTAATGGTGGGTAGGTCTGTCCACTTGCAATAGGCAATAGGCTCAATAATAACCCTGACACCAGAGTTGCTGAGGTTGGTAATCCATCTCACAACCCACACGATAGAAGAATAGGCATGACAAGCGTGGAGGTTAATATCTGTGTTTTAACACTTCGTTTCATGCGTGGTCTTTGGTCTGAGCTTAAAATCATTCTATCTAGTTCGGAACATAATATAAAGGGTTAGTTATCATACAGTTCATCCTTTTATAAAACACCATCGTAATTTTATAAAAGCTGAAAGATTTTGTGTGTATAATATGTAAGTAGCGTCGATCAACAACTATGAAGTTTGAATGAGTGTGTCAAAGGCATATAGAAGTTGTCGTAATAATTTAATTTACGTGTTGTTTAATACATGTTATGTCATACTTCTTCATAGATATCGGCGAACCTGTTCCGTACTCTGCCGCCGAGTGAAAATCCTGACTTCGACCCTGAGGAGGACGACCCGACCCTGGAGGCTTCGTGGCCGCACCTCCAAATAGTGTATGAGTTCTTCCTGCGCTTCCTCGAGTCCACTGACTTTCAGCCCACTATCGGCAAGAAGGTCATCGACCAGAAGTTTGTATTGCAGGTAAATAACATTTTAGATGACTTTGCTTTGTTTTTTCTAACTCTAGAAACTTCCCATGTTGTAAGTAACCGATGGGCTGGTAACTTATCGCCATACAGTTCATTAATTAACGCATTTCTATCTGCAATTATCAATAGTTGCTATTGATGTCGTGTTTGAGAGACTTGTGGTTCTGTGAACCACACTATATTTAAAAATAAAGAAGTCCGTTAAAAATGTTAATACATGCATGTAGGAACGGAACGACATCAGGATGACGTATGAGCGTGTGCGAGAGAGTAAGAGGATAAAGTGTGAAATATGAAAGGGACAGAGGATATAAGAGTAGGAGATTTTTATAAGATGGCAATAAGACGTGAACGGTTTCAGTGTTTGGAAGCAAAATAAAAGAGGATATCGAGTAAAGCCTGTTTAATTCCGTTTATTACACCACATACATACATAAGCTGACGAGTATATCCCAATTGGTATAGTCGGAGGTACATCCATCGCAAGATTAACCAAGTACCCACACCTCACCAAACTAAACTATGAATATCTTATATATTTATGTATCCCGTCCATATGAGGATATATTGAAACTGTTCTGTTATAGTCTTTGTGTAGTTGTGGGAATATCAGAGGATAGTTATTTTTAGATTTGAAAGGTCAGTTTTCCTATTTAATTAACGGGTTCGAACCGCCAACGTTACATACATAGAAGCTACGCTTATTCGTTTTACGTAATAATGTTGTTACTATATACATATTTTGACATGATTAAGTGACTGATAGCTTTTGAGATACTAGGTAAGATATTATGTTTTCTATGTTATCGGATACGTAGATTTGGCTACCGACCCTGTTCTTCTGCATTTATCTAACTGATGGCAATCTATACGTACATTCTTACCTTATAATAGACATTTATCTGACTATAAATTACGCATATTAGAATTTATATAATTACCATACATACATGTGTGTGTTATATAACATGTAAACAATACTCTGCAGTATTTATTTTTAAGAGCCTTCAAACGACACAAATAATATAAATTACCTATTTACATACATACATACATAAACTCACGCCTATTTCCCACTGGGGTAAGCAGAGACTATAGAATTCCATTTGCTTCGATCCTGACACACTTCTCTTGCTTCCTTCACATTCATCTTTAAATTACCTATTTTTAATGTAATAGTTAATCATTTAACTTAGGCCTACAATAATAAATTATGTAATTATACTTAATTACTAATACGCGTGTTTCCAACTAGTCAAATCAGTTACTTTTTACTCAACGTCAAAACGCAAAATTACTATAGAATTTGTATGAAAAAGCAATCTGTGACTACATTTAAAAAAATGTTTAAAATACATTTTTCTTTATTAAAATTCATAAATAAGTTAATAGAAAAAGGAAAACGTTTTTTGTCACTGTCTTTATTTAGTAATCAGAATTTCATAATTTATCTTTGAACTAGGAAACTACCCAATTATTATACCATTAAACCATTAGATCTAATATGTTAGAAAGGTACATTTCATCTAGCAGTTTTTACTACATGCCATTCTTTCTAAGTCCAGCATAGGAGCAATTTCAGAAGCATTAGCTTATGGTACAGTTGGCAAGATGACTGGGTCAAAGAAAAATTATAAAATTCTAATCTAGAAATAGAAGCCAGTCTAAAATTATCAGTATTCAAATATTTAAATACCTATTTTAATAAGTAACAATGAGTACGGCTATTTGAACACGTTTATTGATTACGTGATAGTCGTACCAAATAAGTATTTCATATACATTCCATATACATTTTCGTGTTGATGTACTCATTTGACTAGATTGTAATCTAGCCCATTGACTAATATGTTTTGTGTGTATAGCTTTTAGAATTGTTCGACTCGGAGGACCCGCGCGAGCGCGACTTCCTCAAGACGGTGCTGCACCGCATCTACGGCAAGTTCCTGGGGCTGCGCGCTTTCATACGGAAACAGATTAACAACATATTCCTGCGGTTCGTCTACGAGACTGAACACTTCAACGGCGTTGGCGAACTTTTAGAAATATTGGGAAGGTCAGTAACAAACAATATGTCTTATTATTATAATGTTTATATAACTGTTTTATGGAGCGATCGAAGAAGTACTAGGAATATCACAAATCTCAACCACACTAATGTTACTAATTTTAACTTTTTTTAGTTTTTTTTTTTGGCTGACATCACTAATTTTAACGTTTGACAGTTCTAAGATCCGAGTTCTATCTCATGCCGTACATTGAAGCGTTTTAAAAGTTAATCTGCATTTAAACTTAATATTGTTTAATTTGCCGAAATGTGTTTTCTGCATAAAATGGAGTACCTACTTTCATTTTGAAACCAAACAAATAAACAAAATGAGGACACGATAATCAACCATATTCCTAATGAACATTTGCCCTGAGGCATCTGTATGTTGTAGGACCAATCTATTATGTACTTTCCTACATAAATTGATAGATACTCCCTTCACTAATGTTTGTAAGAGATAGGTAAATCTGTATTGACACATTCAAGAGTTACCAGACTGTAATAAAAACAAATAGGTTATTTAAATATGAGGTTGGACAATAAAACGATACTAAATTTTAAATATTTTTAGTAAATTAGATATTACAACAGGAAATGCTTAAATCAGCGTTACTTCAGTGATGTCAGAGATGTAATCACGATTAATCAATACTAAACTAAACGCGCCGCCCGAATATTTATGGATTTCGCAGTATTAACAATGAATAGATAGTGTGGGAATTATCTTTGATAATGTAGTCATGGCCGTTCACAGATAAGAGGGCCAGTGTTAGTGTCGAAATCTTAGATTAGAAAAGAAATTTGAAAAAAGAGCGTCTATGGGGCGATGCATTACACGGCCATTTCAAATTTCCTCGTAGATGGAGCTGGTGGTGGGGTTGCTTACGAAAAAGCGTTGTGTAGCGCATTGAACAGCGCGTTATAGGAAAACTCTTTGGCGTGGTTGATAACCGCAAGTCGCACTGCGTGTGGCATGCCAAAGCCTTAGCATAAACAGCCTACATAAGATCCTATTACTGGGCACCAGACTCGACTTTATCAACCAGCCAATCGATGAAGAGTTATGAGGTACTAAGTAACGACAGCACACCCCGGATACTTCATACAAAAAACCTCGTTTTACACAGACACTACACATTGACGTTATCGTACACACGCATCTGAGTGTGTGACGCTTGACGCCCATACGATTGCAGATTAAAGTAAGACCGACGGGGGTGAGGTAAACCTTGCTCAGCCGCTGGTGGGGAGCGGAGAGTTGCCGTTCCATACGTAACATTATTTCTTATGCCTACAGTCAAATTTCCATTCCAGTCTATCAAAGGCCAAGAGCGTGGCTCTTAAATTGATGATGATGACAGTCAAATTACTAAACGGTGACCCGTCTAATTAATGGCCGGTCATGCCAGAATTTTTATAATTTCCATAGTTAACAAGTACCTACCTACCTACCTACCTTAATATCATTACACTACGGTAATTCTTATAAGATTGAATCAGTCATGGTACACGTGTAAAAGTAAAAAATAAATAAAATGAAATACGTCATAACTTAACGTCGTTTCAGTAAATAAAGGAGATTTGCAACATTATTATCTTGCTACCTTGCAAGCTTGCACTGCAAGTCAGTTTAATGTTTCCTTAGACAAAACATTTTGTATATGTAGGGTTGCCAAAACTAGGTAGTTGCCACGCATTCCCAATATACGCCCTGTATTTCCTCATACAATTTTTTACTATTTCATGTGCATTATTGCATTACCCATATATTTACTTTTACTATTTATATATTTTTTTTCACTTCTTGTTTCCTTGCTGTTGGCGTTTTAGTATTGTTCTCTTGTTTAATCAACGTTGTAAATAGATATTACTACCTTTATAGATATTATTACCTTTTTTTAGTAATTACAAATCGGTGTTCGAGGTTTTCCTCAATGTCCCGTGTGATACGGCGATGTTTCATCTTCAATCAATATTACTTGTTACGCAACCCTAAATACAATGTGACGAATTTCCCTGTTATTGTTCAATACTTATCATCAATTACCTTTTTGTTATTCAAATAATAACGGTCTATTCTTATTGGTGGTTAACTTTAACAACTCTGGTATAGTTGAATTATATTACTGGTTTATTTCAATTTAGTACTACTTATATACAAGATATTATATTTGATGATTCTGCTTTCCTTACCAGTAAGACTCTCTTCTTGTAACTTGCGACTGCCGATCCCTATGATCATGTTCGTCAGTTATGTGTCAGTTAGGGCATAGACATCAATATGACACAAACAACAAGGATAACAAGGATAATACCTTGAAGCATAACATTATGAAAATTAGCATAAAACTAATATTAGTAAGTGCCCTAACTACTTTTTCACTAACGCGGTGGACTATCGACCATTACAGACGGCGATATCGTTCGTCGCATATCACGTTGGTCTAATATAGCTCGGTGAAACGCGGGTAGTTAGTTGTACCCTTGACTGCCCCAATTGGGTCGTGTACTAGGTTCAAGATAAATTATGAAATTCTGATTACTAAATAAAAACAGATCTAAAAGTAACGAAAAACTTTTTCATTTTCTATATTTTTCTTTTTCTTTCTATACTTATATGTTTTTCTATATATGTTTTTGAAAAACGTAATAATGCCGACATTTTGTCACGTTTTTCTATGACGTCACAGGTTGCTTTTTCATACAAATTCCATAATAATTTCGTGTATTGACGTTTAGTAAAAAGTAACTGATTTGACTAGTTGGAAACTAGCCTATTGGGAATATAGTAGTGAGCTTATATATTTTTGATTGCAGTATAATAAACGGGTTCGCCCTGCCGCTGAAGAGCGAGCACAAGCAGTTCCTAGTGAAGGTGCTGCTGCCGCTGCACAAGGTGAAGTGCCTGTCGCTCTACCACGCGCAGCTCGCCTACTGCGTCGTGCAGTTCCTCGAGAAGGATGCCACGCTCACCGAGCCCGTCGTGCGCGGACTCTTGAAGTTCTGGCCCAAAACCTGCTCACAGAAAGAGGTCAGTATAACATTCATACAATGTTCTACTACTTAGTATGGTCAATACCCTAACGTTATATAACAACTGGCCCTAACAGTGTCCTAATACGCAGGAGCCGTACGGCACTGACCGTATCTACATCAATTAACTACAAGTATATATAAAACATAGATTTAAATGGCGACATGACATTAAAGTTCAGTAACGTTAATGGATGGATAAATCTTCAGCAGAAACGTTTCGTCATGACTTGTCACCTCCTGCAAGCTCAATTATGTGCGATAAATGTACAAGAACCCGACAACTCACTGTATGATAGACACTGTGGCCAATAATTTTATGTTTATTATCTTGAGGACATCATAAAAGTCGACAAAGGCGTTGTGCCTCTTTAACTTTTGTCTCGTAATATTTAAATGTAAACTGCACAATCGGAAACTTATATAATACAAGTCATACAAATAATGACAATGCGCAAACAACACTGTAATATATTTTTAATATTATATAAATAGTTCTGCAGAATATATTTCCTTACTTCAAAGATACAAAACAACGATATAAAATCTACGATCTCTCATCGACGTGTGTGCATGCTGTTTGTCAATGTTGCATGCAAATAAACCCCCGAGATTTGTAAGCATCTATGTAGCTAAACCAAACAATAGTCGTCTGTGCAGCAAGTTCTAATCTTAGGGCATCTTGTATTTAAATGTAGAAGTGTAGCGAACGCACGTGAATGTTTGCAGGTGATGTTCTTGGGCGAGATCGAGGAGATATTGGACGTGATTGAGCCGGCTCAATTCGCGAAAATACAGGAACCTCTCTTCAGGCAAATAGCGAAATGTGTATCCAGTCCACACTTTCAGGTAACGTCTTGTTTAATATTTCAACTAGTTTTGTCAATAATTCAGTTCCGATATATACTTAAAATGCATTGTGTTATTTATATTGTAAATATAAACTGTAATAATGCCAATGTGTTAAGTAACAGTATTTTACCTATTTGTATATATTATTATATTATAGTGTAAATCTTTGCAAAACACACAGTCGTAGACATGTATGCGGGCGTTTCTTTATGAGCTTTACTTCTGCAATCCTTACCTCAAGGCTGATTAATTTATCAATCATTAATGAAATATAACGTTATTATACGATATGGTATTCACCTGTCAACCATCGCAGACTGTGAAGTCTGTTTCTAATAAGAATAGAACTGACATAACACTGCGACAGTAAGGGCCAGATATAAAACTTATAATATCCACACTAGATGAATAACATTTCACAGATAAGACATAACGTGAGAACAATTAAATTGCAGGTGGCAGAACGGGCACTCTACTTCTGGAACAACGAATACATAATGTCGCTAATGGAAGAGAACAACCACGTGATCATGCCGATAATGTTCCCGGCGTTGTACCGGATTAGCAAGGAACACTGGAACCAGACCATCGTCGCGCTCGTCTACAACGTGCTCAAGACATTCATGGAGATGAACTCGAAGCTCTTCGACGAGCTCACCGCAAGCTATAAGGCGGAACGGCAGAGGTGAGTAGCGCCTTTTGTATTTACCTTATGACATACATAAGTTCAAGCTCTGGGTTTAACCTTATTGCGGTTATAGACCGACCGCGCCTATAGAGCAGTCTTGCTGCACTCTTGGCGTAAGACCGGGGTCTTGGCCTCTTGCCTTTAAATAGTCCATCACCTACGTTAGACATTTCAAGTTGTTACACACGTGTGGCGTTCGGTTGCAGAGAGAAGAAGCGCGAGAAGGAGCGGGACGAGCTGTGGAAGCGGCTGGGCGAGCTGGAGCTGAGCCAGCAGCGCGCGGCGGGGGCGCTGCCCGCCAAGTGATCGCCGGCGCGCGCCGCCTCCGCCCGCGCCACACAATAATACGCCACTCCTTTTATTTTCACTTATCTATTCGTATTTTCTATTCGATTACATTTTTGTTAATGACGTTATTAATTTTTTATACCTCTAATGACTCGTTCGTTCGGGTATCCCCCGATGTCTCCGGATTCGGTTCGCTCGGGAGTCCCGCGGGCGCGGCCGCTGGGCCCGCGTCCGCGTCCGCCGTATCGTACCTCGTTCAAATTGCTGCAGTGCTATCGAATGTCCGCATCCCGAATGCACCGTCATTATTGTACTAGTATTTTATATACGTTTACATAGGTCACTAGTTTACTTTAGGATTTTTTAAATATTGTTAAATTGTTTAAATAAGTTAAAAGTTGTATGTATTATTGATGCATGATCGATTGTACCGCATTTCGGATCACCGATAATTGTATTAATCGGGCACCCAGCTTTCGGCTGATTATGATTGTACAAAAATGAATAGGGCAATTTGAGATGTAATTTGTTTAGTGAGGGCGCTGCACGGCGGCGGAGCTCGGCGCGGCCCGGGTCGCCGCCGGTGGTATTGAGCTGTATTGCGCTGTGCTGCTCTGTACTGATCTGTGCTGCACTGTACTGAGCTGCGCTGTGGTGAACTTAGCTCTACTGCGTTGTACTGAACTGTGCTGCGCTATACAGAGCTCTACTGAACTGAGCTTTGCTGCGCTGTACAGAGCTGTGCTGCGCTGTACTGCGCTCTACTGCGCTGTACTGAGCTCTGTTGCGCAGTACTGTGCTGCTCTGTGCGCCGCGCCGCGTCCACCCGTAGATTGTTGTATGAAATTTTCATTTTAAATTAGATGCTCGATTCAAAAAAAATGTAATTTCGTCGTACTATCATTTTGTATAGTTACATAGTGTAAATAGGCATTTATTTATTATAAATTTATAGCAGTGTGATTTTTATACATAGCTGCGGGAGTGGGACACTATAATTGGGCAAAATCGGTCAGAGCGAACTGGAGACTACTCATGTATCATGCATACAGCTCGATAAAACTAAAACGTTAATTTGATCATATTGGAGTAGAACAATGCTAAAAGTAGATATAATAATTTGTAAGGGAATAGTCATTAATTTGTATGATATTACTGTAGCCATTAATTTTTTCTATCATCACTTGTAGAGCCGCGGGCGGGCCACACGGCGGCCCGCGCCTCTGTATATACCGATACGCGACCTAGCGCTCTGCGTATGTATGTATGTACACTATGGAGATGTTTGTTATGTAAAATGTATTAACATTGCAAAAATTATATATGATCTTATATATAAATTACTATTATAGAACACAGTATGAAAATAAAAAAGTTGACTCACATGAATTGAATTGTTTAAGTGTATGTAAGTAGGCGGGCGCGGGCGGCGGCGGCTTGCCGCGCCGAGCCCGGCCCTACGGCCCTCGCCCTCGCGGCACTGATATCTCAGTTGCGCAACTGCTGCGGAAATACACAAGAAATTTTCACATTACTCAGTTTTTCATTTCTAACGAGGCCTCAACCTCTTTGAATTCATCTTATTTCATTCTGTGTTTTTCGTGAGTTTATTTCCCGCATTCATATCCATAGGCAGTACTTTGACGTGTCTTCTCTCTCGCTCGCTTGTAAAGTTTTCCTCTCCCCAGCCTTATTCTTATTGCAATCCAAAACTTGAATATTGTTTTATATCATCCCATGGTTATTTATGTTCTATATTTGATGTTGTATGGTTTAGAAAATTTTAAAAGTTCATTTAAAGTAATCAAATGTAAAAAGTACGTTGCTTATATCATTTACTTGGTACTTTATTTTACAGCATACGACCTATCCTGTAATCTCAATACTTATCTAAAATATATAAAATATTATTAATACTTTATCTTTTGTTCATTTTAACATAAAATGCATCTATCATTTTCTATATATAACTTACATAGAAATGATTCGCGAGGAGGATATAATTTAATTTTGTAAATACCTCATTGACACAAGAATTTTGGACTTTAGTAGAAGTTTAGTCAAGGTTTATATCACGTTTGTTTTGTTAGCCAAGATACTTGCTTCAATGTAATATATCAAAACGTTATTAGCGTGCGGTAATGAGCAGCTGAGACTTTGTCGTTGGGTTAAAAATAGGCGAACAACCTCGAACTTTACGTTTCGCTCGCGGCAGTGCGTTGAACCAGTCGATCAATAAGCCAAGTTCAAGTTGTTCATATTGCCGCATCGTCATGACTACCGGAGCCGCAACAAACCGATTGCTAGCACCACACCCAGTGCTGGTGTATCAGTGTGAAGACGTTATTATTGGCGCATTACCATGTAAGTACCTTTAGTATATCATACAATTTAATTCATAAGCTTTCAGAAATCTAAATGGGACACATACAAGTCGTGAAATGTATCTCGTAGCTAAAAGAAGTTCCATTACGTAAGAATCCACGAACTGTAAAAGTTCTTTTAGACGATTCCCAATGTGAGTTTCGTTGCCTTCATCTAGTAATTGCTAATAGAGTTTGCAGAGCCACGATTTCTTACAGCTACTTTTGCAACAAAAGTTCTTTGATCTGTAAACCTAATAAGTATGAAATGTCTTATTCAGTGTTTCTATTACACGATGAGGCTGACGAAGTATGCAGGCTACACGCGACCGGCGCCGGTGCCAACGATGCCTCCGGGCGTGGTGGAGCTGATGGAAGGTCTCACCAAGGAGGTGCTGCGCCATAACCCGGCAGACATGTACCAGTTCTGCGCAGACCACTTCGAACAACTGCTCGTCATCAGGGATGGTCGTGGTTAGTTTGTGGAATAAGTATATACAGAAAGTCATGCACCTCATCTATATTGTAGTAGTCAAAGCCTCAAGTCATTGGACGAAAGCTTGTAGACAATTAATTGACGACCTAAGTTGCAAATAACTGTGTAGCGACAGGATACCACCTTGTTAAACACCTGTCAGCCCGTCTGTTACAATTTTATACTAAAACTTCTGGATGGATGATAATCTAGGCCCTTAGCTACGCAGAAGTCAATCAATCAATAAGTAATTATATATTGCACAAAGACAGACAGTAAGTAAGTAATGGACATGTACAAACGAATATGATAAGCACAATTTATGCCAGGCAACCTTAGGGTGAAAAAACTTGTATGTATATAAATAGTATAAATAATAATAGAAAAATAAAATATTAAGCGGAAAGCTACTCTTCTATAAGTAGTCCATTACGATAGACGGAAAATGTTTATTATTGTATTCTTTTTATTTCAGCTCCAAAAAAAACGTTAACTCTTGAGCAAAAAATAAACAGGGCTCAGCAGAAAGTGAGAGAAAGAGCGGAACATCGGCGTCGTAAGTACGACGAGGAAATGAAGAAATATGTTGAAGAAATGAAATGTTCCAGTAATGTTCAAGATGAACCGGCCACCGATAAATTAAAATCGCCGGAATTGGTACAGGATAGTAAGCTCAAAGCTCCAGTACATCATGACCAGGACCTGACTGATGCCAAAGAAGTTGAAATATTTCATAAACCTATTGAAGAAACGAAGATTGAAAAAGTATTTGCGACCAACATTGAGACAATCAATAATACAAATGATTCATCATTAGTTAAGGATATTCTTGAAAAAGAAAATGAAACGACAGTTAACGAGGAGCTCAAACAGCTTAAGGGCAAAGGTTTTTCTCAAGAAGAAATCCCTGCAACTAATTTAGATTCTACTATTTCCGACATTGATGGCATTTTGGAAAATAATAAATCATATAGTGTTGATAACATCATTGAGAATGGTAACGAAGACGTGCGTACTGAACTTAATAGAGTAAGAAGAAGTGTAGCTCCAGTTGAATCTCATAAAAAGGTTAAACAAGTAGAAGAAGTGGATATTAGGGAGGCACAAATAGAAAATCCACAAGAAGCTGTCGTCTTACTTAACCATCCTGAAGCTAAGATGGAAGAAGTGAAAGATATTTCATTAGAGAAAGAGGAACGACCCAATGACGTCGCTAATGCTGAAAAGATTGAAAAAGAAAATATAGAAGCAACTGACACTATTGTCAATAAAGAAAATAATACTGGTATAGATTCATCAAATAATAAATACGATACTATTGATCGTGCCGAACCAGAAAATGACATCGATAAAGCAGAAATGGCGGAAACTGAAATTGAAACACCGAAAGGAGAAACTCTTGATAGTAACGTCACTATTTCTACAAAAGAACTCTACGACGAGGCAACAATGAATGTGATTTCAGAATTAGAATCGGCCGATTTAAAGGTAGGTAGCAATTCAGAAAAACCAGACAAAAATGCAGTTGAAACAAAAGAAGAAATAACAAACATTTTAGAACCCACTGACGAGAGCCTTGAAAAACAGGCCGAAACATTTGAAAATGTAGACAACATTAAAGATACTATGCCAGAAATCGTTGGCATAGTCGATATGAAAGCTGACGACAAACTATTAGAATCTCATGAATTGACAAATGCGATAGATACGCTCGTTGAAGAAAAGTTGTTACCAGAAATTGAAAATGTAGAACAAAAGAAACAAGAATTAAAATACGAACTTGCTGAACCAGGGGAAACGAAAGATTCTACATATTCACAGAAAGGTTTTGAGTTAACTGAAGAAACGAAAAGTGAACCAGAACTTCTTGACCAAGGTTCGAAATTACAAAACGCTGATACAGTTTTTACGTTCACTGGTAACAGAAATTTGTTGGATCAAAACATAGAGTCTCAGAAAGAGAAAATGGATACATTGGAAATATCTACACATATAACAGAGGCAAGTGGCCAAAGTGATGAGGCACCGAAAGCTAATGCCGTTTCTACTGAAATAGAATCTAGTAATGTTCTTCAAGTTGTGGCAGAAGATAATGTGTCTGAAGAACAAAGTATTGTTGAGAACGATAAAACATTGGACATCATACCCGAGATGAAAACATGCGAAGTTACTGAATCGGAAAATAACTCAAATGACGACGACACAGAAGACGTTAAGAAGGGTGACAATGAAACAACACCTAAAAGTGAAGCTGACTCTGCAGCGGAAGAAAATGTGGATGATTCTTTAACCACGATAAATAAGGTGCTAGTCGATGAATCTGCCATTGTGAATGATGATAATGATTCTGTTCCCGTTGAAATAACCACAACAAATGGAACAGAACAAAATTTAAACGGCAGGTATGAAAATGGCAAAGAGACACCAGATTCAGAAGCTATTTCTACTATCGAAGAATCGTCGAATCAAGAGATAGCAAAAGATGTACAAAATGTCCCAGACATTCAAGATAATTTATCAACTGCGTCAGAACCTATTAAAACTGATAATGAAACAAGTTCTATAGGAAAATCTAGTAGTATGGACGATAGTTTTATCGAAGATAGCACTAATAGCATCCTAGAAGTAGAACTTAAGGAAACGAATGCTGAGTCTACACAAAATAAGGAGTCGTCAAGTAGTATGGATTTGGAAACTGCAGCAGTGACTATTCAGAAAGTTTTTCGTTCTTTCCTTTTCAAAAGCAGATGTTCCACTTTTGATGATACTGGAGCAGATGATAGCAATTCGATCGATAACGATCATGAAAAGGTTAAGTATGTTTACGAACGTTTATTCCAATTCCAACTTATTCTAAAACAATTTGAGTTTATTCCAAATAACATTGATGGCATTTACTAAATGTGTTTATGTTACAGCTCGAAGTACAATACCCGGTTTCAACAACACCTTTGAACAAAGAACGAAGAACTTTAGGTAGAATGGACACAGTATTACAAACAGTGAATGAAGAGAAGTCATTATCTTTATCAACTGACGACTCATCTTTATCAAGTGCTGCTACTATAATACAAGCTCATGTCAGGGGCTTTTTGGTCAGAAATAGAAGAAACTCTAATAAAACAAATTCTACATCGTTAGTCAATTCTGATGGTCGTTCCACGTCCCTAGAAGCTGACAGTGATCAAAAAGCCAACAAAACTGTTTTGAATATTCACATTGTTCCCGAGGGTGACCATTTTCTAAGCAGAGATGAAAGTTTATTAACCTCGATCGATTTATCTTTAGATGGAAGTCCACCTTCCTCTACTAACCTACACCCTTTAGGTTACGACAAAAGTGAACCTAGAAAACAGTTGAAACGTGAAGATGCTATACAGTCCATTTCTCCACCAAGCAATAATAGCGGGAAGCTCAGTGAAGACGTAGATTCTGTGAAAGACATGATAATATCTGACGAGCAGCAAAAAAATATCGATAATTTGATAAACGAACCGCAACAAAATGTAGATGTAGAGAGTCGCGACGATACGCCAACTAAGAGTACTACGATTGAGACTGTCATAGAAGCTCATAAAATTTTGAGAGATGAATCAAGTAGCCCAGAAGAGGAAAAAAATGAAGCAGAAATCGTTTCCAGACGTAAAGAGTCTATTGCAAAATACAATTCAGACGAAAACGACGTAATTACTCCATTTGAGGAAAAAGTTTCGCTTGACTCTGGAAATACATCGCGACTGCTTCATTCTGGGGAATTCCATGACGTGGTATTACCCACAAAAGTTTCGCGAAATGACACATCAGTCGTCCGTGGTGAGTGAAGACATCTTCTATTTCCAGGTGATCAAACTTTCCCTTTTATCAAGGCCATCGCATGACCTGCTTAGAGAAAAGATGGCTAGGTAGTTCGTGTCGCTTACAGCCTTGTTTCGCAGTCGTAGTTAACGAATAACAATGTACTATGGCTATCATTTTATAGATAGTATGCTAGTAGATAGTTAGCGACTGTAAGGTTGTGTGATGTGATGGCACGTTTTATTAAAAATCAATACTTACACTTCTGTAATGACTTTTGTCCGTAATTAAATTACGTATGTTGATTGATGTGATGAGTGACGATTTATTTTTATTTGTCTTTTTAAAACTAATGTTTGAATACTACTTAAAGTATTTTTTCTTTTTCAGAATTCAAGAACGTGTTGGCGTATTTTATAATTTGGAATAATTCCTAATGTAGAAGTTAGTAAGCGTCCATGAAATCGGATTTTATTTATTTATAAGTAACGCAAAAATAAAGATAATTAAAATTATCTTTAGAGTTATTTGCCACATCTTTGCTAAATGGTAACTTTCACTTGTGTGTAGAATGTTTTGTTTTGTCACATGCAAATCAATGGGATTCTAAAGTTTTATATAAGTATATAAATTACTGAAAATGGACAGCATGGTTTCCGTGAATTATATACTTGGATAAATGTCATACGGCTGTTGGTCTAATTGGGGAACGTCGCCTGGAAAGTCCCTCATTGAATGCCGACCCTGCGGGCGTGTATACCATGACTGTGACTTGTGTAAGTAGGATGGTGGGTTCTTTAAACATTGTTATTTAAAAAGGTTTGCAGGCATACAAAGAAAATATAATTCACTAATGGTAAATGGTTGCTATTATACTGCTTTACTTGGGTCACCATCAGTCAGAGAAATGTATATTTTAGTCATTATGACATGATGAGATTAGTGAAATTTTGCAAAAATAAATCTTGAAAAGGAAATGACGGTGGTTTCGTTCGTGCCTCGTGGCTGTATAGACTGAAACTCGAGCGGCGTCCGTAACAAAAAATGACTTGGCTGTATGGGCTACGTTATCTTTGCCTGTCTTGTCTTGTACGGGCAAAACAAACAACGTCTATGGCAGATGTCGTTTTTGTTTTGTTTTTGGGAAACGATAATTCACGACCACGATAAAGCCCAACCGAGATTGTACATATAAATATTCCGTGACCATATGTACACGGAATATCATCACGTACAATCAGTGGCTGCGAATTAACACCTTGTACAAAAGCGACACAAGGTGATAATGGCCATCCAAATATTCCATTTACACTTCCTCCTATTGGTCGATCTCGCTCGTCGCCTGTTGGTTAATTGATCAATCTATTATTTGTGGTTGTGCTTCGTTTAGACGCGGGTTCGTTTAGAACGGTGTCAAACAGGCTTGTTTGTAACCTCTTTTTTATATTTTTAATTATATTTTTATACGTTTAAATAAATGTATGAACAGACGGAGGTTTGTTTCGTAACGACAGCAGTCACGGATGCGAACGAAGCGAGCACGGAAATTTGCGGCACCCCGACACTAGATATAGGTTACAATTGGGTTAGGTTACTTGTGACCATCGAGGCCCGAAGGGCCGAGAGGCGGCGATGAAGACCTTTTAAGGTAATTAACAGTAGTGTAATGAATGTTTGACATCATGATATTTTTGACAAAATGTATTTCGGCCAACCGTAACTTCGGAAAATAGTTTTTTCTACAAATGAAACGTCGGAATAAAGAAAAAAAAAAACGTATTGTTGTTAAGTCAAACGAAACTTAGGCAAACGTGATTTCGGCGGAGTGAAAAAACGGAAACGAAAATAGTCGAAAAGTTGTGGATAATGAAATTCGATAGAAAAAAAATCGAACTTAAGATAGGTAATCGTTTCAACAAATAAAGCTGAGGGCACTATGGGGCTTATATTTTGTCCTTGGCTAACATTATGATAATACAAAATTGCCTAATGTAGCTACACGGTAGCTAATTAAAACGACGCATAGCAATGGACTTTTGTGTTTATGATACTAAGCCCTGATTGGCAGACAGAACAGGTGGCTGCCATCTTGTAGCGATGGGTCGTTATCGGTTTTTGAGATAACGTAACGTAAGCGTTATGTGATTTCCAATAACTAGTTTCTTAACTAGTGATTTTTATAACTAGTTATTTTCACAACGTTCTGAAGCAAACGTGATAATTGTAACGTAAAATCGTTTGGTTAGGTAGCAGTATAACTTAATTCTTCTTCACGCACACGTAGTCATTACGAATATTGTAAAACCAGTGATTTTGCGTGAGTAGTGAAAGTAGCCAAACATCGACGCTATGCCTTAAACATAAGAGTGAATTCGATTTAACTTTATGGCGTTGTGATTAAAAGAGTTATTGAAGACTGATGCCTATTTCGATCGTTTAAATGGCGTTATGAATATCACTAGTTTTTGTTGTAGTGGAAAACGAGTGATCACTGTTCGAGCTCGTAACTGCATATATAACCAGTTATGGTTAATAACGCCCATCGCTACCATCTTGGCTTCCAATTACTTATGTACATTACAGGGATGTGCAATCTGTGTACGGACTGATAAATCCGCAGCCAATATTTCCCGACCACGGATTTGTACAAGCACGTATTCCGCACATAACGATGTACGCGGAATATCAGGTCGTACATTACGTGGATGTACATTAACCGGACTCGTTTTGTTGCCAAAATAATGTGTTAGGTTATTTTAAGTCATTAATCAAGAATTTAATTGAATTTTTCTGCAATAAAAATGCCGTTACCACCGGCATTAGCTGCCCGTCTTGCTAAAAGAGGCATTATTAAACCTCATTCTGCTGTCATACCACCAATTGACGAGCAACCAGCAATAGTACAAGCTAACGAAGAAATTATCGCCGAGGACTACGACAGTAAACCTGATGACTCTATCGCGAAAGAACAATACTGGGAAGGTATAGAAGGCGTTAATGTCGATCCTATTAAAGGTCATAAAGGATGTCCTAATAAAAGCAACATTTATCATGAGTGCACAAAATTTTGTGTGAAAAAGTGGAAGCAGGGCAAGGTGATTCCAGATGAAGTCTATTTAGAGAATAAGCGTAAAGTTTTAGAGATCTGGCCTCTTCCATCTGGCTGGGAGGAAGTATATGACGAGGGTTATGGCAGACATTATTTTTGGAATGTTCACAATAATTTAGTAACATGGTGGCCCCCTGCACATCCCAATGTCGTTACAAGTGAGAGTGCTGCACATTTACGTGAAGAAAGGTTGTTGAAGGAAGGAGATGAAAGTGATGACAGTAGTGAAGCTTCAGACCAGGAAGTGCCTCAACAACAACCAAAAGAAAAACGTGAGCGTAAAGACAGGGATAGAGAGATGGTTCATCGCAGGGATAAGAAAAGGCAAAGGGTCAAAGATAATGACTTAGACCCAATGGATCCTGCATCATATTCAGATGTTCCTAGAGGGAACTGGACTTCAGGATTGGACACCCATGCTAAAACTGGAGTTGACACCACTGCCTCGGGCTCTTTATACCAAATGCGACCATACCCTGCTCCAGGAGCCATTTTAGCAGCTAATGCTAAGCAACACTCTCCACCTCCTTCACCATAATATGATACTATAAATTTTGTGTTACTAGAATTGCCAGATTTTCAAGAAAATAAGCAAATTTTAACTTGCAAGAGGCTTGGTTCATTAACATCTCATCTGTTGAGATAAGAGGCACAATAGTTTTTACATTGTGTCTGGCTCTGATCAGTGTATCCCGCATTCGAAGGGTTAACAACCTGGTGGAAGAATTCCATTTTTTGATATAAATAAAAGAAGTACTAATTGAATAATTATTTTATTTGAGACCTTGTATAATTAGATTGCATAAACTGATAGTAATTTTCATATGGTAATTTGGGCTCAATGCATAATTCAATCTTAAATAAGACTAAGTCAATGTAAACATGAAAAATTTTTAGACAAAATTGGAGCACCAATCTATTTTTGTAAATGCTTAGTATAAGGGTGGTTAACTGCACAAAGTTAGCTGTGTGGTGTTGCATGATTTGTGCATATTTGTAACATCGCTAGGCATAGGAAAAATGCACACAACACCTCGGATAATGTTGCCTAGTTTGAAAACACCCTAGGAATGCTTTTAATATTTCCTATTAGTTAAATGCCTAGTACATTAAATATTATTACTCTTAAATTTCATATAGTTATTGTATACAATAAGTATAAATATAGTGTTAATCAATACAATAATAAAAGTATTTTCCCTTTCGTCAATAGACTATATCAAAATCCATTTTTCTTAGTGAGAAATGTGACTGATAATTGTATTAATTTGTAGTCCACACCTAATCCTAACCCTAAGAATGAATTGACTGCAGTCAATTGTAAGTACATTATTATAATATAGATTTCCCTTGAATCATGTCTTCTTATGACTTAGTTTCCATTCACTTGTGACTCCCTGGCAATGATTTGCAGCAGCTGTGAAGATGTCATTACACCAAGTGGCTTGGAATTTTTCGGATCTGAAAAGAAATGGAAAAATTTAAGATAGGTAGCTAGGTGGATAATTTATGACTCAATTTATTTTTGCTAAATATTTACTGTACATGTAAAAATATAGAGACATAAAAAGTAAACTGATAAATAATTTCCAAGGCTTCAGTTTGGTACAAATTGGCTTATTTCATGAAGCCCCATTGCCACCTTATTCCATGAAACATGTTTCCAAAACTTACATAATTAAGCCACGGCTACATCCCAATTGGGGTAGTCAAAGATACATTCATCGCAAGATGAACTATGTACACACGCTTCATCGAGCTTTCTGCTAGATCTACATGATTGGTGGTGCGCCAAAACTTGAATGTTTTTGAGCAGTAAGAAAACTGTGTTGGCCCAGGTAGCTCAATTAATCCGCCATGATCCAGCTTGGCGGGTTGCTCCAAATATAAAGGAATATGTAGATAATCATATACATTAGTTTTATGTGTTCTTATGTTACCATTATTATCGAGGATAACGATGAAGGGCCCTGTTTTGAGAGCGCGGGCGACAGCGCCGAGGCTGGGTTCTTCGCTCATGGATATACTCGCATAATGCGTGATCATGAATCTCTTCAGCGGATCGTCGAGTGTGTACTGACTTTCCAAGCGATTCAATGTCTCTTGCGTCGAAAATAGTCCTCTTATAAATCTGCAATAAAAATAACAAATGTATTGGTATAAATCTAGATTGATCTATGAGGAGGAAAAAAGTGAGGACTAGCAAAATTTGTAACGAGGGAGTAATTTAAATGCGATCGACTATAGAGAGAGGTCGAAATATAAAAGAGATTTTCATCAAAAGACCACCGCAAGTTTGCCAACTGTCTCCCCGTGGATTGGAGTGCCAAATTGATGTACAGTAAGGCATATTGTAAGTCACTGATTGTTCCTATTATAGTGAATACATACTATCAACATATAAACCGAAGTGAGAAGTCATGGTGAGGTAGTTGGCATCAATGGAAAATATTTCAGAGGATGTCATGAGGGAGGTGGGAACAGGCACTTTAGTTAGGTAGCTGTTTTCTTTCTGGCCGACCCAATTGTCGAGAGCATCGACAACGAACAAGCACTCGTCAACTTTACGCCGGGTTCTGACGCAGCAGTTCCGAAAGGAATGTCACGACCACATATACGTAAAGCATTAAATATATAATTAGGTATAACAACATTTACAAGCATATGGGTAGAACTCATAGATTTTGGTCATTTTTGCATCTAAATAAACTGATGCAAAAATGATGTCCAAGGACAATATTGACAATTTGACGATGTCAGAAAATGACAGTTAAAATATTCTTCTAGCACTTAAAATGTTAAATAATTACCAAGAAGATTCTCTCGAAATGCTGTAAGTCTTAAGTTTTTCGTCTTATTGATAATATCTAGTGACATAACTATGGCATTAATTTAGAACGGTATGGGAAAGGATCTTTATCCAGTAGGGGATGAATGATTATAATCCTTTTTCCTTGGTCTACTTATTGTGGAAGTTGTTCCGTGATGCTCTTAATAAACACAAGAAGCAAACAGCGTACCCGTCCTGATTGACGATGGCGGCGACGAGAGGCGGCGGTGTCTGCCCCGACATCTGGGCCACCGCGTCCCGCGTGCTGGCGGAGTCGCGGACCACAGGGACCGGCTGCACGTGTTTCAGCGACAGCTTGTTGCTCCACCATCTGGGGAAGTACACATGAAGGAATGAACAATCCATTGCAATACATTTTAGAGGACATTTACAAGGAAAGGCAGCGTTGTCTCTAAAAGCCATCTCCGAAATTAATGTAAAGTATTCCTAGTAAGATTTTACACGACATTTAAACATTTTAGAATTTTTAGATCTCAATTTGTGATGGCAATAATAATGGTTGCTTCAGGGCCTTTTCTGCCCCCGAGTCCTTAACTAGATATATACCTCCTGCTATTGGGAGTATTAGGAATTGTTCTACATTACAGGAAGTCTCACATTTGTAGGTCAGACAATATCAGTGGTTGTTAATTTTAGTAACGTGATAGGCCAGAATTATATGCTAAAATCCATATCACAATTAAAAAAATGACATGTGACATGTATTATCTTCATTATGATAAATGTTATAAACTTCTGTATAAATAATGACGTATGACGATACGCGCCGCGTAATTTGCAATTAAATTGAATAATTTTGATCGGTAGTCATGTTCATGTCAACTATAATTTATAATCTGTAGGCAAGAGGCCAGTGGCGGCGCGATAAGAAAACGTTGATTGTTCAGTGCAATAATTACTATATAATTATGATAATAAATATTTATAAAAAAATCGCCTACTTATATAACACATTGTCTCTCCTCGAAAATGGTCTAAAACAGTTGACTGTTTCGTTTCGTTCATTACTGGTGATTGATGACTTAGGTACGTGGTATAGTAAAAGATGTATACAAACATTAGAGCCGGTCATTACCGTGATGGACAGTGACTATAGCAGAGTTAGGGCGGGTTACTTGAAGTTGGTTCATTAAGTCCCCTTATAGAGCCACGTGGTAGTTTAGTAGCCACAATTTAGTTCTACGATATACTCGATAAAATTTTATATGTTGTGTCCTATGTCGCATTGTGTCACATGTATCAAATGGGACACTTTGCGAGTGATGCAAATAATCTAATATGATATAAATAAACTGATTTTAAATTGCATTATTAACTTGTTACGCTTGCTTGCTTTGTGATTGATTGATTAGCTAACGTCATCCAACTTCAACGTAATCTTAATCTTCTACTTTATCATTTCTGTTAATTTTAGGTCCGGCCCTCGCGGCACGGTAACCGCGCTGCGCGACTTATATCGAGGGCTTTGACCAATAGCCGTACCTGCATCTATTGGTGTAATGCCCCGCGCGCGGTGCGGTTGTCGTGCAGATTTTAAGTAAACGTATGTCCCTAAAGTTGGTATTCAACTATTTACCCGATTTCAAGAAGAGGAGGTTCTCAAATCGGCCGATTTTTGCCCTTGAAACACAACTCATGAATATAATAAATACCTTCACTGTATTACAAAGATTCATAACTAACTTTAAAGTCGTTAGATGAATTGGGATATTTGACATTATGTACTGATGTATCACTGAGTCGAGTCGGGTGTGTTTCTATTTTAATCGTAACCGGAATAGTGAACAGCGACTTACTTCTTGCAATGTTCATTGGCGGGCGTGGGCTTGAACCCGCGCACCTCCATCCAGGGGTCGGACACGAACTTGGTCATGTAGTTGCGGATCCCGTCGGGCAGCACCACCACGCACTTCTGTCCCGCCTTCAGCTGCTTGGCGGCCTGCAGCGCCGTCCACATGGCTGCGCCCGCGCTTCCACCTGGACACACACATACATGGGTTTATTTATTTTCAAAAGATACCATCAAAAGGACGACGCGGCGATACGGTTCACCACGTATCATGTTGCGTTGGGATAATAAAACTCGGTTAAACTCTAGTAAATAGTAAGTAGAAGGTTATATATACGCCGGACTACCTAGTCGTGAGCCTATTTGTTTGGATCAAAATTTCCAGTCGTGATTCTGCCTCTGAGGAACTGATCACTCTTAACGGCGAATACGGCGATGCCTTCAAGTGGTTAAGATCCCTTAAAATTATTTTGTAGCCGATAGATCTATTTGCATTTCTACAAAAATTGCGGTACAAATAAGTGAATGGAAAAAGCTAAGTAGATATAAAATGTATTTAATTTTTACGGCCTGTTTTCCATACCTAATTACCACAATTACTACATACACAGTAACTATTTACCACATCTTAATATACTATACTTCCGTGTGTTTATGGGGTAATTATTCAAAATTCATCACGGAAATTAACAATGAAATTATAGGTATGTTTACTTAGTAAGCTTTTATTGGCAGTCAAATAGAGGTAATTTAGATATGTTAGTATTATTATGATCTGTGGCATATTGATCGATAAGCTTGACAGGAATAATGGACATTGTGTCACTGGACAGTAACGCAATGTTTTTTTATTGACGTCACCGTTATTATTTTTAAAACCCGAATATATATTTTACTTAGTCTTTTTTATAGTTTTTATTTATTTTATAGTGTTTACTGCAATAGCCTAAGATGACTGCTATGCATAGCAATTACTACTATCCCAATTAACTGGTATTAAAATACTAAACGCGTTATCTGGAGGTTTCGCTAGTTCTCAGCTTACATACGTTAAAATCTGTCGCGAGGCCTTGATATCAATGAAATTCAGCCTCTCTATGCGTTCTAGGTTCGAATTAGTAAATTTCAAGTCTATTTTTGTTTCATTATTCATCATATTTATCTTAAGACGAGACTACGAGTTATACATATTCTGAATAGAGGTTAATAGGCGTGAATATTTGAACGTTTTCTTCCAATTTAGATTTACAATTCAACCATAATCATGCATGAAAAAGGCGTTAACAGAGGCTAGTTGATAAGTCAAGTAGGTTATGGTCTGTTTTGTTAGTATTCCTATTAATAATTCGCCAGTTTTATCAAAGATTTGCAGTTTTTTTCCACAATTCCTGTTATAAAAACAAGTTTATCGCCAGTTGTGTTGGGATGCTTGTGGTTTACTAATTATATGAAAACAAATAAAGGTACGACAGATTTAACATTATATAAAATTAATTCCCCCCGTTCGTATCCCTTGCCCAGGGATACGGGTGAAGACCTCAACGGTTGCAGAGGCGAAGATGGGAGCCATCGGTGCGGCAATGCAGGACGGAAGGGGCAAGTCACAGGAACTGTAACCTGGAACCTGACAGAGGGCAGCAGTAACTGTCGGTACTATTCAGAGGCGGAGGACAGAAGTCCTAGTATGGCTTTGTAATAGACTACTCTGGGCGCCATCCCATTTGCGTCAGACAGAGTACTGCGGGGCGGAAGGCAAGAGGGAAACCACTGCCCTATTTTTCCCTAAAAAAGTAGCATGAAAATGCTGCACCGACAAGAGCGTGGCTCTTAAATTGACGATGATGATGAAAATTAATTATTTATAAGTCTTAGTGGTATGTTGCAATTTACAAGTCAACAAGCGCGCAAGCATTTTTGGTCTTACGAGTAGCAAAGGCCGGCGTTTAGGTTCGGATATGACGTTGAATACCTAACGTTACCCCTGTGTGATGCAACACCATGCAAGACTTACGAACGTCACAAGTGAGAACAATTTACATATTTATCCAACTGTAAGTAAACGGTTACTAGTCAATACATTTCCATACTCATGAAATGCGGAACGAATTATTAACATAATCAACTTAATTTATACGTTATCTTGGTTGTTCAACATATAACACATGAGCACATTATATACATAAACTCGTTATTGTACGGTCACGAGCATTAATATGTATACACTTTGGTACCATGTCACATTAACGTATTGACGAATTGAACTGTAAGTCTCACTAAATGTCAAATATGTTAGTGCGACAGAGTCCTAAAGTGGGTACATTATATTGCTCATGACTCTACCATATTGTAATACCTGTTACGGTGAGCAATATCAAATCAATCAATCAGTAATCAATTCAGCAAGTCCTTAGAAGAGAACATTCTTAGTAATTCTGTGATGAACTGTATTATATCAATCTGTCCCAGAGGATACTGCAGACGAATACTATAGCTAGTTAATTGTACATAATGAATCGACGTCGATATAGCATCTTTTCCATTCCAATTATTGATAACTTGAAGCCAAGAGATGATAAAAAGGAGGTGTCGGTTTGTTGGTTCGCACCCCGATACGAACGATCCGTACAGAAATAAAGTATTGCAAACAATAAACTATTGAAAACTCTTCTTTTGTAAGATTCATGGAAACACGAGCCTTCCCTAAACCCTTTCTCCCTTCTCTTCCCTTCGAGAACTCCGACCCCTCGTCTTCCCGGTTTTATAGCAAGCATTAGTGTTCGCTGAACACTGTTCTGTGGTTGTTTAAAAGCATCACTCACCACACAACAGCCCCTCCTCCCTGACGAGCCGGCGCGACATGTTGAAGGCGCTGTGGTCCTCGGTCTTCACCCACTGGTCTATGCACGCGTAGTCCAGCACGTCCGGGAAGAAGTCATACCCGATGCCTTCCACCTAAACACATCTTTCATATATTACTTACTAGGTATACAATCTATTTCTTTAACTTAGGGTTAAAAAGGCCACATCGAAGAAATTTATCAAAAAAAGCAATATTGCAATTTGATATTTGCGCATATAAAAGTAAGTGCGCAATGCACACAAACCTCAAATAGCAGTAATGCTTTTTTGGATGAATTGCTTCGATGTGGCCCTTTTGACCCCCAAGTTCATTGAGCACAGAAGAGCTATAAATAAATATTTTAACTAAGCGTCGAAATGGCAGGGTGATATAATATAAAATATTTTATTTTTTTACGTCATAAATATATCTAATAATGTAACCACATTCTAAAAATAAATTAAGATTTTCTTGCTGTCTATCTTATATGGTAACAGAAAATAAATAGAAGTCTGATGAAGTATATAGAATAAATTCGGCCATTATTAATTTGGCACATAGTTTTGTTCCTAGGGTGATGAAATGCTATATAGGTCAGCATAGTTGCTAAGTACTCGATAATTCCAAAAGTTTGAACAAACAACATTTAAGATGAAGATTTTATTGGCTTTGTATAGGATTTGTTTTTTAGCACTAGGGCATAGAATAAGGAATAATACTAACTACGTATAGGACGGCAACTCTCCGGTCCCCACCAGCGCCTGAGCTAGGTTTACCTCACCCCCTCTCGGTCTTACTTTAATCGTCAATCGTACGGGGGTCCGACGTCACACACACAGATGCGCGTGTACGATAACGTCAATGTGTAGTGTCTATGTAAAATGAGGTTTTTTTGTGAATTGTCCGGGGTGTGTATACAAATCTCTAGTATACAAAATCGAGGGATACAACTTTTGACTTGTAGTTTAATTATATACTTCGTAAAGGCCATCAATCGGCACAGCAAACAAACTATGTAGAGGAAAACATTGACATACTTAGATTTGTTTCAGATGATTAACCTGCTTGGAATTTCAATAAACAGGCTGAGAGTGCTGGATTTTTCTACTAGGTTTCGTTTTGCAAAAAAATACACAAAATTAACAAATCAACGTTACAAGCCTCAAGAGCCTATTACGGTGAACGTGTTAATTCCATATGCACGTTATCAAATATAATTCGTGAGTGGCCTAAAAGTACTAGAATTATTTGTGTAAATGACAAATAAGGTAGACAAATTTAGAAGAACTGCATCTATCAAGTACAGACGTAATATCCGCTAACAGGTCCTAAATTGATACACTCAGACATTTTTAAAACACATTAGATTTTATTTGCTCTATACTGAAATAACAACAATAAATATGCTGAAACGGGAACGACATTACGAGTTATATAGGCGATGGGCTGAAGCTGTTACCATTCGGTTCTTCTATATATCCATCGTAGGACTTCGGAAGTATTAAACTCAAATTTAATAAAGCATACAAATCAAATGTAATATAGTTGTACACGAGACGAAATTAATAAGAGGCTTTACAGTTTATGTTAACAATATCGTGAAAGCTGTATAAAGCCAAATCTTCGCTTTAAATGCTAGCAAAATCGCAGTTCGATAAGTATGTTTATGCTAAATTGTGACGCTGTGTTGTCGACGTAGCCTGTAGCTCATGATGTTAAGGTTACATCATTCTCGGCTCTCGACCAATGAATAATATTTTTACACGATAACCGGTTGGCTTCGGTTTGTGTTTGTTTAAGTAGTTTATCTCAATGTAATGCTATCGATCTTAACGCAAAACGTTTGTTATGCTTTCGTAATACAATGAGTGATATTTTAATTTACCTCTGTGTTAATTCATTATCGTACAATGGTGATAAAGTAGAAATGTGTATGCCTGTTTGAAATAGAAAATAACGAGGATAAAACTAGAAGCTCAAATGTAGGCAGCAGAACTCCATGGTGTCCAGGTTCGCAAATTCATGATAAATTGCTATAAAATGTGAAGCAACGTGGAGTGTATGTATCCCGCCTGACGAATGAGTTACGAAAAAGAAAAGCCATTAGTTGGAAAAAGACAGTTTTGATTGAAAATATGTTAGAAAAACTTATTGTAGTTTTAAGTTTCCGATTTTTAGGGAATAAATATAGGTAACACTACGATAACTGCAAGTTAAACGCTGCGCAAAGGGTTGTAGTGTAAAAATATAACCAAAACAATAAAATATGTTTGTTCACTCAAATAGTATGGGGTGGTATGGTGGTAAACTGTCAAAAGGAGATTTGGCTTTCCAAATTAATGTACGAAAAATACAGTTTTTTTTAATTCGAATAAAACCAAAGATATTGACCCTACAGCTTTGAAGCCATAGTAATAAATGATCAGACGGATAAGATCTAACGGAATATAGCAAAATTATTTTTTGGCTGGCACTTTGACTTTTGGGCCGAAATCCGATGATCTCCAAGAACACTTAACAGTAGCGACACCTGGTGGGAGAAATAGGCAGACTTAATTTTAATAAGCCTGTTGGAACACATTCCTTTCAACCAACCCGCGAGAGCATGGTTTATCTGGGAAAGTAATCTTACAACAATGGGTCCTTGTGCTTATGTATTAGATGTAAGTTACATTGTTCGGTATATATGTACAACTTTCCTTATAATGTAAGTCGCCCGATAAGTATTGCTAGCTTATCGATCTGTGCGTTTATCGAATCTGTTTAAAAATACTGCGCATAATGCTATGTCCCACATAGATAATCTTACTTCCGCAACATAAGGAAAATTAGATGTACGTAGCAGACCTTATAATCTAATTCGCGGCTACACAACCATTGTTACCATCATCTCATGATGTTGTGGTAAATTATGACGATGATGATGGAAGTAGAAGGCACTTTGTTGAGCTGATATTCAATTACTAGGCAATGATTATGTACTTTTAATCATTTCTGTTATCGCTTTCAATTTTATTTTGAAGTCAGTATGATCTAACTATTTGTAGTAGCTGAATATTAAATTATTAAAGAAAAGCTTTTATGTTGTATTGGATCTCCTCCACTCTCTATACGCTCTCCTTTGATTGAGGGGGAGGCCTTGGCCCGATAGTATACATACAGGCCTATTATGTTTGTGTATTGAGTCTCGATTGGCATTGTTATAGATAGTAATGACCGATAATATTGAAATACTTTATACGTAGTTTTAAGTATATATAAGTCTAGTAATAAAACAACAACTTTTCCTTTCAATGTTTAGGCTACGCAGTAAAATTTCCTTTGTTATTTGTACGAAAAAATAGGTTTTCATTGATTATTTACACAACTGCAGCGCGAAGGAAGCGTTGTTATAGTTTTCGCAATATGGTACGCTTGGGATAGGAAATGCCGGAACAAACTCCATAACAACACGATTAGGTACCAATTTTGTAAGAGTAAATAGGTACCTATATACAACGAGGGTACTTAGTTCATTATACGATGGCTGTACTTTTGGCTATGGGAAAAATAATGAATTTTACGACGGAAAATTCTACTTCATATTAACTCAGAATTATGGTGTGAATCATCCTATTCAGTATTCGTTACGATGTCACTAACACTCTGTACAATGTTCTCAAAGGTACTGCTAAATGAGTAAACGTGAACTTACCTCATAATACGTGACATTTGATTTGTTTTTTTCGGCAGGCTTGGCAAGGATGGAGCCGTAGGGGTCGGCGCCGACGATGATACACTCGGGGCACTCCTTCTTGATTTTGGAGGAGGTGCCGGAGATGGTGCCGCTGGTGCCGGCGCCCATCACCACCATGTCCACCTTGCCGTCCGTCGCCCACAGGATCTCTTCCGCCGTCCCGTCGTAGTGCGCCAACGGGTTGTGAGGGTTGTTGTACTGGGTTGGGGAACAATCACATTTATATTTAGAGCAACAATCTAGTCAAATGTGATAACTACTTTTTATGAAATAATACTTTGAAAATACAAAAGAATTACGTCGCCAATAAAGCCAGTTGCCAGTTGTCAAACGTCGAACTGTTTGTTTTGTTGGGTGATTAATTCGTAAATAAGTCGAATAGAAAAATGGGATTGGAATTTGAACATTTTAGCTTATTTATTTATTATGGTGCAGCAGCAGTACATACACAAACACACAAAATAAAATATACATAGGAAAAGTTATCACATTATATGTTGTAATTTTTTTGTAATTATAAAATTAGAAAATCCGATTCAAGGGGGTGGCGTACCAGAAATATGCAAGTGTCTAAATATAGTTGATCCGTAGATAATGGTAGCATATTGACGACATCTTTACGACGGCAAGACAAATTCCAAAAGAAATGAATGTTAACGATGAGCTACATAGGTAGGCGTAGGTACATATCGCATTCAGAATCGCAAAAAGAGAAGCTTCTTGTAGTCAGTAAAAGCTAATGAGCATAATCGTAATCGTATAAGAATCATCTGTGTTTAATAGAACATGTGATCCTACACGTGTCGATCGCTGCCGTTGCTTATCAGTTAATAAGCATACATTCTTGTAGCAAGGCGGAGTACATTGCCATCTAGCATGCTTTGGAGCAGAGAAAATATTTAGATTAGGCTACAACAGCTGATTGTGCGATTACGCTGGAATACGATTAAAATGTATGGGATTGACATGGACGAATCTTGTGACGTTTCATAAGCTAATATATCCTTCCTGAGTCTCCTTCCAAGCCTACACAAGATGTTAGTGACATCGTAACGAATACTTAGGGGGATTATTCAGACCATGATTGTGAATTGATATCAAGTAGAATTTCCTGTCGGAAAATTAATGTAAATTTTAGTGCTTTTTTATTTTCAGTTCCTTACTTTGCGATAGAAAAATCCATTTGATATAAACTCAGAATCGACCCTCAAAGTTTCCGTTACGATGTCACTCCTGTACAGAGAAGTATGGACAAAAGGGAGAGAGGCTTTTGCCCTGCTGCAGTAGTGTAGGCTAATAATAGTACCAGTCTTATAAGTACATAATATTTTTTCTACGTATCCTATGCCGATAAATACATAGAAAAGCTCTTTGTCTTGGCCCTAGTTAAAATTTAATGGGACTTGGTAATTGTGTATAGGTTACTGCTGAACTTGTTAATTTAACGACATTCCCTACTAGGGGTCGTAAACTATTTTACGATTAGAAGCAAGCATTTAAATCTTCATTGTTCGTCCCCACTCGAGATTGATGGTGGAAAATACATTAATGTTCATTGATATACGACATATAGAAGAAGGTTTCTAGAAAAGAGTAATGATAGCTTTGATTGTTCGCCTATAGGTACGGTTTGCATCGTAGTACGTTATTAACTCAGTAGCAACACAAATGGGTATATATGCAGCAAGAAAGTCATTAATGTTTGAAAGGATTCTGTTGCTAGTTTCTCATGTTATGCAATGAAACATTAATTCTTAAATAACGTAATGTTGTAGCTGTAGAATTATTTATTTTTGTTACTATAGGGTTCCAAATGCAGCCGGCATTATTAGAGTGAAAAACTAAATCTATCGTGCTATTTAATTAAACTGCTGGGAATGTTTGGGAATAAATAACATAGGTAAGTAAACAGTTTATAGGTGTCCAACGTATATGCACGTGTAGGTACGTGCGTATGCGTTGGCCAGCTGTGTACAGGTCTCTCCTCAATCAAGTGGAGGCGGAATCGGAGTGATCAGGGAATTAACGAGTAATAAATGTCCTACCTGATCCAATATGACGCTTCCTTTGATCTCCTGACTCAGCCTCTTGGCGACCTGTATGTTGCTTTCAGGGTCGTCAGAGTGCACGTCTGTGGGCGTCTTCACTACCTCCGCGCCAAGAGCCAGAATCGTGTTAACCTTCTCATCAGACATTTTGTCTGGGATCACTATTATGCACCTGTAGCCTGGTTGGGTCATAGAAAATCAAGGTCAGATCAGAAGTGAATACAACAGAAAGAACACTCAGTAAATACATGATCATTTTACCAACAAAACAGAGGTTGCTAAAGTAGGTTGAGCTTGTATCTTGGAAAATATAGGAGATTAGCCATGTCAATTGAAATAAACTAAATCAATTGTTTTTAGTATTAATGAAAATTCCGCCTATTGAAATCTCAAAATGACTGTTTCTATGGCATAAAATTTACATTAAAAATATTGGCTTACCTTTGACGGCAGCAGTCATAGCGAGTCCTATGCCAGTATTCCCTGAAGTTGGTTCAATAAGTGTGGTCACACCAGGTTTTATCCGTCCGGCCTTTTCAGCTTCCAACACCATTCGGTACGCAATACGGTCCTTTATAGATCCACCAGGATTCTCATACTCCAGTTTTGCATCTGAAAGTATCTTATTATTTAGATTTTATTTTCTTTCCTAATATAGGGACTTAGTCGGTAGGTATTATAGCTTGATATTACAGCTTGTTTGAGTTTTTATTTTAAATTACTATATGAATATCAAAAAATTTTTTAATTATGTGTCAGGTACCTAATGAACTTATTATGTATAAAATTAAATTAAAACCTAAGTTATTTTATTATTTAAAAAAATAGTTATTTAAACTTACAAATATCACATTTTATTCCCTCGGCCTGGGGAATCTTATTCAGCTTAATTAAAGGAGTAATACCAATCAAATCCAGAATACTGTCCAGGGTTTTTTTTCTCACGTCGAACCTAAAGATATAATAATACATATTAATTTTCACCCTTTATCAATCGAGAATAAATTACATGCTGTAACAATTATTAAATGTTTCTTTCTTCCTATAAAGGAAAAAAGTTGGTTAATAAATTAAGCAGCTTGGAGCCTGCTGCTCCAATGACTTTAAAAATTATTGATTCTTGTACACGCCGCAAACATTGTACAGCAAAATATAAACTGGTTTGTTTAGAAAATTCTACTGCATTTACTTGAACTACCTATAGGTTAACATGTTTGTAAATAAGTTACCATTTCATGATTTTACATGAGTTATTCACAATACTGCTACGATGGTATTTAAGTGATTGCAAGAGCAGCTTTTATTTAGAATGCAAAAGAACCAGCATGTTTTATGAAAACGGCGCATGGGATGAATAGATCTATAAACGAGACTAAGAGCATTGACCTAAAAATAAACCACAACTTCCCTAGGGAGGCCACATGATTGCAAATTACTTATAAAAGTTACCTAAGGTATATCCTTCACAAACAAGTAGAAATCGGAAAGTATCTGAAGTTTTAACTTACGGTTTTTTATATTCGTGAGGCATACTCTCGAGGTGGAAATAGGGTGCTCCATTTCTTGGCTCACTGTTTGGGGCCGCCTTGTGGCCATTAACATCCACGTGGTTAGACATTTTGTTAGTTTTCTAAAAATGAGAAAAGTTTTATTACGACGACGTGCGGTCGATTAACACCACGTTTATTCTGTGATAAAAATTAAACCCGCAAGACACTAGTTATTTTTATTCACAAAGTTTTGAAATAACAAGTGAAAATAAAACGTTATTAATTCAGAACGCTTACTATAAAAAAAAATATTGGGACCAAAACTTTAACAAACACGACCACACTCGTCGCGAACGAAAAGACGACTGAATGAGTGATGATAAAAACGTCAAGCAAGACAAAAGCAAGACGAACGAACGAATGAGGAAGTATTATTTAATTTACCACTTTTGGAATGATTGAATGAAAACAATCTGCATTTGAAAAGGGACCGGTCTGAGAGGACCGGTGTTACCCAGAAGGCGGGTGTTTTTTTTAATTTATTTTGTTTTGTTGTATTAATAAACGCTCACTAAAAGGATCGGGTGGTGTAAACATTGATATATCGGGAGGGCGGGGCCACGATAACGCCATACATTTTAAATTTACATTGCTCGATGAATCGCGTAATGTAATCTTAAAGGCAAAGAATATACAATAATGCTTGTTGCACACAAAGCCGGGAAAGTGGGACAAGCCAAACAGGCCGTAGTGCGGGATAATAAAAGCCCACGCGTCGGCCCGGTTGCTCCGGGCCTCTGTATGTGCATCAAGCAGCTTGATTCCAGATTACTTAACTGAAAAACTGAGCAAGTGGAAAGTAGAATGATAGGATCGTGTCTTCTGCAGGGGAAATAAGTAAATTATAGAAACAACGATATATTGAATTGGCACACGCAGCGCCTTTGGTTGTGAAATTTGAAGTTCAATTAATGGAGTTTTGCTGTTTTTATATCGAACAGACGACATACGGTTCATTTCTATAGAACAATGTCAGTTTGTAATAGCAATTTGTTTCCTATAGGTTCATAAAACTGCGATTTTATGTTTGTCACACTCATCTCTTTAGATATTAATGTTTATTGATCAAGGTTGCGTTGCTGCCATTACATTACATCGTTATGCATGAGCACTTTTAATATTATATTACAATATAATGTATTTATTTGCTTAAAACATGGTATTATTTGGGTGGGACTCTCCTAAATTATATATTTTCTTTGACGTGATTTATGGTAGATTTGCCGCATATGGTATTCATTACTTGGCCGGACCTAAATTATTAGCTACCCAACTAAAGAAAAAGATACAGAGCGAATAATTTGAGCAACCCTAAAATTATACCATGTTTATTTGAAGGTGCTCCCGGTGCTCTCCAACGGGTCGGAGCATTCGCCTGTAGGCCCTGTAGTAATGTAACATTTACGATTCGACTTTGAAAATTACGTTAATAACACTGCCTGCCTATAACTGACGAGCAATCGCGCCATAATGTAAAATATATAAGAGTACATTACATTACTGTCTCTCTGACTGACAAGTGACTATAATGCTTTAGTTATCCTCCCTACAGATGTACTTATGGCTCGAATCTGTAACATTACAGGTTACGCACTGTATCGATCTTTAACGTTACATAACAGGCGAAGGTTCGCTGTGAGGGAACACCTTAACAAGATAGGTATATGTATAAGCATGTGCCCACTTTAGAACCCTGTCGCACTAACATATTTGACATTTGAGACTTACGGTTTAATTTGTCAAAAATGTTAATGTGACATGGTTTCAGAGAGTACACAAATTAATACTCGTGACCGTACATCCCTACCTACGTATATAAACGTATGTTCATAATCCCTAACGGTGTGGGCAGAAGGACAAGTAATGTACGCCGTCTGTCCTGCATAGAAACGAAGAAAGAAATTAAAAAGTAAGTTGTTGTTTTTAAATATTTTTAATCAATGTTAGTCAACAATCTTAGCTTATGTTTAGTTTGTAAACTTAGGCACATAGAGATGAGTTTACGAGACCTGGAGAAAATAACAAGTACAAAATGATGACGTTATACAGATATCTCAACAAAATTACTTACTAAGTAAAAGACATCAACGTGCTCTAATTTAACACTTCAGATAATAATATTTTACACACACTTAAGTAGGTTATAGACATAGAGGTATGGATACAGTTACATTCCAATCTCGCAAATCTCATCGGATATTCGCTTATAAATTCACAAAGTATAACTCTATAACAATATTTACAATCGCGTCTCGATTGCCATTTCTAAGACAAGAAATGGGACAAGTCGCTGCTCTTCGACCCGAGTTTGTATCGCCATCCGACCGGAGTTAGTCGTTGAGATCAAACTAAAAGTTTATTGCCACGAAAACCTTAGAACAAATGGGAATTGCTAAACACGCAACCGGATTTAAGTCACCAATTAAAGTAAACTTTCTTCATAGGAACGAATATCATTCGGTTCTTTTAAGTTTAATCGTCTGGGCACTTTATTCACTGGCACAATTCACTTTTCTGCAGTCAACTTCAATTCAGGACGTCTTGTTTGCGTAGTTTTCGTAGAGCCAGTCCCAGAGGCGCACCCGGCGGGCTTCGGGCTCTGTCTTGAGGGTGAACTGCCCCGTAATGTCCAGGTACGTCACGCGTTTCGTGTCGTTCACTGGCAACCACTTTAGATCCACCTTCCCGTCTGTGTCTGGAGGTGTCGGGTTTCTAGAAACGAAAAAAAATAATATGTAAGCTACGTTTATGTATTTTGAAATGGCACCTACCTAGCATTTACATAGAACAGTAATGTAATTTTTTAGAATAAAAGAAAATTGCCTTGCTAAACAGTTCCATTCTAATATTCTTAGTTTAGATAACATGCATCTACCTATAGGGATGGACGAATGTAGTGCACACGAATAACTACTTTGCAACAACTGTTATTGCATATCTGAGCTTGCATCGCCAAAAAACCGGCGATATGAGTCAGTCATTAAATATTAATAATTACTATTGTTTCATTTCCGTTTATTGTTATTTTGGACACAGATAAAATCTATGACTTTCTATCATAAGTGATTGATTGACTGATAAACAATGAGGCCACCGAAAATTTCCTCTTCGTCTGTTACCAATTAGATTAGGATATCTTTAATCTATTAATCAAAATAAACAGTCTACAATTTGTTTTTAGTTATTCAATAAGTAGGTAAGTAAGTATAATAAATGTTAAAAATAATTGTAAAATATCTCATCACATCGAATAGAAGATAGATCTCTTTCTTCTACTCCGTGGATCATCATTACATTTTCCATATCTTTGACCTTAGTGGAGTAGAGTATTTTGGTTAATTTGTAGCTCTACATCTCTTCCTACTAATGTTAATACGAATGATTTAAGCAGATGCTTGCAGAGCCACGTTCTTGTTGGTGTATCATTATCCATGTTACTTTTTTAGTGAAAAATAGGGCAGTGGTTTCCCATTCCTTCCGCCCCTTCTTTTAAGATTGAAATACATATAATATGATGAAAATTGAAACAGTAGGTATACTAGATATTAATTTCGTCAGCAATCACCATAAATTTGGGGACAGACTTTCTGTTCGCGATGAACGCGAGCCATCAATTTTAACAGTTTGGCGGTCGCTTCGTAATTGGATAATACATCTTGTTAAGTAACAACATCATGAATGGCAATTTCACTATAAAATACGTTACAGAACTGCGGTGTCCTACATAAATATTTACATTTTCACGTGTAAGTAAATTAAAAACATGTTTTCAAAAAAGGGGTAGGCAAACTGCGTTCTTTACATGGCTGTGGGTGTTTTAATTGGGCGCGATATGAACCGCTTGTTAAAAATAATACAGGGTAGACAAGGTCACCTGTATCTACTTGGTCGACTGGAGTCACACCAAAGCTTTTTATGTAGGAGGTAAGTACCAGTAATCATTACTACTTACTGATGCAAGTTAGTAGTCGTTACATGAGGCATTTCAGGGGCCTTTGGCGGCTCAATAGTAACCCTGACACCAGGATTGATGGGGCTGGTAATCTACCTCACAAGCTAAATGATAGAAGAAGACCAATAATCATTTGAAAATACCCCCTCCGGTTGTTTGAGGGGAGGCCTGTGCCCAGGACGTATATAGGCTGTGTATAATCATTTGAAAAGTATTTTTTTGACGTGACTTATTGTAGATTTGCTGCATATATCATTAACTAACTATTTGGCCGGGCAATTGGGGAGCGCTCAGGGTCTCACTCGGTATATAACTTAAGACAACCGGCCTAGATGGACACGAATCTCGTCTCAGGCCGTCATCTGAGAGTATTATATTCGAAAGAATTATAATCGACTTAAGTGGGCCTATAGGGATATGAGCTGAATGAAATCGTCGCCAACGCTGGCGAGGTCTGGGTCCTGAAGTGTTGTTGTCGCGAGCTGATTGGCCTCTACGGCTAGCGTAATCAGATCGATCCTAAGATCGTAAGTAAAATTATAGAACACCACATGAAACTACTTAGTTAAATCAACATCATAGGCTTGGCAAATATGTACGTACCCAGTCTTAGCAAAGTTGGTCCACATGTCGACCATGCGTTTCGATACAGCTAATTCAGTGGAGTCATCGTCGAGTCTGTAGTTCAACCTGGAGAAGTAGAACAAGTATCCCATCTCGTCCCCGTGGCACGCCCCGGGGTGGTTGATGCCCAGCATGCGTTTGAACAGTCCCAGGGCTCCGTCGAAGGCGAACCGGTACAGGTATGTAGGGCTGGTCCGGTTGGTCTGGGCTTGCAGCCTGAGCGTCTCTAGTATTGGCCGCAGGAACATCACATCCGTGAACAACTGCAAATTTAAAATAAAGTATTTAGACTTTTAAACATACGCTCACGACTATTCCCAATTAGGGTAGTCAGAGATACATCCATGGCAAGATGAACTAAGTACCCACATCTCACCGAGGCTTCGGCTTTAGAGCTTTAGACCAACGTGATAAGGTGGTAAGACGTATCGTCGTCTATAATGGTCGAGCCAACTGTGTTAGTGAAAACTGCATTTAAGATAAATTAATACCTAATTGCAACTTTCGCAAAGGCCGGTCATAGGATGGGTGACCACAAAAAAAAAAGTTTTCATCTCGAGCTCCTCCGTGCTTCGGAAGGCACGTTAAGCCGTTGGTCCCGGCTGCATTAGCAGTCGTTAATAACCACCAATCCGCACTGGGCCCGCGTGGTGGTTTAAAGCCCGTTCTCCCTATCCATCCATAGGGAAGGCCCGTGCCCCAGCAGTGGGGACGTTAATGGGCTGATGATGAATACCTAATTGATGGAAGTCAGTACCGGGGTTCCCCGTTTGAGAAGTAAGCCGATGAACCACAACACCACAGTGTTTACTTAGTGTTTACTTTTTGTCCATATTAAATAGGTCGGCATGCATACTATGACGCGAGACAGCGTTAAAGGTGGGCAGAATCGACGTTGGGGAGAGACAACTTTATTATAAAGGGATAATAAACATAAGGATACGTATCCTATTGAAGAATACACTTAAATCATAATGTGAATTATACGGTCGATGAAGATATTCACCAAATACTTGTCACGGTTATTATTAACCCTTATGGCTCACGCATTATTATGTTCGTATGACGAAAGGGGATTTCTTCTTATCACTAGAACTGTAGCAACTAGCAAATATAAAACTATTATCGGCTTTTGTTGTTAGCACACGTTTTGCGTGCGTTCATTCTGACGTTTCATTCTGATTGATTAATTATTTTTTTATGACGAGTCTTTTCATTAGTGAAGACGTGATCTAAGTTCTTTTATCTCAGAAAAGCAGTAAAATCCGTGATAGCCCTAATCGGAAAACGCGTGACTTATAATCGTAGTGTCATAGGTACGAATCCCGTCAACCAAAACCACTGAATCCGACTTTGTTAGTTTGAATTTATGTTTGGAAACCCCCCTATTACATGGGATTTAAACATATCTGGCGAGGAGTAGGTGTATATTTATACTTCATGTCTGCCTACCCCTTTGGGAATACAGGCGTGATGCTGTGTTATGTTATGTTGTTAAAAATTTTTAACAAAAAAAAAACCGACTTCAAACGCAAAACTAAAAAGCAATAAATAAATTTACTTCGCACAAAGTAATTAGTACGTATTTTCAATTAGTTAATTATTTTATAAATCTGAAGCCGGTGCCAAGGAAATGCTACAACGAAGTACCGATTCATATATTTTTCAATACTGATTGTTTTGTAATTTTTTGTTTGACATTGTTTTGTAATTGCTTTGATATAGGTATTAAACAATATTGTGTGTACATAGTAATTTGATATTGTAGTAGGGTTGTTGTAGCATTTACTTGGCACCGACTTCAGAATTATAAATTAATTAACTAATTGAAAATACGTACTAATTACTTTGTGCGAAGTAAATTTATTTATTGCTTTTTAGTTTTGCGTTTGAAGTCGGTTTTTTTTTTGTTAAAAATTTTATTTTATTTTACGATTTTAAGTGATGGTTAGACCGAGCAAGGATGCAGACAGACAGATTTTCTGATTTATATTCATATATAATAATATAATATATTATTAGTAGTGATCACAATTATTATTGATGAACATGTTTACACACACACACTCACACACGCGCTAACGCACACGAGCACACGCGCACGTACACACGCACACACACAGACACACGCACACACACACACACACACACACACACACACGCACACACACACACACACATGTGTATGTGTACATACACACATGTGGTTGTCAGTGGAAGCTGCTATCATACACACTCACGCATACATATAGATACAGTAGATTTCGCGTGGTTCGCTCGCTGCTAAAGCAGCTCGCGTGTCCTGTTTATTCGAAACTGTCCCTCTTCGTATGGCGGCCATCTTGTTTTTCCGCCATTTTGTTTTATTTCACCGGCGACAGAATTTGACCAAGATTTAAATGGGTGTCGTGGAAACAAACAAAATCCAGGTGCAATAGGTTTGCCAGACCGTAGGATGTCTCCCTGATTGGGAGCAGTTTTCAAAGATGACGTTCCGATCACACCCCTATACATCATTTTTACCCCCAAGACATTTTCTGGAAAAACAAAATTTTGTATGGCGGCCATCTTGTTTTTTCGCCATTTTGTATTTTTTTCACCGGCCATTAAATTCGACCAAGATTTAAATAGGTTTCGTGAAAGAAAAATTGGTTCAGGTGTGATAGTTTCGCCAGGCCGTAGGGTGTCACCCTGATGCGGAGCAGTTTTCGAAAATCGGGAAGTATTTCCATACTTAACATGACGATCCGATCACAACCCCGATATATATTTTATATCCCGAGACATTTTCTGAAAAAACAAAATTGTGTATGGCGGCCATCTTGTTTTTCCGCCATTTTGTTTTTTTTTTTTACGCGCTATGGAATTTGACCAAGATTTAAATAAGTGCTCTGAAAGAAATATTGGTTCACGTGCGATAGTTTTGCCAGGCCGTAGAGTATCTCTCTGATGCGGAGCAGTTTTTGGTGACCAGAAAGTATTTCCGTACTCTACATGACGTTTTGAGTAAGCGCCCCATACATTATTTTTACCCAAACGGGCTTCTTCCAAAATCGACAAAATTTTGTATGGCGGCCATCTTTTTTTTCCGCCATTTTGTTTTTTTGCACCGGCGATTGAATTTGATCAAGATTTAAATACGTTTCGTGAAAGAAAAATTGCTCCAGGTTGTATAGTTTTGCCAGGCCATAGGGTATCTCCCTGATGCTGACCAGTTTTCGAAGGTCGGGAAGTTTTTCCGAAGCCTAAAGATCGATCCGATCAATATGACTTTACAAACGCACTAGTCGCTCCTATGATTTTTGAAAATTCCCCTCGATTTCTCTGGTCTTCCATCATCAGATCCTGACTTCCTTGACATGGGACCCCCTTGGGTATATCTCCTTTCAAACAAAAAAAGAATTATCAAAATCGGTTCATATACGACGAAGATATGCCCGAACAAACATAAAAAAAAAAAAAAAAAAAAATATACGGTCGAATTGAGAACCTCCTCCTTTTTTGAAGTCGGTAAAAAGTAGTGAAAGATTCTTAGAGTATTAGGGCACTATGGTATTTACACAGTCGGGAGAGGGACAAGCGGGCCAGGGCGCAGGAATTTGTTTGTAAATGCATATAAAATCGTGTGTGTGCAAGCATTTATCATTCATTATCATCATTATCATTGGCCATAACATCTTGACAGAAGATGGTAACAATGGCTGTGTAGTTGCTGCAAGTACCACTTATAAAAACTCTTCTGATTATAATAAGTTTGGTATTTACATCAATCAAGCTGTCAATGTTCCTCATGTCGACGGGCCGCTGCTGGAAGTAGAAGGCGCGGATGTGGTCTGCGATGCTGCGTGTGCGCACCTCGTCGCCAGCCTGCAGCTCCGGCGGGACCACGCGCCGGAACTCGCGGTCCAGCTCGCTCAGCAGCTTCGGGTAGCGTTGGAGTCCTGGAGGCAGACATTTAAATATTATTTGACCTATGCAATCCAGTTTTTTTCTTCGTCTATCGTGTGGGTTATCAATGTGGATTATAGGTCATCAACCCTGGTGTCAGTTATTATTAAGCCGCCAAAGGCCCCTGACACTTGTACGTAGATTTATCTCGGATGATATTATATACGTAGCAATATTTCAAACGATATCTTTGTAGTTTCGTATCCGTAGGCTTACCTAGCTAACCTTCGCTACCCAACGTATCTGGCAGTGCGGGAGTGTTTCGGGCTCGTTTTTTTTTAGCACAAATTAGCACAGTTTCACAAAAACTTCCGCTTCCCGGCCCACAACCCTCGCAGTACCAACTAAGTGTTGCGAAGGCGAATCCATTCAAGAAAAAAATGACTAATATCAAGACGTTCCAAAAATAAAAAAATATCCTTAGTTTTATTTTTGGAACACCTGTATAGTTTGTATCACTACGTATATAATTCTACAGCTTCGTAACCAGAAGTGTATATTTATGGTCGTTATTAATGAAACTACGGTGTTACAGAGTTTCTATGAAGTAATCTGTGGTTTAAGTGTTACTTGGCTCTGCTTAGGTAGGTATTGATAAACTTTATTGCTACAGTCAATCATTTTATTATTCCTAAAGATTACTTTGGAGTCCAGTCATAAGCAATAATCATGTAGGTGCCCACTTTAGAACCCTGTCGCATTAACATATTTGATAATTTGTGAGCCTAACAGTTTATTGGTCCAAAAAATTATTGTGACATGGTATAAACATGGTACTAAAGTATATACATGCTTGTGATCGTAGATCTAAGTAGGTACATAGTCTTATCTTCCCCAAGTTCGCCCATTTTAGAAGTCATATTAAAACTGCTATTTGTCCGTCAATCCTTTTTATTCCCAATATCCCATAGGTATAGGTTCTCCTGAATCCTTCTTGGTGTAGGCGTAGCTAGCAAGGAAGGCTACATCACAGATTAAAAAACATTAATTTACTTAGTTAAATAAAGTTAGTTCTCATTGTTGATCTTTGGACATGGATTAATAGGTAACACGGATTAGGCGGAATGAGGTAAGTACATCGATAACCGGGTAATCAATCAATCAGTCAATAGCTGAAGGAAAATATCACTTTAAAACAGTAAATAGGCTCTTATCACCAGCCCAGAGGTAGGATTACCTACTTTACGAAGTTATCGCCATGTTCACAAAAATACTTATTATGTTTATTTTTACTCAAATCGCTTGCTCTTTATACCATGTAACGAGATTACCCAGAAGACTACAAGAGCTAAGCTAGTTTTGTCTATATGTAAAATTCGCGGATTTATCACGTTTTACCGGATGAGAACCCTCAGCGCTTCCCATTTGTGCGGACAAAAGAATAGTATCCGAGGCAAATCAAGAAGTCACGTAAAAAATGGGAATCAGCACCTAGTGGTATTAGCACGTGCTCAATCTCCAAAATTAGCGACACTGTTGTAATGTATCGGTCACGGTCATGCTTGATGTCTCATTATTTTTTTACCGCTTGTCGTTCCTTTTTCTTACCTGTCTTTACCTTAGAGGTAGATTGACAGTTAAAAAGAACAGAATATACATTCTGTCTAGTTATTCTGTTAGCTCAGGAAAAAAAACACTCGAGTAAATATGCATCAACTTAATTAGGTACACGCTCAGAGTCCCCATTTTACTTGCAATACATGTACTTATACCTACCTAATAAATCTCACGCGAGAACTCCATACAACACGCCACTAAAGCAAGAATGTAGGCCTGCCCCGAAATTATTTACAAACAAATTAAAATTACTTACTCAACACTGCGTCCGCTGCTATGGGCTATGCTGTGACTCAGCGTAGAATTTATTTTCGACGAAATTTGAAGCGGATCTACACTCGTTGGAGGGTGATTCTTTAAGATGAAATTGTTAGCTGATGTCTTGGGCAGAGGTTTTTAATTAAATTTTATAACAATTTTACAAAATATAAAAGTATAATCGGGTCAAAGCGCGAGGTTTTGTCAGTTTCATACAAAATACCGCCCCTGGACCTGTTGTACGGTATTCCCGGTTATGTTTAAGCAAGCATTAAGTATAATGATATTATATGAAAAGTGCTTAGAACAAAAGAAAAGTCGGCCAGATAAATAACCGAACAATTTTATCTTAAAAGGATTAACCTCGAATAGTAGCTCGGAGTTCGCACTCGTTTGGCACACAGTTGCGAAACATCCAAACAGCCTACGATGGTTCTAGACGTTGCCTACATTGCCTAATAAAATTCTTCTCTATTGACCCGACGTCCATCGATTTCTTTATAGTGGTTATATTCCATTGCGAAATGACTTACAGAATTATTTTTGAATGGCAGATATACGCAGTCATTATAGGTAACTTAGTTTATTCGGAGATCCGCTTACGTGACCTAACGTTTTAAACGGGTCCAGAGAAGCAACTAATCTGACCTTCCAAGGACCTAAATAACTAGGAACTTAGATGTGCAAACAGAATATAGCCAATTCACTACGTTTTACGAAACGCGGAATCGCCTACCTTTACTTATTATTTTTCGATAAGTACGCAATTTTCATAAGTAATTATTGCTCACAACTTCACAAGTAAATACCTAGGTAAGTAACAAATATTTATTTATTTAAGTATTTGTTAAAAATCAATGATTATATTATTATTATTATATTGTTTCATTCTCAATTATATTTTTCAACCACATTATTTTTAACAATTTATTGTTAATGTGGTTAAAAATATCATATTACTTACTTATCAAATGGTTGTTATCATATCTATGTTAAGACTGCACCCCAACCCCAAGTGTGGCCACAATGTAAATAGGTATTTGATAGTATTTGATTAGCGTCAAAATGCCGTGACCAATTGCATATTGTTAAATATAGTATTGTTTGGTACCTAAACTAAAAAAATGTAGTACCTTTCTTATTCAAAAGATATACACGTTAAACTGCGGTCCCGCCATCTTCACGTAAGTACTTAACAGTTTTCTTTTAATTAGGTTACTTTACTACTCGTAATAATCACAGCTCACAATCTTTGCCCTTATTTGATAACATTGATTGATAACTTTTTGTAATTATCAGAGTCAGCATGAATAATTGATTTCTAATTATTTATTCGTTCAATCACATAAGTACTTACTTTTATTATTATGTAAGGTCTAGCGGAAACGGCGCCGGCGCATTCATATAGTTCGTTCGTAAGTATAACACCGTTTCAGACAAGTTTTTTTTTTTTGACGTGACTTATTGTAGATTTGCCGCAGATGGCATTAACTACTTGGCCGGACAAATTTCAGACAAGTATATTGCCCACATTTACATAACAAATAACATAATGCGATTAAGTATATCTAGTTTGTGCCAGTTTCTTAATATTATAATTATATTTTGATGACCACTCGGCTCTCGGCCAATCTTTTTGTTAATACTTATTTACTTAAGTATTTTTTGTTCGATTTATAGTTATGTTGTAGATACAATGTTTCGTATAAAACACAGGTTCACGCCTGGATTCCCGAAGAGGTAGGCATTACTCCTCGTATGCTTAGTATAGAGGGTGTTAGTGACATCGTAACGAATACTGAGAGGAATGATTCAGACCATGATTCTGAGCTAATATCAAATGGAATTTTCCGTCCTGTTATACATCCACAAAATGAAAAAAATGTTTCGCAAAGTAAGGTTATTGTTTTTCTGTAAGTGTGTGCGATACACAGTTATTGAATTGTATTGTTATTTTATTAAGACGGCCCCGATTCCTGCAGACACCTCCTAAATTTTATTTGAAGTTATACCCGTCGTTTTCTTATCTCACGACCCACACAAAAGAAGAAACAGGTTCTGGAAAGTCGAAATGAAGTAGAAATTGTTTGCTTTTCTGTTACATAGCGCGACATACGTATGTATAAATCAATATGTCAAATTAGTTAGCAGTATATATTTAGTCACACTTGTGACTCGCGAAACATCCGTAAATAGATCCGTAACCGTAACTAGGTGTATTACACATATTTTCACATATTATCTAACATTACGTTTTCACCCAAGACAGTATACATTATATATTACCTATTTAACCAGGTCAGTTTTGTATTGTAGCGTGTTGGCCGGTCCTTTTGGTTATAAAATCATACGACGACTTCAATGTAATTAATATCTTTTATTAATATAAACAACACAAGGTAAGTACAATGAGACGACCAAAGAGAATGACATAGACAATAGCGACAGCTGTAGTGATGTGCGTAACTAATAGTGACGTATACAACATCCCCCTTATCAGAAAGAAGTAAAATGATTACAATTTTACAGCTTGACTTGACTTAACACTATAGTTTAACAGTAGCTTATTGACCAGCTAAGACAGACAATTTGTAATTACAATTAAGACACAATATGTTTAACTTAGTCTATACTATTACTAATACTAGACAGCTAAATTTACAGACAGTCCTTCACAGTCATAACAAATATATATATGTATATTTTTTATAAATCTAACTGTCTTGGTGGTCTTATGACTCTTCCACTCCGAGTGCGCATTTGAACCGGGGTAGTATGCTCTTCAATAGACGGAGCTACTGTATGTGACACAGGAGACGTTCTGACATTTGGACTCTTTTGTGACCCTTCAGAAAATTCCATTTGTGGTATCTGTGGTGGCTTCAAAATATGCTGTCTATTTCTTCTTCCTATAAATCCATCAGACCCTTCAATTGTATAGGACCTAGGCTGATCGCATTTAAACTTGACGTTGCCTGTAGTCCATAGCGAATCTGGCATTTTCTTAAAATAGACTTTATCTCCTTCTTTTAGTTCTGGCAATACTTTAGTCTTTCTGTCGTAATAATCTTTCATTTTCTTCTTATTTTCTTCCTTTGTCTTGACATAATCTTGAAATTTGATTGTTTTAGGTTTTAAGTTATTTGTGACTGTAGGCAATTGTGTTCTCAGCGAACGTGACATTAACAGTTGTGCTGGAGATGGTAGATTTCCTCTAGGTGTATTCCTGAATTGAAGCAAAGCAAGATATGGGTCTGTTCCTGATTCGTCTGACTTAGTAAGAAAACGTTTACATATCTTGACTGCTGACTCTACCAATCCATTTGACCTTGGTATGTATGGACTTGACGTGTTATGGTGTATTCCCCATTCAAAAATAAAATTCTTAAATTCTGCAGAGTTAAATGGTGGACCATTGTCTGAGAATAACTCTACTGGTATCCCATGTCGACTGAAGATACTTTTAAGACAAACAATTACTGTTTTGGCGTTAGTACTTGCCACTGACATCAGTTCAATATAATTCGAGTAATAATCTTGGACGACTATGAATTTTTTAGACTTATAATCCATGAAATCAACACCAACTTTTTCCCATGGAAGCAATGAGACATCATGTGGAAGAAGCGGTTCAGGAGCATTTGAGCTTCTATGTGACAAGCAAGTATGACATGACTCGACAAGATTTTTTATATCTGTTGACATGAATGGCCAAAATACATGACCTCTGACAAACGCTTTAGACCTTTCAATTCCTAGATGACCACTGTGTATTATTTTCAAGATATCTGGCCTTAATTTTTTAGGTATGACTATACTGTTACTTCTGAAGATTAGATCATTTTCTGTATGTAGATCAAATCTATATTGCCAATATTCCTGTACATCTTTGTGAACTTGAGCTTTACTCGACGGCCATCCTTCTTTACAGTATTTTTTCAAAATCTGTAGACTTTCATCTTCATTAGTGCCTTTGATTAGCCATTGTAGACGTTCTGGAGAGACAGGTAATGACTTAATAAGTAAATTGACGTGCACAACCACATCATCATCTAATTCATCTGTGCTTGTTTCTGACAGTGGTGCTCTAGACAATGTATCAGCAATATACATGTGACTGCCTTTCTTGTAGACTACATTTAGACTATATGACTGTATTTTCAACATCATCCTCTGTAGACGTGTTGGGACTTCGACTAAAGGCTTTTTAAATAATGTTATTAACGGAGCATGATCTGTTTCGACCATTACAGTTTGTCCATATATAAATTGGTGGAACTTGACGCAGGCAAAGACTATTGCATATAGTTCCTTCTCTATTTGAGCCATTCTTTGCTGTGACTCCGTTAAGGTTTTTGACGCATAATAGACAGGATGTTGATTTTGTAACAACACTGCTCCGACAGCACAGCTACTAGCATCACTTTGTATGACAATAGGATCATTGACATTAAAATGTGACAAGACTGGGACCTGACATATTAATTGTTTTAGACGACAAAATGTTGCTTCATGATTAGCATTCCACTGCCAATCAGTAGACTTCTTTAGTAACTGACGTAGAATTTCTGTCTCACATGCCATATTTTTAATAAAAGGACTTAAGTAATTAAGCATGCCTAGAAATCGTTGTAAATCTTTTAGACAAGTAGGAGACGGCATCTCTTGGATTGCTCTGACTTTATCCGGATCGACTGTGATTCCGACTGCTGAAAATATATGACCCAGGTATTTAATACTCTCCTTGGCAAATGAACATTTTTCTTTATTAAATTTGACATTGTATTCCTTGGCTCTGTTGAATACCATATTAAGGCGTTCATTATGCTCTTGTAGTGTTTGTCCACTGACTAAAATATCATCGCTGTATACTGCCACTCCTGGTATGTCACCAAATATTTCTGTCATTATTCTATGAAAGTACTCAGGGGCACAGTTGACTCCATATGGAAGACGTTTGAAGCGATAACGACCAAATGGCGTATTAAATGTTGTGAGGTAAGAACTCTTCTCACTCAATTTACACATCCAAAATCCACTACTGGCATCTAAAGTTGAGTAGAATTTTGCACCAGCGACCTTGGCGCGAACCATGTCTACGGACGGAATAGGATAATGAGTTCTGTTAATCGCCTGATTTAGATTACGGGGGTCTAGACATACCCGTAATTGACCATTCTTCTTTTCGACTAAAATCAAAGAACTCACCCACTCAGTTGGCTCTGTGACCTTGACAATGACATCCATGTTTTCCATTTTCTCCAATTCTTCTTGAAGCCTTTGATGTAGAGCGAATGGTACCTTCCTTGGTGCATCGACTTTTGGCTTGACATCAGGATTTGTACTTATGACACACTCACCAGGAAGACATCCAAGACCGGTAAAAACAGAATTATTATATTCAATTAGTTTAGACAAATTTATATCTTGTGACTGACTTGACTGTGACTGACTTGACTGTGACTGACTTGACTGTACTGACTGACTTTTCATGGCTTCAGGACAAATTACATGACATGACTTTGACTCGTTTTGATTTGTTTCAAATGACAATTGACTATCATTATTTTCTGACATGTGACTATTTGTAGACTCGACACAAAAAACTCTTTTTATTAATCCAATTTCTGAGCAAGTAATTTTACCTAACACAGTTGGAGAATTCACATTTGCAATAACAAAATTAATTTGTTTTGTCATGTAGGTGCCATTCAATTGTAATTTACATTGTAAATTTTGTTGACCTAGTACTTCTAGACTATTACCAGTGTATGACTTAATTTTAATATCAGTTTTAGACAATACCTTTTTGATATTAAGTGAATCATAGACGTTTTTTGACATTATGTTGACATCACTGCCTGTATCAATAATACAATTCACTTGTGACTTATTTATGTTTATATTTATTGTCCACTCACTTGACGATGACGACTGTATATGACCAATGAATAAATCTTGTTTTTCTGACTGTACCTGATGGGTGTTGTTATCTGACTCGACATACTTGACTGACTTCGACTTGGACCGACAACATACTGCAAAATGACCGACTTTATTGCAATTTCTGCAGACTTGAGACAATGCTGGACACTTGTGACGATGGACTTGATTACATTTTGTACAGACTTCCTTTTTTGACTGTTGTTGTTGACTTTTATTTCTTGTATTTGACTTAGACCTTGACTGAGTTTTATTATACATGACTGAACTTTGTTCTGCTGTCAATGCATCTGTCTGATGTCTTGAAGCTAGCATGGCTTTTGCCACTTCTAAGGCCTTGTCAAGATCTAGCTTGTCTTCAAGCAAAAGTCTTTCTCGGATATAGTTGTACTTTTGATGCATGTTGCATATGAACATTATTTTGACAAGACGTTCCTGCAGTTTTCCTAGCTCGCAGTTTTGAGACCTTAGTTTTAGTGCACATGCAAAATCATCCAGCGACTCGTTTTCACTTTGTTTATATGTGAAAAAATTGTGACATTCATAAGTTAGGTTAGCTTTTGGGGCAAAATGATTTTGAAACAACTCGATGAGCTCGTCGTATTTAACTTTGTCTTCGTCTTTTCCGAACGTGTTAAATACATCCACACCTTTTTCCCCAATGACATGTAAAAATAAAGCTACCTTTCTGCCATCGCTTTCTTCATCCATGCCGGACGCGCGCATGTAAAATTTGAAGGATTGCACCCATTTCTTCCATTGTTGTGCTAAATTACCAGTCATCAACATGGGCTGCGGACATGACATTCCCGATAATTTCTTGGGTTTTTGATCTTCCGACATGTTTGTTAGCGGCGAGGCGGCGACGTGTTGACATTACTTATTTCACGACGATGTGAATCCAGTTCACTTACACTTCTGACACCATGTATTGTAGCGTGTTGGCCGGTCCTTTTGGTTATAAAATCATACGACGACTTCAATGTAATTAATATCTTTTATTAATATAAACAACACAAGGTAAGTACAATGAGACGACCAAAGAGAATGACATAGACAATAGCGACAGCTGTAGTGATGTGCGTAACTAATAGTGACGTATACAACAAGTTTCTCTACTTTGTTACCTATTTGAGACTAAATATTATTACTTCCAGATATGTCGCGTCTATGTTTGTAGCAGATGAGGCAATGATTTCTAAGTCATCATCATCATCAATTTAAGAGCCACTCTCTTGTCGGTGCACCATTTTCCGCAAAACTCTCTCTGATTTCTAAGTATTTGTTGTTAAATTTGTTTCGTGCTTATTTGTCTGCTTTTAAGCAGTTGTTAAAGTACCTCCTGTAACAACTTAACCCCATACCAATAAACATAGATTCATATAAACCAGAAACTAGATCGTCCTTCCTATTCTACCATCTTGAGGTTAAATATTTCTGACGGTTAAAACATACTTTATTATAATTTCAACTACTTATTTACCTTTTAAAACACGGACTCTATAATACTTACTTAACCACATAAATCAAAGACACGTAAAGGAATTTAAGAGGTATTACCTAAGTAAATTGGTCAGCGATTTGCTAGAGCACTTTATTTACGAAAATTTAAGGGTTGGCTAATTCCAGTAGAGTTGCCTAATTGAGAATATTTTCTTGAACGACCGGTGAGAGGAACGGAAATTCTTGCAGAAAAGTGCAGTTTGATCTGGGGTGTATAAACTGTATTACAAGGTGAACGTGGTGTCATTAGTTCTACAAGGGCTAGTGAACTTAAAACGCATATAGTCACTTAGAGCTTCAACCTTTCAAGATAGCGAAAATAATATTTTTATTTCGTGATTATAACTTACTAGCAAAACAACAAAGACAGTACAATACACACGCAGAATTTCTTTACTTACTAACTATTCTCACTACGTACTTAAGTATATCATAAATCAAATAAATATTAGTATCTCTCTTTCAAGAACTTCCTTCCAAAAAAGAGATCCTTTCAATGTTTTCAAATGTTTTAAGTATTTTCTTTTTCTTTATCTTTTAAAACATACTTAATGAGTATTTCAGTGTAGTACATAACACGTCATATTCATAGACACAGACATAATATTTTAAGTAAGTATGGACTTTGTTAGACGGTATCTATACATGTAAGTGATACGCAACTTCTGGATATTTTTCCCAAGCAAGCTTCTAGCGGAACGGAAACTATTGCAGAAAAGTGCAATTTATAATGTCTGTAAGTAAGTATATAAATTGTGTTACAAGGTGAACGTGGTGCCATTACTAGGGCCAATGAACTTATCCATATCCATATTCAAATTCATTAGCTAGTGAGGAAAATAATTATATATTTTCTCTCAACCAACACCTTTACAACAGAACCTGTCATCATAGTAATATTATTTATTTAGATTTGAATAAGTTTATTCAAAATTGTATAATAACGACAGATAGAATATATCTATCTAAGTACTTTAAAAAAATAATATGTTCGGTACTACTTTTTTATATTAAAGAGACATCTGCCAGACCAGGCAGTAAACTTATTGACTGTACTGTCTTCTACAGTACAAAATCTTTTATTGACGGTAGTCAGCCATGTACCACGAATGGTACTTCATCTTTAAACTAGACAATAAGACAAAAGAGAAGCTTGGAATATTAAAACTAGTTCACCAAAATATTCAAGGCTTCTCTGGCAAAGAATTAGACGTAGAATTATTTTTAGAGACATTTTTTATTGACATTTTATGTATTACTGAGCACTGGTTGAAGGATTATGAATTGTTATTCGGTTTTAAAAATTATCATTTCGCTAGCGCTTTCTGTCGAAAGATCAAAATACGCGGTGGCTCCCTTATTTTTATCAGAAATAGTTTAAAATATAAAGAACGCAAAGATATTACTGGACTTTCGATAGAGGGCACTATGGAGATTTCATGTATAGAAACAGAGAAACATATTGTTGTGGCCGTATACAGACCCCCATACAGTGCTAACTTCACAGTTTTTGAATCAGTGATGGAAAATGTACTGAAGGTCATATCTAAAAGTAATAAAGCCATTATAGTGTGTGGAGATTTTAACGTTGATTTATATGAAGTAGATTCAATTACAACTAGATTTCTAAGTTTGTTTACATCATTTAACCTTGTTAATATATTTATGGAGCCAACTAGAATTACAGAAACAACTGCCTCATGTTTAGATAACGTTTTTTGCAATTGTGACTTCCAAGATAACAGTATGCTTAACTGTTTTAAGTCAGATCACAGTGGGCAGCTGGTCAGTTTCCCAGTACTTAAAAATGTTCAGAAAATTAAATTTCGTACACGACCCATCACTGATACTCGGATAGATAAATATCGAAATAGTCTTATTAGTAACTTACCTTGTCCAAACTTTGATACAGACAATCCTGACGATTTTTACAGGGATTTCTTTACTATAATCCATAAAGAATTTGAAAATAATTTTCCTCAAAAGGTAGTTACCAACAGTCAATCATTCAAGTTCAGTGACTGGGCTACCGTAGGCATTCGCAAAAGTAGAAATACTCTTTATTCTTTATATGAGGAAAAAACGTATACACACACTGATAGTTTTAAAAGCTACGTCAAAAATTATTCTAAAATATTTCGAAGAGTGTGTTATACAGCCAAACAGATGCATATTAGTAGTAAAATAAAGACCGCGGATAATAAAATAAAGGCAGTTTGGCAAGTAATAAATAGTGAAACAAAGGCTTCGAAACCGCGTGAATTAGAATACAATATAGAATCGGGCACTGGGTTAGTTAAACAAGATAAAGATGTAGCTGAAGTTTTTGATAAATTCTTTACGAACATCCCTGTAAAAACTACAGAATCTCTCAGGTCCTCTCCTGTTCAAGCTGATATATTGTTGAAAAGTAATGTTACTGCTTGCACTGAATTATTTGATTTTAAACGCGTTGATCCGAGTAGTATTGTTAAAGTATTCAAACAGCTGAAACTTAAAACCTCGAAAGATTTATGGGGATTGTCTGTCAAATTGATGAGCTCTGTTATTGATATCTTAGCACCATATCTAGCATACATTTTTAATATGAGTGTTGAAAATGGCACTTTTCCAAATTTAATGAAAATCAGTAAAGTTATACCTCTTTTTAAATCGGGCACAAAATCAGACCCCACCAATTATAGACCGATTTCTATTCTACCAGTACTTAGTAAAATTTTCGAGAAAATTATTCTCGACCAACTGCTATGTCATTTTAATTTAAATAACTTACTTCACAGCCAGCAGTTTGGTTTTACTAAGGGTCGGTCTACAACAGACGCGAGTGTCACATTTGTTCGACACATTTTCGATGCTTGGGAGGAGTCGCAGAATGCCGTAGGAGTATTCTGTGACTTGTCTAAGGCGTTCGACTGCGTGGATCACGAGACCTTGCTTTTGAAATTGAGGCACTATGGACTAAATAATGGAGCTCTCAGTTTGTTAAATTCATATCTAGGTGATAGGATACAAAAGGTACAAATCAATAGTACAACTTCTTCGGGCTCTCATGTTCAAATGGGAGTTCCTCAAGGATCCATTTTGGGGCCGTTTCTTTTTTTAGTGTACATAAATGATTTACCTTATGTAGTACAGAACCAAGCTGACATTGTACTGTTCGCGGATGACACTTCTCTTATATTTAAAATCGATAGAAAGTTAGAGGAACTTGACGAAGCAAACAGCGCTGTGTCGCAGGTTCTGAGCTGGTTTACAGTAAATAACCTAGTTCTAAATGCTAAGAAAACGAAGTGTATTAAATTTGCTCTACCAAACGTAAAGAAAGTAAATAATAACATTAAAATTAACGACGAGAATTTAGATTTTGTTGAACACACCGTTTTCTTAGGAATTACTGTAGATTCAAAACTTCAATGGGGCCCACATATTGTATCACTAGCGGGCAAGCTAAGTTCAGCAGCATATGCCGTCAGAAGAATCCGACAACTCACAGATGTACCCACTGCTAGACTTGTCTACTTCAGCTACTTCCACAGCGTAATGTCGTACGGTATTTTATTGTGGGGTCGAGCCGCTGATGTAGAAACTATTTTCATCATTCAAAAAAGGGCAGTTCGCGCTATTTATAATCTGCGTTGTCGGGAGTCTTTAAGGGAGCTGTTTAAAGAAATAAATATACTGACGGTCGCAAGTCAATATATTTATGAAAACATTATGTATGTGCGTAAGAATGTATCTCTCCTTCCGAGAAACTGTGAAAGGCATACTTACAATACAAGGAATAAAAATAAAATTGTTGTTCAAAATTCTAGATTAAGTAAATTAAATTCATCTTTTTTGGGGTTATGTATACGTTTTTACAATAAAATACCAGATAATATTTTAAATTTGTCAGAGAATAAATTTAAAGCTCACGTGAAGCTTACTTTATGTAAAAAAGCTTATTATAAGATTAATGATTACCTAAATGATAAACATGTCTGGTATTGAATGTGTTCCTCTAGTTATTAAATAACTTGTAATGTATATCCTCATTGGTTTTTAAAAGATGTGTTGCTGTTGCAGTTTCTTGTCATTTCTTCTCCTCAGCCATAACACCTTGCGAAATGACGTAAATTCAAAATGTTACATTGACCTTCAACAAGTTTATCCATGATAATTACGTTGAATAAATGATTCTGATTCTGATTCTGATTCTGATTCTATCTAAATTCGCTAGTCGCAGGCCTTTAGACCTTTCGAAAAATATAGGTCTCAAGTACTAGTTTAAGTATTTGATTGAAATATTATATCAATATCCAGAAACAGATCCAGTATATACTTGAATTAATAATAATCCCGTTACAAAAACATTTGCCTAGAGCTTAGGAAGACATAATGCCTCCGGGCTTCAACGGTTTTGACTTCTGGGATAAAGATATTCTCTACTCTCACAAGCAGTTTTGGAAGTAGGCATAAGCATTATTGACTCGAATGAGTTAATTGGATTCGAAACGTCTGTCATACAATAAACATAATATAACAGCATCACGCCTGTATCCCTGTAGGGGTAAGAAGAGGTCCCATATAATAGGCGGCGAGATAAACTCATAAAAAATATAATGTGGAATATAATATTATGTGATAATAGGTATGATATTTGATAAGATTAGTAACTGGGTATATAGGTATAATACTGTAAATATTGAAGTAACAATTAAAGTTTATATTAACTTATGTGTCTAAGTTACCATTTACCATTATTAACATATACCATTGGTCATATGCCTGTATGGTAACTTATAGTTTGTAATTATTAAATAAATAAAGTAGAATTAAGTGGTTTAGAGCCTGCGTCGGGATTCGAATCCGTGATACTACGACGTATAAGCCACGCGTTCTCCAAACACGGCTATCACGGATTTTACAGAGCAGAGCGATTGCATATCAAAATACGTCGAAGACGGCATGTTAGGAACCGCCCGCTACCGTTCGCCGTCGTCGGTTCCGTCGCCGGTTGCGACACCACACCACGTGCCATGGTCCGGCTATTTCCGTATTACAGAATTAATTAAAGCAGCCAACTGGTATTTCTACGTCGCAATCTTGGACTTTAGCGTGATTTACTAGGACATAAAAAGTAGTATGTATGCAGGTAAGTACCTAAGTACTACCCTTTATCATATTATGTTCTGTTTCAGATATGTGTATATTCTGTTTTTAAATTGTATGTCCTAAAAAACAAAACAATTGACAATCTAGCCACTTACGTCTGAAAAGTATAATCCCTTCCTGCGCGTTGTATCCCGTCAGTAATGGAACATCAGTCCCCGGGAGTAGTTGCCTTGGCGGCTGCGTGAGGAAGGCGCCGGGTGCGTCGGGCTCCACCGCTGGCACGAAGGGCAGAGCAACCGTGCTGTGCAGGTCGGCGCTCTTGCCCGGAGCCCCAGCCAGTCGCGCACCTGCCTTCACAAGAAGCTCGCTTGGCGTGGCGCGGAGGTAACCTGCCAAGGAATATGTAGAGACTAACATGAACTTCCAGGTTCGTATCAATGGACTTTGTATTTGAAGCATTTATTGATTGTCTCGAGTGCGCCGGGCGTAAAGGAGGCAATAACTCGGGGTAGCCTATTTTTTACATAATATCTATGTATAATGACTCATGCATAATGTAATTTATTACCTGAGCTTATGTTATGTTATGCTATTCTGGATCTTTAATACGATTTTTTTTAGTAGACATGGTAACGAATACTGATGGGGATGATTCAGGCCATTCTGAGTTGATATCAAGTGGATTTTCCTGTCAGAAAATTCAACTTGATATCAACTCAGAGTCATAGTCTGAATCATCCCTCAAAATTTTCGTTACGTTGTCACTAACACCCTGTAGATAGGTTGCTATCATGGCTTAACACGGGACACGCCTTTTTTCTTTCATCAAGTGGAGAACATAATAATTTATATTATCTCGATAGTCTCAATACATCTTACCAGTTCCCGGCGGAGCTCGAAAGCTACTCTCATGGCTCCTTGGCCAGCGTCCGCGAAGACAACAGTATATAATCTCACCTAGAAGTTCAGCGGTGCTGTTGGTGTCGATTCCAAGTTCCCGGCCGAGGTCGAAGGCTCTCTCTCTGGGGTCCTTGGCCAGCGCCCAAGGGGACAATGCCAGGCCGCTCTGTGCTATAGCTCGGTGGAATAGACCCTGAAAATAGCGTACTCGGTAAACCAGGTTCTTTAGTAAGTACATACTATACATATTATACGTATGTAGTTTGTAATATAGTGACGTAAACTCTAATATAATTTATTATAATAATTTGGCTCTTCTTCTCCTTCCTCTTATTGTGTGGAATACCAATCTCATCATCTCAATAATTTCGTAATTTGACACTAATGATCTGATTATAAAAATAAAAGTTTAAAATCTAAATCCGGCTACGGATAATCACGCTCTAAAAAGTATATCACAAGAAAATCCTAATCTGTCCTAAAAGTTTGCTTATCACGATAACCTAGCTAACTTCTAACCAAAAACCGTTTTGTGTCACAACTATGCATTCTGTAGGATGAGACATATTAGGGACATCTGAAAGAAAGATAGAAACAAAAAAAACATTTATTATAAAGGGGAAACTACAGTAACAAATATAAAACAAAACACGGAACACTGGCTGTTCAATAACAGCCGTTTCCTGACCTGACACCAGGTCGGGTGGTAAGGGTCATCAACGCACTCGAGAAAAGAAGACTAAGTAGTCGAAGAGTAAGTAGGTAGTAGTAATTCTAAAAACCCAACAAAAACATAAATGAGAGCCAAATTCAATATTATGGTTGTAGACTACAATGACGAAAGAAGTGAGATCTAAATGGGTGCCAAGTTTAATGGTCAAGTCCTGAAAATTTTTCACAACATAAAATATAATTTCTTCTTATAATAACTTAAGATAATACATTGTAGCCTAAGGTCCGATTTGGCTAGTTTTTATACTACTAAGCAAGTATAATAGAATGAAAACAAATAACAAAACAACATTGCCCTTTATGAACACCAATTACCTAATAACAGTCGCACACGCGATGTGTCTTACGTGTTTCGACGAATATCCGCCCTCGGCTGATGTATGCTATAGGTACCTAACTTTTTCTTGCCACATCCAACAACAAACATAAATAAATAAATAAAGAAACAACCGGTACGTTAACACTGAGGCCACGGATGTGACAGCTGAAAGGGATGAATGGAAAGACGAGCACACTCGACGAATCGGGTATAATACGTAGTTTAACTGAGGATTGGGGATCAATAGATAAGCCCAGTACATGTGCCATAGTAACGTATGCCCAGTAGAGTACACAATATAAAGACGTCTCCCAATGAACGCACTAAGGAAGATTTTCAGTTTCATTCGGTGGATGTAGAGTTAAAGTCTCCATTGGAATTAGACAACGAAACCGGAAGAAGCTTGTAACAACAACAACGTGTTTTTAGGTAGTCTATGTATAGTAAACTATCTACCTACTTATCTAATATGATAATTAAGATCTAATTTTATGTTCACTGGTTGCAATTTTCTATAAGATACCAGATCTATCTTTATAATCACTTTTCAGCAAGCAAGGCAACGAAAGTTTTGCAAGTAGTTTTAAATATTACGTAGGTATTTGTGTAGCAACCTGTTATTAATGTTGCACTGTCCCGCACCAAATTGTAATAATGTTTCCTATCCACTGGTTGCCTGGAAGAAATTGCTGCTTAGCAATAAGGCCGCCAGATTGTACTGTATCTATCATCATCTGTGTTAATTTGTTTTGTATGTTGTGTGCAATAAAGTATATTTGATTTGATTTGATTTATTAATTATAAACCCTTTGTGTAAGCTTCTTCTTAAGAGTTAAACCATAATTTACAACGGATTAATGTGTAGCCATGGCATTGCCTATCAATTCTTACTCTTTATTGCTTCAGCCTTCATGTTTCGCAAGTACAATGCGTCTTCGATCAGAGATTTCATTAAAGTTTTAACAAAAGTCGAAATACCACATCATAGTAATATTTAAGTGTCATAAGTCAGAGGTGTTCAATGAACATTATGTCTATGTCCATAGGGTCTGTGTTGAAAACTAAATGTTGCAACTAACTGCCAAATTGTAAAGGCCTTTGTTGTCTACTCAATATTAAATATTGTATTGATGGTTGTGTAAACCGATAGAATGTCAGATGTACTTACTGATTAATAGTTTTCGTAAGCTCACACCTGGCACAAGTTAAATAAATAATGATGATAGTACACACATGTTGAAAGTTTAAAACTCTTATTTTTTGATGTGAATTATTGCAGGTTTTGCCTCAGATTACTTACAACTAATTGGCCAGATGTGTGGAGTAGTGAGACTGTAGGTAACTTTATGGATTATTAAACAAGTCCAAAAACACATCAATTTTGGTAATTCAGAAGGTCATACGACAATATTGTCGCCTTATAGAATAGGTCTATCAAAGGCCAATTCTTTGACCTCCTTGTAGGTAAGATTTTACGTACCACTCGTTGATGCTACACCGATAAGAGCGTAATTCTTAAATTAATGATGATGATAGAATAGATATAATCTTTCGGTCACGTTACAAAAAATAAGTGCATAACGTACTTAAGTTACGAACGAATACCATTTACGCGCGTTATAATACAATATTTAATTATTTTCTTACCTTAGAAGCTGGTGAGAGCATATGGAGATGCACAGAGGCAGCCCCGGCCGACTCTCCGAAGATGGTCACCCTGGTCGGGTCACCGCCGAAGTATTCGATGTTATCCCGCACCCACTTCAGCGCTAGTACTTGATCCTATAACAAACAACAAGGATCTATAATAAAAAAGAACGAATGTCTAAAGCTCTTCAGTCAAAGAGACGCTACCACAAGCGTTGTCGGCGGATGTTGAACCATCAACTCCCTAGCATTATCCCGTATTTCACAGGGTCCGCTTACCTAACCTGAAGATTTGACAGGTCCAGTTTTTTACAGAAGCGACTGCCTGTCCAGCCCAGGTCACATACCTCCGAAAATGCATTTCTCGGGTGTGTCGGATCAATTATTATTTATTCTATGCCTCCTAGATACAATTATAATCATCTGGAAAACGTGTATGAGGAAACGGTGTGATGATGCCGGACCGCGACAGTTTGTATGGCGAATGCTGTGTGCATACGCATACAAAATAGGTACTCGGTGCCGTCTCTGTGTGCATCAAGCCTAAAATAGTATTGTTCGTCTCAAAGAACATAATATAAGCTCACGACTATACCCCAATTGGGATAGTCAGGGGTACATCCGAAACAAGATGAACTAAGTACCCACACCTCACCGAGCTCTCTTTTAGACCCATTTGCCTTGAATGCTAGGATCTTTCAGCCATTTACGCATCGTAATATTTTTTTAGGTACCTGCATACAATCTAATAAGAAGCAACAAAGTGATTCACTAAATTGCTGAAATTAGACAACCATTATGTTACCGACAATAGTAGAATGTTTAATCCATATTTCCACATAGTAAACAAAGGTAGAGGTTTCAAAATAGCGGTTTAACAATGCATATCTCACGGTTGCCTTGACGTACCACAACATACCTTGACACGACAAAATAAAACAAACAATCAAATGTACTTAAGTAATTTAAGTTTTGCCCTAGAATTGCAATTCAGTGCCAAGGACGCGATTGTGGTACGACATGGCATGCGACATGTATATTATGTTGGAACCAGTGCGGGCCCCATTCATGAATAGAGATATTAAGTAACTATTGTATGATTTAATAGAGTTCTAGATACTTCCAATAGGACATTCCTAAGTGTAAGGCCATAAACTTTCGGAAAAGTTTTCAACCTCCACAATTTAGAACGAAATCTGTGGCTTCTATAATCATGGATTTTTTATATTATTATCTGAGATCTTTATGGGTCAGATAATCTCAAGTAGTCTAAGAATGACACACATAGCATCACGCCTGTATCCCCGAAAGGATAGACAGAGGTCTACAGTACATAAGTATATATCACCCACTTCTCACCAGCTACGGTCTAAGACACAGCTAGTCTAAGCATAGTAAAGAACATGCGAATGGAAAAGCATGAAATTCGAAGTCTGTGCATCGAACTATTTTCTACACGATGGAAAACCGCAGCATCTAAGTATATCTGTAATAATAGGTACTAAGCCGACTTGTCTTTTAACAATATGGCCTAAAGAAAATCCTCACTTTGAGTCCCATATTGCCCGCCACTTCGTCATTCTCCAGACTCAAAAACCCGAGCGCGCCCAGCCGGTAGTTGAGGGTGACGAGCACGACGCCCGCGCCCACCAGGTGGTCGGGTCCGTACAGGAACGAGTTGCCCGATCCCACCGCGAACGCCCCGCCGTGAATCCACACCATCACTGCTTGCTTTGGGTTGAATCTTGCAAAACAGAAAAATAATTAAGATTATAATAATGCGTACTTACTTAAGTATAGACTCACACCGTTAATAATATATTTACTGTGGTAGGGAATGCCACTAATCGTCATATCAGAAGACCAGTACATTATGTGTTAGTTACCTGTGTAACTAACCGCGTACAAAATCTTACTAATCCTTTGCCGAGGAGCAGGATTTTGTATAAAAAGCACGCTAAACACGCGTTTTGTATAAAAGGCGTGTCTATAACGAACATGTGCATACAAACTCGAACACTACCTACTTACCTAAAAAAACGAACTCTGCTTCGATCCTTCGCGCATTCGATGCAACCTCGATGCAGCTAGCTTTAGTCGATTTTAAAATGTCATTTTTGGGATGACCCTGCGGCGTGGTAGTCAAGTAGGACCATTCCAAGTTGAATATGATCTTCTAAACAGTTACTTACCCAGTGATCTTCTCAGGCAGCGCGGGCGTGTAGACGTTGAGGAAGAGGCAGTCTTCATCGCCCTTGTAGGTGTCAAACAACATGAACCGGTGCGGGCAGACGGCGCCCTCCTCCAGGGCGTCGCGGATGCCCGACCAGGGTTCCAGCGGCGCCGGCGGTCGGAATCGCAGCGAACCTCGCGGCGGCTGCGCATATCTACGACAAACAATAATTCATTATAATTTCTTGCTTTAAATATTGAAGTTTGAGCAATAACATGTACTTACCTATATACATAGATAAAGGGCAAGTACGGCAAAGAATACGGCAAATACGAAGTCCTAAAATGGATTAACGAACTGACAGACGATATGCCTATCGCTTATATAATGGTCCGTCATGTTAGAAAGTACCTAGTTGAAAGGACACAATTCCAATGAGGGCTTCAAATTATATCGAAAACAACTTATTATTCTTAAGTATATAATGTTTTGTACCTATTTAGGTACCTACTTACCTAATTTATTTTTTACTCCATGTGCTTAGATCGTGTAGAGTGCGTCTGCCTAACGTAGTACCATAGAATAAGGAATAATAATACTACGTATAGAATGGCAACTACCACCATACTATGTTTTAAGCAAATAAATGATTATGATTATGAACTCTCCACTCTCCACCAGCGTCTGAGCTAAGTCTACCTTAGCCCAAAACATAGTTTAGTCAATCGTATGGCGTCAGACGTCACATACACAAATACGCGTGTACGATAACGTCAATGTGTGGTCTGTGTAAAACAAGGTTGTTTGTGTCCGGGGTGTGGTAGTAGTTAAAATTTACGAAGTGTGAATGTTAAACTTCTGCCCCGCAGTACTCTGTCTGACGCAAGTGGGATGGCGCCCAGAGTACTTAGTATATTTCAAAGCCGTACTAGGACTCCTGTCCTCTACCTCTGAATACTACTGCACTACTGTACTGCGGGGCAGAAGGCAAGAGGGAAACGACTGGTCTATTTTTCTATAAAAAGTAGCATGGAGGATGCTACACCGACAAGAGCGTGGCACTTAAATTAGTGATGTGATGATGAATGTTGAACTTAGCTGTAAGTACATCAATTCAATTCAATTCAATTCTTTATTGGTGCAATCATGTGTACAAAGGTTCTTAAATTTCCATCTTATTCGCATAGTTACAGTATGTCCTTAAAGCATCGCGTAACGTACACCAACATTATGAAGTCAACGGCTGTTAAAACACGAACATCCTGGCTGTGAAGGTTGTCTGTCTGTGACATGACATCTTTGCCATGCCAGCCTTGTATCCGGGCGGATCTCATTAGATCCACGCCCATAACCCACGAGGTTACGCAGTGAGTTAAAGTACCTTCTCATGATGAAAGCCTAGTACCTATTCATCAAGTTACATACTGTCCATCAGGATATTCTAGACGTACGTGGCTTTAGGAAAGATGCGTAGGTAATTTTGGCGTCATTATCGCTAATAGTGTAAGGCACGGTATTTGTATGATGAAGACGAATTAGAGATAATCATTATTGGAAATTATTGCCTTTATTTTTAGCCTACGAACCCGGACCTGTCAAATCTGCAGGTTAGGTAAACGGACCCTGTGAAAAACGGGATAATGTTAGGGAGATGATGATTGTTAGCCGATGAATACATTGGGCACTATTATCTCGGATGGCGTTCATTATGTGGCTGAACATTGGAAGCCGTGATGTGTACCTGACTAGACTATTATTACGAAATGAAGACAAAAGAAGTTGACGGATTTTAATAAAACTAAGTAATTGACAAGTCATAATAATTCTATGCAGAATTTGATTTTTACGTAACACGGACTATATTTTAAACCTAGTTTATCTTTTATTCTTCGTTTTGTAATAACACAGCTGGTGTTCAATATCATAGTTTTTAAGCCGCTTGAAGACCTACGCACCTGATTCCCTTAAAACTGAAATAAGGTGTTTGCGCCGTGGTCCGAGCGACGACGCGGCGCCCGCGCAGCGCGCCCAGCTCAGTCATCACTACGGGCCCGCCGCCGACGCGCATGCGGTCTACTAACGCGTGCACCAACCGCGCTGCCCGCGCCGGCACCGTCTGCAGACGACGCAGCGCGTACTTCAAGCCCACTGACTCGCTCACTGTGCTCGACAAGCGGCGCCATGCTCCAGATACCTGAAAATATAAATAATGTTTAGAATTGAGATAAATTCTAACGAAACCTTCAAAATTTCTGACCTATTTACCAAGTACCCACATGCCAGACTTTTAAGAAAGCACCACATAAGTTCTTATCAAAGTAGGTAAGTAGGTACCTTAAGTATATTGATGTTTACGTAGTGAATCTATACCGAAAGCTGCATGTTACGTGATTACGTAACAGCGTTCATTTTCAATTATCTTGGTCCATGTCACCTGTCATACACATCAATACCTTCCCTTCATATTACTCTCCTCGTAATAACACGGTTGATATAATTTAAATACGTTTTTACACTGAGAATAGTTAAAACATTGCTGATTACTGTAATTTTACGCTTTAGCGTGTTCTTAAACATGGTGGGCAACTTAAATCAATTTGCGTTTTACAGGTCAAGAATATAAAAGGTGTTAAACTGCACGCGAATTCTGCCTCAGTAGAATTAATTGAATAAGTATAACTGGTAAAATGCGTAAGGCACAAATTAAAGGAATTTGGGCTAACGACTCTATAATTTGTGTGCCGCCTACTCCTCAGAGCAATTTTGATGCAGACTTTCGTTATTTATGCTTAGCCTTAGCCCACAACATAGCATACGATAGGTACCTGATTTGTCATTTGTCATTAGCGTCAAGATGGCCGGACCTGTGTTTAACGTGTATATCTTTTGAATGAGATAGGTACTAGATTTTTTAGTTTAGGTATCAAAATTATTATACACCTTAATAATAAATATTACTTAACTAAAATTAACGAAACCCACTCGGAACGGAAAACACTCAAAATTTAACACACGCTGTATACATTATTTCGCACACATAGAAAGCTCGCAACAAACAATACTATGTAGGTACTTACACAAAAACGACTGCACACTGCACATCTGCAAGAACGAACGGTGCGATTATGATTTATACGTGTTCGACCATATCTATGTCTACCTCATCTTGTTATTGTTATAATTTGTTAATCTGTTACCTATTATAATCGACGAACCTGCAGTGCACGGTAAAACTTATTAAGTTTGTGATGTACTTACTGTACTAAACATGATAATGTAATTAGCAATTGTTTATAATAATAATAAAAAAAAATAGTAGTGGATGGTAGTATAATCTAACAATAATTATAATATATAACAATGCAATTTAAACATTAAGCCATTTTGACGCTATCATTTATCGGAGTAGTAAAGATCGACATTTTATTTAGTTTCCGAGAATGTCGGAACGTACCTACTTATTAGGTAGGTATCAGAAAGTTATAAATTCGTCGAATAATTATACAGTGAGCACAAATTACAGAAAATGCTATATGTTATCGGCGATACTTTACGTTACCACCGAACGCTTTACGCTACTATATAATCAAAATTATGAAATAAGGTTAATAAAATTATAAATTACTTACAACAACATAAACACGTACGTCCCACTACTGTAAGTAAGTACCTATAAATTTAGTTGCCCCGACATTCTACTGTCAGTAGGTATGGATGGAACATTCTATATTTTTCTTTTCTTCCCTGACCACACGTGGGGCATAAGTTACCTAAGGTTGTGATCTCGCCTCCCCTCACTGTCGGAGGAAGTATAGTGTACTTGATTACTCTGCTCTACTACAAGTAAACGTTGTGGTAGAATGCATAGGCGAGTAGCCAACCTAGAGCAGAACTCAGTTTTCAAGACATTTGAAATTTAACTTATTTTTACCCGACTGCGGCGAAGCGAAAAGGAGGGTTGTGTGTTTGACCGCTATGTATGAATAACTGCTATGCTAACAATATACGTAAGTCTACAGCAATGCTGCATCGAGACCATTTTAAGTATTCTCAAAGGACGTAATATATCCTGACCACCCGATTACTCTAGCCATAGAGACGGCTAATAAGCTCGCGACAACACACACTTCAGGACCCCGACACCGACCACGCCGGCGTGGTCGACGATTTCTCTCATTCAGCGTGTATCGCTATCGACACACTAAGGTCGATTAATCCGGACAAATATAGGTAATCGTCCCAGACGACCCCTAGGCCTGTTCTCTTAAATTTAGTACCGGGTCAGCGTTCCCCATTTGTCTCCGCGAGACCGGATGGACTCCGCGCTGCTGGGCCGGTTCACCGAGCTGCACGTGTTGCGCCCGAGCGCACGGTGAGGTTGCCCATCTGCTTATTATATTATCTACATTACTTGTTACTAACATAGCATGTAAGTTAGTCATACTAACATATCTATGGACTGTAGTCTGAAAATAAATGATTTTTATTTTTATTTATTTATTTATTTGTCTGGCCAAGTAGTTAATGCTATAATGCTCTATACTAGTTTACATTAAAAAGGAAACAATTAAAATACTTCCTAACAGCTAATACCGTATATTACAGCATATAATAATTATTCGTGAAATGGAATCAAAGCCATTATCAAATTACGCCTGATGATATAATACATTGCAAAACATGCGCGTGCACATTGACTAACATACGCAGGCGTCAAGGTAAATCTGCTATCGACCGTTGCGTTGGTCATCATCTGCGCCATATGACGGGCCCATTACTCTTTAAATAGAGGCTATTGTGCTAGTATAGTGGCTATGATTATAATTATATTGCTAATGTACGTGTTCATGGTCTTAATGCAAGTGAAATTGGGAACGTGACAATGAATACTTCATCAACTAGTATTATAGTTTAACAAATGTTTATAATGTAACCAAGTTGAGTTCTACGTACTTGCTTGCCTAAATCAATTTTAAATTCATTTCTGTATAAATACTTTAAATTAGTATTGATTTACTTACCTATTTAACAAAGGATTGTGACTAATTTGTAACAATTCCGGGTCTGGAATTCAGAAATCAGAATCAGAAATCAGAATCATTTATTCAACGTAATTATCCTGGATAAACTTGTTGAAGGTCAATGTAACATTTTTGAATTTAAGTACGTCATTTCGCAAGGTGTTATGGCTGAGGAGAAGAAATGACAAGAAACTGCAACAGCAACACATCTTTTAAAAACCAATGAGGATATACATTACAAGTTATTTAATAACTAGAGGAACACATTCAATACCAGACATTTTTATCATTTAGGTAGTCATTAATCTTATAATAAGCTTTTTTACATAAAGTAAGCTTCACATGAGCTTTAAATTTATTTTTTGACAAATTTAACATATTATCTGGTATTTTATTGTAAAAACGTATACATAACCCCAAAAAAGATGAATTTAATTTACTTAATCTAGAATTTTGAATAGCAATTTTATGTTTATTTCTTGTATTGTAAGTATGCCTTTCACAGTTTCTCGGAAGGAGAGATACATTTTTACGTACATACATAATGTTTTCATATATATATTGACTTGCGACCGTCAGTATATTTATTTCTTTAAACAGCTCCCTCAAAAAGTCCCGACAACGCAGCTTATAAATAGCGCTTATACTAGATAACTGATACTTGCTGTAGGACACATAGGTGGTGGCAGAATGTCACAGACAAGCGCCATCAAGCGAAAACGGGATGTAACAATTTAGCTAGCTGGCCACATATTTTATCATAAAACAATAGAAACAAAATGGAGTAAGTAGCAAGAACGACGCCGTTTTATTTTCCCGCTCCTTATATTCATTATATTCAACCAAATATATCCAAATCGATTACGTATCTATTTCTTCATATATGTTAGTTACGCCACTAGATGTCTTCTACGTAGATGATTGTTTTTTTTAGATGAATACTTAATCATAACAATCTTATTGTTTTTAGTACGTAATGGAAGTACTTCTTGTGAAAATAAAATCACATCGATTAATTTGTCGACTGTACATCCACATTTTATAGTTGTAAGTACACATTGATGTATAATATGTTACTGTACTGTTGCACATAAAGCAATATTATATTTGGCAATGTACGTAAATACTTAAATGTTTACTTTTGGTTGCAAAAGTCGAAAGTCTAGATTTAGGAAATAGCTTCTTCTGTGAAGTGCAATTGACATTTCATTGGAAATAATGTCGCAAACTTGCGTTGGAGTGTTTGGACATTGTAATTACCAAAGATGACCTTCCGATAAACGTAATGTTGTACAGTAATGTCCTATTCTCGGAAATGTTCCCGTTGAAAAATATCTTTGATGATAAGAACACTGGCTGCTTTTCTTTTTCAAATTGTTCTTCCTTATTCTTTTTTAATTTTGATTTGATTTGTTTGACTTGATTTGTTTTTTGCCACTAACATAGTATGTATATAAGTTTAATACTGTTACTAACAATTATGGACACATGGTCTGAAATAAAATTATTGATTTGATTTGATTTGTTATACTTTGGTGGGTCGGTACAAAATTCAAAATTCAAAAATATTTATTTTTCAAAATTGGCTTACAAAGTTAGCGCTTTTTGAACGTCAAACATAATTAAATTACATAGGCCCCGATTCCTGGAGACACCGTCTAATTTTATTTTAAGTTATATCTGTCATTTTCATATCCGTCGAAAAGGAAAGGGACGGATGATTCACAGCTCTTAATTTTAGGAAGAATGAGTAAATGAACGTGTCGGGTTATTGACTGATGTAAAATTTTTAGACGGTTGGTTTAGATTTGTGCTTAAAATTGACGTGTGTTCCATAAATTTTATGCTTGTCGATTACCCGTCCCTTTCCTTTTCGGCGGATAAGAAAATGACAGATATAACTTAAAATAAAATTAGATGGTATTTACAGGAATTAGCACCATTATGTAACTAGCTGTAAAACTACTACCACATCGGAATCTGTAACGTTGAGGGAAAGACGTGGCCAGAAAACCTCCCAGCACAGGGCCCTAGTCCTACTGTTTCATGTTTTCCTTTCTTTTCTTTTAATCCAGTTTGTCAATCCAGTAAATACAATGGTATTCCAATTACAGTCGGTGGAAGGAAAGGGAAACATAAAGAGTTTATGTGACCTTATCACAGAAACAGTGTTTTATGAGCTCCCTGACAGAAGCAGGTAAGTACTGAAAAGTATCGGCGTCTGAAGGACGTAATATACGATCCCGACGACCCGATTACTCTAGCCATAGAGGCGGCCAATCAGCTCGCGACATCAAACTCTTCAGGACCCCGATACCAACCCCGCCGGCGTGGTCGACGACTTCCCTCAATCAGCGCTTATCGCTATCGACCCACTAGGGTCGATTAATTATTTCTTGGGTGAGAGCCTTCAGCGCTCCCCATTTGTCCGGCCAAGTGGTTAATGCCATCTGCGGCAAATCTACATTTAGTCACGTCAAAAAAAAAACACTATGGTCTTATCTACCTAAAGATTAGGTAATAAAGCTCTTTTTATATACGTTTTGTGTTTCAATGCGAATGTAACATCACTGGTTGTAGCGAAACTATTAGTTAAAAGATAACTAACTGCTTCTAGTATTGTTTTGCTCTGAAAGTTTCACGACTTCTTGTTGTTGCCTACATGTTTGAGTAAGACTAAATATAACTATACAATTGGTGAATAAAAACATCGTGCAAAAATGTGTCTCCAAAAAGTATTTTCAATATTCATAATTCTGTATGCCTGACTGTGGAATGCTGATACACAGGACAAAAATGATATTTCTATGTTAAATGTCTCAGTATAAATCAACAATACTTATAATTGTTTTCATTACTTACTTAAGTACTTACTTGTTAACATATTCACAACTAAGTTTTTTTTTTACGCAGATGGAATTTACTACTTGGCCGGACAAATGGGGAGCGCTGAGGGCACTAACAAATGTGGATGTAATGTTTGTCTGTTTTTTATTTCGTCATCTTGAGCTTAATTCTTGTACCAGAGTTGTTCATCCCAACTTCATTAATGTCGCCCAAAACGGGGCGCCATATTTTGTAGGCATACATTATGTCAAGGCACTACAAAAAATATGTTACCGAATAATTTCATTAAAGCGTCGTGCGCGCACGCCGAAAATAAAGATAAACGACCGATAAATTTCACGTCCCACTTTTTTCAACGTTCACACGTCCAACTTCTTCGTGTTCCTTATCACTCATTCAAGTTTTATGTAAGCAGTGTTTTTATAGTCATGTTGTTGGATTAAAAAGAAAAATCATAGTTCATCATTGATATCGCTTTTCAAGCCCTCCAACTTTGGCTTTTCAGCTCTAAACTTCTCTAATGGTAATCGAAACAATACTTACTTGCTTAAATGTACTTAAGTACCTAAATAAAGAATATATGTTTGCGGTAATTTAAGTACTTACCATACGAGAATCGAGATCACTATCTACTTAAATGTCATCGCGTTTTTGCAACGGATTCCCTGGCCGACCAAATTTATTGGGTCTTGTATAATATATCGATTATCATTAACAAGCAATACTTCCAACTAAAGGGCGTAGACAACGGCTCTTAACTGGAGAGTCAAGTCGTTTAACAAATTAAATGTATTTCAATACAGTATTTTAAGTATTGAGTTATTTTTCATGCTGTCATCATCGTCGATTCGATTATTTCCAAAAATATAGGCTTTAACTTTTTTTAGGCATTTACCTACTTAATTTCTTCATAGGTATTTAGTACCTATTATGTTTGATATAAGTACTTAGAAATTTTGAATAAAACAAACAAAATGAAGCCCTTTGTGAAACAATGTCATTATTATGTTACATAACATTGAGAGTATCGTTCGAGAAAGGTATGAGCAAATCACACCAATTGAAACTAAATTGAAAATGAGCAAATGAGCTTACTAGGACAGTTACGAAAATGTTCGCATCAGTGATAATGGCTCATGAGAAGAGCCCTCGCGCTATATGGGGATTGAGGAAGCCATTAGATGCAATCACAAAATAATATAGAGATTAACCTGAAACGCGGTAATTTAAACCCGATATTAGTGTTAAGAAATGTGATCATAGGAATGCGGGCGATGACGTTTACGACAGAGACATATTATCCACGTTTGCTCGAGTTTCGAAATTAAACAAAGTAATGGTCTCCAAGATGGTCCTTTTGCACAATATTAAGATGAACATGTTAAGCTTATACGACGTCCGGCCAGGCTAATGGTTGTTTCATTACGTGAACCTCTTAGGACAATAGTGTGGGATGTTGCCTCACGTTTTCATCTACAAACGTGTGTACAAATATGCTAATCTCTGACGTTAGGAAGCTTTTCACAACTACTTTAGCAAAACCTAAAAATCGTTAGAGAAACTTTAATAACTAAATGGCGAAATGCGTGGTCTCACGACTTTTTTGCTGACGTTGAAGTAATCGAGTTGCCACTGTATTCAATTATAAACTTCTCTAACCAGAAAAATGTCGTTATTTGTTTAGTTAGTAAGTAACACAACTGCGAAGGAATTTAAAAAGACGAGACAGACGACTACGAATTTTGCCTTACCTGTTGTTATTCTATCACTTAACCGGACTTAGAAGAAGAAGAAGAAGACTGGCGCCGACAATTCAAATCTTTCAAATTGATTTTTTTCTGTAACTTTCGGTGATTGAAGGCAAATATAAAAAGTTTTATTTGTTTCAGAAAATATTGACAAAATATTTCTTCTTCATCTTACAAAGAGTAGGTACCTACTTACTGGTATTACTATTTTTCGCAGACGAAGTGAGGCGTTACATAATAAGTGTAACGATGTACGAATGTGGCCCGGCTGTTGTTGCTACACTACGTTACTGTTCAGGACTCACCGGAGATAGCGCAATGTTACGTGTCTCAATTTAGACTTCTCTGTGAAATGATGCTACTGATGGACCACTCGTATGGTTGCCGTCGACGAGGTTTTGTGACTAGACCTATTCTAAGCAGTATTTATGGTGCAGCTTACTGCAGTACTCAAAGTAATATTTTTTTAATATACTCAAAATAACTAAACTCTAAATCGACGAACATGAAGATTCAGAAGTGTTGTACCTGGATCGTGGTATTCCGAGTCTCTGCCTCCTCACTAATTTAAGAGCTACGCTCTTGTCGGTATAGCATTCTTCTACGTGCCACTTTTTAGGGAAAAATAGGGCAGTGGTTTCCCTCTTGCTTTCTGCGCAAACCTACAAATAGGGGAGACCTATTTATGTATGATTTTATTTTACATATTGAATCAGAGTCCTTTTTTACGGTCAGTAAAGCCAGAAAAACGTCGACGAAGTTCATTCTGCTATGGATGTATGTATCTCTGACTACTCCAATTGGAAATATGTAGTCCCTTTTATTATATTATTAATATTATAAATTGCAAACCCTCAAAAATGCAAGTTTTAAATATATATAGAAAGTTTCCTGCTCTTTCTTCCAATTCTTTGTTGGTTTTCGTTTTTTAAGAAGATTTCAAGTTTGAAACGCTAAATACTTGACAGTTTATGCAAAAATAATGTATAGACACGGTGAAACTAATAGTGTGGAAAATTATCGTAACGTGTAATGACTTTAAAAGAATTGGCAGTTTGGGTGGTTCCAACGACCGACATACTTCGAGTCGCTACTGCCGCTACTCGACGCGAGCTAACTTTCATATAATAAGTACTGCACAACAGTTTTAAAATCGTAAGACCGAAGCCCATTATTTAGAATAGAATAGAAATAATGTATTATAAAACGACGCCACACACAAAAACAAGACAAAAACATAATTTAAAATTTTCACTAAACAATTACAAAAAAGCAAAACGGATATTCGTCGAAATCATCTTAGGTGGTGGTGGACGAACTGAGATAAACAATATAAGAGGAAAAATATTTGAAAGAATTAATCGACCCTAGTGGGTCGATAGCGATAAGCGCTGAATGAGGGAAATCGTCGACCACGCCGGCGGGGTCGGTATCGGGAAAAGTCGCGGCGTGAACCACGAAGCTGTTTAACTATTGTGTTTGGAAATCTCGGTCTTAGAGGTTACTAACACTGCTTCATTCCTGAGATCTTGGTTGACATACGGGACTCAGTTGCAATATCTGGTGACCGCTTATGTAGCATTCACATAGAAGCATGAGAGAGAGATATATTTTTTTGTTTTGACCTTATATTGGCTCTTCCACGTTATTGCTGATGTGTCTTGTAGGTTCTACTAATTACATTCGTCTTTTTTCCCTAATTTATCATACATATCTGAATTGCCTATATTATTTCATATAATACGTAAATAGTCATATAAATAAAAGCAATAAGTAGTCATATAAACCCCAACAATAAAGTTACCCGTTGTAACTCAAAATACTCACACGATGGTCTTCGTAATACCACACGGACCACCGTGTGGGTAGGCACCAACCTACCAGGCTAGCTAGACTAGTCCTAGCTAAGCCCCAGCGAGACCGCAACTTTTTTTTTGACGTGACTTATTGTACATTTGCCGCAGATAGCATTTACTACTTGGCCGGACAAATGGGGAATGCTGAAGGCTCTGCCGCAGCGCTGGAGACCGCACCGCCAACGTCCTCAGTCAAGTACTTACCTGTGTATTTTTTTAAATGTTTGTCTGAATCGACACCTTTACATACGCAATCGGGTAGTTTTAATCCGAACATTCACAGTTTATGTTCCCAGGTCTCTCGATATACTTACCTATATTTTATAGAACGTACATGATAGATATTTATATCAGTCGCACGTTACGTGGAATGCCGTGACTTGAAGTTATGTTTCCCTTTCGTTACTCAAACGCCATTTCTGTATGCTAATGTGTGTTATGACCTGTGAGGTCGACCTCTGTTACGTCAGAATATATAACACGCCGACCGTCCGTCTTGACCAGTCTAATGTTATGTTACTTGTTTATTGTTCCGTTTGTTTAAATAGTTCATAAGCTCCGGCCTTTTTTTTTGAACGGAACAAAGAATAGATGGCTGTATCATCCGCAAATAAAGCTAGTTCGGTATTAGGGTATTTGGGAATGTCACTAGTATACAATGAAAATAGTAAAGGGGAGAGGACGGACTTTGACGGACCTTGTGGGACTCCGGTGTGTATCGGGTGCGGTGACGAGAGCGTCCCTTCCACGCGGTAGCGAAAGGTTCGATTTGAGAGGAAAAGCTTTGGCCTATTTAAAGTACCTACCTACATGGTTGGATTATCTCACGCATTATAAGACCCGCAGTCTACGCTATAGATAGATGTGGGACAAAAGATAACGTAGAATGTTCCACATGATTACAGTGGGCTAACGATGAGCCAGGTCACTTATATAACATAAGTAGCATATGTAATACTATGTCCCAGTGCCAGGTACAAGCCTCTTCTCATATAAATAGGTATACATAGAGTATCCTTCTCAACCACGCTGCTCCAATGGGAATTGGTGGTACAACTCGCATATTTATTTATTTATTTATAAAATACACAAAAAAAAGTTCCGGTATGCCTGCCAATTATAGACGCACACAACACTGATAATAAAAAGTAGAAACTATAACACTCACAGTTGATAGGTACAGTTCATTATGTATCTGGGTGACTTTTATACGAAAATTATGAGAAGAGAGCGTTCCTCATTTGTCTGGCCAAGTAAGTTAAGGAAACCTGCACGTCAAAAGAATAAGCCACCAAAATTACGTAGATGTACTTAGTTTCCTACACAAACTTCTGTTTCAAAAATTCACTCTTTATTTTACATGACTTGTTTCTTTTTGTTTTTCTCAGATGGCATTAAATAGGTATTTAACCGGTAGCCGGACAAATGGAGAGCGCTGACGGCTTTTACCAGGAAAAGTTCACCAGTCGACACAAAAATGGCTGCGAGTTGTCTTGTGATGCCCCCCTGTCATGGAGGATAGGCTGCATTTTACATAATATGTAAGTATGTCATTGATGCGTTTGTTGTTTGGTCGAGTTAGTCTCGCTAGTCGTCGTATTTGGACCATTTTTCGCAAGTTATTTCACAACCGCGTTAACACTGACCGACTAACATTCTTAATTATTGTGTTAAACACTTGTGTATTTTCTTCAACGGGTCTTGTTACTCTAATGTTGCTGTGCTATGGCGGACATCAATCAAAATAATATTTCCCAATGAGCTTGTACCGTGAAGTGTGTAGCCGGTACATATAACATAAACTTTACAGAGTAACAGTGATACGTTATGTAATAATTGCCATGAATGGTTGCTATAAAAAACTGAATTTTAAATAATGTTTTAAATTGAAGATTCGGTTACGCATTCAGGTCAGATGAGTTCTGCCTGATATACAGCAAGTACAAGCGATGGGTCAGTTCAAAATAATCACGGGGTTATTGTATTCTTGAATCGCTCGTCCACACTTTCGCATGCGAATCTAAAACAAACGATCCAAAAAGTACGCCTCCAGGTCTCTGACAAAGGTAATGGTGAACTATGACTGCTACTTTGTTGTGTATTCCTAACAAGCCATACTGTATCAAAAATACATATAAAAACAACAGCAACTGTGGTTTACTGGTTACAGTGTTGGGTTCACGATCTGGAGGTCCGTGTTCGATTCCCGATAGGGATATTTTTGAAATTATTTTATGAGACTGTCTTTTGTTTGGTGTGGACATTGCTCACAAAATCACCAGATTGCGAAAAACACATTCAGCCGAATCGTACGCTGTCAAATGATTCAGTTTATAATTACTATTGTGCCTGCTATCGCATGACCGACAGGATAGTTTTTGTTTTGTTTATTTACTAACATAAAAAAGTTCCAATGACGTAGTAAAATTCTGATAACTCAAAATTTACCGGCTTATTAGAGTAATAATTTTATAATACCTTCATAGAGTTGAGACTGGAAGCGGCATTGGCCACGACATCCCCGAGCGTAGCGGGCGGCAGCGCGTCGCTGCGCAGCACGAGCGCGCACGCGCATACCAGCACCGCACGCCACCATCGCACGCGCATCTTCACTACAGTCACTTCTCACAGTCCACTGGTCACTCACTATGTAGGTGTTGCACCTACATCACAAGTCTCTTCTAGTCCTTTTTGATTCTTTGGTCTTTTGTAACACTCTTTATAATGCTTAAAAAAATCGCTTTTTGTCTCTTGTATTATTAGTTTTGGGTTATAACGTTCTTCTACAGCTTCCGCTTGTCTGTAAAAGAAAGAAAAGAATTATGAAAACACGAATTAATTGATGAATTAATTAGATTCAGAGTAAGCACTGCTTTTGTAACTGGACTTGTTGCAAGTGCTTCTAATTAGCAACAAGCACTCCAGAACCCCGATGCCCACCCCGCCGGCGTGGTCGACGATTCCCCACCGTACTCGCAGACACCCTGAGCCGTGCCGCGCCCATCTGGGCACCCTCGAACTTATTGTCTGAAATTTTGTGCCTGCCGGGTGAGAGTCCTCAGCACTACCTATTTGGCAGGAAAAAAATGCCATATAAGTCCGTTCAAAAAAATCTTCTGATAGTAATTAAGTACACCTTGACGGTACGAAAGAGAGCAATCCGTTATCCCTGAGTATCTATAGATAATCTATAATATTGTCACATTACTACTCTATTTAGTTATTCAAACAATGACACATACAACGCAATAGGGGTGAATTACAAACATGCGTAATGATTTACGTTAATTACAACTGAAATAATTCCGTATACGAAATAATTACGCAGTGGAGTGCGCAGTGTTTCAAATCAATTTGTAAAGCAAAACAATGCATGTGGCTAATTATATGTGTAAACAAAACAACGTGTGAGAATGGCTTTGTTCATAGCATGGTGAGATAAATGGCGGATAATTGGTAGTTTTGCTGTTGCTAGCCGCGAGGTCGTAGTTGCAATGTCGTCAGCGGGTGCCGGTGTGGCGCAGGGAAGTCAACGTCTGATTAGATTGCGCCTTAGATCACTGCCGTCGTCGTTAGCGATTTCAAATGTGGTCCCGGGGTTTCGGGATTTTACATTGGCAATCCCGACATCCCGGTTGGGAATTGAATCAGATTGAGAAAAACAGATTTTTTATTGATATTTTATACATCTATCCACAATGTATGTCTATCGTACAATGAAGCAATAAATACCTAAAGCAGACTCTGTGAAAAACGGGTTAGCGGCTAAGGAGATGGGATGAGATTACGACTCGTAATGCCAAGGGATCACCCCTTTGATCGATCCACGAACTATTTCATTAGAAGAATCATCTTCTAGATGAAACTGTTCATTGACTTCTCTGGCAAGTCTGTTATTTTATTTATTAATAGACTATAATTAAACATAATCGCAGTTCCATATACCATTGATTTCAGAAGAAAAGACTACTTACCATTTATCTGGTAATTTGGAGGCAAATATTTTAAGTTAAAGAAGCTAGTCTTATGCAATGGAGCTAAAACTAGTCATTGGAAAGGAATTTGTGAACAACGATTTATGAAGTTGCTGAATCGTTCTTGATGTTGTTGCAAGTGTAAAGAGTGGTTTTCCAAGTATGTTTTGTTCTTATCTTTTCCACAATACATCTCATAAGATCTTAGTGCATTGATCAGCCTTAGCAGAGCCCATTTATGAAATCATATGGACTAGGGATGGCTCGTCTAGGGTCCAGCAGAAGTTAAAGAACATGTGTTTTTACTCTTTTCACATAACTTAATCATCCTAATAAAATTTTCGAGTTACCTCTACTATGTATGCGTATTAAGTAATAAGCTGTAGGTCTAATTTGTTCTCGACAATTCTAGAAAGTTCATTAAAGTCTTGATGTATTTATAGAGCGATTAGCTTAGTCGCTTCTTTTTCTTATCGTGTGGGTTGTGAGGTGGAATACCAACCTCATCAACCCTGGTGTCAGGGTTATTATTTAGCCGCCAAAGGCCCCTGACATGGCTCATGTAACGACTATTTACTAACATCAGTAACCGGGACCAACGGCTTAACGTGCCTTCCGAAGCACGGGTCATCTTACTTTCGGACAATCAGATTAGCTTAGTCGCTGTGTAACTGTCTGGTCAACAAAAGGCTCGTGGTTGAAATCATGGACGGCAAACACTCGTTAGAGGTCATGCTTTTGTTATTTTTTGCGCGCTAGTAGAGGCTAGCACGTAACGTAGAGAAACGTAAATTAATTTATTTTGCATTGTTACTTTAGTAAATAGTAGACCATGCCTAAAAATGAGACGAATAGAAATCGGTACTATATTGTTTTTTTGGCGGTAAATGGCTCCTACATTCTTGCTGTATGACTAAAATATAAATAATACATAATATTAAAAAGTTGTTTTAAAAGGGTTTTAAAACTGATCATACAAAAGACATCAACGCGCTGAGGCGCGAGCTTGCACATTTTAGCTCCTACTTATTCGTCTAGAACTAACTTCTTATTTTTTTTATTCAGGCTTCAACATCTTATTTGATTTGATCACCGCTACAATTGTGTAAGTGTAATTTTTCTTAATTCATCAAACTGTAATAGTAATCTATGACAATGAATTCGATTTTTTATTACTTTTCAAGTATATACCTATGTAGAAGAAAGAATTCTCAGCGCTCCCCACATACCTGATATACTTACATATATAAGTACATAAACCCACGTCCACAACCCTTAATGGGGTGGGCAGAGATATGAGTAATGACTGATAATTTAATAGTGCAGTCAAAATATATTACACATACACGTGCACGTATAATATTTACAAGTACGCATCTCTATTTATCCTCTACGCGCGTGAGATAACTGGATAATATAAATGAACACGTTAGTTCTGTCGCATGCAACTATCTAGAACCCATTCATCTCGTTAGTCATACATAAATTAGCTTACCGCTGAGAACAGAACTTATAGGTAGTGAGTGGTTACATCATAACATAGCATAAAAACTTGGGCAGAACCGCCAGGCAACTGGGTGCTACTTTTGATGCCTAAGGTGGGTTTGATGGATCATACGGCGACGGGATGAACAACCTGCTAGATAGGACATCATCCTTTACGACGGTTTTAAAGTAATAGGATGTACCTACTTGATATTAAATTCTTTTCACCTAACCTTCATCTACATTTTCTCTTGGGCGGAAGGCAAGAATAATCAAAAAGTGTTGTAGTACCTACTCAGTTTTGCAGGCTAGTATATTAACACCAGATTTTGACACAAGTACTTTGTATAGACGGATGTGTCCATTCTGTCGGCACAAGTATCGAACACAAGTGTCAGTGTTGTACACGAACGGCTAAAACTGTTGACAACTATAGCATCGGTTACGTTTTACACAGAAATACCTGTGTTAGACAATATTAACCGTTCTGTCGTTACTGCAAAATTTAAAACGACGTGCAGGGCTGCCAGATTTAGTACGTTAAGTACGACATTTATGAGTTTTATTTCCATGAAAGTGTCACTATATGGTACGTCATACTTATAAGTATATAGGTAGTCTATATCAAGTGGCTGGAGGACGCCTTATGATTTGTGATTCTGCGCACCTCTAGGAGATACAGGAGTAAATTGTGTATGTCATTAGGTTATTGCTCAAACTTCCTGTGAGTTTTCTCACAATAGCGATAAGCAGGACTGTGTAGGATGTGTTGAATTACGTCGGTCGGTTCTCGAGACTGTAACGGTTACGTTAGGGAAGTAAGATGTGAGTGAGGCAAACCTAATGTTCTAGATTCAACTGGCAAATCATTCGCGACAGACCAGTAATCTTGGCATTTGATAAATCTGTATGAAATGTGATTCGTACAATCCACCACAGTAGGTACAGTCCACTTCAATTTGAACAATAATACATACTTACATACTAAAAGATCACACTTATTTCTTGTTGGGCTAGGTAGAGACCACGGAATTCCGCTCACTACAATTTTGCCTGACACCCCACTTTCGTTTCTTCCGCTCTCATCTAAGTCTTCATGCAGCCGGTTTCACGGTTCACTCTTGACCTGGCCTTTCTTTAAAACATCCTGGATGTGACACGCTATATGTAAGTACGCCTAAGACTTAAATAAATTGGCAAGAAAAAAGACATAACAAACGCAATTTGTTCCTACGCAAGTAACAAAAGATAAACATCAGCAGTAAATCGAATTAAAAGCTCTACATTGCACAAGAGGTTGCGTCATAGAAAATAGCCCTGTAACGATAGTCATCGGTCCCAGCTAACCACCGTAGGCTTACTTCCGCGCTGTCCGCTTCCTGGGTACCAGGGATACATGACTACTTGAGGAGTGTCTGGTGAAAGTAGCCTGCTGTTACAAGTAGACAGAATGTGCGTGGTGAGATCTGTTGGTCAGCGCTTGCTAAGTAATTATCATAACAACCCCCGCCCGTCATACTTGTTTCCTGAATTTATTAGATAAACAGACAACACAATTCTAGGTGGTGAGAGGTATCCTGCTCCCAACTAATCACCGTGGTCCACACTGCGGTGCTGTCTGCTTCCTGGGTATTAGGGATACATGACTGCCTGACAAGTATCTGGTGAAAGTAGCCTGCAGTTGGAAACAGCCCGCAGTTATAAGTAGAAGCATTTTCTGTGTGGTTCCATCTGCTGCAGCCTGCTTGCTTTGATACTTACCATAATTATCATTAATTACACGGTTAGCACTATCGTAGTGCACCTTGTCTAGTAGAAGTGACAGATTTGTACGTATTTAGTTACTTTTATCGAATCAAAAGTTGTCATATAGATATGGTATATCCAGCCGCTTGTTCACTATTATTATGATGACCTGTGTAGCCTATTGTCTGGGTAAGTGTGTTACCCGCATAGTCATTACTATATAGTTACCAGGAAGGCATGAGAATTTGTTAAGCTTTGGGTGTCTTGAGATTTTGACCATCAAAATCGGCTCGACCTTTATAGATGGCGAAACGGCTCACCTATAACGTGTTGGTGGAAAGCCGGTGAACTATGGATACTTAGTTCATATAATCATCTAGTTTTGAAACAGTGTCTGGTCTTTACCAGTTACAGATCTTACGTTCAAATTGATCGTAATGATTTAATCGATGCAATGCACTCATATCTAAAAAAGATTCATCATAGAAAACTCCATTGTTATAGTATTTTATGCAACAGTTGTATAAGAAGGGTCAAAAAATGCGAGTGGCGTGAGTTGCGATGTGAGCCTTGGCGAACATCGCAATAAGAGACGCCACGAGCATTTTTTGACCTAGTTATACAACGTTGCATACAATACTTTTTCTACGACGACGTAATTTTAAATGAAACCAAAATTTTCCAATTTATTTTCCAACGCGCGGGTAAATGGCGGCAAATGTATACTTTTTTTTTATAGTATATCTATGGCACCAAACAAAGTAAAGGTGCCAGTTTCCAGGTCAAAAAAAAAAAAAACAACAACAATGCTTTTTTGGCGACATTATAGTACAGTTACACTTTGTAAACAATGCTTTTATAGGCCATAGAGCGTACACTTTTTCAAAGAGTTTAATTATGTATGTACTTATATTAGACTTTTTGGTTATTTAAATGCCAGATTAAAGTAGAGGAGTAGAAAAAGTATATTATGACTGGCTCTATTTTTTTTCTGTTTGAATTGATTCAATAGGCTTCATAACACGACACTTCTAGAGAGTAGGTACGCTGGTTACAAGTAGCATGTTACTGTGAGACATTTCCGCACCACCGCGGTTACTTCCTGGGTAAGTACCTGCTCGGTAGAGACGTTGGAGTTGCGGAAAAGGTGTGTAGAGAAAGCAGTCGACTTGATTACTTATTCTAAATTTCCTCTCTATTTCAAGGGAGAAATAAGATTGTCACGTTCCGCTAACCTAATTTTAATGTAATTTTGTACTTCGGCGATACGGCTCACCACCTATCACGTTGGTCTAACAGAAAACTCAGTGACGTGTCGGTACTTAGTTCATCTTGAGATGGATGTAACTCTGACTACCCCAATATATAATTTAGTCGTGATCTTATGTGTTATGTTTTGTACTTCCGGCAATAATACAAACAGATTACTTAGTTAAAGACTACGTTCCCCAAAAACAATATAGATGGCGCTGTACAGATTTAACGAAATGATTACCTATTTTCTTATTGCTCGGGTACATAATTATTTAAAAATATAATGTAATGGCAAAGGCATATATGCCAATCGTTGCTTGTTATTTGGATCAGATATGAATTATTATGTTACTAGCTATATTGCTGCTCCTTATTTTGATCAGATAAATAATGGGTGGAAGATGTAATTCTAATGATGTCTAAGGTTGATTGTACCCAATATTGAACATTCGGCTAGGCGTCTTCCTACAATGTTCGCAGTAGGTATTAGTCGTACCAACCTCGGGAAGCACTCACCTATTGCCCGGGCTACTCGCGCGATTAACGAAATAGCTCAAGAAAACCCGGACACAGATTTATATACATGTTCGTTGGCGGAATTCACTAATATCAGTCTAAAGTTTTTTAGTAAATAGTTTGCATACATTGTCGATTTGGTTTATCTGTAATGACTATGTATATGTGAAATAAATAAATAAATAAATTGTTCCCGGGGGTAATAAAAAGAGTCATCATTTATACCCAAAAAAAAAGATAAAAGATGCATAAGTATGTCTGTTATCCATGAAATAAGAAGGTTAAACGAAGAAAAATCTTACAGCGCCATCTATATTGTATTGAGGATCGTAGCCTGGAAAGTCCCTAATGGAAGAGAACTTGAACTTGTTCGTTACGATAATAGGTACAATTGTCTTTTAGCTACACGGGTAGTTGGTAAGTAATGACACTTACGTATTAAATACTAGCGACCCGCCCCGACTTCGCTCGGGTGCAATGCTGAGGAAAAAATGAAATTCTTTACGACATCACATTAAAAAAACCTCAAAAATAACAGTATTTCTCCACTATTATACATATAAACCTTCCTCTTGAATCACACTATCTATTAAAAAAACCGCATCAAAATCCGTTGCGTAGTTTTAAAGATTTAAGCGTACATAGGGATATAGGGACAGAAAAGGCGACTTTGTTTTTTACTATGTAGTGATTAATCAAAAGGGAAAAAATTATATTTGAAGTATACATGCGAGCGTAGAGGGCTTTCTCCAAAAATTATGTAGACTCTATATTGTTTTATATAAGTAAGTAAGTAATTTAAAGGTTTTTTAAAGTTCTATGATTGGTATAGATGCAATCACTTTGGTTGCAGTTTTTTTGATTGGTGGGTAATGCCCGCAGCCACACTGTTACGGAACATAGTTTTTCGACAAACCGCAGGGGAGGTAGCCATTGGAAAAAAGTTAATCTTAGGCGGTTAACCACACCAATTGAAGGGGATTGCGCAATATGTTTTTGTGCTCTTTGCATTTACAGCATTATCATGTTTTCGCGCTTAGTGGTGGTGATGTACAGTATAGCTAGGTTAATTTTATGGAATGAGTTGTACTTACTCGTATTTTTTTTCGCGCTATGGTTCTACCCTAACGGAATCCATTTCATAGTAATTTCGATGAAGTCTTGTAAAAAACATCAATCATGTTCCCATATAGCCTACCCCATAAGGGATTACGGATAAGTTTAAAGTAAGATGATTCCGTGTTTCGGAAGGCACGTTAAGCTGTTGGTCCCAGGCTACTAGCCGTAACACCTCTACCAACCCGCACTGGAGCAGTGTGATGGAGCATGTTCCATACCCTTCCGGTTGATTACGGGAAGACATGTGCCCAGCAGTGGGACATATACAGGCTATTACGTACGTTAAATAGTAATTAGTATACCGGGTGAGAGCCTTCAGCGCTCCCCATTTGTCCGGCCAAGTAGTTAATGCCATCTGCGGCAAATCTACAATAAGTCACGTCAAAAAAAAAAAAGTAATTAGTATGTTTCAACTTCAATGTAAACCCAACTTAATAAAGTATCTACCTATTTGGGCGATGGGTCCCACCATATCTCGTTACTAACAGCTACTAGGAGTAGCTGCGGGTGTTTTGGCCCTGTTCATCCTCCACTGAGGTCCGTGTTGCTCTATGGTCCATCCCGAATAAAACAATAACACGACCTTGTAAGGTCCATTCGTATTTTTTTTATCATATCATGTACAAGGTGTTATTTATTTATTTTATTTTGTTTGGGGAGCTTACAGCTTAATTCAGAGAATATTACACTTACATAACATAACATATCGTTAGGATGTCACTTACACCCCGTACAAGTAGGTATGTTTAGATAGCCATACAAGTGCATACGGTTGTTAGTGACACCGTAACGAAAACTTTGAGGGATGATTAAGAGCATGATTCTGACTTAATATCAAGTGGAATATCCTGTCGGAATTCGAAATTCATGAAAATGTTAGTGATTTTTAATTATTTTCATTTACATACTTTTGCAACGGAAAACTCCGCTTGATAACTACCCAGAATCATGCTCTTAATCATCCCTCAAAGTTTTCGTAATATAATTCTTACTGAAGAGCATAAAATATTTAAAACTTTTAAATGATAAATGTAACGGCATATGAGCGTCATTGTCAAAATGCTATTGCAACATACCTACAAACAATACAATCTTATATACAGCATATTTACTCCGAAGAAACGAAGACACATCTCAGCGTAATATTCGCGCTTATTATTACATAATTTTATTAGTAAACAAAACTTTTACCTTGCAGCAGTCCTTTTGTATTACCACACGCACTAGAATAGTTTGTCGTCAGTCAAACTCGTATTCGGTTTACCTATTGGTGCGTAATTTTCGATAAAAAATACGTATTGAGGGTATGCCGGCTTTAGTCGCAAAGTTTGCGTGCGCGCGCGTTGTTCTGCCTCGATAGGACCACTGGCTGCGCCGGCGCTGCGCCTTCACTCTCTGTTACCCAACACCACCCACCACAACCAGACTATTATCCAATTCCAAAGCGCCGGTAGTGCAGTCATCGATAGATGCTATCGAAGGTACGGTGAGAGGTTCCGGGTTCGATTCCCTGGAGCAAAAAGTGCCAGATACGCACGCTGCTCTATAAGTCTCAAGAGTTTAGTTCCTTACTAGTTATGAAATTCGTAAAAAAATGGAGGACCGGCCTCGGGTATTCATCATTTAGGTGATATGGATAAGACACTCTACTACAACCACTTAACATGTCTTGATCTTGATGTCTTACGACAACCCATTGGAAATGTAATTGCTTTAATTTTAATTAAGTATGTTAGAAATCTTCAACGGCTTATGTTAATACCTTCGCTAACTTCTAATACAGCGTAGTAAGAGTAGGTATGTAGGTATGACCCAATTTAACCTGCAATCTTCAGAATGCAAGAAACAAAAGCAAGCAGTATCTAAATACGTTGATTGGGTGTGCGTCAAGCTAGCGGCCTCAAAAAAAAAATGGGCACGAAAAAATAATTTGACCATACCAAAAAATAGTACTCTTGTTGAAAAAAATAGTACCTGTTGTAAAAAAAATAGTACCATCACGGTTCTGGATTTATAGCCATGTTTTATTGCACTTGCTAGCTTGACGGTGAGCGAAATTTGGCGAGAGTTAACGACAAGGTCTTTCGCTTTGATTTAAACGCCAAAAAATAGTACCGAAATAGTACTCACCCCCTGCAAAATACCGAAAGTAGTACTTCAACGATTCCAAAGTTATAAAGGCAGTTCTTTGATCCCGCTAGCTTGACGTTTTGAAAATACCTATTATCTGGGGAACGCTTGCATACTTCAGTTTGTAACTAATGTCAATAAACTCTTATGAAATAGTACTCCCTACCATCATAATTTGAACCTGATTCTCTTTGTAGAAATATGTCAAAAAGTCATTATAACCTATGTCATACATTTATCAAGACAAGTACAGTCGCGAACAAAATTATTACACATGCTCAAGAATGTTGTCAGATTTTAGTATTTTTCCCCATTTTTGGGTAAAAATTGGTGAAGTGCCAGGGTTGTCAGATGAAAGTAATATCATTGTTGAAACTCTTTGAGTTATTCTACAAATACTGCAAATTGTTTATTAACAAACACTTCGATCCGTAACAAATTGAACATGAAGGTATAAATTATAAAATAAAACAGCAGATTAAAAATGTATTATGATGTATTAAAATCACAGATTGTTTTCGATAAGAACTAGACCCATGCAGCCTTTTCTATTAAAATTAGTACATACGGGTGTATGCAATAGGAATTTTTTGTAATAGCAGCACTCTGAAGTGCACAGAAATGGTAGGGTAGACCTCTAAAATGGCAATACTTACGAATAAATTGTGAGGTTATGTAATTGTCTACGTGACTGTATCAACAACAAATGTATGGCATAGGTTATGATGATTTTTTAACATTTCTACAAAGAGAATCGGATCAAAATTATGATGGTAGGGAGTACTATTTCATACGAGTTTATTGACATTAGTTACATACTGAAGTATGCAAGCGTTCCCCAGATAATAGGTATTTTCAAAACGTCAAGCTAGCGGGATCAAAGAACTGCCTTTATAACTTTGGAACCGTTGAAGTATTACTTTCGGTATTTTGCAGGGGGTGAGTACTATTTCGGTACTATTTTTTGGCGTTTAAATCAAAGCGAAAGACCTTGTCGTTAACTCTCGCCAAATTTCGCTCACCGTCAAGCTAGCAAGTGCAATAAAACATGGCTATAAATCCAGAACCGTGATGGTACTAATTTTTTTACAACAGGTACTATTTTTTTCAATAAGAGTACTATTTTTTGGTATGGTCAAATTATTTTTTCGTGTCCATTTTTTTTTTGAGGCCGCTAGCTTGACGCACACTTGATTGTGTGGCGATATAATTTAAGTACACGTGGACGTAGTCGTGGGTGAAAATCTAGTAAACAATAATATACTAAGTATGTCTAATTAACAACATGATATACGTAGCCTCGTGTGAAAACAATAAGACACACGGACGGATGGACCGCAACAAAGTGATCCTTTAAGGTTCCATTTTTCCTTTTGAGGTTCGGAACTTTAAAAAAATAGATCCTAGATCCATCCATATCAAAATACTATTTCTTACTTTTTATCGCCTCCGCCCGTGTTGCTCTAAGTTTTTATTAGATAGATTTTGTAATGAGGCCCTAAGCGCTACTATCGTGAAAAAAAACCGCACTTTGTTCGCGGATGTTTTTGACATTATGACAAGTGACGTCATTGTCGTCATCCATCGTCTGATTATTTTCTTTATCCAATTCTGTCCCTGTTTACGTACTGCGTTGCAAAAATTTACAGTTTACCTGCTAGCTACGTATAGCACCAGATAATAATTGGGAGTAAGTTAACGTGGTTGTGTTTTATTTAGTGGATATTGTGATATATCGACTTTAATCCGTGCATTGTTCCGTGACAAAAATGACGAGTACCCCAGGGGTGAGCAATATGGAAAATGTGCCCTCGGCACCGAATGATCTTCCCCCGCCGTACTCTGCCGTCGTGGGTAATCCACAATATGGTTTTGTTGCGCCTGGAGGCGAGCCGTATGCCCCAACTGGGGCGTATCCGCATCAACCAGCTCCAAAACAGTTTACCGCTCCAGGAGTGTACCCGCATCCACCGCCAGGGGTCAGCCCCCATGTCACCCAGCCGCAAGGCGGCGACATGGGCGGCCCCGGCGTGGCTGTGCCAGTGGGCATCGTAGTCCCCCAGGCAGTGGGCAGCGAGCCAACTACAATAACATGCTTCAACTGTGGCAAAGTCGTTACAACCAGAGTAACGTACACAACAGCTTGGCACACTCACTTGGTTGCTGGATCCATATGTGTTATCACAATGTAAGTAGAACAAGCTCATTCCACAATTAATATGATTATTTTACAGTGATATCAATTGACATTACTATCATGTTCTGTACCACAGTATCACCATTGCCTGTTCTCTTTTCTGTGAAATTTAAAGTATTTAAAGTAAACATAGAAACAATAAAAACTAGAACAATAAGTATGTACTTCTTTTAATAACAGGTATCTATCATAATAAGTATCATTAGGAAATTGAGTAGATTAGGTAAAGGAAATACCTATTTCCTATTTTGATTGTGCATGAGAACTTGACAGTTTACCCTGAAGACTATGAGCCATGTAGTGTACATTCATAGTGGCATTGAGCTCACAACTACTAATTACATGCCGCATGGAGGGTAATGGCAGGCAAGGTGTCAAGTTGACTAGAATATGTAATGCAAGTAGTTTGAATGTTTAGAAAATAAGATGTTTACAAATTAATTTCTATTCCTGATACTTTCTTACTTTTCATTCCCTGTATGTTTTATCTTAAGTACTTTTTCCCCTATAATCTGGCGATTAGTCCTTAGACTTAAGTACTTATTATACTAGAATCAGGTTAATTGGTTTCACAGAACACCCATTATCTATTTCATGTTTATTTAATAGAATTGCACAGTATGATGAGTCACTTGTTAATTGAAATGACACTTTAATGTGAGTAGTTTTATTAATTATTTCTTCTTGTCAACAGGGTCTGCTCTCTCTGCTGCCTGGGCCTGGTGCCGTACTGCTTTGATACATTCAAAGATGCAGAGCACTATTGCCCCAACTGCAACACTTTCATTGGAAAAAGTAACAAATGCTAAATGTTTCCAGGACATTATGAAATGACAATAGAATATGGCCTACCTTATATTCAAATTATCTTTACAAAATTTAATCTTTGTGACATGTTATTCTGTGCCATTTTAAATTGTCATTAGAATTTTCAAAATTGTAATCTTGTGATTTTAGACAGTTTGTAATTATAACAGGTAATACATTGCACCGAGGGGCATATAATCTTGAACTAGAATGAATTTAATATTTCCATATTGCAATCAACAATTTTGTGAGGCACTCTCACAATTGCAATTTAGAATTAGTGATAAAATTAGCTAACTTACCTATTTTGTCTTGTTTATTAAATTTCAATTTATATTTTTCTGTATCCAATAAGTTATTTATTCTTCGTTGTGACATACATTATTATAGTATGTGGTATTAAAATGTTATCCTTTGAATATAATACACATTCCAAACTTTTAAATGTCAGCCATGTGATCATGCATTAGTGGCATCTTCAAACATCACATTCTTCTATGATATTTGTCTATAACTGTTCTTATGATGTTACAAAAGCCATTAGTTAGGTAGTTATAATGAAATTGACAGAAAACCATGTCTGCAGCAGGTTACCTTGTTGACTGAAGGTTAGACTGAATGATAATGATAACAGAAAAAACTACATGTTCAATAAAATAGATAGAAATTAAAAATCATGATAGGTATAAAATATTATAATCATAAAGAAAATATTTTTGGTAGATTGTATAATTAATTCCTATTTTGTCTCCATATAATAATTTATTTAAGTGCCTACTGTTGTGTTCCAACCACATTTTTAGTATTATACTATATTAATGCTTAAAAAAATTAATTACGGTGCATGGAACTTCTGCTGCTATGTTGCAGCGTGACTGGTTTTTTTAGAAGTGTACTTTTAAATTATTCACGTCCCCTTTTTACATGGTTTAGTTAATATTAATTTTTATTTTACCTCTTTACATCTTTATTGTTTCTATGATTAGTGTGTATATAATTTACATTTAAATAAAGCTTTGGTAAATATATTATTTTTCATTTATTACAATAAATCTTGCTCATACATAATAAATGGAAGAGAATGTACACTTATTTAGTTATCAGAATTGATAAGATATATCATTATCTTGGCTTAGTAAATGGTTGTCTGATAACATTGTCGGATCACACAATAGAGGTTGAGTTGAGTGATCAATATCATATTTATGAATAAAGTATGTAGACTAGAGTTTTGTAAATGTTACATTTTTCATCAATATGCATGTGGAGAGTGGTGCAATTGTAAATCAAGGAGCTTATGCAGAATTGAGAGTGCAATCAGAGACTGTTAATTTTCAAGATCCACCACCACCTTACACCCCACCAGTGGAAGGTCCAACAGTGACCAGCCAACCTATCATCCATCAGACTATCATACTACAGGTGCCTCTAAGAAGTAACCCAGTGTACTACACCTGTGATTCATGTCATGAAAGAGTGTACACTAAAGTCAAATATGTGAACTCTCGTAAAACTCACCTGCTGGCTGGGTTCATTTGTGGTTTCACATGGTAAGTATTTCTTCTTTTTAATAAATCTAAATAAAACAAGCAGCAAACTATTGGCTATATTTCCTAATTCAATGATTATTATTTCAGTTGGTGCCTGATTTGCTGCTTAGGTGCAATTCCTTATCTTGTAAAATCATTCAAGAAAGCTGAACATTACTGTCCAAATTGTGATAAACTTCTCGGAACATATTCAAAGATCTGAAACAGCTTGCTTCGATTTTGTAAATAAAACCTGAAATACTTAACAAGTCTTTTATTATTAATATTCTTATGCTACCTAATCTTAAAATAATTAATGTAAAAATCTGATAAGTATTTTGTACAAACACTTCTTGTATTGTTACATTAAGTTCATTATTATGAAATCAGTTTCAGTAGCTTTGAAAACTAGATACAAGTTTTTGAATGAATGTAAGTTATAGGCTGTTACTTCTAGCAGTATCATTAATTTAAATTACAAATAGAGCTTATCTAAGTGAATAAAGTCCACAATATAGTAACACTAGTTGTTGTATGGAACTTGTAATCTGAAGCAATCTGACGCAATCTTCCACTTCCCATCGACGGCCACGATGAGGAATGTCTGCTGAAACGGCTTTTTGATGTCGTCATTCTGATAGGTCACATCTCCGCAAGCTTGAATCAGGTACGTGAGTTTGTTCGACACTACAGTTTCTGCAATCGGCTGAGCGTCCAAAGTCTTCAAAATGTGTGTGCTGCCTGGGAGATCCATCAAGAACTTCTGAATCTTATCACTCCCGTTTATTCCATTACCGTTCCACACCAACAAACCCGTATCCAGGTAAAGCTTTGAGGTTAAGTGTCGGCTGTTGTCTACTTGTTTATAGTATACTCTTGTAAATTCCTCAGCTGTCTCGCAGGCGCTGTCGACATTTTTGACGACAACTTCAGACATTTTACAAGTAAATAAAAAACACGTTAATAATGTATTATAAGTGGTAAATTGCAAATATATAATAATGTGATAATAATTGTAAAATATTGTGCAAATGTCGTTATGACGTCAACTGTCAAGTCAATTTTATCTTTTTCGCCCGTTAAGGGACAGGCTAAGATCATGAGACCATGCTGCCTAGACAGTCAATTTTCTTGTTTTCCGAACGAAAGGCTACGAATTTTAATTTTTTACGCTGTGCATTCACATACTGTGTCTAACCGTGTCCTTTTCGCTACGTTGCACTAAACTTTGAAAACCTTTTCCATAATGTACTAATTCGTTCTACACCAAGGTGTGATTTGGTTAAATTCTGATGATGATAATAAATAAATAATACAAAACTGATTAAGAAATATTTTATTTGATAATGTCTTTATCTAATATATTAATTATCATACAAAGAGGCTTACCTATTTTACAATTAGATTTCATATTCTACAGCTATTTTTAATTCCAGGACATTTGACAGTGATTCACTAATGTAATTAGTCATCCGTAATTTACTGAGCCGATACAAAACAATGTGGAGTAACATTCAAAATAAAACTTACCATTAACAAGCATTTGATTTAATTATTACTAGAAATTAAACAGTCAGCTGCTTTTTAAATTCAAATCTTACCCTAAGGCACTGACAGAAATGATTATGCACTAGATACAAAAAGTTATCTATAAATAATATGTAATTCTAAAGAGTAAATAACATTCCTTAAAAATCGGTAAGAATAACCATTCAATCGCTAATTCGGATATTGTAAATTAATATTGAAATTATAAAAGTAATGAAATCATAGTCACATCTGATTTTCAATTGTTAATTAACTTATAATTTGTCCATAAATAAACTAAACTATCTTTTTATTGCCATCGACAGTTACAAGAATTTAAAAAATCTTAGATAAATAACACTTGAATTTTTAATTGCAAGATCACAATATTACCTACCTTCAACTAACGATCATTGCCCCGTTCATTGATAAATAATTATTTTACTAAAAATGATCAACGCAACAAATAAATCCAAAGCATCCCATATATTATATTGGATCAATCCATTAAAATCTAAGCAGTTTTATACTTACAATAATAACTGTTATCGTATCGCGCTATACAGTCCAAAATTTATGAGTTGTTAACTAATGCGAACCATTACAAGAATATACGTGTCAATCAAAATACATTATTACCAAAACATATTTACGACTAATCTGAGATTTTATGAAATTGATGACATTTACCAACACGCGGTAAACAACAACAACTGTAAAACGGTAAAATCTGAGACAGTCTTCTGCTCCACTACTTCCCAATTTTATATTCCAATCAAAATTCTTGTCAGATTTACAAACACGGGAGTTGACTTGACGATGTTTTTTCATAAGCTGCCGGCGAACAGTTAACAATTCTATAACACAGAAGGGCCGAATGTCTTTTGATAATATCACTAACAGTCACGTACCCTTAACACGACTTACGCTAACTTGAGCACATTTTAATTGGGAAGTTAGTGCGGCTGTGTACGTTGCAATTATATCATTGCTGGACAGAATTTATGGTAGTTTTAGTTATATTGAACAATGTTTACTTATTCTCAGGAGTTCGATGAAGCTTTGACTGTTTCATATTTTTGTACTGATGATGAACGCGAAATGCATTAGTAGGCAGGTTTTGTTCGTCAAAGTTCCATCGAAGCCGTCTGATGAGTATAATGCTTCTCGAAGCAAAGTTCCGAGTCGCGATGAGCCCGGGGCGCCTTCGACGCTTACGTTACCTGAGCGCGCGCGCCCCCGAGCGGGAATGACACTTCGAAACTGCTTTACTTACTCCTCTCTTATCTATCTGTTATTTCTCTTGTAATTCAACCTGCAATAGCAAAAGGAAAGAGTTACAGACAAAACTTCACAATATTTTTTAATCAAAAGACAATTTGTAAATGGAGAAACATACCTGTAATGGTCCGTTGCTCAAATCTGCACTCTGTTTATTTGATAAACCGGCGAGCATTAATCGTTCCTGCAAGTACAGATAGCAAATATTAATAATTCATTTATTCCGAGGGGAAAGGATGTCCATCGAGTGCCAAGACATTAGATATCCGAGGACCGTAAAATACTGACCTCTGCGAGTCTTTCGGAGTCCGCGAAACTATGGTTGTTGTGGTTACCCGCTTTTGCCTGCTCTAACTCTTCCTGAAGAGCATCAATCTTCTTCTGCATCTGTATAATTACAAGAATATTAATCCGCCAACTAAATAAAAAACAAAAACCATCACCAACGCACACACATGACCACGGAACCATCCAACTGGAAAACTAAATATAAAATCGTCAGGAGGGATTAGCCCATACAACCGATAGTTTACGTGGTAGTTGACGTACAATAGACGAACTTTTTCACAGAAGACCAACTTTGCGTAGAGGATACTGGAACCATTAGGATACTGACCGGATTTTATGATTCCCAACTTCATTGGAAAAGAACAACAAACTTGATTTTAATGCTTTAAAAAATATAAATTCTTACGCCTTACCTGAAGTAAATAAGGCCCATAGTATAAAAATTCAAGTACTCATGCCGAGGTATTGAGGTACCTGGATTTAAAGTTACACAAAGGATAGGGTAAAATCGAGGGCATAGGGAAAAATCTTCCGTTTATAGTAAAGCACGGACACACGTAATAGACTAGGATACAAACACATTTTATAACTGAATGATATGATTGCATAAACTATAGTCCGGCAATCTCGTGCGCGACCCTCCTGCGGGGCGACAGACGGTGGCGGGGACGGGGTAGCGCGTCATCATCTTGACATTCTAGAACACGGCTGCACACGTAGAGAAGTGTGCCAGGATAAATCTTGCGATAAGTTGTACTTACTTGTGACGTAATATATGTAGGAGTGAATAAAAAGATAGAACTATTTTATTTTATTTTTATTATTATGCTTGAGGACCAACTATTAGGAAAACTAAAAATTAAATATTAATAGATTGTTTTATTATAAATCAATTTCCAATGTCGTTTACGTATTCGGCCGACGTTCGGTCATTTTTTCGCCTTTCAAAAAATTGGTACACTTTATGTACAATCTCCTTCAGTTGTCTTGAGATAGCCTTACTCATCCTCAGATAGTAATCTCGTGTGCGTCGCCCTCAAAGTAGAACAGATTATCAAGCACGTGTTGCCGCTTCGACTGCGCGGCCGAGACTGCCGTACTTGACGCGCAGATGCACGCGTTTCCCTTCCCCGCTACACCACCTGCTACCCGCTGACATCTTAGCTACCCCGTCCCCGCCACCGTCTGTCGCCCCGCAGGAGGGTCGCGCACGAGATTGCCGGACTATACCTCCTCTACGATGGTAGGCAATGATTTTTCTATGCAGGAGTATGCGAACGCCAGAGGTTCCTAAGTAAAAATGTAATTTTTAAACAATACATAAACCAGTAGAATTCTCGACAGTATTATGGTACGGAAAACTTGTAAAGTATCAATGATTGAGGATTGTAAAATATTGTTGTAAGATGAAAAAAACAAATAGGATGTATTTAATCAATTCTACAACACACCTAGAAAATAGTAATACACAATTTGGTGTATTAAATCGTAAATCTAGTCGTTTATTTATGTACGACAGGCGATTCAAATAACCCAAGTATCAAATACAAATTAAATTACGCACTGTCACACTTCTATCGCGCTGTACCGTAACTAGAAGAGTTGGATTTGGAAACTAACTGCTGGGCCCAGCACCGCGTTCGCGTATGTGTCGCAGTATCTGAGACTGTGTATCGCAGTATCTGAGACTGTGTATAGCAGTATCTGATACTATGTATCGCAGTGTCTGTGACTATGTGTCGCAGTATCTGAGACGATGTGTCGCAGTGTCTGGAGACTATGTGTCGCTGTATCTGAGACTATGTGTCGCAGTGTCTGAGACTATGTGTCGCAGTATGTGAGACTGTGTGTCGCAGTATCTGAGAGTGTGTGTAGCAGTATCTGGGAATATGTGTCACAGTACCTGAGAGTATGTGTCGCAGTGTCAGACTATGTGTCGCAGTATCTGAGACTATGTGTCGCAGTGTCTGGAGACTATGTGTCGCTGAATCTGAGACTATGTGTCGCAGTGTCAGACTATGTGTCGCAGTATCTGAGACTATGTGTCGCAGTGTCTGGAGACTATGTGTCGCTGAATCTGAGACTATGTGTCGCAGTATCTGAGACTATGTGTCGCAGTGTCTGGAGACTATGTGTCGCTGAATCTGAGACTATGTGTCGCAGTATCTGATACTATGTGTCGCAGTGTCTGGAGACTATGTGTCGCTGAATCTGAGACTATGTGTCGCAGTGTCTGAGACTATGTGTCGCTGTACCTGAGACTACGTGTCGCAGTGTCTGGAGACTATGTGTCGCTGTATCTGAGACTATGTGTAGAAGTGTCTGAGACTATTGGTCGTAGTGTCTGAGACTACGGGTCGCAGTATCTGAGACTGTGTCGCAGTGTCTGAGACTATGGGTCGCAGTATCTGAGACTATGTGTCGCAGTGTCTGAGACTATGTGTCACAGTATTGTTCTCACCTGCAGCACAGTCCGCTGCCGCAGTTCGTCCAGCTCGCGCTGCTTGTCCGCCAGCTGCTGCGCCCACCGTTGTTCCTCTGTCGTCACATTCTGCTGCAGCCGGCTCAGAACGCCCTCCTGCATACAACAACGTTTAAGATAAGCCGCACTGTTATGTCTATATTGTAAATAATCTGTTTATATTTTATTCTGTATTGTGTATAATAAAATATTAAATAATAAAATGACCAAAATATGATGTAATAGTCACCCGAAACCACTTCATTGTATTCCTAATATAAATCAACTCACGGTGTCATCAATAATTCTCTTGTACTTGTCGACGAGGCCCTGGAGGTGTTCGTTTTGTGCGGCCAGCTCGGTGAGCCGCGAGTCGGGCGCCGCCTCCACTAACTCCACCCGCTTCTCCACCGCCTTCTTCTCCAGCTGCTTCTTCTCTACGTCTCGCTTCTCCAGTTCCTTCTTCAGGTTATCGGCGAAGGTTTGGAGCCATTCCTTACCCGAGGACGAACCAGGCGCCGCCGATGGACAAACCGACCTAAGCACGCTAGCTACTTCGTTGTATTGCGCTTCTTGGGCCTTCGCTATGGCCTCCTGAAATATAACGTCATAAAAAATAAGTTACTTTAATCTTGTCGTGGACGATTAAGTAAAAGTGCAATATTGAATATGATTGGGCTGGTTCGGTCGTCAAGTGAAAATTAGTTCAAAGCTACTGTTGAAATGGGTTATGGTTGCTGTATGAAATCATGTTGGCCCTTTAGTTAAATAGTGGCCCCCAACTACACCTAGAGTTCGAAGCTGCCTGTAAATACAGTGCTTTCCCAGAAAGACGTCTAAGGTACCCATTAACCAGTAAATAAATAATTTACAACACTTATACAACAATTTTTACTGATTGGTATTTGTACCAACGCAAAAGCGTTTGTATACGGCAGCAATGTACAACGAAGCGAAGCCGGCCAGAGACATTTAAATGTAGCGAGCGAGTTAGTGATGCACCAAATGTGATTTACATTCATTAACATTATGAATATGAATTAATGTTCGTCACTTATATATAATATATGTAATTTTAACATGAATATAATATTAGAACTCGTGCATTTTGAACGAACCGTTGGTCGTTCTAGTAGCTTGACATCAATTTTTTTTGGCCCAATGCAGACAACTGACCATTCGCCGAAGTATTCTAGCCCATGAAAAATATATATGTAGAATGGAACACTGTCGTAGACAACAGGCTGACGGTCCAATCCTGATTCTCTGGTGTCTGATCAAATCGTGTATATTTTCATTGGACCAAAACCGTCGTCTGAATTGGGTTTCTGTTAATTTTTATTCGTTGCATCGCTACGGCGTATTAGTTTTAAACATAAACTGTGTACACAGAAAGCGGGACTTACGCGAAGAGAGTCTGGGGCCGGCAACGCGCTAGCCTTCGTCTGTAGGGCCTTTTCGGCAGATTGTAACGCCTCCATTACTTTCCAGTTTTTAGTTCGCAACTCCTACACGAGCCAAATCATAAAGCTAAAGTTAGTGTTCAAATAAAAAGGTATCATAAACATAATATTTGTTAGAGGCCATGGTCAAGTCGTTTATATTTCATGCTATTAGTTTTATAGAAAACTTTTAAAGTAATGAAGAATGTTTTATTCTCAATGAAACATTTAAGATTAACAAAGATAGAAAAATAAATGTTGATAAAACCTGCCCTCACGGCACGGCAACCGCACCGCGCGTGCAGTAAATTATATTGACGGCTTGGACCAATAACCGTACGACTCCTATCTACCGTAGATAGCATTCACTGCGTCTATTGGTCGAAGCCGTAAAAATCCTACGTGACTGACATGCATTAACTCATACCGAGCCGAAACAAAATAGTCACTAGATGAATGTAATGACACCTAAGATTGAAGGCAGCGAGAATTTACGTATGAATAAACCTACTTATATAGAAATGGGCACGAAGAATGGACTGACAGCCCAAGGACAAATCACCAACTAGTAAAGTCCAGCTGTCATTTGTGGTGGGTTGCTCATTCAAAACATTCAGATTATATCGGGTACAATCGAATCGCGAACTCTATATCGCACCCTAGATAGCTCCGCGGCTAGATATTTGGTTGCGCTTTCCGTCCCGCCGCACGTCTATCACTACCCAAGGCGCAGTACAGTGAAGGCGTGTGGTCCCCGCGTGATGTTGTCGTGGTACGTACGTTGTTCTTGTCCTGGTAGTGTGCCAGCTGGTCCTGCAGGCGCGCCAACTGCTCGGCCTGGTCGCGGCTGCAGCTCTGCGCCGCCGCCAGCTCGCCCCGCAGCGCTTCCACCACGCTCTCCACCTTGGCCAGCTCGGCCGCCTGCGTGGACAACAACATATAAATAATAATCAGCTTATCAAAACTAGGAATAGAAACCAGAGTTCGTGCACCGATATGCGATCAGCGGAAAAAATCGCTGCCTTCCTAATTTCAATTGCAAACTTTAGAATAAGTAAGTTTAGTTGTATAAATAAGTTTAGTTATTTCACACAGAAAAAGTGCAATTTACATTCGAGTTGGTTTTAACAAATTAAAACTTTTAACAACAAACAACTCACTGCATTGAATATACACACTATTCTGGAATAATTCACAAAAAACCGATCCCGAAAATATTATCAATGGTAGCAACAACAAAAAACCGAATGGACCAGAAAAAATCGTAAAAAAACTCAAACAAATGTTAACACGTGGCCGCCGTAGATTTTATGAAATAAAAAAACCTTAAAGATAGTTTTAGGTAATTACGGGCCACGCTGTTTATACTATGTGCCGCAACAAACCTTGAGCTGGTCGTTGGCGGGCGGCAGGCCGTTCTGTGCGGGCGCCGCCTTCATCTGCTTCAGTTCAGCCAGCTCCGACTCGCGCAGCGCGAGCTGCTCCTTCAGCGAGGCTAGTTCCGATGACAACTGTAATACACGTTTACTATCATTTAGGCTATTAAAGGGAGAAAAGTCAAGAAAACTGCATTTGAATTCCATACAACCTGTCGATGTTCTTAACGAACTTATCTAACATATCAAGACCGCATAACTGTGCCGCATCATAATACGGTTGACTGCTTTTTTATTGTATCAATCTGTTGAATCTATTAAAGTCAATGATTGGGGAAGGTTCCGTCCCGTTCTAACAAAACGATTTTATGTGTAGTATAAGGCTAGTATCATGTGACCTCCCTTCATCGAATTTCGATTCTGTTTTCACATTTGCCTATTTATGTCTATTTTAGATAATGTAAACCGCGTCTAGATACTCGTCAGGTACCTTATATGAGGCCCGGCCGCGGAACTGTAGTAGGGTTTCCGGCAGCACATTTTAACGCATATTAACCTAGAAATCCTAGTCCAGTTGGTCTCGGCCGGCGGGGACGTATTGACCCTCACCTGTTGCTGGTGCCTGTCGGCGTCGCCGGCGGCCCGCTGCAGCGCGGCGTCGGCGGCGGCGGCCCCGCGCTGCAGCTCGGCCTGCAGCTCGGCCAGCGCAGCCAGCCGCTCCTGCGCCGCGCGCGCCTCGCCCTGCGCGCGCTGCTCCGCCACGCTCGCCTGCTGCATGCGGTGCTCCAGCTCCGCGTACGCCAGGTTCGCCTCCTGCGGAGGGCACCACTTTTACCGGCCGTGTACTGCGACCACCCGGCGAGCCGCAATAAAACATTTCTAATATGAACTATGTTCGTCGTTCAATATAAAAGTAACAAATGTGAAGTTTAAATCTATTGAAGTAGGGCTTCAAAGTAGGATTATCATACCGGTATCTAACTACGGAACCGATTTCTTATCGTCCGTAAAACGGTACCGTAATTTTATACCGGTAGCGGAACCAACTTAAACGCTTGTATACGATGAAGATGTTTTACAATGGCAATACCGATTTAGTGGAGTGTACCGCTGCCAGCTGTACGAGAGTATACCTGCAGTTGCTGCGCCAGCTCGGTGGCGTGTTGCTGCGCTATCATCATACTGTCCCGAGCGGCTGCCGCGTCGCAGCGAGCCTGGCTGATCTCCATCACGCGCGCGTTCAAGTCCGCCTGCTGTGCTGCTAGCTGCTGCATCAGAGCGCCTTCCGACTGTGACAAACATAACATATTTTTATTTCTTTAATCGAGCAAAGGCACACACCACATACATAAGTTCGTTATGTAAAAATTGGCGATTCAAAGTGTAACTATGTTACCTACTGAATAAAGATATTTTTGAATTTGACATGAGCTCACAACTGGAGCGGTTAAAAACTTAAAAAACGATATTGTTATTTGACATTTGTGTGCATTGCGCACTTATTTCAGGCGGGATACATTCCATATTGCTCTACATTTTATAGCAATTTATCATGAATTTTAGCTGGACAAAAAATTACGAACACTCAACGGTGCTGTCGCCTACATTTGAGCTTCTAGTTTTTATCCTCATTGGGTGTTGGCGTCCTTACGCATATTAATTAACATTTAAATGATTGGGGACCCACCCCATACAACAGTGACTTTATACCCCCATCACATCTCGCGTCTTTTCAAATTAGACAGCGTACCTTGCACGTCCCACACTAAAAGTATTTATTTTTCCACTGTGTCCATAAAAAGAAAATACTTGAAATGACATACTTTGCTCATATGATTCATGAGCATGTGATATTGGTACAAAAAATTGGAAATTGATCATAATTTTATTTTATTTGGGTAGCTTACAGCCTTTTTTACAAAATTAATGCTTGTAAACACAAACAAATGCCAATGAAAAGCTACCACGAGTGAACATAAAACGTTTTAAATGTCCATACAGTCTCAGATACAGCCATAAATTAAATTAGGTTTCTTGGTCAGCAAGGTTCTTTAAACGCTACTGAAAAATAGGTCAAAGCGTTCTAGGTAAGAAGCTACTGTTTCTATAATTAGTGCGATTAGGAGGAACGTGAAGCAAAGTATAATATCTATTAAGCTCTATAAACATACTCAAACATCAAATAACCTAAGTCATTTAAGAGGGTTATAGACACGAATGAATAATATGTGTTACCTCGGACAGACGCTGGATGTGCATGTCCAACTGCACTCTCTGCGCTTGGGCCTCTCCCTCCGCGGCGAGCTTGGACTGGAGCTAAAGGAATGACAAGTATACTTATTAAAATCACTATAACTCTCTTCACCGGTAATCCGACAACATTCTGATTACTAAATAAAGACATATCTAAACCTAACGAAAAACATTTTCATTTTTCTATTTAACTCATTTATGATTTTTATCAAGTAATCAACATTTTATCATCTTTTTTATGACGTCAATGTGCTTTTTTCATACAAATTCCATAGGAATTTCGTGGTTTGATGTTTAGTAAGAAGTAACTGATTTGACTAGCTGGAAATTAATACTACATATAGCACAGCAACTCTCCGCTCCCCACCAGCGGCTGAGCTAGATTTACCTCAACCCCCGTCGGTCTTACTTTAGTCCCACACAAAGATGCGCGTGTACGATAACGTCAATGTGTAGTAACGGCCTCTGTGATCCAGTGGTTGAGAGTTGGACTCACGATCCGGAGGCCCCGGGTTCGAATCCCGGTGGAGACATATCACGAAAATCACTTTGCCATCCCTAGTATGGTTACACTTACACGTTGATCACCCGATTGTCCGAAAGTAAGATGATCCGTGCTTCGGAAGGCACGTTAAGCCGTTGGTCCCGGTTGCTATTTACTGATGCAAGTGAATAATCGTTACATGAAACATGTCAGGGGCCTTTGGGGGCTCAATGGTAACCCTGATGATTGATGAGGCTGGTATTCCACCTCACAGCCCATAAGATAATAAGCAGAATGTGTAGTCTGTGTTGGTATTTTGTATGAAGGGTGCGGGGTGTGGTACTATTATGTAGGGCACGCAACCGACCAGCAGCTTGTCCCCGGCCAGCGCGTGGTTGTCGTCGGCCAGGCGCTGCAGCCGCGCCTGCAGCGTGTGCAGCTCGGCGCGCGCCGCCGCGGCCGCCGCCTCCGCCGCGCGCGCGCCCGCCGCCGCGCGCCCGCGCTCCGAGTTCAGCGTCGCCCTGCACGCACCACAATCCACTGTACCACTGCCTACACAAGACACTCTCCACCACCCAGACGACCGCGATAGCATACCCACTTCTGTACGGTTAAAAGGCCACATTGAACCAATTCATCTAAAAAACAATATCGCTATTTGACATTTGTTGACATTGAGATACTTTTAAATTGGGTCGTGAACTAGGTGCAAGATAAATTATAAAATTCTGATTACTAAATAAAGACCGTTCTAAAATTAACGAAAAACATTTTCTTTTTCTATTTAACTTATTTATGAATTTTAATAAAAAAATACGTAATAATAAGTACGAAATTTTAACACGTTTTTCTATGACGTAAAAGTTTGGCTTTCATACAAATTCCATAGTAATTTCGTGTTTTAACGTTTAGTAAAAAGTAACTGATTTGACTAGTTGGAAACTAGCCTAATGCAATATTGCTGTCTTAAATTTTGTAGGTTTCATAGATTATACATGTAATGTTTAAGTGTTATATTTAACACAATAAATAAATAAATCTCACTTTTGGACTGTTTTTCTTAGATTAATATTTTCAATGTAGCCTTTTAAACCTCCCAATTCGTAAGACGCAAGGAATAAAGAGCGCGCACGAACTTTCCAGTCTCATTCGCAGAAATTTTGGTCCTTTCTCACAATAAACTTGATGTTGTCTTACTTCATAGTGTTACACTAGCCACAATAAACACAATTAAAGACGCCGAAAAAAGGACAAAGAACTTTGCAAAAGAATCATAAAAGCGAAACTAAGGGTAAGCGATTAAGAAACGATATATATAAAATAATCTTCACGAACGCGTGATACCATTATTTCTTTCATACCCGCTCCCCCGCGATTTGGCGCACGAAAATAGAACTGTATAAAATAAAACTTTGTTAAATGTATTTAACAAAGATTTGCCCGCTTACCTAAGCTCCTTCAGTTTAGCGTGCAGAGCCTGTGACGCCTCGATCTCGTCCGCTAGAGCTTTCTCCTTGTCAGCCAATTGCTTCTTCAACTTCTGCATGGGATCGTTAGGGCCCTGTTTTTAAAACATTTATTTTTATTTTCTAACTAACAATAACAAAGTAGGCACATATCCTTGCATTGTATAGTTCAAAAAAGTTATCCCAAATACTTAGATACTCGTCGGTGTACTTTGCACAAAATAAGTCGAGAATCAAGTTACGTTACTTTTATGTTAAAGGCAGTGGTTATTTGTCTATTTTGTATAAGGGGCTTTATATAAAGTAGACAAATAATACAAACACTGCGCGCTGATAAAACGGCAGCTTCTAATTTGATCTGACTGCAAGCGTTGCACGGTACATTATAGACGGATCTCACTGTGCTCACGCGGTTCAGTCTTTCTTCTTCTCGAGCATTATTTTAACTCGATCTTTCACTTTCCCTCCTCCCGCCCTGTCTGCGGGCGGGATGGAAGTACTTTACTGTATATGGTACAACTATTTAGGTTGTTTAATGATACATGTACGAGTTCTATTAGTTATTTCACATTCATTACATTGGCTAGGTACCTAGGTCTCTTTTGTAACTATTTTCTTTTATTTTGGTGCAATAAAGTATATTTGAATTGAATTTGATTGAGGGACTTTCCAGGCTATGTACCTAAAAATAATATAATTACCTATTTTCTCAATTCTCTGTTACATAATACAACGTAATGGCAGAAGCATAAAAAAAACATTATTGCTTGATTTTTGGATTACATTATGTATACAATTAAGTTGCTACCTGATTGCTCTTTATTTTGATCAGAATTATAATTGGTGGAAGATGTAATTGAGCCTGGGTGTAATAAAAAGAGTATTAAAAGAAAGATAAAAGATGCATATGTCTGTTATCCATGAAATTAAAATGTTAAACGAAGGAAAATCTTTACAGCGCCATCTACATTGTTTATGAGGAACATAGCCTGGAAAGTTCCTCATTGAATACTCTATGCTAAGGGCTGCGTCACACAACACATGTCACACCCAAGGCGCAGTACAGTCTAATGTACCCATTTTAGAACTCTGTCGCACTAACATATTTGACATTTAGTGAGATTTACAGTTCAATTTGTCAAAAAAGTTAATGTGACATGGTACCAAAGTGTATGACATATTAATGCTCGTGACCGTACAGCGCTCGCGGCAGGCTGTCAACAACCTCTAGTGTACCTCGGTCCACTCGGAGTGCTCGGGCAGCGGGTCGTGGTGCTTGTTGAGCAGCGCGTCGGTGAGGATCTGTATCTCGGTGCGGGACAGCGCCGCGCCGCGCACCACGCGCACCAGCTCGCCCACGTTCACGCCGCCGCCGTCGCCCGCTGCTGCAACCACAACCACTCACTGCACCTCTGTGCTGCCACCGTGCAATAACGGATAATACTACGTAGAGAACGGCAGCTCACCGCTCCCCACCACCGGCTGAGCTAACTTTACCTCACCCCATCGGTCTTACTTTAGTCTTTAATCGTGTGGGCGTCAGACGTCACACACACACACAGATGCGCGTAGTATCTGTGCAAAACGAGGTTTTTTGTATGATATATCTGGGGTGTGCTGCTAGTGGTCTAATTCGCAACATATTTTATTCGGGCGGTTCATAATGTTATACAATTAGTGTGCGATAAACCACTAAAGTAACAATACGTATGTTTCCTTTAAACTTATCTTCCGGGCACTCAATTAACTACTTATAACTCAGCTTTAAGGTGTATGAGCTGTAAACTCCACCAATACAGCTAGCTACTAGTTGTCACCGTTATTGCGAACGTCAAATGTCTTTTCAAGTCTTTCCTTTAATTTTCCTAAAACCCCAACTTTAGCTAAGTATGGACTGTCGTCGGCATGAAGTCGGCAATTACGAATTGCCAATTTGCTATCAAATTAATGACATCCGGAGCAACGCCAAAACATTTTATTCTTTATAGTTATGTGAAAAAGTTTATACGTTTTTTTTTTCGTTATTTCTTGTAAAATATTTTTGAATTTAAATAACGCAACTCACCCATAAGCGAGAGCACGTTAGGCTCGGGCTTTTTCTTCTTGTTCTTGCCTCCGGGCGGCGAGGCGGTGGTGGCGGTGGCAGTGGTGGTGGCGGCAGCGGCGGTGGTGACCACCTGCTTCAGCAGCTTGTCTGTGGTCAGCTCGCTGGGCTGCGGCGCGTTCAGCGGAGGGACCACCTCTTCGGGTTCCTCGGCTACAACTTCCTCTGGTACTGGCTTCTTCTCAACTTTCTTTGCTACTATGGATGGTAAAGATTAGAACTAAAAACAAATACCGTTTACAACCCGCGGTGGAGCAGCGTGGTAGTACCCCCTCCGGTTGATTGACGGAAAATTTGTGCCCGACAGTGGGACGTACAATACCAGACTTTTCATATTGCATCTGTGTGCGGCTCAGGCATACTTAACACACTTTAGACCCATTCATGATTTTCATTTTTTCATTTCGGTGTTTTACTGTGTGTTCATATAACTCTTGTTTATGAAAAAAGTTATCAAACTTTTATGCGAACGGGTGAGGCAAAAGAAATATTGGGGGAAGGGATGATAATGAACATCATCAACCTATTTATTACCGAGATGTGAATTCCAGTTATTGTTACGCTATCGCCAATTATTGTCGAATACAACAACGTTTTACAATATACATACAGCATAAATTTACAAGTTCGCCCTAGTGTATTAAATATACTGACAAATACAAAACTGAACTCACCTTTCCCAGATCGTTGTTCCTTCGGGGCGTCCCCGCTGTTGCGTCGCTCGCGGGCCGGCTCCTCCTTAACAGGCTCGGGCGCCGGCGCCGACTGCTTGGCTGCCTTGCCGCCCTTCGCCGCCTTCGTCCCCTTACCAGCCTCCTTCTTCTCCACTACTTCTTCCTTCTTCTCCGAAACCTATCACCACACATAACAATCACTTATCAGTCAATTATCACCATGTTTACATTACATAACTCCAAGCAGCATGCCTTAAACAAAGGTTATCAATCATTATCAACAGTAACGATATCACGAAGAATTTAACATTGTAACAATGAGATTGACATTCATAATGCAGTGTTAAGTACACACGTGGATAAGGAAAGGTCGTAATAAAATTACACTGGCGACTTATTTTTAGTCTTGGATTATTGACTCGTTTTGTGATTTTGTTTTCTGCGAGAGATTCAGACGTGCATTATGATAATAGGATGCATGGATGGATGGATACATGCCTTGTTATTTATTACGTCCAACACAATAAAGTTCATAGTTTTATTACATCGTTTTTCTGCATAAGTAAAACTAGACACTAACCACCTTAAAAATAAAAAATAAACTAGGGAAGAACGTAGGTTTAAGTATTTGAAAGCCAAGCAAAGTTCAGTCGAATTGTATGATAATTGGATTCAATTTTGCTTCTGTCAAATACTTAAACCCACATTCATCTCTGGTTTATTTTTTATTTGTAAGGTGGTAACAATATAAATATTAACAACAAAAAAATAACAACGATAAAGCATTACCGCTACCACTACCACCACCTTAAAATATAAAGCTAAAAACAAAATGTTAGCTAAACACAAATTGTAAACAAAATCTAGTAAAACAACACAAAGGACAAACAAAACAATAATTTTGCAGGTCGCGCTCACAAAGTTAGAGGCCAACATTGCATTTCAAACATTTTACTCCAAATTTAATATTAGATAATGTATAGATTTACATGGCGTAGTAACGTATGTTGAAATTCCCAACATACCTAACTTTCGTGATAGTCTAGAGACAATTTTAATTACATTTCTTTACTCAATTTTCTCTGCGCAGCGCTGCCATCGTGCAAAGAAACTCAATGTTTAAATTCAGATCCTCAACGCAGTCACAGCTGGCAGGCTGCCGGGTGCGCATCAATGTTGGCCTCGCGCCTGCGTGCGGTGCGACTCACTTTTTCAGCGGCGAGCGCCGAGTGCATCAACTCGAACTCGTCCTTAGGATGCATCTCCTCAAAGTGGTTGAGAGGAGGAGGCGAGGGCGTCGTGGGATCGCTCACGCAGCTCGGATCCTCTTTGTTTAACAGTATCGGCTTTACTTTAGGATCCTTGCCGCGTTTGCGAATCTGCACAAATAGGTGCCTATGAAGCGCAATCAACACACACCTTACCGCAGCTTAGCCCCACTCACTTTCCCGGTTCCCCAACAACTTACTCATATTCTAAGGTGTTGTGGTTAATAATATATACAAATATAAATAAGTATTTAATATATCCTCCAACCTTATAATACAAACCACATTGCGTTCTTAAATTATCCTATCTTAGAAGTAGGTAACTTAGAATTATCTATATTTCATTTGTTAGACGAACCATGCCATATACATCACACATGCATTTTAATGTGATGCTTCAATATTATTACTCGAAGTATTTGTCAATGGGAAGCATGCTAGATAAGCAGTTATATTAACGTTTAAAAATATCAATGTATTATACATGATACTGCAGGAAAATACATGTACCACACACTTTCAATGCTACCAACACCCAAAATATATACCTATAATGTAAAGAATATCTCTCCACACCCAAATCAGCAATCACAAAGTTACTAGAAGAATAATAATTTTGTGATTCCATCTCTTTATGATAATGAGTTGTTGCGTGATTAATCTCATATGTGTAGGTATATGAATATCGCCCACGCCATCCCCGCAGAGCGCAGAAATATTAATGTACCCACCTTCATACTGATATACATATATATTTTCTAAAATAAATTATCAGACCCGCACATGAAATATAATTATACTAAATATATATACTCAGAGCCAAAACTCAATGACTATGGGAAGCAAAACAACTCTAGATATTAGTGTCCCAAGTTAGATGGCTACTAGTTAGTAATCTGTCACTTATAGAACGTGATCCCGTAGTCCACTTTTACAACACGTCAAAATGTGCTATCTACATCCCAATTTTTTAAAAACTTCGGTTAAAATCTCGATAGCGATCTTCCGCGCATGCTAGTAAAGATTTCAGTGTGGATAACTGGAGATGTCTAAATTCGCGAAAATATTTTTATTGACAGACGTTGCTTTAGACGGGAAGACTTTAGAATGCAGATGTAAAATTATTCCAGATATGGTGTGCAGAGAAAGTTACCTTGACATTAGGCGGCGTGTCGCGGGAGACGTCGACGACGACTGGCGGGCTAAACTCGACGTGCGGCTTGGCAGCCGGCTCGTCCTCCACGCCGCTCTCGGCCGGCGCCTCGCTGTCCGGCTCGCTGCCCGTCGTCACCGCCGCCTCCTTCTTCTCCTTCTTCGCTTGCTGCAACATTACGCTGTGTTATGAAGGCTGGACACTGTCGGCGAAACCCACGGAGGCGCGACAATTGCCAGTGTAGTTAATAAAAATCATCTTCTAAATCAACCACGAGCTGTCGGCGAAACTTGACGAGAGCGCCCCCTCGAGAGTATACAGCCACCATGAGAGGGTATAAACTACACGTGGAACGGAGCAGACACGTATAGGAACCAAATCACATCGAGCTAGAGAACGTCAGGTCTCGCTAGTTTTCCCACAAGCTGTGATTGGTCAATTCCGCATCACATCGCTCTGCATCGATATCTACCGAAGCGAATTTTTTAATATACCTCTATCAAAAATTTTACACTTTATTGTAGACAAATATACACATAACTCACGCCTGTACCCTTAACAGGGTGAGCAAAGACACAAATTGTCAGGGACAGCATGAATTAGACTCCAAAAAACCAGCATTTTATAACTACATTAAGTTAGTTGTTTTTGCGGTCCTGTGCGTACTCCAGCCAGTCCCTCCGGAAAGCGCCCCAGAAAAACAAAAAAAAATGGAAAGTGTATGGGGAGGCATTTGCCCAGCAGTGAGATGATGTAGGCTAGACAGGTTGTATTTTTTAACATTATTTTCATATTCAAATATAAATATTTCCTTGTCACATGGAAACATGGGACATGTTGGCGAAATCTTCAGTTTTAATGATCTGTTATGACAAGTGAGCAAATAATAATTTATTTATGAGACATTTCTATAAGCAATTCCATAAACATAATTGACTACATAACATGTAGTTGACGTAGTAAAGTAATAAAACTAAGCTAATAACACACTCAAGCATCTATAAGGCCTTTGCTACGAGAAAACTATTTTCTGAAACTCAACAATACCGATGCATTAACGGCGAGCATTCAACATGATGCTGATAACATCATAAAGGCGTAATAAAAGCATCTCCAAGTCACATCCTTTTATACTACAGAAAGAAAGGAGTCTAAACATTGTGTCAATTGACAGGCACTTCATTCTAATATATATTGAGTTTCTGTATTTAGTAATATATCTTTATGGAAAAGGGTTTTTATAAATGGTTGTTGTGTTCTTTATGGAATCAAACTTCATCTTGCACATGCTACATTTGCCTGCGAATCATGATTTTATCTTTTCATTCATTCGTTTTCATGCGTTACTCCTTAGGTGAAAACAAGTTTGAATCATTTATACAAACACGAAAATGCACTTCAAGTAAATAACTCTAAAGATATTATCAGTTTCGACAGAATGCCTTATCTCTGATAAAATATGTTTATGGATTTTTGTGAACATCGTAATTAATTATTTCAAATCGTCCTCCTATGTACGACTCCCGCCGAATGCACGACTTGAGAAATACCTACTAAAAAATCCTGTTATCACAAAGTCAGTTTCCAGGACTTACAAAACAAAAATATCACAGAAAGTATTTGAAAGTAACTTAAGGCAACACAAATGAAAAATATTATATCCTAGTTCTAAAAGTCGTATTATATATTTTTTTAAACAAGTAAGGACCGTATTACATTTCGCGATTTTTCGGGCACGAAGCGTCCTGTCGGCATTGAGCGGTGATTTCCCAATACTTATTAATATACCTATAGGCCTTCAAGCTTGGCAATTTGCCAATAAAAGCAACAACATTTAGACAATAAAGATTGTCTTATAAATAAAAATACAAAAAATATAAATTTATTTATATTAAAGGAGAACATTGCTGATTGGTAGTTATATTCTGGAAATATTTTTTGTTGATTTATAAAATATTTTTATCTGTAGTAAAAAACACAGTGCTGTGTGTCAGTGTGTACAGAGTAGGTATATAATAAATATAATATGTAACTTAAAAGTCTTATAGAATTTTATCTTATGTAACATTACTACAAAATTTGCTCTCAATAGATAAATAGTACTCTATAGTATATATCTATGAATAGATAGATTTATCTCTCACAGATAAAGGTTCAGTAGATAATAGAGACAAACATCTTTCAATGAAAAGAGTATAGTATTGCTATAATATTAGAATGACTGATATAACTACTTCAATATACAGAATAATAAGTTTCTTATTAATGAACAATAATTTTATTGAATGACAGAAAGAACACAAAGACAGAAAGGGTTACTAGTGAGGAAGTGCTAGTAAAATTAAGGGAAGAGGCAAATATTGATTATTGAGGACATGAGAGGCGAGATGATTGGACAGTTAATAAGATGCAACAAATTAATTAAAAACATCATAAAATGAAAGCTACAAGGCAAAAGAGGAAGGGGAAGACCAAGAAGAGCTTACATGGAACAGATTAAAGAGTAGGCAAATGTTGTGTCTTATAAGGAAGTGAAAGAATTGGTCTTTGATAGGCAAGCATGGAGAAAGCTACACCAACAGGAACATGGCTCTTAAATTAGTGATGAGTATTGAAATGTAAGTAATTAAATGATGAAAGTAATTTCTACATATGAAGTACAAGAAAACATACAATTTACATAAAATCTTACCTTTTTGTTAGCTTTCTTGTTGTTCTTCTTGGGTTTGTTCTTGCCTTCAGCCAAAGCAAGGAGCTCGGTGGTGGCCCGGCGTTGCTGCGCTATTGCTTCTTCATAGCTGGTGCCAGAGGTGGAAAACAACCCCATAAGGAGCACAACGGCTACACCGGCCACACCAAGCCCACACAGCACTAGCAATGCTTGCAGCTCCATTGGATCTGCTGCACGCTATTCCTATACAAGACATGAAATAACAAATATTTTAACAATTCTATTTTAACATTTACTAGATAAGAGTGCTATAAGCCGCATGATCATTACCATAACCATTATTGATTATTAAATATGAACATATTATAAATAAAAAATGTAATCATGCCAAAGGCCTCTCTCCCCCACAGTTTATATTTTTGCCAGTAATCAGGTATGAACTCATCACCTTACAGTAGTACAATATTCTAGACAGTAAAGTTAAATGAAAGTTTGAATACAATGAGGATTTCCTCTCAGCTGTGTACTTCTTATTAGATTCAAATTATGTAAAAGTAAAAATGTCTTATAATGAGGCACTCGATAAGAAGTTTACGGTGCACATTTTACCTCAAAAAGACGTAGAAATTCATCTCATTAAGTGCTGTAAACGTATCGTGGAGTGCTATGCAAACATTACACGTATGCCGTGAAATAAATGACAAACCAAGTTCAACCTGCTTGTGCAGAATACATACGAAGCGCTGTAAAAGAAGACACGACGAAATACTCCACCCGGCGAAATATCTGCTGTATTACACGAAATAAAAGGATTTAACTTCACAAAATGAAGGTACAGGATGACACGTAAGCAATGACACATGTCAAAGGTTATTGACAGAACTTTCGCCCAAAAGTGGTAACAGTTTTGGCGATTATGAATTTAAAGCTTTTCCACGACGTATTTTTCGCATTTATTCTTCGTCTAATACATACCGAAAACATATGGATCCTCGATATTCTTATTAACATCCGTTGGTACATCAATACTAACCACCATTTTCCGAAATGCAAAGATTCTAAAAAAATAAGTAGGTACTTACCCTATTTAACTAAATAATCAGTTATATCCAAATTATGTGTATTGATATTGGTTTTATTTCACATCAAGAACAATGTCACTCACACAAATTAATGAAAAACTGAGAAAATAATCAGACACCGACGTCGCTTCACCCTTTCTGCCTTTCTTTTCTTTTTTTTATCTGTCTGACTGACTGACTGATCCCGGATAGCGATGGGCGTTATTAACCATAACTGGTTATATATGCAGTTACGAGCTCGAACAGTGATCACTCGTTTTCCACTACAACAAAAACTAGTGATATTCATAACGCCATTTAAACGATCGAAATAGGCATCAGTCTTCAATAACTCTTTTAATCACAACGCCATAAAGTTAAATCGAATTCACTCTTATGTTTAAGGCATAGCGTCGATGTTTGGCTACTTTCACTACTCACGCAAAATCACTGGTTTTACAATACGTGTGCGTGAAGAAGAATTAAGTTATACTGCTACCTAACCAAACGATTTTACGTTACAATTATCACGTTTGCTTCAGAACGTTGTGAAAATAACTAGTTATAAAAATCACTAGTTAAGAAACTAGTTATTGGAAATCACATAACGCTTACGTTACGTTATCTCAAAAACCGATAACGACCCATCGCTAATCCCGGATTGGAAGGGAGACGACCGGACCGGATCTATGGAATGGATGGATGCACGAACGAACGAATCCGTTGAATTGACGGATCATCGCGTCTAGATAACATAGTAAGTTCGCTAATAAAAGTATAAAAATGAGTACAAATATATCATAGTCTATCTTTTTCAAATATTCTAAAAACGGCGTAATTGTACAAAAATTTCGTAGTGCTTATTTCTCAGAACAATAACTAAAGCATAGAAGGAAGGCTAAAATAAGAATTCAGAAACTATAAACCGGCTCTCTTCTAGCTTACGACACAAACTATGAGTGAGAAAAGGACAAATGATTCGCTCTTTGCTTCATTTTTTCCGAGGTTGTCACAACATGAAATGTCATTTGGACCTATTGGACTCATTTTAACTCGGCCAAATACATAGTAACATACATAAGAAGATTTTACTTATATTTACCGAACTATTTGACACGGTCGCGTCAACTGTGTTTACGAGTGTCTTGTGTTCAGATTGTTTTAAGTGATAATTTAACAATATTTTTCCAAATAAATGGAAAGAAACTTTTATTTATATCAAATAATTGAGTGTCTCGACTGTGTGACATTATGTCTTGTGTGGTATGGGGCTGCAGCTCACATTCAGGAAGAAAAGAAAATAGCCAACAACTTCTGTCGTTTCATCGGTAAGTTTTTTGTAATTTTCTAGTGAAATGTGAACTGCTGAACAATTTTAGGAAAGTAATATGTTTTGCTGAATAGATTTGTAGCATAAAATATTTGAGATATCCATTATATTATACGTTTCATCGATGAATACGGAATTGATTTGAGGTTATGTTGATTGTCCATAGTGATGTACTAAAATTATCGATACTTTTAATTTTTAGATTTCCTGTAGACGATAACAAAGAGAAAGAATGGATAATTCGCATTAATAGACGAAATTGGATTCCAAATAAGTACAGCCGTATTTGCTCGAAACATTTTACTGCGGATTCATTTATGTGTGTTCCTAATTCAAAGTGGAGGCGTCTTCGAGACGATGCTATTCCTACATTGAACATTATAGATCAGACAGATGAAATGGTGTTTAAATTTAAATTTCAGCCTAGCCTGCATCATCTCACTGCTGGATAGATAGATAAGATATTTGTATCATGTTATCACAACACGTTTATACTATCTATCATTCAACTACATATTATTATGTACTTAATAAACTTAGTATATATACTAAGTCTGTAGTTGTTTTATGTCTAAACAATTATGAGTTGTACACGTTTTATATAAGTAAATTATTATTATCTTTGATTTCAGATATTAAATCCAAAAGTGTCGACTGGATTTACATGAAAAGGTATATCAAATAATTTTCTTTTTTTATATTTTTAACATGATATACATATATAGAGTGTATAATTCAACCAGCTGCACAATGCACTTAAATCAGATATATTTTACTTTTATTTTTATAGATTATTTTGTACATATACTATTTTAACATTATTATTAAACTTTATTTCAGTCAGTTCAAGAAGACGAGATGAAAAATTTAAAAGAAAAGCTGAACAAGTCCCGCCTCAAGATCAAACGACTTAATGAAAAAAAAAAAAAAAAAACAATGTGACAGGGTGTCACAAAGACAGTTTCTAAGCAAATTGACACTGTTTAGAAATTAATAAATTTGTATTTATTGTAAATATAATGTACATAATTAATAACGTGTGAAATAAATACTTGCTAATGAACAGATTTACGATCTAATTTATATTTCATTTTACCTCCTTTTCTTATTTACTCCTACTCCAACACTCCAGGTTGATACGAACTGCGCCCAATAAAGAATGTAATGAATGTTATAGATTTGTGTAAGCGACTTAGATAAATCTTGACTAAACCTTCCTTTACAAATACAAATATACTTTATTGCACACAACATACAATACTTACAAGTTTTGCACGAAAGATACAGTACACCACCTACCTACCTTTTACTTTCCCTTTCTGTTCTCTTATGAATACTTGTATGCCGTATTTTTTTAAGTATAATGCTATATCTAGTAGGTACGAGTATGGTAATCCTAGTATTGAAACAGCTTGTAGCCCTAGTAAAGACCGCCATTTTATGTTTACAGAGTGGCACGTTTTTTCTGTAGGTATTTCCAGTCCATACTCTTTTCTATGTCTATGGCGTGACCCCATCGGGCCTCTTACCGTCTGTGCGGCTTAGACCCGGCGGCGGCGGTTCCAATTTGCACGGCACGTCGATCGACACCAGTGCACGGCGGATGACATCATAAATAAATTCGAATATTACAAAATACTTACCGATGAAACGATAACAGTTGGCTATTTTCTTTCCTTCCTGAATGTGAGCTGCAGCTCCAAACTAATATAAACCAGACAATATAATCCAAAAATGGTTAGATACTTACCTATCAGAGACAGAGTCTCCTTTCATCAAGAAGAAGATAATTGCATCCTACAAAAAGAAATCTTGTAAAAAAATTTTATCGACATTAATTGTAAGTAAATTTAATTTTATCGACATATTACTAAAGTGAAACCCAACACTAGGCAATGAAAAACTTGTGACAACCTACGAAATTACGAAACAATTTTTGTATATGCGTCTTTGTCTAACATTACGCCGGTTCCGTAAGATAAAGTAGAGCAGAATTATAGAGTTCTGTTGCTATTTTAGCCTTCCTTCTATGCTTTAGTTATTGTTCTGAGGCTTATTTTGTAAGTAATTTGTCATAGATGCAAAGATAAAGAGAAATCATAAATACAAAATTAATAAAGCCTTTATATAGCTGTACCATACCATTGGCGCTAACAATCCGTTGTACAACCATAACTTACGTGGAATTTCCGAACGAACAACAATGGCGAATATCGGTGACAGCTGTTGTCAGTCGTCGTAGCAAAAATTTTGTCAATTACTAAACAGCTGTCTACGTTTTTAATAGTTTAAAAACCTTTTTGTTATGTGTAGACTTATAGGCCTAAAACAAATATAGTCATTTTTAGCACTGATGCATGTGGACGTGTTCCGGTAGCAAGAACTAGAGCTAAGGAAGTTTGGTACCCGAGAATGTCGATTCCTCCACTTGTTTGCAGCACTCCTCCGCCACCCGACCAGTGTGAGGATGATAAAGACCCTGAAGATTTCGACATCCAATACAATTGTGAGTTTAAGTTTATTTAAATCTAATTTTTAAGTCGTTGCACAACACTGAGAAATGTGATGATAGGCTTGCCCATTTGGTAAGCTGCTCAGTACAATACGTACATTAGATAATTATTAATCTCATTATGGGATCACTTTTGGTATTTCCTGAACTAGACCTTAAGACCGTTTTACATGTTCAATGGTCCATTTGTTTGCCTAGAATGACAATGCATGTAACCTGTGCTTAAAAGTGGTGTTTATTTTTTACCATGGTGTTTAAATACCAGATTATTTTCAGTGTCACAAGATGATGATGACGACAACTATGACTATGGGAATTTTGCAACATTTAACCATTTCACATCTAACAGTAAACCAGAAGTTCCAGTCATAGCTAAAGTGGTTGAAAATGTAAAAGTTGACGACATATCCAAAACAAACACAAACAGTATTGAAAATATTCTCGGGACCAATATCAGTAGCAACATCAAATTGTCAGTTGAGGAGGAAACAAATGTTGAAGATTTGGACTTAAAAATAGATGAGGAATCTTTAAAAACCATTGATGTGTTAGAAAGTAAAGACATTTGTGTAGAAAACAATCAAAGTTCTGAACCTGGTGAAGAGATAAATATCCCCAGAGATACAAAATCTTACCCAGCAGAGTCAAATGAGTTTATGATAGAACCTCCCAGTTTGGATCATGTTGAGGAACCACCCTCACAGGTTGACGAAATTATTACTGAAGATGTGCCTGTAATTAAACCTGAATCTGAAGAACAGTCTCATGAGACAGAAAATGAGATAAAACCAGAAACAATAGAAGAAACAAAACTTGAGGAACTTGAGGGGAGAACAAAACAATTGACAGTAGATGATGACAATTTTGGAGATTTTGATGACTTCAAGTTTACAAATCCAGCTGAAAAACCTCCAACCCTTGATATCTGTGATAATCCCTGGGATAATACTGAAACAACAGAAGATGATTTTGGTGATTTTAAAGCTAATTTTGATAGTAATGAGAGTAGTTTATTCTCTACAGAAGTAAAACCTGAACATTCCAAACAAAATATTGAAAATAAAGTTGAAGATAGTGAAATTAATGATGATGATGGTTTTGGGGATTTTAACGATTTCCAGTCATCTTCTGCTGAATCAAGAGTTAATATAGAGGATGGAGAATCGTTAGAAAGTCAAACGCCTGTATTGTTCTTAGAAATAACTGATGATGAAGATAAGCTAATGGAGCATATAAATAGAGAGATAAATAATATGTTTGAAGATGAATTACCTGAGGTTGAGGAAGAATTTGAAGGAAAACTTGAAACACAACTAGGTGTAACCTGGGGCCATTTATTAGAAACCGAAGTTAGACAGCCATATATGGTGAACTGGAATAATTCTGTAGGACAGAAAACTCTACTTAAAGCTTTATGTATAGATTCCAGAAATATTGTAAGTTTATTTTGCATTACTTTTACATGTTTAGATAAATAATGGTGATATGAATTCATGTTTTATAATATTTTGCAGTTATTTGGACCAAAGTGGAGCTACAATATGCCTAAATATGCAGCTAATTTGGGCATGGCTCCTCTCCAACCCGTAAAACAAGTTGCAGCGCCCAGCACATCTCAGATTGAAGGCAGTAGCGCAGACAAATCAACATGCAAGGCTGCCACTTGGAGTGACCCTTTCACATCTGATGGACAACAGTGTGAGTATTACCAATAGTTTAATTCTATGGAAATGTATAGTAAATTACTGAAACAAACAAGCACATTGCGTGATGATGCTACAGAACACTAAGCACATTGCAAATTCACAAACAAGAATTATTCAAAAACATGTGGTTTTTTATAACAGTAATATAATGTTTTTTGGATGATTCTGTGCTAAAAGACGGTAAATCTAATATGCTAAATTAATATTACTGCTAATATGAAGCTGTACTTTCACTGTAAAACTTTTTTTGCATGTCTTGCACATGGACTAACACTCACCTGTAAATTCCACTTGATCTAACATCTTAGTCACCTATGCCGAAGCCCTTCTACTAGACTTAGAACACCTTATGGCCACCCTAGACCAAATGGCTCATAACCATTCCACACTCAAGATATCTGAATTACTATCACATGGTAAGTTGTAGTTTAAAAAGTGTTATAATATCACATGTTTCAATTGTATTTTCAAAGATGAGTTTAAGACAATCCAGCAATCCATTCAGGATAATTTTCATCAGGAGTAGAAAAAGAAGACCTGTACTTTTTTAATAAAACATTTTATAATGTACTTGTACTGTCACAAGTACTAATATGTATACACTTTGAAACCATGTCACATTAACTTTTTTGACAAATTAAACCTCATTAAATGTCAAATATGATAGTGCGACAGGGTTCTAAAGTCGGGATGATATTGCTCATGACTGCACACAACAATATCATTTCATGTACACAACACAACTAACTACTTATTAATTAATTTCAGCTCGTAACTCTGAAACTGCGACTGCAAATCCAGCAAAAGACGCGAGGCCTGCAGATTTGGATGTATTTGAAGCTTCAACATCAAGCAAATCAGACAAGATATTCTCAAGTACATTGAATGTACAACCTATACGCCAGATTAGCTTACCAGACACACACATATTTACACCTACTGACTCAGAAACTCCTAGGTCTACAACTATTCATTACGACACAAGCCCAACAGTATTGTTGCCTCAGACTCTTATAGAACCAAATAAAAGTGACGCAGCTTTTAAGAGTGATCCAAATACTTTACCTCCACAAAGTAGTTCTAAAGCTAGTGCAGTCGATGATGAGTATTGGGAGTTCCAAGATTTCAAAGGAACTTTAAACTCAACAACGCCAAGCGCGACAAGCTTAGCGCCAGAGAAGAGTGAAGCCCCAAAAACTTCCCTTAACGTCACTCACGGAACCCAGCTGCTACAGCCAATTAAGCTAGAACCTACGATACCTACACTCAACTGGCCAGACCCTGGACAGGTTAAAGAAACATTTGACGATTTTTCGGACTTTGTTTCCACTGCTTCTTTAAATAGTCAAACACAATCACCAGATGTGCCTGTAACACAAATAGCGAGTAAATCTGTAATAGATTACGATAAACCAGGTCCTAGTGGCATAGTGCCTAATGTGAAGACAGCAAGTGATATAAGTGATAATTTCGAGGACGACTTCGATACATTCCAATCGGCATTGCCTTCCACGAGTTCTATAAATTTCAACTTTGTTCCTGTTAACAGTAAAAGTACTGCAACAGCTAAACCAGCCACTTCGCCACAAATGGCGCCTCAAACAATGACTGATTTCGGCTATGCACTTCCGAAAATTGATAATGTTAAGTCTGACACCATATCATATGAAAGTATTAAGCCACAGGACAACCTAGTGCAAAATCAAATGAGTCTCTTCCCAGAAAATATAGAAACTAATAAAACGCCAGAATTTCCTGTTATGATATCACCGCAACAAACCACAAGTCCGTCTATGTTGGGCGCGAGCTTATTGCAACCGACGTCTGTGGCGTCCAGTGTAACACAAAGTCAAAAAAAATCTGCACAGATTCTACAACCGTTGACGTTAGAAAGCTTTTCGCAAATCAATTGGCCAAATCCAGGCATAGATCTGCAGGATTTGTCTAGGTTCAATCCTGTTGAGACACTACATTCTTTGAAAACTGATTTGAGCGTAAATAGTCAAAGCAAAGTTTCGTCACCTGTTAGCAGTCACAAGAATGTAGGTAGTAGTCAGGTGGCAGAGGACGACTGGGGAGATTTCGTGTCGAGCAAGCCGAAACCACAACAAGCCATGCCAAAGAAACAGACAACATTCGTTGATGACGATGAATGGACAGATTTCGTCTCGAGCCCTAGCGTCAAACCACAAAATGGTTTGAATACAATCAGTTTAAATGTACACACAAACTTAAGTATACAGAAGTCCAGTAAATATACTGGGAAAGGCAACAAGCCGCCGATTGATATCCCGAGTTTAAACTACATAACACCAAAGTCGAGCAACCACAAGTCATATAAGGACAGACACTTCCAAAACTTATAACGACTTAGTGAACATTCTCATTACTTATTGAAACTGTACTTAAGTAATTTAAGTTATGTAAATAGGGTGATGGTGATAAATCTTAATGTTATCTTATGATGAACTTATGTTTATTAATGTTTTTATGGAATATGATATTCCCGAGATTTAATTTCGTATAAATAACTTTGTAATGGCTATAACTGTTTATGACCCGATATGATAGGGGTGTTTTATCCCCGACTTAATGATGTGACTGGAGGAACATTTTAATTACCCACTGACATTACGCCACATATGCTGAACCTACCAGATTATAGTGTCGACAAACACCCGTCCTTTTTACTATTATTAAATTACACGTGTACATTAGATATGTACCATAAATAATAATATTTATTTAAATAATTGAACAACTTAAGAAATGATTTATAGTGCTAAAGCAATACGTAATGTGGACATAATTGTGAATTGGTAATTATTTGTATATAATGAGGAGTAATGTGTTATATAAATGTAAAATATTGTAATGTAGGTCATAACATCACAAGTGTAGGCGGTTGATCATCAGTCCACAGATAGGAAAGAATAAATATTGTTACCAGAATTTTTGGAACATGGTTGTAAATGAGTTTCTTTAAGAACTGTATTTATTTTAGTATTATTTTTTTCATATCCATATCAGTATTCAACAGCTATGTTGTATCGCGTTTTTTTAGAATCTTACAGGTTGTTCCAATTTTCGAAAATGTAACATGTTTTCGTATAATTTTATTTAATCACTGATTTATGCTTTGAAAATTGTTATGTAAATAATGAGATAAACTACTTATAATCTTATAGAAATATTGTTTTATTATTTTGTTAATATCATGATTCGCTTTCGGAGTCTGAGTGGTCCAAGTGCTCGATGTGAGCGGGGATGACGTCCTTGCCGTCGTCGTCGTCGAGGTGGGAGACAGACTTGGGCAAATTATTTTCCATCGTTACCCTGAACTGACATTGCTCGAACTCTGGCCAAGATATGAATCTGAAATAAAACGGCAACATTACTTATCTCGAAGCGTGCTGTGATTTGAAATCTAATCTTATCGTCATTGAAGTAACACTTTTTATGTGATTATATTCTATAGTAGTTTTTTGTTTATCCATCTCACGCACAGGTGAAATAAGTGCGTCGCAAGTCCGTTTTTTTCATTGATAAGCGAGAAGACGTGCTCAGTATGGTGATTATTTAGGATGTATACATAAATAACCAATCATCCAGTTCTTCACTTCTGAACTAGTATAAGGGATTTATAAAGCAACTTACTTTTTGAAGACAGTAATCTTCTGCTTGAGGTTGAGGTCTCCAAACTCTGTGAAGATGGTCATGTGTGGCAGAGCAGCGTCGTCAGGGCCGGGAGCGAGGTCCGGCCTCGTGTCGGGAGGGTCCTGCCCTGTGATCAGCCACACGCCGCACCCGGGGATCCACTGTCTATAAATAAGAAATAGGTGATTACATACTTTGCATGAGATCAGATCTATTTTGGGTAGGCAAAGACCGCGAATTGCCGCTTACTTCAGTCAGTGGCGGCCCTAGCAATACATTTAGGTGCCCTTCAAAATACAATATTTTTCGGTTAGGTTACGGTCACCCGAAATTTACCTAAAGTAGACCAGTTTTGGTCCCCCCCCCCCCACCACCTATTTCGTCGCCCGGTGCGGTCGCACACCTCGCACCGCCCTAGGGCCGCCACTGACTTCAATCTTGACATACTTACGACTTTTCCATCCTCCACTCTGGCATCAAAAAAAAAAACTCTTCAAATCACATTTACCAGTCTAAATGGCATGTTTTCCTGATTTCCGACTGTATAATCATCATCGATAATTTGTACCTAGTTCAAGAAATTAAGCTTTTTTAGGTAATGGGACTAATCTTAGTATGAGCACACCCCAGACACGTCATACAAAACACCTCGTCTTACACAGACACTACACATTGTTATTATCGTACACCCATACAATTGATGATTAAAGTTACACCAAGGGGGGTGAGGTAAACCTAGATCAGCCGATGGTGGGGAGCAGTTGTCATATGTTACATGGTGTCAGGAATACTGCTGCATCACCCCGCTGTATCATATAATATTAAATATTTCCTATAGACAAAGATTGCCTGGAAGAGATTGCTACTTAGCAATAGGGCCGCCTGTTGTACTCTTAATATTTCTCTTTTGTTATTTTTCTATATCCTGTGTGTGCAATGGAGTATTTGTTACGTTATACACTTACTCCAACATCGGTATGACTCTAGTAGACCTGGAGAACACGTGGGGTTTGAAGAAGTACCACAGCAGCGGCAGGTAGTCCGGCGGGCACGGCAGCTTCGCCTTCTGTGTTATGTTCACTAGGAACAGGTGGTAGTTGTCTGTCTGCAATTATTTAAAAAAGCTCTTAATATCCACGCTCGGTAAGACGTGGGTACTCCTTCTTGAGTTCACCTTATGATGAATGTACCTCTGATTATCGCAATGGGAATATAGTCGCGTGGCGGACCCAACTAGTTCCGCTCACATGCAACAGATGGCGCTACATTAATAATGCAGTTTTGAAGCAGTCGTAAAACGCGATATCGAAGTTTACACAGCAAGACACAACTTCTTAAACTTAACAAATTTATTAAAGCGATAGATTTTTTTATCATGTTGCGCATGTTAGAATACTAACACTACTACTATTACGCGCTTTTATACTATTGCGCGTGTTAGGTGTGTATCAACAGTGGCTGCAAGTTGTCTTTGATTACTTGTGGCTCTGCCCACCCCATTAGGGATTACGGGCGTGAGTTTATGTATGTGTGTGTATGTTAGCCCTGCAGGCCTTTATTATCTTTTTACCAGTATGGTTTCAATGAAGGGATGCTCTTACCAATGAAACGTTTTTTCCCGTCGGTGGATGTGTCCAAGGCAGGAAGTGGACTATGGGTACTGTCCTGATAATCTTGTAGTCGAAGAGAACTTGGAACAAAGCTGGCACAGACTTGTATTTGCTCAGTTGAATGTCGCTGTCTGTAAGAAACTATAACAACCAACATATTAGATCTTCCTCCTTTTTACTTAAACAATATTTCGAGTATTATTTTTCTCCTTCAGTCTTCTGTTTTTGATACACTTTCTATTTTATGTATTATGTAGACTTATTTAATATTATTCAACGTGTAACTTAGGACATGTCGGAACGATCTTCTTTTGTAAATAAAATTCATCAACACAAAATTTTAGACCTGTCTTCTTCCGTTTTTTGGGTGATTTCAACTTTTCCTCTGCTCCCACTGATTTTAATTCTGATTTTATCCTAGACATAGTTCTTTTCGATAGACCGGTATAAAACACAGCCCTGTCTAATGTCCGATTGACAGAAAATTTGTAACAATTATTTTTCCGTTCAATGTCACAATTTTCTAACACTTTTCTAGCTAGTTCTCGAGCTTGAGAGTGAATTATTGGTTTTTTTGCTTGAACACGCGACGAAGATGCAACCGTAGCCATTTTTAAAACACAATAGTAATAAATTATGTGACCGAGATTATAATCGATAAAAAAAATTAGTCGATACAGACTCGTGCGACACTAAGACTAAGACGCCGCGGGGACTGTGCGGGTGTGCGGGGCGACCCCGCCTCCGCGGCTCACCTCATGCCCCGATTGCCATGTCGACCTGTCGTCAACGGTAGGTTTCTCTTCTACATTTAAACATTTGAATACTCAATTGAAATACAACTTTTCACTTTCTTTCTTTTTTGAAGAGTTTTCTACCAAGGCAGCATGGCCTGAAAAAATTAATTAAGAGAAACACTTACATTAATTAAAAATACATATTTACTATTTAAATACTTACATCAAACTGGTGTCCTGGCATAGTGATAAAGAGATCTGGCCTGCCCAGCTGACTGTCTGAATTGTGAAACACTATAGTGTTGATCAAGTGTTTCATGAATGACAGCCGTGGCATGGACCCGATTATCTTCACTATTCTATCTGAGAAATTAAAAATAAATATGAAGAGTGTGTATATAATTTTGACTACTGTTACAGGTATAGAAATCTGCCCCATAAAATTAGAATATATAATTGTTTATGTAACTAGTGGACTGATTTGCCCTTGAGTACAGTTTTACAAGTTTATAGAGAATGTTCAAATTCTTCTTTTATTTTCTGTATAAATAATAAATATATTGAATAATGCTAGTTCTCTGTTACAACTGTTATTTATAATTTTAACCCAAGTATTATCATTTTTGATGAGACTTACTGTAGATTTTCTACAGATGGCATTAAATACACACTTGTGTTTTACAATATTATTACTTCAGTTAGATAAAATATCAAACAAAACAAACCATTATCTTCAGTCGAAAGGTCACCTAATAATTCCTTAATCCTATTTCCTTCGTCCATCTTATCTTGGAATGCCAGCTTCCACATTTCAAAGAAGTCTGCTATTTTGTAAGAAACTCTGTCTGGATATTCATTTTTTAATTTCTGCAAGTAATTAATTAAAAATCTGAATATTAAATAATGAATAGAAAGCAATAAATAATATTTTTAAATTATAAGAAACTTAAATTATAACTTGCATATGGAAAAGAAACATTTCAGGTAGAAAATATTTGGCAGTATATTATCTTAATTACAGCACAGGTCATGCAAAATTCTTGCTGATCTGAGAAGAAACACCAAAACCTTTAAGACTTACTTCCAAGAAAGGTGTAAAGTGACTAGAAGTTTCATATATATAGTGATGACTCTTGTGTCGTTTCAGTAGCTCCTCACTCAAGAATCCAAGGCCTGGATTCACCTCAACAACCGGAGAATCGTCCAAATGATTTTGAACAGCATTTGCAATTTCTTTCGCTGTTTGTCTATTTATTAAATACATACTCTCAGGCGCCTTATATTTTCTTAAGAGGGATTTAGGCAATTTGTCTTTTATTTCTTCATATTCTGGAATACTTTCTAAATATTTAACTACATCTGCTGCAGCTTTGATCGCAGGTTTTTCGGCTGGTTGTTTTAGCTTGTGTCGTAACCTCAAAATTAAAAAAATCGGTTTGGCAGTTTTAAATCCACTCGCAGGTCGAACTGAATTAGAAAACATTATCAAATTTCACAAGTTCTGCAAGCAAATAAAAATTATGTAAAGTAAGGCGTATAAACAACAACATAACCTAACAATTTCAACTGTCAAATTGTATTTTTTTTTTTTTTGTTTTGTTTTTCCCCGAAGGGTAAGGCAAAGGGAACTATGCCCATACAGCCATGTCTTACGTATTTTTTTCTTGATGATTAATGAAATGATGAAAGGTGATGATGATGAAACCTAAGCCCCCACCCTCGGAGTAGACTCCTACTCCGAACCCCAAACGAATTAACTCAAAAGTCCGCATAAACTTTTGAGTTATGAAGCGGCTTCCCGGCACGAAGCGAAAATAGGCAGATACACTTTGTTTATTGAATACTCCAATATAATAACACTCGCGAATGTCTTCCGACTAACTTAATGCGATCATTAACCACAAAACACCACTTCGTATTAATTATTTAGATTACTCAATGAAGAAAGCAACTGTCCCGTTCCCGTTTCCCGCCGAAAAGCCCTGTCAAATTGTAATGTCAATGTCAGCTGCCAACAAAAGTACGTTTATAAAGACTGTCACGACTACGGAGCCAAAGTAGATATTTTATAAGTGATTAATTATTTTATTTCCTAATTAAAATACATAATAAAAATTATAGTGATGTAAGTAAAAATATATTGTTTGTTCTTCTGTATGTATGTTGACACGTCTGAACAGAAAATTTTCAAAATATAATTATAACGTGTATTAGAGATCTCTATTCCAACTTAACAGAGACTGCCTCTATCAATAACGTTTGGTAATTAAATTTTACCTCAAGAACGTTTATTTTGAGGTCACATCTTCAGAAAAATATATACGAATACCTTATAATGAATTAATCAATTCAATAGTAGGTATTGCAAGACACAGATTTTTTTTTCGAAAAGTGTCTGAGAGATAAAAAATCTTAAGAAGATAGTATCAGTAAGACAATTAAGTATGGGCGTTGACCAATTAAGCTTAAAAATACAACGAAAAACAATTAACAATGATAAATAAATCAATCAACTTTCGTCCAATGCATCAGTGAGGACGTTATCTGCGGCGATAATCGACGGGCTTGCCTGCTTGTATGTACCTACGGCGACGATATATTTAGCGACAGAATACTCACCAAGTGTAACAGGTGAAATTGTGCATTGTAAACCAATACAAATGTTGTTATTTGTGCTGTGCGTGGTGCTAGCCTTCATAAAAGCCCGCGCGTCCGTCATCTTCGAGGACTGCGGTAAGTTCCGTTTACGATTTATATCATAGATATAAATAAATGTTTAAAAATATACATAAAAGACATCTGTAACTGTAAAGATGATGACTGTATGATCGTTGTAGTTTATTATAAGTAGGTTTTTAAACATTTTTTTTACCTATATTTAATTTATTCAGAAATAATAATAAAAAACAGAATGTAAATCTACCACAGGCTTCGTCAGTAGTTTAGTTTTTAAACAATTTTTTCTTCTTTCCCATGAAATATCAATTTATTTTTGTATTGTAGGCAATTTTATGAGCTTTCGTTAAACTAGCTAAGCTGTACCGTGGAGTGACTAATATACTTCGTAAAACTTGCACCCAATTAAAATTCCACTAGTAAGAAAACTGTTGAGAAATTTGCATGTTTTTAGAACCGCCTAGAAAAAAAGTAAGATTACGAAAATAATGCAGATATCTTACTTTAAAGTCATTATCGTGACAAAGGACATTGGTTTATAAATATCTAATTAACAAGGTGATCATTATGAGTCACTATAAACGCCCTTCTCTTACTTCCGCAACTGCATTATATCCGTGGTACCTACTTATACCGTCTTCCAGAATTCCAACTGTTTTTATGCAGCGAAACTTGCAGAAGTTTCAGACAAAGATTTCAACCCCTAATTACTTTACACTTAAACGATATCTCCTTTAATGAGAGCATGACTATCGCAGGCGTTGAACACGGGCTATAAAACAAATATCTATAGGTAACTAATATCAGAAGGGATTACGTTCATTAAATCAGGACATTTACGACATCATATAAAGTTTACGATGGGCGATAGGTACTCTACTCAATGTGTTATCAGCGGCGTCACTTTTGTAGTCCGCATCGTTATTGTGGCATCTAAGTAATTATACTAACAAAAATACTACTAGCAGTGATTGATTTGATAAAGTTGATGCCGTATTCATTAGTGATAAAATTTTATTACATGTCAGGAAAAACCCTTGCTCGTGTCAAGTCGATTCTGACGTGACAATCGCAGAATTGTGGACATGACTCATCAGCATTTTGTGCAAGCCAGTAGATAGACAACGATTCAATAATGCAGTTAAATACCGCGAAAATTCTCCGAATGCGGTGGCCAGTCGACTATCAGAGTTTTGATTTTATCGACATACTTACCTACAAATTATCTACAAGCGACATGTCGAATATGACTAAAGACGTAATATTACTGAAGGTTTTAGTTACTTACTTACCTATTAAAGAAAATGAATCATTATCCAAAAAAGATACCTAAAGATCCTTTTCCAAAACCTACATCTACAAATTGCGTCTAGATAATTATGATACCTATGTGGATAATGAGATCATGCTAGTTCTATAAATAACTAAAATAAATGAGTGTGTAAGCTAGCGATTATTTATAGAAAATTATCTTGTACTTATTACGGATTTATTTATCATTGATATTAAAAAGTGTACTTGACCAAATGCTTTTGTTTGGACAACAAAACAATGCTTTGGTTTATTAGGTACATTTCTGTTACGCCGCCGCGCCGTCTCTACTAACCTAAAGACACACTTATACCTTACCATACTTTTTTTAAATACGTAACTTACTATCATAATAATTATATGATAATATAAATGATGATGCATCTATCAAATAACAGTAGAGCGCAAGTGATAGAATACGCTCCATAGTCCATAACTTTAAGGGTTGAAAAACACATGACAGTAATATACTTAACTACCCAATAGTGGGATATTAGCTGATATTGAGATATTGACCAGGCGTAGACTCATACGGTCTTCGCTTCAGTCTTTATACCAACCCGGGAAATCATTATACCAAATAATGAACGAGTAGGTAATATGTAGCAAGTTCATTTACCCTAAGGTTCCTTGGAAGAAATTGTTATTTAGCAATAAGGCCGCCGATTGTATTTCTCTTGTCACATTTGTAACTGTTTTTAGTGATGTGTTTATATGTGCAATAAAGTATTATTTTATTGCATTGTATTGTAGTTTTGTATTTGCGAGTTGGGTGGAGAGTGGAAACCACCCTGCATGCCTACAAATAAAAAGGGCACGGGCGTGGCAAAGTCAAGCTCTTCTTCTTCTAATCCTATTATTCCCTGTAGAGATGGGCTCGAACAACAGAGTTTCACTCTTTTGCAACTTCTGTAGCTTGCTCCTATGATATGCCGAGCGTTTTTAATTCTCGGTCAACCGAGCGAGTAAGCTCTTCTAGTGGATAGAATCAATCCTTAATAGGATGGTACGTTTAAATTTCAGGGTCGGCCTATGATCTGCAGGCGGTGAACATCGAGGGCTGCGGGTGGTCTCTGCCGTGCTACGTCACCGCAGGAGAGGAGACACCGGTCGACGTGCACTTCTTTGCAGGTATCCCCTTTCTGCCCTCCCTTCTCTCTCTCTCTCTTCCACTACAGCTCAATTTCCTAGCCTAAAAATAATGTTTCCAAAGCTTTACGTAGACACCTACGTACCTAACAGATTTCTGATTCGCTTTTTATCTGCAATGATTGGGCACATAGTGCTCATGTAATCGTTGATAAGTAAGTATTATACTTTTAGTAATATTAAGTATCATGCATTTATTCATATTACATGCATGATTTCAGCTTTTAACAAAACAAAATATTAAGACTAGCTTAAATAATATAGATAATAATAAATTTATCTTACCCCACGTCAAAAACACCTTTGATAGCGTTTCTTACACCTAATAATTCAGTGTAATGCTGAAAACCACAAAACATAATTAGGAATTATCTAATATGCAAGTTACGTCTAATCGCGTTAAAATAATAGATATGTTGTTTTTCACGATTTTGCAGATTTTTCGTCTAATCTACTAGACCAGGATGTGGTAATCAACATTAATCTCGTCAACCTGAACGCGGATGTCACTCCAGGTACTTAATTAAAAACCTACTTGATATTAAGCAGCTAGCAGCTCACGGCCCTATATTACAAGATTTTAAGGGACCCAAAATTTGACCTAAAGACTTGGGGAGTAAGGATCTTTAGCCATACTGTAAAAGCGCCGCACTAACTATAGGGCTCAAGAATCGTCCCCAATAAAACAAAATAAGTATTCTAATGACTCGGGCTAACTCTGGCGACGTCGTCATATATGGCCCGATGTCTCCGGGGACACATGTCGCTCGAAAAATGTTCCCGAGGCATTAGAATATTTATAATAGAGCCATTAGAATATTTTGTTAAATAAACCAGTTCAATAAAGTCTTGAGAATGACTGGGTCACAGAGTCAGGGACGTATAAATTTAAGACAACACGCCTGAGGGTGCCTATTTAGGCGCGAACCTCGGCTCAGGGCGTCATCTGAAAGGAAGAATATTTGAAAGAATTAATCGACTCTAGTGGGTCGATAGCAATAAGCGCTATCGTATCGGCGTATCGGGGTTCTGAAGTGTTTGGTGTCGCGAGCTGATTGGCCGCCTCTTGGCTAGAGTAATCGGGTCGTCGGGATCGTATTCGGGCGCCGATACTTTTCAGTACCGTCGCTGAGCGGGATGTATTCGGAAGCCGCAACTACCAGGGGACCGCAACTACTAGGGGAAGGCGCTTCGGGCACACCCAGGGCACTCCATATGAAAATCTCATTCTTACCGTCTGCCACCTTGCCGGATAAGGTAATAAAGGAATGTTTGTTCCTTTGCAGATCCGTGTGAATCAGTTCATTGCCCGGTGAGAACGGACTTCGTGAACTCCCTGACCAGCGTGATGTCCGTGCCCAACATGATGGCACTGGTAAGTTTTATTTATTTAGGTACTTACTGGAAGAGATTGCTACCTAGCAATAAGGCCGCCTATTGTACTCATTCTATTTCTCTTATGTTTCGTATTTTCATCGCCAAACACCTCCACTAACCTGGAATGGTACTCCATTGTACGTAGTGAAGTACGTTCCATAGTCCATACCGTACACCTCTCGGTTGACCAAGAGGTCTTGCCAGAAAATGGGACCTTCTAATTAGCCTGCTTGTGGTTTGCAACCTTCAACACAAGTAAAGTATGTAAGAATAATACAGTTTTGCTGTTGTTACAGAATCAACGCGGCTATTTGCGCTGGCGGGTTTACAACGAACGAAGGCGGCTTGTGCTGTGCTATTCTGTGTTGGTACAAACGCAGAGTCCTGTACAGAAGAAACTCCGACAAATCCTAACAATGATTACCCCGGAACACGCTAACGAAATAGTCGATACTCTAGACCCAGAAACTAAAGATACAGATATTACCAAAAACTATCTACAGGAACTCGTCGACAATTACCACGAGAATATAAAGCTACGACGACAATTAGCAAATACAAATCGATAGTGAACACACTTTTATCTACTACGGATTTCGAACAGCTTGACTTTAGCCCCGAAGCACTGAGCCGGCGCACGCTATCTACGTAGATGCGACTAGTGCGCGTCTTCGTTGATGGCGTGCGCTACTGTGCCGCGGGGCCAGCGAGACTTTGTAATGAAAAGCGCGGCAATTCTAATTTTTGTTTGAAGTTTTTTTTTCTGTCAACTTATTTAATTAAACGGCTTCTTTCTTTGTATTAAAACTCTTTGTAGTTTATATTCCAAATAAGATCTCAAAACGCGATAAGAAACACGATAAATGCGTAGGTAATGTTTCGTACGCATGCAAGCACGTAACTCTCAATGGTTTAGTACAAAGATCGCGTGTTTGTGGCGTAAAAAGCAGTCAGTTTATTGTGAAGTACCTACTCGTCTAAATTACTCATTAATTTTATTGATTTATTGGTATTTTGGTAGATATATTAGGTAGCGCTCAAAGTTTTTTATAAGTACTTTTCTTTATCGCATTTATGAATAAAAGACTGAATATTTCGATGTATATTTCATTAGTGTTTGACTTTTCCTTTCATTTCGCATTTTTAATGATTTCCTTAAACTTCTCCGTGCGTCAATTTACACGAAATAACAAACAAATAGTTCAACTTAACAATGTCGGGACAAAGTGCTCTATATTCGAACGTATGTTGTGGGTATAAGGGTTATAATGATTGTGGTAGATGGTCAGTTGATAAATAATAGGAGTTGTGCGTCTGTCGAGCGGCACTGGCGCATGGCAGCCGGCTCTGTGGCGGCAGTGAATCGAGGAGTGTCCAGCAAGTCAGACGTAGCCATGGTGCCTCTCAGTGTACTCGCGTGCTTTGCACTACTCGCCCTCGCCGGCGCCACTGAAGTCCTGCAATGCGCGGGTAAGTTTACGCCACTATCAGTCCCAACTTGTATCAATAATACGCCTGTGTCTGCACTACATAACACTCATCTTTACGTAAGACAGCTCGACCTGCTTTCATCTCGGCTTACGTTCGCAGAAAGTAGCTCATTGCAATACTTACGGCAAACTGACTTGTGCGTGTCGTAGAGACACCGAATGTACAATTTTAAAATATTTTTTTTATTAAAATACCTAAGTACTTTCATTTTAATCAAAAAGATATCCGGCAATTTTTTTAATTCAAACAGTATCAAGCAGGATGTTTTTGAAGGTCTGTAATTTTTACGAAGTTTATTATGCTCGACATTTATTTTTAAAGCAGTAAGTAGGTAGCATTATCTTGAATTAACAACATGTCTGTTGGAACGCAGATCTCAACCAAACATTATAGAACCTATTGTATCTTGTAACACGGCAGTTGAGGGGTTAAATTACCTACCTAGGTACTAAAATTAAAGGTTTCTGTTACGAAGACGCCGTAATTACCCTATTTCTAAGAATTTACGACGCATTTGGTTTAATCAATTCGAAGAGCATAAAATAGACTTGTAATAATAGATACATAGTGCAGGTATAATAACGCTAATGATCTCAAAGTGCGCCCGTGGTCATCGTGGTGTTGTAATCACTATAATTACGTGCAAGCCAACCAGTTTTATCAAAGAAACGTGTCAAGTTAATGAGTGAGAACAATATAGCGATATAGAGAGATAAAGCCGGAGCTTCCTAACCACTTAACTCAAATTTACCAGAAACAGGCCCTATTTTGATGATCTTTTCTTTTGTAGGGTAGTTGGCTGTATCTTTTGAACCAAATTTGATACCTGGTTGAAATTTGCACAGAATATGCATTACTAAACATTTTTTTATATCGTAATAACCCTGACACCAGGGATAATGAGGTTGGTATTCCACCTCACAACCTACACGATAGAAGATGAATATCATCGTAATATTTATTTGCCCACCCAAGATGTTTCTGATTTTTAAAAAAATAAAAAACCAGAAAAGTAAAAGTCACACACTTCATTGACTCCACTAATAGAAGATAGCGCAGTCGTACCTATTATCTGTTGCTGTCATTATTAGTGCGGTCAATAAACACCCTAAACACATTCCTGAAGAAAAATCTTAGGATCCGTATCACGCACTTTACACCCCTCTTTTGAGGCATTTGTTGACCGAAGAACATAGAATGTCATCAAGTTATTTTCTAGCTATAAGTAAGTTTTTTTTATATACATGTATGTACATCTGAATATAGGTACCTAAAGCGTAATTACACTCCTCGAACATCATGACCTATTCAGAAAGAAAATGACTAAATACCTACATTATACAATGACAACCATAGAAAATGACCTAGGTCGACATTAGGTAATCCATAACTTTGCAAGTTTGAATAGGTATATAAAGTTGAATATCTAAATTTTCTTTTATTGTTGTAATAGTATGACATACTTAGATAGTAAAGCAAATGTTGTGTCTATCAAAATGATACATCCATCTATTATAAATTTTTATTTCATTGAGATTGATGAAGTACAAAGAACAGCTGACATAACAGTGTTACGCATTAGTAGTACAAGCTGTTAACTATACACTTAAAAAATGTCGAGTCGCGACACGAATACGTACCTCGTAACCTCACAAAATACTTAATTCTTGTTTTATTTTATAAAAGCATTGCTATAGGTACGTATTGTGCATAGTTCTGCAATAAGTACGTTACGCTCTAAATACGACCCTTGATGGATTCATGTGATGTGAACCAACGTTCATTGGGGTTCAGTAAATAACATCACATAAAATACGATAACAGGACACACATAATAAAGACTTTCCTGTAAGTATTTATGTACAAAAGAGCAATGCCCTGTTAATTATGAATATATTGTATAAGTAGGTTAAATTGTTTCCGATATTGAATATCCAGTGTGTTCATTAAACTCTATACCAACATACCTACGACTCTAATTTCTTTTTAAGATTACACTGTACGTCACACTCTTTCAACTACACGCAACATCGCGTAATTTCAATAATCTTTTACGTCACATCTCGCCAAATGTTAGCAAATTGATTAGTAATCAATGATTACCCAAATATCTTCTCCTCAGCTATAACACCTTGCGAAATGACGTAGATTCAAAAATGTTAAATTGACCTTCAACAAGTTTATCCACGATAATTACGTTGATTAAATCTTCTTCTTCTTGTCGTTTCGGTGGCATTCAGATTTTTTCAGCCCAGTATTTTGCTACTCGGACAGCATTTTCGGTGGCATTCATCAGCTCCTCTCGCGTACAGACCGGTATCAGGACACGCGGGGCAAGATGTAGAATAAGTAAATGATTCTGATTCTGTAATAGTTAAACGTGAGACGTCTACGTCTCAAATCTTTACGTTTTGTAGTCAACACTTGGCCTTTTGTAGGTACCTACCTACTTTACCTTGGAGCAAGCATGCATGTAAAAAACATGTTTGAATGTAACGTTGTGAATATAATTATGTATATTATATGATGATATTTTACGTACTTGCGTTTTTTTTACTGGCTTTTTTCTTATAAAATGCAAAAATAAGGAAAACGACATTTTCATTCGTAAATAAAGCTGTAATACTTACTTACTCATTTCCTTTTATTATCCCTACGTTAAATGAGTAATTTAGGTAGGTACTAGACCGCAGCTACATGAAAAACGAACAACGGTCAAGTAAAATAAAGGATCGTGTTTTTTTTTTCTATTTGAAATAAAATCATGAAACGTCGTTTTTGCAAACGAAGTTATTAATTCTAGGTATTAATCCAAAGTCGATTAAAGTCGAAGTCAGATGCAGCGAATGCGCGGAAGGCCACGGTCACGGGCAACCGGAGTGCGCCCGCGCATACCTACTAAGCACCTACTAAGTGTAGGTTCTGATTTGGTTTTATACGAGTACTTACTTAATTGCTAAATAATTACTGTAAAGGGCTACTCAGACCAATGTGATGATGTCTGCCTGCTGCAGGCTCTAGAGTTGATACCTATTAGTGAAGACATAAGTACCCTAAGCGTTTTATAGAACACACTGTCTAAAATCTGAAAAAATATTGAGCCCTAAGGGCGGCCAGGTAGGTTAGGGCCAGGGACGATGGTGTCTGTTTTGTGAGCCAAATAAATAAATAAACGTCGTCGCCCCATATCGACGACGTAGCTACTAGCTGCGTTCGGGCTCCGTGGAATTGGGTCGTGTACTAGGTTCAAGCCGTTCAAGTTAAATTATGAAAATCTTATCACTAATAAAGACAGATCTAAAACTAACGAAAAACATTTTATTTTTTCCATTTAACTTTTTTATGAATTTGAATCAAAAAGAACGTAACAATAATTCCGACATTTTATCACGTTTTTCTATGATATCACAGTGTGCGTTTTCATATAAATTCCATTAAGTAATTTTATGTTTTGACATTTATTAATAAGTAACTGATTTGACTAGTTGGATTTCTAGCTATAAATCACGTCAATAACTAGGTACATGCAAACACTACATACCTACGTTATCAAAACACAAGAATATAACAGACCTTAGTCCTGTCAGCATCCACAGCACCTGCATCCGTCCCCCCCAGCATCCATACTACCATCCGTACCCGCATCAATTATAAGTTTCTGATAAATATCTGGATAAAGATACAAACATGCATACTTATAGACATATCTAGTGAAATGCACATTATATTATAGATTAACATATTTGAATATTGTGGATTTCCACCAGCGGTTTGTTACCCTTCCACGTTCTCTACGTGCTGATCGTCTCTTAAATACCCGGGCCGGTTTCAGGTTTCAGTCCTGGCCTGTTTATAGATACGTCATAATACCTCATATCATACATAAAGGCATCAACAACCAGACTACTTCTACTTCTTATTATTACTAGATAAAAATAGAGATATCGGAAGCAATCAAATAACTGTCGTTGTGCTTTGTACCAAGAGTACCTACCTATATCATTTATATGCGGAGTGGCGTGTGACGCCGTTGAATTATTCAGACCATAGTTTCCATGATTCAGTTCTTGCATATTGACGTATGTTCTTTGTTAGAATCACTTTCATGGAATCAAAACCTAAAACAAAGAGCGAGAATGGAAATCATAATTGATTTCTGATTATGACATGTGACCGATTTTGCAGTACTTATTGCGGTTTCTTGGGAAACATTGTATAATTTATTGACATGACAGAAAATAACAGAATTATATTATAATATACTTAATTCGTAATATAAATAGGTAACAATCTGAGTAGATAGATAAACATTGGTGTAGATTTTAAATAGAAAAATAATTTTAGTGGTAAAATTAATCTAGAGACAGTGAATCGTGGTTAATCAATAATCGACGCAGTCTTACAGTAATTACCTACCTATTGAATTTAAAACAATCCCTCTGTTAACTATTCACACATACATACTCATGTTCGTAAAGTCCGTGTTCCGTATTGGGGTGGAATAAGCTGCACAGATTAGAAGATAATTTGCAGCCACTGTTGATATGAAGTCTTAAGGTGGCCATGATGAACCTTATGACAAGGGACACAGCGAATCAACCAATTGTACAATTCATTAATAACTAGCTAACGGCCTCCGTTGTCCAGTGGTTGAGCATTGGGCTCACGATCCGGAGGCCCGGGGTTCGAATCCCGGTGGAGACATATCACAAAAATCACTTTGTGATCCCTAGTTTGATTAGGACAAGCTGATCACCTGATTGTTCGAAAGTAAAATGATCCGTGCTTCGAAAGTCACGTTAAGCCGTTGGTCCCGGTTACTACTTACTGATGTAAGTATGTAGTCGTTACATGAGCCATGTCAGGGGCCTTTGGCGGTTCAGTAATAACCCTGACACCAGAGCTGATGAGGTTGGTATTCCACCTCACAACCCACACGATAATAACAAGAAGAACTTGCTCAACAAAAACCTAACTTAATTCCTGGCTGTATCTGAATCAGTATGAATATTTTTAAAATGTTTTATGTTCACTTGTGGTAGTTTTTTATCGGCATTTGTTTATATTTACTCACAAGTATATATTTTTTTCGTAAATAAGGCTGTAAGCGACGCAAATAAAATAAGTAAGTAAACAACACTTTTTATTAACATTGTAACTATTAGTGAGTAAGTAAAATAATTATATTTTTAGTTTCTAAAAAAATCCGTAAGTGTAACTCTAAAAAGTTAAACAGAGCATGTAAACTCAGAGAAATATTATAAAAAAATAGAATACTTAATTAAAACCAAAACAATGTGCTGTTAATTTAAATAAATTACATAATACCTTTATTTTTTTAGTAAGTAAATAAATAAAACGTAGTTACCGAACTTGAATAACTTAAATAACTAACTAAAAATAAAACCAACACGGATTTTGGCTATAGATAAAATGTATACAATATAATGGTAAACAGGTAGGCTAATCGCAGTATCATGTTAATGTGGGAAAAAACAAGACCTTCACACTCTGCTAGGATTTAACAATGGCACCAGGCTTCAAAAACGATTTAGGCGTGACCTGTGGTCACCTTTATCTTACATTAAGTATTCAAATATATTTTACATTAAAGCTCAGTGTAGTCGATGTCGAGAGTACTTAAATAAAATGTGACCAGTATAAGACAATCCACTTTATTATGTGTATGGTAAACTGAAGTACTATTTACGCACGTTTAAGTAGATAGGCAAGAAGTGCCTTGGGCATATGCCTGTATGGTAACTTATAGTTGTAATTATTAGATTACTTAAATAAATAAATAAAATGCTCAATAAGATGCACATTTTTCTTTAATGATTAATACAAACACGCACTTGAAATTGCAAGTTAATCAAAATCACAGACTCCATCCATACTAAGTACTTAATATTATAAATGGGAAAGTGTGTATCTGTCTGATTGTTTGTCCGTCTTTCACGGCAAAACGGAGCGACGAATTGACATGTTTTTTTTTTAAATGACGAAGAATAACAGACGTAGGATTTTTGTCACTTTCTAACCCCTCCCTCCTCCTTTCTAATCTCTCCCTAAAATGTGGGATGGAAGTTTGTATGGAGCATTCCGCAATTTTCAAGGTAGAAAGCTAAAAATTGGTATGCTGACTACTTGCGACTAACAAATAAATCATGCATATTTTTTTTAAATCTGCCCCCAACCCCTTCAAAGAGGAGGTGAAATTTTATTTGGGACTTTTCGCAGTTTTCAATATGGGAACTGTGTTACCCCGGTTTCAACGCGACCGAAGCCGCGGGCAAAAGCTAGTAATTTATATATTTTTACATCGCACTTGAACACACTTTCAAAGTTGAAATAGGTATAAAATGCAAATGCTAAATACTTGCGTACTTGGTACCTATTCAGATTGTTATTTATTTTCCATACCAGTTGATTGAGGGGAGGCCTGTGCCCAGCATAGGCTATTTATGTTATGTTATTTATTTTCAATGTTTTCCAGGCGAGAACTACGAGAACCTGTCAGACAACGTGCAGCTGTCGCCGTGCAAGAAGCCGCCGTGCAAGCTGAAGAAGGGCACCGACCAGCACGTCGTCATCACCTTCACACCTGGTAATTGTTTGATTATTTATTTTGAATAGTCTATTAGATAATAACACTACCCGGACTCCGATATATAGATAGGTAGGTAGGTAAGTATATCAAGATCTTTCACCCGAAGGTAGGCTCTTCAACATTAATAAAAACAAACAAATTGCTATTTTAGTAACAAAGCCGCTATTATCTTTCTTTTGTCTAATATGTAGTGTTAGCTTGGCTTACTCATGTTTCATTCTTTTTTGTATCGGGTGAGTGAGAGCCCTCAGCGCTCGCTATTTGTTAAGCCAAGTAGTTAATGCCATTTGTAGACTTGCCGCAGATAGCATTGACTTCTTGGCCGCCGGTAGGTGGGTCGACTCTACATTCAAAACAAATAGCCCAATATGTATCGGTCCCGAGGTAGATTTCTCCTCCTGGGTCTCACTTTAGTCTAAGGCATAAGGGAGCGCACGCGGAATATCTGTCTCGCTTGCACTTACCCGGGAAGGCAGCACGCGGGATAAGAACGGGATTTTATATTATGGAGTTTTTGTAAATGTTTGTTTCCTTTTGGTGGTTGCCTGGAAGAAATTGCTCTAGAGCAATAAGGCCGGCCAAATTGTACTGTAAACGCTCCAAAGTATATTTGATTTGATTTGAGTATCCGGGCTGTGCCAGCAGTCAAAAGTTGAGTGCACGCAAGTTGTTTACATTTTTTATTACATATCATCTCAGGCCTTTACATATACGTAGGTATAAATGGAAAAAGGAAAGATGAGGAGGGATGGGACGATGGTTGGGATGGGATGGCAGGATGGGGATGAAGAGTATGGTAAATGGAAAGAGGAAGGGGAGGCCTTTGCCCAGCAGTGGGATAGAATATATAATAATTTATCATATATCAGGGCCAAACAATTCGAAATCACCAAAGCCAGCTCTTATTATTCTATATCATATCGCCACATTAAAAAGCAATGACGGAAAATCTGGGAGGCAAATGAATACTCAATAATTAAAAATTACACAGTTATACCCACGGTAGGTACCTTAACTTTATATCCCATAATTTAGAATAAGTACTTACTAAAATTGTATTTTTACCAACTTAATTAATATTATTTGAAACCAATACGTGTTACAACTACATGATGCATTATTTATGAGACAGCACAAGAGATTCATAAAAATGTACTTAATTCTTATTGTAGCCACATTCTGAAACATTTCTTTAACAAAGCCATTCGCTGGATATTTTCCTTATTTAGACTTCTACTTACCTTGTTTGTACTCATCTACCACATACTTATTATATAAGATCAAAGTTTACACTTGTTACTTGTAAATATTATTTACCTTGAGAAATGCATTCGCATCACATGATGGACAGAAATATTGTCTTTCTCATAATATATTATGTTAGTTACCTACCTACCTTCACTACTTCGCTTGTAAAACCGCGAATCGGGGAAACACATACTTACTTATTTCATGATTAAAACACATAATAACGGGTTCTTACCGCGATTAAAATAGGGATATGAGACTCCCGATATTTCGACACTGTTGCAAGTGCCATGATCACGGGATGACGCTCAGACGCGCTTAGTTCAAACGCTCTACAGTAATTTCCACATCTTTTTCTTCTTCTACCGTGTGAGTTGTGAGGTGCATTACTAACCTCATCAACCCTGGTGTCACGGTTGTTATTGAGCCGTCAAAGGCTCATGAAACGATTACTCACTTACATCAGTAAGTAGTAACCGGGACCAACTTCTTAACTTAACGTGCCTTCCGAAGCACGGATCATCTTACTTTCAGACAGACGGGTGATCGGCCTGTAATGTTCTAACTAAACCAGCGTTAAAGTATCAGATTTTTGTGATATTTTCTCACCGGGATTCGAACCCGGTCTGACCACGAAGGCTGATCAACATCTCCTACAATCGCAACTCTAACTATTAAGTACTTATAAATATTTGTTCACAGACCATGACATCGAGGAAGTAAAGAACCACGTGAGTGCCGACGTGTTTGGAGTGAACCTTCCTTTCGTCGGAGTAGACGGCAACTCGGTCTGCGACAAACTGGAGACTGAAAATGGAGAGAAAGCCACCTGTCCCTTGAAGGCCGGCACTAAATACATATACAAAGACTCGTTTCCTGTTCTCAGCTTCTACCCCACAATAGACGTGAAGGTACACTGGGCTATCACAGACACGCAGAAAAACAAAGATGTCACCTGCTTCGAAGTAAAAGCTAAAATCCGGTCGTAGCGCCCCAGTAGGTAGAGCATATTAGGTTAACTGTAGGTATTTTTGGTACAATGACACAATGATTAAAATTACTTTTTTATAAAATGAAAATAAACGTTTTTTTCTTACAAATTGTTTGTGTACTTACGTACTTTAGTAACGTAATCTTAACCTAGTCATATCGTAACATTTTGGATTAACCTCAGACGTAGATAGGTAAAGATATTTTGATTAAAGATTAGTAAAACTCAACACACGCAAACTCATCTACTGTCATAAGTTCATAACTTCATAAGACTAGAAGTGTAAATACGTTCACACTAAACAGGTCCCATTTAAGAATCATGGTGACTACCAGACACACCAGAAACCTGTTTAAAACCGATTTCCATCTGTCATCGCAAATACAATACTTAAATTAATTATTCCACACAAATAAAAATAAAAGTAATACGCTGGGTTGCTGAGGTTGATCATGCACCTCAGAACCCACACGATAGTGGAAGAATTTATAAATAAATTGGAATCGACAGCAACTGGCCTTTAGCATGACGTTATGAACATAAAAATAAACGTTTTGAAGATCAATGCATACACGAGCCCGCTTGGGGCCGAGAAGCTAGAATTTGTATGAAATCGCTGAATTGAAGTATGTAGGTACTTTACGTACTAACTCAGACATTCCAAAAATTCGTTTTTGTGGGAATTGAGCTTTACAGAGATAATTAAATTAAACATCTTAACCAAAGCGTTTAGGCCACGACCTGCAGAAATTGTTAGAAATTTCCTCTAATCTTATGAGATTAGATAAATTGCATAATGGAGGAGCTAACCTTCGCAGTCGAGTGCAAGGTTGCTGGAAAACTGGTTTTAATTAACTTGACACACTGGTTTTATGGTTATTATATTATAATATACTGAAATACTACCTACAAGACATATCCATGACTTGAGGAAAACACAAAGGAATAATTTACATTAAACTCGGATAAGGATAAATAGGTACTAAGTATCTATGATATGAATAAAATAATAGGTTATTTATTTCCAAAAAAGTACAATAAAGTGCGCCCTACATGGCGTATGCCACGACTTTTGGCGGTTTGGCAGTTTTGGCAATTTGGTTTGATCTTCGAATACTGGTGGTCAATCTCATTATACTATTACTAATTAACCAAACACAAAACATATCCTAGAATCTGTGGTCTATTTGCAAATATCCAGTTAGAACTTACGTAAGTTAGCGACGTACATAAGTTCTCAATGGATATTTGCGACAAGACAAAGGCTAGGATGTGAGTTCTAGGATATTTTTGCGTTAATGGTAATATTGACTTCCGGTTTTCGGAGAACTACCTACTCTTGAATGATGCCTGTGCTTCACGGGCGAGACTGGTTCAAGAAAGACATTACCTTTATGTTAAAAAAATAGATAGGAATGTGTGTAAATACCTACTTATAAAGAAATATACATAAATTTCAAGGTTTCACGCTAATACAATACAACGCTAAATTGTTTTAACAATCAAAAGTTGTTTACTAATAGAACGATAAATATTTAAACAAAGCAGTCATTTTTGAATAAGTACACGTGCAGGTAAACAAATAGACATAAGTATGTATTTCCGTGATAAAGCAGCTTTATTACTTCTTTATTATTACCTACCTATATTGAAGATAGTTACCTACCGCCAATAAGGGGCCTTAGTAGAACTGCTATAAATCTCACGTAAAGTTAATAGGTACTTACATATTTATATTCAAATTAAACAAAATTTTCAAAAACATTGCTGAGAATAATTTTATAATAGAACAATAAAGATTTTTTTTAATATATATTTTTACGATAAACATACCAAAAATATATACTAAGTACCTACCTTAGTTATTTACCTACCTTACGTTCAAACCCATTAGGTAATTGACATAGCAAATATTCTTTTTGTTAAAAATATAACAAATATAGATGTTTTGTTACTTGTGATACATAGTTATGTACTACACACACAAACAAGGACAAAATATTCCTAAAGTTCAAAATCCAAGTTGTTTGTTGTAACTAACCAACCGGTTAAACCAACTGGTTTATTTAACAGATTCATTGCAAGAAAAACTTCAGTTCATCTGTGCCTCTGACTAGCCCAAATAGGAATATAGGTGTGAGCTTACGGCATGAATGTGACATGCTAGTAATAGAAGAAATACGAGATAGGTACGTGGGGAGACACAATGATGAGAAGATGCGCGTGAGCGTAAGTCTATTAAACGGATTCGGCGTAGTGGACGGACATTGCTCTGTTGAAACATAAGACGCCACGCTAGGTAAGTATAAGATATCGTGATAACAGAGCTGTTACCTGCCAGTTATACGAATGCCTATTAAACTAGCGACTGATGGTTCAGTCTAACTAAGACATAAATAATAAGTAAGTAGGACTTACTGTTAGAATTTATACCATAGAAGAGACACGAAACAATAATAGTGAATAAGTAGGTTGAAAACAAAAAAAACAACAGCCTCCGTGGTCTAGTGGTTAGAGCGTTAGGCTCACGATCTGGAGGTCCAGGTTCGATTCCCGATGAGGACATTGTCGAAATCACTTTGTGAGACTGTCCTTTGTTTGGTAAGGACTTTTCAGGCTTGAATCACCTGATTGCCCGAAAAAGTAAGATGATTCCACCCCCTCCGGTTGATTGAGGGGAGACCTGTGCCCACCAGTGGGACGTATATAGGCAGTTTATATAAGTAGGTTGAAAACACGCGGTATAAACTATAATTTTACGTAGGTACCTACTTTATAAGATAAGATTACAGATGTTACAAAAAATATTGTTTAAATCACGCAAAATTTATAAAATTTAAAATATAAAAGTGTCACTTCATACAAAGGTCCAAATACAAATACACGATACAAAGCTTACGTATATCTATCTTCCCTAACCTCTCTAACGTGACGACCTGTTTCATAATAAACCATTTTATATTCAAGGTGGAGACCCATTTTTTGTGTAATCTGTCAGAATGCTGAATGCCAGCACGCAGGTGCCCCAACAACAAACAACTTGGATTTTGAACTTTACGAGTATTTCGTCCTTGTTTGTGTATTATAGCAAAAAGAGGCCGGTCGTGTCTCTTGTAGGAATTTTGCAATGACTTTGTCCTGTGTAAGAAACTTACAAAGCGTAATAAAATATGAATTAAATTCGTTAGGTACCCATAAACATATAACATATATTATATAAAATATAAATATGATATACCTCCCCGCAATCAACCAGAGGGGGTGGACCTGCTGCATACTCTACCACGCTACTCCACTGCGGATTGGTGGAGGTGTTTTTTACGGCAAACAGCCGGGACCAACGGCTTAACGTGCCCTCCGAAGTACGGAACCATCTTACTTTTTCGGACAATCAGGTGATTCAAGCCTGCAATGTGACCAAACAAAGGGCAGTCTGACAAAGTGATATCAATAATGTCGCCATCAGGAATCGAACTCGGACTTCCAGATCGTGAGCCCGACTCTCTAACCACTAGACCACGGAGGCTGTTAAAGGAAAAGGTAAATTCCGTTTGTCAGGTTTAGGTATGTAGATATGGGTAAGTATCTCCCCCTCATCTGCTTACAAAATCAACGGCAATGAACATCTGCATTTTTATAATTGGCATTATCTATACCTGGGAAACCTAAACACGAACCTTTGTGTTACCGCCCCATAATAGTCTCCACGACACCATGGGAAAGAACTATGCGCGGCTCATAGATACATATATCCAGAATCCAGATTACGGGACTAGTACTTACACGGAATCTAAAAGTCTTATTCTTTCACGGGAGCACTCTTCATTGGGGCGAAAGTTTTCGATAAAGTCTGGCACAACGGCTAGATCTACAAGCTTTATATAGGTAGTCTCTAAGAGTACTAGACCGCTTCGTGCACAAACTGCACATCATACGAGACTTTCTCTCCAAACATTTCGCTACTCCGCGGTGGAGCCGCTCTGTTCTTTTTCCAAGTCGGAGACACAATATAGTTTTTCCTTCGAATAAATGCTGTAAGTACCTAGTTCCCGTCAATGAATAAATAAATAAATAATAAATAAATAAATAAGTATCAAGTATTATAATATTGTTGTAAATATTCAGTGGATGGTGGAGTGGAGCTACAAATTAGGTATTTTTACCTACTACGTTGTTCAGCTTTCAAAAAAACATTGAGTGTGTAAGTAATTGTGGATTTGTTTAAGTACATATAATAAAAATGTTAATAGGTATTGGTGTATCATAGAAAAATAAAATAGGTACTCCCTAATTATAGGTACAGCGGCCACGAAGCCCACGAGCCACGAACGGAGTTCTGAAACACACAAGGGTCAGAGACGGGCGCGCCCGAGCCTAACATTTCACACACACAAAATGACGCAAAGCGCTTTTTTAATACACACATAATTAAACAGGTAGCTAGTTTTATAATTAACAAAATTAAATATAACACCGACCACGAAGAGTAAGTAGTTATTAAATCAACTTTTATGTGGGTAGGTACTTTACCTCATACAAAAGACATCAACGCGTGGTTTTCATGCACAGCACGCTATTCATTATGGCACATAAGTAAAACAATGAACTTACTCTGATACTTGTATAAACAACGAAAATAGCAAAATTTACATTAGCCGCTGCAGGAGACGAAGAAAGTACCTGACTGAAATCTCGATGAAATGTATCTCGATAATAATTAATAATGTGTGGTTACCACGCTTAATAAATGAATAAAGCATTAAATGTGCTCACCTGTGTAATACCTACATTAGTCAACATTCTTGTTACATATGTGTTAGTGCGTGTCATGTTGTTCATGCATGCCATATCTGCGGTACATATACCTATCGCGACATGTCAAGTCGTAAATTGCACCCGGGTTTATGACATACGTACGACAGCCCATCATTGATGTATTACCAGCCCATTCTATTGTTACCGTTAAAACATTGTACCGGGTAAGAGCCCTCGGCGCTCCCCAAATCTACAATAAGTCATGTCAAATAAAAAATACAACATTGATGTAAGTAAGTACTTAAAATTTAGTTAGTTTGGTTAAATAATTTGTATTAAACTATATTGTTATATCTTTTCTTTCTGAATATAATCTACTTTGTTAAATAAAACTTCAATAGTTGACTTGAACAATTTACTCGCACTTGGTTGTCATTCGGTGTAAACAGCCATAGCAATATTCAAACATGCGTCTCATATTAAAATTCACCATCAGTATTAAGTAAACTGACTCTACCTTAGAATACTTTTTCTAAAGGCTCTACTCAGTGAGACAAAATGCTCTAGCGCTATCGAACAGAGCCACAAAGTATTTACGGGCCAAGATAGTCCAACATTGATTTCCTACCTGGTGGTAAACGCGTCGTCTGCGTATAGTCGTCGGCCTAGTGGTCTAGGCGGATATGGATTGATGCGCGATGAAACCGACACATTTTATAATGCTGTGTTTCATCCAAATACGCAGGATAGAGAGTTGTGGAAGATATTTGCCCAATAGCAGTATACATATACCTATCACTGAGTGGCACACAGTAGGCTGAGATGTTATGAAAAAAGCATGACATCCGTTATGTCTTATGTTCATTAATACCACTCCATGTTCTTTTATAAACCGTTGGTTACTACTTTTGATAGGATGGACCAAACCAAAATTATACATCAATGGGTTGGATTGAAGATGGACCCAAAGGATGGACCGTTTATAGACTGACGTAAAAAGTAAGAAGACTTGGCTTTGGCCTTTTGGATTTTCCCGTTATAAAAATGACTTTGGTTTCCGCCTTTTTGAAAACAAATAAAAGAGGAGTATTACACATATGACTTGGCTGTATGAGCTACGTTCCCTTTGCTACGCCAGTACGGGCAAACTGACTGACACATGTCAAAATCAAAATTGACAAACTAAATTCATGGCGCAAGGCCGTATTACCAAGAGTCGATCAATTTCAAAAAAGAAGAAATTATATTGTAACTCGCCACCGAAAATAAACAACAATGGTGGTTGGAGCATTTCCTATTGCAAAGTTATCTGTATTACTAATAAAACAGATTAGTAAGCCAATCGCAAATGCGTGTAAGGAACGAGCCAAAAATAGTCCATTTTTTAGGACTTATGTTTGTATGCCTCCTGCCCAGTGTAAGTATTTAAATATTTCAATACAATGTTTAATTTTTTTGGTGGGTTACTGTATAATCCTAATTTACAGTCTATAACTGGTGTGAGGTGAAGGCGAAAATGTGGATCCTAAATCTTGGGAAACCAGTGAACATCCCAGTACTCAGCCAGGAAATGGCTATAGAACTAGGTGCCAACCTGCTGGGTGAAACTGTCATATTTGTGATTGGTGCTGGGTTGCTACTGGTTGAATATAACAGGTACCTATTTGTTAAATTTTTCAAGAGCCACATTATTACACAACTGAAAAATGAATTTTGTATGTAGTATTATTTCTATTATTACTTCAGACAAAGTAAAAAGGAAGCTGCTAAGGAAGCAAAACGGGAAGAGGAAATGAAGCACATCACTGGCACCATCACCGACCTATACTTCACTGTGCAACAGCAACAAACACAGCTGAGAGAAATGGAGCGACTTATTCATACCATAAGTAAGTTGATTTAGTGTTTCTTATAACTTATTGACTTCTGTTAATTATACAATTGTATCTGATTTGAAATACTAACTAACAATAACAAATGATGTTGCAGGTGGATTGAAATCTTCAGTACCACCACCAGTTATAAAGGAGCCTACATTCATTCAACCATCAACAGACACGGACCAACCTCCAGAAGCTAATAACAACAAGCCACCGCCAGCAGCCCCTACTCCTCAGAAAGTTAATCATATTGTAGCTGATCAAGAAGTGTTGGTTGCTACTCCTTATCCCAATCGAGGAATTATATTGCAGTCACTCAACTACATTCAGATGGATGTGTTTAGCTCTGTCTTTGCTAACAACTACAACAATAAACAACTTGCCTCAGACACAGTCACCAATGATAAGTCTCCCCCAAATAGTAAGAGAGAGCCAGCTGTTGTATCTGAGGCTCTGTATAATATAGAAAACAATTTTAGAAGTTTATTTTGAAGATCATTAATCTTGTACATATAAAACATGTATGATTATTTTGCTGAAGTAGTGTATCAGGACCTGTGGTCAGTCCTGTTTGTTTTGTTTGATATCCATGTATTTATTTTGATATATTTGTTATTTGTTTTTAAAACAATTTGTGTACTGCCAAGCAAGCTTGTTATGTCACCAGTGGCATTTAAATGTTATGGTTCTTCTAGACAATATTACATTCATGTGATGAATGTATGGAGATACAAGCAAGGTTAAATGTATACTCTGCATTGTAACTCACTGTTTTATGCTTCTTACATTTATCATGACATTTTTCCAGTACCTAAGTAGTTGAAGTAAGATAAGTTACTGGAAAATTTCACTAATATATTGTATGAAGTCAGTGAAAAGTGTATTTCTAGTTTTAATTAGTATATAGTGTAAATAAATTATACCAAACTAAACTATATATTTTCTTTATGCCTACAATGATAAGGTATTGACTTTAAAAAATATACAAGATATTTAAAGGTTTTGATAACATTTTTATTCATACAATACTTATACATCTAACCATTCATTCATATATACACAGTCTTGAGGGGTGACTAGTCCAGTAGAGCGACATTTGTGGATTAAAGGACAGATACCACAGGGTACTTGCACAAGCCCTGGAGCTGGCAAGAGAGGTTCTATGGCTCGGTACACCTTGCTTCCATCTGGATACACGCTGCTCTCTGCCTTCCCATCATAAACTAATGTATTAAGGATAGTTATCACATCTTCTACTTCTAGTTTTACCTGAAAAATTATATAACATTTTTAAGACAAGGCCCATTCCTTTTACAGCACATAAGATTGTTAATGATTTAACTGTTCATTATGGATGTTAATTACAATTAACAGAATAATAAAGTACACTTTAAAAATTGTGGTGACAGTTCATTCTTTGCTCTAATAGGCTAGTTTATTATAATATTATGTATTACATAATATTAGGCTTTTCAATTAAAACCCTATTTGTTCACAGTCACTCACATTACTTATTCCTAAGTCAGTGATGTACTTTTGTACTTCAGCAGCTGTTGCATAGCTCTGTGTTCTTCCAACAATTGGTCCTCGGGGATTATTCTTAATTTTGTCTGCTCTTTGTTGTAGAAACCTAAGGCACTGCCGGTTGAGAATATCCACAAACTCAGATTCAAAATCCTGGTCCTGATACCATGCTCCACCTGATATTGATCTGTCAGGCTCTAAGTTGTATAGCATATACACCTTTTTCTTTGATGCCTGAAAATACACATTCGGTGACTATTTGGTGCATCTTAAAATTGACTTAGTTCAATAGTCATTGAAGCAATATCTAATTTAACTAATACATAAAATCCACAAATATCTAATTTTAAACAAATTGGAAACAAAGTAAACAAACTCACATTGACACATTTCACAGCTTTTATAACTTTCTTGCTTTCTAAACTTTTCAATACTTTAGTTAATTGTGTGTTGGCCAAGTTCGAACGTATTCTGATATCACGGATCCATATTCCTTTGTTCCCAGCCTCTTCAATCAAATTATACACAACTTTCTCTTCATTATCAGCTCCTTTCACAGCTTGTTTGCTGGCTTGTGCTTTAAGTCTATGAAAAAATATACAAAAACACTTAAAAATTACATTTCAGCACAGAGTAGGTACAAAACTTGTTGAAGTACCAGCAAAGCAATAATATAAGAACAGTAACAAAAACATACTTGTATATGAGTGAGCCTCCTTGATTGTATATATCAATGCAACCCTGCTGCAAGAGAGAGTTGATGACCGCAACAAGTTCAGCTGGAGATATTTCTGGTATCGCTGCAGTTATGTCTTTATCCGATATTCCTTTAGGATTCTTCTTTGCAACGTTTAATACTTTTTCTTTTATCGCATCTTCTTTACTCGTACTCATTTTGAAATTTTAATGTCCTACGACCGGTATAAAAATTAATAACAAATATTCAAATGAAAATTACTATACAACAACAAAAAACAATCCGCTGTGTAATTTTGAGGTTAGGTTTTTTGTTTTATTTTGTTCGTAGGACAGGCAAAGGGGACGTAGCCCATAGAGCCAAATTTGAGGTTAGGCTTTATTTACACATTCATAAAGCGTAGGTAGAGTACGCGTCTATCACTGTCACTGGTGGGTTAAAGGGAAAATTAATTCCATTGGGCCGATTAACCAGTGAAAACACCCAAAAACAACTGGGAATTAAATACAATTGATACTCAGTTAAGGTGGGGGAGGCCTATGCCCAGCAGTGGGCGTCGTACGGCTGATGATGATACTCAGTTCAGTAACATGTTAAAAGAATATGTAAATAATTTAACAATAAAAACGCCAATAAAATTAAAACTTATATTGGATCATACTTATACAATGTTATACTTTCCTTGGGTGGAAAATTAGCTCGTAAAATGAACATATTATTAACTTCAGGTGTTAATTCTAAAGTTTCTAAGTATCCAAACCAATAAATAACCATTCCAGGTCCAAATCTATTCCAGTAACATGTAAGCTGTTCTTTCAGGTATCCAGAATGATTCTCTTCATCTCCAAAGAGAGCTTTGCTTTCAATCCAGTTTATAATAAAATCATCCACAGCTATTGGAACATCCAATTTGAAATCAGGTGTTTTATCATATCCTCTAGATCGGAGAATATTTTCATCGGAAAATGTAATGTTCATTAACTTCAACTCATTTTCCAGTTTTAGTTCATATTCTAATCCAATAGATCTGAAACAAACAGTGAAGATTGGTCAACCAATAATGTAAAAAAATGATTAAATATAAATTTAGTAATTAAACTTTTTGTTATAACTTACTGCTTTATAACATCTGCATAAGGTCCATACTGATTATCATTCATAATACCCTGAAAAAATCATAATATAAAATGAAGTGCACATACAATATATCACCACAATAAAATATTTTTTAGAATTTAACAAAATAGAATACCAGAAACACTTCATATGCCAGATCTTTGTCATCTATGAGTGTGGTGTCTTTAATACATTTCTTTGCCATAGCAGTGTCTGGGTACACATTCTGTAGCAACGACCGAGCAAATAGTGCTGGGCAGATTCCTTGGGTATCAGCTAAGCTGTAATAGAAAAAAATAAGAGCATATTGATATATAATATATTCGTAGTATATGAGCAGACGAGATATGTTTTGATCAACATGTCTTAACTAGTATTTGTACAAACAAAAATATACTCACTGTGAGATAACATTCCCTTTCTGTTTGTCACTTGCTAGTGTTTCATAAAGCTCATAATATCTACTTGATATTGAGGGTGATTTCCTGTAACTCTGTTTCATAGCTCTTTGCACTAACATGGAAAATAAACTTCCAAATGTTGCTGCAGGCAAACTGAAACAATTAACATAAATATGAAATGACAGTAAATTAAGATTTGGAGCACTGTATATAAAGGTTTAATTATACTTACTGTTTGTATTTCTTTTTCATCTCATTCTCTGCTGTGCGGCTGTAAGAAGTGAGCTTGTTGAAATCTTCCACAAAAGCATTATACACTTCCAATTTCATAGGTTTAACTGAATCTGCCATTTTTCAAATTTACAAATACAAATACCAAACGGTATTTGTTACTGTTTCTACAAACTCTTTAAGCTTTATTTTGATAGATTCACGCGAATGTCCCTCGTTCTTAGAATATCGTAATTTTATTCATGGTAGGTATATAAGAAGAAAACCTTTTTTTTTTTTTTTCTTTTGCCCATTTGTGGGTCAGGCTAAGATCATAAGACCATGCTGCCTAGTCTTCAGTACATTTCCTTTGCGGTTCAATTTCAATATGGAAGGTCTTCCGTAGTAAATTATTTTGTCAAATCCGAAATATAACGTCTTCAGTATTATATCTTGTTGTAAAATCCGATGAATAATGTCTTATGTAATTAAGTTCTCTTTTGTCAAATTTCAGTGATAAAGTCTTCAGTAATATTCTTTATAATATCCGATCCAATAGTTCGTCTTTAGTTCAGTGGTTTTATATCTTCATAAGCCAGTTATATAGTCACTTCCAAAATACTACCATTATCATATGGTAACATTGTAATATCATGTCTCTCTGTCGTACAAATTCCAAGTGTCATAACTCGATCAAGACGAGGAATAAATCTAGAAATCTCAAAGTGTTATAAAGTGGTTAATATATACAAACTTAAGTAGAATTTACAGCAAATTCAAAATTACACGCAGAACACAAATATTATCGACCAAAAAAACTGTTCAGCATTACAACAACAATGATATTATAACCTAAAAACCATTATTTACAAAGTTAGTTTAAATTTCACCAACAGTATTAAGAATGAAACGGTATAACGGAAGATATGTACAACTATTCACAAGAAGATCTACAATGGAACGCGGGACTAAACTAGCATTCCCATAAATGGCAATTAGCTCATCCAACAGCACAAGGCGCTGAATGCCAAAGGATGGGCAGTCAAAGAATAAGTGAGATATGGTTTCATCACTAAGATTACAATGAAGGCACATGGGACTATTAACCATCTTTAAACGAAACAAGTGAAAGTTAAGCCTACAATGTCCAAAACGCAAACGAAGAATAGTGGAGTAAAATTTCCTGTTAGTATAAGTATGGCTTCTACAAAACCAAGGTGTACTGTTAATTTTTACATTAAATGGAGCATACCATAAACCTTTGTTTTCTACTTGAACGGCATGATTCCAGCAATTTACCCATTTTTGGCACATTCTTTGTTTCAAATTATAAATTATATCGGAATATGGAAGTTTAATATTAAAAATTTGAGTTTGAGAGGAAAAATTATTAATTGATCTAGCCAAGTAATCTGCTCTTTCATTTCCTATTATACCTTTATGGGACGGAACCCACATAAAACTAACAATAATATCATATACAGAAAAAAGTTCATACCAGAATTCCTTTATGGCATATATAAGATAATTAGTATTAGCATGCAATATACTCTTTTCCAAACACCTCAACACACTCATACTATCACTAAGTATGAGCCATTTTTTATAACCTTCATTTTGTTCTTTAATATGTTTCAGTGCAGCCAAAATAGCTACAGCTTCTGCAGTGAATACACTAGCATTTTTATCAAGTTTATAACCTATACCTCTATTTAGCAATGTGTCAAAGAATGCAAATGAGACACCAGAATCAGTTTTAGAACCGTCAGTGAAAAGGAAACGATAATTTACCCAATTGGACAATTCATCATACACTTCCTCTTTGTAAGAAAGTTTCTCATCTATACAAATAATAATTTCTGGAAATTTACTTTCAAAAGAACCTTCATAACAAGGTAAGACAGACAAATGAGGTTTATATATTTGACAGTCTTGAAAATACTCAATTAAATGCTTAAAATCTTGCATGATGTATAATGGTTTATGAGCTAATGTAGTATTTACATTTGAGATGTTAAACAAAAGTTGATTATGAGGAATTGAGAAAAGTTTGAGGATAAATCTCTCTTTAAGATATAAAAACCTGACAGAAATCGGAGGAAGGCAACATTCAACTTGCATTACATTAATAGGTGTGCTTTTAAATGCACCAGTAATTAAACGCATACTTTTGTTTTGTATTTTTTCCAGAATGTCAACAAGTTTATTGTCTGCAGCGAAACAGAAGAAACCATACTCAAAATGACTGCGAATTAACGATTTATACAATAACAACAAAATTTTAGGATCAGCACCCCAATAAGTTGAAGCCAAAGATTTTAATACATTAAAGGCTTTGTTAGCCTTTGTAACTAAATTATCAATATATTTTTTCCAAGAAAGATTATGTGAAAAAACAATACCTAAAAATTTTGCGTCCAATGAGGAAGGAATAACAATGTTATTATAGTAAATATTAGGCATTTGGACACTGTTATGACCAAAAACAACTAATTTTGATTTTGAAGGATTAATATTAAGATTCAGGTAGGCAAAGTATTCTCTTAATTTAAGTAAAGCATTATTTAAATAGTTAGCCAATGTTGCAAGATTATTTCCCGAAACATAGACCACCAGATCATCAGCAAACTGTAAATTTTTAATATTATTATTATTATTTAGAATTAAATTTAAACGACGAATGTATAAAATAAAAATTAAAGGAGACAAAATACCTCCTTGACACACCCCAACCGAGGCATATCTTGGACCATATAGATGCCCATTATATTTAACAAAGACTTCTCTCTCAGACAAGAAATTTACTATCCAAAGAACTACTTTATTGGGTAAACCAATGGAAAGCAATTCCTTGGAAAGCATGTCGACATTGACACTGTTAAAGGCACCAGCAACATCAAAAAATACAGAGACCAAATAATTGTGATGAACAAGACTGTTTTGAATATCCAAATGCAACTGACAGATACTCTCGCGAGAAGAGCGACCTCTTCTGAATCCAAATTGATTTGAAGGTAAGACATGATGCTTTTCTACAAAAAATTCAATTCTTTGTTTTAAAAGTTGTTCAAAAATTTTACCAACGCAGGAGGTTAAAGCAATAGGACGATAAGAGTCCCAATCAAGTTTAGGCTTATCAGGTTTCAGTATGGGAACTAAACAATCTTTTTTCCAACTTAGTGGAATTTTATCATTAATCCAAAGGTAATTAAGTAAGTTCAAAAAAGTTGTCAAACATTTGGTATTGAGATTCTTGAAAATTTTATAAGGGAGACCATCCAGTCCAAAAGCACTTTCTCGTCTAGAATTAACAGCTGATTTTAGTTCTTGTAAAGAGAAGGGTTCAATAAGAAATAGATTAGAAGAATTACCAACGGAATGATTTGATGAAATATTTGAATTGTTGAGTACATAGTCAGGAGTATATTTTCTTAGAAAACCATCTATCCATTTATCATTGTCACTATTTCTAGGAGCATAAGTTTTATTAAATTTACGCATATATTTCCAGATAACTGAAAGAGGAGTACAACGATGAAAGGAACTACACAATGTTATCCAGCTATTTTTTCTTTCAATTTTTAAAGTAAGTTTCTTTAACGCTTGTAATCTTTTAAAATTAATATAAGTAGTATCAGAAGGATTATTTTTAAAATTAATATAAGCTAATTTAGAATTATTAACAGCTTCTGTACATTTGCTGTTCCACCATGGTAAGGGGTGTCTTTTACCCGACTTTCTATTAGAGATATTAGATTGAAATTTATTAGAACCATTAGGAATAGACAATTCCACAGCACAATGAAGAATCTTACAAAATAAAGAATAAGCCTCTAATGGCTCATAAGACTGAATATCAAACTCTAACAACAAAGTTTCTACATTTGTTTGGAAAAACTTCCAATCCACCAAATTGTAATTTGGAAAAACTGGAACATGCATTAAATTATCTCTATTAGAAACATCACTAGTTGTATTATTATTTAAAATTACATTTATCATTACAGGAAAATGATAACTGCCAAGTGGATCATCATGAACATACCAATCACAGGACAAAACCAAAGAAGGACTAACAATGGATAAATCCAAAGCATTTTGACGCCAAGTTAAAGAACCAGTTGTAGTAAATTGACCATCATTAAGCAAGACTAAATTATTGTCATCAATAACTTCTAAAACCTCTCTTCCACGAAGAGACGTAGAATGACAGCCCCAGGAAATGTGATGAGCATTAAAATCTCCAGCAAAAATCATTGGTTGAGGAATCGATTTTACAAGTGAATCAAATTTATTTTTGTTAAATGCAGGTTCACAGTTAGTTGGGCTATAAAAGCTCACAATGCTTATTTCTTGATTACCTGTAACTAAACGAACACAAACATTTTGAAGGGAATTATCAAAATAGGTATTAATTCTGGAATAATGTAAGCTATTATGAATCAATATAGCAACACCATTATGTTTATTACCGGTATCATTTCTTTCAATGTTATATCCTCTTATATTAAACCTCTGATGAGGTCGTAGCCATGTTTCAGAAATAATAGCAATGTGAATATTATGATCATGAAGAAAACTAGTCAAAATAAGCTTATTACTATTTAATGATTGAGAGTTCCAATGAACAATATTTAACTTATCCATTCTATTTTTTAAGCAATGTTTTGCTGAGAGTAGATATTAAATTTTCTTTAACGGTTCCTGTATTTATTGGTTGTTTTTTTGTACTGTTATTATTAATTACACATAAAATTGTTTCGGTCAATAATTTTAAAAATATATCAGATTTTGTAAGATTGTTTATTTGAGTTTCAATTGTCTTTGATGAGAGAGAGGGGAAAGAATTTTCATTGAAAAGGTCTGAATATTGGACTGAGCGAGACTTTACTTTGTTTTCCTCAATTTTTTTTTGTTTTATGGGACATGAAGCAGAAATCGCAACATGGTTACCATTGCAATTCGCACATTTAGCATCATCATTTTTCGTTTGGCAAGATCGGTAACTATGATTTTCAGTGCAAATAGAGCACACTTCTGCATTCTTACAAAATTTCGCTATGTGTCCATAACGCATGCAGCGAAGACATTGTTTGACTGGAGCAATGTAAAGATTGACTTCATGACGCCAGTGATCAAGATATACATATTCTGGAAGCACAGTGGAAGCAAACGTTACTGCGACAGTCTGCGTCGGCTGATAAGACACCGCGCCCATATCATTTTTGACTCTACGCATAAACCTGCGCACCTGAATTATATTCCGTGAACTACCGATTAGTGAGAATATTTTTTTGTTCGATAGACTTAGAGGGACGGAGGACAGAACTCCAGTCACCTCGGTTGATATAGCCGGTATAGATGCATTGAGAGATAATTCGTCCAAGAATTTTTTATTTTGGAGAAAGACGTTGGCGTTATTGGACACATCGAATGTGATACCTACTTTGTATCTATTAATAGATTTAAGATGCATAACGCCAGACACGCCATGCTTACGCAGCCCTTGCGACAAGGCCAGACGATCCTTATCGGTGAAATGTTGGTCCTCCTTATTATGAGTTAAAAAAACAATATATTCGGACAGATTCGAGTTTTCAGGATATTTGCGGTTGTAGTTAGGTACCTTGTAAGGCTGATACTTGCCCACTTCTTCATCCTCGGATTCAGAAGACGAGTCTGTAGGACGATCGGCCACCTCATTTTCGTCTCTTTTTCTCTTTTTTCTTCTCCCCATCCTTCTTTCGTCCTTTATTTACGTACAAAGGACCCCAAACTAAGAAAATATAATATTTACAAAGAAAATATACAAGTAATTATGAAGGTATTAATTTTCGTAAAATTAAACTTAAAATTAGCGCCTTTCTGTTTCAAGGTTCCCGCGCTTTTTTTTTTCTAAGAAGAAAACCTAGGTATTGGTCCACGATTTTTAACCTTCTGCAATAGGGATGTTCGATCCAATCCGATATTCATAATAATCGATATTTTTTCATCGACAATGGACTTTGATTTTTGTATCGATACTCCAGGATTCTTATGCTGAATGCATTGGGTCGAAAAATTTGTATGAATTAGGCACCTTAGTAGATACCGATTCGATTGATCAGTTACATTTACACCTAGGCACAATGGCCTCTTCCACCCATTATTATTCTTATCAAAATAAAGAGAAGCAATATAGGTAGCAACCTTTAATAATTATACTGCAGGGTTTGCAATGGAATCAGTATAATATAATTATCAAAATATGTTTTTCCTTATTAGCTCACTAACTGACATCACACCAATCAACAAAGGTTGCTATGCAACGTGTCCATAAAGCCTATGCTAGAAGGCGCTATACAATCTCCTTCTTAACATTCCCTCTCCTGTTTAAATAGCAACACTTTGTTACATTAGGCTAAACCAACAAGTTTACACAGTTCAGTTAGCCTTGGCTTGAACACAGGTTTCGTTAAAAAGTCGGCTAACTGTTCAGAGGATTTAACTTTCTGTACATTAAGGCTGTTATTCACTACACATTCCCGTATAAAGAAGTGTCTGATCTTGATATGCTTGGTTCTTTGATGTAATTCATACGGTGGGTCATGGGCCAGTTTTATAGCAGACTCATTGTCTACGTACGATTCTGATATATTCATGTTGCCTCCTCGCATGAATTTGAATATTCTATCAAGCCAGATAAGTTCTCGTGCAGCTTCGCTGGCAGCCACAATCTCCGCCTCTGTAGATGATATTGCCACAGTGCTCTGGCGCTTGCTCTGCCATGCAATCGCCCCATTAGAGAACAGGGTTATCATTCCACTGGTGGAACGTGCAGTTTCTTCATCACCTCCATGATCCGCATCACTAAATGCTTTTAGATTCTTTGAAGAGGTGGAAGATTGGTAGGTAATTCCTAGATCCATTGTGCCCTTGATGTAACGCAGGATTCTTTTTACCTTCAAGACATCTTCCGGTGAAGGCTGATCGAGCTTACGCGATACGATTCCGACAGCTAGCGCTATGTCGGGCCTTGTACCTACCATGATATATGACAGCGCGCCAACTGCTTGTCTGTAGGGGAATGTTTCTCCATTTGCCCCCTCTCCTTTCTTGGGAGGTACATTGTCCTTCACTATGGGAATAACAGCTGCTTTGCAGTCCTGCATCCCGAATCGTTGCAGTAGTCGTTTAGCATAACTTTTTTGATGTATCTTGATATATCCATGGTAGCAGAGACTTTATGTTTTCCTTAAAGTGAAAAATAAAGTAACGCAAAGTCTGGTTTTTAGTTTTGGGGAAAAATATTTCATCACTTGTAAACTGTCAAAACTTCGTCATGAATAAGTCGATAGTAGAAGCCAGTAAAGTACAAATTGGACTGTTAGATCCCAAGAACTATAAAACTTGGGTCTTCAAAGCAAAATTGGTGTTGAATGCGATGCCGGGTGCTATGGAGTTGCTGGATGGTTCCAAACCCAAGCCGACCTTGGCAGCAACGGCTACAATTGCCGAAAAGCATCAATTTGAGGAAGATCTGCAAAGTTACAAAACCTTAGACAGTGCGATTGCAATAATGCTCACAACCAATATGACTGATGAGACTCTACAGAAGGTCATGCGCTTTACCAGTTCTAAAGACATGTGGCAGGAGCTAGAACGCCTGTATGGAGGAGGTTGTGTTGAGCAATCATACGACTACTGCCTCAACTTCTTCAGCTACAAGAAACAAGAGGGTCACGATATAGCCACTCACATTTCGACACTGAAGAACATATGGAGCGACCTCAACCTAGCCCTAGCAAATGAAACCTCAGAGAAACGGCCGTTGCCAGAAATTCTATTAATTTGCAAGATCCTTGATACTCTTCCCGTAGAGTACCTAGGGTTTAGATCAAGTTGGCTCCTTATATCGAAGAAGGAGAGAAATGTAGAAAACCTGACAAGCCAGTTGTGTGCTCACGAGAGAGTTCTCACACAAAATGTCAATGAACAAGAGGTACGAGAAGAGCTTTACACAAAGACTGTCAAAGCAAAGAAAGAAAGGAAAACTGTATGTAACTATTGTAAACAAACCGGACATAGAGTGAGAACATGCAAGAAATGGATTGCTGATGGGAGACCCCCAAAGGACGTAACTGTCAATAACCTTGACGTATTAACAGTTGATTTGGGTGAGGCAAAAGATAAAGAATCCTGGTATGTGGACAACGGTGCAACCAGCCATGTCACAAACAGATTTGATCTTTTTCAAAATTATAGTCCCTTCAAGAGCAGACGTACTGTCACTGGAGCCAATAGCCAATGCATTGATGCGGCAGGCAAAGGTGACATACTTGTGGAAGCAGAAGTCGATAATAGACTAAAGCCCATCTTACTCAAGGATGTATGGTATGTTCCAAACATAAGCAGAAACCTATTCTCAGTACTTGCTGCACATGATCGAAATAATGGAAGCCTTTTTGAGTCCACGCCATTGAAGTGCACTTTCTCTATCAATGGAGAGAAGAAAGTCATTGTTGCACGGGACAAAAACGGAGGACTGTATAAGTTACGACTGAGATGCAACAAGCCAGTCATAGTAAATGAATTGAAGGCAAATTCGTATTCGAATTTGCAATTATACCATGAGCGCTTTGGTCACCAGTCTAAATTACACGTGAAGAAATTAATTGAAAAGGAGTTCAACATTAAAACAACTGTAACTAAAGAATTATGCGAAGGTTGTATAAATACGGTAAATCGCACCGATTGAAGTTTGGCACTAGAGAGAAAGCTACACGTCCTGGTGAACTGATATATGCCGATGTATGTGGACCATTTCCTTATTCGATTTCAAAACTCCGATACTTTGTCCTATTTAAAGATGACTTTACCAATTATAGATTCGTCTACTTCCTACGAAATAAAGACGAAGTACATACGAAATTGTCACTCATGGTCTCTGAAGCAAAAGCCAATGGCATAATAGTGAAGGAATTATTAAGCGACAATGGCGGCGAGTTTGACAATGTAAAGGTGAAAAATATTCTTAAAAGGGAAGGGATAACCCAACGGTTGACAATGCCCTATACACCGCAACAAAATCCCACAGAAAGGGAAAACAGGACGGTCGTAGAAATGGCACGAAGTCTAATGCATGCGCACGTAGAGATCCCTGCCGGACTATGGGATGAGATTATAAATGCATCTGTCTATATCCTCAATAGAACTGGCCCAGGCAGAAATGATATGTCACCATATGAGGCATGGCATAACAAAAAGCCTAGGATCAACCATCTAAGGATAATTGGAACAGTATGTTACCCTCATATTCCAAAACAAAAGCGGAGAAAACTGCAGAAAAAGGCGCAAAAGGGTATCCTAATCGGATACGATGCTGATGAAGGCTACCGAATTTGGGACAGTGCTAATCATTGCTTAATACGCTCAAGAGACGTCACTTTCGATGAAAGGCCTTTGCCAGAGGCAATCAACGAAGAAGTGAGCGATGACGTTGACAATCCCGAACGACCCTTTAAGAACATTGTTCTGCCAGATTGCACTGAAATTGAAGATGTCATTGATAGGTCACCACCGTCAGTAAGCAGCCCAAACAACGCTGAGAGGCAACCTACAGCAGACTACGATATCAATAGAAATGAAGGTCAAGTAGATAGTACTGATGCTATTGATTTAGAAGATGCGATCGACAGCACAGAATTAGAGCGGCTTGAACAGCCTAATTTTGAAAGGGAAGGTATTGAAGAAGCTGACACTAGTGAGTCGCCATTATCCGCAGTTGAAATAGAAACTCAAGGTAGAATGACACTCCGAGACCGCAGCAATATCAAACGCCAGAGTCGATATAATGATTATGTCTGCACTTGCATGCACAACATGACAGGCGAATCTCTCTCAGAACCATCTTCGTTCAAAGAAGCAGTGACATCCAAGAATAGTGATAAATGGCGAGCAGCTATAGACTGCGAATTGAAATCTCTTGAAGAGAACGGAACTTGGGAGATGGCTGAGCTCCCTCGAAGAAGAAAAGCACTTCCTAATAAGTGGGTTTTCAAGATAAAGACTAACCCCGATGGTTCTATAGACAAATATAAAGCTCGTTTGGTGATCAAAGGCTATTCTCAAAAGAAGGATTTGGATTACCATGATACCTTTAGTCCTGTTGCAAGACTCAACACTATTAGATCCGTTTTGAGTATTGCTGCGATGGAAAACCTGGTTCTATCTCAATTCGATGTGTCCACAGCATTTCTGTATGGTACACTGAATGAAGATATTTATATGAAACCACCTGAAGGTTATGCCAACGCCGACGATAGAAAGGTTTGCAAATTGAAAAAGAGCCTTTATGGATTGAAGCAAGCTCCGCGCTGCTGGAACCACTGTATTACGGAATACATCTTGAAAATTGGATTCAAGCAAAGTGACAGTGACCCTTGTCTCTTTATTCGAAAGAAAGATGATAAGAATAAAAAGATAATTTTAGCTCTCTACGTGGACGATGGTCTGATTGCGTCTGCACAGGCCCAGGAAGCCGAAAATTTCCTAGATGAAATGAGGCAACGGTTTAAGATAACCAGTAAACCAGGATCGTATTTCCTTGGAATCGAGATAGAGCGTAATAATGATGGATATATCAAGATACATCAAAAGAGTTATGCTAAACGACTACTGCAACGATTCGGGATGCAGGACTGCAAAGCAGCTGTTACTCCCATAGTGAAGGACAATGTACCTCCCAAGAAAGGAGAGGGGGCAAATGGAGAAACATTCCCCTACAGACAAGCAGTTGGCGCGCTGTCATATATCATGGTAGGTACAAGGCCCGACATAGCGCTAGCTGTCGGAATCGTATCGCGTAAGCTCGATCAGCCTTCACCGGAAGATGTCTTGAAGGTAAAAAGAATCCTGCGTTACATCAAGGGCACAATGGATCTAGGAATTACCTACCAATCTTCCACCTCTTCAAAGAATCTAAAAGCATTTAGTGATGCGGATCATGGAGGTGATGAAGAAACTGCACGTTCCACCAGTGGAATGATAACCCTGTTCTCTAATGGGGCGATTGCATGGCAGAGCAAGCGCCAGAGCACTGTGGCAATATCATCTACAGAGGCGGAGATTGTGGCTGCCAGCGAAGCTGCACGAGAACTTATCTGGCTTGATAGAATATTCAAATTCGTGCGAGGAGGCAACATGAATATATCAGAATTGTACGTAGACAATGAGTCTGCTATAAAACTGGGCCCATAACACAGAGGTCCGTAGATCGAACTACGCTCTGCTACCACTTAAATAATTATACTGCAGGGTTTGCAATGGAATCAGTATAATATAATTATCAAAATATGTTTTTCCTTATTAGCTCACTAACTGACATCACACCAATCAACAAAGGTTGCTATGCAACGTATCAATAAAGCCTATGCTAGAAGGCGCTATACAATCTCCTTCTTAACAGCAACATAATTCTATACATAATGTTATCCAAATATCAAGCAACAATTATTATTTTTTATATGCTTCTGCCATTATACTATATTTTTGAAAACACAATAATGAGAAAATAGGTAATTACACGTTAACTCATATCCGGATGACAACATAATCTTATATCACACATCGTACATATAATTTTATTGCTTACATACATGATGCGGGACCGATTTCAAAAATCGTATCGAATGAGTTCGATTTGATGCAATCCGTAATATCGATTTACGCCACCCCAAATCGTACATCTCTATTCCGAAAACGGTCAATAAAATGTCAATTTTGACAGTTGTGTTTTTTTGGAACACAATTAGCGCGGAAATTACTAAACGCAAAGTATCTCTTATTTTTCTGTGTAAGCAAACATCTTTATAACAGTAACTATGTAAATATCTAGTTAAAACTTACGACATGGCGACATATTTACATAAATTGTAACTAGATATATGCATAAAGATAAAATATTCTATGGTATTTTTGCGTTTACGGTAATGGTATTGCTGATATTGACTTCCGGTGTTTGAAGAATCGTGCGTGTGGAATAGATTAAAAAAAACAACAGCTGCTTGACAAAAAAACGTGCTTGGTTTTCGTTCGACAGTAGACAGTGGTCGACAGTTTTCGAGTACCTATAGGCTTTTTGGCGGGAGGCGGGAACGGGACAGTTGCTTTCTTCATTGAATGATCTAAATAATTAATACGAAGTGGTGTTTTGTGGTTAATGATCGCATTAAGTTAGTCGGAAGACATTCGCGAGTGTTATTATATTGGAGTATTCAATAAACAAAGTGTATCTGCCTATTTTCGCTTCGTGTCAGGAAGCCGCTTCATAACTCAAAAGTTTATGCGGACTTTTGAGTTAATTCGTTTGGGGTTCGGAGTAGGAGTCTACTCCGAGGGTGGGGGCTTAGGTTTCATCATCATCACCTTTCATCATTTCATTAATCATCAAGAAAAAAAATACGTCAGACATGGCTGTATGGGCATAGTTCCCTTTGCCTTACCCTTCGGGGAAAACCAAAAAAAAATCGAGTACCTATAGATTAGAGCAATACAATTTTCATTATTTTTGTACGTAAATAAGCGTCATGACCACGACCGATGAAAGTCAGAACATTTCGGAGAAAACATGGGCTCGAGCAGCTGATTCTATAAGCAAGGTAAAGACACTGCAAACATTACCACCTGTTTTTTTTTAAAGGATTATGAACCTACGTTTAGTACAGGGAACTTTACATAATTTCAGGTGGGATATATGGACGGCGCTGCAGACGGCCAAAAAGCAACATTCCAGTCAAGTTTTGATACAGGATACAAACAGGGATTTATTTTTGGTTTAAATCTGGGCATGAACGAAGCATTTCTGAGGTAAAACTTATTTAATAACTTAATTCTAAAGTATTATACTAATAAACCTACTTAATAGAATAATTGTCTATTATTTCAGCTTTCAAAACAGTAAATGGTCCACAGGGTTGCAGCTAAAAGATCCTAGAAGAATAAATTGTCAAGTTTGCATAGATACCACTACAGCACAAAACAACATAGTCACTCTGTATAATAACCAGAAGGAGATAAATAAAGAATGTTTGAAAAATTTTGAGAAAGCAATATTTAGATGAATTTATAATGTACCACTTCATCAAAATATCATTATCTTTAATAGTGGCCACTGTCAATGTCTCTGATATTTATAGATTTTACAAATAAACCTGTGCTACAAAAGTTTGCAACTAATAAATAAACATCTACAAAACATTAAACACTGTTTACAGTCTGTAGTTATGCCTTAGCTATATCCTTGGTTTTTTCTCTGGTGGGGGTTTCATATTCTCTTGTTTGATCTCAGTTTTTATATCGGCTAGTCCAGGTATACCGCCATTGGTCATTTCTGTGCTGCTAGTGTCTACTGGCTCCTGCTTAATAGTAATGTTGCCAACGCCATCAACTGGTTTATCCCCGGGTTTGTCTGTAGAGTTCTCAGTTTTTACAGTCACTCCATTAGTCTGTGAAATAAATGTTTCCAATTACATTAAATACCTGAACCTGAATAATGTACTCAACTTTTATAGAAATACATAAACATGTTTATTGGTCTTAATATTTACCTGGGTAGGGGCAGGTTGTGTCACAGGGAGAGGAAACTGTCTAACCAGCTCTGCTAATAACATGTCTACCCTCTGTCTTTGAAACATGGTTGAGGGTTCCTCTTTAGGTGTGGTGGACACCTCCTTTGGGGCAGATTGGCTAGTGTTGAATGGACCCAGGCCTTTGTTAGCCTTGAAGTCCCACCAGTAACCCTTGCTGGGGTGGTATCTAGAGTAGGACATGGTTTCCTCAAATGAGCACTGTAAGTGATGAACTGCTGATAACTGAAATAAAACAATGAAGTAGGTACTTTACAGGTTTTTCAAACAAGTAATCTAAATTTACAGATTGGGTATATTAGGTAGCTACATCCTTGGAGGTTGGTAAGAGTAATTTAACAGTAACACCAACAGTCCCATTAAAATCCAAACTCCATTGTTTTACTATTGTGTCTGGAAACCTCAGCTTTACGAGGTTAAGATAGATTAATATTGGTGTGTGTCACTACAATTAAGAGACAAAATTAACATGAATTGATGGATGAATAAAAATGTACTTATATAAATGATGATAATAATAAAGCATTGTAATGCTAAAGCATTGATTAATACTCTTACCAGTCTGGAATTGAGCACACTGGCCAGGTCAGGAGCTTGGTAAACAATGCCTGCAATGATGTAGTAGTCAGCAAGTGGGGTAGCATGAGTTGGGCTGTGTCTATGCTGCTTACGAATTACATACAATATTGGATCTTGCACGTGTAGGAGAATGTATTCTAGACCAGTCATGTTCCTGTAATAATATAACAATTTGTATAAACGACTTCCAAATTTCTAAAGAATGCCATACCAAGACAAGTTAGTACTCACTGCAATTGATCTATGCTGAGCCTTTGCATTTTTACTACTTCATTGTTACACGTTCGGTCGAAGAACGGATTCGACCTCTCAGAAAAATAATCCATGATGTTGGAAGGGTTCAAAAGCGGTATCCAAGCAGAGTCATGCCAAGATAAGCCGAGCGGGTTTTCAGCCGTTATCGGCAGGTTACCCATTCGACCAGGCATCATCTTGGAGAATTTTAAATGTTACACGTTATTAAATCTTAAAGAATTCCATTAGAAATACTAAATAAATTATCAAAATAAAATAAATTGTGTCGGCTAAATGGATATGTCAAACGAACAAACGGAACGAACGAACCACAGGCCACTTGCTTTGGACGAAACGAATGACAAGAAGTAATTTTTTTTTTTTTTTGTTTTGATTTTCCCCGAAGGGTAAGGCAAAGGGAACTATGCCCATACAGCCATGTCTTACGTATTTTTTTTTCTTGATGATTAATGAAATGATGAAAGGTGATGAATGATGATGATGAAACCTAAGCCCCCACCCTTGGAGTAGACTCCTACTCCGAACCCCAAACGAATTAACTCAAAAGTCCGCATAAACTTTTGAGTTATGAAGCGGCTTCCCGGCACGAAGCGAAAATAGGCAGATACACTTTGTTCATTGAATACTCCAATATAATAACACTCGCGAATGTCTTCTGACTAACTTAATGCGATCATTAACCACAAAACACCACTTCGTATTAATTATTTAGATTACTCAATGAAGAAAGCAACTGTCCCGTTCCCGTCTCCCGCCGAAAAGCCTGACAAGAAGTAAAATCGAATAAAACAAGAATAAAAAAACAACATTAGTGATGTACCATTGTAGTTCTTCTAAGTTCTTACTTTACTGGCATTTACGGTAGGCAAACCGTAAAAAAAGTGACATAATGATTGACATTGACAGTTACTGCTGAAAGACTAGGCAGCATGGTCTTATGATCTTAGCCTGACTCTCAAATGGGCAAAAGGAAAAAAAAATACCAATCACCAACAGTTATCTCCACGCTGTGTAATCTGCATTATACGAATTTTGTCAATAGGCGCCATATTTTTTAATGATGTTCAATTGTATTGGCCTGTCATTGGTTAGCGGATACGGCCATCTTTATCGGCCGGCCTGTCAAAAATGTGTCTGAAACTGTGTGGTCAAGTGTATTTATGCTTATTCTATCCATTTTATCTTTTAATACAAAGCCCTTGAATCTTTTCACATGCCTTTTTTTTCGTATAAAATGCATGACGAGTGCTGTGTTTGCAAAGGTCGTACCAGTACGCTGTTTCTATCATTTTTCACGGACCGAGAAAAAGTCTCAATAAGTAGGTGAAGTGTCTCGAAAATCAAGTTAATTTAAAATATACTCCAAGAAGTGAACTTTCGAAGCTCTTTGTGTGTAAATCTCATATTTAAACAGCACGTATTTATCCCGTCTAAATCTAAAGAAGAGTTTGCCTCTAATGTGAGAACCATTTACTACATTTTTGTGCATCACACAAAAAAATATTGTTAATTTTTTAAAATAAATTATTTAATAAATAAGAACACCCCGACGAAACAAGCCCTAACTTAAAAATTAAGTTATTAGGTCTTGTTTCTGGGGTCGGTATTATTTTCTACAGATTTTACGTTTATCCGGAACTTTGAAATAAGTACATGCTTCTTTCAAAGTCGAATTAAAATTTGTAACCTTCTCTTTTGAACGTCCACCTAATATACATTAGAGCGCCTGACGCATACCTAGTCCTTTGCCAAGTAACATTCGATTTGAAATAAATAAATAAAATAAAATAAATAAATAAAATAAATAAATTTAAAAAAAAAGAACTGTCATGTATCATTAAAACCAATCAAACAAAACGTTAGTAGGTACTAGAGATGTTCGTCTAATACGTAGTACCTATCTCTTACTGCTAGTCTGTGGTTATTTATGGTTATCTCGCTAATAATGTCAAGATAGTACAAGCAAGTGTGAAACTCATACAATTTTTCATCATTAATATCATCGATTTGTATACAAAAAGACTGAAAATAAATTACAAAAAATAAATATAGCAAAATTTTCTAGTGTCGGTTGTGATAAATAGTGAATTAAAACTATTTTTAACCCTAATTTCTTGAGGCGACGACAGATTAATTAAAGGTTACGGATATTTTTAATCAGGTAGCAAGCTCAATAATAAATAGGACGTGCTATAATAATTGGCAACAGGTGCTCAACCGTAACAGCACCTGTCTATGTTATATTAATACAATGGAGAACCAAATTCGATGTTATGATGATATTGCATCAGAGACTTTTAATGTTGAAAAAGTTATCACAGACACCTCTTCAGACCAGGTAACTATATTCAATACATGCATCTGGTTTTAGTTTTTAATTACCGTATTAATTAGTTATCAATGTTTAATTCCAGATTGATGTGGAAACTACAATACTAAAGTTATACAAGCAGTTTGAGAAGAAAGCATCCATTGATCCCGAATTACCAATTTTAAATAAAGCCATTCATGCCAAGGTGTTAAAGACCTGGCTCCACAAATTACCTGTTAGCTATGAATGCTTGGACGCTAGTCGGCCTTGGTTGGTATACTGGATCTTAAATGCCCTGTCTCTATTAAACGACATGCCTGATGCAGAGACCCTATCTAAAGTAGTTAGATTCTTGTCTCATTGTCAACATGAAGAGGGTGGCTATGGTGGTGGGCCCTACCAGTTTCCACATCTTGGGACTACATATGCAGCTGTCAATGCTCTGAGTATAATTGGCACGGATGAGGCATACGACTCAATTGACAGAAGCTCTTTACAAAAGTTCTTGTGGACAGTCAGAGATGTGGATGGAGCTTTTGCTTTACATAAGGGAGGAGAAAAGGATATAAGAGGAGCTTACTGTGCCATCAGTGTTGCTAAGATAACAAACACTTATACAGATGCATTGTTTGATAAAACTGCTGAATGGGTGGTCAGTTGTCAGACATATGAAGGTGGTTTTGCTGGGTATCCTGGCATGGAGGCCCATGGCGGATATGCCTTTTGTGGTATAGCTACTTTGGCTCTCTTGAACAGAACTCAGATATGTGATATAGATGCCCTTCTGAGATGGTGTGTGAACCGCCAGATGAGGCTAGAGGGAGGATTCCAAGGGAGAACTAATAAGCTTGTGGATGGATGTTACTCATTTTGGCAGGGAGCTGCATTCCCTATCATCAGTGCCATCCTTTCTGAAGGTATTTGTTATTGTATTGTGAATTATTTCTATTATTTTTTGTATTGATGTTGTTTGTTGCTAATGTTTATTTATTTTTATTTCTAGAAAACAAGGAATTGATGGAAACAGTGTTGTTTAATCAAGGTGCCTTACAAGAATACATAATCATTTGTTGCCAGTCACCAGGTGGTGGGCTTATTGACAAGCCTGGGAAGTAAGTAATACTATTTTTAATCAATGTAACATTCTAATAAACTCTTGTTATGTAACCATGTTTAATTTGTTACAGGCCTCGAGACATGTACCACACTTGCTACACTCTGAGTGGGTTGTCAGTGGCTCAGCATGGCACCGGGGTGGGTGACCCGTTTGTAGTGGGGTCACCACGCAATGAACTCAACAGAGTGCACCCTCTCCATAACATTGCTCCCCACCTAGTATACAATGCTGTACACTACTTTATCAGACATCCGCCACCTGTGAAGGATAAAAACTAGCGACTAATCTTGCACTTGCCTGCTTTGTACAAATTCCTGCAGCTCCAAAGAATTACACATCTAACATATTTTAACAAAATGCAGGTAATGAAGTATGTACTTATTTAATTCAACTTTTAGATTTGATGATTTACTTCTAGCTGGAGCATATTTACTATTATGTAAAATTTTCCTTCAAACATCACATATTTTGTGTATCAATCCCCTGTAAATTGTTTAATAGATATATAAATATCACTCTCATTTATGATTAAATATCTTAATACTAAAAATAAATATCGACTGTTTCATTAAAAAAATTCTAATATGTATAAGGAATGCTCCTTAGAAATAAGTGGTTAAGTAACTTTTCAAGTATTTACAATAAAGCATTGCTCACTAATTGCAATGATAAGGATCAAATAATTGGAACAACAATTATAAACAACCATTAGCCATTATAATGACTTTAATAATTTATTATGTTATCAATAAAACTAAATGTAGGTACACATTAAGAGTAGGTATATCCTGATTCTATACCTGTAACAATAATTTAACTATATTATTTGTATAACAAAACTTTGGGCAATAATAAATTACTTAGCATGAATAAAAGTTCACAGATTGCATTACATAAATCAGTAGAAACTTTTTTATTTATAGAGTAGTTAGGTACATATTGTTTGGTAACTGGTAGTTGCAGTTACACCAACACAAATTCCTCAGATTCAATGTCTGTATCACTGTCATGTATATTTGGGGTTACCCAGTTCTTTTCTGTTTCATGTATTGAGTATCTAAAGTTTGGTGGGTCCATAACACTACTACGAGATCCTGAGTTTAATGAGAATATGGGATATTCATTGTTGGAGGATACCCCCCGTGGGACTAGGAATGATTTGATAATATTTACAAATGTTTCAAAATCATGTTGTGTTGCAAGGTAGAAGCCAATACAACATGATGGATCCATTTTGATTATTGGCATTTTCCTTGGTGATCGACAATGGAAAGTTTGCATTGAGAAATTGGGTTGCCAAACATCTATACTTTCCTGGCAATAATGTGGATCTAAATGAATCAGTCTGTCATCCTGGTACCCAACAAAGTACAGGGAATGTTTGGGCCTCCCTCCTATTATTCCAATACAAAAGTCCAGAGTGAGAAGAGAAGTGAGACATGGTCCATAAATAGGATTAAATTTATCGGACCCTAGCTTGACAGGCACTAAGAGAATAAGTGACTTCCAGGAATCTTGTGGCAGTCTGCAGAGAGAGTAAACATCTTGGATATATACAGTAGAGTCTTGAGCAACATATACTTCCAAATTATCAAATTCATAATTTTCTTTAGAGGCTGCTGACATCACAGCTTTGAGGCAATGTGCCACAGAAGCAGGACCATACCAGTCCCCAGGCTTTTTCCCTAAAGCTTCTCCTAAACTCACCATTTGATGAATAGAAAGAGGGCTATTTACTGAGGATTTGTCTCCAAACCATTTTATAATCATGCGATGTAAGCAGTCTTCTTGGAATTCGCGTGCATTTTGTATAGGCTTCTCAGGAGTCCACCTCCATGACCGTCCCAGGAAATGACAGACCAGGGCTTGAGCTAGCAACATCTGTCCACTACGCAGCATACATCCCCACCCACAATCAGTGGTAAATGTAGAGCCTGACATTATAGGAAACTCTCTTCTATAGGTCATCCACACTCTACTGATAAAATCGGACTTAAATCCCTCTATGCCTTCTCCATAAATTTGTTCCATAGGTTGATGTGCTGTTGCTTCTGTGCCAATCTCTGTTGATGATTCCAAAGACCCAGTTGGGCTCAGCTTGCGGTGGTAGCATCGTCCTAACAACCACACAGGGGACTCTTTCGAAAAGCTGGTTTTCATCTTTACTGTCCAGCCAAACTTGACGTTATTCCACATCGACAAAAGTCGCGACTCTACTTTTAGTTTGAGGTCCAGTAAATCTTCTGTGGTATCCCGTGCATTTTCTTTAGATCCAACGGCTCTGTTCTCGGCCTCTACAGTCGGCATTTGATGTACTACACCACTATTTGAAGGCATTATATCTGAATTTTGCGCCACTGTACTATTTGCCGTGTTCATTGTCTTTTTTTGCAATTGAGTCACTATATTTAAAATGCGATAACACGACACTCAAAATTAAACAATACTATTCTGTACTTAGAATGCATCTTTTAATTTATTGTATGATTTTATTTTCTAGTACTTTGTCAATAATACCACTCCTCATGGGGAAGAACAAGAAAAGGGGTTGAGGTAAGAGGAGGGGAGAAAGAATAATGTCACTCAGCTGTCCAACAAATGTTGCCATTTATCCTATTCTAGTGATGTCCGGGCTGCACCTGTACCGGCTGCTTTGGCCGGTTTTTCGCAAAGCAATAGATTGTACGTCGCTTAAAAGTCGTGTAACTACGCCATGAAATTATAAAAAAAACTTAAACTGTCAATGTCAATAGAAGAACGCACGTGTGTTGTGTTGTGTAAGTGTATTTGAACGTACTTTTCATTTATAATTTATTTAATTACAAGATATTTTTATGCAAAAATGAGTAAAGGTAAGAAATACCTTGGTAAGAGAAAAAAGGGGGGTATAAAACCAACCACTAAGAAGAAGAGAAAGTTATTGAAAGAAAAAGAGGAACTCGTGAACAAGAAAGCTATATTCAACCGGTACAAAAACAAGCAAAAAATAGAGGAAGAGTTAGCGAAGAAGAAGCTTTTGGAGAGGAAACTGCAGCAGCAAGTTACGTATTCTGAAAGCGAGGAAGAGGAGGACGCGTATGGACAGTTGATATCATGTTTTAAAGATAATGCGAAAAAGAAAACTGTTGTGGATAGTGACGATAGCATGACTGAAAACGAAGATGTTGATGATGAATCTGTGGGAGACGACGTTGATATGGACAGTGATGATGAAGGAAGTGATGGGCAAGTCAATGGAGATGAGGAGCATGATGAAAACGGCGAGCAAAGCAGTGAGGGTGATGATACTGAAGAAGACTTAGCCCAAGAAATAGAGGTTTGTTTTCATTACATTACTTCCTTATACTTTCTTCTGATACATTGATATGTAAACGTTCTATTTAGAAATTAATATTTATTTATTCACTTTATAAGACTCATTTCTTTTCGTAACAATATACTTATAATAATGTTAGTACCCAATTAAATTAAATATGTTAAAAAAAATGTTTGCAGGAAAAAGAAAATGATGCTGATCAAGATATGTGTGATGATCCTTTTACAAAACATCTTCAATATGATTTAGGAGATGACCTAGTTGTGTCTTTGTCAAACACACCACCAACTTGCGAGCAATTTACTAAAACTTGGCCTGTACTTGGCAACTTAACAATAACAATACCAAAGCCTCTGGAAACTATGTCTAAAAAAGTCAAACCAAAGGTTTCTATTCTAGAAGAAAAAACATATGCTCCTGTAGGTACACAACCACATGTATTTAACAAAGTAGGCTTCAATGAACTGTACATAAAGTCTCAAATTCATGGCAACATTGTATCTGCTAATAAAGCTAACTTAATAAAAAGAGATTTGGAGCTTACTGAAGTGTTTACACCACTTCAAAAGGAATTGTTTGCCGTAATAAATAACTACCAAGATGTATATTATCCTGAGAGATCATTTACTAATGCAGATGAGATTAGGTATATCTACTGCTTGCATGCAGTCAATCACATGTTGAAAACTAGAACCAAAATACTCCATCACAACGCTAAATTGTCTAAAAAGAGTGATGTGTCTGATGAATATAGAGACCAAGGATTAGTAAGACCAAAGGTATGTATATTTTGTGTACTGTTATGGTTTATATATAGAAGGACAATTAATATTATAGAATGTATAATTAAGTAGAGACAGACAATCAAATTCAATATTATAATACATTAGTCTAAATGCAGCACAGCAGAGCAGGTATACAGGGTGTTAGTGACATTGTAACGAAAAGTTTGAGGCATGATTCAGACCATGATTCTGAGTTGATTTCAAATGGAATTTTCAAAAGTATGTAACTGAAAAAAATTACAATAAACACAAAAATGTTCTTGATTTTTCTGACAGGAAATTCCACTTGATATCAACTCATAATCATGGTCAATCATCCCCCTCAGTATTCACTAACAACACTCATACCAACTTGTATGGCCACCTGTACATACTTGCATGGGGTGTTTGATTCAGCTCATTATTCTGAGTTAATATCAAGTAGAATTGTCCATCACTGTCATATCACTAACACTCTGTATAATTTGCTGAATAGCATCAAATCATACAATTACAGAAAAGAGGCCCATTTTAATCAGACTCTGAGTGGTTAAAAAAGGCCACAATGAAGCAATGTTGCTATTTGACATTTGTTTGCATTGCTCATTTACTTTTATGTGCAAATGTCAAATTGCATTATTGCATTTTTAGATGAATTGCTTGGATGGATGTGGCTTGTTTAACCTGTCTTTGGTGGCCTTGTTATAAATTACATAATTTTAATTTTATTATCTCCATACCTTCTAAGTTCGAATATGTTGTTATTTCTAGGTCATAATTATGGTGCCCTTTAAAGATGCAGCATATAGGGTCGTAAAGACAATAATGGACATTTTAGTGCCTAAGGAGGCTGGGCAGGTGGTGAACAAGAACCGGTTTGAGGAGGATTTCACGGGGGGCGAGCTGCTGATGCCCAGGAAGAACCCTAAGCCAGAAGACTATGAGCTGCTGTTTACTGGCAACACTGATGACACATTCAGATTAGGCATGACTGTTACTAAGAAAACTCTCAAGGTGTGAAAGGGCTTTTGTTCTAATTTGTTACATTTATGAAATGGTCCTCAAATATTTACTTCAATAGTACGTTTTAAAATTCATATATTTATTTATTATACGCGCGCCGTGCTCTGTTACTTAAGGGTTTACTAAGACAGTAGGATTTTCTGAAAACTTGAAGTAACAGTATACTTGAAGTAACAACTGGATATTTTGTTTAACTTTTGAATAGAACTATGCATCTAGCGTAAGCGCGAAAATATCTAAATCTATGTTTAATCAGACAATAAACTTTTGTTACAGTTATATACAGACTTCTACTCCTCCGACATAATAGTGACGTCACCACTCGGACTTCGCATGATCGTAGGGGCTGAGGGGGAAGAGGATCGCGATTATGACTTCCTTGCTTCCATCGAGCTACTTATAATGGACCAGGCAGATGTCTTCCTCATGCAGAATTGGGACCATCTCCTACATGTCCTCGATCATTTCCATTTGCAGCCGAAAAAGACCCATGGGACTGACATATCGCGAGTCAGATCATGGGCTGTTAATGGCTGGTCAAAATATTATAGGTAAGGTTATACTTGTCTCTAGGGTAGTTTCCAACTAGTCAAATCAGTTTTACTTTTAACTGCAATCTATGACAAGTGACAAAATGTCGCACTTATTACAATACAAACAATACAATACAAATACACTTTATTGCACCAAAATAAAAAGAAATAATACATACACACACACATACACTTATTATTACATTATTCTTGATTAAAATTAATAAATTAGTAGAATAGAAAAAAGTTAACATTTTTTGTCACCTTTAGATCTGTCTTTATTTAGTAATCAGAATTTTATAATTTATCTTTGACCTAGGAAACTACCGAATTCAAAATACTAAATACATTCAAATTGGCATATTTGGCCACCGTCATAGAATAAAGAATAATAGTGCTTATAGAAAGGCAACTCTTTGGGGGCAAAGCTAGATTTACCTCATCTGCCCTGGGTCTTTAGTCTAAATGGCCTTAAGCCGCTACGGACTAAGAGGAACCGAGCGCGGACTATCTGTCTCGCTCGCACCTATGTGATAAGCCGTCAGACGATTTTTTATGGAGTGTCCAGTGTGTGCCGCCGTAGCCAAACCCGGCATGGATCTTCTTCTATCGTGTGGGTTGTGAGGTAGATTACCAACCCCATCAACCCTGGTGTCCGGGCTATTGAGCCGCCAAAGGCCCCTGACATGGCTCAGTGTAACGACTACTTAAGTAAGTAGCCGTTGGTCCCGGCTACTACGAGTATTGAGCGATATACTTATATCGCTCAATACTCGTAGTAGCCGGGCTCGTAGTAACGTGCCTTCCGAAGCACGGATCATCTTACTTTCGGACAATCATGTGATCAGCCTGTAATGTCCTAACCAAACCAGGGATCACAAAGTGATTTTTGTGATTTGTCCCCACCGGGATTCGAACCCGGGACCTCCGGATCGTGAGCACAACGCTCAACCACTGGACCACGGAGGCATGGATGATTACTATTATATTACATTGCACACCGTTTATCTTATCTTCTTTTTTATTTTTATTATTTAGGTGTTATTATTGACCTTATTTCAGACAAACACTAGTATTCTCTTCAGTGCTGCTGCCGGAAATTAAAGCAATATTGAATAAAAAGTGTCACAACTATGCTGGGAAAGTTATTGTTGCGAATCCAGTTGAGATTGGGAGTATACAGCAAGTGGTATTGCAGGTGCCTCAGATATTCCACCGGCAAGTATCTTTGCTTTGCTTTTTTACTGACTATTATTATATATTTTTATAGAAACATTTGTTTATCAGATTAGCTGTCTATATAAATAACCTCATATGGACAGTCCTTGCTAACTTGTCTAGTAACTAGAGTCACAGTTATATTTATACTTATATTAGGTGACATAAAGCACATAGTTACTTACTCCACAATGTGTACATAATAGCTGTCTGGAAACTTATATTAGGCAGCCCAATTTACTAAATTGTATAACAATGTTAGTTTTAAAGAACGTCTAGGGCCCTGTGCCGAGGTTTGTCTTGCAGCTTCTTTTCCCCGCCTATACAGGTTGTGAGAAGCTGCAGTAGTTTTAGGCGGATGAGACGTTCGTTATGTAAAAAATGACGATTCAAAATGTAACTACGTTACCTACTGAATAAAGATATTTTTGTATTAGAATATAAGGCCTTGGTTCATCTGTCATAGACTAATTAGAATAACTTTTATTTTATTGGTGACTCCAGGTTCACAGCAACAAATCCCCTGCAGGCCGTAGAAGCGAGGTTCGAATACTTCCTGAAGGAGATCCTGCCCAAACAGCGGGACACGCTGATGAGCCACACGCTCATATACGTACCCAGTTACTTCGACTACGTGCGGATACGAAACTATTTCAAGAAGGAAGACATTGGATTCGTGCAGATATGCGAGTATTCTAAGGTAAAATAGACATAATTATCAGTTACATACATAAACTAAGGGACTATGGAATTCCATTTGTTTCGATCCTGACACATTTTTCTTGCTTCCTCCACAACCATCAATCGTTTCATACACGCACGCCGGTTCAGAGTAAATCATACTACACCTTTTCTTTTTTCCTTTTCTCCAATTAATGAATAAATAATTATCAGTTGTGACTACAAATTGTCTTATTTATTTGTGGCACTGCCCAGCCAGATGGAGACATGGGCGTGATGTCCTTGGAGAAAATATGGGTTTTACCACAACAGGATTTTGCTTATTTACTTATTATATAACGTCGCTTTATAGTGTAAATCATTTTTGAAATTGTTTTTACGAAATCGAGGTTTTTATTGAAGAAAAATCAAATTCAATAAAAAAATGACATCAGATTTGAAAAAGGCTAGCTGGCGGTGGCTTTTTTAAAAGGCACTTACATGATTTTCACAGACGTGTTTAATCTTACTTCATTGTTTTAAGTTTACGCGGTTATTCTCATAATTAAAACACATAATAACGGGTTCTTTCTAGTTCTTACCGCGTTTAAAGCAGGGATATGAGAATCCCGTCATTAAACGCGCGCGTACGCATACGTGCGGGCATGCATTTGCGCGTTGTTTGCTGCGCGGTAAGGACCCGTTATTAAGTGTTTTAAACTTACTTCGCTGCGAATATAATAACTGTCCCTTCTCCGCATCCAAATATTTATTTTTGTAAAATAGGACTTTCAAAATATGTATTTTGCCAACGACGTAGCGTTAGCGATACCTAAGGGCCTGTCCACATCACCACGGCACGACGTCGTCGCCGTGGAACGGTGCGGTGCCGTGGCGCGGCACGTTGCCGTAACGTGGGAATTTACGTTGCCGTACCGTAAAAATGTACGGGCCTGTCCACATCACCACGGCACGACGTCGTCGCCGTGGAACGGTGCGGTGCCGTGGCGCGGCACGTTGCCGTAACGTGGGAATTTACGTTGCCGTACCGTAAAAATGTACCTCACGACACCGCAAAGTTACACGTTGCCGTGCCTTGTAAACTTTCGGTACATTCTTCACCAAATAAATAACAGTCTCGTTGTAGATATGGACCGCACAAAACGTATTCTGCTTCTGTTGTGTGTGTAACTTTGCGGTGTCGTGAGGTACATTTTTACGGTACGGCAACGTAAATTCCCACGTTACGGCAACGTGCCGCGCCACGGCACCGCACCGTTCCACGGCGACGACGTCGTGCCGTGGTGATGTGGACAGGCCCTACCTCACGACACCGCAAAGTTACACACACAACAGAAGCAGAATACGTTTTGTGCGGTCATATCTACAACGAGACTGTTATTTATTTGGTGAAGAATGTACCGAAAGTTTACAAGGCACGGCAACGTGTAACTTTGCGGTGTCGTGAGGTACATTTTTACGGTACGGCAACGTAAATTCCCACGTTACGGCAACGCGCCGCGCCACGGCACCGCACCGTTCCACGGCGACGACGTCGTGCCGTGGTGATGTGGACAGGCCATAAGGCTGCTGAGAGTGTTTGTTTGACAGATTTCTTTTTTTTTTCAGGATGGCAAAATAGCCCGAGCGAGAGACATGTTCTTCCACACAGAAGCCCACTTCATGTTGTACTCAGAGAGAGTGCACTTCTTCCGAAGGTTCAGGATAAAGGGTATCCGGCACATCATATTCTACCAACCACCAACCTACCCACACTTTTATTCAGAAATGTGCAACCTTATGCAGGTGAGATAAGTCGCAATTTGTAAATATAAGTTTGTAAGACTTTCCTTTTTAATATACTCTGTTCTTGCTATGGAGGCGATGTCATAAGAAATTACACACACGACAATACAAACAAAAATCCATATGCCAAGTACGTATTTTATTGTACGCGCTATGCCATCTAGTATTAAATAAAAAAAACGTTCTGTACGCCATCTAGCGTGAATCGGCAACAAGAATTTGAACTTAAGGCATAGATTAAGGAATAAAACTACGAATAGAACGGCAACTCTCCGCTCCCCACTAGCGGCTGAGCAAAGTTTACCTCACTCCCACTCGGTCTTACTTTAGACTTCAATCGTATGGGCGACAGACGTCACACACAGATTCGCGTGTACGATAGCGTCAATGTGTCTGTGTAAAACGAGGTGTTTTGTATGAAGTGTCTGGGTGTGCGTACGGTTACCATGGTTACCCACACAGTGAATATTCGCTCTCATTCAGTTATTCCGTCTCTGACACGGCCGAGTTGTTTTGTGTAAAGCCACGAGTTGTGTTTATCTGTCAAATACACATCACAGTTCTATCGTAGTAATCATGTAGCATGGTTAGAATGTCTCTTTTATACTAAGCTGCATACCGTTAATGCGAAAGAGACACATCTGCCGTCTTTGTCGCATTAGGCGATGTACTATATCTCTGAACTGCTGTCATTTTAATCATGCTACACTTCAAGAGGTATTTGAAGCGGTCATTAGACTACGGTCGGAGCGATTTGTCGAGATCGTGGTTACCATGGCTTCGCCCACCGATTTGCTATTAGCTTACACGATCCCGATCGTCGATCCTGTAACCTTGACGCATCGGAAGGATGGATTGTCTAGTCTAATAAGCGCCATAGTCAGCAGTACATAACTACAACCATGTTATAAGAAGACAGGCATGCTCAAAACTGACAACTAGCATTTCAAGGATAGCCCAGCTGACGTCATCCGACCCTGTGTTGCCATTTCGTAAAAAATAAATTACCCACATCCAATACTTTTAATTTACTTTGCAAGGAAATTTTGTACTTTTAGTAAAAGATTTACGTACATTTATAATGAGTTTTATATATGTGACAAATAATAATAATTAAATAAATTATTCAGTAATTCACTTAATTTTCATTAATAAATTTACGTCCTTGGAATGTTGGAGATACCAATTGAATGGTAACACTCACGTCATTGATGGGCTAGCAATGGCGGCTTGTCATAGGATTGAGCATACCATGCCTACAAAAATCCACATGTATTCCCAGGAATCGAACCAGAACAAATACGGCGGCAGCTCGTGCAACATGACAGTGTCGGTGCTGTACTGCCAGTACGACGCGCCGCGCGTGGCCGCGCTGCTGGGCGCCCGCCGCGCCGCCCGCGGGGCCGCCGGGGACAAGCCCGTGCACATGTACATCACCGGCGAGTAGCAGGCACGCACCCTTCACTTGCCTATACAGGGTGTTAGTGACATCGTAACGAATACTGAGGAAGATGATTCAGACCATTATTCCGAGTTAATATCAAGTGGAATTTGCCATCGCATTGTAACCATGTCACTTACACCCCGTTCAAGCACGTGCAAATAGCCATACAAGTACGTTTGGGTATTAGTGAAACCGTAACGAACATTGAGGGGGATTCAGACCATGATTCTGAGTTGATATCAAGTGTTTCCTTATTTTCAGTTCTATACTTTTGTGAAGGAAAATTCCACTTGATATCAACTCAGAATCATGGTCTCAATCATTCTTCAAAGTTTTCGTTACGATGTCACTAACACTCTGTATATAGTTGTTTTAGCTTAGTCTAGGTCGGGCCAGAACTCCCGTGCCGTCTGTGTCCGTGTCCATTGTATCGTGACCTCATAAACCTAAATAAAGATTTTATTTGTGTATCTACTTCCTGGCTCACTGGCGCTGGACTCGGGGGAGTCAGCGTTACCACTGGGACTTGAGAGGTGGCGGACGTTGTGTCGCGTGTGCCTCTCTATAATCTAAAACGAAGGTGGGTTGGTGGTATTTGCCTCCCCCCCCCCCCCCACAGCTCACGAGCTGGTGCACAATGATGATGGTGATAATCGCTGACAAACCGTGGATGAATACGAAAGGGTACCCGTAGCTTTGGCACAACGGCGGTGAAATGGACACCGAGAAGGTTTACTCCATGCAACCCGTAAAACCCTCTCCCTCCCAATGTGGTCATTATCCCGCGTTAAAAAAAAAGATCGAACCAGAAAAAGCAGTTTTTTTTTGACGAAGTGCAACATGGCAGTATCGGTGCTGTACTCGCATTATTCTTGTTATTTATTTATTCAAAACTTTTATTTCGGATGATTTTTTTACATCCATAATTGTTAGTAAGTAAATATCTTATGAACTATGTTATTATCAAAGCACACATAAGAAAACACCATATTCACGTAAGGTAAAATTTAATAATATAACTTTACGATCACATTGTATCCATTGTCGGTAAAATTACACATACTTGTATATAAATAACTAAAATTACATAAGTACATTTTCAGGTAAATCTTGTATATTATTTGAGGTGTCAAACACACTCCTTGGATATTAGCCAGAAGACACTGCATTCGATGCCAGCTTAAGGCAACCCATATGTGTACAATAAATGTATTTTGTAAATAAATTATTGTATCGATAGCAATAAACAGGGTGGAAATTATATTCCAAAACTACACAATGGTTTTTATTTAATTAAGCAATTTTTCAAATCCTTTTTCCGTTTTTAAAGTAGTTCAACATAATATATGCGTGGCAGGATAAATTAAGAAGAAGCAAGAAGAAGAAGAAGAGGCAAGATGATTGGACACCTAATAAGACACGACGAATTCATTAAAAACATCATAGAAGGAAAGCTAGAAGGAAAGAGAGGAAGGGGAAGGCCAAGAAGAGCTTACATGGAACAGATTAAAGAAAAGGTTAACGTCGTGTCTTATAGGGAAGTCAAGGAATTGGCCTTTGATAGACTGGAATGGAAAATGCTACACCGACAAGAGCGTGGCTCTTAAATCGATGATGATGAGGATAAATTAATGTAATATAACACATAATGTCATAGCATCACGCCTTTAGCCCGAAGGGGTAGGCAGAGGTGTATAGTACACCTACTCTTTGCCAGCTATTTGTAAGTCCCATGTAATAGAGTCTATTACCATTATTCGGGCACAGATCCTGGAAACCACGTGTTTCAATACAATCAATTATCTATGATCCAAACATGAATTCAAACTCATTAAGTCGAACTCAATAGTTAGCCCGAGCCGGGATCGAACCCGTGACACCACTATGTAACTCACGTGTTCTCCGCACAGGGCTGTCACGGATAAATTAATGTAAACATGGAAAAATATTTTCCAATGTAGTTCCATTACAGTCGACAAAATGTTTACGTTTGGAATTTTTATCCTGAATGGGTACAGTAAATAACTCTTAAATGTACTATACGACAAAGTAAATAACTGAGATCAGGAGAACGAACTCCATTTTTACTCATAAACATATCGCTAATAAGTATAAACCTCTACGTCAATAATCTTAAACTAATTAGGCATCTATTTAGGAAATTAGACGATGCATGCACTAGTAATTTGTCTACTTAACTCTAAATACACTTTGGTGTTTAGTTTCAGCCTTCCAATGCCGTTGGCGCCGACTATCACGTAATTTATTCTAAATTCGGGCGGCAGCGATACTTGTTATGATAAGCTCTATAACCCCCTTCCCTGGAACGAAATTGACTCTTCGCGTGGAATACCCCGAGACACCGATCACTGCTTATCATTTGGAACTTTACCCCTATTGTCTCCTGAGTCTAAGGCATTACGTGCGTATTATAAGATAGGCGAGGAATATACCTCGTTCAGCTACTGAGTTCCGATTATCGAGCTCTTATGTCCTAATTGGCCTCTTGTGAACTCCACGATACACTGCCAGTATCAGTACGATACTGTTGCTAAGTATGTTCTACCGGTGATCCGTGGTGCTATCGTTGAGCATGGGCCACGTTACGTTGTCGTCTGCGGGCAGCGTGGAGGTGGGGGGGTCAGTGGGGGGGTCTCCGGGGTCATCCGTGGGGTCAGGGTCGGGGGGCTCGCTGGAAGGAAGGCTGACCCGCTCCGAAGCCGGCGGCGCCGTCGCGTTCACTGTGGTATTGCCTCCTCCTGTAGACAAACAATCGCTATCATATATTATGTTGCTTGGGTTTTAGAATATAGATTAGAATATCTTTATTTACGTACTAAAAACATAGCTACAGTGTCCTTAGCTCCATACTTGCGATTAGTGAAGTGTAAGTATAGGTACGTTTTGTATCAGAATAGCTTTCTTCTACAAATTCCATCATCTGTGCTGTTTCAAAAGTTAATTAATTGAGTAATACTTCAGAAGATTTGAACGTTTACTCATTTGTTATTCTTTAAACAGACGCCTTCATAAAGCTTCGTAGAATTTTTCATTTAATATTACAGTGGAGCTCTTGAACTAGTTCGGAATTGATTGACCATCGATCTTGCAGGCAACAGGCAGTAATATACAGTACAGGGCAGCAGAGCCGACGTTTATATCTATACGAACGTACTGCAGACATTTTTATTTACATTTGCACAGCGCCGGGAATATTATGGACAAAGTCTGATAAATATTTAAATAAAGCTTCACACGCTACAGACTAAAAACTACGCGGATACGAGTACATATTTACGATTCGCATGATTAATTACACGTCAAATAAAACACACAACATAAAACTAAATGAAACATTGCTATTTGTGTCAGTACACCTCGCCGTGATGAAAGGTTGCCGACGGAGTTTATAGCGAAGTTTGATTTATTTTATCAAACTAACGAATATTTCGTACTATAATTATAATATTTGTTTTATAGTCGAAAGAATCACGGCAAAGTTATTTAAATTTTAATTCATTTAGAGAAGAAACTTTTTGTGAAATGTCGCTTTCGCTCGTCAAGAATATCTTGAAGAATTTCCTGTTTGGTGTTGTATACTTAGATTTGCAATTGGTACCTGTATCTAGATAGTTTAGGGTCTTAATTAGAATATTTTATTACTTAACTTCGTAAACTTTATAACATTATGATTTTTCCTTACAACATATCTCTAGATCCGAGCCTGCGCACCACGTGCCAATCTTCAGCAACAGACCGTACTCTGTTCAGCGGTTATTCCAAGCAATCGAACCGTGCGGTGATTTATAAGTTATAAACATGATCAGTGAATAGCCTCGCCGGTTATTGCAACTACAGTGTACCGCTATTTCGGGAGTTATTGCAGCTCCGCAATCGCCAAAATTTGCCTCTGGATTTACACCCCTCACAAGTTAAAGATTACACACGCATCTGATATAGGTAGTTATAAGAGATGTTTACGTTTTAATTACGTTTGAAGTGCGGCGTTTTATAAGCACGCAACTGAAAAGACACAGTTTGTTTTGTCTTATCGTGTAGGAATGCGATCGCATAATATACGGACTTAAGGATAATAAAATACCAATTATTGGAAAGATTGCTCACTCTACATACTATGAACTTTAGTGTTAAGACTTTATATCCCAGGAGCTTTCTGCATTGCACGTGTTAGCATTAGTCCAGAGTGTCGGTAATGCGTTTCCACTTACCGTTACTCGGCGAACCTTAAAATAGATTATGGGTAATCATTTTGGCGGCCATATCCTGCACTGGGTCAAGAGGGGAGCTTCTTATTCGCCATTAGAACGCGGATTCATCGTAAATAACGCGGTCGTGATTGTGTAATCCCGGGGAGAGGTGCTAAATCTCACCAAGTGCCTCGTCGACGGGATTCGTGTCAATAAAATTCCTGAGAGCCATTAAGGGGATTCAAGACGAGGGTCGACCTCACTCGAGACGCGGGCCTTATTTTTTACACAGATAAGCTGCCGTTACGTATTTAGATAGATATTTACAAGCATGAAAATTCTAAAATAGCTGTAATTGGGACGTCTCCTAGGCCAAAATAAATTATGAATTTTTGATTACTAAGTAAATAGAGACAGATCTAAAGGTGACAAAAAACGTTTTCTTTTGTCTACAATAACTTATTTATGAATTTTAATGAAGAAAAATGTAATAATAAATGCGACATTTTGTCACCTTTTTCTATGACGTCACAGGTTGCTTTTTCATACAAATTCCATAGTAAATTCGTGCTATCACTACCTATACTTGTTAAATAAATTATGTTCCTTACGGTATAAAATAATTTAAAAAAATCTTTTATCATTTTTAACGGATACATAAAAGAAGTTTTTATTTATGAAATGTTATTCTATCATGTAATACTCGTTTATTGGATAAATTATAAAAATCGCGATACCGTATAAAGTTTACGCGAGCGCCATTAAAATTTTAATATACATAGGCGCCACTTAAATATTAATAGTTACATCGAAGTAAAGCGGTTTTGGGGTAATTTAAGACGCATCTGTTAAAGTAGGTATATTGGAACGCTATTAGAGTTGTATCTACACATATAGATAGTGGTTTTAACACTCGTTTTTTAACAAGAAAGTTTCTTTTTACCGCGGTGCTTTTCTATAATTGATTCGCTTTCTTGACTATTTGCCGCAGAACTCTGTTACACTGACCTGACCTATTTATATGAAAGGTTATGACGATGGGAGGCGGGTTTTTCTAAACAATAGTGTCGACGCTACAGCGTGCTGTAAGAACAAGAAGCAAGTATATAACACAGACGTCACAAACTACACTACACAGTGTTCATTGTCGTTTGGTGTCGAAGTTGATATTTGTGTTCACATACCTACTTCTAAAGGTACCTACTTCTTAGTTGGTAAATGCTGTCTTAAAAGTTAAGATTGATAAAGTGTAACTAGAAGGCTGGATTAGATTACGTGTAAGGGCGGAAACACTGTAGAGTAATCATTACAGTTACTAAAGGGACAGAGGGGACGAAGGGAAGCGTGTCGGTTGTGTGACCTACCGGTGTGGGGCATAAAGCATGTGGGCATTGGTGTGGTGCTGGTTTGCTGGTCTACATTGTGAGCCACCTTGCGCTGCGCGTACTGCGCGTCCTTGGGCTCCCAGAAGAAGACGTAGTAGAGCGAGAGCATGATCGCGGCGAGCGACACGCAGAAGACATAGATGATGACGGTGAGCACGCGCACGCTCTTGTTGTCGCGCTTGCGCTCGTACAGCGCGTCCAGCACGAAGTCGTGCGAGGCGGCCGGGCCCAGCCGCACGGACCCCGCCGACCGCACGCTGCCCGACGCGCACGACTTGCCCGACATCCTCGCCGCCGCCGCTCGCCCGAATGCACCACCCGCGGTACTGCGGCCCCGTAACTGGGGCACGCTTATTGATATGCCCCAGTTCGGCCGCGATGCGCCGCGCGCGACTCCAGCGGCCCCGTCACGCCGCCCGTGTCTGCTGCTTGACACCTCCTGGGGCGCACTGCTGCTCCATTATGATCGCACCCGCTCCCGACATCGTTTGTTTATCCTTTAATTTCACACTCGCTCTCCGATAATCTATTCCGGTTCTTCTGACGCAGCCGTAGGATCGTGATTCGTCTGTCATGAGGCCGCCCCTGAATTTTCATTGTTTCTCTTAACGCGCGATTACGTTTTCATCAAAGCAACATCGTTAAGCATAAATAGCTATAAAACGTTCCGGGAACGGTGACCGGTTCGGGCGTAGCACAAACAAAATGGATTATGGACGGTGTATAAAGCTTGCACGGCGGGCGGTGATTCAACCGGGTAGCAGGTTCGCGACCGGCGTTATTTGTGTCGAGTGAGGTCGCGGGATAACAATACGCAAACAAAGTTAATTCAGCGGAGGGTGACGCGTTATTATGACAGCAGGAGCCGGGCGGCGCCGCCGGGAGCAGCCAGCGCGCGCCGCCGCGCCCGCCCGCCGCTGGATCAATAAACCCGCTATTCTAATAATTTGCACATTGCAAAAAATATATTTTACTTTTTTGTTAAAACTTTATCAATTAACAAAATATACTTAGCTTAACTGCGATTCGCATATGTAAAAGTTTAATTAATAATTAATAGAAATGTACATCTAAGTACCTACCTACCTAACATAAAAACTTCGTATTCGATCCATCCACTCCCAGGTAAAAATTTGCAAAGCCACCTGTGTCCAATGGCTTACGTTTGTTTAAGTAATTAAGATAAACAATTCTCGGGAACACTAACAAGACACTGGTGTATCTAAACCGTTACATGTAACAACAGACAACAATTAGTAGAGCGGCCTTATAATTAACTCCCGGCCTGTAGGGAGGCGCGTCTCACTAATAAGGTTATTACAACTTGTTGCGTACTCGGTGAATTCGTAGAAAATAGATAAAGAAATCTCTACGGATCCCTAATGTGGCAGTATCGTTTAATTAATTGAGGTAGGTACTAATAGATAAGTAGAATATCCTCAAAGGGAAACTGGAGTTTCGCAACAATTTATACTGAGTATAAAATGGTTACCTATTACAATTTTTCGATATACTTATTATTTATTTATTAAATATTTATTATATAATAGTGTACATGTTATATACTTATAAAAATAGAATGTCTTTAGATTGAAAATCATTAGATTGAGTCACTTACAAATCTATTAGGAGCGTGCGTGCGGATGCGTGTATTCAATTCAGATGGTTTCGGGTTCAGGCCGATATTAACCAAAATCACATGTATACCTACTTAGTAGATTGTAACCGTTGTAGCATTATTACGGGCTGATCACCCGTCATCATGTAGTTAGTCATAAGTATCCATCGTAGGACTTCACATCAAAAGTGGTTGCAAGTTGTCTCCAGGTTAAGTATACGTGGCTCTTCCCACCCCATTAGGAATTACGAATATCGTAGCCTTATAGTGAATACCACGTAAGTGCCTTTTCTGAGAAATAGCATTTCAACAACACCAAACAGACAAGCTAATTTCTATCCAGGTAAAATATTGTGTTGAATTTTTACTCAGAATAAAATTAATTGACATAAATCGAGGTTTTGTTGAAGGAAATCAAATCGGAATGTATTTATTTATGTAGATATCCAACAGCATTTACAATAGTTGTTTACTTATGTAAATAATGTACAAAATTTCTTCAAAAAGAGATTTATATACATCTTTAAAAAATGTATAAAAGAAAATGGCCCCGATTCCTGCAGACATCTTTTAATTTTACTTTAAGTTATACCTGTCATTTTCTTATCCGCCGAAAAGGAAAGGGACGGATGATTGACAGCTCTTAATTTTAGGAAGAATGAGTAAATAAATGAATAACCCGGGCGAATTTTTAGACGGTTGTTTTAGATTTGTGCTTAAAATTGACGTGTGTTCCATAAATTTTATGCTTGTCGATTACCCGTCCCTTTCCTTTTCGGCGGATAAGAAAATGACAGATATAACCTAAAATAAAATTAGATGGTGTTTACAGGAATTAGCACCAATATATTTTTAAAATTTTTCAAAATAAGACGACGATATATAACTATGTCCTATGTATTTGTTGTTGTAGTTGGTAGATTCTAGAATTCTAGACATAGTAGGTACACTACACCCGCATTTCCGCGCCTTCGCCGCAGCCCCCGACGACGCGGGCGGGGCAGACACTTGACAGGCCATTATGCCGCCGGCGTTATCTACATCATCTACCCGCCACTCCAGTAGGCACTACACACTCGAGTGACGGGAAACAAACAAACCAAGCCTCAAGCTAGTCTTATTTAGCTAGAGGTGCACGGATTACGCGGAAAATAACGCAGGCCTCGACCTATACACGTAGCGAATGTCTGTATTAATTGAGCTCTAGCATGGTGCGAATGACAGCTGTCAGCGTACAATAGTAAGTACATTTTCTTGATATGTCTCTTTCGCACCACGTACTATATGCCAGAGAGTTACCCATATATTGGTTCAAGCCCGCGATATGTGCGTCTCTCGCAATGTGTAGAAGGACTAAATGAAAACGGAATAAAAATAAACCTGCTTTACAAGTCAGTCGATTACATAAAATCACGAAATTTCTTAAGGGGCAATGTAAACGTTTTTACAATAAGATTCCCATTGATTTTCAGAATTTTCCTTTCAAATCTGTTACCTAAGACAGTAGTTAAACAGAAACTTTGGAAAAAAGGTTAGTGATTATTTAGAAGATATGAATGCATGGGATTAACTGTCTGCAGCTAAATTACTCAATTCTATAACAATATTTTATGTTTTTATTTTTTTAAAGAACGTCTAGAGCCCTGTGCCGTGGTTTTTCTTGCAGCTTCTTTTCCCCGGCTATACAGGTTGTGAGTAGCTGCAGTAGTTTTAGGCGGATGAGACGTTCGTTACGTAAAAATTGACGATTCAAAGTGTAAAGATGTTACCTACTAAATAAAGATATTTTTTTAATTGAACGAGGCGCTTTCGAAGGATTTTTATAAAATTGGAGAAATTAAACCCAACCAGCTGGCAGGAAGAGAAAAAATATATTGACAATAAAAAAACAAAGTGCAAAAGTGTAAAAAAAAACAATTGCAAAAAGTAGGTACCTACCCCGCGTAGCACCTGCAGATGTGCAGTGCTGAACCACTCGTTCCTCATGATCACTCCAAGGGCTTTATTTTGAATCGCTAGCCTTCAAGTCACAAAATATACCTATTTCACGTAGCACATCACCGCTTGTCAGTTGCAAGATGAGACAGGTATATATTTATGCGTGCGAATTCAAAAGCGAGCGACTCAAAAATAAGGCCCCGGTAGTTGACTATATAACGAGCGATATATTAACGAGCGTCATACGGGATATTAAATTAAAAAAGAATGTAACCTTTGTCCAACTGTGGGAATGTTGGGGCTCGTAAGATGGATCTGTAACAATTTCAATTATTACTTAAGCTTTAATTGTGCAAAGCTTTCAGATAGATGGACGGTACGTACGAGTAGTTGCTCCTATTTCACTCTACGTATATTATATACTTACCTTTTATGTACAAATACTTTTATTCTACTTTCAAATTGCGGAGTGAGGAAGTAATGAATAAATACGTATTGATTAACTTCACCAACCTTTGAGATAAGATGTACCAACATTACCAATTAAACTGCTTTGGGCGAGATGTTAGGCTATAAATTAGTACTAAACGATCCAAGTTATCAGACTCGATACCGCCCGCCCGCAGTCATCTGTAAAACATGACTTAACAACCGACCAGTTTCAAAAGAATATGTACGTGCTTTACTAAGCTTTTCGATCCTCTCAAAATGAATGTTTCTGAAGTACTAATATTATTAGGCAACGTTATTTTCTATTTATTTAGGTACTTAATTATTTAATCAAGAGCTTACTGACTAGTAGCTACAGGTAGGTACTATAAGTATATTCCTAACAATCGCATCAGAACATAATATTTACGTAAGCGGACGCATGACGTCGACCGTATGACGTGCTCTAGGTATACCGCAAATCTTACGCATGCTCTTAACCTACTAAAAGCTTAATGTCTCAATTGAAACGCTCTTTGATTTGCTTATATTCGTACCCGAACCTAATTAAGTGGATTGTATCGAAAGCTTCGGTGCCACAGTTGGTAAATAACTCTATTGGAACATTAGTATGTGACGACAGACGTCACACTTAACAGAACAAGGTAATTGGCGTTCAGTTTTGGACACAATTGGGTTAGACCATAATTGGATTACAGGAAACCTTTCGCGCCGAGCTCGCCCACAACTACACAAGTTTAAGACCCAAGTTTGGACACATTTGCATAATTTGTGTTACTGCTATGTCTGGAAATGGATACCACTGTTGTAACTTTGTGTCATATCATGATTTCAAAGACTCGTACGACCCTAACACATGTAGCATGGAAATAATTAACGACATATAAAAAATATTACAATAAATAAAAAAATAAAAAATAAATAAAAATATATAAAAAAATAAAAATAAAAAAATAAAATAAATAAATAAATTAATAAAAAAAATATTATTTTTATTTATAAATTGATAAATTATTATTATATATTATTATAATATTAGTAGTCGTTACATGAGCCATGTCAGGGGCCTTTGGCGGCTCAATAGTAACCCTGACACCTGACACACACGATAGAAAAAAAGAAGAAGAAGATTAGTAGGAACTCAATATTACATTTACCTACGTTTGGAGTTCCGCCACCACACTGTAGACCTCTGTCTTATATATGATGAAGGGGCTGTTTTAATAATTTATAAGAGCTAATAAGCTAGGTATCTACAGACTTTTCGCTTTAAAAATTCTCGTGAATTCTCGTGTATTGAAATCACACTGCTAATAGTAGCGTACGAAAGAGATATGTCAGGATTATTCACTTTATTGCTACATGAATATGCATACCGTAAACGTGTTTCACTATTTTATATTTATAATAGCTACTTATAAGTTTATGTAAGGTATTTCCGGCGAAGGGCCGAAGTAAAGCCCACCGGTAACAAGCTGTAATCTGCTTATCCTAATCAGCATTTGCCGGCATTATAGGGTAGACAGAAATCGATATATAACTAGGACATGAAGCAATTGATTGGAATGAAAAGGTATTCTACAAGGAAAACCGCTTCGTTGTCTACTTCAGCTCGCGAAAGTGACTCCGCGAAAATGTTTTTTTTTTCTCTTGGAAACGTACCAAAGCAAAACATCTTTATTGAGGAATAGGCGCGTGTTCTCTTTTTTGCATCCCCGATGTGATTGATGTCTTGGAGGATAGAGGTAGAACATTATAACCTTTACGTATGCGTAACGGGTACACAGTTTTATACAGGGTGTTAGTGACATCGTAACGAATACTGAGGGGGGTGATTGAGACCATGATTCAGAGTTAATATCAAGTGCAATTTTCCGTCGTAAAATTCATGTTCCTTTATGTGTTTTTAAAATTATTTTCAATTCTATACCTTTGCGATGGAGAATTCTACTTGACATTAACTGAGAATAATGAGCTAAATCATCACCAGTGTTAGTTACATATACAGGTAGCCTTACAAGTACGTATGGGTGTTATCAACTTAGAATCATTATCAGTTTTCATTACGATGTCACTAACACCCTGTATATTTTCAAGTTTATACAATTCTAGAAAAAATAATTATTTCTTATATGTTATTTATTAGTTATTACTGATTGCAAATATAATACAAATAAAATTCTAGTGTTATTTGGAGTTGATAAGGGGGGATAAAAAGGCCACACCGAAGCAATTCATCTAAGAAAGCAATATTGCTATTTGGCATTTGTTTGAATTGCGCACTTACTTTTATATTCGCAAATGTCAAATTGGAAAATTGCCTTTTTAGATGAATTGGACTTTTTAACCCCCAAGGATTACACTGTGTTTCCTATTTTGCCTGGGAGAGACTGCTGCTTAACAATATACCTATTTATAAAGCTGCGTTTTATGCCTTTGTCTTATGTCTGTTTGTCCTGTTTCTCATAATAAAAAGGTCATGTTTTTCATAATATCCATCATACAAATTCGTAGATAGCAAAAGTGCTCCGGCCTCAGGCCTGTTGTCTTTTTGTACGGAGTGTGAGCCCCACCGCTCCCCATTGATCCGGCCAAGTAGTTTACCATCTGAGGCAAACCTTATACAAAGTAACGTTAAAAAAAGTTACAATAACACGAATAAATTTCTATTATGACTACCAGCTCGTAAGAACTCTTCGCTTCCTCTTTTTTGATACGAAAGGGCGAGGTTTGGATTCCTCTACTCGCGAGTCTGTTTCCTTCCTGCAAACCTGTGTTATCCCTTTTCGGAGAATTGTCACAGGTTTGAATTCCGGTTCGGGCTTTTATACACTGAATTCGACTTTATGAGTTTTAATTGTTTAGAACAACAATAAAATAAATAATTTATATTTGAATAGATAATTGATAAGTATCATGTTTTCCACGATTTATACCCGGTTATCTAATGGCAATAGACGCGTCCCCACTTGTAAGTGGGATTTAAACACAGCTGTCGAGACTTGGGTGTAATATATTGTACACCTCTGCCTACCCCTTCTGGGATACAATTGCTATGTTTGAATCTATTTCCCGAAAAATACTACTTGGGCCTCTTCAACGCAGAGTGAATAAGCACTTTCTAGGTAAGCATGACCCATCTTCGACCACACCGTCACTTACCATCAGGTGAGATTGTGGAAAAAATGATAGAGTTCACATCCATCGCAAGATGAACTGAGCACCTACGCTTCACCTGAGCTATCTGATCTGCTAGATTAACGTGATAACTGTATCGCCGTGTATAATGGTCGAGGCAATGTGTTAGTGAAAAGTGCATTTAAGATAATAACTCACTGCTTCATATTGGCTTTCCTACCTACCGTAAAAAAAATAAGTACAAAATATAGTGTTCTGCATTACGATTTTGCCTATATAGTTTCTAAAATTGAGATGGATTTAGCTATAGTGAATTGGTAACAAGAGTTCAATTTGATCAGAGTCGATTTATAGACCATCAAATTTTTATTCCAATCGTTCGATCTCGGCTTTTAATTCGTGGTAGGTGTATTTATACCACCATAAATTATTGGAAGTGAAATTAAAACAGAAAAGCACAGCTACAAAAACAAGGAGGATTATTTTTGTTTAGGTGTCTATGTTTTCTTCTAAATATATTAAACAGCGCAAGTCACCAGCACATTTAGCCGTTTTTGGGCACCTTGTCCGCACTTTAGCTGAATAACCCCTTAGCATAATAATTAACGCTTATTATGTTTAACTGACGCTTAGTGTTCGCTAATTATTGATTTGTGACTACGTGACCGAACCATCCTTGGTCACCACGTGAACAACGTGACCCTTTAGACTTATTTGACCTGACGTGATTGATGGCGGTCACTACTTGGTCGGAAAAATCTTTAGGCAGCTTCTACGAGATACCCAAGTCGAAAAGCAGCATAATAAAACATCAGTCTGGACATAAATCAAATGTACGCATTCATTTTTAAAGTAGCGTGATATATTATGTACTGTTTTTTGGTGAGTGAATAAATTTAGACGGCATATTACTACTTGGCCGGACAAATGGGGAACGTAAAGGACTCACACGTGGTTAACATTTTCGGAAAATGAGTCTTAATTCGGTGAGTGTCCTGTCCTGAGAGGCATTCTCTGCTAATTGATTTTGTCGAAGATTTTATGGACTAAAATATATCAATTTATTATTTTCAAGTTAGTTCTTACTAATTTCAAGGAGTTCGTTCTGTGATAAGCGAGTCTGACATGCCAAAGCTTCACAACGTACCTATCAACTTGGGTTAAATAAACAACAGATAGCGAAACAAAAGTACAGCGAATGTCACAACAAGTAATTAAAATGTGTACATACGCGTATTGTTGTAGGAGTGTGCGGTGTGGTTGAAATGGTGGTGCGTGTCGGCGTCGGCCCGCAGCGCGCTGAGCTGGCCGTCGCCGGTGCCGTTGAGCGGCGGCAGCTTCGGCGACTGCCACACGCACACGTAGTACACGGAGAGCAGGATGGCGGCCAGCGACACCGACAGCAGGTACGCCACCACCGTCAGCACGCGCACCACCTTGCTCACCGCCTTCTGCTCGTACATCTCGTGCAGCGGCGCCCCGGCCGCCGGCTCCTCGGACGCGCTATCCTCCTCCGTCTGCCCGCACACCGACATCCCTACATTGTCCTCTGACCCTCGTTACTGTGGAGCCCCCGCGAGCGGCAGGCGACGAGTGGCTCGGCTCCCCGGAGTCCAGTGCGGACTGAGCCGCGCGATGTTCCCGCGCTAAACCGATCAACTACAAGTACACACACGCGTCACGGATTTACGAACGTTACCACATTACGTCGCGTATTCAATTTTATGCCTCGCCGAAGATGCCCGCGGTGCTTTGCGGTTCATTCATATGGCGGAAGCACTAAAATAGATCTAGAGATATGCTAAAACTTCATATTTCCGAGAGTGTCAGTCGAGGTGATGAAATTTATTTATCGCTACTGATTGATTTATATTATAGAGATTCGTCATTCGGAATTCGGATGTGCAAAGTTTTGTTTTGAAGTGTAAATTAACCTACATAGTATCATGGTAACAACACATCTTAACTTCGTTACATATCGTTTACTTAGAGAGTAAATGTCTTCAATAAATTTTTATCGCTCCCAGGCGTTATTGAATCAATCGACTGTCTCAAGAGACACGTAGTGTATAGGTAAATGTAGTACCTATTAATAAATAACTCACTACCCCTAAATAGATAATCGGATCAGTTCGCGAAAAACTAGATTCAGTAGGTTTTAGCTTAGCGTAGCATGGCGTAGGTGTAACTAATATAGGCAGTAGCATGCAGTAATATGACTTCTCTTTCAAGCCGCCTCAAATGTTATGAAAGTCACTCTGGTTTTATAAAAAAAATGTTCCTGTAGGTAACTTATGCTATTATTTATCTGCCCTTGTCCCTGGTGTCTTCTGAAAGGTATTGAAGGACTAAATGGTTTTTAAGTGGATTGCATTAATGCTCCTGGGAAAGGAATTGCTTCTAAATAGGTTAATGTAATTATTTTGGACTAAGTAGATTGAGTATACGCTGGGGGAATAAGGTAAGCTATGTATAAATGCAGTTCTGTAACTTTATATACATCCCTACTAATAAATATACCCAAGAGAAACAAGAATATTCCCAGATTATATCCTGACTACTTATAACGGTTTGCAGTTTCCCAAAGCTAACGGAATAAGTATAGAAATGCTGCTGAGAAAACAAAATGCCGTCCCCATTAATATTATTAATGCGAAAGTGTTTGTTGGCTGTAACGTCAAACAGGTTCACATGATAGTTCATAATACGTTCAATAAATTGTTTGTCTACATCCCGAAGTCAGGTCGCCCACTCACGGGGGGTTTGTCCATTAGGGATAATTGGATCGCTGCAATATCATACTGGCAGTGACACAGGACTTGTCCGTTGGCTACTATCAATCATGTGGACAAACTGTGACGAGGGACTTTATTAAACCTACACCATATCGCTACTTCTTTTGGGATGATTGGTACGGCAAACAAGTTTCGATCGTTATGGGGTGCGAGAGTTCTTCAGAACGCCCGATTTAAATAATTCCGTCGCAGATTAGAATCTCAGACGGTTTATGAATTCATATAAAAAAATCACGTGCTTTGAAAACAGCATGAGAGTGCTTGCGTGTGGCCGATATTTCAAATTCAAATAAGTATTTTCAATAGCATATGATTAAGTTCCCTGGTAGTTTATCCCGTAGTGAAGCGAATTGACGCGGTGTGTTCTATTATTTAGTATACCTACTTATGGCATCTGGTTGTTCATAGGCCTCCATTGTCAATGTATACTTTCCTAGTTAATTAACTAGTTGTCTTATAGTAAAAACTATGTAAATACATAGTCTAGAAACGTTATTAATTCCGGTCTATTTAAGAATGGAATCGAAAACAATCCTCCTTAATTAAATAATATCCCTTGTAGGAGAACAATAAAGTTCCGTAATTGGTGGACTGAGCCATTTGCTCCCTAGAGCGAACTAATCGAGAAGTTTTCCCGACATTGGAATGTATAAAGTTGTAGTACTCGTAATAATATCAGACATAAACAGTCGGATCAGCCCTACTGGTAAACAACGCGCCACCCACTGCGGAAATTGAATGTAAAAATACCATACAAATTGACTTCGCTTGTATATTTCATATCACGATTTCGTGGCTAATATTACTCCTACACTGGAGAGAGCCAAACGTTGAAGTCCATTCCAACATTTCCAACTCATCTCCTATAAAATTTGTCTAAGTAAGTGATAATACTTATTTAGACAAATCTATTTATGATTAATCTAATAGTTATAAAACTATTAGACGGAACACGATCCCTTAGTCGTATTTCTCGAACTAGGCATGGACCAACATTTTATATTATTGGTTACTTACTAATAACTAACGAATAACTAACACACACATAACTAGGGTCATCTAAAAACATAGTTTTGTTACTCGTGTAGATTTGTTACAATAAATGTTTCGTTCAGTCACAGTACTGACGAAAAACGAGAGAACACGATCTGTGGAGCAAACTTGCAAACGAGTATCAATCTAATTTGTAGCGACCCTCTACTTATGCCCCTACGTGATGTACTTAGATAAACTTTTCGGTGATGGGTATGTTAAGAAGCCCTAGCTGTTTACCCGACTGCGCAACATCAGATTTCAACTAGATTATTTGCTAGTTTTCCAGTCAATTATAAATTAAAAATGCCAGAGACTTATTTTTCGTTAACGATTCCGGCAGACAGAACTTAATTATACTTTAGTTTAACAACTCTAAAAATAGTCCCGTAAGAACTAAAATTAAGTTCGGTTCACGAGTATCGTCTCAGTTATAAAAAAAACTTTCATGTAAAAAGATTTTTATTAAGTATATTATACTAAAACAACATATCACCCTGCGATATAATTTTCTTACATTCTAATAGCTGATCACAGCTTGCTCTTCTTGATATTCTTCAGCTGCTGCCGCAGCACGCGGCGCAGGATCTTGCCAGAGGGGTTCTTGGGAATCTGCTTCACGAATATCACGCCGCCGTACAGGCGCTTCTCGGGAGACAGCTGCAATATAATACTAAATCATAAGTAATTAGGTAAAGCTATTAGGCTACATTAGAATTAACATACCTACTGACATTTTTTTTCCACGTGAAGTATTGTAGATTTGCCGCAAATGTAGCCCAACACATGAGTGGTGAATTAGTAGAGACACCCAGACAATACCAAAAAGAGCTATTCTTAAATGGGTCTCAATCCCGACTGATTTAGTAGTCATTATACCACAAAGATCCTTGCTTTCCATCATGTGCCACATCGTTACAGTATCAGGTGTTGCACGCAAGTTTCAACAACAAAGACTTACCCGTTGGTTGGTAAATTCAATGATCTCATGCTCGGTGGCTTGAGCACCTGGCTTGAGCGTGACGAACGCTGTGGGCAGCTCCCCGGCGGCCACGTCAGGCGCACCCACCACGCCGCAATCAGCCACCGCCTCGTGCTGGAGCACTACATTCTCCACTATCGCTGGAGGCACCTGGGATCATTCATTACACCATATCTTATAGATAGTACCATATCGTAGCGTTACAGTGAAAACCACGTGAGCGTCTTTTTGTTAAATCACATTCGGATGCAACTTTAGAAAAAAACGTGGTTTAATTTTCACCCGGATTGAAATTAATGGAACTAAAGCGAGTCTTTGTTAAAGAAAATCACATCAAAACGTGATTTTTCACCATCATAATGGTACACTTTATCCAACATCGGATTCCAGTATACTTGTAGTAGTAGGTACGTAAATATTTAAATAACTTGTGACTGCAGTTTTGATGTAGAGCTAAGTTAACGGTCTTTCAGTTTTACAAAATACATCAACGAGCGCTCTTCTTAGTTACTTAATATTAATTCACGTAACTTATAGAAAAATAAATATCTTACTTGACTTCCTTTATATTTGATAAGTTCCTTCAGGCGATCGACAATGAAGAAGCATCCATCCTGATCATAATAACCAACGTCTCCCGTCTTAAGGTACCCTTCGCGGTCAAACATGGCCTGCGTAGCCGCCTTGTTACCCGCATAGCCTTTCATTATAATCGGGCCCTTGATGCAGATCTCTCCCTTCTGATTCGGACCCAGCTTCTGACCGGTTTCTGTGTCCACCACCTGTGGAGTAATGAAGTAAGAATATTTGCCTTCCCCGAATCTTACTGATCTGGACTGATAGTTAATATATATATTCAAATTCTGCATCTCGCCGACCTGACCGACTATTATAAATACCTACTTATTAGTAGATTTCTCCGTCAGCATGCGGTTCATCATATTTATCAAGCAATTTAGCAAGTCCACCACACTTACTTACGCGTGTGTGAGTTAATCGAGGTATTTGTAGACTTTTTTTTTTCAAAATTAATGTACGGATTTGTAAAATTTCAGAATTAAATGATAATGGTTAAGTATTATTTGACTCGCTTAGCTTACCTTAACTTTTACACCAGGTAATGGATATCCGCCGCTTCCCGGCTTAGGCTTGACCCTCTCGTCGTCTGTGTCTGAGGTGGCCGACAGTGAGGTCTCCGTCATGCCGTATGCTTGGTATATGCCTTTGCAATTAGGAAGGCTGAAACAAACCAAATACACGGTCTACACGTAACTAACTATACGACAAATCAAGGTACAAGTTTGACGTTATTGGCCAACAACAATTTGTTCCACGCATCGTGCCGAGAAAAAAAACTGTAGAAAGAAACTGCAGATTGATAGCTAAGGTAGGATTTTTGGTGTTTGTTCAGTTCGGTCGATTCTTCTGTTACATAGGTACTTTAGCTAGGTGCTGGTAGATCCTGTGTTTTTGGAGTTTCATAAACAAAACACTTTTTTCATTGCCTACCGTCGCATAGCCTCGTCTATAACCTCGGACGACAGCGGGGCCGCTCCGCACCAAATGCTGGTAACTGAAGACAGATCGAACTTCTCTAGTATAGGAGCCTTCGCTAGAAAGACCACGATTGGCGGCACTGCTAAAAGTTTGTTAGTCTGCAACAAATGGAATTACGAGTATATCGATATAGCACTAAGAACGGTGTGATTTTCGTCGTCGTCAAGCGTATGGATTTGTGGTTTAACTTTTGAATTTAAACCACCTGTGAACTAATATTAGGCAGCCAAATTACTGAAATTGTATTAAGACATTTTTTAAGAACGTCTAGGGCCTCTACTGATGCAAAAGTGTACACTGAGTAAATAAATCGAAAGCGATAAATTCTGATTCAGACGGGATTCGAATCCACAGCTCTTGTCAAGCCGCGACGAGTGTATTAACTGATACTCGAAGTATTACTGCTTATACTATGCCGTTACACTACCGAGTCCTCATCCTGAACATATTCATTCTTCCAACCGTAACCTCATTAGAGCTAGTTCTCAATAAGATCGCAACCAGATACCTACCCTGTACTCTTGGATTGCTTGAAGGTATTTGACGGGATTGAATCCAGCGAAGTAAACGAGGTAATTTCCAACTGCCAAGTAGTATATGGTGGACATCAATCCGTACGCATGGTACCAAGGAACTAAGGTCTGTATTCTACTAACACTATCTTCATTTGTACCAGGAGATTTTTCTCTGTAAACCAGATGGCATTAATATACATGGTGTTAGTAAGTAACGAATACTGAGGGGGATAATTCAGACCATACTTCTGAGTTTAATATCAAGAAAAATTCTCCGTCGCAAAATTCATGTACTTTTTGTGTTTTTTTTTAATTTATTTTCAATTCTATACTTTTGCGATGGAAAATTCCACTTGATATTAAATTAGAATAATGAGCTGAATCATCCCCCGCAGTATTTTTACGATGTCTCTTACACCCTGTACAAGTACATACAAGTAGAGATATAAATGTGTCATACAATGGTTTAAAAATATAGGTGCTTTACTTTTTCTCGCTACTATTATTCTAAATCGTCTAGTCGACATAATTAAAAATACTTACTCAATACTGGCAAGTCCGTACAAAGCGTTGATATGGGTGATCATGACTCCTTTGGGCAGCCCAGTGGTTCCCGAGGAGTACAGAATGAACACATTATCAGTCCATCCTTGCACCTCATCGGCTTCAAATTCATCCACACTGGCCTGGACTAGTATACTGCTGAAAGGAACGATTCCCTTCTCCAAAGGCGTCCCATTGAATTGTATTATTTTCTTGATAAATGATAAAGATTTCCACGCCTTATAGTTCAGTTTAAGAGCCGCTTCAGAGCAGAACAATAATTTTGGGCGAGATATATTTAATATGTGTATCATTTCATCTGAAAAGATAAAGATGGACAGTTGTTGAAACACGCTGACGTGATATTGATTGTTTGAAACTTGTTGACAGCGTGTGTTAACTTTATTGTAAGCAGTAGGTGAATTTCAGTGTTGATTGATTCGCTGTTACCTATTTCAAGTATGAAATCATATTATCATTTTATCTTACATTAATGATGAATTGAATTTATATAGTAAACTAGATAGTTTTTTCTGAAAACTCCAGAATGTTGCAATATCTCAAACAGTTAGTCCTCGTCGTCTGTGAATGTTCGCGGGTGATCAAAGGAAGGACATTGAACAGTCGCATATGATCACCTGAACTTCACAGGAATCACCATGTAGATAGTCAGTTGTTCAAGAGTTAGGTACCTTTGGTGTACTGCAAGTTGGCAGTGGTGAAGGTGGCGCCACAGCAGACGACTGCGATGGCAGTAGCGATGTATTCATCTCTGTTCTCGCTACAGAACGCCACCACGTCACCGCGCTTCACGCCCGCTCGCCGCAGCCCCGTCGCCACGTTCACGGAATCCTGTAGGATCTGCCTGTACGTGGTCTGATGACCTGTCTCGCCGTTGACCTGTAATATTACAATATAACGTACCTAACCTACCTTATATTCTTCTCCTTATCGTGTGGGTTGTGAGGTTAAATACCAGCCTCATCAACCTTGGTGTCAGGGTTATGATTAAGCCGCCAAAGGCCCCTGAAATAGCTCACGTAACGATTACTCACTGACATCAGTAAATAGTAAACGGGACCAACGGCTTAACGTGCCTTCCGAAGCACGGATCATCTTACTTTCGGACAATCAGGTGATCAGCCTATAATGTCCTAACCAAACTAGGAATCACAAAGTGATTATTGTGATATGTGTCCCACCGGGATTCGAACCCGGGGCTTCCGGATCGTGAGTCCAACGCTCAATAGCTGTTACATTAAAGAGACTACAGACATCCCACAGGTCACAGGCAGCACAGGTCTCTAGCGGTGTTACCTATCTATACTCTACGTATCGTAACACAATACTGTGACTTGGTACATATTAAACTGAAAATCCATCTTCGCCCCCAAAGCACTTTAGTATCTTGAGACAAATACGTAACTCATTTCCACAAGTACCTGACCTCGTCTATACCTACCTATTATCATTTATCAAATTATTATCATGACTCAGCTCTATCGTGTTAATTTACTACATACATTTTGCATTTTTTTTGGATTAAAAGCTTATTGTTAAAGTGAGCAAAACCTACATAACCTAGGTATGCAATACTGGTTCATGTAACTGTGCGCACTTACGGGGCTGAAGGGCTGCAAGTACTAGACGAATTTGTCAACGTAAATAGCCCTTGTTTCCTAGGATCCTATGTTCCAAGTTGGAACTTTCAACTCACCAAAGCAACTTTGCCTTCGCGTTCGCATTGTTCCCTTAACTTGTCGATGATATGCTGGCCAAAATTCAAATGTCCCGGGATACGCAATGCGGGGCCGCCGTGTACAACATTGTCAATTATTTTCTTGTTCATCTTGCTTCAGCCTGTGAAGCAATTGGGTTTATCTTGCAAAAGTACTTATCGTTTGTCACTAATGCCTTGATTAAATATACGGTAGGTATGAGTGATAAAAATATTGGCATTCATTTAATTATACCTAAGTACGTAGTACACAATATACCCCCTACGGTTGATTAAAGGGAAACTTATGTCCAACAGTGGGACGTACCTATTAGGCTGTTCATGTAGTTAGTAAAATAATTTTGGACTGAGAAAATATTCGGCCGAATATAGTATTATTGAGGTCATTTGAGGTGTTTGTACTTTTAGGTATAAGTTATACAAGTTTCACCTCCAAAATTTCGGTGACTGAGGATTCAATGTTGAGGTCGTCATCAAAAAATTGCTCCATTGCCTATACTATAAACAGATTTTTAATTTTCTGCAGACATGACTGTATTAAGTTGTACGACTGAGATCGCATTCCCTGACGGAACTTTTTGTTATGTTCCGCAGAATTCCAAGAAATCCGCAGATACCTTTATAGGTACCTGCAAAATCGCGGTGCCACATCTGTTTGCTTTACTGCCCGAATGATAATAATAACAAAATTTTATTTATTTCAAATTACTGCCGCAAACTACGCCGCAAAATGAATAACAATATCTTGTTTGTTTCCGTGGTTGAGCGCAGTTAAAATATTTCTCATCGATTACTATCATAGATCAACACGGGCCTCCGCTTGATTACTATACTTAAAGTATTTTATTGTGTCTACATACGTCGGCACTCTCTCGTTCTCCCACAAACACACTTCCAAAGAAACAACTACCTAAAACAATTTCACTGTAACTTTTTTCATATACACTATAAACAACAATTACACTGCTTTAGTCTGTGACTATAAAAGATTATTCTGTTTAAGTAAGTATGACGAGTTGTTTTGTTTCCATTTCTTATCAACAAGGTACGTATAACTATAATTATCTCGCGTATACTAACCTAAAACATTATTCGTACACACGGATACGCCACAATAACTACAATATGACTTAATAAACACGGGGAACTGGTTTTCTATTGGTGTGAAATTTACATTGCATCGCTTGGAGACTGTCATTGAACCCATATAACTGATTAGATTACAATTTTCTATGCACTAAAAGATAGTACAAAACGATAAACAAATACTTTTTCATAGCAAGACGTAATTCGTTTATCAACGTATTAATTAAGTTACCTAATACAATACTATGTAAACACGTACCTACTTGATGACCTTCGCCTTGCGTCTATCAATCGTGTTTTACACTTATTCTAAGTAGTACGTTCGTATAAATAAATACCATTTACTTGATACTACCACATTTATATATTCTGTCTATATAAGTAAAGTTATTCCATTTGGAACTGGTTCTTCATGTACTACTCGTCAATCACCTTCACTTCAAGATCTTGTCCTATCGGCTCCTTCACAGATTTTTTTCCGACGTCGCTACATAATAATTGCTAGTTTAAAATTTGCAGGCGTTTGTATTTTGAGCTTGTTTTGAGCCTATGCCCACTAGTCTTCTTCTATCGTGTAGGTTATGAGGCGGATTAGGGTTATTATTGAGTCTGTCTTTATTCATGTAACGACTACGTACTTATATCAGTAAGTAGTAACCGAGACCAACGGCAACGGCTTAACTTAACGTGCTTTACGTAGCACGGATCATCTTACTTTTAAACAAACTGGTGATTAGCATGTAATGTCCTAACCAAACCAGGACCCACAAAGTGATTTTTATGATATGTATCGGGATTCGAACCCGGGACCAACGCTCAACAACTGCACCACGGAGACCGTTATACCCTCTAGTTAGAGAAGTCTTTGGGAGAGAAGTAGGTACATTTAGTTCAGCAAGCATTCGTTACTAACGACGCCAACACGGAAAAAGGATATTATATCAAACATTATTATTATACAGCATATAAAATACCTCACTCCCCTCGATCTTACTTAGTCTTCAATCGTATCACACAAATGCGTGTAGTGTCTGTATAAAACGCGGTGTTTTGTATGAATGACCGGGTTGTGCTAAAGGTCTAGACTAGACCAGCTGATGTTCTATTACTAACCGAGTCTAGTAGTCCTGAGAACACGAAAAAGAATGAGTTTAGTTAGTTTCAGCGATAATTCTACTTTTCGCATGTTTCTAAGTAAGGTCAGTGATGGCTGAATAGACTGGGATTCATTGCCTTTTCTTATGGAAAAAAAATAAAGTTTGGAAAAGAAAAAAAAATAGAAGGGAAAAAAATGAGCTAGCTGGTTTTTGGCGGGAAACGGGAACGGGACAGTTGCTTTCTTCATTGAATAATCTAAATAATTAATACGACGTGGTGTTTTGTGGTTAATGATCGTATTAAGTTAGTCAGAAGACATTCGCGAGTGTTATTATATCGGAGTATTCAATAAACAAAGTGTATCTGCCTATTTTCGCTTCGTGGCAAGAAGCCACTTCATAACTCGAAAGTTTATTGATGCGGACTTTTGAGTTAATTCGTTTGGGGTTTTGAGTAGGAGTCTACTCCGAGGGTGGGGGCTTAGGTTTCATCATAATCATTCATCACCTTTCAACATTTTATTAATCATCAAGAAAATAAAAATACGTAAGACATGGCTGTATGGGCATAGTTCCCTTTGCCTTACCCTCCGGGGAAAACCACAACAAACAGTGTTGCCAACTTAGTGGATTTTCCACTAGATCTGGTGGTTTAGACATGTGGTTCGGCGAAAAAATATTAGTTTTAGTGGCTAGTGGATTTTTTAGTGGATTAGAGTCCTTCCAGTTAGCGGTAAGTGACGAATTTAACCACTAACACAACCGAATATGGTTTATGAGTTACTTGAGCGAAAGAACCAATATAGTTTATTTATTAGTACATAATACATACAATAAGTTTCAGATTGAGTAAGATCAAGATGCCTAAGCCACAGTACACCCAAAAGTTTCGTGATTGTTGGTTACGTGACCCAGTTTTAAGGGATTGGTTGCAAATAGTCGAAAGCACTGGTGATCCAGTTGCTAAGTGCAAATTATATGGTATATTATTAAGGAATCATTATTAATAATAATTGAATAATTTACCCTGTCTCTAGCACGTCTTTACCTACGACGCGGCGCTAAAGAGGGGGAAAAACATCCCACGATCTGATTGCACTGATTCGGCTTTGGGTTGTCTAGTGATTCTATAGTCTCTGCTTACCCCGGTGGGAAGTAGGCGTGAGTTTATGTATGTATGTATGTATTTTATCTAGTGAAATTCTGGTGGTTCGAGAGACCGCTCAGTTTTAGTGGTTTCTGGTGGTTTGCACGGCCGCATTTGGTGGGCTGGTGAAAATAAAGTTGGCAACACTGACAACAAACAATAAGCTAGCTGGCGCGCTGCCGACGAAATATCTCTGTTGCGGTAATTTAATTTGTCTTATCTTAAAACCAATGACATATTTTTGTTTTTAGCTCAGCTTATCTATTTATCAGTAGTTCGACTATTTATTAGTTAAGAGTTACGTTTTCAATATCATTAATACCTGGTGAAGTGAGGTTAGGAACTCCCTCTGCCTATCTTATAGGAAAAGTAAAGGAAGTGTTAAATATTATCATATAATAATGTCAGTGACAATAAATAACAACGTGGTATTTGGGCCTGAAGAGGAACCGATTCCGGCTCACCTTTCTTTTGGGCAGTTCCTATTCGACCGGTTGAAGAAGGGCGGCGACCAAGTTGCTCTGGTAAGATAATAATAGACCCGTAACATGCAATATATTTGTGCTCAGATTGTGAAAGTAGGGTTTTTGCTATTTTAAAATAATTTTATTTAATCTTTATAAGAGCAAATGCCTAAATAATATTTTTATCAACATTTTAGATAAGCGCGGATACCGGGGAGTCTATGACGTGCAACCAAATCCTTCAAAGCAGTGTGAACTTAGCAGTGGCACTACAGAGGCTAGGTTTGAAGAAGAATGATGTGGTGGCCCTCAGTAGTGAGAACCGGTTTGAGTTCACCGTTACAGCTCTAGCCATTATGTACTCTGGAGGGGTGCTCTCTACACTCAATGTCACATACTCTCCAGGTAATTATATTTTGAACAGAAGTATACTAGTCCTTGGTAGTCAGATCATTTATCTATATAAATTCTTATTTGTACACATAACAAGGAAATCAAAACAATTGAAAATGTACCTATTACAAAGGGTGGTTGTATACATTACTTTCACTCAACCCTTCAATGTGACACATAAAAAAAATTCTTCAAGATTGTAATACCTTAGCTGAGAGGTTAAAATATTGTTTTATATATTTAATGCTTATTAATATTGATTATATCTACAAAATTTGTTTCTCATTGTTTCAGGAGAGATCAGCCATGTATTTAACATTACAAAACCTAAGTTCATATTTACGTCACCAATCACTGCTCAAAACATCCACGATTGCAGTAAAGATCTGCCTTATGTACAAAAAATCATAGTATTTGGAGAATTTGACATTATACCTGGACTTATGTACAATGACTTGGTGAAAGAAAATGTGAATGTCAATGATTTTGAGGTTGTTGATGTAAATGGGATGAATGATACGGTTGCCATCATGTGTTCTTCGGGCACCACAGGTCTGCCCAAGGGAGTTGAGCTAACTCATGTCAATTTCCTGACTTTATGTGCACATATGAAGTAAGTTTAATTATAAATACATTATTTTTCACAAAGACCAGGAAAATACCTGTTTTCCTGCTTTGTGGTATTTTATTATCTTCAAAGTTCTTCTTTATACAAGGTAAAAAATACAGAAATTGACAAATAAAAATACCTACATTGTTATATAATTTATATACCTTACTATTATTTATACTTTGGTTGTAAGGCCCAGTTGCCTTTCTGATCAAATCCAAATCTGTTTGATTGTTTAACTATTGCATCTGAAAATCTGGACCTTACAAGGTTAAGATAAGATAATATATTTAATGCATTCCTGATGTTTTTATAATTTGTAAAATGCTCTTCTATTATGCACAGTATTAACTTATAACTAGCTTATACTGTTGCATAAATCATTTTTAAATAATAATTTAATTGAAAAGCATCATCATCATGATTATTACTCTTGTAGATACTACCTTGAGACTTCGATGGCGAAACGGAAACACGAAGTTAAGACAGCTATGGCTTTGATCCCTTGGTTCCATGCATATGGGTTTATCACCTCATTTGCTCTGTTATCAAAACCCGTGAAAATTGTATTTCTTGTACGCTTTGAGGAGCAACAGTTTTTGGAGACAATACAAAAATATAAGGTACACCTTAACAGTTGCTATTTTTTGTTATTTTCTTCACTCTCAATGTTTTTGTAGGACAGGCATTTATTATTAATTCTATTTATATTTTCATTTGTATGCCTTCATAATAGGCGTCACTATTACATTCTCATTGTTAAAATAATTCACTTAACTACTCAAATTGGAACAATACAATATACATTGTTGCATTACATAGTGAGAGATGCTTATTTAGGTATGTGACATGTGGTGGCATTGCTGCTTCAAGTTATTGATAAATTCAAAAATGCTTTTGCAGGTAAACATGACAACTTTAGTGCCACCATTAGCTGTGTTCTTAGCTAAGCACCCTCTTGTGACCAAGTATGACTTGACATCGCTTAACGAGGTCTGGTGTGGAGCAGCCCCGCTCTCTATGGAAATACAACATGCAGTTGCTAAAAGGTAAACTTATTTATTTGCTGTTTGCTTGTAGTGAAATTTTAAGATTTAGTTATATTAAGTTGTTAAGGTTTCTTATTACTAATTTGTTTGCTTGTAAATTGCTTTTGGTTAAACCATAACAAGCTTGTTCATCAGTTTGCATCTTTATCAAATAAAAAGATATATATTCTAATTGGCGCATGTTAGTGTTATTTATGTAGTGTGATATAATACTAACCAGAACTATTTTGAAGGACTGGCATACAAAGTATCAGGCAGGGTTACGGTCTTACAGAAGTGACAATGGCTTGTTGCGTAGATCTAACTGATAAAGGAAAAGAGGGATCATGTGGGACGCCTGCGCCTGGCATGCAAATAAAGGTGTGTAAATAGTATTTATATAACAGTATTATAATTAGAAGGTTATGGCTTAAGGTTATCTTTAAATTGAAATATGAAGTTAGTTTAAAAACAAGAACATGAAGGTAAGGTAGGTTAGTGTTCTTAAAGAAGAACACTAAGATGATGGGCATTGTACTGGCGTGTGGCGCCCTTGTAAAACTTTATTTATTCACAATTAATAAGTTAGGTATGCTTAACAATGTATTACCTATTCATTACCATAAAATAAGTTGGTTGACCTTTGTGCCCAGTTAACAAAGAATGCTGAAATGTCTTGTATGATTTAAATTAAATTAGAGCTCTAAAATATTTAATTGTTTGATAGGTCATCGATATTGAAAGTGGGAAGAGATTAGGGCCCAGAAAAGAAGGCGAATTGTGGATCAAGTCGCCGCTTAGAATGAAGGGTTACCTCGGCGACAAAGCGTCGAGTGATGCCCTGATAGACGCAGAGGGGTACGTCAGAACAGGAGACATAGGATACTACGATGAGGAAGGCTTCTTCTATATTGTGGATCGGCTGAAAGAACTAATAAAGTACAAAGGTTTTCAGGTGAGGCAATAAATGCTATTTCATAAACGTATTATCACTAGAAAGGCAAAATTACGTAAGCACCTAAAGACCATTTCGAGAAAAAGCCGTTCAAAGTAACTTTTTGGTTGTTTTTATCGCAACTTTTTAATCAATCACTCGAAAGGATCTAGATCATAAAAATATTGTTTGGTTAAACACAAAGTTTTTATGCAGATTTGAAGCTGGCATATTCAGAACTAATTTTAATGTTCTATTGTTTCAAATTCGATTTCAGGGTACTGAAAAGAGATTTGTGTAACTTGTCTTTTCCTTTGTATGTTTTTTCCTAGAGTAACACTTACACTGGATATTTTTTTGTTTCACTAAAACAATTATTTTTATGATATAGTCTACGGATATAGTCCTTTAAACATTACACAACTAGGTGGTTCGATAGATGTGTTTATAACATGATTTTCTATTTTACGATATTTTGGCAGACGTATTTTTTTTTTTGCCTTTCCAGTGACGAAATATTATCATATTCCGTAGATTTTTGCACAAAAATACGGCACAATGAAATATTTTTTTGTTTAAGTGTTTGGGGATATCATAGCCCTCGTATCGTTTATGTAGATAGATAACACAAATTACAAAAAGCTAATTGATTTAACTGCAGGTGGCTCCAGCGGAATTGGAAGCGTTGTTACTGCAGCATAAGGGTGTAGCGGATTGTGGCGTGGTGGGGCTGCCGGACGAAACGGCGGGCGAGCTGCCACTGGCCTTCGTGGTGCCACAACCCGGCCACAAACCCAGCGAGGACGAACTCGTCAAGTACGTCGCTTCTAAGGTCAGTGACTCACCATACAACGATCAACATTTAATAATAATAATATGTATCTACCGGACGAGACGGCGGGTGAGCTGCCGCTGGCCTTCGTAGTACCGCTGCTCGGACATAAACCTGCTGAAGGCGATCTCGTCTAATGCGTCGCTGCAAGGTTAGGAGAACGATTTTTAAATTTAGGGACCACAAGATTAGATTACGCAAGATCGCAGCGGCCGTTCGGACTGCATCAGCTCGAGCTCTTTCATTTTTTAAATAACGTCAGCAAACCTAATTACACTTTGAGATTACGTTTTTTTACGGCATCGTACATACGTGCGCGTTGCGTGGTGAAGTATACTCCATACCCCCTCCGCTTGACTGAGGGGAGGCCTGTGCCCAGCAGTGGGACGTATACTATACTGTTAATTTTTTTTGCATCGATGGTGTTGGAATCCCAGGTACCCGATACCCTACGTGTAGACCGGGTAATTGGATAATTGATTTTATCTTTTTTGTGAATGCGTAGTACATTTATTATCTACATATAATTTTCTTTATCTGCCACTTACAAACTCCTATGACATGAAGATTAAGGATTGATACGTTTCGTACAATCTTTAGTCAATTGCTATCTGAAATTGTTTGAACTTTGATATCGACTTTTTGTTTCGTTATGGGACACTCATCCAAGATATGTAATGTACCTATAATAATTCAATTGCATTTTTACCGTGTTTCAGGTATCACCTGCGAAACATTTGCGTGGAGGAGTAATCTTCATAAATGAAATACCCAAGAATGCTTCTGGAAAAATCCTAAGACGAGAATTAAGAGCGATGTTGAAACAAAAACAAAAAAGCAAGCTTTAACTTTGCCAAAAATAGATATTATTATAATAATGTATGTGGGTATGAGGCCAATAAAATATTATTTGTTGCACTTGGTGTGTTATTTGAGATATTTTTACATCCCTCTGCTGGGCACAAGGCTCCCAACTACTCCCTTCAATGAATCAGTTGTAGTGTACGCTCCACAACTGATTGCCCCACAAGGATTTCAATGTGGAATGTGATCAAAAATAGCTGAAATCGATCGTAAAAATGTATTTTATATTAACATATTTACACCAAATTGTTTAGCAACCACGTGATTGTATCTACTTAGCGAGTTTGTCCTTCAATTCTTGAGGGATCTGACTAAGCGCGAAGGAGTGAAGTTCCTCGTTGACGGCGGCAAGGACTCCGGTCTTGTTGGGCCGCGACTCGGCGGCGCCGTACTTGTACATGTTGCCGAGAATATCCGTCAGCTTGCCGCCCGCCGCCGCCAGCACCGCCTCGGGCGCGCATGTGTCCCACTTTTTGCAGCCGGGGCTTGCGAACACGTACACAGATGCCACGCCTTCCAATAATTGCAGCACCTGAAGATTTAAGAATTTACGTCACGACGATCAAAGATCTATACTGGGTGTTAGTGACATCGTAACGAATATTGAGGGTTGTATGTAGGGTTGATTCAGACCATGATTCTGAGTTAAAATCAAGTGGAATTTTATGTCGCAAAATTCATGATTTTTTTGTTTTTTTAAATTATTTTTAATTCTATACTTTTGCGATGGAAAATTCCACTTGATATTAACTCAGAATAACCAAATGAATCATCCCTCTCAGTATTCGTTACGATGACACTTACACCCCGTACAAGTATATGGTAGCCATATAAGTAGGTATGGGTGTTAGTGACACCGTAACGAATACTGAGGGGGATGGTTCAGACCATGATTCTGAGTTGATATCAAGTGGAATTTCGTGTCAAAAAATTCATGAAAATTTTTCTTTTCTTTTTAATTATTTTCCAATCCATACTTTTGCGACGGAAATTTCTACTTGATATCAACTCAGAATCATGGCCTGAACCACCCCTCAAAGTTTTCGTTACGATGTCACTAACACCCTGTATATGGGGTCCGATCATTACCTTTTCTCATCATAGACCGACGATTTCAGTTTTGCGACGTCGCCGTCCTGTCTTTAAAATTGGCTAACTAACTAAAGCAATAGCGTACGGTATAGGTCTCAATATTTAAAACGGGACATCGTGTGCACATCCACTAGCATAATTATGTCTAATATACACAAATCTAGTGTGCGAGGAGCTTCCAACACCGGGATAGGTACAGCATCATATATTTTCATTAGTCTCCAGTACATAATAGTATCTATAGATATTCACTAAGAGCAGTGCCAGATTGCTAAATAATTGTTTGGAAATCTACAGGAAACCGGCGTAACAGTGAACAATGCAAAGCGACGTGGCTAAACATGCCAAAGATCAAGAATTGACATCATTACTATTATTCTCCAACATTGTTTGAGTTATCTGCTTTATAAATGTTAAACATGGTACATACTTTGTATCCCGCACCGCCAACTCTCAGTATCTGCGCGGCGTTCATGACTTGTAGCGCCCTCTCAACCAGCGGGTTGGAGTGGCTTCGCGTGGTGGTGATGATGAGCGAGTCTGGCGGCGGCGCCGGCGTGAAGCCACCCACGGCCGCCCCCGGCAACCCCCATATCGTCCTCCCTATTTTCTTCTCACCCCCGTCCACAGACTTGAAGTAAGGCTGGTGGATCACACCCGCAACTGGTTTCTCATTCACTGATATGCCAATCAACACCGTCACATGTTCCAAAAATCCTACAACAAAAATAATCTAGTGGTCAATATAAGAATGTCTTTTTGTATACAATCACACCTGTCTGTTCATGCAACATGCCCATGCAAAGCAATATTATTAAATTTGTTTGTTATTAAAGCATTGCTTTGTTACAAATGGCTGCTTGGTTAAATTTTGATTGTTTGTAGGTATATTTGATAGGAGGCTAACAATTCTAATTAAATGAAATGAAATAAATTATTCGCTCTAGAGTGGTACAATAGATCTTAAATAAAATATTGTATTAACCAAAAAAGTCTAAATACCAATAAAAAATGTTTTTTTTTTACTTATAAGCAACATATCTATTTTAGTTACTAGATTGTTTCATATATAACCAAACAAGGAAGGCACAAAACCATATCTTTAATTTCCTGAACAAATTATCTTAAAATCTCTGATTGTTGTTTAATTGCAAGTTGCCAATAAACAAGTTTCACAGAGAAGGGAATTCATTGTAATTGTCTGGGTTTCAAGGTCAGCACAACTTACAAATTTTACTTTACAAAAGAAAAATAATAATTTAAATAATAGTAGAAACATTTAAAAACTAACTACCTACCTAATAGATATATTAGAATTACTTATGTTTTTCTTAGGTGAGTAATAATAGTATTAAAACAAACAAAATTAAAAACAAAGTTGTTTTAAAGTTTTCATAACCCCCCACAAAATTAATTCCTAAAAGTTAATTTGAAAGCTATGTTAATTTCAACTAATAAACAACCATGCAATTGGAAAAGTTCTCAAGTGATCCATTTACCATAATTTGATTGCAGTAAGCTTAAATACCACTTCATACTAATAAATGGATGTGACAAGTACATTTTCCATCTTTCCCAAGGATTTCTCTTCAACATTAGGGCACCTAGAATTGTTTCACATTTGTTTAAATATTAAGCATATGCAATAAATACAAACTGGTGAAATATGCAACAGAGAATTCACTAATCAAGCTTGATCATTTGGATTGTAGGTAAATAGTTTGTAATAAGCTTTTATTTCATTACAATGAAATTGTTAAATAATAAAAGTGAGAATGACTCCTCTAAAGTAATCAGCAATAGGTATTTGCTAATCATGCTCTGAAAGTTGGGACAATAAGTAGTATGACACCATATAACTTACAATCCCAATGTAATTCAGTAATAATTTTAATAGTAAATGCACCTTGAGTGTATTCAGAGGTTCCATCAAGAGGATCCACCCAGACAACTATGTCCTCCTCTTTCACCTCCCTCAATCCTGGAGGGCATTCCAGCTTCAACACATCCTTGTCAGCATCCACTACTAGCCAATCACTAGGAATATCATCCTAAAAGTTAACAGCCTTATATTAATTTTTAATCAATAAAATTAGATTACATTAATTTTCATTAATTATTTTTAATTTGATTTCATTTATTATTAGTAATAATACCTCAACATCATTAGGATTGTCCTCTTCTCCAATTATGCTCATTTTAGGAAACTGGGCAGATAAAGATGCAATAATACATCTCTGTGCTGATCTATCTGCCTCTGTTTGATAATCATCCTTACCCTGTAACACAAAATAAGCTCTTTACATATCGTATAATTAACAATAACATTTACGAAGTTCTGAGTAGTAGTGCAGCTAACAAAAGACACGATCTCATAATCAATTGAACTTGAAACTTTCACCTTGGCTTAGAAATAGATCCCACTAAAAAATAAGATCACCCTTGGAGAAATCGCTATAAAAGTGATAACAAGTGAGATAAGATTAATAATAGATTACGGGAACTGTTGAAACGTACCTTTTCAACTATTCCCAGTTCGCCTTTGCTCATAACATCTCGGACAATTTTACCAGCTCTGCCTGCAACGGATACAGAAGACGCCAACAACCGCACAATAAGTGGAACACTTGTCGACATATTAGAAATAAAATATCTTAATGTTCCAGTTAAAATTCTTCTCACTCAACTACGATAAACTTTTGAGGAAAGTGAAAGATTCTATCGACTCGCTCGACACTGCTCAGCATATTTTGACAGCTAACAGAACACAGCTGACATTGTTTTTTTTTACAGCTTTGGGTACATCGTTATTCGCCCGCAAGTCACGCTTGTCTTGTAAAATAAATAATAATTACGTAACTCACAGTTCTAACTGACTTTCGTTATGTCCTACAATAGAATCTAATACACATTTTAAGTTGATTGGTACTTTACTTGAACATTTAGTTGTAGTTTTTTGTGCTTGAACGTAGCTAACAGAGACAAATTCAACAAATTGCCTTAGAACCGTAAAGGGACACACATCACATCATCCTCCCTCTACGCTTAGAATGCATTTATAACACATATTTTAAGCGTACCCAGCTTTTAGTCGAAACGGATCCAAATAATTAGCTAAATGTGTGGAGCAGAGGACAGCTGCCGAAACTTGGGATAACTAAAACAGATTCCATTATTTTAATTAACGCGCAATAAAAGATAACTATTATGTTCAAAATTTATTTGTTCTGGGGAATAAAATAACTAAATTATATTATAAAATATCTCATTCGCTAATTAATTAAGCTTATGGAAACAATTTTCAAAAATAACGTTTATTAAAGTATCAAGGTGTAGTATAACACTACTAATCCATAACCAATTTTGATGCATTCCAAATGAACATCCTAAGTCAATATTTTTGCACTTATAAAAAATCATTCAATTAGTTATAATAATATAATATGCACACTTTAACATAATCACCTGAAAAGTAGATCTAAACATTTAAACAGGTAAACAAAAGTTTATACTTATTGTAGTATACTTCCTACGCTAAGCTAACAGTTAACAAAGTTACCCACAAAATGTTTAACAATGTTCCTAAAATATTTGAAGTGTCCAAATGAGTTAACATAATTGTATATTAAATATAAAATTATCCATTTAAAAAAGCAATCAATCAACCATATTATATAAATTGTAAACTTTGTAAACTATATAAGGCACATTATGTCTCAAAATTATTCCAAACATGTCATTTTTATTATTATTATATACAATTGTATACTAGCTGTAATCATACTGTTATTGATATTGTTATGTTAAACATTACATACAATTACAGAAAATGTTTCGAATTTGCTTTATTGCTTAACTTAATTTGTTAAAAAATATTAGGAGCAAAAAAGAAAAGTCGAAGCGAAGTTTGTTAACTGCAAACTACTTTATATCGACCCTTTTCAAAGACAATGTACAACATCCGTTGTTTTTCTTTACACATTTTATTCGCCCCTATTATTAGGAATGAAAATTATGGACGTTCTTAAATGCCAGTGTTACAAGTAGATACATAAAAAAGTGAGAAAGATATATTAAAATAATCAGTTTTGGTGCAGTTACTATTTACTAACAATAACCCCTAATCTTAGGAAGGCAGGAATATCTGCTATTGCTCCCGTTAGGTGGCGCTAGCGCTTTTTATGTAAATATTTGACTCTTGGAATGTATAATCATAGATTTAGAATGATTTTATCTATTATGTGACCCCAACAGATTTTCTAAAAATCTAGTTTTTTTATTTATTGCAATTTCCACGATTCTTAAGCTCACTAGCGCCATCTCATTCCGCTTTTAACTTTCCCAACTGCAAGTCTATTATATCATGTACCTTTCATTTGAATTTCGACCACCTTTTCTTCGCCGTTGTCTTCGCTGACTTGCGTCAGGATATGTTTGACTATCTGGTCTATGGTATGTGTGTCGAGCATGCGCGCGATGTTCTTGTCCTCTATGACGTAAATGAACAGGTGCTTGGCGTTCTCTCGAAGGCATTGCACGCGCGTCCACTTGTTAGGGTCGGCTGGCTTCGCGCCGCAGTTCTCGATCACCTTCTCCAACAACTGGGAAAGAAGATGATGGTGTTGGAAATATGACAATTTAATGCTGTTAGGCCGGTCGCACTTTGGATGGATGCGTTTTCGTACAAATTCGCCTCGTGCGAACGAGCAGGAACAATCCCAATTGGGATAGTCAGAGGTACATCTGTAAGATGAACGAAGTGCCCACACCGCACCGAGCTTTCTGTTAGACCAACGTGAGGAATGGTGAGCCGTATCGCCGTCTATAATGGTCGAGCCAACTGTGTAAAACTGCACTTAAGATAAATTAATAGCTTATTGGTACAAGTCCGGTACCGGGGTTCGAACTGGCGCTCTCCGTTTGAGAAGCAAGCCGGTGAACTATACGATCACTGTGACTGAGTCGCACCGAAATAGAAAATGGTAAAAAGGAATCCCTAAGCTGCGACTGTATCCTTGCAGTCAAATGTAAAATCTTACCGCGTCCACAGTCTGGTCGGGCCACCCGAAGCACTGCAGCAGTTCCTTGTCAATGAGTTGCTCCAGCAGCTTGCTCAGGTTCTCCGCCAACTCCTCCTCTGACATCAGTGCCTTAAAATATAATGTAAGTATTACATACGTAAAATTGTAGGCACCATTAGTTTATAATAAATTTGATGTGATGATATTATAAACTATCGAAAAGTTGTCATCATTATCATCTCCCTCATTATCTCGTTTTCACAGGGTCCGCTAACGTAACCTGAAGATTTGTCATGTCCGGTTTTTTACAGAAGCGACTGCCTATCCGCGCGAAGGGAAATCCAGCCCAATACAGGTTAGGTTACATACGTTCAAAACGCATTTCTCGTCTATGTGGGTTTCCTCACGATGTTTTCCTTCACCGGTTAGCACGTGATAATAATTTATGATCCAAACATGAATTCGAAAAACGATTCCGTAAATCATAGGTTTAGGCCCGTTCTGGATTCCAACCTGCGACCTTAAAGTGAGAATCAAGCATTCTTTCAACTGGGCTACCACGGTTCCAACTGGGCTACCACGGTTCCAACTGGGCTGCCACCAAAGGATGTTTTCGTGGTACCGAACAGAGCATAGTACCCCGCTAGTCACAAGTTGGTAGTGTTCTAGGAATCGACGATCCAACGCTGCAACGGTGTCATGTTGGAAGTTGTATAAAGCGTCTCGCTGTGTAAACTTCGATAGCGCGTTTCACGACAGCATTATTGCATGTGGCGCCATCTGTTACACGTGGGCGGAACTAGCTGGCCAACTGTGTTTTTTCCACAAATTCTATAGTCATTTCGTGTTTTGACGTTTAGTACAAAGTAACTGATTTGACTAGTTGGAATCTAGCGTATTATATATTATTATTATGAGTAGCTTAGCTTACATTGGGTGAGGGCACGGAGAGCTCGAGCGGGTCGGCCTCCTGCATGCCGCCGTAGAGCACGCCCTCGCCGTACCCCTGCAGGATGCGGTCTGTCTCCGCGTCCAACACGTTCAATATCGCCTCCAGCTCAGACTTCTTCACGCGCTCCACCATCACATTTGTACCCTAAGACCAATGCGAAATGTTAAAAACAGTGTAAAAGTCAAGACTCGTTCCATTGAATACCATGTGTTAGGGTAATATCTTCGATTTAATAATCATATATTACCTATAACTTTCGGGCACTATTTAAAATTTCTGACTATCCTGTGCATATCTATAGTATAGTCTACATTTAAAATCCCTTTAACATAATGCAGCTATCAAGGCTCACCAAAACCCGCCGCACATGCGCAAGATGGTCGTTGAAGACAGTAGGGTGCGTCTTCCTGACGTGTCTGACGAGCTGCTCGCCGCGCACGTAGGCGCGCGCCACGGACACGCAGTACATGCAGCGCCGCGCGCGCTCCAGCGTGTGCGACGTCACGTGCCGCCGCATGTCGCGCTCGTTGCGGAACTTCTTGCCGCACACCTCGCACGAGTGCGCTGCAAACGGTAAGTTATACGAGTGTCACCACACCAATCAATCGATGCCGCCGGCTGACGATAGAATAGAACAGTCGACGTCCATAGTCAACGATTTGAATCGTCGCGCGTCAGCTGTTCCATTCTATCGTACCTCCCCACATTTTCCACATTGCTTCAGTGGAAACCCACCTTAATTTTATTGCGATACGCTTTGAATACACGTAATGCATGTTAAAGTAGGCACCTATTCTGTGGTGTGAAAATGACCCTATTCGTCCATCATCTGCATCTCTTTAAATTTAAAGTCGAATCCTACATGGGTACAAACCCGAACATTTGGTAAATACTTACGTAGAGACAGTGTTAAGTACCTATTCGATGTGATGGTAGTGCAACTTAACTGTTGGCTTATGATTGTTATTGAAATGACGATGAGACACAAATCCGTATCTATTGCACTACTTACGTTTATCCTCTAAATGCATCTTGACATGTATCTTTAACTCTTCATTACTGAATTCCTTCTCTGTCGTTGGACAGTTTTCGAACGGACACACCAACTTTTTCCGGTTGTCAGAACGTAAATGTTGCTTTTTTACATGTGTAGCCAATCTGAAAGAAACATTTTTAATTAGCACTAACTTTTGGAAAACAAAGTTTTAACATAACTTTTAACAAATCACTTACTGTAATTTAGAACCAAAGGTCTGTGAGCATATTTGGCAAGTGTTGCCAATATGTTTCAACTCGTGTTTGAGCAGCTGCACGCGCTGGATGAAGGAGGCTCCACATTCCTTGCACTTGTACGGCTTTTCCACCACGTGGGTGAGCACGTGGCGGCGCATCACCTCGATCGTGTACGTGCTGTAGCCGCACTAAAACAATGTAAACATTTTTGGTCGGCAATACATGGGCAATAGGTCGGCAGCACATAGATAATTGGTCGGCAACACATAGGTAATTAGTCGGCAACACATACGCAATACCCCGGGTGCAAGTGGCCCGCCTGCCTGTTTACCGACACTTCAATATAGTGTGTATGGAGTAAGAATATGACTTTCGTACAGTATTCAGAGCTTCTGATAAAGAATTAACTACTCCTATCCATATGGAAATGTATGTATGTATGTGTGTTTCTTGGAGCACATACAATCCGCGACGACAAACTTTATGTCTATAAATGCGCACCTTCGCTATCTTTCTATATCCTATATTCGCTAAAATAATAAAGGCTCATTAGACTTTATTATTTTTATTTAATGACAATAAAACGAGACATACTCACCAATAGTCCGCCTGTGTTAGCATGAGCAAAAGTCATAAAGTTAGAACACACAATCCAAAAAAGTATTTTTTTAGTATAATAGCAATCTCTTGCAGGTAACCTTAGGCAATAAAAATAAGCCTGGCCTTAATAAGGAATAATACTACGGCAATTTTCCGCCCCCTACAAGCGGCTGAGCTAGGTTTACCTCACTCCCCTCGGGTTTATTTTAGTCGTCAATCATATGGGCGTCAGACACACACACAAATACGTGTGTACGATAACGTAAATGTGTAGTGTGGGGTGTACCTTAGGACACCTGCTGGACACTCCAAGCAAAAACCCCACAATATCAATTGTAAGTTAAAATATAACATACCACATCACAAGCATATTTCTTATCTCCATGGATCTCGAGGTGCTTGCAGATGGCTGCACGAGAGCTGGTTACTTTGCCACAATGGTCGCATTCATACTTCCGTGGGAGACCTGCCAAAAAGAAAGGATGATTTTCATTTTAGAATGTGTAGTACTTAATAGGTGAAATGAAAATGACGTGCACACTCAACAAAAGGATAAGAAGAGGATAATTAGAAATCTTAAAATGTCTCATCAACTTGTTTAAAATTATACCTTACCTGAATGATAATGCTGCACATGAAGAATTAATTTAGAAAATGTGCTCGTACTGTACGAACACTGTTTGCATGCAAATTTTTTCCGAAGAATGTGCTGTAGACGTAAATGCACTAACAGGTTATCTTTCCTACTGAAGTTTGCATGACATATCTGCAAACACACATGAAATATAAATGAAAGTAGGTATTATAAGGAAATGTTTTCTTAAAAATGTATATCTTTAACTAGGAGAGTCTACATAGTATTTTTAATATATAATTAAATTTTGTTTTAATTTACTATACACAATTACACAAACATTTTCTAATAAAAAGATTACCTGGCATGAAAACCAATTAGCACCTAGGCCATCGCAGCCACTCTGTGCCTTATGCCGTATAACATGTGCATGCCTCACAAACTGTTTGTTGCAGTGATCACACTGATATGTTGCCCTCTCATGAACAGAGGCTATGTGTTGTTTAAGTGTTGCATTGTCAGGACAACGCACCGGACACAGGGAGCAGGCAACACTGGTTGGCAACTTGCAATGCTCCACATGACGGTGCTTCAGGTAGCTCCTCTTGAATCTGAACTTCTTTGTGCACTCCTTACAATGTATTATTTTCTAAAAAAATATATATATTATGCACTGACGTTATTTGATGGTTTGTTTATTTGTCAAACCTGAATCAGCTGTTTTGAATGATGATCTTACAGAAGTAAAATAAACGTTATCAGTGTTAACAGTATAAGTAATAATGTTCCAAAAAGTGGTGGTAAAGAGAAGCTGACCAACCTTCTTGCTGACAACGTCCACCAGCGTCAGCGTATAGTTCCGACCCTCTACCATTGGTGGAACTAATAAGTGATTAGAATTTGTCGGGATATCTGAATTTTCCTTCTTGACTTCTTGTGGGCTGATGCTTTTCGCATTATTAGTTTTAGCTTTCTTCTTTTTACTGCCTTGATTCTTTATTTCCTTTTTGCGTTTAGGTGGCATTCTGAATACGGATTGGTTTATTTACACTGACTCCTTGGTTAGAAGATCACAAGTTCACTTACAAAGCTTTGATATTAACTTTCACTCAGGCGCTGCTTTGGATGCCACGTCGCAAATGCTCAGCATCAGGCGCATGAATTTTCAACCATTTTGAACCGTACAGTACAGTGTCCATCACAAGACTACTAGCATAGGTACGTCACTGCCAACTGTTAGGATCTCTTATGGTTATGCCATAATGTTCAAAATCCCTTAACCATTTTGACAGCCCGCTCAAACTTGTGTTGATTATTGCAACAACGAACGTCAGTTGCAGCGGTACCGTATGAACTCACTTCAATTTCGCTCCAATAATCGAAGCTATATGTTTGTCTATGCTGATCTTTGCAGCGAATTAAACTTTTCCTCACGGGGCAACTATACAGTTTCCTTTGGAAACTTTAGCTTGCATGCAAATACTTGCTTGCATGCGATGCTATGACCAGAGATGTGCCGTTCCCGGGGAATATCCCACACGACTGTAATGTTGAGGCGGGGTAATACCTACACTGTTTTAAAAAATCTTACCGTGTGTCTGGGAAGCACACGCGGACTCTCTACCTCGCTCGCACTTTCGCGGTAAGACAGCACACGATAAGAATTAGATTTTCGTATGGAGTGTGCGGGCGGCATGTGCCATATTTTAATAAACTTAAGTGAATTATGTGAATTCAGAATTTCTTTCTAAAACGTAGCTTTTAAACTTACCGTATAGTAAGTATATTTGCAAAATGGTCATGTGACCTTCGGACTGTTACCCATCTAATCACTTGTATTCGCGGACATTGAAGCGACTATTTCTAGCGGATTATGCTGGTCGTTTTTCAAATCTAATAACTTTGTTATCTTTAAATGGCAACACTAGAAGTTTTCTAGTTTCTAATATAATTATTATTTTAGGAAAATTTCCAGTCAAAAAAATCAGGTACATTGTCGATCTATAGATGGGCAAGGAGGGTAACAAACAACATAAACTCTCGACTGATTCCCAATTAGGGCAGTCAGAGGTACATCGAGCGCAAGATGAACTAAGTACCCACACATGACCGAGCTTTCTGGTTAATAGCAGCAGCGTGGGTAATTAAATGGGAATAGATCCTAAGAACATATCTACCCAAAATTTCAGGATAGATTCAGTTAGTCATGGTATAAGAAAAAGCATGCAGTTAGTAATGCATGGTAGCATTCTGTGCGAGCTAATACTAAAATGTAGGTATGGGCGATGACGTAAAAGAAACCATAGTGTCTTTTGGGTTTCTCCGTTTTGCTACGGGAGTTAGGTTACCTGTTCCATATGTTTCACATCTAATATAGAAGGAGCGGCGGAAACGCGGGAAACCAAACAGTCTACTGAAATGTTTAGTAAAGTGCGGTGGAGAGTGTTTCGATTCTGCTCTGCACCACCCAAATCCCCTGGTAGTTGCGGCTTCCGAATACATCCCGCTTAGGGACGGTACTGAAAAGTATTGGCGGCGTCCGAAGGACGTAATATACGATCCCGACGACCCGATTACCCTAGCCATAGAGGCAGCCAATCAGCTCGCTACACCAAACACTTCAGGACCCCGATACCGACCCCGCCGGCGTGGTCGACAACTTCCCTCAACCAGCGCTCATTGCTATCGACCCTCTAGGGTCGATTAATGCTTTCAAATATTTTTCCTCTCAGATGACGCCCTGAGCCGAGGTTCGCGCCCAACTGGGCACCCTCAGGCCTGTTGTCTTAAACGTTACACCGGGTGAGAGCCTTCAGCGCTCCCCATTTGTCCGGCCAAGTAGTTAATGCCATCTGCGGCAAATCTACAATAAGTCAGGTCAAAAAAAAAAGGTGGAGAGTGAAATGACGGCTAAGTACCTATACAATATATCATGTATAAAGAACTATTTCGCCTCTGTTTTATATACCTAAAACTCATCTTTGGACTGCGTGTGTTTCCTTCTAATCGATCCCGGCACCCACTTCCGTAACAATAATAATAGAAACGGACAGAGGGATTAGCTATGTCTTCTCTAATACGTTGAACCATTGCATAGCCAAAGGGTCCTTTTATGGTTCACCACATCCATCCTTCTGAGATTTTTTATCGAAAGAGTCTATAGGTAGACCGTCGAAATCAGACTTCGCCTGCGCGGTGCAGGGGACCGGGGGTATGGCGACAGCGGGGACCGAGAGAGGTGCGGGGGCGGGCGCGCGAAGCGTGACACACATTGTCTTCTCATTGTTTGTCGCTCTGTCTACCCCTTGGTGAACGTGATTTTGTGTATGTACCTACCTATGCATGTAGTACATACACTGCCTATATACGTCGGACGTCCCACTGCTGGGCACAGGCCTCCCCTCAATCAACCGGAGGGGCTATGGAGCATACTCCACCACGCTGCTCCACTGCGGGTTGGTGGAGGTGTTTTTTTACGGCTAATAGCCGGGACCAACGGCTTAACGTGCTATCCGAAGCACGGAATCATCTTACTTTTTCGGACAATCAGGTGATTCAAGCCTGAAAAGTCCTTGCCAAAGGACAGTCTCACAAAGTGATTTCGACAATGGTGCTAATTCCTGTAAATACCATCTAATTTTATTTTAAGTTATATCTGTCATTTTCTTATCCGCCGAAAAGGAAAGGGACGGGTAATCGACAAGCATAAAATTTATGGAACACACGTCAATTTTAAGCACAAATCTAAACCAACCGTCTAAAAATTTTACGTCAGTCAATAACCCGACACATTAATTTACTCATTCTTCCTAAAATTAAGAGCTGTGAATCATCCGTCCCTTTCCTTTTCGACGGATATGAAAATGAGAGGATATAACTTAAAATAAAATTAGGCGGTGTCTCCAGGAATCGGGGCCAATGTCCCCATCGGGAATCGAACCCGGACCTCCAGATCGTGAGCCTAACGCTCTAACCACGCAGGCTGTTACTAGACCATGGAGACTGTTGATGCATGTATTATTAAGTGGTTTTCATTCTTAGCCGCTTTCAATTTTTATGTAATTTTTTTGTAAGATTTGAATTATGTACAAGCATTGCTGTAGCTAGGTACCTATATAGTATAGGAAGCCGTTGTCACCTCTGTTTAAAGTAACATTTAAGTGTACTTTAAGTTATTTGTTTTGCTGTTAACACTTTTGGTGACCTTTAATAAATAAATAAAAATATCGGTATAGGACTTCGAATCAAAAGTGGCTGCAAGATGACATTGTGACTGCTCACACTATCAGAAGTCACAGATGTGCGTTACCACAGTGAAAAATACACTCTGTGGATACAGTACCACCACGGAGCGAACTCCACGGAGTAAAAGAAAGAAGGTACGTAAATAGGTACGTAATGCGCCTACTTCCGTTTCCATAGCGACCTAAGGTAAACAAATATGATGTCAACTGTCCCACTGTCAACAGTGAGTCAATTCATAGACGATCTTTCCATGTAAAATATAGCATATTTAAGTATAGTGAGGTATTAATATAATGTGCCATGGAAAAAGACCTGAGTGCCGATGTAATAAAAGCTACGCAAAATGCGCTGGGCAAGTATGTGAAACGACCGCCGTTGACTGAAAAATTGTTGAAGAAACCACCTTTTCGTTTCTTACACGATATTGTAACAACGGTTAGTATTGATTAATAAGTAGCAATGGCAAAGATACACGTAAGTGTTAAGTCTACTTAGATGAAAACACCACATTTTGCTCCTTAGAGCTCGTGTCTTAGAACGAATCATAACTATTTGTAGGTGTAGGTACCTACGTATATAATGCCTATCGCACGTGCGATTTTAAGTGTTCTTATCGTGTGGGTTATGAGGTGGATTACCAACCTCATTAACCCTGGTGTCAGAGTTATTATGGAGCCACTAAAGACCCCTGACATGGCTCATGTAACGACTACATACTTACATCAGTAAGTAGTAACTGGGACCAACAGCTTAACGTGCATTCCAAAGCACGTATCATCTTACTGTCGGACAATCAGGTGATCAGCCTGTAATGTCCTAACCAAACTAGGGATCATAAAGTGATTTTTGTGATATGTATATAGCGGATAGATACCGGGATTCGAACACGGGGCCTCCGGAGCGTGAGACCAACGCTCAACCACTGGACCACAGAGACCGATTTTAGTAGTAGTAGTTTTAGTAATGAATGCCTTGCGTCAAGGGGTCTGGTTAATTTCATAGACTGAAATAGCCTACCTATTGGCTCTACCTACCTACGACCGTTGAGCCTAAAATTGATAATATCAATTTTCTTTTTAGCTTTTAGCTCTTCGTAGCGCTAAACAAACTCTATTGTAATATTATAGGTGCTGAAAACTACAGGTTTTTTCGAGGGACTATTTGAAGAAGATGAATTAATATCGGAAAATGTTAAGGACAGAGAGGGGAAAATCACATTTCTCACTAAAGTTATATCAGTTGTGGGTAAGGGAAGCGTGTTATTTACTAATTATTGTTTTATGCATGATTTTCTATCATCCCCATCACACAAAACAGTTTCTGTGACAATCCCGTTTCGATTATCGATTTTATTGCGTGCTCAGACAACTTTACACACATTAACTTTGTTATGAATTATTTTAGAGAGATATTCGTTTTACAGCCACGACAACGGGAAAGACTATTCCAGCCAAGCCAACAAAAATAGTAGCCGGCCAGGAGCCCGAGAAAACAAATGAGCTACTTCAATGTCTAGCAATAGCGTTAGACCAAAAGTTATCATCAGATGAAGCTGTAAAGAAATACAAAGATGGGGGAAAAGCTCAAACAGATAACAAAGCCAAAGAATCAACAAAAGCTGTTAAGAAAACTAACGACGCAAAGAAATTAACTTCAAAAAGTAGTGAAAAACTAACGAGTAATAAAAAGGAAACTCGAGAAAGATCGTTAAATAGACCTGAAAAAGAAAAGACAATTATAAAACCGAAACAAAAAGAGGCCACTGGAATAAAAAAAGATTCACCACCTAAAAAATCTTCAGTACAACAATCAAAAACATTAACTAAAAAGAACTCTATTGAAAAAGCACCCCAAACTCAAATTGAAAGTAGCATAAATAGAAGCAAAAAGCCTGTCGCAGAAGTTATACCTCACGATGAAGATGTGGCAAAAAATAATACAAATCATGATACCACCGATCAAGATTCAGGAGTATCACTTGAAAAACCAGATCTTACTGAAAATGATAAACCTACCAAACAACTTGCATCTAAAACCGAACACGAGGAACATGGAAAACTCAATTCATCGTATACAATAGCTGAAGTTGATTTAAATTCATCTTTGTCGTCACAAGATCTCATGGAAGTAGACAATGAAAAATCAGAAGAAAACCTGGATACTAGTAATCCAGATTCTGACGTTAACACAGAAATAAAACACAATATTAACAATATAACTAAAGAACACAGTCATCAACAAGAAAATAATAAAGTAATACGGCATGAAACAATCGTTCAAAATAATGATAATAACAGCGCACCACATAGTTTTACCAAAGACTCAGAAAAAGTTATTCAGAATGAATCTACTCCGAAAACCACAAAAAATGAAAATGTAACCAGACCAAAAAGTGTGAGACCTTCATCTTCAAGACCTGGCGCACCCCGATTGAGAGAGAAACATGACAACACTGTAACAGGGAATGAAAACCTTCTCGTAGGAAAAGTGAACATTATAGTGGAAAACACTCCGAATGAAGAGGCAAGTTCGATTAATAAATATAAACAGTCCTTAAATTACAAACAATTAACTTTTTTCTTTTCATAGGACGAAGACTCGAGTATTATAATAGTGGAACAACAACCGGATATTCCGTTGGCGCAGGATCAACAAGAGCTAAAGTTATCTTCAAACCAGCACGGAGCGCTTGTGCAACAAATTCTAGAGTCGCAAAAGGAATTTTCACAAATTGGCGGAAAAACAGAAATCGTACGTCAAAAACTGTTATTATTATTGCACGACTAACTTAACTGTTGTTGTTCGGTATTGTGATACTACTTGATAAAGATTAATGATTTCAAAATGTAACTTTACAGGAGTGGCAGCTTGGTGCACAGAAGGCTAGAGAAGCCGTCAATCAAGAAGTAGAACAACTTAGATTCAATATTCAGGCTCTGTCGCGAGTCGCCAATCCTCTAGGGAAAGTGCTGGACCACATTCAGGAGGACGTGGAAGTGATGCGCCAGGAACTGCAGCAGTGGACAACAACCTATGAAAACGCCTCCAAAGAGCTCGTTAAAGAAAAGTCGTATGTACCTGTACCAATCCAATCCTGTATTATGTTATTTTTCTATCTACATAAGGTGGTAAGGCCCTGATTTGTCGTTGTGATAATATTCGCCATCTGCCTAGGCTTATCCTGAAAACAAAGTCAAATCGCGTCGTATTTAGTAATATCTACAAAACAACTGAAAAGACGGAAGAGAGCGCTCGTTGATGTCTTTTGTATGAAATGTTGTGACGATTAATATTACGTAATTTGTTTGTTAATTTCAGGGCAAACGAGGACTCCTTGTTTCCTCTCCATACGAAGCTAAAGCAACTGGATGTCGACATTTTGGAGAAACGTGATAAAATCAATGATCTCAAAATAGTTATACACAAAAATTCGTCACGCATTGAAAAGCTTCTAGCGGGCGGGGACGTGCAATAATGTTTTTTAGTATATTTTTCTTATAGTATATCAATAAACTTTAATATACTGTACACATATAGAATAAATTATATGTTGTTTTAATTATTAACAAATTATTTCACCTACAACCACACCCTGGACACTTCATACATAAAAGCTCGTTTGAAATCTACATTGACGTTATCGTACACGCGCATTTGCGTGTGAGACAGTTGTCATACGTACAATTGAAGGCTAAAGTAAGACTGGGGCGGGGGGTGAGGTAAACCTAGTTCAGCCGCTGGTGGGGAGTGGAGACTTACTGTTCTATACATAGTTTTAGAAATAAGCTAGCCTGGTGTTGCTGAAGTCAAGAATATCAAGATCTATACAGCCATGACTTTATGAGTAGGTACAACAAATAACACATACATCAAATAAATTAATCAAAGTCTAAATTTATTATTATAAATATGATACACATGATCTTCAATTGCAGTTATCTAATTAACTAACCTATCTATAACATAGACTTACATGCAACAATATGCCATATGACTAAACTTCAACTTTTTCTGTACAATATTATAATCCTAATACATAATATTAAGAAAATGAATTTAGTTTCTGTATGTTGGTACCTACCTCAAATTGTATGACTTAAAGATTGCTTACTTACTTTATCAAAGACCTGTATAATATAATAACAATAGGTAGGTACATCATCATATCCTAAAATAAGCCTACATTACTTGTGAATTATTTGTCAACAACCCGGTCCAAGGATGTCCGTGTTGCTCTATGTCAACAACTGAATTCAACTGATTAAATATCAGCTTAACTCAACATAATTCTAATACTTGAATGTGGGTCACCAAACTCTCAGTTTAACAAGTGACCATTTGGTCCAAACTCTCATGGTCTTGTCATTATTTTGGGCTGCTGGATAATAGGTAATAAAATGTATTTGACAAATGCTTGCAATGTATAATTGCTAATAAAAAGAACCTGTGGACATGCAGATAGATGTCAACAATTAAATCATAATTGATTACTACCTAAAACTGGTTAAATAACTTGAACATGGTGTTTACAAATTTTGCCAAAAGAGTAGAAATAATTAAATTTTGCACAAAATAAGTAAATGTTAACAATCACATACTATTAACACTAGTGTAAGCTATAAACTGTATGAATTGAGATCTGAAAAGTGCTGAACATAAATTAATTATTAACATATTATCACAAATTCTACTTCATTAAAGAATACAAGAATATGTAAATACAAATTTAATTAAAAATAATATTACTGAAACAATAACGAAATGCAAAATCTATTTGTGAACAACACTCTTCATTGAATTGTCAAATATCCATAAGTATAGAATACCACAGTATATCCAGCAGATCTACATCAGTTCCAGCTTATTCTATACCAAAATTACGTAGTCGAAATTGTCTGTAAGACAGAAACATATCTTAGAAAATGCAAATTAAACCATTGGTTTATTTGAAACCTTTAACGTAACATAGTGGGATAAAGCAGTTTCTAGTTTTATTTTCTATACTGTGAAATGTACCGAAGTTTTATTTGGGTATGGGTGGATGAGGAGGTCCATTTGGATTATCACACAGACTGACATAGCACCTCCGCACAACTCTGGCTCGCTGCTGGCCCTTTAGCATGTTTGCAGCGTGCTCTATACGCATCACCAACCTGTGCTGGTTTTCTAATCGTTCCAAACAATTCTTGCAAATCGTTTTAGGCAGAGGGTCTGATCTTGACACCTGTAATCAAGGACACATTATTATTGTGTTGACAATATCAGGCGTAATATTTTTAGCAGTAAACTTCATTGTGACGTAAATGAGGTAGATGTTTCACATTTACTTACGTTAATCGAGAGATATCTATTGATTTTCTCAGATATAAACAATCTCATGCCTTCTTCTCCGTAAATATGGAGAACAACTCTGTGCATTCCAGAACATAATCTACAAATAAATCCAGTAAGTACACCTTTATCTAAGCTCCCCATATTCACGACAAACGTTTAATGTAGTGATGAATCGACTTCACAGCAAAACGAACAGGAATTTTACAAATTCACGAAAAATTACCGTCAATGACCACTTTCCTTTCTTTATTTTTTTTGTTGTTGTTTTTGGTCTATCTATATAAAAAAAAACTGAAAATGCAAAGCAGTGTTGCCAACTTTATTTTTACCAGCCCACCAAATGCGGCCGTGCAAACCACCAGAAACCACTAAAACTGAGCGGTCTTTCAAACCACCAGAATTTCACTAGATAACCCAAAGACGAATCAGTGCAGTCAGATCGTGGGATGTTTTCTCCCCCTCTTTAGCGCCGCGTCGTAGGTAGAGACAGGGTAAATTATTCAATTATTATTAATAATGACTCTTTAATAATGTACGAAATAATTTGCACTTAGCAACTGGACCACCAGTGCTTTCGACTATTTGCAACCAATCCTTTAAAACTGGGTCACGTAACCAACAATCACGAAACTTTTGGGTGCACTGTGGCTTAGGCATCTTGATCTAACTCAATATGAAACTAATTGTATGTATTACTAATAAATAAACTTTATATTGGTTCTTTCGCTCAAGTAACTCATAAACCATATTCGGTTGTGTTAGTGGTTAAATTCGTCACTTACCGCTAACTGAAAGGACTCTAATCCACTAAAAAATCCACTAGCCACTAAAACTAATATTTTTTCGCCGAACCACATGTCTAAACCACCAGATCTAGTGGAAAATCCACTAAGTTGGCAACACTGATGCAAAGACTTGCTAAACATAAGTCCACTTTTAAACGTCAAGTGAGGTACTATAAAAACTCACTAAAATCTCGAATACAATGTAGCGTGTCTTCTCCAAAAACAAAAAATCCTTTTATGGGAATATTAAGATAAATTATAGGAAAATATAATACAAATTATTAAAACCAAACTTAAAATGTATTTAATTCTTCAAGTAATGATTTACACTTATCTCTCAATATTTTTACAGCTTCAACAAATATAACTTGAGGCGGCAAAGCTCCAACAGACTCCACATTAACTGAAAAATAAGAATTTGGTAAAAAAATTGAAGTAAAATAGTAAAAACAATCTTATATTTTCATACTTACAAATGAAATGATCGCGTATCCTACTCAACACAACTGCTTCTTTAATTTCGTCGTATCTGAAGACATTTCTACTGCAGGTATCATATCTTGCATCTTTTACAAAGGCACAACCCTTGGAATCAATTCCAATTACGCCCGGAGAGAAACAACTCTGCAGAAGAGTAGCTTCAGTATCGCGTACTTCACGTGTTAATTGTACATCTGGCAGTAGGCGGTATGAGGCAGTTGCTAAAATAAAAAAAAGGTATAAAATATGCCAATATTTAGTATGTAGGACAGTGAATATGCACACAAGAGTGTACTCTATGCCTGCTAATATAGCACATAATAAGGATGGGTCATCAATGGTGGGTCAGTAAAACCTGGATACTGACCAACAGGGGAGAATTTGGCATGGTCTTTGCCTATACCCTTGACAGCTACGAGATGGAGATCCAGCTCATGCCCAGGTCTCATTTTTGATATCAGTATATCTCCATGTACAGGTCCAACATCTGCTTCTTTGTACACTGTGGCTTGGTTTTGGATAGGGTGCCACTTGATTTGAGAGGAGTATACTGGAATTAGAAGAAACATGTTATGATAATGCAGGAGCAGATCCAGCTTTTGCGTCAGGGGGTCACCAGGTAGCAGACAGACTATCTCCATAGTACCTTCTAACCTAATCTAACCCAAGCTGTCGCACAGAGGGGGGTCATGACCCCCTATGACCTCTCCTGGATCTGCCATTGTGGTAATGCACATATATAATTAACATTCATTCTCTATTTAGGTAGCACTGCCTGCTACATAAGACACCTTGCAGCAATTTTGGTATTGGGATCTTCATAAATATGCATAATGAAAATTACCAATCTATCAAATATAAAAAGTGACTTTACTACTACAACATACCCAGGAATAAACAGGATGGAGAATTATGAATCTTATTTTGACTCTGACTATAAATTGAATGTAAAATATGTATAAAGCTTAAACATACCACTGTGGTTTTCATACAAGTCTTCAGCTCTGTAAGAATCCTTCGGCTGTGATTTGTTAGTGGTGCACTTGACTTTTAATGTGTATTCTAATGTGTTGAATTCTGACCCTTCCGTAGCATCTATAAAGAAATCTGTTATAGCAATGATGTCAATAATAAATAATGGATATTAAAGTACTTGTTATTTAGTTACCTTCAGGTCTATATTCAAATAATCTGGGATCAGCCTTTAATGGAATAAGGCCTAATCTGTGGGCTAGTACTTCATCCTGTATTATTGAAGTGTTATTCTTTATCATAACTTTCTCTATAGCCATGCTAGGCACCTCACTTAACATCAGTCTTCGAAAAGCATTTGCAAAGGCCGGCTGTATACCAATTAAATCAAATTCCATCTCAAAGTTATCCATACGAACAATAACTATGCGGAAGTTCTTGATGAATTTCTTGAAGTTCCATTTCTCGTCAGCCATGCCATAATCTTCTGGTGCATTCTGTAGGAATTAAACATAGTAATGATGTAAAATACAGCTTAAAAAATCTTTAAGTTATAAAAATACGCCTAAACTAAATAAACAAATGATCAGGATTCGAGTCCAATAACCCCATCCGAGGAAACAATAAAAAAGTACATTTTATAGGTTATATCATGTGGTGATTGTTTACTTTATCATTATAGTTTTAGAACGTGCTAAAATATTTGTTTTTGAAGATATTACAGTAATATTATTACAACTACAGTAATAAATAATAAGTAATAAATATAAAGATAAAAATGAAAATATTTATTATTAATTTTCGTTTATATACCTTTACACGGAATTCTTCCAATAATACTCTCGGCTTTTCATGCTGTTTAGGCATTTTTGAAAAAGTTCTCTTATTACTTAATTAACTCTAATTATCTGAACATATACAAAAAACATGAAGTTCGCAAACTACTCTTCTCGGTCTTACCGCAACCGCAACACAACACTTTTTATCAAATGACCAGTGTTGCCGACAGTAATTTGCTAAAATCCCCAAACGCATTGTCGAAATTCCCCACGTTTGGGGAAAGAAAAATGATAATTCCCCACATATTCCCCACAGAAATAAAACAACCAAAAATGTACCTAGGTCTCAGAACAATAACTAAAGCATAGAAGGAAGGCTAAAATAGCAACAGAACTCTATAATTCTGCTCTACTTTATCTTACGGAACCGGCGTAATGTTAGACAAAGACGCATATACAAAAATTGTTTCGTAATTTCGTAGGTTGTCACAAGTTTTTCATTGCCTAGTGTTGGGTTTCACTTTAGTAATATGTCGATAAAATTAAATTTACTTACAATTAATGTCGATAAATTTTTTTTACAAGATTTCTTTTTGTAGGATGCAATTATCTTCTTCTTGATGAAAGGAGACTCTGTCTCTGATAGGTAAGTATCTAACCATTTTTGGATTATATTGTCTGGTTTATATTAGTTTGGAGCTGCAGCTCACATTCAGGAAGGAAAGAAAATAGCCAACTGTTATCGTTTCATCGGTAAGTATTTTGTAATATTCGAATTTATTTATGATGTCATCCGCCGTGCACTGGTGTCGATCGACGTGCCGTGCAAATTGGAACCGCCGCCGCCGGGTCTAAGCCGCACAGACGGTAAGAGACCCGATGGGGTCACGCCATAGACATAGAAAAGAGTATGGACTGGAAATACCTACAGAAAAAACGTGCCACTCTGTAAACATAAAATGGCGGTCTTTACTAGGGCTACAAGCTGTTTCAATACTAGGATTACCATACTCGTACCTACTAGATATAGCATTATACTTAAAAAAATACGGCATACAAGTATTCATAAGAGAACAGAAAGGGAAAGCAAAAGGTAGGTAGGTGGTGTACTGTATCTTTCGTGCAAAACTTGTAAGTATTGTATGTTGTGTGCAATAAAGTATATTTGTATTTGTAAAGGAAGGTTTAGTCAAGATTTATCTAAGTCGCTTACACAAATCTATAACATTCATTACATTCTTTATTGGGCGCAGTTCGTATCAACCTGGAGTGTTGGAGTAGGAGTAAATAAGAAAAGGAGGTAAAATGAAATATAAATTAGATCGTAAATCTGTTCATTAGCAAGTATTTATTTCACACGTTATTAATTATGTACATTATATTTACAATAAATACAAATTTATTAATTTCTAAACAGTGTCAATTTGCTTAGAAACTGTCTTTGTGACACCCTGTCACATTGTTTTTTTTTTTTTCATTAAGTCGTTTGATCTTGAGGCGGGACTTGTTCAGCTTTTCTTTTAAATTTTTCATCTCGTCTTCTTGAACTGACTGAAATAAAGTTTAATAATAATGTTAAAATAGTATATGTACAAAATAATCTATAAAAATAAAAGTAAAATATATCTGATTTAAGTGCATTGTGCAGCTGGTTGAATTATACACTCTATATATGTATATCATGTTAAAAATATAAAAAAAGAAAATTATTTGATATACCTTTTCATGTAAATCCAGTCGACACTTTTGGATTTAATATCTGAAATCAAAGATAATAATAATTTACTTATATAAAACGTGTACAATTCATAATTGTTTAGACATAAAACAACTACAGACTTAGTATATATACTAAGTTTATTAAGTACATAATAATATGTAGTTGAATGATAGATAGTATAAACGTGTTGTGATAACATGATACAAATATCTTATCTATTTATGTTATGTTATCTTAATATTGTTGAGGCCCATAAATATAGTTTTAAATGCGTGATCACTCACTCACTCACACACACACACACACACACACACACACACACACACACACACACACACACACACATAGACACACACACACATACACACACACACTCCACACATGTTACTTTCACACCATTCCACATTATTATTGTTTTACTTACTTATTTTTATTTTTTGTGTAAATTGTCAAAGTAATCTTTAAGTTGTTAAAGTTGTAAATTCCGGGGGAAGGCCTGATGTCCTATATTACAAGTTTACTTAGTTTAGGCATCAGCCATCCACAAAAAAATAGCTTGTACCTATTAGATAAGTTAAGTTTCTTTGTAATTTATTTTTTGTGGTTTGGAAATAAATTTATTTATTATTATTATTTATTATTATTATTATTATCTATCCAGCAGTGAGATGATGCAGGCTAGGCTGAAATTTAAATTTAAACACCATTTCATCTGTCTGATCTATAATGTTCAATGTAGGAATAGCATCGTCTCGAAGACGCCTCCACTTTGAATTAGGAACACACATAAATGAATCCGCAGTAAAATGTTTCGAGCAAATACGGCTGTACTTATTTGGAATCCAATTTCGTCTATTAATGCGAATTATCCATTCTTTCTCTTTGTTATCGTCTACAGGAAATCTAAAAATTAAAAGTATCGATAATTTTAGTACATCACTATGGACAATCAACATAACCTCAAATCAATTCCGTATTCATCGATGAAACGTATAATATAATGGATATCTCAAATATTTTATGCTACAAATCTATTCAGCAAAACATATTACTTTCCTAAAATTGTTCAGCAGTTCACATTTCACTAGAAAATTACAAAAAACTTACCGATGAAACGTCAGAAGTTGTTGGCTATTTTCTTTTCTTCCTGAATGTGAGCTGCAGCCCCATACCACACAAGACATAATGTCACACAGTCGAGACACTCAATTATTTGATATAAATAAAAGTTTTTTTCCATTTATTTGGAAAAATATTGTTAAATTATCACTTAAAACAATCTGAACACAAGACACTCGTAAACACAGTTGACGCGACCGTGTCAAATAGTTCGGTAAATATAAGTAAAATCTTCTTATGTATGTTACTATGTATTTGGCCGAGTTAAAATGAGTCCAATAGGTCCAAATGACATTTCATGTTGTGACAACCTCGGAAAAAATGAAGCAAAGAGCGAATCATTTGTCCTTTTCTCACTCATAGTTTGTGTCGTAAGCTAGAAGAGAGCCGGTTTATAGTTTCTGAATTCTTATTTTAGCCTTCCTTCTATGCTTTAGTTATTGTTCTGAGACCTAGGTAAAGTTCGGTCTCTGTGAGAATGCATTTCTGACGTATGTCAGATATCACTAGTGTCACATTCACTGTAAAGTTCTTTTTAATATCTATATTTTCTAATTATATTTTTCGTTACGTTGAAGAGCAAATACCAACGGCAAATACAAATACATGCATCCAAAGTTACATTGTTTATTGAATCAACCAGTCAGAAATGCTTTTTCTGGGCGGCCGTTCTTTTAAGTTTATTTTTTATTTATTAAAAGATGACAAAAATTTAAAAAAACTACACATTTTTTTCGCGCCAAACTTTTTTGTGCAACATTTTAGAACTCGGATTAAATTTTAAACTGCCCCCTTCTCTCTTTATTCCCTCTCGAGTAGCCATCAAAGCTACCACTGTGTCGGTGTTAAGTTTGTTTCTATTTTCTGTCTTTAGATTTTTTAAAACACTAAACTTGCGCTCTACAGATGCGTTAGAGAACGGTAATACAAGCAGTAGACTTATTACGTATTTTATTTTTTTAATTTAAATACTTTGCTCCAGTAAATATCGGCAGTATCATTCACGTTCAAGTCGAATTCTGAGAAGTTCAACTTACGGAATAAAAGGCTATCAGGGAAATCAATCAAGACTAGCAGAAATTTGATGTTAAATATCGCGTATTTGTGTTCATACTTAAAATCCCCGCATTTTCCCCGAATTGAAGCTCTCCCCACACATTCCCCAATCAGCTTTGCTTTCCCCGCAGTTTGGGGAATTCCCCACAGATCGGCAACACTGCAAATGACAGTGTTTTTTTTATTGAGAGAATTTTTTTTTTAATTTTTTGGTCTGGTTACAGAGACCTTTAGGCTACTTTTTATTGAGAATTTTTTTGGCCTGTATCAAAGGTTTTGTGTTTTGAAATGCGCGTCAATAAAATACAAACATAGAACAACATAGATTTCCGCGGACAAATGATGTGCTATCTTTCTTTTTTTATAATAATCGTTTATTATTGAACATAGCGAGCGAGTCGAACAAACGCACTACAAAAACGCGCGAAATTTAAAATGAACTTTTTCCTTTGCCTACGAAATTGTTTAGACTCGAATACTTAGTTCACGTTTTTATAAGAGGCAAAGAGATAAGAAATGATAAAAAGGCCAGAGAATAGATTGATGATGACGATGGTTCTTTTACCCGCAATGCAGAAATACTTTAGCTGATGATCAGTAGGTACTGTGGAAAATGAACTGAATAATATACCATAAAAGTTCAGACGTAAAGCTCCTCTAACGGCTACGGTCTTATAAGTATTATATAATTTTTACAGGCAAAGATGATGTTTGTTACTTTGTGAATTTGGTTGTACTGAACCGATTTTGAAAATTCTTTCTCCAATAGAATGATACATTATCCCTAAGGGTTATATTTGGTAATCAAAGTCCACACAGACGGAGTCGCGGACAGAAAGCTAGTGCCTAATAAACCTACGCCGTAACTACTGACAGCTAACGGCTGATATAATAAGTGAATGTCCGGAAAACGGTCTCATGTCGAAAACATGGAGTAGTGATCGAACTGATTATGATAATATTTGACGTGACCTACATTCGGACGTTGCTATTTTTGTCTCGAGCCAAATGAGTCTATTGCTTTGATTAGTGGTCTGACAGCTAGAAGGGGACATTCGGCATTCAGTAATGATCATTGGAGCTAAGTGTAGCGAAAGTATTGGTGTCCGCCAAAATGTTAATCTGTGGCGCGTACTTATGCAACGGTCGGTGCTGCGCCGGCGCCGCTCGCAGCTGCAGCGTCAGTGCTCGCCGGACTCTCGCAGCGCTGCTTACCTCCCCAGTGCCATCACCCGTGATCCAATGTGACTACAATAATAATAATAATAACAATCGTAAATAATACATATAAAATTTTACGGGTTATCAATTTTTCGATAGACAGTTGCGTCCTTAAGTACTCAAGATGCATTTGAAAACAGTTCTACCGTTGTTTGTGTTTACGTGCGGTTTATTATATTCCGGTAAGTTTTATGGTTGTTTTGTATTATTGTCTAATTTAGTTTTAATAGTAAGTAAGTAAAAGAAAATAATGCCTTGCAATGCGTTTCGCGGGAATTTAGTATAAAAATCTGAAGCAATCTAATCGCGCGATTTTACGAAGAAAATGTTGTAACTTCTCTAAACTAGATGCTATCGGTAGATCTCGCAATTTAAAAATGCGATCCATTATTTTTCGACACAAGCAACTCGACCAACAATAGAGATAATAAAATAGATAAGGCTTTTTGGACTTACCGTACCTATCTCATAAACAAAATAGTATAAAATTAATATAGGTAAGGAAGTATTAAATGTAGGTAACTGCGGCCCTAGGGCGGTGCGGGGTGTGCCACCGGACCGGGCGCCGAATTTGGGGCAAAATCAACCAAGACTGGTTCACCCTGGCGGCAAACTAAGTTCATCGGGTTAGATTGCGGCCACATTGACACTCATACCGGGTGGCCGTAAACTAATCGATACATTTTGTATTTAATGGGCTGAGGGGTGCCACTATGAGGTCTCGCACCACGTACATATTTTGCTAGGGCCGCCACTGACTAAGCCGCACGCCTCCAACCTTGCTGTAACAAGGTATCAATGACTATAAATAAAAAGAAAACCACAATTTTCCATGGAAGTAGGACTGATTACACTAATCGCTTATAATTGGTACTTTTTGTCGAGTAATTAGGTATTTTATACTCTATGTGGTAATTTAAAGTGCAACAGTTTTTAGTTACAAAAAAACGAATATTATTGATACGATATGCACACTATAGAAGTAAGTACATATGTTAGAAGGTGATAACCTCCTTCGCTCGTTTTTACACAAGTATTTTAGTTTTTTACCCGAAAATTTCAACGTTGTGGTTTTGTATGTAGGTACAGTCGATTTTGAAATTGTGAAAGTAAATATAGGTACCTATATTATTTGTGTTACTTCTTTAGTAAGTTTGATATAATTATACTTAGAGCACCCAACTCATGATATGATTGCCCGCTACTTAGTCCGCAAGTATGTGAACTGACATTCGGTAACCTAACTAAATACTTACTTAGAACAATAACATAAGTACCTAATTTATAATGAGTACGTATTAGGTACCTATTTATAAAATTAGTGGCAAAATTCATGTCATATATCGAAAAAAACAAAATATCTTTATTTCCAGGTGCACACGAAACAATAATTATAGATACCTACGTACGTAACATAAGTAATTTAGTTATATTAAATGGGACCTACTTTTACAATGCTTCGTCATCTCGTCATTATTATTCGAAGTCTAGTAGGCAGCCGCAAATGCGCTGCACAAAAGACGTGCGCGCAATGTTCAACATTTATACAATAAAACTAATTTCATGTTTCTTTTGTTACGCTGCTGAAGAACTTTTATGAATTGTTTCTGCTAGACTTGTGTGTGTCTTGTGTCCATTCTATATGACCCTGAAGACTCGATTACTCTAGTCTAGCCCCCATGGCGGCCAATCAGCTCGCGACAACAAACCCTTCAGACCCCGATACTAACCCCGCCGACGTGGTAGACGATTTCCATCACTCAGCGCTTATTGCTATCGATCCACTATAGGGTCGATTAATTCTTTCCGACGACGCCATGTCCCGCCCTGAGCCGTGGTTCGCGCCCAACTGGGCACCCTCAGTCCTGTTGTCTTAAATGTAGTCCTGGGTGAGATCCCTCAGCGCCCCCATTTATTGTCTGGCCAAGTAGTTAATGCCGTTTGTGGTAAATCAACAATAAGTCACGTCAAAAATAAAAGATATGTAGAAAAGTGAATGCACAGTGTCTTTATTATCAAGATCTAGTAGAAGTTGCCAATAATGTACTGTGTAAGGTAAGTAGAGCAGCCTCGTCTGTACATGTCCTGCGCAGTGGCGGCCCTACGGCGGCGGTGCGAACGGTGCGACCGCACCGGGCGCCGAAAAATGGGCGCCAAGATCAACAAGAGTGGTCCACCCTGGCCAGCAGCCCCAAATCTATATTTTGAGGGGCGCCACTTTGAGGTCCGCACCACCTAGTATTTTGCTAAGGCCACCACTGGTCCTGTGTTTACGTTTTTGTGCAATAGAAAATTATTGATTATTGATAGAGCAGCATGCTGAAGAATAAATAGTATTCAGCATGAAAGTCTTACATAAGTACTGTCGAAGTAATAAGTAAGTAGGTGATAACCTCTTTCGCTAGTTTTTACACAAGTAGTTTAGATTTTTACCCAAAAATTTTACTGTCGTGGTCTTGCATGTACATGTAAGATTCTTTTTGTAATTATTTCTTTTTTTATTTTGGTGCAATAAAGTGTATTTGTATTGTATTGTACTCACTTGTACAGTCGTCGATTTTGAAATTGCGAAAGTAGATATAGGTACCTACTTATAGGTATTATTCGAATTCTGTATGTTATATCTGTGTATTAGCAGTTACCTTTAAAAGTGATTTCATGAATGATGCGAGGAGACCTAAGTTGAATGAGTACGCGATTAATAGCGCAGCAGTACCTAAGTAGGTACCTATTTATAAGGATCGGGTGGTGAAACGCAATACATCGTGCCCGATTAATCGCGTAATATGGGTAATAAGGCCTTTATGAATGACCACAACCTAACCCAACGTTGTTAAATAAGTCGTAAGTTTGTATTGTGTGGTAGTGTGGGAACATAAATTATTTAAATCACTTTTTTTTACAAACTATTTATTAATCAAATTAAAAACAGAACTTAAATTAATATGAAATAATAAAATAAGTAAATCCGGTTGAGATCGTTGTATTATAAAACTTGCTGGGTACGTGATGAATTCTGGAATGATATGGAATTTTCATAAAACGTTCAAGGTTTTCGGCGTTTTCGTTTGTTTACACGACATAGACCTACTTTAACCGGATATGAGGCCGAAATATTTGCCCGGGGATATTTGTACGGCACTGTATTGTCACGCAAAAGATCCTGTCATTAAATAACTAGTACGTACGTACTTGTAACTACATCCATTCCAAGCCCCCCGTCGGGCATGTAACAGGTCACCATGTAACTAACCGGTCGACAGTTGAATTGCATAATAACATTAACCGTACCTACGTTATTATTTTCAACTTTAATTCGATCGCACTAGAATGTGTTACTATTATTATGTGTACGAGTATGAATCATTCACTCAAAAGTAGGTTTATCGGGTTTTTTCGTTGAAAATTGCAGCATCCGAGAGTTATTTGCCAGTTGTTAATTCGATTAATTTGTGCAGTCGGTCGCCGCAGGTCAACGTTCTGCCTTTCACAAGTTTATAATGTCTTCAAGGCCATCGTTATAACACGACACCTTTAACCCGCGCACCGCGACTCGTGGGGGTCGCGCCACACTTTAACATACTTAAATGATAATTTCATCAAATTATACAAACTCTTCAGGCATCTTTAAATGCATGTATACATATAGTCTCGCCCGTGTCCCTATCAGGGTAGACAGAGCCATAAGTCATCTAATACAATCCGCAAGCGCAGGGACCCAGGTCTTAACGGTCACACCAGGACTGCAGTTCATGGAGTGTTTAAGTATTTAATAATTAAGCGTAATAAATCGCAAAAATGCACTAAGTAATATTAATAAAATTAGGGTCATAAGACACCAAGGTTGTCTCGCTAAAATTGTAAGGCTAATAGGTGCTGTGAAGCATTATCTATTAAGTATTTCAGATTTCGCAAACTATTCGTTGTACTAAAGCATTCGTAGTGACCGCTCTGCTAATAGATTAAGCACAAGGTGAAATCTTAATCTAGGTGGCAAATGTAACGTAAGTATTTGTGAATGTTACATAAATGCATTTATTAGTGTGTAACTAATAAGTTTTTACAGTCATTACATTTGTGTTTGTTCAACTCACATCAGGACCCTGGTAACGACCGCGTCGGCGTGGTTGACGTTTACCTTCACTCAACGCCCACTTGGAGCCTGTTCTCTTAAACATACCTAAATCCCTCAGAAGACGCGCAGGCAGGCGTGCCCTAAGCTGAAGTTTACCGCCCAACCATTCTGAGGCCTCTTGTCTTACAAGCTTTATACCGGGTCGCATTTGTCCTGCCAATCAGGTACTTAGTTAAATACTACCTGAAGCAAACATACAATAAGCCACGTCAGAAACAGTGTAACAATGCATATATTTTCAATGAACAACACAAGGACAGATAGGAATTGCTATTACTCAAACAAGAGAAACAAGACAAACGATACACTTACTTTAAGATTTCTTCATCTCACGATTCATTTAAATTCACATATATTTTCCTCGATGAAGCAACTAGTTACGAGAAATTTGTTGTATGCAACAGGCAGTAAGCCTGTGGCGAGATAAAGACAAGCGGATCATTACAAAATTTTAATTAAACGTGGAAGATAAAACATAGAAACCCATATTTCCGAGAAATTTGTTTCGGAGGTAGGTACATATGGGCCTAACCGGTATTGGGTTGGTATTCCCTTCGCGGGTTGGAAGGCCAGACAGGCAGTCGCTTCTGTAAGTAACCGGATCTATGAAATCCAGGTTAAGTAAGCGATCCCCGTGAAAACCGGATAACGCCATGGAGATTATGATATACTTAAGTAAAATAAAGCAACCGATAAGCAATACTTTCGCAGCATAAAAGGCCTGATAAATATACTTAAGTACCTAAACTGACACAAGGTATTATAACTTAACATCATGCTTGTACCCCTGAAGGAGTGGGGGGCAGAGGTGTATAATTATGCACCTACTGACTACTATCGTTGCCGTATTGCCGTTGACCGCGGACTAATCCAGGAAACCACGTGATATCACTGATAATCCAAACATGAATTTAAGGTACTTACTTAAAAAGTATGATTTCATTTTCATAATCCAGCGCACAGATGTAGAGTTACCACACGTCTAAAGCGATGGTTAACCCAGTTGTCGGAATTTCTCCCGACCTTCACAACAACAGACTCATTTCATTCATCTCACGACTATATCAACGTCTCCAACCGCAGCGTTGCAAATTGACACGTTTTATGCTCTGATGTTGAATCGAGAGTTCATTTTTGGTATAAATTATGATTGTGGTTTTAGGTTTGACGATGAGTACGCGTTGTTGAACTTTATTATGGCATTTTATATTTAGAATTATTATAGCAATTTATATTTAGAATTCTAATACACATGTGGTTAAGCCAGATTGTGTATGTGCCCAGCTGGCTAATATAAACGAGTGATTGATGTGTGACAGTATAATATTATCTTCCAATTAATGACATCATCACATTTGACATCAGCCTACATATATAGAATACCGAAACTTTCCCTGAGCAAAAATACTTTACTAGATAGGATCCTCTACGCTGCAGACAACTTTATTTATTCAACTTATTAGGCACTTGATCTATTTTGAAGTAAGTAAGTACATTTTTTATAATAACATCCAAATTAATGATAGACCATTATCAGCTAATTATAAACGGATATACGCCTCTTGGTCTGGGAAACATTTATTTTTAAACAGTAAATAAACAGGACATCCCCTTCCAATTCACTTTCGCTACTAATTTAAATGTTTGAAGATGTATTATTAAATTTTCGAATCCTTGGTCCTTCGAATTTTAAATGTAAAATGAGTAAACAGGTCACCAAATTGAAACTGGCATACTTACTGTATACCTACTCAACTCTTTGACGTGTTAAAAGTTGTAGGTAAAGAACAGAGCAACCTTATTACAATTAACACGCGTGTAAAATAACATGTTACGTACATTAGATAACAACCAGCGCAATTACTTACGAACTTATATCACTTATTTGATGATATCAGAATACTTCACCACCGCGGGGCGCGCGTTGATGTCTTTTGTAAGCGGCCGGAGGCGAACTGAGCTAACAAGTTCAAATACCTAACAACTTATGAATCAGAATCGTTTTACTTTAATCACATTAATATTGTAAAAAATGTTTTTTCTTTGGTATCAATCAGAAGAGTGAATCTTTATGGATGCCTTAAATTTAAATTTAATGGTTGAAAATTTAAGATTCAGCGGTACCTATTCAGAGTAAGTATCTGCAAATGGTATCTTTTAATTAAGTAAGTACTTAACAATTATATTTAAGAACGAGACATTAGAAAGATTCTTCGTAAGTAGGTAAGTAGTGTAAAGTGGATTCCCAGACGGTAGAGTCGCCGCGTTTCCTTCCATGAGCGTTATCACTGCCGACCCACTTCGGGCGGCTTCTCTCCAACATAATCCTCTCAGACAGTCTCAGACAATCTGTACAGTTTGTAGGTGAAGGCCCATTGTTGTCTCTAGCGCGACGAAGGTGACGCTACGACAATTTTGAAATCTTTTCACTTACTTACTTACTTTTATAACAAAAAAAACATCGTGATTTCATCGACCTTACAAATGAATAGTTAACCTTACGTCTTTTTTGATCCAGTACCTAATTCTGTGGAATGTGCTTTTTTACGAGTTTTATAAAAAAAGAAAATAGGCTACAAATTCAGGTTACACTGTCTACACCCGCACTGGCAGTGGCAGCGCACTATCTTCCGAGCCGGGTTAGGTTAGTAAAAGTATGTTAGGTAAAATTGGGATCGATGAGTGTCGGTTATAAATACTTAATTTGATAATTTCGTAACCGGATAGTATGATAGTAAGCTATCATGTATAAAACTTGCTACGCAGCTAATATAGGTGGGTACATGATGACCTACTGCTTTTAGGCGTCGCATTAAATCCCACCTACAAAGTACAAGAGTCAAGCAATTACGCGGCTAAGGTGTCACAACTGTTCACGCAACCGGAAAAACAATAATTAAGTGTCACTAGGCATTTTATTATAATGGCAATTACTATCCACACAATTCGTTACAATTATTGTACTTATTTCTGAACAAATTTTATCAAAATATTACAGTTACACTATAAAAGTTGACAATACCAGTCGATTTTAAATATTAGACTTGAATCATGTAATTTTTAGATTCATTTCAATTCCCAGACGAGTTGGTGTCGAGTCATCGAATCAGTAACGGTCAATTTCAAACTTTTCTGGACTCTCATTAGTGCTTAAAGTAACGTTACTTGAAGCTGTCAGTAAAAAGCTTTAAAAAAGCCTAAGTATAGCTAGCTTGTGTGTTTGTATGCTGTATAAAGCTACTCGGTTATCCAGTACAGCCGGCTAGAGAACCGCGGCGGCAAGCGTGGCTTGCAGTCAGGTAGGTGTCGTGTCTCGTCGTCCATCGACGGTACACACGGACACAGTTCCTCCGGCGGGTCCGTGCACTTGCTTGTATGAATCCTCCCTCTCGTAAAGTACCCGAAGCCAGGGTAATCGATGCAGAGTTTCTCCCGCATACACTCCTCGTAAACAGCGTGGGTCTTCCTACAAAACCACGGCTTGTAGTTACCCGAGCTCTTGTCTATGCAGTTCGTGTATTGGTTGTGTTCGTGCAAACAATTCTTTTTCACTCGTTTGAAGAACTCTATCGTACATCTAGGGGCGAGAAAATGATCTAAGTTAATCACAGTAAGTTCTCATACAGTAAGTATACCTAACTACTAAGCCAGGTAGGTAGATAAGTAGTAAGATTGTATACATTCGGCGAAGTAACCATGGGGGTGAATAAATAGAGTAACTCCTCCAGGGAGCCTTACTGCGTGATTTTGATGGAGATGCTTTGTTCTTCTTTTACCATGCAGCATTGTAGGATTTTTTTAAATTATTTCTCTACATTAGGTTGGTAGGTACGATCAAAATCTGAACACTAACTTGGTGACAATCTTCCCCAGCTCCACACAGGGCCGTGGGTCTTGGTTTTCGTAGCGGCATAACATGAACTCGTTGTTTATACTCTCGCAGTACTTCCCGAGGTACGGAGCCGCCGCCATCAACGTCGCAGTGGACAAGTCTACCTCATGTTCCACCTTCAGTTGTTCAAACTCCGGCAACTCCGTTTCTTTTGTTATTACCATTTTGTTGGTCTTTGATAAGCTGTAGGGTGGACGTGGGGCCTAATGGATGGACCGTTGTTAAATTAAAAGGCGGTTTGATTTAGAAAAAACTAGGACCAATTCTAGCACGCCCAAGGGTGGAAAGTATCCAATAAGAATTGCGATAAGCAACGAAATTATCAACGTGATTGTGAAGTTAAACTGTAGTAATTCTACAGGCTCAATAACAATACCAAAACTAAAATAAGCAATTTAAGAATGTACTTACAAAAATTAATTCGCATTCAAATCGATTGACGTTTGATTGATTTTTGACTTTTAATGTTTCATTATTCGGTGGAGGTGAGTTATTTGAGACCAGTTATAATTTTAGATATTTCTACAGCCAAAACTCAATGCTTACAGAGCTCCGAACCGAGGTACCTACGTGAGTTTGTAGTATAGTACTTAGTTAAAATCGCCGCGCCGTCTGTAGTAACGCGTGTAAACAAATTCGAACATACTTACTTACAAAAAATCCCAGTCCGGGGAACACTCGCTTACGAAACAGTCTGAAATATTATTAGAAATTTAAATCTTAGCTTTACTTCAAACCCTTATAACCCTTAAAATCTGAAAGAATACAATTGCTGCAAATGGTATAAATACTTGACGGTACAAATGGGGAGCACTGAGGGCTCTCACCCGGTAATATGTATCGCCTAGATGTCTTCTTTATAGGCGATTGTCTTCAATTGTGTAACTCTAACATACCCAGCATTTCTCAAGTGTAGGTACTTACCTTCTTCCAGATTATTTTTTTCACGTGACTTATCATACTTCCAGTGGAAGGGCAGTCGGTGGTGTGTCCGGCGGTGCGCACGACGAGCGGCTGGCTGGATCTGTTCCCGCTGCCGTGCAGGAAGCATGCAGAGTGCCGCGTCATGGGCACGCAGCACCTCTGCTGCAAGGGATACTGCACCAAGGGCATCAAGCCCGCACCTATACGGTGGGTGTCTAGTGTTTCTTCACTTGCTTGCTACTTTTAAGCTTCGTGTGTACAGCGCCGGGAAAGTGGACAGATCGCGGGGTTCTGTATAAAGCCGCAACCCAGCTTTCCTGGTTTTCTGTGCACCAAGCTTAAAAGAAAAGATTTAGGGTGTAGGTATATTATTAGTGGAAACACGATAGTCTAGTTAACGAAAGATCATCGTGCATGTGGATGCATGTGGATAGTAAAATTGAATATGGGTTTTAAGTTTTAACTGTAAGTAAATACTTAGTTTTATGGCACCTATTGTATTCTTCCTTCCTAACAGCTAAGTAGTTAGTATCCACTTCGGAAAGATAACGAGAAGAATTATTAGGCGTCACGATCGTGCACACTTCCTATTACCTCATGTAATTTATCCTTCTTACATTTACACTCATACATTAAGCTCACGCCCGTAATAGGTATAAGTACCTGCCTATGGGTTCAGTGGAACCGAAAATTGACAGAAATGACATACCTACTCCCATGGTTTGGTCTATACCAAACGCTAAGTAGCATAGAGATGAACAATATTTGTACTTACTTACATTAGATAATTTACTCACTTCCGAAACGCATTTCTCGGGAATGTGAGTTTCTTCACGATGTGTTCCTTCGCCGCAATTCCAAAAATGATTTTGGTGCTCATTATAATAAGGATAATTATTACGTGCTCTCTTCCTTTTTGATGCGAATAGCAAAGGATTTTTGAGTACATCTTATTGAGGATTTCGATGCAACTATTATGTTGAACGTTTACGCCGTAAGTGGGCTTGCAATTTCATATTCACTCATATATGTCAACTAAACCAGTCGAACAGGCTATGCGAGTCACTCGTGCTTATAAACTGTGATATTAGATTACCCAACTCGTAATCTCAGCAGGAACAGTATGTTATTCAAGCCTCATTGCATCTGAACTAACTTATTTTGTTTGAAACTCAATCGTGCGTGAAACATAACTAATAATACGAATATAATAATAGTGTTTTCTCCATAAAGCACAGACAGATAACAAGATTAGTACAAAGTTTCCTCTTCTTCTCTTGTGTGGGTTAATAGGTCAGTGAACGACCTAACAACCCTGGTATCAGTGTTAATATTGAACCGCCCCTAACACGGCTTGATTCGAACCATAGTTACTTATTAAAATAACAGAAACATAAACGAATTAATACATTATTGTATTGAACATTCGTAACTATCTAACACAGGTATGCACCCTATAATTATCATTTTAGGGCGAAACAGAAACTGACTAGAATGGGCTTTGAAGTCTTGATCTAAAATCAGAATTGTGATCTTTTTACTCAACTGTTAGTTATTGTGGAATTGAGTTAGAACCCCGATACCGCCGGCATGGTCGTCGATTTCCGCAAGACCCCCCCTCTACCACATTTTTGAAAAAAATAATCGACCTAGTGGGTCCAATATTATCCTCTTAGACAACGCCCTGAGCCGAGGTTCGCGCGCAACAAGGCACCCTCAGGCCTGTTGTCTTAAATTTTGTACCGAGTGAGAGCCTCAGTGCTCCCCGTTTGTCCCGCGAAGTACTTACGTCACTACAATAAGTCATGTCAAAAAAATGTGAATTTGAAGGCAATGCCTGAATTTTAACCTGCTTTGAAGATGAACTCATAGTTACATACCTACCTGCCTAATATTTTGGTGTCGTAAAACATGTCAAGAGTGAATGGCGTACCGACTCGTGTTCCTTATGCACTCTTTAACCCATAACGTACCCAAATTACAAAATTATGTTGATTAGATCCTAATACATTATTAATTATGAACTAGAGTAGGTATGCTATGCACTTCCTTTATTCCAATAAAGTGAAAGGTTACTTTGGTTTTTAAAGACTGGGTTAAGGTCAACGGCAAATTTTAGAATAAAACACTGCTTGAATTTATGCACTTAGTACTTAATAAAAATATAACACATAATGCACCTCGCAAAACTATGTTACAAAGTAGTTATTACTTTGCTCTTAACTCTACTTATTGCGCTTTCTCGTGGTCTGGTTTCTACATCGGAATATAACTAAGTTACTTCGTAATACGTACGATATTTATAGCAACTAAGTTTGCATGATATATTATTAAGCCTGCGTATTTTTTAAAGAAAATATACCCTGCGCAATTGCGACAAAACGTTAAAAGACTAAAGCCTCTAAACTCTATCTTATCCTCATGGTAAGGTAAGAAAGTTTAGAGTTACTTACTCAGACGTATTGTCGTAGGTATGTGCAGGCGCAGAAGAAAAGCTATGGAAGTTAATTAAACTCGCGGGTTTTTTGTAGAACCGACCAGCAGAAGAGTAGCGTAACTGAGGCTAGTAGCACAAGCACAAGCACAAGTAGCACCACAACGAGCACAAGCACCACAACGACCACAACAACCACTACAACGACCCCGAGTACCACCAGCTCGACCACGACCACTACGACGACCACGCAGCGACCCACGGAGCCGCCGCGACCATTCCTGCAGATCCTGCCCATCATCCAATCTACACAGGCGACGCAAGCGCAGAGAAATGCTCCTGCTAAGACAGGTGAACAGTTTTTTTTATTTTATCTATCTATTTACCTACTTATCTACCAGTTGCCTTAGGTTTTAAAAAAAATAGTAGATACTTAATTCTGTACTAGTAGTGTTTTATTTAATTAGTCTTTATTAGGTACTTCTAACTGAAATAATCACGTGCTGCTTAAATAGTTAAGTAATTAAACATGCTTAAAGGCATCACATTACAAAGATAAAAAACGCAGTACCAGCTTATAGTCAGATAGAATTAACGTCATAAAGCACTAATTAGGTACATCTGTTGATAAAAAAACGCCATGCTAAGGTTATTCACCGACACTGATATTGAATTGTTCTTAGGCACTGACATAACCGCTGTTAATTATTCGCGCACACGCGAGTCGTTGGATTACGAGTACTCGAACAGCGAGTCGAATAAAGTGTCCTCGAGTGCAGGAAAGTCGCAGAAGCTGGTGTGTCCGAAGCCCGGGAGCGCTCCGGTGCTGTTGTTCCCGATCCCTTGTGAGAACAACGCTCAGTGTCGCGTCACCAGCGGGCCCGATCAAGTTTGCTGCGAGCGCCGCTGTGTGAAGGGCGTGCCGGCGCCGCGGCCCACCTCCAAACCCCGGTCGCACCAACGTAAGAAACACCTACTTCCATAATTCTAACGGCCTCCGTGGTCCGGTTCACGATCCGGAGGTCCCAGGTTCGAATCCCCACGGGGATAAACCACGAAAATCTTCGTGAGCCTGGTCTGGTTAGGCATTGCATTCTGATCATTCGATAGTATGATGATCCGTGCTTCAGAAAGCATGTTAAGCCGTTGGTCTCAGTTACTAATTACTGATATAAGCACGCGTGGTCGTTATATGAGTCATGTTAGGGCCTCAATAATACCTAAATCTTACTCCACGGTTGATGAGGTTGGTATTCCACCTCAACATAACCCTCCCCTTCTTTCCTTTTTCCCTAATTATTCTTTTGTGAAGTTTTCGATCCATTTTCGAAAAAGCTTAACCTTGTCCTCGTATTTACGAAGTGGAGTTCTATCCACCAATTTAGTATTCCAGAAAGTTTCACGACTGGTTATATATAAGTCGAACTTATACTGATTACAATACAATTTCAAAACTTACCTAATAAAATCGTTCTAAACCTATAGCATTGCTCGGCGTGATCCCTCGCGAGTGCCCGACCGCGCCGCTCGGGGAGCTGTTGTTCGAGGTGCAATCCTGCAAGACGGACGCCGACTGCTGGCCGCGGGTGTGCTGCCCCGACGGCACGCGGTCTTACTGCCGCACGGCCCGTGCGCGCCTCGACCTCGTACCCATAGCCAACCAGATCGACGGGCGTAAGTATTGGGATAATGATCCATAAAATTCATAAGCTCACGACTATAGCCCAATTGGGGTAGTCAGTGCTATATCCTCCGTGGTCCAGTGGTTGAGCGTTGTGCTCATGATCCGGAGGTCCCGGGTTCGAATCCCGTTGGGGACAAATCACAAAAATCATTTTGTGATCCCTAGTTTGGTGAGGACATTACAGGCTGATCACCTGATTGTCCGAAAGATGATCCGTGATTCAGAAGGTACGCTAAGTCGTTGGTCCCGGTTACTACTTACTGAAGTACGTAGGTGGTCGTTACATGAGCCATGTCAGGGGCCTATGGCGGCTCAATAATAACCCTGACACCAGAGTTGATGGGGTTAGTAATCCACCTCACAACCCACACGATAGAAGTGCTATATCCATCGCAAGATGAACTAAGTTAGACCAACTTGATTTATTTATTTTCTTCGGAAAACCAACAGCAAAAGAAATAATAGATTATGTTATAAATATACAATAAGCCAATCTATTAAAATATTGATGGATCTATTTAAATATTATAATATCAGAATATATACCTACCTACAAAATAGTAGGCAATACATGTCATGTGACGCCCCGTAGGGAATTTAGGTACAGTAGGTACATTGAGTTTACCGTTCTATCACCATAAGGTTCATCATATCCCTGTTAAGACGAATATCAGGGATTACTAAGGGTTGTCGCAGCAATGTGATTACTCGTAGTTCTGCCCACGCTGATGGATGGGTTTTGTCATGTAATAATAGACGATAAGTAGGTACCTAACTATTTGAAACGTTTGGTGAGTCGAGGGATTTAGAATGGACAAAAGAGATTGACCAAAAGTGGTCCAAATGTCGACGACCAACGAGACCTATGTACCGAAATAGACCATAATTCTCAGTAATAACTGCGGTTTGGTATTTATTACTCAGTATTTAGTGACCTACTTCGATAAATAGGTATCGTTGGTGGTGGATATTTGGACCAAGTTCCATACAACTTTGGTCAATGTCCTTTTACACAGACAGTCAGACCAAACATACAGATACCATGTGTGAACAACATAACACTGTCTTTGCTCCCGCGCAATCGGGTAATAAGGCCGTTACCAAATAATAGGTACTTTTTATGACTACGAAATTACTTCGATCATTGCTAACCTTGTTAGACAAACCAGACTAGACTAGACTTTCGACCTAGATACATAATTTATTGCGACGCCAATTCATTTCGTATTTCATGCATTTAGATATGTTTTTTTAAAGCTAGCCATAATAAATAACTTGCATAAAAATCACTCGTTGATGTCTTTTATATGGGTAACTATGGGTATGGGTGACTTTGAGGCATCTAGATAATATATTGATACACATATAGATAGATACTTACATAATACGTTGACACCTGCGCTTATAGCAAATTACGATGCAGGCAGGCTCTCAACTTACCTATCGCATTTTAAGTAACAGTTGAAATCTTTCCAATTCCAGCGGTGCGCATGTTCGAGCAGTACTTGCAGTGCACCAAGCCGCCGCAGTACGACCTGTTCCCGCAGAAGTGTTCCTCCAGCGTGGACTGCTTCCCTAACCTGTGCTGCGCCGAGGGAGGCAATAAACATTGCCGCCCGCCGCAGCGCAGTCTACTTGCACTGCTCGCAGGAGTCACGCAGGTAGCCAGCAAGGAATAATGTATATTGTCTATGCCAATTTTGCTCATCTTACATAATGACACCATACAGTTCATCATATTCTTCTTTAGACTTTGTATCAGGTGATTTCAGGCAGTCTTCTAATTACTGGCTGAGCTGGGATTCAATCTTGTAACAATTCAACAAAAACCATGCATTCCCAAAACAGGACTTTCACTTCTTGTAACTTATCTAGCGAATTTGAAAAAATCTTGTACGTATACATAACTCATTCTTGGTATGTGATGCGAGCAAGAATCCTTGAACAACTGTACAAGTAGTCCAATCTAATTAAGTGTTTTAAATAGAAAAAAAAATATTTATTAAGTTTGAGTAAATAAACAAGGTCACACACACATTATTGGTATGCCTTTATAGACTGTAGCAAAATTATTGTTTATCTTTTCAGAGAGTCGGATCAACCCTAAGCAACCTGAGGCAATCTCAAGCTGCCAATAGTAATAAAGCGTAAAGTTATATGTTGTAAATAGTAGTGTTAAAATTGTAGGAATTTTATATTTTTATACTTTTGTACAGTTGAGTAATAAATATTTTGTTAAATTACATTGTCTTTATTTCCCATTTTTGTAATTTATTGCAGAGATTAGTGTGTGTGGTTTATGTAGAAAATTCAAACCAAATTTTTGCTTAAACTAAATTTATTAGCTTATCTGAAACCATTTAGTCCAGCTGAAACAAGAAAAATAAATAAATAAAAATGTGTCTTTGTAACAACATGAGGAATGTAATACCTAGGCTGTGATGGTGTTATGGTATAATACATATATACCTATCATACCATCTATGACTATATAGCAGCATAAAAAAAAATATACGGTCGAATTGAGAACCTCCTCCTTTTTTGAAGTCGGTAAAAAGAACAAGATAGGAAATTGAAACACAATAAGTTGAAAGTGTGAAACCATAGGTGTGCAGTTGTAGATTTTAAGATATGAAAACAATTATTCTATTTGTTGAGTATGGTAAATCAAGTACTGAACTTCAAGGTAAAACTAGTAAGACATTGTAAGAAGAAAGCGTTCAGAATTTTCTAGTATCGAGGTGTCTGGTTCAGGGTGAATACAATGTTTACCTTCTTGAATCCGATGTCATTAGCGTATTCTCTGAAGCACTGTCTGCAAATGTTGAGACCGTACTTGCGGATCAGACCATGTCTGTTGGAGCAGGCCCGGCTGAAATGGAGGAAGGTGACAGGACATTACACAAAACACGTGTTATAACCAAAGTGGATGAATAGTATTTTTTTAATGATAAAACTTAAAATTTATACATACCATGAACGGGATCCCTGTCCGTATCTACGGGGGTGAGAGTACCAGATGTTTGCGTGACCCATTTTGCAAAAATTGGATTTTTCGCAGCACAGCAACGAAAGAAACGTCCAAAATGGCGCGCGCACAGATTAAAAAGAACGAATGAATTATGTGTTTTCCAATCATTCAACAGAGTGAATATAAATAGAGGTGATCCAAACACCTAAAAACCGGTAACAAAATGAATGAATGATATGACAAAATAAAGAATATTTTGGAACGCACCCATACTTGACATTGCTGACAGGTCAATGACATATTTGAGGTGCACATACGTTTGATATAATATCGATAAATTTAAAAAAAAAAAAATTAAAGAAAAAAACAACCGAATACATTATAGATAAGGGTATAACTTCTGAGTTGCTCTGGCATCGGGTCGGGTCGCTAGCTTGCGTCATATTAATATTCTGCGAGCAATAAAATTAGCAGATTAAAAGACGGTGTAGCGAACAATGAAAGTGACACTTTCCTTACTTGATCTACAAAAAACTTCAATTACAACCATAAAATATGTATGTATGTACCCACTACGAATGGGGCCCTACATACTCATTCTTAAATTTTGTTTTTGTTCTTTCATCTTTATTGCTCAAGCACGACCACTAGGTATAACTAGTATTTTCCAGATGTAACTACCGAAGCAGTTTCCCATTTTCTTTTTATCAACAGTAGATCTCCTCTACAAGAAGTGAACAATTCAATGAAGGAAATTCCAAACCACGTTCCACTGTATAACTCCTACGAGATATATAACATAAACTGCCTATATACGTCCCACTGCTGGGCACAGGCCTCCCCTCAATCAACCGGAGGGGGTATGGAGCATACTCCACCACGCTGCTCCACTGCGGGTTGGTGGAGGTGTTTTTACGGCTAATAGCCGGGACCAACGGCTTAACGTGCCCTCCGAAGCACGGAATCATCTTACTTTTTCGGACAATCAGGTGATTCAAGCATGAAAAGTCCTTACCAAACAAAGGACAGTCTCACAAAGTGATTTCGACAATGTCCCCATCGGGAATCGAACCCGGACCTCCAGATCGTGAGCCTAACGCTCTAACCACTAGACCACGGAGGCTGTTATATTATATTATATGTATATATTATATATATAAGATAATTACCTAGTTTGTCATTATTCGGGTAACTACATAATTACTCAAAAATATAATGTAATATAATGTAACGTTCAGCTGCTTGTCTTCCCGGGCATGTCGTAAAAACCGACAGAGGGATTGTGTCCTCTAACATGATGGACTAATGTTATGGGCGATAGGCTGATCCCTTATCACCATAAGGTTCATCATATCCAGCTTACGACATCGTATCAACAGTGGCTGCAAGTTGTCTTTGATTACTTGTGGCTCTGCCCACCCCACTAGGGATTACGGGCGTGAGTTTATGTATGTATGTATGTATAATGTAATAGCAAAGAAAAGGGAAATACATTTTGCTTGATATTTGAATCACCATAATAATGCTTGGAAAGATGTGTCGTGCCGTCGTGCCCGTGTGTAATAACAAAGTGTTTATCATTGCTATCTGCGAAATGTGTCTACACTCAGCGGGATCCCCTGTCTGGGAGACATAAGAGTGATGCAGAGAATTAGATCTGGATTTGTTCTACTGAATTATGCTGAAAACAGAATTTGTTCCGTTAAAAAAACGGAAATACAAAGTTTTCTAACCGACCGCTCGACGAAAAAGTCCGCTGACTGGAGGTTTCATTGCAGCTTGATTGTAGCTGAAGTAAGGATGTCAGAAGTATTTTTTTTGTTTTGTTGATCAGAATAAATACAGATCTAAAAGTTAGTACCAATTTATACTTCATCAGACTTAACTTTGGTAAATATCCCGCTGGCTGGAGGTCGGTTAGAAAACTTTGTATTTCCGTTTTTTTAACGGAACAAATTGTTCTCAGCATAATTCAGTAGAACAAATCCAGATCTAATTCTCTGCATCACTCTTATGTCTCCCAGACAGGGGGTCCCGCTGAGTGTAGGCACATATCTGCGAAAAACTATAATTGGCTTTCTGTGTTTACCATAAGTTGCTACTAAATTAATTATAGCTGTTGTTTCTCCGAACATTAAATAAATAAATAAATCATTTAATACCCAAAAATAAAGATTAAAGCTGCATATGTCTGAAATCCATAAAATTAGAAGTTTAAACGAAGGCAGCGCCATCTATATTTATATTACGGATGTGATCTAGAAAGCCCCTACATTTGTGAATTATCGATATCGATCATTTTGACCGCGCTCTTTACTATTTTTGAGCTAATTTTCTTTCACTTTTCACAGGTGGTCACTCAGGTGGATTTAATAAGGTAAAGCTGTGGAAAAGCTAATCAATTTATTATTTTTACGCTCTAAACAGTGATATAACAACAGAGAACTGCTGCAATTTATTAACTGCTGGGATTTGTACGTATTATTTACTGAGTTATTGTTGCGGTTTACATTTGCCGACATACATAGGGCCGTTTTTTGTCGTGTCGAAAGCTCCACGTACTCTTCGTAAAGTATTCGTGAGAGTTCCCGGCTTTGTTCTATTGGTTTTATTGTTGCTCCAAATAGAATATCAAGTAATTGATTAGCCAAATCATTTGGGCAAAGGGTTCATGATTTACTCCTATAGTAATAAAGTACATCTTCGAGATCGCGGCTTATTAATTACACTTCTTATCGGACAGTACCCGTCCGTAGGTTTCCGATAAGGTTTGTTGACCTAGGGTCCAAGTCTACAGCTAGGTATAATACAACTTATGACCTTTGTGTGATTTAGTTAAAATATTTAAATCATAATTATCTATGCATAAATATCAATAAGCCAATAGTATCATAATAGTAAATAGTAATAGCTTATTGTAATGTAGCATAAAATGGCTATTACTTAATTTTACTTATCAGATAAACACTCTGTTAAAGTCGTGATGATCTCATAGTATACAAGCCCACACTTAGAAACTCAGATATTCAGTAAATAATGTGGCACTGACCTTGGTGTAGGTATGTATTTGTTTTAAAAAAAACCTGTTTTATATTGGCAGTTGTGCATTAAATAAGCACTTAGTACTCATTGGTAAACTTACCTACTTATTTTCATGATTTTTCAACTTTATTAACTGCCAATTATCATAATTTCAATTGTTTTTCTATTAATGTATGTGCATAATTTCTGTTAATTTATACTTAATGCAGGTTATGAATTATTTTGTTTGTTCATATACCTACCTACTAAATAGTTATTAGTATTTACTAATGTTTTTGATTGTGTTTTGATTCTAAAATGCTTTTTTTAGGTATAAAAAACCACAATGGGCTTCATATTTGGCCTTTTAAAGAGGCTGGTCGCCTTTTTGTTGTATTTCGTGTTGTTTGTTGGAATTATAGTGCTCATTCCTAACTTGCCGCCTTACACAAAGTTTTCGAGTATTGAGTGAGTATTTTTGCTTCTACCAAATATAAACCTTTTGTTATTTAAATAGTAGGTAGATTAGATTTTCATAGAATTCTTTTTTGATAAAGATGTGACATTCAACAATAATAGTGAAGTACCCAGCTATAAGTTTTCTTATTCAACTCTATTTCTTGCATTTTTAATAAAAGTTTTGATTTTATTTTCTTTTAATGATTGCCATATACTGTGATCTCTATATATAATAAATTTTATTTATTTATTATATACTGTGATCTCATTGAAAAACACTGAATTCATATAGAAAAACTCAGACAATATTTTGAACTTTATTAACTAAAACAAATAGGTAGTAATTTTCAAGTCTTTACCTTTGAAAAAAGATTTTTCTGATACTTTTAGGACAATTTTATATCTTAAGTTTGATTTATTAGTGTGCTTAAGCATTTATTTAACTCTATAGGTTGGAACCGACACTGCCGAGGGATGGACCTTTGGCCTTAAATGGAGCTTTGAACAATGCAGAGAAACTATACAAAGAAAAGTTGGTAGGACCAGAGGGATTTCAGGTGTACAATGGTGAAGTGTACACCTCACTCCTCACTGGTGAGATAGTGAAGTTGTCTCCTGGAGGACATGTCACATTTGTCACCAAAATTGGACAGCCCTGCAGTAAGTATCCTGTCTATGTATCTAATGAGGACAAAGATAGTGGTGCTGATTCCCGTACACACCATCTAATGTTATTTTAATATACCTGTCACTTTCTTCATCATCATCAATTTAAGAGCCACGCTCTTGTCGGTGTAGCATTTTCCATTCCAGTCTATCAAAGGCCAATTCCTTGACTTCCCTATAAGACACGACGTTAACCTTTTCTTTAATCTGTTCCATGTAAGCTCTTCTTGGTCTTCCCCTTCCTCTCTTTCCTTCTAGCTTTCCTTCTATGATGTTTTTAATGAATTCATCGTGTCTTATTAGGTGTCCTATCATCTTGCCTCTTCTGTCCTCAATAATTCTCAGTATTTGTCTCTTTTCCCTTACTCTTACTAGCACTTCCTCATTTGTAACCCTTTCTGTCCAACTTATTCTTTCCATCCTCCTCCAACACCACATTTCAAAGGCCTCGAGTCTCTCTCTGTCCTTCTGTGTCAGTGTCCAAGTTTCACATCCATAGAGGGCTATACTCCATACGAAGGTTTTGACACATCTTTTTCTGATAGATTTGGCAATCCTAGCCTTGAATATGCACCCTTTGTTATGGAAAGCTTGTCACTTTCTTATCCGCCGAAAAAGGAAAGGATGGGTAATCAAAAGGCATAAATTTATGAGACATAGTTATGTAAATTTTAGACAAATTTAAACAACCCTCCAAATTTTACATTGACCAGTACAGTACCTTCTTTATCTGTATGGTAACAATCTGAACTAAACTCTTTTTATGAAACTTTTTCTTCTAATTGCTTGAGGCTCTGTTCACTCCTTTATGGATTAGGGCGTAAGTTTATGTGAGTATTAAAAAAATGAACGAATATGAAAAATGAATGAACTTGTAAAAATTGTGTAATAGGCTACTTGACAACCTAGTCAAATGAGACATTTTTTATGAAACGTCAAAACGAAAGTTTAGCTTGGAGTTTGTATGGAAATACTGTCCTGTTACGTCATCAATAAAAGCTGTTACTTAAATCATTAATAGAAATCGAAAATAAGTGGAAAACTATAATGAGATTGATTTGTTAGTCATCTTAGACTGTCTTTTATTTCTAGATTAGCATTTTATAATGTATTTTTGATCCAGTGAAATACCCAATTTGCGTTGACGTCAGCAGCTTTTTTGGCGCCAGCTACGACTTCTTTCCATGTTAAAGTCGTAAGACTGAATGTCCTTTTAAAATCCAAACTCCGTTGTTTAACTATTGTGACCATAAATCTAGGCCTTAGTTGGTTAAGTCTACTATTATATATTTATTTCTAAGAACAATTTCACTTGGAACGATAAATAAGAATAATGGACTTACAACGTAATAACTCTTTCGTGGAAAACAAGTGTAATTTAATGTAATCGCTTTTCTTTGCTTAGATTGCATTACAATGTTTATGTATGTCTATCAACACAATCGCTGTTAGGCACGCTCGAGTACAGGCGGTATGAGAACTTATTTAATACTTGAGTGAGAGTTTAAACAAAAATAGACTACATTGAGCTGCTTGTCCTGTCGGGCATGTCGTAAAAACCGACAGTTGTGGCAAATCAGCTATATCTATCACCATATGGTTTAACATACTCATTTTACATCACACTTCGAATTTAGTAGAAAGAAGCCATAAGTAGCCTTCTGATAACTTGTGCTTCACCTCATTAGTGATTACGAGCGCGAATTTACGTATCAAAGTATTTCACATAGTGTAATTGTCTACAGCGGGTCCCATGCAAGAACACAAATGTGGCCGCCCACTAGGATTTGAAATAGATGGCAAAACCGGCAAAATGTACGTGGCGGACGCGTACTACGGCATTTGGAAGGTGGACTTGAAGACTGATAAGAAACAACTGCTGGTGTCTCCGCGCGTCGAGATCGCGGGGCGGGCGCCTAAGCTGTTCAATAGCCTTGCCTTAGCCAAGAATGGCGACATTTACTGGACGGATTCCACCAGCGATTTCCACTTACATGACGGTGCCAAATCTATGCTTGCTGATCCTTCTGGAAGGTAATTATGACGTTAAATCTCGACTATGTTGTTTTTCAGGAACGTAGCCTGGAAAGACCCTTATTATTGACAACAACCATAATAATATTTTTGCAATATTTTCTTTCAGACTCTTCCACTACAACGCTGCAACAAACCACAGCGTAGTGCTACTCGATGACTTATGGTTCGCCAACGGAGTGGCCATATCCCCTGATAATCAGTTCGTCGTGGTCTCTGAAACCAGCCGCCATAGGCTCGTGAAATACTACATCGACGGGCCAAAGAAAGGAAAGTCTGAAGTATTCTTAGCTGGACTGCCAGGTGGGTAAATGAGAAGTAATTTACTAAATAAATACACATTTATTCACTTTTAAAATCCTACCAAAAATATAAAAACTTTCGCAATTTTATCGTTAAAATAATAACTATCTTGTCCTGTAGCAAAACACGTTGCACGCATTAAAAATGCGATCGCTGCGCTCTCGTGTCAAGTTCTTTTATCTCTGGTCATGCATTAAAAATCAATAAAAACCGTGGATAGCGCGACTGGGTTTGTTAAACAACTTCTTGATCAAACACACTTGTATCAGACCCACTATGCACATGAAGCTTATTTGGAAGGCTGACCACACGTCGACGATGAAGGTGTCTTCGAAGGCAAGGTAGCTGTCGCGGGACTTGAGCGCGCTGTACATGTTGAGGGCATGGCGCGCCTTGACGACGTGTCGCAGCGTGCGCGTCAGGGACTCCGCTATGTCGCTCACCTCCACGTAATAGTTCTCCCCGTTCTCTAACGTCCCCATCCATTCCAGAATCTCCTCCTCATGTTTCTCTTCACCTTCAGTTTTACCGTCATCTTCGTCAACTTTCGTTTCCTCCGTCGACTCCGACGGCTTATCCTCGATCAACACATACACGAACACTAACTTGGAATTCATCACACTGTGCGTGTTGTCCATACAGAATACGTAGTCGCCGCTGACCGTCAGATCCATTATAATGGAATTGTGGGACATCTTGTAGTCGTTCACGATCTCGTCTCCATCCGGGTCTTTTATTATAAAAGTGATGTCGTAGTCGCCGTGTTGGCCGTCGATAACCTGGTATTTCGCTTCCATTATTTGGCCGGCTTCACCCCTCTCGAAGAAACAAGTCCGCGCTCCTGGTTCTATCCTGAAGTTCATATCGGTCTCGTATACTTCAGGTGTCGCACATTGTCCAACCCATGTTACCGCGAAAATTATTAAAATAATTAAAGGATACATTATGAATCTTATTATTCAACTGTGACATTCGAAGTGCTCAAGCGGTTAATGGGTGTATGTTGTAGAGGCGATGTTTGTTCAAGTGTGACATTCATTTTACCTACAGATGATCCATGTAACCGTTTCACTTTGTTCAGAAAACGTTATTCAATATTTGTTTATTCTTTGCAGCTGTTCCTGACAATTTGAGAGCGCTGCCCGACGGCTCGGGCGTGCAAGTTGGCTTGTACGTGGTGTTTGAGGAGGACCAACCATTGATCTCCAGGTCGATGGCCAAGACGCCTATAATAAGGAAATTCATCGCTCGCATACTCACTTTGGCTGAACTACCTTTCGAGTTCCTCAACAACCACTTCCCAAATGCCATTTTCGAAAGAATTGTCTACAACGTAAGTATAATATTTTGTCAGGTTTACGTAACTAAATACGTAAACAAACTATTACAAATCCCACTTTAAATAAAATCTTTTCAGATTGGAAGTTTTAGGAGTTTATCCTTCGTGCTACCGCGGATGTCAGGATTGATGGTGGTGGACTGGAACGGGAAAATCGTGGAGACTTATTACAATACAGACGGAAGCCTCAGTCACATCAGCGATGCCGTCGTGTACAAGGACAAGTTATACACGGGTGCCCCTCACTCACAAAACTTCGTTGGTGCGGTGCCAGCACCAGCTCTCCTGAAGAAGGCGTACGCTAGCGTACAGTCCACACCTCCACCAAAGACAGCTGAAACGGTGACGAAGAAAGTTCCCAAACCCACAGAAGCCCCCAAGCCAAAGGTTGAGGAGAAACCCAAAGTTGAACAGAAAAAGGAAGCTCCTAAAGTAGCCAAGCCTGCTGGCCAGCAGCCCCCGAAGCCCGTGCAACAAGCGAAGCCAGCGGAACCCGTGAAAACAACAACACCGAAACCTGTAGAAAAGCAAACTAAACCAGCTCCAGCGACGCCGACGACGAAGCCGCCGCCGCCCAAAGAAGCTGAGAAGAAATCTACCACGCCTAAACCTCCGGTACAGAAGCCCGAGCCCGTTAAGCCTACAACGCCGTCTCCTAAACAAGCGGAATCTAAACCGACGCCAAAGGCCGCTCCAACCACCCCTACGCCACCAAAGGCCGGAGCCAAGAAGAGTAGTAGTGAAGCGAAACCCGCTAAGGAAAAACCTGTACCTGAAGCAATTCCCATTAAAGAAGAAATACCTTCAGACACAGCAAAACCGAACAAAGAAACATTAAAAGTTATAAAGAAAGGCGGTCCCACTGAGATCCCTAACCCAGAATTGTAAATATTTGTATCAATAAGGTTGTGGTGGTGTGATGTGTGGTCTCGGGTGTTGATTGTTGAAGAAGGAACAAATTTTTAGAAACAACGTAAAATTTCTTTAGGCAAATATTATTTTAGTCTTACTTTTAGAAGAATCACAATCTGTGAAAGTGATGAACAAGTCATTTTTATTTATTGAAATTAGTTGATTTCCCAAAAAACATTCCAAAATGAAACCTAACATACCCAGATAGTTATGTAGTATCCATCTTATTCCATTTTTAAAACGAATTAACGTTACGAGTTTTTAATTATGTTGCATCAATTAATGAATCTCGAGTTGGACCAATGGAATTTTATTATGAATGCAAGATTACAAGTAATTCTATACTAAATTATGTTGAAAGAAAATTAATTTAAAAAGCGAATATTTTATTTACAATTTATCTTTATATAGCTTAACGAGGAAGTGATTTATAAGTAATTGTATTTAATATGCACAAATTATCTGATCCTTCATTAGAACTTACGCAATTAGGATCAGTAGTATTTTATAAATATTCATAGTTAAATATCAGATTGACACCGAGGGAAGTAGGAATTTAGATAATTCATGTTACATAGTATTTCATAATTCGTTGTCATGTGATATGTTTTAGTGATCCTCTAATACATTTTGTTTTATCATTTTATATAGTTCATATTGTTGTTCGATTAAACTTATCCACACGTTAGTTACCAGTCACCAACAGTGCAATAAATGCAGAAATCTATGTGTGATTAAAGTTATTTACTTGGAAATAGTTATTTGAAAATATTTTATCTTATACTTTGTAAATGCTGAATATTATATTGGTGCTAATTCCTGTAGACACCATCTAATTTTATTTTTAAGTTATACCTGTCATTTTCTTATCCGCCGAAAAGGAAAGGGACCGGTAGTCGACAGGCATAAAATTTATGGGGAACCACGTCAATTTTAGGCAGAAATTTATAAAAGCCTCCCAAATTTGTATATTGGCCAATAACCCGACAGAATTCAGTTGACAGCACACGTCAAATGGGTTGCACGTCAGCGCGATATTTACTTGATTCGCCCGGGTTATTCATTCATTCACTTGTTTATTTTAGAATTAACAACTGTCAATCATCCCTCCCTTTCCTTTACGGCGGATAAGAAAATGACGGGTATAACTTAAAATTAGGAGAGGTCTGCAGGAATCGGGGCCATTGTGTTCATGTGTCAAACTGGGTTGTATTGTATGTTGTTATGTGGTGAACTTATTGTGGTTTACTTTTTACATTGCTAATGCAGAGCAATATTTCTATGTATAAGCAATAAATAAATTTTTATTACACTTCGGTTTTATTTAAAAACTTGCTATAGCCTTTAAAACAGTGACCTTTGAGTCTAATACATAAAGTAAAAGATAAAAGGGGCGGAAGAGTGCGTGGAGTTACCGGGAATGAGTTCTTAGTTACGAGTATAAAAGTCTATTTTAGAAAATATTTAACAAATGTGGGGCGTTGGGATACTGATCCTGCTTTTGCAAATTAACTTTCCATGTCTGCCGCACTAGGTTCGGCCTGTATCGTGGGAGCAAGGATGAGATAAACCTAGCTCAGCCGCTGGTGGGTAGCGGAGAGATGTCTGATGATGATGCTTCTAGTAAAGCTGTATAATATGCCCGGATAAAACAACTCTGGTTCAAAGGTTTCATTTTTAAGAACAATAGAGTAAATAAAACATAATATATTACAAAAAAGTATTTATTTCAATTTACTTCCTAACAAGGGAAAGGATGAAGATTAATCATAGAACGGAAATACTGTTTTACTTAGCACTTATATAGTTAAAACAATGGAATGTCATCACATTTGATTAATATTTGTCATGAGTTGCTGAGTGAATTGTTATTGCTCTCATGCATACATTGTGTTCTATTTGAATTTAGTAGTTCATTTTTAATTACTATTTCCTTTGTTAACAATAAAATGAAAAGGGATAAGTATTATGTGAAATATGTTCACTTACAATAGTTTCAATTTTTAATAAATATAAATGAAAAACTAGATAATTACTATATACAATAGCAAACATTACTCTATTGGTGTCTATTCAAATTTATTGCATTATAAATTCAATTCACAATTTCGTACTATGTCTATCACCCTATATCTACATTAATAATTTGTTAGTTGCTTCTCTAACTGGCTTACGTATCAGTCGAACTCATTTGTGATAATTTACCACCAAATGAGGGTATTCTGAAATTAATGACGTCACGTTTCACCGCGCGTATTGTTGGGATGGGAGACCTCTTGCCAAAGTGGCGCCATCTAGTGGCGAGAATTTTCGTAAACCCGCATTTGACAAAATAATTGTGGTGTCCAGACGCCTACGAAGCGACATCTGTGGGCTTAGCACCGTAAGTGCGCGACTCTTTCTCGCCTCGACATACGTCACCCGTCACTCTCTCACAGTACTGCACAGAAAGAGACAGACGATCTCTGTCCCGGCGAAAAAGAGTCGCGTCCTTACGGTGCTAGGCCCGCTGGTATCAGAATAATCTCAAACCCTCAAATGGAATCAAACGTGAGATCTAGTCTCGGCAGTCAGTTTCTGCTGCTTGCTATAAATAAAAAAATAGTGCTGTCTACTTCTCATCAACTTATCAGACTCGTTTAGCTTCTAGCGTAATTTACTATGACATCGGTAATTAGATCTAACAGAGGAGGATAATTTTGTTTGTCCTTGGAGTAATAGGGTAGTTTCCAACGAGTCAAATCAGTTACTTTTTACTAAACAATATCAACGAATTTGTATGAAAAAGCAACCTGTGACGTCATAGAAAAACGTCGCAATATGTCGCACTTATTATTACATTTTATGTAGAAAAAATAACGTTTTTTGACACCTTTAGATCTGCCTTTATTTAGTAATCAGAATTTCATAATTTATCTTCGACCTAGGAAACTACCCAACTGAACTGTCATAAGGTAGGTAGGTAAGGCGGCTGCTTCGTGATCTATCCTCTTTCTCCTCGTCCGATGGTTACAATTTGGAAATTTGAAAACTCCTGAAATAATCAATCCCACGCGTAGCGTCGCGCCGCATGTTGTACAGAAATAAGCGCGGGAATATTATCATTCAATTTCATTCTAAAATGTCAAAAGATATCTGACAGTCTGGAAAAAACTGAATGAATGGTAATCCTAATGCTATCCGAATGCTGACAGCTCAGAAATATCAATTCTCTCGTTCGCCAGCGGGCCTAGCACGCTATGTAAGCGCGACGCGACGTGACACGAGATGAAATAAGGTCCTTGGTACACGTGACTGCCGGGACATCGGGATTTTTTTAAGATGTCGCACTCCATAGGAAATATCTTATTATTGTATATTGCTTATAGAGGAGCCAAGAAAAATCAGACACCTATTTTGATAAGAAAATTGATAGTTTTTAACATCATTTCGAGTCGCGAGCAAGTCGATGCGCGTATGAGGAACCTTAACTCGTCTGTGAAATTTGACAACTCGCGCTTTGACATTTTTCGCTCTACTCGCGCAATTGGCGTGCTAGGCCTGCAGAGTAACCAGGCGCTTATATAAACATACCCTACTACTTATCCTCCTTTCACTAGGACGTTAAGTGCGTCCACCGGCGTAGCTAAATGAACACTTGCTCGGCAGCGAGTGCGTCCGCAAACGGCTTGACGACGCACCGCGTGGCGAAGTAGAAGATCAGCCCGAATGTTATGGATATGGGCAGCGCTGGCAGCGCCTTCTTCAATATCGCTAACAGCAGCAACGTGAGGCACAGACCCTGTAAACAATACATATATGAAGGATTATTTTAATTAAAACACAATGCTGCTTATACCTGTAGACACCATCTGATTTTTATATCTATATCTAGTTATATCTGTCATTTTCTTATCCGCCAAAAAGAAAAGGGACGGATAATAAACAGGCATAAAATTTATGGAACACATGACAATTGATTGTGCTTAAGCACAAATCTAAAACAACCCTATAAAATTTTTACATTAGCTATAGCAATAACCCGATAGAATTAAGTTGACAGCACACGTCAAACGGTTTGCATACCAGCGAGATACCGTTTTGAATCGCCCGGTTATTCATTCATTTATTCAGTCTTCCTAATATTAAGAGCTGTCAATCATCCGTCCCTTTCCTTTTCAGTGGATAAGAAAATGACAGGTATAACTTAAAATAAAATTAGGAGGTGTCTGCAAGAATCGGAGCCAATACCGGATTCTTACCGCGTTAAGGTGATGTGTTTCAGTCAGCTAGGTAACGCTGCGTCAGTAGATGGCGTTACTTCTGCAGTTTTCGTATTTTTTTCCATTTATTCGTTTAGTGTTGAGTTCTGACCCAGTGAAATGTTAGGTGGCGAAATCTTACATACATTATCTTTAAGTTAAGCTACAATTTTGAAGTATTTACTGAAGATATCATATTGAAACATTGCATCAAAAGTTGGTGTCATTTCAATTTGTGTACAAACACGAAGCTGTCACACACACATGCGAACTAGGTTAGCTATTAAAAGAGATGCATAATTTGAAGTCTACTTCTAACTTCTAAATGGCGCATTTGGTAAAGCAGTAGCCGCCATTCTTAAGGTTCACGGTTCAAACCCAACTGCATGTTTTAATTGTTTTTACTTTTTGTATTTTTTTTTACAATTGAATTTGGCGAACCCGTCTATTTGTTACGGAATTTTCAAAAATTATCACTTTTACCAATAATATTATAATTAAGTATACAATAATTTACTTTGCACTAAAGTACCTTCCGTAATTTCCGTATTTTTTATTTTGTAAAATTCTAACAGGCATTAATCGCATCAGTGAACATGCGGCTAACTAAAAAACTACTGAACGGATTTTCATACGGTTTTCACCAATGAGTAGAGTGATTCATGGGCGTGCTTTAGGGTTTATAATTTATACAAGTATTTTTTTTGTATAAAATGGTTCAAAAATGATGATGAATGTCAAACATAATTATCGTTACAAATATAGCCGACTTGGAGCTTTCGGCGAAAACGCTGCCTGAGCCCATTGAGATATAACAAAACAACGTATGGTTGAATTGTTACTTTTTTGTAGGTATACCGAAAAGTCCACAATATGTCATAATAATTATATTGTGTATAAAGAATTGTGTATATGTATTGTATGATTTTACAAATAACGATCACAGTACAGTAATAATAAGGTAGATTTTTCCTAAATTGCGTAGGTTCAAACTTTGTCGCATCGCGTTTGAAAGATGTAATAGCGCTTCAGGACGTCCCGCAAGCACGGCGCTGATGTCGCAGTATCCGCATATAATTATTATGACTTGTCATTTAGTTCCAATAAAATCCGCGGGACTTCATACGTATTTCAGTGACAGCTGGTGATAGCATGCGGGACACTTAGCACCTAATCGAATTCTATGTTGTTTTCGCGCCCAGTCCAGACGACTCACAGCGCATTTCTGGACATATATTTACGTGTGGTGTTTATTGTTAGGTTAGTTAGTTCAGGTTAGGACGTCTTTTTATAACGAGGACGTTAAAAAAAGACGAGGCTGGGACGTATTGAAGTAGTATTTCCATATATACGCGGCCTGAAATGGGCTGTTTCGGGGACCTGAACTGGTTGCTGTCGAACTTATTATCACGTTTTCTTGATTAAAATTCATAAATAAGTCAAATAGAAAAAAGAAAAAAGATTTTATTTAGTATTAGATCTGTCATGATGTCTGTGATGTTTGTTTATTTTTTTTTTTTGGTTTGGTTTTCCCCGAAGGGTAAGGCAAAGGGAACTATGCCCATACAGCCATGTCTGACGTATTTTTTTTCTTGATGATTAATGAAATGATGAAAGGTGATGATGATGAAACCTAAGCCCCCACCCTCGGAGTAGACTCCTACTCCGAACCCCAAACGAATTAACTCAAAAGTCCGCATAAACTTTTGAGTTATGAAGCGGCTTCCTGACACGAAGCGAAAATAGGCAGATACACTTTGTTTATTGAATACTCCAATATAATAACACTCGCGAATGTCTTCCGACTAACTTAATGCGATCATTAACCACAAAACACCACTTCGTATTAATTATTTAGATTATTCAATGAAGAAAGCAACTGTCCCGTTCCCGCCTCCCGCCAAAAAGCCTGTTTGTTTATTATACATAAGAATTTTTTTTTTTTTGGTTTGGTTTTCCCCGAAGGGTAAGGCAAAGGGAACTATGCCCATACAGCCATGTCTTACGTATTTTTTTTCTTGATGATTAATGAAATGATGAAAGGTGATGGATGATGATGATGAAACCTAAGCCCCCACCCTCGGAGTAGACTCCTACTCCGAACCCCAAACGAATTAACTCAAAAGTCCGCATAAACTTTTGAGTTATGAAGCAGCTTCCCGGCACGAAGCGAAAATAGGCAGATACACTTTGTTCATTGAATACTCCAATATAATAACACTCGCGAATGTCTTCTGACTAACTTAATGCGATCATTAACCACAAAACACCACTTCGTATTAATTATTTAGATTACTCAACGAAGAAAGCAACTGTCCCGTTCCCGTCTCCCGCCGAAAAGCCTTATACATAAGAATTTCAAAATTTATCTTATTTTTTTTCCCAAAGGGCAAGGCAAAGGGAACTATGAACATACAGCCATGTCTTGTGTTTTTTTTTCTTGATGATGATTAATGAAATGATGAAACCTAAGCCCCCACCCCACCCTTGGAGCAGACTCCTACTCCGAACCCCAAACGAAGTAAGCGGCTTGTTGGCGCAAAGCGAAAATAGATAGGTACACTTTGTTTATTGAATATTCCGATTTAATAATACTATCGGGAATGTTTTCCGACTAATGTGATCATTAACCACAAAACACCACTTCGTATTGATTATTTAGATTATTCAATGAAGAAAGCAACCTTCCCGTTCCCGGTCCCACCAAAAAGTCCGCGGCAAAGAGAATATAAATAAATCTGTATGTTGGATGGAAAAACAATTAATTATAAATGACTACTATTTAGGCCGGCAAATGCAACAACTTCTTTTTTGATTTGGTTTTCCCCGAAGGATAAGGCAAAGGGAACTATGCCCATACAGCCATTTCATTTTATGTATTGATTTTTTTTTATAATATATGTCCTCTTTTAAAACACGGTATTTACCCATTATTTAAAAATGTTTAAATAAGATACGTTATTACAAAAATATTTTTCCAATATTCCTTTTCTCAGATTGTAGTATTTTTATTTTTTATTTATATTTATTCTCTTCATACAAAATCTCTTTATAAATTGTCACTGACATTCTATTACACTTGTCAAGTAGTCAAAGCCTTTAGAAAAAAAAAAACTATCACGCACACAAACTAACATTGACACCTCTACACGCTCAGCAAATACACTGTAATCTGCACCACTACAAATGTAGAATTGATCAAAATTGAGGGTCTGAAATATGGTACTTCTCGTATTCGGACCCTAAATTTTTGTTAGTTTGCGAAAATAATACACCAAAATATTACTATTTATCGGTTTTATAACAATATTCCTCTATCCGTTTTCCTGTAGCACTGCATCAACTTTTGTATGGAAAACGAATCACCTTAAAGTCAGGGATGTGAGACTCCCGATATTTTAACACTGTTGCAAGTGCCGCGATCACGGAATGACTCAGTCATGGGGCCAGTGCCCGCGGCATGACATGGTGTTGAAATATCGGGGAGTCTGATACCCCTGATTTTATCGCGGTAAGAACCCGGTATTATGTGTTTAATTATGATAATAACCGCGTAAACCTCAAACAATGTCAAATGTCATAAAAGTCGTATCAGACTTTTGGATTCCACTGTTCAATACATTTTTAACATTTAATGTACTTTGCAAGCAACAACATTTAATTTGTTTGTTTAGTTTTAATGTAAGTAGCAGAAAAATAATTAAGTTCTCTCCTCATTATGATTGGTTGATTTCTGTATATCTCTTGTGGCATGGACCAATCCACTTTAGCGGGAACATAATCCAAAATAAAATATAGATGACAAATACGTACAATGAGTATGGCTACGAAGCAGGCGAGCGTGGTGTTCCAGTCACCGTACGAGCTGGCCTTGCCCACCAGCACGCTGTAGAAGATGAAGTCGCCCAGACCCAGCTTCACGCCCTCTGAAAACATACGCCATTAAATCAGTTTTAAAGTTTTCCCTCGCATATGATATTAATAATATAAAACATTAAGAATACATTAAGAATGTATTATATATACAATACATTAAGAATGTATTGTGGAAAAAAATCTAAGTTTTATTAGTTGAAGTTTTTCTACAAGAATTTGCAGGTGGAAATTCGGCGGCGGCGACGGCTGGTCGAGGCGCGTTGAGGAGGCATCCGGCGTGGGCGCAGCCCCCACAGCCGCGGCGGGATATCAGTAGCTACTCACTCTCCTCCTCAGCCAGCGGCGGCGGCGGCGGGCGCTCGAGGCGCGTGGTGTAGGCGGCGGGCGCGGTGCCGTCCACGCGCAGGCGGCGCGGCGCAGGCGCAGCGCCCGCGCCGGCCGTGTCCCGCGCGCGCTGCTGCCACGCCGCGTCGAAGCCCGCCGCGGCGCCGTCGCCGCTGCCCGGCGTGCTCTCCGCCCGACCTGTTCACACGTAACATTAAGTAACTACACCCGTCACGTTGAGCGAGTCTACTTTTTTAGCAGGAGTTATTAGGTTTAAAGAAATCTTTATTCTCAATAAGAATATAAATTCACTTACTTGAGAACTTAAAAACTAAGTATACGTACAAAAGCATTTTGAGGGTATATGATAAATAAGAGCTACAATAACACATTTTTTTTATTCGAATATGGCATAGCTTGCATCACCAGTGTATTCTGAGTTGAGACATTGCGTTCGCAGCATATTAAATCACGCGGACACATTCCAATATAAACTGGTTGCCCGGTTTGTACAGAGAGTAGTATCATGGATGTCTTAAACTGCGATTTGTTAGATATGGCATTATATATTATTACGTTTTATTCACCCTTAACAGAGCGAGCGATATCGTAAGCGAAACGGAACGTGTGAGTTTATGTGCCCAACGTGTGCTGGGCATAGGCCTAAACAATAGACATCGTCATAAAGACTGAACACTGATCTCCACATGGATTTTAAATGGTCTAGAGAATATGGTGTAATGGACTAACGCTCTGGGGGGTTAAAAGGCCACATCAAAGCAATTCTTCTAAAAAAGCAATATTGCTATTTGACATTTTGCTGTTTGCATTGCGCATTTACTTTTATATGTGCAAATGTCAAATTGCAATATTGCTTTTTCAGATGAATTGGTTCGTGTATTAGGTTCGAGATAAATAAAGACAGATCTAAAACTAACAAATCATTATCCTTTTTCTATTTAACTTACATACATACATACATAAACAGCCTATATACGTCCCACTGCTGGGCACAGGCCTCCCCTCAATCAACCGGAGGGGGTAAGGAGCATACTCCACCACGCTGCTCCAATGCGGGTTGGTGGAGGTGTTTTTACGGCTAATAGCCGGGACCAACAGCTTAACGTGCCCTCCGAAGCACGGAATCATCTTACTTTTTTCGGACAATCAGGTGATTCAAGCCTGAAAAGTCCTTACCAAACAAAGGACAGTCTCACAAAGTGATTTCGACAATGTCCCCATCGGGAATCGAACCCGGACCTCCAGATCGTGAGCCTAACGCTCTAACCACTAGACCACGGAGGCTGTCAGACCACGGAGGCTGTCATTTTACTATTTAACTTATTTATGTATTTTATTCAAGAAAACCGTAATAATGAGTCAAACATTTTTCTATGACGTCACAGTGGGCGTTTTCATACAAATTCCACAGTAATTTCGTGTTTCGACGTTTAGTAGAAAGTAACTGCTTTGACTAGTTGGAAAGTAGCCTATTGCTTCGATGTTGCCTTGTTAACCCTCCTGATCTCTACATTTAGATTGTTATGGTTTAGACAATAATAGACAATAAAGTTGAGTGTAGCAAGCGCGGGAGACGCACCGTCGCGCGGATTGAGCGGGCGCAGCTCGCGCGGCCGCGGCTCACCTTCGCCCGCCGCCGTCGTCGCCGCCAGGCAGTACATCACCGTCGCTGAGAACACATCATATTGCTAATACAACAACTCTTTATTCCAAACAAAAGAAACACAATACATTAACAATCACGTACAAACAATTGGTACAAAAGCCGTCCGTATAGGTGTAGGATATAATTTCAGTAAATGCGGGACAGTTTCTTCTGTTAGTGAATTTACAGCCCTCGATCGCTTACTACTGAAATATTAATTTAGTGTATTACAGTAGTACTTACATGAGTATATGAGAGCAGGAAATATTGGTTCATTTCTTTCTTGAGCAGTTTCTACTAATATTCTTAATGGTCCTTTGGGCGTTAGAACTGCTACCAAATCTGAAAATTAAAAATAACATTAAGCATTTAGCATTAACTATTTGGCCGGACAAATGGGGAGCGCTAAAGGCTCTCACCCGGTCCAACGTTTAAGACACCAGTCCTCAGTGCCCAGCTGGGCGCGAACCTCGGCTCAAGGCGTAGTCTGAGAGGAAAAATATTGGAAAGAATTAATCGACCCTAGTGGGTCGATAGCGATAAGCGCTGAAGCGCTGAATTAGGGAAATTGTCGACCACGCCAGCTGGGGTCGGGGCCAATAACAGGTTTCCACCTATAATTCAATTTTTTAATTGAATAATTCACAATACACTAGTAAATTCAACGCCTTGGCTGAACACACGCAACATACGTAAAAAGTTGGAGGCGGCTAGAGTCTGCTGGCTGCATTTGTTATGCAAAAACACAATACTTAGTTGTTATATGAGGGGTTGGCTACTAGCCGAAATATGAACATATTTTGTCCACAAATCAGATATGTAGCTGCGCGGTGTATGTGTTTGCTGGTGCAACTTATATACGCTTTGTTGAAGGGCGTTAGCGGAGGCAGTTATAACCCTGACATACGACAGAAGTAATGTGGCCTATTGATTGTTTAAAAGAACAATAATACCATCTATACTAACTTATAGATTATCTAAGTCAGCTAACGAATGCCAAACTATTGCTAGTTCGGCAACAGTGCACAGAAACACTCACCCCAAATAGAAATAACAGCAAGCACAGCCCAAGTGGTCCACTCAGGCAGGTACTTGATGAACACGAGCGCCATCAGCGCGGCGATGAAGATCAAGTACGCCTGCTGCAGCCGCAGTGGACCCTTCCAGTGTATCACTATCATGCCCACCACGCCGAAGTTCCACATCCCGAACGCCAACGTGATGTAGTCCATCGGGATGTTGTAAGCCCTCAACGCTTCCCTGGAAAGGAGAAATACACCATGTCAATACTTGTGAAGTAGCCATAATAGAAAAGTCAGTTAATGAGAACTTGCCGAAAGCAATATCTGCGTTAGGCTACGCGACATAACAACACCGAACGATGGGATATACAGAGTATGGAATTGAAAATAATTAAAAAAAAACACAAAAACAATCATGAATTTATTGTAGGAAAATACCACTTGATACTCAGAATCATGAGATGGATCAACCCCCTCAGTATTTGGTACAGTGTCACTAGCACCCTTTATATGGACGTTTCCCGCGATGCTCAAGTGTCTCGCAGTATCACAAATTTCATAGCGCACCGTTAATGCGTATTATCCAATCTTATGACACATAATTTTATTTGATTTGAGTCATAGAACAACCGCTGATTCATTTATTTATAAAATAGACACATTTCTTATAGAACATATGAGCTTTGTGTATAAATAATACATAACAGTAAATAATGTTTTAAGTACTGTATTATAAGTTGGAAATTCTACTACCATTAATTAAGATTAGATAAATATGCTACGGGATTTCTCGACCTATAAACTAAAATAAATGCTAATGTTCTTATTCTCCATAATATCAAATCAAATAAGTTATCCTACATTTGTTTCCAAATTAGAACCTACCACCCTAAAAATGAAACATGGGTGCTTTAATTCTAGCAATAGCACCAATTATATATATTACTATAAGGTCTTATGGCCCTAAGTACTTTTAAAATGTAAACCCCATTGTTTATGTTTACCATATGTTTACTTATTGTGTCTGGAAACCTGGGTTTCAGGAGGATAATCAAAATGTTTCCAATTGTGTCACAAATAACAAAAGTGACAGAAGAGTGAGTGAGTGAAGTGAGTGGCGTATCAAAAGTGGCTGCAAATAGTTTGATTATTTGTAGTTATGCCCACTCCTTCGGGAAATACGGGCGTGAGTTTATGTATGTATGTATGTCACAAATCAAATCTTAACAACCCCTTACTAAACCAACTCCAATAAGTAAGCATCTCAGGCCTGTATAGTATAGCATAGCAGTATATACAGCTAGAGTTAATCTAATCACATTTTGTATTAATTCCAGCCCTGACTCATGGTTGTGTATTAAATTACACATTTAGAAATCATATATTAAATACTTACTCTATGTATAAATATGAGAAGAGAAACAGCAGCATCAGGGAGGATAGAATAAGCCAGCCATGGATGATCTTGTAACACCGCTTCTTGTACAGTACAATGAGTAGCACGGTCATCAATGCAATCACACTCAGCAGGATCATAGAGTTGGCTAGGGCATTCCATACTTTTGTCACTGCCGATGGACTCTCTTCGTGAAATGGAGTGTACGCTCTGTAGAATTTCAAAATAATTAACTATTTAGAAAACCTATTTATAAATTTTTAACTACAAAAGTTATTCAGACTTGACTAGATAGTACTAAAACATTTTTAAGGAGATCCCCAATTTGGTCAATGTACCTATGTGTATGTTTTTAATATGTAAGACAAAATAAGTATTTATTTAATAAAAAATAAATATTGAATATGCATTTATAATAAGGAAGTAGATTGATACAATAAAAAAATCTGTCAACTACTTTATTGTTATTTCTTTTAAAGATACTTAAATTAGATGCCTTTGCCCAAAGTTATTAACAATCAATGCGTTTTTAAAAATTTTATTTCATGAGAAAATTTTTTATTTTCTCATGAAATAAAATTATTTTTGTAGTGTTTACTTACAAATAGACATCCTTGATAGAGTAGAAGTTGATGGAGGATATAGTGGCGACGACAACGAGCATACATAGTGTGACGGGAACAAAAAGCTTGATGACATGCCGAGCTCCGTATTTCAGCTCCAATTCCTCAATCTGGGGCTCCGTTGGTGGACCGGCAGGGGGACCACTCGGCCCTGCACTACCACCAGTCCCGGTCGGAGCCGCCTCCGTCTGCTCCACACTCTGTAATATTATATTTCCAATTAACATATTTGTCAAGAGGTCTTGAGTAACACTAATAAGTAATATTTCCTTACTTATAATTTTATCCTATGACCGAAATACATAAAACAATAAACAATTACACCTGCATTATTGAACTGGATGCCTACTACCACACTGAATATGCATCTTATGTGGCATAAGTTATCTCAAATGCTGCTAAATGTAAATTAGAAACGTAATTACAAATAAACAGTGGAGTGACTCAGGCGGGTGCAAGTGGGTGTCCGTCTGACGTTGCGGTTTATCTCCTAACCTCGGAGCCGCATCAAAGATGCACGGAGATCGGCAGTGGTACTTACGCCATAGGTGCGCTGGCTTTCAGACTTTGTTTTCCGTTTTCTCGCAATTCGCTCGGCGATCTCCCTATCCGGGCGCGCTTCCGCGATGTGGCCGTCCATCAGCGCCGTATGCTCTGTCGCCTCCTCGATATCGCTATCCGAGTTGCTCATTCATCAGACCATAGAACTACACACATTGTGATAAATATCAGACAATGCAATGTTTAAAAATACCGTGTTGCTCCACTTTTCTGCGAAAAATTACGCTTTCGCTAAAAACGCCAAAGCGGATGACAGACGCGATATTTTTTGCAGATTAAAAATTGTTATCATGATTACAATTCCAACAAATTGTTAATGTATACTCTCTCTCTGTTACACGCCTGGAAATATCATGCGTTTTGTTTCGCTCTATCACCACGTCACTACAAAAGAAATTTGTTCGGATTATATCAATTGTCAAATGCGCTTTTACGACACGTTTTTAGCTCATGGAATTCCGTTTTTCATGTATGGTTTAGTAAAATATATTTAACAAACTTTACGATTTGGATTGTACTGCTTGACCACAAACACTTAATACTGTTTAACAGAGATACTATATTAACTTCTTTGATAGTAACATACATCAATCGTACATCAGTGACTTGACAATACACAAATTAAATAACATGCCATTACTCTATGCATGAAACCCGTGAAACAACATCAAAGTTAGCATTTAGTTTATTCAGGTAAATGTTTTGCTTAGACATACAAATAAAAATAACCAATTATGTTTTAGTACATTTAATTCTGGAAATTAGCAGGCTAATACAGCATTTCTCATTCATATCAAACAAATTTAACTAATACGATTATAGTATGACCACTTAGGCCCGCCCATAGTTAGGGATTGGTATATAATTGAGAAATGTTATATTTATACGATACATAAAAATAATGCGCTTTTTAATATTCTATAGGTAAAGACCCTCAGGTGTGCCTTCCTTTTTGCGGTAGAGCACGCTTTCCTTGGATTTCTTGAAGTCCTCGTTGGTGACTTTCATGCGCCGCTCACGTAGCGCCATCAAACCGGCTTCGGTGCATATAGCCTGAAAATAAATGAACAACTCGGACATTTGTATAGATTTTAAGCCAGAAAAAGGATAAAGTATCCAAATTATCAATAGAAAAGTAAAAAATACCATTCAACCATCTTCAAGAATTGCAATTCATTGATTCCCAACAATTATACCACCATACACAACTATGTAGTTAATTAATGCTTCACCTTGATATCAGCACCAGAGAGATCATCCTTGGACATAATGAGTTCTGACAGGTTGACGTCGTCAGCGAGGGTCATCCGCGACGTGTGGATGGTGAAGATCCTTCGCTTGGTCTTCTCATCCGGCAGTGGAAATTCGATCTTGCGGTCGATACGGCCTGGTCGGATCAGAGCTGGGTCCAGGGTCTCTATGCGGTTGGTGGCCATGATTACCTGGCAGAAAATACAATTACTTATTAATAAAATATATAGAATTAATCTATAGTCAATGGACTAAGATAAGTATACAATAAGTTACATATAAAATCTGGAGCTTTAAATCCCAGCAGTGGGTAACACAATCAAAAGAAGATACAAGATAGAAAAATGGACACACTCCTAATTAATATCTTAAAAACGATCTTGGATACATATTTTATTTGGGAGAATTATAGAAATAACTTACCTTCACATCACCTCTAGAGTCAAAGCCATCCAACTGATTTAGCAGCTCTAACATGGTCCTTTGAATCTCTCTTTCACCACCAGAATTGGAATCATAACTGTAAATAAAACATAGTTTATTTATCCCCTCCGGTTGATTGAGGGGAGGCTTGTGCCCAGCAGTGGCTGACATATTATAGGCTTTTATGTTTTAATCCTGGCCTAAATTTTCTGTACACAAAAAAATATAATGAAATTTCATGTCTTTTTAGTATGTATTCTTAAGTCGTAATTACTATTTAAAAAAAAAACTATATATAGAAATTATAGCTATAATTTTTTCCCAACTTACCGTTTAGTGCCGACAGCATCAATTTCATCAATGAATACTATAGACGGCGCGTGTTCCTCCGCCACTCTGAATAGCTCACGCACTAGCTTGGGACCATCTCCCTGTCAAAAGATAAAAAAATAAAGGTGTTTATAGAATCACCAACTGTCTAAATGAAAGTTTCGTGAGCTGGTACTTGGTTATCTTGTGATGGATGTATCTCTGAGTACCCCAATTGGGATATGGTAACTACTGAAATTGAAATAATTAATGTTTTATGTTGTAAAAAAATAAAAAGAAATGGTTTTCTATTTATTTACATTTTATACAGATAGACACAAATTTAATGTAAGTAATCCCTTGGAAGACAATATTCAGCCAGTCTTGGTATTTGATTCTTATTACCAAATTAGGCTCATAGCGCGAGCCCGGATAGACGTGTGTGCCAGTGATTTTAAATAATATTTTTTCTCCTTATAACTGCTACAGGAAAGTGACTTTTATGCATAGTGCCATTAAGGCTAGTTATTCATTAATCTGCGCTAAAGTGATACGTAGTGATAAATAACGCTAGCTACAGTTTGCGTTAATACAATGCTACCTATACGGTCGCCGCAAAAAAGTTCTTCGAATCCGGACCTTACTACATCGGATTTAGAGGACACTGGTGTGTTTGTCAATACAGGAGCCCGAAAACGTAAATTCGAGAATATGGATTCTTCTTTTATGGATGCCCTTATGACCATGAAAAAAGAAATTATCGATTCCTTGACCCTTCTGCGTAATGAACAGGATGACAAAATAAACAAGCTTAGTGAGTCTATCAATACCGGAATAACTCAGGAGTTAAAAAACCTTACCACTTGCTTTAACGAACTCAAAACGTCATTGGAGCACACCGATCATGACCTCAAGGACACTAACGATAAGGTTGCACAACTGGAAAAAAGAGTATCTGAGACCGAGAAGCTGGAGGTAAAAATCTCAGAAATGCATAAAACTATATCAGACCTTACACTGGAGAATAGGAAACACCAACAGTGGGCTAGACAGTTGAACGTCGAGTTGGCCGGTGTGCCCGAGCAAAACAATGAGAACTTACCCACGTTAGTGCTCAAAATCGCAAGTCATATTGGAGCTGAAATACTACACGAACACATTGACACTATCACCAGAGTACAAATAATGAATCCCGAGAAAGGCCGCCCACGCAATATCATATTAAAAACGAGAAATCGCATCCATAAAGATAACTTCATCGCGGCAGCAAGGAAATATCGTAACCTAATGTCGTCTGACGTTGGATTACCAGGTGTACCGTCCAAAATATTTATAAATGAACATCTGACGGCGGACAATAAGCGACTGTACAAGACTTGCCGATTGAAAGCAATGGAATGCGGTTATAAATACACTTGGATTAAAAATTGCAAGATCCACACCCGTCGAGATGACACATCGCCCGTGATTCACATTAACTCGGAAAATGACTTAAAAAAAATCACCTAACTACGATTAAGTACTATTTTCAACTTGTAATTCTCCTTAGACTGTCTTGCAGTGTCTCGCCTTTAGTTTGTAACTTATATTGTTTATTGTTATCATTTACTACTAAGTACGATACTTACCTATTAATTATAATTCACACTACACCCCACAAACAAACACCACACTTTACAAATAACATACTATACACTCATTACATCAAATTAACAGAATATTACTCTTTTATTACACACATTGTACACCAATTTATTGTATTACAACTATTACTACCCATCATAATGTTGAACTTATTACATGTTGCCACTTACATAAACTATACATATCCAACATGGACATGGAACATGTATTATATGGTTCTTAAACATGGCTGGCGAGGAGTGAGTATTACACACCGCAGCCTGCCCCTTCGGGAACACAGGCGCGATGCTATGTTACGTCATATTATGTTTGATTATTACATCAATATCTATTGGGCTCATTGCATATTTTTGTTATTTCTGTCGGCACATAGCGGTATTAATCGCTGTAAAATACCTAAAGTTTATCAGCGCATACTACATAATAATGACTTCACCGTGTTAACCACTTATTCTATACATAAAGTTATAATAAGTTTTGTAACAATGTTCTATTGTTACCCTCATAAATAATGGTTGATACTTTGAACTTGCAGGTATACTACCAAAATGTGCGTGGACTGCGAACTAAAACAAATCATTTATATACTGAAATATTAAATAACTGCTACGACATAATTGTTATCACGGAATCATGGTTATGTGAAGGAATACTAGACTCTGAATTATGCGATTCCCGCTATGATGTTTTTCGTTGCGATCGCGATTTAGTAGGTACAGGTAAGGCGACCGGCGGCGGTGTACTTGTGTTTACCCGTAGTGAACTTTGTGCTTGTGTGCGTAGCTCATGGCTACCGAGCTCTGCATGCGAATCATTATGGATAACTATACCGAGTTATAAGTTGGCCTATAGATCAAGTACACTTGATAGCCACAGTAAGCGCGCTAATATGGGTAGTTCTAACCTACATATAATTGCTACGTATGTACCTGGCAGGTCTTGGATACACAACCGTACAGACGATATGCATGCGCAAGACTTGCAACTATTTATGAGCAAGTTATTTAACCCTTCGTTTCACTCTTTTGACAACTATATAATAGTAGGCGATTTTAATCTATTCAATATTTCTTGGGACAATGGGGGTCCGGTATTTCTTAGGAAGGGTTCCGTAGAATTGCAAAACACTGCATATAACTTTATAAATGAATTCCTGTTGCATGGGTTAAATCAATACTCATTTCTTAAAAATGACGCAAATAATACTTTAGACCTTATTTTTTGTAACTTCGACTTAGAAATAACTATTAGTTCTAAACCTTTAATTTTAGCCGACTGTCACCACCCTCCCTTTACATTTGACCTTACTAATATTACAACACCAAAATTACCACCACTACCTCGTGTCAAAAGACTTTTCAACACAGCGAACTATGTTGACATATGTGAGCACTTAAATAATATTGATTGGAACGCCCATTTAATTCAAATTCCTCTTGATGATGCCTTAACATTCTTATATGATCAAATAAATATTTGTATTGAGCAATTTGTTCCCCAAATTACAATGGACAAATCTTCAAATAATCGTCGTTACCCACCCTGGTACTCCAAACCTCTTATCAAAAGTGTTAAGGAAAAATGTAAATGGCACAAGCGATGGAAATTGTATGGCAACCAGGCGGACTACAATACATTTTCACGGTTACGTAAACGTGTCCATTTGCTTCATGTTGAGTGTTATAACAGATTTATTACAAATATACAAAACATGATTGTTCGTGACACAAAAAACTTTTGGAAATATACTAATTCTAAACGTAGTAAAGGGTCGTCTTACCCCTCTAAGATCACTTATAATGATGTCACTTACATTGGTGGTGAAAACATTGTAAACGCTTTTAATTCATTTTTCAAAAGTGTGTTTTCGCTTCCTACATCGAGTTACACTACTGCTGACTTTGTAGATACTGCTGTTAGTGATATTTTTCATATTAATGATTTAAAGATATCTTTGACTGATATCAAAAAAGCACTAAAAAATATAAATATTAAGAAAGGACCTGGCAGTGACTTGTTACCTCCTTTATTTATTAAGAATTGCGCGGATTCTCTTGCTATCCCAGTACATATAATCTTTAATCGCTCCGTTAGTGAAGGTTACTTTCCGCAGATCTGGAAACAGGCTTTTGTAATCCCTATACATAAAAAAGGTGTGATAACTAAAGTCGAAAATTATAGGCCCATTTCAATTCTGAATGTGTTTGCCAAAGTCTTTGAACAATTCATCTACGACGCGATCTACCCTACTATTCGGAATGGTATACCTGACTCACAACACGGCTTTTTAAGGGGCAGATCAACTATCAGCAACTTAGTTGACTTCACAACAGATGTATTGGTTATGATGGATGGAGGCGGGCAGGTCGACGTGGTATACACCGATTTTGAAAAAGCATTCGATCGGGTAGACCACGTCATCTTGTTGCAAAAACTTCACAAACTTGGCATTTGCGGTAACCTACTGCGCTGGATCGAATCCTACCTTAGGAACCGAAGTCAGGCTGTTGTATTGGGAGGGCATAGATCTGATTACATAAAGATTACTTCCGGTGTGCCTCAGGGTTCATTGTTAGGACCATTATTATATAACGCATATTTGTGTGACATACACACATGTTTCACACATGCAAAACATTTGCTGTACGCGGATGACAAAAAAGTTTTTCTTAAAATTAATGATCACAATGACTGTATTAAATTACAATCCGACTTTGACAGTTTGACTAGATACTATGAAAAAAACCGAATCACTATTAATATAAAGAAATGTCAAATCATTACCTTCACTAGGAAAAATAACCCTATCGTCTTTGCGTACAGTATGAACGGTGTTGTCTTGGAGAGGACTAATCTCGTTAGAGACCTTGGAGTGTTACTTGACGAGGAACTTAGCTTCCGTGAGCACATAGACACCATAGCAAATAAAGCGTATAAAAATTTAGGATTTGTATTGCGGACCTGCCAACCCTTTTCTAATCTCCAATGCATAAAATCGGTTTATTTCGCCTACGTACGTACAACGCTAGAGTATGGGAGTATTGTATGGAACCCTATATATCAGGTCCACAGCAACAAAATAGAAGCAGTCCAAAAGAAGTTCTTAAAATTTCTTAACTATAAAAGTAAAATATATCTTGACAGCTATGGTGCCAGTTGTGCTCATCATAAGTTACTTACCCTCTCGAATCGTCGCACCTTATTAGATCAAATGCTGCTCCAAGACATCCTTCACGCCCGAATCGACAGTCCTAGTCTCCTCTCTTTGATACAAATAAGCACCCCCAAACGTCGGACTAGGCACACCAGGGAGAGTCTCTTTGCATGTAGGAGGTACGGTAGTAACTATGCTAAAAACAACCCTGTTCGCCGCATCTGCAATGATTACAACCACTTGTTTTCTGACCTTGACATTTTTTCTCTCTCTAAGCCCGTTTACAAAAAGCACATATCCTTAAAACTTTCAACTAGCTGCTGCCCGTGACTTCGTACGCGTTTTTCTTTTGCTTTATTAATTGTTATATTAACGGCTAAGATGCTGCTACTGCTAGGGGGAATCACATTAATTATGTAATTGTGTAATACAATAAATATATAAACACCACATTCACACATACACTTCTTCACACACACATGCAAACGCACACACATACACACACACTCACACACTCACACACACACACACACACACACACACACGCACACACACACACACACACACACACACACGCACACACATACACACACACACACACACAGACATACACACACTTACACTCGGACACACACTACTCCCAATCTTATTATTATCATTTTTGGGTACTAGCCTTAAACCATGCTGTTTCATATTTTTATTTTTACTGATACTTTCTTTTCAAAAAATAATTTTCTGGCCTCTTTCGTTTAGCTTCGCTTTTAAAAATGTATAACGATGTTCCAGAACTCTAGGGAAACCTATAAATAGCTTAAGTTTAGATAATAAGTGTTGTTAAATATGTTTTTATAATGCTGTTGGTTTTCTCAATAAACATAAAAAAAAAAAAAAAAAAAAAAAAAAAAAAAAAAAAAAAATTAGATATTATGTATCATGAACAATTTTACTCCCAGTGCAGATATTTATTGCATTCCTGATGATATTACAGAGGTCTTAAATGTAGAGGTAGTAGAGCAGTAGACCATTGTGCTTTATTTTTGCTACCATCAAGGTACCAAATATACTGACCAAGTATTTCTGGATGAGCTCAGAGCCGACGACGCGCAGGAACGTGGCTGAAGTCTGATTGGCCACTGCCTTGGCCAGCAAGGTCTTGCCTGTGCCAGGTGGCCCATACAGGATCACACCCTTTGGTGGCTTGATGCCCATCTCCTCATAATACTCAGGGTGTGTTAGAGGCAGCTCCACTGATTCCTGTAAATAGAAGACTCTAAGGATTAAGGTTCTATGCTGGAAATGTACAATTAGAGGTTGTTTTTTTTAATGATACATTTTTTTTAATAAAGTTCAAATTCCATTATTCAGCTGTAACTTCTGGGTAGGTCTATCTGCATGCCCATTTGTAAAGGCCGCCCCAATCTTTTCAACTCCTTTTTGCATATAGCCATTTTCGTCCGAGTCAAAGATTGTTTTAGCCAGTGACAAATGTAGATAGATCACCCATACATATATTTGTTCATCTTAGGGAGGAGTGAAAGTACCTTAATCTCCTGTATCTGTGTATCAAGGCCACCAATGTCAGCATAGGTCTCTTGAGGAGCTTTCTCCAGCTTCATGACTGACACCATGGGATCTGTGTCATCTCCCAACACTCCTACTACTGCATGAACCTGAAATATTAGCACATTTTACTCATTTGTGTGTGGTTTGTGAAAGAGAGAGCTTATAAGAGAAATTTAAGCTAGAATTGAAAATTGTAAGTATAAATTAAATATGCTCCTTTGTGAGTTTCCCTGAGCACGGGTAAGTGCTATAAAAACAAAAATCATTTATAGTCTTAAGGCCCAAATTCCCTTTAAAATAAAAAAAAAAATAACTCCATTGTTTAACTATTGTGTCTGGAAATCAGGACTGCAGGAGGATAATATACTGTACAAAGGACAGCCATAAAATGAATTACACAAAAGGCAGACAAATGATGCAGCTTATTACCTTATGGTTGAGCAGCACTGAGCAGCCAGGCTCCAGCTGGTCTTTGTCAACAAAGGACAGAATGCTGACATAGTGCTCACTGCCGACTGAAGTGGAGACTATAGCATGGTTATCATCTATGATCTCCTCCAGGTTGCCCACTGACATTGGTGTCCCTCTCAGGTCATCAACCTGACAAGTGAAAATGTGCATTAGATTTATCTTCTGCAGCCCAAAACAAGGGCTAGTTGTCATGATGTTGTCATTTAGTTAGATGATTGGCAACCCTATCTTAACAATTCAAAAAATAAACAAAGAAGCTGGGAGGTGTTAACAAGCACAATACAGGGCAGATGTAAGCCCAAGTCAGTTGATATGGTTGTTTTGACCCTATTCATCATAAAGAATGCTGTTCTTTCACAAAGAAACTACAGTGACCTTACCTTAGACCTTTCTTCTTCTATCTTCTCCTCCTGGGGCTTGAGCCTCTCCTGATTGCGGATGAATTCCTCCTCCATCAAAAGGTAATCCTTAATTCTTTCGAGCTTCAACAGCTTCAGTCTACAGCGAGTATGTGGAGTCACTTGGGGCAATTTCAATGCTGCGTCCGGACCCTTCGCCTTGCGCTTCTTCTTTCCGACCCTAGTAGGGATCGGAGGCTCGTACTTCTTCTTCTTATCCTTGTCATCTTTTTTATCCCCGCCGCTTCCTCCTCCGGACTGGTTTTGACCCTAAAACGGCGACACCAAATGACTTAGAATACTCTATAAAAGTGATCAGTGATAATTTACTTTTGTAGAAACATGAATAGTAAAGTGAGTCGAGAAATGTTGTTTTCATATTCTTACCATTTTAGTTGTTTGTTGTTCTAATTTCTTTTTTCATTAAATTCTTTATATTCAATTTCTCACAAAACAGCAAGGATTACAAAGCGAAATTTTTACACAGATTATATATATGAGTGAATGATTTCAGTGACTTGTCATTTTTTAATAGAGGTGGCAACTTTTACCGGTTTTTCCGGCGTATTCCTACTTCATATCGCGTTTTGTTACCGTAATCTAATTATTATTACTAGATTACTTATTTAGATAACTATATTTTATTTAATAATAATTATTTTAATTTCACAATAAATTTTAATCAATTCTTCACAAAAACCAATAATTGATTCCATCATGAACTATATCGTTTTGATAACTTGCAAAACGAAACGTTGTTTTGACGTGTCGAACCATCGTGTACGACTCACGTCAAATTCTCTAGAGATTTTTTGTGAAATATTATCGAAAAGGAAAGTAACAGGAAGCGTATGGTTTACTCTCAATTCATAACATAAAATGACACAAAATAATTTCATCGACCCTTGCGTGATTCCCATTTAAATTTGTGCTTTGGTCTAGTGTTCGTACTGAAATAATTTTATACCCAAAGTAGATCTAGTTATTCAAGATGGTTTTAGCTGATTTAGGTCGTAAAATAACCACTGCTCTGCAGTCTCTGAGCAGGGCTACGATTATCAATGAAGAGGTAATAGACATTGATGGTTTACTACAGGCATCGAACGAAGTTTAATGCAATGTATACGTGTCTATAATACAGTGTCATTTTGCAGGTACTGAATTCTATGCTCAAACAAATATGCGCTGCACTACTTGAAGCAGATGTAAATATTCGTCTGGTGAAGAATCTTCGTGAAAATGTTCGTGCTGTTATTGATTTTGATGAAATGGCTGGTGGGCTTAACAAACGGCGGATGATTCAATCTGCTGTTTTCAAGGAACTTGTGAAGGTGAGATATTGTTTTTACTTTTGACGACATAAATGGAATCAGCTGAGCATAAATTTATACATACATACATACATAAACTCACGCCCGTAATCCCAAATGGGGTGGGCAGAGCCACAAGTAATCAAAGACAACTTGCAGCCACTGTTGATACGAAGTCCTAAGATGGATATGATGAACCTTATGGTGATAAGGGATTAGCCTATCGCCCATAACATTAGTCCATCATGTTAGAGGACGCAAATAAATAAATAAATTTATACTTCTTGAATAAATCTTATGTTTAACTTTTCTTTCAGCTGGTAGACCCTGGAGTGAAACCGTACCAGCCAGTGAAGGGCAAGCCAAATGTCGTCATGTTTGTAGGTCTGCAGGGGTCTGGTAAGACCACCACCTGTACAAAACTTGCATACCACTACTTGAGGAAGAACTGGAAGTCTTGCCTCGTCTGTGCTGATACATTCAGAGCTGGTGCTTATGATCAGGTTAAACAGAATTGTACTAAGGCCAGAATTCCCTTCTATGGAAGGTATGTATAATTTACTTCTTTATTGTGTTGGAGCATCTTTCATCATTTTTGTAACAACTTTTTATACATTTCTTTTTTCTTTATCAAAGTAAACAAATTAAATAAGTCCATTTTTACTTGCAGTTATACAGAAGTAGACCCAGTAGTGATAGCCACAACGGGTGTAGAGATGTTCAAGAAGGAAGGCTTTGAGATGATCATCGTGGATACAAGTGGAAGACACAAGCAAGAGGAGTCACTGTTTGAGGAGATGTTGGCAGTTGCTAATGCTATTGTACGTAATACCAGTAGCTCATTTGCTTATTTTTAATTACAAGAGATACACATATAGCCATAAACTACAGTGAAAAATCCATTAGTGTGGAAAAATGTTTGATAAGTTAATTAACTAATTAATGATAATTACTTTTAATAAAGAAATTATTGCTGACTCAAATTATTTCTCTCAAGTAAAAACAAATTGTGCATTTCAGAATCCAGATAACATCATTTTCGTGATGGATGCCACAATAGGTCAGGCTTGTGAGGCACAAGCTAAAGCCTTCAAAGACAAGGTCGACATTGGTTCTGTCATTATTACAAAGTTAGATGGACATGCTAAAGGTGGTGGTGCACTCTCAGCGTAAGTATTTACTTTATTCAATTGCTTGTAATATCCATCTTGTCTAGCTTGAAATGTCACTGCTGGGCAAAGGCCTACCTCCATTTCTTCTAGGACTCTCTCCATTGTTTTCTCTAGTCAGGCTTGTAGGAAAGCATCTAAAACGTCGCGCTATCTCCGCCTAGGTCTCTTACACCTGCATCTGTCTCTACTTGGAGACCATTCTGTAGTGATCTTGTCCTTCGGTTATCTTATTTTAGGCATAATTTATTTCCCAATAATCATCAGACATTGCTGGACATAGGCCTCTCCCAAGGCGCGCCACGAAGCCCTATCCTCAGCCTTACATATTCAGGCCCTTCCAGCCACTGCTCAATAATAAATTTTAGTACTGAAATGGTTACAAATTTTTTAAATAATCCTTTTTAGTGTCGCTGCAACACAGAGTCCCATCATCTTCATAGGTACAGGAGAACACATTGATGATCTGGAGCCATTCAAAACAAAACCTTTCATCAACAAGCTGTTGGGCATGGGTGATATAGAGGGTCTCCTGGACAAGGTCAATGAACTCAAGTTGGATGACAATGATGAGCTTATTGAGAAGTTGAAACATGGTCAATTCACACTGCGTGCCATGTATGAACAATTCCAGAATATCATGAAGATGGGACCATTCTCACAGATTATGGTATGTATAATTTTAAGTCTCCAATAGTATTTAAATTATGGTATTACATTGGTATTTTTGTCTGCAGGGTATGATCCCAGGTTTTTCTCAAGATTTAATGTCTAAGGGCAGTGAACAAGAATCCATGGCTAAACTGAAACGACTCATGACCATTATGGATTCCATGAATGAGGGTGAGCTCGACCACCGTGATGGAGCAAAATTATTCTCCAAACAACCAACTCGCATCACAAGAGTTGCACAAGGCTCAGGTGTTACAGAAAGAGATGTGAAAGACCTCATCGCTCAGTATACTAAATTTGCTGCAGTCGTCAAGAAAATGGGTGGAATCAAGGGTTTGTTCAAGGGAGGTGATATCGCGAAAAACGTTAACCAGAACCAAATGGCTAAGCTCAATCAGCAAATGGCTAAGATGATGGACCCGCGCATTCTTCAGCAGATGGGTGGCATGTCGGGCCTGAATAACATGATGCGCCAGCTGCAACAAGGTTCCAGTGGCATGAACAGTCTTCTGGGCGGCAAATGACAGTAGATGATTTATAACTAAGCCACCGATGCAATACCTGTATGTAATTAATTAAACTCCTGTAATAAAGAATTGGATGTGGAAAATATTGAGTTTTTATTGTCTGCCTGTCTACAAAATGTTTTAAGTGAAAAAATTGCATAGAAGAAGAGTCAAAGAGAGTCAGACTAAACTGTTAGAATAGGTTGTATGTTTAGAAACCATTACCGTACCTTCCACTACATCCGGCGGGAATATATGCCAGTAAGATGGAGCAGTAGCTTGTAACAGTACATAATTATTCATGGAAGTAGCTGGCACGGGCAAGGAGCTGACTTGCAAGTGTGCTTGTATACAGGGTGTTAGTGACATCGTAACGAATACTTAGACTTTAGAGGGATGATTCAGACCATGATTCTGAGTCGATATCAAGTGGATTTTTCCGTCGCAAAAATCATGTATATTTTTTTTAGTTTTTTTAAATTATTTTCAATTCTATACTTTTGCGATGGAAAATTCCACTTGACATTAACTCCGAATAATCAGCCGAATCATCCCTCTCAGAATTCGTTACGATGTCACTTACACCCCGTACCCCGTTTAAACTACTACATACGGTAGCCATACAAGTAGGTATGGGTGTTAGTGACACCGTAACGAATATTGAGGGGGATGATTCAGACCATGATTCTGAGTTGATATCAAGTGGAATTTCCTGTCAAAAATTCATGATTTTTTTTGTGTCTTTTTTAATTATTTTCCTATCCATACTTTTGCGACGGAAAATTCCACTTGATATCAACTCAGAATCATGGTCTGAATCATCCCTCAAAGTTTTCGTTACGATGTCACTAACACCCTGTATAACAGGCGTGTGTATAACCACCTTTAGGACCGTGATCAAGGTCTGACGAGTCATGCCAAAAAGAAAAAAAAGGCCGGTAAATTAAAAACAAAAACTGTCAGACAGAAGGCAAATGTCAATGTTTCATTCATAATTTATTGTTTCTTGATGGACTGCCAAGTTGGGTGTTAAGGATTTCACACGCGTTGTTGAGATTGTCCCAAAATTTCGTGGTTTTTGTTGCCTTACATTCCCCCTGTGTACTAACTTATTGTGGTGTGTTGTCCTTTAGTAGAAAGGTAAGTGTTTGTGCTTTTATAACGCTGGGAATCGACGGCAATGTCGTCGATTCCTAGCGAGCCGCCGGACCCTCCGGATCCACGTGCTCTCGCACAACATGGCGATCCCCCTATCCAAGAAGCAGAAATGGTCGATGCGCTGCCCCCAAGCCGTAAACGTAGGGATAACATAGGCTCAAATAGTGATATTCCCAAGAAATCGAGAGTTCCTCCATCCGACTCCTTGCAAAATGTATGGACTCATGAAAATGAAACAAAAGTCTATACCGAAAATGACGACGGCCCGTTTATAGTACATGTTTCGCGGTTAGAGTCGCATCCTAAAGCTGGCACTACAATCAACCCAATCCAATTTGGTAAATTACTAGCCCACTCAAAAATAACCGATGTTGCTCGCACTGGAGTCAAGGTGGCAGGACGTAATCGTATCTCTGTTGAGTTCCGGACTCCAGAAGCAGCGAATAATTTTGTGACAAACCCCATGCTAGTCTCAAGCAACATGACTGCCATTATCCCCACCTACAATGTGACCAGAATGGGAATTGTTCGTGGCGTTCCTACCGATTGGAGCCTTTCAGAGTTTGTGGAGAATGTTGAGCTGCCACTGGGTTGTGGCCACATTTGCAAAGTGCGCAGACTAAACCGAAAAGTTACCAAAGATGGCAATATTGAATGGGTCCCTACCGGCACCCTAGTGGTCACTTTCACTGGACAAACTCTGCCAAAAAAAATATTCTGCTTCTATACTTCCCTTCCAGTAGAAATTTATGAACTGCCTACCATCCAATGCCACAATTGTTGCAGATTTGGTCACATTGCAGGTGTGTGCCGATCCAGTAAGCCACGCTGTTATCGTTGTACCCAACCCCACCCTGGTAATAGTTGTCCAGTAAAAGAGGAAGATGCCTCCTGCGTGCTCTGCTTGGGCAGGCATTTTGCTACAGACAAATCCTGTCCAGAGCTCGGGCGACAGAAAGTGATTAAAATAACAATGGCCCAAGAAAATATCTCTTTCCCTGAGGCTTCTGCCAAGGTCCCCCAAGTTCGTCGGGCTTATGCTGATGTAGCAAAAACTATGTTTTCTCCGTTAGTCTCTGCTCCATCTTCTCAACCTTCATATTCCGAGGGCCACAGAGTAACGTCACAAACCAGTTACAAAAAAACCGTGATCAAGCCAACCCGCCCTAGAGCCCCCTCTAGTCAGGGGTATGACACTGGAACCCATCAGGCCCTCATTGCAGACAGGGACCCTCCAGCCCCTAATAACGGAGTTTGTTTAGTCAACTCTCCTGCCCCAAAGACTGACAACCTTTTGGACCTCCTCGTGAACCTTCTTATGAACATCCTAAATAGATACAATGACTTTTCACCACCGTACCACGTTGCCAACATGCTAAAGGACCTTAATCAAGTCATTACCAAAATTCAAGATCATACAATGGAATGCACAGAGTCTTCGTCCCAAGAAGCATGAAATCTTGCATATGATTAACTCCCATGACCCTGCAGTTTTTGCCGTCTCGGAGACCTGGTTTAAACCGGGGTCCTATTTTAGGCTCCCGGGATACTCTTGTCTTCGGGACGACAGAACTGATGGTCACGCTGGTACTGCCATTTTCATTAAATCCTCAATTACTCATAACCGTATCCCTCTCCCAGCTATAGTAGGAATCAATGCTGTAGCAGTCAAAATTCAAAATTTTTCCATACTTTGTATTTATATTCCTCATCCAAACGTAATCTCTATTTCTGATATTGAGCTATTAATTTCTCAACTTTCTGGTCCTATTATTATTGTAGGAGACTTTAACGTTTCACATGTAATATGGGGTGGACCCGATTATGACCCCCTTGGGTGTGATCTGGTTGACCTGATGGACTTCAGAAATCTTTGCCTTTTAAACGATGGTTCTCCAACGCGTTATACTGCTCCAGATCGTAGAGTAAGTGCTGTAGACCTTTCAATGTGCTCAGCAGACATTAGGTCTATGACCTCATGGCAAATCTTATCGGAGAAATATGGTAGTGATCATTATGTTATTGTTATTTCCTTCGATCAACCGTCTCCTTCAGTCAGACCATTTGAACCTCTATTAAAATATATTATTCCTCGTGCGAACTGGGATAATTATTCCATTGACGCCGATATTAATTCGCACTCTGTCCCCACCATCAATGATTCTAATGTTGAGGAGGCATACGGCCTTTTTGTTCAAGGTATCTGTAAAGCTGCAGATGACAATATCCCAGCTAAAAAGACAAAGGTTGGTACTAAGATCTCTCCCCCTTGGTGGGATGCAGAATGTACTGAAATGTACCAGAGACGCAAAGAAGCTGAAACCAACTACTGCCTCATGATAACGACAGAGAACTATGTTCTATTAAAAAAAGTTACTGCAATGGCGAAGCGCTTTTTCAAAAAAAAGAAAAAATCCTCATGGTTGCGTTTTTGTCAATCCCTTTCCCCTCGCACTCCTCCTACCTTGATGTGGCGTTCCATAAAACGCTTTAGGGGCTCCTTCTCTTTTCGTAATTGTGACTCTAATGATTACTCTAGATGGATTCACGCATTTACTAACAGTTTAGCTCCTCTTTCGGCCCCTAATCATGACTGCTTGCCCATGCCGTACCCTTCTTCTTTTCCTCATCATGCATTTAATAACCCTTTTTCTAACGACGAGCTACGATCAGCCCTTGAATACCTTAGGGACTCATCCCCTGGGGTGGATGGGATCCCATATTCTTTTTTAAAGAAAGCCGGCCAATACACCAAAACCCTTTATCTCTTATTAATTAATAAATTCTTTGAAACAGCGTATGTTCCGGAATCTTGGAAAAGGCAGATAATTATTCCAATCCTAAAACCAGGAAAAGACCCCTCTAAAAGTACTTCTTTTAGACCTATTGCCCTATCATCAACCCTTTGTAAGATTATGGAACACATGCTTAAGAGAAGATTGGAATGGTTTGTGGAAAGTGAGGTGATTTTAGCCGAGAGCCAGTTCGGTTTCCGTAAAGGCATGAGTACCACAGATAGTTTGGCCATCCTATCTACTGATATCAGGATTGCTCTCTCCAACAACCAGTTTTTGGTGGGGGTATTTTTGGATATCTCTGCTGCTTATGACAGTGTGCTGCTTCCGGTGCTCAGGGAGAAGCTCCTTAATCTGAACATTCCCGTGAGGCTAGCTTATTTCGTTTGTAATTTGTTGATGGAGAGATCAATCCAGGTTCGTGTCCATGGCTCCCTTCTCGAACCGAGGCGTGTCTGGCGGGGCTTGCCGCAGGGTTCTGTACTCAGTCCTCTGCTCTACAGCCTGTATACGTACGACTTAGAGCTCTGTGTTAATTCCTTTTGTAATGTCCTTCAGTATGCGGATGACTTGGTCTTGTACGCCTCGTCCGACTCTTTAGAGGAAGCAACCGGCAAGCTTAACCATGCCCTTCAATACCTAGAAAACTGGCTTGATGAACATGGTTTATCATTATCGGTAGAGAAGAGTTCTGTGGTGGTGTTTACCAGAAAAAGATCTGTGCCGGATGTAGATATTACCTTCGCAGGAAAACGAATTCCTGTCAGTAATGGCGTAAAATTTCTAGGTATTTACTTGGACTCGACTATGTCAGGTAAAGATCATCTCAATTATATTGTTGACAAATGTGAGAGGAACATTAATATATTGCGCTGTTTATCGGGTGTATGGTGGGGATCCCATCCATACACCCAAAAATTAGTTTACAACGCTATAGTCAGGTCAATTTTTGACTACGGGTCTTTTATATTAGAGCCTTGCAATAAGACTGCTTTAAGAACTTTGGATAAAATTCAATATCAGTGCTTGAGAATTATACTGGGAGCAATGAAATCTTCGCCTACAAATGCTCTACAAGTAGAAGCTGGTGACCCTCCCCTATCCATCCGTAGAACGTACCTTTCAGACAGATTTTTCTCGAAAATTGTGCAATACAATAAACATCCTCTCCTATCAAAACTAGAATCTCTCTCATGCATAATACCAAAAAATCAATACTGGAATAATAAGGATCTTCCCCATCTCATCAAAAGTTTTAAAAAATTTAAAGTTTTAAACTATAAAGTTCACCAAGCAAACATAAATCCTCTTTTTTCGACTCCTTTTGAAGCACTCCTTTTTAAACCGAATATTTTGAAGAGTTTTGGTATTTTGAAAGACTCACCTGGGGCAAATGCCCTCTTTAATGATAAAATCAATAGTGATTGGAATGACTGGCTACACTTGTATACAGACGCTTCAAAGGCTGAAGATGGGCGGATCGGTGCCGCTGTCTGGATGCCTAAATATTCGACCCTCTTAAGCTTTAAATGCCCTCCCGTCTGCACGGTGTTTACAGGCGAAGCTATTGCCCTATTAGAGGCCGTCAAATTTATTCGGGTTCATAAGTTCAACAAATCTATAATTTTTTCAGATTCTTTGAGCTGCCTTTATGCCATTGACTCAAACCTATTTATCTCCAGTTCTATACATCCGCTAATTTTCCAAATTAAAGAAATGCTGTACGAATGCTATATTAATAACACCGAGGTAGTTATTGCCTGGATTCCAAGTCATACGGGCATCAGAGGGAACGAAGTGGTTGACTCATTTGCTAAGGATGCTGCAACATCGGGAAGCTCTGATCATTTTCAGTTTTATGCACTAGATCTCAAGTGCGCGGCTAAGCCTGATCTGAATAAATCCTGGCAAAAGAACTGGGATCGTTCTAGACAACTAAAAGGCCGGTATTATGGGGATATCCAACCGGAGATTCCCACCAAAACATGGTATTCTAGATATCGCTTGGCGGATAAACGATCCACCTCGGTTGTTTGTCGGTTGCGCATTGGCCATACATGCACCCCTCTACATCTGTTTAAATTAAACTTACGTAACACGCCCATGTGTGACTGTGAAACTGAAGAAGGCTCCACAGATCATATACTTTTTAATTGCCCTTTACGACCTATTTCATTATACGATATCCTTCCTTCGAAAATTCCTAGGCCCATTAACGCGAAATCCCTATTATTATTTACTAACACGTCGTTCATAAAATTACTGTGCAATTACATACAAAAGTATGATATTAAGTTATAATCATTTATGTTTTAACCAATATTAATCATGCCCTGTGATGTTTGTTTTGTTTTTATGTGCTTATATGTGGTGTTGTGTTGTCCTGTTTCAGGAAATAGTGATACCTTTGGACGTACTTATATGGACATTATCTATGGACAAATGTGATTCCTGTACTTGACATTGGCAGTAATGGTTGTCTCTACTCTATGACGACCGGTTGCCATACAACCATAAAGTTGAAGTTGAAGTTATTGTTTCTTATTAATTGAGAAAAGATTTCTTGACTTTATCAAAGTTATGTCCATCGGATATACAAGAGTTTTAAAAATTTATCGTAGTGTTAATATAAGGGTAAGTGAATAGCCATAATATAACCTCTAAAACTTTGAACTGCAAAGTTCTACCAGATGTTATTTTCTTATTAAATTGCAGGCGTTTTGCAGCGTTACTGTACCAAGTCGCCGTAGAGTTCGGTCTAAGATGGATATGGATCTGATATGTCGTGAAAATCCTGTCGTCGTCAAGTTGGAGTCGGCAGAATTCAAAAATATATTTACCGAAGAGGTTATGGAATTGAAGAGAATTTTTGATAAGTACAAGTATGAAATTAGAGTTGCTGGCGGAGCGGTCAGGTGCGTCTTTAACCGCTTTAAATACAAAAGTGGTACCTCCATTTGCTGTAATATGCACATATTCTTGAAAACAAGTATCTTGCACAACAAAATACTATATTGCATTAATAAATTATTCCAGAGATCTCCTGATGAATCAGCCGCCGAAAGATCTGGATTTTGCCACAGTAGCGACCCCTCAGCAGATGAAAGATATGTTTACAGTTGAAAACATCCGGATGATCAATATGAGTGGGGAGAAACATGGGACCATCACACCAAGAATCAATGACAAAGAAAACTTTGAAGTAACTACATTGAGAATTGATATGGTCACAGATGGAAGGCATGCTGAAGTTGAGTTCACCACAGATTGGAAGTTAGATGCTAACAGGAGAGATTTAACTATAAACTCAATGTTTTTAGGTCTGTATGAGTATTCATATAGGTAATTAACCTCTCATATGCCGAGATACCAGACACAATAGATTTTACATTGTGTCTGGTCGAGATCCGCGTTCCGGCGTTCGAAAGATTAAGATTGTGGTTGCAGATAAAGTGTTTTATCAATAATGCAACATTTTATTTACAGGATTTGATGGCTCAGTCTATGATTACTTCTTTGGCTATGAAGATTTACAAAAAAGAAGAATAGCATTTGTAGGAGATCCAGATGTCAGGATAAAAGAAGATTTCCTTAGAATTATGAGATATTTCCGCTTCTATGGAAGAATAGCAGAAGAACCTGAGAACCATGAAGAACATACTTTGAATGTTATAAAGGATAATGCTAGTGGTTTACAACAAGTGTCTGGAGAAAGAATTTGGACAGAGTTGAAGAAGACTCTACAAGGAAATTTTGCTGGAAATCTTTTGAAGAAAATGTTAAGTGTAGACATTGGAAAATATATTGGTAAGAGACTTGTCTACACAATTTACCATTATATGTTATTCATGACTCTTAACCTCTCATCTGCCGGAACGCGGATCTCGACCAGACACAATGTAAAATCTATTGTGTCTGGTATCTCGGCAGATGAGAGGTTAATCATGTTTTTATGTTTCAGGATTACCATCTGATCCAAACCTAGAAGAGCTAGATAGGGTACTAAAAAGAGCTGAGCATTTAAACCTGCATCCAATGAGCTACCTTGCAGCATTGTTGAGAGATATGGATGATGTCACACTTCTGCATAACAGGCTGAAGTTCTCAGGATATGACAGAGACATGACATATTTCCTTGTGGAACATAGAGGAGATAAAGTATCTTCTTCAAGACCCTTATTGTAAGTTGAAACTGAAGCTTTAAACTTGTCTTTCAGTTATATGTATATATCTACTTAATACCTATTATTTGTTTTCAGGCCATATGAAAAGTTAGTATTAAATACAAAGATAAAACAAAAAGATGCCATTGAGTATGTGCGTGAAGTCCTTAAATATAGAGGAGATGAGACACTTTTAGAACAATTCAACAAATGGTCAATCCCAAGGTTTCCAGTTGGAGGGAAAGATCTTAAAGATAACGGTGTACCTCCTGGGAAAATGTATGGCCCAATTATAAGTAAACTAAAAGATATTTGGATTGAAAATGAATATAAACAAACAACAGAAGATTTAGTAAAATTTATACCTAGTCTTATAGAGGAGAGTAGAAATAAATAATAAGTTTAAATAAATAGCTTGTATTATTTTAAAGCCTAATAAAGTGATTGTTACATGTGAACTTTGCTTATAAATAGAAAATTAATAGTGAACTCCTTTTGGTGGAGTGTATGGCTCATATCTATTGCAGCCATCATCATCATCTTTGTGCTCCAAGAAGCATTGTTTGCAGAACAGATATCTGCATCCTAAGCAACGCATTTTCGCATCTTCATTGCAGATTTCGCAGAACGGTAGTTCATCATTTGTTGATGACGGTAACTCATCATCATCATGTAGACTTTCTGCTTTTACCTGTAATTTTGGTAATATTTAAATAAATAAATAATTTGTATAGTGTAGGTGTCTTTCTCTAAATGTGAGTAACATACCTTTTCGATAATTTTCTTCACTGTTTCTTCTTCATCTTCAGATTCAACCTCCACAGATTTGGAACTCTGGCCACTAGGGCCTCCTGTACTAGGGTCTCCTTTCAACTTGCCCAGTCTAGACTCAATATCATTGACCAGTCCATCAAATTCTTCTTTATATTTAGTATCAATTTTTGTCTGCTCCATATATTTCTTGATTAAATCATCTGCCTGTTCTTGTTCTGTTCTTAAGTCTGGAGCTGGTAATGTTGTCTGAAACAACAATACTGAGTGTCAAATACTGACTTGAGGAAATTTTGAGTCATACATGATGTTAATTATCTGCATAATCAAGTCAACTGTCAGATTTAATTGAATATGGTTTAGAAAATTAAATTTATTAAGAATCAAAAAGTAATGTGAGATTATTTGTTTAGGAAAGCAAGTAGTTTTTCAGAACAAGTGCTTTATTTGGTTGATGGATGGTCTAGCAACCAAAACATTGCTTTTTTATTTTCTTTTTAACTGATTAGGTACCTGACTTTGAACTGTTGCAATAGGGACCCCTCTTAGCCTTGCCAGTCTTTCTTGTATTTCTGCATCTGAGGTCTTGGGCATTTCTCCTTTAATCTTTTGCAATCTTTGGGCAATTTCTTCTTCAGATGTTTGTGGCTTTTTGCTGTCTTCCTTTAATTTACGAAGTCTGTTAATAATTTCTTGATCTACATTGTTGCTACTATTTGGTTGCTGTTGTGAATCTAGTTTATCGAAGGAATCATTTTTCATTACTCCAAGTCTTCTGTAATAATATGAACATTTTTATAATGCACAAATGGAAGCCTTATGTGAATTTTAAAGTACTTAAAATAGTTACAAAAACAAAAACTTAAAATTAAAAACATGTTATTCACTTACTTATAATATGCATCTGGCGGCTGAATTTTCCTTGGCTCATCTGATTGTGGTAACCTTTTACATTTTGCACATACCTTGAAATACAAAAAAATAAAATAAAAGTAGGTATACCAAATAGGTATTCTAGAACAGATTTCATTCCACTTACTTTTGCTTCAGCTTTCAACTTTGGTACAAACATTTTGTATTCTAAACATTTGGAGCAGAAACTGAATCCACAGTTTGGACAGCCTTTCTGTTAACAAAGTTTATTGTTTTAAACACTTGTACTTGTTACTAGTATTTCTTATTAAGAATCAGTTATGCAGGTAGTTACCTCTTTCCTTAATAGTGAATATGGTTTAGCACAAGAATTGCAAGACATTTTCAATAATTTTAACTGTATACTTTTAATAGATATTTTTTATTTTAATCAGTAAAATTAAATTGAACAAGAACAAGAAGCAATGATTCATTGCACTAGGTAAAAATGAAAAGAATCCTTAAAAGAACTGCATAGAGTAGGTTTTACTTAGAAACATTTTGACAGATGTCAAACTCAGCTGATTCTTTTATTTTCAGGTTTGGCTTATAGCTGTTTAGGATTATATCAGTATCAAACCGTAAGCTATAATCGGACTATGATAAAACTTTTCATGTGGTCTACAATTAATAAAATATAAAAAATGTTTTTATAGTTATATTACATAACTATTTATAACATACTCTGAATACCAGTTGGCGTTATTATTAATTTAATCACAGAATTTGGTAGGTTAGGTGCAAAAATAACCGATAATTCTCTAACAAATATGTTTTCTTCAATGCTTGCAGTTTTCATAGTAGTTGTAGGCATTTTATTGAAGCTTATAATTCTGTTTGTCTTCCTTAACCATAACCTTGTGGAGATCATGTTAGACCAAGCTAAGCCTAAAGACGGCAAGACTTCAGGTCCATCAAATGAAGCAGTGACTTGATTGATGCACAGTACAGCCAGGTTATGTTCCTGAGCTATTTTAATCAATGAGAGAGCCAATTCCCTTAGTTCTTCAGCTCTTTGTATGTAATTTGTATATTCTGATCTAAATGGGGCTGCTATTGAATCTATTATTACGAGGGAAAGTTTGTGTTTTTCTAAGAGTTTTGGTAAACGCACTCTTATACATGACAACAGATCACATGCCTCAGTGATGTGCTCTACAAATATATTCTTTCCATAATCCTCCTCACGATTATAATCTTTAATGCTTTGTTTTATTTGCTCAAATCTTTTAACTGGAAATGTATCTTCAGTACAAATAAATACAGTTCCCGTGGACCAATTATGGGCTGCAGCTTGTAGGGCTATTTGTGTTTTCCCGGAACCACTTTCTCCGTAAATTTCAGTTATAGTTCCGACTCTGAAACCATTTTGTAATTGTTTATCAATTTCCACACATCCAGTAGTTATGGCCTTCTCTTGACGTGTTAAAAGCTCATCGCTTGTAATACTTTCTGGAGACACATGATTAGCGACTTGGTTCTTCAACAGTAGTATATCATCGGTACGAAGATTCGTCAATTTTTTAATGTCCCAAACCGACAGAATCATAATTTGTTTCGCTGTTGAAAGACCGGCTTTATCTATTACTTCAAATATTTTGGAAGGTAATATCTTTTTCAAATCCATTAGATCGTTAATCGAAAACAAAGTAGTAACATAACACTAATCAAAAAAAGTAAGGGACTTTAAATATATAACTAAATAATTGTTCTAGTTTCACTTTCTATGCATATTCGCTTAGGTACATTTTGACGTAAATAAATATGCCATTCCCGCCAATTTTTGACAGTTTACTACTTTTATTGATGAACAAGCAAAGACTTTTAATAGCTACAGCCACGTTTGGCGTTACTTGTTTTAATACTTTACTTGTCTTCTTTTAATGGCCTACATTTATTGGAGATTAAATAATTTCTAAAGCAAGCTAAAGGTCTGCCAGAATGGGATGGAAAGGAGTATGCTGAGCTTGAGACTGCGAGACAGGTGGACCATGTCGAAAATAAGGGGGATTACAAAAGTCGCAGACGTAACCAAAACAGCGAGAAGATTGAAGTGGCGGTGGACCGGACACATGATGAGGTCTAAAACTAACAAATGGACAAAAGACATCACGGAATGGTACCCCAGAGACGGCAAAAGGCGAAGAGGGAGGCCAATCAAAAGATGGGAGGATGACCTACCTAAGGGGTGGAGACGATACACACGAAGTAGAGCAGATTGGCGCTTGATGGAGGAGGCCTATGTCTCAGGACAGCCCGATTAGAATAAGTAATACATATAATAAACCTATGTAAAGTAGAACTGTACATCGGTGAATAAAGGCTATTTTTATTTTTATTTTATTAAATAATTTCTGGCAGTGTTCAGCTATCCCGGCATTATAGCAGATTAAGAAAATAATTAATATGAAAGAAAATACAATAAACCGATATCAGACAAACACGGCTGTATTTATGAAAACTTCTTTTAGTGGGGAATTAAATTAAAAAAAAGAACTTTTAAAACTGTCAAAAAAAAAATATTGAAAAAATGGGTTTCTGACCGATTTTTGAAGAAAAACCTATTTCTTTCGACATTTCATTAAAATAAATATACAAGAAAAAAGACCAAGGAGCTCCGCAACTATGGCGCTTACAAGGAGTTTGTATGGAGTGAGTTCACTAGCGATACACTTTCACCCCGCCGCAAGGTCGGCTGGCCAATACGCGCGAGCGCGAGTCTCTTCGATCAATGCGAGGCCAGCCGTCGGATTCGCCACAGCTTCCTCGACAACTACTAAATTGAGGAAAATGGTGAGTTGAATCTTTTTCCTTGTTTTTGTCAGCAACAAGTGGTTATTCCTTTAACTCATAATTGTTTATAAAGTTTGTAAATTAATTCAAACTGTGTCTACAATCTTGTATTCCTTTGTAAGACGATAAAGATGTAGGCAAAGTTAATTCCGGCATTCACTTAGTAAATTAATTACCTATCTTTGGAGTTTTTTTAAAAACAAAATGTTAAAAGAGTTTGACATAAAGAGTAACATTCGACACTATCAAAAACACTACTGAATTTCGTAACCGGCGTAATATGAAACAAGGTACTTTCACTGGCAACAGGTTGTTGCAATCAAAAGTAAAATTGATCTAAATTGTTATCTAAGAACCAATTAACATACAGTTCATTATGGCTTGTCCCAATAACAATGTACATAATGAATTAACAAGTACATTTTACTTTTAATTATTTTCCTTATAGTTTAACAAATAAAAATGTTTTATGTTTTTTGCTTTTAGGCAGATAAATTAAACTCCCAAGAGCGTGAGACAGAGCTGCAGCCACTTCTGAAGTCTGGCTGGAAGGTCCAGAGCAACCGCGATGCCATCGAAAAGGAGTTCCAGTTTAAAGACTTTAACCAGGCATTTGGCTTCATGACCCGTGTTGCACTGCTCGCAGATAAGATGGACCACCACCCTGAATGGTTCAATGTTTACAACAAGATTCAGGTAGTAAATCCATTAACATTGTTTAGTTTTCTAATAGTTATTGGAAAAGTATGAAATATGCCTGCGTATAAATGTTTTGTCCTACAGATATGTACTTGAGAATTTTTTTTAAAGGGAACCTAAACTAATTAGACTTTTAGTAAACTACATTATTTATTGAAGATGGTACCAAGTTAGAAATGGTAAATCTCCTTTGATGGATAAAATAAATGTTTTTTAAAATTATAAAGTATTAAGTGAGTTGTTAAATATGTAGAATTTCAACCAAGCTGTTGATTGTAATGCATAAATTAATTGTTACAGGTAACACTATCTTCTCACGATGTGAACGGCCTCAGCAAACGAGACATCAAAATGGCCACATTCATGGATAAGATCTTCCAATAATTTTGGCACAATAAACAGACAATATTAATCTTTATGTGATAATAGATTTATTTATTACTATAATAATAATTGCTTGAAGAAATTCAGAAATATAAGTTGATTGTTTTTATGAATTTTGGTATATTATTAAGTATGTGATAATATGACAAATAATAAAAGTAATGAACCTTGTTATCAATATGGAAATAACTTTCATACTTGTTATTTAATAATTTGTTTAAATAAACATTGTTTTGCTGTCCAAACATTGATAAAAAGCTATGACATTTCTGTGGCTTTACTAAAGTCTTTCCACTGGACACAACAGTAGGTACTTATAGGAAATCGGGCAACATTACTGATTGAGATTCTGTTTCCTGTATGTTATGCCAATAGCAGTAGGTAGATTTAGTCATTGTAGAAAGAAAGAAAGATAATATTTATTCTGCAAAAGACAGTCATAGAGACATTCGTAGTTTTATAATTTATTTTCACAAATCGAAAGTAGGTATTACAATATTTTCTTCAGTATAAAGCGCGTACTCAACCTCGTAAGCAAGTAACCAGTACAATTTAATATACGCAAATATTTTTATAAACATAGCACGGGCAGGTTCTCTTGTCATTGAAGGGTTCCGTCTCGAATACAACATTGAATGGGTATGCGCGGTCTATGATTCTCTTCAACTCTAATGCGTGTTCTAGGTGTTTGGCTGCACAGACTAGACACATCTGGAAAATATAAGTTGTTGGTAGGTTACTGACGGAGCAAGTAACTAGCATTTAGCTAGCTTTTGGCTCTGCCTACTGCTATGAGGTTTCAGTTGCTTTAGGTTAGTGGTTGCTTTTGGCTCTGCCTACTCCTATCAGGTTTGAGTTAGATCTGTTTTTCTGTCTAGTAGGTCGGACGATCCGTAGACATTTGTTCGTTTAGTATCTGGATTCAATCAACAAAATTTAGCAATGTCGGGTCAAGCATCGGATACATGACCGTTGGTAGCATTTGTTTTGGCTTTTGTGTTTCCGAGGGGTATATAGGTAAAGACCGTACACCTCTCGTGATAACTGACCATAACTATAAGGTCGACTTTTACTGAGGTAGCTTCACATTGTTCTCCAGTAGGACGAAATAACAGTGCGGTGTCCTGCACGGCTCTGTATTTAAGTTTCTCACCGCTTTTGTCCTGTAACGTGCTGCCCAAATTATATTGAGAACTTCAACCAATAGCCGTACGACATCTATCTACCGAAATAGAAATACTCTTTATTCCGACGATAGTATTCGCTGTGTCTATAAGACGAAGCCCTCGATATAATCGAGTCGCGCGCGTCTCGGTTGCGGTGCAGATCCCGCTGAACAAGGCATGCTCTATTCCTTTAATTTTCGTAGTCTATTCCACAAGGTGACCACCACCACAGAACTCACCTCCAGTTTGTATTCGTCGTAGTCAAGCCACTTGTGAGTTTGGAACTGATGTATCAAATCGTATCCGCCGCTCGCTAGCAAATTGAGTAGTTGCTTTTGGCTTGGTGTGTTATCTTGTATTCCCACCTGAAATATAAATACTATAAGACGTTTTCTATCGCGGGGAAAACAAAGTCGATTCGATAGAATTAGTGTTATAATGACTAGGGCTTTTGTGTGAATAGCCGTTTACTGTAGGTGTGTAGTGTACTTACCTGTCTATTTAGGTGTTCGATCAAGTTATTACGCAATATTACCTACAAGCGTTACAAGCTTACAAGCCTACTCTATGTGAACATTCAGTGTTATATTTAGCTATAGCAACAAAAACAGCTAAGATAACGATTGTCTTATTGTTTTCAAAACAATGCGATAAGTACCGTGAACTTGACAAGACGGCCTTCGGCGGACAGGCCGCGCTCCAAGCATCGGGAATACAGGAGGTTGTTCACATTGCCTCCAGTTAGAACCATCACTACACTGAGAACATAAACAAAAGCCAATCAAGTGCTAGTCCAACTCGCACGCTAAGGGTTCCGTGCAAACTGCCGTAAATTAGATACCCAAGATTAATTTAGAGTTTCGAACCCTAAAAATGTTAACCTTTTGTTGAATTTTCTATAACCTCATTTCTCACGATGACACGTCGCGTCGCGTCGCAGGCGTTGCAGGTATCGCAGGTTTATTAGGTAGGTACCTTACTTGCTAATATCTGTGGTACCTACCTCCCTATCACAATAACTACGGTTTTATAATATTGTGGATTGATTCGGCTGAGGTACAAGAAAGACAACGTATTCATTAATACGAATTAGTATATAAATAGATGTAGGCTGATAACCTACATTATAATTCATCGTGATCTTCAATCAAAAGGACATAAACATACGAATAAAAATAAACACAATAGGCGGCGTCGCGGCGCGGCGGTTAGGTTTGGATCTTCGAATCAAAATTAGCTGCAAGTTACCTTTTAATTAAGTTACGTAACGTGTGGCTCTGCACAACCCATTTAGATTAACGGGCGTGATTTTATGCTTATATATAATAAGTTTAAAATATATTTTTTATAGAATGGGCGACAAAAATCCTCTCATTTTAGCTTTTTCCATACAAAAGACATCAACGCAATGAGTTTTGAAAAAAACCTTTCCTATGTTCGTGTATATTACCTACCTACGACCTACGTATATATAAAATACCTTTAAAAGCTATTTTACTTTTTTACTTGAGCTCTTCCAAGACTGCCTAATTGCCTATGATGGCGGCTAGGGGGCTCTGCCAGTCATCACCTCAGTTTTCATACACTTATTCTTCACGCAATCCATACATATTTGCATATTTTGGATTGTCCTCAGCTCGCGACAACAAACACTTCAAGACCCTTATACCGACCACGCCGGCGTGGTCCACGTTTTCCCTCATTCAGCGTTTATCGCCGTCGACCCACTAGGGTCGATTAATTCTTTCAAATACACTTCTCATCAAAAAAATCGAAACACCTTGCAAGTTTACGTTTTGTCAGGATTATCAGAAAAATGTGTACATTTAGGAATAAATGTTAAATGTCGTTTAATAGTGAGTAATATGAGCTTATCAAATCTTAATGTTAATGTTCTAAATTTAAATGAATTTTTCATAGGTTTCGTATTTTGTTAAATGAGTCATTTTTATTCCGTATGGAGTATAAGGAAATGGATAAAACAACACACGTAAATGAAAAAAAAAGCTAAAAAACGTTTATTTAATAACTTGTATTCCCTCCCCGAGCTCTAATTACTGCTTCCATACGGTTCTTCATCGATCGGATGAGAGTCACGATCACATGCTGTGGTATATTGTCCCATTCCTCTTGGATTGCATCTTGCAGCTGGCTAAGTGTTTCTGGGGCAGGATCTCTTGCTCGAATTCGTCTCTTTAATTCATCCCACAGATGTTCAATGGGATTCATGTCCGGGCTTCTTGCTGGCCATTCCATAATAGAGATATCGACTTCGTTAAGATAATCTCGTACGACGCCCGCGGTGTGAGCCCTAGCATTGTCGTGCATGAATATGAAGCCGTTGCCAATAAAATGTGCATAGGGCATCACATGAGGCTCGAGACACTCTTCGACGTACCGATGACAGTTTAGTGCAGGCAGACGTGGCCCAGACACGAAAGCAAGCTCTGTCTTACCGTCGGCGCTGATTCCTCCCCAAACCGTCCACGAACCGCCACCATAGCTGACCTTTTCTTCAATGCAGCATTGTGCATAGCGTTCTCCGTTTCTTCTGTAGACCTTGTTCCTTCCGTCGTTACCATACAGCATAATTTTACACTCATCAGAAAAGAGAACTTTGCTCCACTGTAGGTATGACCAATTTAGGTGCTCACGTGCAAAGTTAAGGCGCGCTCTTCGATGGTCTGCAGTTAATTTCGGCCCATTTGCTGGCTTATGCGGTACCAGTCCACGATCCTTCAACCTTCTTCTAATTGTAGAGTCACTTACAGCCACCCTTCGTACAACACGAAGCCGCTGCTGCAGTTGAAAAGCGTTAAGGCGTCGATTTCTTAAAGAAGTTGTTACAATAAATCGATCATCTCGCTCAGAAGTGACCCGATTCCTGCCAGATCCTGAACGACGCGTGAACAAACCAGTCTCCCGATAACGTTTATAGACTCTATGAACAGATGACAGGCTTAGATGCAGTCTTGCAGCCACAACACGCTGACTAAGGCCAGAATCCAGCAATGCCACAACTTGGGCGGCTTCTGTGGGCGAAGTATCCATACGTTTTAGAAAAAAAACCTTTTTTCAGACGTCCCAAAGTCACAGTATTGAAATAAAAAACAAAAAGTTTAAGGATAGGCGCCAATTTTTAGTTTTTAAACGCTAAATGTACTCCAACCCTAAACACACATTTGTCTCAAAACAGTGATTCATTTCGTTTATAAGATAAACAAATGAAATTCTAATTTTGAATTTAGAATTTTCGCTTATTACTGTAATGGCCAAACTGCCAGCTATACATTTATGTATTTTTTTCATCGTATGAATTCTTTTTTGTGTTAAATTCGGACAGAAATAATGAAAACGGAAGTGTTTCGATTTTTTTGATGAGAAGTGTATAATCCTCTCAGATTCCGCCTGAGCTGAGGTTCGCGCCCAACTGGGCACCCTCAGGCTTGTTGTCTTAAATTTTGTACCGGGTGAGACCCCTCAGTGCTCCTCATTAGTTAAAATAGTCTATTAATAAGTAATCTTACTTTTTCATCTTGAGCTCCGGCACGAGGCTGCCTAATATGGCAGCGAGCGGGCACGCAGCGGCGCCCTCCACCACCATCTTCTGTCTCTCGAACATGTGCAGCATAGCTCGAGCTATCCACTCCTCTTTCACCAACAACTTCGACAAAATAACGTTCAAATTAACGAGTTTTTTAAATAGATAACTATACGTACATGCAATTGTATGAAGGTACATATCTAATTCAATTCATTTTTTTGAAGTATGGCTTCTGTCAATACATATCTAACAGCCTTCGTGGCATAGAAGTTAGTGTTTGGCTCACGATCTGGAGGTCCGGGTTCGATTCCCGATGGGGACATGGTCGAAATCACTTTGTGGTACATTGCAGGCCCCGGCTACAGCGTGCAGCGTTGTGGAGTTTGCTCCGTACCTCCTCGGGTTGAATGAGGGGAGGCCTCTGCCCAGCGTAACTACATAGGTAGACTATCTTAGGGTGAGGCTAGACTTCACGCACAATAGAGATCCGATGTTTTTTTTTATAGGAACGACTTTCAATTTTATAGGAATTTGGATAGAAGATTGTTCGTACCATTTTGTCAAGGTACGGCTGCACCATGGCGAAGGAGTTGACGCCGATTTGTGTGACGGAGGTGCTGTCAGCCATGGTCGGCTTGTTGACCACCAGTACTGGCTCGTTGTCACTGTGCTGCAGCATCTTGAAGAAGGTCGGAGTAGTCTCCGGTTGGATACCCTGCAATATTCCAAAAACGAATATTGGGGCTCGGTAGACTACGGAATTCAAATATGGCTTCATTGGAATATTTGATCAACAATAGTACAACATCAGAATATTCTTAGGGCTGTCTTCTTCTGGAAATGATAAACTGACTTCTTCAGATAATATCCTACATAATGTCCTGTCGAACCTACATTGAAGGTGTTATGATCGTTATAAAATGACATGAGATGTGTTTATGATTTGAAATGCAACAGCGTTGTCTTGTCATTAAAAGTGATCAACTTCCTTTATTAAAGAAATGTCCTTCTATTCATCATCTAAGTTATCGGTATTGGTGGGTCCTGCGACAACGCAGTAAACCGGTAGACCGACCAGATCAACCAAACATCGATCCGAACACACTAACATAGACAAGGCATTTCGGCTTGAGGTGTTTGACGACGCTAGACACCGCAGCAGCCAAGCCTCCGGTGCCGATCGGGACCATGATAGCATCTACTGATGGCATTTCCTGGAGGATCTCCGACGCTAGAGTGCCGTAGCCAGACAGCATGTGCGGGTGATCTCGACTGCAACCAAATAAAACCTTTTTTGGACTCATTGCAAATTAGAAGCTGATTGTCCAGGCGCTATGTCGAACCTTCAAAATAGCCAAAATGGTGCCAAGACGCAAATTAGGTAGTACTATGGTTAAAAAGGCCACATCAAAGCAATTTATCTAAAAAAGCAATATTGCAATTTGTCATTTTCGCATATAAAAAGGTAAGTGCGCAATGCAAATTACATGTCAAATAGCAATATTGCTTTTTAGATGAATTGCTTTGATGTGGCATTTTTAACCCCCTGGCATGCGTAAACTAATCATCAACAAGAAACGTACTGCTACGATCCAAAGAGCAACAGAAGCCCGTGTTGCTCTTGATGATCATATTAAGCGCTAATATTAAACCAAACAAAGAATAATATAAAATGAAAATGATACAACACCTGTTTATATACGTTAGACCTTTGTCTCGTGCAATGCCTCGAGCGTATCTCATTGCTTCTGCTAAGTTTGAGCCTTGCACGAGCACTTTAGCCCCATAGCTGTGGCATCTCTGCGTGTAGTTGATCTGGACACTAGTTGGTATCACGATTATCACCGGTATGTTAAACTTAGCGCCGTAATAGCTCATCGAAATGCCTTCGTTCCCTAGTGAAGCCACAACCACGCCCAATTTCTTCTTGTCCAGTGGAAGGTGCAGCAACGCGTTTATGACACCCCTTTCTTTAAAGCTGTCAACCACAAAACAAGTTACTTAATTTATTTGAATTAAGTAAATAATTTTATCCGTTTCCTTGTCATATAGCTACTTATTATATTACCTGCCAGTTCTCTGCAGATTTTCACATTTGTAATGCAAATTGATTGCAAATTTCTTTGAGCTGTGTGAAGACTGAAAAGAACTTGAAATTATGTATTCTATTTATTTAAAATTTATTTGAATACTTACTTACATTTATTGGTTTTACTGTAGGTAACTCTATCTGTACTCACCAACAATGATACGCGTTGAATATAAGGATTAATCAAAGCAGATGCTTCTGATACTTCCTCATACTTTAATATTTTTGGATTGTCTGGATCACAAAACTCATCAAAATCTTCCTGCAGGTACAAAAATATATACAATTTTGTATGTAGATACTATAGACGTCAATTTAGCAAGAGCATTAAATTTATAACACAAATTATTCGATATCTACAGTCTACAGTGTGGGCGGTACTAATACGTCGTCTTGCGATGGATAAACCTCTGACTAACAAAATTGGGGGTATAGTCGTGAACTTATGTTTACATACATACATGAACTCACACCCATAATCCCTAGTGGGGAGGGCAGAGCTCCCGTTATGTTTATTACTTTGTATAAAGTAGTAGGGTTAAGTACTTACAATTCGTCGGGTCATTATAACTTATTTGTATTACTTCCGTTTCGAGATTTCTTATTTCTAGTCCAGAAACTAGTTTATTTATAAATTAAATATAACTTTGTCACAGAAAATTTTGATCTATACAAATAAATGTTATTTTTTTTGTAAGAAGTATCTATTAGTCAAAACGACATTTGAGAACTACTACTTGAAGTTGAAGTAAAGATTTTTATTTCAGCCAATGCAAAAAGGTTTTAAGAAAAAGTATTTGTCAATAATAAAAATAAAAACAACATTACGTAGAAAAAAAAAAATAGTTTATAATAGAAATCCTTGTTACTTTTGTATTCGCATTCGGACACTTCAGAGGAGCATCAGAGTCATGTTTAGGTCTGTACTGCTGCTCCGCTACCTACATATATTTGCCTACACTATACATAGTCATGCCCGTATACCTGTCGGGTTTTATCAAGGCTCGTGTTGCTTTATGGGCGTTATAGTAACCATTGACGTACGAGTATAATAATATGCTAATAATATAATATGCATACGTTACTCAGAACAATAACTAATACGTTACTATAACTTTTACGTCATTGATATTAACATATTTATTATACACCAATGCCTGTCGGGGTGATAGTGGGTAGAGCCCTTCCTTGCGTCTCAAACCCGCAGCACTTCCGATATAGTATCGTTAATCTGCAGGTTAATAAAAAGTATCAAAACGGCAATAAAATACGAATTTGTTTTTAAACCGCACAGTTTTGCATATGTTTATTTTTTACCAACTACTTTCTTAGACTGGTCTATAGCTGCTGGTGGTCCTTGTTTCTTGGGGAAACACGAACAGATAGGAATAGGGCTGAAGGGATCTTCTAAAAATTCGCATTTGTCCGGGAACAGTTTGTTCAATACCCGCTTCACTTGACACGAGTGTTCTAGGTCCCGAGTTTCTACCATCATTTTAAACTGAAATAGAACATTTGTCGTTAAAGTATAGACACTATTTCGATTGATTGTATCGATGCTCGCGAAAACTGATGCTGGCGATTTAGTCCGAGTGGGATCTCTTTCATCAATGTTCAGCCCCTTAGAGTTTGAATTTTTAAAAATCCTATCTTACAGTTTGCTTACATTGTAAAACAAAGTTGTATTTATGCAGAATTTTAAACCTACCGATAACACCCGATGTTTGCGGGGGACACCATGTTTGACACACTGTCCTTCTGATGATGGGCTTTAGTATAATTAAAAGTATAAGTAGATAGGTAGGTTTTCTATTCAAAAACTTATAAGGGCCCTTTCTTACTTTGCGACCTGTGGTAGCCCAGTTGGTAAAAACGCTTGCCTCTCCAACTATTGTCAAATTTGTTTTCGAATTCATGTTTGGATCATGAATGTTTTTCACTTGCTCAGCGGTGAAGGTAAACATCGTGAGGAAACTCACATTCCCGAGAAACGCATTTTCGGAGGTATATGACCTAACCTGTATTGAGCTGGTTTTCCCTTCGCGGGTTGAAAGGTCAGGCTGTCGCTTCTGTAAAAAATCGGACCTGACAAATCTTCAGGTTAGGTAAGCGGACCCTGTGAAAAACGGGATAATGCTACTTAGATGATGATGAATATTTCTTACTTTGCAATGAGTAAAATCATTTTCAGTAATCCAGCTGTGGTCTACGTATAGTTTGAGTATGTTAGCTCCAGTGTTCGAGAGCATGCTCAATATATGATGTTGCTCTCTTGGATCATCATCCCTTACCTTTATCTGAAAAACGATTGATGGATGAGTGACGGCACGGCAACGATTCAAGCTGATCAATTCAATTGATTGATTCAAGATGAGGTTTGCATGCAAGTTTACGTCAAAAGCAGCGTATAAACGCTACGTGGATTTAGAAAAAGGTTTATTTATCAAAAACGGGAGCTTGCTTGTCTTAATAGCTATTCAAGGCTACGTTCAGGGGTTGGAAAAAGCTCATGAAATGACAAAACTTAACCCTCTCTTTGTTATCGCAACAAATCCACTCACCGAAATTTTAATAAGACTCCCTTCTACTGCTTTAGCTCGCGTCAAACATCGAGGGAACGTAATGTTGTCTATATTACTGCCAGACATGATGCACACGACACTGGAAAATAGTTTAATTTATATTATTATAATAATACAATTTGTCGCATAATCAGAAACATACGTAACTTCGTCACGTCCAACTAGGCGTTTAAGTATTCTGAATCTGACCTGGTCCAAACGAACCCATTACACACCCATTTATATTATTAAATATATACGAGGGGAGGTCAAAAAGTTCGCGGAATGAGGGGGAAGGGGGTCGAAATTAAACACGAAACTATTTTTCCTTTTCAATATATTCTCCCTTAACCTTAACACATTTTCCGGATCTATCAAATAATTTGTTTATTCCATCATAAAAAAAGATTTCTCTTTGCTGTCAAAATAGGCAAAAGCTGTGGAAATTGCAGACTTGACTTCTTCATCATCGCCAAATTTTCGTCCACGCAGTTCCTTTTTCATTTTTGGGAACAAATAATAATCGCTGGGGGCCAAGTCTGGACTGTAAGGCGGGTGGTTCAATTTTTCGAACCCGCATCGGTGAATGGCAGCCGTCGCAACATGCCACGTGTGGACGGGTGCGTTGTCGTGCAAAAGGAGCACACCTCTTGACAGCTTTCCTCTTCTTTTTTCCTTGATAGCTTCTTTCAATCTATCCAATAAAGAAGCGTAGTAATGTCCCGTTATAGTCACACCACGATCTTTATAATCAATCAGCAAAATACCTTCTGTATCCCAAAAAATAGTGGCCATGATCTTTCCGGCCGATTGTGACACCTTAAACTTCTTTGGAGGAGGTGTGCCTTTTTTATGCCACTGCATCGACTCTTGCTTCGACTCAGGTTCATAGTGGTGAACCCAGGTTTCATCTCCAGTAACAATCCGGGCCATAACTTCTTCCTTATTCTCTCCACAGAGCTCTAAAAACTGGCGAGAACACTCGACACGCTCGCTTTTTTGAAGTGGCATGAGCATTCTTGGAACCCATCTTGCGCTGACCTTAGTCATCCCAAGATGTTGATGTAGGATATTTAAAATACTTGTTTCGGATACACCGACCATTGCTGCAAGCTGCTTCTTCTTCAAGCGGGTATCTTCTAATACAAGTTTCTCTACTTTTTCGACGATTTCCGGTGTGGTGGCCTCAATGGGCCGTCCGGAGCGGGGGTCATCTTCAATCGACTCTCTTCCTTGCTTGAAAAGACTATGCCACTTGTAAACCATGGTTTTACCAGGGGCAGAGTCCGCGTAAACTGCTAACAGCTCTTGAAAAATCGTCTGAGCGGATTTTCCTTGCTTGGTGAGGAACTTAATGACGGCGCGGTGTTCAATTTTCTCCATATTCGCTGAGTTCTTCCCGATTCACTTGTTTGCTGGTCGGTAGTTCAAACGTTAATGACCCGATTTGCTTCAAACTTGGTACATATACTGTTAATGAGGTGTGCAACTAGCGGCTACCTGTACGAGCAAACCAACCCCCTCCAACCCCTCCATTCCGCGAACTTTTTGACCTCCCCTCGTACATACATAGACATAAGATCACGCATGTTTCTCGTTGGGGTAGGCAGAGACCAACGGAATTCCACTTACTACGATCCTGACACAACTGATATTATAGCTACACACAAGGGTCTTGAGATATTGGCCAAATCAAACGCCCGAATGGTATGTATATGAACTAAAGGTTCATGTATTAATTGGCAACATTAGCACCCAATTGGGGTAGGAAGAGGTACATCTATAGTATGATGTGCTAAGTACCCACATCTCACCGAGTTTTCTGTTAGACCAACGTGATAGGTGGTGAGCCGTATCGCCGTCGAGCCAACTGTGTTAGTAAAATTGCACATATAAGATAAATCAATAACTCATTGGTGCAAGTCCGCCATAATTATAAAACCGCCTGTTGTATGTCAGGTAGAATGAAATTAATTATTATATGATCATCACCCTCGAATGCAGAGACATAATAAAGCAGTCATTATCTGGATCCCGTGTTAGATTACCGCGCCCATCCTTTAATACATTGTACTCTTTCTATTTCTCTTTTGTTTTGTAATTCCTGTGTGTGCAATTATGTTAAATCCGGTACCGGGGTTCGAACTGGCGCTCCCCTATTGAGAAACAAGCCGGTGTAAAACAGAACCACATCGACTATAACAAAAACATAAACAGCCTATATACGTCCGTCCACTGCTGGGCACAGTCCTCCCCTCAGTCAACCGGAGCTAACCCCCTCCCCCCCCCCGGGTACCCCCTCCGGTTGACAATGACTATAAATCTATTAGTTATCTTACACTTTATCTTTCAATTCCGGGAGGATGTTGGGCATGGCCATCAGAGCACTAAGGCTTGTTGCTCCCGCGCCCTCGGCGACCAGCTTCTCTTCCTCAGCGAAGTGGAGGATGGCTCTCATTATCCAGTCATCGTCGACGAGGATCTAGATTGCGAATGATTCAAATTATTATAGATAGAAAAGAATATATCAGTGTGTAAAGTTGGGGCCCTTTTTTACGATTACTTTTATTCGCCCAATGACATAACAAAAATAACCTATATGTATGTATTATACGTCCCACTGCCGGGTACAGACCTCCCCTCAATCAACCAGAGGGGGTACAGAGCATACCTTGGATATTGCCGAATATTTTATAACGGCCTCCGTGGTCCAGTGGTTGAGCGTTAGGCTCACGACCCGGAGGTCCTGGGCAATTCGCTTTCGGACAATACAGGCTTATCACCTGATTGTCCGAAAGTAAGACGATCCGTGCTTCGGAAGGTACGTTAAGCCGTTGGTCCCAGTTACTACTTACTGATGTAAGTACGTACTCGTTATATGAGTCATGTCAGGCATTTGGCGGCTCAATAGTAACCCTGACACCAGGATTGATGAGGTTGGTAATCCACCTCACAACCCACACGATAGAAGAAGAAGCCGAATATTTTGTGTTTTTGTTTATTTGTGATATTATTAGATGTTGTAAGTACCCTATGTATGTCGTCTGGGCGAAAGGTTGGGACATGGGTGGCCACTGCAATTTTGTCTAATTCTCTACGGAGATAGGTTGTCTGTGACCTGGTCAGGGTCCCTGACAAAAAAGTTAGATCCGCTCCTACGTGACGAAAACTTTTTTCTGAGGTTTTTTTTAATATTTTATATATAATAAAAACTAGGGTTGAGTTTTCGAAATCGTTTACCATTTTACTAATGTAAGGTTTCGCTGTGTGGAATGAATTACAGCCAGCAGTTGGAATCGCTAAGGACCCCGCCACACTTTGTCTGACTTCTGTCTCAAAGATGCCATCCTTCTCCATGGCCTTGAAGAAACAACAGCATTTATCTGGTTCTACGCCCTGTTGAAGCAAAAACTCCCATTAAAACGAAACATAATTGCATAGACCTGCGGACTTGGGGTCTAAAAAGGCTTCATCAAAGCAGGGGGTTAAAATGGCCACATCTAAGCAATTCATCTACGAAAGCTATATTGCAATTTGACATTTGCGCATATAAAAGTAAGTGCGCAATGTCAAGTAGCAATATTGCCTTTTTAGATGAATTGCTTCAATTTGGCCCCCGTTGTCTGTGTTTAAATGAAGAATTCTTTTGGGTTCCAAAGCTAAAAGTTTAAAACGGACCCTAGCACAGATTTCATTATCAGACTCTCTAGAATTTTCGTTAAAACTTCCGTGTGTTTGCGTTTGTTATTCTCATCAGTTATGTTATTTATTGACACACTCATTGAGATCACCACTTCAACCAGTCATATTACCTATTAAGGGATTTCTACAATATCGGTCTATCCCAGAAAAAAATACAAATCTTTGCTAGGTCACCATTCCGTACCCACTAAGTCACCCATGACCGAAAATTATTACTTACTTATCTAATAAAAAAAAGACATACATAAGATCAGGCCTATTTAATGTCGAAGTAGGCAGATACCACGGAGTTCCACTTGGTACAATCCCGACACACCACCTGTGTTTTTTTCACTCTGGTCAAAGACTTAATGCACGCTCGCTAATGTAGAGTACTTACTCTTAACCTGACTCTTCTTGTAAACATCCTCAAACCAACTTACATAAATCTGGATATCAGGCTTGATATGTTTCGTAGCTTCGGCAATGCCAGCTATTAATGCCCCACCACCTACAGGCACAATGATGACGTCAGCTTCAGGCAGCTCCTCTAATATTTCCAGCCCAATGGTGCCACACCCGGCTATCACGCTTGGGTTATCGTAACTGCGAAAAAAATAGGTTAAATAAGAAATACGACTATCTTCTTCTTCTTCTATCGTGTGGGTTTTGAGGTGAATCACCAACCTCATTAACCCTGGTGTCAGGGTTATTATTGAGATCATGTAACGACTATTTAATTGCATCAGTAAATAGTAACCGGGACCAATTGGATGAAGGCACGTTACCTTCCGAAGCACGGATCATCTAACTTTTGGACAATCAGGTGATCAGCCTGTAATGTCCTAACCAAACTAGGACTACGACTACGACTATTATTAATGACTTTTTTCTCGGCTTAAAACTTAAATTTTGAGGAGGCTGGAAATTATTACACTGAAATACTTTTTACATCGACCACATTGAAGTCTGAGATTATCAGAAGTTGTCAAATGTTTATTTTTCAAATGCAAACGCCTGTTATAGGATTGACTTTGAACGGTTTGGTGAATATTACACTCGTAAATAATAATTATACGTAAGTAAGTACAAATACTTACCCATTAATATAAACGGATCCTAAGTCGATAGCCATTACGAACGCCTGGTGTCTGGCTTCCATAAAGTTTTCTCCGTCAATATAAACTTTTGCGCCGTATTGCTTACACTTGTCAACATACATAGCCGGGGTTTTCTCGGGGAATATTATCCTCGCCCTCACATTCATCTTGCGGGCGTGATAAGATAAAGCCTGAGGATGAACACTACTTTGTTGAACATTTGAAAAGGAAAGAAGAAAGGTATTTAATAGGAGTCAAAAATGAGAACGTGTAGGTACTGGCACGGTTCATGATAATATCGATTCCTTTTCGTCGGATAGTATAATGACAGGTAAGTATAACTTAAAATTAGGAGGTGTCTGTTGGTGGTGGTGTTGTTTGGACGGAAGGCAAGAGGGAAACCACTGCCCTAATTTTCCTAAAAATAGCATGCTGAATGCGACACCGACAAGAGCGTGGCTCTTAAATTAGTAATGTGATGTTGAAATCAGCAACAGTACCAAATTGACATTATTAAAGCAAGGGAAAGCAAAGTGTACATGCGCAATATACCATTCCAAAGTTGCCCAGCGAAGCAGTTATAACTCCGGCGTCCTGTTCCGCAGGAGTCAGACTGAGTAAAGCGTTTAGAGCTCCACGTTCATTGAAACTATATAAAAAAAATACATGTTTATTTTTCTTTAATCAAACTTGATCTGATCAGGGATTAAGGCCTTTTTTTAATTTTTAACCGACTTTAAAAAAGGAGGAGGTCTTCAATACGCCGGGATCTTTTTTTGGGCTAGTAAGTTACTCGTAGTTGGTTGTTGGTTACAAGCAAGCAAGATGCAAGCAAGCCACGTGTAGTCTGGAGCCAGTTTAGGAAACGTGGAGTACCAGTCACACTGATTATACGCTGAAAAAAAATGTGAACAGTACTTTGTTCATTAGATTCGGTATAGAGTTCTCAGACATTAGGTTAAATTTACCTGCCAGTCCGATGTAGAGTTTCAATCTTGTAATATAATTGTAGCCCAAATCTGTTACAGCATCGAGATTTCTGCAAGGAAATATTTAATTTTAATTACAGAAAATCCATCTTAGCAAAGATTCATAACAATACGTCTACTCAAGTCGCGATGGCTAATGGTCAGAACACCTGCCTTCTACTTTTTGGGATGCAGATTTGAATCGGTTTGATTCGACTCTATTTCACTCCCACATTTGTTTTCAAGTTCATGTTCATATAATACATTTTCATTCATGCATAATTCCATACCATAAACTTATATCACGTGCCTAACGATAAAAGAAAACTTCGTTAGAAAATGCCGTACCCGATTATTTAAAGATTCCACGGCATTGGCTCTGTCAACGGTTGCAGTTGACTGTGGGTAAAACAAAGCGCAGAGAGCAAGGTGGTTGATTATGGGGATGTCTGGGCCGAGGAGGAGTCCTCTTTATGTTTTATATTATAAAATATCTAAGTATTGAATATATAACTAATATAGTATCGGAGATTCGAGATTTCGAGAAATTGTTGAAATCACTTTCTGAGACCTTTGTTTGGTTAGTTAGGACATTGCAGGTTGGAGTCACCTGATTGTCCGAAAAAGTGAAATTACATGTTTCAGAGGTCTATTGGCAGTAAAACACTTCCATCAGCCCGCAGTGGAGCAGCGTGGTGGAGTACGCTCCATACCCCCTTCGGTTGATTGAGGGGAGGTCTGTGCCCCGCAGTGAGACGTATACGGTTTATGTTATATATCTAAAATAATTAAATTAAAGAAAAAACAATAGGGTAATTACAACGAGTGGAGTCTTCGGTATAGTCTCGCCGATCTCGCCGGCAGCTTTAATGATCTCCTTGTAATTAATGGCCTTTGGGTTTTGAGGATCGCATTGTGGGTCAAATTCTATTTCTACTTTCTGAAAGATAAATGTTTATTTACCAAACTAATTCCAGGGATGATCATTATACATATGCTTCCACTTTGGGAACGTTCCTGGCAGTAAAAAGGCGCAAAATTTTTGTAAAAAGAGCTTTATTGCCCAACTTTTAGGCAGATAAGACCAAGAAAGAACATTAACAACTATTTAAGAGTTTTTACAACAGGACCATTTCCACGCTGTTGTGGTCCCTTAGGCTTACACTTGCTTGGTGGACAACTTACTTCGTATTGTTCATAATGATTATATTTTCTGAAGTTTTACTCACAGGACACCAACTGCTTTTCTTACTGTTAGTGCGTTTTGATAACACTCCAGGAGATTCCCCCATAGAGGGCCTGGGTGCTTCTGCTGGGGCTTTCGGAGGTTTAGGCATCTTGCTTGTATCTTCTTAACACCTTGTGTTGAACGTTGAATACTGATTATTGCTAAGATATTGAATTATTGAATACTAAGTTATGTGAGTGCACTTCTTTCATTCTTTGTGTTTCAATGAGATATTTAAGTTAATAGGGATATTATACGGCAGCTGCGTTCATCATGTATATAATATATTTTATAGATGATTTAGCATGTTTGTATTGTGGCTTTTGTCAACAGAAATTGTTGTTGTTGTTTAAAATGGATGACAAGTTTGCTTTCTGATTCATAATTTATGGATAAGTTTTTTTTTATACTCCGAGGGCCGAGCTTTGTTTTATATTTTTGTTCAACGGTGGCTCACAAATAGACAATACCAGACTAGCGTCCTCTTCAAGAAAAAAAAAACATCATATATAAGGATTTCGACACCAAAGGTGTGATTGCTTACAATGTAAATAGTACTGTCTGAATTTCGGAAATCATCGAAACGTTTTAGGAGGGAAATCTGGGCACGAGAAAAGAAATAACATCTATAAAAATATATTTTATTGCTAAACAATGATACTCAAATGTAAATAAATATGGATACAAAAACAAATGAAACAATATGACTGCTGGTTGGTCTCTGAAGACCAAGGCGAAGGTTTCAGCAGTGCTATTTTTACTTCTGCATGCAAACAGGGTTGGGGGCAAGACAGGGCCCGCGTCTCGTGGTCGGGGCTTTGTCCGAGCGATCGCCCATATCTTGGAAGAAATACTCTTTGTAATGTTTCTTTATCTGTTCTACCAGCTCCTTCAGGTGGTCCCAGCCTCTAGTTTCAGCTATGATTTTCAACTGCAATACAAATTTTATATATTTGTTTGTACGCTCGATAAAACGCTGAATTTAGAAATGATTACCTACAAAAAAAGGCAAACTAAAGGCTATCCGGTGCGCCTACTAGGCAACTAGGTTTCCACAATCTGGCTGGGCTTTCTGTCAGACGGCGCCCTAAGCCGAGGAAGGCGCCCACCTGGACACCTTTCAGACCTGCTGTCTTAAATTTTGTACCGGTACTTGCGAGCCCTCAACGTTCCCTGTTTGTCCGGCCAAGTAGGTAGTTAATACTATACGAGGCCAATCTACAAAAATAGTATCTCCACAGTATCTCAAATACCATTGTTGCCAACCTGAACACTAAAGACATCCGCTTTGACCCAGGCGCGCTCAGGCACGAGGTCCCGCAGAGTGATGCCCATATTAGCAAGTAGGGCGCACAGCTCCGCCATGCCTCCCGGCCGGTCGTGCACCGTCACCTTGAACTTCACCAGTCGACCCTCTGCTGACATGCCTCGTTCCAACGCACGCGCCAGAATTGTCGAGTCGATGTTGCCTCCACTCAATATACACACCACTCTGTCAAAGGCGTAAAATAAATTTTGTATAGTTCGACTTCGACAGATATTATGTAATATAAACTCATTTAATTAAATGTATAATATATGAGTTGATAAATGAAGGCAAAGGATTCCTCTTGATCCATCCACTAGTCCTGGTCTTGTGGGAACTTCGGTCAATCCTTTCGATAGGCGTTGAAGTCTTTCATTTTTTACGGGGTTTGCATCTATTACAAAACTCTCACTTTTTCCCTTTGAGGTTGGGAAACAGTCCTGCCATGACCGATGCATACGTAGTCGCACCAGCACCTTCTACTATAAACTTTTCATCTTCCACGAGGTGCATAATAGCGCGCGCTACCCAGTCTTCTTTCACTACGATCTGCGAAAAAAATAACCTGTCAATAGTTAGTACATAGGTAGTAGTAGTTAGATTTGGGATCATATCACATTACCGATCTAGCGTCAATACGTTAACATTATCACGTGTTGTGACATATTCCTTTTTATTTTTAATTTAGAATGGCTTTGAGGAATTAGCGCGAGTTAGGTAAGCGTGTGTGTATATATAAAAATATGAAATTACCATTTTATCCACAAGTCCTTTGGTGTTGTGAAAGCTATTTACTCCAACCATGCCGACGGCGAGCCCGTCAGCAATTGTGGATCCAATTTCCATCATGACTCGTTCATTTTTCCTTAGTGACTCAACCATGCTACAAGTCTTGTCTGTTTCAATTCCCTGAAACGTATTGCATAATGTGTTAGCACATAATATTGTTTATTTTGTCACCCTTCTTTTGTCAGTCGAAGATTTTTTCGAACGTTTTATCGAACATTTTGAATTTTAAATTAAACTCCACTACAATTAAGATCATTTTAATTAGGTATTCGTGACAAGACTAGACGTTTTTGCTTTTTTTACCTCATGAGACATAAGAAGTACATCTTCCTCCTTCTGGGTACTGTATTTTTTTTGATGAAGTTAAATACTCTCGGCAGTATAGCTTACGTAAATCTCAGTGTCAGGCTTGAGGTGCTTGATAGCGACTGCGACGCCTGCAAGCAAGCTGCCTCCGCCCACGGGCACCAGCACAGCGTCCACTCCAGGCACTTGTTCTATGATCTCTATGCCCACGGTACCCTGTCCTTCCATGATGTTTGGATGATCATATCTGACGACATATTTGAAATCAAAATAAAAACAGATTTTTTTTGGTTATATTGACGGCTTGCCAATGTGTCTCGTTATAGTGAAATAATTCCCTGGTCAAGGTTTGTGGCGTAGCCTTATAATCTAGTTGTTCTACAGGGCACGATTTGTTGTAGATGTGTGTGGTGTTTATTTGTTGTTGTTGTGTTAGTGTTAAATAAGTTTCCTCGTCATATTTAAATCTGTTGTAGTCAGAACCTATCATAAATTGATTTTCTCGGTTCATCAATCGTAAAACTATTATATTTGAAACCGCATTCATAAATACACTTCTCATCAAAAAAATCGAAACACTTCCGTTTTCATTGTTTCTGTCCGAATTTAACACAAAAAAGAATTCATACGATGAAAAAAAATACATAAATGTATAGCTGGCAGTTTGGCCATTACAGTAATAAGCGAAAATTCTAAATTCAAAATTAGAATTTCATTTGTTTATCTTATAAACGAAATGAATCACTGTTTTGAGACAAATGTGTGTTTAGGGTTGGAGTACATTTAGCGTTTAAAAACTAAAAATTGGCGCCTATCCTTAAACTTTTTGTTTTTTATTTCAATACTGTGACTTTGGGACGTCTGAAAAAAGGTTTTTTTTTCTAAAACGTATGGATACTTCGCCCACAGAAGCCGCCCAAGTTGTGGCATTGCTGGATTCTGGCCTTAGTCAGCGTGTTGTGGCTGCAAGACTGCATCTAAGCCTGTCATCTGTTCATAGAGTCTATAAACGTTATCGGGAGACTGGTTTGTTCACGCGCCGTTCAGGATCTGGCAGGAATCGGGTCACTTCTGAGCGAGATGATCGATTTATTGTAACAACTTCTTTAAGAAATCGACGCCTTAACGCTTTTCAACTGCAGCAGCGGCTTCGTGTTGTATGAAGGGTGGCTGTAAGTGACTCTACAATTAGAAGAAGGTTGAAGGATCGTGGACTGGTACCGCATAAGCCAGCAAATGGGCCGAAATTAACTGCAGACCATCGAAGAGCGCGCCTTAACTTTGCACGTGAGCACCTAAATTGGTCATACCTACAGTGGAGCAAAGTTCTCTTTTCTGATGAGTGTAAAATTATGCTGTATGGTAACGACGGAAGGAACAAGGTCTACAGAAGAGACGGAGAACGCTATGCACAATGCTGCATTGAAGAAAAGGTCAGCTATGGTGGCGGTTCGTGGACGGTTTGGGGAGGAATCAGCGCCGACGGTAAGACAGAGCTTGCTTTCGTGTCTGGGCCACGTCTGCCTGCACTAAACTGTCATCGGTACGTCGAAGAGTGTCTCGAGCCTCATGTGATGCCCTATGCACATTTTATTGGCAACGGCTTCATATTCATGCACGACAATGCTAGGGCTCACACCGCGGGCGTCGTACGAGATTATCTTAACGAAGTCGATATCTCTATTATGGAATGGCCAGCAAGAAGCCCGGACATGAATCCCATTGAACATCTGTGGGATGAATTAAAGAGACGAATTCGAGCAAGAGATCCTGCCCCAGAAACACTTAGCCAGCTGCAAGATGCAATCCAAGAGGAATGGGACAATATACCACAGCATGTGATCGTGACTCTCATCCGATCGATGAAGAACCGTATGGAAGCAGTAATTAGAGCTCGGGGAGGGAATACAAGTTATTAAATAAACGTTTTTTAGCTTCTTTTTTCATTTACGTGTGTTGTTTTATCCATTTCCTTTATACTCCATACGGAATAAAAATGACTCATTTAACAAAATACGAAACCTATGAAAAATTCATTTAAATTTAGAACATTAACATTAAGATTTGATAAGCTCATATTACTCACTATTAAACGACATTTAACATTTATTCCTAAATGTACACATTTTTCTGATAATCCTGACAAAACGTAAACTTGCAAGGTGTTTCGATTTTTTTGATGAGAAGTGTATTTTCAAGTTCGACAGGGAAAAGAGATTATTGCAAGTATAAATTTATAACTTGTGAAATTCCGTTTATTGGTGATTTGGTGTCATCTTACCCATTGATGTAGGTCATCCTTTTCTCACTACGGATACCCATAGCGTGTGATTTGGCTTCATTTATATTAGCGCCGTGTAAAAGAACTTTCGCCCCGGTCCGCTCGCATTTGGAGACTTTATTCATGGCAGTAGTGATAGGCATAACCACTACACAGGGTATGCTCATCACGTTCGCGTGGTGGCCCATAGCAATGCCATGGTTCCCGGTCGTCGCGCTTATCACCCCATACTTCTTCTGTTCGTCCGACAGCAACATCAACGTGTTACGGACTCCACGCTCCTTGAAACTGTAAACCAAGAATTTGTTACATCAGAGAAGTATGCTAAAAAGTTACAGAAAGTAGTAGTAGAGTCAAAACTTTAATTACCATCCAGTGTATTGTAAAAATTCTTGCTTCAGAAATACTTCCATTCCAAGTTTGTCGGACATGTGCGCTTTCTGTAGGCAATATGGAATGTTACATTTATAACAACGGATCAATACGACAGAAGACAGGAAATATGTTAGTTATTTTATAATTAAAGGCTCCTGCTCGACCGTTAAGTAGACTAACACTAATTTATCTGGTTTTATTTACTAGGTAGGGTTACGTATATCTATTACACATTTTCATCAACTAGTCTATGAAAACCATTATGTTTGTGGTCTTGGACTCTTATTTCGCGACCACACAATAAGATACAGTCTTCTGTTTTCTACAGGTAATACAAAATCGTTTCATGCGGAAAGCCACGGGAGCTCCGTGGTTCCTTCGCAATGAAAATCTGCACATTGACCTAGGTCTGCCAACCATTGCCCAATGGCTCAAATTAGCTTCCAAACGTTTTTTCGATTCTGCTCCGCACCACCCAAATCCCCTGGTAGTTGCGGCTTCCGAATACATCCCGCTTAGGGACGGTACTGAAAAGTATCGGCGTCCGAAGGACGTAATATACGATCCCGACGACCCGATTACTCTAGCCATAGAGGCAGCCAATCAGCTCGCGACACCAAACACTTCAGGACCCCGATACCGACCCCGCCGGCGTGGTCGACGATTTCCCTCATTCAGCGCTTATCGCTATCGACCCACTAGGGTCGATTAATTCTTTCAAATATTTTTCCTCTCAGACGACGCCCTGAGCCGAGGTTCGCGCCCAACTGGGCACCCTCAGGCCTGTTGTCTTAAACGTTGTACCGGGTGAGAGCCTTCAGCGCTCCCCATTTGTCCGGCCAAGTAGTTAATGCCATCTGCGGCAAATCTACAATAAGTCACGTCAAAAAAAAAAAAAAAAAAAAAAAAAAAAGTCTTCTGTTCGATATTGAGTATATTGCTAAGATGTTACTTACTGAACATGGTGTCCTGACCACACCACCAACGATTCTCCTAGAGGCTGCGAGGATGTCGTCATATTTGATTTTTCTTGGATTGTTCGGATCACAATATTCGTCAAAATCAATATCCTGTAAACGATTTCATCATGTTTCGGTGGGAAATAGGCGTGAGTTTATGTATGTATGTATGATTTCATCATGTAAGTATACTTTTACCTAATATTTTAAATATAATATTATCTTTTATATCAACAGTCGACTATACATATCTTTGTTGAATACTTACTTGGTTCATCATTTTAATGAATCAATTGGATAACTTTTATTCACAAATAATTTATCATAATTTTCTTAGGTTAATAATTACTTAAAAATTTAGAAATGCATTGCCAAACAATCAGAAAATTTTGTGAAAAACTGACGGTTGATTTCTTTCAAATTTATTTTTCAAAACATTGCTAAAACTTCGTGAATGAAAGGAGTTACATACATCTCATCAAAAAGTTATCACGGAAGCACGAAGGCGTTCTTCAACTATCGAACTCTTTTGATTGAAGTAATTACTTCAGGGTCCGCGGAGGTCCGTGTTGCACTATGACTGCAGTAGTAGTTTGGTATATAATAGTCGTATCGTTTTCTTTCAAATCCCTTAAGTCCCGTTTCTGATGTGTTGTGCACATGGTTGAGCACAATTATATCCATTAACTTACTCTGTGGTCCAGTGGTTGAGCGTTGGACTCACGATATGGAGGTCCCGGGTTCGAATCCCGGTGGAGACAAATCACAAGAATCACCTTGTGATCCCTAGTTTGGTTAAGACATTACATGCTGATTACCTGATTATCCGAAAGTAAGATGATCCGCGTTTCGGAAGGTACGTTAAGCCGTTGCTCCCGATTACTACTTACTGATACAAGTACGTGGTCGTGAGATGAGCCATGTCAGCGGCCTTTAGCCGCTCGATAATAACCCTGACACCAGGGTTGCTGAGGTTAGTAATCCACCTCGTAACCCACACTTCTGTCTATGAAGGAAGTTGACAAGTCGTGCAGCAAACTAGACAGCCCGTTCGTTCCAGATACTTGTGGCCGTTGCCGTTACGACCTTCGTGGAAACGAAATATTACTTTTAATCCCCAAGAGTTTGCGAACAGGCACCACTACTCTGTGTGTCATCTGATTTATTTTAATAATAATACAACATCCGAAAAATATTTAAGGCCATTTATTTCTTAAAAAGTATCACAGATTAAATTTAATTCTTAAAGTAAGTAATTAAAGTTCGGGGCTATCTAGTGAGAGACATCTTCATCGATGGTGTCAACACTGACCCGGCGGGGGAGGTGTTCGCTTTCACTGGCAAAGTACCACTCCTTATACGCGCTGGCGATCAGACTTCGAAGCTCTTCCAAATGCTCAGGTCCTCGAGTCTCGCATACCACCTTCACCTGGAATGAGTTGGAAATTGAAGGTTTCCATCAATCAATATTTCTTTATTGCACAAAAATAAAATAAGTAAAATAGGTGGCCTTACTGCTAAATAGCATTTTCTGCTAGGCAACCTTAGGGTGAAAGAAATTTTTGATTGTTCTAATGATTTTGACTATGAGATACTTCATTTTGAGTCATCGTCATCTCCCTAGCGTCTTGGGTGAAACCACCAGGCGTGTCAGTGACGGTCACTTTAAACTTGACCAGACGACATTTAATATACGTTCCAGACAGACACCGAGGATGATAGTGTCCTGTGGTGGTATCAAAGACATTCTGTCCTTGAAAGTGTTAAAAACTTACCTGAACACTGAAGATATCTCCGTGCACCCATGCGCGTTCCTGCATGATATCTTTAATGGAGACTCCGATGGAAGCAATGAGTTTGCAGAGCTCCGCGATGCCACCGGGCCTGTCACTGACTGTCACTTTGAACTTGACCAGACGACGCTCGGCCGCCAACCCGCGCTCCAGACAGCGACCGAGGATCGTGGTGTCAATGTTGCCACCAGACAGGATGCATACCACTCTGTAATGAAAGGATGATTAGAAATTCAGCAACGGCAGTACGCTTGTGGCGCTGCCGCCCTCCACCACGTTCTTCTGATGTTCCACCAGGCGCAGTATACCGCGCGCTATCCAGTCCTTACAACCCACATGACAGGAAGCAGCTAGTACTTACTTCTTCCCAGCCAGCTCTGGCACAAGCCCCGCCATGATAGCAGCCACGCCTGTGGCGCCGCCGCCCTCCACCACGTACTTCTGATGTTCCACTAGGCGTAGTATGGCGCGTGCTATCCAGTCCTCGTTCACTGTGATCTGTGGGGTTCACCAAAATAGTACAAATGTGTTAAATATGCAACTAGCTGTTTTAAGTTCTGTTTCACCAGTTGCTGATAAACTGTTTGATAGTCTAGTCAGACTGCCTGTCGAAAAAGCGTGGGATACCTAATATGCCTTTAGAAAATTTTCATTAAACTATCCACTTACAAAGTTTTTTGGGTAGTTCATTAATCATTTCTTAAATTGGAAGAAAAATATAAAAGCTAGAATAGAAAACTAATTTTAATTTTCAAACATGATTTGACCCTTTGAAAACGTTTGTTTATGCAGAGAAATATTACTGCTTGTAAGTATACAATCTTTAGAACATTTTGTTGATAAAATGTACCATTCTGTCGATGACGGATTTGACAGTGCGGTAGGCGTTGTACCCAACAGTGGGCACGGCCAGGCCATCGGCGAGTGTGGATCTGATCTCGACGCTGACTGGCCCGTCGTTCTTTATCGCAGTCTTCATACTGGGGCACTTCTCCGTTTCCACCCCCTGGAATCACATTTACTTTTGTTAACTGTGAGGTAAATCTTAACATGCAGTCATTTGTGTTTCATCGTCAGTATTCGTTAGTAAGTAAGTAGGTAGGTAGAGTAAAACGCTTTTATAATCAGTGATTTTTATAGTTTTTGCAACCATAGAATCACAAAATTGCATCTTAGCTATCGACGCTGACCGGTGTTTAAAAAAATAAGGATGAAAATATATGAGAACATATATAAGTAGTTCTTATGTTCTGTTTTCTGAAAAAGTTTTCAATAAATTATACACACATAAGATATGAAGATAAACCTCGATTAAATTATGGTAATTAAGTTGAAAGGGGTTATGCTCCGTGATAATTTAAGTAAGTAATAATGATAATGATTAGAACTGCTATCGATCAAAACAACATGGTGGACTATTGGAATCAATTACCTATTCTAAGTCAAATAAACAACTATGCTATTTATAGAGATATCAAGTATTTTCGCAATCACGCATTAGTTATGTGGAAAACAGTAAAAGCTTTAGGACACAGACCTAAATTCAGAAATATAACGGAAGGCGATTGGGGCAACCACCGTTCTACACTCCCTATCTATAGAGTAATGAAGGCGATTACTCCACCGACAAGAGCGTAGCTGTTAAATAAAGAGAGAGAGAGAGTATTTGTGTAAGTATACGTTTTCGGACCTGTGTCTGAAATAAAGATTATTCTTATTCTTCTTCATTTCCATATCTCGGGACTATGGAGTCCCGGACTTTTGGAAGGCGTGCGTGGGGCCGAAGCCGACATGTAGAGGCCCCTTAAGACAGTTTAATCTAAATGTGGCGTGACACCAACCGGCGATTATCTCTGTATGCACTATGGGAGTGCACCCAAAGACAATCCTCGGTTCGTGTAGGACTATCATAGATTATGGGAACAAAGGGAACCCAATAGCGGGTTGGGGGTTAGTGGACCGGGATACTGGAGCTATGGGGGACTATGGCGCCTGCTCGACCAATGTTAATAATAGAGATACAATGAGTAGGCGGTGACTTGCCACTCAATGGGCCACCTATCTAGCCGACGCGACTGGACGGCAAGGCAGCAACATATTATTATTATATTACGATGACAAAGAACCGAAAAACGTAGGTAATACTGACAAAGATAACTTTGATGAACTAGCGAGCGAGAGGCCCGTCTCGTACGATGATAGAATAAGTTTATTATATAAAAACTATGATAACCTTTACTTAAAATCTATAATGTTAACTATATATATGTTGTTAGTGATTATAGCACGTGTGCATGTTTTAAAAACATCAGATATAAGTACACGAATTGAAAGATAAGTTTTAGAATAAACTAATGTAACTACTTAATTGTATTTAATAACACACAATTTATGTGTGATCAATTGTATTAATTAACTTCAATTGATCAAACATAATAACAATGATATTATTTGCGATAATACGGTAATTTTTACCGGTTCAGTTCACTATACTACGGGCCTTGCAATATAGTATTATTAATGGTAACTAGGCAAGTTGCTAACTTAGTTACTGATAAAAGAAACGAATATTAAAACATTTCCTAATAATTTGTGCTTTTGGTTCAGGGTTATATTGGCAGGTATATCTACAATGAAAAGTCATAGCTTTATGATATAATTTGCAGCGCGTGCGCAGCGATGATGTAGTTTATCTCATCTTTATAGTATATTTTTAAGGCGATTTCTCTGGTCGTAAACAGACTATTAATCGTTGGTTAGATAACGTTTGTTCTTCCATTTCAGCATTTACTTTTTAATTTTTATTTGCACGGGCAATATGTTCTTGGGATATAAGATACAAATAGCTTCCTCTCTCAGTACCGGGATTTTTATTAAATTTTTAATGCCAATGAGAAAAGAAAACAAAAAGAGGCAAGATGACACCTAATAAGTCATGACGATTATATTACCAACTTAATAGATGGAAGAGTAGATAGAAGGGAAGAGAGGAAGATGAAGACCAGAGAGGCAGACGACGTATCTCATAAAGAAGTAAAAGCTTTCTATGTATTTGCAGAACAATAAAGGGTTTTGTATTGTATATACTTGTAATTGACATACTAAATACAATGTCAATAATGTATATGTATAGAAAGATGGAAAATGCAGCACCAAAAAACGTGGCTATTATGCTGAAGACATACTCACGTAAATAGTTGCGTACTTACCCTGCAAGACACTCAATACTTACATAAATAAGCACATGTGGCTTGAGATGTTTGATGGCAGTCCCCACTCCGGCCAGTAGGCCGCCGCCCCCCACTGGAACTATTACTGCGTCCACGTCAGGAACCTGCTCCAGAATTTCCAACCCCACCGTGCCTTGCCCCGCCATTATATGTGGGTGGTCGTATCTGCATACAAATATCAAAGTTTATTGGACTTTATACTAATTTGCATTGCGGATGTCGAAGATAACCGGGATGTTGGTTGTCTTATCAACGTTGGCCTCCTTGTTATTTGGGTATGTTTTCAGCAACATAGACAAAGCTGGCAAGGAGTGTGTGTAGGTGTATACTAGATACATCTTTGCCTACCCCTTCAGCGATACAAGCATGCACATTAGGTTATATTTACAGCAACAAGAAAGAAACATTTTACTTTTTTTCAATGGTAACATTTTCTCTATGCAAACGCATCAACTTTAAGTAGCACATCTCTACTTTTTCCTTGGTTTCAAACGCTGGTTGCACATCTGGCAAGTTCCTACTTGACATAAACATACGAACTAAAAAATACATCACAAAAATTGTGATGGGTAATTGGACTAGAAAATGATCTAACTAGCTGTAACTTACCCATTGATATAAATAAGGTCTCGCTCTTTGGCCAGTGACATCGCGTGAAACTTGGCTTCCTTCATATCCTCTCCGTGGATCACGACGTTGGCACCGTACGACCGGCATTTCTCGATCTTCATGATTGGAGCAACATTTGGCATCACTACTGTGACTGGCACGTTGAGCTGGTTGGCGTGGTAACTCATTCCCTGGGAGTGATTGCCCAGGGATGCCGTGATCACGCCCTGGGCCTTTGATGCTGGCGAAAGTAAGAGCAACGCGTTGCGCGCCCCTCGCTCTTTGAAACTGCAACAGTCGTTGTTAGTATTTTTTATACAATAAATACCAGCTGATATTTGCCACTTCGTCAGCTTGTAATCTAATATGAGTACCCTACTACTTTATTAAACAAACATTCTTAGGCTTAGATAACTTCAAAAAAGAAAACCATGTGCAACATTTAGAGGAAATGTAGTTTTAAAAACCCAGGGTTTTGGGGATAGATCTCCTTTTTTCTTAGGTGTTAATTTAAAAAGAAATGCAAATCTCCAATGTTTTATTTGCAGAGTGAAAGTGCTCAAATATAAACTTTGAAATCATTAGGTTTAGCGATTTCAATTATCCACACAACGAATTTTTTTTTAAATCCATATGTACTTAGCGCTTGTGTACATTATAAAATTATACTGTGACTGACTACATTATGGCTTTAATAATATAGTTAAAGATGTTTATACCTGCCTGTATGTTGTAGGAAGTCATTCTTTAAGTAAATGTCCATTCCATACTGCTCAGACATGTGAGATTTCTGCAGAAAACAATATTAGTTTTTTTTTACCACTACAGTAAAATGACAAAAGTAATGGAAAACAAAAATGAGCGATTACATTAGAGACAGCATGAAGTAGTATCTTATGTACTTATGAAGTTAAAAATAAAAAGCGAGAAATAATTAAAATGAAACAAGTAATTAAGTAAGAATATAAAAAATAGATTCGGGAAAGTTTAAGATCATCTTCAAGGAGTTGTTCGAAAAAACAAGAGTATTTATGTAATTGACAATTGTCAACAAAGGACATTAATATAAGTACTACTAGAAGTAACTAGGTATTCGATAGAGTCTTGATCCTTTAAAGAAAGATGCGGCATAATAAGTACAGGTACACCTTCGACCAAGGGGGTGGAGAAGGTCACTTTGATCCAATTCATCTAATAAAGCAATTTTGCTATTTGACATTTGTTAACATTGCTTTTACTTTTATATGCGCAAATGTCAAATTGCAATATTGCTTTTTAGACGAATTGTTTGTATGTGAGCTTTTTAACCCCCAGGTCGGTGTAATGACGACAAAGATTGAAAAATTAGCATGGTCAAGACACGCTTGTCTTGGTTTGAAAAAGAGCTGCGAGTAAGTCCTGTCCGAGTCAGACTTTTTAGATTTAATTTTCTCTTTATAGGTACGCCATCATATATTTTTTGACGTGATTTACGTTGGCATTTACTATTTACTACAAGGTTGGAGAAGAAAATACCAAAAATTCAAAAAGTGCTGCAAAATGTTCATCTCACCACGCACGGCGTTTTGATAATTCCGTTCTGTATCCTGAACGCTGCAGCCGAGACATCCTCGAAAGTTATCTTCTGAGGATTCTCCTTGTCACACATGGGATCGAATTCGACCGTCTGGAATACCATATTTATTCAATTTCACTTTTTAAAACAAAACACATGATAGACTGGTTGCTACTTGCGTTGATCGATTCCCGACAAAGGCGAGAAAAGGAATGGAATCTATCTGAAGCGTCCTCGTTATGTTATCAAGCAATTCCAGACATAATAATTAAGTAAGGGTTAAAGGTGGACTGTTTGACAGACAATTTCTTGTCTGTAATATTAATGATAGACTTACCACCACAGAATCGTGCCTGTATCTTTCCATTTATGCAACTTTTCCAATGACAATATTAAATTTAAGTAAGTAATAAAGATCTGTATCGACCGACCGCAGTGCACCCTGCAATCTGACTGGTTTATTGTTTAAATATTCTTGATTGATAACTTTTTTATCACTTCTAAAACGCGTAGTGAGTATGTTTAAGATAATTAGCTACAGTTATGTTTATAAATTATGATTGTGGCTAATGATAAATTCTCAGTAAATTTTTTATTTGATTTTTAACAACAAAAAATAATAGTCATTGAGTAATTTACTCGTCATTAGAATGAGAACTAATAACACAATAAATATATACACTTTCTTCTATTTTTTAACACTGAGAGTAACGTTGGCTTACAGATATAATATATAACCATAGTTGACAAGAGTATTGAATCCGGAAGATTTGCGGCGTATAGAAAAGAAAGAAAACTTCTAATGACCATTAAGCAGAGAAATACTGCTTTAACAAGAAAACTTACTATTCAGCTGCTCGACTCAGTTTACGAAAACCGCGCGGTTTCTACTACTGCTAAGTACTACATCATTCTATATGTCGATTATTACAAGTAAGTTATCAGTAACGCCATACGAGTTAATTTAAAACGCATATGAGTTACTCACAAAATCATTAACGAAAACAATGGTTATTAACGTAAATAAAAATACTTATTAAATACATAACCAGTAAACCCGATTTATAGGTTATTTGGTGAGATAAGATTATTATTTCTCGATGACAAAATTTTCACGACAATATTGAACACCTTAATTGGTTAAAACGTGACTTTATTTAAAAAAAAATATCTTCGCACTGCATACTTTTTTTCCCTAACGCACACTCTAAAAGTGCCAAACACAAAGTTTAGAATCTTCAAAAACAGTTCAGCATTCTAAAGGTGATGGTTCTGGTTCCATGGTTCTAGTTCGTGGAGATGGCTTTCTGGTCAAAGGAATCCCTGTGCATTCAAATCTAAATTATCTGTGTTAATAGGCTGGACAACATAACTCTCCTATAAGAATGTCATAATAGTTATGTACATATATGTCGCATTTTAGTATATAGGTTGAAATCAATCAATTTGTTTGCTTTTTCTTCTATTTATTTCTTCAAGTGAATCCGTGAGAGATATATGTCTACCAGTATTGCCACGATAATATACGTCCTTGAGGAAATAACATTGTTTGTAATGTTTGGAAATTACGTTACGAAGTTCGAGAGCATGACCAGGTCCACTTGTCTCGCAAACTATTTTTGCCTGAAAAACACTTGCATTAAGTAAGATTATTCTCATATTACATCGCTTGACGAAGTTCCAGGCGGCACTACACGGCTGTCACACTGATTTGTAGGAAGTTGCTCTTATCACGAACATCGGGGAACGGTCATTTGACCCGATGGATGATTCCCTGGCTGAAGAATATTGAAGAACTTAATGAGGTTTATTAGGACTTATTACTAGAATTGCAACCTATTAGGTAAATAGGTATACCTACTGAAATCCAACTGCTTCTTTATAAGCATACCCTTACTTTATAAAAATAAATTGAAAAGCATTAGGTCAAAATAAATATATAACTTTATTTTTTTCTATGAACTTCTTCAAGAGATTCCGTTAGAGATATGTGTCTAGTAGTTTCAGTTCCCTGGTGGTCCTTGAGAAAGAATACATCCTTGTAATTTGCGGCCATCAGTTCCCGTAGTTGATTTACGTTCTCGGGTCCGGTTGTCTCACAAACCACTTTCACCTGAAAGACGTTTGCATTGAGATGATTTACACATTCGAATCTTAATCATTTTAATATGGCGTCATAATTGCCTTTTTTGTACAAATTAAAAATATATAAACAGTTTTCAGCTAAATGAGTCGAACTCAATACGTAAATGAACTACGTGAGTGCCGCTAATTACAAAGTTGTCTTTCTCTAAGGTATTAAGTAGTCAGTACCTCCGACGTCATACGACACAGAGTAAAAAAAAGAAGGACCTCCCACCATCTAATCCGCAATATTACGTAACCAAGCTAGTTTAAGCCAATTGGGAAATGTTCCTATTTTTTATACCAGCTAACGTATAACCCGCACTAATGAAGACACCTGCAGGCTCTGCACGGCAATCGCGCCGCGCGTGGCGCGAATTATAAGGATTTCGACCAATAGACGCAGCGAATGCTGTCTACGTGGATAGATGTCGTACGGATATTGGTTAAAGCCCTCGATATAATTCGTGCCGGGCGCGTCGCGGTTGCCGTTGCTGCACTTCGTTGCTGGCACTTACACATAGTCTTTGACACAATTTTTTTATTGAATTCGGACAGGTTATAATTATGTACTTTGACGGTTGGGGAAGTATGAACATTTTGTCTTTTGGCTAAGTCCTCAGTTCACAGGAAGTCCTTACGGCGTAACATTGAAATTTTTTTCAATGTGGCTTATTGTAGGTTTACCATATGTGGAATAAACTACTTAGCCGGAATATACAACGATAAAACTTACTCGGACACTGAATATATTTCCCTTAAGCCAAGCACGCTCTTGGCCTATGTCTTTGATGGAGACTCCAATGGATCCGATGAGTTCGCAAAGTCTGGCCAGGCTGCCGGGACTGCAGCTCACATTCACCTTGAACTTGACCATTCGCTGCTCGGCCACCAGCCCGCGGTCGAGACACACCGACAGGATCGACGTGTCGATGTTACCCCCGGACAGGACGCAAACCACTCTGAAACGAAAAGAAAACTTTTTCGTGGATTTAATTGTCGCGGAAACGTTTGATTGTAATCCATCGCGAAAAGTTATCTGTTTTTTATTGATAAGACACGACAGTAGAGCTATTCCTATCGCGGGGTCAGTGTTCTTTTTTTTTTCAAAAGTTGCCTCAGGGACCTTAATGTGGAAACTAGCGAATAGCAGTTGTCTGTTTATTATGTTTTGGACCAATACAAGCCAATACATAGATACAATAGATAACTTTTTAGTTGCAGCACTCCACATACGATGTGAAGAAGGCTATGAGAGAGCAGACAGGATTCAATAGAATATACAACAAGAATACACTCACTTCTTACCATCGAGTTCGGGCACTAGGCCGGACAAGATGGCAGCGCACGCGACGGCCCCGCCCCCCTCCACTACGTATTTCTCCAACTCCACTATGCGCAGGATAGAGCGCGCCGCCCAGTCCTCCGTCACCACTACCTGTGTACAATATATAATGCGCACCACAGCGAGACAACGCAGCCAAAAGGCTGTCAACGTACAATGCACTCTGCTGCAGCGCGAGACTTGTGACAAGATTGCGAGTCAGATCACCAATAGCCGCGAGCGCTTTCACAAAAAAAAGGACATGATAATGTTGTCATCCCGTGAACCTGTGATCCCACATCAGGAACTTTCAGTTTTATAGGGGAAACTTTCACCGTTTACGATCTTCTTCGTCGACTTCGTTGTCCATGTCTACTTTCCTTAAATATTGACCATCAATAAAGAAAAAAATAAAGATCATTAATAAAGATCTTATAGATAAATTCCAGAATAGAAGATAACTGTTACGCAGAACGATAGATCATATAATACTAAGGTAGCAGAACGTTACCATTTTATCAACGAGGGGTTTGATGTTGAAGAAGGAGTTGTACCCTACAAGACCAACCGCTAGCCCGTCGGCTAATGTTCTTGATACGTCGCAGGCTACCGGCTCGCCTTTCTTCAGTGAAGTAGCCATACTGGCGCATTTATCTGTCTCTACTCCCTGTGAAGATAAAGTTATACCAAGATATTAATAATCAATAATCTCCCTAGCTAGCCATTATCCCGTTTTTTCACGAGGTTTCTCCTTCTAACCCGCGAAGGGAAAACTAGCCCAATACAGGTTAGGCCACATACCTCCGAAACTGCTTTTCTTGGGAATGTGGGATTCCTCACGATGTTTTCCTTCAGCGGAGCGATAATCATTTATGATCCAAACATGAATTCGAAAACAAATTCGACAATCATTGGTTTAGGCTTGTACTGGATTCGAACTTGCGACCTCAAAGTGAGAGGCAAGCGTTTTACCAACTGGACTACCAAGAATCACATAATACATCATATTAAGAATCGTTATTTTAGCTTAAGCCATGCAGACCACGCAGCAGTGGCGATCTGATAAACTGCGATTGGAACAAATTGTGAATAGGACGAAATACGGATGAGATGAAAGTTCCATGCACGCAGAGGTGCCGCTTTGTAATGTTTGGCCGTTTTGTAATATTCGGTTTGTACGCCCACGTTCACACGTAAATCTACTGCGGCGTAAAGCAGTTTCATACAACTTCCGTGGTACGAACTTTTAAACTGCTAATGGGACAAAATGTTGCAATGTCGATAAAACTAACATAAACCAGCGTGCTGGGCTTGAGATGCTTGACAGCGATGATGATGCCAGCCAGCAGCCCGCCGCCGCCCACCGGTACCAGCACCGCGTCCACGTCCGGCACCTGCTCCAGGATCTCCAGCCCGATGGTGCCTTGCCCGGCGATGATGTCCGGGTGGTCATATCTCATAAAACATCACATATTTTACACTTACTTATTCGTTCACAAAATGTACCTATTCACAATGAATTAGTGCTAGACACATACCTCCTCTCAATTAACCAAAGGGGGCTACTCCACTGCAGATTGTTGGTGGTGTATGGGGTTTTCAAGTGATAGAACATTCATCTTATTCCTGTTGCTCTTCTTTGGGGCAAGCATAGCTTTAATTCTTTATTAAGTATGTGTTAACATAGTCTTGTGCTAGCACTTTTTCGTAGGTTTGTTCTTAACACTTAGCCCATTCCGTCGATTTGTTCTTATCACTTAGCCCATTTTTGGCGATTTCATCATCATCATCATCAGCCGTATGACGCCCACTGCTGGGCATAGGCCTCCCCCAAGGATCTCCACGACGATCGGTCCTGCGCTGCCCGCATCCAGCGGCTTCCCGCGACCTTCACCAGATCGTCGGTCCACCTTGTAGCGGGCCTACCCACTGAGCGTCGTCCGACACGTATTTGGCGATTTATGCATTTTTAAAATTCACACCATCGTGAACTTACCCATTTATGTAAACTTGACCGTTTTCCTTAGCGAGTCTTATAGCTTCTTTTTTGGCGTCCATCATATTAGCACCGTGGACGACAACGTTAGCTCCGAATCCACGACATTTCTCGAGCTTCACAAGTGGCGCGACGCCAGGCATCACAACCGTTACTGGTATATTCAACATCTTGCCGTGGTAGCTTATACCCTGCGGTATCAAGGTAAGTAAGTGAAAACAGGGTTACGTTTTTAGCATTGATCGAGGCAGCGGCGAGGGAATTTGTGACACTGAAAAATTGACTTCTTTAACAATTTCATTAAGTGCAATATTTCGACAATTATAAATTGCTCGCGCGGGCACCAGGAGACGATATTTGGTAGAAAGACGATTGGACTTAATGAAAAAGGATATAAATGGGAAATAAAGTTCTGTCCTCGCCTCCGCTTTTAGCCTTCAAAGGGCACTAAAGTATTAAACTCTAAAACTATAACATTATTCGTCATTATCCCCCTAGGATTATCCCAGGGTCCGCTTACCAAACCTGTCGATTTGGCAGGTCCGGTTTTTTACAGAAGCGACTGCCTGTGTGACCTTCCAACCCGCGAAGGGTAAACCAGTCCAATACAGGTTAGGTCACATACCTCCTAAACTATTACATTATTATATCCATAAATGTTGTCTTACATAATCTACTAATCAATTCTATCAACAAAATGGTTTAGGGTACCTGTGAATGGTTGCCAAGGGAAGCGGCAGCCACTCCTCGGGTTCTGGTTTGATCATTGAGCTGCAGCAGCGCGTTGCGTGCCCCCCGTTCTTTGAAACTATCCATGTAACTTAGTGAACTTTTCTAAAGTACTTGTACACGAAATTGAGGAGCGAAATTATTTTAGTGTTACGCTTAGTGAGCTTTGAAATAAGACTACTCTGGGCGCCATCACACCCGCGTCAAACAGAGTACTGCGGGGCGGAAGGCAAGAGGGAAACCACTGCCCTATTTTTCCCTAAAAAGTAGCATGGAGAATGCTACACCGACAAGAGCATGGCCCTTAAATTAGTGATGATGGTTAAGTGAGCAATCGTGTATTAGGATACATTTCGTCAATCGAGTCGAATGCTTGCCAATACTTCGAAAAGACATGCGAGAAATAGGTCACCGAAATTACGCGTAGAGGCACTTTTAAACTCATCGAAATCATTAATTCAAAATCGTAATCTATTATGACTATCATAATAATAATCTGAAACGTCATACCTTCCAGTGTATTGTAGAAATTCGCATTTCAAATATACTTCCGCATTGCAAATGTTAGTTATGTGGGATGCCTGGAACAAGTATAAAGAATAAGTACCTACAAGTAGGTAATAAGCAGGTAAGTCCGATGCATCTGCCTGCATGATGGAAGAATAAACAAATTGCGGCACAATCGTGGCAAGTATTCACAGCATAAAATTTATAACATAACATAAGCTTACGACTATATCCCAATTGGGGTAGTCAGAGTCAAAGGTACTTTCTACATCCATCGCATGATGAACTACGTACCCACTCCTCGTTAAGCTCAACTAGGGTACTTAAATACTCCTAAAATAAAGATATTTTATGATCTTCATGTGTATTTTCCCCCTATATCGTCCTGAATGCAACTGTATTACGTCGGCACATAAGGAATTTAAAGTAAATAGGGTTTCACTGTTGGTATGAAAGAGATTAACATAACATAAGCTCGCGACTATATTCCATTGGGGTAGTCAGAGGTTCATCCATTGTAAGATGATCTAAGCACCTACACTTCACCGGGCTTTCTGTTAGACCAACGTAATAGGTGGTCCGCCCTGTATCGTCGTCTATAATGGTCGATCCAACTGTGTTAGTGAAAACTGCACTTAATATAAATTCAGGAACCGGGGTTCGAACCGGCGCTAGCCGGTTAACCACAGTGACTTTTTCGCATTGCGTAAATTATAGATACAACAATGCAAAATGTACTTAGCCAGTATGCTTCAAAATTACAGACCAAACACGGTGTTTTCATGATTCCACTTTGAATTCTAAATGCAGCGGCCGAAACGTCTTCAAAGGTAACTTTGCGAGGGTTGTTCTTGTCACACATAGGGTCGTAGTCCGGTGCATTTTTGTCCCCCTGAAACAGGTAACACACATTAATATTCAAGATTCATGCATGTACTTACTTACAAGGATCTTACAAAGAATCGTGATGCCCCACTAGTCGGGTTGTACAATCCAAAGATACGGCGATTTTTATTAGTATTATTACATACATTTTACATACATTTCATAGGGGAACCTAAAGCTGTTGCGTAGGTACTTCTCGTATAGACCTAGAATCACGAAATTTGTCAAGTAGCTAGGTCTTACAGCACAAATTAAGAAAAATATCCGAAAATCATGTTGTTCCATTACAAAAAAACATGATTTCGCGATTACAAACTTTTTGCAGTTGGTTAACTAATCGCAACGTATTTCTTTGTATGGAGATAATAGTTTTTCAACGGCAAAATCAAAGTCGGAACAGTCGGTGTGCGAGTCGGACTCGCATTTGACCGGCTTGTTTCTATTAATTTAAGGGATTAGACAAACACTTAATTATGAAGGTAATCAGTAAAAATATCTGAAAACGGATTTTTGTAACCTACCATTTCTCCTTATAAAGTAAAATAATGTAGAAAATGTTTTAAATTATAAAATAATAAAAATTATTTTCAAAATAAAACTTGACAAATAAATCTGACAAAAGTTCAAAAATAAATGAATAGAGGAAAGCGAAAAGAAGTTCAGAATAGAAAAGTTTTATTTATTTTAAATGATAACGACGGTGATTATAACTTCCTATCAAAAGTGGCTGCAAGTTGTTGTTGCTGCTCTGTCGTGGGCTCTGCCCACCTCATTAGCAATCATGGGTTAGGTGTGAGTCACATTAGTACGCTTCCATTTAATGAAAATTTTATACTTGAACAAAAATTTGGGCGGGAATCCTTGGCGGATGAATTGTCTTATGGGGTAAGGGATTTGAAATGTTGCAATATCAAACAAGGCTGTATGAGTGAAAGCGTTGCCTTTCGTTCGGAAAAAGAATACTGACTGATTAAAAAAAATGTCGCTCTGACATTGACAGTTTGAGTAAGCGAAGCGATACTCGGCAAGCCGCGTATTTTTGTGAATTACACGAAAACAAAAGTATAGAACCAGCAATAAAGAACAAATCCTATTGGTTAGAGTAATATTTGCAAAATGCCATATGCGAATCAGCCGTCTGTGCACATAACGGAACTAACTGATGATAATGTGAAGTTCGTGGTGGAAGACACGGAGTTGAGCGTCGCCAACAGCATGAGGCGCGTGTTCATCGCTGAGACGCCGACGATGGCCATCGACTGGGTGCAGCTGGACGCCAATTCCACAGTGCTCAGTGACGAGTTCCTGGCACACAGAATCGGTCTCATCCCGCTCATATCCGACGATGTCGTCGACAAAATCCGCTATTCCAGAGATTGTATGTGTGCAGACTTCTGCTCTGAATGTAGTGTTGAGTTCACGCTCGACGTGAAATGCACAGATGATCAGACGAGGCATGTGACCACTGCAGACTTGAAGTCCAGCGATCCCCGAGTGGTGCCAGTGACATCGCGCCACCGAGATGAAGACCAAACCGATTACGGAGAAGCTGACGAAATACTGATTATAAAACTGCGAAAAGGTCAAGAACTGAAACTTAGAGCTTATGCCAAGAAAGGGTTTGGCAAAGAACATGCTAAGTGGAATCCAACTGCGGGTGTATCATTTGAGTATGATCCGGATAATATCATGAGGCACACTTTGTATCCCAAACCAGATGAGTGGCCTAAGAGTGAACATTCAGAACTGGATGAAGACCAGTATGAAGCAGAGTTCAACTGGGAGGCGAAGCCAAACAAATTTTTCTACAATGTGGAGTCCTCGGGAGCACTCAAGCCAGAGAACATTGTGTTAATGGGAATAGTTGTGTTGAAGAACAAATTATTGAACTTACAAGTACAGCTCGCTCAAGAAGTACAGAATGATGCTTTAGCTATTAATTAAAATAAGACATTACCTATTTGGAATAAATAACTATTTTTAAGGATAAAAGAATAATGTATTCTCATTTAGAAAAATCTGCTCTATCTGTAAACTTTTTCCATATGAGCCATAAATTGCTATAATTCTCTTTCCTCATCCTTCTGATTTTTGACAACTAAATATTTTTTTACCTCTTAGACCTAATCTTAGACATTTCAGTCTTCATTCTGTCAATCAAGCAAAACCTGCCTACAAAATATAAAATAATGCAAAATTAATACATCATTAGTCAATTTAGTACAGAATTCAAATTAGATATAAACAAACAAACATCCATATGCAGCGAAATTCGTTAAAAAGTAAAGTAAAAATGGGTGATAAGAAGAGTAAAGAAAAGCAGCAGCTGTTTGAACCATCATACTGGCATGTGACCGGTGATAGTGCCCAAAGCATTAGCAAAGCAAAAGAGGTATATTACTTAATTCGCCTATTTGCAATGTGCATAAACAGCCTACATAGTTTCTGCTGGGCACAGACCTCCCTTCGGTGAACTGGAGGGGCTATGGAGCATACTCCACCACACTGCACCACTGCTGGTTTTACTTAAACATAAACAGTCTATATCAATGCTTTCCTGCTGGGTCTCATCCTCTGTTCTGGGGTATAATTATATGGATATTTTATCTGTTCGCGTCGATATAGGTGCAACTGTACCGTACATTTGGTAGATATTAATAAAAACTGTGTTTCCAATATCTTAGAATAACAATACTTCGTATAGACAAAATATGTGGGTCATAAATACACCATTTAATTATTTTTATAGCAAAAAGAGGAAGAACCAACGGAAAGTGTAAGCAATATAAAGATAAAACTTCAAGATGTTCAGGACGCACACAACAGGATCAAAAACAACATTGTATGCACGCCACTTGTGGTTCGTAAATTGAAAACTTATTTGAATTTAATGGATTAAGCATTTTCAAGTAAGTCCCTCAAGCTACGTTCGGTCGCGCAAGAAAAGGCGGCCCTTATTTGTGAATCAAAATTGAGATTCAGATATTATAGGTAACCTGTTTCGAATTCGCAGATAGGTGGACAATCTGATATGGTAAAAATACTATAATCTGATATGCAACTTCCGCAGAAAATCGGTAGGAAGTTATGTAGAGTCAACTAGGCTGGCCCTATAATATTTAAGGAGGGATCTTAAATAAAACACTATGATTTAAGTTAATAATTGTTATTATTTAAGCCACGTCATTATTTTTACAGAAAGCTAAATACGTAAGCACAAACAGATGTAAAGTGTATTTCAAATGTGAGAATTTGCAGAATACAGGAAGGTAATAAAGTCTTCATTACTTACAAGAAATGTTCTTTCGTTTGGGTTAGGTTGATGACCGACCTTATCAACCCTAGTGTCAGGGATACTATTGTGCCGTCATAGGCCCCTGAAATGGCTCATGTAACGTACTGTTTAACTTCTTAACGTACCTTCCGGAATCATTTCATTTTTCGGTCAATCAGGTGATTTCAGTCTGCAATTTCTTAAACAAACAAGAAATGTTAAAAGTGTGTATATACTATATAATCATAGCATATTAATAATATTCCAAATACATTTCTACTATTTTCTATCTCTGTTTAGTTTTAAAGTTCGTGGAGCGTACAATGTAATGGCTTTATTGACGAGTTCTGAGAAAAGCAAAGGGTGCACAGTTTCGGGCGGACGAAATTTTCTTTCGGCTATGACTTACTGTGGCTTCCGTGAGTCTGTGCCGATCAACGTGGTCGTGCCCAAGGACTGCCCCATTGCGGAGAAACAGCGATACAAGGAGAACTTCGGAATTGTCAAAGTACACGGCAATGATGGAAACGAAGCCAGCCTCGATGCACTCTCATACAGCGAACAGATCGGATCTAAATACATACATGGGTAATAAACACGTTTATACGATCACTGAAAGATAACTCTCTAAGTAGTAAGTAAGTACTATTACTTACATACCGCATTTAGTAAATCTTTCAGTGATTGACGACATGTAGTCGTCGTGACAGTAGTCGTCGTGCGACTATGAATCATTATCATGATCACAAATCATATTTATTGTCCCATCCGTTGCATGATGTGACTGTATATCGCGTAGGTACCCAGGGCCGTGTTTAACCTATTGAAGGAATGACAGGGTCCCATTACCTTTGACAAAAAACTAGGTGTTTTGTTAATATAGGCAAAACGCATAATTCTTAATTTATTCAACTGTTATCAAGCTTTCTTAATTTATTCAACTGTTATCAATTGGGGTCTTTGCAGGAGCTAGGGTGCCCCCTAAAATCGCCGGGCCTTGGGGGGTTTGCCCAGAGTACCCAATTGAAAAGATATGTACCCAAAGTTTATGACAAGAACAAATACCCGAGTAGTTCGTAAGAAAAGTATTGGTGCTATTGTCAGGACGGACCGAGTGGACCTGATGGCGGGTTACGGGACAGTTGGGTTGGAGGTGTTGACGCAGTTGGACCGGCTCGACGCCATCATCTGCCCGGTCGGCAGCGGCGGGCTCGTCGCCGGCATCATCGTCGCCGTCAAGACGCTCAAGCCCAACACTTTGGTTTATGTATGTTCGTTTGTATTCCTTGTTTTTTGTCGCATCGACACTTCATACATCCGGTCGCGTAGTTAATGCCATTTGGGGCAAAATTTAAATCGAAAAATATTCTGACCTTTGAACTCTCAGCTCTTATCAAGCCATTACACCATCGGGTCCTCATCCTGTCCATGCTCATTCGATCTATGTATCGTCATTAACCCGACGCCGGCGCCATGTATCTATAATATTGAGTACATCCATCGCAATGAACTAAGCACGGGTAAAAAGTGCTATAAAAACAAAAATCATTCCTAAATCAAGTTGTCTCAATTTTAACCCAGGGAGTGGAAAGCGCAGTCTCCCCTGTAATGACGCACGCACTAGCTGAGAAGAAGCCGGTGATGGTGCACGGCGACCCCAGCATCGCCGACAGCCTGGCGCACTTCATCGCCAGCAACAACGCCTTCAACGTCATCCGGGGCTACCTGGACAGGATGGTTGGGATCTTGATCTAGTCATCAGTGGTGGCCCTAGCAAAATATTTAGCTGGTGCGAGACTTCACAGTGGCGCCCCTCAAAATACAGTTTTTTTCGATTCGTTTACGGCCACCGAAATATACTTACCTAACTAAATATTTTAAAGATGTCGTTTAGCCGCTAAGAGGTATAATTTACAGGGCAGGTGTGCTCAATTTAGTTACTCCCCTGTAGATCTGGAGCACTCAGCCAGGGTGGTTCTGGTCTTGATTCTGGCGTAACCCTAGTAGTAACATTTTAGGTCTTCTTATCAGGTTACTCTTGACGTCTTGAATTAGTCCACCCCATTAGGGATGACGGGCGTGAATTTATGTATGATTAATCGGTGATTAATATCGGTGAATATATAGGTAAGACAATAAGATAGGTGAAGGTAAGAAAACAAATCCCCTCTATTGACGCTTTTTGTTTTTTTTTTTCATATAAAAGACATCAACGAGAGCAAGCTTAGAGTGTTAGAAATTACGTTTGCTCGTGTTCAACTCAGTTGCAGTTAGTTACTCATTAGGTAAAGGATTATGCTCCAATGTATAGAGATTCGCCACTTCTTCTCCTTCTTTTAATCCTATTATCCCCTGCTGGTATGGACGAACAACAGATTTTCGCTCGCGATCTTTTTCGCAATCACTACTCTGAAATAAATTCTAAACTTATTAAATCGATTTAAAAATCCAGATAACGGTGGAAGAAGTGTGGATAGCCCGAGCAATAATCACGCTGTTGGAGCGAGAAAAGCTGATAGTGGAGGGCGCTGGAGCTTGCAGCGTGGCCGCCATACTCGCCAACAAGGTGCCAGAGCTTCATGGGAAGAAGTAAAACCATTCACTACTTTCAATTGGGTAGTTTCCTAGGTTTATTATTATTGCGTATGGCAGACAAAAATAAAATAACCTGCGTGGATCATATATCCACCTTAAGTTCCCCTAACCAAGTCTCTGCCGCATCCGTCACATAATGCAGCTCGGCTATGCCACCTGGGAACCGGTGTAGAGGGCACTCGTTCACTATGTGAGATAGGGTTTGATCCGGGTGACCACATTCACAGTATGGCGACTCCTTTAAGCCCCATTTATGTAGGTGAAGGTTCGACTTTCCATGGTTTCCTAGGTCAAAGATAAATTATTAAATTCTGATTAAGTCCATGCTAACTTATTATTTGGGGCATCCGTTCGGGTAGTAACGAATACTATAATTACACACATGAACAGTCTACATATGCTTCACTGCTGAGCACAGGCCTCTCCTAAATCAATCGGAGGGGGTAAATACAATCAATACAATCTTAACGGGTACACCACGGCAACGAATACAATCCGAGATAAAACCAGTCACGAGTTTAACCTCACACACTAAGATACACAGTATATTTGACGACTTATGTGACTGCTTATCATAACTCTTCTTCTGTCGTATGGCCAGTAAGATCGATGACCGACCTCAACAACCCTGGTGTCAGGGTATTGATTAAGGGTTCTGGGGTTTTATTAAGTATTATTGATTGATTGAGCCGCCAGAGATTCTCTGGTCTCTCAGTAAGAATAATAAACTTTAGTCGTAAGTAGGAACCAATGTTCTACTAAATATGGTCCGTTGTCCAGTGTGGTGTGCATCCTCTCCGGCGGGAACGTGAACAGCTCCCGTCTTTCGCGGGTCATTGACCGCGGGCTGGCGGCGGAGGGTAGGCTGGTGAAGTTTATCACGACGGTGCCCGACGTGCCTGGCGCCATGGCCAAGCTGCTGGCGCGGCTGTGCGAGGCCGGGGTGGACGTGAGGAGCCTGGTGCCCGAGCGCACCTGGATGAAGAGGGATGTCTTCGCTATTTCTGTAAGAGTTGTCGCAAATCATCACCCGTACTAGAGCGGAGCGTAAAGATATGTGTAACATTGACAAATCCGTATCTGGCGTCGTCATTTGTTTCCATATTGCTACCTATTATCTATCATCGTGCGGGTTGTGAGATGAATTACCAACCTCATCTCAATAACAACCCTGTCACCAGTGTCCGCCGGAGCCGCCAAAAACTTTACATGGCTCATGTAAAGACTACGTACTTACATCAGTAAGTTTTAACCGGACCAACGGTTTAACGTGCCGTCAGGGATCATCTTATTTTTGTCAATCGGATGATCAGCCAATATCCTAACAAGATCGATGGAGAAGCGCTGATCATTTGCAGCCTGCTCTAGGTGTGATTAACCAAGATTGCGCTTATTTTTGTCCTGAGTTTATGCTTTTGTGCAATAAAGAATTGTTGATTGATTTATTGAATGAATGGTGCCACTCCTATGTTTCATTGTTTGCCAGGTAACAATGATGATCGAGACATGCGACAGCAACCACTCCAAGGAACTAGAGAAGAGACTCCTGAAGGAGTACCCGCAGTCACACTTCATCATGGTGTAACAGTTTTCATAATTATTTGAACCGCTAAGTTGTTACGTCGCAAATATTTTGTATTCATATAAGTACCTATAACAATTAACAGAGTAAACAGATGTAGACAGATTCTTTAGTTTTATTTAGTATTAGATGACCCGGTGAACTTAGTATTACCCTTTTCCATACTTTCGCAGCGTTTAAACCTTCCCTGGACTTCCACGAATATTTCAAGACTAAAATTTAGCCAAATCGGTTCAGCCGTTCTCGAGTTTAAGTGAAACAAACGAACAGCAATTCATTTTTATTTCTGATTATGTATAGATGAATAGAATGTAATAAGATTTGATTGAAAATTTTATCTATAACCTTTACTATAATATTTAACCATTTATGAGAATATTGGTAAAAGAAGAGGCCATTGTGAGGAGACACCAAGCAGATACAAAGTGGAGGAAGGAATAGAAAAATATCCATTCTCCTATTTGTATAGAACTTTATACCACGAAAGTAATAAGTACTCATGTACTACTATTTTACACACCACACCCTATCATTGTGTCACATACTGGCATATTAGTAAACGATTTTCGGTGACAGAAGCGAAATAGAAGTAGGAACCTCCCCGTCATCTTTGAAAGATATCCCAAATCTTCAGTTTTACAGTATCTATATCCAAAATTATTCGTCACTTTTGCCATTTACAGTTACTATTTATATTTTTGGTGGAGTTTAAATATTGTATGATAGAATGGTATGTACATAATCTCACGAAGTTAATGTAAGTACGGACAAGTAAAATAGTAATTTACAATAAAGGTCCACACCTTATGCGGAGACTGGACAGATTCGGATTTGAACAGATTCTGGATTCGGCAGATTCTGAATTCCCCTAATGGTGGTTGCAATTTGGCTTTAAGTAAATATTTCGCTCTAATCTACATCCATTTTGTTCTGTGCGCTTTTAAAGTAACTTTTGCACCCCGGCAGGGGCATGTTTATAAAGTTGGAACATTCTCGAATCGGGAACAGTACATCACTGAACGTGATGAACCGTCTACTAGTAGTGTCAGGCTACCATACCAACCACAACTGGATCTCAGCAGGTATACTTACATATTACGAATATTATTACAATCAACAGAATGCTACAGAATTGTTTACCGGCACCCAACCCCACATTTTAACATTCGCCGAGATAAAGCAAGCGGCTGAAAGGATCGAAGGTGGAATCATACACACTCCACTATGTGTAAGCACTACCACTCTACGTTATATGAAACTTTACTTATCTGCGTTGTAAGGACTTATAATACCGGTACTGTTTTATTTGTAGGAAGCAAAAATTAGCAAATACATGGACTACGATATTTATCTCAAGTGTGAGAACTTGCAGTACACTGGCAGGTAAAATAATAACTTTTCTATGTACAATATAGACACGTAATCACAGGAGAGTGGGGTCACAGCCATTCTTGATAAAAGTATCCGGGTGAATCTCAAAATTTCAAGTTTGGTGGCGAAATTTCATATTATTTTTTCGTGAAAAATTGGGTTCCGACATGAAAAAGATCCAAAAGGATCCTCGGTTCCGACATGAAAAAGGAATTTTTCAATTCCCAATTTCCCCAATTTTTCACGAAAAAATTATATGACAGTTCGCCACCAAACTTGACACATTTTGATATTCACCCATCCCCATCCTAAATTGTAGGCAGGCCAGGGAATGAAAGGTTCCATCGCGTTGGACCTTGGAGCGTCCAATAGGCTAGTTTCCAACTAGTCAAATCAGTTAATTTTACTAAACGTCAAAACACGAAATTACTTTGGAACTTGTATGAAAAAGCCGTAATAGAAAAACGTAATAAAATATCGGACTCATTATAAATAGAAAAAAGAAAATGTTTATCGTTACTTTTAGATCTGTGTTTATTTAGTAATCAGAATTCATAATTTACCATGGACCTAGTACAGTCATGAGCAATATCATATACCCACTTTAGAACCCTGTCGCACTAACATATTTGACATTTAATGAGACTTACCGGTCAATTTGTCGAAAAAGTTAATGTGTTTTTTTTTTTTTTGACGTGACTTATTGTAGATTTGCCGCAGATGGCATTAACTACTTGGCCGGACAAATGGGGAGCGCTGAAGGCTCTCACCCGGTACAACGTTTAAGACAACAGGCCTGAGGGTGCCCAGTTGGGCGCGAACCTCGGCTCAGGGCGTCGTCTGAGAGGAAAAATATTTGAAAGAATTAATCAACCCTAGTGGGTCGATAGCGATAAGCGCTGAATGAGGGAAATCGTCGACCACGCCGGCGGGGTCGATATCGGGGCTCTGAAGTGTTTGGTGTCGCGAGCTGATTGGCTGCCTCTATGGCTAGAGTAAAGTACATGACCTAAATGTCAAACATATACTTACGTAGTAAGTACGTACATATACTACACGTACATATTCATTACGTAGTTAGGTACCCCAAACCCACTAAAAACAATTGTTGTCTAAAGCTGTGCAGAACGAGGTATACGGAACGCGTTTGTGGCGAAGTTCGAGGATCTGAGCAAGCGCGGGGTGATCGTGCCGTCTGGAGGCAACATGGCGCTGGCGGCAGCCTACCATGGCGGCATCATGGGCGTGCCGGTGAGCATATTACGTACACTATAAGAGCGCGTTCACATATAAGCGTTTTTATAATTAAAACACATAATAACGGGTTCTTACCGCGTTTAAAGTAGGGATATGAGACTCGATATTTCGACACTGTTGCAAGTGCCATGATCACGGGATGACACTGACTGTGATCATGGCACCCGTTATTACGTGTTTTAATTATGATAATAACCGCGTAAACTTAAAACAAAGTATAAGCGTTTTTGTCGCGCGACTGTATCGCATCTATGTCGCGCCACAGCAGTGCCACTCGTGTCCATACATATTTGATTAGTGCAGCTACAGCGCGACGGTTGCTCGACAGTTGTGCGACTGCAGCGTTAGCGACAGCGACGTCAGGTTTCGCTTTGCAGCGCTACAGACGTGCGACATAAATGTCTGTTAAAGGGCTCTTAAAGCGAATTGGTGGGTAGATGGTCCATCGAAACCACTCTGATTTAAACGTTCATACAAAAGACATCAACGAGAGCACTTATAAATTTATCATTGTATTATAATTATTAAAAGCTGTAACTGATGGTTATATAACCTTTTATTTACATTAAACTGCAAGATTTTTGTATGAAGTGTCCGGGGTGTGGCTGCAGGTGACAGTGGCGATGCCGGACCGCACCCCGCCGGCGGTGTCGCAGCGCTGTTCCGAGCTGGGCGCCGACGTGGTGCTAGTGGGAGACAACGTGGACGATGCCATTACCTACGCGCGCAAGGTCTGCAAGGACACTAAGCAGACTTATATTTGGTAACTCAATTGTCATTACTAGGCGGCGGCGCGATCTGTTGTCCATCGACTCCATCTCATGTTATTGACACCGTATAGAACATTAAAACCTGAACCCCGCCCCGCCCCTGGTGCGGTGTCTCTAACAACCTGACTACAGGATAAATGAATTTTGCGACGGAAAATTCCACTTGATATTATTAACTCGGAATCATTAGCTGAATCCCCCTCCCCCCCTGTATAGTTAATAACAATTGTGTAAGACAATGTTCCATAGGTAACTAAACAGCTTGTCCGGCTTCCATAGCTATATCTGCAACTGCAAAGCACAGAGTCACAAACAGAAGAAATAAGTCTAAGTACCCGTTCGGGTTTCACACGATCTACCAAAAAGTTTTTATTAAGTGCTTAATTATGTATTTTTAAAATATAAAGAAGACTTTTTAGTGTGTTTCCCATATAAAAGGTAGAAGTAGTAGGATGAGAAGGATACCGAAATGTTCAAGGCCAAAGAAACGTTTTCTTCAAGGACTTGAAACAAAGAACATTGATAAATACTTTCTCATAAACTAATAAACAAAGAACAGCGATTCACCCATGCCTTTCACACCCACCGAGGCTAAGTATTTTGGTGAATTATTCCCTTTATTCCTCGCCGTGTCATTGCAGCTCGGACGACCCCCTAGTGATGGCAGGCCTGGGCACGATAGGGCTGGAGATAGTGACACAACTGCCGGAGGTAGACGCCGTCATCGTGCCCGTGTCCGCTGGGGGGTTGCTAGCCGCCGTGCTCATTGCGTGCAAGAAACTCAAGTGCTCCTGTCTTGTCTATGTGAGTCTATTAGAGTTATTTGTAGTTTATTTTTCAATAACGCTTCTTATATGCTGGAACAAGAAAAAAAATCGTTGAACGCGATCAGCTCATCTGCTCGGCCATGTCGCAAAAACAAACAGAGTATTATTAGTGGAGATTATTTTGTTGGTTTGACTGATTGTACCTAGATTTGCCGCAGATGGCATTAACTAGACCAGGTGCTTGGCTGGATCTAGTGCTTCTGTCTACTCTGAATGCTTACCCATGATAGCAATGCGAACAGACTTCAATTTCACGTTCAATTTTTAATACTCGTATAATAAGTTAGTCTATCACGCGAGTGATGTCGCGGATAACAGCTAGTGTTTTGTATCGGTCTTCATTAGCTCATCCGTCCATGTTTTTATAACGAATCCACTCCCCAGGGTTAACGGCCTCCATGGTCCAGTGGTTTGAGCGTTCGGCTCACGATCTGGAGGTCCCGGGTTCAAATCCCGGTGGGGACATATCACGAAAGTCACTTTGTGATCCCTAGTTTGGTTAGGACATCAATAGTAACCCTGACACCAGGGTTGATGAGGTTGGTAATCCACCTCACAACCCACACGATAGAAGAACTTCCCAGGGTGCAGAATGCGCGAAGGTGCCGAAGATGATGAAAGCCCTGCAGGCCGGCGAGCCAGTGTCAACGCCCGTGGTGCCCAACCTGGCTGATGGGCTCAGCGCGTCCATCGTCGGTAACAACGCCTTCGCCACCATCAGGGGCCGGCTTGACAGAATGGTCTGTTGTTTATTGGAGCTGTAGCTTTGTTATGTTATGTTAGTGGGTTCTTGGGGGGGTTAAAAAGGCCACATCGAAGTAATTCATCTAAGAAAGCAATATTTCAATTTGACATTTGTTTGCATAGCGCACTTACTTTTATGTGCGCAAATGTCAAATTGCAATATTGCTTTCTTAGATGAATTACTTCGATGTGGCCATTTTAACCCACCTGTTTTCCGCATTAGACAAATTATTTTAGAAAAAATGCAGATATAAGTAATAAAAGAAAATACAGTCAGTTTGCAAAGTCAGCCACGGAGATGGTCTATTATGCGTGCTATATTGTGTGACGATAAAAACTACTTTTCTTATTGCGAAGGCTTTGGCTAAATCGCATTCTAAAGTACTCTATTTCTCTCAGAAAAGTTGATAGATAGGTACTATTTAATGTCCATCTCTTGGTTTCGGTTTTCATGCCAATTTTCATCAAAATCATTGCAGCGGTTTAGTCGTGAGATGCTAGCATAGGTAGAGACAGGAGCTCGTAGCTCGTATTTTTGAATCGTTCGTCCCCAACTCACTTGCCAAAATACATACACCTGTCTCATCATACCGATGTACGGTCATTTGTATGTCACGAGTATTAATACATGATGCTAATATACCTATCATGTAAAGTGTATACACACTTTGAAACCATGTCACATTAACTTTTTTGACAAATTAAACCGTAAGTCTCAATAAATGTCAAATATGATAGTGCGACAGGGTTCTAAAGTGGATACATGATATTGCTCATGACTGTACTAGGTACGTGGAATGGGTATGGACTTTCACACGCGAATCGAAAACGAACGATTCAAAAATACGGCTCACGAATCGTAAAATAATATGTACCTATTATCCACAGTTGGTGGTGGACGAGACGTACATATCGCGCGCGTTGATCGGCATGATCGAGCGGGAGCGGCTGGTGGCCGACGGAGCTGGCGTGTGCGCAGTCGCCGCCGTCATTCAGGGACTCGTGCCGGAGCTCAAGGGGAAACGGTAAGGTTATTTACTGCTTCCTCCCTTATCTCACTCTAGATGGATCGACACAAGGTGACTTCTTTCATTTATGTGCGTGATCTGCACTTTCTTGGTTCGGCCCCTACCCCTAAATCCATCCACATTTGTTTGTAATGTGCCTTTCATCACTCCTCCTCACATGCCCATGGCCCATACCACCATTATTTATTATCTCATTTTAAAACGCCTACTATTTTTATATGAGCAAATTATTTTAACTTTGCTTTTCTATATAAAACATGCCAGGAAATGATACAAACTTCGATTTCTTCTTCTTCACGGGTATAAAAAGATCGTATCGCGATGTTATGTGAGACGGTGGTAAATATTTGTAGATATCTTTCTTCTCTTTAGTGCGGTGTGCATAATAAGCGGCGGGAACATAGAATGCGGTAAACTATCACGCATGATCCAGCGCGGGCTGGGCGCCACGGGTCGGTTGCTGCGGTTCGCCGTGGCCGTGCCCGACCACCGCTCGGGATTGGAGAAGCTGGCTCAAGTCGTGGCCAACGAGAACGCCGTGCTCAAGAGCGTTGTTACAGAGCAGCTGTGGCTGCATAGTGACGTTGGCTCTACTTGGGTATGTACTTCTTTAGTTAGCAGAACTGTTCAAAGTTAAATTTATTATGTCTCATTTTATGCATTATTTCGATGTTGCGAAGTGCTTAATCATCAAATTTTATATGGTATAAGAATTTAAGACTTTGTGCAAACATGAGTAGATTATGTTTACTAGGACTCAGCAGTGGATAATCTAGGACAGTCAAAAAATAAATTCAGTTAAGTAGGTATTGTAAAATTGTTTTCAGGCAAATGTTGTGGTGGAAACAGCAAATGAAGAGCATTCTGCCAATATCAAGGACAGGCTACGAGAGGTCTACCCTTCAGCCAGATTTGCAGTTTCAGATCTTGATTATAAACATAAGTCACGTTAACCATATTGTAATGTGTAATGGATGTAATGTAACAAATGTTGAGTGAATGTAATTATAAGAAAACTGCAGTATTTTGTGATTTTTTTTATTTTAACTTATCCATAACTTAAGCAACTGGGTCATCGCCCTTTGTCGCTCTTGTGTAGATCACCTGTCCGTGGTGTTGGACGACTTGCTTAATTAGACCTAGAACAATTTATACACAGATTAGAAAAAGCATAAAACATTAAAATGCTGGTTGTAATGGTTATGTAAATCAGACTCAATATATCAGTTTTAAACCGTCATGGTCCATCCAGAGAAAATGATCATCATATTAAAGTTCTATTCCATTTGAGATCCACTTTGTTCAAATTAAATACTTAATTGTACAGAAATTAATTTCAATAATCAGACATAAGACATGAATACAGTAAAACTTGCAATTTCTTTCCTGGAAATAAACATTTACTAGACTTGGATGTGGGATGGTGCAACAAGAAATATGTTACTTTGTTATACTCTAGCAAGAAATGTTTTTGGTTCCTGCTGGTCTATATTACAAAGAATACAATTCTCTTTTGAGTTGAGACTGTTACCTATTACAGTTTTACTAAAAGTAGAAAGCACACTTAAACTATTCTTTTAGTATCTTAAAGAGACAAATGCAACAAACCTTTTTCCCTGAGCTCGATGAGTGCCCTCCTGGCGAGGGAGCCTCTGACCTTTAGTCTCTCAGAAACTACAGCGGGGGTGATCAGCTTGTACTGTGGCACTTCCTTGTACAGCTTCTCATAGGTGGCCTTGTCGAACAACACCTGGTTGTTCAACTTGTCACGGACTTTTCCTTTGGACCACTTCTGCAATGGAAAACATGTAGGAACTCGTTAGTATTATGCGGGATATGCTAGGGTATAAGATTAGTATGGAGATGCCATCATACTCAATATATCAGTGTTTGTACTCTCATGTTGTCAAGCTAAAATGTTTAATCATATGTTAAGTTAAACGTATATAATTCAGTAAATTGTTAAAACTTATTAGATATTAGTATCCCTATTCCGAATTGAATCTGACATGTTCACATAACCTCACTTCACTCGTCACAAGTTGCTCACCTTCTTCTTGGCTTTGCCGCCACCAGACCCCTCCTTCTTCTTTTGGGTTTTCTGCGGCTGCTTGGCCGAAGTCTTCGTGTCCTTCTTGGGCGGCTAAAATAACAGAATTCATCGTTGAAAACAAGCATCGCCACGAGGTTCGCAGCTAAACAAGTGTTTAACACTCTTTAATCGCGGTCTAAGGCTATTTTTAAATAGAACTTATATTTATTGATGTGATTTTAATGCTTAACACTAGAAATTAAAAGGTATTAACACTTTTATAAATTATTTTCGTAAAATTATCACGCCTGCACTGAATACTCACCATTTTGGAAACCGGAAAGAAAGATGGAGGATGGTTTGGTTGTCTATGGTCCTACGATAACATTGACATTTTGGGCTAGTGATTCCAAAATTCCGATTAGGATAAAAATACGTTTCAAAATCGGTAATTCCATTGAAACGAACCCATGAAACGAACGGACTCCTTGATACAGCTTGAGTTTGACGTTTGTTTGTTATTATCATTGTTATCAGAATTTGAAGAGAGTTTCTTGTGTTATTTTTGTTCTAAAAGCATTATTTATGTAATTTTTAGTTGTGACTTGTGATTCTTATTTTTTATTTTGGAGATTATGAAAAGAGAAAATACTACAAAATTATGGGTGATAAAATTTTGTTTGAAGGTTATCTATCCAAAGTACAATACTTCTACATTCCTGGTATTTCTTGCGATAAAGTACAGGATTTATCATAAGCAGCTATTATCTTTGAAGGCCATGGATACGTTTGTCGTCAAAGCTGCCCCGTATCATGTAGTTCAGCATGTTGTTAAGCAACATTTGGATGAGAATTTGTCTGTTTTATTACATAAATGTTTGATAATATCCAGGGAGCAATACATACAGCTGTGTGCAGAGAACTTATTCTACATTGACAATGGTGTCTTATGGCTTGCCATGAAAATTACTCCTGATGTTAAAAGAAGGCAGAAACACAGGGAAAACAATTTGAAAGAAAACGGTTTATTACGATTCAACCTTGGATTTATGACTTCTGAAATACATAAAAAGTTGTGGACGGATAATAGGTCCAAGAGTCTGGATAATATTCGAATAGTTCCTGTAGTGGGATCAAAATTAGTACCTGAAAATATTGCTTACACAAGTGAGAATGAATTATGTAGTATTGCATCTTCGTATAACTTAGAAGACTCCTGTGAAGTAGTGGTATCTTTTCACCCTGTACCATCAATAGAGAAATCACCAAAAATAGCTGCAGCTGCTGAAGTGTGCTTAATTGTGAATGAATATGACTTATCCAATGATTTTGTTAAGGAAGTATTGAACAACCACTTTGATGAACCGAAACTTGTGAGTTTAAATGACATATTTAGCATAGAATTGACACCAACAATTACTGGGAAATACCATTTTAAGTATTTAGACTTAGTTGAAGGTGCTGGGAGATTGTACTTTAAGTGCAATAAAGTTACAAGTGATATTGAAAGTAAAGATTCAAAGATAAATGATGAAAAGATACTGCAGTCATACTTCATAGTGCGAGGAGTAACACAGCTGACTTTGGGGGAGAACATTCATACATTGAAGCCTAGAGACGAATACTTCAAGCCCCAGGAGAGTGAGAGTAAAAACCTGGGATTTTTGTCTCTCTGTCCCACTGGGCTGAGACACATGTTTGAGCAGATGCAAGAGACTATTGCTCCATTTTTGACTGGAGACATAAGTAAGAACACCATAACAAAGTAATTTAAATCAACAGTTAAAAAATATCATATAAATACTTGCTAGTATAGCCGGCTGGCTGGCTGGTTGATATTTTTGTTGTTGAGTATACCTAATTAATTTGCCATAATGTATTGAATCCATGTTAAGAAAGAATGTCTTTATTACAGATGAGTTGTCTTCTGTCATGACCAGCCCAATAATACCAATGTTGTTACTGACTGGATACACAGGTTCTGGCAGACACCTGCTGGTTAAGACATTGGCCAAGTACAATGGTAAATACAGAGAAAATATTCAATCCTTAAGAGCAATAAAAGATTTTTAAATTCACTCACATTCAATCACTAAATCTTGTAAATTTTGCTATGTTCTATCTTGTGCAATCTGGCATTTAAAATTGATAAATAAAACATATGTATTCTTATATTTTAGGAATGAATTGTTTACAAATCGACTGCAATTCATTGCAAAGCTCAACAGCAAAACAGACTGAAAGCAAAATAAATTCCATGGTACAGAAAGCTAAAGCTGCTGCACCTGTTATAGTTCTCTTAGATAATTTTGAGGTAAGTGTGGGTATTTATTAATAAAATATGGCACTATTCACAAACCCATGTATGGATAGGGCAGTCAAACATCCCTAAGCTGGCATCCACATTATCAGCTGCAACTGTCCTCACAGTCTGAGTTAACTGGTCATATACATGTAAGCATGCAGGTTTTTTGACATTGCTTTTCTGTCATCATTATAACGGCCATGTACATGAGTCTGAAAGTATATTGTAGGTTTTATTACCAGGCAAGGTTACTATGTATACATCAATGTTTCCAGGTATTTGCAGTGGACCCAGAAAACAATGAAGACTGTAGAGTGATGGAATACTTTATGAATACAATAACAGACTTGTATCAAAATTACACGAAGCATCCAATCATATTCATAGCTGTGACAGAAAGAGTAGATTTGAAGCCAAACATTCTGAGAATGTTCTTAGAAAAGTTCCATATATCCAGGGCTAACATACAGCAAAGACATGAAATGCTGCAATGGTTTGCTTCTGTAATGCAATTAAACATTGACAATCAAACCACTGACTGTTCTATGAATACTTTAGATCAAAACTTAGACAATTTAAGCAAAAATACAAAAGACGTCCTGCAAAGAGTGGCAGCCAAGACTGAAACATTTTGCTATGGTGATTTAGACACCTTAGTACATTTTGCAATGCGAGAATCGTATCTGAAACAACATAATAGTTATAATCAGTTGCCTACAGACCCTAATTTGCATTTAGTTCAGGAAGAAGACTTCAATTCGGCTTTAGGTAACTATTTATCTATGTAATTAAATATTATTATATATTCCCATTGCATTACTTTAAAAGCAGCCCAATTTTACACTATATATTATAGCTACGTAATTCTTTCAGAGTCCATAAGAAGTCTTCAAAGTCAACACTTGGATGCGCCGAAAATACCAAAAGTATATTGGGAAGATATTGGAGGTTTGGAACAACTGAAGAAAGAGCTATTGAAAACGATAGAATTTCCTATAAAGTACCCTCATTTGTTCAAGAATTCCAGTTTAAAAAGATCAGGTAAACACTTGCTCACTGGTAACTTTACTGTGCAATGCTGCTTTATTGTTCAGAAAAATTCTGGTCACATACATTAGGTATCACTTTCTAATATCTGTTCGGTATCACATTGATGTTAGAATTTACTACTTATACGCAAATATCCGAATAATACTACCGTTTTTGCTTTTTGATTCTGTATGTTTATTTTCTTGTAATACTGTATTTTTGTATTTGTGGCTACTTGACAATCTAGTCCAATGAGATACTTTTTACAAAACGCCAAAAAACTAAGTTTTCTATGGAGTTTGTATGGAAATACTGACCTGTGACGTCATCAATAAAAGCGGTCAAACGTGGTACTCATTGTCACTTAATCCATAAATAAAATTCAAAAATAAGTCGAAAAGTAAGATTGATTTTTACCATCTTAGAAATATACATTTCTAGATTAGTATTTATTTTTGACGCAGTCAAATATCCTACTGAGCTCTTTCCAGGTATTCTATTGTACGGCCCTCCAGGCTGTGGTAAGACCCTGGTAGCCAAGGCGGTGAGCACTGAGCTCAACGTTAGTTTTCTCAGCGTGAAGGGACCCGAGCTGCTCAACATGTACATTGGGCAGTCTGAAGAGAACGTCAGAAAAGGTAAACTATTGTTAGCTGTAACTTTATATAGCAAACGAACAGGCAAACAAGTCCCCCTAATAAAATAAAACGTTAGGGCGCTGACCGTACTTTATTTTATTTGTTCTCCTATCGTATGGATTTTGAGGTGGAGTACCAACCTCATCAACCATGGTGTCAAAGTTACTATTGAGCCGCCAAAGGCCCCTGACACGGCTCATGTAACGACAACTCACTTACATCAGTAAGTAGTAACCGGGACCAACGGCTTAATGTGCCTTCCAAATCATCTTACTTTCTGACAATCAGGTGATCAGCCTGTAATAACCAAACTAGGGATCACAAAGTAATTTTTGTGGTATATCTCCACCGGGAATCGAATTATTTATTAGCCTCAGTTTTTATATAAAATATTAGGTAGTTATAAAAGATAGCTGGTAACATTTATTTAGGTGTCTGTGTGCCTATTGGTAAAGGCCTGCGACCGTACTTACTAATAATAATACGAAATATTGACAATAACATCTTATTATTTCCTAGTGTTCGAGTCAGCCCGAGCGTCATCCCCTTGCATAGTGTTTCTGGACGAGTTAGATGCGCTGGCGCCGAGACGCGGCGCGGCGGGAGACTCGGGCGGCGCCAGCGATCGCGTAGTCAGCCAGCTGCTGGCAGAGGTCGACGGGGTCGCGGGAGGGGAAGGTACTCAGGACACTCCGGATACTTCTTACAACACACACCTCGTTTTACACAGACACTACATATTAACGTTACTTTTGTTTCCCTAGGCACTACTGCTTTTATCGTACACGCGCATGTGTGTGACGTCATACACCCATATGACACTTTATGACAAGTTACCACAGACCTTCAACTGTTTAAAATCTTCTTTTAAAAAAATTGCAACGATACTCCTTATAACGTAGCATTATTAGAATAACAGCAAGACAGAGATATAGCACACCACTTGGCGCGACAGAGATGTGATATAATAATATGTCTCTTTCACACTAACGCTATACAGATTAGTACAAGAGGCGAGAGATACCTCACTCTAATTACGTCATAAAGGGTATGTCTATCTACATGTAGACGCAGACACATCGAGCTTCGTGTTCATAATGGGCGCGACCAACCGCCCCGACCTGCTGGAGCAGTCTCTGCTGCGGCCCGGTCGGCTGGACAAACTGATCTACGTCGGCCCATACTGCGGACAGCAGCAGAAAACCAGTGTACTGCGAGCGCTGTGTAGGAGGTAATAAAAATCATTAAAACTACATAAATCTTTTTCTAAAATTTCAAAATTACTTTGCAAAGTAAATTAAAAACATTGGTCGTGGGCTACGAATAAATAATAAAGTCGTGGGTAATTTGTTTTTTGCGAAATGGCAACGTAGGGATGACGTCATCTGGGCTAACCTTGAAAAGTTAGCTGTCACTTTTGAGCATAACTGGTTTTCTTACAGTAAATGTTGCGTGGTATTTCAGCTACAAGTTGCGGCCGGAAGTGGACTTGGAGCAGGTGTCGGCGGCGCTGCCGGAGCGCGTGACGGGCGCCGACCTGCTGCAGGTGGTGGGCACGGCGCGCGCCGCCGCCGTCCGCGGGCTCGTGGCTCGGCTGCACGCAGGTACACCGATATGGGGGCTGAAAAGGCTACGGTCACGAGCATTAATATGTATACACTTTGGTACCATGTCACATTAACTTTTTTGACAAATTGAACTGTAAGTCTCACTAAATGTCAAATATGTTAGTGCGACAGAGTCCTAAAGTGGGTACATTATATTGCTCATGACTATATACACATACATACATAAGATCAGGCCCATTTTCCGTTGGGGTAGGCAGAGACCACGGAATTCCTCTTACTACGATCCTGAGACACCAATTTCGCTTCTTCCACTCTCATCAAAGAAAAAGGCCCCATCGAAGCCATTCATCTAAAAAGCAATATTGCTATTTGACATTTAAATTTAGAAGATATAACAAATTTCAAATAGCAATATTGCTTTTTTAGATGAATTGCTTCGATGTCGCCTTTTTGACCACCCTTAAGTGGACTTCATGAAAGACTGGGCACCCTCAGGGCTGTCGACTTAAATTTTGTACTGGGTGAGAGAACTCAGCGCTTCCCTTTTGTGCGGCCTAGTTAATGTAACCCACAATAACATCCTCCTTTAATATAGGATAATAATTATAAATATAACTAACATACATACATACATAAACTCACGCCCGTAATCCCTAATGGGGTGGGCAGAGCCACAAGTAATCAAAGACAACTTGCAGCCACTGTAAATATAACTAAATTAAAATAAAATAACATTCGCATATTTTTTGTAAATATCTTGTCATTAGAAAAAATTACAATTATAAAAATAAGCAGATGACATTACAAAAAGGAAAATAAAATTATATAAAATAGGTTTTGTTCATCGAACAATAAGGCTCTATGGACTGTTTTGTTGTCAGGTGCGGTAAAGGAGAGCGAGCTGAGCCCGGATTCCGTTATCCTGGGGGTGTCCGAGATGTATCGCGGAGTGGAGTCATTCAAACCTTCTGTCACCGACGAGGAGCTCGCGTACTACGAGTCCTTGCAGACACAAATATAATGTACTTGAAATACTACTATAAAGAAAACATCACGCCTGTATCCCCGAAGGGGTAGGCGGAGGTATATTATATATCCAATCCTCGCCAGCTATGTTTAAATACCATGTAATAGGGTGCGAGCCTACTGCCATTAACCGGGCACAAATCCTGGAAACCATGTGATTCTATGATCCCAACCATGGGTTTCCATCGCGAACATTAGGAAAATTGTTCTAAAAAAATTCAATAGATGTCGCTAAGAGTACCGATTTGTAATTAAAGTTTCTGTAAAAGCCAATAATAGATAATTAGGCACTAGAAAAATGTTTTATAATTGAAAAGTTGTACTCTTACCAAAAGTCAATCAGTTAAGCGCGCGGTTGTTTTATGCGAAAAACGCTGCGCTACACGCAATGCGATTAACGCACACATAATTTTGTATCAGGTAATAACTGCGCTTGCCGCTGCGTCAACCGCGTATAACAATGATTTGTAATTATATTACCTGATTTGAAATGACTTTTTACTTTTTTGACTTATTGTAGATTTGCCGCAGATGGCATTAACTACTTGGCCGGAGCATAAAACAACCGCGCGCTTAAATATTATACGATCTGTGTCCCAACATAAATTTAAGCTCATGAAGTCAATTTGAGTGGTTTAGAGCCCGTGTCGCGATTCGAACCCGTGACACTACGATGTGATGTGATAAGTAACGCGTTCTCCGCTGGACTATCAAGGATTTACAATTTACAACAGATTTCAGATAAAAATGGAAAAACAAACTTGACATATGTATAGAAACGAAGACATGAAAAGGTGTTGAAATTGTGCTATGTTTTATACATTAATAAGGTGATAGCTAGTCCTGTTTATTACTGTTAGTGTTACTTATAAGGAATAAATGTTATGGTTACCGTACTGGTTATGTGTTTTTATATTTTGCAATGAGGCTACACGGTCTCAGCGCGAAAAAAGTCTTAGTCTATGGTTGAGATTGATCTATAGTCCGGCAATCTCGTGCGCGACCCTCCTGCGGGGCGACAGACGGTGGCGGGGACGGGGTAGCTAAGATGTCAGCGGGTAGCAGGTGGTGTAGCGGGGAAGGGAAACGCGTGCATCTGCGCGTCAAGTACGGCAGTCTCGGCCGCGCAGCCGAAGCGGCAACACGTGCTTGATAATCTGTACTACTTTGAGGGCGACGCACACGAGATTAATATCTGAGGATGAGTAAGGCGATCTCAAGACAACTTAAGGATGTTGTACATAAATAATTAATGAGCAAAACACGGAGAAATCAAAGAGAAGTGACGAAGAATATCAAACGGGGAGTGAAAATGAAAGCGATATGGAAATTGATTTATAATAAAACAATCTATTAATATTTTAGTTTTCCTAATAATTAGTCCTCAAGCATAATAATAAAAATAAAATAAAATAGTTCTATCTTTTTATTCACTCCTACATATTATATTACGTCACAAGTAAGTACAACTTATTGCAAGATTTATCCTGGCATACTTCTCTACGTGTGCAGCCGTGTTCTAGAATGTCAAAAGGATGACGCGCTACCCCGTCCCCGCCACCGTCTGTCGCCCCGCAGGAGGGTCGCGCACGAGATTGCCGGACTATAGCGTATGATTAGAATGACAGCTGGACAGAAATATAGTACATCGCTTAGTGCGAAAGAGACGAGAGATACGTTACTATAGGCTAATTGACAACCTAGTCAAATGAGATACTTTTTGCGAAACGTCAAAACTAAAATGTGTTGATATGGAAATACGGACGGAAATACTGTCCTGTGACGTCATCAATAAAAGAGATCAAACGTCGTACTTATTGTTACGTAATTCATAAATAGAATTCGAAAATTAGTCGATAAGTAAAATCAGATTGGTTTTTGACCATATTAGACTGGCTTCTATTTCTAGATTAGTATTTATAATTTATCTTTGACCCAGTCAAATACCCTATTAACGTGCTACAAAGTAGATTTTATTTTTAACCATAATACTTAACGATATCTTCACTTTCTCTTTGTCATTTTCAAAGTCATTATATTGACGGTAAACGAGTAAATAATCGCTGAACACTAGTACTCAAAGCAAATCTTCGAACCTTTGAAAACTTAGTTACTAGATGAATTAAATTCACATTTTATCGCGTGATAGTTTACTATCACTCATTTTGTGTGTGTAGTGATACGTCCCTCAAAATGTACCTAACTTGGCCGTCGTTCAACAACATCCGCATGTTACTCATGGCGTTCATGCCCGTGGTCATATTCTACATGATCTGGCTGGTGAACACATCCGAGGCCATCCGCAGTGAAGAGGGCACGTTATTGGACCTCGTGTGCTGGCCCGACGGCAATGCTATCCCGGTTATAATCGCCTGCGGGTCCATCATTGCTGTTGTTATAGAGGTACGGCGCCCACACGCTCACCCATAGGTACTGTAGTGTATTGGTCTCAATATAATTATATAAATAAATATCGGCTCGTTGCCACACACTACGTCTTCACTCCACCCCCGTACATACCCGTACAGTTTACTTTTTCATTGTGGCCACCGCGTAGTGCATTGCCCGAGACGACAGAATATATATGTGAATCGATTATATCGATTCAAGTATTTTATAATATATTACATATGCCTGCAGTGGGACACTGAGTGTTACTAATAATAATAATAATAATTACATATTTATTTATGTATTTAATTATACCTACGTGTATTAATAAGATGTGTTTATGTACTTATGTAAACACTACAGGTACCCTTACGTTGAAAACATAAAAGCGCATTTTGTAGAAAATCGGATAACATAACAAATACTTTATTGCACAAACAGGAAAATACAAAATAGAATGAGTACAATAGGCGGCCTTATTGGTAAATAGCAATCTCTTCCAGGGAACCTCGGATGTGAGTTTTATTAACAAAACCTCGCAATAGATACGTTGGTTACCATCCAGCCCGAATTCGAATTATATCCAAGGTCTTGGACTAATACGAGCACAAGAGCGGATCCTGCTTTTATGTCGGGGGGAGTCACCAGGTCGCAAACAGGCTATAAAATGTAAGGGATAAAATTGAAGTGGCCACCTACGACCCAACCTGTCGCTGGGGGTCACGACCCCCCATGACCAAACCCCCCCTGGATCAGCCTTTGTAGGAGCAGCGCATACTATTTATGTAGGTATATTATCGGCGCACTTCAATTCCAATACCAAACCAGTAGATCCGGGTGTGCTATTACGAACAGGTATCACAGGCATAGGTCTCTCAGAGGTTCCTAACATCCACTGCAAACCCATTTAGCATAAATAAATCTTGGTTATCAGCAAAGGTTTCATTAGAAAATACTAAGTAACATTTTAGTAATGTCAGAAATTGTTTAATTAGTACAACAATAATGAACAACTTTTTAAACCTACACAATCTGTGTTAGTTTGGAAAACTTTGACAAAGTATTTTATTATTTAAGTAAGTAGGTAAGTAAAATCTTTATTTGCTATACAAAATAAACGGTAAACATAAAATATTTAGGATAACCTGCTGTGTTTTACGATTTAATATTAAACATTTGTTTTCAGTTATACGGGCTGTATCAGTTGTTCAAAGCAGGATTGTCTAAAAGAGAATATAACGTGACAAATGGTCTGTTTTACTACATCTGGGCGCTCATTATTATGATCATAATATTCCTTGCGATAATGTTTTATTCTGGCCTCCAGTCGACGATTATAAGAGGTATGTTTTCATGGCCTCAACGTCTTCCGTCATTGGTCTCACACCACACACCACAGAATAAATTATAAATGTTTATTATTTTTATTCTTGGTTTTCTATTTTCATTGTGTATAATTTTAAGTTGTTGTTGTAGTGCCTTTAACGGGTTCCTGTTTGTACTTTCCTCTATTTTTAAGACCTCTGTAAAAACATCAGGAATGCAAAAAAAAAAACTTAAAAATCTTAAATCTTATCTTGAATCTTATCTTAAATAATTTTCGATGTAACGTCTAAGTATGTTGGTCTGGCGCTACTGGGAGCAGAAAACAACTTTCCCCTGGCATTTACTAAAACCCGACAAAGAGATCCTAAGACTTCTAAAATGATGAACCATTATGATAACATGGTCTCTTCTTTTGTGTGGGTTGTGAGGTCAATTAAATGAAATCAGGGATTATGGGCATGATAAGAGTGACTGAATACTTATCTCTCGTCTCTTTCGTACTAAGGTGTACACTGTTAGTGCGAAAGAGACATACCTATCCCTGGTCTCTTGGCGATGATCTGTCCTGCTGTCATTCTATCTATGATGTATGTACTTACCTATAATGTTGATACATATCGAAATAGTGATTAAATAGATGATTATTATTTCCCTACCCACGTTAAGCCGTTGGTCGCGGTTACTACTTACTGATGTAAGTAAGTAGTCGTTACATGAGCCATGTCAGGGGCCTTTGGCGGCTCAATAGTAACCCTGACACCAGGGTTGATGAGGTTGGTACTCCACCCCACAACACACCATAGAAATTTATTATCCCTAAAACCCCAATACGTATTTCCAGCTAAAATAAAAGGCGGGATAACAAAAGCTATGCTCCGCTACGCAAGCCACTTGCCGTCCAAGGTGGCCATCGACCGCCTGCAGACCAGGTTCCATTGCTGCGGCCGCGTCAACTACCAGGAGTGGTTCTACATACGCTGGTACACGACAGGGAACAGCGTCGACTTCAGCACGCTGTTAGTAGTACCTTAGGGTTTGTTGCCGGCCAAGTAGTTAAATATGCGGAAAATATATCATTATCATCAATTTAAGAGCCACGCTCTTGTCGGTGCAGCATTTTCCATGCTACTGTTTTAGGGAAAAATAGGGCAGTGGTTTCCCTCTTGCCTTCCACCCCGCAGTACTTTGTTTGACGCAAGTGGGATGGCGCGATGAGTAGTCTATTACAAATATATAAGTCACGGTAAAAAAAAAAATAAGATCCATATACGGGTCATGCTTGACGGACTAGCTCCATACGTCTGTGACCCATACATGGGTCACTAAGAAACGACCACGTACGCACTAATGGCGGGTGCTCCACTTAGATCCCCGGTAACTTAGCAAAGGTTTGTATTACTTACAGTAAATATGTTTGATGAATGCTACTGTCCACCTGTGTAAAGCCTGAATTTACTGAATGTTTAGTAAATATATTAAAATAATCAAAAATATTTGTTTATTCAGCTTTATTAAGACACATTTATGTTTTTAACATTTTGGAAAATTAATGAAAATGTTTGTGATTTTATTAATTATTTTCCGTTCCATACTTTTGCGACGGAAAATTCCACTTGATGTCAACTCAGAATCATGGCCTGTATCATCTATCAAAGTTTTCGTCACTAACACCCTGTACGTGCTCCTAACATTGAGAAACTACTTATAGTAAGATACTTGATAGATCGAACCGCAAGTTCGTGGCTGACAACGTGCCATACAGCTGCTGCTCCATGGACGCGCTGTGTCCCTGCATCCACCACGGCATCACCAAGAAGGGCACTATCTACAAATACGACCCCAGCGTACGTTTCGAATTGTAATTGTACCCATATGACGTAAACAGGTAGGTACACCAATTTAATAGGATCTAGTACTATGGAGTATGTCCTTCCCTGTGAGAGTAGAAATTAAACTACTACCTACTACTACTGACTGCCATACAGGTATGAGCAAATAGTTTATACTTCAATTTTGCAATCCACACGTTAGGGCCTTATTCAAATCCTCTTTCTTCTATTCTGTGGTTGTGTACAATAAACCTTATAAGTTACAATATAATAGATAGGAAGTATTATTAAATTATACATTACATATTTACCTAATTATATGGTTCTCAGCAAAAAAATCGAAAAATACCTATCCGAATTTTTGTTCAACATAACAAAAGTAATCAAATTTTAAATTTGAATTTGGAACATTCATAGGTATTATTAATAATTAAACGACTTTTAATACTTATTGTAAATATTTTAGTCCTAATACTCGTATTAGGTAGGTAGGTAGTAGGTATCTATTCGTACTTTTCCTTACAAAACATAAACTTGCAAGGTGTTTCGATTTTTTTGAAGTAGGTACCTATCAATTTGCAAAACTTCTAGAAGGAGTTGACGATATGGCCCACGGGTTGCGAGGAGAAGCTTATCAACGAGATGATGTCGGTCTCCTGGCAGTTCAATGCTGTTATGGCGCTTATCATCTTCGCTATGGTACGCATCATCATCATCAGCCCATTAAAGTCCCCACTGCTGGGGCACGGGCCTTCCCTATGGATGGATAGGGAGATCGGGCCTTAAACCATCACGCGGACCCAGTGCGGATTGATGGTTATTAACGACTGCTAATGCAGCCGGGACCAACGGCTTAACGTGCCTTCCGAAGCACGGAGGAGCTCGAGATGAAAACTTTTTTTTGTGGTCACCCATCCTATGACCGGCCTTTGCGAACGCGTACCTAGATATAGTTAACCGGGGTGGGCTAATCCAGCAGGGCTAACATGCGCAACGTGATAAAATTATCGATCGATTCAATAAATTTTGTCGAAATGGATAAGCTTTTGTTTTTTCCCTAACATGCGTGCCATGTATTTTGTTCGTATTTGGGTTCACATATTAGCACCAACCGATAAAATGACCGTGACAATCGTTTCATACATGCACGCCGGTTCAGAGTAGATTGTAATGAACCTTTTCTAAGAACATCTCCATCATTCGTTGGGTATTTAACTAAAATTTAATGTAAACATTCAATAAATTTCCCCTCCATAGATATATTTTTGAGAGTCCTATTTTCAAAGATGGACGTATATTTCGTGCATAGGGCAACCAAAACTTGCTACAAACTTTAAATAAGATACTATAAGTAAACCAAACTAATATACTATACTAGCTAGCAAAATTTTGTCGGGTTTTAAGAACCTTGTAGGGCTGGCACGATCACTATGAGGTTTTTACAAATTTTAGAACCCTGTCGCCCTTATCTATTTGGCAAATTGAATCCAAAGTTACAAAATACCATGGGAAAGGGTTCTTAATTTTACAGTCATGCATGAGCACTAAGTAATAAATATGTGTATATGTTGGTACCGTACCGTGTCTTCAAGACTATGTGTCTCACTAAATTAGGTATATATATCTTAGCAAGACAGGGTCCTAAAGATGACAATGACATTGTTGATAACTGTACTTCATAGTGTGACCGTGCTTTATTTTCCAGATAGTCCAAGTGATAGCGGTGAGGTACCTGCATACGGCATATAGAAACGGTCTTCACATTGGCAACCAGATCGTTTCGAACGCGTATCTCCTCCGCTCCCTCACAGACAAGGAGAAGAGAGCCCATGCCCAGATGAAGAAGAAGATGTTACGCAAGAAGAAACTGAAGCAGTCGCGGACGCTAGAGTGGGTGGCGGGGCGGTACCACCCGGGCAAGAGGGCCGCTACAACCTCGTCGGCTTCTGATATTAACAGCTCGGATGAACTGTTGAAACCTATCGACGAATGATAATTGAAGTCTCCATCAATTATAGAGAGGAGATACCTAAGTTCAGGAGGACGTGGTGCCAAAATGCTTGGTAACTGAAAGACTTGAAAAATAGAAGAACTAGAAATGAGTATGTGATTCGAAATCAGTTAAGAATTCGAATCACACACTCACACACAGGAATATACGCAAAGTATATCCCTCGCTACCCGTGCACCGACTGGTTTCGTCCACCGGTGGGTGTATGGGTAATTCCTGTTTACCCGTATGAAAAATAGGGTAGATTGGGAATGGGTAAAATGCTAATCTAACCTAGCTAGCTAACCAAAATGAATATCATTTTTCGTTTTGACTTATTTACGAATTTTATTTAAGAATGACGTACGATGTTTGACCAGGTTTGTTGATGACGTTATCGTTTTGTATTCTCATACACAACTCTCTTCTGGCACTATCTATTTAAATGAAACGCTTTGACGTTTCGAAAAAAGTATCTCATTTGACTAGGTTGTTATCTAGCCTATTGTACGGTCACGAGCATTAATATGTATACACTTTGGTACCATGTCACATTAATTTTTTTGACAAATTGAACTGTAAGTCTCACTAAATGTCAAATATGTTAGTGCGACAGAGTCCTAAAGTGGGTACATTATATTGCTCATGACTGTACAACCATGGGCATTTTATAGAAAAAATAATGACATTAGGTAGAAATCTGTATTAGAATTAGAAGCACCCGTTTTACATCGATTTTTTATAATACAAGGTAATCTATCCCCATAAAGATATCATATACAAATTATCAATCGTATAAACTTAGGTGGCCATAGACTAGACTATCTACAATAATGCACTTTTGATTATAATATAATAACGAATTCTACTTATACATAATAAAAAGCAATAATAGGTAATACAATACAATAAATATGCAATAAAATTAATCTTTTCCCGAACTAAAACCTACACTCTGTTGGAAAAAATACTGGCCACTAGATTTTAATATTATTCAATTATTTAATTTCGGAAATAAAATAAAAAAGTTATTTGAATATTTAGCTAGAATATTTATTTTTTTAAATGTCCGTATACACAACAGGACCCTTCGTCTGATTCGATCGACAACCAGAGTTTCACTTTCGTAATATTTAGTACCTTCCGAGTAGTGTAAGAAAAATAATAGTACCTTTACAGTTAAACAAAAAACTTGAATTAATTTCCAGCAGGACCCTCCGTGGTTTGAAGGTCTTCAGACCATTGGTGTATATCCCTGTATAGCGGTGCATTAGTACCTTCAGATTATCTTCGTTTTCTTTTAAAACAAATATTAGTTTATAAGAAATAAATCTACAAAATTTTTATACTGCCAGCAGGACCCTTTTTTGTTTTGGTGCTCTCAGTCTAGACAGTCATATTTCCTAGCAGCAATATATTAGTACTTTTCAAAAAAATATCGCTTCGTTAAAAAATGAGTAGTATAAAGTAATAGTAATAAGACTCTGATTCATTATCAGGGAAAATATTCTAAATAGCATAACGTTACTTCTATTCCCGGAGTTTACTTTACCTATTATTGTTTTATTTATGTGATGCAACCAATTAAATAAAAATTTAGTTTTCATGTTATTTTAGGTAGGTACGTAGTTTAATCGTCGAAGAACATATAATTCAATAATTTACAAAATTGAGGGTAGATGAAAAAAAATAACCGATTTCGTAGTGTCATATCGCATATTAGTAACAGAGGTTCATTTGTGCAGTTACGTATTGTCGTTCAGGTTATTTAAAATATTTTTGTGCTAATAATGGTTAGGTTTTTTTTAATTAAGCGATATTTTTTTGAAAAGTACTAATATACTGCTGCTAGGAAATATGAATGTCTGGACTGAAAGCACCAAAACAAAAAAGGGTCCTGCTGGCAGTATAAAAATTTTGTAGATTTATTTCTTATAAACTAATATTTGTTTTAAAAGAAAACGAAGATAATCTGAAGGTACTAATGCACCGCTATACAGGGATATACACCAATGGTCTGAAGACCTTCAAACCACGGAGGGTCCTGCTGGAAATTAATTCAAGTTTTTTGTTTAACTGTAAAGGTACTATTATTTTTCTTACACTACTCGGAAGGTACTAAATATTACGAAAGTGAAACTCTGGTTGTCGATCGAATCAGACGAAGGGTCCTGTTGTGTATACGGACATTTTTTTTAAGGATGAAAGATTTGGATTGATCCAAACCCAAAACGGTACAGCTACGAATACAATTAAAAAATAAGCAGCCAGTATTTGTTAAATTTCATTTTTAAAAGTAAAGTTGCATTTATTTGTCGTCTGTCTTAAACTTGTGTATCTTGTCTGGTTGAGCGAGTTCCTTGATGCGGTGAAGGTTGTCCCACCATAGCTTAAGCCGGTGTCTGCGTACCATGTTGAACCAGGGGGTGATTGGCCCCTCTAGGGTTGGGAGGAACCTATGACAATAGGGTACACGTATGTATATTTATCCTTACGGCATATTATTGTTCTTAACGTAACGGTCTCCGTGAACCAGTGGTTTGAGCGTGGGGCTCACGATCCGGAGCTCCCGGGTTCAAATCCCGATGGGGACATATCACAAAAATCACTTGATTGTCCGAAAGTAAGATGATCCGTGCTTCGAAAGGCACGTTAAGTTGTTCCCGGTTACTACTTACTGTTGTAAGTAAGTAGTTGTTACATGAGACCAGGGTTGATGGGATGGGTAATCCACCTCACAACCCACACGATAGAAGGAGATTATTGTCCTTTTCGTTTGTTAGTTTACAGCTGAAGAGAAGATAAGACATCTATTTTTGTTAATAATGGAATGACGAAAAGCATGTTACGTCAACAGCGTTCAATACCTTGCGACGGTATCTCCAACATAGTATGGACTTTGTACATACATACATACATAAACTCACGCCCGTAATCCCAAATGGGGTGGGCAGAGCCACAAGTAATCAAAGACAACTTGCAGCCACTGTTGATACGAAGTCCTAAGATGGATCCTTTGAACGAACCTTATGGTGATAAGGGATCAGCCTATCGCCCATAACATTAGTCCATCATGTTAGAGAAGGCTGAACGTATTCTATGTTTTTTATTTGCTCCCAGAACAGCATAGAAGCATGGACTTTGTATTTTATGCAAATGCTTTACTCGAACATTTTTATAATCTTCGGAGAGGAAAATATCTGGAAATTGCAATGCAACCCATTGCATTGATGGGGAGTATGCTGTTGCATGTTGTTCTGGTTGACGAAGGGGGAAGCTTAGCTGCGCATCCAAATAAATGACAACGCACGTAGATTCGTCGATTTAGTGAAAAAACTCCTTGATGCTCCACTCGCTTGGACTGTGAGTTCACGCGTGCGTACAAAACCAAGTTTAGAACTCTTGTATAAAAAACTAGCTTTTGCCCGCGACTTCGTCCGCGTGGCGTGTTATAAAAGAGAGATCTTTGTGTGTGTGGGAGTGCATATCAAATTTCAAGCATCTAACTTATGCAGTTTAGATTTTTTCATACATTTTTTTCTTCCCGCTAACTCCCATTTTTAAAAATACAGCCATAACTAAACTTTATATTTACTAAAGTATGCATGCATGCTAGATTGAAAACATCTATCTTACGCGGTTTCGATTTTTTCATACAAATGTTTTTTCCCGCTATCTCCCGTTTCCGTGGGAATTTTGCAATATCCTGTTGCAACTAACCTTTAAGTTAACTAAGGTATCTGCATGCCAAATTTCAAAACTCTAACTTAAGCGGTTTAGATTTTTCATACAAAAGGATTTTCCCGCTAATTCTCGTTCCCGTGGGAATTTCGGGAATTCCTTTCTTAGTGCACCTCTACGGTACCTAAGCTACGTCCCTTCCAAATTTCAAGTGCCTACGTTTAGCCGTTTAGGTTGTGCGTTGATATGTCAGTCAGTCAGTTTCTCCTTTTATATATTTAGATAAAGAATAAAAATGTGACAAACTTACGAGTTAAACTCATTCTTGGGCACGAAGCAGTACTCTGATATCTCGTCCGAGTTGGGCTTGATCTTGACGTCGGCCTGTAACACCAGGATGTGGTCCACCTCGTGCTCGCCCCACACGCCGTCGCCGGGGTCGTGGTAGTGGATCCGCGTCAGGAACGTGAACTGCTCCGGCTCCATCTGTAGGTCATCATCTCTTACTTATTCTGCGCGTAAGTTCTCGCACAATATAGAATTACGATTTGCTACGAGTTGGCATAGCAACATAATTTTATTTATTATAAACGGCATTTGGCAACGGCAATTTCGTTAAACAGGCTACCTTTTTCACACACATTTATGCTAAAATAAACACCATCTGCCTAATATGAGACCTACATATAGAGAAATAAGGTTAATTAAGACGAAATCTCGAATTGGTTTTGGAATTAGCGTAACTTCTGTTTCCCTTACATACCGAATTGCCGATCTATTTTATTAAGTATGAATGTCAAATTTTCCAACGAAAATCTTATATTTTTTTAGTAGATATGTACATTGTTGTAGTTTGCCAAGTAACTAAACTTAGCTTAACAAAACTACATGACTGCATGTGCGGATAGGTGCTGTGGCTGCGGCGCGATATACTTTAGGATGTAACTCTAAAGAAACATACCTGGTTCAAAGGTATTCCCAGTTCCAAGTTGAGCCTCCTCCTGGCTGCGGTGATGACATCCTCTTGTTGGTTGTCGATGAACAGCGGGTGGCTGCAGCACGCATTTGTGTAGTAGTCCGGGTATGTCACCTGGAAGGAAAGTGTAGTTAGTTGTTGACTAGTTAACAGAGATTCCTCGCCTAGTCATAGGTGTACAACTCCACTCATAGGTGTCAGTTTTCTGTTTGTTTTCAATGTAGGGCACACCATTTATTGAAAGTAAAAAATCTATTTAAGTCTTATCCTACATTTGTATTGCTTATTATTATTTCGGAATATGGCATGGGTTAGAAGCGGTGCAATAAATTCCTGGAGAATTATGTTATCTGATGTCTTTAATGTTCCTTATTATAATAATAATGTTGAATAATAATGCATAATAATGTTCCTTATTATACACAAAATTGGTCATAATTATGATCATATTAAAAAGGCACCAAAAGTTGTATAACATGGCCTTTTGGAACTCTTCTTTAATCGTTAATACTTAGAAAAAAGAATAGTTATGAATAACATGAGTTCACGACTATATCCCAATTGGGGTAGATGAACTAAGTACCCACACGTCACCATGCTTTCTGTTAGACCAACGTGAGAGGTAGTGAGCCGTACAGCCGTGAAAACTGCACTTAAGATAAATTAACTCATTGGTGCGTGTCTGGTATCGGGGTTCGAACAGGTGCTTGTCATTTGAGCAAGCAGGGTACTACAGGACCACAGTCAAGTTGTTATAAATGAATGAATAAATTACCTTCTGGCTAGATCTCCTCTGCAGGAGCATATCCCCACGTTTGTTGAACAGGAAGACACTGAATGCTCTGTGCAGTGGAATGCTACCATCGGGGGCCACCTTGTGGCACTCCCTTTTAGTTGCTGTGCCAATGAATGTGTCCTTCTCATCCACTAACAGGCATATATCCCTATCTAGTGATTCAGCCTGAGAAAGATAATAATATATTAAAAAATCTACATAATTTGTAAATAAAAATTATTACTATATTTTTTCCTTATATGAAAGAATTAAGTAGCTATTTTAGGTCAATGTTAGGTTTGATCTAACCTAACTTAACTTGAACAGTCCGCTTACCTAAGCGGACCCTATGAAAAACGGAATAACGCTAGGGACATGATGCTGATGATGTTCACAAGTTATTGGGACATTAAATAAAGATGATTTTATATAGACTTTTGTATTGTACTAAACTTGCGTTTGAACAAATTTATCTTTGGAAATTGAATAAATGACTATGATTACATTTTTTTTATAAGAAATCTCAATTTCAAGTAATTACCGATTAAAAATATTAGAACTGAATTGTTATTTAACAATGAAGACTATATTGCTCTAACGCTAAACAAAAGTCTATGCACTCGATTTGTAGTTTAGTCAATCAAAGTTCTTATGGGAAGACACTTACTTCCTATACATAAGGAAAGTTTGGGAATAAAAATTAACTAAGTAAGGTGTAAATACCTGCACAGGATCCACTCCATCTTTTGTTTCAATGGCAGGTTCAGGATTAACAGTTTTTGATGACAGGAGACGGGTTTCCAACCGCAGTGTGCTCCATAGTGTCCTGCTGAGCCCCCGGACAAGCATCTTCAAACAATATACACCAAATGAAACTATTCCTGCTTGTTTCTCATTTCATATTGACAGTGAAGACAAACTTTTCTTTTGTGTAGAGATTTAAAAATAGGAATTCTATGGGACTGCTTAACACTACTTCAAGTACAATGGTAAAAATTTTCATAATAATATATAACAGATCTAAATGATTGCGGAGTCAAAGGTGGTGTACGTATAAGACTATTATTGTACTCAAGGCCTTTCTACATTGCAGGGGTTCTCAAACTTTGGAGATAATGAAAAATACATTTTATATTATGGAACCCATATCAAAATGATTACAAATCAAAGTCAATATAATTTAAATAAAAACAAAGACTTTTCTTAGAAAAGTGTTTTAACAGCCAAACACTTTAATTTTTGATGTGAAGAATGATTTTGTTTAACTATGATGTTATGTAGCAGCCAAAGTAAATAATTTCGCAGAATCCTGGTGGCTTTTCTACAGAACCCACTTTAGGAATTGCTGCTGAAGTATCTCTTTCAGATTTTCAACACAGTATTTTTAAATGATAAAATTGGTATGACAACAGATTTGTGAAAAGCTTGTCGTTATCTGTAGTATTTATATGCGCCATTAACGATAGCAATTAGAAATGGAATTTAGTGAATTTAAAAGTCATTATAATTATGAAGTCAATTTCTCTTAAATTGGGCGAAAAAGGAAGTTTATTTATGGCATGGTGTGCCACATACCTAGTTCTTAAATGTCCAACTTTCTCTTTATTACTTCAAAGATAAGACATATTATTCCGTAACAAACAGTTGTTTATACTTTGCAGTAACGTCGCACCATTGATTGATTACAGGATTAATGCATAATTATAATCATTTACACTATAAAATAGAAAATATGAGTGAATTTATTCTATTGTAATTGTTAAAACAAATTAATTTGTAACATATACATATAAAATCGAATTGAAAATTAATTTACCTTTATCTTCTTCCAAAAGTCTGAGACGAAGACAACTAGGTTTCCTTACTAAATAGCGCCTCTAAAATCACTATTTTAGTCGATAATAGTAGAATTGAGTTAATTTAATACCTATTTCACCGAATTCCAACCAACAGCTGCACCAAGAAACTTGTCATAACTGTCAAAAATATAAATGTCAATGTCAGATACAAGCCACGCAAAGAAAATAATTGTATACAGCCCATTCATAAATTGTACAAAAAATCTTTTACCGTTTGCATTATTTTTTAGTAATTTTACAAAGAAAAAAATATTTAGCCATTTTTAGATTTTCATTGTTATCTTTTGTTTCGTCTGACGTCTGCTAATACCTACTTGTCTCTTGCGCGAAACTTATAAAAGTTTATAAAGAAAAACTAGCTTGTGAAATGATATGATTTAAGGCCTTTCTGTTACTAAAACTTCAAACATCGGTCCCACTTTAATTACTTTTATTTGGTCTACTTAACGTGTTCTAGCGCAGTTATTTTTATTCCCAAACTTTTCTTGTGTGCAGGAAGTGAGCGTCTTCCCAAAATAACTTTGGTTGACCAAAATGCAAGTCGAGTGCATTAGACTCTCGCTTAGCATTAGAGCAATATAGTCTTCATTATTAAGGAAAAATTTAGTTTTAATATTTTAATTTAGAACAGTTAATCTGATTTGTAACTTTACAAAATGTCTAACGTAAAGTTAGCGATAAGGGTACGGCCATTTACTGACCGGTAAGTAAATTATTTTATACACGTATTTTATTATTATTTGATTGACTGTTTTACACGAATTAGGTAGGTACTTACTAATTTATTTACTGTATTTATTTCAGAGAACTAAAATCGGAAAAGGATCGAGTGTCAGTCGTTAGTGTTGTCGATGGCCACACAGTTACGATAACGAATATTAAGGTAAGTTCATTTACAATGCCTTATTATTAAAAAGTATTTTGTTGAGTAGAGTCCTTTCCGAGGTCGGGAACTATTTACTAGCCCATTTGCCTGCGTAAAATATAATAATACTTAGATACTATGCTACGTTGATGTGTGGTTTTGCCCAGGTAAACGTGTCAGGCGCCGGTGACAGTCGCGAGCGTGTGCGCCGCTATACCGCTGACTACACGTTTGACAGCTCATGTTGTACCACAGATCCTGCGTACGCTTCACAGAAGAAGGTAAATCCCAGCTAAAGTTCAATAAATAAATATGCTCAGGAGTTAAAATGACCCGAACATATCCCGTCACACAAAGGCCGTACCGAGAGCGTTTCAAAAATAGCATTACGCTTGTATTCCCGAAGGGGTAGGCATTGGTATTATACCCACTCCTGGCCAGCTATGTTGAAGTCCTATGTAATAGGGGACGAGCCTATTACCATTAACCGGGCACAACTCCTGGAAACCACATGATCCAAACATGAATTCAAACTTAAGTCGAATTCAATGATTTAGAGAGCGAACCGGGAACACAATACAAGATCGTACTATTCATTTGACAGGTATTCGAGTCCGTTGGTCGTGAGGTAATGGCGAGCGTGTCTCGGGGTTCCTCCGCCTGTGTCCTGGCTTACGGGCAGAGCGCTACTGGCAAGACTCACACCATGATGGGCACGGCGGACCAGCCAGGCCTGATCCCACGACTATGTCGCGCGTTTGCTGAGGACGTTCTTGATGTCACTATTAGGTAAGCAGTAACCACCTTGGCAAAAGAAAAGAGACAGAAAAAAAGCAAATAGAGAGACGGGGCGACTATGTATTCTGTTGCGATATAGAGTAGGTATGTTTTGGAAAGGGATTTAAAGAGAAAATATGTGACGACCTATTGCCATAACTTCCGTAGGTACACACACACACACACACACACTGCACACTGTATAGGTAATCCATTTTAGAGCTTCGTATTAAAAGTGGCTGCAAGTTTTCTGATTACTTGTGTCTCTGTCCACTATGGTAGGGATTGCGGGCGTGAGCTTGTGTGTATATCTGATAATAGGATTGAGACTCACGTAAAACCATGTTGTGCTTGCATTAGACGAGAATTGCATGCGAAGCTAATTACTGAAGCCTACACAAGCGATATGTGTCATTCGTTTAGTAGTTAGGTAATAAGTCTTCTCTCGTCTCTATTTCTCTCTTTATTTAAGAGCTGCGCTCTTGTCGGTGGAGTAATCGCCATTACTCCATAGATAGGGCGTGTAGAACGGTGGTTGCCCCAATCGCCTTTCGTTCCGCAGTACACCGACCAATTTCTCAATCCGTGATGTTCTAGCTAAAGCTTTACCAGAATCCATTTCCTCGGCCTTCAACCAGTACTGATACCGCTGCTGACTGGCATCAGGGGTGCGCTTTCGAAGTAGCGGCGCCTACTCGCTACGTCACAAGATCGTCAAGTTATGAGCTAGCTATTATTATTATTAGTTATAAGTAAGCTATTTATTATTATTTATTTCAGGATGCGACTAGCATCCATTAATCATCAACTAGACATTTTGTATATTTCTTCTCTTGTATACAATGGAATGTACCTACCATTGTTTTTAATTTAGATACCCATCGATTTTCTGAAATTGAACGTTCAATTTTAGCGTAAATTGAAATTTGGCAAGTTGGAATAAAGTGTTTCGTTTCATTGTCTTATGCATTCCGTGTGAAGGAGCTATAGATAGGTTTTGTGGCACGCGATGTTTTATTTTTGACACAATGAAATGAGTTTCGCCATCATTTCGCTAAGGGTAGAGCATCCTGTTCATAGAGAATGTGCCACCAAGCTCTAGGTTCTTAAGGCCTAAAGTCCTATTAAAATCCAAACTATTGTGTCTGGAAACCTGGGCGGCAGGAAGATATTCAAGTTGTCCCCGCAGCAGTACCTGTAATATTTAGCACACCTGACAACATATCAGATGGAAAAAAACGATTTTAATATCTAAACAATAGTTATGTCTGTGGTCCTTTGAAGCTGTAAAACAAATCAATCTTCTAAATCAATACAAGATAGCCTTTTTAGGAATCAAAACCTTCTTCCCATAAACCCAGAATCCTGAAAGGAGAATGGTCGAAACTGGATCACATTATGTATAAAATTACATTGTTACCTATATTGCTTCTCTTTATTTTAATAAGAATAATATTGGTGGAAGATGTGTTGTGCCTGGGTGTAATAACAAAGGTCATTATTTATACCTAAAATCAAGACGCGTATGTCTGTTATCTATGAAATTAGAAGGTTAAACGTAAGCAATTCTGTACAGCGCCATCTATGTTTATCTTTTGGGGAACGTAACCTGGAAAGTCTCTGATTTTCACACAGTGTTGTCACTTCAAATATGCAGGGTAGGTTATACTTATATACTTATAAACAAAAGAATCTATTATATCTAAATAATGACCACAAGTTTCCATCAGCCACAGTTTTATCGTCTTGTGAAGTTTTATCAACACTTGGTTGATATTGTTTATTGTTGTTGTGTAACTTGGCGCGATTAAGTTTGAATGGCATTTCTTCGCCAAGGGCGTTGTGGCACGCGATCTCTGTTACACCTGTTCGATTACGCTTTATCTCTGTTAATATCTAGTGTATACAAGTATGTAGACGCGTGTAGGTATGTGTGCGGAAAGGGACGTTAGAGTTTATAGCGTCTTAGAGATAAGTTGGAACATAAATTACGTCTGCAACGTCTTGGGTACATAAACTTAGCTGTACGGTCACGAGCATTAATATGTATACACTTTGGTACCATGTCACATTAACTTTTTTGACAAATTGAACTGTAAGTCTCACTAAATGTCAAATATGTTAGTGCGACAGAGTCCTAAAGTGGGTACATTATATTGCTCATGACTGTACCTTTAGTTATTTGCAAGTGGATTAATGAACGTGTGGTAACTATGATGCTAGATGATGTATGGCATCGTAATGCGACATCAGTTTACATATAAATATAACTTTTTGATATACTTTTTCTTTCCTCGTACGTCTTTATCTATCCAGATTCCAGTAGACATTATGGGCGTGACTTTTTGGTATATTCGGCCTTACGACTTTGAACCATTTATAGCCATTTGCAGCTTCTTTTCCCCGGCTATACAGGTTGTGAGAAGCTGCAGTAGTTTAAGGCGGATGAGACGTTCGTTATTTAAAAATTGACGATTCAAAGTGTAACAATGTTACCAACTGAATAAAGATATTTTTAAATTTGAATAACCCTTATGTAATAAATAACATAACAACTATATCCCAATTGGGGTAGACAGATGTACACCCAACACTAGACGAACTAAATACCCAAGCCTCACCGAGCTTTCTGTTAGACCAACGTGATAGTGGTGAGCCGTATCGCCGTCTATAATGGTCGAGCCAACTGTGTTAGTGAAAACTGCACTTAGGATAAATTAATTGGTAACTCATTTTTGCTAGTCCGGTACTTATCAGGGTCTGAACCGGTGCTCCGCGTTAAAGAAGCAAGCCGGTAAACCACAGGGCAGTAATGACTTTACATAATTTTACTTTTGTATTAGGTTTGTTTTATGTTATTATTTTTGTACTTTGCAACAGATTCAAAACATGTAACTTATTACAGAAATATTTCACAGTTCAGAATTTATATATCAAATATAGTAAGTAAGTACTTAAGAAAAGTCTACCTATAAGTAGTATAGTAGGTATCTACACAAGTCTATGCAACCTCAACAATCGAAGTGAGGTGTCAGGCGCTAGTAAGGTTTCCCACGACAGATGTACTCACCTCGTGCTGGGCGCCGCCCGCCCTCGCGCACACGCGACTTTGTGCACACAAATATTTTTATATTTTATTACTCCATACAGCATACTAGTGCAGGCTTTTACCTAATACATTAGACACTCCATGCCAGTGCCCACATTAAAAAAATAAAAGCGTTTAATTTTGGAGCGTAAACGTATAGGTGAGTAATACAAATAAGTGTATCTTTTTTTTTAAATCTGTGCCGTATTTAAAAAAACATGATTATACCTAATAAAAAAAATAGAAAGAAAATGTATACTTTTTCCCGCGTTCTTGATTTGTTTTAGGTATTTTAAGTGCGTGGTTTTAAAGTTAATTCAACGTCAGATAGTAATCCAATTAAAGCTAATAATATTGTTATACGAGTGCCTACTCGTACTGAGCATCGCTTTTAGAGATATCTAAACAGTGTACCTACACTGTATAGATATAACAATAATTCATATTTGTTGTTGACAATAATGAGAGACTTTTCAGGCTATGTTCCCCAAAGAAGGTGTAGATGGCGTTGTAAAGATTTAACGCGATATTTACCTATTTTCTAATTGCACAGGTACATAATTATTCAAAAATATAATGGAAGAGGTATATACCAAAAATAATTGTTGGTCGAAATTTGGATCAGTTATGATACTGAATTATACGTACGTTATGTGTACGTTTTCTTGTTGTTTATAATTGTCGAGCCGTGTCGTGTGTAAATGTTATTTTATTTTTATCGTTCTATTACTAACACTAGATTAAGTTGTTTATTGCTTGTTACTAACCACTATGGAACATGTCCGAAATAAACTCTTTTTATTTATTTATGTTGCTACTTATATTGCTTCTCTTTATTTTAATCAAAATAATGGTGGAAGATGTGTTATGCCTGTGTGTAATAACAAGTGTCATCATTTATACCTAAAACCTGATGATGATGAAATTGATGAAACCTAAGCCCCCACCTTCGTAGCAGACTCCTACTCCGAACCCCAAACGAATTAACTCAAAAGTCCGCATAAACTTTCGAGTTATGAAGCGGCGTGTTGGCACGATGCGAAAATAGATAGGTACACTTTGTTTATTGAATATTCCGATATAATAACACTATCGCGAATGTTTTCCGACTAACTTAATGCGATCATTAACCACAAAACAAGACTTCATATTAATTATTTAATGAAGAAAGCAAGCGTCCCGTTCCCGCCAAAAACTGTATTATAGACTATTTTACTAATATTAACGGGAATTGGATAAAAAACAGCTAACACATTCAACTAATCATTCAACTAATCTAACTATCTTCTAATAATCTATCTATTCTTCATTTAACTAATTCTACAGTTCACGACGAGTAGCGGAGATAGTAAGTGTATCTGCTGCATAACCTTCGCACTCAATTTAATATTTGTATTTGCAAATGTCTTTTCCGCTAACTGTATTCTAAGAATTATGGAAAGCAAAGAGTCAAGCAAGTACTTAAATATCTACCTATACCCATAGATTAAGGAATAAACGTATAGAACGGCAACTCTCCGTTCCCCACCAGCGGCTGAGCTAGGTTTACCTCATCCCCCCGCTTACTTTAGTCACTTTATTCTTCAATCGTAGGGCAGACATCACACCCACAGATGGGCGTGTACGATAACGTCAATGTGTATTGTCTGTGTAAAATGAGGTGTTTATTTATTTATTTGTTTATTTTTTTTTTTTTTTGTGTTTTGTATGAAGTGACCGTAAGATGTTTTATTGATTGTTAGACCGACTACTGTGTTCATTACAGGTTTATGTACCTGTCTTTATTCTTGTTTTTATTGTACGATCATGTCATTTGGTGCCTGCAGGGTTTCCCACAAACTTTACTATGACACGCGACAACTTAGAGGCGACAGGTGCCAGGTGATATTCGTACGTTGTTTCATACACCTCAAACACTATAGTAACATATTATTGTACATCAATGTCTCAACATAAGCTCGAAACAATATCTCAATAGTATTTAGTTATTAAAATTGTCTAAGCCTCTCACTTTGAGGTCCGAATCCAGCACAGGCCAAAACAATGATTGGCTAAACCAATGATTGTCGAATTTGCTTTCGAATTCATATTTGGATCTTAAATGATTATCACGTGCTCAGCGCTGAAGGAAAACATCGCAAGGAAACCCACATTCCCGAGAAATGCATTTTCAGAGGTAAGTATGTGCCTAACCTGTATTGGGCTGGTTTTCCCTTCGCGGGTTGGAAGGTCAGACAGCCAGTCCTGTCAAATCTTCAGGTTAGGTAAGCGTGAAAAAACGGGATGATGCTAATGGTATTGGGTCTGACTTGAAGACAGTTACGATACGCCCAAGGTGGAAGAAGGTTCTTGACTCTAGCATTATACAGTTTTTTATTTTATCTATTTATAATGAGTGATAGCTCTGTTTGGAGAACGTGTGACTTACATCTTAGTGAATCCGTGAGGGTTCGAATCCTGGTTCGGGCTGTAAACTACTTTACATAACATACATATGAACAGCCTATATACGTCCCACTGCTGGGCACAGGCCTCCGCTTAATCAACCTGCTTCAATGCGGGTTGGTGGAGGTGTTTTTTTTACGGCTAATAGCCGGGACCAACGGCTTAACGTGCCCTCCGAATTACGGAATCATCTTACTTATTCGGACAATCAGGTGATTCAAGCCTGGAAAGTCCTTACCAAACACAGGACAGTCTCGCAAAGTGATTTCGACAATGTCCCCATCGGGAATCGAACCCGGAACTCCAGATCGTGAGCCTAACGCTCTAACCACTAGACCACGGAGGCTGTGAATTGGACTTTATGACTTTGAATTCATGTTTGGATTGCACATACTTGATATTACGTAGCATGGTTTCCAGGAATGTTGTCAGGTTAATGGCAATAAACTGGCCCCTTATTACATGGGACTTAAAAATAGCTGGCGAAGAGTGGGTGCATACGTATATTATACCTACACCTCTGCCTAACCCTTCGGGGATATAGGCGCGTTACTATGTTATGTTGTGTTACAATGATTCTACGTCATTTTTGATGATTTGAGCTATGTGCCTGAGTAGGCCATTCGATATAGAGCAAGAGCTTCGTATTGTGGTTGGGTTCTTCACCCAATGGAGTCAGACGCTAGTTTCCAACAAGTCAAATCAGTTACTTTTTACTAAACGTCAAAACACGAAATTACTAGGGAATTTGTGTCTAAAAACTACCCTGTGACGTCATAGAGAAACGTGTCAATGTCGAACTTATTATTACATTTTTCTTTATTAAAATTCGTAAATAAGTTAAAGTAGAAGAAAGAAAACGTTTTTTGTCAACTTTCTGATCTGTCTTTATTTAGTAAGTAATCAGAATTTCATAATTTATCTTTGACCTAGGAGACTACCCAATTGTAAATAGTACCTAATAATCATAAATAATGAAGAGGCGGTGGTGGGTATTGCCCGACGGCGTGGCACAGGTTAAGTACCCGGTCGAAAATTTACATCAGTAAATTTTAAGGCGCGAAAATTGGTCGTAAACATAAAAAAAAGTTTTGCTTAGCTGTTCTAGTTTTATTGCTCCCATCAACCTGAGACTGCCGACACTCAGACACGGCACATAGGTACTTAATAGCCTTCTTTGCAATCAACAAACAAATTGGACCGGAATCGAAAAACACTGCGGGTTAACTTTTGAAGCGAATGTCTGGCCCATGAAAGAGTACTTAAGTCTGACATGCTAACGAATTGCATGTACCTAAGGAATGGTACGTGGAATATTTTGTGGTATTCTGAATTGTAGTTCAATTCAAAGAGTGATGAGGAGTAGACAGTGACAACCCTAGCAAAGTGTTTTAGGGTGTATTCCACTAATACCTCACTTACAGTGGCGCTTTTCAAACCCCTTTCGGTAAATACAAAATCGGTTTATTCCTTCACTTAGTAGATCTTATATTAGTGACATCGTAACGAATACTCAGGGGGATGATTCAGGCCATGATTATGAGTTTCATAAAATTTCCATGAATTTTCCGACAGGGTATTTATTAACTCAGAATCATGGTCTGAATCATCCCCCTCAGTATTCGTTACGAAGTCACTAAAACTCTGTATTTGTCAATATATATATATATACATATTTTCTACATAGGCACATAGAAAACAGAGGTGGTCGCATGTATTTTGTTTCTTTTTTGATTATATGTTTCATGTTACCTAGTACTATTTTATTTGTTTTTGTATTTCTTGGTTTATGGGTTAATTTAGATTTTTATCTTATTTTTTCTTTTTTGCTATAACTTCCCGGGTCAATTTATGTGGCACTATATGTTTTTTATAACAACTGTTTACTATATGGTACAATAAATATTTTGACTTTGGATTTTACCCAGAGTAGATTTGTGTTTGTAATGTCTACTTGGAGTAGAGTCAGCCATAAATCACAGGTAATAACACAGGTTGTCATATTGCACTTTTTATGGCAGCTAATATCTGCATTAGGTACCTTTAGGAAAATTGTGGAGCATTATAATATAATCATCTTTCCAAGCTTTCTTTCAGTATAATATCACTGGCTAAACTACCTTTGAAATTAAGGTCATATTTTCGCAAATAGAAAATTACAATAACATAACATATCCTATACTGTATCCCCGAAGTAAGTAGTAGGCAGAAGTGTCATCATTATCATTGGTCACAGCATCTGTAGTAGATGACTGTTGCAGCACTTGTGAGTCTACGGGTTTCCGCAACGCCGCTGATGACTCTATAGTCATCGGCTCTATAGACGCGCGGCATTTTTTGCCACATCGACAGCATACTAAACGTGACTCATCAGGTGGCAAAGCACGACGAAGACTTTTGGTACAAATTCTCCAGCCAGTCATCGTCATGTCTTGAAGCCCAGACTTTAGTATCGTGACGTCATTCAGGTGTCATTTCAGCGCGCTTCTCCCAACCATCGGTCTGAATACCGAAGTTGTTCATATCCCGCTTGTAGGAGTTAAAGACTCCTTGGGTCGAGCACTAGGTTCAAAATAAATTATGAAATTCTGATTAGTAAATAAAGACAGATCCAAAACTAACGAAACACATTTTCTTTTTTCTATTTAAGTAACTTATTTTATGAATTCTAATTAAGATAAACGTAACGACGTAACGTTCGACGGCGAATAAGACGTTATTTAAGTAAAAAATGACGATTCGAAGTGTAACTATGTTACGTACTGATAAAGATATAAGTATTTGATTTTGAATTGAATAGATAAATAATAATTCTCGTAAGTAACTTATAGTCAAATCAATTACCCACTCCTCTTTTCTGGCTTTAAAGAGGAAATGCTGACAGCGCGCGCAGTTTTGCTCATTGGGTATTTTGGCAAGAGGGAAACCACTGCCCTATTTTTCCCTAAAAAAGTAGCATGGAAAATGCTGCACCGACAAGAGCGTGGCTCTTAAATTGATGATGATGGCTATTTTGGTGTTCCGTGAACTTCCATTTCTTCCAATTACTTAAGTATATATTTAGATGTGGGATGTGGGATGTAAGGGGCTCCAAACGACACCTTTCGGAGCCCAAGCCAACCTCGCCTGCACGCGGTACATCCTGCTATTCAACGAAAGAGGCTCTGGCGACCCACCAACACGCACTGGACCAGCGCGGTGGGCTTATGGTCCAAACCCCCCCCAATATGACCTCAACACATAAAAAACGGCCCCCAGTCCCCGGCAGCCCCGTTGTCCGTGGCTACGGTAGCGGCTACGGTAACGGCGGGGCAGGGGGTGCGAAGAATCTCCGGGCTGGATTCGGCTACCACCAACGACGACTGTACCTGGCAACATACAACACGTGCACACTGAGGACCGACGAGAAGCTTACCGAGTTGGAAGAATCTATCAGCAGGTTACACTGGGATGTCATCGGGTTGTCTGAAGTCCGAAGAAAGGGCGAGGACACGATAACTCTGGGCTCCGGTAACTTGCTGTACTTCCGGGAGGGCGAACAACTGTCCATGGGTGGTGTCGGGTTTATCGTCCACAAGTCCCTAGTCAACAACGTGTTGACCATCGGTAGTGTTTCGAGCAGGGTAGCGTACCTGGTACTCAGAATATCATCGCGATATTCGCTGACTGTCATCCAGGTATACGCTCCGACCTCGGGACACCATGATGACGAAGTGGAGACTATGTATGAGGAAATTTCTAAAGCCATGCATAGCCATAAAAGCCACTACACGATTGTGATGGGGGACTTTAATGCACAGTTGGGGAAACGTTGCGGTAACGAGCTGAGAGTGGGGCAATTTGGATTTGGGGTCCGGAACACCAGAGGCGGGATGCTTGCGGACTTTATGGAGAAGGAGAACCTCTATATGATGAACTCCTTCTTCAGGAAGCCCGCGACCCGCAAATGGACCTGGATAAGTCCCAATGGCAGGTATAAAAATGAGATCGATTTTATCATGTCGACGAAAAAGCACATATTCAATGATGTCTCTGTGATCAATGCCGTTAAGACGGGAAGCGATCACCGCATGGTAAGAGGCACATTGAATATCAATATCAAGCTAGAAAGATCGCGACTGATAAAATCCACGCTCCGACCGGCGCCAGCCCAGATCCAAAACCCCGAGCGCTTTCAGCTCGAGCTTCAAAACCGCTTCGAGTACCTTGAGAACTGCGCAGACGTGGACGATATAAACGACCTGATGGTGGATGCTGTCCGTACGGTAGGTTCTAAACACTTTAGAACCCGCCGTACCAAAACGCAGAAACTCTCCGCACACACACTCGAACTCATGGATAAGAGACACGAAATGAGGCTGCAGGACTCAGCGGATGTCGTACGTTATAGACAACTTAATAGACAGATCTCGAAGTCTTTGACGAGCGACCTTCGCCAATTTAATACTAAACGTATTAAAGAGGCTATAGAGCGGAACAAGGGCTCCAAGGTGTTCGCAAAAGATCTGTCTATTGGGCAAAGTCAACTAGCGAGACTGAAAACTGAGGACGGCAGAATCATTTCGTCGACTCCCGAAATCCTGAGAGAGATTGAGAGTTTCTATAGACAGCTATATTCCACGAAAACATCAGGCGAAAGCATGGCTCGAGACCCTCGAGCCAAGCTTACCCGACACTACACTGAAGATATCCCGGACGTCAGCCTGTACGAGATTAGGATGGCCCTCAAACAACTCAAAAACAACAAAGCGGCAGGAGATGACGGAATCACAGCAGAACTTCTGAGAGCGGGCGGAACGCCAATACTTAAAGTCCTCCAGAGGCTCTTCAATTCCGTCATATTTCAGGGCAAAACGCCGAGGGCATGGAGCGGAAGCGAGGTGATCTTGTTCTTCAAGAAAGGGGATAAAGCCCTACTGAAGAACTACAGACCTATCTCGCTTCTGAGCCATGTCTACAAGTTGTTTTCGAGGGTCATTACGAATCGTCTCGCTTGCAGGTTTGACGACTTCCAGCCTCCCGAACAAGCCGGTTTCCGAAAAGGCTTTAGCACCATAGACCACATCCATACGCTGCGGCAGGTTATACAGAAGACCGAAGAGTATAATTTGCCACTTTGCTTGGCGTTTGTGGACTATGAGAAAGCCTTTGATTCGATCGAGACCTGGGCTGTGTTGCAGTCTCTTCAGAGGTGCCAAGTGGACCATAGGTACATCGAAGTGCTAAGGGACCTCTACCAAAATGCCACTATGTCAGTTCGAGTACAGAACCAGAGCTCTAATCCGATCCAACTGCAGCGAGGAGTGAGACAGGGAGATGTCATCTCTCCGAAACTGTTCACTGCTGCACTGGAGGATATTTTTAAGCTTCTGGACTGGAAAGGATTTGGCATCAACATCAACGGCGAGTACCTGACGCACCTTCGATTTGCCGATGATATAGTCCTAATGGCTGAGACCCTGGAAGACCTGAACACCATGCTCGAGCATCTCAGTAACGCATCCCAACGAGTGGGTCTTAGCATGAACATGGCAAAGACAAAAATTATGTCCAACGACCATGTCGCACCCACTCCAGTTCAGGTTGGGAACGTTACACTCGAAGTTGTAGACCAGTACATTTACCTAGGACAAATAATCCAGTTAGGTAAGTCCAACTTCGAGAAAGAGATCTCTCGTCGGATCCAACTCGGATGGGCAGCGTTCGGGAAGCTGCGGAATATCTTCTCGTCCAGAATACCTCAGTGTCTCAAGACGAAAGTCTTTGACCAGTGCGTGTTGCCAGTGATGACCTACGGCAGTGAGACGTGGCCGCTTACTATGGGTCTCGTGAGGAGGCTCGGTGTCGCTCAGCGGGCAATGGAGAGAGCTATGCTCGGTATTTCCCTGCTGGATCGAATCAGAAATGAGGAGATCCGCAGGAGAACTAAAGTCACCGACATAGCTCGGAGAATTGCAAAGCTGAAGTGGCAGTGGGCAGGACACATAGCGAGGAGAACCGATGGCCGATGGGGCGGAAAGGTTCTGGAGTGGCGACCACGTGTCGGACGACGCTCAGTGGGTAGGCCCGCTACAAGGTGGACCGACGATCTGGTGAAGGTCGCGGGAAGCCGCTGGATGCGGGCAGCGCAGGACCGATCGTCGTGGAGATCCTTGGGGGAGGCCTATGCCCAGCAGTGGGCGTCATACGGCTGATGATGATGATGATGATGATATTTAGATGTACTTATTACCTTTATTTAAATTAAACGAGGGATACCTACTAATTCAAAGCATCTAAAACGACACGAAGTATAATTTGTTAAGTTGAAACTTTCGGTTTGCACGTAAAGTGATTCATTTGAATATAATTATTGGCGTGACAGAGGGCTGTTAGTCTTCCCTTGTTTGCCATAATGTCGATTTTAAAACGTACGACTGCCAAAAAGATGGTTAACTTTTGAATTCGGATTGCCAGAAACACATTTTGGGGGTCATCAAGTAAATTAATAAAAACAAGAGTAAGGAGAGGGTCCTTACTCTTCAACATAAAAAAAGAGAAAGTGTTTTTGCCTCTGGTTTTGCTCCATATACCAAAGATAGAAACTTAAACCTAGACCACTCTTCTACCCAGCGAACGTTTGGACATTCGACTCTTGTAACTTTTTATTCAAATTCAAATATATTTATTTCAGACATTAACACATCACTATTGATGTGTGTCTGTGTGTCTAGAATAACCCCTACCCTCCATAGGTTCTATTCTAGATCGCTGAGTTTAGTGTCTATATAAAGGAAATATGTAAAAAAAAGCAAAAATATAATAAAAGTTCAATATATGTATAAGCAGGAGGCTGGAACCCAAGACAAGAAGAGCAAAAATATTATACATACATACAGACGAATTGAGAACTTCCTCTTTTTTTGAAGTTAGTTAAAAAAGCAAAAAGTCCGCGACAGTTTCGTCAAGTCGTTAGGTCTCATACTATAGCCATGTTGAAAACAGTGTCATAATAATAGCTCTGACACCAAGATCATAATTATAGACACAGGTACCATACATTTACTTATCGATTTTTAAGTTAAGTTAACATAATGTTGCATACAGTTTCCTGGAGATCTACAACGAGCGGGTGCACGACCTGCTGGCCGGGGAGCCGCTACCGGGCCACTCGCTACCGCGCCGGCGCGGCAACGCGCGCAAGGACTTGCGTGTGCGCGAACATCCTGAGCGCGGGCCGTATGTGCAGAGTGAGTGTGATAACAATATACATGACATGAATAGCTTAATACGTTACATTGTCGGGCAACAGCTTACTCTAATCAATTGGACGGAAGAAAGTTAAGATTATAGTCAAAATTATTCATATCCAGGTGTGAACGCTGGGTATCTTTATCAATAAGTCCTTAAAATAAAATAAATTCTCCTCTCGTCATTTACTTACTTGTTTAGATCTCCGTCGTATAGCGGTGACTGATATCACCACTCTTCTATCTCTGGTGGAAGAAGGGGCAAGAAGACGGCAAACGGCAGCCACTCGGCGCAACTCTACGTCATCAAGGTCACACGCCCTTCTAGAGCTAGCTACACCACGCGCAACTTTACACCTTGCTGATCTTGCTGGAAGGTAGGACATTGCTAACAACGTTCTGTCTGTAGTAGAAGAACGGGTAGGATGACGTCAGATGGCCGCCACTCAGCGCAACTCTACGTCATCAAGACATTCTTTTGGAGCTAGCTACACCACGCGCAACTTTACACCTTGCTGATCTTGCTGGAAGGTGGGATATTGCTTACAACGTTCTGTCTGTAGTAGAAGAACGGGTAGGGTGACGTCAGATGGCCGCCACTCAGCGCAACTCTACGTCATCAAGACATTCTTTTGGAGCTAGCTACACCACGCGCAACTTTACACCTTGCTGATCTTGCTGGAAGGTGAGATATTGCCTACAACATTCGTCTGTAGTAGAAGAACGAGCAGGATGACGTCAGATGGCCGCCACTCGGCGTAACTCTACGTCATCAAGATCAAACGCCCTTTTGGAGCTGGCTACACCACGCGCAACTTTACACCTTGCTGATCTTGCTGGAAGGTAGGACATTGCTAACAACGTTCTGTTTGTAGTAGAAGAACGAGCAGGATGACGTCAGATGGCAGTCACTCGGCGCAACTCTACGTCATCAAGCATCCTTTTGAAGTTGGCTACACCACGTGCAATTTTACACTTTATTGATCTTGTTATTGGTCACACTGTTCTATGTTCTCTAGTATAAGAAAGAGCAGCACGGACGGCGGACGGCGACCATTCGGTACATTTTTACGTCATCAGAATTATTTTACGTTTATAGCTTGAAGTACCTACTAAGATTAATGATGAGAAAGTATTTTTTTTAATAACCTAGGTCCAGTGTAGTAGACAATAGGCAGAAATCTTTAAAATTCAAATAATGTCTGTTTATTATTTATTTATTGCTTTAACACAAACCATTAGTTATTACTCAGTAAGTAGGTTAAAGGCTCCTTAGGACAATAATTGCGCAATTTAAGATGTGTGGGTAATATAATGCCGTCCTTCAAATAATCGAGAGGGATTTCCAGTTATGTAATACATAGTTTTAATAGCCTATACTGGTACAACCCACAACAGATCACAGGTTCAATTTCTCATCAATATAACCTGCGGTCCTTTTTAGATATTGTTATAAATTCAATAGGTCTGGTAAGTGCATTTATAATTTTAACAATATGTTGTTTTGCAGTGAGAAAGCGAGTTGGGAAGGCTGTGGTGGTGGAAGACAGAAAGAAGGCGCTAACATCAACAAGTCTCTAGTGGCGCTTAGCAACGTCATATCAGCCCTTGGTTAGCATCTTTACTGTTATCATTTTTACTTTTGTATCCAATGTTGAGGGTCGAATTGAGACCCTCATAGCACCGAATCTGTTCTCTGTGCGAAGACATATCGATGCAAAATGACTACGTTCATACATATTTTTTGAATAATTTTGTTTTATGTTAAGTACTTATTACTTCTATTATTATCTTTTTTTTCTGGCTTATTATTTTTTCTTGTTTTTGCTATACCCTCCCGGGTCCTTATGTGGTACTATAATAATATTTGTAACAACTGTTTACCATATGGTGTGCAATAAATACTTTGCCTTTGACTATCAGATCCTGTGTGTTTAAAAATGTGTTCATATGTGTTTCTAGTGAGTGGTGGTAGTCGGGGAAGATTCGTGCCATATCGAGATTCAGCCTTGACGTGGCTTCTTAAGGACTGCTTTACTGGAGGTGCCACCACATTCATCATAGCTAGTGAGATTAACTTCTATATTTGTTTCTAAGCTTTTAGAATCATTGCACAGGATTTCTAGTCAGTAGCGTTTGCTAAAACTGTCATCTGGCACATTTGTTCACATCACATTTTATTCAAGCTGTATCACCAAGTGTGGCCTGCTATGGGGAGTCAGCATCCACTCTTCGTTGGGCAGAGAGAGCTCGTCAGCTTCGCACACCTCGGCTCCTTGCTACTGGCCCCAGCACAGCTTCTAAAGCTGCTTTACAAGCGCAGCTCAACCAACTATTAGCTGAGCTCGAAAGACACCACATTTTATATGTAAGCATCTCATTAAATACACATTTTTCTTTATTTTTTTCTTTAATCGAGACCATGAGCCATTTTTGTTTGTGTAGATGGCAGTTTCTATCAAAAGTTTTTTGCATTTTACAGAATCTTCAGACCGGGAAGATAGCTTATGGCGATAACCACTGGACACTACATTCTAATGCCATTAAAGTTCAGCTAAGTGAAACTACAAGTAAAGAAGCAACAATAGGTAACATACTCAATATGTTCCAACCAAAAGCTGACGCTCAGAATTCTGAGTCAACAGCATCGTCTGTAGCTAGCGGAAGCTCAGACGTTATCAATACAATGGACAAAAATCTTAACATTAAGGATGAGATTAGTAAGGAAGTGGATAAATTACTCACACCAGGCTTGGAACGAACAAGAAGCGGCAGTGACCTAGGAATAATAGCACCATTGAGACATAAAAGAAGACAGTACAAGTCCCAAGAAACATTGCCAATAGATAAGTCACTTCACGTGTTTGCTCAGAATATTGCAGAGCATTCACAGAGCCAAAGTCGAGATGATATGAGAGAAACTCAAGAAACAGATAAACCCAAACAACCTCAAGTACCTATCATGTATGATAATCAAAGAGCAGAAATTGTTGCATCTGTAACTGAAAGATTATATTCTAAATTAAAGAAAAAGGAAGAAGCTGCAGTTTCTAAAATGGAGACAATGGTAGATAAAAAAATTGTAGAACCTTTGAGTGAACTAAGAATATGTACAAATGCTCGACAAAGATTGATGGAAATAAGCCAAAGAGCAATGAGGCATAAGAGACGAATAGGTATACCAGCACATACACAGACGCGAAGAACAGTCACAAGAGTTAGAGATCAAGGAATTGACGTGCAAACGGATTTAGAATCGTATATTTTTAGAAAAGAACGTTCCTATACAGTTCAACGAGACGTGAGTACCGAAACTATACCCGTGACACCACGTTGTAAAGAAATAGCTGTTGGGCCCAAAAGTGGATCATTAGATTTTCGAGACAGAGGTACTTTAACTGAAACTAAACAAGTAGTTCATAGAAATTCATTTATGATGACAGACGTTGTTGCAAAATGTGATCGGTGTTCACAAACACCCATGCCTCCTCCACGGAGAAAAAAACGCGCGGCATTTTCAAAAAGAGTATTAAACAACGAACATCATATATGTTGCCCTGAAGAATGTTCTGCGCAACAACCAGTAATAAGTATTAATATTTCGCAACAATACCAAGTAGATTCAGAATCACAGAGTTCTGATGATAATTTAGATCGACATAGTTCAGATGATAATCTAGAAGACAGAAATCTATTTATAAAGCCAGCTACAGTATCAACGACACCGGATTTATTAACAAACCATAATAATGTCGATACAAGTGTTCATGAAGAAAGTGAGTCTGATCACATGCTGGTACGTGAACCACAAAGTCAAGAAGGCAATTTAATGCAAGACACACTTATTTATCAATCACCCGACTCAAATAATAAAGAATTCCCTGAAGAATGCTTAGAGGAGTGTTCGTTACCACGTGTGGCCGTTGCTTCAGCCAGAACTATAAATCAAGAAGAAATGAAGGATATGATATTGGGACGTAATGAAAATATGTATCCTTATAACATTATACTTTCACCGCCTAGAGAAAGGGACGATTCGAAGAGAATTGTCAAATTTGTTGACGATGACGTCGCCCCAGTGATATCTGTAGCCTCACAAACAAGCTTGGAACCAACAGATGATGATGATGGTAACAAAGTCAATTTGATTTCTGAAGCATCGCATTCACATAAAGAATGTGAAACGAGTAACGGCAATAAAGACTCGGAAACATGTTCAGATTCAACGGATACAAGTAAAGTTGAAACTGATTCGTTTATTTGGAAGAGATACAACAGAAATGAAAATCTCAGCAATAAACCAGTGGGCAGGGGATATACTCCTGTCTACAGGAATAATCCGAAATATAAAGCTGCTAAAACTAAAATTTACAGAGATTTCTTGGGCCTAGATTACAACACACAGTTCTCGTCACTAACAAACGATTATCGCTTGAGCTCCAGCGACAGTACGGAAAACGAAAGTGCTCAGTATAAATTTAGACAGCGCAGGCAGTTTTTTGAGGACAAGTTCAAGAGTGTACAGAATCCTAGCAACAGATTTGACATACTTGAAAGAAATATACTAGATTCATGTAAAAGTCTCGATACATCTGTTAATAAATATGAGAAATATTTAGCTAATTATCATGATAATAATAGGGTGTTTGTTAAACCTGTAACAAAAACTAGGACACCAAAAGAGTATTTGCATCATCTGGTGCAGTTAAGAAGAGAAATGATACGAACGGAGTACGATACCACGGACAGTTCCATTGGTATCTGTCGTAAATAACTTGCAACTGTTATGTAAGGCAATGTAATAGTAAGCTATCAATGTTGTAACTGTTTAATAAAGTAATCTTTTTGCTAACCGGGGAATTTTATTGACCGTAGCTAAGACGATTTTATAATAATCCGGATTGTTGGTAAACAAATGTTATTTTGAGTAAGTGTGACCTCGATTTATAAAATAGATACTTTACGCACGTTACATACATTCAGGGACTTTAGGAAGGGTTAGGTGTTTGATCGCGATCCAGCTCGGTCTAATGCAGCGATTTGGTCTAAGGTGGAGCACGCATACTCAAATAGTGCCTACTCTTGCCTTCAAAATGCTAATTACGAATATCCTCTAGACAACTTTATAATAGATATAAATTATTTTAGATTTAATAGTTTATTTTTTTAATTTTTGTCGTTATGATTACTACGCGTCTACGTTTCTCTAGAAAATGATCTTCAATGGTGTCGTTGTTTATTTACTTTCACGGACAAAAACGCAATGTTGGCGTGGAGGTGACGACCATCAACCACTTGCGCGGAGAGATCAAACATCTTGAAGTTCATTACCATCCTTTCTACAACAACTAGTTTTCGTGACCTCAGTTTGTGTGTGTTTAGAAATAGTTAGACCTGCGAGCTCCTGGCTGCCTTCATCGTATCAGTTGCTTATTGCCACCGCGCCTGCGTGTGCGATCTTAGTATACTTTGTCTATTTGACCCGCAGAATATTAAAATACATCGCGCGCGATTCGCGAACATGATTGCAGTGTCATAGTTTTGTAAATAATCAAAACATGTCTTTTTTCGGCCCATCGACTACCACCAAAATAGAATTAGTTATTATTATATTCATTTGCATATACTTATGGTTTCGATACAAATATTCTTATTGGGCTAGAAAGGGAGTCGTCGGCCCGACACCCGTATTCCCTTATGGAAACCTACGCGATGTGATAAAGAGGAAAAAGCAGTTCTTTCAGCCGTATTGTGATAGTTATATCAAGTATAAACATTTGCCGTATGTGGGCATGTATACTTTCGACAGACCTGTGTTGTGTGTAAATGACCCAGAAATCGCCAAGTTGATATTGATTCGAGATTTCGATCATTTCCAATCGCATGGCATGTTTTCGGGAGGGGTCGGAGACCCTTTGGCTGGCCACTTGTTCAACAAGCAAGGTAGCGTTTGGAAAAGCTTGAGGACCAAATTGTCTGCTTCATTTTCAACGGGGAAGCTGAAAGGAATGTACCCTCTAGTCGAGAAGATAGCCAGTGAGGCACTAGTGTACGCCGACCAGCTCCACTCAAACGGTGAAACTATGAATATTTCTGAGTTCTACGACAAATATTCGATGGAGATAATCGGAAGTATCGGCTTTGGAATAGAGTGCAACGGATTTAGAAATCCTAATTCGGAGTTCTACCTTCGAGGCCACGAATATTTTAATCCAAAATCTATATATTGGTAAGTTAAGACAAATATTTTTATATAATTTTGATGATGATTGATGCATTTGATTTGATCAACTCTCAAATTATGTTATGTGTCAATTTTAACCTAGGTTTAGCATAGCTTAGAGTAATTAATTCACTAAAATCTCATACTTTAAAAATAATGAGTAGGGCAGGTAGGGACCGGTTCCCAACTCACAAGACTACAAGTCGGGGTCCCCGGCTATCCATCTTGTTACTTTACTAACCTACGTCAATTATAAACAGGTTGTCTTTTTATAGGACTAACAGTAACTATTAAGTAATATGTGCTATAACGTTGCTCATTTATTTCCACAGGACAATGACCCGTGCTGTAGCATTTTTCGCACCAAACTTGTTTAATTTGTTGAAAATCAAAAGGATCAGTCCGAAAATATTGAACTTTTTCTTTAATCTGGTGGAAGAGACAGTGGGATATCGGAAGAAGCATTCTTACAAGAGGAATGATTTCTTGCAGACGTTAATAGAGTTGAAGGAGGGGAGCGTAGATGGTGAATCAGGTAAGGAAATGTCAGAAGTTTTGTATCGATATTTGCGAAATTTGCGGTTAGTTTTGGCATACCTACCGCAGGTGGGTTAGGAGTTAGGACACTGGTGACCTTCGTAAATCCGTAGCTGCGTATGCGTAATGTTATGTTATACGCGTGGCCGACTGACGTAAGCCTTACAAAATCGTCGAGATTTTACGAAAGACACAATTGCACTACATGGAATTGTTAACAAACAGATGATTAACATTTAGATACGGGGTTACTACCGTATTAGATGGCAGTGGTAGAGCCCCGCCCTGTCCCGGCCCTTTATATATAGGTATTTGTAATGCTGCGCTACAAGTAGGCAATACTCATAAATACTCAGCTGATATTGTAATTGTTTAACTAGTTGAATATAGTTTTAAAACAGTGTCAAAATTAAAAACGCGATAGAACGAAAAGCTTTTTTGAGTCTTGTCGATAAATTCAAGTAAGTATTGAATGTTTATTTTCAATTTAGGTCATTCATAGAACGTTTAAGTAATTTAACGTCAATATTTGGCCAATTTACTAAAATTTACATACCAATTGGCAATATATTTATATGAAGCTGGATAAACTTTTTAGATGACTCCAAAGATAAGATACCCTTTTCTATGCAAGATGTGGCAGCAAACGCTTTGCTGTATATGTTTGCTGGATATGAAACATCAGCGACGACTGGCCAGTTTGCTGCTTACGAGCTGGCTGTTAACCCTCCCATTCAGGACAGAGCCAGAGAAGAAGTTCGCAAAGTCCTAGCCAAGTATGACGGAGTGTGCACCTATGAAGCCCAGAATGAGATGGTCTATTTGAACATGGTTTTGGATGGTAAGTAGGAGCACATAAGATCGAGGAATTTTCGAAAATTTCAAAAAAGGGTCGTTAAGACATTAGTAGGACAATAATATATACATTTGGAAAAAATACTACATAAGACTATATTATATGTGTAAAAACCCGTTAAGCTGTTGATCCTGGTTATTACTTACTGATGTAAGTACGTAGTCAATACATGAGTCATATTAGGAGCCTATGGCGGCTCAGTTATAACCCTGATACCATGGTTGATGGGGTTGGTAATCCATCTCACAATCCACACGATAGAAAAGGAGAAGATATATCTAAAAATGCAAATGGGTACATTTTCTTTACAAAATTATAGATGATGTTATTAGTCTGTTTCATATAATCCTTTCGTTGTTTACTACCTACTTAAGTTGCCGCGGAGCGAGGGACTCTTTTTAAAAAGCAAAAATTGAATTTTGAATTTAAACTTTTAATGCGTACTTTACAGTGGTCAACTTAAGACTAAACTTATGAGCTAGTTCTATGATCTAAGAAAGCTATGAAAACAACAATACCTCCCGGTAGTTCGGGCTTATCTAAAGCTGAATGCGCAGGACGGATGTTGTTCGTCTGCGCCGGAGGTCTGGGAATGCGCTTCATACAATACTTAGAAAGCTTACGTCGGGACTCTTACAGTACCCGCGGTAGGTCCGGAATACATAACTCCTCCCTCCATAAGATTGGAATTATCGGAGGGGTGGTTTTCAGCCCTTTGATGATTCCGATCTGATAATATGAAATTCTTAAAACGTTTAAATGAATATATGAAAATACTTAAAATTATGATTACATAGAGAAGTAGAGTCCCTATACTAATGTTTCTTGCGTTCACTACACTTCCATATGTGCTCACTTCACTAACTAATTCACTTTCACTATTTTTCAGGACATGGGACAGGCTTTGCAGGGTCTGTAAATCTATTTCATCCAGGTTAAGTGGTTTCTTCGAGACGACTGGCTTTGACGTCGACAGTGATGGAAGATCAATTATTGGAAGTTTCTCATATAAAACGTTGCCCGCCTTCGATCGGTGTTGTTTCAGAGTTACATTTTGGATTGTTATTTCGCAGGCGTCTTCAATGGTAAGTATATAGGTTCCTTCAACATATGTTCTAGTGACATCCTCTCCACATTGTGACGTCATTAGAGTAGCGGTTTTGCAGTAGAATATCCAACGATTTGACTCTATTGGCTGTAACTTGAATTTTGTTATATCCACGTGAATAGGGGAACACATGGTGGTATTAATGACGAACTTCAGTAGATCGGTGATGCAGACATCTTCCATAGTCGGCGGAACAATGGAGTCTTCATGACACATGAAGATGCTTCTTTCTATTTCCAGGCAAGAGTGGGAGAGCGACAGAGCTTTCGACTGATTCACAATAAGGTAAGGATATTTAGGAATTATTAGGGTAGTTAGATTTAGGTTATCTGTTACAGGTAATGACAAGACTCGATAATAATGATAACTCTCGGATCTGACTAACGGAACTTCAATAATAAAGGTAATCTGATTTTCTTTAGAAAACGCTTTTAACTCTACACATTGTTCAATTCTTATCAAATTATTTAACTCTACGGGATAAACCAATTTATCAGTTAATTCTATTTTCCTAAGTACAGTCATAAATTCATCGGTATCAATAATCGATTGATGTAAAGTTCCTACCTTACTAAATGCAACGGCAGTTTCAATTTCGTCCAGCTTTATGTAGAGCATTTGGAAGTTATGTAAGAAAAGACTATAGACATGGATAACTTTATTTATACTTTGGCTTGTTTGGATTGATTCATTTAGTAATATTTTCAAATCGTGTATTTCTTTATCGAGCTGGATAAAATTGTTCTTCGTAGCATTTGTTACATTTGCAACAGATCCCATAATTTCGGTTATCAAGGCGATTTTCATAGAGACACTATGTTGTTGTTGTTGTAATTTACTGATCTGACTATCGTACCTTATTGCGTCTTCGTTGTCTAAGTTCCCCGTTAAAACTTTAATTAGTGAACCTATTGGGTTTAACAGTCCTCGTTTTTGTCTGACAGAAGGAATAAGTTGTCTAAACTTTTGTATGGTTATGTTCTTTATATGTTCAGTTTGTACTTTAATATCAGTGCATTCGGAGGTAATGTTTTGTTTAAAATAATGTAGCACATGTTCGTTTAGATCCGCAAGTCGATTAACATTGAGCTCTAAATCTTCATATACAAGGTTTAAATCTAATGTCTTAAAAATTAACCATTTATCGTAGGTAATAATGGCGCGTCCCTTTCTCACAGGAAGTATTCCAGGGTTCCGTTCAATCTTCTGCAGTTGAAGGGCCTGGCTCTGGCTCTGGATGCTCATTACCAGCAGCACGGTCGCGAACCTGTGGGGGCCGTCGAATATCCTTAATAGTTACCTTAGTTTCGCGGTTCCTAACGTGGATGGGTACAGTGTTCCTAACTATATTTCCAGATACTATTGCCCTTTCAAAACGTGGTTTGTCTTTGCTACGTCTAGTGTTCACTCCTTTGATGTAAACTGTCTCTCCTTCGTCTAAGTTAATGTTTTTCTCACCTCCTCGCTTTTCCCTAATATTTTCCTTGTGGTCTATCATTTTCTCTGTTAGGTACTTATATAAGAATTTTGTTCGGTTCGCATGATCGTTGATTAGTTTTTGGGTGTAATGTTTATTAAAGTCTACATCAAACGCGTTTGAGGAATCCGTGTGTCCTAATACTACTTCAAATGGGGTTAATCCAGTAGTAGAATGTATTGTATGGTTGTATGCCATGATAGCATACGTCATGACGGAAGCTGCGTCGGTAAGTTTTCGCTCATACTTTGCGATACGATAAATTTCTAAAATGGTAGAGTGAAACCTCTCTACTATTCCCATGGAATTTGGGTTGTGCGGAGTTCCGATATGAAGGTTTATTTTGTAGAAACATAAGGTTTCTTTCAAAAGGGTATTGTTAAACTCTGTGCCGGGGTCTACATTTATGATTCTAGGGGTACCGTAATAAGAAAAGTACGAAATTAATGCGCGTACTATTTCAGGGGTGTTTTTGCTTGGGATAGGGATAGCTTGTCCCAGTTTGCTGAAAGCATCTACTATTGTGAGGAAGTATTGTCCTTCTATAGAGAATACATCCATAAAAAGTTCTTGAAATGGTTTATTCTGAGTTTGCGTTAACTGTAATTCCGGTTTGAAGGGTTTCCGATCGTATTTAAGTTTTTTGCATGTTTCACAGGAATTGATAATAGCGGTTACTGTAATGTCCATATTGTTCCAATAATAGACACGTTTTAATTTCATTAAAGTTTCTTTTATACCACGATGACATGTAGAGCCCTCATGATATTTCAGCACTATCTGTCTCTGTTCTTCTTCATTTTCAACGGTTATTACTCTTTTGGTACATTCCATGAGATGTACAGCGCCCTTCTTGAATAGGGATATAAATGCCTGTACAAACTGTTTGCGATGAATTTCACTCTCGAAGTAAATGAATTGTTTTATTTTGGGTCTTACATAACCTTTCAGGAATTCTTTTACTAGATCCGGTCTATTTAAAGGTAAGGTTACTTCAATTATTCTTTGCTTTGAATTGGACAAATTATTAATTGATGTTTCATTTCTGTTCCAGGTATAAACCAGTATTTGATTGGGTTTGCTGTCGATTGCTTCGTTCAAGATGGGGATTCCATTAGTATCAATATCGCGTGCGGAATGGATTGTATCGGTGTTACTATTAGTGTTTTCAGGGATTGTAATGGTACTTTCCGATGGTGAGACGATTGGGAATTGGGACTCCAATTCGTTGTGTCCCGCCCTTGGGGTTTCGCTTCCATCGTCCGATGAGAGTTCTATTACATCATCTGTGTTTACTTGCTCATTACGTCGATTTTGGGGTCGGCTTCCTAGTCTGACTACTTCGTTTACCACGTCATCCAAGTAGGATCTGAGTCTATGTTCACTTTCGTCAACATTGACTCGCATGGATTCCGAATCGTTACCTACTGCGTTTACCCTTATTCTGGATAGTGCATCAGCATTGTTATTCTGTTTTCCTGCTTTATATACGACATCGTAATCAAACTCTGCCAAACGTAGTTTCCAACGAGTTAATTTACTATTGGTTTCTTTCATGGACTTTAACCATGTTAGTGGGCGATGATCTGTATATATGGTGAACTTATTCCCATATAGGTATGGGCGGAAGTATTTAGTAGCCCACACAATGGCAAGAAGTTCCTTTTCAGTTGTGCTATATCGGGTTTCTGCATCGTTTAAAGTACGACTAGCGTATGCGATTGGTTTATCCGAACCGATTGGTCCTTGAGATAGGACTGCACCTATCGCATAGTCTGAGGCATCAGTAGTAAGTACAAAGGGTTTTGTGAAATCCGGAAATTGTAGCAAAGGGGCATTTACCAAAAGCTCCTTACACTTTTCAAATGCGTTAATGTATTCTTGATTGATCTGAATCCGATTTCTTTTCTTTAAACAGTTAGTAAGTGGACGTGTTAATTTGGAAAAATCTTTTATAAACTTTCGATAATATCCGACTAAACCAAGAAAGCTTTTAATTTCCGTAGTTGTTTTTGGCAAAGGGAATTTCAAAACGGCTTTAATTTTGTCATCGTTTGGTTTCAAACCTTCCTTAGTTATTACATGGCCTAAATAGAGTACTTCTTTACGAAGAAACTCGCATTTATCAAGTGTGACTTTGAGATTTGTTGCTCTTAATCTTTCGAATACCTTTCTTAGCTTTTCTAGGTGTTCTTGTAGGCTGGATGAATAGACGATTATATCGTCGAGATACACCAAGCAATGTAATCCTTGCAAGCCACGGAGGACATTGTCCATTGCTCGCTGGAACGTCGCGGGTGCGGTTTTAAGACCGAAAGGCATACGGGTAAATTCGAAATGACCGGCTTGCGTAGAGAACGCAGTTTTGTGTCGATCCTTCTCGGCTACTTCTATTTGGTGGTATCCACTCGCTAGGTCGATGGTACTGAAGTATGTAGATTTGCCTAGTTTGTCAAACAAGTCGTTGATGTTTGGAAGTGGATACTTATCGTCGACTGTGATGTCGTTGAGGCGACGGTAATCAATTACCATACGGAATTTGGTTTTTCCAGAAGCGTCCTGTTTTTTGGGGACCAAGTGCACTGGCGCACTCCATGGAGAGTGCGACTCTCGAATAACATTATCTTTCAATAACTTTTCAACCTGATTTTGAATTTCTAAGTTTTGTGCAGGTGGGTGACGATAAGGCCTGATATAAATTGGATCTTCATTTGTCGTGCGAATTTCGTGTTTTACTTGATTTGTAAAGGTTAACGGGATGTCTTCACTGTAGAATATATCTCGAAACTCGTAGCATAATTTTGATATTTTGTCTCTCTCTTCTTGGTTCATATGGTCCAGTCTCAGTCTCTGTAAATTTTGTTTCAATAGGTCGTCAACGTCGTAACTATGGTCAGTAGAATTTACTATGATCTCGTTCTCTTGGAATGGTGTCACAGGCAGAGGTTTATTAAACGTCACTGCTATGGTGTCGTCAGTAGCGTTTTGTATAACTGACGTAGCCATAAAGTCTACACAGTTTACTATTGCGGTTGGCATGCGGACACCTTTAGTGAACTCTATAAAGTCCAAAATTGCATGTCCGTTTTGTAGATCAGTTGGGATGCGAACCCTAGTTTCGGTACGAGGTCCTAAAATCAACTCGTGTGGTGCTTCGTATAGTATGGGTATTTCGGTGTCACGGGTCCGCAGTACTTGGTGTTTCATATCTATGGATGCGTCCAGTTTTTTCAATAAGTCTGAGCCGATTAGACCGTCATAGCGACTATCAACATCGTAGACATAAAATTTTTGTTGTAACTTGCTTTTAAATGTCTTTAAAAGGGGAATTTGTATTACTTCATTATGGCAACTACGGGCATGTGTGCTGATAACCTCGAATGGTTCCAGAATTTTGAATTTTGCAAAAAATTCGTTTGCCTTTTTGGGACTTATGAATGACCTAGAGCTTCCGGTATCGATCATAAATGTAGCGTTAATTTCAGGTATTCTAATATGGGGTAATTTTAGTGCATTTACGCAATTTATTCGGATTATTTGAGACGGGGTTTTGTTGAGGCCTTTGATTGAAAATTTTCGGCTGGCAAGTCCGTTGGAGTCAATTCATTTTCTTCAGCTTGTTGTTCAAATTCAGGGGGAGGAACGCCCTCGCAGTTCTCAGAAAAATCATCTTGCGCGGTGAAATAGTTTTCCTCATAGTTGTAATCGTATGGGACAAAGCAATCATCGGTATAGTAGATATTATTATATTCGTCAGGGGAGTCGATCATGAATTGCGCTGTAGCAGTCCGCATCGACACGTCAGGCTCGGGTAATGCACATGCATGCGGTTTCTGAGGTTCGGCTTTAGGCATAATTTGATACAAAGGTCGTGTTTGTTGCGGATTATTAAAGTTTTGCCTATACCACGGATGATTCATTGGGAAATTAAATCGTGCGTTTTGGTTTGGGATTCCAAATTTGAAATTTTGTTGGTTAGGGATACCGAATTTAAAGTTTTGGTTATTAGGTATTCCAAATTTAAAGTTATTTTGGTTGGGGATACCAAATCTAAATCCTTGATTTTGGTTCGGGGGTCGATATCCGAACTGGGGTTTTGGTGTGAATCCGAATTTATTAGGTTGGAATTGTTGGGTAAAAGGATTACGGGACTGTTGTGGAAACGGTCCAAATCCAGCACCGGATGGAATGAATCTGAAATTTTGAGCTGTTCTCGTAAATGGTGTTTGTGAAATTTGTGCGGGTTGAGTTTTGTTCTTATTTTTCGCGTCGTATTGAAATTGGAAATTTACTTCCTCCGTAACTACGCTTAAGGCGTTCTCGAGCGTGTTAGAACCCTTAAGTCGCACCGTCCTAATGAGGTTCTCGGGCAGATTATACATGAACACATTAAGGCAAGTGTTATTGTAAATTATCATTTTCGCGGCCTTAACGCCTTCATCCTGTAATAGATTCACTTTAGCAAACAGAGTGCTTCGCACTTGTTGGATTCGACAACAAAAATCGTGATACGATTCGCCAGATTTAATTTTCATTGATTCCAATTCGATAGCTATACATTCTTCCGACCTTGGGTCACCGAAATGTAGGATTAATAAATCTTTTAAGGAAGACCAAGTGTTCACATCTTGTCTTTCGCTTAGTAAATGTGCTGCTTTGTCTATTAGTCTGCTTGAAATAGCATGAAATACATATTGCGTTTGGTGTGGATTGTCCTGTTGCTGGGCATATGCCGATAATACATACTCAGCTTTATTAATGAATAAATTTAGCAACTGTGGTTCGCCACTGAATTTTGGAATAAGGCTTAGCATTTCGTTTGGAACAAGAGAAATTTGTTGCGTCATTTTTATCTACTTAAAATATAACACAAGACACAAAATACAATAGAAACACAATAAAAACACAATAAAAATACACAAGTAATACACAAGCAAAATAAGACAATAATATAAATCACTTTCAATTATTTCTATTCAATTATATTTTATTATTTTTCTTTAGAAAATCAGATCACTTAACTACTTTATGCTAATTATCTAAAACATTCGGCGATTGTGACCAAATGTCAGATCCTATCTAAACTATGCTAGCTGTCTAAAACATTCGGCAATTTATGTCCGATTGTCAGACCCTACCTAAATGAGTCTCACAATTAGCTGGAATAGAAAGGGATAAGACAGGATAGTGAAAAAGTCTACTCACAGACCGCTCGATCCCATTTCCTCCTACTAGAGTTGTGCGTTGCCACCGAGAGAGTACTCGTCCTTTGTCTCACGCCGCTTGTCCAAAAGTTATTTATTTGGTTCGTAGAATATCCACCGTACTGTAACCCGTGATAACCGAGTTGCAGGTCTTCTGGGTACAGCTTCTTCCAATAGCGGATATCCTACCGGCTGCGCCACTTAAGTTGCCGCGGAGCGAGGGACTCTTTTTAAAAAGCAAAAATTGAATTTTGAATTTAAACTTTTAATGCGTACTTTACAGTGGTCAACTTAAGACTAAACTTATGAGCTAGTTCTATGATCTAAGAAAGCTATGAAAACAACAATACCTCCCGGTAGTTCGGGCTTATCTAAAGCTGAATGCGCAGGACGGATGTTGTTCGTCTGCGCCGGAGGTCTGGGAATGCGCTTCATACAATACTTAGAAAGCTTACGTCGGGACTCTTACAGTACCCGCGGTAGGTCCGGAATACATAACTACCTACAGTTAATTATTAATATCCCTACTTAATACGTACGTAAACGTAAACAGCCTATATACGTCCCACTGCTGGGCACAGGCCTCCCCTCAATCAACCGGAGGGGGTATGGAGCATACTCCACCACGCTGCTCCAATGCGGGTTGGTGGAGGTGTTTTTTACGGCTAATAGCCGGGACCAACGACTTAACGTGCCCTCCGAAGCACGGAATCATCTTACTTTTTCGGACAATCAGGTGATTCAAGCCTGAAAAGTCCCTACTTAATAATTAAACTAAATTGATTATAATATCTTCTCTTTCACGAAATCCTTGAGATAATTTTATTCACAGTTTTATCACGTGCTTAGACGCGTGAATCGGAAAATCAATTATGTAAATTTTGTGTCTGCATAATGTCCATTGATATGCTAAATGCATTCTTAAAGGAAATTAGTTCAGAAAAACTAAAATAGGTTCTATTTTGTACCTTATCGTTGAAGAATAAATTAGAAAAAATGCAAACTAGTTGAAGCGTCTTTAGAGATTTGTACCGTATGTTACGACCTGGTCACGACCTTTGCATGTTTCCTGCTGCAGTTCAATTATACTTAATACCTGATATCAAACGATTTGTGTCTTCGAGTTATATGGAAAAATGTATAAATCAATTGATTATAAATTTAAATGCTAGCGAAGATGAAAATAAAATGGTACTATACTATTACTATTCCTAGAATGGCGTCTTTGAGTCAACATTTGTTGTGAAATGTTATAAAATACGAGAATTTTTTAAGTATACATTCTCACTGTACAAGTCAGAGGCTATTGATACTACTTCTACGGATGAGAGTCCTCAGCGCTCCCCATTTGTCCGGCCCTACTTGGCCTAAATTAGTGTCACGTCAAACAAATATCTGTATCTAACGATTGTAATTTGTTGCGATTCTTAAAGACTCTACCCCATCGAAATTTAATATTGTGCCTGTCTATTAGAAAAAGAAGTCAACCTTATTACGGCGCAACCATTCTAGCTGCTGGCTGACTCATTGTCAAAGCCATCACTTGCCATCATAAATGTATTTAGTTTTTGGGCTGATAGCATATCAATACGCAATAATAAGCTTTGAATAATTTTATCTTAGTGCAGATTTGTAGATTGGTGGAAATAAGTAAGAATATGTATAATGCATTTGATTGATTACATGTTAATGTTTTTCCGGGATCCCACTTCAGCATCAACTGTTGCAATAAGGAACTTTTATGATTCGTCAGATTGGTTTTATAGATAACTTCCGGTATAATAATACCTAAATCACATATATATTTTTTGCTCATTTATTGTTGAGATACTCGTAAGCAATTAAGCGTATATTTTTGATTATTATTTTATTGTTTTTTATAGAAACGATGAGGAAGTACCCACCGATGAGAGCATTATTCAGAAAATGCACCAAGGATTACACGTTGCCGGATAATTTGAAGATCGAAAAGGGAACATTAATATTTGTGCCCATCCACGGAATACAGATGGACCCAGATATATTTCCGGACCCAGAGAAATTCGACCCGGAAAGATTTTCCCCGGAGAATAAAGTCAGAATACACCCGTGCCACTGGATGCCGTTTGGTGAGGGCCCCAGGAAATGCTTAGGTGTGTGTAAAATATAATTAAATAACATAATAAGTGTGTAAAGAAGCATGGAAAATGCTGCACCGACATGAGCGTGGCTCTTAAATTGATGATGATGATGAATAAGTGTGTGGGCGTTCTACCTGAGCCGTGGTAGCCCAGTTGGTAGAACGCTTGCCTCTCACTCTGAGGTCGCAGGTTCGAATCCAGCACAGGCCTAAACCAATGATTGTCGAATTTGTTTTCGAATTCATGTTTGAATCATAAATTATTATCACGTGCTCAGCGGTGAAGGAAAACATCGTGAGGAAACCCACATTCCCGAGAAGTGCATTTTCGGAGGTATGTGACATATCCTGTATTGGGCTGGTTTTTCCTTCGCGGGTTGGAAGGTCAGACAGCCAGTCGCTTCTATAATAAACCGGATCTGTCAAATCTTCAGCTTGCTAGGGATAGCATTATCCCGTTTTCACAGGGTCCACTTACCTAACCCATCATCATCTCCCGATGATGATGAAGTGTGAAGGCGTTCTAAGCTCTAACACGATGAACTATCATAGGGCATATTCACATCTACTGATTTAGCAAAAAAAAAAAAACCAAAAAACAAGCAGTGCACATTAGCCAAGCAAAGTTCAATCTAATTATTTTATAGTTGGATTTTTAGCTTGGCTGTCAAATACTTAAAAATAATAATTATTCATAACTTGTTTATTTTCGCGGCACTTGCTGAACGTGTCATTTAAAAATTAAGAAAAGAAATAATATGTAACGTCAGTTAAATTTATCACTGTTTATTATGTCGATTTATATTCGACCGGTCGCATCTTGACTTTGGTTTGAACTTTTGGCACACTTAGTGTGAAGGTCACGGTACAAGGCCTCAATTCATTGATCAATTGATCATATTATTGGTATTAAATAATAGTATAAGTGCAGTCAAGGCTGCATAAATCCTTCACCTCTGATCTGAACAGCAAAGAGACCGAGGTTGGTTAAATGTTCATCGTTCAAATATGTGTACTTATGATGCAGTATCTAATGGGTGGTAATAAATGTTATGTACATGAGCTTAATTGCTTAAGAATCTGCATATACGACGGATCTACGGACTTACGTGATAAAGATATCACGCGAAAAAAATATTGAACAACCGTGAGAGCCGTGGTAGCTTAGTTGGTAGAACGCTTGCCTCTCACTTTGAGGTCGCAGGTTCGATTCCCAGTACAGTTCTAAACCAATGTACGTTGAATTTATTTTTAAATTCATGTTTGGATCATAAATGACCATCACGTGCTCAGCGGTGAAGGAAAACATCATGAGGAAACCCGAGAAATGCATTTTCTGAGGTATGTGACCTAACTGTAGGTATTGGGGTGGTTTTCCCCTCGTGTAGACAGGCAGACGCTTCTCGTCAAATCTTCAAGTTAGGTAAGCGGACTCTGTGAAAAACGGGACAATGATGAATTTGTCTTTAAATTTTATTCGTTATTTCTGTTAAATTTCGACCAGCCTCTACCACTATATCTATGCTCTAACTTTTGACTGTAAGATTTCCTTTCAATTGTTTGTTCTTTCAATTGTGCACACATTAACAATGGGGAATTTATGTTAAAAGGCTTTATTTACAACCTGGAATAATCGGTCCCACACACATTTTCACCTCGCTAGTAAAGCCTGAGTTCCTAACAATGGGGAATTTATGTTAAAAGGCGTTACAACCTTGAATAATCGGCTGCATATTTAAATAGAACTTCAACAAAATTTTATTAACTTTAGGTCTCCGTCAAGGGTACATTCAGTCGAAGATGGCGCTGGTGAAGCTATTGCACAAGTACGAGTTGACATTAGACGAGAGAACACCGGTCCCTATCAGGATCAAGGCCAGCTCGATGGCGTGCGCGGCCGACGGCGGCGTGTGGATCAATCTCAAGAAGTTGAAATCCTAAACTTAAATGTACCCAATTGTATTGTACCATAATTAACTGTACCAAAATATTTTATAGGATTTTCTCCAAACCGATGTAAGTAGATGTAAATAAATTATGAAGTATGGAATGACATAAGTAACCTAACCCTTCCGATAGAAAATTATCAAGTTGAAGAGAGGAATATTGCAAAAGATGGACCTGTAGAATATAACCATAAAGTTTTAAAAGAACTCTCTATCAACCTTACAAATAAAAAATAAATCAGGGATGTACGTGGGTTTAAGTATTTGATAGCCAAGCAAAATTGAATCCAATTATCATACAATTCGACTGAACTTTGCTTGGCTGTCAAATACTTAAACCCACGTTCATCTCTGGTTTATTTTTTATTTGTAAGGTTGATAGAGTTCTTTTAAAACTTTATGGTTATAAAGGCTATCAAAGACGGTACCTAACTAAGTAGTAAGTACTTACCTAATATTTTTAAAGACAATATGTATATAGATACGTCTGGGAAATAATTTAATGCTCTATCTCGCACGCACTTTAAAATCTTCAGTGTGTTCTGAGAAGTTGTGCACAGAGCCGAGCAACACGCCTTTTTAAGATAAATTTAAAATGTAAAGTCCGCGCATGCGTTATTCCGCTAATCAGATAGCCAAGTTATGCAGAATCCTTGGATTGCTTAACATTTCTACCTGTGAGTGGAATATTTTATTGACCACACTCTTTCACTCGTTTGTTTGGTACAAACAAGTCGAAGGTAAAAACTGTCAAAATATTAGGTTTGAGATTTTTTTGTAAGCATTGTTAATTATTATTTAATTTTCTATTTTATTTTGTAAATGATTGACTAAATACATGGTGTGTATTAATAGATGAGTAGCTAATATAGCTGTTTTGAGTTAATTAATAAAGTTTAATTAGGTACATTGGTTTTATAATAATATAATAATAATAAGTATTTTAAGGTTCGATAATTAAGTAGGGACAATTTGTGATATTGTGTAAGCATTATACTTAATCATTATACATTTTTTTGATACTTTTCTTCCCCGATAAAGAATAATAAAGAATAACCGGTACCTATGTAATGTTCTCCGCTTGTGTCATATCATTCAAAGATCTTTTTACTGCAAGAGAGGTAAGTAATAGAAGCTGACATAAAATATAGTACGATTTGATCATTTTGGTCTGAGCCTTAGTGTACGTATATTGTTATCCTATTCTAGCATTTATGGTCCGCAAAGGACGGTAATACCTACATTTACAGCTGTCATATTAAAATAAAATTAAGTTAAGTCAGAATTGTCTGCAGTATTGAAACTAAAACGTACAATATGATTTTGTATAATATTAAATCGCATGTAGAACCAGGTCACAGTTTTGTAAATGCCGAAAGGTGAGAATGCAGTACTATGTCGTTATGATCGAGTTTGAATATAATGTTTGCGCAACACGACATCGCTAGTGCATTCGTGTTGAGATTAGTGTGCTGATTTAGTTATCATTTAAGAAAATAAGTGGCATAAAAATATAATTAAGTATGTTTATTACGGACGTTACAATGAAATTAAAACAGAGAATAAATAAAATACATAACATTTGTTTAAGAGTAAAAACCATCTAACGTAACGATTTACGGATGCTATTTGCAGTAGCAAATTTTTAAGAAACAGAGGAATTTCAGTGGTCAACTAGGGAAGGATTTAGCAGTTGGTTTTATAAATAATTAATTAGCTTTTTCAATCTTGCTTTTCTTTCTTGCGACGAGCTTTATCAACTGATCGTTGTTCATTAGATTGGTTTGGAGTGCTTTCATCTTCCTTTCGTTTTTTTTTATCTTCAGGTTGCTTCTCAATTTGCGCACGCTCATCGCGTATGTCTGGTGCCTTTTCATGCCATGGTTTAGACGGACCAGCTACAAACTCCCCAAACTTTACTTTCATGTCCTCGTCTTTCAATTCTTCGTGAACAGGTTTTAGTCCTGGTTCTTGTAACACAGTTATATGTGTTGCCATTGACACCTTCTTTTCTGTTCCTCGTGACGGTTGGCTTGGAACGTCGCTGTCCGTACTATTGTCGTCCTTCTCGCCTTTGAGAGTTTTAAGAGATGGATTAGGTGATGCAATTTGTACTTTTTGAGAAATAGTTTTTTTCACGGGATCCGTTTGAGTGCTTCTATTTTTTAAATTTGATTTCTTTTCCTTTGCTTTTTCTAAGGCTATTTCTAACTCTGGGGTAATATTCAAATAAGATTCGTACGGTGTTAAGGTAGAAGGAGTAACTAATGTAGACTGAGCTGTATTGGGACTGTCAGATGGCAGTTGTTGTAGCTTCAATCCTAATTGTTGCCTAAATGTTGTGGCAAGTTCTTTGGCTTCTTTATCTTCAACTTCGACGCCTCGATAGCGAGAGACATTTGATGGAATGTCTTCAGATGATTTTACATCTTCGATTACTTGCTTTCCGTATTGTCGTTGTACAGTTTCAGATAATAATGAGCCACTTCCGTGTGTGAGGATGCTTTCAGCTGATACGCTGATCAATTCCACTAGGTCATACAGCATTTTCATTATAAATTTGTGTTCCTTGTTTATGGTTGCGTTTTGGAGGTGCAATCTGAGTTTTTCTTCGGGAAGCAATGACAATTGTGAAGGGTAGTTCTCTTTTCGAGAAAAGTAGTGTAAAGTTTCCGTGCTTTCGGATAGTTTGAAATAGGCGTCCGTCCCAAAACCCTTGTTGACAAAACGAACTTTAACGGACTCGTTGGATAAAGTCCGGAACATTTCGTTGGCAGTTGTGTAGTCTTCTTTGTTCCAGAACTCATCAGTACGTATGTGCTTTTCGTGGCGCTCCTGAAAATAGCACAATTATAACAGCTGTTTGTGGTACCGTGCTCACGCTACACTAGCATGCTTTACGTGTTCATTCAAATCGACTTCACTTCTTTTAGTCTCACCTTACATAAAAAACGTGAACCTATTTTCAATAAAAGTAAAGTGCTATTTAACATTACCAGCATCTTCTCAACGTTGCCGCGGAGGTCGGCCCGGATGCGCACGAGTCGGAAGTCGACGACGAGGATGACGCGTGCCAGCGCAAGCGCCGCGGCGCCCACCCAACATGCGGTGTGCAACCACGCCGACAGCATCGTCAGCCGCGTCGCCTGGTACACGCCGCGTATGCGCCGCTCGTACGCCAATGTTGCCACGTTTATCGTGTATGTGCAACTAGGAATGTCGTTCTAATGTACTATCCGTGCGAAATAACTTGCGTGTGTATCGATACGGCCAAAATGGGATACCTCTACCACAGATTAAAGAATAATACTACGTATGATAGAACGGCAACTCTCAGCTCCCCACCAGCTGCTAGGCTAGGTTTACCTCACCCCTTCTCGGTCTTACCTTAGTCACACGTCACATACACAGATGCGTGTGTACGATAACGTCAGTGTGTAATGTCTGTGTAAAACGAGGTGTTTTGTATGAAGTGTCTGGGGTGTGCTATTGGTATCTAAATAATGTTTTGGCGGCGAGCGTGTGCTGCCGCCAAAGGATGTTTTCAGATTACCGAACTAAGTAGTACCCCGCTAGTCACAAGTTGGTAGTGTGACTACGGATCGATCCAACGGTGTCATGTTGGAAGTTGTATATGTTGCTCTCTCGCTGTATAAACTTCGATATCGCGTTTCACGACTGCTTCAAGACTGCATTATTGAATGTGGCTCCACCTGTTGCATGTGGGCGGAACTAGCTGGCCAACTAGTTGGGTCCGCCACAATGTGATAAAGACGATGTATGATAATGAGAATAAAGTGTAAAGTGGTACATACGTGCTACTGCCAGTGATCTCTCCAAGTTTGGTGCACAGTTCTTGCAGGCCATATTGCGTGACGATGGACGTGTAGATGCAGAGCCCAGCCATCGCCAGGGAGAATATAAACACGGAGGGAAGGATCCGCCATGGGCGTTGAAGTCTGTTAAATACATTGTCATAACAATAATAATACCATTAAGTACCATAATTATTGCAAATAAATAAATTATGACTTATGAATTATTATTATCAAAACTTGTTAGCGCCGAACGCTAGCAACACTGCTCCCTACCGGCGGCAGTCCGCGCCCCGCGCTGGCAACGCTCTTTCCACCGCGCCACGCCCAACCGTGAAGACGCTCCCAACCGACGACCTAATTTTAATCTAATAATAACCTTTTGTAACCCAAACAATTGGATAATTAAACAACTTTCTTCAAGTAAATAAATATTTTATTAAATTTATACATGAATCGCAAACCAGTGCGTTAAAAAAATATTTTATTGCACATAAAGCAAACCATTTACAGGAAGACACTTAGAAAAAATATACTCTAAGGTGGGTAAAGGCGGCCGCTAAGAATTACATAAGCGACTAAGTTTGGAGACAAATAGTTCAATGTACTGATAAAAAGTTAGCAATTAGTAAATTTAAGCACCATCAATCCGCACTGGGCCCGCGTGATGGTTTAAGGGCCGTTCTTCCTATCCATCCATAGGGAAGGTCCGTGCCCCAGTAGTGGGGACGTTAATGGGCTGATGATGAAATTTAAGCACACAAAATCTAAAAAGTTCGTACGTACATTTGCTTAGAAAATAGCGAGCAAAGCCACGCTGATAAGTTTGCCTACATTATTAGATCAGAACTTGACAAAAAAACACTTGATACTTATTTATGAATATGATAAGATAGCGTCTTATTGATGACTGCTATATATATTATGTATAATCCTCACCCGGTAAGAGTGCGGCTGCCCGAGGAGCACATGAGGAACATGGTAGTCCACACGAGTCCGCAGATGCCGGACACTAGCGGCACGTACGTCGGCAAGTAGCACACGCTCTTGTCCACCCATTGCGTCGTCACGAAGTCCACGGGCAACGCTGGAACATCGAATATTGTTTTGTAACTAATATTTAATTAAATTATAAGTAAATACTTTATACCCACACTCCCGATAAGTGCATTTTCGGAGGTTATGTGACCTAACCTGTACCGGGCTGGTTTTCCCTTCGCGGGTTGGAAGGTCAGACAGGCAGTAGCTTCTGTAAAAACCGGACCTGTCAAATCTGTCTGTGTAAAACGAGGTTTTTCTATGAAGTGTCCGAGGAGTGGTGCTACACCAACACTTGTCCATATCGGTTTAACAAGAGCTGGGGGTCGAATCCCGTTCGAGTGAAGTTATTTCGATCTTCTCTATGTAGTATTACTTATGTTTTAGCCAGAAAATGATTCATATTAATTTAAATTTTCTATTAAAATTATGCAATACAAGTTTGTACTAAATGCAAAAGAACGAAATATTTTATTTCTAAATGAAAAACAATCCATTGTGTTAGATTAATTATGTAATAATGAGTAACAAAGTATGATTGCGAGTACATAAAATACTCTTGCTCTAGATTAAAAAGCATAAAAGAAAAGAAGATGTGAACGTTTCCATTGCAATTAAATGGCATTAACTACTTGGCCGGACAAATGGGAAGCGCTGAGGGGTCTCACTCGGGAAAAAAAATAAGACAACAGGCCTGAGGGTGCTGTTGGGCTCGAACCTCGATTGTGCCGAGGAAATTCCATGACGTCGAATAAAAAAAAAATGGTAACCAGTAGAATAGGCTAGTTTTCAACTAGTCAAATCAGTTAACTTTTACTAAACGTCAAAACACGAAATTACTATAGAATTTGTATGTATAAAACGTGATAAAATGTCGGAATTATTATTACGTTTTCTCAATTGAAATTCATAAGTTACAGTCTGACTAGGTTCCTCCCCGAGGTAGTAGCCATCATTAAAGGCTAGTTAGACTTCCTTGGAGAATTAGGAAAAAATTTAAGAATTGGCTGGAGTGATCCAGTCGTTTCAAAATATGCGGTTACGCAACTCAACGTGAGTTGCGTAAAACCGCCCGCGAATACCAATACTAATACCGTGGCGTACGCTTTTGCGAGTCACTTTAAATTATAAAACGTCACTGACCGTCGACATCCTTGTGAGCAATAAAGTCGAGTATGATTCCGCTAGTGCTGCTGCTCCGGCGGAGGTCGCGGATGGACAGCAGCTTCGGGAACAGCACGCACTTGTCGTCGAACAAGTACATCAGCACGTGGAAGCAGAACGTGCAGAATGAGCCGAACACGAAGGACAGGAAGAACAGGAGGAGGTGTGCTCCTGAACAGGATAAGTATCTTAGGTATACAGGGTGTTAGTGACATCGTAATAATTCATTCATTCTTTCATGGTAATAATTATTGTAATAATTTATGAATATCTCATCTTGTATACTTTTGCATAATTAAAGCACATAATAACGGGTTCTTACCGCGTTTAAATGGGGATATGAGACTCCCGATATGAACGTAGCTTTTGCATACACTTGGTGGATCATGAGATCCTTCTACATAAAATTATTGTGACCATCTTGTAACAATAATGTATGAGAGCAAATAAAATTATTCTATTCTATTCGTAACGAAAACTTTGAGGGATGACTCAGACCATGATTCTGAGTTGAATCAAGTGTGGAATTGAAAACAACTGGTGTCACTTACACCCGTACGTACTTGATTGGCAACCTGTACGTACTTGTACGGGGTGTAAGTGACATAGTAACGAATGTCTGGAATTTGTTGATGGAGAAGGACCTTTTGACTCATCGTCCTTTAAGGTGATCCGTTTTCCATACAAAAGTTGATGCACTACTACAGGAAAACGGATAGAGGAATTTTGTTTTAAAACCGATAAATAGTAATATTTTAGTGTATTATTTTCGCCAACTAACATTTCATCGGGTCAGAACTCAACACTAAACGAATAAATGGAAAAAAATACGAAAACTTCAGAAGTAACGCCATCTAGTGACGCAAAGTTACCTAGCTGGCTGAAACGCATCACCTTAAACTATAAAAAGTGACAACTAGTCTAATAAGATCGTTTGGATATGTGAAGCGGATTAAGGATAATAGGATTACGAAAGCGGTAGGATATTAGGCAATAATTGTTGATAGGTCTGGCAGAGGAAGACCTAGAAGGACGTACATTGACCAAATTAGGCAGTTCTTAAATGAGGTTTAGTACGTTCTATTCTGAACTGGAGCGGGTGTATGAAATTATTGATGAATGTGGAGGAAACTCATCCATCCATAGTTTATGTATGTATGTAAGAACCACTGTATAGATTTTGCGGTTATTTTTTGCAACTTTTGTGTTGGTTTATATAGCCAACTGTTTAGCCAAATTTTTCGGTCAAACACACGCGCAATAACAAACTCATGCTATCGAATAGGTAGATTCGATAGCATGAGTTTGTTATTGCGCGTGTGTTTGACCGAAAAATTTTCCCTTCCCTAAACCTTCAGTGGTTAAAAGGCAAACTACCTACAGCCACTTCTGATATTATTGTCTTAAAATAAATAGGTTGATCGAGGAGAGGCTTGTGCCCAGCAGTGGGTGTTATGTGTGAAAGATGAAAAACTATACCCTTCCAGGCGCCATTTATTTCCGGATCAGTTCTCTCAATTAACCTATATTCTTCGTACAAAGTAACTGTATCGATATCACCACTCATTTTTAACCGACTTCAAAAAGAGGAGGTTCTGAATTCGTTAAGATCTTTTTTTATGTAAACATGATTGTTACTATTGCACCAAGTTTGATTAAAAATCACTTCACTTTTATAGTTTTTTGATCATTCAAATGACAAATTTACCATAACAACTGCCAGAAATATGTCAGAAGACAATAACATGTGACACCCCAGTTATAAGAAGAATTTGGAAAAAAGGTTAGGATTAGGTTTACACTACATTTTTCTGCCATTTTTTGGGACAAGTGAGGTTACGGAGGAACTAATCCCTGCCGCACACATAAGAAAAAAATACAACATAGATAAAACCACCACAAAAGCGTCATAAATAAAAAAAACACGAAGTGATCGTTCATATTATTATACTTCGGCGGATGGGAACGCGTGCTTCGCAACTTCCGTCTATAATTTTCCCGAGATTCAATACATCAATAAGTAGGTACAGTCATGAGTAATATCATGTACCCACTTTAGAACCCTGTCGCACTATCATATTTCACATTTAATGAGATTTACGGTTTAATTTGACATAAAAGTTTATGTGACATGGTTTCATATTGTATACGTATTAGTACTCGTGACCGTACACTAATCTGTTCTCTGTATGTTCGGGCACACCCCGGATACTTCATACAAACAACCTCTTACACAGACACTACACACATATACATATTGACATTGACATTATCAACACATGCTGTGTGTGTGACGTCTGAGGGCTGCCTATTACAATACCTAATTTAACCGTCATTACTTACCTAGGTAGGTAGTACTACTTACGAAAGATCCTTTTATAATAATCGGTTGATTATTATTATTGCGTATGGCAATAATAATAATAATCGGTTGATAGTAATCGGTTGGTAGGAAGTATCGGTTGATATTAATTTATTTATTTACCACACAAATCACAAACAAGAAATTTTGAACAATAAAGGTTCACAATATAAATAAATAGGCTTTACACTTGACTTAAAAAACACTGACTAAATTATTGCATTCACATTGTTTTTAGTTTAAGCAGTTTGCCTAGGTTTAATTTTATTGCAAATTATTAGTATGTTTTGATGAACAATCACCATACCCAGCATGTACAGTCATGAGCAATATAATGTACCCACTTTAGGACTCTGTCGCACTAACATATTTGACATTTAGTGAGACTTACAGTTCAATTTGTCAAAAAAGTTAATGTGACATGGTACCAAAGTGTACACATATTAATGATCGTGACCGTATACCCAGCGCGGGCAATTACTGAGATGAAATATTCGAATCAGACGAAAGAACGTCGGCGTCCTATTTAAAATTTCGAACATATAAACTAAACTGATATAAACTAGACTGAGAAATAAAATACAGCGCACCGCGCGCAGCCTTCACGATTCAAGTCTAAACTCTGTTCGAGGGGGGTTGAGGTAAACCCCGCTCAGACGCTGGTGGGGAGCGGAGAGTTGCCGTTCTATACGTATTACTCCTTATTCTATGGTTTGGGCCACGGAATAGAAGAACGAGGATGGAAAGGCCCTAACGCGCATTTTGTGTGAGAACCGCTGTCGCCGGTTCAACCCCACTCTCTTTTACTACTACTCCTGCAAACATAATACGATAGTTCTACTGCTTCTCAAATTTCATAGCATAGGCTGCAATTTTATCATTACATTACACACAGAAGTGAGGAGCTCGGTGGCGCAGCGGTAAATGCGCTCGCTATGCGATTGTTGAAGTTAAGCAACTTTCGCAAAGGCCGGTCATAGCACATAAAAAAAAGTTTTCATCTCGAGCTCCTCCGTGCTTCGGAAGGCACGTTAAGCCGTTGGTCCCGGCAATATTAGCAGTCGTTAATAACCACCAATCCGCACTGGGCCCGCGTGATGGTTTAAGGCCGGATCTCCCTATCCATCCATAGGGAAGGCCCGTGCCCCAGCAGTGGGGACGTTAATGGGCTGGTGATAATAATAATAACACACAGAAGTATTATTTTTTTATAAAAAGCCGATCATACGATTGGTTTTTAGTTTTCTTGTGATAAGTAGGGATTTTTTTGCCCTGCAGGTACACAACACGACCTTTACGTACTATCGCGGAACTCCGTGCCTCGTTAAGTTTGCGGATGAGTGGACTGCAAAGTTGAAGTATAAACTATTTGCTCATTCTTGTATGGCGCGCGTTTCATGCTCACTTGGCCCTTCCAACCTTTTTCTTCTATTCCGTGGTTTGAGCCAATCTCGAGAACCACTAAAATTATTTGCATTAGGGTAAAAATTCCGAAGCCGAGGCCCTAAATTCATCAAAACCGCAGAAAATTGATCCACGCAGTCTGTGGCGAGGAGTTAACGAGCCGTGGTAGTCCAGTTGGTAGAACGCTTGCCTCTCACTTTGAGGTCGCAGGTTCGAATCCAGCACAGGCCTAAACCAATGAGTGTCGAATTTGTTTTTGAATACATGTTTGGATCATAAATGATTAACACGTGCTCAGCGGTGAAGGCCGGAAAATCCACATTCCTTATTATTTACCTTAGTCGGAATTCGGAGTCTAGTTATACTATTTGATGTAGTTGAACTTTTGTGCAATTTGACGTTTTATTAAGTATAAAGACTGCCAGTTAGTAGCAGAAACACTACCATTTAATTAACCATTTAAAATTCCCTTACATGACAAACTAAGGTTGCGTTGCACAAGTCTATTTATGAATCTAATAAAACAAAAAAACAGAGTCTAAGTCCGTACTATTTCAACAAACTTATTTACTTCTGTCATGACATGACAACAATACAAGCCGCATGTAATCTGATACGCCAGCAGGTTCATTTCACATACGCTCAATGCTATTAGGTACAGGCGTATCGTATTCGTCGGACAATCACCTGGCGGTTTAGTGCTGTGATACATTTTACTGTCGACAGTGCGATACTCTTCCACCAATCCAAGGAATCATCAAGTTGAATGACATGATGTCTGTGACCAGTGCGACGTATATAAGCTGTTTATGTTACGTCAGAAGATCCGTGGTAGCCCAGATGTTGGTGGTTCCAATTTGAATCCACTCATATTTGGATAATCAATGGGTGAATATCAAAATGTGTCAAGTTTGGTGGCGAACTGTCATACAATTTTTTCGTGAAAAATTGGGGAAATTGGGAAAATTGGGAATTGAAAAATTCCTTTTTCATGTCGGAACCGAGGATCCCTTTGGATCTTTTTCATGTCGGAACCCAATTTTTCACGAAAAAACAATATGAAATTTCGCCACCAAACTTGAATTTTTAAGATTCACCCCAATGATTATCACTGAGAATTATTGAGGACAGAAGAGGCAAGATGATTGGACACCTAATAAGACACGACGAATTTATTAAAAACATCATAGAAGGAAAGCTAGAAAGGAAAGAGAGGAAGGGGAAGACCAAGAAGAGCTTACATGGAACAGATTAAAGAAAAGGTTAACGTCGTGTCTTATAGGAAAGTCAAGGAATTGGCCTTTGATAGACTGGAATGGAAAATGCTACACCGACAAGAGCGTGGCTTAGGTAAGCGGACCCTGTTAAAAATGGGATAATACTATGGAGATGATGATGATTTTATGTCATGACATAGACACTAAACATTGTCGCATTCGTTGTTCTGTTAAAAGCGCGTTATCATAAAGAATTTTTGAGATAACCTTTTCTCATTAATGTCTTAACGTGAAAAGTCGATAGTGATAAAAGATGTTTTTTTTTTATATCAAATTGTAAGGAACTATCTCTTAAAACTGCATGATCCGTGCTTCGGAAGGCACGTTAAGCCGTTGGTCCCGGTTACTTACTGATGTAAGTACGTAGTCGTTACATGAGTCATGTCAGGGGCCTATGGCGGCTCAATAGTAACCTTGACACTAGGGTTGATGGGGTTGGTAATCCACCTCACAACTCACACGATAGAAGAAGAAGACTGCATAATTCTTTCACTCTGAACAGGCAACGCGATTAACGAACTTGGAGGAAGTAAGAGATGTAGGAAGGAAGTCTGCCTACCCTGGTACAGGTATGTGTAATTGTGTAGACAGAATGACGTAACAGCCAATTATCGACAAACGTTCTCTCATTACTGCGCTCACAATTGAGCTCGTTCTTCGTTCCTCACGCGTGTGCCCCTAACAATATTATCTTAACTTTAATATCGTTCACTGTCATTATAAAATTAAACATAACTCTCGTAACAGTGCATCGTAAACAGTGCTATTAGTGGAGCGGAGTTTAAAACTTTAAAATATGCGGTTTTATCGACAATGTGCGACCATCATTAGATAGCACCAGGCATTTGTCAAGTGCTGTATTTTGTTTGAATTCGTTATCGACTACTTCAAAGATAAATTATTAAAAAACAAAATTAAAAGGCTCCAGCACAGTGAAGATGTGTTTGAAGTTATTTTTAATAGTGTTACTATGTAATAAAATTAATGGTTTACAAGTATTGGATAACATTGAATGGACTGTCCGCAATGCCAATGGATGTAAGTTTATGTTTAATTTTTCCTTAAATAGATGCTGGGGAACTTGTTAATTTTTTAAATTTAAGTTAGAGATACCTCGACTTAGAGAATTTATTTAAATAAAATTATTTGAGAAGAAGCTTTTTATCTTACTAATAAAATAAACATGTTTAGAACATGCGTTGCATAACATTTTAACGGGTTTCAAAAACGATAAGTGTCGATTACAATAATCAGGTTTCTCCCACCAGAAATTGTGGTGAAACTTGAAACTAGTTCATTAGTACGACAGACAGACAATATTACTAACTAGCAATTATTTACAGGCAGCGATATAATCAATAAATAGATAGCTGCCTATGTGTTTCAGTAATAAATATTATGATCTACATCAATAGGTAAATATTGACAAAGAAAATGTTATGGAAATTGAAAAATATGGAACTTCATAGATAAAAGAAAAGTAATTTTGGTGTACCAGATATTCAGTCCTATGAAAATAAATTGGTTTCTGAAGATACGGCAACAGCCTCTGTGGTCTAGTGGTTAGATTGCTTGGCTCAAGATCTGTAGGTTCGGGTTCGATTCCCAGTTTAAGTAAGCGGATTTCGGAATAAAAATCGATAAACTCTACAGAAAAACAGCTTAAGGTTACTTTATCACATGATATAGGTATGTATACCTATATCTTACTGCTGGGACTCCCTTCAAACAACCAGAGGCGGCATGGATCATACTTTTTAACATACCTTCCGATGCACGGAATCATCGACGTTCAATAGTACTGGATAAACATCAATCCCCTGACATGGTTCATAATTATAACGACTAAGTACATACTTACTTAAGTAAATAGTACCTTCCGAAGCAAGGAATCGTCCTAATTTTCGGGCTATGAGGTGATTCAGCCAGCAATATTTTAACAGGTGATAATTAATATCTGAAGACCTTAACTACCAACGTCTGTTTCCAGCAATATCAATACCGGCTAAAGTGCCCGGTGGCATCTACTCCGACCTTGAAACCGCCGGAGTAATAGGAGACATCCTGTATCGGTTCAACGACGTGCTTACGAGATGGGTGGCCTACGACACTTGGACTTATCAGGGGAGTTTTACTGGTATGTCTGAGGTTAATATTTTTTTTAGATTAAAGAATTCGAAAATATGCGCAATGTTATTTATATTTATATGTGGGATATAGAAATAACACAGGATATATTTTAAATGTCTTCACTCCTTTTATTTTACACACACCTTATATTAAAAACAAAATCCTCTCACCCGACCGACATCGCACCTAAGACTCCCATATAAACAATCAAATTCCCATTCATTATCCTTACATAGCATTCTCACTTTCCTACATAATTATATTTATTAGTTCATCTAAAAAAAAGCATTGACATTTGCACATATAAAAGTAAGTGCGCAAATGTCAAATAGCAATATTGCTTTTTTAGTTGATTTGCTTCGATGTCGCAATTTTGACCCCCCAGAAGTAATGAAATTTTTCGTGAATCACGATGTCCACTTATGGAATTATGAAGGCGTTTCGCTGGAGCTTGACACAGCAAAGATTATAAATTGATCTTAGCGAGGTTCCAATTTGTGACTTTTGATATTATTGAGCAGTTTGTGTAGCACGGATTATGGCTGTCGTCGATAAGAAAAGACAAAGAATTATGGATTTACCCTCGCCATTTTTTTAAATTAAGATGGCATGATATGTTTGTTGCATGCACCCTGAGCGGTGGGCACGGATCGTCACGCATTGGGTGCCTCATGACGGGTACAGGCATCGTGGTAGACCTCGAAAGAGATGGCGTGACGACTTGGACGCTTGCCGGAGGGACTGGCCGGAGTACGCACGAAAGTGAAACGGGAGGTCATTGCCCAGCAGTGGGATCTTGTAGGCTAGATTAGACTAGAATTAAGATGGGTTTCCTCTTGACCCCATTTTTCCACAAAACATTAGTCAATTTTGTACGATTTCTTTGAATTAATTTTGATTTCAGTTGGCGACGAATTGAACCATGAGGTGGCAAACTTGGTGCTGCATGGGGTTGACACGGTGGCGTATGTGGAGGTGAACGACAGTCCGGTGGGGAGCACTGATAACATGTTCGTCAGATACGTGTTTGATGTTAAGCCACATCTCAAGGTGAGATAAAGAATCATCTGACGATAATTGAAAGATACCGGCTCCAGTGGTTGAGCGTTGGGCTCACAGCCCGGAGGCCCCGGGTTCGAATCCCTGTATCACAAAAATCACTTGGTGAACCCTAGTTTGTTTAGGACATTAAGAAAGAAACGCTTGCTTCGGAAGGCACGTTAAGCCGTTTGGTCCCGGTCACTAATTACTGATATAAGTATGTAGTCGTTACATGAGTCATGTCACGGACCATTGGCGGCTCAATAAGAACCCTAACACCAGGGTTGATGAGGTTGGTATTCCACCTCACAACCCATACGATAAGAAGAAGTAACATGCCATTAATTAACCATCCAGATGAATGAATGAAATAGCGTTGTCCCGTATCACTGGGTCTGCTTACCTAACCTAAAGATTTGACAGGTACGGCTTTTTACAGAACTGACTACTTGTCTGACTTTCCAACTCGCAAAGGCATCACCAATTCGATACAGGTTAGGTGACATACCTCCGAACCGCATATATTGCGAATGTGGGTTTCCTCACGATGTTTTCCTGCACCGTTGAGCACGTGATATTCAAACATGAATTCGAAAACCCTGCGGCTCGACTGTGAGAGTCAAGAGATTTTGCAACTGGGCTACCAGGGATCCAGAAAAAAATATGAATACTGATGTAAATAAAATGTTTCAGAAAGGCGCAAACACGATAAAAGTGGTGTTCGCTTCGCCAATCGAAGTGGCCAACCTGAGATCAGAGAAGTACTTCACGGCTCCTAACTGCGTGCCCAAGGATTACAATGGGGAGTGCCACGCCAACCAGCTGCGGAAGATGCAGGCTTCCTTCGCGTGGGACTGGGGGCCTGCCTTCCCATCTGTCGGATTTTGGTAATTTTGTGATGTTGTCAGATGTTGGAAGGTCAGACAGGCAGTCGCTTCTGTGAAAAACCAGACCTGTCAAATCTTCAGGTTAGCTAAGCGGACCCTATGAAAACGGGATAATTCTAGAGAGACGTTGAAGTGCATCAAATAATATTCGGTGGAGTAGATACAGAGATGGACGCGACAAATGACGCGGGCTTCGATCAATGGACGCAGACAAAAAATATGTCGCGTCTGGATAGATAACGTTCAAGAGTCGCGGGGGATAGCGCTTGGCAATTTCTTTTGTAAGAACTTTTATATCTTTCAATACACAACAATGGAAGTGTTCTCGACAACGTCAGAAGAAATCTCTTTTGTAAAAGTAACTTTTTATACTTAATGCGTTAAATATTTTAGGAAACCAGTCGCAATAGAATTCTACGACCGAGCAATAATAAGGTCGGTGACGACTCATACGCAGAAGGCGGGTCAGTTCTGGTACCTGACAATCAAGGCGTATTTAGAGGCTAACCCGATGAATGACAGGTGGACAGGACTTATTCGGGCCGACCTCGCAGTGGAAGGTCCACAGAATATCAGCTTAACTAAGTCAGTGGATGCGATTATTAAAAACGATGGAAGTACTGAAGCTGAACTGAATTTGACTATTAGTGAGGTAAGTTTGGTAATTGAATTAAAGATTCAAGAAACAAGTAGTTTCTTTGAGTTGTTACTTGAATGACTGCCATACAGAGAGTTGAGAAAGTGGGAAAAAGTTTAAAAAAAGGCAGTAAAAACTTCTGTTTTTTTCAGAATGTAGTGGAAATTTGGTGGCCTAACGGTTACGGGAAACAACCCCTGTATGATTTGAGAATATCGATTAGTAACGAGCATGGGGAAGAACATTTCAAGAAGATACAGGTCGGGTTCCGTACCATAGAACTCGTAGAAGAGGACGCGGCTAAGAAATTCGGTAAATAGAAAAATAAACAGTAACAACTTTTTCTTAACGAAATAAAAAAGTAAAAGAAGAGACAGAAATAGCATGAAATCTCTTTGGTCCACTTACGCATCTGATTAAAATTTTTGTATACTTATTTCTTTGTTATTTCTTTAAAAAAATATGTAACACTGGCAGAAATTCGTCAAAAAATATGTTACTAATGCCTTTTGTGAATTATTAAGAATAATATAAATTTACTTTTTATTGGTTAAAGGCGGACGAAAAATGATTTTTTGGAAGAAATGGCCAGTTTTATTTAAATGAAAATTAACTAAATTCTCTTTGTTATTTATTTTAATCACATTTTTTAAATATTTTGCGCCCTTTCTGTGTGGCGCCATTTTACGATGTATGTAGAGTTACTTATGTTTTTCAGGCAACTCATCAGCAGGCAAAGGCCTTACATTTTACTTTAAAGTGAACGGCTATCCGATATTTATGAAGGGATCCAACTGGATACCTGGCCATATACTGCCAGAGAAGGGCTACGATCGAGAAATCGGTATGTACGATATTCATGCTCTTAAAAACATTTCCTAACGGATGACGAGTTTAGTTGTTCTATGATTTTTATTCACTTCCAATGCAGAATAAATTAGTAGTAAGCCAGTCCTAAGAGTTCGCTTACTACGGCATACGACCACATGCGCTGATCACTTGTGACCATGTGGTTTATTATGCCTATGCATTTTAGGATTTCGTATCGAAAGTAGTGCAAATCTTCTGGTTGCTTGTGACTGTAACCACACAATAATGCGATTGTAAGTATGTATTATTTTTGAGTTTGTTTAGCCTATATTATCCCAGTGCTGGGCAGAGGCGAAATGCCGCCAATCTGTCCGGTAGGTATCAAGATCTTCGCGCTATCTTTTTCGGGGTCAACCTCGTTCCCGATATCCATCCTGAGGTATCCGACATAACATAACATAAACAGTCTATACACGTTCCAGTGCTGGGCACACCTCCTGAGGTATCCACTGAGTGACAATCTTGGCCTACCGCTCCTAGGTCATACGGCTTAAGTGTTATGTACTGTGGTTGGTTTTATTGTGACTTACCCTCAGTGGACGGCGTGCTTGACGCTGCGGTGGACGCTCACATGGGCATGCTGCGTGTGTGGGGTGGCGGCGTATACGAGTCCGACTACTTCTACCAGCGCTGCGACCAGCTCGGACTGCTCATCTGGCAGGACTTCCTCTTCGCCTGCTCCATGTATCCTGTTGACTCGGAGTTCCTTGAGTAAGATATTTGTCTTGTTTTTGCTTACCCGATTGCCGGAGGGTATTGGGATTAGTGGTTAGGTTAGGTTCAAAAATTGACAAATATGTTGATTATTACCCCTAACTCCTCCACAATCCACAATGGAGTACAAAATTTTTGTAAAATTCGGTGCTCAAGTCCCGACAGAAAGTTTGATTCGAAATCGCGGATCACAGGTTCGGTGATCAAATTTTTAGTGGCTAGTCTCAATTGAATAAATTAAGAAAGACAAAAATACTTAAAATAAATGTAACATTACAGTTCTGTAGGGACAGAAATTGAGCAGAACGTGAAGCGTCTACAACACCACCCGTCTATCGCAGTGTGGGCCGGCAACAATGAGAACGAAGCAGCGTTACGCGGCAACTGGTACAGCACACAGACAGAATTCAAAAGATACAAGAAAGAATACATCAAACTATACGTTGACACCATCAAACTCATCGTGCAGGAGCTAGACCCCGCTAGAAGATATCTAGTGTCGAGCCCTACAAATGGTTTGCAATCCGAAGCCGAAGGGTACATCGCAGAGAACCCATACGACCCACATTTTGGAGACACGCATTATTACAACTATATACAGGATAATTGGGATATGAACATCTACCCTCGAACACGATTCGCTTCAGAATACGGCTTCCAATCCCTGCCCAGTCTACTCACAATGGAATCCGCTACGAAAGAAAAAGCTGATTTTAGTTTAGAAAGCGACTATTCTAAGCACAGACAACACAGTCCTTTTGGGTATGATTTCATTTGGATGCAGATGAAAATGCATTTGAAGTTGGAGAAAAACAATGCCACTGACTCTGAACAAGATGAATATGATTACTTTAAGAAGTTCGTTTTTTACAGTCAGGTAAGTTTCATTGAATTTAGGATGATTTCGGTAGCCTTAAATTGTGTTTCGATAAGTATATCCTGTCATAGGTATTTCTCTCATAGGTAGTGAGAGTACTAGTAGATTTAATTTCAATGTTTTGGTAATCAATGTCCTGGTCATTTTCACACTGGATAGTAGGCTAGTTTCCAAGTAGTCCAATCAGTTACTTTTTACTAAACGTCAAAACATAAATTTATTATGGCTTTTGTACGAAAAAGCACACTGTGACGTCATAGAAAAACGTGATAAAATGTCGGACTTATTATTACGTTTTTCTTGATTAAAATTCACAACTCCGTTCACCGAGCTACATTTTATAATGAGAAGCATTTCTAAACTTATTGAAGTGAATTCATAAAAACTGCGACCTCTAGGTGCGAACAATGCGTGAAGTGTTGTTATTTATGTTTTATTTTATTTATCTAATAGACTTTAAATAACATACTTAATCTCAGGACAAAATTTTCAACTGAACCACTTAGTCAGAGGCACATCCTTCACAAGACCACGAATAAGTAGATGACCACATGCATGAAACAATGTTAGCTGGTGGATATTGATACGTCCTTTAGTAAATAGTTACATATTTCCTAACATTATTTCTTATGTAGTCATTTGTTCGTAACTTGCTGGCCAATCAATGAAAAGGCGCCGTGGCCGACCAAGATGGCGTGGCGAGTTGGATGCATTCTTGACATCTTGGAAAGAGAGAGCCCAAAATCGGGAGAGAGACATTTGCCTTGCAGTGGGATGATGTGGGCTAGTAATAATAATAAACCCAATAGACTAGTTCCCTTCGTTCTCATAATCTGCAATAGTCCGACACGAACCGGGGATTGTCTTTGGGTGCACCCCCATAGTGCATACAGGGATAATCGCGGTTGGTCTCACACCACATTTAGAGTAAATTGTCTTGGCTTCTACATGTCGGCTTCTGCCCTACGCCCGCCTTCCAAAAGTCCGGGACGTCACAGTCCCGAGATATGGAAACGACATAAAAATAATAATAATAACTACAATACAAATGGACGTCTTTATTACTCAGAAGCAATTTCTTCCAGACAACAAGTATAATATTGTCGACGTATTTGTTGCAGATAAATCAAGCTATGGCTATTAAAGCGGAGACGGAATTCTACAGGCAGAGCCAAGAGGATTGGTACACCATGGGTGCCTTGTATTGGCAGATAAACGATGTGTGGCAAGCTCCGTCATGGTCCAGCATGGGTCAGTATCTCATCATTATCAGCCCATTAACGTCCTCGTTGGGGCACGGGCCTTCCCTATGGATGGATAGGGAGATCGATTGATGGTTATTAACAACTGCTGATGCAGCCGGGACCAACGGCTTAGCGTGCCTTCCGAAGCACGGAGGAGCTCGAGATGAAAACTTTTTTGTTTTTTTTTTTGTGGTCACATATCTTATGACCGGCCTTTGCGAAAGTTGCTTAACTTCAACAATCGCAGACCGAGGGCATTTACCGCTGTGCCACCGAGCTCCTAAACTAACATACCTATCATTCACTACATACATATCCGTCGTGGTATCTAAATACTACTATTTAAATATATTTTTTTATCTATCAGTTCCTGTATGAAGCATAAGTGTTTTCAGCTATTTGTCATTCTGCGCGTGTAGTCAAAACCGACTAAGGGCAAGCAGTAAAACTTACGGTATTTGAAGCCTTCTTGGGGTATTTTGAAATATTCCGCATTGTATTATTTCTAGTGAAATATAGTGTATCGGACTCTACGATCACTAAAGTGCATTCAACTTTAGGGGAGTATAATATCCTATTAAACCAGGTATATGAATGTGAGATGTATGAAGGTGTAGGTAAAAGAGTAAGATAATATACTCGTACGATGAACGAGTAAGAAAGAGACAGGAATGTGAGACAAGATACGTGTGTGAAAGAGAAAAGATATGATGTATTCGGTGGAACGGAGTGGAAGAGCGAGAGGTATGAAAAAAGAAAGGGACAGAAGAGGAATGGAGGACGACGCGCGATGTAGGTGCGCGTCGCTGAAGGTTTTTTCTCTAATTCGAATATTAAGGTGTTAATTCTATTCTGTGCTATGTAAATTCATTTTAAGTTAATATATAGTCGGTTGTGAAGACTTCAGTGTTTACTTTCCGGCTCCCTCCCACATGTATGGGCGATGGATCACCATCATATGGTTCATTTTAGGACTTCAATAAGTATTGAAAACACTTTAAAACTTTCAGATTATCAACGCAGATGGAAAGTACTACACTACTTCGCAGTAAACTTCTTCGCACCTGTGTTGGTGTCTCCCTGCCTACTCCCGTCAGGAGACATCGACGTGTACCTTATTAATGACAGATTCGTTCCAATAGACAACGGACTGATCAAAGTCGACTTTTATAACTGGACCAGTCTTACCCCAATCAGTAGTAAAACATTCAACGCTTCAGTGGGTCCTCTAAGCGCTAAGAAGCAGGATATAAAACTGTCTGTCTGGGACATCAATAAAGAAGAGATTTTCCTGAAGTTCTCATTTAAAGCTGAAGGCGTCGAGTCTTCTCCTTACAATTTTGTGTTCCCGAAGCCTTTGAAATCGATCAAGGGGTTGAAGAAACCTAACATAAAGGTAAGGGATTAAAATGTTGGATGGATGAATGTAAATGACGGGTCTGACAGGACCACAATGACGTTACGTTGTACATGCATACATGAACTCACGCTTATTTCCTATAGGGGCAAGCAAAGACTGGAATTCCATTTGCTTCGATCCTGACATTCTTCTCTCCTCCACATTCATCGATTGTTTCATACGCGCACGCCGGTTCAGAGTAGATTGCAGGACATCGCCAATTTGGTCAACGTATGTTACGTCATTTCTGACTGAATAATGTAACTCTTAATTTTCCACAGATATCCGTCTCCAGAGTATCCAGCGCGGTAGGCAATTACGTGTACAACGTGGACATACAAGTGGACACTATTGTGCTCTTCCTATGGCTGGAGACTCCTCCTATACTCCACAGCTACTTCCAAGAGAACGGTCTCATCATCACCACGCCATACTACAGGACGACTTACTCGTCCACCGTCGACGTGTCAGTCAAAGAACTGAATGAGATGATCACTTATCAATATTATTATGAAGACTAGTGATAGGTTTTAAGTGAAATGTACTGTTGAATTAATGTTAGATATGTCTATTGCTAAAGAATAAGTCATGGCCTAAAGTTAAGTTCAAGAGCGTTCCTGGGGCGGGAATTCTAAGTTCTTAATGTTAGAGTTTAAAGAATTCTGCGGTGCGGTTTAATACGAAGCCTCGTTTCCCGCCTCAGAATGCGTTTGGGTAGCGTCAGGGCGTCTGCGGCCCGGTGAGGACGCGCGAAGAGGTAACAACAGTACACTTGGAGTTCTTAGGCATATTTTAGCACGCAGCGGTTGCCAACGATGTCGCTGAGTAGATTACAATAGTATCGCGGTAGGTATACGAAATTTTGTATCGAGTGATTTATCTGTTGCGTAGTAACTATTAAATAGTCTGTGGTACTACGTCAGGAAATAAATAAAACAGTACATAAAAGCAAATAATGATATTTATTTCATTTACCTGACACTGCGTACATGCGTTAGTCATACAACTAATCATAATCGCCTGCAATATAATATGTATACAAATCTAAAACAATCTTTGGACGATTTCCTGCAACTGGTAAGGGCTTTTAAGTACAATTATAATATATTATGGGTTTTAGTATATTCTTTGTCGCCATCGATACATATCACATGGCTGCCAACGATTTATTACTTTATTACATTACTACCAGAATATTTTTGCGACTTTATAGATTCAAAAACGTACAATATACATCTCGTTTTAATTTTCGTAATCTATCGATTTGTCTTCATAAATACATGTATTTAATAAGATTAGGACCGTCCACAATAACAAAATATATTAAAAGATATTATCACACAATATTAAACAATCTCGAGTATATTTCATACATGGTTAACAAGCTAAAACTTAGCGATTTCAGTAGTTGGTCTGTTTCAGCCAATAAAACTTACATTATATAAAAAATACAATTACAAATCATTTATAAAAATATAAACTTTGCTTGGAGTTAGTACCACATTTTAATGCAGCATTATAGGCTAGTGTAAACAGAGCACAGCGCAGCGCATTGCATTTTACTTTTTAATTATGTTTAATTCATTCTATGTAGACTTTAGAAGTGAGCTCTTCTCAGTTATAACACATTGCAAAAGTAAAATTTACATATACATAACAGAAATAGCTATTTAAATCCCTGCTGGGTAAATTTTTGATTTTTGCAAATTCATGTGCTTGTTTTTGTAAAAATAATAGTTATGCATATAAATATAATCTTTCGCTGGGAAGCGCTCTGTTGAACCGACCTAATGCCATTAGGTTATGTTTTTCTACCTACAAGAAGTTTAGAGCTTCCATGCTGTCAGTTCTATCGTATTGATACCTTTAATATAATCATTTATGTCTAGGAAAGACATAAATAAAAGAGTTTGTGACGGCAATTTCACGGTTTATTAATTTTTTCAAAAGAGATATTACAGAGAACGTGTTGATTCGATATAATTTTAAAATGAAGAGAGAGTGAATGGTTGGAACGAATGTTACCATATAAATAATATTTTTTTTTAATTAAGAATGGTTTGGCTCAATGGTTGTTGCAAACAATGTGTATAAGCCAAACAAACAGAAACCTACTAACTTAAATTAAGAAAAAAGGTCTCTAAAAAGTTCTTTACCATCATTCATTTCACATTATCGTCGGTTATTTATGTGATACTTGGCCGGAACCATCAACAGAAAGACGATCAAGTATAAAAAATATGCCTATACGTATATATTTATTCTAGGCCAACACGACACAACTGACATTACCAATTCCATATTAAACGTCACAAACGTAAATTATAACTACTTGAAAAGCACCTTGTTAAGTAAATAAAGTACTTTTACGTTAAAAAGCCTTAAAATTGCTTATAAACTAGGACACGAACATAGAGAGACTAGTAAGCAAGGAGTTGCGTTCAGTCGTTTGTTTAGATCTCATTTAGCAATAAATGTATAATAAATAAATATTAGTCAAAGGTACAGGCATCGAACGAGGAACTAAGTACCTGAATTTCTCCGCGCTTTTATTAGCTCAACGTGATAAATGAACAACATCACAAAACCTATATTCATGTCGATTCGGCCAACCACCAACTTAATTTGACAGAACTAAAATAAGCTCTATCTCTTTCTTGCACTTATTGTAAGAAAAGGACGGCTAAGTTAAGTGTGTGTTGGCCTGAATAGGCTTGTAATGGCTCCGATTCTTGCAGACACGTCCTAATTTTAAAATGATTGAATAACCCGGGCGAATAAAATAGGCATCTCGCTCATATGCAATCCGTTGACGTGTGACGTGTGCTGCCAACTTAATTCTGTCGAGTTACTGGCTAATGTCGAATTTTTAGAGGGTTGTTTTATATAGCCTAAAATTGACGTGTGTTGCACAAATTGTATGCCTGTCGATTACCCGTCCCTTTTCTTTTCGGCGGATATAAAAATTTACTGGTATAACTTAAAATAAAATTAAGACCATTATGTATTTAAATAAAGTAAATAATAGTAGGTAAGTGTAAACTGCCACTGCTGTGGTGGAGTATGCTCCATATCCCCTCCGGTTGATTGAGGGGAGGCCTGTGCCCAGCAGTGGGACGTATATAGGCTGTTTATGTTAAGTGTAAACTGGCCATATAGACGAAGTTTTTAGTAGATGTTTTGTTTTGCTTTGATGTGGCGTTTTTAACCTCCCTGCTGTCGTTGTCGTTGTCATCATGTTACGTTTCACAGGGTGTTGTATAGTTGCATTGCATTTGTGTCTTTGATGGTTTGTAGCGTAGTAACCATATAGATGATATTTGATATCGTCCATTTATGAAGCATATGCCTGAGATTGACAAAACTAGTTATCTTTTACAAATTACCTATGGCATTTGGCTACAAATAAATTACAACCAAATATCAACCTAGTATTATGACGTCACAATATAAAATCATTTACATGATCACATCCATGCTATTGCTACTGTTGCTTTTTAAAATAACCCTATTTATTTCACGTAAACACAAGAATAATCTCATATAACAAAATGTTTATTTTTCACATAATATTCAATACATATATCTAAATAGGAATTTTAGTGACCCGTACTAAAGCTTCTTTAATTTCTTGTTAATAATTAGCTAAATTTATTCGTCCTTACAGACGTAACACATTAATAAATTATTGTATAAATGTAAATAATATATATATCATATTATATATAATAATATATGTATATGTTAATATTAAATTTCCATTAAAAATAATAGGAAAGGTACACATTTTGTGGCACGCATACATAGTATACTTATAATAATTAGTGCCTGCACCGCATTGTTTTGTTTAAAGCTGTGAGGCAGAACTGGGGCCTATTTCCTCGCTCGCTTTCAACTCACGTTTGAAAATATATACCTATTTCACTTAGCACATCAGAACTTGTCATTTGCAGGATGAGACAGATATATTTTGCATGCGAGTTGAAAGCGAGCGACTCAAAAATAAGGACCTCGATCTTCGCTGAAGAGTGAAAATCCTCAAACTTGTTTCTCTTTTCTATTAAGTTAATTATTTATATTTGGTGAATAAAATGAACCTAATGTAGATTCTAGTACTTAAAATCTTACCTCGTTTAAGAGCTGATGAATACTCCTACTTAATAATAAATGTTCCTTGTTACTTTTCAATCTTTAGCGATGTATGTATAGGTATATTTCGATGTTATGCGATTTACATTTTTTACTATGTATGAAACGGTTATGCATAGGGACTATTCTGTTGTTATTCAATGCTTGTTAAGTGTTGAAAACAATGTGGAATTTTGTTCTTATTTGTACTACTGGGTGCTTCTATATCTTCTGAGTGGCTAAGTACGCTGTGTGTTTTGTGACATAATTATTTACGACAGATCTTATTGTTATTTTGCAGGGAAGACCGTATAATGATGTCCGAAAAATATACTTTATTATACCATTAATTGAAGTGCTTTATCCATAGTAGGTACATACAACTTTTTACTGAGTTACGCTGGGTGTGAGCCATCAAAAGATCAAGAAGAAACTCCATATATGTTTAAAGAAGAAAACAAAATCGCCACATTGTTCAACTTAACCAAAGACAAGCATGTTATTTTCTACAAGCAACTTTAGCGCTGCCCTTAATGACAATAGTCAGCGTTTCACAGCGCAACATTCAATTAAAACTATTAGTACTCAGTAGAGTACTTTCAGCTCTCGCGCCCGGTCGAGCGCTAGTGTCGCGTTCGGTCATAGAATAAATAATACTGTGTGTAGAACGGTAACTCTCCGCGTCGCATTAATTCGTATCAGAAGCTGAGCTAGATTTCCCTTACTCCCTCTTGGTCTTCCTTTAGTATAAATAGTCATAAGCCCCTAAGGAGTAAGAGGGAGCGCGGACTGTCTGTCTCGTTCGCACCTACGCGATAAGGCGGCACACGGTAAGAATGTGATTTTTGTACGGAGTGGCCGGTGTGTGGTTCAGTGCTGTTGCATTAGAAAATAACAATACTATTAGTATGTTTCAATTCTGTTACATAATTATGAATGTCGGAGTTAGTATCACGATACGTACATTGCTTACAGCGAATTGACAATGATATTGTTGCCTCATTTGTTAGTGGTCCATGCAACACTTCATAGAAAAGCACCGAGTCTGAAAAGAAATATCCGATTAAATTAATTTGTGACACGGTGACACGGTTTAGGCTTTTATTTTAAGAACATTTGATGTAACATGCTTTAGGGGGTACACGTTGATCACTAGGTGGCGCTAGCATACAGTTTGATAAGAGGTAGCTTCAATGCCTACCTTTTTTTTATTTATACATTGTTAGGTAAACCACTGATACCGTTAAACCACAATTCGGTTTGTTTCGGTACCAGTACCTAAATATATGGGGTCCTAATCTAACTCCTAACACATACAATAAGCTCATTACTATTTTTCCACTTGGGGAAGTCAGAGATATATCCATCGCAAGATGGAGGAAATATCCACGGTTCACCGAGCTTTCTGTTAGACCAACGTGATAGATGGTGAACCGTATGGCCGTCTATAATGAACCCAGAAAATCCAGGCGTGGCACTGTTCATTTGACAAGCAAGTCGGTGAACCACAGGACCGGTAGAGTTTTAACGATGTTTATAAATAATGTGTCGTTTCTTTAAAAAGAAAATCGTGTAACTATTCTAAAAGACACATTTAGATCATGCTAGTGACATATACAGTGCATTAAAAAGAGCGGAATATGAACTAAACATTTCGAGCTAGCGGAAACAGACGATGGATTTTGACAAATTGGCAAATGATTACATGATTCCTTTACTTCATTTCTACTTACAAAATTTTATTTTATATCCTGGGCGAGAGCAATACAAATAGAGTTTTTAGTTTTGTGCTCTTCTTGATGCACTGTACCTCGTCCAATATATCGGGTTCCGTGGGAAGGTCGAATGAATTAGGCGTTGAAGCCCACCACCTTTAATCCATACACGTACATAAATAAAAAAAATAACGAATAAAATGCATATAAACATATTATACTGCAGCGCATTATGGCCAAAACATGCAACATAAAATTAATATGTTATTTTATATTCCGCATGCAAATAATTCTGTATCAATTTCAGTATTATGCTAGTACTTACCTACGTATATTATAAAAAAATAACATCTCTTCAATTTCACCCAGACATAAAATAAAATGCTTTTATATAAACGCTGTCGTCATGGCTTAAAAGGTGGTGGTATAAGTACTTGTATTTTCTTTAAATTGTTTCGATATTTTGGAATGTTTATTTTATGCACATTATATTATAATTTTCTTAATATTTGAAATGCAACGAGCAATTTATGTTAAAAGGAAACATACATTATAATTTCACAGGGTGTTAGTGACATCGTAACGAATACTGAAGGGTATAATTCAGACCATGATTCTGAGTTGATATCGAGTTTCCTGTCGGAAAATTCATGAAAATTTTAGATTTTTTTAAAATTATTTTCCGTTCCATACTTTTGCGACGGAAAATTCCACTTGATATCAACTCAGAATTATGGCCTGAATCTTCCCTCAAAGTTTTAGTTACGATGTCACTAACATCCTGTATATGTATGAATTTCTTAATGACTAACACTTTCTTAAGATAATTTCAATTCAACATGATTTTTTATTAAATGTTGACCTTTTAAACCATGACAACAAAAAGTGCTTTTAAACGTAATTTGCAATAACATCATACTTATAGTAACAAACTGTGTTTGTGCAGACATATACAAATGTGTCGTATGGCTGAAAAGCGGCAAACATCGTAATACACACCTTACTTAAAAAAATCCAATAACGACCTAGATAAACAAGTAAAATGTATGTAGATGAGTCAACACAGCAAATGTATCAATCGTATTATTTACGAATAAACCCTTTGTACAATATTGATGCGAAGAAGGCAAAACAGCTGGTCTAATTTGCTATGACTCGCCCTTGAAAAATGCAGATTTTGAAGTCGTTCCGTAAACTTATGCCGATTCATTAAATATTTGAAGTTAATTTTCTCTTAATTCTAATTCTTATAACGTTCGCTAGTGAGTATATGCAAATGCAGCTTACATTTCAATTTTTCTGTCTTAAATAAAGAAACTCGTACATTGCACTTTTTAATAGCATCGTAATTTTTAAATGCATCTTAATATACTCCGAGAAATTCTTTAGAGTATTCAGTATTAAATTCCATTTACTTAAACTAATTTACAATTTTGAGTATTTTCCAAATTTTCTCCGACTGATTACTAAAAAGGCCAAAAATATTATTTTCTTTGAATGGCTATGGAAACTGAACAACAATAACTATTCAATATTTTTTATTACTATTAATGAAAAAAAGATCAATCGATATATAACAATGATAGTTGTCATGATATCTTATGACTTTGAGATATTGATGATTACGAGCTGACTATCCGAATTGAAACATCTAAATCCCATATACACATCGTGTTCTGCAGCTTTACTTATTCGCATCACAAGAATCAATCAATACACGGCAAAATAAACACGTTGTTCTATATCTACAGAGAAGTTTACCTGACTCTCGAGTGTAGGGCTGCTCGTTCCTCTGAGGGAGTGTCCCTGAGGAAGGTCGAGGAGAGGTTGAGGACGACCATGAGGCAGCAGAGGAGCAGAGGGCCTAGGATAGCGCCCTCTGGGCCCAGGTAGAATATACCGCCGGCTATGGCCAACCCAGTCACGTATGGATGTCCGCCGCTGAAAATTTTATAAGATGCCATAAATAGGTGAATTTGTGAAAATGTCTTGTCACGTAAATTTGGTGGCGCATTTGTTTTTTTTTTTATTGACTATAAATAATGGCCTCATAGGCCATTTGATTGGGACAACAATAAGGTATACTAATGCGGAATTCACTCAAATATAAATAATAAATCGCGTCTTATATTGACAATGGATTGGTCATAATATCTGCATTAGAACCGATAAAAGTTGGAGTAAACACTAATGTTGTCACCAACATTACTGACCTTATTCTAAATATAGAGAATCGAGATTTTCAAATTGTGTTCCAATAAAAGCAAACATAACGGTCATAGACATAATATTTTGGAGAGCATTTTCCAGAGGTTAGTTACTTTTTTCCGGTAGGCACGTTTGTGAGCCTAAAATGATCTTTTGCCGTTTTCTGACTAGCATGTTGTGGGCCTAAAATTAATTTCAACCTTTTGCGAACTTACTCTTTAATCTCAGCATACACCGCAGCGTCTAGGAAGGCGATGGGGGCGGCCTGCGCTATGGGAAGCATGAGCGCTGCCATTGGTCGACCCTGCAGCCATACGTCTAGGGCTGCTGGTATTCCCGCCAGGTACGGGCCTAGGAACGGGGCCGCGCCTAGCACTGCTGCTAGGACTGGAAACATTCAATCAATAATGAAAAGAGTAAAGAAATTATGAATTATTATTCCACGCCAGACACGCTAGCAATACCATAACATCGGGAGAAAACTTACAGAAAATGATATAGTAATGAATAATCTTGCAGTTATTCAGATTTAGAGTTCAGCTCAATACAAAATTTATTTTAATTTAATTGATAAAGCTTGCCGCTTGAAACAATCACTACTGGATTCATTCAAGAATATTAAAAAAAAGACTAGTTTTCGGTTATTTTAAAATGATAATAAAAACTTTGAAAAAGACGTATTATCTATCAAATATTATCGGAATAACATTATTATCGCAAGGTATCAGTGATATATTGTGAAATGAAATACTACATTAAATAAGAAACTATATTTATTATATGTTTTAAGTCTTTTTCTTCTTAACATCGTTTTGCTTTGGCTGCCTAAGCTGGGCGTACACGTACTTGTAGAAATCCAGAGCTTTTTGTTTGTCGTATGCGTTATTCCTACAATGATTTCCCACACATCTATTCACGTATACATTATTCGGAGCCTTAGCTTCTTCGGTAGGTCTACTGTGTGTACCCGTACTTCTTAAAGTCTCAACGAAGTCTCTTGAAGAATCGAAGACAACTTTGACTGCGGTTCTGTTAGTCATATTTAGATTGTTAGTTCTGAGTATATCTTTGTCTATAGCCGTCATAGCTGCGCTAGCGTCTCCATTCCGGTTAGCGTGACCGATGACGTAGAAGGTTGATGTCGGTTCTGTAAAGTCTTCGTTGACCGTTACTTCATTGTTTGAGTGTTTGTCGTTGTATAGCAGACACATGACTTGAGAGTCAAGTTTTAACTGGCACATGTCACTTTCTATTAACATCTTTATTACGTCTACTGGGAGCATACATGGTGCGTTGAAACAGGTGTTATTATACTTCACGTCAAATATCAAATTGCTGAATTCGCTGTTTACTGCCGCTGTGTTCAAGAAAGCAATATTTCGACATTTGCAATCGAATTTATTATCGGTAAATGTGACTACTGTGCCAGCTGTTTTGCAGCTGGTGTAGTCCATAACTAAGGAGTGTGATTCGATACTTTCAATCCTATTCCTTGAGAACGTGAACCATTTTCTATTCATTCGCTTCCACGCACATTTAACGTTAGTGAATGCGCCGCGTTTCAAAGCGCTTATATCGTTATTTGTTATGTCGGCGTTACCAGACTTTAGTATCCAACCATTTGCGCAGATTTCTTTGAACGTGTTTCCTGTTATGTATAAATAGTCTGCAGTTATATTTAAAGCGCTCCCAATGATGTCCCCAAATGTGCTTTGTGAAATAGTAACCGAAGCACTATGTACTGTAATACCTTTGAAATCCAGGTTATCAATATTGCTGTTGATTATAGTAAACATACTGTTATCGTTGCCCATAATGGCCTCTATCGCCTGGTTTTGAATATTAATTATTGTTACATTTTCAAACTCTATGCTCTTCATGCCAGTGACGTTGTAAATTGCGTTCGTATTTATAGAATTTATTTTACTGTTTGTAACTCGTATTTTTCGTAAGGTTGTCGATCCCGCGCACTTTAACTCACTCATTGTCGTCGGGGACTTAAACAGCTTTTTCGGGAATGAAACGATTTCTCTTACATTTTCTATCGTCACCTCAGGCGGCGTTTGCAGTAACGAATTACTTGATAACGACACGAACTCTAGTCTGTCGCAGTCTTTCACTTTGAACTCTTGGAGTTGCGAGGCCCATTGCAGAATAGGGCAGTCTAACACCACACGTAAATCTCTACAATTTTGAACGGTTACGCTTCTTATGTGATCTGTATAGTAGTCCTTGAGGTGTATTATGAAGTCCTAGAACAATGTACTCTGAATTAGAAAACTTTACCACTTGAATTGGCATGTCATCAAATTTACAGTACTTACATTGCTCTTAACGAGCGCGCAGGAGTATACGATCTCACTGGGGACGTTGTTCAAGCAGTGCCACTCGGGTTGTTGGCAGCTGGTGAAATTAATCCTGACGGCCGCAGTCGCTCGACACACCAGGGTGACGCACAACGCGAAATAACTCCAAGCCATTGTCACGGAGGGATTCAAATAGCATTTTCTCATTGGAGACTTATCCGCGCAATAAAGCACGAGCAATAAAAGTGTCACCTCGACCGGCACTGAGCATCCCGAGATAATTCTTTACTAAATATCGGTGCAAAAAACAATTACGACTTTTTATCTGCATGTACTAAATTAATTTCGAGTTCGTTGACTCTACTCGCGATGACATTCGACCGGCTTACTTCATAACATACTACTATTTTACGAGAAATCTGCAAGTGATAGCCTATTATTATTGGTTTTTGTGTACAATCGGTAAAACAGTTTTAATGGCCGGTGTTTAATGTAAATAATATTATCGTATACTCGTGAAGCATCTGTGAAATCCTAAACAATGTGGAGGTCATGCCATAGATAAGAGTAATTCGATATTTGTACATACCTAATAATATAAAAAAGCGGTGACTGTATGTCTATGTTGTTGTATGACGTTTCAAAACATTCTCGTATGACGATAAGAGACGGTTTAAATAAAAGAGGGACACGTTTATATTGTAAGGAAATGCCTAAACCACCAAAACGTTGAAAGCCTTGTATCCTGGTATCTGTGCTATCCGGTCGACTCATTTTGACACTTTACGGAGCTGACGTATAAGGCACACAAGCGCCCTCTTGTCAATGTCGTCCAACTGCCACAAGAGCCTAGTCTCGACTATACAAGAAATATAGCTGTCGTGACGCGATATAATATGGAGCTTCGACCAATAAACGTAGCGAGTTCTGTCTACGTTCACAATGCAATATTTAATAACTTACCTGATGGCAAATAGACAACTTTGGCGCCGAACAGGTTGTGGACCAGCCACGTCCATAATCCATAGAACAACGCCATTTTGAAGGAAGCCCTAAATACCTGTAAACAAAATCAGTGTTACTACAAAACAAAGACTAAAAGATAAACTATGTTTAAAATATAATCCGTATACGAAAGAAGTCCCGAAGGCAGCGGCGCTACTGTCGCAGATTGTGCATAGAATTATTATGACTTGTCAAGTTAGTTTCATTAAAATCCGCCGACTTCTTTCATGGCGTGAAAGACTATTTCAAACCTAGTTTATTTTTAGTTTGTGTTTTGTAGTAACACTGAATATGTTTTACAATATCAAGGATAAAATTGACCTATGTACTATCGTATATATTAAGTAAGTTGTACGTTTGAGTAATTACCTAGACATAGAGCAATAAATTAAAGATTAAGCATTCTCCAAGAAATTAATACCGATAAACACAGTTCAATGTCTTCTAGAAAAATACGATAAAAAGAACAAAAACTACGTAATAGTACCTAGGTAGATTCAATTTACCCACTTGTGGAACATGCGAGGTCAGACATTCCACGAGGTAGGTAGGTACTAATCATTCCAAATTGGCTCGTGTACTAGGTTGAAGATAAATTATGAAATTCTGATTACTAAATAAAGACATCTAAAACTAACAAAAAATATTTTCTTTCTTCTATTTAACTTGTTTATGAATTGTAATCAAGAAAAACGTAATAATAAGTTCGATATTTTATTACGTTTTTCTGTGACGTCACAGTGTGCTTTTTTAGTAATTTCATGTTTTGACGTTTAGTAAAAAGTAACTGATTTGACTAGTTGAAAAATAACCATATAACAAGGTATGCTCAATCCTATGAAAAGTCTCCATTGCTTGCCGTTTGATTACGTAAGTGTTATCCCGGAAGAGAGAGAGAGAGAGAGATAATGTTAAAAAAAAGATGTATATTATTGATAATACAAAGTTTATAGAAATGTTCATTATTATTAGCCATCTGCGGCAAATCTACAATAAGTCACGTCAAAAAAAAATATCCGTTTGATGACGGAAGTGTTACGTGAGTGTTGCCATGAAATTGGTATCTACAATTTTATTTATTATTGAAAATAAAGCGAATTACTAACGTACTTAATTACTATCACATATATAAAATTATTAAACAGTAAGTAAACCTTTTACTAACAGTTAAAAATTGCCTTGAAAAGTAAATTAAAAACATTAATTTACTTTTTACAAAATGGCAACGGAGGGTGAGATGACGTCAGCGCGGCTAACCTTGAAATGTTAGATGTCACTTTTGAGCATACCTTGTTTTATTATACCATGATACAGTCTACGCGTACTTACTTGATTGATGGCGACTGAGAGGGCAATCCCGAGTCGAGGCCCGAAGTTTGGTTGGATCTGTGTGATCACCTCCACGGGCTTGTACAGGGCATTGCTGGATGCCAGCAGGTAGAACAATGTAGTGAAGAACACCACCTGGACAATGAGAACACCATTTGTGCCATTGCTTGTTTGTGAGTCGTCCCGTGATCATGGCATGAACAGTGTTGAAATATCGGGAATCTCATATCCCTGATTGACGCGGTAAGAACCCGGTATAATGTGTTTTAACCATTTGTGCCGTTCAGTATGATAGGGATAGGGTAGGGTAGGGTTACCGGCTGATCACCAGATTGTCCGAAAGTAGGATGATCCGTGCTTCGGAAGGCACGTTAAGCCGTTGGTCCCGGTTACTACTTACTGATGTAAGTCAGGGGCTTTGGCGGCTCAATAGTAATCCTGACACCAGGTTTGATGAGGTTGGTTCTCCACCTCACAACCCACACGATAGAAGAAGTAGGGTAAAAGGGCTTTGGAAAGGTGTTTTAGTATTTATGATTATACAATGTTATTTCCGCTGCGTGGTTGATTGAAACCAGTTTGGTTGAATTTCCATTAAACGAGATAAAGTCAAAACACTTGATGTTTGTCAAATTAAGGTACTTGAACAGAATCGATAAGGACGGGCTGTAAATAGTAGATCGTATCATAAGGGTGTAAAGCTATTTTATGTCCAGACCGGAAATTCTAGAGACCTGAAAAATATTTTTGCTGCACTCTACTTTTCATCACTTCTATTAAAAAGTAGTGAATATTTCCTTTGACTTCTATGAGAAAATCGTAGTTCGCGCGATTTTCATTTATTTGCTTTCTTTTTATATTTTTCTTAAATACAGCGTACCGGTCAACTAACCAGCCAGTGATTTCCATAAAATATTTTCATTCGATCTCTTTGGTCGCGGAACATTACGATTTATTTGGAACATAATTATAATTGGGTAGTTTCCTAGGTCCAAGATAAATAATGAAATTCTGATTTTACTAAATAAAGACAGATCTAAAGGTGACTTAACTTATTTATGACTTTTAATAAAGAAAAATGTGCGATATTTTGGCACGTTTTACGATGACGCAATTTTGTTTTGACATTTAGTAAAAAGTAACTGATTGACTAGTTGGAAACTACCCTATTATTATTTTGGTACATTATTCATGTTTCTAATTAGAAACTCATTGGTACTCACTGTGTGTGTTCTCTTGGGGAAAAGACCTATTATTTGAAAAACGAATAGATGGGGTGGAAACATCATTACTTACCAAGTTGATGAACATGTTGATGATGGCGCCGCCACCACAGAGCAGCAGCGAGGTGAAGGCGCCGAGCGAGCCGGCCAGTAACGACACGTTGCTGGCTAAAGGCGCCCACACGCTGGTTGCGATCGCGGACAGAGTGCCCACATTAGCTTGCACCCACGCCACTATGCCTGAGTAGTCGAACATCCCTGATGGTCATAAAAAAAAAAACATTAGTGGTACACAAACTATTTTGTTAATGCATAATTAATTATGCATCGCGCCTTTCCCCGCTAAATGATAACTGTCTAATCCTCCTTCGCAGCCAAAAAGCCGCGTTAAGCTTAAGTTAAGCTAAGCTGTTGGTCCCGGTTACTACTTACTGATGTATGTAGGTAGTCGTTACATGAACCATGTCAGGGGCCTTTGGCGGCTCAATAGTAACCATGACACCACGGTTGATGAGGTTAGTAATGCACCTCACAACCCACACGATAGAAGAAGAAGTCGCGGAATGGCGCCACTGTCGCACCATTTGTTTTTTTTTTAATACGATCAGATTTACGCAATCGCTAACATATATAAATCTATAGGTACTTTACCCCTACCTGGCGTGTTAGTCACGTCATTGACGAAGCTGTCCCACGAGTCCTGTACGGCGGTACCATCCACTTGCGGGCCCACTTGCGCCGCGAAGTGCCCAGACACCCAGCTTTGGTACACGCGGTCCCAGATTTCTAAAATCTGCTGTTCCACGCGCGCTATCTTCTCTGGGTCGCCTTCTTTTAGTATACTCTTCACCTGGTAGCGGAATATTATACCTATGTATGGTTGTTTTGTAAGTTTCCGTCTAAGCGGGGAAGAGGAGACGAACAGTATCGGCCGATCACAAAGCGTGAGAGACGCTCTGTCGCTCTCTCCTGTTCTGTGATTGGTCGATCCCTGCTCGTTTCTTCTCCGCGTTGGTGAAAACTCGTGGTCTGCTTCACACTGTACTTTTTGGTATGATCTGAATATTCTAGTTGTAAGTGTAGTGTGAATGAATTCATACGTAACGCAATGATACTACGATTACAGTGATTTTTAATAAGTTCCATTTATTTGAAATTAACTATTCCATTAATTTGTATTTTTCATAAGCTTCTTTTTTTATAATTTTATTAAAAGTTAAGCAGTTTTAGAAAAAGGCGATTGGATTGCTTGCATGTATGTCCTTTCATTACTAATACAACGGAGTGTAGACTCGCCCGTGCGCGGCACGAATAGGGTAGTTTCTAACTAGTCAAATCAAGAAATGACTATGGAATTTGTATGAAACTCGCTGCGTCTATTGGACTAAGTCCTCGATATAAATCGCGCCGCGTCTGCACGGCACCTGACTGATATTTTCTCACATTGAATAATAATGAAATTAGAATCTTTAGTTTATGATGTAGAATATTGGAGAGATGATTTCAAACTTACATATCCATGTATCTGGTAAGTCCATTGTAAGTAAGACAGTGGGATAAAAAAAACTCATATAAATTAAACCTTTTAAATTAATGAAGAAAAATGCACTTCAAGTGGCATGCCGTTGATCTTATGTTAATTTTATATTATTATTATTTATTTTATTGTTGATCTTATAGTGTACATCCAACTTAATACAGACTGTTCTTTATAACTCTTTTAAATGAAGAAGGTCTGTTTCTTCAAACTTTTCACCGTTAGAAAGTGTATATATTAAACAACAGGCTAACCACTTACCCCTGTAGAGATTCCTTCCCTCCCATAAGTATAAGCGTTATCTATAAGAGAGTCGAGTTTTTCCTCCCAACCTTCAGGTAGATACTTGTGCAATTCACTGTTTTGTACGAATGTGCTGTTCAACAAACTGCCACTCAGCTGCACCACTACTATTGCTTCTGAGTATATCTGAAAGAAAAACAAAGTTAAAACCAAACAGAATACATAACATAAACAGTTTTTATATACTCCATTACCAGGCACAGGCATCCTTTCATAAATCAGAGGGGGCAGACTTGAAATGCGATATAATATTGAACAGCTTTCTATCAGTCTTTGTGTAAAGACTTTTAAATCATGTTGCTGATCATTGCTAAAAGCTTCTTTCAAAAGCAACGATATCAAATTCAAATTAATAATTTTCAAGTAGGTAGCAACCAATTAGGAGTCAACACTCAGCCCTTGTCAGTGACGTATATAACTTGCCTATATTATGTTATACAGGGCGATAGTGACATCGACAAAAATCAAAAATACAAAAGAAAACATGAATTTTGCGACGGAAAATTCTAGGTCATATTAACTCAGAATTATGGTCTGAATTATTCCCCTCAGTATTCGGTAGGATGCCTCTAACAGTCTGTATTAGATAATCACCACCCAACACGTTGGTCTAACAGAAAGCTCGGCGAGGTGTGGGTTCTTAGTTTTGCGATGGATGTACCTCTGACACCATTGGGATATAGTCGTGAGCTTATGGTGTTGATGTTGTTATAAGATAATACATAACATGCATCTCACCTGTATACAAATGAAAATAGTAGCGACAGTAAGGAACATTATGAGGCCGATGATCACAAAACACGACGACACGGTGTCTACGCTGTCAAACGCGATCTTGTTCGCTCGTTCGTTACATATTGCCAGTATCTTACTAATGCCGCGTATGTGAGCTGGTATTAAAGCTGATTGCCTGAAAATTTACAATCTAAGATCTAATTCGGTCGGACACATTTCTAACTCTAGTTGCCTACTTATAGTTAGAATTAGAGGGCAGCAGTAACTGTCAGTACTATTCAGAGGCGGAGAACAGGAGTCCTAGTACGGCTTTGAAATAGACTGCTCTGGGCGCCATCCCACTCGCGTCAGAGTACTACGGGGCGGAAGGCAAGAGGGAAACCACTGCCCTATTTTTCCCTAAAAAGTAGCATGGAGAATGCTACACCGACAAGAGCGTGGCTCTTAAATTAGTGATGATGATAAATATAAAGGCTTAATGGCCAGGGCCTATGTAGAACTGAATAGATATCGCATTCGCGAATAAAATAGATATCTTTAAGTATTTGTCAACTATTGTCATTATTAAATTATTAAAAAAGGTGAAAAAGATAATGTACAAATACATTAATAATCAATAAGCAGGCAGAAAAAAACTGTTAAACTTGAAAATTTGCAATCGTTCTTCTGATAACAACTTATGGATTAATGTAAGAACTTATTCATTAGTGTAACTTATTATAAATTGAACATTCTCTATTAACTTGTCAAGCAAAAATAAGCTTACCTCTCTTTCCACCAGTCTTTAACTTTGCTCATAATGTTATTGTAATGATTTTCAAAGAACAACCAAACTCCAAAGAAGTCTAACACTCTCTTGAGAACATGTATGGCTAGGAAGACTAGAATTACTGGCAACAGCCAAATGTGTTTCCATACAAGCATACAGAAGCACCCAAAGAATAGAAGTTTGAAGTATAACGCTGTTTCATCGTCATTGTCGAAGTTATTTCTCATGTAGTTTTCATCTAAAGATCTCTGTTTAAAAGAGGCTAAGAGTCGATTTTCGAATGCAGATTTCGTTTTCGGGTTTGATAAAGGTAGAGCGGATAATGTTCTAGTTTTGTATAGCATTTTTGCGTGTCGCGGTGAGCTGTGTATGGGGTCGTTGCCCGTCCAACTTCCCCTTTTAATGGCTGCATCAGGGGTTACGGGGGACGGAGTATCCTTCTCTGGAGTGGAGTCTTGGTCACTGGCAGACGGTGGGACTTGTTCTTGTGATTTGTCCTCTAATAACGGTTCCAATACTTCATGTCGAGTGTTTGTGATTACGCGGTGCAATGCTACCCATACAGAGGCGTCGGGATCTGTAATATTTAATAAGTCTACATAACATAGCATCACGCCTGTATCCCCAAAGGGGCAGGCAGAGGTGTGTAGTACACCCAAAGTCTATAAAAAGTCCAAAGTCTATAGGTAACAAGTCTATTTATATTTTTTACGCAATATATGTATAGAGCCGTGGTAGCTCAATTGGTAGAACGCTTGCCTTTCATTTTGAGGTCGCAGGTACGAATCCAGCACAGGCCTAAACCAATGATTGTCGAATTTGTTTTCGAATTCGTGTTTGGATCATAAATGATTATCACGTGCTCAGCGCTGAAGGAAAACAACGTGAAGAAACCCACATTCCTGAGAAATGCATTTTTCCCTTCACGGGTGGGAAGGTCATACAGGCAGTCGCGTCTGTAAAAAACCGGACCTGTCAAATGTTCAAGTTACGTAAGCGGACCCTGTGAAAAACGGGATAATGTTAGGGGGATGATATTTTTTATGCAATAAACTGTCCTGCTATAAAATAAAAAGGCTTGTAAACGTCTATCAGTGCATATCAGTTCTTACAAAAGCTATCTTTATGTAATTAAAGTCTATGTAGTATTGTAATATTTGTTTGGAAGCCATTTGAATGCTAAGCCAGTATTTCTTAGTAATAGTGATAATACTGATAACAAACGTAATTGTTTAACAAGCTGAATCACTAGGTAAGTGTAACTGAGAACAGTATAATGACTCAACATCTTGATTCTTGAAATATATGTAGAACCGTGGCTTCGCTCGCGTTACATTCGGGGTATCACGGTACCCCTTTCTTAATTTACCAATTTTTAGCTGTGTGGCTTGAAAACTGCGAAGTCACATATAAAATTTCACCCCCTCTTTGAAAGGGCTGGGGACAGATTTCCATAAAAATTATGCATGATTGTTTTTTTAGTTACAAATAGTTAGCATGCCAATTTTTAGCTTTCTACCTTGATAATTGCGGAATGCTCTGCAATTCTATGTGTCTTATTTCTAATCGCTGTTCTATGTGTTTCGTTAAATAAAAAAAATAGTTAAAGAAATTTTAATCAACCAACCTTTAACCTGCAATTTCTTTTGCATATCCAACACTTCAAGAGCAAATCCGCTGATGCATATTATTTGCAGGAAGACAAATGTGTATACTTGGAGGGACCCAGTCAAACTGGCCAGGAAGCTGGTTATCACAAGCCACAGCAACTGTGATGTAGTCCTGAACATGCCCGCTCTCTCTGGAGACCAAAGTGTGTAGACACTTATGAAGTAAGCTAGTGCTATAGTGAGAGTCTGTAAAAAACAATAGGAAGTGTTATATTTCTGCATGCATTACATAAAAACTACAGGATGAATGGATTATTAGATTATTACAGAATTTTGTAGTTTAATAATTAGATTAATATAGTGGCGGTCTTTTGTGTAGTTTTAATCTACACTAATTTTATATTAACTTACTTTTCCGCAAATGAACATTGATGGTGTAAATCCCTAATATTATAAATGCGAAAATTTACTTTCTGTTTTGGTTTCATGTCAAAATTACAAAATTTTTGATGAGCACTAGATTGTGATGAAATTTGGTCCAGCCATAGATTAGATCCTGGGAAAGAACATAGGATAGTTTATATTACTTAGGGGTGGAATAAATATGTCACCCACGAAAACCTAAATCCACTAGAGAGTTAGTGGTTTATATATGTCCCACTAGTAAGAACAGATCTCCACTAAACCACTGCTCAACCAGTGGGAGGATGGAGTACAGTTTTTCAAATACCTTTTTTAATTATGGCAATTGACACCATTTAAAAATTGACTTTCATACTACTATTTTATTGAAAAATGCAAGGTAATGACAAAAATAGACACTATAATAATACGTGTTGATAGTATACTTACAACATAAGAGCTGCATAAAGATATGAGCATTGTAGTGGAGAAGCTTATGAAACTGCAGAACTGCCAGAAGAGGCAGGAGAAGCTGCGAGGTACCGAGTTGTACAGCCATGGCAACACAAATATGGCCGACAGTAGACCAATCACAGTCTGAAAACAAATTATTAAATTTTAAGATTTTTTAATATATGTTGCATCATTGCATTCAATACTTGTTCGAAGATACTTCAACCTAATGACCATGGAGTTGTTACTAGGCAAAATCCTACATTTCGGCTACAAAATTTTCAAACTATATTGGAATCTGTTTAAATTTTCAATAAATATTTACTGTAAATTAAAAAAAATCTGTAGGAGTAGTTATGGCATACAATAATAATAAAATACTTACAGGTGTCTAAGATTTTAAATAAATATTGATGAGAATACTATCAGGTATAGATATCTTAGAAAATAGGATACTTGCTTTATAATGTTCCTTGAACTGGTGTCCAACAGTATCAGAGGCGAAGTTGATAACGTTGACAGGTATCACCATTAGGCCATATACAATAGACGTGTCAGATTTCTCCAGGTCTTCAAACCATGATTTCAGTTTCTTTGATAGTTTGTACTTGAATGGGTGTAGCAGAGACCCCACTAATAAAGCCCAAAACAAAGGCTTAAAAAACGGCTCTAGTATAAGAAACAACACATAAACTGCAGCACAACATACAGTTAATATAAACAGCGCAAAAGCATTATAAAAGCCATGTTTCATTGGTTTTTCATTGCCCTCCGATAAACCTCCTATGATATTAAATATATTCTCAAACGGTGATTGCTGCATTTTTTCAACTTTGTTCTGTATAAAGCACTAGTTTATTTCGATATTATATTAACAGTTGTGAATAATTTTTAGGTGAGATCATAGTTATATTTTGTATTTTCGGCCTTTTCAATACGAATTCACGAACGACCGACTGACATTGCGAAATGACAGCGGCAGCGCGGTGTTGCCATCAAAATACTACTTTTTTGACATATTATAAACAACGAAATATTGCAAATTCATGCAAATTTATTTCGTTAATTAAAATAAATGGGTATTTAGCTCCTTGATTAATTACAGAATGTTTTTTGTACAAGTTTGACTGTTTAAAGAAGTACATTTAACAATGTTAACTTTCTTTATAGTTATATAAATACCAAAGTTTGTAAAAAGTCAAAATTAGGCAACACTCTCAAATGGTGACTTCAAAACAGGCTTAAAAGGCTACTAGGCCAGAGCCGTTAAACCCTTTCCAAAAAAAAAAAAAAAAGTGACTTCAAAATATTATTAGAAAATAGTGGCTTTTCGGCGGGAAACGGGAACGGGACAGTTGCTTTCTTCATTGGGTAATCTAAATAATTAATACGAAGTGGTGTTTTGTGGTTAATGATCGCATTAAGTTAGTCGGAAGACATTCGCGAGTGTTATTATATTGGAGTATTCAATAAACAAAGTGTATCTGCCTATTTTCGCTTCGTGCCGGGAAGCCGCTTCATAACTCAAAAGTTTATGCGGACTTTTGAGTTAATTCGTTTGGGGTTCGGAGTAGGAGTCTACTCCGAGGGTGGGGGCTTAGGTTTCATCATCATCACCTTTCATCATTTCATTAATCATCAAGAAAAAAAATACGTCAGACATGGCTGTATGGGCATAGTTCCCTTTGCCTTACCCTTCGGGGAAAAACAAAACAAAAAAAAATTAGAAAATAGTTTTAATACTTAATTTTAAAACTGGATTGAAAATAAAACGGTAACTATCATAGCGTTTTAATAACACATACCATTGTGTTTTTTGAACTTTAACAACGTCCAGCAGACCTGTACTTACGGCGGTATGATTAATGTGGATGACAACAACAACAATCCAGTATAATAATAGGAATTATAATATAATATAATTATAATAGGGCCTGTGCCCAGCAGTGGGACGTATATAGGCTGTTTATGTTATGTTATAATTATAATATAAGATAGGAAGCAAACTGGTGGAAACTTATTATTTTTCAATATGCCTATTTTTAGGTCACTGTTACAAATTACGATCGAAGGTATCGAATCGAAACAAATGAAAGTCTCAGCTTATCTCTGTGGGTACTACTTAGGCGTGAATTTTTGAACTTCCAGGCTTGCTGTATTCTATGCAGTATACATATAGAAGCATATGGAATTTTATAGTCTCTGTTTACCCCGATGGGAAATATACTCGGTTTTATGTAGGTATGTATGTTTGTAACAACCAAGAGTATATAAATTCTGTCTTAACCTTACCTATGCCTTGAGTTATTACTTTTCTCACCTTCAAACTCAACGATCTTCCTAATATCCGTCCCCAGTAGGTATCCTCTCTAAGTCCTCGACCAGCCCGTTCCCAAAGTGACCAGTATTTTAAGATACTTACCTACGTAATTTATTAATTTGTTTAGGTAGGTGGTCATTACTGTAAATTGTGATTCAAATAAAATACTTACTTACTTAAGTATCTAATTAAAAAAATATACATATATTTTATTTATTTTCGTAAACAGATTAATAAATAAATATACTTACCCAAGTCATTTTCTTTGCACACTTTGCTTTTCGCCCATCATTACGAGAAATGAGAGATTCCAACTTTAAGGTGAAAAAATTTGAGCGCCGAATATTCCTGCCTAAATGACTTGCAAGTTGTGGAAGGACCTCGTGAAAAATTTTTTCATCAAGGCGATGAATGTGCGAATCGGAGCACCCAACACCCGGCTGCTTTTAACTTATTGCTTTTCCTATCTACTTACGTATTTTTGCGCCGCATACTATGTAAGGACTTGCCGGAAATCCTTTTCTGAAAGTTACCGGATTCGTCAAATACACGGCTGATTAATAAGCTACCTACTTGGTCAGTCTAGATAGGTACTTACCTAAAACTGATTATCATATTTATTCAACTTTATGAGATAATATTGTTGTGAGAGAACAGATAGTATTTATTAATAAGATACCACGCTCCTTATTTACTAAAAATCGTTTGGATTAACTCTAGGTTATGCCTATCAGCGAGATATCCAGCCGGCTCAGGATATAGGTACAGGGTGTTAGTGACACCGTAACGAAATCTTTACGGGATGATTCAGACCCTGATCTAATTTGATATCAAATATATTTTTTATTGGAAAACTCATGAGAATGTACGTAAGTTTTTTCCACTTGATATTAACTCGGAATCACCCGAATGAGCTGAATCATCCCCCTCAGTATTCGGTATGGTGTCCCAAACTTTGTAATTCGTAAATACCAAGATTTTTTTAAACGTCGCGAAGATCTCCCTGTAAAATACACATTGCGCCATGGAAAAAGATTACCTATATCTAGACTCGTCCTACATTCTTCTAGCCCATATGTGATGTCCATCAAAATTTATAATAAACTGCCTAACATATTAAAAGAAGAAAAAAGTGACAAAATCTTTATTAAAAAAATAAAAGAACTTCTTCTTACTACAGCACCAGTGAATACCTTAATGATACTGATGTTACCATTGGAAAAGCCTCCTCTCTTTTAAACTTCTATTTTGTTGTGCCCGAAAGGGTCTATGATGTGAAACTCATACATGTAACTTACAAACTTGTACACCATCATAGTATGCAAATAAAGAATATTAAATATTGAAACACCCTGTAAGTATAGCTATTCTTGATTGTGAACATAATGCTTATCATATCACAGATTGCTTGCTTAGGTAAGTATAGCTATTACATTTTCATCTTATCTTATCTTATTTAGCCTATACGATCCCAAAGCTGGGCAAAGGCCTCCCCTTGCATTTTCATATCACAGAAAAAAATGTTACGGTTTTAGGATAGCTTCTTTATGTTAAATTAAAAGTGCTCTGGTAAGAAAGACTGTTGTGAAAGGGACAAAGGACAATGTAGACGCGTCTAAATTTTTGCTTTGTAGACAACGTTGTTAAGTGTCTCGTCCACGAATATACCCTTTAGATCCGGCCTCTTATAAATATTTATTCATTTTCCGAGATAAATCCTTTTCTGCTACACTTTATAAGTTGGTGTCCCCTGTAAGTGGGTTTGGTCATGATTTATTCTGCTTATCCTCGCCTGTTTGACTTACATTTTCCCTACTATTTTTATGGTGGGAAATTGAATTTGGTAATAGAAAACGTGCAGTTTCGGCAATTGGTACATGTTTTGGGTACCAAACTATTTTTTTATCTAGGTATTAAGCAATGGGATATTAGGAGAGATCTGGGGGAGAGATAATAAAGCAAAACGATTTTCTATGTAATTAATATATTATACTTAAGTAGGTACTATATTTTGGAAGTAAGTAAATTATTAAATTACACACTGAATCTGAGATGCAAGAAAGTGGCCTCTTTGAGTGACGTAATATTTTTGATAGATCATTCTTATACTCAGATTGGTGATTTCTTCATTGACAGCAAGATTGGCCAGTAAAATTCCGAAGAATATGGTGATATAACATTGACACGAAGAAGGAGGATAGGTAGATACCTGCCTTTTTATATTTAAGTAAGTACCTATTTTATAATTATAGTTTAGACGATTCGTACACGACACTGTGCAAGCGGTCAGTAAGGTTGCTTTAAGGCGGTTATCACACGACGCGGTCTCGGTCGCTTCCGGCCAAGTAGTTAATGCCATCTACGGCAAATCTACAATAAGTCACGTCAAAAAAAAGCTCTCGGTCGAAGTTCGCGGTGATGTGTTCTGCAAGGTAGTAATGATTTGTATCGAAACCGTCCATTCTTAACACACGCACCCTCGCGGACAACCATGCGGTCGACCGCATCGTATGATAACCGCCTAAGTTGTAGGACTTGCAGGTATGTGAGTAATTCGCTAATGCTTTAAACCGCGTGATGACAAAATCCGCGTCGTGTAACGCAGTCGTAGATATCTTCAGTGCGTCGTCAATGCTGTCCTTTGAGCGATGACTAGTGGAACAGTTCTAAACTCTCCTATTTTTTAAACTTGTCAATGAAAGTGTTGATCATTTGCTTAGCAGCGTACGGCTGGTCAGCAGGGACCGCGTGTCCTGCATTACGGATCATCATCTCCGTAAAGTTAGCAGCATGACGATTATAGCTGTGAAGATAAGGGTAAGGTCAGCGAAATTTTAATATTATTTTTTGTTTGCATTGCGCACTTACTTTTATATGAGCAAATGTAAAATTGCAATATTGATTTTTTAGATGAATTGCTTCGATGTGTAATTTTTAATTGATACCGATCAAAATAAGGTAATCAATGTCAGGAGTGGTCAGTCGTTGGATGGGTGACCGACAATCGGAAAGTTGCTGGGGCACAGCTTTAGCTGAAAATCAGCGCTGTGGCATACAGAAAAAAACCAGCGAATACCAGAATTGGATTCAAACTTATGACGTTGAATTCAGGCCACTGAATTCTCTCTCTCCACGGGATTCGAACTCGTAACGATGTAAGCCACACATTCTCAATACAAATTTAACTTTTTTTCACTCTTACCCAATAATGTTCAACGTCTTCCCGGGGTATTTGGTAAGGACTGGTGTCCTTTCTGCTTTCTTATACTCTTCTTTGCCACTCCAATTTAAACTTCGGAAGGTGTGTACTGCTAACGGATAACCAGCCACCATGTCCAGATTACCACTGAAATACAGAACTAAATTGTTTATCTATAGTCTGAGATAGCTATCATGAACTTGATGTCGTTGAACTTAAATTATAATTGTAAGTATTTCTATATCTATGACCATCATAGAGTAAAATGGGCCTGCGGTGGACCAAACCCGTGGACCCGGTCTCAAGTTTTATTTTATTATTTACCTGCAAATCTGTAGGTGTAGGTTACCCAACAGAGGGTCTTAAAAAGGCCACATTGAAGCATTTCATCTTAAAAGCAATATTGCTATTTGACATTTGTAAACATCGCGCACATTATTTTATAGGCGCAAATGTAAAATTGCAATATTGCTTTTTAGATGAATTTATTCAATGTGGCCTTTTTATCCAGTTATACTAAAGTGATTTGTCACTGTGACACTGTTAATATAATTGTTAAGGTTACTTTGCTGTGCCTAAGCAGGATTCATGATGAGTTCTTTTATGTACTTAGGTATCCCACTGTACCATCTCTATGTACAGTCATGAGCAATATCATGTACACACTTTAGAACCCTGTCGCACTATCATATTTGACATTTAATGAGACTTACGGTTTCATTTGTCAAAAAAGTTAATATGACATGGTTTCAAAGTTTATACATATTAGTGCTCGTGACCGTACCACATGTAACGCAATAAAGTTTTTGATTTGATTTGAATGTCATACTATAGGAATGTCAAATCAATGACTCGTGGGCAGTGTCAGTGATCTTTTCTTTAAGCTTTCAGTTAAATACTGTTTCAACACTCGCTGATGACAGTCCGTCAGCCTGTTAAATTATTTAAGTACTTATATTTATTTGTTTATACCTCCACTGATCAGAAAACGATGAACAAGTAAGAGTATTTTATTTCAGCTTCTTTTCCTAACGTGACATGTGAGTCAAATTGTTACAAAAATGAATAATTAATTTTTAATTTTTACTAGCATTAGTCGTTGGAATTATTTATGAAGTTATTGTGTTGCCTACTTACTTGTAACACAATACCGCATAGTGATCCAACAACTCTTCCAACCAAGGTTTGACAGACAAGAATATAACTGGTTCGAATGCCTGATATGCTTGGTCACTCCAGACATTGAATTGTCTATTACCAACATGTAGGGCCTTCCTGACATCCGTTCTGTTGACGAACGTCCCGAAGTCAGTGGGAAGCGAGCTGTCGTCTCGTAGAACGTTATCAAGACTAATGCCTTGAGTGTAGTTGATTGTCAACAGCACCGAATCTCTCGCTTTCTGAAAATTATCACGAACGGGTTTTGGATAGTTCAAGTTATTTGGTATTCTTCTTGTTGATGGTATATTTATGATACTGTGTGATAAAAAGATACTAGCTACTGCGGCATTTAGTTAAATCCCGATAAAGATTCCGATCAAGATAAATCACAACATTGAAGAAAATCAAAAATGTAATCCCTACTACAACAACAACAATTACTTTGTGATCCCTAGTTTGGTTAGGACATTACAGGCTGATCACTTGAGTGTCCGAAAGTAAGATAATCCGTACCTCGGAAGGCACGTTAAGCCGTTGGTGATGGAGGTTTGTCACGTGATGTTACTACTTACCGATGTATGTAGTCGTTACATGAGTTATGTCAGGGGCCTTTGGCGGCTCAATGTAACCTTAGCCCTATGGTTGATGAGGTGTTGGTAATCCACCTCACGACCCACACGAGGGAAGAAGAACAATGTAAGATCAGAATACGCAGTTTAAAGAACAGGGGGGTTAATATGGCCACATCGAAGCAATTCATCTAAGAAAGCAATATTGCTATTTGACATTTGTTTGCATTGCGCACTTACTTTTATATGCGCAAATGTCAAATTGCAATATTGCTTTCTTAGATGAATTGCTTCGATGGGGCCATTTTAACCCCCCAGGGGTCTAAAAGGCCCACATTGATGTGGGCTTTTTAGAAGGTTGAACTTACTCAACACTTATATGCGCAAATGTCAAATTGCTATATTGGTTTTTAGATGAATTGTTTCAATGTGGCCTTTTTGTTAACCCCCACTTTGTCATTACGGCTTTATAATCGCCATCCTACAATAGGTACTTACGGTCACATAGTTGGTCATGTCACCCGCTTTCCAGTATCTCCTGGCGTCATCTTCCAGTTTATTGACCTCTGCTGCTTGTTTGTAATCCAGGAGGCCAAGTTGTTCACCAAGTGGGGACAAATGGAGTAGTGTCGGGGGATCTACAAAGCCACTACCGATTACAAGACCCTGGAATATAATAACTGTGTTAATGACGTCAAGAAAGCATTTGAGTGGCATTTATTGCAACTTTTTGTTTTGGGTTAAAAAATAACATAATGTGAACCAAAAACCACGGCGGCTCCGTGGTTCCTTCGCAATGAAAATCTACACGTTGACTTAAATCTCCCGACCATTGTCAATTATATGAAAACACAGTCGACTGACGTAATTTATAAAAGCGGTCTAACGTCGTACTCATTGCTACTTAAAATTCTTTTAGAGATAAGTCAACCTTTGTACCATTTTTTTTATTCATTGTGTTTTAATTTGCACAATAAAGAGTTTAGTAAAAATAGAATTTGAAAATATATAAGAAAGAAAACTGAGATTATTTTTCGATTATCTTAGATTGGCTTCTATTTCTAAATTTGAATTGTAGTAATTTATTTTGACCCTGTAAAATACCCTATTATACAAACCTTGAGGTTAAGTTTGCTATTTGGGCTGTTGTGGATGTAGTGACCGAGGGCTGTCACAAATTTTCCGGCGTAGGATTCTCCTGCAAGGAACAGGGGAGCTCTACTCAGCTCGGGGAACATCTGTATGAACTGCTGTACCAAAGTGTACAGAGATGTGCCCACCTGTAATATTTTGAATATCATAAGGTCACGAGTACAGTTGGGGTAGTCGGAGGTACATCCATCGCAAGATGGACTAAGTACGCCCACATTCTGTCAGACCAACGGTTATCAATGGAGCAATGCGATAGCGCCGTTTATAATGGTCGAGCCGAATGTGTTAGTGAAAATAGCACTTAAGCACACCCCGCACAATTCATACAAACAACGTCCATTCACACAGACACTACACATTGATATTATGATTCACGCGCATCTGTGTGTGTGACGTCTGACACCATACGATTCAAGTTTAAACTATGTCCGAGGGGGGTGTAGGTAAACCTAGCTCAGAGTTACCGTTCTATACGTAGTATTATTCCTTATTCTATGAATTAAGGTAAATTAATAAGTAGGCAATGCCTAGAATATAAGGATGTTAAGCATCAATCACTTACTTCCTCATCATTCTTCATGAATTTCCCTTCCGTATCCGAATAGCTGAACCCCGCGTCAATGGGAGTGTCAATAAATAATATTGAGTAATCACTTGCCCAACTTACAGGCATTTTTTTAACTGAAATAAAACATGTGTTATTGTAAAATTCCGGGCCAAATTTAGGGAAGCGCTAAAATCTTTCACTCGGTAAGTACCTAGTTAATATTTAGGTCGCTTCTACTTTTGAAATTTGCTATAGTCATGATGTGAGAAATGTGTTCTTAGTCGCAATAAGGCATATTCTCTTGCAGCTGAGATTTTCATACACAAAGTTAAACTTTGGGGTGAATTTAAAAGGACTTTCGGTCTTACAGACAGTATAAAAACACAGTAAGTATAAAAAGGACTTAAAATAAATAATACGTAATAGTTAGTATAAGAAGCGAAAGTTTCGATTTAGTTGATTGATCTGGAATGTGTCTAACGGTGATTATTTATTTGTATTGTTTTTTGGGGACACCACATGTAAACAGTTTTTGTGACAAATGAAAAGCGTAAATAACTTTTATCGTTTTCTGGGTAGCATCTGTGAAATCCTAAACTGCAGTGTTGTCATGCGAATGATAAGAGTAGAAAACCCAATATTTAATAATGTATACTTTATATATTTCATATTTGATATTTAAAAAAATACAATTATTTATGTTACTGGATGAAGAGAATTACACGAACGTGTGGATCTTGATTTATCTACTGAAAATATCATAACCAAACTACGGATCTCACAGTGACTTAAGTAAGTATTTAGTTGTTAGATGAGGGGCCTTTCTGGTCCTTTCAGGAGCCAAGTCAGGGGCCTTTAACCGCTGAATAGTAACCCTGACATCCCACACCCCACACGAGAGAAGAAGAATACGAATGCTGTTTTCTTACCTTTTCCATTTACAAGTTTTAATGGTCCGATTTCTTTAAATATGCCGTATAGTGTCGAAACTCCAGGGCCACCTTGTGTCCATATAATCCAGGGTGTAGACCCTAACGGCTTTCCTTCAACTGGGAAAAACCAGATGTACTGGTGCCAGCCTTCGGACACGGTGATAAAGCCAGAGTGACTTTTGACGCCTGCGAATAGCGTCGGGTTTACTGATGAGAGATTTCTTGCTTTATCAGCTTGACCGTTATTTATGTACGTGGTTAGAAGAAGGGGTGCTTCATTTGAAGCTTGGCTGTTTACACTCGTTCCGGTGGCGATGGTTCCTACGCTGTAATAGGAAGTTAAGTTTATAACTATAGACTCAGACATATTCATTGTTTAGGTACTTAAGTATATCTATTACCGATTTCTCGAGATATCAACTCTTTTTTAGAAAGTATTTTAAGTCTTTTATAATATTTCGTTACATAATAATTGTTGTCGGGGGTTTTGAGTTATTTTATTCTTTTTTGATTTAACCGGAAACCGGATTTAATCGGTTTTTTTAACCGTCGTGGGTTTTTTTAAAAATTTTTAATTTTGCTTAATTTTTGTAATTGTTTTGTGAAAATTTGTATGTGATGTTATTGTCTTGTTTTTGTGTGCGGCATCCTTTTATAATAAACAATTTCTATTCTATTATATTCTAGTTTTCGTTGGAATAAACAGTGCCACCTGGACTAAAATCATGATGTGTATGTATATTACATAAAAATAAATAAATAAAAATAAAAAGTTTATTGCAGTAACATTTGGTACAGAGCATTAAGTAAGGGTTGGAATCTCCTTTTAAGCAGGCTTATATGCTTGTATTAGGAGACTCCGCTCTACCGTAACAATTTTGTATTTGTACCTATTTCATAAATTTAAATTTATTATACAAAATTTGCCAGGCATTTAAATTTTACGTGAATGTGTGTGTCTTTACATAAACACAAACAGCCTATAATATACGTCCCACTGCTGGGCACAGGCCTCCCCTCAATCAACCGCAGGGGGTATGGAGCATATTCCACCATGCTGCCCCATTGCGGGTTGGTCGAGGTAATCTTTTACGACCTAATGGCTTGACGGGCCCTTCGAAGCACGGAATCATCTTAATTTTACGAACAATCAGTTGATTCAATCCTACAATGTCCTTATCAAACAAAGGACAGTCTCACAAAGTGATTTCGACAATACCCCCATCGGGAATCGAACCCATACCTCCAGATCGATAGCCCAACGCTCTAACCGCTAAACCACGGTGGCTGTGGGTGCGTAATGAATATTATCGTTTTAGGATTTTTGGTTATATAGCCAGTTGACGATCAATATGAAACTTTGAAAGTATTAGCTAATTATATGAATAATTTCTTTGTTGCGGTATCACTCACAGTGTTACTTATTTTGCAAACATAGTAGGTATATTATCTATAGTTATTTTAAACTTTTCCTCATTGTCAATATTTTAGTCGTAGGGGTTCCCCAAGTTTAAAATGTTTCATTATAAGTACTTACTTAAGTAGTTTTGTTTACATTCACCCGACTATTTCTGATGCGCTTTAAAAGATTAGATTGTATCTAATAGGTAGACACCTACCTATGTGGTAAATTATTATGACACAAAGCTAATCCACATCCACGTTATAATATTATAAGCATAAAAGTAATGTCTCTCTGTATTTTGGCACGCTTAAACTGCTGAGCGAAATAGATGTTTGGTATGAAGATAGTATAAGTATTAAAGAAGAACATGAAGCAGTTTTTTTATGCTGAAAATCATCCCCTAGGATGAGAAAGGGATGGAAAAAAAGAACCGCGCGCGATTACTGAAATCCACGCGGATATAGGCGCGAGCGGAAAGAGGTATTACTATTGTTCACTTGTTTACACAATAACCTGAAGATTTGACAGGTCCGGTTTGTTACAGAAGCAACCGCCTGTCTGACCTTCCAACCCGCGAAGGAAAAACCAGCCCAATACTGGTTAGGTCACATACCTCCGAAAATGCATTTCTCGGGAAAAGTGGGTTTCCTCACGACACAACACAAACAATACATAAATACAATTATCTGGTTTATGACAGTCCTTTATTCCGGCCAAGTAGTTAATGCCATTTGCAGCAAATCTACAATAAGTCACGTCAAAAAAAAAGACAGTCCTTTATTAGCTGTAGTAGCCCAGTTGGAAGAACTCTTAACTATTACTGTGTGGTCGCACGTTCGAATCCCAGCAAGGGCCTAAACCAATGATTTTCGAATTTCTTTTCGATCATAAATGATTATCACGTGCTCAGCCGCGAAGGAAAACATCGGGAGGAAATCCACATTGGGCTGGTCTTTCCTTCGCGGGTTGGAAGGTCAGACAGGCAGTCGCTTCTATAAAAAAAAACTGGACCTGTCAAATCTTTAAGTTGGGTCGCTGTGAAAAACGGGATAATCGGAAATGATGATAACAGTTCTTTTTTTTTGTAATGTCATTTGTTTAAAAAGACCCTTCAAGTTTTCCGTAAAGGAAATGCTTAGTGCACATGTACAAACTTGCCAAAGTACTTATCTGCTCGGTATTTATATTTGCTTCTACCTTGACATATAATTTTATAGTCTTCTCTTCTTGTTTTTTCATTAATCAATTATCGTTTCATACATGCGGACACGCAACTGAAAACCGCAGACCGCACTAGATCTTTGATGCTTGTAAGCATGACACACTTTAGGTAGCAACGATTTTTCCTCTTTGTTACTCATGCGATACTAAGTAGTTATGAAAGGTTCGCGTTAAGTAGACCTTTTTTTTAAGTATTATGTACATCAAGAATGAAAATATTTAAATTTATTGATTTATACATATAAATGAGTCTTAGTACGGCGTTGAAATAGACTACTCTGGGCGCCATCCCACTCGCGTCAGACAGAGTACTGCGGGGCGGAAGGTAGGAGGGAAACCACTCCCCAATTTTTCCTCAAAAAAGTAGCATGGGGAATGCTACACCGACAGGAGCGTGGCTCTTAAATTAATGATGATGATACATATAAAGGCTTAATGTCCAGAGCCTATGTAGAACTGAATAGATATCGCTGTTATCAAGTGAAACTGGATATTCTGCGTGTTCAGTGTTCCAGAAGAAGTCATTAGGTACCATTTTTTCCTCATAGGTATGTATAATTTAATATCGATTTATATTTTATTACTTAATACGGTATTCACAATAGTACTTATTTTTGTATATTTTTATAGCTTTAATTGAAAGCAGAAAATAATAAAAAAAAAACTTACAGAATCATTATTGCTGAAACAACTTTCATTATGGAAATTATTTTATTATCCACTATTATTATTTATTATTAAATAATTTATTATTGTTTGTTATTATTAAACACTTCAAGTCTAGTTAGGATCGAGAGACTGGCGTTGTGGCGTATTGTATCGCCATTTATATAGTAGTTCTCGGGGTGTGTGTGCGCGCATATCCTCACTTACGCATTAATAAGTATATTGTTACATACCTAGTAAATTAATTTGTTATGCTAAATGGCGCTATGTTAGTATGTATATAAATGTGTACGCATACTAATTATGATTATATAATGTTATCTGTATTATTCATTACTGATAGCACAACACGTTTCAGAATTTCAGAAGGATTGTAACAAGCAACATAATATCCATTTTTAAAAGAATTAAAAATAAATCTATTTGTTAATCGATTCAGTCTCGTACTGAACAACATTATGTTAGTTTTTTATTTATTTTATTAATAGCCCTCGACGTCCCACTGCAGGGCAAAGGCCTCTCTTTCTTTCTTCCCATCCTCCCTGTTCCCAGCTTGTTCGTGCCACGGTTTCAAAAATCAGCTTTTTCGTGTATTCTTCTTCTTTGCGAGTCGATGGCTATCGATACTATATTTTTGCTGACCAGTCTTTGATTAGATGTGATTCTGTCCATCCCATTATGGATAACGTGTATTGTTCATAGATTAACTAACAATCCAGCATAATATAGGAAATATATAAGATAGGAAGCAAACTGGTGGAAACCTATTCTTTATCAAATATGCCTATTTTCAGGTCACTGTTACAAATTACGATAGAAATTATCGAATCGAAGCAAATTGAAGTCTAGTTTCAGCTTATCTCAGAGGGTACTACTTAGGCGTAAATTTTTGAACTTCCACGTCTATTTGGCTCTATTTCTCCCAGGCTTGCTGTATTCTATGCAGTATACACATACAAACTATGGAATTTCATAGTCTCTGCTTACCCCGATGGGAAATATACTTGATTTTATATAAAGAATAAATTGTGTCTTAACCTTACCTATGCCTTGAGTTATTACTTTTCTCACCTTCTAACTCAACGACCTTCCTAATATCCGTTCCCAGTATCCTCTCTAAGTCCTCGACCAGCCCGCTCCCGACCGACCACAAAGTGACCAGTATTTTAAGATACTTACCTACGTAATTTATTAATTTGTTTAGGTAGGTGGTACTTGAAGTGAAGTAAAGAAACTTTCGCAAAGGCCGGTCATAGGATGGGTGACCACAAAAAAAAAAAGTTTTCATCTCGAGCTCCTCCGTGCTTCGGAAGGCACGTTAAGCCGTGGTCCCGGCTGCATTAGCAGTCGTTAATAACCACTAATCCGCACTGGGCCCGCGTGGTGGTTTAAGGCCCGTTCTCCCTATCCATCCATAGGGAAGGCCCGTGCCCCAGCAGTGGGGACGTTAATGGGCTGATGATGATGATGAGGTGGTACTTACTGTAAATTGTGATTCAAATAAAATACTTACTTACTTAAGTATCTAATTGAAAAAAAAAATATACATATGTATATTTTATTTATTTTCGTAAACAGATTAATAAATAAATATAAGTATCCAAGTCATTTTCTTTGCGCACTTTGCTTTTCACCCATCATTACGAAAAATGAGAGATTCCAACTTTAAGGTGAAAAAAATTGAGCGCCGAATATTCCTGCCTCAATGACTTGCAAGTTGTGGAAGGACCTCGTGAAAAAATTTTTCATCAAGGCGATGAATGTGCGAATCAGAGCACCCAACACCCGGCTGCTTTTAACTTATTGCTTTTCCTATCTAAGTATTTTTGCGCCACATACTAGGTAAGGACTTGCCGGAAATCCTTTTCTGAAAGTTATCGGATTCGTCAAATACACGGCTGATTAATTAGCTTGGTGAGTCTAGCTAGGTACTTACCTAAAACTGATTATCATATTTATTCAACTTTATGAGATAATATTGTTGTGAGAGAACAGATAGTATTTATTAGTAAGATAAGATTTAATCTACGCTCCTTATTTACTACAATATCGTATGGATTAACTCTGCGGTATACCTACCAGCGAGATATCTAGCCGGCTCAGGATATAGGTACAGAGTGTTAGTGACACCGTAACGATTTTTTTACGGGATGATTCAATCCCTGATCTAAGTTGATATCAAATATATATTTTTTATTGGAAAACTCATGAGAATGTACCTAAGTTTTTTTTTATTTTTTGAATGAGCTGAATCATCCCCCTCAGTCGTCGGTACGGTGTCCCTAACACCCTATAAGAATAGCTATTCTTGATTGTGAACATAATGCTTATCATATCACAGATTGCTTGCTTAGGTATAGCACATATCACAGAAAAAATGTTTTTGTATCTATGTATCGGCCGGTTTTAGGATAGCTTCTTTATGTTAAATTAAAAGTGCTCTGGTAAGAAAGAAAACTGTTGTGAAAGGGACAAAGGACAATGTAGACGCGTCTAAATTTTTGCTTTGTAGACAACGTTGTTAAGTGTCTCGTCCACGAATATACCCTTTAGATCCGGGCTCTTATAAATATTTATTCATTTTCCGAGATTTATCCTTTTCTGCTACACTTTATAAGTTGGTGTCCCCTGTAAGTGGGTTTGGTCATGATTTATTCTGCTTATCCTCGCCTGTTTGACTTACATTTTCCCTACTATTTTTATGGTGGGAAATTGAATTTGGTAATAGAAAACGTGCAGTTTCGGCAATTGGTACATGTTTTGGGTACCGAACTATTTTTTTTAGCTAGGTATAAAGCAATGGGATATTAGGAGAGATCTGGGGGAGAGATAATAAAACAAAACGATTTTCTATGTAATTAATATATTATACTTAAGTAGATACTATATTTTGGAAGTAAATTATTAAATTACACACTGAATCTGAGATGTAAGAAAGTGGCCTCTTTGAGTGACGTATTATTTTTGATAGATCATACTTACACTCAGAGTGGTGATTTCTTCCATGACAACAAGATTGGCCAGTCAAATTCCGAAGAATATGGCGATATAACATTGACACGAAGAATGAAGACAGGTAGATACCGGCCTTATTATACTTAAGTACCTATTTTATAATTATATTTTAGGCGATTCGTTCACGACACCGTTCAAGCGGTCAGCAAGGTTGCTTTAAGGTGGTTATCACACGATGCGGTCTCGGTCGCTTCCGGCCAAGTAGTTAATGCCATCTACGGCAAATGTACAATAAGTCACGTCAAAAAAAAAGGTCTCGGTCGAAGTTCGCGGTGATGTGTTCTGCAAGGTAGTAATGATTTGTATCGAAACTTCATCGCTTTTTTTTTGTTGACGTGACTTATTGTAGATTTGCCGCAGATGGCATTAACTACTTGGCCGGATAAATGGGGAGCGCTGAAGGCTCTCACCCGGTACAAAATTTAAGACAACAGGCCTGAGGGTGCCCAGTTGGACGCGAGCTGTCCCATGACCGATGACTAGTGGAACAGCTCTAAACTCTCCTAGTTTTGATACTTGTCAATGAAAGTGTTGATCATTTGCTTAGCAGCGTACGGCTGGTCAGCAGGGACCTCGTGTCCTGCATTACGGATCATCATCTCCGTAAAGTTAGCAGCATGACGAGAATACCTGTGAAGATAAGGGTAAGGTCAGCGATATTTAAACTAAGGAAATTATGTCGGTGCTTGTAGCCCAGGGGCTTGTACCCCAGGTCACATTAAAGCGATTCATCTTAAAAAGCAATATTGCTATTTGACATTTGTTTGCCTTGCGCACTTTTATATGCGCAAATGACAAATTGTAATATTGCTTTTTTATATGAATTGCTTCGATGTGGCATTTTCAACCCCCTGTTGTACTTTTTAATTGATACCGATCAAAAATAAGGTAATGAATGTCAGGAGTGGTCAGTCGTTGGATGGGTGACAGACGATCGGAATGTTGCTGGGGCACAGAAAATCAGCGCTGTGGCACTTCCTCAATGCTGGAGTGTCAACACATTTTGCCGAGCTTATGTCCCTTTTTGGATATTTACCTACATATATCTACTTATACTTATCTAAAATAAATGATTTATTTCTTTCTTCTAGTAGTAGGTGCCGTGTAATAAGTAGTATAGGTACGTAAAGAGTTACTGAAGTAGACACCTGGTAACTGGAACCGATTTATTTTTTAACTAGTCCGAAGTGATCTATAAAGTTTAGAATTTTATCGTAATTGAGTTCAAAACTTCTGTATCAGCATCAGGTAATTTCATGCCGGCTGACTTTCCTATTTGAATTTGAATAACCTTCATTTCTTTTTTCTCAAGAACGTTTTTCTTTAAAACAATATCAGTAGGTTTTGGCGATTTATGGCTCCCCAAGCTTAAGAATTATGCGCAAGTTGTTGCATGTATTGTATGAACATCGCACCTGGGTGACAAATATCGCTGTCTGGGTTCCCCGGTGATTCCGATTATATTTATTGGAGAGCGATTTTATTTACTTACTTGAGGCAGTGTGGCGCATTATTGCAAAATGCTTTTAGGACTTTATTCATACATAACATTAGTCACGCACGAAAGCCTGGGGAGGGCAGAGCCACAAGTCGGAAATTAGAGAACTTGCAGCTACTTCTGATATTCGTTCCAAGATGGAGTGATAAACCGAGGTGATAGATTACCAACCGTTCGTCTAATTAGATAGTTTAACAATATAACATAACGTCACGCCATTATCCCCGAAGGGGTAGGCAGAGGTGTATAGTGTATGCACCCACTCGTCAGCTATGTTTAAGTCCCATGTAATAGGGGTCGAGCCTGCTGCCATTACCGGGCATATAGAAGAAACCACGTGATACCAATACCAGAATTGGATTCAAACCTATGACGTCAGACCACTGAATTCTCTCTCTCCACGGGATTCGAATTCGTAACACTACTATGTAAGCCACACATTCTCCGTACAAATTTAACTTTTTTTCACTCTTACCCAATAATGTTCAACGTCTTCCCGGGATATTTGGTAAGGACTGGTGTCCTTTCTGCTTTCTGATACTCTTCTGTGCCAGTCCAATTTAAACTTCGGTAGGTGTTTACTGCTAAAGGATAACCAGCCACCATGTCCAGATTACCACTGAAATACGAAAATAAATTGTTTATCTATAGTCTGAGATAGCTATTATGAATTTGATGTCGTTGAACTGAAATTATAATTATAAGTATTTCTATATCTATGACCATCACAGAGTAAAATGTGCCTGCGGCGGACCATACCCGTGGTCCCGATCTCAAGTTTTATTTTATTATTTAACTGCAATTCTGTAGGTATAGTTACCTAATATAGGCGCTTAAAAAGGCCACATTGAAGCAATTTCTTTTATATGCGCAAACGTAAAATTGCAATATTGCGTTTTAGATGAATTGATTCAATGTGCCATTTTAAACCCCCAATTATAAAGGACACCACCATCATTGTTGACCAATCCATACAAAAATTATAATTTGCCTTAATGTTTACTGTCTATTTATTTGTACTCTCTCGAGTAAGTTGTTTTTATTAAGTACGTGTTTTGATTGTAAGTTATGTGTTATTTCGTGTTTTGGTTTTTATCTTTTGTGGTGTCCCTTTCTTTCTTCCTTTCTTTCAATTATAGTATTTTTAAGTTTACTTTGTTGTGCCCTAGCAGGGTCCATGGTGAGTTCTTTTATTTATGTAGGTGTACCATAACATCTATGCAGCACATGCAACGAAGTAAAGTTTTTGATTTATTCTATAGGAATGACAAATCAATGACTCGTGTACAGTGATAGTGATCTGGTAGTCAAGTTTTCAGTTAAATACTGTTTCAACACTCGCTGATAAACAGTCTGACAGCCTAATTATTTAACCTTATTTTTTAGCCTTATTATTTTTGATGAAACAGGACCATTTTATATCGACTTTTTTCGTAACGTGACATGTGAGTCAAATTGTTACAAAAAATATAATTATTTTTTACTAGCATTGTTAGTCGTTGGAATTATTACTTATTAATACTTTTAACTGTAACATTTTTTGTATATTTTTATGTAAGTATTATACTATGGACATAATGGTGCTAATTCCTGTAAATACCATCTAATTTTATTTTAAGTTATATCTGTCATTTTCTTATCCGCCGAAAAGGAAAGGGACGGTAATCGACAAGCATAAAATTTATGGAACACACGTCAATTTTAAGCACAAATCTAAACCAACCGTCTAAAAATTTTACATCCGTCAATAACCCGACACAGTTAAGTAGACAACACGTCAAACGGATTGCATACCAGCGACGTACCTTTTGATTCGCCCGGGTTATTCATTCATTCACTCATTCTTCCTAAAATTAAGAGCTGTGAATCATCCGTCCCTTTCCTTTTCGACGGATATGAAAATGACGGATATAACTTAAAATGAAATGCTGCAGGAATCGGGGCCATTATGGTCTCAAAATAAACTTATTTTAATTTGAAAAAACAAAATATTATGCCTCTATTGAATTCGTATAATTTATTTTTGTTGCTTACTTACTTGTAACACAATACCGCATAGTGATCCAACAACTCTTCCAACCAAGGTTTGACAGACAAGAATGTAACTGGTTCGAATGCCAGATATGCTTGGTTACTCCAGACATTGAATTGTATATTACCAACATGTAGGGCTTCCCTGACATCCGTTCTGTTGACAAACGTCCCGTAGTCAGTGGGAAACCACCTGTAGTCTCGTAGAACGTTATTAAGACTAATGCCTTGAGTGTAGTTTGCTGTCAACAGCACCGATTCACTCGCTTTCTGAAAATCATCACGATTGGGTTGTAGATAGTTCAAGTTATTTGATAACTAAGCTGGTAGTCTTCTTGTTGATGGCATATTTATGATATTGTGTGAAGTTTAAATTGATATCGCCATAAAAAGATTCGCAACTGCGGCATTTAGTTAAATCACGATAAAGATCTTTCATTTAACTCAGATTCCGATCAAGATCAATCATAACATTGAAAAACATCAATAATTAAAGCACATTATAACGGGTTTTTACCGCGTTTAAATGGGGATATGAGACTCCCGATATTTCGACACTCCATTTCATTCCGTGTCATTCCGTTATTATGTGCTTTAATTATGATAATAACCGCGTAAACTTAAAACAATGTATAAACATCAACAATGTAATCCCTACTACAACAACAACAATTACTTTGTGATACCTAGTTTGGTTATTACATTACAGGCTGATCACTTGATTGTCCGAAAGTAAGATGATCCGTGCTTCGGAAGCTTCGTTAAGACGTTGGTCCCGGTTTCTACTTACTGATGTAAGTATGTAGTCGTTACATGAGTCATGTCAGGGGCCTTTGGCGGCTCAATAGTAACCTTGACACCATGGTTGATGAGGTTGGTAATCCACCTCACGACCCACACGAGGGAAGAAGAACAATGTAAGATAAGATTACGCAGTTTTAAGAACAGGGGGTCTAAAAAGCCCACATCAAACTTACTTAACACTTATATGCGCATATGTCATATTAAAATATTGTTTTTTAGATATATTGTTTCAATGTGGCCTTTTTGTTAACCTCCAGTTTGTCAGTACGGCTTTATAATCGCCGATCTACAATAGGTACTCACGGTCACATAGTTAGGAATGTCACCCGCTTCCCAGTAACTCCTGGCGTCATCTTCCAGTTTATTGACCTCTGCTGCTTGTTTGTAATCCAGAAGGCCAAGTTGTTCACCAAGTGAGGACAAATGGAGCAGTGTCACGGGATCTACATATCCACTACCGATTACAAGACCCTGGAATATAATAACTGTGTTGATGACGTCAAGGAAGCATTTGGGTGGCATTTTTGCTACTTTTTGTTTTGGACTAAAAATAACATAATGTGATGCGAAAAGCCACGGCGCGGCGGTCCCGTGGTTCCTTCGCAATGAAAATCTGCGCATTGACCTAAATCAATTGTCAATTGTATGAAAATGTTGTCGACTGACGTCATTTATAAAAGCGGTCTAACGTCTTACTCATTGCTGAGTAAGTAACATTCTTTTACAGATAAGCCCATCTTTTCTACCTTTTTTATTAAATTTGTATTAATGTGTACAACAAAGAGTTTAATAAAAACAAATGAAAAATAAAAATGAGATTATTTTTCGATCATCTTAGACTGGTTTATGTCTAGATTAGCATTTTAATAATTTATCTTTGACCCAGTCAAATACCCTATTACACGAACCTTGAGATTAACTTTGCTATCTGAGCTGTTGTGGATGTAGTGACCGAGGGCTGTCAAAAATTTTCCGGCGTAGGACTCTCCTGCAAGGAACAGAGGAGCTGTACTCAGCTCCGGGAACATCTGTATGTACTGCTGTACCAAATTGTACAGAGATGTGCCCACCTGTAACATTTTGAACATCATTAGCTCACAACTATATCCCAGTTGGGGTAGTCAGAGGAACATCCATCGCAAGATGGACTAAGTACACACACCTCACCGAACTTTCTGTCAGACCAACGGTTATCAATGGACCAATACGATAGCGCTGTTTATAATGGTCGAGCTGAATGTGTTAGTGAAAATTGCACTTAAGCGCACCCTGGACACTTCATACAAACAACTTCGTTTCACACAGACACTACACATTGATATTAAGATACACGCGCATCTGCGTGTGTGATGTCTGACACCATACGATTCAAGTCTAAACTATGTCCGAGGGGCTGAGGTAAACCTAGCTCAGAGTTGCCGTTCTATACGTAGTATTATTCCTTATTCTATGACTTTAGGTAAATTAATAAGTAGGCAATGCCTAGAATATAAGAATGTTTAGCATTAATCACTTACTTCCTCATCATTCTTCATGAGATTCCCCTCCGTATCCGAATAGCTGAACCCCGCGTCAATGGGAGTGTCAATAAATAATATGGAGTAATCACTTGCCCAACTTACAGGCATTTTTTCAGCTGAAATAAAACATGTGTTATTGTAAATTTCCGGGACGAATTTAGGGAAGTGCTGAAATCTCTCACTCATTACTTAGTTAGCCTTTTTGTTCGCTTCTACTTTTAAAATCTGCTATATAGTGGAGTCAATGAAGAGTTTCACTTCTAACTTGCTAGGGACAGGTCCGATTTTGATGTTTTTTTCTTTTGTAAGTGTGTGTTTTTTTTTATATCATTTTGTCAGTCATGATGTTAGAAATATTATATATAAGGCATATCCTCTAGCGGCTATGATTTCCAGACACAATAGTTAAACATTGGGGTGATTTTAAAAGGACATTCGGTCTTACGATAGTATAAAAAGGACTATATGAAATAACACGTACTAGTTAGTATAAGAAGCGAAAGTTTCGATTTAGTTGATTGATTTGGAATATGGTGTCTAACGATGATTATTTATTTGTATTGTTTTTTGGGGACACCAGATGTAAACAGTTTTTGTGACAAATGAAAAGGGTAAATAACTTTTATCGTTTCCTGAGTGAAATCCTAAACTGCAGTGTTGTCATGTGAATGATAAGTGTAGATAATCCAATATTTAATAATGTATGCGTTATATATTTCATACTTGGGAAAAATAAAATTATTTAAGTTACCGGATGAAGACAATTACACAAAGGCGTGGGTCTTGACTTATCTACTGAAAATGTGCTAACCAAACTACGGATCTCACAATGATTTTTGTGTCCTCACCGGGATTAGAACCCGGGTCCTCCGGATCGTGAGCCCAACGTTCAACCACTGGACTGGAATAACTTAATCTACCAGTATATTAAAGTGGGTTGCAGTCTAGCAAGGGAATTAGCCAAGTCACAATTTGGCTATAGTCCCAGGTCCTAACCGAACAGTAAGATCATCCGTGCTTCGGAGGACACGTCAAGCAGTCGGGCCTGGCTACTATTTACTTGTACTTAAGTATGTAGTCGTAAGATGAGGGGCCTTTGGCGGCTGAATAGTTTTACCCCGCTATCTCTCATCCCACACGATAGAAGATGAATACGAATGCTGTTTTCTTACCTGTTTCATTTACAATATTCAATGGTCCGATTTCTTTAAATAAGCCATATAGTGTCGAAGCTCCAGGACCACCTTGTGTCCATATAATCCAGGGTGTAGACTCTAACGGCTTTCCTTCAACTGGGAAAAACCATGTATACAGGTGCCAGCCTTCGGACACGGTGATGAAGCCAGAGTGACTTTTGACGCCTGCGAATAGCGTCGGGTTTACTGATGAGAGATTTCTTGCTTCATTAGCTTGACCGTTATTTATGTACGTGGTTAGAAGAAGAGGTGCGTCATTTGAAGCTTGGCTGTTTACACTCGTTCCGCTGGCGATGGTTCCTACGCTGTAATAGGAAGTTAAGTTTATAACTATAGACTCAGACAGAAGACAGATTAGGTAAGTACATAGTGTGTATTCCGATAGGAAAATGTTTGTATTGTTTCGACAGCTGTCAAATTAATCAATTTATATCTTAGTGTGTGATTTGGTTTGACCGAAAAAGTATAATGAGACAGAACAAAATTTAATTTTCGTTGTAATAAAAACTGACACCTAGATTAAAGTCATGCAGGATTTGTATATTACATAAACACCTATACGTCCCACTGCTGGACCCAGGACTCTCCTCAATCAACCGCAGGGGGTATGGAACATACTCCACGACGCTGCTCCACTGCAGGATGGTGGAAGTGATTTTTTATGGTTAATAGCTGGGACCAACGGCTTTGTGTGCCCTGCAAAGCACGGAATCGTCTTAATTTTCCGAACAATCAGGTGATTAAAGCCTACAATGTCCTTACCAAACAAAGGACAGTCTCACAAAGTGATTTCGACAATACCCCCATCGGGAATCGAACCCGTATCTCCAGATCGTAAGCTCAATGCTCTTACCACTAGACCTCAGAGGCTGTGTGTACATAATGAATTTATTATGGTTTTAGGATTTTTGGTTATGTAGCAAGTTGATGCGTGGAAGAGCTGGTCGATGAAACACTTAATGAAAGGGGATCTTCCCATGTGTATTCTGCCCATCCTAACCTACGGTGCCTTACCTGGTCATTGACAGAACGTCAAAAGTCCAGGCTCGAGGTCTGCCAAAGAGTGATTGAGCATAGTGTGTTAGGAGTCAAACGAATTGATCGAGTCCGAAACAGAACACTGCGCTCAAAAACGGGAATCGCTGATGTGGGACGAAAACCCGCCAGACTGAAATGGAATTGGGCCGGACATGTTTGTCGCATGCATCCTGAGTGGTGGGCTTGGATCATCACGCATCGGGTGCCTCATGACGGGTACAGGCGTCGAGGTAGACCTCGAAAGAGATGGCGTGACGACTTGGACGCTTGCCGGAGGGACTGGCCGGAGTACGCACAGGACCGCGAAAAATGGAAAGAGGAAGGGGAGGCCTTTGCCCAGCAGTTGGATCTTGTAGGCTAGATTAGATTAGAAAGATGACGATCAATATGAAACTTCGAAAGTAATACCTAATTATATGACTTATTTTGCAAATATAGTGTATTTATATTCAATTCTTTTACCAGAAACGAGTGATCAATGTATTTTCTACTTATAGTTATTATTGAATTTTCCTCATGGTCAATATTTATGACGTAGGGGTTTCCCAAGTTGAAAATGTTTCATTATAAGTAAGTAGTTTTGTTTACATTCACCCGACTATTTCTGATGCGCTTTAAAAGATAAGATTGTATCTAATAGGTAGGCACCTATCTATGTGGTAAAATGACTCAAAGCTAATCCACGCTGTAATAATATAAACACCAAAGTAATGTCTGTCTGTATTTTTTGCACGCTTAATTCGCTAAGGCGAAATAGATATTAAAGCATTAAAGAAGAACATAAAGCAGTTTTTTATGCTGTAAATCATCCCCTAGGATGAGAAAGGGATGGAAAAAAAGAACCGCGCGCGATAACCGAAATCCACGCGGATATAGGCGCGAGCGGAAAGAGGTAAAAAATTAAAGTAAAAATTCTTTATTTGCGTTGTAACACTATAGTAAAAGTACAATAATAAGATACAGCATGTTCACGATAGTACTACAGGCATACCATCGGACGGCCGACCACGGCCCACATTCGCACTAGGATCTAACCTGTATTGCGGAAGCAGAAGCGCGACAGGCTACCAATACGTATTCCTGTATGTAACGTGACAAGGCATAATATCTCACTATGTTACTAGATTTGCAAACATATTCCCAACTAGATAAATTCTGTTTATTTGGGAATATGGAATTATTATAAGGTATTATTATTGTTTACTTGTTTATACAATTATATGGTTTATCATCATCATCTCCCTAGCATTATCCCGTTTTTCACAGGGTCCGCTTACCTAACCGGAAGATTTGACAGGTCCGATTTTTTACATAAGCCTGTGTGACCTTTCAACCAGCGAAGGGTAAACCAGTCCAATATGGTTAGGTCACATACCTCCGAAAATGCATTTCTCGGGAAGTGGGTTTCCTCACGACACAAACAATACATACCTACATACAATTATCTGGTTGATGACAGTCCTTTATTCCGGTCAAGTAGTAAATGCCATTTGCATCAAATCTACATAAGTCACGTCAAAAAAAAAGACAGTCCTTTATTAGCCGTAGTAGCCCGGTTGGAAGAACGCTTTAACTCTCACTGTGTGGTCGCACGTTCGAATCCCAGCAAGGGCCTAAACCGATGATTTTCGAATTTCTTTTCGATCATAAATGATTATCACGTGCTCAGCCACGAAGGAAAACATCGGGAGGAAACCCACATTGGGCTGGTCTTTCCTTCGCGGGTTGGAAGGTCAGACAGGCAGTCGCTTCTATAGAAAAAAAACTGGACTGTCAAATCTTTGTTGGGTAAGCGGACGCTGTGAAAAACGGAATAATCGGAGATGTAGATGACAGTTCTTGATTTTTTTTAATGTCATTTGTTTAAAAAGTCCCTTCAAGTTTTCAGTAAAGGAAACGCTTAGTGCACACAAACTTGCCTAAGCTGCTGTTGCTTGCTAATGTGCTCAGTATTTTCGTTTGCTTCTACCTTGACATATAATTTTATAGTCTTCTTAGTTTTTCTTATCTCTCATCAATTATCGTTTCATACATGCGGACACACAACTGAAAACCGCAGACCGCACTAGATCTTTGATGCTTCTTCTTTGCGAGTCGATGGCGATCGATACTAAATTTTATGCTTGTAAGCATGACATACTTTAGGTAGCAACGATATTTCCTCTTTGTTACTCATGCGATACTAAGTAGTTATGAAAGGTTCGCGTTAAGTAGACCTTTTTTAAGTATGTATACACATTAAGAATGAAAATATACAAATTTATTGATGAAAAAATATACAATTATAAATATAAATGAGTCTTAGTGCGGCTTTCAAATAGAATACTCTGGGCGCCATCCCACTCGCGTCAGACATAGTACTGCGGGGCGGAAGGCAGGGGGGAAACCACTGCCCTATATTTCCCTAAAAATTTGGCATGGATAATGAATGCTACATTGATAAGAAATCTCTTAAATTAGTGATACATCTATGTAGAACTGAATAGATATCGCTATTATCAAGTGAAATTGGATATTCTGCGTGTTCAGTGTTCCAGAAGAAGTCATAAGGTACCATTTTTTTTCTCGTAGGTATGTATAATTTAATATCGATTTATATTTTATAATTTTATACGGTATTCACAATAGTTCTTAATTTAATTGAAACCGGAAAATAATAAAAAAAAACTTACATTATCATTATTGCTGAAACAACTTTCATTATGGAAATTATTTTATTATGCACTATTGTTTTATATTATTAAACACTTCATCAAGTCTAGTTGGGATCGACAAACTGGCGTGGTGGCGTACCTATTGTGTGGCCATTTATATACTAGTTCTCGGGGGTTTTCACTAAGACACGCATTAATATATCGTGACATACCTAGTAAATTAATTTGTTATGCTAAATGGCGTTATATCAGTAAGTAAATAAAATGTGGACGCATACTAATTATGATTATATAATGTTATCTGTATTATTCATTACTGACAGCACAACACGTTTCTGAATTTCAGAAGGACTGTAATGTAACATGTGACATTTTCTCCATTTTTAAAAGAATTAAAAATAAATACATTTGCTAATCGGTTCAGTCTCGTAATTGAGACTGAACAACATTATGTTAGTTTTTATTTAATTATTATATTATTATTAATAACCCTCAATGTTCCACTGCAGGTTCCACTCTTCCTTTCTTCCCCTCCTCCCTGTCCCCAGCTTGTTCGTTCGTGCCACCGTCTCAAAAACCTGTCTAACTCGTCGCGCCATCTTTTTCGTGTATTCTTCTTCTTTGCGAGTCGATGGCGATCGATACTATATTTTTGCTGACCATTACTTGATTAGATGTGATTCTGTCCACCCCATTATGGATAACGCGTATTGTTTATAGATTAACTAGCGATCTGCCTCGGCTTCGCTAGGGTGCAATCTGGTGCAATGCTGAGGAAAAAATGAAATTATTACACATCACATTAAAAACCTCAAAAATAACAGTATTTCTCCACTATTTAATGAATGTAATTATACTTATAAACCTTCCTCTTAAACCACTGTATCTATTAAAAAAAACCGCATCAAAATCCGTTGCGTAGTTTTAAAGATTTAAGCGTACATAGGGATATAGGGACAGAAAAAGCGACTTTGTTTTATACTATGTAGTGATATAATAGCCCAAACACGAGCGGTTTCCTTCTTACATCTGACCGACAAAATTGGCAGGACAATGTAATGGTCTATAGTGGTTAAGTATGTACAAGTTGGCGGTGCGTTGTGTGGCCTTAATGCTGGCGATAAAATATTAGACGACCAACTACCCATTATCTAGCTATTATACAAATACCTTTAGTGAAAAATACCAAGGTGTTTGTAAAATGATAAACAAATAAATGTGTATTTGGTAGGTACTCGGATAAATATTTTTGAATTATTATTTTCGGAAAAAACAATATAAAAAAAATAATACCTAAAAGATAAAAAAACTAAAAATAAAAATCAAAATATAATAGTTATCTCAATTACTGAGTCACCAAACCGCAGTGGAGTAGTATGGAATATGCTTCATGCCCCCTTCGTTTGATTAAGGGGAGGCCTGGGGCGAGTAGTGGGTCGTCTTCTTCTTCTATCGTGTGGGTTGTGAGGTGGATTACCAACCCCATCAACCCTGGTGTCAGGATTATTGTTGAGCCGCTATAGGCCTCTGACATGACTCATGTAACGACTTCGTACTTACATTAGTAAGTAATAACCGGGACCAACTACTTAACGTGCTTTCCGAAGCACAGACATCTTACTTTTTGGATAATCAGGGGATCAACCTGTAATATTCTAACCAAACTAGGGATCACAAAGTGATTTTTGTGGTGTGTCCCCACCGGGATTCGAATCATGAGCACCACGCTCAACCACTGGACCATGGAGGCCGTGGGTCGTATATATTAGAATTGGTAGGTATATTTCATGTAAAACACTATTGTAGATACCTACAGAACAGCATATCTGATAAGATAACAATGAAACAGTTAATCTTTTGTAAACAGTTTTCATGACATACTACTTATAAACATAATCCATTATCCATAATGGGGTGGGCCACATATAATCAAAGACTGCTTACAGCTAATGATATGATGAACCTAATGCTGACAAGGGATCAGCCTATCGTCCATAACAAATGCCCATCATGTTTAAAAGGACATGTTTCCCAACCCCACAATAGGATTTTATGACATTCATGGGAAAACAGGCAGTTGCACGTATTTTTTTTCTTTTTTCACATCTTTCAGGCAGGGCACGGTGGATCAGGGGAGGGGGCAGTAAATGAAATGAAATGAAATTTATTGTAGTAAATGTGGTCATACATAGTGAAGGAAGTAAATATGTATTATGGTTCAGCACATTCAGTCATATTCTGACATACTATCTGACACAATATTGTTGTGGTCGTCTAGTATAAAGGTAAAATACAGCAAGATTACCATCCAACTTGGACCATCAATCTAAGTTGACAAAATATTAAGTAAAAATCTAAATCCAAAATATGAAGTAAAAATGAATGAGGTTACCTCTAAAACAAGATTACCTCATCCTGCATATTGATCTTCCCATCTCCAGGCAATAATTATATTACCTCGAAATGTAGACCTTAACACACAGAACTACAAGAAGAACATTTTTGTTCAGTCTATGCGGCAATATGTACAACTTTCATTGTAAACACTGACACACAGCCCAAACATAAAACAAATTAGATAATAAAGTCCAGTCAGAATATGTCGCAAGCAGTCATTCCCTACGCGTTAGTAAGGTATCTGGCAAAAGTTAAATAGATAAACATACATAAACTACGTATATTAACATAAATAATAACAAAACACAAATAAAGGTAAACAATCACAAGCAGCACATGGTCCCTACTTTCGTAAGCTTCCCTACGCACTTTTGACACATCCTACTCCTATCGGGCCCTATCTTTAGCGTAAAATTGTACCTGCTGTCTGAGATCTGTGATCCCAGACCTGTTTCCAACGATGCCTGTAAGAAAAAGGTAATTAGCACACCACACTTCCTGTTTTAAACCTAACAAGGTCTCTACAGCGCACTCCGTAGACTTTTGTCAGACAAAACCTACATATTTCGAGCAATCTACGCCCCGAAGCTAATTCTAATCTCTAATCTAACGCGGTGGACGACCAGCTACATCACGGAAGGTTCGAATAGCTGATTAAAGAGCAATTTACATAATTTTACGAAAAATAGGAATCGCGCAATCTAATCCTGAGCTACGGAGCTCTCAAAAGTCGCGACAGCTGGTAATCCAGCAGAACGGATCCCTACCAACTTACAAAATATCTGGTCCGACTTGAAATTCCTAAAACACCTCCGGCAGCACCTCCTGCTGTACTTGTCCCGAGCGAAGTCCCTCAAAAAATCGTGCAAAGCCCATTTATACTCGTTTTTCTCCGTCTCATCTCTCGTGCAGTTGCGATATTGCTCCCACTAGAGCTCACATCAAAATGACATTTACCCGACATTGATAAGAGAGGTTTTATTGAAAATCTCATACTTCCTATTGACATAAAATCTTCATATAATTTTATTTTAATTCTTAAGTAGACTATAATATTAATAGTGTTATTTTTATAATCAAATTCTATTTAATATATCAAATCAGAACTGCAGAATTTTAGATAAAAATATGTCCGATTTTGTAGAATTTCTGAAAAACCAAATATCCCGACAGTTTCCCTGACATTTCACGCACACATATCTGATTTACATAATGTAACAAACCAAGCTCCTCAACCTTATTATTATTTATATTTTTTTATATTAGCTGTTTCTCTGTGTGCGCGAATGTGGCGTGACTTTTGCACAACACCTCCTTATTAAAGGGTTATCGACCGGTACAATATCACATGGTAGAATTTATTCCGTATTTAAGACAATACCCGTGACTAATACCTAAACTCCTCCGTATCTCTTAAACCGTGACAATTAGGTACTTAGCTGAAACTTTCAAAAACATTGCATTTTCGTTGCCGTCACATCAACAAATTAAGAAAAAACACAATAATTCAAACATTTAAAAAGATCCCCTTCTCTACAAACACTATCACCCAGTGCTCGTTTTGGCTTGTCATTAACAACGACAACATACTGGCAATACAAAATCCAGGATCTTAATCCGGATTTTACAGAAGCGACTGCCTGTCTGACCTTCCAACCGGCGAAGGAAAACCACCCCAATACAGGTTAGGTTAGGTTAGGTTAATTTTTACATAACGAACGTCTCATCCGCCTAAAACTACTGCAGTTTCTCACAACCTGTATAGCCGGGGAAAAGAAGCTGCAAGAAAAACCTCGGCACAGGGCCCTAGACGTACATACCTTCGAAAATGCATTTCTCGGGAATGTAGGTTTCCTCACGATGTTTTCCTTCACCACTGCGTACATGACAATTATTTATGACCCAAACATTAATTCGAAAACAAATTCGACTATCACTTGTTTAGGCCTGTGCCGGATTCGAACCTACGACCGAAGCTACCAAGGATATTATTTGTAATGCCCCTTATAGTGACAGTGTTTTTTAAGACTGTTGTTTGGTTGTTAAACTAGGTGACGATGCCTAATAAATGCCTATCTAGCATTCAAATCTCCTATAAAAGCTTTATTTGGTGCAGGCCTCTAAGCTATGGCCTACATACGCAGTTAGTGACATGCATTGTAACGAATACTGAAGAGGATGATTCAGACCATGATTCTGAGTTAATTATCAAGTGGAACTTTTCGTCGTATAATTCATATTTTGTTTTGGGTTTTTTTAAGTATTTGCTTCTATGCTGTTCTGGGAGCATATAAAAAACATAGAACACGTTCAGCTGCTTCTCTTCCCGGGCATGTCGTAAAAACCGACAGAGGGATTGTGTCCTCTAACATGATGGACTAATGTTATGGGCGATAGGCTGATCCCTTATCACCATAAGGTTCATCATATCCATCTTTGGACTTCGTATCAACAGTGGCTGCAAGTTGTGTTTGATTACTTGTGGCTCTGCCCACCCCATTAGGGATTACGGGCGTGAGTTTATGTATGTATGTATGTTAAGTATTTCCAAGTCTATACTTTTCGGAAAATTCCGTTTGTTATAAACTCAAATCATGAGCCGAATCATCCCCCTCAGTATTCATTATGATGTAACACCATGTACAAGTATTTACAGGTAGCCATATGGGTTACGCATGGGATCGCAATGAAAACTTTGGGGGACGATTATTTAAATTATTTTCACTTCCATACTTTTGTGACGGAAAATTCCACTTGATATCAACTCAATATCATAGTCTGAATCATCCTTCAAAGTTTTCGTTACGATGTCACGCATTCGAGTTATGCATTAGAGTTTTAATCAACCTGTATATGCGGCGCTGCCTATACCAGTAAAAAACCAATAAAAAACATACAACCACTTAAAAGCACACAAATTATCCCTGTATCTACTCCATTTGCATAAGCTTGCCTTACTTATCAAAATTAAAACAAAAAAACAGCACGGTGTTTCGCAAAAAAATGATTATACGGTTTGGTTGTTGTGCAGACGGTATGGGTTTTCCTCACGGCAAGGAATCGTAATTGAGACTCGTTACGCATGATTCAGAAGCAGTCTTTACGAGCTCTCATGCAGTCATGAGTAACGGGGATATACTAGTAGTAAACAGAGGGGAGGGGGGAACAGGGTACACAGTATAGATGTGACGTAGTTTGCAGTTAAGTAACATTATCAGTTCCAAAAGCATATTTTTCTATGTTTAAGAATGTAAATCTGTACAGGACTCTTACATCGCAGCAAGGGACAACAGGAATAAAAGAAGAAGAATACACGACATAGTAGCATGCAGTTATGTAGCATTAGAGTTTCAAATATTTTATACAATAACGGGTACCATTTTGACCCGTACGTATGTAATATTGCACCGACTTATTTTTTACTTTTTTATGATTTATTAAGTAGTTTACGTTTTTGAATTGTAGACATATCTATTGTAGAGATAATAGAGATAAAATTGTCACTGTTATGCGATAAATTTAGCTCTACCTGTCCCAATTAGGAATATAGTCGTGAGCTTATATTTAAATGTATGTATGTATGTCGAATTCGGATAGCTTCGCGTGACGTTACGTCAAGCTATCTCACTGGAACACGATATACTAATATTGTATTACAACTTAAACCACAGTAAGGTATATAAGGCAGCGAATGATACATTCATGGACAATATTCCAACCACCGTGCTACTGACCATACATAAACCAATTTATAATAAATAAAAGTGGCAAAAAGTGGTCGTAAATTATAATAAAATGTGGTCCTTGTTGTTTATCAGTGCTATATTAGTGCTCGCTGACGGACGAGTGTTAAGACAATTCGAGATTCCACCGGAAGGCGTCTCTATGGATATTATAATGAGCAAGAACCCTTCGAAACCTCACGGGAACATCGAGCCCATATCAGCGTTAAGGCTTAATATGAAAGGGAACAAAATTGTGCTTTTAGCGGAAGATGTGAAGCTTGCAAATGACTTACCGGAGTTGGACAACAGATTTGCCCTTCGCGGTGACATGTGCCCCACCGGGTATGAGAAGCGAGGAGGATTCTGCTTCCCTGAACCTCCATCTACTGGTGACGAAGATTATTCATCATAATCATAGTATAGTGTACCACGGAACGAGACAGTGAAAATGTTTCATTTGACTATTTTAAGTGATATTTATTGTGGAAATACTCATATTTTTAGTTTAGAAGTATTATCAGGCTTTACTGGAAAGTGCGTGTTAATATTATACTTACTTATGTGTATATTTTTAGTAACAACAATGTACCAGAAAAGTATATAACGTTCATCTTGTCTTTCCTCCTGAACAAATAGGTACAACTGGCAAAATACCTAGTTAAACCTGTGAGATTGTTTGTAAGTAGGTAAGTATGCCAAATTCATGAGCAATGCAGTATTATTCCGGTACTTATAGGTAAATATTGTGTTGTCATTTATAAAATATTGTGACTTGTTCAAACGCAGTTGTGTACATTGACCAAATTGGAGATGTCCTTAGAAAAGGTTCAGTAAGATCTACTCTGAACCGGCGTCCGAGTGTAAAACGATTGATGAACGTGGAGGAAGCAAGAGAAGTATGTCAGGATCGAAGCAAATGGAATTCCATAGTATCTGCTTACCCCTGTGGGAAATACGCGTGAGTTTATGTATGCATGTGACTTGTTCAAACTCAGTATCGAGTAAAAGAGTCATGGAAACTGTATAATATATTATTATTATTATTAAGATTATGTTAGGTATATAAAATGTTACAAGGGTGCGTGTATGCAGAGTGGGACATCACTACCACTCTATTTTTTTATTTGAACCTTTCAAATTGAAATAAATTGATTATATTTTTGAATAAATCTGTTTTTTGTTATTATGCTGTTATTACTCTAAAATAAACGTTTCAAAGTAAGTACCTTACATAAAAAAAGAAAATATTCCATTATAGTTACCTATAAAACCCTTTTAAAAGAGCTACGGGTTCAGAGCATCTTCTTTCGATTTAATTTTCCTTTCTGAGATACCCTAAGCACTCTACAAAACAAGTGAGTGCTATAAACAAACCTACAGTTTTGATTGAAAACAAGACTTACCTACACGATGCAAAAACTTACCTATCTTCTTCAACATCAGTATATCGTGTTCGAGAGTACGGTCACGAGTACTAATATGTATACACTTTGAAACCATGTCACATTAACTTTTTTGATAAATTACACTGTAAGTCTCATTAAATGTCAAATATGATAGTGCGACAGGGTTCTAAAGTGGGTACATGATATCGCTCATGACTGGGCAAGGCAACTTGTAATGTTCTTACTTTTAAAAATAGTCCTTTCACGTAAAACCACTATGTAGCTTAATAGTTTTATAACCGGACTGGATTTCCAAACCCTCTTGTGAGTTCGGTTCGCGTTATGGAAGCATATTTCCTTAGTATTTATTGCCATAATCCGAGTTCTGCGGCTATATTTCATCTTTATCGAGACTCTGGGGGTCCGATCGACCCCACGTGGAGCCCATAGTTAATGTTGCCTATACTAAACTGACCGTATCGATATCTTCTTTAATCTATGTGGGTATGGAACGTAATTAAGTATGTGATTTTGTCTGTTTTGATCGTATACCATGTTCAGATTTTGTGTTCGGTCACGAGCATTAATATGTATACACTTTGGTACCATGTCACATTAACTTTTTTGACAAATTGAACTGTAAGTCTCACTAAATGTGAAATATGTTAGTGCGACGGAGTCCTAAATTCTATTGCTCATGACTGTTCATATGACGTTGTAGATAAACTCGACTGGCTAGCCTTATTGCTTATGTGACAGGATTTTACAAGATCTTGATGCCAAAATCCCATGTATAATCATGTAGTCACCAAAGTAGTTCAAATAAGCCATTGCCATAATAAGCCATAATAGTTGTGTTACTAAAATAGAAGTCCTTTATGTTTTTTGAGGCAAATTTACGTAATTTTTCCAGTGACAGTATATAGAATACAAGTAATTAAATCAATTAATCAATCATTATTTATTGCACAAAGTTATAAATAGGCGGCCCTATTGCTATACAGCATTTCTGGAAGGCAACATTAGGGTGAAACAACTTTATGTATTGGAGCGCGGTATATGTAGTGTAATACAAAGGGAAATAGAAAAGTAATTACTAAATATAAATAGTAATAACTTTCGGTGTGCATTAAAACAGAACTAAAAAATAAGTTTAATTATTGGAATACCGTTTGCAACCACCTTTGTAATACATTGGCATACACGAAGATGGCAAGGCAGTTCCAAAGCCATTTTCAAAATAATCTCGTAGAAATATTGAAACTCTTTGAAGTGGCGCCGGCTGTATGCGGAGATTGTACGCTCAATGTAACTTTTTCAATACGATACTTAAAGTAGAGGGGAACAGCTTATACTGCCACGCGATACTTACGGATGTTTAGCATAGTATATTATTCATGATTAAGTCACTACTTTTAGAAGACATACAATAAAATACAATACAAAAACGCTTTATTGCACATATACCTAAACACACCACTAAAACAATTACAAATGTGACAAGAGAAGTACAATCGGCGGCCTTATTGCTAAATAGCAATTACTTCCAGGTAACCTTAGGGTGAAGGAACTTGTTACATATAATATCAAAATTTCAAGTTCATATTTTTTTATATATATATTTTTTTTTAATTAAATATGAAAGTTCGCCACCAAACTTGGCACATTTTGATATTCACCCATATGTGAATCCGATCTGAATCACATAAAAAGTAAAACGTTAAACGGGGGATTATCATGTACAGTAATGACTAATGAGCAATATCATGTACCAACTTTAGAACCCTGTCGCACTATTATATTTGTCATTTAATGAGACTTACGGTTTAATTTGTCAAAAAATTTAATGTGACATGGTTTCATAGTGTATACATATTAGTACTCGTGACCGTATCTTCCTGAGTGACACTGCAGCAAAGAAGTCGACGAAGGAGTCACGTCCTGCTTTTAACATTAAGAAAATATTACAATGCGGGAAATGGTTATCGACCGCGGTATCTGATCACCAGCTCACTGGGTGAGAGCCTTCAGCGCTCCTTATTATCCGAACAATTAGTTAATGCCACTTGCGGCAAAACAATAAGAATAACAACAACACAATACAATAGAATACAATACAATAAGTGAAGTTAAATAAAAACTGCCAATCATATATGGACTACGGGGCTTGATCTGTCTGTATACAACTCATCAGCACATTTACGAAATGCAATTACAGATTTACATTTCATATTAAAATGAATATTAAAAAGCAATATTAAACTGTTTGTCCCGTTTTTGTGAGAACTATTTAATATAATGTTTCAACGGGAATTGAATCCTTTTGACTATTTACTCGTATGTAACAAACGAATGACTGCAAAATAGTGCTGCGGGGTTTGTTGAAAAGTTGTAAAATGAAATGTATTTACGTGGAAATCATTATGAAACATTGTTGGATAGGTATTTTGTTTCAAACTTCCCGCATTCAGCGCTTAACGCTATTAAACCACTAGTCGATGAATTCTTTCAAATATTATCCCCTCAGATGACAGAGAGTCGAGGTTAGCGCCCAACGGGGCACCATCAGGCCTGTTGCCTTAAATTTTGTACTGGGTGAGAGCCCTCAGTGCTTCCCATTTGTCCGGTGAAGTAGTTAATGCCATTTGCGGCAAATTCAAATTCAAAAAATATTTATTCAGTAGGTTCGAGTAACATAGTTACACTTTGAATCGTCAATTTTTACATTACGAACGTCTCGTCCGCCTGAAACTACTGCAGTTTCTCACAACCTGTACAGCCGGGAAAAGAAGCTGCAAGAAACACCTCGGCACGGGGCCCTACACGTGCTTTTAAAAAGGACGTCTATGGCCTGTCTAAATCTACAATAAGTCACGTCAAAAAAAGTCTGTTTCAAAGTTTTAATATTCGGCACAAGTATTTTTTCCAGGTTGTGTCCAGACAGCGGTATATACGTGGAAAGGACATAATCCCTCTGTCGGATTTTACGATGTCTTTTAATCGCTCTCAGAACAGCAAAGAAACTATACTTATTATTATTTTGTTTTAATTCGAGTAACAAAGTAGAAATATCTGAGGAGTGACTTTATCTATATTAGTACTAGGTACTGATTTTTATGATTAGCAATAAGGTACACTCTACTAAACAACATAAAATATATAAACGGCCTATATACGTCCCACTGCTGGGCATATGCCTCCCCACAATCAACCGGAGGGGGTACGGAGCATACTTTACTACGCTACTCCACTGTTTTTGGCTTTTAATTGATACTAACCAAACATAAAGTAACATCAAATACTCGTATTTCCGTATAAGTATAAATATATTGTGTAAAAATATCATTCAGTTTCCTACAACTATTATGACGTACCTACTTACTTATTCAAATATTTCTACGTCATTTTTTATTTATTCGTTATTTTCATTAGTCATAGTTTATGTACTTCATCAATGAACTTGAGTTCATAGGTTCGAAACATACTTATATGGTAAGGTTACGCATGACACGTCATTCCATCATAAAATTAATGACTCGTTACAATATTTTAATTACGAATATTCTGAAATTATTTCTTTGAAGGACTATGAGCCTGCAGAGCGCAGCAGAATCATACTTTATAAAACTATATAAAACTAATGATAATAGATATTATATTTATTATAAAAAAAAAATACAATATTAAAAACAAAAAAGGCAATGATGTAAGCCTAGGAAGCGATGTAAGCAAAATAGCAAATAATATTTTATAGATTATTTTTTATGCCCTATTTATATATTTCGGTGATAAAAATTGGCTAATATTGTTTAGTTAAGTAAGTAAAAACTTACTAAATTATTATCATAATTATAATAAAATATTTATATTAATAAGTATATTGTATTATTAAGTATATTGTATTAACAATATACCTAAATGATAACAAGTCACACATTGTACTCGTAAGAGCCTGAAGAGAAAAAAAGGCTTTTTAATTTAATTTATGTAGGTTAGAAATGTAAAAAAGTCGAGAAAAAACAACTACGAGTGAACAGCCATTCCGACGGTCACACACCACACACTGTACCATCATATTCTTTATTATTATATTCATAAGCCATTCATAGCATTTTCAATCCCGTGTAATTTCATTGTGGATAAAGCTAGAATAGGCTAGTTACCAACTAGTCAAATCAGTTACTTTTTACTAAACGTCAAAACACGAAATTACTAAGGAAATTGTTATAGGGAAATTGTATGAAAAAGCACACTGTGACGTCATAGAAAAACGTGATAAAATGTCGGCGTTAGTATTACGTTTTTCTTGATTAAAATTCTTAAATAAGTTAGTTTTACATCTGTCTTACAAAAAAATGCTATCTGTAGGGATATTAGGTAAATTCTTTCGTTTTCCTTATGACGTACACAGTTTGCGTCCTTTACGTATAGGAAATGTTTTCATTAATGTATTTTGTAAACACATTGGACTGTTGCGGAAAATCACAATATTTTTTAGTTTTGCTTATTGCTCATTAAACGTCATAAACAGGTAGGTAGAAGGAAATTTTATTTCATAATAATTTGGATTATAATTAAGATATTCGTTTTGTAATTTTGACAGTTTTTAGACATTTAAAGTCTAGTAAGTATTCATTAATTTAACACTGTACTGTGGCTTCCAAAATAAAAGAAGAGGATAAAACTACCTTCTCTCTTCCTTTTTTCTTTGTCCTTTCTTTTTCTTCTTTTTCTTTTCTTTTGATATTTTTTCTTTTTAAACTGGTCAACCAAACTGGTGCAAAATCATGAATAATTAAAAAATGATGTAGGTAATATTTCAGTCATGATATCACTTATATACTTTCAGACGTCTTCAGAACGTTCCCTGGCCCGCCACACTAGTAGTACCGGCTCTTTGTGGAGAGCATAATTCGTATAGAATACGCCAACATTTTATATTAACTGCAGTTGAAATTTAGTGACAGACGTAACTCCCGTCAATAAGCTTCATAAAAGTAGGCAGAGCCACGAGCCACAAGATACACGCAGGCAATTTGAAGCCACACTGAAGTTGAAGCTATTAAAGTTCTAAGTTCAATTACTAGAGTAAGGTTTAATTTTAATGTAAAGTATTAAATAAAAAAACAAATTTTGATATACCATTAACATACTCTTTTGACACTTAAAAAAATCACTTAGTTACACTGACATTGTAGATACTTATGCTAAATTTTTCCACCAGCCATCTCATATTGTTTAGTACACTAGCTTAGTGTGTGGGAGGGTAAATGGCGCGTTTTTCGGACCAGCGGGTCGTGGTCACTACGTATTACACGCCTCAACGACTTTGCAGCGCTCACTATGAACTATGAATTGACTTTGATAAAACGATGTTTGACGTTATTCTTGTCTCGCAAAGACCTCTGAAGCTTTATCTGAAACTATGCCAAAACAACCTCTTACTCTATACTTATTATTCCTACAAAATAACTCACTTGGATAACGGCCGTGGTCTAGTGGTTGAGTGCTCACGATCCGGAGGTCCCTGGTTTGGTAAGAACATTGCAGGTTGATCACTTGATTGTCCGAATGTAAAATGATTCGCACTCAGGAAGGCACGTTAAGCCGTTTGTCCCAGTTACTACTGATTGATGTAAGTATGTAGTCGTTACGTGAGCCAGGGGCCTTTGGTAGCCAATAATAACCCTGACACCAGGGTTGATGAAGTTGGTAATCCACTTCACAACCCACACCATAGAAGAAGAAGACTCATTCGGAGCAAGTGAAATGGAAAAGAAAAGGGTAAAACATTCGTCGTGTCAGATAATTCATAATATGGTTTTTGTAGCCGATGTTGACCCGTTTTCCCGCCGAAATAGCTAGAGGATTGGATTCGCTAATGGTCAGTATGGAAAATATAGTTGTAAGTATACATTAGAACCTAACCTGTATTAGGTTGGTTTTCCCTTCGCGGGTTGGAAGGTCAGTCAAAACCGGACCTGTCAAATCTTCAGATTAAGAGTTAGAGCGAGATGACGACGAATAAGTATACTTACATACATACATAAACTCACGCCCGTAATCCCTAATGGGGTGGGCAGAGCCACAAGTAATCAAAGACAACTTGCAGCCACTGTTGATACGATGTTGTAAGCTGGATAATAATATGATGAACCTTATGGTGATAAGGGATCAGCCTATCGCCCATAACATTAGTCCATCATGTTAGAGCACACAATCCCTCTGTCGGTTTTTACGACATGCCCGGGAAGACAAGCAGCTGAACGTTTTCTATGTTTTTTATTTGCTCCCAGAACAGCATAGAAGCAAATACTATACTTACTATAGAAATAATCGTCGTTCATGCACACACATACTACATACAATGGTATTATGTTTAAGTAACACAATTGACGACTATGTTATCCTTACATGAGTAGACAAACACTATTATAAAAAAAAATCAGTGCAGTGGTGTAATTTCTTAAGGTTTTATTTTAGAATTCATGTTTGATAATAAGTAAATGATTAATATCATGTACTTACTGATGATTTAAAACATCGTGCGGAACCCCAGATATTTGTAATTGCGCTGGTTTTCCCTTTTGTTCAGACAGGAAGTCACTTCTGTTAAAAAATGGATCAGTTTATAATAATATAGTGCATACAGGGATAATCGCCGGTTGGTGTCACATCACATTTAGATTAAACTGTCTTAAGGGGCCTCTACGTGTTGGTCTCGGCCCCACGCACCCCTCCAAAAGTCCGGGACTCCATAGGCCTGAGATATGGAAATGACACACGTAATAAGAATAATAATAAAAAATATTTCCACAAAAAAGCCATTTTACAAGAATCTTCAGCTTAGGCATAGAATAAAGTTAACATAACATAACATTGCTCAGGAATCGGACCCTGTGAAAACGGGATAACGCTAGCGAGACGATGATGAGTGTAATTGCTATGATTGAAAAATAAGGATGAAGTAAGTAGCATAGAACCTTCAATCTTTCCACCTCAAATGATGTAAAGAACATTATTCAATACACACGCATGGTTTGAACGACTTCTTACCGATTGTATTATGATCCGTAATATAGATTTTCACTTTTCCGAAATGCGTTCTGTGAGCCGTCTGTCAAATCTGACACACGCGTGATTACTAATCCAATATAACCGAAGAAAATGCGCGAGATGTTCGCTGAAGGATTTTCCATGTTTGTTATACACAACATATTCTTTTGACAGGTTCCTTTTGGCGTAAACGAGAAATGAAATAAAAATGAAACCTCGTGTTATTATTTATATTGGCTGGAAATTGGAATATGACTCAAATATACATAAACATTAAACATTTTTAGGAGGCGAGCCTATTGCGTTTAACCAGTCACAATTCCTGGGAAACACGGGTGATTCATTCTCATGCAAAAAGTTTTTGGCCTATAAACAACGGGAGATACGTCTGCCATTTTATGTCAATAATAGTTGAGTTAAAAAGGCCACATCGAAGCAATCCATCTAAAAAAGCAATATTGCAATTTGACATTTGCGCACATAAAAGTAAGTGCGCAATGCAAACAAAATGTCAAATAGCAATATTGCTTTCTTAGATGAATTGCTTCGATGTGGCCATTTTAACCCCCCAGCTCAATGAAATACACGATGACTTCACGTTTAATTTTTAGTGCGCACACGTTGTTTCATTGTTGGTGAAGTTTTCGGGATATTTTCACTTCATTATAAGAGTGTCGAGTCAAGCGTTGCTCCTCCGCCTTTGCGTCGAGATTATACAGTGAAAAAATCCAGAAGTTTTAGTGTGTTTCCGAGCCTATAGACTCATTAAGCTTGTGACTCTTTTAGTTCTTCTTCTTATCGTTTCGATGGCATTCAGATTTTTCGGTGGCATTCATCAGCTCCTCTCGCGTACAGGTATCAGGGCACGCGGGGCAAGATGTTAGATGAGCCATAGTCTAAAAGAGTGGTTACGCCACTCTTTTTGTTCGTGATGATTTTATGATTCACGTATAAGATTTACTATAAATATATGATGCAACATTATAAATAGACTTCTAAATGACACATGACGGATTGAAAGTTGAGTTGCGCGATTGTCAGCAATACAAGAAAAAGCATTTATAAAATTCAGAAATAAATGTTAAAAATTAAAATATTATATTATTTTATTTAACAATCCGAACACGTAAAACGAAACACTTTACAGTTACGAAAAGTTATCTTCCCTTATTAAAGCTGATTAATAGGAGGGAACTGGCAAAATTAACTTACTTATTGCCTTTGTTTCAACGCTCAAAGTTTAACCAAAAACTATTAAATGAAATTCAACACTTCCCCGTCTTCATCCATACAAAAATATCTATGGAAGTCGGTCGTTTGATACGTAGTATCTCCTTATTAGTTTGTGCTGGAAACGTGATAGCAATTACCTATGATCAAAACATGAATTCACACTCATAAAAGTCGAATTCAGTGGTTTAGGGACCCGGAAAATTCCCGGTCCGAAGCGTTCTCAATGCCTCCTATGCGTCAGTCAACCACTTACTCTTAAGGCGAGTTACTTCGCACAGGTAATATAATTTAAGATATATGTACAATCAAAGAGCAAAAGTTCAGTCACTGAGCCCAGCGAATTATTTATTTACTTATTTATCTAATAATTACAACTATAAATTACCATACAGGCACAGGCCCAAGGCGGTAACTTAGACACATAAATATAAACTTAAATAATTATATGTATAAATATTTACAGTAATTATTTGTAAACAGTGGTGAAATTCGCGAAATCTGGTGAAGGTTGCGGGAAGCCGCTGGATGCGGGCAGCGCAGGACCGATTGTCGTGGAGATCCTTGGGGGAGGCCTATGCAAAGCATCGTACGGCTGATAATGATGAGTGAACCATTAGTTGTCATAATTATAAAATTTATGTTTTGTAGGTGTTTTTGGTGTAATCAGAAGGTCTTAAGTGCAACCAATTAATTTATTACTTAGCAAGAAACTGATTGGACTTTTGCACCTTATCGTACATTAACCAAATTGGAGACGTCCTTAGAAAAGGTTCAGTAGTAGCAGTGTTTTTGTTATACCAATATGCTTCATATCTGAGCACAATTATGACCAGAAGGAAAGTGAGTGCTGTGGTCTATGATTAAGTGGTTGTGTCTAACCTTGAAGTAGGTAACCCAGATGTGGGTTACACGTGATGGGATATGGGTGTTAAGTGGGTGCAGCTTATCGTACAATCCGTGAATCCGTGACAGCCGACCCGGAGGACGCGTGACTTACATCGCAGGGTCGCGGGTTCGAATCCTGGGTCGGGCTCTAAACCACAGAATTTGACTTTTATGAGTTTTAATTCATATTTGGATCATGTTTAAGTTAAAATTTATACTCATACATTCCTTATAAAATTGTGATTTCGGACAAGTGTTTACTAGTGGAAAAAAGTGATATTTAATAAGTAATTTATTGAAAAAACACAAAATAATACGAGGTCAACAAAATCTTAGATCTTGATGTGTTCCATGATCCGCTAAATATATATATATATATATGAAATTTTTTTTAGATTATTTAAAGCTCAACAGATATTAATTACATACTTATATTTTACTTTTTTTACATATACTTCTATCTTTCTAATTTCAAATTTTTAAGTTTGTTGTGTAATTTTAATTTTACTTTATTTCTAAATACTTAAGTACCCTTAATTGTATAAGTTATGTACGCCGTAATTGTCATATATATTAGTCACAATACCGTAACCTTATAAATGTAAAATGTTTTAATATATGTGATGTGGTTGTACTTTATAAATAAATAAATAAATAGATAACTGATATCACGTGGTTTTCAGCAATGAGCGACTTTCAAGGCTACGTTCCTCAAAATCAATATAGATGGCGCTGTAGGTACAGTTTTCTCTTCGTTTAACCTTCTAGTTTAATGGATAACATACATTAATTAATAAACATTTTTTATTACACATACATTATATGCATCTTTCTTCTTTGTTTTTGGATATAAATGATGACCATTTTACACACAATTACATCTTCCACCCATTAATATTCTTATAGGTAGCAACATAATTCTATACATAATCTGATCCAAATATCAAGCAACAATATTTTTTATGCTTCTGCCCTTATTTTGTATTTTGGAATAATTATGTTCCGGAGTGAAGAGAAAATGCTTCTATACGTTCAGCTGCTTGTCTTTCCGGGCATGTCGTAAAAACCGACAGAGGGATTGTGTCCTCTAACATGATGGACTAATGTTATGGGCGATAGGCTATCACCATAAGGTTTATCATATCCAGCTTACGACATCGTATCAACAGTGGTTGCAAGTTGTCTTTGATTACTTGTGGCTCTGCCCACCCCATAAGGGATTACGGGCGTGAGTTTATGTATGTATTGTAGTAAAATACGGAAGAACAGTAATCACACTTATTTATTCTGGTATCAAGAAAATAACACTTAACTTGGTAAACACGTCCGATGTCGTCAAGGTCCCCAACGCAAGAGAGCGTGTATCAATCCGTCCGATTTGACAACCCCATTCTTGTGTTGCCATTTATAGAAAAATGTTTTATAACTGTCAACGAACTATTCAGCCGAACAGTATGTATGTATGAAGAGAAAATAGGGATTTATCACGTTAAACTGAACAATGATGAAACAATGATGTGTTGATGTTATGGGCGATAGGCTGATCCCTTATCACCATAAGGTTCATCATATCCATCTTAGGATTTCGTATCAACAGTGGCTGCAAGTTGTCTTTGATTACTTGTGGCTCTGCCCACCCCATTTGGGATTACGGGCGTGAGTTTATGTATGTATACAATGTATGTAAACTGAACAACGCCATCTATATTGTTTTTGATGACCGTAGCATGGAAAATCCCTTATTGTGCCTTGTTAATAAAAATAGACTCGCCTTCTATACATGTGAGATGTGACTTAATCATAGCAGGCGAGGAGTGGATATTTATTTATTCATATATTGGCCCCGATTCCTGCAGACACCTTTTAATTTTATTTTAAGGTATACCCGTCATTTTCTTATCCGCCGAAAAGGAAAGGGACAGATGATTGTCAACAAGTTAATTTTAAAGCGATTGAATAACCCGGGCGAATAAAATAGGCATCTCGCTGGTATGCAATCTGTTTGACGTGCTGTCTACTTAACCCCGTCGGGTTATTGGCCGATGTAAAATTTTTAGACGGTTGTTTTAGATTATTGCTTAAAATTGACGTGTGTTGCATAAATTTTATGCCTGTCGTTTACCTGTCCCTTTCTTTTTCAGGGGATAAGAAAACGACAGGTATAATAGCGGCGAGGAGATTACTCAGTCAAAGGTTTTTTGATGCCTAATCTTCTTTTTATGTTCTTTATTTTAACTTTAATTTGCCTGTGCACAACTCTCTAATATCATTTTTACTAGTTTAGGATTATCAGTGGAAACCTGTAATTAGTTTTCAACTGTTATGTTTTTTGTCTACTTTCTGTATTTTATAACTGTTGGTTTTCCTTAAATAAAATAAATAAAAATAAATAAATAAATAACTTAAAATTAAATTAGATGATGTCTGCAGGAATTAGCACCATTGGATGTTACATGTCAAATCAATGAATCAAAGTCATCTTTAGATATATAACACCCTGGAAGGGCACAACAACCAGGTACTTATATACTAGATGTGTCTGTGTGTGTGATATATGTAGGAAAGTAAGAATGCTATATAAGGATAATGAATGGGAATTTGATTGTTTATGGTATGAAAGGAGGATGGTTAATGAATGGGACGTAGTGAGTTTTTAAAAAGTAAGAAAGGAGAGTCTTTGGCGCGATGTCGGACGGGAGGGAGGATTTCGGTTTTAATATAGGGTGTGTGTGTATAAAAAGGAGTAAAGACATTTAAAAAATATCCGAGTTATATCATTATCCCACATCTATGTCTAGGGATATAGATCAAATGCTATGTTATGTTATTAAATAAAGTTGGTGACGCTTCAGCAGTTTCCGTAAATTAATCAGTTCCTCGTTATTGCGCGTTTCTATTGTACGTATAGATGTTGGAGCCCACCTCAACGGGCCCAAATAGTTGCCAGCTATAAATAATTTAAATTGCCTTTCGGAAAACAGGTCATCAATTGTTTGTTGTTTGTATTGCCCCAGATACCGACGGTAATACTGTTACTATAACTAAGTATGTTGAGTGATCTTTGCTGTAACTATTTGTTAGGTTTGTTAGTTACCTATTCTTATTTTTCTTCTCTCGTGTGGGTTGCGAAATCAGCGGTCAACCTCATTAACCATGGTATCAGGGTTACTACTGAGTCGCCGATGGCCCTCCACTAACGGCTTCCGTGGTCTAGTAGTTGAGCGTTGTGCTCACGATCCGGAGGTCCTTGGTTTGAATCCCGGTCGGGACAAATCACAATCCACACGATAGAAGAAGGCGATGGCCCATGACTAGGTCATACTTAATTGTAGCCGGGACTGACTGCGTAACGTGCCCTCTGTAGCACAGATCACCTTACTTGCGGAGAAACGTTTTAGTCTAAATATAAAACTAAAAAACTGTCTAGTGATTGCGTAAAAATTTCCCGTCAATTAAACTTTCAGCGTACATAATCTACGCTACCAGACCTACCTAACTGCCGAGTTCACTTCAAATAGTTTCCGAGAATTAATAATAGAAAATCTATTCAAAGTTAAGGAAATCCAGTGAGCGACTCTCATAGTTATTATTACTATATAATATCTATAATAAGAATCAATACAATTATGTTGTAATTGAAATTGTATGTAACAACACCTGAAGATCGAAAAACGAACTTTCCAATTAATTCTTCCATACAATGTTTCATAAAGCGGCCGCAGTCCTTAGAGTTTTGCTTCCGGGTTACATTAAGGGCTTTTAAAAAGATAAACAGCATAGCCGGAGTGTCCTTGGCTGGGAAAACATGCGTGTTACGCGTGGGGATGCGTGTGAATGCGTGCGGCCGCTCGCTCGTGCCATTTGTCAATTGATTCCCGATATTATGAAGGGTAGTTACATTGGAGCGGGCTGTCAGAGGCGGTCTCACGGTCTCAGTTTGGTATAGATTTCCGGCGCGCGGGGGGCGCGGGGGGTGCGAGAGACTTGCGTGCGCAGCGCGGTGCGTACTGTCGTCTCGCCCGCACCCAGCATCCGCGCCATCTCACCGACCTACACAGCCTACCAACTTGCGTGCTATTTGATTACACGCGTCTGTGTGGCCTCTTGTTTATATTGGGCTTGAGCCACTTTAAATTGATTAATTCCTTCGACACCTTCGATTCTTAGACGCAGCGTGGACTTACGTATTTATACCGTGCTGCCCCCACTTTCACGGACAATCTATAAAGTTTTACTGGAGCTTTTCCGTGAATGTTTCAAAAAGTGCAGTATTAAAGCGTTTAATACAAGATTTATCTTAGAATTATATTAAAATGAGTTAAAAGTAGGAATGAATAGAAATATATTCCTAACGCATATTTTATAATGAACTTTCTGTTTGATTGTTAAAATGAAAACGAAGAGCGCAGAGCGGAGTGCTATTCACATCATTATCTGTAAGATAATGTTTTCGTTTACGAAAACAACAACACGGCAATATTCAGTGGAATCAATTAGAAGATTCGTTGCGAAGTAATAAAATGCTGGTGGTTGTGAAGGCGCCCTAAGAGAGTTTTCCACAACTCACTACCAGCATCCCGCGCCCGTAACACGCAAGTTTCCACGCACACACGTGCTCGCGGCTAAATAAGCGGCTGAAACTCGCAGCGAGATCGGCAATCTTCCCGTCATCTCGCTCGCTCGCAGTCCCCCGTCCTATTTCAACAGGTTTCGCCTTTCAGTACTTGCACTGTGGAAAACGTGCCTCTAGTAACACGGCACAAACAGTACGAGGAACACACGTCGCGTTCGGAAACTGAAAACACAGTTTCACTGACAGGTCGGGCCCGACATCACCTGGCGCGGCGGCCGGCTGCGTTTTGTTGCGAATTAGTGAAACGTGCAACATGTCGCGATACATAACTATTTATAAATCATTTTAACCTGTGGCGGTGTTCGTGTAGTGGATGGCTCGCAGTGTCCGTGTTATTCCCGCCACCCTGCGCGTCCTAGCACGTGCTATGGGACCCGTCAAACTCAATTGTGCCAAAAACAATAGCCAAATAAACTCTAAATAAAATAATGCTTACGACCCAAAAACGCGCGATGTGTGATGTAACGGTGAATTGAAATGGAATTTGTAACGGTCTCGCGGGACTCGAGTTAACACGATGTAATTCTATGGATGTAATCAATGTTTACCTCTTCAGTGTTGTGAGTAACGCTTAGTTTAAATTATTGTAGTGTAACAAACATAGTGAAAGCGATGTAGTTGTGAATGCCAAAGTAATATTGAACCTTTCTAGACTGAGATTAGAAAGAGTCAACAATGGTTGTGATAAATTAAAAAGATCCGCGGAGTGCGTTCGATCTTGCCGCCTCAGGCTCGACTCACGGACTTATCAATGAAGTAATTCTGGTTGTAAAGTTCTCACGCGTTGTGATTAACGCTAGAATCAAATATATTTATATGCACAAAATGTGAATATTTACATGTACGTATAATGTACCTACCTGTTGTAGTTCTTTTCTATTTGAATAACAAACGATAATATAAAGGTTGTCTGCTTGGAAACTTGGTTTTCTGTAATTTCCCTTGAGGTTGTGAAAACTACAATAGAGGTACTGAGGGCAGAAACTTGGAGCTCCATTATCATTCTGATGTGGTAGTGGTGACCAGGGTGTGCGTCCGGGGACTGTTCAGTGATTGTGTCGCCGGCGCCGATGGTTCGGCGGCTGACTTCGCAAGGTGAGTTACTTTCTGTATATACCTAATTACCTAGACCAGACTATCTAGTGACACCAATATAAGACACAATAATAAGTTAAATATCATGAAAGGAAGTGGGTAGTTTATGATGATTATGAAAGGGAGTGTGTTTGTTTTATATACTAAGTCTAGATAATTTCATGACACGAATATTAAGTATATTAAACCTGTCATAGAAGAAACTGAAAGAAATATTTAGTTATTTATAGATAGACAGAAGAGAAAATCATGCAGTAAAAGAAAGATTTGGGCAAATATTAACTAAGCTTGAGTTTTTACGTAGGTACCTAGAATTGAGGGTCACTTTAACTAGTTTTTTTCTTATTCTACATACATTTATACAATGTATGACGGATGAACTTGTACAACGCTTCACTCTCTCATCATGTGACAGGAGACATTTAATTGTGTATAGAAGTCCTTCATTATTTATTTAATTCATCAAATTGTTTTAAGTTTGTATATCCGGTGACTGTTTGAAGGTTGGCTCTTACATTATGATGATCCTATGCTCAATTGCTTTTTTCAACTTCCAAGTACAAGATACTTTGATTAAAGCTTTATGTAGACAGGTGGCACCGCTTCTACGTATATTATTCAGCATCGCGTTTATTTGCATCGAGTTTAATGTTATTGCCAAATAATAATTTGATTTCTTCCTTTTACCCATTACTCGAAATCATTCCCTTATCGATGGCAAACGGCCTTTGTGGTTCAGCGGTCAGAGCGTTGGGCTTGTGAACTGGAGGTCCGGGTTCAATTTTCGATGGGGATAATGTCGAAATCACTTGTGAGACTGACCTTTGTTTGACAAGGACAAAGAAAATGAGATAATCCCGTTCTTCAAAGGGCACGTTCATCCATTGGTATTATGTCTCTCTTTATTTAAGACCTGCGCTCTTGTCGGTGGAGTAATCGCCATTCCTGTCTTCTTCCCGCCAAATCCTGATACGATACGACCTGCACCTTTTCTTTTATTTGATTCATAAATGTTCTCCTAGGTCTTCCTCTCTTCTCTTAAATTTTTCTTCTATAAAGTTTGTTATAAATGAATCGTGTCGTACCATTGGTATTAGCCGTAAAAACTCCACTAACCCGCAGTAAATCAGCGTGGTGGAGGATACTTCATACTCCCTTCAGTTGTTAGTGCCCACTGCTTGGCTCAGGCCTCCCCTCCTATATTAATTATGCTGTATATATTATGTGTTTGGACGGCTGAACTATTCTTTAATAAAAATAATTTTGTAGTATTTGGTATTTATTACTTATTTGACAGCGGAAATTACATACGCGAATTTATTAACTTTTTTATTAAAACGCTCATGATAATTTCTAATACGAATACAAAGTACTTAATACGAGCGCCTCTATTCTGAATACTCCTCGGTTTATACAAATCATTTATTTATGGCATATTATTGTCTGAAATTTTCCAAACATTTGAATTAATTTATAATATAATTATATACATTATAATTCAAAATTAATCAATTTAATTTCTTTTTTAAAATATTTCTTTTTCCTAAAAAGTAGCATGGAAAATACTATAACGACGGGAGCGTGGCTCTTAAAATAGTGATGAAACATTATAATTTTCTGTATTTATATATATGTAAAATTTGTCTATTTTTTTATTTTAATTTACTTTTTTTTTGCGCGCTACTGCAGCTGTATAAGTGTACTACTTATATCCTCTGTCAAAGGTTGTCTGGAAGAGTTCGCTCTTCGCCGCCTTTGCCCACCTTAGAATAAGTTTCTCCTTTAACAGTCTTGTAAATTTGTGTGCAATAAAGTGTTAAGTTTATAACTGAGCTTTCGCTGTAAATTAAAAATATTTCACTCCAATTTCTATCTCCAATTCAATCCACGAGCTCAATCTATATTCCATTAGAGAATTGATTACAACTGTAATCGTCAATGATAATCCCTGAAACTACAAATCTATGTAGCCCATTCAATCTGCTACATGAAAATTACAGAATTTGAAGCAATAATTACAAATACTCATAGTTAGTTACAAATACGCGTGCTTTGAGGTAATAATTAATGAACGTGTAGGCAGTACTTCAAACGCTATCCTTATAGAATATCTTGAGTAATAATTATACCTACCAGTAGGTAAGTAAGTATTTGGATAGTTATGTTGATTTCCTAGGTCAGACAATGGTTAATACGCGCTCGTCTCGTCTTGATGAGAGCTGCGAATACAAATTCCGTTCCAGTTAGAACTTTTCATTGTTTTCTCTTTGCAAGATTCTCTTCAGTATGGGTAACTAGTAAAAATAAATTATTATTCCAGCAGACAAGAGAAAATATCCATATAAAAGGAAAAAAAAACATAAAGTAAGCTCACGGGTATATTCCCAATTAGGCTAGGCAGAAGTACATCCATCGCAAGATGAACTGAGTATATTCAGGCCTCACCGAGCTTTCTATAAAAAATCATGATAATTGATGTCGATTCTGGTAAACGAAGAATCACACTTAATATCATTGAAAATAACATAACATAACAAATACTTTATTGCACAAACAGGAAAAAACAAAAGAAAAAATAAAACAAAAAATAAATAAATATAGATATTGCAAAATAGGTGCATATAATACGTTTATGTATCTAGGTACATTTGTTTACCTAAATACATAATTTTTATTTAGAATGTGTAAGTTTCACGCCGACATTTTAGCACAAATAAAATAATTGTCTTTTTGTTCAAATCATTGTTTTTAATGAGCTTAAAATATATTATAACTAGGTTCAAACATATTTTTAATTTAAAACATTTTCATAAATAACTTTTACTTACACACATACATACATAAAATTACGCCTATTTCCCACCAGGGAACTTTTACTTAAGTACTTATCTAAATAAGTACCTATATTTATTTATTTCATGTAGGTAGACCTGGCGACACTCGGTTGACCGAGAGTTGAAAACTCGGCATGTCAAGGAAGCAAGCTACAGAGGCTGCAAAAAATCGCGAGGAGTGGAAATCAGTTATTCGAGTCCTACATCCCGACAGGAGATAAAAGGATTAGAAGAAGAGAAGAAGTAGGTAGATTGCTCCAAGACAAGTAAATGTATAGAACGTATAAGTAAAAAACAATATTTAAATAAAGAATACAATTATAAACCATGACCGTACTTTTTATAACCAATATATAAGCTACACAATGGGAGTCATTTTGAATTGGGTTAATTATTTTTGCTACGTTTTTTGCACTACAAAAACGTCTTCGTTTTTTCTATAGACATAGAAGACACATAGCTATAAGACAGCTGCGTAGAAACTAGGATAGAATGTCGTACTAAAATAAACTATAGTTAGGCAGGAATAGGAATGAGCGAGTTACTCTTAATGTGTTATCGTTTTAATACACGGAGACGACATGCTAGTAATTTTATGTATTTCAATAATTTGCCGTCGTATTGAAATAATGTTAACCCATGGTAGCCCAGTTGGTAGAACGCATGCCTCTCACTTTGAGGTCGCAGGTGTGAATCCAGGACAGGCCGAAACCAATGATTGTCGAATTTGTTTTCGAATTCATGTTTGGATCATAAACGATTATCACGTGCTCAGCGGTGAAGGAAAATGTCGTGAGAAATGCATTTTTGGAGGTATGTGACCTAACCAGTATTGGGCTGGTTTTCCCTTCGCGGGTTAGAAGGTCAGATTGGCAATCGTCTCTGTAAAAAACCAGACCTTAGGTACCTTCAGATTAGGTAAACGGTACCCTAATAAAACGAGTTAAATACTAGGGATATGGGGTCGTCGTATGAGTGACAACCCTGTAAACGCCCGCTCATCCAGTAAAATCAAAATGCATTGTAGGAAAATTTGCCGTTACCATTCAAATGACGAAAAAAAAGAATACTTACATTCATATGACGACGAATAAAAAGTAAGGAAGAAGGCATTTGGGCTGGTGTTCCTTTCAGCGGTCGATTCAGTAAAAACACAGCACTATTAGGGTATTCTTCAGGTTAGGTTAGATTAGCTGAAAAAAATAAAGTCTGAAAAAAAAAAAGAAATGATGATATAGAAATGCAAGGAGGGCAAGATCAGGGTTGGTAACTAAGTAGTTAGAAAAAAGAAAAGCTTAGATTTCAACGGCTGAGAACAATATCACTGAAATTGCATTACAGTTTTTTTAACGCTTCTAACGACACTGTGCCGAGGTTTTTTCGCAGCTGCTCTACTTTTCTTCGGCTATACAAGTTGAGAAGCTGCAGGAGTTTTTACGAATGTGACGTAAGACAAAAAATAATTTATAAAAACATTGACAACTCAAAGTGTAACTAATTATGTACTTAAATCAAACTCAAAAATACATTTTATATATTTTGGAGTTTGAATTTGAAGAGCTTAAACAATTTAAAATGTAGTCGAACATAGTGTTTCAAAATGCAGTCAAAGAGTCAACCCTGTTAGAAAGATACGGTTATTGTAATTTATTTGTAATCTCAACCTAAATAAAAATATTTTTAAATAAAAATAATAAAAAGAAATACCAAATCGGAGATATCTTTAGAAAAGGTTCAGTACCATCTACTCTATACCTCCGTGCGTGTTTTTGATAATTTATATAGACTTATCAATAATTGAACATTACTAGTAACAAAACAATGGGTCTAGTCTAGAACAATGCAATGTGGTCTCGGCCCAAGAGTTGTCTATGAGCCAAATCCCGGCGAGTAATGCCCGACCAACTGCCAAGGCGAATTCTATTGCTATGATACACGCGACCTTCTGTTGTGCTGTGGACATTTCTCTAGACGCGACGATTGAGACACAATTAACAACTTTTTTCTAAACGCTTTATAATATTCGAATCAGTGTGCGGCAGATAGTTTAAAATCTCTTAGGCGGTTCTCATACATCACCACTGCACTGCAGTTGGCGGTGCAGCAGTCGTAGTCGGCAAGTCGTTGCATTGAATTAAAGTATTTATATTTGCAAGTATGTATATACGTTTCTTTCATTTCTACACTTACTGCATTCCCACTTATTGTCCTTTCTCATCATGCGGGATTGGCTGGAAGAGATCTCTTTGTGTCTCTCTTAGAGATAAGCCCACCTCCAGTATTTAATACGACTAATATAATTAAATATCTGTAGTTCAACCATGACCAATCCTTTTCGCTCCCGATCGTCAACTGCCTTCTTTTCTTCTTTAAAATGTCCGGCATTTGTCTTTTTAAAGGATTGGACCATAGAGTTTTGGCAAAAGGAGTATTTGCTTCGTTCGGCGACAACAAAAGAGCCGTGTTAGTAAAATAATCCGCTGATGCCTACACGAACACCGCATCATTGTGTGGTGCTACAAAATACGCATCGTGTGAGAATCGCCTTAAAAGAGTTGATTCATGGCCCCGCATAAACAGACACATATAAGGAATGGAATAACCTATTATATTCTGTAGGCAATCGTGTATCACCTTAGGTATATACGTTCATGTTTGTGATTGTGGTAAAGCGTGAAAATAATTAATGAAGAAAAAAAAACTTACCGACCTCCATGGGCCAGTGGTTGAGGAGAATCCGGAGACAAACATAATCATAGAAATCACTTTGTGTTCCCTGGTTTGGTTAGGACTCTTAGGACTGTCCGAATAATCATTTGATTGTCCGAAAGTACGGAGCTTATTTAAGAAACAATTATCAGGCCCGTATGGCCGCCCAATAGTACTTAACCCTGACACCAGGGTTGATGAAGTCGGTTACTGTTCTCGTATCCCACTCGAGAAAATAAGATTTAAAAAATAATAATAATATATCTTAGATAAAGTTTATTGCCTTTATTTTTTATTTAAGGTCAAGGTGACGTATATTTTATTTATGCTCGTTAGTGATGAATAAAACCATTTCTTTACATTGGCCTCGATCCCTGCAGACACCTCTAAACTTTATTTTAAGTTATACCTGTCATTTTCTTATCCGCCAAAATGAAAAGGGATGACTGACAACTGTAAATTTGAAAATTACTGAGTGAGTTAATGAATAACCCGGGCGAATAAAATGCAGCTCGCTGATATGCCGTTTGACGTGTGTTGTCTACCTAATTCTGTCGGGTTAATGGCCAATATAAAATTTTGGGAGTGATCCATAAATTGTATGCCTGTCGATTACCCGTCCCTTTTCTTTTCGGTGGATAAGAAAATGACAGGTATAACTTAAAATAGCTTTAGATGATATGTACTAGAATTAGTACTAATATTACCTCTATTCCTTCCAGCTAAAACTTCCAGCTGGACCAAATCTCATTTTTTATAATGCTTAGCTCAAATTCAAGTTCAAAAATATCGTTATTCAGTAGGTAACATAGGTACACTTTGAATCGTCAATTTTACATAACGAACGTCTCAACCGCCTAAAACTACTGCAGCTTCTCACAACCTGTATGTATAGCCGGGGAAAAGAAGGGGAGCTAGCTATTTGGATGATGATGATGGTTGTGTCCATGCACATTCAATGAGCATCCATCTTTTATATTTTTTAACAGATTGAACATTTGTAAGTAAGTAATTCATTATAACTACCGTATTGAGTAAGAGCTTTGCAATTTCCTCGGAATTCTTTTTTGTAATCTCGTTTTAGAAGTAATCTCGAGGCGGGTTGGGGGCATCTGTTTTTTTTTATAAAAAGACCAAGGAGGGTCTAAGCCGAACTGTAGCGAACTTTTATCAGCACGGAAGTAATTAAGAGAATAATTAATGTTGTTTTAATCCCTTTTTAATATTTTCCCTTGACGTTAATTCCTCCATTGTAACGTAACGTGGTAAAACAGATGTTTTTTTTTATAAAGAAATCTCAATTTTGTTTCGATTCGGTCTTTTCCGTGCTTCGAAAGGTACATAAATCCAAGTAACACGAAGCTGATACATGAAGTCAATAGTATTTTGGGTGGCTTGAAAAGTTTTGAGATTGAGTAATTAAAAAATAAAATAATATCATTTATGCCTGAAAGATTGGTGGTAATTTGCCCCGGCGGTAGTATTCGGAAGTACCTATCGTTCTAGATTTTTCTTTAGACTCCAAGACATGCATAGAGCATAAACACTTTTTAATTCTCGCTTCCAAATGCTATTCTAGTCTCATCTTGTCACACACGTATAAATTTTACAGATAAAAGTGAATACAAATGCCTCATTCTTACAAGTCAAGGCCGGAACCGAGGAAAAATGTGTGATCTCCACTAAAATAGATGCGCCTGAGTCGGTATGTCACAATTGTGACCACGGCGGTCACGTTGTACTATTGTCGCGTTAAATAATAACACACGTGACTGTTTCGCTCTTCAAGCTACAGTGGAGTAGAATGCTCCAGCCAAGTAGCTACAATAAATTTATGCTAAAAAATGTATATTTCATGCCCCGTCCAGTTGATGAAAAAAAGGCCTAAGTATGCCTATTAGCATAGAGTAAATACTACGCGGGTATAGAACGGACACACTCCGCCCCGCACCTATTCGTATCGGTGCCGAGCTAGATTTACCTCACCCCCGCTGGGTTTAACGTTAGTCTAAATGACCGTAAACCGGGAGAGAACGTGGATTGTTTGTCTTGCTCGCACCTACGCGATAAGATGGTGGTAAGAAAGAGATTTTTGTATCTAGTGTCCGGGCTGTCTATTACGCTGTTTACAGGGTGTATAAAACACCTACTCTCGACAAATACATACTACTTACCTATAATTATTTCTGTTTGTAAAAAGCGTTCTATTAAACAGATAATTAGGAAATATAATTATAATTTGGAAGTGAGGATATCTCCAGTCCTATTCTTAATCACTGGCTGCACGCTTGCACCAAGACGCAAATTTTAAATAGCACTGTATTGTATTGTATTTTATGATCTATTTTTATCATATTTTAAAATTTCATGTTTACACTATAACTCTGTTTTATTTTGTATAATTGAATTTTATATTGTAATGTGTTTTGTTTTGCCTTTAATAAAGAATTATTATAATATTTAAACTTAACATTATTGATAAACGCCACGACGTGCCGTCTCGACGTCAACCTTTAGTGACGTCAACGGTGTAAAAAATAGAGTCCCCAAAAGTAAATAACTGAGCTAAATACCCAAATAATTCTTCTACTAGGACATTAGTGTCAAGATTGCATCATTGGCACGTTCTCAATCAACGGTAGCTAACACAAAAGTGTGTAGTGCAGGCAGTAGTGACGTGAATGTGATTTTCTGGCAATCTCTACGTTAAAAATGTTGTGTATTCCGCCACTTAGGTTATTTTTTGAGTAGTTCACGTTCTTTTTGTTCAAATATGAATCTACATTTTATTACGGTTTATGTATACCTAAACTTTACTAGAGTGTGGGGATACTATCACCACTAAAAACAATAGGTAAACAAAAAAGAGAAAACGAAGATGAAAATGAAAAACTAGAGTATTTGTTCTTTACTTAAGTACTACATATTTAGGTAGATTATTTCAAAAGAATATTCTAATGTTTTAATTTTTACATTGATGAGGCACAGATTTATATTGTAATTAATAAAAGCTGTAACATCTGCGAAAGAACAATAAACACGCAATTTAAACGATATAAGATTTAAAAGTGGATTAGTGAAATTAATTTCTCTTGTACTCTTTTTATGTCGCTTGCCAGAAGCAGGATTGCTCTTTAATTAAAACGCAGACTTTATACATATATTCAGCACTGTGATTTGCTAAGTAGGTACCTAGCTACTGTTACAAATTAAAAAAAAATAGCTTAAGTATTTGCTTAATGTACACGTTAATCAAAAAGTCGCAGATTTTTTCAACGCTCGTAATAAATACTTAGTAGGTACTAGGTTAGTACCTACTTTCACAGTCTCAACACCTGTCTACTCCATGTTATAATTTTTGATCGAATCGAATTAAAAAAAAAGTATTATCTCTCATAAGAAATAAAGTTTTTAAATAGGTACCTTCACTTGCATAACTTTTACTAAATTGAATCTAATGTAGACTAGACCTAAAACAGGAAAATGAATTAAGGCAAAAAAAAAAATTCCATTGTCGATTCAGACAATATCACTTTTATGATTCATAAATATAAAACTGAGGGACTTTTTGTAAATCAACTAGGTCGGTAATGACTAAAATTATCGGTAACAGTGACTCTCCAATATTTGCGATGTTGTTTCTTAAATCTAGGAATTAAGAGTGTATTAACACTAAAGTAATATTTGTACTCATTATTTTAGATGGCGCCGGCTCGGTCTAATGACGATACATAGATCGAAAGAATTTCGAATGAATTTTATTCATTTTTTATTTATTTTTTAGGTTTAGTTTAAGTATTAATTGCATATAATTTGTTTTATTTTGAGTTTTGGTTATTTGTCTTGTTTGATAAGCCTATTTTTGTTCTGTAAGTAACTGTTTTTTTTATGGTGTAAATAAAGTTATATTTTATTCTTTATTGTACGCACATACAAGAAACATTTTAAAACATGACAAGAATGATTACAGCTCTATAGATTATGGACAAGACTATATAACAGTGTTTATATTTAAGTATTATTAACAATGCAAGATCGTTTCCTAGCACAACGTTACTATGTAGGATTTATACTCATATATTATCGACTTTCTCCTAACCGTAACATTTGTACTTCGTAACTAGATTTTCAAGCTCGTAAAACTGTTTTATGACCCACGGCGAAAATTCGCGATAAACCCACCAATTTCACCTCTCTACTTAGTTACATTTTGTGTATGTTACTTCTGGTATTACCTACTTAAAGTGTAGGTTGATATTATATTATATATACCTTACCTAATATATATACAAATATATTGCCTACTTAAAGTGTCGGTTGAAAAGAGTGTGTTTCATTTTGTACGATACTAATCATATCGTGTGTCCTTTGTGTTCAAATTTGTGCGCGGAGTCGTTTCCACTCAAACTTAAATTATTTTTGCATTGTTTTCTAAAATTTTTATTTATTACTTCTCTTTGTTGCAACATGTCACACACTCCGTAATTATATTTCCAATTAACTTCAATGTCAGATAGATGTGAAACGTCTCAACTTCCAGAAAACAATGTTTTAAACATTTCATTGTCACTTTCCGTGGGCGAATGCGAAAATAAATACTGTGGGTGATTTGATGTCTCACTGCAGAGCCGTGTGTCAGTGACTCTCAAAATATTTTTATGTAAAAACTAGTTGTTACCCGCGACTTCGTGTAAAATATAACAAAAAATTGACGTTTTATAAATACTTTCAAATGTATTTGGGAGCTTACAAATACGTCCCAATAAAGAGTAGTGAATATGTTAGTGACATTTCCAGAAACAATCGAAGTTATAGAATAAATAGTCAAATAAAAGATTAATTTCCAATGGCGACAGATGTTTGAAAAAACCCCTCCTGGTACGACGCACTAATTTCGCTATAAGTGCAACGTGGAACACCCATATTATTTAAGGATTTATGAAATTATTATACCTAGTTATAAAATATTTTAAACTATATTGTATATTTTATTTTTATATTTTTTTATATGTATAAATACCCAGCTATTATCCAAATAATAGCTGCTTACAGAAATATTTAACAGAGAAAAATTTGTGATATACTTACTCACTGAAAAATCAATGACGGACTTTCCAGGCTACGTTCTTCAAAAACAATATACCTAGATGTCGCTGTACATATTCTAATAATATTTTATAACTAGGTATAATAAATTACTTTTTCTATTATTTTTTTCTCGAAATACTGTCCACAGCCCACAAAAAACTCGAATAATAAATAACTGCGCGCAAAAAAATACTTTAATGTTTATGAAATAAATAAACTTTTCTCCTCTAAGGAACTGTTTCAAGGTTTTCGGCCTATAAAGGCTAGATTTGATGTAAAGCAAGCCAACACGTTTGCAAAGAGTAATTTATTTCTGTCAGCCCCACTTTGACAACCTCAGATTTATGTGAAAAGTCCCCTATGTCTTTTTTGCGTCAAATCAATGTGGTTTGGAGATCTTGTGGACGATATGATGATTTCAGTGGCTTCAATGAAATACGCACATGTTTGTTTACAAAGGTTTAGTGACACTGTAGGTACCGAATACTCATAATTCTGAGTTAATTTTCAGAGTGGAATTTTCCGTCGCAAAATTCATGATTTTTTTTAATATTTTAAAATTTTTGCTTATACAATGGAAAATCCACTTGATATCAGCTAAGAATCATGAGTTGAATTATGCCTCAAAGTTTTCGTTTCGGTGTCACTAACATCTTCTGCATACGTATTTTTATAGATCTCGTCTTTTTCATACTAAGCTATACAAATTACTTTTAAACTTACAGTACTCTTTCAAACTCAGCGATGTGCTGTTTCTCTGTCCTACTGTCATTCTAATCATAGTACATATATGATTGGCGAAAACACATACTTATTGTTTCAGATTTTTGTATTTTTCTGGGACTCGACCCACCTATTTACTAACGATTTTCTTATTTACCTATTAGGTTTAAATTGGTAAACGAACTCAGAGCTAAACGGTTGGACCTTTTTGAACTGGAATTACGTGTTCCTACGACTGCAACATCACGACAATCCATGTTATTTTCTCCCTTATGGTTTCACTCCTCCACTTTTTCGTAATCATCACACTATACTTACGCATTTTTCACACTTTACAACAATGACACAAATTCTCTCCCACCCGGATACAAGTGCTTGTTCATTTTAATATTCCAGCTTCCAGCGCAGTGTCATTAAGAGGGAAAGAAAACGCTTAAACTGGGTCAGGCTCCCCTTAACTACCGTCCTATTGTTACTGGGCTTGTACCTTTTCAAGCCGGTTTTATAGATGGAAAAGGGTGGCACTACCCTTGGTTATCCTTATATTTTCATAAGTATGTCACATTTTTACTGCCGGTATACTTATGTGAATGAAAGTATCCTTTGGCCCTAAGCCTTTGAAATGATACGGAAACAATGTAGCATTAAACAGGACGTTCAGTTCAGTTATATATCTATTGATGTTTTACAATAGCTTCAATGCGCGGTACGAGTTAGATCTGTCAAAGAACAGGAGCCAGTGTTGTGACGTGCATTAGCATAGTGATGTATCAGTCGACATTAGGCCGATGGATTCTTGTTATATCTAACAGTAGGTAGAAAATAAATAGGGAAAACAAAAAGGAAAGTTATAAAATGGACTTGGTGTACTAGATAATGTCTATCTGAGTAGATACTCTAGAATATCACCCACTTTATACAGTATGAGAAAGAAACGAGCGCATACAGGATGTCCCAATGAGTAATGTCCGGGGCGATTTAGTTGTCAGGCTCGATAGAACGCGGTCGAAGGCAATGATTTATACAGCCTATCCTGGGCCCTAGCCAGCTTCTGTCCTTAGTTTGATTTAAGCTGACGGTTTATTCAGTACCCTCTCACATATGTATCGTATCGAGAGCCATACATAAATTGTGTTACGCACGGTTCTTGGCAGTTTGTGTACTCTTATTTGGGTAACATTTGTTTTCTTTTGGGAAAGAGCGATGATAACAAAAATAAATCAGTAGTAAGGACGGAGCAAGTATAGGCATACTTAAACCATGATATAAGAAGACAAGGTATGCTCAATCCTATGACAAGCCGCCATTGCTAGCCCATTGATGACGTATGTGTTACCACTGTGTTACCATTAAATTGGTATCTCCAACATTCCAAACACGTAAAATTTATTATTGAAAATTAAGTAAATTACTGACTAATGTATTTAATGACTATTACTTGCCACATATATAAAAATCATTAAAACTGTAAGTAACTAAATGTTCCAAATATGCTTGCAAAGTAAATAATATAAAAAATCGTAGTGGTCGTGGGTAATTTATTTTTTCCGAAATGGCAACGCAGTGCAGGGTTGGATGACGTCAGCTGGACTAACCTTGGTTTTCTGGTTGTTCTTCTTGTACCATGACTTAAACAGTGGTTTTCCATTTCAATTGCAAGATCTAGGGTTTAAAACGCCACATAGAAGCAATTAATCTCAAAAAGCAATATTGATTTTTGACATTTGTTGGCATTGTGCACTTACTTTTACATGACATAAGCTCACGACTATATCCTAATTGGGGTAGTCAGAGATACATCCATCGCAAGATGAACCTCACCTCACCGAGCTTTCTGTTAGAGCAACGTGGTAGGTGGTGGTCACTTAGTTTTTGTTGCAATATTGTTTTGATGTGGCCTTTTTAGACTGCTTGAACTTCGCAGTTGTATTTGAAGAAAGGTTTAAATGCTAAGAAAATTATAACGTTTCCTCATGAGTACAAATGTACCCTATAGCACAATTCCCGCAAAATAGGCATGCAGACGATCTAACGACCTAGTCGCGCGACCAGATAAACAAACAAGTTGTGGTTACGCTCTTCAAACTTCCTCAAGAGCAAGTCACTTTGCAGGATTCTTTCCTTTTGTGGTCAACATTCCATTGTTTAAAAAACAGGGCCTTACCACAATAACACACATTATTTTATTAATTACTCAGAATAGGCTAGTTTCCAACTAGTCAAATCCGTTACTTTTTACTAAACGTTAAAACACGAAATTACTACGCAATAAATGATATGATTATGATTTGTATGAAAAAGCACACTGTGACGTCATAGAAAAACATGCTAAAATTTCGGACTTATTATTACGTTTTTTAAATTAAAATTCATAAATAAGTTAAATAGAAAAAATAAAATGTTTTTTGTTAGTTTTAGATCTTTATTTAGTAATCAGAGTTTCATAATTTATCTTGCACCTAGTACACGACCCAATTTGAGTTACCCACATCTGGGTTACCTACTTCAAGGTTAGACATAACCACTTAATCATTGACCACAGCACTCACTTTCCTTCTGGTCATAATAGTGGTCAGATATGAAGCATATTGGTATAACATTAACAGTACTACTACTGAACATTTTCTAAGGACATCTTTAATTTGGTTAATGTACGAGTCCAATCAGTTTCTTGCAAAGTAATAAAATAACTGGTTGCACTTAAGACCTCCTGGTTACATGTCGTTTCTGGAATAGACCAAAATCACATACAATGACATAAATTTTATAATTATGACAACTAATGGTTCATAATTTCACCACTGTTTACAAATAATTCGCTGGGCTTAGTGACAGTACTTTTGCTTTTCGATTGTACGTCCTTCTAGGTCTTCCTCTGCCAGCCCTACCAAAATATACTATAAAGTTTTACTTATTGTATTTACCTTATTTACCTATATCTAGATATTATTGTTACATCCTTATGCGAGTCTCATCACTACAGGCCTGTAAATACCAATCGATTATCCCAGCATCCCATATCGGATGACATTTGACAGGAGATAAATATATGCAGATGGATTCGGGTTGTGAGGCCCGCCACTAAATCTTGCAGAGGGCCGGACACCCTCATCACGGACCAACTATCCTCTCCGGAGGGATCAGCTGATCGCCAATGATACGCCTGTTCTGTACACTCATGTTTTGCATAATAAACCAGATGTTTTAGTTACTGTCATGTACCAGCGAGCATAAAGGTTTAAAAATCAACATTGAAATATTTTAGACCAAATTATATTAAAATAAATAATTTAAATGCAGAATTTCTTACGTCAGTGGCATTTTAAAAATAAATCACTGGTACTCGTACAACACTATTTGTAAGATAGTGTTTCAATATAAAGTATATTTTTGGTAATTAAACCTAATTCAATTTTGTATCTACTTATGTGTAATTAAACTAAGTTTTTCAATAAACTATTTTTTTAGAATATTTAATTTTTATCGAAACTTTTCACAACTTTAATAAATATTGTAATATTCTTTGGTAGTTATTTATTATAACATTGATAAAAGTAGGTATACTTAATATATCATTTTCATTGTAACGATTCTTTATAAATGAATTTCGCCAGAACATTACAATTTCTCCACTTATTCTCAAGCTGTTTAACGTTCCAAATTTCCAGAAAGATTAACGATTGCCACGTGACCAGTTTTCTAATTTTCAGCTGTCAAGAAATATTAGCCTTTAATCGAAACGATTTGTTGTTTTCATTAATAACAAGTGCTTTGGCCGAGGGGAGCCTATTGTTCGGCCAGATTTCAGTTTAACCCACATAGAGACGACTAAAGAACACTGTTACCCGACTGCCATACAAGATGAGTAATGTTTTGTTTGAGTTATAAACGGTTTTGCTCTTGACCTCAAATACTAACCTCATTAGGGAGGGAACCTTTAGAAAAACTAGATCCAGTACAGTGTTTCCTCGTAGTTTAATAACAATCTTCCCTCGACTGGGTTGTGGGATCAATACCCGATATTATCAACCCTGGTGTCACGTGTATTATAAGCCCCTGACATGTTTCATGTAGCGACTACATACTTACTTAGGTATATAAATGGGCAGTCAGGGAGGTTATAAAGGCCACTTCAAAGCAATTCTTCTAAAAACGGCAACATGCTATCTGAATGTCAAATAGCAATGTTGCTGTTAGATTATTGCTTTCATATGGCGTTTTTAGACGCTTAGATGATTTCAGCCTGCAATGACTCCTTTATTCTTGTACTTGGTACATACATCTATTTATTTAGTATTGGTGTGCCGTGGTAGCCCAGTTGGTAGAACGCTTGCCTCTCACTTTGAAGTCGCAGGTTCGAATCCAGCACAGGCCTAAACCAATTATTGACGAATTTGTTTTCGAATTCATCTTTGGATTATAAATGATTATCACGTGCTCTACGGTGAAGGAAAACATCTAAGGAAACCCACATTCCATAGACATGCATTTTCGGAGGTATGTGACCTAACCTGTATTTGGCTGGTTTTCTGTCAAAACCCGGTCCTGTGAAATCTTCAGGTTAGGTAAGCGGACCCTGTGAAAAACGGCATATTGCTAGGGAGATGATGGTGTGGATAAATTGAAAGATTTCCTCGTTTTTATTAATTCTTGTTTCGGATCCGGCGTCGCTGGGTCGATGAATCACAGAGGGAGGCGGAGGAATACTAATGATTTATGTTGTTTCTGAGACATTCGTTTCATCCGCGCCGTGATAAATGTCTCTTACGCAACCGTCCGCTGCACAATGTAGGACAGATTATATTAAGGTCTAATGCAGTGGCATTTCAGTCGTATTGTGCTTGTATTTTGTCACTAATCATTATGAATGTGATTGGACGTAAAATCTGTTGATAATACGCCTAGGCAAGTAGGTATGTGACGCCAAAATAAATAAATTTTAGCTTTTTAGATTACATTTAGAACAACGATTAAATGGCAATAAAAGTAACCTTAACACCAAACCCACTCTATTTAACACCCTCTTCGTCTCTAAATAGACACATTATAGAGCCCCTTGAAATATGGGAGCATAAATCGAAAATATTTACGACGCTAACACCTCGTTAAAAATACGATTGTTCGCGCCCATCACACATTACCGTAAAAGGCTAAAAACCGTAAAACCGGATTGGTGGTACGTAAGCTGAATGCGTGCCATCGACATCCATGATTTACAACGCGGATAATACACGCATTAGTCCAGCCACAACATGAACGCACAGTGGGTTTAGTAAAAAGAGCTCCGGACCGGGCCATTATTATGGGAGAGATTTATTAGTTGGTGCACGCATAGCCGAAATCACGCGCGACGTCACTCTTTATAGAAGAACCCTTTTCATCTAAAAATATGTGCCTATGTTATGTACCTGATAAAACTTGCTGTTATCGTGGATAGGTGCTTTAAGTTTGAAAGAGATGAAAACTAATATGTCCCTTGAAGGCAACCTAACGACTATTTTCTATGAAGATTTCTTAACGAAGAGAATTAGAGCTTGAACGGCGAACTAATTTATGTAGATAGGTTAATCCATATTATTATATAGAATGCCAATAAAATCAATTTAAATAAGTAGATAATAAAATACGTACATAGAATTAGACGATTATTAAAATATTGTTTATGTTCCATATTTAAATTAGCACAACAACATGCCAACGTGTTCAGTAAGTAAATGTTTGACTGAAACTGACATGTTTGTTGACATGCCAAGTGTTAATCTTCTAGAAACGTGGCGTTTTACTTCCGTTATTTCGATCAGCTGGCGCTCGGTCGCCATTTTTTTCACCCCGCCATTTTTTGCGGTCTGTCAATAAAGCACCGGATGCAGCGGCGACGCCATTGCAGCCGATTTCACATCCGGTCACGTGTTTAGTTCGAGCCAGGAAACAGGTGAATTTTCCCTTTTGATTCCTTTTAATGAGCAGCTTTGTGAAATAGTGCGGGGCGAATTGGCAATAATGGTGACTTTTTCAAATTTGAAAGCTTTTGATGTAAATGTAATGTTTACTGTTAAATATTTACTCTTCTTCTATCGTGTGGGTTGTGAGGTGGATTAACGGATGTCATCAACTCTGGTGACAGGTTATATAAAATAAACATAAATGAATAGAAAATAATGTTACCTAAATATTTACATTTATGAATTTTAATAAAGAAAACTGTAATAATAAGTATCCTATGACGTCACAGGTTACTTTTTCATGCAAATTCCATAGTAATTTCGTGTTTTGACGTTTAGTTGGAAACACTCAGAACCAATTTTGTTGACGACGAAAAAAGCGCTTAGACTTTCTTGCCGATTATTGAAGAGCTACTGTGATAGCCCTAGGCGAAACAAAAAGGGGATTTCTTGAAATTGGACCGGATATTCAATACAAATATTCAAATGCCTTTTGAAGACGTGGAGTCAAATAAAACAAAGGTCTCATTCAAATGAACCTATAGACATTCGCGTCAGAATAAGAAAGTTTGCGTCGCTTTTGAAATTAAAATTTTGATTCAAAAATCAAACTTTCATTAAAGAACGTAACTTAGTATTAAATCATTACACATATATACACACTTTATATAGACAAATCACGAATCTAGGAGCGCCTTTATGCATCCGATCTTAACAGTGAATGTACGGCTACATTCTATTGCTACTCACACATCACACACATCACCAGACTTAACGTGCCTTCCGAAGCACGGAGGAGCTCGAGATGAAAACTTTTTTTTCTGGTCACCCATCCTATGACCGGCCTTTGCGAAAGTTGCTTAACTTTGCCACCGAGCTCCTCAATCCTCATATTGCTATTCATTAAATCATTATTATACACTTTAAATTGGATACTAAAGTTGCACATTAAGTACTTTCCATTGTTCTACTTATATTAGGTAATACACGCGTGTATTCGTATATCGTTCTAAATCATTCAAAAATACAAAATGACTTGAAACTGACTGCTCAGTGACATAATTTATGTGGGAGGATCTTAGCTTGTTTAGCAATATCACTACCATAAAACTATATCGCAAAACATTGTTTTAAGTTTACGTGGTTATTATCATAATTAAAACACATAATAACGGGTCCTAACCGCGTTTAAAGCAGGGATATGAGACTCCCGATATATTCAGTCATCCCGTGATCATGGCACTTGCAACAGTGTCGAAATATCGAGAGTCTCATATCCCTGCTTTAAACGCGGTAAGAACCGGTTATTATGTGTTTTACTTAATTATATCGCAAAACGACTGGACAACACTAGATTAACATACACACATGTATTCACTAGACTAAATGACTAGACTAGCATTATGCTAGTCTAACATTTAGTAATACTCGTAACCATCGCAGTAGTCAATGGAAAGGATACACTAGGTGAAATTATATCTAGTCGTTTAATTTTTTTATTTTTAGTTTAGGTAAGTATATGCTACTAGCATTTTTTTTGTGGAGCAGCGTGGTGGACTATGCTCCATACACTCTCCGGTTGATTGAGAGGAGGCCTGTGCCCAGCAGTGGGACGTATATAGGCTATTTATGTATGTGTGTGTAAGTAGATATAATTTCATCTAGTGTATCCTTTTCATTGACTGCTGCGATGGTTACGAGTTTTTGACCTTGCTGTGCGATTAAAAAATTAAAAGAAGCCATCCATTATTTCTGTCAAGTTATAAGTAGCTAGATAGACGTATGCGGATGAAGGATAATAGAATTGCAAAAGCGGTATATAAAGCGAAAGTTGATGGTAGGGCTGGCAGAGGAAGACCGAGAAGGACTTACGATGATCAAATTGGAGATGTCCTTGGAAAAGGTTCAATACGATCTACTCTGAACCGGCGTGCGTGGATGAAACGATTGATGAATGTGGAGGAAGCAAGAGAAGTGTGTCAGGATCGAAGCAAATGGAATTCTATAGTCTCTGCTTACCCCGGTGGGAAATAAGCGTGAGTTTATGTATGTATGTATGTATAGACGTATGCAGTGATGTGCCGTTCCCGGGAAAGGTCCCAAAATGGGAATGTTCCCGTTGTAAAAACTCTTTAATAGTAAGGATCATCATCATCATCATCAGCCCACTAACGTCCCCACTGCTGAGGCACGGGCCTTCCCTATGGATGGATAGGGAAATCGGGCCTTAAACCACCACGCGGGCCCAGTGCGGATTGATGGTCATTAAAGACTGCTAATGCAGCCGGGACCAACGACTTAACGTGCCTTCCGAAGCACGGAGGAGCTCGAGATGAAAACTTTTTTTTTTGTGGTCACCCATCCTATGACCGGCCTTTGCGAAAGTTGCTTAACTTCAACAATCGCAGACCGAGCGCGTTTACCGCTGCGCCACCGAGCTCCTCGAAAGAAATAGTAAGGATACTGGCTGCTTATCTTTTTCAAATTATTCTTTCTTGTACTTTTACTCAGCCTCCGTGGTCTAGTGGTTAGAGCGTTAGGCTCACGATCTGGAGGTCCGGGTTCGATTCCCGATGGGGACATTGTCGAAATCACTTTGTGAGACTGTCCTTTGTTTGGTAAGGACTTTTCAGGCTTGAATCACCTGATTGTCCGAAAAAGTAAGATGATTTCGTGCTTCGGAGGGCACGTTAAGCCGTTGGTCCCGGCTATTAGCCGTAAAAAACACCTCCACCAACCCGCAGTGGAGCAGCGTGGTGGAGTATGCTCCATACCCCCTCCGGTTGATTGAGGGGAGGCCTGTGCCCAGCAGTGGGACGTATATAGGCAGTTTATGTACTTTTACTTATCTGCCTAAAGGTTAGGCTCTAAAGCGCTTTTTACATTAGTTTTCCTTGCCTTTTTAATGCCGGGAACTTTCCCAAAGTTGGAATATTCCCGAGAACGACACATCTCTGGACGGATGTCGCATTTAACGAACATGTAAAAATAAAGACAACCGGCCTTGGCTTGTTTACAGAAATGTTATTCGATACGACAATTACTGATTAGCTCTATTCTCTTGACAATAGAGTCGCAATTCAGAAGAACACTTAGAGAAAATAAAACCCTCTAAATATATAAAAATGAAAAGATGAATGGACAAACGTAAATATACTTAAGACAAGTAAATATGTATTAGCCGAGCCGTTGTAGCCCAGTTGGTAGAACGCTTGCCTCTCACTTTGAGGTCGCAGGTTCGAATACAGCTCATACCTAAACCAATGATAGATTTTTCGAATTCATGTTTGGATCATAAATGATTATCACGTGCTCAGCGGTGAAGGAAAACATCGCGAGGAAACCCACATTCCCGAGAAATACATTTTCGGAGGTATCTGATCTAACCTGTATTGGGCTGGTTTTCCCTTCACGGGTTGGAAGGTCAGACAGGCAGTCGCTATTGTACAAAACCGGACCTGTCAAATGTTCAGGTTAGGTAAGCCATCCCTAGGAGAAACGGGATAATGCTTGGGGAATGATGGAGTAAATACCTATTAAGTACAAATAGAGGTGTTGCAATAATTAGAAATTAAATATGTCTTCTCTAAGATGATAAATTGTCTATAGGTCTGAAACATATCTATCATCATCATCAGCCGTACGACGCCCACTGCTGGGCATAGGCCTCCCCCAAGGATCTCCACGACGATCGGTCCTGCGCTGCCCGCATCCAGCGGCTTCCCGCGACCTTCACCAGATCGTCGGAAACATATCTATAGTAATACATAAATGCCTATAGATATGTTAATCAATATAGGTATTGTAATTAATCAATATATCATAAATAACCAATATGTTATTTTCTATATTTTCTTTGTTTTTTTATGGATGACCTCTTACTCAATTCATTCTAGGACTGCAAATTGTCTGTTGATGACTTGCTTCTTCCTCCAAAACCGGGACTCATTATTTCAGAAAAATAATGCTGTAAAAGGTGTACGTTAATAAAAAGCACTTAACGACCATTGAATTTTAAATCTATAGACAGTGAGACATGCAATCAGATGCGTCTAGAATAATAATACTGGTAGGTAGTTATATTTAGATGTGTGGTGTACAAAGCGCAATGAATCAGGTTCGTCTTGGTATTGTATATAGCATGCCAAGTTTTCGCATTCCCTAATATTAGCGGCAACTAATTTCAGATTAGACAAACAACAACGATTACTGCGATATGTGCGTAGGAACAGACAGATATGGAGTCAGATGTAAGAATGGTGAAACTAAAAGGAATTATATTACATACATATAAGATTACGCATATTTCCGCAGGTGGGGTTAGCACAGACCACGAATAACATCAAAACTCGCTCGACGTAGAGCGAAAATAAGGCCCCTCGCCGTAAAGAAACTCGCCGTAGCAAGAGTCGCTGTCCACGCTACAATTCGGAATTCCACTTTATACGATATTTTATTTAAAATACACTAATTATAATAATACTAATAGTGTATCACATACATACATAAGATTACGCATATTTCCGCAGTTGAGGTTAGCACAGACCCCGGAATTCCACTTAATACGATCTTTTATATACTTATAAAAATACACTAATTATAATAATAGTAATAGTGTGTACTTATACTTATGTAACTACACACTATTACACTATTACTACTCATATATAGTTTTTGTTAGTGTATATATTCTCATGTAGTAATAGTGTTACAATTAAATGTCGTTTAAAAGATATAAGTTAATAAGTAGGTATTTCAGTAAAAAATATTGTAATAAACTTTATTACTTTCTCAAGTTCGTTCATTCGAGATTCACTTGATTATTTTAAAATAATTGTCTATCATTAATAAATTCAGCCTTTAACAATTACTGTGAAAAAGCTCAAGGAACACACAATTCAAAGCCCTAGGAACCATTCGGAAGCAATTAATACAAAACGAATGTACCAATCACGTGGCTTGACCATCACGCATATCAATAACGAATACAAACAGAAGTTTTTGATTGGTGGAGAAATTATCTAACAAATAAAAGAGCGGTCCCAACATCGGCCCTGGAGCAGCGTGTTTGTGTTAAGAGGGAGCAACACAAAATTGGTTATAGGGAGTTTGCATCCAATGTGTGATACTACCCCTCTTCGTTATTACCCAATAACGATTATAAAACGACTTCCAAACTGAAAACATAATTCGGCTGTGGGTGAACTGAATCTGCATTTCAATCGATTCGAAATTAGGTACTTAAATGTGACTCGGTTTACTGGAAATAGTGGCGGGATAGCTTTCAGATAAAAATGGAGGTTATTGCACTGACATCCTATAAATAAATAGATTCACATTAGCTTAGGAGATTTTCTATAAAAGTGTCAGCACCGTGTTGTAAATACGAATACATTAACTTATGTTATGTTATTGTTATTGCTACCTACTTTACAAGAGCGGTGCCTTCTAACACAGGCCCTATAAGCTTAAAAGAAGGCATCAGCCTCTAGCTGATTGTATTTTGTTTGTTGCCAATAAAACATTATTTTTTTATTTTAATTTTTTTTTATGTAGATCGTATAAGTTTGTTCCCTCAAATTAAGATGTTATGGCTGTTCAAATAGAGTGCAATATCGAGTGTACAGTGTCGTTACATGCCCTGGCTTGTGACAAAATGCGCCGCGGACACTTTCTCACACAGATAGGTTTGATAATTTGTGATTTTTTAAAAATTTGTGTCACCAAAAAGGGACGTTCGATTGGATATAGTTGTTTTACATCTGCATCAGAAACAACACAGGAATGTCCAAATATTAACTATTATTTATTCTATGCTGTAAGTTGCAAAGGTCCATTCTTCTGCAATTAATCATTTCTGTGCCACCTTCCCCGTATAATGAAAATCTCTAACGCCCACACGCGAGCGATTTTCTTCTTACACCTGACCGACAAAATTGGCAGGAAAATGTAATGGTCTATAGTGGTTAAGAATGTGCAAGTTGGCGCTGTGTTGTGTGGCCTGATTGCTGGCGATAAAATATTAGAAGACGAACTATTTATTATCTAGCTATAGAAATACCTTTAGTGAGAAATACCTAGGTGTACGTGAAATGATAAAGAAATAAATGTTTGTTTGGTATCTTAGAATTTTTATTTTCAGAAGAAACAAGATTTGTTCTCTTAACTACTTAGTCACCAGCTTCACTCTGGAGCAGCGTGGTGAAGTATGCTCCATACCCCCTCCGATTGATTGAGGGGAGGCCGATCCCCAGCAGTGGGACTGTATGTAATTGCTTACAACCAAAATTAATTTATAATTCAAGAAAACAAATCAATAAATTATTATTCCATTATAAAAAATCTTCTATTGTTTTTAAGTGTTTTTTTGCCTTGGACGTCATTCAGTACTTGGGTGAAAGTTATGGCAAAATTCATCGTGCCCCACCGCCGCCGACAGAAAGACAGGTGTTTAACGGTAGATTGTGCGTCCTTCGTGAAATTATTGCAGGTCCCCGAAAATAGGTCAATCGCTTCTGGTATGAAAGAGAGCCCTGAGCGAAAGGGACGCCAAATTCAGGGGTGCTACGAAAATCCCGAACAAAAAATTCAAGAACTGACATATTGAAGTTAAGATTGATTTAGAAGCAAATTTATTTTACCTTATTAAGTTACAAGTCAGGAGCATGTCCATTTATTGGAATAGAATGAATATAAAAAAATAATGTAAATAAAAAGATACTTTATAATGATTTTTCATCAAAGCTTGATTATTTTAGTAACTTTAAGTTTAATTTAGTTCTTACATTTAAAGGAAAATAATAATTAAGTATTGGTGTACCTACTTTCATTCGTTTTTATTGGTTTCAAAACATGATCGTCAACTATTATGTTCGTTTGTGACTCTAGACAAAGATTTCTATCGCGAGCGATTGACAGGCATTTCCTAAAAGGAAAATCGTTATTTTGAAACTATTATCGTAATACAAGTGTTTGATAACCCTAAATTCAATCTAATTCGTTCAGGTGACGTCACAGGCTGTTCGCGTTTTTTCTATTGTTCTACTCCCGAATGTCATGCACGAGTGTTTCCATTGCGGTATGTTTGCACGATGCTGTGCTGAATCTATAATGTTACAAGTTACCACCCTGTTCCTTTGTTTAGGGTAAAAATTATTTTGTTGAAATGAATTGGAGATGAGAATACTTGATGTTTTTTTGTTTTTAAATTGAAAGTAATTTGTTTTATTTATTAAGGTAGCTACCGCGCGGCAGGACCCGTGTCACTCATTTTTTTTCCGTGACTTATTGTAGATTTCCCGCAAATGGCATATTAACTACTTTGTCGGATATTGGAGTCACTTCCCGCGACACAATTTGCATGGATTTATCAAGCCCCAGCCGTGCGTTTGACAGGTTTTTAAAATCATTGTATACTACCTAAACTTTTGAATCTGTTGCTTGATAGAGCAGAGGTATGTTCTCTTACACACAATGTATTATTAACCGCTTCCATATTAGTATAAGAGGTGTACATAGAAGGCTTTTTAATAATGAGGCGTTTGAACGAGAGCCTCAATGTGCCCCTGAAGTCTGAAAACGCTGTGTGACAGATATGGGCGGTTAAAACGGCTAAATCAAAGCAATTCACCTAAAAAAGCAATATTGCAATTTGACATTTGCGCATATAAAGGTAAATGTCAAATAGAAATATTGCTTCGACGTGGCCTTTTTAACCCCCCTGGTTGAAAAATCTAGAAACTCTGGACAGACCTCCATTATTATACCAGTTAAGTCGGGATATGGTGTCCGTTGCTAAAATCAGGTCTGTTTTCATTTTAATTGTTAAGTATTTATGTATTACTAACATTAAGTTATAATCATATTGCACAAACAGGAAAAAACAAAAGAGAAATAGAATAAGTACAATAGGCGGCCTTATTACTAAGTAGCAATCCAGGCAACCTACTTTTAGGTACCTTACCTTTCGTTACGTAAGGTTTTTTTAACTTTACCTTTTCTTTTGTACCTAATAACACATATTATGGACCCAAATCCGAAATAAACACTTATTCATTCTGTCATTCATATGAGTCCTGGCACCATTCAGTTTAAAATAAGGACTAAACTTACTATCAGCCGAAGACAAATTTGTCTCTGCGACTCGCAATTCCACTTCTAAAAGAATTCTCGTTGAGTTATCGCGAGCTTTTTTTCTTTTCCCCCGATAAGTAAAGGCTCCACGGAGGAAATGAGCGAGATGAAACAAACACCGCCCTTTGATCTCGCCGCCGTGTTTATTTTGTTATAATCAACGACGGATGGAGGCTAATGAGGGTAGAAACGTCGCTTGATAGGTTTGCGGGAACTATTGTTTGTACGAATGACTTCGTAATCTGTATGGTAACGAGGTAATTGTTAGTTTGCGTATAGCACGGGAGTACGTACGCATTGTATTTTACAATACAATACAATACAATTACTCTTTATTGTACACAAAAGAAACACAATACATTAACATATGGTACAGAAGGCGGCAACCTAATTTAAGCATGTCTTAGGCACGATCTTTATGTACGTAATAATAATAATATATGCACTAATGTGTGTATGTATATTAACAAATATCAAATATAAGATTCCAGTTTTATTAAACTCAGCTCATTGGCCTTATGCGTCTGTTTCAGACGATTTATGACGTCATTGCCTCGAAGAAGTGCACTTTATTAAGCAGGTACCTACTTGTAGTTCTGAATATAAACGTCAGAAATAAACGATTACTATTTACCTTCTTCTTCTCTCGTGTGGGTTGTGAGATGGAGTACCAACCTCATCAACCCTAGTGTCAGGGTTACTAAAGGCCCATTATTTACTTTATTTATTGTAATTATTTAGAGAGTCGTGGTAGCCCAGTCGGAAGAACGCTTGACTCTTATTGAGAGGTCGCAGGTTCGAATCCAGCACCGTTAAACCATTCCAACCAACCATTTTGAATTCATGTTTGGATCTGAAATGTTTATCACGTACTCAGCGAACAAGGAAAACATCGCGAGGAAACCCACATTCGTGAGAAATGCGTTTCCCAGGTATGTGCCTAACCTGTGCTGGGCTGGTTTTCCTTTCACGGGTTAGAAGGTCAGATAGGCGGACGCTTCAGGTAACCGGACGCTGTGAAAACGGGAAAACGATAGGGAGTTGGATGGTTATTGTAATTGTTAAAGAAAATGTAACGTACTTACCCTTTTCGTAGATATATACAGGGTGTTAGTGACATCGTAACGAATATTGAGGGGTATGATTCAGACCATGATTCTGAATTAACATCAAGTGGAATTTTCGCATTCCAGACAGCACAACATGCCACAAAAAGATAAATATTTGATATATATATATATATTATATATATATATATATATATATATATATATATATATATATATATATATATATATATATATATATATATATATATATATATATATATATATATATATATATATATAATATATATATATATATATATATACCAAAAAAAAAAACCAAAATACCTATTTTGGCGCTTACGTAATTTTGCCTTTCCAGTGACGATATATATATATATATATATAGTCGTGTAGATATATACATATTTATTTATACGCTGCCCGTAAAGCTTATACAAAACCCGGAAGACATTACGCTATCGTATCGCGCGTCGATCGCACAAATCGTCTACTCGTGTTTGTCTGACATAATTTCATGCAAATTGCCCGTCTATGGCCGCTCTGTTTTTTGAGCAAACAAGAAACGCCAGTTAATGTCGCTATAGACTAAAATAATGGAAAAATATCTTTTATACAACCGTAATGTTATAATAACTTACTCGGCGAACATATCCAATCTTCGGCCACTTCGTCACACGATCCCTATTTCCAATAAAAATAAGTCCACATTCAAATCACCACACTTCCACACTTCTTTTTAACTGGGTCAAAAAGAGAAAATAAAACCTTGACTTACTTACGTTCTAAAATCAAATAAGTTTCTCATCTTTTTAATTGTAGTACGGTCACGAACATTAATATGTATACACTTTGGTACCATGTCACATTAACTTTTTTGACAAATTGAACTGTAAGTCTCACTAAATGTCAAATAATATAGTTAGTGCGACAGAGTCCTAAAGTGGGTATTGCTCATGACTGTACCACATGTATAATTACCCCAATGATTATGTATTATTACCCTTACTCTGTAGAAGGGGCGTGATATTGACATATAGAGAACGAATATCATCATCATCATATCATCCAACCCGTGTCCAGCGACGGCGACTCCTAAATGTCTATCCCAGGTCGGTGTTATGATAGGCTCTAATGTGGCTAGCAAAACCGAACTTCGATTTGAAGGTTCGGCCACATGGCGCACAGAATAACTGGCCAGCAGAATTAAATGTATAGTTGTAGGAGGGCTTGTGTCGAGTCTTCCGTATTTGGCGTTTTGCGTCAAGATCTTCTAAACGCTAGAGAACGAATATACATGGTATTGCATAGTCATGATCAGCATTATCACGTACCTATCCACTTTGGAACCCTCTCGCACTAACATATTTGATATTTAGTGAGACTTACCGTACAATTTGTCAAAAAAGTTAATGTAACATGGTAACAAAGTGTTTATATTATACACACATCCATGCCCCTCATGAGTCTCTTCAACTTGTTCATGCAGTCACAATTCCTGTACCAAGCTTACCTTTACTTGGGACTAGTATTGATGTGTGGATTTGTGCTATTTGACACCCAACTCATCATTGAGAAGCGTTGTTGTGCAGCAAGGACTTTGTTCAACATGCCCTAGAACTCTTCATTGATTTCATTGGCGTTTTCCGAAGACTGCTCATCATTTTAACACAAAACGAGGAACAGAATCGTCGCCGCAAGCGAGAATAGATGTCTGTATTAAAAATAATAAATTAATATCATATTTGTATATGTTTGGGGTTTGGTTTCAAATGTAACTACTATGTTCAAGTGTTTTTATTAATTTGTTGTTCATGTGCTGATATATTTTTTAAGTTTCTTGTATTAATGCTTGTGTTTATTATACTTGTACAAAATTTTCCTGTACCCAAAGGTTACTGGAAGAAATTGCTGCATGAGCAATAAGGCCGCCTGTTGTGCTTTTCTGTATATGCTGTCCTTATATCTGTATTTTGTGTCCATTGTCCTCAATAAAGTATTTTATCTATCTATCTATCTAATGCTCCTGATCGTACACCATAAGCAGATTGTCTGTTTTGATAATCATCTTATCGAATAAGTACCAAGAGTGACGTCGACATCGACGTCTTGTCTTAGAAGTTATGGATTTGGGGATAGATACAGATTTTTTTCGCGCTTACGCTTTTTGGTACCTATACTTATTTTTAATCGCACCGACGACTTCCAATTAATTATAATACGTTTTATAAAAATAAAAAAAAAAAGTTTTCGTCTAGAGCTCCTCCGTGCTTCGGAAGGCACGTGAAGCCGTTGGTCCCGGCTGCATTAGCATTCGTTAATAACCATCAATCCGCACTGGGCCCGCATGATGGTTTAAGGCCCGATCTCCCTATCCATCCATTGGGAAGGCCCGTGCCCCAGCAGTGGGGACGTTAATGGGCTGATGATGATGATGATGATGACGTTTTTATAGCCATGGTGATAGAAATGATCGCCAATTCGCAATTTAAATAAATTATAGAATTTTCCCGCTTTGGCAGTTTCTGATTATAGTATTTTCATAGTTTATCCTGTGTGCCTTGGACTTTAACGGTATTACTTACCTACAGTTTTTTTTGTTTATAAAGTACTCACGTCGCTTAGGGAGGCTTATTATACCCCAGTACATGTTATGTTACCGTGGAGAATTGCCGTCGCTCTTCTAATATCCTGTATACACCAGCATACTACAGATCAAAGACTTCCTCGAACAGACTCTTACGACATGCAATTTTCAAAGCCAAGAGTCGTTTATTTCGAGGTTCTTTAACGATTTATGAACCAAGTAAGGCGAACGAAAGCATCGCATCGGAAATAAAGTTATCTATTATATTTCGGATTCAGTTGATGTTTTTTCCTTGAGGTGTAGGGAGAAAAAAAATGTATTTATATACTATATATAACTTACTTACATCTGACTGAAAAGGAATTACAAATAATATATTAGGAGACTCTTTTAGTATGATGGTCCATTCAATATACGGCCGATGAGTTAAGACAGTAGGTTTTATAACGTGTAGGGATATATACGAGTAGGTACTTAAACATCTTAGAACTTGGAGTTTGTATAAAAAGTGACTGAAAATCGACTTCTGATTAAGTACTTGTAACTTTATCCATTTTATTCGGTAAATAAATAAATGGGTAGTTTCCTAGAACAACGATAAATTAAGAGATTCTGATGACTAAATAAAGACAGATCTAAAGGTGACAAAAAACGTTTTCTTTTTTCTAATTAACTTATTTGTAAATTTTAATAATGAAAAATGTAATAATAAGTGCGACATTTTGTCATGTTTTTCTATAACGTCACAGGTTGCTTTTTCATACAAAATCCATAGTGATTTCGTGTTTTGACGTTTAGTAAAAAGTAACTGATTTGACTAGTTGGAAACTAGCCTATTCAAACGTGTAACGGGTTGTACCGGGTGACAGCCTTCAGCGCTCCCCATTTGTCCGGCCAAGTAGTTAATGCCATCTGCGGCAAATCTACAATAAGTCACGTCAAAAAAAAAACGTGTTTTGTTTTTAGTAAAAAGTAACTGATTTGACTAGTTGGAAACTATCCTGTTCTAGCTATTCAAACGTAGTTAAAGGTCTGCCTCCGCCTCTGTGTCGAGAGCAATAACAAACGATATTGGAAGGAGCCGGCTCGAATTAATAGCGTACTTTCCTAAATTAACGCAACAACTTGTGGCCAATGACTATTTACTAATTAAACGGGGTTGGGGCACCAAAAGGAGTTTATGATGTATTTATATTGGAGTATATTTTAAACCCACTTCGCAACATCTATTTACAATTAAGTAGATATACCATAACATCTCCCTATCCATCCATAGGGAAGGCCCGTGCCCCAGCAGTAGGGACGTTAATGGGCTGGTGATGATGATGATGACCATAACATAAGCTCACGACTATATCCCAATTTGGGGTAGTCAGTCCATCCATTGCGAGATGAACTAAGTACCCACACCTCACCGAGCTTTCTATTAGACCAACGTGATAGGTGGTGAGCCGTTTCGCCGCTATTAATGGTCAAGCCAACAGCCAACTGTGTTGGTGTTTTTTCCTTGGGAAGTATGTAACATACGATCCTGACGACCTGGGGGGTTAAAATGGCCATATCGAAGTAATTCATCTAAGAAAGTACTCATATGCGGCAAATCTACAATAAGTCATATCACCAAAAAAACAGAATTTTACTTTTGATGGCTGTCAAAAACGTTTAAAGTGAATGCAAGGCGTTTTTGTTTAGAGTAGTATACATTTTCATCGTCTTAAAATATATAAGAATCCACCTTGGATTCAAAATTTTCTCCGTTTCGATCCATTCTTCTCCTTCTATCGTGTGGGTTGTGAGGATGACCAACCTCATCAACCCTAGTGTCATGGTTATTATTGAGCCACCAAAGTCACCCTGACGTGACTCAAGTAACTTCCAGGTACTTACATCAGTAAGTAGTAATCGGGACCAACGGCTTAACGCGCCTTGATTCATTTGTAACAACAGTTTAAAATTATTATTCCTATCAGACCAAATTTTATAAATATCAGTATTGAAACAAGTACAGGGGGGTTAAAATGGCCACATCTAAGAAAACAACATTGCTATTTGACATTTGTTTGCACTGCGCACTTACTTTTGTATGCGCACATGTCAAATTGCAATATTGCTTTCTTAGATGAATTGCTTCGATGTGGCCATTTTAACCCCCCATTTCCAATTATTGTCTAGCCACAAATAATGTAATACTTCCGTCAATTAATGTAACAATTATTTACACTAATTAAACGAGGCACTGTGCTGCCTTCTCATCCCTTCTTGGGCCTCTTTTGAGAGGTAACCGAGTGTGTGATTAGGGGGGTGACGGAGCCTTCTAGCTAGTGGGAGTAACTTCTATACGATGAGAGTTGGTATTTTATTTTACTAAGCGCATGTACAGTTTACGAGCAGTAGCGTACTTAGGTGCTCACGATTATAAGTGTTTCTATTTTGGACTGAGAGTGAATAAAAACATACTTAAGGGTGTTGGGACCCTCGCTCAGCGGCAATAGATAGCGTAAGTGCAGCGGTAATCGAAATTATTATTTTTGTCATAGATAAACTAAGCTAAATGTGCTCTACACCTTTTTGCCACTACTTGAAGGTCTCGAGAACCTATAAACATTTTTTTTTGGTTATTTTTGTCCGTAGGACAGGCAAAGGGATCATAGCCCATACAGCCAAGTCATATTTATTTATTTTTAGTTATAAAATTCATAAAAGGCCTAAACCAAGTCTGGCGTATTTTTACAAAATTAAGGCCGAAGCCAAGTCTTAGTTTGATTTCAGAATTAAGGCTGAAGCCATGTCTTAGTTTGTTTTCATAAACAAGAAAAAATATTATATTTTTTTCCTATACTCTTCAGGTTTACTCTGGGTCTGAAGTTACGTCCTCTTTTTGTTACAAATAAACCTTTGCAAAACTTTTTTTATAAGTAGTTTCTAATAATAAGTGATAAAAATAATATTTAAGTAGTAAGATATTAAAATAGCGTATCAATTCTTTCAAATGTATCTTTATACTTACATGTTTCAAAGTAAATATGACTGTACCAGTAACGCAGTTTTGTTTTAATGTAAATAAAGCATTAAAATACTTAAATACATACTTAATATTACAATCTAGCCCACAAGCTAATGATCAGCAATTTATCTTTAACCTGAACTACTAAATAAAATTTTAATCCCGAAGAGTTTGCCTATCACAGTCAGTGATTTTTATTGTTCCATTTATTTCACTACACGAATTCAAACGGTTTTGCTCTTAGTAACGCAGTAACGTAGGAATATTTTTCAGAGACTCGTTGCTCATTAATATCATAAACTTTGCTTGCGTCAACATCCGATAAAGCGTCATCATCTATAAACGGTCAGAAAGACAGACAGACAGTTTACAAATATATCGATCTAACTATAGACTTCAGTCCCTATTATTTGCCGCTTCGTAAATACAATTACAATTTGTAAGTAGAAGATTGTAAAAGTCTGAGAAACGGTTGTTTATATACTCTTTGCTTGATCTTTCGTTTCGCTTTGGCGTAAGACAGAAGTATTTAACCTACATGAACGCTTGTTTGTCTGCTTGTCAACCGCGTCTCGAATAATTTACAAGTAGTAGGTAAATTGCAACAATTCCTACTGTTCAACTGTTTTACTTTGACCTCTGACATAGTTGACTTTTGGCCTGCTTAGCGATATTTTTTCTAACTAAACGAAAGTAGAGGTAATGTCACCGAATTATATATATATTTTCAAGATATGACGACTATGTTATGGAGATACCGATTTCGTATACTCACTCGGGTTTTACCATTGTGTATTAATTCTAAAAGTTATCATTTGAGACTATTGAAAATGCTACTTGAGTTGAGCAGTAGCTAAATAACAAATATCAGCAATAAGGCCTTCAAATCAAATCAAATATACTTTATTACACAGAATTATTGCCTTGAAGTGACTTTTATAAAAAAAAATATTATAAAATCTATCGAGTTGTATTTGTTAGCTTTCTCACTGCGCGTTGACCGCCGACGTATCGGGATCACGCGACATAACCATATTTCATTATGTAAAAAGATTAAAACACATACAATTCATTGGCCCAACGTTTCCCCAAATCTTAAAACAAAGATGGCTGCTTTCAGAGTTCATTTTAAATTCGCCAAGTGACATTAATGCTGTTTGCCTGTTGTCCGGAACGCTTAATTACACACTGTTTAAACTAAATCGCTTTAGTTGGACTTTAGAACAATGCTGGACGATTTAGCTAACAATATCGGCAATATCTTGACTTAGTCCAATTGGGTGTAGTTTGGAAGTCTCTCTGAAGTTCTGCCATTGTACCTTCTTGATGCCCGTTGTAGGGTGAGCCAGGGGAGCCATGGAAGACTCAAGGCCGGCGAAACAATTAACATTATACTTAAGTTGGAATTTCAAAATGGCGTTTTATATACTTACCATAATTTATAGTTTAGTCGTGTTAAATAGCGCATTAGGTCACCCCGTAATGTTGCATGTTCTTTATGTGTAAATAATTAATACTTAAGTAAAACTTCAATTTAAGTTATAAGTAAGTACCTCATTGTAATGTAAAGTTTGAATATTTGGTTTAGGACTCTTAATTTTATTATTTTAAACGCGTTGTAAACATAAGTAGGTACCATTCGCCATTATTACTACGTCCATATTTCTTCTAGATCAAACCAATAATTCATATCAGGCATGTGAATTCTCTATTTAAAATTTCAGTAGCCCGAACGCTAAAAAAGCAATAATTTAACAATAAACCAAAACAGGGTTTTTAAAATTTAACGGCCATTCGCGTTCTGATTTTGCAATCGAGCATGGAGCAATATTTTCACGGGGGATAGAGTCATAAAATCGCAATAACAAAGTTATAGAGCCATAACGTTTGGAGTGAACACTAATCAATCTGGAACATTAATCTGATACAGTTTTAGACTTTAATGGCGAAGTTTAGAGCTAGTTTAGTTTATGCGGTGTTCTCTAATCGAATACTAAACGGTGCGAGGTCGTGTTACAAGACGTTTGTTAATAGTTCATTCATCGTCCGGTATTTATCTTTAATTTTTACTCTGTTCACCACCAATTTCAGGTGATCTTTAAAGATTATTTTGTACTAGCAGACTATCGATAAACACCTTTTGTTTAGCATCATCGATCGTCGATCATCATCTACTTACTCACTACTTTTACGGAATGTACTTGGCTACGAAACAAATCTCGAAATTTCACGTAAAATTGGGGCGTTAATCTGAAAGTAAAATTTTATGTGATGCCGGTCTACTTCTGAGTAGACCTCAATAAATAATAATATCTGTAATATTTGACCTCTGGGTCAAATATATTTTTATTAATACGAAATTCAATATTTTTGTAAACTTCACGTTTTATTTTCTGAATTACATTTTGTATTTGATTTTTTGTCGATCTGTGTAGGCACCTCAGTATGGAATCCAGCTAAGTACATATTATAATTAATTGACTTATCAAAAAATCTTACGTTAAATATAGTTTTCTTTCGACTTAATTAATGTTAGCTGAATGGCAAATAGGTAAGTTTAGCGGCACAATTATCAACTTTTGCACCTATCTGTACGCAAAGTAGGTGCTCGCTCCCTCGGGAGTCGCTCCTCACACTTTAAGAGGAAATGGAAGTTCAGGCTTTGATAAAGTTTTAATTTATTCCTCGGCGACGCGGCCACTTGGTACAGGTTATGACTGATCTGCGCGTCTTCTTTCCATTGCGCTTTTCCCAGTTTACGCAGTCTTCGAATTCCCGTACTTCTCAAATCCCGTTCTTCGTACTTACGTAGGTACTTAGCAATTTCAACTTGGAACATATTTAATTAAACTTAGAGATTTGTTAGCACGTGTTTAGAGGATTGTATTGCTTTGACATGTTCGCCTTTGATCGTCCATTACGGTAAACAAAGCCTTTGAAAATAAAAGTTTTAACTCTCACGTGCTAATGGTTGTGAATATTTCAGAGTATTGGAAAAAGTTTGAATACTAGACAGACTCGCCAATTTGCCACGCTTTTGAAGAAATCAAAAACAGTATCTTTTTTCAGTGAGATTATGTTTTTAAAATGATTATTACGAGCACAGCGGTGAAGGACAACATCGTGAGAAAACCCACATTCCCGAGAAATGCGTTTCGGAGGTAGATAATACCTATATTCCTCGCAGGTTAGAAGGTCAGACAGGCAGTCGCTTCTATATAAAAACTAGTCATATCTTCAGGTTAGAAAAAGAGACCGTGTGAAAAACAGTGTAACGCCAAGGAGATGATGAGATTAGGTTTTAATAGCATATAATAATGCTTAAAAATATTATTTTCAGACTTTAACATACTTAACTATCGAGTGAATGTTGCGTGTAAGGAATATTCTACGTTGTCTCTATAAAATGAAGAAATAAAATCCTTAGAAACGTGATCCATTCGTAGCAGATCGAGATTTTTTTCCAAGAAAAAGTAATAAAAGCTTCGGTTTCAAAGAATTATTTGAAAGTGGTTAATTGGAACGGAGTAAAAAATTGTTACTTGATGTCGACAATAGGCGCCCTGATTGCGTTGATGAAGATTTTTAATACTTTTAATTTGTGAAGCTGTGTAGTCGAGCGAAGGCTTAAGAAAAATAATAACCTTTTACCAGGCCGTCAAAAGCAATAAGAGGGGCTGTTTACTTTTTTTTGATAATTTCTTATTTTAAATTGAATGAGAAAAAATGCGGTTTCTTACAAAAATACAGGGTGTTAGTGACATAGTAACGAAAATTTTAAGGGACGACTCAGACCATGATTCTGAAAGTATGGAACTGAAAATAATTTAATAAAACAGTAAAATAGTAATATTTTTTAAGTATGTTTCTTAAATAATGTGTGTGACTTATGCCTAATATGCTCACGACCTTCCCAAACTATATTCACCGAGCTTTTTGTTAGGCCAACATGATAGGTGGTGACACGTAAACAAATTCTGTTTAAAATAAATCTCATAATATACCTACGATAGCTAATACGACAGTATTCAACGATCTGTTCCTGTCTAGGCACCTTAAAATAGGCGTTGAATTCATTAACCAGCCGAATTAGGATTTGAAATCTATACAGTGTTATAGATTCTATAATACACTCACATCTGTATTATAGAGGTAGGTAGACATCTGATAGAAGTAGGTAGAGAAAGTCGGCGATAGTACATCTGTGATTTAGGTCTGTAGACCGGGTGACACTCCGGGATTTAGCCTGACCTGCCTAACTGGCTGGCATTACGCTGTCCCCATTACGTGGCTCGACGCGACAAACAATGCTTTGATGGCTCCAAATGAGGACGATCCCCACACCCGTCCCTGTCACACCACACAACATCTCCATTGCTATCTCTCTCCCACTACCTGCAATCACTCGCTGCCCCAATGATATTTGTGTTCGATTATAATTAAACATGTCCTCCTTCTTTGAAATGTCAAGCTGACTTTAATTAAAGACAGCCGTTTAATAATAGATCTGTCCCTTTTTGTCTTCAAACTCGAATAACAAACAAAGTGAGAACTTGAGAAGTCGAGCTGTATTGCTCATCGTGCTATATTAAATTATTTATGACTCGCGTCTCTGAGCTAATTTAGCTGTCAGTTTTTGTCATAATCGTCACAATAGTTTTTCGTTTGCGGGAGGACAGTTGCGTTAATGTGTTTGTAGAAGTGTCTCAAAATGGGGAATGGACCACCGGAGTGAATATAACGGTATTAGCCACGCCCAATTGACGTCAGAATTGTTTTATTATTTAAGATACTTTATTTTGATTTAATCACTACCTACATAAGCTACCTTCCTCACAACGCGATCTGAATTATGTGTAATGTTCTAACAGCAGCGCGCTGAACCATTTCACGAAGCCAACAACCTGTCTAAAAGCTTTTAAAATCTAAATAAATACCCTTGTCTCACTAAGCTACCCTTTACCAATTTCTAAGTTGAAAAACTGTTGTTTTCAAAGTGTCTTTTAAAGAAACTTTGAATTGAAAACTGAAAAAAGTATTGGCTGCGTAAACCCTGAACCTTCGCTAGTCCCCTGAGAGCGTCGCTGGGGACAATCCTGATTGGCGCGCCATCAGCTGACCCGTAACGTTGCAGACAATTTAATTTCACATTTGACTAACATCACTTTGCGGTGAAGGAAAACATCGTGAGGCAACCCACATTCCCGAAAACTGCGTTGCAGAGGTATGTTATCTAACCTGTATTGGGCTGGTTTCCCTTCGCGGGTTGGAGGGTCGAAACTAAGAGATGGACACAATACTATTCAGGAATGATTTTAGAGTAGGTAAATTCTCTGTCACGCGGATGAAATTGCGGACTGAAAGCTGGTTATATAGCTAGCTCTCAAACTAATCACTCGCGGTCTATCAACTTACGTCATTTGATATCATCAAGTATTGTTAGAAATAAATCAAGTTTGACACTCGTAGGTAATAGTATTGGCAGACTCGAGTGTAGAATTGAATAGATTGATGAATAACAAACAATTTGTAATTCAATTTGGCTTCACTACGCGAGGAATCATCGGAAATAGAGCGCGAATGTGGTTCGTTGTTTTTATAAGTAGGTACATAAACTCACGCCTGTAATCCCTAATGGGGTAGATATACAGCCACAAGTAATCATTCTTGCAGCCAATTTCAATACGAAGTCCTTAGATGTGTTATAATGAACCGTATGACAGGTGATCAACCCAATATTACGTATACGGGCACCGTGGGTCAGTGGTTGAGCTTGGGCTCACGATCCGGATGTCCTGGGATCGAATCCCGATTATTATGTTTTTATTCGTATGTTTATGTCCTTTGTATATGTCGTTGTGCAATAAAGTATTATTGATTGATTGATTGATTGAATCCCGGTGACTTCAAAAAGGAGGAGGTACATTGTGTACGCATTAATTTTCTACAAAACAATGTCGCACTGTATTCACACAACACAAAAAGTAGCTGTTAAAACAAAGTATTCCAGTATTAGTTACAACAAAACACTGGAATTATGACATTACTCGTGTGGGTAATTTATGAAATTCATTACGGCAGAGACGTCGGCTCACAATATGACGTTTATGTACCGAGGAACATTTATTGTACTTGTAATAAATATCATGTAAATACAACACTAGCTGTCACATTACCCTCATACAATGTATTTGTGCTCGTGACTTATAGGCTTACTCTGTGTAGCGGTAGAAGTAAATATGTATGTAGATTGCCAATTGCGACAAATCTACAATAAGTCACGTCAAAAAGAAACTGCAATAGAGAACGCAGCGCAGGTTATATGAAAACATGGTCCTTCTTTATCCAACCAAGAAGTTAATGCGAGTTACGGTAAGCATACAAAAAGCACTGCAAGTGAGGAACACAAGCGCAAAACACACAAATACAAGGGGTTAAATGGCCACATCGAAGCAACTCATCTAAGAAAGCAATATTGCAATTTGACATATGCGCATATAAAAGTAAGTGCGCAATGCAAACAAATGTCAAATAGCAATATTGCTTTCTTAGATGAATTGCTTCGATATGGCCATTTTAAGCCCCTAGTTCGCACTAAGTAATGCACTCATACAGTTCTCGAGCCTTTCGCAAAGTCACATAATTCAAATCTTTGGTTTGTTTTTTTAATATTACTAAGATGATAAACAGCGTAACAACCAGGAACTTACATTAAAACTTTCATTTCTTGCCCCAGATCAGGACCGTTCCTAATCCTAAAATAGTTATTCTGCCAAACATTTTCTTGACCCGAATCTGTAACAGTGGCAAACATCAGCAGAACCATCGAAGAACGCGTTAAGTTTTATTCTCTTGTGTTCGACTTCACGGCCGAACAAACAAGCCTTGGCGAAAACAACGTAATTTATCAAGGGGGAGATCAACTCTTTTTGGGGGAACTCGTAATAATGCCGTAACCGCGTTCTCTCTGGCGGATTTCATATTCCAATATGGCGTATCGTCGCGCCAGCGGCCAATTCACTTATACGGAGACTCACTGGGCGCAAGAATCGCTGGAAGAATAGTTCAGCTGCGAATAAGAGGGTAATTTTGAAGCTAAGGCAATGGCTGAACATATATACATAGAACATTTCCGCTTTTTAAAATGATTATTTATCCGTTGCCAATTTGGTTTAAGTTCAGCAGAATAATGTTATAAATATTATGGAATACAGACAACAAGATATTTTAATACTGTTTTAATAAAAGTTTCAATTACTTTATTAGCTTATTGGTATGACCATCAATACCGTAAAGTAAAATGATCATAAGAACCATCATATTAATTCGGTTTATATGTTCTTCTTCTTCTATCATGTGGATTGTAAGCTGGATTATCCTCATCAACCTTAGTGTCAGGGTTATTATTGAGCCGCCAAAGGACCCTGACATGACTCGAGTAACGATTACCCACTTACATCAGTAAGTAGTAACCAGGACCAACGACTTAACGTGCCTTCCGAACCACGGATCATCTTACTTTCGGGCAATCAGGTGATCAGCCTGTAATGTCCTAACACAACTAGGGATCACAAAGTGATTTTTTGACATGTCCCTTGGATCCTGAACCCAACACTCAAACAGAGGCCGTTTTCTATGTTAATTTGATATGGTATTTAAGTAGGTATTTGTGATTTGTTCTGCATTTGTCAACTTTTTCTCGCCAAAGTCAGATTCTTCATTATACCTCATTCCAACTAATCTGTCCGTGTGTCCCGCTATCTGTCAACAGAGACGTTCTATCGCCCAACTCTATTATTTTAGTGGAGATTCTGTAAGTCAAGTCCCGCGGAATATGGTGCTATCTCTTTGAATGTCCCGAGACGTTTGTTGAATACAAAGTGTCGCTAATGTGTCTTTGTGAAACTGCTGCAGTACTAAAACCGTACTGGAAGAGTACTAAAGTTTACGTAGGAGATGTTTAAGGCAAAACTATTTTGGTACGTTGGTTCTGGCGAAGAGAGAAAAGATCTTGTTTCTCATCGTGTGGGTTAAATTGTGAGGTGCATTACCAACCTCATCAACCCTGATGTCAGGGTTATTATTGAGCCGCCAAAGGCCCCTGACATGGCTCATGTAAAGAGTACGTACTTACAGTAGTAAGTAGTTATTTGGAAGCAAGGATTATCTCACTTAATAATGTCTTAACGAAACTAGGGCTCGAAAACTATTTTTGTAATATGTCCCCACCAGGATTCGAACCCGGAGACCTCCGGATTGTGAGCTCAACGCTCAACCACTGGACCACGGAGAGCGTTAGTGTTCTAATCTTAAAAGATGTTTCGTCATTGACGTTTACGACCTTTCAGTATTTGACTTAATCTAATGACGTCGTAATCTTGCTTGTCACTCTAGTTCATTCATTCTTTTAGTAGCAAACTCGAAATTCCTAATGCCTTAAAACCATAAAAAAATATTAAAGTGAATCAAGTATTATGGAACTAACCTTGATACTATTTTTAATAAACTGTTTAAGAAGTTAGCCCCGGACACTTCATACGAACAACCTCGTATTACACAGAAACCACACATTGAAGTTTTCTTATACGCGCATCTGTGTGTGTGACGTCTGACGCCATACGATTCAAGCCTGAACTATATCCGAGGGGAAGGGGGGTGAGGTAAACCTAGCCTAGACGCTGGTGGGTGCGGAGAGTTGCTGTTCTATACGTAGTATTATTCCTTATTCTATGCCCTTAATATCATTATGTGATAAAAATGAGAACAAAAGACATACATACATACATAAACTCACGCCCGTTATCCCTAATGGGGTGGGCAGAGCCACAAGTAATCAAAGACAACTTGCAGCCACTGTTGATATGATGTCGTAAGCTGGATATGATGAACCTTATGGTGATAAGGGATCAGCCTATCGCCCATAACATTAGTCCATCATGTTAGAGGACACAATCCCTCTGTCGGTTTTTACGACATGCCCGGGAAGACAAGCAGCTGAACGTGTTCTATGTTTGAGAACAAAAGAGCGCGATAATATTTTCACAATTCATAATTGAAATATACATCTGTAGGTATTCGTCACGTGAATTATTCCACATGTTCGCACGCGTTCAAAAGTTCCATTATGATAATTCTAACAGCGGGGAAAGAACAAAAACCTGCAATGCTTGCTTATAATAAAAACAATGGAATGACCCACGCCTGCGTGAATGTTTTAGTAACTCCCAGGGCTGGATTTAGAAGGGGGTCTGAAATATTCACTGAGTAGCTTTCTTATGATGATTCCGTGCTTCGGAGGGCACGTTAAGCCGTTGGTCCCGGCTATTAGCCGTAAAAACACCTCTACCAACCCGCAGTGGAGCAGCGTGGTGGAGTATGCTCCATACCCCCTCCGGTTGATTGAGGGGAGGCCTGTGCCCAGCAGTGGGACGTATATAGGCAGTTTATGTGATTTATGTGAGCTTTCTTATATTAAATTCTTTTCTAGACTCAAGACTCTTAGTTTCAAGACGCGCCTGTTTGGGTATGTGTTCGTGGACAAAAAGACCGCCTCGCCCCGTCGCCTGCGCAGGCCCTTATTGTATAACAAAAAGCGGGTTTATCTCTACTTATATACAGTTCTGAGTAAATTTAGAAAATTTCGTTCTCTAAATTGACTCGACCGCAAATCGAACTCGTGCTCTTTGTAACCAAATCATTTCGTTCTTTCTCGAGATACAAAAAAAAAAATACAGTACAGGCTAATTACTTTTCTAGCCAAATACGTGCCTGTATAAGTCCCGTCCTTGGTACATACCAAACGTTTTTACTCTTTTCGGGGTTGCGCTCTTAAAAAAATGACCGAGAGCAAACCTCTACAACACAAAAGGGTCACATTTAGTACAACTCTTTCAACTTAGTTACGGCGTACTATCTTTGAAATTTTAAATATCTTTTATTTTAACAATTCTTTATTCTTTTCTTTGTACCTTTGTACATTATGGCTGCACATGCTGTGTTTTTGTGTTTTAAACATAGAATATTCCACGCGTAGTCTACGACGAAAAGACAACCATACAAACGCGTAGCGGGGTTATAAGAGGAGGGTCGCTACCTCTAGGAGTAAACAAATAAGAGCTGATTTATTAAAGATGGTTTTATCGTTTATCTACAAGGCTGCAAATAAAATGAATGCACATACAATAAAATGACGAATTCCCCGAGATATGATCGTAAAACGGGACTCGAAATGCCGAACCGCTTGAATGCGATACGGCTTTATTTTAAACCCATATTCAGATGTGAATCAAGATATGTGAAATTGCATACTGCGCGCGAGATGCCGCGCTGCAAAAATGAGATACACTGCGAGTGACATGACATGCATGCCGCAGCAATATTTCGGTCAGACTGGTTTTAAACGTGCCACAGTTTCCGCTTAAATTTTATTTTACAGTCTTGGGACTAGATGTCCCGTTTTGACGGACTCTTGCCGTGAAAGTTTTGGACGATGACAGTAATATAACACACTCTATATATCCCAATGAGGGACTATCTAGGCATCACTAATTTAAGAGCCACGCTCTTGTCGGTGTAGCTTTCTTTTTCGGCGGATACGAAAATGACAGGTATAACTTAAAATAAAATTAGAATGTGTTGTGTATTATAATAGGTACGTATACTTCATGTATATTTTATCTATGTACACACCTATCTGCCTTCTTCTGTTTTGAGTTTGTCTCTTTCCCGGTCTGCTGGAAGAGATTTCTATTAGAAATAAGTTGAACCGTTTGTTGTATGTACTAGCTTTAAGTAATACAGAATATCATAAATATCTATAACTTAAGAACCCAAAATAATATATTTAAATTTTAAATCACGAGATATTCAAAAGGAAGTTGGTAAAGCAATTACAAATGGCTTAGAAGTTATGATCTGTTTTCAGACGAGCCTAAGCGCCAGAATTTGATAAATTATATTTTCCATCTAAACAGGGCTTTTGAATTTATGTACATGAAGATCTTTTCAATTCATTTCTCATTTAAAAAAATGCAGTATTTATATGTATTGTGATTGCTGTTGCGTTGCGTTACCTGTATTGGGCTGATTTACCCTTCGCGGGTTTGAATTGACCTTCAAACCAGTGATAGGCAGTCGCTGTAAAAAACCGAACCTTAAATCTTCAGGTTAGGTAAGCGGACCTCTGTCTAAAACGAGATAACGGTAAGATGGTTACTGTTGCGTTTCTCAAGTGTGGTAATTGCAGAACTGGCTCGCAAAATAGCTTATATTGACTATGAAGGCGAGTATGTAGTCTATGAAGACTACAACACTGCAATAAAGGCAATAATAATAATAGTAGCTTAGACAAAAGTGAGGTTTTTCATTCTGCGCATAAAAATCATTTCTCTCTCTCTCTCTCCATTTAAGAGCTGCGCTCTTGTCGGTGGAGTAATCACCATTCCTCTCTTCTTCCCGCCAAAACCTTCACATCCCGATACGACACGACCTGAACCTTCTCTTTTTATTTGTTTCATAAATGTTATCCTAGGTCTACCCCTTCCTCTCTTCCCTTCAATTTTTCCTTCTATAATGTTTGTTATAAATGAATCGTGTCGTATCAGGTGGCCAATCATATTTCCTCTCCGGTTCTCTATAGTCTTAAATATGGTTCTCTTTTCTTTAACTCTTTCCAGCACTTTTTCATTTGACACTATTTCAGTCCAGCTTATATACCCTCCATCCTTCGCCAACACCACATCTCAAACGCTTCCAATCTCTCTCTGTCTCTGTGTGTCATAGTCCACGTTTCACTTCCATAGAGTGCAATTCTCCAAATATATGATTTAATAAACCGTTTTCTTATTTTTACTGATATGTAATCATTTACTTGTATAAAAACATAAATTGTTTCACTACTCAAAAATGGTAACTATTTAACCAGCACGCGCTAAGAGCTGGTAGTTTTGATGCTCTTGGCACTCACGTAATCGCACACAAAAGAGTCGAGTGGGGCACGATTGGTCGAACATCCCAAAGGCTTTGAGCCCATTTGCAGTGCTCTCACGCCTGCTCAGTTACGAACGTGACGTCACTCCGTACCTCAGGTTACCAAAAATTCCTGCATCTGTATGTAAAGCAGATATTTGGGACGAGGCTCTGGCTGGAGTCTTGTTATGCACGACTGAGGGATTGTCTTTATTTGCAAACGCTCGAGTCGTGCGTGTTTGTGGAGGGCTCGGTACATTGATGGCTTTCTACGTAATCCCCACAAATGCACCCGTCATCTGAGCTTGTTACTCCACGTGTCAATTTTGCCCGCGCGTGCCGTTCGTGATATGAAATCCGGATTTAAGTTCCTATGCCGTGAGACCTGGTAGTACGGTCTATTAAAACTGACGTTATCTACGCAATGGGATGCCTTTTGTTAGAAAAGGTATGGTATCTAACGAGATAAACAGTGTTATTAGTATTTAAATCTGTTTACTGGTATCTTCACCAATATTGAGTACTTTCAGAAGAAGAATAACACTTTGTTTGTCGAATGTTTGTGGTGCCAACCCTAGCAGAAATATAAACGAAAAATCAATTCCCCCAAATTTGTTTTATCCCAATTCAGACGGAATAGAAATCGTCTAATTGCTCAACTTTACGGGTTGATTAACCGATACACGTTATTAAGAGGATTGCTCATAGCTCCACATTCGCCCTGGCACCCCGCCAACGGAGACACTACGGATCAGAACAATAGTGCGCCGCCATCGCGCCGCGTATTTACGACAGTATCACTGCTAGGTAACTGGGTAACAGCTTGGGATTATTGCGCGTAGAACATACTCAAACAGCCCATAAATATGTCCCTTTGCTAGACTCGGATCTCCCTTCAGTAATCGCGGTAAGTTTGGAGTGTACTTACATACTCTAAAATTTCCAGTTGATCACAATCTTATCTGAAGAAGTGACAATGCGAGTTAATGTGACGCAAGCTTACGTAGGAAATGCTTAAGACACTCCTATTTTATCTAGGTTCACAGTTTATATAAGTATACAACTACAGAACTGCTTGTCTATGCGTTAGGTATGTCGTAACGTCGCTTATCTGATCACACAACTACGGCCGAAGTTTACCATTTAAGAAAAAATCCGCCCGATTAGCACATCTCGAGAGTCGAATTAAAACCTTTGAAAATGTTACATGGCCTTTATCAAACCCTATTTTCAAAGTAAAACGTTCTAAAACGATAAACTCAAGTCGTTTACAGGATGGTCATGTGATAATATCTACCAGTAAAATTAAGTACTTACCCTTATTATCTGATCTAGCTTAGTCGCCTTGAACGAGTAACTTGAGCTTTGTTGTGAAACTAGAACGAATCAATTACTACTAACTCTACCAATAGAGTTTCAAAACACGACCGTCTCTGTTTTACAATCAATTGAGACTAATTGAAAGGGCTATCTGTAGAACTAAGATAACGATTCGGAATAAAAACCTTTTTATTAATGAAAGAAATGTACCTAATGTTTTGGAAGTTTTGGTAGGAACGTTATGTTAAATGATGGTTATATTATGGAAAATGCTGCTTTCATTGATAAATGTATAACTTTTATATTAAAGTAATATCTAAGTATATTATTGAAAATACTTCATTTCCACTTATTTGTTTTCGAATTCATGTTTGGATCATAAATGATTATCACGTGCTCAGCGGTGAAGGCATCGAGACGAAACCCGCATTCCCAAGAAATGCATTTTCTGAGGTATGTGACATAACCTGTATTGGGCTGGCTTTCCCTTCGCGGATTGGAAGGTCAGATAGACATTCGCTTCTGTTAAAAACCGGGCCTGTCAAATCTTCAGGTTAGGTAAGCAGACACTGTGAAAAACGGGATAATGCTAGGGAGATGATGTTTTCATTTCCACTTATGTACTCACTTTCCAACGGCTTGTAGTTCTGTCTATAGCAAATGGGATTAAAAACGTAAGTAAATTATTATTTAAGAAACAAAATCAGACCCTAATACAGAAAATAGCACCCAATAACTTAAAACTAGGGTTTCTCAACTGATTCTCCCATTCCAAGCAATAAAGTAGCAAAAAATAGGCTAGCCGCGATCCGATCGTAACATCGAGCTCGCATGAAAAGCTCGTGATCATAGATCGCAGTTGTAAGGAATTTTACTGCCGAAGTTACTGCCTAGAATATTTCAGCTCTTGTTGATCTCTCGATAGTGCTTCCGACACTAAAATGTTCCGAATCTAACTCGTATATATTCGTAAGTTATTGACTTACGAATTTCGGTTTTGGTGCACTGTTTGTATCTTCTATCGTGTGGATTACCCATCCCATCAACTCGGGTGTCAGGGTTACTATTAAGTCGCCAAAGGCCCCTGACATGACTCATGTAACGACTACTAACTGACATCAGTAAGCAGTAACCGGGACCAACGGCTTAACGTGCCTGTTTCTATTATTGAGTGTTTCAAAATGAAAATAATAAATGAATTGGAGATGTTCTTAGAAAAGTTTTAGTACGATCTACTCTGAACCGACGTGCTTATATGAAGTGATTGGTGAATGTGGACGAAGCTAGAGATGTGTGTCAGGATCGAAGCAAATGGAATTCTATAGTTTCTGCTTACACCGGTGGGAAACGCGTGAGTATATGTATGTCAAAATGAAACTACCCAATTCTATATTTAATACCTAAGTCTTCTATTTAACTTATTAAAGAAAAATGTAACAATAAGAGCGACATTCTGTCACGTCACAGGTTGCTTTTTTAAAAAAAAATCTATAAAAATTTAGTGTTTTGACGTTTAGTAAAAAGAAACTGATTTGATTAGTTGGAAACAACTCTATTATAAGTACACTGAGCATACATAATTCCTTGTAACGTGTATTATGTAAAGTAAGTAAGGAGCTATTATGTTGTACAGTCATGAGCAACATAATGTACCCACTTTAGGACTCTGTCGCACTAACATATTTGACATTTAGTAACACTTACAGTTCAATTTGTCAAAAAAGTTAATGTGACATGGTACCAACATACATAGTGTATACATATTACCTAATGCTCGTGACCGTACTGCATTCCATCCGTTCCACTCCTGTTTTGCTTACTTTGAAAAGTGTAAGAACAAACAAAAACAAAATGCTCTCCACCCTTTTTCAATCGGTCAGAGGCGGCCGCAAGAAAAATGAAAGCTATTTGTATAGGGGAAACGTATTGTGTGCCGAATAAAAAATGCTTCTGCGTGTTTGATCCCGGCCGAACACAGGATGAGATCGCAAATCTGAACTGACATAAATCTATTTTCTTTTGCAGTTGAGATTAATAAGATGGGATACATAGATTGTCTCCTCTCACTGTGAGGTCACAGGTTCGAATCCTAGTACGGGCCTTAACCAACGATTTTTAGAATTTGTGTTTTGAATCATAAATGATTATCACGTGTTCAGCGTTAACACTTCAGGACCCCGATATGACCCCGCCGGCGTGGTCGACGACTTCCCTCAATCAGCGCTTATCGCTATCGACCTACTAGGGTTGACTAATTCTTTCAAATATTTTTTCCTCTCAGACAACGCCCTGAGCCGAGGTTCGCGCCCAACTGGGCACCCTCAGGCCTGTTGTCTTAAAACGTTGTACCGGGTGAAAAAAAAGGTGATGGAAAACATAGTGAGGAAACCCACATTCCCGAGACATGCGTTTCGGAGATGACCTTCGCGGGTTAGATGACATAGGCTGTGGCCTTCATCCTTATTGGGGTGGATAGAGACACGTAATATAACTTGTTACACAACTTATAATTCTAAGTATAGTCATTGTGGTTCTGTGGTTCACCAGTTTTCTTCTCGCCAATCGCCGGCACGAAGTCCGGTACCAGACTTGCACCAATGAGTTATTAACTTATCTTAAGTGCAGTTTTGACTACCACAGTCGGCTCGACCATTATATACCGTGATACGGCTCACCACCTATCAAGTTAGTCTAACAGAAAGTTCGGTGAGGCGTGGGCGCTTAGGTCATCTTGTGATGGATGTACTTCTGACTATTTACCAGTACCAGTATCTCGCCTACCTATCCTTAGTTCCAGCATGTTGGAGATAACATATATTATCTAATTCTCTTCTACGAGACGTCCAGCAGGCTCACAGTCTGGCAGTAAAAAGTACCTGAAGTAAATATAATATCTGAATAAGCAAATAAAATATAAAAAGTAATAAGTAAGTAAGTAAAGTATTTATTGTTTTCATAAGGACCCAAAAAAATATATACAATAAAAACCTCACAAAACGGAATCCTCGGTTTGTCTGTGGGAGTTCGCTTAAATTTATTATGTTTTAAAATACAGTTATAACTTAACTGTATAACTTAACATTTACATAATTTATTTCTTCTGCACTCCTGACGTATGTCGACCGGAAGCATGTTGTAGAGATAATTACGGTACTAATTTAAGCAGCGTTCTGTCACCGAATATCTGAATGTATTAGAAATAACTATGTATTTGAAATACCTATTCCAATCCATAGCGAGTAGTAAGTAGGGAAAATAATTATCTACCCCGAAGGTCGGGGCGTGCCGAGGTTCAGGGCGGCACTTGGGTACCACTATTAGCACTTAGGTCTGCGCCGGCACCGGGCCTGAATAGAAATTGCTGGAAAGGGGTTGTGCCCTGCGGCTTACGCAGATACGCACTCGATATTTCTAGTGAGAGGGTCTGGATACATTTCGAATACATATTGTACTTACCATACAATAAATAACATACAACAGAGCCTCATCTTACTGTAATCTGTGTTTTATTTATAGCACTTACCCGTGCTCTACTCGTGCTTAATGAAACTCACAGAGATAATTTAAATCGAAAAAATTGTGTTAAATTTCCTTATATATGTTTTATTCAATCTATTTTGAGAATAACAAAACAGTTTAGCTCTACAATCTAAACATGTTTAATAAGAATTGCCAGTAACAGTTTACAATTTTCTTTAAGGACTAGGTAATTAGAAATATTATGAATATGGGCAAAAGGTAATGGCTCAGCTTGTTCTGTTGAGCCATGCTATGGCACCATCTAGCGCTGGTTTTCAGTCATTTCTTTTCCTGGGATATTATGCGGAAGTAATCTAAACATAACTGATGGTTAGTAACAGCAGTGGATAGATGGTATGCATAGGTTATCTGTAACAAGCCTAATGGATGAGAGCTCTGAGCGCTCCCCATTTGTCCCGCAAAATATTTAACGCCATATGCGAAAAATCTAAAATAATTCACATAAACTTACAAAGAATGTAAGAAGCCTAAATTATCGTGGAAAAAAGTTAGGATAAGGGATAAGAAGAGCTTACATGGAACAAATTCAAGGCGAACAACGTGTCTTATAACGAAGTCAAACAATTGGCCTTTGATAGACATAGATGGAGAATGCTACACCGACAAGAGCGTGACTCTTAAATTGGAACGTGTACTAGTAATGAATTTTAATCAAGAAAAACGTAATAATAAGCCCGACATCTTATCACGTTTTTCTATGACGTCACAATGTGCTTTTTCATACGAATTCCGTAGTAATTTCGTGTTTTGACGTTTAGTAAAAAGTAACTGATTTGACTAGTTGGAAAGTAGTCTATTAATGATGATGAAGGGATTAGTAAACTGGCATAATCTTGAAGCGAGTTCTTAAAATAAGTTAATAAAAAAGTGGGGGTCAAACAGTTCTCTCCTCTCTGAGTCCGCCCCTGTCCGGGGTCGGTGGCTCTGAACATTCGCGTCACGATCGAGCCTCCCGAATAAACGCGGGATTGCCCTACATTTGTGTAAGTAATCGTTTGTTTTATTGTTTATTTTTTTGCCTTTTTTCTATCTTCTATCCTTGTCATCCCTATATAGGTTTCGGTAACGTATTGTTTATAGGTAATTATTATACTAACAACTGGTGACTTGCCATTTCAAAATTGTTCGATTTTTAAGACACAATAAAGAAAACACATTATAAAGATGTTTCATCATGTTTTACAATTCGTAATCCATTGTGGAATGGTAAACATAATGAGGAAACTTTCATCCCGAGATATGCGTTTCGAAGGTATATGCGCGTGTAAGATGACATAGGCTGTTGCCTGCATACTTATTGGGGTGGATAGAGACACATAATATAACTCATTACACAACTTATAATTCTAAGTATAGTCATTGTGGCCCTGTGGTTAACCACCTTGCTTCTCGCCAATCGCCAGCACGAACTCCGGTACCGGCCTTACACCAATGAGTTATTAATTTATCTTAAGTGCAGTTTTCACTATCACAGTTGGTTCGACCGTTATATATGGCGATACGGCTCACCACCAACACGTTCACACGTTGATCTAACAGGCAACTCGGTGTGGTGTGGATTGGGTACTTAGTTCATCTTGCAATAGATGTACATTTGACTAACCAAATCAATTTTACACAAGAAATAATCACAAATGAAACGAGATAATTTAAATCTGATATACTTATATTATATATACGTATATAACTGTTAAAGCCATATTTTGACAAATGGATTCATTTAGTAGCTTCGTAGCTTAATTAAGAATGAATGAATAAGATTTCCCTCTACGACAGATAGTCTTTCATCTCTCTCAGATCTGAAGAGTATTGATTTAGATCAGTTGCTCTATGAAATTCATAACGTCGAGTAGGTCTACCCACTTACACTTTCTAAAGTTCAGTAGGTATCAAAATTAAAGAGGTACCATTCAAAAAGTTGGCGTCTAAGAAGATAAAATTATTTCTGTTTAAATTTTCGATTGAGCACAAACTACTTTTACTTTTGTTTTTTATTAATTTTTAGGTACTTACCTTTGTACTTATTCATATTTTCCCCTTGACTTTCAATTTAAGTACAAATTTTACAACAACCAACTTCAAATTAAATTTGTTTTTTTTTTTACGATTTCAATAAAAGCAGCCGGTGCAAAAATATAATTTGGCTGTGTTCTTTTATTTCTTATATTTCACAAATCAAATGCCGAAATGAGACGCGTCATAAAACGTTGCCTGTTGGATTAATGTCACGCCGATTTCGCTGATGTCGAGAGAAAATACGTATAAAAAATACTTAAAATCCGTTTTGCTTTTGTTTTGACATTCGGCCGTTCTAATTTTAGCATCTTCATATTTCTGCGATGTACCTGGGGCACGTCGCTTGACAGAACAAAAAAACAATAAAGCACATTATTAAATAAATTATTATCATGGACGGTCTCCGTGGCTCGGAAGTTTGGGCTCACGATCCGGACGTCTCAGGTTCAAATCCTGTTGGGGAAATTATATGTTGTGATCCTGAGTTTGTTAGGACCTTACAGGCTAATCACCCCTTCTTTAAGTACTTGGCCGGACAAATGGGGAGTACACAGGAGTTCTTACCCGGTATAAAATTTGTGTTCGACCACGCACACGTTTGATATGGGCCTTGAAAGTTAGACGTCTATCTAAGACTACGCCGAGATATTTGACTTGCTCCTTCCAAGGAACCGGTTTGCCAAATATATTGATGACGTTAGGTTGAAGGCGGGACCGTGGCGTGTTATAATAGCCTTTTGAAAAGTACACCGGTGCACTTTTCTCCGGGTTTACCTCGATGCTCCACGAAACCATTTTGTCCAAGGCATTGGCCGCGCGTTGGAGGTTCCGGTCATCACACGACCATGGCATGAAGAATTAATTAATGGCTGTGTCATCCGCGAATAAAGCTAGTTCGGTATTTGGGGATTTGGGAATGTCACTAATATACCCGATTGTCAAAAAGTAAGATGAAATGCACGTCAAGCCGTTGGTCTCGGTTACTACATATTGACGTAAGTACGTAGTCGTTATATGAGCCATGTCAGGTGCCTTTGGCGGCACAATAATAAGCCATAGAAGACATTGCTATTAGCGATAAGGCGGCCTTTACCTACCTTGAATAAGTTTCTCCTGTAAATGTCTTGTAAATTTGTGTGCAATAGAGTGTTTTTTGTTGATTTACCATTTCGCTAATGTTATGTATTGTTGCGTCTTAATCGGCGGCGATGTTAGTGACTGCGCGTCGCGCCGCGTCGGCCGTCGTGTGACACATGCGTTATTTCGGGCGCATCGTTCGAATGCGAGCGCATAATATTTTATTTTCAGTGCGTACTCGCATTTATTCGTAGATGACGCCGCGACTACTAGTGATGTAAACGGTATGGATTCGCATTACGTCTGACAATCTCCTATACTTATAGCTTATTTTCCCCAACTGTGTGACGCTACAGTAAATTTAGGTGGATGACACGTTCGTTATGTAAAAAACTACGTTAAAGTGTAACTATGTTACCTATTGAATAAAGATATTGTTGAATTTGAATGTGAAAATGGCAACATAATATAATTATAGACATTATATAGAGCCCCAGACATAATAAATAACGATTATAAGTACCTATTGCTATATTAAATAAATAATTCATTAATAACAATTTAATTTAATTATTATAGAATTTATTTATTATTTTATTATTTAAGTTAGAGGCCGATATAATTTGTTTCTAAAACAATAAATAAATCTCTCTTTATTTAAGAGCTGCGCTCTTGTCGGTGGAGTAATCGCCTTCAGTACTCCATAGATAGGGCGTGTAGAACGGTGGTTGCCCCAATCGCTTTCCGTTCCGCAGTACACCGACAAATTTCTCAATCGGTGATGTTTATTAGAAATATTTGATGCAAAATATAAAACTTTCACAAATGTCCCATCACTAGTCAGGGCGGACATGTAGAGCAACCTGTGACACGGTTTCATTAGAAGTCGTAGCAGGAACAGCATGGATGAAGCGATATGCTATAAATACTAACCTTTACAACACACAGGGTGTTAGTGACATCGTAACAAAAACTTCGAGGGATGATTTTTTCTTCCAGACCATGAGTCTGGTTGATATCAAGTGGAATTTTTCGTCGCAAAAGTAAGTAACTGAAAGTACATTAATGAAAAACACTAACATTTTATTGAATTTTCCGACAGGAAATTCCACTTGATATCAACTCAGAATCGTGGTCTGAATCATCCCCCTTAGTATTCGTTACAGTGTCACTAATACCTTTACCTGCTTGTATGCACGTACGGAGTGTAAGTGACATCGTAACGAACACTGTGAGATGACTCAGCTCATTATTCTGAGTTAATATTTCTAGATTTTTTCAACCCAAAGTATAGAATTGAAAATAATTTAAAAAAACTAAAAGACATCATGAATTTTTCGACGGATAATTCCGCCTCTTAATATTCGTTACGATGTCACTAACACCCTGTATATTGCTACACCAATCTGTATCTTCACAGATATAGTCGTTGGATTTATAATTATAAGTTACATAGCTGCTATAAATGTTCTTAATTCCATACATTTATAACTCTGACTTTCCGTGGTCTATCAGATTGAAACTCATACAATTTCCAAAACCCTAAACTTTATAATTTACTTTCCGGAACACGTGTTCAAACGTACGCCAACTTTTCAATCACAACAAAGTAAATTAAAACCAAAAAGACTTTAAACACATATTACCGGGTTCTTATTGATATTTCGGAGATGTTTCAGTTATTGTTCAACTTAATTGGTTGCAAGTGTCATCCCGTTATCATGGCACTTGCAACAGTGTATAAATATCGAAATTCTCATATTCCGGATTTAACGCAGTAAAACTCGGTATTACGTGTTTTAATTACGATAATAACTACGTTAACCTCCAACAATTCGAAACCCTTTGCTAATATATTGAAATTATTCAAAATTAGAATTTATTTATTTATCAATGTTCTAGAACTATCTTTACAGGACTATCCCAATTAGGAATTATTTTTCTACTTGCAACTTACTCATATCAGTAGGATAAAAATGAACTAACAGTAAAGTGATATCAATTATAAAAATATGAATTCAAACTCATAAAGTCGAATTTAGTCAGTGATTCAGAGTCCGAGCTGAGATTCGAACCCATGATATGATGATGTTGACCTTGACTCGCTTCTACTTGTGCCCGGTTAAGGGAACATGGGACTTTATTTACCTTTGATGGTTTTGCTCTTAGCCCCAGACTTGCCCGAAGGCATTGACGAGGCCTAAGATGGAGATAGCCCAGAAGGTGCTTATTCACTCTGGTCTTGAAAGCACCCGGGTTATTTGCATTCGGAAATACAGAAGAAAGGAAAGAATTCCACTCCTTCCTTACTTAAAAAATAGCTGCTGAGTAGTGCGTTTAATTCTATGTATACACCTCTGGTCTACTACCCTTTTGAGGATACAGGTGTGATGTTATGTTATGTTAACAATTAAGTTTGAGACCTAGGAAAGTACGTAGAATATTTTTTATTCCGGAAATCATCCTCTAAGGGTAAGAAAAGGAGATGGAAAATGCGTGCCGTGCGCAATAACCGAAGAAGGTACACGACGGCAAAGTCGCGGGCGAATAGATATTAGAAAGTGGGAGATATAATAAAATTATATCTCCCACTTTCGTAACACGGTTTTGACGTTGGACTTTTGACAAAGGCAAGCTTGCATATTTCATTACATTGTCGCTCATAATCCGCGTCAAATGGACTTGAGGTGTTCCTAACGTATTCCTCGTGTAAATCAAATACTCGGAGATATAATTTCATGAATTATTTACGAGATATGGGCAGGCTTTAAGTGCTTTCTTACCAATATTATAGAAAAATCTTTCGGCACGTTTATTACGGAAATGTCTACCTAAAATAAAGTTTTTGATGTGACTTATTGTAGATTTATAAGGCTGGACAAATGGGAAGCGCTGAGGGCTTTCATCTGGTACAAAATATAAGACAACAGGCGGCGTCCAGTATGTAATTTTACACGTAATTTACTAAACCGGATTGTAAGTATCATAGAGTAACTAATTATGCATTATTTTGTATAGATATACTATGTTTGTTATATCGCTGTTTTTATTTACAAAGTTGACTTTATAAATGTGACATTATAAGCATAAGTGTGAATTTTGTCGCTTTGTCATAATAATATTATTACAACACAACAGTAACATCGTTCGATTTGTGACATTTAGACGTCGATAAAGTTTTAATGGCAACATTTTGGACCACATGAATGGGTTTTATGTCCATGAGTCAGGCTTTTCTAAATATACTCATTTTATTATTTTAAGGTTTCAGCTCTTCAAAATGACAATGTAAAATCCACTAACATCCTATAAACAAATAGACTCTCATTCGCTAAGGAGATTTTCTAAAAAAAGTGTCGGAACAGTGTTCTATACAGGGTGTTAGTGACATCGTAACGAAAACTTTGAGGGATGATTCAGGCCATGATTCTGAGTTGATATCAAGTAGATTTTTCCGTCGCAAAAGTATGGAACGGAAAATAATTTAAAAAAACATAAAAAAAATCATAAATTTTCCAACAGGAAATTCCACTTAATATCAACTCAGAATCATGGTCTGAATCATCCCCCTCAGTATTCGTTACGGTGTCACTAACACCCATACCTACTTGTATGGCTACCTGTAGTACTGGTAAGGGGTGTAAGTGACATCGTAACGAATACTGAGGGGGCTGATTTAGCTCAGTATTCTGAGTTAATATCAAGTGGAATTTTCGATCGCAAAAGTATAGAATTCAAAATAATTAAAAAAATAAATAAAAAAAAACATGAATTTTGCGACGGAAAATTCCACTTGATATTAACTCAGAAACATGGTCTGAATCATCCCCCTCAGTATTCGTTACGATGTCACTAACACCCTGTATACATAAATATAAAATATAAACAGCCTATATACGTCCCACTGCTGGGCACAGGCCTCCTCAATCAACCGGAGGGGGTATGGAGCATACTCCACCACGCTGCTCCAATGCGGGTTGGTGGAGGTGTTTATACGACTAATAGCCGGGACCAACGGCTTAACGTGCCCTCCGAAGCACGGACCCATCTTACTTTTTCGGACAATGAAGTGATTCAAGGAAGGAAAGTCCTTACCAAACAAAGGACAGTAAATACATTAAATTATGTAGGTAGTATGAGTTTTTTTTTTCTCTTTATTTTTAGGAACTTTTGTTTTTAAAACATGCCAGCTCCATCGATCCTTAACATGTACTACAATCTATTATGAGGATGAATATCAAAACGTGCCAAGCCGTAGTATGAGTTCGTTCCCTAAAATTAAGATGTTATGGCTGTTCGAATAAAGTGCAATATCGGTTGTACAGTGTCGTTGTTGTACAAGATGCGCCGCGTATACTTTTTTTGCAGAGATTTGTTTTCTAGTTGTTATACGAGTTTTCAGAACAGCCTCCGTGGTCTAGAGGTAAGAGCGTTAGGCTCACGATCTGGAGGTCCGGGTTCGATTCCCGATGGGGACATTGTCGAAATCACTTTGTGAGACTGTCCTTTGTTTGGTAAGGACTTTTCCGACTTAAATCACCTGATTGTCCGAAAAAGTAAGTCGATTAAATTCCGTGCTTCGGAGGGCACGTTAAGCCGTTGGTCCCGGCTATTAGCCGTAAAAACACCTCCACCAACCCGCAGTGGAGCAGCGTGGTGAAGTATGCTCCATACCCTCTCCGGTTGATTGAGAGGAGGCCTGTGCCCAGCAGTGGGACGTATATAGGCAGTTTATGTTTATGTTACACGAGTTCTATGGTAAAATTTCGTTTTAATATTGTTTTCTTTGTTTGATTTTCTAGCAGTCTAAAAGCAAAGGTATGTAACATTGTTAAGGCTGTTTATATTTTTCATCTGTTTAAATGTTTGTGGTTGTACTCGGTTAATTCAAATTCAAATTCAAAAATATCTTTATTCTTTAGGTAACATAGTTATACTTTGAATCGTCCATTTTTACATAAGGAACGTCTCATCCGCCTAAAACTAGTGCGGCTTCTCACAACCTGTATAGCCGGGGAAAAGAAGCTGCAAGAAAAACCTCGGCACATGGCCCTAGACGTTCTTTTAAAAATGGCAATATGCCCACCGCCCACCCCATATTACATGGGACTTAAATGTAACTGGCAAGATGTAGGTATTGACCTCTCTCAAAATTCCTGTGCCTACCCTTTCGGAGACACACTGATGCTAAATTGTTTATATTTTGTCTCTGGCCTATTTTTTAAAGTCCCAAGAATAATGAACCGTCCTTCGATTAAGGGTCCTTTGCAAATTGTTTAGGAAATTACCTTCTAATGGACATCAATCACTCCGAAGCTTTGTTCAAAACAAGAAAGGAAAAGTGTAATTTGTAACAAGATGTAGATTACGGCATTTGTTTTAAGAACCAAAACTTATACACAGATAATTCTGTGTAAATTATACTTTTCAAATACAATGTAGTTACCTAATACATATAATTTAAAATAGACAATTATTCAGTCCGTCCAAACAACGGTTCAAAGTTAGTGTGTTCTCTAGCTTTAATAAACTTTTATATTTCAATAAAATACAAATTATTATTTTATTTTGTTGGAAATAAATTTAGGTACTTGAAAACAAAATTAAACAGGTAGGAACGATAAAAAATATATATTCGTTCTACAGAAGGGGTTGCTATAGCAACGAGGACTCCCCCGAAATAGAAACACGTGCTAGAGGCTGTTACCAAACCATTTCATAAGAAAAAAAAACTCATAAAAACATTCTATAGACGGAATATATCGTTTTGAATTTTATTTACCTTTGAGAAGTGGTAGAAGCGGTTTTTTTTTTTTTTATTTATTTATTCATTCATTACAAAAGAAAAGAGAAAAGTTTGAAAAGCGACATTGAAAAGATTTCGATACAACGAATCTTTTTTTAAGAGCGTTTGACAAGACGGCGTAATCCGCAAGTTAAAAGCAACAATCTTATACCTAGTTTAAGCGCCTTAGAAAAACATGTTTACATTGAGAATCTCTTTCCAAGACATGTTTTTATCAAAGTGGCTGAGGAAATGGAATACTAACAACCGCTTTTTCAAAATTCAGCCATTAAAATGGTGTTTCCTTTCTTACTATGCCACTGTCATTTCCCTATATCTCTTCTACGCGAGGTCAGACCTGAAGATTTCGCAGATCCGGTTTTTTACAGAAACAACTGCCTATCTGACCTTATAATCAAATCTATGATTTGGTCCGTGTTGGAATTGAACCTGAGACCTCACAATGACGCGTTCTTCCAACTAAGCTATCACGATTCATGATCTGTTGCGCGAGTTGTGTTCGTAACAAAAATCCCGTTGTTCAAAATGAGGAAAATAAAATTTAATCATTAAGGCCAGTCTTCTCATCAAGCCAGTATAAAAAAAATTACAATATTATTTTTATAAGATTTTACAATATCAAGTCAAGTAAACATTTGCAACGTATAGAGAGAAAAACCTATGTTGCTCTAGTGCACTGTGCACACTACCCCTTTGTGGTTATTATACAACCGCGCGATGACTAGTAAACAAAGCATCAAACAATCCATAGCATGTCGTAGCAGCGTAGCTCGTAGAGGCCCAATCTGTTACGAGCTACGAGTTTACCTGTGTAGCATGGATCAACAAAAACTACCCGCATGCGGCGAAATCTACACGAATTCGTTTTATTTGACTTCTACCTGAATCTCCACCCGAATTTGTATACTTTATCTTTGATAATCATAGGGTTACTGCGATACAGGGCCCGCTGTTAAACTGTGTTAATTTTATTTTATATGATGATTAAAGTTTTTTTACCTTACCTACTTTTTTACTTGCTTTTGCATCATTACACTATATTTATAAACTGGATTAACTATGTTATATACTTATGTTTTTCTCTTTTTATATGTTTTTGTATTTCTAGCTACACTATCCTATTAAGTATAACAGTACTTGATACTTCCTAGTCGTAAAAATACTTAATCTAGTACCTACGCTTAAACAGTACTTCTCAGACTTACATATTCATATTTTTTCTTACTTTGCGAAAATATTAGACTAAAATTATTATTATAATTTTAATAATATTTATCTAATATTGGATTTCCTCAAACGGTTCATAAAACCTTTTGGATGAAAAGCTTCCGCCTTAAATTAAAATCTTCAATTTTCATAGAACCAAAAAGTTGAGAGTTTAGCAAAGGACGTTTATTTTAGTTTTATTTCAAGAAAGCTACTGGCACAGTACCTAGTCTTGGTACAAAATTTGCATATTAAAAAACCCGACCGCAGACTTTCCTAATGGCAAAACTAAACTTACTTTTATATTTTCCATCATTTCCTCGTTGGGACTTGGACTTGATAAAAGTTGCAGTCTTGTGTACTTTTAAAACGAGTGGTTAGAAGTAAAGGAAAGTAGTTGCGAATAAATAAGTAGTAATAGTGTTTGAGTAGCCTACAATACACTTGTAGGGTTTTTACTTTTTTATAAGAAGACGTGGGGTGAAAACACCAAACATTTAGTAGGTCTTAAGGCAGCCGTTCTTAATTTGTGTTAGTAAACTGGTATTAGATTTAAGTTACACTTTGTTTGCATCAGTAGCGGATTATGTGTCTTTAATGCCCAAGCATTCTAAATATAATATGATGCTCCCGGTGTGTGTCGTCGGACTAAGTGTTTTTGATGCCCTAAGGTTTCCTTTTCTTCCGTCTGATATGGTCAGGAAGTCCGGCACTAGTCATAGTGTATCTTGGATATTCTCAATGTCAATATTTTTAAACAGGGACTAATTCCATTGGCTTCAATCCTGAATTCTCTTGCTTCATCCACATTCGCCAATCGTCTCATACACGCACGCCTGTTCAGAGTAGATCTTGCTGAATCTTTTCTAAGGGCATCTCCACTTTGGTCAACGTACGTCCGATACGATACTTTAAAAAAGAAAGAAAAAAGTAATAAAAGAAAAGAAAACAATAAAGAGAGAAATAAATTGTTTTAAAAAATATATATTTTTATACTTTCAATAGGGAAAAAATGCTCCAAAACGTTGCAATGTATACAATACTTGCAAAGCACTAAACCATCATTGGTTAGTTGCATTAGGAACGACATCTTTTGCAAAGATTTCCACTTTGACAAGAGCAAAGGGGCATCTGAAGTGTAGAATGGTGATCCCAGGGTATGATGCTTGAAGCAATTGTTTATTTTGCTCATGGGTTATAACACCAGTTAACACGGTACCGTTTTACATAAACTTTGAATTCACATATGCCCAAATGTAGGTATCACACGCAAGAGGAGTTTATAGATACTTACTATAAAACTCAAATTCCAACTCAAACTCAGAAATGTCTTTATTCATTCGGTAACTTAGTTGCACTTTGAATACATTTTTACGTATGTAAGTATACTTTTTCTCATCCGCCTAAAACTACTGCAGCTTCTCACAACCTGTACTGAAGAAAAACTAAAGACAAAAAGTGGCTAAAATATTGACATAAAAAAAAACCCATATTTCCGAGAAGTGTATTTTCGGAGGTATGTGACCTAACCTGTATTGGGCTGGTATTCCCTTCGCGGGTTGGAAGGTCAGATAGAAGGCAGTCGCTTCTGTTAAAAACCGGACCTGTCAAATCTTCAGGTTAGGTAAGCGGACCCTGTGAAAAACGGGTCGATGCTAGGGAGATGATGATGATGTTACAATATACCCAGCCGTTAATATGGCACTGGCCGGCGATAAATAACAGTAACAATTAAGTCACTACAACGACTCTTATATAAATCATGAGACTACGACCTCGCACATAACATAGAACACGTTCAGCTGCTTGTCTTCCCGGGCATGTCGTAAAAACCGACAGAGGGATTGCGTTCTCTAACATGATGGACTATTATGGGCGATAGGCTGATCCCTTATCACCATAAGGTTCATCATATCCATCTTAGGACTTCGTATCAACTGTGGCTGCAAGTTGTCTTTGATTACTTGTGGCTCTGCCCACCCCATTTGGGATTACGGGCGTGAGTTTATGTATGTATGTATGTATGTACGACCTCGCAACTATTTCAACGGTGTTATAAATCATTAAGAATTTGACTTGTTTCAGTTACACTCACATGCTCTGTATTAAGACAGTTTTTTATTTAAAGATTTATGACAAAGCAATTACGTAAAGCGAAACGTTTTACGGAATTTGGAATACTGTACACTTGTAGTATGGAAAGAAATGTACCTTAAAATAGCAGTGCAGTTGGTGAATTATTTAGAAGAAAAATTAATGTTCGGTGAGTCAAAAACTTTTTGTGGATCTATGTTTAACAAAATAAGTTTAATAATGTAAATTTTATTGTGGACTATGGTCAGTACAGTAAAACGGTAAGGAATTTTATTTCTTACTACGTTATATAAATATTAATCTTCTTGGAAGTTCCATTTTTGAACAGCGGTACAAGATGTAAGACCGACAAGAATAGAATGACATCATGAAAATAATTGCGAAATTAGAAATAGACACAAAATTACTCTGCAACAAAGAAACAAATCCCTTCCAGTTGGCGTCACTTGTCATTTGTAATTTACAATCAAACAAATGCCATCGTTTTATGGGCCGCGTGCGTCTGCTGCCTGGAAAGCAGCAGCCTTCACAAAGTTTATTTACTAAACATTCCTCTGGTCACGTTTGACACAAACATCAACAATTCAACCAAACAGACCCTTAATGATTGATTTTTCGCATAAATTTCAATCACACATCATTCACACAGGTTCGAATTACTGCTCGGACTCTAAACACACCACCATCAAATTTAATTTTAAGTTATATATCTGACATTTTCTTATCCGCCGAAAAGGAAAGGGACGGGTAATCGACAAGCATATTTATGGAACACACGTCAATTTTAAGCACAAATCGAAAATAACCGTCAAAAAATTTTACACTGGCCAATAAACCGACAGAATTATGTTGACAGCACACGTCAAAAGATACCTTTTTGATTCGCCCGTGTTATCCATTCATTTACTCATTCTTTCTAAAATTAAGAACTGTCAATCATTCGTCCCTTTCCTTTTCGGTGGATAAGAATATGACAGGTATAACTTTAAATAAAATTAGATAGCGTCTGCAGGAATTAGCACCTTTATGCGTTTAAATTTATGTTTGGATTATAGATAATATAATAATAATATTACATGGTTCTCAGGAGTTGTGCCTCGTTAATAGCGATAGGTTGGCCCCCTATTACAAAGGACTTAAACATAGCTGGTGAGGGGTTGATGTATATACTAAAAACATCTGCCTACCCCTTCGGTGATACAGGCGTGCTATGTTATGTTAATTAATTTAATATGGTGTAAATATTTTTACCTTATTAAATGTTATATACTTACGTATCGAGCCGATGAAAATTGTTTACTATGTTAGGTGCGTAAATCTTTAAAAAATACTAGAATAAATACTAGCCGTGGTAAGAGAGGGGGCGAAGGAAGCGAGACGCTGCATTCTGATTGGCTTAGTCAAGATCAAGCGGTGTCAGTTGGTATCTTATATCTGACAAATAATTCAGATGTATTGCCAGAACCCGTTCGTCAGTTAAAGAGTCTAGAGATTGTCTCGACGATGATGGACACAAATGACAATAGTAGCGTCTTCACTGGTCACTGCTATTTCTGTTCGGGGTCCGTTTAAATAGATACTGTGTGCTGCTGAAATGTTGAAGTTTGACAAATGTTACGATAGGACCCAAATATGTTTTCCTTAAAGGTCTGTGTATCTGTTTACATGTAGATTTTGCCCTAGAAAGTTCTGTAACTGCCACCAACTGAATAATAATAAAACTATAATTATATTCGTCTCGAAAGTGGAAAATATTAGTTAAGTATGTAAAGCTTTTGATCACTTTTGTCTTTGAAGAAATTTGACGTGATTTCTACCTATCTGAATTCTAGATTTTCAATAATTAACATAGGACTTTCATAACTACCTTTCATCTTCAGAAATCTTTTGCGTTCTCCTAAATTATATTATTTACAAAACATTCAAAGAAACTTCGTCTACAGGCAATTAAATAAAATGCTGTTATAAAATAACTGAGTTATTTCAGTGACGTATATTTTTATCTAGTTATGCAACGCGAAGTGAATTTAGAATCGGAGACTCGCGGTGAATTGAGAAAACTCAAAATTTATGGACGGTAAACATTTATATGACACCGTATCTATTATTATAACATGACTCATCTTGACGACGAACTTATGACTAGTTAGGGCTGGCTGAAGAGTATTTAGATAAAAATATCTAAGTACTTTAAAAAAAATACTTACATTAAGCCGTGGGATCCGTGGTAGCCCAGTTGGTAGAACACTTGCCTTTCACATTGAGGTCGCAGGTTCGAATCCAGCACAAGCCTAAACCAATGATTGTCGAGTTTTCGAATTCTTGGTTGGATCATAAATTATGATCACGTGCTCAGCGGTGAATGAAAACATCGTGAGGGAACCCACATTCCCGAGAAATGCATTTTCGGAGGTATGTGACCTGTCAAATCTTCAGGTTAGGTAAGCGGACTCTGTGAAAAACGGGATAATGCTAGGGAGATGATGGTGACTTTACTTACATTAAGACTATAGATTATAATAAAAATACTACGGTACAATACCAAGTATTACTTACGAGAAACATAGTTACAAAAACAAATATTAGAATGTTTTAATATTCAGCGTATAGATATTACAATTCAAAGAACTATTAATTAAGATTTATTTATATTCTTCATTAAATAAAACTTCACTTTTAATAAAAAAATACAATACAGAAAACGAATTAAAATATTACAACAAATACCAAACGCACGCTTAGCGCTTTTTAAAATATTAATACGACCGAGTTTGAGATGTAATCTCGTCGCATCTACGCCGTTCTTGGCACTCTAATCTCTCATCTAATATACGCCAAAGTAGTGGAAAGAATATCTTACATTGAAGTCACCGTGGTCTTGTGGTACACTTAAGGACGTAATATACGATCCCGACGACCCGATTACTCTAGCCATAGAGGCAGCCAATCAGCTCGCGACACCAAACACTTCAGGACCCCGATACCGACCCCGCCGGCGTGGTCGACGATTCTCTCAATCAGCGCTTATCGCTATCGACCCGCTAGGGTCGATTAATTCTTTCAAATATTTTTCCTCTCAGATGACGCCGTTTCGCGCCCAACTGGGCACCCTCAGGCTGTTGTCGTGTACCGGGTGAGAGCCTTCAGCGCTCCCCATTTGTCCGGCCAAGTAGTTAATGCCATCTGCGGCAAATCTACAATAAGTCACGTCAAAAAAATGGTCCTGTGGTACACCGGGGAGATCGCCGGTTCGAAATCCGGTACCGGACTTGCACCAATCACTAACACTGTTGGCTCGACGATTATAGACCGCGATACAGCTCACCACCTATCACGTTAGTCTAACAGAAAGCTCGGTGAGGTGTGGGTACTTAGATCATCTTGCGATACATGCTAACTACCCCAATGGAATATAGTCGTGAATGTGGCGTTCTAGATGTGATGGTTGAGTGGTGTGCTGGTAATTAAACGACCACATAAAGGAATATTTTAAAGTTTATTGTTTTCTTTTACTTATTCACACATTTTACACTTTTATTATTATTATTTTATAAATCACCATATATTTTTAGTATTGTTTTAGATATTTTTTTAACACAAGAAAATATTGATTATGCATCCATTTTTGATGCCAAGAAGGAAGTTTTCTTTTTGTCTATGACAATACCTTTTTAATAGTAACAAAACCATAGACATTTTTATATTTTGTTCGTGGTCCGAACAGTGAACTTATGTTAATTTCTTTTTGGCAGTGAAGCCAGCCGTTTACTTTAAATTCCTTATGTTACGACGTAATACAGTTGCATTAGGACGATATAGGGGGAAAGTACCCGTGAGGGTCATAAAATAAAAAGTCGAGCCCTTTGTCTGGCGGAATGATCAGGAGTATTTTCCCCAGTCGAGCTTAACGATTAGAAACAAGAATACCATATTTCGCCAGTAATAGTTCGGTCTATCTGTTTCAATTCGATAAGTTTATTTTTTCCCTAACATGCGTGCTACGTGATTTTGTTCGTATTTTGACAGAACGACATGACTTATTTGGGTTCACATATTAGCACCAATCGACAAAACGACATAATTATATCATCAGAATCGATAAAATGACCGTGACAAAATTTTATGACGTTGCGCATGTTAGCCCTACCGGTTTAAAATTTAGAATAGTCCGAACCTCGAAAGTCGTTCTTGAGTCGTGTTGTCCTCATGTCTTTGTTTTTGTGTACAATAAATATTCAAAGAAAAAAAGAATAAAGAAGTCCCGCGGCCGCGGCTCTTGTGTCGTAGATTCTGTGTATAGAATTATTATAACTTGTCAATTAGTTTTACTAATTCTTTCGTGGCGAGAACTATATTTTAAACCTGTTATTTATTATGTTTAGTCTTCGTTTTGCGATAAATTGACAAATCATAATAATTCTATAAGTACCTAGATGCAGAATTTGCGACCGTAGCACGCCGGCCGCGAGATTTTTTCGTTACACGGACTATATTTTATATCTAGTTTATCTTTTGGTCTTTGTTTTGTAATTACACTGTAAGTATTTAGGTACATTTATGTATACTACCTGTGACTAAACGCAAATGAAGTCACATTGTAACTGTACGACTTGTAGTAAACGTATTCTCTCTGAAGCAGTAAATAAGTTATTTGTCTCGCCTAATACAATGTATTGAACCATTCCAAGTCAGAAACGACAATATCCATCAAACGCCAACGTACGCGTTACGGTTACCGATAAAGTTATTTTAACGACCATAGTCAGGGTTTATGGGCTCTTGTATGACGTAATAAGTAAACAATGGTCCAGATCATGATAATTCTTCAACAAAAAGCGTTTTAAGAAGAGCGTTCTGAGTAGAAGTTTTACAAAAATGTTCAAGGCAAGGATAACAGTACCTCGCCCAATTTACGCTAGAGTAGATAATTAAACATAGTAAGCAGTTTAAGCTTTGTTTACATGCATAATCTTATTTGCACAAATTCTAATTTCTAGATACAGAGGCTTTCAACTTTTAGGTACAAGGTTCCGCACTATCTGTTTGTTCAACACGACATAAAAAGTTTACTGAGTGACCTCACACACACTGCCGACATATTAAGATATTTTTGAAAATCTTTTTGAGCGATAAGCTCACTTGGTTCATAATCGCCACCCTAAGATTTCAATACCAACTACGGCCTTAGCCAAACCTACGCAATAAGTCATAGAATAAAGAATAATAATACTACAGAACGGACATTCTCCGCCCCGCACCAATCCGTATCAGTGCCGAGCTAGATTTACCTCAACCCCGCTAGGTCTGACTTTAGTTCCAATGACAGTAAGCCGTTAACGAGGAAGGGTGCGCGCGCGGAGTGTCTCGCTCGTACTTTCGCTTTAGGCAGCATCAGCTGCGAGATTTTTATACGGAGTGTCTTAGAATTATGCATGTCAGTAAATAGGTACTTATCAAGTGGAATGGAGCACAAAATGATGTTGTAACGTCAATGATAGGGTACATCAGCCGTCACGCGTGCCGGCAGTCAAGCGTGTCGTGTCGCGACTCATTACGTATCAGATGGCGTGGCATGTCGGAGACGTGTCCGTCACTAGATAAATAACATCGCCACGCATACATGTTTGTTTGAATAAATAAACTTGTAACTGAGCTCTCCAAATTCATTAAATCTGAGGACAGAGTAGTAAAGACAAACAAACGATTGAACACACAAATAAATGAAGCAATATTATAATTTACACATTTATCAAATGTTTCTCCAATTATTGAAACACAGAAAAGTGCAGAGCTTAGTGTTGAATGGATACAAGTACCTACTTTTAGTTAACTATACCGGCATTTTATTATAAGTAGGCACGGTTCTCTTTATAAAACAAAATAAATTAAACAAAAAAAAGTTTGCATTAAATCATGCGAGAACACAAAACGATCAATAACACTTAGCACTTCAAAGCTAATGCGCAAAGAAAACTATAGTTCGACTACGATTCGTATAAAAAAGAGTGCGATGTCCTATTTAATGACTTTTTTACAATTGTTTGTGTTCGAAATTCGAAAATTGAGCGGCCATGACATGAGTTAGTGCGCGACAGATGCGCGCGCATTCCACATGGACATTCGGCTCGGAATAGACGCCGGTTAAACGACACTCACGCTTTTTTCTATGACGTCATCCAATGTCATCGTTTATTTTTAATTTATGGCAAAATAACACGCCTGTTTGAATTAGGATTCGAATATATTGTGAGGAGTAGCTAAGATGATAATGGCAACAATTTGAGCTCTCTTGCAAACCAACATTATTGTCATCATCTATCATTTCTAAATACTTTGTGGCTTTAGTTATTTACACGGTGCGCAGTGTTTAAGTGGACTATTCATCAGAACATTTACGAGTTTTACATTAAAGGAAATGGCAACTTTTAACGTACATTTTTTCAAGTTAGTAGTGGAAAATTAGCCGTGGTAGCCCAGTTGGAAGAATGATTGACTCTCACTTTGAGGTCACAGGTTCGAATCCCAGCACGGGCCTAAACCAATAATTTTTGAATTTGTTTTAGAATTCATCTTTACATAATAAAAATGATTATCACGTGCTCGGCGGTGAAGAAAAATGTCGTGAGGAAACTCACATTCCTGAGTAATGCGTTTCAGAGGTGTGTGTCCTAATTTGTAAGAAACTGGTTTTTCCTTCGCGGGTTGGAAGGTAGAATAGAATAGAAATTGTTTATTATAAAAGGACGCCACACACAAAATCAAGACAATACCATCACTTAAAATTTTCACAAAACAATTACAAAAAGCAAAGAAGATATTTATTAGAATGATCATAAGGTGGTGGTGGACGTCCTGAAATAAAACGGCCTCACTCAGCACAAGTCGCGGCGTGAACCACAGAAGGTCTGACAGGCAGTCGCTTCTTTAAAAACAGGAGCTGTCAAATCTTCAAGCTAGGTAAGCGGACTCTGTGAAAAACGAGATAAAGCTAGGGAGATTTGACTGATAAAGACTATTAACTTGTAACTGAGGTCTCCTATTACAAATTGACAGGACTTGTCCATTTCAACCAATATTACGATAGGTTGTATCCCCCTATTCCCAGTAGTTTTACTAGTTGACCTATTGGGAATCTACTGAGTGAAACATCCTTCATTGCTGGCCAAGTAGCCTTCAAAGTGGGGCTGGGTTCCACCCCACTCTTGGTCTAGGAAACTGCGTTACTCGTCTACGTTGGTGTATATTTTGATTCGATTATCTCCTGACGCTTCCTCAACATGGTTCTTTGGAAAGTTTTGTATTCGATTATAGAATTAGCACGTCTCAGAACTCGTTGAAGCTAAGGTCAATGATGGGTAAATCAGGTCGGATATACTAGTCGCAAGTTTCATTATAAATACAAATTTTCATTAGTTTTCATTAGTTAGAACATAAATTCGTCTATCGTGTGGGTTGTGAGGTGAATTACCAACCTCATCAACCCTGGCGTCAGGGTTACCATTGAGCCGCCAAAGGCCTGACATGGCTAATGTAACGGCTACTTACTTACATCAGTAAGTAGTAACCGGGACCAACGGCTTAACGTGCCTGCCGAAGCACGAATCATCTTACTTTCGGACAATCATAATTTTTGTGATATGTCCCCACCGGGATTCGAACCCAGGACCTCCGGGTCGTGAGCCCAAAGCTCAATCACTGGACCACGGAAGCCGTTGCGATTTACATAAATAATAATAGAGTTTGGACATTACATGACATTACCTCCAAATAAAAGAGGTAAGCCGACCTTGCCTTAATTTAAGGATTTCATTAAGTACTAGACAATTTTCATGACTTTAAAGTAAATTATTGATTTTTGTTTTTATAACAGTCATCCGTGCTTAGGGAAACTTACAAAGAGAAAATTAAATCGAAAAAAAAAACATGACTCGGACGGATTATGTATCAATGACGATACATAAATCAAAAGAATTTCGCATCGACAGGTCAAGGACCCGGTGGTGTCCCGGCTTGATAAGAAAGATGTGTTTTCGATTTAATTTTCTCTGTGTAATGTAAGTTATTATTACTTATCCGTCAAGTGAAGAGTCAAATTCAAGAATGCCATAGATGAAATATAAGTAATTATAGCCGAATATAAAATATTTTAAACTCAATCAAACAACCGGAGTAGGTTTGGAGCATACGCTACCATGCTGTTATAAAGCGGCTCGAGGGGAGGTTTCTGCCCAGCAGTAGGACGTATATAGGTTGTTTATGTTGTTCTTTTAAACTACATTCACCGATCATAATTTGCTATTTGTTGTATAGCTTAATGATGAAAAATTGTTGTCGGTTTTCAAACTGGTCATTTTACCAGAGAACACAACTCAAATATTTTTAAAAAATAAACAGGTGAGTTGAGTATGAGTAATATTACGTTTCTCCCGCGATAAAACAAACAGTATGCACGTTGAAAGATATATTCGAAAAATAATGTTTCATTCACACTAGCAACAATTTATTTCGAGAACATTGTCACACTCACATTTTGACGTCATTGAGAATGTCCTACGCAAAGACCGGTTTGTTTATTATTATGTTTTATTAAAATGGCTGTGTCTACTAATATAGTACCATACTGCTCTCTATGTGTTGAACAATGGAGAGTTGTACAGTTGCAGAGGTGACAGACGAGGACACGATGCTCGTCACACGCATGGTATAAGTGCAGGTAGGCTCAAGAATGACAGCTAACATTTCAAGGTTAGCCCTGCTGACGTCATTACACTATATTTAAACTTAGACTTAAATAAAAAATGGCTAATCGAGCAGGCATTCTATAATTTTGAAAATCTATAATTGATAATTATTTTAATGTATTTGAATTCCGTAATAATATAATTTATTTATTTTTTATTAAGGAAGTGTTATTTTACTTATATATGCAAAAGATTAAAGAAATAATTTAATTTGACTAATTTTAATTTTGTAATATCTGTGACATAGATTATTATTATCAATAAATGACTATGACTTAAAAGATGACGGACAAATTTGCATATTGAGCTAGAAAAATCAGATGAACGAAATGCTCTTTTATTTCTCTTTTGTTTGTTATTTAGTATTTTCTGTATGTGCAATAAACTACTTGTTATGTTATATTATTGATTAATGAATGTGGAGGAAGCAAGAGAAAGTATGTAAGTCGGGATCGAAGGAAAATTCCATAGTATCTACTTACCCCGGTGGGAAATAGGCGTGAGTTTATATATATATATATATTTACGTATGTTATATATTATCTCTACAGCCGGAGAGGGTAGAGCTTAGTAAAGAATTTTAAATGTAAAGTATTTATCGGTAAAACATCTATACACTATACAGGGTGTTAGTAATATAATAATAAGGAACTGGTCTTAATCATCGTCCTCAATATTCGTTACGATGTCACTAACACCCTGTACTACACCTATCATATGAAATAGAAAGAAAGAAATACAAGAAATACAAGGACTGTTCGTCCATTATGGTTTCTCATAAACAAATGTGTGGGTAACATTAGAATCTATTCAAAATAAACTATATTTCTGTACTGTCTCCGTCATCATCGGTATTCTAGAGTTCGGCCGTTAGAAACCCCCGTACATATGCCGACTATATTTCACTTGACTCTTTGGCAACAGGCCCAATGTTGCGGAAACAAAACAACAGACAAAATCGTTGAATGTAATTGGAACAATAAACTTGTTTCGTCGTGAAATTACTCGTATTATACGCAAATTCACGTGACACTGTCTGTAGAAAGACGAACATTTTGGCTAAGATCTAGTATTCTTTGTCTATAGTAATTCCGTTGATTTTTACGATCCAAAGTGATTGATGGTGTGTGTGAGGTGAATATATTTTTTGCACTGAATATGATGAAAGTTTAATTGGTGTTGATAAGACATAATGTCTGATTTGTTCGTATGGATGGTCGATCTAGTATTACAATAAAAACTATGTCGACTAATCCAAAAGCTCGCCTTAGTAAGTAAGTAAAATGTTTATTTTTCATTAACAAATACAGGAAATTTTGTTTAAATAAAAACCCCACAATACCAATTCCTCGGTTTGTCTTTGGGAGTGGAGTTCGCTTAGTTATTATGTTTTAAAATACTTACAGTTAACTTTTAGGGTTCCCTAGGTCATTAATATAGATGACATAATTTTAATTTCGTAATAAGGGACTATCCAGGCCACATTCCAAAAAAAAAACTGTAGATGGCGATGTACAGTTTTGTCTTCGTTTAACCTTCTAATTTCACGAATAACAGACATTATTCATCTTTTATCTTTTTGATTTTGGGTGTAAATGATGACCCTTGTTTTTACACACAGGAACAATTACATCTATCACCTATTATTATTCTGATCAAAATAGAGTGAAGAAATACATGTAGCAATATAATAGTTTGTTTTTGACACCTGTATAGCGCATTAGTATTTTACTGTAATGCTGTATTGTGTGTGGTAGTAGTAAATAAATAAAAAAAAAAAAAAATTCTATATGTATCTGATCCAAATATCAAGCAACAATTATGTTTATAAATGTCTCTGCCATTACATTATATTTTTGTATAATTATGTACCCGAACAGTAAGAAAATAGGTAATTATCGCGTTAAATCTAAACAGCGCCATTTATGTTGTTTTTGGGGAAAGCCTAGTCTGGAAAGTCCTTCATTGAGAGTCATAATCTAATGTTTGTAAGGGTGAATAGCTTAGCTATCAAAACATCTCATTCGCATTTCATTCAGCATTTTATAACGCAATAAAACAGGTTAGAATACGATCGATCCTTTTAACATTATGAAGGACAACTATTGTATAAATTACTTACACTATTAATTGCCATAATAACCTATCTTGAATAATACACGGAGTAATCAAATAATAATGACGTTATCGCCTTCTAAAATGCTTTACATTACTGTTGCACCGACTGATACACTAAATCCAACAAGACATTATTAGTCAGCTCTGAACATTTATTGCTCAGTAAATAATTAATTGTTTTAAAACACTTTTATATTTATTGGTGCACAGAAATTACTTAAATATTTTAAAACAATTGTGACAAAAGAAAATACGTGCCTACTCAATTGTTTTAAAGTAGGATAGGTGAAGTGCGAAGTGTACTCACAAATTATTGCGACAAAATAAATTTACATTTCTAAGAACATTATTTTGTTTTGTGTACCGGATTTATTTAAAAAGTGCACTTATTTACCACCCAGACAAGCAGACTTAAAAAACCGGGTGAAAGTCCTAAGTTTTATTTAGGTATTTTATCGGTCAAGTAACTGAATGCTTTATTTTTTTTACTTTTGATGAGTTTGTTTTTGGCCCCAGACTTGCCCGAAGACATTGACGAGGCCTAAACTGGAGGGAGCTCCATCCATCCATTCCATTTCTAGACCAATCTAAAGTAGGTTCGTAAATCAAATCAAAAAGTTAAAGATTAAGTAACTCGCTAACTTTTTTGATTTAGCATCATGCTTGTATCCCCGAAGAGGTAGGCAGAAGTGTATACTTGTACCATCCCATCATCATCATCATCAGCCCATTAACGTCCCCACTGCTGGGGCACGGGCCTTCCCTATGGATGGATAGGGAGATCGGGCCTTAAACCATCATGCGGGCCCAGTGCGGATTGATGGTTATTAACGACTGCTAATGCAGCCGGGACCAACGGCTTAACGTGCCTTCCAAAGCACGGAGGACCTGGTGATGAAATTGTTTTTTTTTTTTTGTGGTCACCCATCCCGTGACCGGCCTTTGCGAAAGTTGCTTAACTTCAACAATCGCAGACCGAGCGCGTTTACCGTTGTGCCACCGAGCACCTCACTTATACCATCTATATATTTCCAATCCTCGACAGTTATGTCTTTTCCTTTATTGCCATTTTTTTACAGAAATTAATGTGAAGGAAATCCTCGAACCGTACACTGAACATAAATAATTCTATACCGTAACGTCTAACAACACTGTGCACTCACAGAATTCCTACGGAACCCTTTATCCAATCACTGCGTCACGGATCACCAGACCCGTCCGGAACTAAAAGTCGACAGGGGAATGCTTTTGCCTGATCCTGAAACCTTACCCGGATCATAACGAAAGGTACAATATAAGCGGTCAAAAAACACGCTACTAACTGTTTTTATTTCAAACTTTAATACTTTTGTTAAGAGCCTTCATAACATAACTTCTTACAGATTCCCTGATTCCTGCAGACAGCACCTAATTTTATTTTAAGTGATACCTGTCATTTTCCTATACGTCGAAAAAGAAAAGAACGAATAATTGACAGCTGTTTATTTTTAAAATGAATGAGTGAATGAATGATTAACCCGGGCGAATCAAATGGACATCTCATTGATATTATGCTTCCCGTTTGATATGTGTTGTCCTCTCAGGCGGGCTATTGAGAATTTAAATTTTGACAGGGTTTTTTAAATTTCTGCCTAAAATTGACGTAAGTTTATGGACCACCCATAAAACAAATCAAATCAAATTATTAGTAGAGACTCTTTCCTGCAGACACACTGTTTAAACAGTTTTGCAGGGCATTGACAAATTGTATTATTTTAGTATTAAGATTTAATAAATAAATAAAGAATAAAAAAATATAAGTACTTTATTGCACAGAACTAAATTTCAACAATCACACATAACATAATTTGGGCGGCCTTACTGCTCTAGGGCAATTTCTTCTAGGCAACCACTACCAGGAAACAAACATTTACAAACAACTTGAATGCGGATGGTCCTGCGTACGTGTGTGGAATTTGATCTATGTTGCCACATTGTTTGTCCAAACTCAACATTCCTCTTTTTGTTTCAGGTAATTGAACGTGCACGATGGAATTCCATAATTGAGACAAACAGTAGGTTTTCATCTTTACTTTTTCAACTCAAGGTTCAAATTAATAATTTTGAAGGGGCTTTTAGAGTATGGGTCTTTGAGGAAGTTTGCAAACACGCCAAATGGGTTCTAAGGATCTTTTAACCTCTCTGTTACCAAAAGTTTCATGGTTTCCGGCTTAGGACTCAAATACTAAAAGTGACTGAAATTTTGTCATCAAACGGCTAGTTCTGCTCACTCCAACAAATATTACGGACCGAGTTATAGGTAAGTATACAAATTTAATATGTAATTAAAGAAATATGTAATTTGGCTATTTCAGGTGCGACTATCCTTGGCCTAAAGACATAAATAGCAAATTGGACGACAGATACAATTAGGCGTGCGAGTGAAATTTGTCGAACCAGATATTTCTGATTTCTAAGAAATATTTACATGTTTCGTTCTAACATTAATATAGTGAATCATAATATTTTACTTGGCTACTTACATAAATAAACCGTTACTCTTAGATGTTTACTCTGTGACGTGTTGTGTAGCCGTGGTAGCTCAGTTGGTAGAACAGTTGCCTCTCACTTTGAGGTCTCAAGTTCGAATCCAGCACATGCCTAAACCACTGACTGTCGAATTTGTTTTCGAATTCATGTTTGGATTATAAATGATTATCAAGTGCTCAGCCGTGAAGGAAAACATTGTCGAGAAATGCATTTTCGGAGGTATGTGACCTAACCTGTATCGGGCTGGTTTTCCCTTCGTGGGTTAGAAGGTCAGACATGCAGTCGCTTCTGTAAAAACTAATTAGATGTTCACTCTCTTCCAAATTGTGTTAAAAGCAGGATTATTTACCTGACATATACTTATATATTTTTATTTTTTACACCAAGATATAATACTTTTTATTTATTTCTATCTTTCTTCTAACCTTGTGTGAGTTTTAAGAATTAGTATACGGTCGGAAATTAAGTAGTTTTGCCTCTAAACTTAAAAACTCAAGTAACGCGGCAAATGTTAACGCCGGGAACGCACTTATGTCGCCCCCATTGTTGCGGGTGTCTACGGACGAAAGTAATTACTTACCATCAGACGATCCATGTGCTCGTTTGCTATATTATCAACTCTTATAAAAGCTCTAAAACTGTAACTCTTATAAAAGAGGGCGGCCCAAAGAGACTTGGCGACGCTCGGTTGACCGAGAGTTGAAAACTTATGTTTATGTAAATATGCCATATTTTCGACCTATTAGGTTTAAATGATGTTCCTTAGAATAAAATGGGAGTAACCTGCATTAAAGGTTACAACTATTTTTCTTATCGTGTCGATGGCAAACTAAATTGCAAAACTTGGCAACAAGTATGGCGCTATCTGCAGCAACTATTAATAAGTATACATATACCTACAGACTTTCCATCATGTTTTACAGGACATAATCCCTAGTTAGCGGATTTACCTACTCTAAAAGAATTATAATCCTTTACAATTAATGACGTTTCTTCGATAATCTACTATGGTCCTTGGTGTAGAGTACACCTTTTGTATACTGACATGATTTGGCTCGCCAACACACCATGACTCTGTACAGGCAGACCGTCCTGCATTGACTGACTGTTTGTCTTGCTCTGTATTCAGATGACGTATGCGCCCGAGACTAGGATAGCAATATCAATACACTACACTGGGAGTCTCAAAAGGTCAAAAAGCAATGCTGCTGTTGAGAGTGCAGGAAATGAAAAGATCGAGAAAGCAAAACATTATAAGCTGATTTTAATATTGAACCAAAACTGACATTTTTTAAAAACAATGGAACGTACTGAGTATGACAATATATTAAAAAAAAACTTAGGACGAACAAGGAGGCCGTCGTTAACAACTGCAATTTATCATTTGCGCATATAAAAGTAAGTGCTCAATGTTACATACACAACATAACGTAAATACGTTAATAAGCCTGTACAGGTACAGTCATGAGCAATATAATGTACCCACATTAGGACTATGTCGCACTAACATATTTGAGATTTAGTCAGACTTACAGTTCAATTTGTCAAAAAAGTTAATGTGACATTGTACCAAAATGTATACATATTAATGCTTGTGAACGTACCACTGCTGGTACAGGCCTCCCCTCAATCAACCGGAAGGGGATTGAACACACAATACGCAATGTTAATAGTTAGCAAATTGCAATAACACATTTTTAGATGAATTGCTCCCCCTCCAGTTGGTTGAGGGGAGGCCTGTGCCCAGCAGTGGGATGTATATAGGCTACTAGCTTTTGCCGGCGACTTCGTCCGCGTGGCGTGTTATAAAAGAGAGATCTTTGTTTGTGTGTGCATGTCAAATTTCAAGCATCTAACTTTTATGCAGTTTAGATTTTTTCATACAAATGTTTTTTCCCGCTAACTCCCGTTCCCGTGGGAATTTTGCAATATTCTGTTGCAGCTAAGCTTAATGTTTACAATGGTACCTGCATGTCAAATTTCAAGCGTCTAACTTAAGCGGTTTAGATTTTTCATACAAAAGGATTTTCCCGCTAATTCCCGTTCCTATGGGAATTCCGGGAATTCCTTTCTTAGTGCACCTCTACGGTGCCTACGCTACGTACCTTCCAAATTTCAAGTGCCTACGTCTAGCCGTTTAGGCTGTGCGCTGATATGTCAGTCAGTCAGTTTCTCCTTTTATATATATATAATATATTTAGATTTATGTGTTTTTATGTAGATGAATTGCTTCCATGTGGCCTTTTTAACCCCCCTAAACAGACCGACAGTAAAACATAACTATTTATAGTCAGCTGTAAAATTCAATAAACTCTAGTGATTGGTCGTTTTGCCTTGCATTGCGACAATGACTGGGGTTGTGCCAGTATTGCCAATAACCTGTTACAAGCGATCTATGCGACGCTATTAGCTAGTCAAATCGACTCTAGCGCACAGTAATTTGCTGTTATTTACATTTATGTTCAACTGTATATGTTTATGATGGCAAGTAACTTTGACTATGAGTCAACTACTGAATAGTTGCGTCGAAATAAGGTTCACTTCTTTTTGTAATAGACAGGCACACTATTAAATTACAATATTAAAGACTCTACTGTCTTAAAGAATTTCGCAGCTGTCATCATAAATATCAACTCTGGTGTCAGGGTTACTATTGAGCCGCCAAAGGCCAGGGTTGATGAGGTTGGTACTCCACCTCACAACCCACACGATAGAAGAAGAAGATCATAAATATAATTTCCTAATAATACTTCGCACTACGCTGTAGTAAAATTAATCACTCCATAGCTATGGTATTGGGGTCAGTCAGTTGTGCTATTATATACATATACATACATAAACTCACGTATGTGTCCCACCGGGGTAAGCAGAGACTATGGAATTTTATTTGCTTTGATCCTGACACACTTCTCTTGTTTCCCCCACATCCATCAACTATTATTACACCCCGGTCACTTTATACAAAACACCTCGTTTTACACAGACACTACACATTGATGTTATTGTACACGCGCATCTGTGTTTGTGACTTCTGACGCCCATACGATCGAAGACTAAAGTAACACCGAGAAGGGGTGAGGTAAACCTAGTTCAGCCGCTGGTGGGGAGCGGAGATTTGACGTAGTATTATTATTCCTCATTCTATGATTTTATTATTCATATTTGTTTTACTAATTTCCTCTCTTGCGGATTCTGTGCTGTTCACTCTAAAATTTCACTAGGCGATTATTTGAGTCCAGCTTAGCATCATCATTCGTTATATAATTGATTACATACAATCAAATAAGATTATGGTCAATTCTTTTTAAAACTCAGCCCCCTTGCTCAATGAAGCAAATCATGAAACCAGTTCCCACCAATCTGGGGAATTTTGCAACTAAAACTCGGGCCATTAGAAGGAGTAAATTAAGATTAACATGAACGTTAAAATCGTTTTCGGACCCTAGTAGGCAAGCAATAACCACCCACCTGAATTTAGTGCTGTCCCCAAATGATTATGGCATCTATATATTATGAAAGCACAAACTATTATGGTTTTGTGGCATGGCGTATGCTCCCAGTGGTAGATGCTACCAGTAGTGGAGTCCCCCGGAGTATTTCGGATAGAATTTTTCGGATAGAATCGGGAGCCTCCATCACAAGCGCGTCCACAACTAATTGCTTACGCCACAAATTACAGTAAGTACTTTTTATATGGATACCCGTGAATAGGTAAAACTTAGGTTAATATAATTGTATATATTTACATACACTTATGCTCTTGTAAATGCGGGCTGTGGACAGTCACAAATGGTTAGAAAGTTACTCCATAAACCATAAACTGATGACCTATAAGTAGTCAAAAGGTTACAAGCTAATAATAAAGTATATATCTTATGAATATTATGTGATCCATACAGACGACTTGCACGGAATCTTGTACTCATCAACCTACCTATTCGTTAAGGACGTGGAAACAACCACAGTAAATATATATGTCGTGGCCAGATCTTAGAATTGATCTTTCATGATGTGCTCGACCATTTCATGAAACGGTCATATTTCATGAAATAGAATATCATTAGTTGGCCACATCATGATGTAGTTTGGCCAGATCAATAAACACAAAACGTTTAACGATATTAGCAACTAAATGCCTAATTACTTCATGATATGACCAAACGTTGGCAATCATATTGTAAACCCAAGTAGCATCGGTCTGGAGGCTTAAAACGAAATTATCTATTGATAGTCTATTCGTGGTTTATTTCTAGACAAGGGCTTTCTACAGATAGCTTCTATAAAGTATTAGTATTCTTATAGAGTATCTTCACTAATATTTGATTATTTTTAGATAATTTGCTCTATAGAGCACTTATTTTAAGTACATTTCTAGGTATGACGATTATCTTAAGACAATATTATCTATAAGTAATGAATAAAGCCTAGAGGAACCTATTTTCAAGATATTTTATATATAAGATGGTATATTTTAAGATATAACTTTCTACAAATATTCAATTTTAGCTAGTGGTACTCTTATCTTTGTTTTAGAGAGACACTAAAGTCTAAATAAACTACTTTTATAGATATGTTATAGTTATTCTAAAAATTTGCTAGTGAAACAGTGTTTCCAGTGTTTATTTGCCTAACAATAGCATAACTAAGTGCAATTTTACTTGATCGATTGGCTTTATGCAACGGAGACAGTAAAAATTTTGGAGTTCCCATGGTCCTGACGTGAGCGTTCAGCCGATATATTGCCTCATACTCAAGATATAGTTCAAGAGGCGAGAGATTAAATGCTTTGGACCGACTTAGAGGTCTTAGAGGACCTTGGATGTGTCAATTTCTTAGATCGTAATGACATAACATTTTATATTATTCATGGATGTGTACAAATTGACGCAGCGCCGAGTATAAAGGTGATCTTTGTGGTGGTGCCTTTGAGATGGAGGGGGCTGGTGAAACGATTTGCCACTTATACCTGTAACTCTAGGAATCTCTAATATTGCAAGTAAGTCCAATAATAAAATTCACCTAAGAGGTAGAAAAACGTACAGAACGTCTATCATTAAATTTCTTTATATTTAAATAAAAAAAAATATTAAAATACATACATACATAAACTCACGCCCGTATTCCCTGAAGGGGTAGGCAGAACTACAAATCAAGAAACTATTTGCAGCCACTTATGATACAAAATCCTAAGGTGGATAATGATGAACACAAAAATTTTAAAAATGTTACAAATGGTAGGTTTATTTATAAAAGAGAATTCAATATCGTTTTGACGCTAATATCATAAGGTTACGCATACGCACGAAGTGTCTCCACGGGAGTTAAAAACAAAGTAACTATGTTTATATACAAGAGGTTATCGTCTGAGCATTTTTGGATAGATGTAATACCACTCATACATTTTATCGCCTTCTTTAAACCATACTAGACTGAATTTAACGAAAGATCTAAAGACTTAAGATTATATTTCGCATTGTTTACAAATAAAAATATTTTACTTTCCCTCGTCAATTAATGCAATCGATTGCTTCTGCACAATTCCATCCATAATTGTTCACAACGAAAAAAATACAGTTCTCTGATGAATGTCTAGAAATACTCCGAGAAGATAAAACAGTATACAAAAATGACAGTTTATAGGCAATCTTAAATCACTCATAAACCTGTTTTTTCTTCGACTAGTAGGTAAGTTTAGTATGTAACAAGTACAAATAGTCTTGTCATTACCTAGAGCCATACTACAGATAATTCTTTAGAATGTTTGTTCTAAAGGAATCGATTTTCTAGACAATTTTAACTAGACGCCATTTTTATTGCTTGATACGTTTTTACATTATTATAACGAACTATTTATTCGTGTTTTTATGAATAAATTATGTCTAATAAATCATTCTACACGTTTTAAAATACTATATTATGAATGAAATAAATGGTTAAAGCATTTAAATCTAATTTAAAAAATATTATTTTTACAAAATATTTTTTTATTTGGTAAATTATTAATTAAATATTACATTTAAAGCGGGCGCTCTTATTTTAAGAGAGTTTTACACAAATTCCACGAGAGACTTTCATCCGCATTAGGTTTTTCATGTCTAGGTGACAGTATCAGCCCGTATAAACGGTAAATAAATAGGAATTTAGAAATTTGTAACGCCATGTTGTAATATTAACTTTTACTCTTGTGAGATCTGCGCCATTATGAATCGTTGTCTATTTCAAATAAAAATTATCTTAAAGCTGTTAATGTTAAGAAAATTTGGTCTTAAAACTTCACATGCAAAGATTTCTGTTTAGCTCTTAACATTATCTATAGACTATCTACTAGTGCACATTGTGGTCTATAAACAGTTTAGAAAGACTCTAGAAGTACGCCTTTAGACTTTGAAAATTTTCAACTCTTAACTCTATCTATTCGTGCGTTCTTAACTCCTTCTTATGAATAGCTACAAGGTTGTGCCCACTTGGCTAGAGGCTATCTATAAGCGTTCTTGAAGATAACTTGAGGGATATTTTACTCTAGAGGTAGACAATCAAATCGCATTCTATTAGATATCTAATATCCCCTTTTTAGACTCGCCAATGCTACTTGGGAAGTTAGTAACATTATCCACCGGTAGTGACGCTAGTGTCGATTATATTTAAAACTTGATTGATATTATATTCGATGTATCAATGTAATTGTACAATTTTCCGTTAATTAGGTAGATAATTTCAAACTTAAGAAATTAATCGACTATTCCCATTTTTATTACACTATATAGCATGGTCACCGCCATCATTAAACGTTGACGTTTCAATGCTCTGTTCAACTTAAGTTGGCTATTTCATGAAATATGACCATTTCATGAAATGGTCGAACACATCATGAAATGATCAATTCTAAGATCTGGCCAAGATGTATACACAACCTTCCTTTTCTTCTTCCTTCAGTCGACTAATAACTACAGGCCAAATATATCTCGATTATCGATAAATCGACTATCGTTATGACAATCCCTGATTGGTACATGGTAACGAATACGGAACTTTCCGGCGGATTAGTTCCTGGTCGGCCGGGTGGTTCGGGGTCAACTTGTACTTGTTCCCGTAGTTCCCCAGTTCTGTAGTTCCCAACTTCCAACTCAACTCACCTTAGTACGTGAAGTCGCTCGCACTGTAAGCTTTCAATCAATAGAGTTTATGCTATAAGGCTTGAGCGGGGATTTGTAGAATCGAATGAAAATATTTTTGTTCCGTGGCAAAAGTTCGGCGCGTTTTATGTTGACGATGAAAGGGTTTGAGGTGGAGTAAACAAGATTTTCCAGCGATTTTATTATTATTCTTTGTAAGTAATGAAATGGTTTATATAAAAATACAGTGTTTTGAAAGTAAAACGCTCTGCTAATAACAAACTTGTAATAAAGTCTATTTTGTCCTTTATAATGAAATTCTGAACTCTGATAGTGTAGCCGGGACGAGTGAGTTTGTAACTTATCTATTTGTGAGAGAGTTATTTCTCGTGGCTTATTGTTGACGTGTCTCGAGTGACATTAACTATTTAGCCGGATCATGAAAGTCATAAAAAAACATTATCATCATCATAAAAAAAACAATGATAATGATAATGTTTCTGATAATATATATAAATCATAAAATAATTATATAAATATATATATTATATTTATGTCATCTCACTCTCTCTCTCTCTCTTTCAATTTATGAGAGCTGCGCTCTTGCCGGTGAAGTAATCACTATTCCTCTCTCCTTTCCGCCAAATCATTCGACTCCTGATACGACACGACCTGCACCTTCTCTTTTATTTCTTTCATAAATGTTCTCCTAGGTCTACTCCTTCCTCTCTTTCCTTAAATTTTCTTTATATACGAATCGTGTCGTATCAGGTAGCCAATAAAACTTCATATTTATGTCATAATGTATATATATAATATATAATTATGTATTATGTATGTGTTTTGCTTTAAGTATATGTAATAATGTATTCATATTGTATGGATGTGAAGTTTATATCTGAATACAATCTGAATATACGCAAACTAATCCCAATACGATCTAGTTTCGAATTATTGCAACTCTACGGTACCTTCATTTGTACTCGCATGATCCAACTTCGTTTCACACACATAACAGTTGATTGTGTGTGTATATCTATAAATGTGTGTGTGTGCCGGTAATGTGTGTGTGGCTTAAACTAAGTTGTTACAAGTTTGAATCCGTCCTTGGATTAGCGGCGCAGATCGCTAAGGGCCAAAACAAAGGGATACAAAGGCTAATAAATAAACGCTGCGTACATAGGTATAAATATGTAGGATAGACATATTTAGTGTCTTCATAGGTACTGAGGCCCGTATTAATAGATCGATCTCAAATTCCGAGTGTCAACTCAAGATCTCAAGTATCTGTTCTTATTAATAAATTGGACACACTAATGTCACACTCGCTCTCAGCTGAGAGTTGTCAAAACATTCATATTTGATATATTATTGATTGAAATCATTTAGTTTATACAATACAGTATATATTTAATTACCTCTATAGCACAAAAAGAATATACAAAAGGCGGTCTTATTATATAGGGAAATAGGCGTGAGTTTATGTATGTATGATTGCTAGTCATCTTCTACCAAACGGACCGCAACATATTTAAAAAAAACAGCACTGCAATGAAACTATGTAACTGACGACCCCTGCTTTAATGTATATAATTATGAACAAGTAGACCGAAAAAATGCAAACAAGGTTGCCATTTCATAACGGAACAAAAATTAACGAAAACCTTCGTGTAGGGCGGCTGTTAGGCCTCAAGGTTTTACAGAACAAGCAGGCCTCGGGGTATGTATTTCTCTCATGTTTCCATATGCCTGCCTAACATGAGCAGATTGTTATATCATCCGAATGCCGCGTGTTTTGTTTTAATTCAACTATTTAGATCGGTGCTGATCGCAGACTACCTATATTTTTTTTTTTATTTATTTATTTTCATTCCTTTATTCCTATAATTATTATTATTATTTATTTGTGTGCAATAAAGTGTTTTATTATTATTATTCAGTTAAGCTCTAACTCAATGTAAGCTATATGAGGGTGGCATATTCTGTACAGAAAAAACCCAAAAAAAATTCAAATAAAAATACAAATAAAAAAAAAACAATTTGTGATCCCTAGTTTGGTTAGGACATTACAGGCTGATCACCTGATTGTCCAGAAGTAAGATGATCCGTGCTTCGGAAGGCACGTTAAGCCGTTGGTCCCGGTTATTACTTACTGATGTTACAGCGGCTCAATAATAACCCTGAAACCAGCGTTGATGGGGTTGGTAATCCACCTCACAACCCACACGATAGAAGAAGATTGTAGAAAGCAAATTTGGGCCTTCACTTCAATTTGTTTTAAATAGGTTGGTTGTTTTGTTAGATGATTCTCAAGATAACTAATGTCATTATAATTATTTTCACCTATATACTTATCTTTGGCAATTTCACTTTATATATTAAGTTATATGCGCGGTAGGTATCATCATCATCAATTTAAGACACACGCTCTTGTCGGTGCAGCATTCTCCATACTACTTTTATAAGAATATAACTAAATATATATTGATGTTTAAAAACAAGATAATACGCGTAATAGATAAGAAAGAAGAGGGAGAAAAGAAAACATTTATTCAAACAAACAAGGGAAGTTATAATATAATAAGTTTCAAATAAGGAGCATAATGGTCCACTTAACCATTGTATGAGCACCCAAATGCAATGCGGCCAAAAATAATGGCCAGTCGTAGCAATAAGCATTCTGGCAGAGTACATGACTTGTGTTTACGACTGGTTAATACCTCGTACGTACTCTTGAAGTAAATGGACCGCGAAATGTCAATTTTGAATTGTATAAACGGACAAATGTTAATGCAAATGAGTCAATAGGCTATTTTCCAACTAGTCAAATTTGTTACTTTTTACTAAACGTCAAACACGAAATTACTATGGAATTTGAATGAAAAAGCATAGAAACGTCATAGAAAACCGCGATAAAATGTCGGACTTATTATTTATTTTTTATTTATTTATAAAACGGTACTTACACCAACAGCTTATATAATAAAACATTAAATAAAATAAAAGTACTATGATGTATTAATACGTTTTTCTTGATTAAAATGTATAAATAAGTTAAATAGTGTGCACGCAAACTATACTGATGGCTAAAATTTGAATCTGCCGCCTCGACTTATGCGAGCCGCGGCAATCCACGCTATTGGTCGAAACCAATAAGGCGTCACTCTGTTCGCGCCGACCACGAGGTCCGCCACGGATAATTTGTTTGATGTGAATTTACTGTGAAGAAACTGTTTAATCTATCGGAAATTGTGTTATTAATGTTGGACAATACCTAATTCAACTCAGCTGAGTGTTAAGTTGGTGAATACAACAAGGAACTGTCGGCGGTATAGGTATCTCGTCCCGTGGTTTGGAGCCCGGCGCAGCAGCAGTCAGGTAGGTGGCCTTCTTATTTCATGCTGTGATTATGTATAGATTTGTGTTGCACTGACCACCTTACCAGCCATGGATTTAGTATCTAGCTCTGGTTATCGAAGGAATTAACGAACAAATAGAAAAAAGAAAATGTTTTTCGTTAGTTTTAGATCTTTATTTAGTAATCAGAATTTCATAAATTATCTTGAATGTAGTACACGACCCAAATGACAATTTTGTATTTTATAACCGGACAAATGTTAAGTTTAATGCTGATGAGTTAATTGTAAATACGTTCATCGGCGGATCTTATTATGTCCTGCACTCTAATCCAGTTTGAAAATCTATGGAGCGATGTGTCCATGATATTAAGAATTTCTCTTTTATCACTAAAGGTGTCGATTCGGGAAACCGCCAACTTTATTTTAAATTAATTTGACAGGACTAAAACTAGCTGCATCTCTTTCTTGCACGTATTGTAAGTGAAAGACGGAACTAATTTAATAGCTGTCAAACTAAAATAAGGTTAGGTAAGTGTGCGCCCGCATAAACATCGACATCATATAGACATACTTATTTATTAGAAAATTAAGGGTTTCTGTAAATCGCCCGGGCTGTTGTAGAGATGCTGTGTCGTTGCTTGATGATTCCATATAAAATACTATTTGTACAAATGTACATCTATCGCACGTAATATGTTTATGGATTCCGCTCTGAAATTTCTGCCCATCTGATAGTTCAAGATTAGTTTAAACTTTATTTTTAAAAGGCTTTTTTTTTTAAGACTTTGCCGGCGTGAACGGCGATTTCCCTCATTCTAGGGTCGCTTAGTTCTTTTAACAAATATAATGCTCTCAAACGACGCTCTGAGCCGAGGTTCGCACCCAACATGACAAACGCCTGTTGTCTTAAAATGTGTAAGTACCAGTTAAGCCATTTCTGATACAGATGTATGTGATAGTAACAACCATCACAACCTAAGGCTGCCTATCTCACCACTTGTAATCCCAAAAATATTTTTCAATGTCACACCGAAAAGAAGTTGAACAAACCTTCCCACTGTCGACGACGGTTATCGGGGAAGCGGGCCAAATAAAAAACTCATCAATATCCTCACTTGAGGAATCGCGTATATTCGAGAGAAACCTCCATTCTTCGACCTCTCTGAATTGGATAAGTTTGGTGAAAAAACGCTCTAAGCTCTTGTTAAACTTTAGCCAAGGAAATAAAGTAGACGCAACGGCTTTTGTTTAAAAAAGTGTTAATGTGACGATTTACGAAGGTGTTCTAAAGTTACGAAGGTGTGTTAAGTGGATTATCTGAAGTAGATAAGTTACGGTTTTGTGGAATCCCATATCTGACACGATAATACCTTGGGTGGCAGTATGCATAAAACCATGACGGATGGAAGGATGAAGGGGAGATCTTTGCCCAGCAGTGGAACAATATAGGCTACACAAGATTAGGGTAGTTTCCAACTAGTCATATTAGTTACGTTTTACTAAACGTCAAAACACGAAATTACTATGGAGGTTGTATGAAAAAGCAACCTGTGACGTCATAGAAAAATATTACAGTTTTCTTTATTAAAATTCATACTTACGTTAAATAGAAAAAAGTACTTTTGATCTACTTGTCACCTACTTGTGTAGATCTGTCTTTATTTACCAATTACATAAAACATAAACAGCTTATATACGTCCCACTGCTGGGCACAGGCCCCAATCAACCCGAGGGTGTATGGAACATACTACACCACGCTGCCCACACCACACCACACCTCCACCAACTCGCATTATTTAATAATTATAATTTCATAATTTATTTTTGACCTAAGACACTACCTAACTGGACTGCTACTCCAGCCAGGTAGTCCAGTAATTCCTAACTTGTCTAGGCACACTAAGGGTTCTCCTTCACGACGACTATAAATTTTGTGTTCTTTTGGTTTCTAATTGAATATTGCAATTAAAGTTTCACAATTTCAATCCGAAATTGTAATAACTACCAAGTATAAAGCCATTGAAGTTGTTTGAATGAATTTATAATAATACGAATGGCGCTACAAAATACAAATAAGTAATTTGTAAATTCAATATTGTCCGTGATAATTACTGAAATATAATATCGCAGAGGCCTGTGCGAATTAATTAATTGAAGTTAAAAAATAATCTGAATCTGATGTATTAATTATTTGATCAAATGTTGATATTGATTGTCGTACGTAAAATTAATGGGCGCCGAATGGTACGCCGAAATATCTAACATCAAATAAATTATTTATCATTAAAATTCGTATACATACTGTATCTAGTCCTGCCTAATTATACGTATACATAAATTAATTGGGATGGTAATTTAAAAAATAAATAACTTGTAAGATAAAACTACAAATATAGTTCTCTTTGACATGATTGTCAAATTTGTTTTCGAATTCATGTTTGGATCATAAATGATTATCACGTGCTGAGCGAGATGACGATATCGTTCTCTTTCTGGCGTCTCGTTATGATTTACATTCCGTAAGTTTTTACCATGTCTTTTCTTTGTTTTTTAGACAAAGCTCGAAGCGTAGCCAACGTGTGGGATCTCTTATACTTAAATGTATATCCTCATTGGTTTTTAAAAGATGTGTTGCTGTTGCAATTTCTTGTCATTTCTTCTCCACAGCCATAACACCTTGCGAAATGACGTAAATTCAAAAATGTGACATTGACCTTCAACAAGTTTATCCATGATAATTACGTTGAATAAATGATTCTGATTTCTGATTTACCATAGAATAAGGAATAATACTACGTATAGAACGGCAACTCTCCGCTCCCCACCAGCGTCTGAGCCAGGTTTACCTCACCCCCCCTTGAAAACAGTTTAGACTTGAATTGTATGGACGTTAGACGTCACACACACAGATGTGTGTGTACGATAACGTCAATGTGTGGTGTTAAACAAGGTTGTTTGTATGAAGTGTCCGGGGTGTGCCTATACGTCACCCTGCCCGTTAGGACAATGGGTTGGATTAGTGGGCAATTTGCAAAAACATCAATAAACTGGCTCCTAAACAGATAACAAGTTCTTATTTAGAATATTTTCTATAATTGGCAGAAGATAAAACATACTGTACGAGTAGACAGGTAGATTACGGTCGGCGAAGCTCGCCAAAAATCACTGATGAGTGCCAATTAGTCTAAATTTAGGTCGTCTATATTCTATACTAGATCATTAGTGTATTTAAACATATTAGATGTATTTACATGTCAAATCGGATAGTATGTTAATTATTGAGTAGATACCTAGCTTACGTCTTATTGATTATATCTTTTCGTTTTTTATTATCATTAATTTTATTATTGTACACTTTAATACATAAATAATGACAAAATAAATACAAAAGGTGGACTTATCTTTTTTCTTATTATATTTCTTTTGTCACTCTTTTGTCTCTTTTCTTTTTTTCTTCTTTTTGGGTTCAATAAAAGATACGTTAATAAAAAATGTAGGTCATTCTATGAAAAACGTACGGTGTTACAGATCTGGTACAATTTAATATTCGGGTTGTATTATTCACAGAATACTTCATTTGTATAATTTATTGAGTAAATGTTTTCGTGTTCCAATATAATGATATTGTGCACCAGTACCTACCTAGTAATATATACCTAAAGATATATATTATATTGACCTAAAGATAGTGCAATTCATCGTCATACGCCTCACGTACCCACGCCCGCAGTCACTAATAGAGTGAGCAGAGCCACAGAGTAACCACAAGACATTTCATGAAATGATCAATTCTAAGATCTGGTCAGGGCATACCAACTCCTCGTAAACTATGTTTAAGCCCCGCGGCCACGGCGATAGTATCGAATTTCTTTTGTAGCGCGGACTACGTTTCAAACCTGGTATTTTCCTTAGTTTTTATTTTGTAATAAGTAAGGCAAATAAGCCCTACTAGTAGTAGTATGAGTAGGCCCTGATGCTGGGCAGCAGCGGTATCTGTACTGGTTGGAGGCCGAGGAAATGGATTCTGGTAGGGCTCTAGCTAGAACATCACCGATTGAGAAATTGGTCGGTGTACTGCGGAACGGAAGGCGATTGGGGCAACCACCGTTCTACACGCCCTATCTATGGAGTAATGGCGATTACTCCACCGACAAGAGCGTAGTTCTTAAATAAAGAGAGAGAAGGCGAATAAAGACGACTACAGTTCTTGAGAGCCTTAGTTTAACGTACCTAAGATCAAATTTTGTAATGAATATACTGTCGTGTACGTGTATTCTTCGTATGCGCTCACAGTTAACCCACAGGTTATGTTGGAAAAACAAACGTAGGGGAGGGAAACCTCATCACACAGCGTTGATACGTCAGTTATGAATCCATTACACAAATTACATTCTTGGCTCGGCCTGGCGGTACGACAAAAACAACGTAACTATGACAATAATGCGCTTACTGTGACGTATGAGTTTGAACTACTTCAGCGCGTCTCGGGGTATTTTATGCGGTTAATTGTTTCTATGTAAAACAACCTCATCATCACCAGCCCATTAACGTCCCCACTGCTGGGGCACGGGCCTTCTCTATGGATGGATAGGGAGATCGGGCCTTAAACCACCACGCGGGCCCAGTGCGGATTGGTGGTTATTAACGACTGCTAATGCAGCCGGGACCAACGGCTTAACGTGCCTTCCGAAGCACGGAGGAGCTCGAGATGAAAACTTTTTTTTTTTGGTCACTCATTCTATGACTGGCCTTTGCGAAAGTTGCTTAACTTCAACAATCGCAGACCGAGTGCGTTACCCGCTGCGCCACCGAGCTACTACAAAACAACCTAAATGATATTAAAATACTTTTTTAGAAGCTATTACAGCAATTACTGTTATGCGCTGGTCCACAAGATATCGGCCCAGCAAATACCCCGAGACGCCCTGAGCCGAGTTCTGTTGGCTTTTTTGTACTGTGTGAGAGCCCTCAGCGTGCTCTAAGTAGTTATATTATGCCATTTGCATCACATCGCTACAATAAAGCACGTCAAAAAAAGGTGGTCCACAAATATCGACATATTAAAGTCATATTCTACTACAGCTCGCCGGAGATTAACAAGAAGATCATTATACGCTTATTTAATTATTTCTGTCGTTCCCAATTTTATTTCATGAAACATGTTATATAAATTAAATAAAGTTTAATAAATTATTATCCTTAATAAAAAAATAATGTTGTGTAGCGAACCAAATAAACTTAAAAGCAGATAAACACTTTGAGAGTCCAACGAAGTAGTTAATTAAGAAACTAGTCGAGTAGGTCTTTAATAATAAAGACTTACAGAACTGAACTTCGAAATATCCTATCTTCATTTAAGTTGAATAAACAATAGCAGAACTACCTAATACTATAATTAAAGCTCATAAAACAATGTACCTAATACTATATTCAGATAGTATATTTTAAGCAATCTAAATAATTCTTATTTTCTCTTCTTGTTTGTGACTTGAAGAGGATGACCAGTCTAAGCAAGCGTGATGTAAGAGTTATGGAGAGCAGCCAAATGCCCCTAACATGGCTCTTACCTAACAACTAAGAAGTCTTCTCTCGTATGGGTTGTGAAATGGATTACCAACGTCATCAACCCTGGAGTCAGGGTTACTATTGAGCCGCCAAAGGCCCATGACAACCAAATAATAACAGGGACAAACGGGTTAACGTGCCCTCCGAAGACGGATCATCTTACTTTGGGCCAATCAGGTGATTATCACAATATTCAGCCCGGTATACCTTATGTATTTTTTTGTCTGGTTACTTATTAATGATAAGCTATTATTATTTTAATGAACGCGCTGAAGTTTCACATGTTTTCATAACACTTGTGCCAAAAGCTTAATTTCTCTATAATGCGACCAGATTCAAACATCAGCCATATTGTATTCGGGTCTCGTGACGAATGCGAGTTGAAATTAGTCGGGTTACCTACCTGATATTTTTATTTAAATAAGTGCGTTGCTAACGAAACGTATTTGAGCGTATGTGGAACGCGATGCGTGGACTAATGACGTACTTTCGCCAAAATTATACGCGCAAATCCGCTAGCGTCGATTACCTTTAATAGACATGTGGTCACGACTACATCCCGATCGGGGTAGTCAGAGGTCCATCACAAGATGAACTAAGTACCCATCGCTAAGTTTTCTGTTCGACCAACATGGTAGGTGGTGAGCCGTATCGCCGTCAATCATGGTCCAGCCAACTGTGAAAGTGAAAAATTTTATATTATTTTTATTTAATACTTAATCAAAAGTAAGTAGTAGTTTAAGTGCATTTCTTCGAGGCAATGACGTCATCAATCGTCTGAAACAGGATGAATACTTAATCAAATATATTTTGTCTAATGTGAAATTGTAAGCACAGGAACCATACCTACATAAAACACTCTTTTGATACCGAAATGTACATATATCTACAAATAAATTTAAATATGTACCCATTTACTTTTACCAACAAGTGCCTAGCTACTATTCATTGATTTATTTCATTTAATATTTGACGATCCTTTACGACTATTTTACTGCCCTTTATTAATTGTTATTACGCAATATAAAGATAAAAGTTTGGAACCATATTTTTCCGAAACAAGTATCTTAGCTGCGAGGTTTCTTTTAACCCGTCGACCGTCATTCACAAGCCAAAACATTCTTCATTTTTTTTAAATAAACTTGTTTTGTTTTTATTAATATAATAATATCATTATAAAATATATGCAATAAATACTTAAATCTTGACACGTTACACCCCAACACTACCTTTCAATTCTATTGAAATAAATGTAAACAAATAAAACCTAATATTTTCGCTTTCAAAACCGTTTCAATCAGTACGTTATTTCTACAGCCAAACAACCTTTCAACATTTAAATCGATGCTTGTTAGACGGAGTCAAAATTGCGTGAAATCTCGAAACAAAATGCTGACTGCAAAGTTCTGTTCACCCAGTAATATTGTGCGACTGTGCGTAATATCTAGGGCTTGGAGCAGTGACCCCCTCACCTCTAGACATCTCGTCTTTGTGGCAAGGGGGTGAGAGAGGGGGTCCCTCCGCCCTCCCACCATTCCACAGAGCACCTGAAAGTTCCCCGAAGTCCTTTTGAAATGAGATAACTGTGAAATAAGCGCACTGTGCAAATGTTACTGTGTAAAAATGTTTCATCGATTATAGAAGTTTCGAAAGTGAGATAATCTACTTGCAATGATAAAAACATTGAATTATATTTGGGACAGTGTGTGTTGGTGTATATTTTTAGTAGTTTTTCGAACAGCCTCCGTGGTCTAGTGGCGAGAGCGTTAGGCTCACGATCTGGAGGTCCGGGTTCGATTCCCGATGGGGACATTGTCGAAATCACTTTGTGAGACTGTCCTTTATTTGGTAAGGACTTTACAGGCTTGAACCACCTGATTGTCTGAAAAAATAAGTTGATTCAGGGCACGTTAAGCCGTGGGTCCCGGCTATTAGCCGTAAAAATACCTCCACCAACCCGCAGTGGAGCAGCGTGGTGGAGTATGCTCCATACCCCCTCCGGTTGATCGAGGGGAGGCCTGTGCTCAGCAGCGGGACGTATATAGGCTATTTATGTATGTCTTGTGTTTCGGATAGTACTTACTGTAATTGTTAAACGTACAGCCTCATGCCTGCGTCCAATAATGATAAAATACAAACACCCTGAGACATTTAGTACTTACAAAATAACTCATAAGATCTCATAATCTAGAAAATGTACATGAGCACCAGTATATCATGATTAATACCAACATTTTCAAAGACGACAATAACAAATCCCTTTTGGCAGAATATAATCATTATTAGTCGCCACACAATTCTCTAGGACATAAATCTAGGGACATATTGTTGAGTCATAACTTTGTAGTATTTATTTACTCAACCTTGATGAATATCGCAGGAAACTGTGCATCAAAACACAGGGCTTAGAACGTAGGCGCGGGAACGGCATCATATAATTTAACGTCTTACTGAAACACACGGCGCTAAAGGTCTGTCAACACATCGTAAAAGTCATGTCAAGAATACATCATATAATTACATCTTCGTAAGCAGCAGGGCTAACATGCGCAACGTGACAAAATTGCCGATCTTGTCGATAAATGTCGAAATCGATAAGTTTATTTATTTTATTTTTTTTGTTTTTTTTTTTACGAAACCACTTGCCCAAGGCATTGGCCGCGCGTTGGAGGATGATAAGTTTTTCATTTTCCCTAACATGCGTGTCACGATCGATAAAATCACCGTCACGATAAACGTTTATCATGACGAGAAACTGATTTAGTTCTTTTGTGAAAAAATATTTGGCAACGTGCATACTTTTCGTGTTAAATTTGTCAAAGACTGCAATCTAAGCTCATTTTTTCTCATTACAAGATAAAAAGTGGCAGAATGGACATATTACGTAGATGCGTCAAAAGCCCACAGAATCTGATAATAATGGTGTAATGTTAGGGTTCATCGATAATTTACATAGAACGACATGACTTTTTGGTATATTGCTAGAGAGACAAAGAGTGTTTAATCAATAAAATGACCATGACCAGCCAGGACTTTATCGCGACGCTTAGCAGAATTAAAATGAATGGGATCGTTATGCGCGAATCAAAAGACATTCCATTAGCACTTTTTAACTTTTTGAATCCAAAACGACGCACATATCAACCCAAACGTATGTATACCACCTAACAAGACTATCGTAGCTTACGATGATTATCCCATCGTGTAGTCTAGTCTCCCATTATTCGATCATCAGTCTTGAGAGTTTACATTTACAAGCTCATCTTGAAAGGCAGTTCGAATATGTAACAATTTATGCTTTATTTTAAAATTTCGTCAGTCAAAGTGTTCATTAAGCATAAAAGCAGTGAGTCTTCTCTCAAACAAGTCTACCTCCGCTTACAATGAATATCCCCGCTGACATAGCACCAACTAGTCCTAAATCCACTCAAACCCTGCTTGCAGAGACATTCGCCAACAAATTAGTTGGAATTAGCTATTCCATACATTCGAGTTTAAACGCTCCAACTTTCTACAACTGGCTCGTTTTCATTCTATTGTCTCGTCAATGAACATAGTGTGAAATTAGAACTTTGCTCTTGATATTTAATTGCGTACACGATGGGGACTTTGTTGAGTTTCTGAAAGGATTAAAGTGTGTACTTGCTAATTTTAATGTTTGGAATTGAATATAAGTTCCACTTTCATCTATCTATATAGGGATGTATTCGTATACTAAACGTGGAATGCTGCACGCTAATCTAATCTAGCCTATAAGATCCCACTGCTGGGCAAAGGCCTCTCCTTCCTCTTTCCATTTTTCGCGGTCCTGTGCGCACTCCGGCAAGCGTCCAAGTCGTCACGCCATCTCTTTCGAGGTCTACCACGACGCCTGTACCCGTCATGAGAACGCTGCACGGAATAAAGAATGTGATGCTACTTGGAATTTCTAGCACGAATCTGACGATGATGTAAAACCACAATTGAAGTATAGTGTCAACGCCACATCCCTTTTGAAGTGACACACACGACTGAGTGCCAGATAATCGAATCCAAGTCCAATTTTTCATCACTCGCTCGGTCGCAGATGAATTGGAGTTCACACTCAGTGCAGTGTTTAATGATTGTTGAAACCATCCGTACTGAGCAAAATGGATTTTAATGAAAACCTAATGCCTGCTAAAACTTACGCGGAAAACCTGGTTTTTACAAAATCAAGAAAGTGATAATAGGATCAAGAAAGATGTAGATATTAACGCGTATGTTGTTGGTAAGGCTGGCAGAGGAAGTCCTAGAAGGACATAATGTCCTCTAGCCCTCGTTGACAATTACTTCCGCACAATATCCCAGCAAGAGGAAATAACTGAAAACCAGCGTTGGATGGCGCCATAGCATGGCTCCATCACAGCACAAGCTGAGCCATTTTTTCAGTTCTAATAGTCATAGTCATAGTTTATATAGTCATAGTCATCTAATAGTCATAGTTTCATCATTAGCAAATTTTAATGTGAATTGTTATTAGCAATAAATTTATTTTATTCTTTTTCTTAAAACGTACATCGACCAAATTAAAGATGTCCTTAGAAAAGGTTTAGTACGATCTACTCTGACCCGGCGTGCGTGTTTGACAGGATTAACGAATGTGGAGGAAGCAAGGAAAGTGTGTCAGGATCGAAGAAAATGGTAATATAATAAATATCTAACACTACATGTGAGAAAAATCCTTTATTTCTAATCTTATCTTACATTAGAGCCAACAAAAGCGACATATTTTCACAAAAAGTTTTTGTAGAGGTCTTCCATTCTCCCACTGGCTTGTTCACATAAAAGAATTTTGTCTGTCTTAAAATGATCCAGTCTGGTCACGGATATGAACTATGAGTAATGGTGGGTTGGCAAGCGGAACCGGAAACACGTCACAGTGACGACAACCAAGCGTCGTTTGGTTATTTATGTACAGTTCTGAAATGGAGCCTTGACCTATAAAAAGTACTATTTCCCACCGGGGTAACCAGAGACTATGGAATTCCATTAGTTCCATTACGCTTATATTAATATGCAGTCTAAGAATTAGATAAATAAAAGAGCTTGTAACGGCAATTTTAAGGTTTATTTCTTTTTAGCTTAATTATTATAGAGAACGTGTTGAATCGACATAAATTGAAAATGGAAGAGAGAGTGAATGATTGGAACGAATGTTACCATATACACATTATTTTTCTTTTTTAATTAACGAATGGTTTGGTTTGTAGTTGTTGCAAACATCGCGCAAAATCCAAATATGTGTTAGGTAGGTATTGCAAAATTGGGTGTTTTGATTTGCCAGCATTTTTCCTCTACCATAACTGATATGACCGTATTATTTTTGGCGCAATTAGGAGACTCCATTTATATACCTATGTGTAAAGAAAAACGACAACGGTCTGAAATTTTCGCTTGCGATGTCAAATTCATTATTTTGCCGTCGGGACTTGTACAGTCTTCAAAAAGAATTCGAATGTACCGAAAAAGTCAGCGTAAAATGTTCTAATTTAATTCTACGTTCTATTACATTTCGTCTTTTACGTCTCATCTATTGTGGAGAATGCGCGCCTTTGAAATATTATTTTGTTGAGTTTTATTTGTAACATAGCAACACGCCTGTATTCCCGAAGGGGTAGGCAGAGGTGTTTAGTATCTCGCCCGCCATATTATTACGGGCACAAATCACGTGACATCAATTTTATCTATGATCCAGCATACATACATTACATAAAGATTTCCTACCTATGACCAAACATGAACTCCAATTCATGTTAAAGTGTTATGTTATGTTGTTTTTTGTAAATCATTGTTATTATAAGGACTTCAAATATATATTTTTCTTGTTTCTTCCAAAATACTTTAAAGCAAACGCCTTACAACTTTACAACTTTCCCCCGCCGCCGCGTCTACGTGAAATTTCCACGGTTCGTAAACAAAAGAATTACTCACGCGCCGGTACAGTCGTCGTAAAAGAGAGTTTTATTGTGGAATAAACAGGGCAACATGCCCCCAATGACGCGCCGGCGGCACTCGACCTTACGGGCGTAATGAGCACTTTTATGCCGAAACCTCGTGTGTAATATTTGGAACGCTCCCGACGTTTGTTTGAAAACAACCGCGACCTACCTGTACGTGCGCGCAGGCACAATACTGCTGTCTAGTAAAATACATCTCACATTAAGACGATACAAGAAGATTAACACGTTCACTGTGTATGAACCACATGTGGGGCATTAAAGAAACTCATACGTGCATGACCCATATATGGGGCACATTTTTTCTTGCCATAGTGTGTCTATGTACATAAATTCTAATGTTTCTCAAAAAATTAAATTACATGTAAGGGGTAGATATCTAATTTTCAGTTACACAGGGAACGTGTTAAAATTATTATACATACATTATTATATTATTATCCCCCTGGGAAACCCGCATTCCCACAGAAATGCATTTTCGGAGGCATGTGACCTGACTTGTATTGGTCTGGTTTTCCCTTCAAGGTCAGACAGGTAGTCGCTTTTGAAAAAAACCGTATCAAAATTTCAGGTTCCTGCGGCAGATCTTGTGAAAAACGTGATAATGTTAGGGAGATGATGATCATTTTTAGTTTTCGTTTGGTAATATAAGGAGGCGCTGGTCCTAACATAGTTCGATATACAGCTCATAGGTCTTAGAGACGACACAGAAGTTTATCCGTAATCGTAGTACTTATGCCAGAAACGCCTCAATTATGTACAACTAGCTTTTGCCCGCGACTCCGTCCGCGTGGCGTGTTATAAAAGGAGAAAGGTTAAAAAATGCTTAATTTTATTATTTTTAAATGAGGTTACAGTATAAGTAGCTCAGTTAAATAATGAATTGTTATTAATTTCTAGATTATTAGTTTATGATTTGGTTTGATATTTTAGGAAAATACGATCAGTTTCGAAAATTTAAACAAAATTTAAAAATTACAACAGAAATACGCCGTGAAACGTCCGCCTAGAAAATTCAACAGAAAACTACCTACGAAAGATTTGAACCATCCAAGAATAGTGAAAAGTTCGCCCGCAAAATTCAATATTTGACACGACCATCAACGACGTCTGCCCTCACGCGTCTGCCGCGTTCCGGTTGCTCACTCGGGTATTTGCCCCCCCTCCGCGCCTCGCCACCGCTGTCGCCGCCCCACAAACGCCGCCGCGGCCGCGACGTTTCTTGGTTGCCACTACCGCGAGCTATAAATTTCAAGCCTCTAACTCGCTTCCCGTTTCCAGGGAAAGGGTATAGCGAGGTAAGGAAGACGAAATGGCCCCCATGGCCCATGACGGAATTATCATTTGTATTGGTATTGGCACTCTAAAAGAATACGAAATGTAAGGTCGTTGACCCCTGACCTTGACCTGTCTTTGAGATATTCGAGAAAGTTCGTACGCGCGCCGAGTTTTTTCAAAATTTTTTTTCCGAAAAACTATAAAAGCTAGAAGGATGGGACCAATTGCGTATAATTAGGAATACTTTGAAAAATATTCTGAATTTTTTTCAGAGTTCTGGTGAAATGACAACTGTGCAAAATAATTAAACAAAATATAAATATATTTTTTTAGTACTGTTCTATTATGTTTACCGCGCCAAAAAAAATATATAATACTCTTTGATTTATATACTTACACCACACAAAAACTGATTAAAATCAAAGAGGCGCTTCTTGAGTAATTATGAATTTACTTAGTGTGCGTACGGCTGGTAGGAACTAATTAAAGAGGTCGTTTTTAGATTAATTATTATAATTACATGTTAAACATAATTTTAATCATCATCATCACTGTTTTCATTTATTACAACATTGACTGCATCATTTGAAAATATTTTCGACAGAATTTCAGCAGGACGTAAAATGCGAGATAGATATCTCGCATGAGCAAAGTAATATAATTATTACACTTGCGGCATATGAAAATCGACTTGCGAAAATCGTATTTTGGGCAAAAGAAAACCCATTTATGCAAACCGTTTACAATTTGTACTACGAACTAGAGTTTTAAGTTTAGCATCCTGTAGCACTTTCTTCATAATAGTGGCATCATTTTCCGTACCATAAATTGGCCCAGCAAAATCAACTATAAACCCGTTCGTAGTACAGATTCTAAACAGTTTGCATAAATGGGTTTTCTTTTGCCCAAAATACGATTTTCGCAAGTCGATTTTCATATATCGCAAGTGTAATAATTATATTATTTAGCTCATGCGAGATATCTATCTCGCATTTTACGTCCTGCTGAAATTCTGTCGAAAATATTTTCAAATGATGCAATCAATGTTGTAATAAATGAAAACAGTGATGATGATGATTAAAATTATGTTTAACATGTAATTATAATAATTAATCTAAAAACGACCTCTTTAATTAGTTCCTACCAGCCGTACGCACACTAAGTAAATTCATAATTACTCAAGAAGCGCCTCTTTGATTTTGATCAGTTTTTGTGTGGTGTAAGTATATAAATCAAAGAGTATTATATATTTTTTTTGGCGCGGTAAACATAATAGAACAGTACTAAAAAAATATATTTATATTTTGTTTAATTATTTTGCACAGTTGTCATTTCACCAGAACTCTGAAAAAAATTCAGAATATTTTTCAAAGTATCCCTAATTATACGCAATTGGTCCCATCCTTCTAGCTTTTATAGTTTTTCGGAAAAAAAATTTTGAAAAAACTCGGCGCGCGTACGAACTTTCTCGAATATCTCAAAGACAGGTCAAGGTCAGGGGTCAACGACCTTACATTTCGTATTCTTTTAGAGTGCCAATACCAGTACAAATGATAATTCCGTCATGGGCCATGGGGGCCATTTCGTCTTCCTTACCTCGCTATACCCTTTTTAACTTTGCATTCACTAAGGTATATAATATATGCATGTCAAATTTCAAGCATCTAACTTATGCAGTTTAGATTTTTTCATACAATTTTTTTTTACCCGCCAATTCCCATTTTTCAAAATACAGCCATAACTAAAATTTATATTTACTAAGGTATGCATGCATGCTTTTATTCGTAGCATGCATGCTAGATTGAAAACATCTATCTTACGCTGTTTAGATTTTATCATACAAATGTTTTTTCCCGCTAACTCCCGTTCCCGTGGGAATTTTGCAATATCCAGTTGCAACTAAGCTTTAAGTTAATTATGTAAAACCCCATTGTACTACATGGAATGCAATAAATAATTTAATTGAATTGAATTGAAAACATCTATCTTACGCGGTTTCGATTTTTTCATACAAATGTTTTTTTCCCACTAACTCCCTTTTCCGTGGGAATTTTGCAATATCCTGTTGCAACTAAGCTTTAAGTTAACTAAGGTACCTGCATGCCAAATTTCAAGCGTCTAACTTAAGCGGTTTAGATTTTTCATACAAAAGGATTTTCCCGCTAATTCCCGTTCCCGTGGGAATTTCGGGAATTCCTTTCTTAGTGCACCTCTACGGTATCTAAGGTACCTGCGAGCCAAATTTCAAACATCTAACTTGAATGGTTTAGATTTTTCATACAAAAGGATTTTCCCGTTAATTCCCGTTCCCGTGAGAATTTCGGAAATTCCTTTCTTAGTACACCTCTACGGTATCTAAGGTACCTGCATGCCAAATTTCAAACGTCTAACTTGAGTGGTTTAGATTTTTCATACAAAAGGATTTTCCCGCTAATTCCCGATCTCGTGGGAATTTCGGGAATTCCTTTCTTAGTGCACCTCTACGGTACTTAAGGTATCTGCATGCCAAATTTCAAACGACTAACTTGAGTGGTTTAGATTTTTCATACAAAAGGATTTTCCCGCTAATTCCCGTTCCCGTGAGAATTTTGGGAATTTCTTTCTTAGTGCACCTCTACGGTACCTATGGTACCTGCATGCCAAATTTCAAACGTCTAACTTGAGTGGTTTAGATTTTTCATACCAAAGGATTTTCCCGCTAATTCCCGTTCCCGTGGGAATTTCGGAAATTCCTTTCTTAGTACACCTCTACGGTATCTAAGGTACCTGCATGCCAAATTTCAAACGTCTAACTTGAGTGGTTTAGATTTTTCATACAAAAGAATTTCCCTTCACTACTCTGCTCCTATTGATTGTAGCGTGATGAAAAGTATACTATAGCCTGTCCAGGAGTGTGAAGAATAATTGTACCAAGTTTCATTAAAATCCGTCCAGTAGTTTTTGTTTCTATAAGGAACATACAGACAGACAGACAGACAGACAGACAGACAGAAAGACAGACAGACAGACAAAAATTTTACTGATTACATTTTTGGCATCAGTATCGACCACTTATCACCCCCTGATAGATATTTTGAAAAAATATTTAATGTACAGAATTGACCTCTCTACAGATTTATTATAAGTATAGATATACGTTCAAACGGTCCAAAGTAATTCATTGTCATACATGTTTGTACTTAAACCACTCAGCAGGGTCCACAGAAGCCTCGCACCGCGGCTTATGCTGAGTGAGGCCCTTTTATAAAGGACTCCACCACCATTGTTGACCAGTCCATATACTCAATTTCAATTTGCCTTAATGTTTACTATCTATTTATTTGTACTCTCTTGTGTAAGTTGTTTTTATTACGTGTTTTGATTGTATATTATTGGCCCAGTTGGTAAAATGCTTGCCTCTCACTTTAAGGTCGCAGGTTCGAATCCAGCACAGGCCTAAACCGATGATTGTCGAACTTGTTTCCGAATTCATGTTTGGATCATAAATGATAATCATGTGCTCAGCGGTGAAGGAAAACATCCTGAGGAAACCCACACTCCCGAGAAATGCATTTTCGGAGGTATGTGACTTAACCTGTATTGGACTGATTTTCCCTTCGCGGGTTGGAAGGTCAGACAGGCAGTCGCTTCTGTAAAAAACCGGATCTGTGGAATCGTCAGGTTAGGTAAGCGGAATCTGTGAAAAACGGGATAATGCTAGGGAAATGATGAAATGATGATTTTTGTAAGTTATGTGTTATTCCGTGTTTTGTCTTTATATAATAACTATTTTTTTCTTTCTAAAATAACCAAAAAACCCATTACAACTCGTATGGCGTTATTGTTACAAAAGCAAAGCAAACAGTACGATATGTCTACCCTGGGAAAATATTGAATACCTACTTATGTAAAGAACGATGCATTTCTCTAAATGCGTTACGACATAGATCAAATACCTCCGGATTTCAGGTGCAGATTTTGTAAAATTTTTAACAAAAAAAAAACCGACTTCAAACGCAAAACTAAAAAGCAATAAATAAATTTACTTCGCACAAAGTAATTAGTACGTATTTTCAATTAGTTAATTAATTTATAATTCTGAAGCCGGTGCCAAGGAAATGCTACAACGAAGTACCGATTTATATATTTTTCAATACTGATTGTTTTGTAATTTTTTGTTTGACATTGTTTTGTAATTGCTTTGATATAGGTATTAAACAATATTGTGTGTACATAGTAATTTGATATTGTAGTAGGGTTGTTGTAGCATTTACTTGGCACCGACTTCAGAATTATAAATTAATTAACTAATTGAAAATACGTACTAATTACTTTGTGCGAAGTAAATTTATTTATTGCTTTTTAGTTTTGCGTTTGAAGTCGGTTTTTTTTTTGTTAAAAATTTTATTTTATTTTACGATTTTAAGTGATGGTTAGACCGAGCAAGGATGCAGACAGACAGATTTTCTGATTTATATTCATATATTATATATCACTACTAATAATATAATATATTATATTATTAGTAGTGATATATAATATATTATTAGTAGTGATCACAATTATTATTGATGAACATGTTTACACACACACACTCACACACGCGCTAACGCACACGAGCACACGCGCACGTACACACGCACACACACAGATACACGCACACACACACACAGACACACGCACACACACACACACAAACACACACAAACACGCGCGCGCGCGCACACACACGCACACACACACACACATGTGTATGTGTACATACACACATGTGGTTGTCAGTGGAAGCTGCTATCATACACACTCACGCATACATATAGATACAGTAGATTTCGCGTGGTTCGCTCGCTGCTAAGGCAGCTCGCGTGTCCTGTTTATTCGAAACTGTCCCTCTTCGTATGGCGGCCATCTTGTTTTTCCGCCATTTTGTTTTTTTTCACCGGCGACAGAATTTGACCAAGATTTAAATGGGTGTCGTGGAAACAAACAAAATCCAGGTGCAATAGGTTTGCCAGACCGTAGAATGTCTCCCTGATTGGGAGCAGTTTTCAAAGATGACGTTCCGATCACACCCCTATACATCATTTTTACCCCCAAGACATTTTCTGGAAAAACAAAATTTTGTATGGCGGCCATCTTGTTTTTTCGCCATTTTGTATTTTTTTCACCGGCCATTAAATTCGACCAAGATTTAAATAGGTTTCGTGAAAGAAAAATTGGTTCAGGTGTGATAGTTTCGCCAGGCCGTAGGGTGTCACCCTGATGCGGAGCAGTTTTCGAAAATCGGGAAGTATTTCCATACTTAACATGACGATCCGATCACAACCCCGATATATATTTTATATCCCGAGACATTTTCTGAAAAAACAAAATTGTGTATGGCGGCCATCTTGTTTTTCCGCCATTTTGTTTTTTTTTTACGCGCTATGGAATTTGACCAAGATTTAAATAAGTGCTCTGAAAGAAATATTGGTTCACGTGCGATAGTTTTGCCAGGCCGTAGAGTATCTCTCTGATGCGGAGCAGTTTTTGGTGACCAGAAAGTATTTCCGTACTCTACATGACGTTTTGAGTAAGCGCCCCATACATTATTTTTACCCAAACGGGCTTCTTCCAAAATCGACAAAATTTTGTATGGCGGCCATCTTTTTTTTCCGCCATTTTGTTTTTTTGCACCGGCGATTGAATTTGATCAAGATTTAAATACGTTTCGTGAAAGAAAAATTGCTCCAGGTTGTATAGTTTTGCCAGGCCATAGGGTATCTCCCTGATGCTGACCAGTTTTCGAAGGTCGGGAAGTTTTCCCGAAGCCTAAAGATCGATCCGATCAATATGACTTTACAAACGCACTAGTCGCTCCTACGATTTTTGAAAATTCCCCTTGATTTCTCTGGTCTTCCATCATCAGATCCTGACTTCCTTGACATGGGACCCCCTTGGGTATATCTCCTTTCAAACAAAAAAAGAATTATCAAAATCGGTTCATATACGACGAAGATATGCCCGAACAAACATAAAAAAAAAAAAAAAAAAAAATATACGGTCGAATTGAGAACCTCCTCCTTTTTTGAAGTCGGTAAAAATATTTGCACGTTTCTCTTGTATTGCAGCGTACAATAAATAGCAGTCATTTTTCAACTTCGAGCAATAAAGCTACAAGGATTTAAGAATACCTTCTGGCTATACTTGTTTCTGGTTTTAACTTTTAAAAATATGGTTTCTCGAAGATCACGCCTATTTCCCGCTGGGGTAGGCAGAGACCACGGAGTTCCACTTACTACGAGCCTGACACACTACTTCTTCTGCTTCTTCCACTCTCATCAAAGATTCCATGCATGCTCACCGGTTTAGAGTACTCTTTATCTGAACCTCCTTTAAATATATTTTTTCTTAATTTAAATTACGAAATTAATCTCTGTGCTGCAAAGTAATGAATACCATAACGTTAATTTATTTCATCATTATCATCACCAGCCCATTAACGCCCCCACTACTGGGGCACGGGCCTTCCCTATGGATGGGTAGGGAGATCGGGCCTTAAACCACCACGCGGGCCCAGTGCGGATTGGTGGTTATTAACGACTGCTAATGCAGCCGGGACCAACGGCTTAACGTGCCTTCCGAAGCACGAAGGAGCTCGAGATGATAACCTTTTGTTTATTTTTTTTGTGGTCACCCATCCCATGACCGGCCTTTGCGAAAGTTGCTTAACTTCAACAATCGCAGATCGAGCGCGTTAACCGCTGCGCCACCGAGCTCCTCCGAGTTAATTTATTTATTGTCCCAGAAATATCGTAAAAATCGTGAAATAATTATTTTGGTTCATTAAGTTCGTAGTTCGTACCCTAGCAATATATAATATACTTATTATTATCAAGAAGTAATCTAGAAACAATTCACAGCATTATAAGATTCTTTTTAAGATGGGAATTCCTAGTTTCTGGACCAGACGGACAAATTATACGTGTGAGGCGGAGATAGGACCCATAGGTACGGAAGGAGCAAGTCACCGGGACTGTAACCTGGAACCTGACAGAGGACAGCAGTAACTGTCAGTACTATTCAGAGGTGGAGGACAGCAGTCCTAGTACAGCTTTGAAATATACTACTCTGGACGTGATAAACTAGCGTCAGACAGAGTGCTGCGGGACGGAAGGCAAGAGGGAAACCACTGCCCTATTTTTCCCTAAAAAAGTAGCATGAAGAATGCTACACCGATAAGAGCGTGCCTCATAAATTAGTGATGATATCTATAAACTTCTTTATCGCTTACACGTCGTAACAATATACTTAGTTAGGTAATTAATATGCCTAGTGCTCTGTTTAGTGGTACTGGAACGGTTTGCTATGTTGGCCGCTTTTTCTACCATTTGTCTTAAGAATAAGAATAAAATAAATGTATTTGTAATTGTAACTGTGCAATAAAGATTTATGTGCATTGTATTGTGGCACGTTTTATAGTTTATTTACAAAAGTCATTGTCCTTTCTGCCCTGCCAGGTAAAAGGCGTGTTCCGTGTTTCTTAACAATTGCGAAATAAATCGTTGCAAGGTCAAAGTTAATAGGTATTTTCCAGAGAAAGCGTGATCCATTAAAGTTCGCAATGTTGCTTTTCGTTCGGTACGATAAAACGTAAGAAAAAAACTGAACATTTCACGTAAAACTGAAACGTAATTTACACGTGTAATATAAGTACGTATATATACCTACAGCAGTCTATAGTCTATATATATATATATATAGCCTGACAGTCATTGGAGCGAGATTAGTGTGCAGTATATTATTTAATTAATATTTTTTTATTTATTATTATTTTTAATGTTTGATATAGACTAAGTCTATACATATTACACATACATATTTTTTTAAATAAGCCGTGGTATCCCACTTGGTAGAACGCTTGCCTCTCACTTTGAGGTCGCAGGTTCGAATCCAGCACAGGCCTAAACCAATGATTGTCGCATTTGTTTTCGAATTCATGCGTGGATTATAAATGATTATCACGTGCTCAGCGGTGAAGGAAAACATCGTAAGGAACAAATTCGAAAATCATTGGTTAAGCCTGTGCAGGATTCGAACCTGCGACCTCGAAGTGAGAGGCAAGCGTTCTACCAACTGGGTACCACGGCTCACGGTTCCATAACTATTGTAGTCACTAATTCAATTTTATTAATGGACTTTTATGGACGGTTCATTAAGCCTCTATAGTCAAGACTTGGGTTATGTGATGGTCTGGACTATGAGTTTATTGTGGGTATTTGCTTTGATCTGTCCATTAGGCGATTGACACATGATCGTATACCCAATGAACATGCACAAGGGAGCACAAAGCAACGGGAGGATATTGTGTACAGAGTGTTAGTGACGTCGTAACGAACTCAGAGGGGGATGATCCAGACCGTGATTCTGAGTTAATATCCAGTGAAACTTTCCGTCTCAAAATTCATGTATTGTTTGTGTTTCTTAAATTATTTTCAATTCTATACCTACTTTTGCGATGGAAAATTCCACTTGATATATGCCTAGTGCCCAGTTTAGTGGTACTGGAATAGATTGCTACCTTGGCAATAAGGCCGCTATTTTTACCATTTGTCTTACTGTAATTGTTTCTGTGCAATAACTCAAAATGATGAGCTGAATCATCTTCCTCAGTATTCGTTACGATGTCAATTACACCCGTACAAGTACAGCCATGAGTCATGAGCAATATTATGTACCCACTTTAGAACCCTGTCGCTCTATCATATTTGACATTTAGTGACACTTACAGTTCAATTTGCCAAAAAAGTTAATGTGACATGGTACCAAAGTGTGTACGTATTAATGCTCGCGACCGTACGTATGAGTATTAGTGACACCGTAACGAATACTGGGGGATGAATTTGAGTTGATATCAAGTGAAATTTCCTGTCGGAAAATTCATAAAAAAAATTGTGTACTTACTTTTTTAATTATTTTCAGTTCCGTACTTTTGCGACGGAAAATTCCGCTTAATATCAGCTCCGAATCATGATCTCAAAGCTTTCGTTACGTTGTCACTGACACCCTGTATGTATAACCTGTAGGTACAGAATCAAGGGAACGCACGGTTCATAAGACAATGGTTATTACATGGGGGAGAATGTGTAAGCATTTTCTAAAGATACTCTTAGTTACAACGAACATACAATTTTACTTATTGTGTAAGAATTGCGTCAGTGTTTAAAAATAGCGTAGTTCGTTGAAGTGCTCGCCATGGCGAAATCGGTCGGAGATCATCATCATCATCAGTTCATAAACATGTAGTCACTTAAGGAATTCTGATTAAGTGTAATCATCATAACAAAATATACACAGCATCACGACTATATCCCCTAAGAGATAGGCAGACGTGTATAGTAGTATACCAACTTTTCGTCACTTCCGTTAACCGGGGAACCACGTTATATGAATGATCTATAATCCAAACAAGAATTCAAATTCATAAATTCAAATTCAGTGGTAAAGAGTCCGAACCATAAAAAAAAATTATTAAGGTAAAGATTTGTGTTCGACAATGGTAGAAGAGATACTCCCTATTACAATAAATTTAAAGCTCATGTGAAGCTTACTTTATGAAAAAAAGCTTATAAGATTCATGGTGACATAAATGCCTGGTATCAAATGTGTTCATCTAGTTATTAAATAACTTATAATGTATACCTACATGGATTTAAAAGATGTTGTTGCAGTTTCTTGTCATTTCTTCTCCTTATCAATAATATCTTGCGAAATGACGTAGATTCAAAAATAAAAAAATGACCTTTATAAAATTTCATCATCTCCCTAGTTATTCACAGAGTCCGGTTTTTTTTACAGAAGCGACTGCCTGTCTGACCTTCCAACCCGCGAAGGGAAAACCAGCTCAATACAGGTTAGGTCACATACCCCCGAAAATGTATTTCTCGGGAATGTGGGTTTCCTCACGATGTTTTCCTTCACCTCTAACCTTCAAAAGGTTTATGAATGATAATTACGTTGATTAAATAATTCAGATTTGATGGAACTGGAACATAGATGGCGAGGAGTGGGTACACCTCTGCCCACCCCTTTAGGAGTGATGCTATGTTATGTTATAGTTGTTAATTTCACAAAAAACTCCTCCGCAATAACGGTGGGACCGAATATACAACAGTATAACGTGCCCTAATCTCATTTTTAAGCTACTGAAGAGTTTTTGTATCGTTTCTTCACAATAAAATACGGCGAATCCACTTGAATAAATTTATTGCGAAAGAGCACACGTATACATTTTTAATGTCGCAGAGAGAAGAGGGTTTTTTTTACGGCTGAGTTGCCATAGATAAAAAATATAATTTCCAACATGCTGGGGGCCTAGCAAGGAAACAATAATAATTAAGTATTATAGCACATATAAATGTGAAAAGTTTACATTTTATCACTATTGTAATCCCAGCATGAATGACAACTAAAGTATTTATTAACTTAAAACAAAGTTTTACTTTTTACCTTACTTTATAACTATTTTTAAGTTATACTATTTGTAACTAAGTATACCTTGTAACTGTAAGTATAATTATATGTAACTAAGAAAGTTTTCAAATTGTACATACTAAAGATAATGGAATATGTTTGTATTTACATTGTATCAAAGAATCTAAGTATGTATGAAAGATTAATTATCTTAGTTTTTATAATAGTAAAAAATAACACAATCTTATTCTAACTTTAGTAATTAATTGTAGGAACATATTCTTAATCTAATGGTAAAATACACACTTTAGTTACAGACCTAATGTGTTTCTTTCTATTCGGAGTCATCACTTCAAATGCCCGAACATGATTATCTTTGCCAGGGAAAATCTGGGTAACACGAGCCATAGGCCAATTCAAGGGAGGAGAATTATTCTCAACTAAAAGTACAAGAGAACCAATCGTAATATTGCTCTTAGCTGTTTGCCATTTTGGCCTAGACTGCAAGACATTTAAGTAGTGTTTGTACCATATTTTCCAAAAGGATTGCACCATATTGTTACATACATTCCACATTTTTAATTTGTTTACAGGTTTATTACTTACATCATGATCAGGGTATGTCATTAATGACGTGCCTATTAAAAAATGTCCCGGGGTTAAATATGTGAAGTCATCGGGATTAGAAGTCATTGGTAACAGAGGTCTCGAATTGAGTACTGCCTCAATTTGTACTAATACAGTGTTTAGTTCTTCGTAGGTTAATAAACTATTTTGAACTATGCGTTTCAAATGATATTTTGTACTCTTAACAGCGGCTTCCCATAAACCACCAAATACAGGCGAGTATGATGGAATAAAATGAAAGTTGATCTGATTCTGTGCTGCAAAATTATTAACTTGCATTTGATGATTTTGCGAGCCTAAGAGTTTGTATAAATCGTTCAACTGAGAACTTGCGCAGCGAAATGTACTAGCGTTATCGCAATAACAGTCACTTGGTAAGCCCCTTCGAGATATGAACCTCTTAAAACACGCGAGAAAGGTAGCAGTGGTGAGATCAGAAGCTAGCTCAAGGTGCACAGCTTTGGTGCTAAAGCAGACGAATACAAGAATATAGCCTTTTCCTATGACAGAACGTCTAATTCGCGACTGTTTAACCTCAATACTTCCAGTAAAATCTAATCCTACCTTTTGAAATGCTCGCAAGGGACGAACAACTCTATCACTCGGCAAAGATCCCATCAATTGTTTAGATGCTAACGCTTTTAACTTGAAACAAGTGATGCACTTGTGTGTTACCTTTTTTACCTCTCTTATGCCGTTTACAATCCAATACTTTTGGTTAAGGCTTGATAACAACAATTTGGGACCAGCGTGTAACAGCCTAGCATGTTCGCTACGAATTATCAATTCGGTAATAATAGAGCCCTTCACTAAAATGATAGGGTGTTTCTGTGCATAACTAATATCGGAGTTATGAAGCCTTCCGCCTACTCTTAAAAGATTCTCGTTGTCTAAAAATGGATGTAAGGACTTTAAAGAACCACTTACCTCTTTTTGCAGTTGTAATGAATTAATCTCATTATGAAAATGAATACTCTGATCGTATTTGATAATCTCAATTAATGCCCTTTGTAATTCTTGTGTAGAAAGATGTCTTTTTTCAAATGTAATATTTTTATCTTTTACCTTTAATCGGAGATTATCACGATATCTAAGAATGTACGCCATGATACGTGTCATTTTATTAATATCTGAGTACCTGTTAATAAAGGATCGCAGGAACTCATTTTCTTTTACAGTGAGAAGGACTACATCAGCGGGGGACGCAGAGGAAGGAGCAGTCTTCATTTCAGGTAAGTTTTCTAACGGTAAGTATACATTATTGTTTTCAAATTGATACTCCCTTTCTTGCAGGAACGTCGGACCATTCCACCAGAGGGCGCAGCCGGGAAGTACTTGCGGATCCACACCACGACTGATGAGGTCAGCGGGATTGTCTCGTGACTGTACGTACAGCCATTTCCAGTTACCTGTTAACTCCTTAATTGCTCTCACTCTGTTTGAAATATAAGCCTGAAGCCTTGTTAAATCTGTCTCGATCCAAGCGAGCACGATTTTCGAATCACTGTGCAGATAAACATTGTCAATTTTTATTTTTATATGAAGTGTATCATATACCTTAGAAACAAGCTTCGCCAACAACAGTGCTGCATGCAGTTCGAGCCTGGGGACGGTGAGTGGCTTTGCGCGTGGGTTTATTCGTGACTTGGAGCAGAGTAAGAAAAGTTTTGCATTACCTGTTGTGTCCACCACACGTAAGTATAGACAGCACCCGTAGCCAGTAGTGGAGGACGCATCGGCGAACCCAATGAGTTGTACTGCAACAGCTGTCTCTGGTATTGGTATATTTCTATCTAAATGAATAGGTTGCATGCTAGCTAAGTTGTTAGAAAATTGTAGCCAGTCATGAACAATTTCTTTGGGTGCAGGAGCATTCCAATCTAACTTGTCTTCCCATAATCTTTGCATAATAGCCTTAGCCTTAATTATAATCGGACTAGCAAAACCTAGGGGATCATAGAACCGCGCGATACAACTTAAGACTGTGCTTTTTGTGATATTTCCTGATGACGAATTATCAGGACTTGAAATAGTGAAAGAATCTTGTTTCAAGTTCATTTGCAAACCTAAAGTTTTCATATTAAAATTACAATCTTGTTCAAAATCTAAACTATCAAAATGTTGTTTTTCAATTGGTATATCTGACAGAACACTGGCTTGATTTGAAGACCACTTATGAGCTTCTAAGCTTCCATACTTTAACATTGCACACAACTGTCTTTTGGTTTCAATTAAAATATCTAAGTTTGAATTGCTATATAGCACATCATCTATATATGTACAGTTTCTAATAACAAAAGAAGCTAGAGGGAGTTCATGCTCAAACCTATTAGCTAACTCAAGTAAGCACCGTGTCGCGAGATAGCTCGAGCTTTTTAAACCGTAAGTAACAGTATCTAAGCATATACACCGAATTTCCTCATGCAAGTTATTTCGCCACAGTATGTTTTGAAGTGGTTTATGTGCAGGATTTATATTAATGTTCCTAAACATGCGCCTGATGTCTGTAGTAACCATATATTCTCCAAATCTAAACAACATTAATATGTCAAAAAGATCACGCTGAACTTTAGGCCCATTAAGCTGTATGTCATTTAATGATACACCTTTATTTGTTCGCATGGAGCCATTGAAAACTACTCTCATGGGTGTACTCTTGCTTGCCTCATTTACCACTGGGTGGTGAGGGAGAAAATATACAGGGTCTTTAGAAAAATCGTATGAATTAATATCAACATAGTGCGCTTGGCCTAAGTCAATGTATTCATCAATGAAATTTTGATATTGAGTTAGTAAATTAATATTTTTGTGTAGCCTTTTTTCTAAGCTAAGAAATCTAAATAATGCAAGATCAAAAGAGCTACCTAAGGTGTGATTGACCTCATTAAGGTTTACTTTTAATGGAATATCAACTTGAAACTTATTATTTTCAAGTTTTACAGAGTTAGAAAAAATTAATTCAGCTTGCTCTGATTCACTGCATTTGTCACTTAGTATTTGGGGAACATCCTCTAATTTCCAGAAGTTTTTTATATTTTCATTTAGCTCACTGATATTGTTATCGCATGTGTGACAATGCAATGATATTATATTGCAATTAGCATTGTTTTTACTCTTGTTGAATATTGGTAAAGCACCCCCCACTATATGACCAAACCTGGTGTTAGTAATTATAGGTAAGGCTGAATCTTTTTGCTCATGCTGCTGCGATTGGCTCGGCGGCGGCTGGCACGATGGCTGGTTCAGCGGCTGACACGACGGCTGCCTCGATGGCTGGTACGAGGGCTGGCTCGGCGGCTGTGTGCTCGTCGTCGGAGTAGATGGCAGGAGCACCTGGAAAAACACATCAGCACCCATCAGCATGTTTATCTCGGATGGCGCATTAAATGTTTTGTCAGCCAGTTGTACACCAGGGGGAATCTTTAATTTTGTCAAGTCTATGGGTTGTTGGGGCAACTTGCAAGTAATTTTGTCAACAACATGAAAATTTACTGTGGTTTTAAAATCTGATACCAGTGATGACACTTCCAGAGGTATGGAATATTTGACATTATTAATTGAATTTGTGACTCCCACGATATTGGTGTCAGATTGCATGGGGGTCAATTTTAGTACATCAATAACTTTGCTTGTGACTAGGGATGCTTGTGACCCGGAGTCAAGTATTGCCTTTACATGTACTTCTCTGTTGTCCTTTGTGAACAGCTTCACCTGTGCTGTAGGGAGCAACACATTATTATTGACATTGGAAAATAATGTTACTGGTGTGGAAATGACTTCAGGATGCACCAATGTATTATGGTCATTCTTGCAAAGATTGCACCTGAAGTGAAACTTGCATCTCCCATTGTGTTTGTTTAAACAAACATTGCATAAATTATTGTCTTTGACAAATTGTATTCGCTCTGCTGATGGCAGTAGTTGAAAACTTTTGCAACTATATAATTTATGTGCAGTCGACTTACATTTCTTGCAGGATGATCCCTGGACTGCTATGTTGACTGCCAGTCTTGAAGCAGGCTTCCAATTGCTTGCAGTTGCCGGAGAATTTTCTGCAGCTAGAGCTCGTTTCTCGAGGAATGCTAACAATTCGGCAACTGTTGGCTCCTTCCCAATCTCCCTTTCGAGTTGGAAGGCGCGGGATGTGAATCCATCTAATTTGCGTAATAAAATAATAGTTAGGATAGGATCCCATGACTCAACGTTAATGTTTAAGTTTTTCAAAGCTGCGAGCGTCTGTTTAATTTGTGATACAAAATCTCTAACATTGCTACCCCTCCCTAACGTGGGCAAATCTAACAATAATGACACATGTTCATTGATAATTTTGTGCCTGTTATAATAGCGTTCTTTTAATAATTTGAGGGCTTCCAAGTAACTGGTTTGCGTCAACGGTAGTTCACTTATGATGTTAAATGCTTCGTCTTTTAAATATGTTCGGAGATAATGAAGCTTCTGTATGTTATCTAGCTTAAGATCACTATCAATTAACGAGTTAAATAGGTTTATGAATGTTACATATTTTGCACAGGACTTACCATCAAATATTTCTATGTTTATTGCAGGAAGTTTGAGTTTCCTGTCGTTTACGCTGGATGTACTTGGCGGAGGAGTAGAAGAGGAGTCGTTTTTGTTGCGTTTTTCAATTGCGTCAAGTAACATGGCCTTGGAAAAGTAAAATATTTCCTCGACTTTTCCAAAATCCTCGATATCATTTTGGTTGAGAACTGAAATTTGGCAATTGAGGTTTTCGTACTGAGTAAATGTGTTTACTAAATGATTTAGTTTGGCTTCTAATTGTGATTTCGAAGATACAACAGACAATTCATGGGAATCAGTAACAAATTTATGAATTCGTGTAAGCGTACCTTTTATGTATCCACGTTTGGCAACAAGTGTGCTTAATTTCTCTTTCTCCTTCTCCTCTGCCATGTTTACAAAACTTTAAACTTATTTTTACTTGTAAATATATCGCTACGTTAGTAATTTCGTTACAAACAATTATTTTTTCGTTGAATGTAAAATGTACAAACGTAATGGCGGATAAAATATGAAAAAGAACGAACAACGCTACGCTATAAAAAAAATAAAACCATAAACAATACACGCGAACGATTTTTCGTATCGAACGAGATGTCCGAAGGCCGATGATCTTGCGTCCCGCTCACTCCTGCGATGAAGCTTGTGGAGCGAGTGAGATCGAAACTCACCCCGAACTCACTTTTCGATCGTGTAGTGTTACTATTGCTAGTTCTTGCGTTTCGTTTCAGCTTACCGATTTCCGATAGGTAGCAAAAAAAGATGTTTCTAGAATTCTTGCAGTGAAGCTAATAATAATAATTTGCAGCTCACTGGATATCTTCTTGCACTTCCTCTGAGTATATTTGCGTATGCACTCACGGTTTCTTGGTTCGTATTCTTTTGGACTCGTTCTCGCAGCGTAGTCGGTCGGATTCAAGACGAAATCTTGACGAAATGTATAACGTCCTGCCACCGCCGCCCGCCGAAAATTTTAATTTTTGTTAACTCGCGATGAAATTCCGCACTGGAACGCTTGCACCGGCTCTCGAAGGACCAAATTATGAAGAGTTTTTATCGCTTTCTTCACAATAAAATAAGGCGAATCCACTTGAATAAATTTATTGCGAAAGAGCACACGTATACATTTTTAATGTCGCAGAGAGAAGAGGGTTTTTTTTACGGCTGAGTTGCCATAGATAAAAAATATAATTTCCAACAGCTACAGTAATATTAAAAAATTCTCCCGTACATAAAAATGTAATATCTCATCTGCCTGTTACTCCTTGTCTCCACTTTATTAAAGTTTTCACACAAAGTGATAAAAATGATGGGCGCGACTTCATAAAGGCACTGCTGTGTCTCTGTTTTATAATAATTCCTGACAAAGTACCTACGAGTGACATAACAAAAGGGAACGCATTGCCTGTAATACAGTTTTCGCCTTATTAAAACAAGCCTGTGAAGTGCCAGTCTTTAGAATTCTATAATTTAGTTTAAACGACTAATTCCACGAAGGCAGCAGGCTTCTTTATTTAGGTACCTTCTAATAATAGCTCTTTTAAGGAAGAAACATTTTTTTACACTTTCATCATCCCACTACCATTGTCCTGTTTTTCACAGAGTTCGCTTACCTAACCTGAAGATTTGACAGGTCCGGTTTTTTACAGAAGCGACTGCCTGTCTGACTTTCCCACGCGCGGAAAATCAGCCCAATACAGGTTAGATCACATATGCATTTCTCGAGTATGTGGATTTATCTCATGAAGTTTTCTTCACCACTGAGCACGTGATAATCATTTATGATCCAAACATGAATTCGAAAACAAATTCGACAATCATTGGTTTAGGCCTGTGCTGGATTCGAACCTACGACCTCAAAGTGAGAGGCAAGCTCTATTTCGCTTCAAACACGTCATCAATTAAACAAACAATGTATGTAATTAATCTTACTAAATCTTACTCATAAACAACAACAAGTAAAATAAATGATCACAATTACAGAAGCGAACATTCTTTGACTAGTTTGTGAAACTTAATGGAACATCCGTTTCTATGTACATATTTCATCGTGTTCTAAAATTAATACTTACTTTGAGATGACATCTACATCAGGGTGACAGGGTATCGATCAATCTTCAGCTCTTGGCACGAGCTTAGAGTTGTAACAAATGGATTTTTAAACCCGCCTGCCTCACGGAGGACATCATTATAAGCGACCGATCCACGTTAATGCTTTAGTATTCTGTGATACCTACTGAATTTACCTTTGAACAGTTTTAAGACAGTAATCAAACAGAAATTTTGTTTAAAAGGTATTATAACGTTAGTGATTATTTAGAAGATTTGAATGCATTTGGGAACAACACGCCAAATGACTAAATTGTATAAGTAACATTATTTAATGTTTTTTTTAAAGAACGTCTACGGACCTGTGCCGAGGTTTTTCTGGCAGCTTTTTTTCCCCAGCTGCAGTAGTTTTAGGCGGACGAGACGTTCGTTACTCATGTAAAAAATTACGATTCAGAGTGTAACTATGTTACCTACTGAATAAATAGTATGTTTGAATTTGAATTATATTTATAATAAAATAACGCCTTTTTGGAAGATAGTGGATGAGCCTTGCACAAGACCGGAAAGGATAGCGTGAAAGAAAGAAAGCCTATACCCAACAGTGAGTGGCTACAGACTGAGTAGATAGAATACCTTTTGTATTTGTATCACGGGTTCAAATCCCGGCTTACGCTCTAAACCACTGAATTCGACTTTATAGTTTAAATTCACGTTTGGATAATAGATATTTGATATCATTTGGGTTCCAGGATTTGTGCCTGGATAATGGCAATAGCCTCACCCCTTACATGAAAATTAAACATAGCTGGCGAGGATGAGCATGTATACACTTCTGCCTACTCGTTTCGTTTTAATTAAAAAAGTCTTAAATGTAAAATGTTTGTTAGAAAGTATTTTGCATTCCAAGCAGTATTCACTAACGCAGTTGGCTCGACCATTATATGTATAGAAAGCGATACGGCTCACCACCTATCATGTTGGTCTAACAGAAAGCTCGGTCTTCTATCGGGCGGTTGTGAGGTGAAGTACCAACCTCATCAACCCTGGTGTCAGCGTTACTATTGAGCCGCCAAAGGCCCCTGACATGGCTCATGTAACGACTACTTACTTACATTAGCACGTAGTAACCTATGGTTTTAAACAAAAGTAACTCGATTACTATATTATACATGTGACTTCTGGCTTAGTCTAATTCGTTGAACTAAGTATCTAAAAATATATATTGTTATATTACAGATCAATAAATACCTTACCGAACATAGCTTAGCCTTTGAAATCCCTCTACTGCAGTCATATGAATTTTAGTGCGGTCCGGGAAGCCTGTCGCCATTAGTATTAATAGTGTTGTGGCCGTGAGAAATTTTATCGATATATAAATTTTATAGATATAATTAGTCAAAACATATTTACATTAAACCATCAACACAAAGAGAAGCAATAAACACGAATAACAAGTACTTAATATACTTATTCAAATGTTGGCAAACGATAAAGTAAACTCATTTCTAACATCACGTAATAGTTGGTGTAAATATTAATTATTAATATTGCCGTCCACAATTAATAACGTAAAATTTTCAAATCAATAACTGGAGAATTCTTAGAAGGCTTACAATATTAGAAGTAGTAGTCAGAAGTCATAATCTTGCCAAGTGTGTATCGACAAACTGATTACAACACTAGTTATTTAGCGAGCTACCTCACGGAACGACTCTGTTCGTGCAATATCGAAACAAGTGACGATTAAGATAGGGTAGACCCACAAACCAGATATAGGTGTGCAGATTGTCGAAACGAGGAGGAAATAATTTTAAGTATAGAGTTATGAAAATATGGTATTAATTCCTGCAGACGCAACCTAATTTTATTTTAAGTTACATTCTGTCATTTTCTTATCCGCTGAAAAAGAAATGGACGGGCAATCGACAGTCATAAAATTTATGGAGCACACGTCAATTTTAAGCAGAAATCTAAAACAACCGGACAGAATTCAGTAGACAGCACATGTCAAACGGATTGCATACGGGCGAGATGGCTATTTTTTTCGCCCGGGTTATTCATTCCTTTTAAAATTAACTTGTTTACAATCATCCGTCCCTTTCCTTTTCGGCGGATAAGACAATGACGGGTATAACTTAAAATAAAATTAGGACGTGTCTGCAGGAATCGGGGCCTATGAGTCGTCAAAAAATTGTGAAATTTTTGTTAAGTAGTCAATACAAACACTCATAACACACGTAATACATTAGTTAGATTTTTAAATCTTTCGTCCACGTGTGTGTAAAACTTGTTTCGTATGTTTTGTGCAAAAAGTATATTTGTACATGGTACATTACCCTAAAATTGTATTTGATCGCGTTGTGAGGATGGTCTCTTACGTATACCAACACGTGCAAATATTATGCTACGGAATGTCAGTCTGATTCAATTTTATTAATGGATCTGGACGCTTGCCCCACTGACTGTGAACGCTATAACAATGAATAAACACTACCAGTGAGTCAGCTTCGTGGAAACGTCTCAAATGTGTCTTCAATGGATGTTAGTCAGTCGTGTCTAACAAGTTGGGTTTATTATAAGCGATTAGCTGGTACCCTCTCACTGAATAGAATAATCTTTGGATACCAATCACGGACGTAATAAGTAACTAATACAGTGTGTTGCTTCAAACAATTTTTATGGTGCCTAAAATGATACAAATAAATATACTTAGCTAAATTGGTGCTGGTTCCTGCAGCCTTCAACTTAGTTTTAATTTTGTTTGACAGTTCGAAAACTAGATTTTATCTCTTGTGTTGTACTCGTCGTAAGTGAAGGGCGGCACTATTTTCAGAGCTATCAGACTGAAATAACATTAAGTTTTGACAGCCTAAACCGGCACCTTTATCTACCTACATTACCAGATCACAAGCTTTGACACAACGACGAAGAAATCGTATAAATAAATGACTAGTGTGCGGGTACTAACAAGGCCGTTTTCAGATACTAAACTGCTGCTATATCTTTATTATGACGCTATTCTATTTGTCGCGATGTGTCTTATGGCCGCTTCAGATAGCCGATTTTGAAACTTGCTAACCCGAGTTTGGGTGTGTATCTGTTTGCTTATACATCTCAGTTTACTACAGCTGCCAATCACTTCGGAAGAACAACCCGTTATGATGTGTTCGTCTAGATCCGGGGCTATTAACGCGATCTTTCAAATATTCCGGTCATACTAAAAGTTGTGGAAACAGAACGTCTGTCATAAGCGTCGTCTAATATTTACTACAATATTATAGACACAGAAGTGACGAAACGGTCTGCCAGACATTCTTCAAGTAGGTAGTAAAAGACAATATAACAAATCTTTATTGTGTATGGTGCAGTCATAGCTGCGAATTACGTCTCACAATTTTTTTTCTTTGCATATATACATTTCACACAGGCAATGAAATAACATTAAATGTATAAGTAACATAATAATAACTTTATATGATCAACAATAATTAAAGTAAAATTAAGAATTTATTGTGAGATCATGTTGAGCCTTTTGTTTTAAACTAAAGAGTATCTAATAACGTTTAGGTACATAATGTCCCTTTCCCAAAATGTCTCTTTACCAAAAATGTCCATTCACCAAAATGTCCCATTAGTAGCTTAGATTATTGTACTGGTTTACACGCGTTGTAACTAGATTTTATTACAAAATTCAAAGGAATCCTGTAATCTTTATTTGTGACGATTACCAATCGATGTTTGACATTAAATCGACAGACAGGTTTATACAGTGTCGACATTAAATGTATTGTTTACTGTTTACAGCACAGAATGTAATTAATTGAAAGATTTACGAGTGTAACGCTATTTGTTTCAGAATGCGCTGACTTACTGAACCGCGTGTGATGGCTGCTGTTAATTCGGTAAGTTTATTTTATTAAGCAAGATATAAGGTACAATTTTCAGATAAAAGCACAGAACGGTCTTCACGAAAACACATGCTTGTAATACCTATTTAGCCCCTGCAGGATGACGCAGTCAGACAGTCAGTACTATTCAGACGCGGCGGACAGGAGTCCTAGTATGGCTTTGTAATAGACTACTCTGAGCGCTAACCCACTTGCGTCAGACAGAGTACTGCGGGGCGGAAGGCAAGCGGGAAACCACTGCCATATTTTACCCTAAAAAATTAGCATGGAAAATGCTGCACCGACAAGAGCGTGGCTCTTAAATTGATGATGATGATGAGCATGACACAGGCTTAAGACAAAGACGTTCTCGTATACGATGTTTATGTACGTATACAGCATAATTTAAGCTTTGTCTATCTGTCGTGAAACCAACGTTTAATGCCAAACCAAGATATACACGATAGCGTAACCCATGCAGTAGCAGATCTATGTACTTGAAAAACCCTAGGCGCAAAAAATGCATAGGTATCACCCATCTTCCAATCGCCAACCAAGAAGCATACAGTAAAAATACTTGTTTACGAAGTTACAATTTATCAATCAATCAATCAATAGTTCTTTATTGCATAAAACATAAAGTTTAGTTCAAATCCCGATGTGGACATGGCACAAAAATCGCTTTGTGATCCCTAGTTTGGTTGGACATAACAGACTGATAACCTTATTTTTCGAAAATAAGTTGATCCGTGCTTCGGAAGGCACGTTAAGCCGTTGGTCCCGGTTACTACTTACTGATGTAAGTATACAGTCGTTACATGAGTCAGGGGCCTTTGGCGGCTCAATAATAACCCTGACACCAGGGTTGATGAGGTTGGTATTCCACCTCAGGACATGTACAGATGTTTAAAATAAGCACAATAGCCGGCTTTACGTGCTTAAAGGGTAAAAAGTAACCACAAAAAATCATTAAACAAAGCTAATGCATCCATTTTTAAAAAATCTACAGCCCGCTTTTAAATTTTATGAAAGGAAATTGCGACATAGATCATCAATAGAGAGGTAATTTCAGCATTGTTTGTTACAAGTATTACCTTTCGTCTCATTAACCGGATTCAGTCTCGGAACAGGTTAAAACCAGTGGAAACCAGTACGTTCGCTAATTGGCGCCGTTTCCTCTAAGCCTTTTATAATATCTACCTCCACTACATTGGCTTTTGAATAAATGCGAGTTCCCGAGCTAAGAACAGTTTGCTCTACAGTTTCGGTATTCTCGTTTAGCTTTGATGTGTGTTAATTTTACTGTAAGTACTGTTTATTTTGTAGTGATGCTACTATATTACCTAATGCGTTCCTTGTTAAGTATTTATAAACGACTTATAGTATACTTTAATAAATGTTACTACAGCACTAGTGAATACCTTAATGATACAGATGTTACTATTTGAAAAGCTTCCTCCTCTCTTTTAAACTTCTATTTTGTTGTGCCCGAAAGGGTCTATGATGTGAAATTCAATATTATTAAATAATTAAATTTCATATTTCTTTCAAGAATACACTGTAATTTAGTGACTTTATCGACTATTTCTTAATTTCCATCGTAATTCTTTCCATAACCAACATCTCCTAGAAAAGTGGGAGAACAAGTCAAATCACCGTTGTTCATTTGTTTCGTTCCCGCCTTTTCTGTTTACTTACTTTTTAAATTAATTAATTAGTTGTATAAAATTTTAAATTATAAATAATTTATATTAATTCTATTTATAATATTACTTCTAATACTATGTATAGAACGGTAACTCTCCGCTCCCCATCGCCCCCCTCGGAAATAGTTTAGTCTTCAATCGCATGGCGTCACTTGTTACGCACACAGATGCGCGTGTACGATAACGTCAATGTGTGGTGTCTGTGTAAAACGAGGTTGTTTGTATAAAGTGTCCGAATGTGCTTATACATAGCAGTGAGTGGATAAGTAATGTGCAAAAAACATTATCTACTGGCGAGGAGCTTAATAGACATTTTCATCTCGATGCACCTTCGCAATTTCGGCCCCTCGTCATTGAAAAAAATCAATGAACTCACATCGTCTTGTATAAATCGTTTCGGCCAGCCGTTATCGAGTCAGCTCGACGTAAACGGCTCTTTGAATTGCCTCTAGTGTTTTATCTACCGTCGATTTTTTTCTCTTTCAGCCATAAGGCCTCGTTTAGAGCTTAACAGCAGGCCATTGAGGTACGTTAGTGCGCGTTGGCTCATCACCGCTCTCTCACAGGTATTACACGGCCAGATTAGGAAGAGCCCTCACTACTAGTTCGCGTTGTTTAGGTCCAAAGTGGAAGTAAGACATGAGGGAAATCGGAAATAGTACCAATGAAACCTGTTATTGTTAAAATCAGCTGTATTTAATGACAAATTTCATTGATCGCAGCCTACCTTTTCCACGTCTGGACTATTAACAAAATGTATCTTACCCAGTAAGCCGTGATAGCCCAGTTGGTAGAACGCTTGCCTCTCACTTTGAGGTCGCAGGTTCGAATCCACCACAGGCCTAAACCAATGATTGTCGAATTTGTTTTCGAATTCAGGTTTTAATCATACATGATTATCACGTGCTCAGCGGTGAGGTAAAACATCGTGAGGAAACCTACATTCCCGAGAAGTGCATTTTTGGAGGTATGTTACCTAACCTGTATTGGGCTAGTTTTCCCTTCGCGGGTTGGAAGGTCAGACAAGCTGTCGCTTCTGTAAAAAACCGGACTTGTCAAATGTTCAAGTTAGGTAAGCGGACCCTATGAAAAGACGGGATAATGCTTGGGGGATGATGATCTTACTTACCTATCTAAACCAATAAATAATACAAATACGAATTACTCGTCTTCAAATATAATTCATCGATTATTCTCCATAATTCTAAAATTAAATGTTTTCAAATGAAAATAATTCTGAACCGACCAAAAAATACAGCGTATATTTGAAGGTTTAGCGTAGTTTGAAGATGCAGGGGGTGTCAGGTTAGACTGGTACAGTAATGGCGCTTCGTTGGACGTTCCGCTATGGCCGCGGTCCAAATCACATCGCATTTGAATTGCAGTTGGGCAATACGCTGTTAATGACTTTCATCGATCTATTTTTATGGTCCAGTTTGTAGATGATCTCTTTGGGATTATGTGCTGTGTAAATGTGTACTGATTCACGTTGGGTTCAGACTAAAGTGCTATCACTTACTAGTGCTGTAGTAGTGCTAGGACACCGATCTTAATACGAGTGTGTGGACCAGTGCCCTGGGGAGTTAAAATGGCCACATTGAAGCAATTCATCTAAGAAAGTAATATTGCAATTTGATAAAAGTAAGTGCGCAATGCAAATTAATGTCAAATAGCAATATTGCTTCTTAGATGAATTGGTTCGATGTGGCCATTTTAACCCCCCTGTTTTTCAAAACTTACAAGCTCTGTATTACAAGAAAGCTCCTTGTAAAATTTTCATTATTATAAGAATATGTTTCTCAAAACTACACATGGACATTACATGTTACAAGTGTCAATATTTATTTTACAAGTATATTTTACAATCCGGCGTGCGTGTATGAAGCGATTGATGAATGTGGAGGAAGCAAGAGAAGTGTGTCAGGATCGAAGCAAATGGAATTCTATAGTCTCTGCTTACCCCGGTGGGAAATAGGCGTGAGTTTATGTATGTATGTATGTATTTTACAATCCATCTACTTTTTTTTTGATAAACGCAATTTGCACGTACTTGTAAGTTGTAGTTTGAGAACGTGTAGACTTGTAAGTTTGATAAACACGGCACTGGTATCTTGTTGGTTGCACAACTTTATAACCTTACTAGCGACCCGCCCCAGCTTTGCTCGGGTGCAATGCTGAGGAAAAAATGAAATTATTTACGACTTCACATAAAACATTCAAAAATAACAGTATTTCTCCACTATTTAATTGATGTTATTATACATATAAACCTTCCTCTTGAATCAAAATCCATTGCGTAGTTTTAATGATTTAAGCGTACATAGGGATAGAAAAAGCGACTTTGCTTTATACTATGTAGTGATATCTTGAGTTGAGTTACTTTAAAGTCGTAAAATTGAATGTACTTTTAAAAACGAAACCTCATTGTTTAACTTTTGTGTCTGGAAATCTCGGCCTTACGAGATTAAGAGGCAAGATTGAATAGGCAACTTCGGGGTAAGTTCGTTACACCGTTGACACTTTGTTAACCTCTTTGAGTGTTTTCAACGGCCTCCGTGGTCCAGTGGTCGAGCGTTGGGCTCACAATCCGGAGGTCCCGGGTTCGAATCTCGATGGGGACAAACACTTTGTGATCCCTAGTTTGTACGAAAGTACTAGAAGCGAAAGTAGTGTGCCAGGATCGTAGCAAGTGAAATTCCGTGGTTCCTGGTGTATGTATGTGTACGACATGCCGTTTCCATGTAATCCAGATAATTCTAGTTCATAAATGAGTCTGACTTCATTCCGTTTCTTTTTGTTTTCATTTCGGCTGTGAGGATGGTTAACGTCGACCGCCTTGTGGTAACAGACGCGAGATATGCTTTCAATGTTTGTTTTCCGTTGTGTAATTTGTTGCGAATTCGTAAAAGTTTTTAATATCTCGTTTACCTCGTGCGGCTAAGCGTGACCTCACTTTCTGTCTGCGTTACTTCGGAACACAAAGGGACTCAAACAATCCTATCATACGCATGTGTCGGTTTTATAATAATGTCGCCTCCACAAATAAAAACTTGGCTATTTTTAATCATTTTGGAACATTTAGAACACAAATTATAAAAAGTCTGTGACAAAAACTGAAGTCGCTTTGTTTTTTGAATTGTAACTTTAAGTACCTCTTTTTAGTTGCTATATGATTTTGCATGGTGTCAACACACCCTGTTTGAGATGTTGACTGACCATTTTTGTTTGTAGGTAATTGTATATTTTATCATGTCCTGTTCTATGTTGCAATAAATAAATACATACATAAACTCACGCCTGTTTCTCTCCAGGATAAGAAGAGACTATAGAGTTTTCGTTTGTTTTTTATCAGACAACCAGATCAACTTTTTGTAATCTATGAATAATGTTATCTGAATCTCTTAGTTCAAAAGGCTTAAAAGAAGATTCCTGGATTCTATTATTCTAAAATGTAATTAAATTAAGTTTGTACCGTAAATCCTTATCTAATCCAGGCTTTTATATATAAACCATCAACTTTTCAAATTACTCCAATGACAACATAATTCAGGGGATTTAAATACTTGAACACTAAAGTAGTAAAATATCTCAATCAGCCGTTACACTTTGACCACTCCAGTGGTCTGCAAATGGTTGAGGGTCCTTAGTCAAAAGCACACCCACCCTTTTAATTTAAGATCGTTCAAATATTGTATGAAGCTTTTAAAATTCCAGCAAAGTGGACAAAAGTAAACCGAGCCCGAATAACACGTAGTAGGAATGAGAGGGGTTCTAATATTCTAGCACTGCACATTGAAACCCTTTGTACCGGGTTGTAGCATTCTAGGCCTCGAGTGGGCCCCGCCGGAAATTTAATCTTACTAAGGACCCTTTTGTTGAATGGAATTTTGTCCTTAGATAAATGCCCGTATAAGTGGACGTAGGAATGAATTAATATTCCAATTTAATTAAAACATTCAAAAATAAGTATAAGAATCATTTTAATTTCGAATTATTTTCTTGTTTTTCCGCGAATAATTTTGACGAATTGATATACTTAATTGTTTTTTACAATTATTGTTAGTGTGAAATTTATATTATATTGTTTTAACAATTATATAACGCATTTATTTGAAAGTTTTACTAACGATGAATATTTTATATTTAATTATATTACATTTAAACTAAAGATTAAGTCAGAGGGGGTGACCCTAGGTCTGCGTCTTACCTGGTCCAACGCCTGTCAGTGGCTGTGCAACGGGGCAATGCCGCTAGTGTAATGGGTTCGTTTGGACCAGGTCAGAATCAGAACACTTAAACGCGTAGTTGGACGTGACGAAGTTACGTATGTTTCTGATTATATGACAGATTGTATTATCTTAAGTATAATAATAATGTAATTTGGTATATATTTACTATATTTTATTTTAATATTATAACCCCAATAAGAATAAGAACGCTCCTTATTTAGAGTTTAAACTAACGATTAAAAAGAAAAATAAGTATTTTGTTGAAAATCTCTAAAGTTTTGGCTTTAATTTATTTAATTCGGTTGTGAGTTTATATATATGTATATATATATGTGTGTGTTGAAGTACAAAACGAACAAAGCTCAAAGCTCAAAAAAATTACACAGCTCAAAATTAATGTTCCAAGGATATGTTAGGTCAGCGATAAGGTCTCAGATAAGCAATAAGCATATTTTATATTACTGTAACTAGATAATATATTGGTCTAGAACTTTTTACAGACGAACGCCAAAAAATATACGCAAGCTCAAAGACAAAAACAAAAGAAAATAATAAGTCTGGCTATTCAGAGAGGCAATGCTGCCAACCTGTTAAGCAACTTGCCTCGATGAGACGCATTGGAGGAGGTGTTTTATTTATAAGATATGTGTTTGTTAGTTCCCCAATAAATAATTATTTTATTTATAAAAAGAAAAGCAATATAATTCAGTATAAGCATAGAATCATCTTCTTTCTATAACAACATTATCCATAAACAAAAAGGAAGTGTCTATATATCAAGTATTCACACGTTAATCTACCCTGGTATCTTACCGCATACTAGCCGTCCCCTGATGCCGATAGAATGGCTCCAGGCACGCGAGGGCCAAATACCTCCACTAAGGGACTTTAAGGACCTCTAAGTTGCTAGGCGTTTAGTTGGAAGACAAAATATATCGCCTTTATCAGGGCTACATCGGCATGACAGCATTGGTAGCGATAAAACTTGAAGCGTAATTTATTTGTAGAGATGCCAAGAGTCGCCTCGGAACAATATAATTCTTAAAAAAATACTTATGCTTTGGAGTGTTAGACATTTTGTTTAATTCATGATTTATGGTTACAGATAAAAGGAAAACTTATATCTTTTGCTTAACGTTTATAAATAGACATTATCATATTAAATTGATTAAACTGTCTTAAGGGGCCTCTTCGTGTTGGCTTCGGCCCCACCCACGTCTTCCAAAAGTCCGGGACTCCATAGGCCCGAGATATGGAAACGAAATACAAATAATAATATTGATGGTGGTTGATAGAGGAGAGGCCTGTGCCCAGCAGTGGGACGTTTATAGGCTGTTTATGTTTTTTTTTTAATGTTTATAGACTTATTATTGACGATGCATCTTTAATTAGATTATACATATAGAGTTCATCACACATATGTGACCTAATCTGTATTGGGTTGGTATTCTTTTCGCGGGTTGGAAGGTCAGACAGGCAGTCGCTTTTGTAAAAAACCGGACCTGTCAAATCTTCCGGTTAGGTAAGTAGACTCTGTGAAACCGGGTTACGCTAGGGGGAGACTGAACTGAACTTACCCCAATAGGATCATTGCAAATTAAGTCTTACCCTTACCCCTAACACGGCGATAATGAACAGCAGCTAAACCACATGAGAATTAAATGGCAGTAACTTGTCAAAACCGCAAACTAGGAGTATAGTATACAAACAAACTAACGTCTATAATCCTTATTGGTAAGAGCAGCTCTAAGGTCCATAGTCATGTCACTAGGACACCACAAAATGTTTGCAGTTGTATAAATTCTACCTCACCTCACCATGCGCAATGTGATAAAATTTTGTCACGGTCATTTTATAGATTCTGACGATATAATTATGTCGTTTTTTCGATTGGTGCTAACATGTGGACCCAAATAAGTCATGTCGTTCTGTCAAAATACGAACAAAATCACGTGGCACTCATGTTAGGGAAAAAACAAACAATAATAATTTAGACAAAATTTATTGATTCGATCGATAATTAGTGGCTTGTTGGTGCGCATACATCTGCATACATTTCATTGGTGGCACCACCACGGTCGCGTCACCATAGTGTCCTAGTGAAATATGGCCCTAAGAGTTGTCAGAAGACAAACCTGCAACCACTTTTGAGATAAATTGAATAAACTCTATTAAGTAACTCACGGGTATTATTTGGTACATAATAATTATATCTTATCCAACATAGCTAGAGTATATAGCATGAATATATTTTTAGAATATTACTTAACTCCCTGAGCATGCATGATACATTTGTAGCATATTTCCCTATTCTGCACTCATCGTCCTTTTCTTGGCACACGAAACCGTTACATGCAAGTTTTAGTGAAACTTCCATGATATTGTACGAAACTTTAGGCAGTCATGCCATTGATATGCGAACAGTTGGTAACGAAAGTTGTACAGTTTTGGATCTTGTTTTTGTAAACAATGTTATAAACCATCTTTGCTGTCTGTATTGTAATAATTTACGTGTTTGTTCAGATATCTTCACTTGTTATGCAGATGAGTTGTGAAGTAACACACAATATAACATAAGCTCACGGCTAAATCCCAATTGGGGTTATCAGAGGAACATTCATTGCAAGATGCACCTCACCTAGCCATTCGTTAGACCAACGTGATTGGTGGAGAGCCATATCACCGCCTATAATGGCCGAACCTACTGGTTGGGTTATACTAAATTCTGTAGAGTCAAGTATAATGTTTTTATTCAAAAGTACACTTCCCAATCCACAGCCCCAGCGGACCTTCACTAGAAATTTGAAAAGTATTAAAGTCTCCATTATTCCGCTCTACTGTTTACCAATTTCCAACTTCGAAGGCAAGTTATAAAAGCCTTTTATACATCCAAATGCCAACTAAAACACGCACCGATAAAAGTTATTCAAAACAGTCTAACAAACCTGAAATAGACATGGGAACTATTTTAAGGGTCTGTTAACCCAAGGGTCCGCTTCACCCTTTCAGTGGGCGAGCTCACCCGCGACCCGATACAGCCAGCGTTGGACTACTGCCAGCAATATGTTTTCCCAACTTTAATTGAGATTATCCTATTCCAAAACGATTTTCATAATCACAAGTCATCCGTTTAACTATTCTCTTTTCCCCATTAATTAAACCCGGATTTTTAAAGTGAGCATCCAGATTTTTTATACTAATTTCGCATTCGGTCCCATTTCGCGTTGCAAGTAAAAAGTGGAATATTTTACTGTCCGGTGCAAAAACTTTCAGCGTAAATGTGCAGGACTTGAATTTTTCGCGTGACAAAACAGAGGGATGTCGTTGCGAAGTACCGGAGTAGGTTCACACTTTTCACAGAGAGGAAATTTGATCATTTATAGTGAACATCAAGAGAGGATATTGTTCACGTGACACAGAACAGGACCGGACAAATTCTGACGGCACGTGGATGTTCAGGGATGTGTTGGGATGAGTGGGGATGAATGGGGACGGTCGGGGATGTGAGTGGGGCCGGACAGGTTGGATCCCAGCCAGCGAAGTGTCTCGCGCGCGGTATCAGGATATCAGCTTATGTAACTGCCCGGTGTGACAAGTGCCCCGTTCTGAAATATCTCTCTTTTACACAATGAAATGTGTTAGCCGCATTTTGTGCCAGATTGAAATGTAAATCTGTTTCCTACTTATATTAATCAGAAATCAGAAATCAGAATCATTTATTCAACGTAATTATCATGGATAAACTTGTTGAAGGTCAATGTAACATTTTTGAATTTACGTCATTTCGCAAGGTGTTATGGCTGAGGAGAAGAAATGACAAGAAACTGCAACAGCAACACATCTTTTAAAAACCAATGAGGATATACATTACAAGTTATTTAATAACTAGAGGAACACATTCAATACCAGACATTTTTATCATTTAGGTAGTCATTAATCTTATAATAAGCTTTTTTACATAAAGTAAGCTTCACGTGAGCTTTAAATTTATTTTCTGACAAATTTAAAATATTATCTGGTATTTTATTGTAAAAACGTATACATAACCCCAAAAAAGACGAATTTAATTTACTTAATCTAGAATTTTGAATAGCAATTTTATGTTTATTTCTTGTATTGTAAGTATGCCTTTCACAGTTTCTCGGAAGGAGAGATAAGTTTTTACGTACATACATAATGTTTTCATATATATATTGACTTGCGACCGTCAGTATATTTATTTCTTTAAACAGCTCCCTCAAAGAGTCCCGACAACGCAGCTTATAAATAGCGCGAACTGCTCTTTTTTGAATGATGAAAATAGTTTCTACATCAGCGGCTCGACCCCACAGCAAAATACCGTAAGACATTATGCTGTGAAAGTAGCTGAAGTAGACAAGTCTAGCAGTGGGTACATCTGTGAGTTGTCGGATCCTTCTGACGGCATATGCTGCTGAACTTAGCTTGCCCGCTAGTGATACAATATGTGGGCCCCATTGAAGTTTTGAATCTACAGTAATTCCTAAGAAAACTGTGTGTTCAACAAAATCTAGTTTCTCGTCGTTAATTTTAATGTTATTATTTACTTTCTTTACGTTTGGTAGAACAAATTTAATACACTTCGTTTTCTTAGCATTTAGAACTAGGTTATTTACTGTAAACCAACTTAGAACCTGCGACACAGCGCTGTTTGCTTCGTCAAATTCCTCTAACTTTCTGTCGATTTTAAATATAAGAGAAGTGTCATCCGCGAACAGCACAATGTCAGCTTGGTTCTGTACTACATAAGGTAAATCATTTATGTACACTAAAAAAAGAAACGGACCCAAAATGGATCCTTGAGGAACTCCCATTTGAACATGAGAGCCCGAAGAAGTTGTACTATTGATTTGTACCTTTTGTATCCTACCACCTAGATATGAATTTAACAAACTGAGAGCTCCATTATTTAGTCCATAGTGCCTCAATTTCAAAAGCAAGGTCTCGTGATCCACGCAGTCGAACGCCTTAGACAAGTCACAGAATACTCCTACGGCATTTTGCGACTTCTCCCAAGCATCGAAAATGTGTCGAACAAATGTCACACTCGCGTCTGTTGTAGACCGACCCTTAGTAAAACCAAACTGCTGGCTGTGGAGTAAGTTATTTAAATTAAAATGACATAGCAGTTGGTCGAGAATAATTTTCTCGAAAATTTTACTAAGTACTGGTAGAATAGAAACCGGTCTATAATTCGTGGGGTCTGATTTTGTGCCCGATTTAAATAGAGGTATAACTTTACTGATTTTCATTAAATTTGGAAAAGTGCCATTTTCAACACTCATATTAAAAATGTAAGCTAGATATGGTGCTAAGATATCAATAACAGAGCTCATCAATTTGACAGACAATCCCCATAAATCTTTCGAGGTTTTAAGTTTCAGCTGTTTGAATACTTTAACAATACTACTCGGATCAACGCGTTTAAAATCAAATAATTCAGTGCAAGCAGTAAAATTACTTTTTAATAATATATCAGCTTGAACAGGAGAGGACCTGAGAGATTCTGTAGTTTTTACAGGGATGTTCGTGAAGAATTTATCAAAAACTTCAGCTACATCTTTATCTTGTTTTACTAACCCAGTGCCCGATTCTATATTGTATTCTAATTCACGCGGTTTAGAAGCCTTTGTTTCACTATTTATTACTTGCCAAACTGCCTTTATTTTATTATCCGCGGTCTTTATTTTACTACTAATATGCATCTGTTTGGCTGTATAACACACTCTTCGAAATATTTTAGAATAATTTTTGACGTAGCTTTTGAAACTATCAGCGTGTGTATACGTTTTTTCCTCATATAAAGAATAAAGAGTATTTCTACTTTTGCGAATGCCTACGGTAGCCCAGTCACTGAACTTGAATGATTGACTGTTGGTAACTACCTTTTGAGGAAAATTATTTTCAAATTCTTTATGGATAATAGTGAAGAAATCCCTGTAAAAATCGTCAGGATTGTCTGTATCAAAGTTTGGACAAGGTAAGTTACTAATAAGACTATTTCGATATTTCTCTATCCGATTATCAGTGATGGGTCGAGTACTAAATTTAATTTTTTGCACATTTTTAAGTACTGGAAAACTAACCAACTGCCCACTGTGATCAGACTTAAGACAGTTAAGGATACTGTTATCTTGGAAATCACAATTGCAAAAAATGTTATCTAAACATGAGGCAGTTGTTTCTGTAATTCTAGTTGGCTCCATAAATATATTAACAAGGTTAAAAGATGTAAACAAACTTAGAAATCTAGTTGTAATTGAATCTACTTCATATAAATCAACGTTAAAATCTCCACACACTATAATGGATTTATTACTTTTGGATATGACCTTCAGTACATTTTCCATCACTGATTCAAAAACTGTGAAGTTAGCACTGTATGGGGGTCTGTATACGGCCACAACAATATGTTTCTCTGTTTCTATACATGAAATCTCCATAGTGCCCTCTATCGAAAGTCCAGTAATATCTTTGCGTTCTTTATATTTTAAACTATTTCTGATAAAAATAAGGGAGCCACCACGTATTTTGATCTTTCGACAGAAAGCGCTAGCCAAATGATAATTTTCAAAACCGAATAACAATTCATAATCCTTAAACCAATGCTCAGTAATACATAAAATGTCAATAAAAAATGTCTCTAAAAATAATTCTATGTCCAATTCTTTGCCAGAGAAGCCTTGAATATTTTGGTGAACTAGTTTTAATATTCCAAGCTTCTCTTTTGTCTTATTGTCTAGTTTAAAGATGAAGTACCATTCGTGGTACATGGCTGACTACCGTCAATAAAAGGTTTTGTACTGTAGAAGACAGTACAGTCAATAAGTTTACTGCCTGGTCTGGCAGAAATGTCTGTAATATAAAAAACTAGTACTGAACATATAATTTTTTTAAAGTACTTAGATAGATATATTCTATCTGTCGTTATTAAACAATTTTGAATAAACTTATTCAAATCTAAATAAATAATTGTATATATAATAATAAATAAATATTGCACTGTAAGTTAGGTATACTATGCAGATATAAGGTGATAAAATGTCTGTAATCATTTCAACATATTTATGCTTTGGAAAATTCTTACTTGATCTAGATTTTGGGTCTATTTTAAGTAATAGCAGGGTAAGACCACATCAAAATACGTAGAATCAAACTTTTTAGTTGGACACTAAATTTTTAATGGATTTTTTTATCCTATATTTCTGGCCCTTCACTACCTACATAATTCGCACATTACTAATTCACTGGACTTGGCACCTCATTTGCCTGACAAAAGGTGGAATCTGGTCCTAATGACAGCATCTAGCACAGCCAATGCTTCGCGTTACATTAGTGGAAGGGAACGTCAGATTCTTTCATCGTTAGCGCTTCGACAAAAAGAATAAAACGCTATAGAATTGGCTGCTCCCGGGTTAACGTTAACGCTGATGTTTATTGCTAAAGACGTTTTGAGAACTTTCTTTTTTTTTAAAGAATTTTATTTCCAGTTTGAAAATGCGGCCTTTTTATATTCTGTGACAGTGTCAGACTAGTTTTCAAAAAGGTTTTGATAGAGTTCAAATTAGGTTAGTTAAGTTTAACGGCATCCGTGGTCCAGTGGTTGAGCGTTGTGCTCACGATCCGGAGGTCTCGGGTTCGAATCCCGGTAGGGACAAGTCACAAAAATCACTTTGTGATCCCTTGTTTAGTTAGGACATTTCAGACTGATCCCCTGATTGTCCAAAAGTAAGATGATCCATGCTTCGGAAGGCACGTTAAGCCGTTGGTCCCGGTTATTACTTACTGATGTAAGTGAGTAATCATTGCAGGTTGATGAGGTTGGTTACCTCACAACCCACACTATAGAAGAGATTATCCATACTCTCTCTATTCAGACATCAACCATACGTGAAGTTCAATATTTCTACTCACAAAGAACCAACATGCATTTCCCGGAAGTACATATGGTAGATATTGAAGGCAGTGAAAACTACAGCACAATTTCCTGCCAAAGTGGGTAACTATCTCCAAAGTAAGTGCTCTTGTCTAAACGAACCTGCAGTTGTTCGGAAGCCCCTACTTCAGTCGTTTGGTTCAGCAATACTTTCCTTTTTGAAAGTTCGTTGAGTATGTTCACATTCACAGTTGCGCGATATTATGGTTCCGTACAAGTATGTATACAGACAATATACGAGTAGTAAAGGAACTTTTTTACTATTATTATGAGAAATGAATTGAATCGAACCTTAGTACGATCACGAGTAAGTATATGAAACTTGGAAACCAAGTCACATTAACTTTTTTGACAAATTAAACCGTGGCCCACCCGTAACCGTCAACAGTGGCTGCGGGTTGTCTTTGATTACTTGTGGCTCTGCCCACCCCATTTGGGATTACGGGCGTGAGTTTATGTATGTATGTATGTACAAATTAAACCGTAAGTCTCATTAAATGTTAAATATGATAGTGCGACAGGGTTCTAAAGTAGATACATGATATTGCTCATGACTGTACATAATATTAAGATGCTTTTAGTTACTAAATAAGTCAAAATAGTCACTCACTACGACAAACCGCACTCACTGTGTCCTCGCGTTTTATCACAACATTAGGCCGTTTTAAGTTTTTTACAATATCTATCACTGGATTCCGCATACTCGATTATTTAAACTCGTCATTCCAATTAAAATATTTGTGATATCATAAAAATCACTTTGTGATCCCTAGTTTGGTTAGGACATTACAGGCTGATCACCTGATTGTCCGAAAGTAAGATGATCCGTGCTTCAGAAGGCACTTTAAGCCGTTGGTCCCGGTTACTACTTACTGATGTAAGTTATTGTTACATGAGCCAAGTCAGGGGCCTTTGGCGGCTCAATAATAACCCTGACACCAGGGTTGATGAGGCTGGAGTAATCCACCTCACAACCCACACGATAGAAGAATAGCCTTCTTTATGGGTACTTAGTTGATTTTGCGATGGGTGTGCTCTGAATATCCCAATTGGGATATAATACATTGTTTTAAGTTTACGCGGTTATTATCATAATTAAAACACATAATAACGGGTTCTTACCGCGTTTAAATGGGGATATGAGAACAATAATAGTGAGCTTATGTGTTGTATGTTTTATGTGTAAGTTGAACCCAAACAAAATCGACACAAGAAAAAGCCTTTACCACAATTTAAAAACATAATCACCGCGGTAAGTCTACCGCGCAATAAAGTCCTTAACGTGTCATAACTTGAAGATCTCATTTCCTAGCAATTTGCTTATAGTCAATTGTTACTAGCAAGATACTTGTTTAAACGAAGAGGTCGCACGCGTTAGTTACATCATCATCATCATCAGCCGTACGACGCCCACTGCTGGGCATAGGCCTCCCCCAAGGATCTCCACGACGATCGGTCCCGCGCTGCCCGCATCCAACGGCGTCCACCTTGTAGCGGGCCTACCCACTGAGCGTCGTCCGACACGTGGTCGCCATTCCAGAACCCTTCCGCCCCAGCGGCCATCGGTTCTCCTCGCTATGTGTCCTGCCCACTGCCACTTCAGCTTTGCAATTCTCCGAGCTATGTCGGTGACTTTAGTTGTTAGTTACATTAAATCGCCTGAAATGCGTGAATCGCGTGAGAGTGCGTTACGCGGGTCTGAATCGCGGTGTCGCGCCATAACGCGTTAAACGCGGGAACCATTAATTACCACTACCGTAGATACAGCGCATGATACAAAAATGTGGCGAAAACTTGGCGCTTGTTTAGCTACACATTCGTACACAGCGGTATATACATTCAATGAAATCGTGTCAAGTAAAGAAAGTACGCATCTTCTTATTACATATATTAGCGCGTGGTGCTTCGTAACGCGGTCGGGTTTGATGAGGTTGGTACTCCACCCCACAACCCACACGATAGAAGATCTTACTAGCCAGTATTGTCCACCTGCTGGGCAAAAGCCATGAAGGGGACTTCCTCTGTACACGTTTCACGGTCTTCAGTGAACTGCCACCAATCTATGCAGTATATTTATATAAATAATTTAATTATGTTCAATATGATGTAGAACGAGTCGCCTACTTATCAGCGAAGCAGACGTAATTAAACGAACAGGTGGAAGCAACACAAAATAAATCAAAATTAATCTAAAGCAATTTGACAAGCCGTGTCGTCGGTTTCGGGCTTAATTTCAACTTTAATTAAAATAATGTTATCTATACTGATAGGTACGTTTAATACTTGAATAGCTAATAAACAAAACATTCAAGGTGTTAGGAATGTCTGTTCTGAACACGAACTTACAAATTATATAAAGAAAAGAAATATCATTAATTTCTTAATTTATTTTCTTAGCTTCAACAATGTTTTCGGGCAAGTTTAGGGCCAAGAGCAAACCCATCAAAGGTTAAAAATAAAAATAAAAATCCAAATCTGATGAGATACAAATACAAATGAAATCTTGCTGTTCGGTTAATCCTAAAGACAATTTCCACATTATCATAATGATAAAGTTATGAAATAATACAGAAACTTACACTGTTAATTTTATACAATCAACGTGTTGCATCAAAGTATGCTTTTCAACAAATTGACCTCAAATCCATGGACGCGAAGACTAGCGTTATTCAATTCGTCGGATATCTCTCCAATTGTCTTTTTTTCATTCATGAATGGATAGTATGAGGTAAACGGGAATTTTTGGCTGGCACCCAACTACTGCTCGTCAGCACTGAGTGTATGGCAAACAAACAACGTAGTATATTGCCGAAGGGTGAAACTTCGCTTGTTATCGGAGAAATATCACAACATAATACGCGCGCCTTTATAGGCAAAGTTTGGAGGGGTGCTGCTCTGCCGGCATTGAATCATTGACCACATATTCCGTATTCCTTTGTATTGAAAGTTAGGAAATTACTTGACGGTAAAGTATAGGCCCGTTTTTTTTTTTGTTAAATTTACAACAGGTTACAACGAGAACAGAGAAACTGTGTTAGGTAGGTACGTATCATGTGTGAAATCAAATTCAAAATAAATAATCATCATCGTTATCAATTTAAGAGTCACGATCTCATTCTTGTAGCATTCTCAATTCTTGTCTATCAAAGGCCAATTCTTCGACTTCCTTCAATCAATAATAAGTACTTTATTGCAAACGACACATACAAATGACATAAACATACGAATAAAAACACAAGCACAATAGGCGGCCTCCTTATAAGACACGACGTTCGCCTTCTCTTTAATTTGTTCCATATAAGCTCTTCTTGGTCTTCACCTTCCTTTCTTTCCTTCTATCTTCCCTTCTATGATATTTTTAATGAATTCGTAGTGTCTTATTAAGTGTCCAATTATCTTGCCTCTTCTGTCCTCAATAACACTCAATGTTTTGTCTCTGTTTGACAAGACAAGGACAGAAGAGGCAAGATTCTTCATAAGTAGGTAACCCTTTCCGTCTAACTTATTATTTCCATCCTTCTTCAACACCACATTTCAATGGCTTCGAGTCCCTTTCCGTCTTTCTGTATCAGTGTCCAAGTTTCACATCCATAGAGGGCTATACGCCATACGAAAGTATTGATGCATCGTTTACTTTTGCTTTGGCTACCTTGGCTTTGAATATGCACTCCTTGTTATAGAATGTAGAATAAAAATTAGTGCCTTAAAACAACATACTATTAGATAATTATATTTAAAAAAGTTTTTTCAGTTATCACAATATGACATTATGATAAATAGCCAAGCAAGTGCCAAGTACAATTTATCATAAGTCGCTGCCATCTTTACGCTTTCTTTTTTTATGCTTCAATAATAAAAATTAGGTTGGTGCGTTTGGCACATATTATTTACTTTAGTAACAAAATGTCGGAAAGGAATAGAGATTTTTAGTTATGCTATAAGCAATGACATAAAAAAGTTTTGTGAGTAGTAAAAGTAGCATGGAGAATGCTACACCGACAAGAGCGTGGCTCTTAAATTAGTGATGAATCAAAAAGTTATTTATCATATTTCAGCTGACGCAATAACCCTGACGTCACTCATCCACCTCACAACCCACACGATAAAGAAAAAACCAAGCAATAGGAATTCAAATGATTTTTGGCTGTAATTAAACACCAGCACATTTTCATACTATACTTACATAAAACACCATTGACTATATATGTAATTATTTTCAATTCATTGCAATTTACAGACTTCGTTCAAAGAAATGATCTTGAAGGTTTAATTCAAAGAAATTATCTTCAAACTTCACAAGAATAGAATAGAATATGTTTATTTAACAAAAAACTTAAACATGTATACATACATTACTGGCGGTACCCGCTCTAGGGAAACCCTGTATCGCGGAGGTCCATTTATTGATTGTTCATTATTTTAGGAGGTACAGTCATGAGCAATATAATGTACCCACTTTAGGACTCTGTCGCACTAACATATTTGACATTTAGTGAGACTTACAGTTCAATTTGTCAAATAAGTTAATGTGACATGGTACCAAAGTGTATACATATTAATGCTCGTGACCGTACATATGTTGAAAGAGCTTCACAATTACAAGAGATTTTCGTAGAGCAACACGGGCCTCCGGACTTTACACGAATAGAAAAGTAAAACATTCTTAGTGCTCTAAATGTTTCAAATTTAATGTTGGAAGTAGAGCTCAATATACAGGATGTTAGTGACAACGAAACGAAAGTAATGAAAATTTTGGCGGATGAATCAGATTATTATACTGAGATGATATCAAGTAGATTTCCGGTCCAATATTGTGCTTTAAGCTGCATAGAATCGAAATTTTAAATAAAAATGTCATTAAAAATCAATGTACAACAATATTGCACGTTAAGGTAACTGTACGCAGTCTAGCGACTGTGTTCGATTGCGACTTAGCAAAAAGTAAAAATCATAATTAAACATTTCCGACTAGAAAAACACCAACCATTATTTTTAGTACAATGAAGTAGACGTGCTAACTTTTTTTTCTTTATTAGTAATACTGACGTCCTGTATAAATCGTCGGTATCTGGAAGCAGCGAAATCGCGGACCGCCCGCCACCCTTATTTATTATTTTACAAATCTTGTAATTAAACCAAATCCCTTTTTAAGTGACTTCGTCTTGAATTTCCCGAAGCTCGCTCCAAATTATGTAGTGCATTTGAAAACTTCACTCAGACTGATGGCTGAATTTTTGTTGTAATTAATTTGGAATTCCAATTTAATAATTTCGCGTCGACAGCATTTCATTTTGTTGTTTAGTATAAACAAGACTTATTTTGCTAAATTCTTCTTCTATCGTGTGGGTTGTGAGGCGGATTACCAACCTCATTAACTCTGATGTCAAGGGTTACTATTGAGCCACCAAAGGCCCCTAACATGGCTCATGTAACGACTAATAACTTACATCAGTAAGTTGTAACCGGGACCAACTGCTTAACGTGCCTTCCGAAGCACGGATCATCTTTCTTTCGGACAATCAGGTGATCAACCTGTAATGTCCAAAGTGATCATCGTGATGTGTCCCCACTGAGATTTGAACCCGGGACCTCCGGATTGTGAGCCCAACGCTCAAACCACTGGACCACGAAGGCCGTTTGCTAAATTGACTAATACTTAAAATAAAGTCAAGTGAGCCAGGATCGAAGCAAATAGAATTTAGTTTCTGCTCACCTCGATGGGAAATAGACGTGAGTTTATGATGTACGAGTATGTATATGAACGCACGCCGCTGCCAGGCGAATCGATCTGTATTCAATGAACTAACTTATCGTTCATCTCTCAATTTTAATATCAAAGCGCTATTTTAATAGCCAATTGAGAAGCGAGCATCATCTTTATTTGAAAGTTCTCCATAATGAGTAAGACTGGAACGATTTTACTTATTTTGTTGTAGACATAATATCAAACACGATCTAATGTAATCTAGCCAACAAGATCGCACTGCTGGGTAAAGACCTCCCCTTCCACTTTCCATTTTTCGCGGTCCTGTGCGTCGCGCCATTTCATCTCTTTTGAGGTCTACCACGACGCCTGTACCCGTCATGAGGTGCTCAATGCGTGATGATCTGTGCACGCGACCAATACCATCATCTCCCTAGCATTATCCCGTTTTTCACAGGGTCCACTTACCTAACCTGAAGATTTGACAGGTCCGGTTTTTTACAGAAGCGACTATCTGTCTGACCTTACAACACGCGAAGGGAAAACTAGCCCAATACAGGTTATGTCACATGCCATGCGGCTCATTGTATTTGTGCACGCGACAAACGAAATCATGATAAAAACAATTATAAACACCATAATATATACGTCCCACAGCTGGGCATAGGCCTCCCTTTAATCAACTGGATAGGGTATATCAAACACAACCACCATTATATTGTTGCCTCTGAATAGTACTGACAGTTACTTCTGCCCTCTGTCAGGTTCCAGGTTACAGTCCCTGTGACGCGCCCTTTCCGTGCCGATGGCTCCCATCTCCGCCTCTACAACCGTTCATCCCTGGGCAAGGGTACTACGTACAAAAAAATAGGTACTTCACCATATATCAGATTTCAGATTTAAGTTAATAATTCGTTCAAAAAGTGATCACTATTTGACAATAGGTCTGCCTAGCTCATTGACCGAGTTTCACAAAGCTCGTTTTTGATCAAAACGCGAACAATGGCGCATTGCAATCAGTGATCGGGCTGTCACGACGGTTCTAATTCCATCGGTGATTGCGGCTGTGTCAGACTCTTCATTAGACCTTCATCTATCAGGGCCCATACTTTATGACATTCTTTTATTATGCTGTCTTCTTATACCGTACGATATATGAGAAACCACCTGCACGAATAAAAGACAAATTCAAATTCAAAAATATCTTTATTCAGTAGGTAACATAGTTACACTTTGAATCGTCGATTTTTAAATAAAGAACGTCTCACAACCTGTATAACCGGGGAAAAGAAGCAAGACACTAGTAGTGAGTCTGCATTCCAGGCACAAGTAAAATGTTTATTGACCAACAATATATTTTATAAAACGAATGAATTTATGGAAAACAAATTTTAATATAGTCAATAATATATTATAATCAACAATTGATAATTCGATATGGTACTTATATTTTGATTTTTTATAATAATAATAATAATAATGTTTTTACTTACCACCATGTCACATTAACACTTTTGACAAATTGTATTCATCTTAGAAAAGCAATATTGCTATTTGACATTTATTTGAATTGCGTACTTGCTTTATATTAATTTATTGCACGCGTTGTGATATTTCTATGATGAAATAGGTACACAATAGAACTTGACGTATCACTATGATGCACCTTGTGTACTAATTGATCAATAAATGCTATTCTAAGTATTCTATAGTAAGTTTTTACTTACCTACTTTTTCATTCGTCAGTTTTTAGCAAATTTTGTAACAGTTCGGTTCGTTTGCTTTTTTAGGCGTGACTTAATGTAGGTTTGTGTGTGTAGGTTAACGTCCTCCGTGGTCCAGTGGTTGAGCGTTGGCCTCACAATCCGGAGGCACCGGATTTGAATCGGGGACATATACTTTGTGGTCCCTAGTTTGGTTAGGACATTACAGGCTGATCACCTGATAGTCCGAATGGAAAATGATCCGTGCTTCGGAAGGCACGTTAAGCCGTTGGTCCCGGTTATTACTTACTGATGTAAGTATTTAGTTGTTACGTGAGCCATGTCAGGGGCCTTTGGCGGCTCAGTAATAACCCTGACACCAGGGTTGATGAGGTTCGTATTCCACCTCACAGCCTACACGATAAGAAGAAGATTGTAGGTTTTCTTCATATGACATTAACTACTTGGCCGGACAAATGGGGCGCTGAGGGCTCTCACCCGGTATAAATGGGTAAGCCAATACGACTGAGGGTACCAAATGGGGCGCGAACCTCGGCTCAGGGTATCGTCTGAGAGATTTTATATTTGGATCAATAAATCGACTCTAGTGGGCCGGTATCGATAAATGCCGAATGAGGGAAAATTAATAATCGCATGTCATTGTTTATTTGAACACCAATAACAAAAAAAATTCTGAAAGATTTTTCGTATGACCTGAGTCTGTGTCTGTGTTACGACATTGACATCAAACAGGGCCATGTCAGGGGCCTATGGCGGCTCAATAATATACCTGACACCAGGGTTGATGGAGTTAGTAGTCCACCTCACAACCCACATGATAAAACTGTGTTACCTTGGTGCTTTTGCATCGAACGAAATCTCTCCATAGATGTTCGTTTTTCTTAGCAATCAGTGGAAATGCAGTGGTGGTTCTAATTCCGTCAGTAATTGCAAGCCACGTCGATTTGTTCATTAGGGCACCATCCATCAAGCGCACGACAAATCCGACCGACCGACTGACCGTCAGTCCGGCAATCGGACGCTATGTAACTCCTATTTTGATTGATATTCTTTTTAAAGCCCAGTAGAGACATCAACTGCAGCACGGCACACGCTAGTAGAAGCGTATCCAATTTACTTAGACAATCTTTCAACCGTTCTTTTAGGTAGCATTATGCAAAAATGAATTCCATTTATGTCAGTTCAACATGATAGGTTTTCTGAGCTTCGGTGTAACTTTCAAATAAGTCTGTTTTTCAAGAATGTACAATTCAAATTACAAAAGTACAATACAATTCAAATTCAAAGGATGAAGTTTTACCTTTACCACTTTGAAAAAAGAATTATGTCTTACCAAAATATGTTGACAAAATAATTTAAAAATGCGTACAGAGTAGATGTCTATATATAGATGTGTAAATATATATATGTATATAATATAATTTAAGCTAAGGAGTATTATCCCAATCAGGGTTGTCAGAGGTACATCCATCGCAAGTTTAACTAAGTACCCATGCTTTTTGTTAGACCAACGTGATAGGTAATGAGCCGTATCGCCGTCTATAATGGTCGAGCAAACTGTGTACTGTGTAGGTATATCTATAGGTTGTTTAATATGTTTATGTTATGTAGGTAGTACTACGAATTACCGCAGTTTCTAGAATCTAGACAGCCATAAATCAGTAACAATCTTGATTAATTAATAACTGGGGAACACACTGTCTATGCTAGCAGTGACACATCAAACTTAGATTGTAATTGAAGTTACTTCAACTGTGATATTTGACATTAATTTCTCGGTATCTGTACTTATAACTTTCACATTATTGTAAACTAGGCAACTTTGGCTTAATAAAGTTTAGTTGTCAAAGGTGACGAAGTCAACGGTACACTCAAACTCGTCGATCACCTTCAGAGTGAGTGGAACCACAAGTTTTTTATTTATTTATTTTTATTTATTTTTTCTTGACTTGACTTATTGCAGATTTGCCGCAATAGCATTAACTAATTGCTCTTTATGTGGGTCGATACGACATTAGCCGAGTTAGTACCCTTTTTAAGCCTAAATAAAGATTGTATCTATCTATCTATCTACTTGGCCGGAAAGGAACCACAAGTACACCCCGGACACGCCATATAAAAACCTCATTATTTCCGTGTGCAGCTTAACGCGTAAGTATGAGCGAGACAGTCAGTCCGCGCGCGCTCTCCCTTACTCCGCAGCTTATGGTAATAAACTAAAGTAGGATCCAGAGGGGATGAGGCAAGTCTAGCACGATTCAAGGACCTACATTCTTAATTACAAAAAACGAGCAGCTCTTCCACGACACTTCACGACTGACAACTCCCTATCTTCGTATATATATGAATGTATACGTATTTATAAAATATCTACTGCAATTCATCATCATCATTATCCCGTTTTCCACAGGGTCTTACCTAACCTGAAGATTTTTCTGGTCTGATCTGACCTTCCAACCCGCGAAGGGAAAACCAGGCCAATACAAGTTAGGTCACATAGCTCCGAAAAATGCATTTCTCGGAAATGTGGGTTTCCTCACGTTGTTTTCCTTCACCGCTGAGCACGTACTAATCATTTATGATCCAAACTTGGTTTAGGCCTGCCATTGGTGTGTGGTGCAAGTATTCTCACCAAATTATAAAGCATGATCCAAATCCTAACGTCGCGGTCGCACCATAAGTATATATTATACTTACATGTTACACCCATATAAACAGTAATCTCTAGCCACCACATACACAATTGTAACGTGAAGTGAAATTTTATGCTGACATAAAAATTCACGCGCTAACAGCCGTGTTTCGTTCCGATGGAATTTTCTGGATGTTCCTGTAGAACAGAACGCGGGTTCCGAGTTCCCGCTCCCATGTTCCGCCAGCGGAACGCTAATAAAACGCCAGTGGTTCCGCACCATTAACTCGCGGCGAGAGTCCAGCAAGTTTTGTTGCCATTGCAAATTGATTTTGCACTAGCCAACGCTCTCCCATTTTCCTTTTTTCCCGAGCTATGCCAAACATGTAAAGAGGAGCTATTTGAAACTCTGTTTGTGTTCTCAGTCATTATAAGTTGGACTTTGTGAAAGCGGTTTTATCGTTATTTTAGAACGTACTTTTTATTCTCAGACTCATTTTATTAAGTTTCCTTCGTAGTTTTTAAAAATAAAATCCATCGTTTACACTTTCTGGCATCTCCCTTGATAAAATACTAAACCGTACCAACGCAAAGTTCTAACAAAATCGTTCAATCACTGTCTTACGAAATATCTTACTCTCGAATTCGTCATTGAATAAATGGCTTCGACATCAGTTACAGTAAATAGAGAGCATTAAAACATGAGAATTTATAGTCAGGTAGATATTTTGAGCATCAAATTTATATTCTCCAACGTTTTCTTGGCAAATGGATGTAGGAAGTTTGCAGGTAAGTGTGTGGAGGGCTATCGCAGAGCTGGACTCCGGCGGAACGGAGTAACGGACACAATGATGGATAAATGGCCGCCAGGGGCTCCGGCTGCAATTTAAACTGCTCGAAGAAGGCGAAAACTTTTAAATGCGCTACAACATACCTGCCTGAAGCAGTTAATGTAGCCGACTGTATCGCGGAAGCACAACTCACCGTAATGGACTTTTTACGACACGCTGTTATTAAGTTACTGCTGCATACATTATTCAACTCCGTAAGAATGCGAATTTTAACAATGATAACAAAGTAAGTGTTTTATAGAGCAGCAAATTTTACGAAAAAAATATTTATTTGGACTACAAAAATGTTCATAAACTACATAATTCAATAAATAGCTCGTGTTCTCGCTTCTGAACTCCAAATCATAACACTTAATAAGTACTTTAGAAGCTTACAAATGAAGCAAGTATTTCCATTTTTTTTTTTCAAATAATTAATAGGCCAATTTGCTGTTTCGTTTTGAGATTCAAAAGTTTATATAATATATTACTTTTGCCTGAAATCGAATGAGAATTGATGTAATTTCGCATTGCTTTGTAGGTCAAGTCAAGGAAAATTTACCGGCGGCCTTCCCGTGAATTTTGTGTACCTACCTACTTTAATATTTTTCGTTTTCAAATTTTACATTGAGATTAAATTAACCCACCAAAAACATTTTTATGTAAAATGTGGCTAAGACGAGATCATATTGATCGCAATGTCAGAAACTTTTTAGATCATAAACACTAAATTCACAAACTCTATACTTTAGGCAAAATATGGGGCTATTTATGAATTTGGTTTTTCTGGTATAAACCAAACTTGAGTTATGAGGGTTAAAAAATTTTACGAAACGTTTTAAGAAAAAGTAAGTAGTGTCCTTGCGCTTCGATTTACTCGTATTGGCGGGGGCACTTCCATACTCCCAGATTTTTTTTTCAGGTAAGTTTTATTTCCGTCACGAGCCGTCAACGTTTGCGTATGATACCTATATTTTATTTACTTACTTTCAAAGTTTCTCGTATAATTTTCCCGCTCTGGAAAATACATTTCTGGCCATTATTTTTTGCTACGTTGGGTCCGTCAACAGTGTCCTTCATAATATTTTTCCGTTCGAAACTACAATTACGGCGAGTGCTAACTCGACAACCTGTCAAACAATAAAACTTCGATTCTACACAAAGAATACAATTTTTAAAAGAAAATAAACGTTCCTTGGGAAATAAAGAGCAGATGTCACAGGCAGCACTCGAAGGAAAACTTCCAGACACGGGGTAGAAAACCAGACAAGAATTGAGTAACACATTTTCATTTGAAATTATTCACTGCTGTTTTCTCCGGAAACTATTTTGCTCGGCCAAATGTAGGTTTCATATGTGGAAAGCGCAATCTTTAACGTTGGCTGCTGTACAAAATAGCCAAGACTACGTATTTTGCATTTTAAGTGGTACATTTTTTGAGTGGGACACAAAATGGAATTGTTCTGTTTTAGCCATTGGCGTTGGTGGTTTCGACAACATTTTTACGTTTAACATTTGTTAGTTGCACAAAAGAACTGAAAGGAGTTCTGTAACGAATTTAAATAGATTCTTTAGTCGATAAAGTTTTCTGTAAAAGCATGAGCAGCAAAGAAACTAAGATAATTATGTAAATTTGAACAATGGCCTTAACCACGGTCAAAGGAGCCTTGTAAAAAGCGCGCCCATAAAACATGGCGACCTATTTACGTCTCTCGCAGAAATTCGCTTTGGAGAAATAATTTCCAATAGCAGCGTTCGATACCGCGGCCACCCTTCCGTGTCAATGGCGAGGAAATTTGTCGTCTTTGTGCAGATCCAAGGCTTTTGAGCCGGCCTCGCTTTCACTGCTGGCTTCCTGGCTGCGGCGAACGTGGAAAACCACTCTTTCTCGAAGTTTCTGTGGGTCTTTATTGTTATATTTTGAGAGCTCTAAATGTGTCACACTCATAAATAAAACATATAAAATCCATGCCTATATCCCATTGGGGTAGGTAGAGCCCACGAAATTACTACGATCCAGACGCTTTTGCTTCTTCCACAATAAAATAATGAACATTCCGAACTTTCTACGCGATCAAGAAGTATACCTGTTTTTATTTCCAACTCTGTCTAATATCCATACTATTGATGGAAAATATGTGTTCCCGATTAATTTTATACATAAACAACAACCGCTTGTTTGTCGACGCCAACTCGAACCATTGTCATCGACTAGGTCAACCAAACGTTACCTCTGTTTTAGAAACTACCCACTTTAAGCGAAGTTGCGTCGTAAATTAACGCGGCCTATTTCTGTCGAAAACAGACTCCAGGGAATTATTCCCAATACGTCGGTACACCGGTATTCCATCATCTGCCCTGAATGAGCCTTGTCACTAGAGCAGAAGGGTCCTTTCACTCCCGTGGGTCCGTCTTAAAGGCAACCGTGAACCAGCGAATCTGGTTCGATGGAATAATTAACGAAAATGCTGTATAGGTAAGTATAATCAATTCATTTTCCTACCTGTTGTGGGAGACTTTCAAAGTTGCATGTAATTTTTTGTAAATAACTACGTTTGTTAAATCATCACCAGCCCATTAACGTCCCCACTGCTGGTGCACGGGTGCAATTCCTTGACTTCTCTATAAGACACGACGTTAACTTTTTCTTTAATCTGTTCCATGTAGGCTCTTCTTGGTCTTCCCCACGAGTATTTATAAAGTTTTAATTTTTGAAGACATTTAATTGCACGTAATCAGAAACATATAGGTACACATTACATGTATTGTGTTTATTGAAATATGCAAAAGACAGGCCAGGACAGACAAACTTAGAAAATATAATATTAATTAATATTTAACCATCCGATACCGTTTACCTCCGTCCGTCCGGAAGACATCGAAACCAAGCTCGCTTTTCATTTACCTATCTTTGAGCTGCTTTAATTGAAAGGACCATTGAGGCTACCTGCTCAAGTGGAACTGATAGTATGTATTGTGACACATTCAATTCACACGCGATAGATAAAGTTTTGAAAAGCTTTATACAAATTTCACTTCAATCTTTTCATTTCGCGCACGTTTACCGGATTTCGATCTTTATATCTCTGTATACTTGGTTTACCGTCAAAGTCTATTCACATAAAATACATACATACATACATAAACTCACGCCTATTTCCCACCGGGGTAAGCAGAGACTATAGAATTCCATTTGCTTCGATCCTGACACACTTCTCTTGCTTCCTCCACATTCATCAATCGCTTCATACACGCACGCCGGTTCAGAGTAGATCGTATTGAACCTTTTCTAAGGACATCTCCAATTTGATCATCGTAAGTCCTTCTCGGTCTTCCTCTGCCAGCCCTAGCATCAACTTTCGCTTTATATACCGCTTTTGCAATTATATTATCCTTCATCCGCTCAACGTGTCCAAACCAACCTAACATTCCCTTCTCAATCCTAGTCACTATATCGTCTTTTACACCACATCTCTGTCTTATCACACTGTTTCTGACTCTATCACTCAACTTCACACCGCAGATGCTACGCAAAGACCTCATTTCTACGGCATTGATCCTACTTTCATGCTTCTTCTGCCATACCCAACATTCACTACCGTACTTCAGCGTAGGGACAAGCACTGCATTGTGAACAGCCATCCTCATAAAATAATAAAAAAATATATTATATTATCATCGGTGGTATTTTTTAAATTTATTTTTTTACTTTACTAATAACATAGACTAAAGAATAAAATTACGTTTAGAACGGTAACTCTCCGCCCCGCACTAATACATAGCGGGCGCCGATCTCGCCCCCTCTGAGTCTTACTGTAGTCTTAAATGGTCATAAGCCGCTGAGGTGTAAACAGGGGAGTGCACGGACGATGTCTCAGTCACACCTACGCCTAAAGGTTAGGTTACACAGTGCGAGCAGCTGATGTGACAATAGACAGCTACTGTGCCTGTGTACTCGTATGACAGTAGCTCGACTCGCCTCGCACGGTCATACTATGCAAAATGCTGGCGACGCAGAAGACAGCTACTATACCAGTGCACTGGTATAATTCGTTTGTATCATGTAGTCCAAACAAGAAACACTGTACCCGGCGTGGGCCCGAGCGACAGCGTACGAGCTACTGTCATTTCGCAAACTCGTGCGAATTGACGACCGAGCGGCGTGCGAGTGGTGTGGTGGGGGAAGGCAAGTAGCGAGTAAAAACAAAAAATGTTGAAGTAACTTGAACGCGAGCAACTGTCCCACTCGCACATGACAGTAACTTGTATGATGCGGTCACACGTGCGTAGTAGCTGCACCTCAATAACTGACTCGGTCAGCTCGCACTGTGTAACCTAGGCCATAGACAGCACACAGTAAGAATTAGATTTATGTATGAAGTGTCCGGGGTGCGTCGGTAGATACAAAATAGCCACATGATGATAAATTACTGTTTTTAGAGCACAGCTGTGTAAAATGAGTTGCTATAAAATAGTTGATAGTTCCTCCTGAACTTTGAGAAGTTTTTAATCCGCTTATCGTGTTTTCATTTGTAACAAATGTTCCCCGCTTCGTCATTTAAAGTAGTAATTTGTACGTCTCACTGAGATTGTAGTCGTTATTCTTAGCTCTGAGATTTGAGACCCATCAAAAAGTTAGTTCAATATCCAGTGTGATCTGTCAATAAACGTGTGTGTGTGTTAATTAATTGTTTTAGTAAGTAGCTTAGACACATTTAATTTGTACTTATAGCGAAGTTTGTAGATACTACAATTACTTACATATAGCACCCTTCTACTATGCTCAATGTATTTATTATGTAGCTAGCGCCTTTGTAGTTTACAGACAAAAATAAATTTATCAGTTTTTATTCACTGCACTCAAAAATAAGGATTAACTTAGCCTACTTATTCTACCCACTCAAGCTAATCCCACAGATAGACCAAACCCAAAAATCATAACAAAGACACAAAACCGGTATAAACCGGAATATTTTCTCGGATAAAAGCTCATAAAATAGACTGTATGCCGTTATTCTTGGATGGAGTCTCGAAGGCTACCCTTTCAAGAAGTAAATGTACTGGAACAAGTACATTGGTCCAGTAAACTTCTTCCCGGACATACGGCCCGGAATTCGTACGGAACTTACAAAGTCAGCGGAAAATGATCCTTCACCTTTTCTTTTTATTTTTTCAAAATAAGTGCATGAATATACGAAAAGGAAACAAAGAAAAGATAAATAATAGGTACTATATTCAATCCATTTACCTTATACTTAGTAAAATCTTTTATATATTCCACCCACTACTGGGTATAGGCGTCCTCTCCTTCACACCATTCTTTCCGATCCTATGCAAGTCTCATCTACTGCTTTCCGGCATACCTTATAATGTCATCTGTTCACCGAATTGGAGGTCTGCGTCGATATCGTATCCGATGCATCTCATGGTCACCATTTTGTAATCGGCTTAGTCCATCTGTTGTCTTCCCGTCTTGCCAAGTATCCGATTCATATACCTTTTTTGTCTACTTTAGTGCGATGCCGTATTTCGACGAACAATAATCATTTTTCTAAACGTCAAAAAGATTAATGTGTGTAAGTATGGATTTTTAATGCGTCTATTTAACATTTCTGTTAGATTTGGTGATATAGGTATAGCGCGCTCCAAAACCCGTTGTACCACTCTAGCAAAACTTTCACTAATAATTGTTCATGCTACGCTTTCACACGCCACGTGTTATGGTTTCTTGCATCGATATATATTGTGCTACTAGATTAGGTTTCTTACATGAGTTTATAGATATGTATACAGCTACGCATGAGTTTCTGAATCTATGTGTACTATATAGATGGAATCTCCAAAAGCTCCAGAAAATCGTCCCGAACATGTTTCCCGATACCAGCGTATTGAGTACATATCACATGTAGCTAACATAAGAGCCTAAGAGTGTTTGAAAAATACTTTTCCCTAGGCTTAAGTCTTTCGCTCCGCTGCGCCCTTTTGAACGTGGTCGTAAGTCCGAGTGCCTTCATCCCGTCACGCACCACTAGTCCGCTTCTAACAAACTGTTTACTCAATGCAGTATTGAAGGAACAGTCTTTATTGTTGGAATATCGTAAATAGCAGCATTGGTACCGGGACAGAATATTCATATTCATATATTTCATATTAATGTATTTGTATTTATCATACATTGTCATTATTTATCTATCATACATTATTAACATTAAGTTTAGTTAAACATTATTAATTTATAAAAAACAATTTAAATTATATACTTAATTCAAGATATTTTGTGTAACAATAAGTAGTTAATATTTAATAATAACTAGATCAGAACACTTCACTATTCATTCATCAATGAACTACTTAACGCTATAGTAAGCTTTTTGTGTGAGTAGCACTTTTAATTTACAAATGAAACTCGCATCAGTAGGTACATCCTTCAGATCCTTCGGTAACTTATTGTAGATGCGCGGCCCCATAACACGCAATGAGTGAGCAGTGGGTTCCAGCCTATGTATTGGGGTTACAAGTTGACATCCTCTCCTGTCAGACTGCCGTGGCGCGACAATAAACTCCGACATATTTCTCCGATGGTTGAGTACATGCATTCTTACTTAAATTCATGCTTGCGATTCTTTCTGGTACTTATCTGTAGAGCCAAGTCTAAAGAATTCTACCATTTTAGACACGATCTCATTGTCTAACCTTAGTCTATACTACACAGAAAAATCTAAGTTTCATTTGAAACCCCGTCACAAAAAGGGCACAATCCTTTCACACAACTCTACTTTCATAACACCGGTAAGTATTTACATAAAAAAAATATTGACAACATCACTTCAAACCAGATACGCGCAGTATTTACGTAGAGTATATTTGTAAAAGCTATTCCGATGAACACATAGAGTCGTAGGTATGAGTAAACTGGCAAAATCTCTACTGCGCATCCTTGTTTGCTGGAAGCTTTGGCAAACGCAAACTTTGTCCCCGCAGTGTATAAAGACGTTTCAGACCTAACATAAGGGATTGCCCTAGTGCCGGCGATAAAGCACAGGCGATATGCCATTTTGAGAGATACCCTTTCCATACATCATCATTATGTCATCCAAACCGTATCCGGCGACGGCGACTCCTAAATATCTATCCTGGGTCGTTGTTGTGGCGGGCGAAACCGAACTTCGACTTAAAGGTCCGGTTACATGGCACGAAATAAATCTGGCCTGATAAATTAAGTGTGTAGTTATAGGAGTCTTCCGTATTTGACGCTTTGCGTCGAGATCTTGTAAACGCTTCTCTTCAAATAAATTCACGTTCTCGTGAATGGTGCGGCGCCTTTCCGGCCTAAGACAAGCACAATCCTCCCAACAGTACACACATTATCTTGTGCCCCACATACCATGTAAAATTAAGATTCTACTCACAAAAGTTTCTACTCATAAAGACAAACGTCAAGTATTTAAAAGTCTACTTGCAAAAGAAGTTCGGTTTATGCACATTTTTTCTAAATACATGCCGTAATTTCAATAATTTGGAAACAGCGTATAATAGAACTTGGGGTTCGTTTCAGAACATTTATTCATCACTGCAGCATGTTTATACGATACATAAAGACTCTTATCTTATCGGTCATTTGCGTTCGCTATCCGCTAGCAGTGAGACACCAACCCTGGTCCAAAGTTAATTGAATGGATCCTTGTATGGAATTAAGTGGCTTCACTTCGCTTTTACTTTCATGTTGGTTCTTAACACACGTCCTTGGTGCGCTGTTTAACTTACTGACAAGCCGGAAACTGATAAGTGATGGGTTGCGATCGTATGGTAAACACAATGTACAGGTGCCCGTCAACTTGAGCGGATTAGGAGCGCTCCAACATACAGAGCGTCAGCATCAAAGTAAATATTGTTAGGAGTTGTCAAAGATGCAGCAATGTCTAAAATAGATTTGACGTCTGATATAGGCCACATCTATGCAATTCACCTGAAAAAAGCGATATTGCTTTTTGACATTTGTTGGTATTGCGCACTTACTTTTGCATGCGTTGCATTGCTTTTTTAGATGAATTGATTCGATGAGGCCTTTTTAAGTTGTAAATGAAATCAAATCTGACATTCCGTCTACTTTATAGGGGAGGCGAATGCAAACCAAGATGGCGGTCGTTGGTACCTAACCTATCCATACCAAATATATTCAGTTTTATTATTTTTGTTTACTGTTGTCTTATGTGAATAATCATAAAATGTATTCGCTGTTGAAAATAAGTACTAAGTCACAGAATCAACAACCTCAAATATTATCTTGTAATGGTAAGCCGATGGCCAATTCTATTTTTACATGGAGACGGACTACAAAGTTAAATTTTCATATATTTTTTTAAACTGACTGACATTCTACGTTATTATTTTATCCCTTCGCCTCTTCATTCCGGCCTAGTGGACACCAAGCTTCGTAATCTTCGTTTTTGTGATATGTCGCCACCAGGATTTGAACCCGAGACCTACGCATCGTGAGCCCAACGCTCAAACCACTGGACCACGGAAGCCGTCAAGGAGGAGATTTACTCTGATTTCTACAAAATATGAACATATATATTATAGATATTAGCAGACAATTCATATTCTTCGCAAATGAAATCTTATTAAGAGTACATAGGGGGCTTAATGAAGTATCCCTAAACACGGAAATGGCATTCGACCCCACCTGATTTGTAAACAAACCGACTGTTGACCTGAAAGTAAATACGGACGACCTATTTCCAACTGATATAAATACGCCATAACAAGAACTCTTCTCTAGTAAATAGGGCTTCTCCACGGCTCTTCCAGAGTCCGTTTCCAAACAAACAACACGGAACCATCTATCTTCTGAAGAGGAGTTTAATCGCCAGGCAACCCTCCTTGCCTCCTTACCTCCCTCCAAGATTAAATGCTACAAAAACACAGAATTTTTCCCTTTTTATCCGGGAATCAACGCGCGATAATCGCGAGAAGTGTATTTAATTACGATAAAAGTTCGCAAATAAACGAGCAACTTTGTTGTTTTACTGCTTTTTGAGAGAAAAAAGATTGCATTCCGTCGGAGTGAGTTTGGTTTAGAGACTGTCCCGTGAAGGAAGTTAAGCACAGTCGCTGTAGTTTTAAGACGTCGTCTTAATAATATTTTAGTTATAATAATATCAGTGTATTATTATGATTGAAATTCTATTGAATTTAACACCATATCCTAGATTTACAAAATATAATGTTTTGACTATGTCTGGAGCATAATTTTATTTCTTCTAACAACTTGCACATAAGTACATACCGCATTAGTAGGTATACATGAGTAGTTATAGATAAGTAGGTATACATGATTATGTATACATAAGTAGGTATGCATCAGTAAGTATAGATGAGTAGATATACTTGAGTAGGTAGGCATTAGTAGGTATACATGAGTAGGTATTCATGAGTAGGAAGGCAGCCGAATGTTTAATAATATATTTTTCTCCAATATTTATTTCTATTTTTATACAGATTAATTACTTTTCTACGAATTATAGAAAGATCGTCCTAACAAATAGTCTCTAACCTAGTACCTTGATAGCAAAGAGCGTACTCCACCCACGATGCTATTACTCGGGGGTACTTCTGAAAATACACGTAGTCATATAATCTTATTAACCGTCTACTAGGAGACGAGAAGTCGGCACAGACGGTACGATTTGGTCAATCAAATATATTCTCTGTCTTTTGACGTGACTTGCCTCATAATGGCATCAACTACTTGACTAGAGATAAAATCTTCACGGAACAATGAATCGATGTAGGACTAACCACGGAAAGTCGAACCATCACCTACATAAATGGGGCTTAAAGGAGTCGCCATACTGTGAATGTGATCACCCGGATCAAACCCTATCTCACATAGTGAACGAGTGCCCTCTACACCCGTTCCCATGTGGCATAGCCGAGCTGCATTGTATGACAGATGCAGATGGAGCTTAAGCTATATATATGATCCACGCAGGATTTTTTTTTTTTTGACATACGGAATAATATTTCATATAAGGTCTTGAAAGATGAAGTTAATGTGTAAACATTTCCAGGGTAGGTAAACCGTTGCCTATTTATACTATTAGCGAATACTAACTATAGGGAACCTACTTTTTATCACAGTAATATATGCCAAAATATGAATGGAAGAGCTAATAAGAGTAAGGGAAAAGAGACAAATACTAAGAATTATTGAGGACAGAAGAGGCAAGATGATTGGACACTTAATAAGACACGACGAATTTTGTCGACAAATTGGAAGACCAACAAGAGCTTACATGGAACAGATTAAAGAAAAGGTTAACGTCGTGTCTTATAGGAAAGTCAAGGAATTGGCTTTTGATAGACTGGAATGGAAAATGCTGCACCGACAAGAGCGTGGCTCTTAAATTTATGATAATGATTAATGGAACGAAAATTATAAGTAGAAATGATGATTTGGATGCCTCATATCAAAAATGAGAGTGGTTTTCAGTCAGTAAATGATTTATTATTATGATACCAAATTCAATGGTCCACATCATATACCGTTTAACGCTAGCCACTCGAATGTAGTAAGGAGCTTACCTTTTGTTTCGGACGTAGCTCATCATAACAAGTTGCTGAGTTAGCTATAATAAGTACCCCCAAAAAGGTACTTATTTGTTAGGCCCTTTGTGTTACATATCAAAAAGATAGCCTTTAAAACTTATACTTTTATTCCAATAAACTTTAAGTATCTGTTTTATGTTGATGGTCTACTTGTGTAAATATTGTATTATATTTTATATTATATATATTTTTTACCTACGGGGTATAACGTAGAACGCTTGCCCAGGGATACGGGTGAAGACCTCAGCGGTTGCAGAGTCTGATATGGGAGTTATCGCTGCGGTAATGCAGGACGGAAGGGCCAGTCACGGGGACTGTAACCTGGAACCTGGCAGAGGGCAGCAATAACTGTCAGTACTATTCAGAGGCGGAGGAAAGGAGTCTTAGTACGACTTTGAAATAGACTACTCTGGGCCCCTCTCCACCTCTTTTATTAATAGCTATCCCAGGCCATAACAATAGCAAAACTTCCAAACATCTCTGACCACAATATCTGTCGTATAAACAGACAGATACTTACCTCACACGGTACAAAATTTAAGACAACAGGCTCGAGGCCCTATTAGGGTCGTTTGGGAGGGTTATTATTGAAGGAATTATACGGGACAAAGAGGATCCACGCGTGCCACGCGTGCCTCTATAAAACAGCTCGTGTACATAAGTGACTCGCAACATCAAACCAACGACACATAGTTTCCATTAAGTACCTTCAAACAGGGCGATATCAATTGTACAGTATTGCCCGCTTGAATACACACGCGTAGGCTCAATCCAATATCGTGACCCGTTATTGAGTGTTACACGTCTAGTGCATGTTATTGCTTTTAGCTGAATATGCTACGTATTCAGTGATTTGTTTGTCTACACACACATACTTCTTCTTCTTCTATCGTGTGGGTTGTGAGGTGGAGTACCAACCTCATCAACCTTGGTGTCAGGGTTACTATTGAGCCGCCAAAGGCCCCTGACATGGCTCATGTAACGACTACTTATGACGACAGTAAGTACCTAGTAACCGGGACCAACGGTGTAACGTGCCTTCCGAAGGACGGATCATCATACTTTTTGGAAAATCAGGTGATCAGCATGTAATGTTAGGACATTACATTTACAGTCCTAACTAAACTAGGGATCTCAAAGTAATTTTTGTGATATGTCCCCACCGGGATTAGAATCCAGGACCTCCGGATCGTGAGCCCAACGCTCAACCACTGGATCACGGAGGCTGTTCACACAAATAACTAACACGTAAGTGGGGTTTTCCACACTATAAATAGCGCTTCTGCAACTGGACAGGGAGTAAAGTGAAAATTCAAATTCAAAAATATCTTTATTCAGTAGGTAACATAGTTACACTTTGAATCGTCAATTTTTACATAACGAACGTCTCATCCGCCTAAAACTACTGCAGCTTCTCACAACCTGTATAGCCGGGGAGAAGAAGCTGCAAGAAAAACCTCGGCACAGGGCCCTAGACGTTCTTTAAATAAAATACAGAATGCGTTCGGCCGTTTATCATCCCAAGCGTGGTCGATTAGAAAATTACTGCGCACAGGCAGGATGCGGCGCATACTGGTATTCTAAAAATGTAGGAGAATATTGCACCAGAATTAAACATGATAACTAAAAGCAGTTGTAACGCGGGCCCGCTTTTGGTGTGCCAAAGCCTACCTTTATTTAGAATGACAGATCCGTGAACTTTTAAATTGTTATTATTCATGATCAATTGTTTTCTAACGACCTTACGGGCATGAACTATTGTGTGATCCTCTGTCGCGGGGCCACCACCTCCAACCCAGTTGAAGACGATTAGTTTAATGTACGTACCATGTACATAGTGTACGTGAAAAGATTTTATGTGTACGTGCTATAATATGAAAGAAAACAACGAATTAAAGTGGCCCCGCGACAGAGCATCACACAACTATTTACGTTTACCCACATGCTTTTAATTTAAATTGCTATAAGTTCGAATTCATGATTGGATTAGAAATGATTACCACGTACTCAGCTTTGAAGGAAAACATCGTGAGGAAACCTACATTCCCGAGACATGCATTTTCTGAGGTATATAACCTAACCATCAGGTTAGGATCATCTAAACATATACCTGGGCTGGTTTTCCCTTCGCGGGTTGGAATGTCAGATAGGCAGTCGCTTCTGTAAAAAACCGGACCTGTCAAATCTTCAGGTTAGTTAAACGGATCCTATGAAAAAGGGAATAATGCTACTCGAAAAAAAAAAAAAAAAGAAAAAAGAAAAAAGATAAAGATATATTTTTCGACTGAAAAATATATCTTTATTAAAAACCTGTACATGGAATTCCCACCACAGATAATGGAAAAAGGCATAAACCACAGAAAAAGAAAAAAAAGACCACGAACGAAATTTTCCCTCTTGGAATCTGTATTCGGATAAGATTTCTCTTTTCAGAAAAGAAATTCTGTTTTCATAGCATTTTTTTACAGATTTCCGTAAAATTAGCTGCAGTAATGTTAATAAGAAAATTCCCAGTGAGTTTTAGCGAATCCTATGCTTTCATATCAAGTTCCCCTTTGAGAAAAAAATATGAAAAAGAATTACCTCTGCTCATATCACAGTTATAAAGGAGAAATAAGACATTAGTTTTGGTTTCTGAATTGCCGACTGTCTACGAATGCTTTTAATAACGTGTCCTCTATACTTTGTAGTTTGTTGGTGATATTTTTTATAGTTTTAAATCGGCGTCATATTGCCTCGCATGCGGGTCGCTACGACATATGCCAAACTAGTGCTCTTTTTTTACCGACTTCAAAAAAGGAGGAAATATCTCAATTCGACCGTATATTTTTTTTTAGTTTCAAGTATTACGTTTCAAATTAGTATGTTAAAATTTTAATATTAAGAAGTTAATGTAACGTCTTAAACCTATATAAAGATTTTATCTATCTATTTACCTGCCTAACACAACATAGATATTATTTTCTCTTAATATATTTGCGAACGAAGAACAATAATTCTTTCTCGATTTCTGTCAAATTCGTTTCGTAAATAAACGTAGTTATAAACTTTTGTTGACAGAACAGTCTACGAGTATTTTGCGGTGATACCGAGCCTCTTCGAAAAGACATTAGAGGGACATTTGACATCTATAACCAATTATTATTTATGAATCCAACTGAGTTTCAGAAACTTGGAAGGAAATAGGACATTATTCATTGTTTCTTGCCAGTATTACCAACGAAATGGAACCCTCCGTAATAATCCGTATTTTCCATCTCTTTCTTAGAAAAACAAATAGAAAGAGGATATTAAAGTTTTTGTCCTTTTTCCGGGTATAAGTAAATATTAACTATATTTTATTAGTGTTTTGTCTGGAATTTGGATTGTTGACGGATTTTGACGATTGTTTTGAAATTGGGCTTAGTATAAGTAACAAGAAAGTCTGTTTTTACTTTGGTTCCTAATTGTTTTCGTACATATACTTATTCTTAGCTCTTTTACATTATGTAAATATAATTCAACACAAAGTAAGTACTCTTGACAGTTGTCTGAACTTTAGATCCACGAGACTAAATGTTAGAAATCACAACTGACAAGTAGGTACTTAAGAATTCATCTGACATTCGTAACGTAACGAACATGTTTTTAATTACTTACTTACCCTTCTTTGTTAATTACTTATCTCCTTCGAATTCCGTAGAGGAAATTACCTTCTGTCTGAAAAGTTAATAAAATTTTCTTACGTCGAAACTTTTGACGTGTGATGTTATTAAACACGTCTTGACATCACACCCACGTTCCCTATATCGTCACCAATATACGCTATAAGTAAACAAATTGTCTCATAACATGATGTACCATCACTCCTGTATCCCTAAAGGGGAAAAATTGGGTATATTACACAGACCCATTCAAATTCAAATTCAAAAATATCTTTATTCAGTAGGTAACATAGTTACACTTTGAATCGTCAATTTTTACATAACGAACGTCTCATCCGCCTAAAACTACTGCAGCTTCTCAAAACCTGTATAGCCGGGGAAAAGAAGCTGCAAGAAAATCCTCGGCTATGTTTAAGTCCCATGTAAAAGCAGTCGAGTCTATTGCCAGTAACAGTGCACAAATCCTCGAAATCACTTGGCATCAATTAACTATGATCCAAACATGAATTCAAATTCAAAAGTCGAATTCAACAGTTTAGAGCACGAGCCGGGATTTGAACCCGTAACACTACGGTATAAGTCACGCGTTCTCCAAACAAGGTTATCACGAATTTACGGATGAAGAATTCAAGATTTATAAACGCTAGCAACCTACCACCAATAGTGTCATATTTTTGAAACACAAATACCAGAGAAAACTGCAATACAGGAAATGGATGGTCCTCAGAGAATATTTAGTTACCAAATTTGGCCTACTTCAATGTGAATTACTATTGGTATAGTTTTTACGTCCTCAGAGACTATTTAGTTACCAAATTAGACCTACTTCAATGTAAATTACTACTGGTATAGTTTTTACGTATCTGATAATGTACCAATGGCAAAACTTCCAAACATCTCTGACCACAATATCTGTCGTATAAACAGATTTATTTACTGGTTGAACCGACTTATCTATCCCTTCCACCAACCCTCGTACGCATTTCAATATGCTTGATTGAATGATTGAATCGATGCGTCGACGATGCTTAATCAAGCGTGCACATGTTTTGTCAGGCACGAACCCACGACTCCGATAAGCTAAGCTTGTCTTGCTTACATTTACATTCATACATATTTGTTATATACACTTTGTATAATAACGAACTTACTATATATAGAATTATACATGTGTTTTGGGCATTGGGAAAACGTTGCTTTCAGTTAAATCGACACTTTATTGTACACAATGTACTCTTGTTACAGTTTAAAACAGTTAAAATGTTTTGTTTGTATTATATTATGATAGTTCTGTGGTGAATAGTAATGTAATCTTTCGCAGCAGAAAAAAGACGTTGAAAGTTATGTGAAAAAATCAATTTGAAAAAAGAAAGCAGCCAGTGTCCTTACGCAGTTTTACAACACATTGAGAACATTCCCGGGAACAGTAGTATATGGTGGTGAACGACTTTAGGCATTTCTCCACTAATCTACAGTGAAACAACGTAGCCGTAGTGGGGTAACACGGTGCAACCGACTAGGTCGATGATAAATATGTAGGTAAGCACCTACTAACTGATTTGTTACTTAACACAGTTTTTAAACATCTTGGCACCTTGGCCTGAAGAAATAAGCGATCGGTCACAAAAGTGTTCTCGGGAACATTTTCTATACACCTTGGCACCTTGGCACCTGGGCACCTTGGCACCTTGGCACCCTGGCACCCTGGCACCCTGGCACCCTGGCACCCTGGCACCCTGGCACCCTGGCACCCTGGCACCCTGGCACCCTGGCACCCTGGCACCCTGGCACCCTGGCACCCTGGCCAGAAGAAATAAACGATCGGTCACACAAGTGTAAGCTCGGCAACAGTTTTTATACACCTTGGCACACTGACCTGAAGAAGTAAACGATCGGTCAACAAACAAGTGTGAGCTCGGCAAGACACAAATTTATGTGCCGGGTACATGCCGAGGAATACTAATGAGCCGTGTGGGACCGAGGCATGTAATGAAATATTTTTCAACGGCCAGCCTCAAGAGAGCCTGATGAAAATTTCATAAGCAACCCTGCTTAGAAATGCGAACCCTGTTCAACTGATTGATATTTAATAGCTTTTCTAATGACAAATAATGTTGTATTAAATCCTAGCAGCTTAAACTTAAGCAATTTGTCTGAATGGAGTCCATCTCGAATATCGAGCATACTCCATTACTCTTCGTACGTAATTAGATGGTAAAAAATAATTTGACTTGTCAAAAAAAAGCAACTAAGAAATGAAAAGTTTCACTAATGCGCTAAAATGTGGAATTATTACTGTTTCATTTAATTACTTACCTACTTAAGTTATCGTAGTGTATAGGTGTATTCTAAATATAAATACTTACTTAGGTTTTTTAAATGAATAGTTTTAACAGTCCTTTTTTCAATGTCACTATTTAATCCATCTGTGCACTCATTTCTTATCTTATCTTGTCTAAAATGTCCCATTGCTGGGCAAAGGCCCTTTCCATTTCTTCCAGGTCTCTCTCTCCATTGCTAATGATTGGTTTTGGTCGCTTTTACTTACTAGATCTATTTTATTAGTCACCACTTTTTAACTAATTGTATAAAAATGTTAATATAGGTAGGTAACCTACCTATATTTAATATTTTTTTATCACACATACACACACACATTTTTTTAATATAGGTAAGTAACCTATCTATATTTAATTTTTTTTTACAATTTGTTAATAAAATAGATCTAGTAAATAAATGCACAGATGGATTAAAATAGTAGCAACGCTTCTAAAGTTTAAACCTGCCAGTTGATTAAATTGAAACAATTTCGAATATTGCGTCAAATAACTGTGCTACATTGTTTGCTAGACTACAGATCAAACGCAGATTGAATATTGAATTATATTATACTAGTTTTATAACTGAATTTCGAATCGAATCTAGTCTGGATATCTCAGGAATTTCCCAATTCTCTTGTCTGTTCCAGTTCATAATTAAAGGACAAATTAGTTAGCTCTGAGTCTGAATTCCTGTACAAAGGTGACATTAGGAACTCTTCGCTCATCGGACAGCAAATAATATTCAAGTTCTAAGTTCTAAGAATCTCTGAAATCTCACCAACAGTGAGAGACTTTCTAGGCCACGTTCCTCAAAAAATATGTCATCTATATTATTGCTGTACAATTTTTTTTTTGTTTAATTGTTCTAATTTCATGGATAACAGACTTATATCAGTTATGTACTATAATTATATATACTATCTGTTATGATAACAGACTTATGTCTGTTATGTACCTATCTGTTATGACTTATGTCTGTTATCCAAAAGTGTGTGTTACCAATAATTGGTTCAAAACGCGACCTTATTGCTAAGTACATATTTGTTCTTAGCAATTTTACTTCTTGTTCTTCTTCTTCTTTATATAAGCGGTGCATGCTCGCCTCGAAATGTTCGTGTACGCGGTGGCGTCCGGAAGTCGCGTCGCACCTTTCCCTCAAAAATGTGCGAAGGGAGCGATGGCTGGCTTTCGCGACAACTCGTGATCGGGTGCTGCGTATGTGGACAAGCCTGCTTCTGTCAGGGAGCTCATAAAACACTGTTTCTGTGATAAAGTCACAAACTCTTTATTTTTCTCTTTCCTTCCACCGACTGTAATTGGAATACCATTGTATTTAATTCTATAAATTATGTAATACAAACTGGACTTAAAAAAAAAGAAAGAAACATGAAACAGTAGGACTAGGGCCCTGTGCCGGGAGGTTTTCTGGCCACGTCTTTCCCTCAGCGTTACAGATTCCGATGTGGTAGTAGTTTTACAGCTAGTTACATAATATGTAATTTAATTTTTTGACGTTCATAAAGCGCTAACTTTGTAAGCCAATTTCGAAAAATAATTATTTTTGAATTTTTGAAAAAGCAAGGCAACCTTTAACCAGACTCCTTGAATGTAATATTTATAAAGTCTTACGCATAGTGACTGGCGGCTTCTTGTCAGGTTGAATTTTTATTTTTGTCAGTTTCTCCATCTCGCCTTAGCTATTTGTGGTTTGCTTCTTTAACGTCTAACAGACCTTGGTGGGGCGTGAGTACTTAACACGGCTGATTCACTCTCATAGAAAAAGTTTTCGGCCTATAGACGACGGGGGATATGTCACCCGCGCCCCTCGCGCACCCAACTTCAACCCCGATCCGCCATTTTATGACAACTACAGCTCAGTGACATTGACGTTTCTTTGTTACAATTTTAATGGCCGTCATTCTGTGCGCGCACGTTTTTTTTTTGTTGTTGGTGAAGTTTTCGTGATATTTTCCTATGTTACTTCGTTATATATGCGTCGAGTCAAGCCAAGCCTTGCTCCTCCGCCTTTGCATTGAGATTATACAGTGACAATATCCAGAAGCTTCATCAAGCCTATAGACTCATTAACCTTGTGGTTCTTTTTGTTCAAGATGATATTTTGATTCACGTATAAGATTTGCTGATGTACCTCTTGACTATCCGAGGTAGGGATATAATCTTGAGCTTTAAATATGTGTTGTTGTTCTTTAAGGAATTTGTAAATGCACTGTTCTTTTTAACCCCCGACGCAAAAACGACGGGGTGTTATAAGTTTGACGTGTCTGTGTGTAAATGTGTATGTGTCTGTCTGTGGCACCGTAGCTCCCAAACGGATGATCCGATTTTAATGCGGTTTTTTTTTGTTAGAAAGGTATGTCAGTCGAGAGTGTTCTTATGCAACATAAGGTCATGCTTGTAATAGGGTATTTGCCTAGGTCAAAGATAAATTATAAAATGCTAACCTACAAATAGAAGCCAGTGTAAGACGATCAAAAGTCAATCTCATTTTAGTTTTCAACTTATTTTCGTATTTTATTTACGACTTAAGTAACAATGAGTACGACGTTTGAACGATTTTATTGATGACGTCACATGACAGTATTTCCATACAATCGCCAGAGAAAACTCAAAAGCTCATTTGACTAGATTGTCAAGTAGCCTATTTCTGACGAGAAGTTCAGAAAATACAGAATTGTATATTGTAGGTACTTATTAAAACAACCCGCCTAGTGTAATGGGTTCGTTTGGACCAGGTCAGATTCAAAACACTTAATCGCCTAGTTGAACGTGACGAAGTTACGTAATGTTTTTGATTATGAGTTACTTAAATAGAAAAAAGAAAATGTTTTTCATTAAAACAACAAAGTATTCCAAATTTGAATCTGCAATGTAATAAATACCCAAGTAAATATATTTGGTAACTTTTGCCCACATATCAAAATAACGACTTCCCTTCACGTTGTTGACCTAAAACCGGGGTAATCTAGACGCGGGGGAAATGGGGCACGTCGAGCCACGGACTTGACCTTCCGGGATTAAATGCAGCAACCAACGTCTTATTAAATATACAACGGATGAGGCCCATGAAGATGAGCCGAAACAAGAAAAATAAAGTTTATTACATGTTATAAAACGTAGCGTTGGTACAGTGAGTGTACTAACGTAAGTATCTAGACTTATTAGGACGCTGTTAAGGCAAATGATTACTTATGTTAAAATACTGAGTGTACTTACTAGTGGATTAAGAAAGTTTTAAATGTAAAAAAGGAATGTGAAAACAGCGAAGAGTAAAGTCTGGAATTCTCGAGTGAAGTGAATGTAAATGCGTAGTGTTTATTCTATGCTTACCTCTTCAGGAAGTTCGCGTAGATAAACATAAGCATAAGCGTGTAACAAAAAATATATATTTTACGTTTATGTTTTGTATGGATTATTAGAAAAAATATTTAATCTGAGTATTAGGAAAAAGTATATGTAATTTTAGAGAATGTATTATAAGGTTTTTTATTTCTTATATTTAGTGTTCCAGTTCCAAATTCAAATCTAAAAATTATAGTCGTATTTTGTTGAACAAAAATTCGGTAGTTTCGATGTTTTTTTTTTATGAGAAGTATATTTCACAAAATTTCAAATTTATTTCCTTTAAGTACCCACATTTTAAGTCTACGTGTTGTGGAATTGTTCACGGTACCTTTTGTTAATTCATCAATTTGCAAATTACTTACTTCCCCACTGTATACTTGTGAAGTATAATGCGACGGCACGGAAAGAGAGTACCTTCTCGTTTAATTGTGCCGAGACAAAGTGTGTATTTAACATAAGAGCAGTAAAACAGAGTACAGGTGGGGAGATGCCACAATATATCCCGCCGTAGCCATCGTAAATAATACCCTAGTTTTACGAGCCCACCTTCTACTTTACAAAGTTTCCGCAATCGAATTCGACTTAGTTTTACGATATGCCGAGTAATCTCCGAATCGTGAGTCCCACTTCAATCATATTTCGCTGATTACATTTTTATGTCTCCACGACTATGATATTGTATTGAATTTACGACGGTGGGGTTCTGTAAAGCAAAATAAAAATTTATAGCTTTGTAATATTTTTCAGATGTGATGAGAATTTGCAGTGAAATTGTAGTTCATTAAATTTCTGTCTACGTTGCTTTTAACGGACACATTAAACGTCTTAAAATACTTTCAAATTAATCATAGTTTCCTCACAATTTTTTATAATAAATGAAAGACCAAACCAATTCAATAAGAATTAGAATCAGATTGCAGTGGTAGAAATAGTCAGTGGTATTAAGACATTTTCTAGAATCTTCGAAACTATAGGTTTTATTAACCATTCCAAACATAAAAGCATATGAAAAGCATTATTATTTGTGCATATTACGCATTAGAGTAACCTGGGGACACATATACTTCCTGGAAGATATTTATAACGAAGGCATTTTTTGCTTTCATGCATTTTCCTTGTGGACTCGACGCTGTCACTTTGTTTCGGCTCTTAATATTAAGTAGCTTTTGTGTAGAACAATTTCTCTTCATAGAACACTAACTTTAAAAGGTTGCTTTATTGACACATCTTTCACATTCTCTTGCACAATCTAGCATTTAATTTTAGTTTCAATGGTATCATAAGTATTCCATTTTTCGCAGTCCTGTGCTTACTCCGGCCAGTGCTTCCGGCAAGCGTCCAAGTCTTCACGCCATCCCTCGAGGTCTACCACGACACCTTAACCCGAAAAAAAGATTGAAAGAGGAAGGGGAAGCTTTGTTTAGCAGTGCGATCTTGTAGGCTAGATTAGATTAGTATCATACTGCGTTGCACAAACGACCAAAAATTATTTATTCTTGATAAATAAAGACATTATTGATTTTTATTATTACTGCATGTCGTTTCCATATCTCGGGCCTGAGGAGGGTTCTGCATAGCACGGATGACTGTTGAAAGGCGACGTAGAGGCTCGGAGATCCCTGTAAGTATGCTCTATAATATAGAGCTCTATGTTATGAGTAAACACAAATATTATAATTATTTTTTGACTTTATTTTGACACTTATATTTTTAATAGTAGTTTTTACCATGCTCGAGTTTACTTAGCTAATTCTGCTGATCTTTTTAAATAAGTATGTTGCAAAGGCCTGTTAATAAAAGACGCACTCCTCATTCTTTATTCCACAGATAAATTCTCTAAAACATCCTCAATATCCTTACCAAAACCGGCTACGCTACATAAAAATTTACACGTACCCATTTTACCCCAGAGGTTGCACATAAAAAGTAACAGTTTGCGAGTAGTAACCAACTCCGGAGTCGAGACGTCCAAGTTGCCCCAACTTCCCGCTCATGATTAAATTTCTTGAGTTATGGCCACAAGTTCACAGTTTTTTGCTTGCCCAAACGTCGTACATTATTTATCGACTGATGTGAAATATGCATTAATCATGGCCCACTTAAACAAGACGGGAAACCAGCTGCCTATAATGAGGTCCTTGCAGTATATTTGGCGGAATCATTTTTTGATGTCAAAGCAAATGTTGATGTCAAAAGAATGCATTATAATTACGTTATATCGTTCTCGATGGTTCCGGCCAAGTAGTTAATGCCATCTGCGGCAAATCTACAATAAGTCACGTCAAAAAAAATATCGATGGTGTATATAACATAACATAACAACATAACAAATAGGTACTTTATTGCACAAACAAAAGAGAAATAGAATTAGTACAATAGGCGGCCTTATTGCTAAGTAGCAATCTCTTCCAGGCAACCTACATATAAGGTAACCATACCTATATAAGTATATACTTAAGTTTTTTTTCTGTTGTATCAAATATAGAATTTTGATTAAGTACGTTTTAAAGTTCATTATGGCTATTTTATTGTGTAGAAGTATGCAGAGACGCGCATTAAGTTACTCTAGCCATAGAGGAGGCCAATCAGCTCGCAATAAAAAAGTTTTTGGACCCCGATATTGGTCGACGATTTCCCTTCAGCGCTTATTAGTCCACTAAGGTCGATTAAATCTATCAAATATAATCTTCTCAGGCGACGCCCGGAGCCGATTCACGCTTAACTGGGCACCGTCAGACTTGTTGTCTCATTTTTTTCTAACTTATGAGAGTTCTAAGCGCTCCCCATTTGTACGGCTAATTACATAATGCCATCTGAGACAAACAAGCATCAAACGCGAGATTTAGGACAAAAAGATATGTAAAAAATATTACAATTCACCAATTTTTGCGTTTAGCCGATCAGCGTGGGTTGAAAATCCTCTATCCTTTGGGTAAATTTTCACTGAACCCTGGCCTTTTTTGCTGAGCTGCGGCACCCATATACCTTTATGTTTTCCAACTAAATATTACATAAACATAAACTGCCTACATACGTCCCACTGCTGGGCACAGGCCTCCGTGGTCTAGTGGTAAGAGCGTTAGGCTCACGATCTGGAGGTCCGGGTTCGATTCCCGATGGGGACATTGTCGAAATCACTTTGTGAGACTGTCCTTTGTTTGGTAAGGATTTTTCAGGCTTGAATCACCTGATTGTCCGAAAAAGTAAGATGATTCCGTGCTTCGGAGGGCACGTTAAGCCGTTGGTCACGGCTATTAGCTGTAACTAAATATTAATGTGTATATATTTTAATGTTGTAAACGTTTTTATTATTATTATTTTAATCCTGAGTTTACCTATATATTGATACCTTTCGATCGATACCGCAAACAAGACGGTGAGTATTTCTTCCCAATGAAACGGTAACGAATCACTCTCCTGGGAATACTGATTGACAGATCGCCTGTCTACATAATTGAGACGAATGCGCAGCCAAGTGTCTACCTCGATAAATCTACGCGGAGGCTTTTTAACGATTTTTTCTCAGCTTATTATACCGGGGTGGAATCTCAAACAAATGGATCTACAAGCTCTCAGTCATTGTAAAAGTGGAAGAATGTTTTATTTTCTTTACTTATTGTAAAGTTTCTATAGATAACACTAACTATTTGGCCGGACAAATGGGGAGCGCTGAGGGCTAACATGCTTTTTAAAAAAACTTACACTTTCGCCCATAATCTTGTTTAAATAACGCACACTGTATCAAAACGCAATAATACTTTAAGTATGAAGTAATAACAGCCTCCGTGGTCTAGTGGTAAGAGCGTTAGGCTCACGATCTGGAGGTCCGGGTTCGATTCCCGATGGGGACATTGTCGAAATCACTTTGTGAGACTGTCCTTTGTTTGGTAAGGACTTTTCAGGCTTGAATCACCTAATTGTCCGAAAAAGTAAGTTGATTCCGTGCTTCGGAGGGCACGTTAAGCCGTTGGTCCCGGCTATTAGCCATAAAAACACCTCCACCAACCCGCAGTGGAGCAGCGTGGTGGAGTATGCTCCATACCCTCTCCGGTTGATTGAGAGGATGCCTGTGCCCAGCAGTGGGACGTATATAGGCTATTTATGTATGTATGAAGTAATAATACCTATCTATTTCAATGCAACGTAAGACTAATGTAAGTACGGAACAGATAAGAAGGTTTAAAACGACCATATTGAAGCAATTCATCATAAAAACCTATATTACTATTAAACATTTGTTGACTTTTATATGTGCGCTAATGTCAAATATTGCAATAATTACTTATATTGATTTTATTTAATGAATTGCTACAATGTGCCTTTTTTAGACCCCCTTAGATGTTCTTTTTTCTGGCTAATAGTTTGTAGGACACTTTTACAATGGAGCTAACCCTGTTTTTCTGACTGCATATGTCAGTTTTCTTATTGGAGTCTATGCAGGCACATGTAACGACTACTTAATAGTAACCGGAACCAACGGCTTAACATGTCTTTCGAAGCACGGATCATCTTCGGAGGTATGTGACCTAACCTGCATTGGGCTGGTTTTCCCTTCGCGGGTTGGAAGGTCAGACAGGCAGTCGCTTCTATAAAAAACCGGACCTGTCAAATCTTCAGGCTAGGTAAGCGGACCCTGTGAAAAACGCGATAATGCTAGGGGGGATGGTGATTTTATATCTTCATGAAATTTGCATATATTGCTAAAGTATATAAATACATGCTGCATACTAAAGGTGGAATGTAAAGTGTTTTATTTCCGGCCAGGCTATAATTTAAAATTTTATCTGCATACGTATCACTGGGTGACATTTACTACGCGAATACTGCTAAATGGCCCAACTAAATTTCGTGTTATATTTTATTCGAATGACGATGGGATATTACCTGTGAAAATGTTAGTTAGTACGACTAGAACAGATGATAGGCTATTGTTTTTAGACGTGACTTATTGTAGATTTGCCGCAGATGGTATTAACTACTTGACCGGACAAATGGGGAGCGCTGAGGGATCTCACCCGGTACAAAATTTAGGTCAACAGGCCTAAGGGTGCCCAGTTGGACGCGAACCTCGTCTCAGGGCGTCGTTTGAGAGGAAGAACATTTGAAAGAATTAATCCACCCTAGTGTAATCACGCTATATTTAAAAAAAAATCACCTAATATAAGAAAAAATATTCCGGTTGACTTACTAGGTACTATCATACATTGAATTTTCTATTCGTTTTGTTCTTTTAATGTTTCTGTTATGTGATTTTGTGTGAGTACCGTTTTTGTATTTTTTCTTTGAAGTTTTTTTACCGTTAATGAACCATGAATCATTTATTCAACGTAATTATTTATTTTTAAAAGGTACACCAACAACTTATATAAGAAAACATTAAATAAAATAAAAATTACATCAGGAATCGAACTATAAAATAAACCAATTATAGGTACACACAACATTAAAATATCATTAATTATGATGGATAAACTTGTTGAAAGTCAATTTAACATTTTTTAATTTACGCTATTTCTCAAGGTGTTATGGCTGAGGAGAAGAAATGACTAGAAACTGCAACAGCAACACATCTTTCTTTTTTTAATTGTAGAACAGAGAACTGGTTACGTCTGCACAACTCTTACCACACCCTGTTAACAATAAAAAAAACGAATTAAAGCATGCTCTCTCTCTCTCTTCTGAACATTTATTATTCCTATCTAAGGTAGCCCAGTCGGTAGAACGCTAGTCTTTCACTTTGAGGTCGCTTGGTTCAAATCCAGCACAGTCCTAAACCAACGAACTTGGAATTTGTTTTCCAATTCATGTTTGTGCTTAGCGGTGAAGGAAAACATCGTGAGGAAATCTACATTCCCGAGAAATGCATTTTCGGAGGTACGTAACCTAACCTGTATTGGACTAGATTTCCCTTCGCGGGTTGGAAGGTCAGTCAGGCAGTCGCTTCTATAAAAACGGGACCGGTCAAATCTTTAGGTTAGATAAGCGGACCCTGTAAAAAACGGAATAATGCTACCGAGAAAGATAGGGCCTTTATGCCTGATGCAACCGGGAAAGCGGAGCAAGAGGAGTATTGTCTGGTCAAGCTACAGAGGCTGCAAAAGATCGCGAGGAGTGGAAATCAGTTATTCTAGCCCTACATCCCAACAGGGGATAAGGATCAGAAGAAGAGAAGAAGTAGTTAATTCCATTTAAGGCCAATTTACCCTTTATTGGTTGAGGGAGCTTAAGCTAAATAAAAGATCCACGCAGGATTTTTTTTTTTTTGCCATACACAATAATAGTAAGGCCAATTTACAATAAGTCACGTGAAAAAAATGCTTACAATATCGCGCACCCTATCCTGGGTATGTATACAATGAGCTTTACACATACGGTATTGCTCACAAAAATAATCAAATCAATGTACCAACATCTAGGCCAGTCATTACGACAAAACAAACGTATCAACTAAAAAATCATCAATGCGGAATGAACATTGTTCTTTTTTCTGTAAAACCGGTCATGTCACTCACACGATTCGTTCAGTTTGCAGTTCCACTGGGGATGTCAATTCGCCACGCAGGGAGATTTTTGATTAATTTGTATTCTTTCCAACACAAATGCTGTTAAACGATTTTTTTTATCGCTAGTTCACAGAAAGCTTCATCATCTCCGCGTTAACCCGTTATCACAAGGTCTGGTCCGTGAAGATTTGACAGGTCCGGTTTTTACAGAAGCCACTGCCGGCCCGACATTTCAACTTTCGAAAGGAAAACAAGATCAATACATGTTACGTCACTACCTCTGAAATGCCTAATTTACTTATTTATGAATATAAGGCCCAATATCCTTCCAAAGTCAATATCTATTGTTTCGCTATTAAACCTGGTGTCAGGGTTATGATTGAGCCACCAAAGACCCCTGACATGGCTCATTTAACGATTACTCAGTTACATCAGTAAAAATTACCGGGACCAACTGCTTGACGTACCTTCCGAAGCACGGATCATCTTACTTTCGGACAATCAGGTGGTGATCAAAAATAATACTATGCCAATGAGGTCGCTAACACCACCTATCGAAAATTTATTGCCTTCACTTTCACAATTTAGCAACTTCTTAATAACAAGAGAATTTGTCCAAATATCCAATAACAAGTTTGTAGAGATGGAACAGATAAGTTTCCACTTGGAGATTCGCAATGGAGATCTAAGTTTTGGGAGAGGAACGGCAATTGCTTTTAAGAACGGAATTGGATAGATAGATATGTGATAGTGTAATGGTAACTTTCAGGGTAACCATTTCAATTCTCTTTTTTACTATTTACATTTTTCAATTGCATTGTTGATTACTTAAATAACTCGTGAAACTATTTTACTTTTACTAGGACATCTTGCCACATCGCATGCCTTAGACACATCGCTCGCCATCAAGTAAGATTGTGGTCAAATGAGAACACGTAAACAAAACTGTGTTTATACTGTGTATTTAGGTTTCCGTGCTATATTTTTCTTAAAACACATAATAACGGGTTCTATATTTCGATACTATTAATATCGAGAGTCTCACATCCCTGATTTAAACGCGGTAAGAACCCGTTATTATGTGTTTTAATTATGATAATAACCGCGTAAACCTAAAAAAACAATGTATGTTTTTCTTGTAGTTCTTGATTATAAAAAGCGCAAAGGTATACGTCCAATTGCTGGGCACAGGGCTTCTAACATGTGGTATTTCATTTATAAGTTACACAGACACCCTAAAGGCGGTATTAATAAACTAACCTCAGCTTCGAGACTGCTCTCAAGATCGTGTCAATGTGACAGTTCTCAAATAAAAACAGGGACTTGAGCATGGTCTTGAGGGCAGTCTCAGCTGAGATTAGTTTATTAATACCAACCTAAATCTCGTAGTTTATTATTGTCTATTCAGGCAAATAACATTATTAGTGGGTAATTGGCCTCAGTTTTGTTACTTCTTGGACAGACTTGGCAAAGTGAGTTGGCGAAATGAATTACGAGTATTATAGTTTCGTTTTTTGACTACCATTCAGTACTAATACACCACTCAATGACGAAATAAAAATCAATTTACGGGTTTACCCGAAATGTCCAACCTACGATAGACAAGACGTTTCGCGGAGGGGCTACTTATCGACCATTGTTTATTTTATTTTTTTTATTTATTTATTCGGGTTAACAACAGCTCATTTACAATACTTTACAATCATATTATGTTATAAGCTAGTGAAGCTAATTACAGTTAACCACGTATTAATTAAAGTAGTAGGGGCAGAGTTCACGTATATCAGTGGTACGCGTGTGTGTGTGATGTGTGATGTGTGTGTGTGTGTGTGTTATGTGTTTTGTGTTATGTGTTGTGTGTTATGTGTTGTGTGTTTTATATACATAAGATCTCGCCTATTTCTCATTAGGGTAGGCAGAGGCCACGGAATTCCACTTACTACGACCCTGGGAGACCACTTTCGCTTCTTCCACTCCCATCGAAGACTTTAGTCAAAGTCTTGATGCTCATCATTGGTGACTCCGACTCCCCGTGTTGTTGTCCGCACCCTCTCAGATACGAGTGGAGTGTCCTCTCCACAGGCGCTGCATGCCTGGGACGCAGTGCAAAGAGCATGGACTTGCCCAGCATTCATGTTAATCTTTATGAAGTACCGTAAATTATCTAGAAGCATCTAAGCGTGTAACCGGCCTTTGAATCTGAACTACAATGAAAGTTGGCTCGGGCAAGCTCTGAATAAGATGCGATAGTCGCTACGTGACTTAAACTTCCAGTTCCCCAGCTCGGATCTATAAGTCAATGGGAGATGTAGATCGAAGCCAATCGTGCGCCAAACTCTGAGATAGTTCTGTTAAAATGGAAATAAATCATGATGGTTTTAAGCCGTTAAGGAAGATAGTGAACCAGGAAAACTTGTGAGCGCTACATTGATAAATATTATTGAAATCACACGCGGTAAAAATATAGATAGATATAATATTACGAGTAAATGTGGGTATTATTACAAGAAAATTGGCATTTTAAATAAATACTATATTTATCTGTACTTATTATTTCGAAATATTGAATTCTTGAAACCTACCTTTTCGAGCACTTATATTGTTATTCCGAGAAATAGCGTGAATATTGATCACACACACACACACACACACACACACATCATCTTCTACCAGATAGCTGGTAACGGCCAGTATTACATTTTACAAAATACATATATTATCAATCATGTGCACCTTCACTATCCCAAGCAATTCATAATAATTTATATTTACTTAAACAAACTTTTTAAATAATCTTATCATTTCTCAAACTTACGAAATACAAGTTAAAGAAAAAGAATAAACCTTCATTTTAAACTTGGACATAGCATAGAGGGAAAACTTGAACTCTATACAGAACTTAGCGCTTTCAAGAGTCCTCGACCCGGAACACTGTATGTCCTAAATCCCTGGAGATATCTGGAGAACTGAACATGTAGGTCCTTTAGAACTGAGTTTCCACACAGTATGTTGAAGAAATTTCTAAAAGCTTTTCTCATCTCACTAAGAATGCTGTCTAATCGCATTTTCTTCGTTAATCTTTCAATGAGGAATTTGTAAAAGATTTTAAAGCAGTTCGTTAGAAAAATCGATTCCATGTTTTTTATTTTTAAAATTCATAGTTACTAGTTGATAATACAGTTTTATTTTTCTAATACATTAAAGAGTATTGATTAGTAGGTAGTTTACATTCAACAGTTATAATTATTTGTTGTTTTTAAGAAAAGAATAAGATGATTCCGTGTTTCGGAGGGTACGTTCAGCCGTTGGTCCCGGCTATTAGCCGTAAAAACACCCCCACCAACCCGCAGTGGAGCAGCGTGGTGGAGTACGCTCGATACCCCCTCCGGTTGATTGAGGGGAGGCCTGTGCCCAGCAGTGGGACGTAGATAGGCTGTTTATGTTATGTTATGTAAGAAAAGAATCTGCACTTTTATTCGCGTCATAAAATCATGCGTACTTTAAACACATTTTTTTATTAAAAAGAACAATTATTCTTCCCTATTCCTTAACCACTTCACCGGAAAGATTACCAAAGTGATTTATCAGCGGCCATAACTCAGACCTTGGCTAAGTGGCGGTGTCGACTAGTTCACAAGTTGGCAAATAATGCAACAACTTCATCGCTCGTAATTTATCGGAATGCAATCTCTCCGAGCTGAAAGCGTGTTCAAGTGCTATCCGTGTGAAACTTTGCTTACTCCGCCTTGGATACTGCTGCAGCTTAGTAACAATGTATGGCGATTTACTTGCAGTATGGACGTATGTCTGAGGGATTACACGTCCTCTGAAACATGGTCAACTAGCGATATAGTGTCGACTCGGGTAACCACCTACTTAATATAACTTAATACGACAGGACTAAAACTAACTTTCTAGCGCTTATTGTAAATAAAGACGGACGGCTTTACTTGCTGTCAAACTCAAAATTAGGGTAAGTTTGTATCCGCCCGAATAGGCACCATTATAACACTGGCAACACGCTATGATGGCCATTTTGACGTATATCCCGCTTATCAAGTTTCGTATTAATTCATAACTACTTTAAGGGAGAAAATACCTGTACTTTATTGTCAATAGTGATGTGCAATCAGTCGTAAAATGTATCGAAACTTTTGAATCAGTACTACTTGCTATAATATTTCTAAATACAAAAAGTTACAGATGCTCGTCGCATTATATTTTTTCGATACAATCGTCATTTTACGTCACTATTGTAATGTGTCAAAACGGCCATCATAGCTTGCCGCTACTTTCCGATACTTTTTAAATACCACTGAATAGATAGTTATCGGGGCGTATTTCGATATAAAAATATGTTAAATATTAATATTCTATATATAATATATATTTATGCCAGTAATACATAATTATGTTAACATTATTTTCTATCTATTTGAGAAAAATAAAATACACAATCTGTAAAGTACCAGAGTAAGTACTTCATTATAATGTATCTCAACTATTACGCCATTAAGAAAGTCAAGCGACCGACCGGATATCGCAACCAAAACAAATTACCGTTCCAAAACCGAAGTTAGGTATTTCCTGTCAACACTTAATACAGTTAACAACCACACTTTACTTCCGATACACTTACAAAGCGAGTTCAAAGCTTCCATAATTAAATTTCTAGTTCATAAAATCGTTCAGAAATTTTAATTAAACGCCAACTGCCTCGAGTTCCATAGAGTAAAAATAATTTACGTCTCTCGAGGTACAATAGAAAAAAAAATAGCATAGCGGCTCCCGGGGGCACATGGGTATGAAATTATTGTATCTTAGCTTGCATTTTAATGGTTTATCGATAAATTTAACGACATTGCACACAATAGTTTCTGAACGCCCTTTTAATATCAGCATTTTCATGTTAAAACGTCGATGGTCCTTTGTTGCTTAGAAATACCGAAACATATTTTTTAAAACGAAACATGTACTCTAGAAACGTTTAAGTAGATTAATATTACCCGATCATAAGACATTTAACATAACAAACTTGAGGTACATCTATCGTAAAATAAACTAAGTACCCACACCATAAAGACTATTGAGAAAATTATACTCGTGCTTGATGGGAAAACCCAACAATTCTACGTGTATATTATTTTAGTAAAGTCTGTTTTAATACAGCAAATTTTGGAGGAGCCAGGGATTCCGAAGCACAGTATTGCATTGCCAACACAGCAACACTTCCCTTAATAACATTTCGCAAACATATTTCACACAAAATAATGTTAAATATCGTTAAACTTTGTAACACTCTACCTATTTGTTAGGAACAAAGTACGAAAGCTGATATTGTTTACCGCCGTCCGAAAAGTCTATGAAGCCCTGGGATTTCATTTTAATAAAAATTTTACGTCGACGCGTCGCTGTTATGAAGTTGCAAATTAATTTAGGCCGGTTTTGAAAACTCAATTTTCGGTTTATTTTATCCGCCAATATTTACTGAATATCAATTATCTGGTGGCCGGCCGAGCTTGTGGACGCAACGCCAATCAATCTAACTACCCTTCACACCATCTTCTATTCAGAACACGTCTGCCTGACTCAATGGCGAGCCTACACACAACATTTCATTATACAGAGTGTTAGTGACATCGTAACAAATACTGAGGGGGATTCAGACCATGATTCTGAGTTAATGTCAAGTGGAATTTTCCGTCGCCAAATTCAAGATTTTTTTAATATGTCAATTCTATACTTTTTCGGTGGAACACTCTACTAGAATAATGAGCTGAACCATCTCCCTCAGTATGCGTTACAATGTCACTTACACCCGTACAAGTACATACAGGTACCCATACAAGTATGTATGGGTCTTAGTGGCACCGTAACGAATACTGAGGGGGAGGATTCAGACCATAATTCTGAGTTGATATCAAGCGGAATTTCGAAAGTTCATGAAAATTTTAGTTTTAAATTATTTTCAATTCCATACTTTTGCGACGGAAAAATTTACTTGAAATCGACTCATAATCATGTCACTGACACCCTGCATATATCTACCCTTTGGTTAGCAGCTCTACCGTGTCTACAAATACCTATACACAATATAATCATGTCTTTCGTCACGTGTGAGAACTTCAATCAAACGTATTAATCAGATTACTATATACTCCTTTAAATTAATAAGTTATACATGTAACTATTACATTTATGTGACGTATGTTGGCTTCGGCCCCACGTACGCCTTCCAAAAGTCCAGGCTCCACAGGCCCGAGATATCGAAACGATATACAAATAACAATAATAAAAACGAATATGAATATTAAACGTTTATTCCAGACAAACTTCGACACACATATACATTCACTCACACAAACTCTCACCATTTGATTCTCTCTACCTTTCTTTACAGTAAGTAAAGTTATTAAAAGTGAGTCTTCTGAGTTTCAATTTCATTTAAGTTTTTATATGGTCTTGAAGTAAGCCTGATACCTACACATAAAGCTTAGAAACCTGTTTTTTGTATGAAACCGCAAACACCATCCCATGCCTGGTCCGTTGTACCGCCTTAGCTTTAAAGCAAGCAGCATATCTTTATATATATAATATATGTTTACTAGTAAACACAATCGCTCAACCCAAACCAAAAATGTGTGCCAACCCTTCCATACCCCGCAGCGATTCAGGTAATCTTTATCTCGGCTTAAAGTCGGTCGGTAATTTAAAGCCGACACCTAGTCGAGCCACTTGTCCCACTTTCCGAGCTTAAGCCGTCGAACCTCAGTTAGTTGTAGACGGTTATATAACTTAGTCTTAAACCAGGGTTACGGTTGAATTTCTTGTCACGAGTCACTAGATCTCGCGAGGGAAACGAGAGGTTGGAAGATTACCTGTAGGTGAGTATATGAGGTTAATAGTTTTAAGTTTTTAGTCGCTTTATTTAAAGTACTTACATAATGGCCCGGATTCATGCAGATACTTCCTAAATTTATTATAAATTATACCTGTCATTTTCTTATCCACCGAAAAGGAAAAGAACGGATGACATGACACATTGACAAAGGTTAATTTCGAAATGAATGAGAGATAGAATGAATAACCCGGGCGTATAAAAAAGACATCTCGCTGAAATTGCAACTCGCAGACGCTTGCTGTTAACTTAATTCTGTCGGGTTATAGGCCAAATTAAAATGTTGAGGGAGTTGTTTAAATTTCTGCCTCAAATTGACGTGTGTTCCGTAAATTTTATGCCTGTCGATTACCCGTCCCTTTCCTTTTCGGCGAATAAGAAAATGAAAGGTATAACTGATAATAAAATTAAACGATATATACTAGAACCAGCACCAATGTTCTTTCCGTGTATATACGTAGTAGATGCCATTTGAACGTCGTCATCTACGGTGGAAAAATATAACTTCTTTTAAAATCCATTTAATTTATTCATTGAACCAGTACTAATTATCAAAGTAAAACTCAAGTTGGCAATAAGAATACAATGGAAAATTATCATTTATTATTTTTGATAATTATTTAGACTTTTGTCTGAACATCCGAACTGAAACCGTTACAAAATTAGTCTATAGGCTTCGGACAAAACATGTTTGGAAAGTTCCTTATCGTGTACCATTCACTAGGATATTGTAATTAAAGATAAGAACGTCGTGTCTTATGAGGAAGTGAAAGAATTGGGCTTTGATAGACAAGATAGGATAATACTACTACACTGTCAAGAGCTCTTAATGACATTTTTTCCACAAGATGACGCCACTAACAAAGTGACCTTCCTCTGACCGCGATTTTCTCCTAAGCACTCCACATTCCGCTTTCACATACAATGTTCATTACTTAATTCAAATTTTACAACTTGGCAACGTTCTGTACAAGACTACAAGTTCATTCATTAAAAGGCTGTGTCGTAAAAAGAAATGGCTGACACTCGGCCTCGAGGCCCCACTTGGAAGTACTACAAGAGATTAGCTCGCGGTAATAGGTAGATACGGTACACTTAATACTCGTAGTTTATTACAAGGCTATCCAATCGACTTCGACCTCGTGGAATCACTCTTATTCCCTAAGGGGTTGAATTTCCAACAGAAAAAAAAACAACGGAAAAAATCCCATTCTTAGTGCTCGCCTGTATTATAAAAAGAATATAGTACAAAATTTCCAGTTTTCACAAATTTGATAATTACTGTTTTATGTCAGACTATCATTTCCTCCATTAATATTTAAAGTTCAATTTTAAAATAAAAGCCAGTTGATGAGATTAAATTAAATATAATAAAAATATAAAAGTTTTTTTTGTAGTGGAGTGTGTTCCACACATCCCAACAGCCCACTGTTGGGCACAATAAACAACATAATACAAATAATACATGCATGTATTTTTAACGGATGTATTTGAAATCTTATAAGTAAACAGTGTATAGTCATAACATTAATGGTCTAGATAGTATAATAGATATTGAGGAACCAGTAGATTTGGACTACTCTGTAAACTGAAGACCTTTTTTTTTGACGAAACTTATTGTAGATTTGCCGCAGATGGCATTAACTACTTGGCGCGATGCGGCGCGCTGAAGGCTCTCACCCGGTACAACGTTTAAGACAACTGGCCTGAGGCCCAGTTGGGCGCGAACCTCGGCTCAGGGCTTCGTCTGAGAGGAAAAATATTTGAAAGAATTAATCGACCCTAGTGGGTCGATAGCGATAAGCGCTGATTGAGGGAAATCGTCGACCACGCCGGCGGGGTCGGTATCGGGGTCCTGAAGTATAAACTGAAGACATATCAATCCTAAGTAAGTAATTAACAAAAATGACAATAGTGGCGAACTGAAATCAAATGCCTTTCCTAAATTATACTCTAGATAATCGGGATGATGAATAATGTGTGTTTGTATAATCCTATCTACAAACCACAGCTGGCCTACGGCGCGACTGGCGGTAGCCTAATGTATAGGTAGAACGCATAATATTACGTATACAATGGCCCCGATTCCTGCAGACATCTCTTAATTTTACTTTAAGTTATACCTGTCATTTTCTTATCCGCCGAAAAGGAAAGGGACGGATGATTGACAGCTCTTAATTTTAGGAAGAATGAGTAAATAAATGAATAACCCGGGCGAATTTTTAGACGGTTGTTTTAGATTTGTGCTTAAAATTGACGTGTGTTCCATAAATTTTATGCTTGTCGATTACCCGTCCCTTTCCTTTTCGGCGGATAAGAAAATGACAGATATAACCTAAAATAAAATTAGATGGTATTTACAGGAATTAGCACCAATATAATATAATAACACTTCTTTCTTCTTCTTATCGTGTGGGTTATAAAGCGGAATACCAACCTCATCAACCCTGGTGTCAATATTATAACACTAATACAGTATATAATATAATAATAATGACCTTCGTAGTCCAGTGGTTGAGCGTTGGGCTCACGATCCGGAGGTCCCGGATTCGATTCCCGGTGGGGACATATCACAAAAATTACTTTGTGGTCCCTAGTTTGGTTAGGACTTTACAGGCTGATCATCTGATTGTCGGCCTGCTTCGGAAGGCACGTTAAGCCGTTGGTCCTGGTTACTACTTACTGATGGAAGTAAGTAGACGTTACATGAGCCATGTCAGGGGCCTTTGACGGCTCAATAGTAAACATTACGTTTATTTTATTTTTACTCTAATTACCTATATTTTATTTAGTTTTAAATGTGTCATTTACTTTTCCACTGTAATTCATATATTAATATCAAAAAAAGTATTCAACTATAATCTTCATTAATTCAAAAAAAATTAATACCTATTATGAAAAATAATTTACAAAACAGCTAACAGTCTCAACTACGGACAAATATTTGACCTTAAAAGCAACTTTTCCATAAAAATAATTGAACTGAGGAGTCACTAGACGGATCCAAACTTGAGACCCGAATATTAAATAATGAACAAAAAATTAATTAAAAACGATTATGAGAAGAGGCGGTGATTTACCGACGTTAAAAACCGGTGTATTTATTACACTCTGTTATAATTAATGACTTTTTTATTCCGACCTTCGTTAAAATCACTAAGGGTGATCGGATCAGTTTTTTTTTTAATTAAGGACCACGACCACAGTTTCGTTTTGGATATTCGATAGGGACTGGTAAAAATTTACCTACAGATTCGCTGTCAAACAAGACAACAACTAAGTACCTACATGCTTCGCTCCTTGACAAACCGTACAGCACATTCCAAAGCATAAAACTAGCATGTTTAATGTTCCGTAATAGAATCACAACACGATATCACGTGGTTTCCAAGATTTATGCCCGATTAATGGCAAAAGGATCGCCTTGTTACTTGCGGCTTAAACATAAATGGCAATGAGTGGGTGTATATACTAGTAGCTTTTGCCCGCGGCTTCGCTCGCGTTAAATTCGGGGTAACACGATTCCTCTTTATTAATTTACGAATTTTTAGCTTCCTACCGTGAAAAATGCAAAAAGTCCCATATAAAATTTCACCTCCTCTTCGAAGGGGTTGCGGGCTGATTTCCCAAAAAAAATATGCACGAATTTTTTTTTATTAAATAACCCGCCCCTCACTGTTCCCGGAGCAAAGATGCCCACAACACACTAGCCGCATTACCGCGCTGAATGGCAATGGCTACCCCTTTGGACCAGGAACGAGCCGGAGCGCCTGTTTGTGTCTGTAAATTAAATTAAGTAATTTAATTATTTCCTCCACCAATCCGCATTGGAGCAGCGTGGTGGAGTATGCTCCATACCCCCTCCGGTTGATTGAGGGGAGGCCTGTGCCCAGCAGTGGGACGTATATAGGCTGTTGATGATGTTGAATTTAATTATTTATTCACTCTAAAAAACATTTTTTTTAACGTGACTTATTGTGATTTGCCGCAGATGGTTTTAACTACCTCTCACCTGGTACAAAATTTAAGACAACAGGCCTGAGGGTGCCAAGTTGGGCGCGAACCTCGGCTCAGGGCGACGTCTGAGGAGATCATAATATTTGAAAGAATTAATCGACGGGAAATACATTTTTGTGCGAAAACCGGGCCTCCGAGCTAGATTCAAACACTAGTAATACCGAAATCAGTGTCTTGTCTCATAATTACAATTAAATTATTAGTTGTGTCTTGTGATCTCTAGTTTGGTTAGGACATTACAGGCTACAGGCTGGTCCAAAAGTAAGATGATCCGTGCTTCGGAAGGCACGTTAAGCCGTTGGTCCTAATTACTTACTGATGTAAGTACGTAGTCGTTACATGAGTCATATCAAGGGCCTACGGCGGCTCAATAATAACCCTGACACCAGGGTTGTTGGGATTGGTAATCCACCTCACAACCCACACGATAGGAGAAGATTACAAGTTACCTTTATTTATATGAATAGATAATATAATTTACATGCAATTACTGTGTGAGGATGTGTTTAGTAAACACACTCTCACACAGTTTTAACTGCAAGTATTTTGCAATTTTTCTTGGAAAATATCATAATCACAATCTCTGTCTGTCTGTCCATCTTGACATTTTAACAAGAGATGTTTAATGCTGTCAGTGAGGCCATATGCGGAAATGATACGAGTCTCGGAAGTCGCTCAGAGCGAGTGCCAACGAAGTAGGTAACACACGGAAATGAGATACCGCCTTCAGATTTAGATTATGTTGGAAATTTACATTTTACGCCCCAAAAGATAAGAGGCGCTTGTTATACCCATTTTATAACTTAAGTGAAAATAACTGTTTATTTTTATAAAGGCTGTATTGAAAAAGCAGATTGTTGATTTTGTGTAAAAATACAAGAGTGAAATATAAAGCTTTGGTTATTAATTTTGTTCTATCAATTTAAATGAAAAAGGTTGGAACTGTTATTAAAATTTTCCGTACCAAGACTTAACAACAGGCATTTATTATGAACAAAAAGATATTTACGTGAAAAACCAATATTGAATTACTTTTATTCGATGAGTATAACTTTATCAAATATCGAAATATATTTCTTAAAATATTCCATTGCAAAGTTGAACTATTTATTTTTATAGTCAGCTTCAATTCATTTTGTCGATAAATAAATAGATTAACAAACTTTACATAAGAAAATTATATAAATATTTGCAGTTTCCTTTGTGTTCCTTACGAAAGATTAATAAGATTGTTTTTCATAAAACCTAAAGTACTCACTTATATAATTTTGTTCTCAGAGACAGCGTTGAAAAAATAAAAAGACTAAGTCAAAGTAAATGCTAGGAAGGAGAAGAAGAATCCATCAACGAACTATTTAATATCCCATACTTCCTCGAATATTAAACCTTTGTCATACTAGCTTACGAGACTTCCTTATTGGTTCTTGAAATAATATGGCTCCTTTTAATCTTGTCTGGAGAGAAGCATTCTATGCAGAGTTTGGATTACTTTGGAAACAAAATTAGTATTTTGCCTCATAGATAAGGCTTTGTTGTGAGATATTCCCGATAACTTCGTTTTACCAATCTAAATATTTCTATTCAGGAAAGAGAAAATATTGTCGACTAAAAACATACGGGCACCTTTGTCCGTTTTTGTTTTAGCTGTTTTCTTGTAAAGGACGAACTCTACACGAGTAGGCTAGTTTCCAACTAGTCAAATCGAATACTTTTTACTAAACGTCAAAACACGAAATTACTATGGAGTTTGTATGAAAAAGCACCCTGTGACGTCATAGAACAACGTGATAAAATTTCGGACTTATTATTACGTTTTTTTTTATTAAAATTCATAAATAAGTTAAATTATTTTATTTTGAGTTTTGTTTATTTCTTTTAGTTTTATTTTTGTTTTGTTTGATATTTTTGATCTGTAAGGGACTGTTACGTTGGTCTAGCAAAAAACTCGGTGAGGCGTGGGTATTCATCATGCGATGGATGTATTTTTGATTTCACCAATTTGGGATATAGGCGTGAAATTATATTAATTTATAGCTGAAAAAACATAAGTAAATTTTATTTCGGCAATATTGGCGCTGTATTAGCATTTACGAGGCCGAACACAGGTACTTGGAAAATCTTAATAAGTTAAAAAGTTGAGGGTCAAAGTAACGCCTATCGTTCAATATTTCACCTAACTTTGGCTTCGGTATAAACTTGGCCCCACCTTGGTGCCTTGTTAACTTATTCATAATGTTTTACCGAACCAACCGACTTTTATGTTTTTAATCGGAAATTCGTTGAATTGTATAGATATGCTTTTTTGTATATATTTATATGAAGAGTAAGCTTTTGAATAATTGTCAGACTGCATCTCCATAAAGTACGAAATGGGTAGAAAATAGAAATACATACAAAAAATACACCATTAAAATATCGGTGGCGTAAATTCACCCAAATACTGAAATAACGTAGAACCAAAAATTTTACTTACTTTTTTTTTTAATTTTAATTACTTACACCGAATAAGTGATTTTTAATGCTTAATGTTGACCCATTGAAGCCCAGTTGGTAGAACACCTTCCTCTCACTTTGAGGTCGCAGGTTCGAATCCAGCACAGGCGTAAACCAATGACTGTCGAATTTGTTTTCGAATTCATGTTTGGATCAAAATGATTATCATGTGCTCAGCGGTGAAGGAAAACATCGTGAGGATACCCAATGCATTTTCAGAGGTATGTGACGTAATCTTTATTGGGTTAATCAAGCAGGCTTCTGTAAAAAACCGGATCTGTCAAATCTTCAGGTTAGGTAAGCGGACTGTGTGAAAAATGCTATGGAGAAATGCTATAGAGATGATGAGGAAGTGAATTTTAATGTTAATTATTTTACGATAAACTTTCTTTACATCTTAATAAATGTGAAATACCAACCATAATATCACAAAGGTAAATTTAGATGTCTAACATCAAATCCTAGCCTTACGCATCCATTGGGCACAAAGTTGAGATCTTGAATAATCCCAAGAAAGACCAAAGTGTTTTTTCATGTTCCTTTCCGTCTGTCACGCGAAAAACTGACCGTTAACCTACTTAGGAGAAATATACGAATACAAAAGTTCTTTATGCACTTAATTATTCATAAGGTTTTTCCTATAATCCCTGGGAACTTCGACCCCGCTGTCAGAGCCGTAAGTGACAAATTATTGCCGAAAACCGAACCAATTTTTCACGAAAGCGGAATTATGACAGGTTTCTTTTGGATAAACTTTTGAGTGGCACATTTCTCAATGGCAAGTTGGATTTCATTATTATATCTTAGTATCCATAAAACACAAATTATGTACCATTACACACTTTTCTTAAGGTACTTAGATTTTTTTTACTTAAATTAATACTATATCAACTAACGAAACTGTTTCTAAACTAAACAATTTCATAAGTACCTAAAAAAGTAAACAACATTTACTACGCTTCTACGTCGTAACGCCTTGCTACGTTTTACTTAGTTGCTACGATATAACAATGTTCAATACAAAATATGTTTAAAACTATTATTATTTAAATAATGAATTAAGAATAATATTCATGAGAATAAATTGACCAATGTAACGGCTTTTCATCCAAAATTGTTTTATGTAGTACTCCATTAATTAAAAACAACATTAACCCGAATAAACAACACACTCAAAGCAGATTCCAACAAAATACAAATCGACTAAAAATCCCTAACTAAATCCTGGCAAACAAACAGACTGAATAAAGCGAACAAAGAAGAAATATGTCATGTAAATTAAAAAAAACGGATCAGAAAAATAAAAATGTCTCTGTTCGGAAAAGGATTTAGCTTGACATGGCTCAGGGCGGGTCGGCTTATCTTTGTCATATTGGCCGAGGTATAGTTTCACACACACACATAATACTTATGTTCATAAATATACATCGTGTAGATAAGTTAGGTGATATGAGAATGTTATAATGAGAATGTAATCGAATGTAAAAATCAATATTGCAATTTGACTTTTGCGCACATAATAAAATTAAACGCGCAATCTCAACAAATGTCAAATAGCAATATTGTTTTATTAAGTGAACTGCTTCGATGTGTCCTTTTTAGACCCCTGGGCAATAAGATAGGATATCCCAACCTCCAATCTGTCTCTCTTTTAACCTTCCAGCAAGCTCTGCACAGCAACCGAATTATATCGAGAGTTCCGACTAACAGACGCTGTTCGTTAATTCCTTCGATAACCAGAGCTAGAGACTAAATCCATGGCTGGTAAGGTGGTCAGTGCAACACAAATCTATACATAATCACAGCATGAAATAAGAAAGCCACCAACCTGACTGCTGCTGCGCCGGGCTCCAAACCACGGGACCGAGATACCTATACCGCCGACAGTTCCTTGTTGTATTCACCAACTTAACACTCAGCTGAGTTGAATTAGGTATTGTCCAACATTAATAACACAATTTCCGATAGATTAAACAGTTTCTTCACAATAAATTCACAGCAAACAAATTATCCGTGGTGAACCCCGTGGTCGGCGCGAACAGAGTGACGCCATATTGGTTTCGACCAATAGCGTGGAATGCCGCGGCTCGCATAAGTCGAGGCGGCAGATTCAAATTTCAGCCATGAGTATAGTTTGCGTGCACATAATCCTCCCCCCCGAACCAAGGCCTGCCTTGGTTATCAACCAACCAAACCTATGGTAACCTACAAAGCTTCGACACGGGCCGAAGCAGAATTCCGTTCCCTGTCCTAACCTCTGCTACGCGCGTAACCGAATCTGAACCAGGTAAAAGACGCAAAATACGAGCGCGTTTCCACTTTAGAGGAGGATAGTTGTCCTCCTTAATCAAAACTAAATCACCGACCTTAGGAGCTTCCGAATGCGAAGTCCATTTTGTACGTTGTTGCAACGTATGTAAGTATTCATCACGCCACCTAGACCAAAAATGCTGAGTAAGTTTTTGAACTTGGTGAAACCGTGACAACCGACAAATATTTACTTCCTCGAACGGACGTTCAGGCAATGCTACCAGAGGTTGACCGATAATAAAATGTCCGGGTGTTAATACTTCCAAATCCGAAGGATCCGCACTCAAAGGGCAAAGCGGGCGAGAATTCAAAACCGCTTCCACCTTGGTAAAAAATGTGGTTAACTCTTCAAAAGTGAGCCGTCTCTCACCTAGAACTCTATTCATGTGAGTCTTTGCAGACTTAACTGCCGCTTCAAATAGTCCACCCATATTTGGACTACTTGGTGGGTTAAAAAGCCAAGTAATATTACTTTTTACTAACTCACGTTCTAAATCCGCATGATGACCCTTTAAATATACATAAAGATCTTTTAGATATTTATTTGTCCCGACGTAGTTTGTTCCACAATCGGATCGCATCAAAGACGGTATTCCTCTCCGCGATGTAAACCGAGTAAAAGCCGCAACAAATGCCTCAACCGACAACTCCGAGACCACCTCTAAATGCACTGCCTTAGTGCTCAGGCAAACAAAAATACAGAGATAGCATTTTAATAACCGAGCATTTCGTAAAGAACTGCTTTTTATCATAAACGGTCCGGCAAAATCAGTACCGACACCTTCAAATGCACGAGAACACCTAACACGATCAGGAGGCAAGTCCGCCATAAAAGGCTGGTCTAAACGAGGCTTAGCCTTAAAGCATTGCACGCACCGAAACGTGACAGTCCGTGTCAACCGACGAACAGAAAGTATCCAGTAAGTCCGAGATAAAATGGCCGATAACGCGTTGGAACCGACGTGACAATAAGTTTTGTGGTAATATTCCACCAAAAGTAAAGTAAATCTATGTTTACTTGAAAGTAAAATAGGATGACGAGCTGAATAGGGTAAACCCGAATGTCGAATACGCCCTCCAACACGAATCACTCCGTCACTATCCAAAAACAAGTTTAATTTCCTTAAAGAATCTCGTATAGGTTTCCCTAACCTTAATGCCGAGATATGTTCATTAAAATCTGAATCCTGAACCGACCGAATTAAGTAATTTAACGCACTACGACGTTCCGAAACCGAAATATTTTTACCGAAATTACGACGACACCTTTGCCGACAATTTTTAATAAACCGAAAAACATATGCCGTGACATTAACTAACTTGTCGAACGAGCTATACCGACCGAATAACAAATCTAAAGTTTCATTACCGACAACGATATTGGTAACGTGTTTCGCACGTAGTCCAGGTAAATCCATAGGAACTTCAGTCCTATCACTAGGCCAAAGCTCACGTGGTTGACAAAGCCACTCCGAACCCCACCATAGAGGGTGCTCCACAAGTTGAGCCGCGGAGGCTCCCCTAGATCCAATATCTGCACAGTTCAACCCACTTGAAACATGTCTCCACTGAATTGGTAAGTTGGCATTGTTAATCTGAGAAACTCTGTTGCCTTGAAAAACTTCTAATTTGTGTGGGGGTGTCTTTAACCACGCCAACACGATGGTACTATCACACCAACCAATAACTTCCGAAAATTCAATAGAAAGCTCGCTCAACGCAGAGAAAACGTGATGTAGGAGAGAAACAAGAAGTACTGCGCCACTGAGTTCTAACTGTGGTATAGTCATTTTGCTTTTTAGGGGGGCAACCCGAGACTTAGCTATCACTAACCGAACCGAAACTTCTCCGTGAATATTCTCCGACCGTAAGTAAACTGCAGCCGCGTATCCCAACGACGACCCATCGCAAAAACCGTGTAAAGAATAACTGACGTCATTAGCAGACTTCAAGCACCGTGGAATTGAAATTCTCTGTAAATTCGGTAGATCCGAAACAAGATCATTCCACTTCTTAACCAAGTGTTCAGGGGCTGGAGCGTCCCACTCCACATTCTTAGCTCCGTCACTGAGCAGCTCTTGTAATAACAGTTTGGCTCGAAAAACCACCGGACATATCCATCCCAACGGATCAAAAAGTCTAGCCAAGGAAGAAAGTATACTGCGCCGAGTAACTGGCGACTGCTCCGAAGGTAAATTATTTACCCTGTACGTAAACGCATCCGATGAAGGGTTCCACTGAATTCCTAAGACCTTAATAAAACCGAAAGTGTCTTTATCCTCAAAACAACGAGGTGTCTCGCAGAAATCCTCAGGAAAATCAGCGAGGAGCCGAGGTTCATTCGACGACCACTTTCGCAGCTCATAACCTGCCGTCTTCATCAGCTGTATCAACTCGTCTCTAATTTCCTGTGCTTCCTCAGCCGTGTCTGCGCCTCCATTAAGATCATCAACATAAGAATTATTTATTAGTAACTTCGCAGCCCTAGGAAAACGTTCCTGCTCATCAGCAGCCAACTGGTGCAAGCAACGTATCGCTACAAAAGGACTCGACTTAAGACCGTAAGTATTTGTAGTAAGTTCAAAAATCTGAATGGGATCAGCTGGACTTTCCCGCCATAAAATCAATTGATACCTACGATCCTGGGGATGGATCCAGGTCATCCGAAACATCATCTTTACATCAGTGGTAAACACCACCCGAGGTAAACGGAAATTTAAAATAATTTTAGTTATATCATTTTGTAACCTTTCTCCCGAATACAAACAATCATTAAGACTAACCCCAGTAGTTGTCTTAACACTACCGTCGAAAACAACCCGAATCTTATCCGTATCACCAGACGTTTTAAAAACACCATGGTGCGCTAAAAAGTAATGTTCCTGTTCCGAATTAATATCAAACTCCGAAAGTTGCATATGTTTTAAGTGAATATATTCCCGAATAAATTGAACATATTTTTCTTTGAACTTAGGCTGAACCCGCATTCGCCTTTCCAAAGCCATAAACCGCCGAATAGCAACCTGCGCGGAATCACCCAACTCCGCGTGATTAGGTATCAATGGCAACCGAACCATATATTTACCATCCGAACACCGAATAACCGAACCCGAAAATAACCGCTCACAATCAACATCGCAAGGATCCCTAATTTTAACCTTGGGCGGCTCCTCCGACTTCCAGAACCGCTCAACTGCGTCCACCAATGAGACACCCGAAAAAACATCAATATTCCGATTCCGACAAACAACATTATTATTATTATAATTGCCCCGTAATGGCCCGAAAATAGCAAAATCAAATATTGTATCAATGGCATAAGGTCCACCCGGCCGTAAAGTGACCTTATTCCCTTCTACAATTTCACCGAGAATATCGCAACCGAAAATAATATCGACCTTCGATAAATGTCCGAAACCATCATCCGAAATACGTAAATTATCCGAAATACCGAGCCGACTAGCCACATAAGTGGTAGGAGTTTTCAAAACAACCGCATTAACCGATAAAAAAATATTATTTCTTTCCGACCGAAAATTAATAGTAACAATATAATTACTATTCGAAGCGTGAGTGCCACCTACACCCAACAAAGGAGTCACAGAGTAATGTTTTTTCAAACCGAGTGAATTAACAAAATCGCTACGAACAACCGAAACCTGTGAACCGAAATCTAATAATGCCCTTGCCTTGACAAGCTCCCCATTACCCGAGAAAACATTAACAATAACTGTAGGTAAAATAACATTATCTTGTAAAGTAGGCATAGAAGAAACATTACTCTGCGCTAATTGCTATTCCGATTGAACAGAATAACCCGACGGCAGCGCGTGACCGACAACTGCCGCGCTATCCGCGCCCGAACAACAAGCGAAACCGCCCGGCCTCACGTCGTGCGCCTGACCGGGGTGGCCAGACATCACAGTATGCACCATACGCTCGTTACGGGTGCTCTGATTAAAGTTTTTATTATATGAATTATTATTTTGAACGTGTGCACCTTTTGCCGTCCGAGCACTAGGCTGCATATCTAACGTACATATTAATGTATGGTGACCGAGGTTACCACACCGCCCGCAAGGAACATGACGGTTACAAGAAGACGCCGAGTGTTGGCCGAAGCATTTGAAGCAAAGCCCATTATTGCGTATCCACATTCTACGCTCACCAGAAGACCCGTTTTTAAATTTATAACAAATGTCAATATCATGACCCGCGATTGAGCAAAACGCGCACCTATGTTTAGCGTCCGTGCTGTACGGAGCTACCGAAACCGAATTAATATTTTTTGTTTTGGGAACCTCAGAATTATTGCAACCTGAAGTCGTGGTTTCAAGCAAACTACACTCATTTTGTAAAAATGTCGTTAAATTTTCAAATGTTGGTAAATCACACCTTAATCCGCCGTACTTTTGTTCGAACCGAGTCCTAATGTCAATAGGTAATTTAGACAAACTGATATGCACAAGCATATAACACCAGCTGTCCACAGGTAGACCTAATCCTTTCAAAGCCCGAGTTGACTCCAGTAACGGGTTCAAAATACTCGTACGCAACGTATTAACCTTTTTCAATACCGGAATATTCAAAATACGCGATATATGCGTGTCCGCGAGCAAGCGTTTGTTGTCATACCGTGCTTTCAGAAGCTCCAAAGCCGTATCAAGAGATGAATCCACCATAGGCAAGTGTTGTAACATTGACCTTGGTTCCTTTTGCAAATGAGAGAACAGGTAATGAAACTTCTCGGTTTTTGAAATGTCTGTACGAGACGACACTAGCGAATTATACAAACTTATAAAACTGCACCATGTAAATAAGTCACCATCAAACGTTTGCAAATTAATTTGCGGTAGGCGAGCAAACGGCGCACTAGTGGTAGGTATGTAAGTACCCTGTGAGTGTGGATGCTCCGTAGCCTTGGCTTCCAACTTGTCATATTGTAAAGTCGCGCATTTATATTGTTCGTCGTACTTTGCAACTACTTCCGAATCGGTTACAACCTCCAATAAACATTCATAGGCCTCCGTTAAGTTATCAAAATGAGAAGTTAACTTACGTAACCGCGCTAATTTTACACTTGAGCTAAACTCCGATGAATCAATCATATCAATTGTATTTAAAAACCAATCGCATTCTATTTTGAATTTTACTTCAAACTTTTTCGCCATGTTGAATTACCTATTTTATTCAACAACGAAATAGGTACCTACACAAAAATAGAAAGTGGCGCGACACAACCGAAAAAAACCGAAATACGCCGAAAATACAAATCTGTACCTATAAGTACAACCGAAATAAGATAAAATAAATCCGAAATATTGTTATTTTAACCGAAATAACACCGAGAAAATTGTTTAGAACCGAAACCGAGCAGAGGTCAGTGACCGTAACCGAAAAAACCGAAATTCACCGAAAATACAAATCTACACCTATAAGTACAACCGAAATAAGATAAAATAAACCCAAAATATTGTTATTTTAACCGAAATAACACCGAGAAAACTGTTTAGAACCGAACCGAGCAGAGGTCAGTGACCGAAACCGAAAAACGCCGAAAATACGTATATGTACCTATAAGTACAACCAAAATAAGCTAAAATAAACCCGAAATATTAGTATTTTAACCGAAAAAACACTAAGAAAACTGTTTTTAATAGGTAAATACCGATAAATAAAACCGACCGACCGAATGTCACGTGACCTACCATCCGAGCGACAAAGGACCAAAATATGTTCGTTAATTCCTTCGATAACCAGAGCTAGAGACTAAATCCATGGCTGGTAAGGTGGTCAGTGCAACACAAATCTATACATAATCACAGCATGAAATAAGAAAGCCACCAACCTGACTGCTGCTGCGCCGGGCTCCAAACCACGGGACCGAGATACCTATACCGCCGACAGTTCCTTGTTGTATTCACCAACTTAACACTCAGCTGAGTTGAATTAGGTATTGTCCAACATTAATAACACAATTTCCGATAGATTAAACAGTTTCTTCACAATAAATTCACAGCAAACAAATTATCCGTGGTGAACCCCGTGGTCGGCGCGAACAGAGTGACGCCATATTGGTTTCGACCAATAGCGTGGAATGCCGCGGCTCGCATAAGTCGAGGCGGCAGATTCAAATTTCAGCCATGAGTATAGTTTGCGTGCACAGACGCGGCGTATACTATATACGGTTACGAGTACTAATATGTATACACTTTGAAACCATGTCACATTCACTTTTTTGACAAAGTGAACCGTAAGTCTCATTAAATGTCAAATGTGATAGTGCGACAGGGTTCTAAAGTGGGTACATAATTTATAGGTAAAAAGCCCTCGATGGCTGTTGTCATAACATATACAAACCACTCACGCCTATTTCCCACCGGGGTAAGCAGATACTATGGAATTCCATTTCCTTCGATCCTGCCGGCCTTTCTTAATTCCTCCACATTCATCAATCGTTTCCTACACGCACGCCGGTTCAGAGTAGATAGCACTGAACCTTCCTTCCTTCTAGGAACCGTCCTTCTAGGTCTTCTTCTGCCAGCCTATCACCATAACAGAACGCAAATAGTACAAAATATATACGCAACGTGGCAGTGGGCAGGACACATAGCGAGGAGAACCGATGGCCGCTGGGGCGGAAACGGACGACGCTCAGTGGGTAGGCCCGCTACAAGGTGGACCGACGATCTGGTGAAGGTCGCGGGAAGCCGCTGGATGCGGGCAGCGCAGGACCGATCGTCGTGAAGATCTTTGGCGGAGGCCTATACCCAGCTGTGGGCGTCGTACGGCTGATAATGATGATGATATACGCAACATAATATATTAAAGGCGGACAAAGTCGCGTTCACTAACAAGTTCACTTACATTATTTAAGTACCTTTATATACACCCTTCATATTCAACAACACAAAACAATACGTTATTGAATAGCGGTTCTTTGACCTTATAAAAACAATGGGCTGATTTCATATAAGCACAAAGGCAGGAGAAGGGTTGAACAGACGTATCGGATGGAAAACAGATAACGTTCTTTTCATACTAAAATATCATTATCTTGTATGAAAAATGAACGTGTTAAAAGTGTCATCATCATCAGCCTATTAACGTCCCCACTGCTGGGGCACGGGCTTTCCCTATGGATGGATAGGGAGATCGGGCCTTAAACCACCACGCAGGCCCAGTGCGGATTGATGGTTATTAACGACTGCTAATGCAGCCGGGACCAACGGCTTAACGTGCCTTCAAAAAAAAAAAAAGAAATGTGTAATTGTTCCATATTTAGATTAAGGTTTATACTTCGCTTCCATTCTTTTAGCGGTTAGAGCAGCTTACGATATGGAGGTCCAGGTTTAATTCCCCATGCGGACATTATGGAAATCAGTTTGTAAGACTGTGCTTTGCTTGATAAGGACATTCTTCTTCTGTCGTGTGGGTTGTGAGATGGAGTACCAACCTCATCAACTCTGGCGTCAGGGTTACTATTGAGCCGCATTGGAGATGTCCTTAGAAAAGGTTTAGTACGATCTACTCTGAACCGGGGTGCGTGTATGAAACGATTGAATGTGGAGGAGGCAAGAGAAGTGTGTCAGGATCGAAGGAAATGGATTTCCATAGTCTCTGCTTACCCCGGTGGGAAATAGGGGTGAGTTCATGTATGGGTCTTAACTTAGCTGGCAAGGAACATAGGCACACAGACATGATGCTGTTTGGTTCATAAGTAGTTTCTTTATCCCTTTACATGCGAAGCGGAGGCTGTCGGAAACATTCCTTTCGAAGGATCTAATATTGCATATCGATCGAAATATGCTTCCGAGTCAATTTCCGGTGTACAACTCACCCTTGAACGAAATTGTCGAAACTAATAACAAAGCAGAAGGTAAGCCGATACAATAAGTGGCTCATAAATATTTACTAAGTATTTTGTAGAGATATACTTATACTGGATGTAGAGATGAGGTATAGTCGTAGTCGTTTATTTTTATTTTTTTAAAGAACGTCTAGGGCCCTGCGCCGAGGTTTTCTTGCAGCTTCTTTTCCCCGGCTATACAGGTTTTGAGAAGCTGCAGTAGTTTTAGGGTTCGTTATGTAAAACTTGACGATTCAAAGTGTAACTATGTTACCTACTGAATAAAGATATTTTTGAATTAGAATCAAATATTAATAACACATGATACATAAAGTGGTATATCACCAATACTACTATATCCTAATTGGGGTGGTTAGAGGCACATTGATCTCAAGAACTAAGTACACACACCTCACCGACCTTTCTGCTAGACCAACGTAACAGATTGTGTCGCCGTCTATAATACCACAATTAGCTTCTTGATGGCTACAAATATATTAAACACAAATTCGTACTTAGCATACCTAACATAATTATTATTAGGTTTATATTCTAAACAGTACAATTCGAGCCATTCTCATAATTTAAAATAAAATGTAAAATAACATGATAGAAAACAATTAAATACTTACTATTTGAATGGAATTTTATTTTAATAACAACATCATAAAACATAAAAAACTGAAGACTTATACCGTCGAGGTCGCCAGTAATGTACGAGACGACTGTTGTATGGCTGTTTAATATATTGTGTACCGTACCCTCTATACCCATAGGACTCTATCTCCAGGCTCCGCTTATGTCTGCCACGCCTTGATCTGTCTCTAAGAAGTCGTTCTTTGAAGATCACAACTGAAATACCGTAGAAAAACCGTAGGCCGAAAAAAACAGTAAATGCGCAATAATATGAGGACAATAAACAGTAACAGGTTTTTATTTAATTTACATTTTCTCGGGGGTCTCAGGCTCAGGGAGAAAACAGGTGACTCCCGCTCCGGCTCGCTCCTGGTCCAAAGGCTGGCCATTGCCATTCAGCGCGGTAATTCGGCTAGTGTTGGGCTCCGGGAACAGTGAGGGGCGGGTTATTTAATTGATTAGTTTTTATAATTGTATTTGTGACGTATTGTTAATTATATATTATTTACATTTTACTTTTTTGCTTTTCTTTTGTACAATTAGATTTAGGTTAGTTTATTTCTGCTGTAAGTCCATTGCATGCCGTTGTCACCTATAATTAGGATAACAATTACTATGTCATTTTATGAAGATCTTTACTGTAAGAGACTTGTTGTTAACTGTTGGTGACCTTTAATAAATAAATAACAGTTTTAGCCGAACGCGGCGCGATGCTCCGTCGGAACCGTCGAGTCAGCACTGCCTTTGTCCCTGGTTTTAACATTTCACTGTAAAGGACAGTGTCATGTTTTATGTCCCGAGTTTGTTGGAACGCTTCCAGGCGTCGCCCGCGATAAAAATCCGTTGGAATCCAGCCACAAAGGTAATATTAAAAATTGCACTAAGAATTTTTGATATGCAACACTTTCCGCTCCAATTGGGAATGTAACTGAATATCGTATGAGAAAGGCGGTGTTGTTCTCTTGGTCTTTTTTCTGTCTTGCGGTTTTCTCAATACTTTTTGGTATAAAATGAATTGAAAAATGTTTTCACGTATTAAAAAGATAGGTATATATCTACATGTGTTTTCAGTACACACACACACACAGCACAGTATTCTTCCGAATCTTTAATCGTAACGCGTTGTCATAATTAACAAACTTTTATGGAATTATAATCACCATCATATAATTATACAAGGTTGAAATTTGTTTTGTTTATTTAAAAAATCGGCGCGAAATATCAAATACCGCACATTTGGTAATATCCACAATCCGCATATTTCTGATAACGCGTACGATTCGAAAGAATCCTCATCTGCTCTCAGCTAACCAGACAATTCAAAGACGATTTGACGAATTGACGATTCAAAGTGTAACTATGTTGCCTACTGAATAAAGATATTTTTGAATTTTGAATTTGAATTTTGACATATCGTATTCGAATGACTACGCATCCATCAAATACTTAAATTCACTTGCAGGTTGTTTTCATTATGTTTCTTTAATCCAATGACATTCTAGCTTAAAAACTAATTGAGCCACGCATCCAGCCAAGTAGTAAATGCCATCCGTAGAAAATCCGTAAGTAGATTTAACAGATTTCTGCCGTTAAAAAGGAAAGTTTCGCGAATTTGTGGGGAGACGCTAACAAGCTAGCATAAGTACTCAGATCAAAACAGTCCAAGCATTCTTTCTTTGAAGCCTTCGAGTCATGTCTGTCATTTATATGAGTATAGAAATATCAGGTTAAAAAATAAACGCAATTACGGCGTCTTCATACAATTTATTTGTATTTCGTTTCATGTGACGCGAAAAACGGACCTCATTCAAAGACGCAAAAACGACAGCTATAAAATATTATTCAAAGAGAAACTGTATACAAATACTTATATGTGTAAAAGAGTAAATAACGCAGACAGTTCACTTTGGCAAATATTAATCAGTCCTTACAGAAACCACAGACTAAAATAAATCTCGGTCACAAACAGTTTGAAAAAGTTGTCGCTTCGTTTTCAAACACGCTGCTCCTCTATGTAATGATGATCTTACTAATAAGTATATCAATAGTCCAACCTGTCATCTCCTAGCGTTATCCAGTATCTAGTAGTATCCAGTTTTCCCATGGTTCACTTACCTAACCTAAAGATTTGACAGGTTCGGTTTTTTTACAGAAGCGACTGCCTATCTGACCTTCCAACCCGTGAAGAGAAAGCCCGCCCAATACAGGTTAGGTTACTTACCTCCGAAAGACATTTCTTGTAAATGTGAGTTTCCTCACGATGTTTTCTTTCACCACTGTTTTTTTTTACGTGACATATTGTAGATTTGCCGCAGATAGCATTAACTACTTGGCCGGATAAATGGGGAGCGCTGAGGGCTCTCACCCGCTACAACATTTAAGACAACAGGCCTGAGGGTGCCCAGTTGGGCGCGAACCTCGGCTCAGGGCGTCGTCTGAGAAGAAAAATATTTGGGAGAATTAATCGACCCTAGTGGGGATAACCGCTGATTGAAGGAAATCATCGACCACGCCAGCGGGGTCGGTATCGGGGTCCTGAAGTGTTTGGTGTCGCGAGCTGATTGGCTGCCTCTATGGCTAGAGTAATCGGGTCGGGATTTGAACACGTCATAATAATTTATGATTCATGAATTCGAAGGTCATTACTTTGGCGAGTGGTGGGTTTCGAATCTGCGGAGTCACAGTGAGAGTCAAACGTTCTTCCAACTGATCTACCACGGTTATGTTATATGTGTGTGTATTTTTTAGTGTTCGAGATTTTATGGACACGTTCACACAAATATCCACAGTTACGTAATAACTCCCACTCCCACAAGCAACCACCTCGGTAGCATTGCTAAAGAATAACGTTAATAAGGGCGGGCAACGCTCCCAAAATAGGTATTTAATTAGTCGACTATTCAAGGCGCACCTTAATATTTATTCAGTCTCGTAAGGTCTTCGTGAAAAAATCACATTACCTGTCCTAAAGAAGGACCAAATTACGTTACGACAACGACGGGTCCATTTTGTGTAACGGTAATTAAATGTACTCGTCTGTATCATGCTATCTGATAAATGAAACACGTCATCACGCTATGCGTCGTACGGGACGGGCAGAATGGACAAATCGCTTTGTTGGTTTAAGTATCCTAGTAATGCAATGGTGCTTTTAGGGTGAATTATAATTTTATTAACTCTATATCCTCGTAAGGCCCGGATTTCCAGACACAATAGTTAAACAATGGGATTGGGATTTTAAAAGGACTTTGGGCCTTACGACTATATAACAATAACACTTTCAAATCTTCTTTATTATTATTTATGGTGCTTATTTGCCACATAAGTACAGACGAATATATGCATGTCATATATCGATTTGAATAAAAAAACTAGGAAAAAATATTATACTTACCTAAACTTTTCTAATAATAGTTAAAAGATTCTTGAAATTGCAACATTAGACCTTAAAACCGAGATAACAGCATCTATTAAGGCATCATCCGGCCCATCCAGCGCATTAGCAAGAATATTTCCTGGCGACTTGAAAAATTTCCAGATTTATTGTTGGGAAAAATATTTCGCTGCGGCTGCGTTTAAATCGGTGCCTCTCTTAGCGCCTTAATCGTGCAATTTAGTATAATGAATGCGGGCCATTCTACGCGAGGCTAGCTGTCTTTCTTTATAACTACTCTCAGAGCAACCCCTTATAATTTTCGAGAGCCATTAGAACGATTAAAAAGTCCGTATTTTCGAAACAGTGGCGCGGAAGTGAAACGTTTGGGAGTAATACCATCACAGTTGATCTAGTGTACTACGGTTTATAAATGATTTGTAGAGTTAAAGCGCCGAAAATGGGGACTTCATTATTTGTGTATTTTAATAAATTGCGGGCATAAACAAAATTGTACCTTATATGTCATCATCACTAATTTAAGAGCCACGCTCTTGTCGGTGTAATATTCTCCATGCTACTTTTTAGGGAAAAATAGAGCAGTGGAGAGTGGAGTGGGGAGGAGCTCGGTGGCGCAGCGGTAAACTTGCTCGGTCTGCGATTGTAGAAGTAAAGCAACTTTCGCAAAGGCCGGTCATAGGATGGGTGACCACAAAAAAAAAAGTTTTCATCTCGAGCTCCTCCGTGCTTCGGAAGGCACGTTAAGCCGTTAGTCCCGGCTGCATTAGCAGTCGTTAATAACCATCAATCCGCACTGGGCCCGCGTGATGGTTTAAGGCCCGATCTCCCTATCCATCCATAGGGAAGGCCCGTGCCCCAGCAGTGGGGACGTTAATGGGCTGGTGATGATGAGAGCAGTGGTTTCCCTCTTGCCTTCTGCCCCGCAGTACTCTGTCTGACGCGAGAGTAGTCTATTTTAAAGCCGTACTAGGACTTCTGTCCTCATACCTTATATGTATTTGTTATTAATTTATCTTACGTGCAGTTTTCACTAGCACAGTTGGCTCGACCATTATAAACGGCGATACAGCTCACCACCCTTCACGTTGGTCAAACTGAAAGCTCGATGAAGTGTGGGTACTTATTTCATCTTTCAATGGATATACCCCACTCGGAATAGTATTATCTTATAAGCTTATAGTATTATCTTATTAGCTACAATAAAACCGTAGGCAAAGTGGAAATAAAAGTGCACAGCCATGATTGCCTACACCTCAGTTCCTCTAATAAAACAGTATGCCAATGTAGAACATTACAACAAGTACCTGAACAGACATATCTTGGCCTTGTAATCGATAATAGATTTAATTGGAGTAATCACATTAATAAGGTATGTAGTAAGTTACGGGCAATACTGGCAAAATTCTACATAATCAAAAATAGAATACCCTACACACTAATGCTGACTATGTACAAAGCTTTGGCTGAAAGCATCATATCATATGGCCTCAGCAGCTACGGACGGACTTTTAAATCTTACCTTGACCAAATATATAGGCTACAGGTAAGAATCCTAAAATTAATTACACCGCATAGCATCAAAAATCAATTAAAAAGCTATAATGAGATCTTTATGTACAATAAAATTTTACCAGTTCATGACAAATTTAAATTGAATATGCTTACCGAACAGTACTTTAGAACAGAAATACAGCATCCAACAACACATACTAAGATAACAAGATAAGTCACAAATAAAATACTAACTAAGCCCCGTTATAACAATTATTATGGCAGAAGAACATCCGAATATGTCTTACCAGACCTAATAAATAAACTACCTAATCATGCTAAATTAAAAATAAACAAAAACAACTTATCTAATACATTAAAAAATGAACTGTTAAAACAACTAGAGTATCAAAAAATAACTTATATAAATAATACATATTATACCAACAAAATACAAAAAGATAAATAAATAAATTACATAATTGCTACAAAATGTAAACAATATTACTAGAATAAATAAAAATATAGTTTTTTCAGGTTAAATAATAATAAATAATTAATAATAAAATTAAAATATCCACATAATTTAAAATAAGTAGGTACATATCTAGTTAACATTATCTGTGCCTCCGTGTATATCGATTCTGAGTACGCGGCGGCTGAGGTGAAGGCGGGAGGGTCCGGCTTAGCAGTGAGCGCAACCATCACCACTGCCATGCCGTGTTGCTATGCACATCGGCCAGTAGGCATAAGTTTTATAGGTAAAATTATAACTGTAGTTATCATATCACTTGCTTGCGCTCTGCGATGCGTAGCCGAGACACGAACTGAACAAAATGTTTGTTTACCTTTTGCTTATCCACAAGTTTTTGTTACTTACTTATCTATGTATAATGTAAGACGGACATCCTAGATACCTAGCATCGACACAAACCATGGTTTAACGATGCTAGTTAGTTTAATCACTGTTTGTACTTAATTTTTGAAATAAATAAATAATTATGTTATGAGAAAAACTGTGAAAATGTATTTATGTACCTACAGGTGGTTTACACATAGGATCACGCTTACATCCCCGTAGCGATAGGCAGAAGTGTATAGACATAAATCTTCAATTCACTCAGACAAACCGAGGAATTGGTTTTGTGGGGTTTTTATTGTAACAAAATTTTCTGTATTTTTTATGAAAAATAAACATTTTACTTACTTACTTAATTACTTTTCCTCTTTTTTTACAATATAAGGAAGATAATACGGCTTAGTAATAAGATTATGTAACCCTATCTATGCTTATAATAATGTTATTCTTGTTGCAGGTAAACATCCAGGATTTCACCAACACGTGAAGGTTTAGTACCCACTAAAGATGTTATTTTAGAACGAAACGTTAACGCCAACTCAGCAGCTTCGCATGTGTAATCATCACAGATATAGAGTAACTGGATACGCAAGTACCTACGTGTGGTTCTCCCCACTGTAAAGTGAGAATTCGCCTCATTTTCTCTATTAGCCTGAGAAGCGACCAATCAGCTCGCGACACCAAATATTTCAGCTCCAAACGTGGTCTTTATTAATAATAATAAAAATGTTTAATGCGTGCCACTGATGACACAGCAGCAGTTGGAGGGCGGCAGTAACTGTCAGTAATATACAGAGGTGGAAAACAGGAGTCCTAGTACGGCTCTGAAATAGACTACTGTGGTCGCCATGCCGCTTGTGTTAGATAGAGCACTGCAGGGCGGATGGCAAGAAGGAAATCACTGCCCTATTTTTCCCTAAAAACGTAGCATGGAGAATGCTACACCAACAAGAGCGTGGCTCTTAACTTTTCGAACGCCGGAACGCAGATCTCAACCACAATGTAAAGTCTATTGTGTCTGGAATCTCGGCAAATGAGAGGTTAAATTAGTGATGACACACATATACAGTCACCTACGCTATTTAACAACATTAAATACTTACTTAATCTAGAAAAACACAGAATATAAATATACTGATCTCTTATGGTGAATCCACACCAGTGTTATTTTTTGTAGAAAAATCATAACCATCTTAGGAAATGGCATCGACAGTGGCTCCAAGTTGTCTTTGATTAGTTGTGGCTATGTCCACCACATTAGACTTACGGGCATGAGTTTATGTATGCATGTCTTATCTAGTGGCGGCTAGTTTTTATTTCCCTCCCTGTTACGTATACATCACTTTATATCTGTGGCAGTCGTGGACAACTAAATATTCCTGCTGTTGAAGCTAACCCGCTTCCCAGCTCATGCATTATTAAGCAAACAGCTTGGAAGACTTTAAATCTCTGTTGACCGTTTGGTTTACACTGCGATTTATAATGTGAAACGGATCGTTTCTTTACAGCGTTTCATTTACAAGCCATATATACATAAACTCGCCATTTCCCGTTGGGATAAGCAGAGACTATGGAATTCTATTTGACTCTATTCTGTCTGACACAGTTCTCTTGCTGAATCGTTTCATGCATTCACGCCGGTTTAGAGCCATTTCTGTAGAACTATACAGTGGGATCAATTACGATTCTCTACCAGTCACGATTGAGACCACCTTAACTTTTGCAAACTAGAGGATTGATTCACAATCGTTTGAGAACTTTAACTAAAGACAGGCGCAATAAGAAACACAATTATGTAAACCGGGGAAGTATGAATTAAACATTTCAATTTCTCCGTATACAGTCGTAAGACAGGATATTCTTTTAAAAATACAAACCCCATTGTTTAACTTTTGTGTATAGAAATAGGCCTCAGGAGGTTAAATGACTAAGTATGTAACATCATTTTGAAATAATATATCGATTCCACTTGTTGAAATTAATCATTTCAATTTCTCCGTATATACTCGTAAGCCGGAATGTTCTTTTAAAAATACATGGTTTAACTATTGTGAAGGAAATAGGCCTTAAGAGGTTAAATGACTAAGTATGTGGAATCATTTTGAAATATAGTAATCCCAACACCCACTGTCCTTGTAAAAAGTACACTACACTATTAAGCAAACCTATTCACTATAAAGGTTACAGTAAACTCAAGATTTAGCACTCACCTAATGTCCGTCATTCAACCGTACCGAATCCAATCACCTTCGCCACTGTTCCACTATTACTACTCGACTCCCCAAAAACCCATTACTATGCAGTTAAAGGATAATATACGTGTAATGTTCTCACAGGCGGGACATAGCTCAACATAACGAGGCTTTACCGTGCCCTGCTCTGCCCGTAAATCGTGCCTCCCTATTCTTTTCCCGATAGAATCCGCAAATTTATTCCAAACTGGCGGATTTGCCCGCATTTATTTCGACTAGGGTCATATAAACGCTGGAAACAGTAGAAACTAGGGCACACGAGTTGAAATACGATAAACAAAGTTTTCTTATTCGAGTAACTACGCTACGCTAAGTCGCTATTGTCCAGTTGTAAACCAGGTTGCTTCTCAAATGAGGAGCGCCGGTTCGAACCCCGGCGACTTGCACCAAACTTACATGTAGTTTTCACTAACACAGTTACATCGACAGGCAATACGGCTCACCACCTATCACGTTGGTCTAACAGAAAGCTCGGTGACGGTTGGGTACTTAGATCATCTTGCGATGGATGTACCTCTGACTACCCCATAGAGTCGTGAGCTTATGTTATGTAACTACGCTTGCGCTTGCTTGAGAGATTTAAGGGCAAACACATTTAGTAATTGGCTCGAGCCCAAGGATCTCCACGCCGATCGGTCCTGGGCTGCCCGCATCCAGCGGCTTTCCGCGACTCACCAGATCGTCGGTCCACCTTGTAGCGGGCCTACCCACTGAGCGTCGTCCGACACGTGGTCGCCATAGCTTTTGAAATAAAATTACTAAATATGTTGGGTTTGTTAGACGTAGAGGGCATAATAATGAAGTGAGAATGAAGTACTCGCCGATCATCGTATGTGATCGGGTTTCATCGTGCTCTACAGTAGTTCGTCTGTAATCGCCGATAATGTACAGACGGAAACGATCGGGTCTCATCCGCATATGTTTTACTGCAGCTTGTGTTGTGACAAAAAGTTGCAAGAAAAACCTTGTTACAGGGCCCTAGACGTGCTTTTAATAATAAACATAAAATATTGTTATACAATTTAGTAATTTGGCTGCCTAATATCAGTTCCCAGACAGATAATCCCATGCATTCGTATCCGCCTATGCCCAGCTGTGGGTGTCGTACGGCTGATAATGATGATGATTTCAAAAGCGGCTTACCGGTTTAAAACGTTAATAGACAGACACACAGAATATTATCCAGAAAAGACGTGGTTGACTTGGTTGAAAGAACCCTGTGCTCATAGAAACACAGACGAGGAAACATTTTTATGAATCAAACGAGGTTATTCATAAAATATTAAAAATAAAAGTGTAAAATCTTCACAGTATGAGATCGTTAATTAAAATTGCGAACAAATTAATGAGCCCTAAATACATTAAGTTGGGCCTTAATTAAAAGTGCGCCTTATCTTCCGCCCTTCAAAAAACATCCTTAGACAACCTTATACTTTATACATAATTGTGTAAAAACGAATTTCCGCTCCAAATATGCCCTTATAATTGAGAGAGTGGCCTCGAATAGCCTACATTTACTTTTACACTAATGTTTTTATAAAATTCTGCTTTTATAGACGTATCCGATTTCCGCTTCAATTATGTATAGTTAAAAATAAATTAAACACTTGTAGCTACCTAATACTTAGTGACGAAAGCAGTAGTTTTATGTCGATGAGACGTTCGTTATGTAAAAATTGAGAATTAAATGTGTAACTTTGTTACCTACTGAATAAAGATATTTTTGAATTTTGAATTTGAAAAAGAAAAGACTATTTGCCCGATACTTTAATTAAACACAAAACAAAAATGTAAATAAAAAATGGGTGTGATGATTCTGAGAAAGCAAACACAAAAGTAAAAAGCGTGTTGTATAACTAAGTAGTTATACGAGGTGGAAAACAAAGAAAACTTTGGAAAATTCCACTCCATAAAAAACATAATCACGCCGTAAAACTAAATCCTATAAAACTGCGAAGAGGAGCCGAAGTTATTCACCAGTCAATATTTCCAAACAATTTTTCCGTCGCTTTTATAAGACGAGACATCTTTGTCGATGACATCGGGATATGTTTTCGTTCTCAATACAACGTTTTTCTTGGACAAAAGATGGTTCGTATTTTTCCTTTTGCGAACATGAATCGTCCCGGCATGAATGTTTTGGACGCTTGAATTTGTTGTAGTATCAATATCAATAAATCAACAAAGTATGTCAAAGTTTCCATGTAGCTGATGCCTTGTTCGTAGTCAAATGTATTCCTAGCAATAAAGGGATGTAAGTTTCTCAGTTTATTTATGCCATACAGTTGTGACTACTTTTAATATATATCTTTTAACATTGACATTCATGTATACAAAATATGACACCTATTTTTCCCACTCTCATCAAAGTCTTCACCAGTTTAGAGTGAGTGCCGGTTTATTTACTATTACATTCTTCTATCCTGTGGGTTGCGAGGTTAATAAGCAACCCAGGTTTCAGGGTTATTTTTACATTCTTCTTCTTCACATTTACATTTTATTATAAGTTCGGTGAAGCGTGTGTACTAAGTTCACCATACGATGGCTGTAGTAGGTGGCTCTGACTACCCTAATTGGGAACATAGTCGTGATCTTATGTTATTTTTTAAAATTATATAAAGTACCTATTTACTTTTTTATCAAATTCAAATTCAAAAATATCTTTATTGAGTAGGTAACATAGTTACACTTTCAATCGTCATTTTTTACATAACGTACGTCTCATCTGCCTATACTACTGCAGCTTCTCACAACCTGTATAGCCGGGGAAAAGAAGCTGCGAGTAAAACCTCGGCACGGGGCCCTAGACGTGCTTTTTAAAAAAACCATAGGATACTGTTATAGAATTTAGTAATTTGGCTACCTAATATCCCAGACAGTTAATCCCATGCATTATATCATTAATCTTGTAATAACCATCAGTAGATAACTATAATTTACTAAAGAAATGGTTTCAAAGTATGATTTGAAAACTTAAAACACTGCCTAATTTGAAATAACATATAGATACTTACCTCCAAAGCCAAATTCTTAACAAAAACAAAGGTCGTTCCAAAGAAACGTTAAAGGCACGTGTTACCTAACCATGCGGTGGATGTTTAGAACAATATTATTAAAAATTCACAAAGTGATCCTGTTGACAGTCGGTATGGCCCAGGAAGTAACTGTGTAGAGCTGTCTTTGCAGATACTATCTAGAGATAATTTCTCTAGAACGATTTCGTTACAGGAAAGGCACAGTTACGTAAGCGCCATATTTGTATCATCTTATTTTACACAATGTTACTCGTAACTCGCCTTCTCTATAATGATGATAATTAAAGTCGTATTTTTTGCTTTTTACCTAGATCACTGCACCTAACAAAAAACAATATTTGCAATTAGTAGCAAATTATTAATACAAACTCTACCTTGTTAATGTTAAAACTGTAACTTGAAATGTCTGCATTTGATCCGAATATCTGACAGACTCCAACCAAAACTAACCTAAACTGGGCTCCACAAAACTTTACTGAACTCTCCAGTTTTGTTTATGACCAACTCAGTTGGAATTTTAACCTGTTACGTACAGTAAAGTAGCAGTTATCAGGGCATCTCTAGAGCATAAATCGGGCATTATCTAGGGGCCCGTCAGGAGAGCAGTTTGATTCAATTCCTAGTTGGATTTACGACGCAAGCTGCTTCGCAGCCATCTAAGATAGCTGCCTGTATGGAAATAATGTGTTACATTATCCGGATCTTACTGGTAAAAAGGATGACGGGGGTTAAACGATAAACTCGTTGAGTCTTTAAAATGTTTTACTAATCTAAAGTAAAATAGGCGGTCACGGGATAAAGATATATATATCTCTCGTAGTAAGATTGTCGGTTGGTCGGTCGTCAGTCGGGACCGACCGAAAGACAGTTTTATGCCCGAGAGGAGCAGTAAAAATACTGCTGTGTTACGTCATTCAATAGAAAGCCAATACCGAAAGCGCTTGTAAGCATTTTGTCACTCAGGTTTGCTTTTAAAAGATTTTCTCAAATTACCACAATATGTACCGAATTACAACAAAAACGACGTATTTGCGAAAATCGTTTCTTACTACGTTACAACACGCTGATAAAACGTCACGGCGGCACGTACATAATCTTGGGTTTTACGACCTCAGGTCGGTCATTTCGCTTCATGAAATACGATTCGGTTTGCCTGTGAACTCGAATGTATTGCTGAACACCCAGGGAAGGTCTAAACCGACGGTATGTAATATCCCAATTATACAAAATTAATTTCATTGCTGTCTTCACCCAAAAAAATGGAACGAGTTTTTCAAAACGACACCGGAGCTTTAAAGCTTTTTATTGCTGTTCGTTCGGACATGGGTAATGGTCTAAATTTATTGGGTTAAATGGTCCGTACGAAAGGAAATTCAAGCTAAATTGCTCGCTTGTCTAATTTTTGTGGATTTGATGCTTCATTTCACGAATTGAATGTCTGCGTCGAGAGATTTTATTACAATAAACACGGCGCGAGTTAAACAGAAAGTTGCGCTCGGTTGTTCTTTGTTGTCAAACAAAGGTACTTTTGTCATTATTAATTTTACAAAATCCGAACAAAAGGATAAAAGCGACATGATTAAAATTTCTTCTAAAGTTTCATCATTATTATATGAAACATTATACAGGAAGTCTACTATACTAATTCTTTTGGCAAAGCTAGTGCGTCCAACTTTTGCAATAAGTTTAAAACATGAAATTATTTTTACAAAAACTGGCTCCACGTAATCCAGGGCGTAACTTAAGAGAAAAAAAACGAACGTTAAATCTCAGTAAATTTGAGCCTGGAACACAATAACTCAGGGGGGCCGCCATAACTGTCGCAAACATTGTTCAGATGATTCACGCATTTGGTAATATCGTGTTTTTCTCGAACCTCAGCTCGGCTACATTCTTACCGTTCTCTAGTGATGTGCAAATATTCACGTTCGGGAAAGTTTGTCAACATTCCCGTTATTATACCCACACGGTAAATTGTGAATAACCGATGGGTGTAAGTGGGAAAATATTGAGTTTTTTATTTTGTTTTGGTACCTTACAGAAATCAAGCACTGTTTCAAGCACCTTGTATATTTTTTGCTTTGTATTTTTTGTTTGTTGTGTAGTAGCATTTACACTTACCTAAGATCACGCCTATTTCCCATCAGGCGAGGGAGAAACCACGGAATTCCTTATTCTATTGCCTAATAATAAACTTATTGTAAAACTTTACTATTAGTTAAAAGTTATTGCACTACAGACTTATTTATGACGGAAATATGTTTCGTACCGTATACAACGCGTTACTAGGTACGCTTATAATTTAAAACTCGCACATTAGTCACAACACTAATCCCGTGATATCTCCGCGAATTCCCTTAGTAACAGCTAGAGGATTTGTTTTTATTTTAGCTCTGGCTTGTTTATTGTTATTGCCAGCACTGATGGACGAAAACATTTCTCACTAGAATGCCACGGTAACATAAAGTCAAAGGTAAAGTCATAACTTACCACTATTATTTCTATTCTATGTCTTGTCACAAACAAGAATCGTTTAATTAAAATTATTTTTAAATATTTTCTAATAAAAGAAAAAATACTGAAAATATAGAAAACATTTAAAAAGCATAAATCGAACGAGATATGTTCTAAAATTGAAATTGTCAAACGTTTGAAAGCGCGCCGAAATTCCATCGTTGCTTGTACAAAAAAATATTGCAGTTCACAAACGAATTAAAAAGTAGGCAGTCGTCAAAATATGTTTTTAAACAAATAGTATTGTGGAATGGATTCTGAATTTCTGATCGGATGCCTGTTACAAGTTGTATTTACACACACTATTTCCATTCATCCGTATGGGGTGAGGTAAATAAATAAATCCCTTTTATACACAAAAGGGAAAACATTTTGCGCCTCCAGCAAGGCACGGTAAATGGGAAATAGATAAAGTTACGAACAATACCTAAAGCTCCGATTGATGTGTATGTAATGCACGGGTACGGTTAAAATTGTTGGTAGGCTGCAAACGAAATTCATAACTGGTGCGTTAATGTAACAAAGGGGTGATTAAAGTATTATTTTTAAAACTACAGCGTAAAAACGCTATTCAATTTTTACATACCGATTGATAGAGTGCAATGCACTTTTTAATATTACAAAGTTTGTTTTTACCCATAACTAATACACTACACAGTAGGTTAACCCGAAAAAGAATCAAAAAATTCCCGAATAGGTACTACGTCATTTGAAATAGTTTTACGCCGAGGTTCCGCAAATATAATTTTGGGATATTCTGTCTCGGATATGCCACAAAGAAGTGGAGTTAGTGATCGGTTCATCTCGAAAATGATAACTTTGGTAGAACTTTTACGACGACATCTTATCACGTGATAAATGTACATGAGGATTTTTGTACATTTGCCTCGGATGGGATTCCTCACTTGGCCGCACTAATACTAATAGGAAGAATAGGGTAGTTCAGAACTAGTCAAATCAGTTACTTTTTACTTAACGTCAAAACACGATATTACTATGTGTATGAAAAATCAACTTGTGACGTCACAGAAAAGTGACAAAATGACGCACTTATTATTACATTTTTTCTTTTACTTGTTTCCTCGTACCAACAACACGAACGCTCGCTGTGTAATACGTTATGTAACGCATCGTAAGGGTTACGTATTTATCTCTAAATTTAAAAAACCTAACGTCAAATCACCTAAGATTAAAATAGGTACCTAAAATCTAAATACCTTTTATACACAACACAAAACCTACGATAAAAAGAACTCAACTCACTACAGTACCAGCGGAAGACAACTGAAGCCAGCAGATCTACTACTTGAAACAAATTGCTTACAAGTGGTTAAATTCAAGTATTTAAATTATCAAACTTTGGTGTTATAACTATAAACATTTTAAAGATTATGTCTTTTTGTATGTGTTTTGTATGTTAGATATTTCGTATTAAGTAGTTGGTTAGGTATAGGTATTTAAACATTAGGTACTTAGATTTTTGGTATTTTAAATCGTAGATAATTTATCGTTAGGATTTTTCATTTTAGACATTTATGTACGAAACCCTGTTTACGCGCAGGTACCAAAAATAAGGCAGGTAGACTAAGTAAGGGTCTTAGACATTACAATCCCAAAAGCCGATTTTTATATTTGGCCCATCGACGAAACCTACTATATAAATGTATATTGTATATATCGAAGTGCGTTAGAGGCTTATATGCTCAGAACTTATGATCACATAAACTACGCATAAGAAGAAAAGCCTCCTACTGGCAGTTTGAATAGTGTGTTAAATGAAATTTGTAGAACTTTCGTATGAAAATATAATAAAAGCCTTACATTATAACATAACACACTTAGAGGAGAGATACATCTGTTGCAAGATGAACTAAGTACCCACGCCTCACCGAGCTTTCTGTTTGACCAGCGTGATAGATGACTTTATTGTACCTAAAAAACGTAGAAACAATTTATTATTTATGTTATGGTATGGTCATTTATGCAGAAACAGTCAGATGTGCAGGATATATTTTAGTGCATAAGTGTGCGCGCCAACACAGACGTACTCTCTCGTCTTTGAACAACCTACATGTCGTGTTTTAGTTACGAATCTAATCTGTAAATATTTTGTTTTGATTTTTACGTGTAAGTGAAGAATAGATAAAAAGAAATAACTGCGAGCATGCAGCCTCGTTTTCCTCGAGGGTTATGACTACAGCTAGCAAGCTATTTCTATACAGTATTGTAATTTTGAACCAGAATCGTCATAATTATAAAATTGATATTTTTGTGGGTCTCTGTGGTCTATTAAAGAAACGACACGTAATTAAAAGGTCTTGGTCTTAAGTGCAACCCGCATGTTAATCTATTGCTTTGTAAAAAAATGATTAGACATTTGCATCTGATAGTACCTACCTAATTTATTTATTTTATAGACGATTATTTTATTTTTTTATATTATGTAGTATTGTGTTGTATGGGGAGGATGCTACACCGACAAGAGCGTAGCTCTTAAATTAGTGATGATGAAGTAATAAAAAAAAAAGTGCGTTCAGAATGTAGGCGATGGACGCACTAGCCTCATTTTGGAAACGTATGGAACATGCTCCGTTAACAGTAAACAGTTACGTATAAGTGTATGCCTATAATATTGATTTCAGACTAGCATACTGAATAAGACCGTATGTACTTACTAATTATGCCTAAAGTAGAATACATAAACCAACAGACGCAGTACCACTTTTCCCACAGATCTTAAGCGCATAAGTTGTTAGTTCTTATAATATTAATAACTTATTTCCTCAAAGTAATCCTACGGCATAAAGCTATTTGAATAAATAAATAGCATTTGCAGTGTAACGTCTATTGGTAACTAGTATCGGCTTATTGTAATACAAAATCAATACAGTAAGCCCCAATTAATTGAGCCCGGGCTTTAGGAGTTGCCTGCGCTGTGGCTCACACGGACTGGGTATTGGGTAACTACTTTTAGTCCTTCTACATTGTAAACTTAGGTAAGCACGTAAGTATTTATTCGTTTCCCTTTTATCTTAAAGAGTTTCTTTATTTTCTACGTATAAACATACGTTTATACCTCTCTTTCAAACAGTAGGTATACGACCTCTTTATTCGATTACTTACTGAATGGTATTTAAATTTTGAACGTTCCTTTTTCAAAGTTTAATTTACACGAGTCTTTTGTTTTTTATTCAACATTCAATTCCATTTCGTGGCACCATTTTTTTTGTTCTTTTTTGTACATTCGATTTTAAATTTTTACATGATCATTTTAATTCGTACATGGCCACGTACACGGCAGACGTGCCGCCATGATTATTTTAAATGTAGGGAAATAATGATCTGTCGATGTCAGTAGAACAGTGCCCATTTTAATTGACTTTGCATGTATGGAGCGATGTGGCTTTCATTTTCAGAAATATGAACACCAATTAAAATATGACGGTTTCCAATATCGGCAATATGAACATTTTACAAATAGTTAATTTAGGTAAATAACGAGAAATGACTGCGTGGAAAAACAAACACGGTAACAAGCGCAAACAGATTGTTAGTAAAACTGTGTTTTTAACAAATGTTTTACTTTTTGTTTTTTTCATGATAGCATCTATTTTTTTTCCGGTTGTTCAAACTCAACGGAGAACAAGGAACTCCAAAGAACCACTGACGCGGTACCCGGTAATGCGGTCAGTAACGTCACATTGACATGGATGAAATCCTCTGACGCCTAAGGTGATGTGCAAAACTTATATAAAAGCAAAAGCTTTATTACCTAGCCTTTAAGCAGATAAAATCAGAGTACATTAAAGGACAATTTAAAAAAAAGCCGCCAGTGTCCTTACTATTAAAGTTTTTACAAGAGGCACATTCCCGGGAACTGTACATCACTACAATTGCCGATATTAGAACATCTTTGCGACTGTCCAAACATTTTGTTCAGTCGCATGCATATAAAACCGATATCGCAAGGTAACACAATTTATGTCGCATGCTTAAAATGTACAATAAAATTAAAAACACACGCGCGAGTTATATTGACAGATTTTGCAACTGCCGCCCCGTGATCGTTCAAATACTTTCTCCGTCGTATGTTTGTGCGATACAGCGATATCTGATATCGAAGAAGCAGTCTTACTGTTCCACAATAATGCCTCAATTTGACTTTTAAACATAAAAGAATACTTTTCATGGAATAATACCCGCGCTGGGCGATAGGCTGATCCCTTATCACCATAAGGTTCATCATATCCATCTTAGGACTTCGTATCAACAGTGGCTGCAAGTTGTCTTTGATTACTTGTGGCTCTGCCCACCCCATTTGGGATTACGGGCGTGAGTTTATGTATGTATGTATGTAATACCCGCGCTACACAGAATACGAGAACAGTGGGCTTGTTAAATTTTGTATGGAATACGCGAATGCACTCTAAAAATTGGGGAATTCATAAACCATTATACCAAAATACAAAATCGATACTGTAATCCCCAATTAATCACGAGGTTCGGCGGTGGAAATGTTCAGTACCATTCAACTTGTTCTGGGTATTGAGTATTTTGTAAAAGCATACTCGGCTTATCATGGCGCTGGGAATACCGTGATTCTGTTCGAATTTTCATTTTGAAACATTTTTACTTTTTAAACGATGTTCTCTCACTCGAGAGATCTAGGCACTCAATACGATGTTTTTGTGAGGCAAAGCAACCTATTCGTACGGTGGCGGCACGGTAACCGGCACGTTGACTACATAAATAATTAAAAACACCTTCGTACAGTCATGAGCAATGTAATGTATCCACTTTAGGACTCTATCGCACTAACATATTTGATATTTAGTGAGACTTACAGTTCAATTTGTTAAAAAAGTTAATGTGACATGGTACCAAAGTATATACATATTAATGCTCGTAACCGTACATCCATTTTGAAACTTATTCCGTTTTCTATTTAAGTAGGTACTGTCAACATACATACATACTTGTCAATAAAAATATAAAAGGTAATTCGAAATTCAAAATATGTAAACAAAGAATAGTGTTGTACTTACACAACCACTTTGTATTGGTCTCAGCTAGTAGTCATTCCGCGAGTTAATGTTAACGTCGACCCTAATGAACACAATGCAAACAATAGAAGGGTAAACAATTGTATTATGAATAAAATTGTATATTTTGTACATAGAGATTATTCCTGTTGTATAATGATGATGTTGCTTTGATGATCAAATCAAAGTTTGATTGTTTCTTTGACGTGACTTATGGGGCACTAAGTGGGCAGCAATTATTGAGCACCATTTCAACTTAAAATACGCAGTCAAAATAGGAGTGACCGGTGATTCTGACGTACACGATTTGCCGAACATAGTATTAACTTCGTGGGTAGATATAAAAAGAAAAGAAAGTGAAAAATAGTTCTCGTCGGCTTCGTTAGTTATTTTATATATAATAGGGTTTTTGACTATGTCAAAAATAAATTGTAAAATGCTAATCTAGAAATAGAAACCAGTCTTAATTTATCAAAAAACAATTTCATTTTACTTTTCTACTTATTTTAGAATTTTAATTATGAATTAAGCAACAATGAGTACGACGTGTGACCGTTTTTATTGATGACGTCACAGGTAATTTCCATACAAACTCCAAAGAAAACTTTCGTTTTGACGTTTCGTAAAAAGTATCTCATTTGACTAGGTTGTCAAATAGTCTATTGAAACTAACTTGTCTATTGCGAGTTTCATCTGAATATCAATTTTCAAAAAGCGCTTAAGTGGTATTCTCAAGGCGACGTTGTGGGCTATTTACGAGTATGTAAATATGTTAGTATGATATTAAACCGAATTTCTTTAGGAAGATTATGGAAAACAATCACATCTCACAGACAACATTGCAGTGTTCGCAGCAGATATAAATTTTCGTCGAGCATCGTAACTAACAATTTCCCGTCTTGTTTACTGCCCATAAAAAATATATCGTGTATTTTTTTATATCCCGAAGAGAATCCCACTTTCTTCAACGATCAGCTTCTGAATAAAATATTATTTAACAAAATTGTCCTTGGTGAGAACTTCAGATTCTCAATCTAACATTTTCGAGCACAGACGTAATTCTAATTTTACTAATTGACGTCAAAGAGACTGAAAACTTTACATTTAAACTTACAAGAAACGACTGGGTCTGTATGTTCAAACGAATTTAAAATCATCATCATACTTGTTTTAGAATACAATAAAATTAAATCTCTGTCTTATCAAGTAGACTCTACCTTCAAAAGTAATCAGTATAGTAAAAGACAAGAAAGTAAAAAATGTAATTAACATAATGTTGCTGCTCGTACTCTGGGTGAGAGCCCTCAGCTCTCCCCAATTATCTGGCTAGGTAGTTCGTGTTATCTGAGAAGAAACTACTACGCCAACCCGCAGCGAGGTGGAGTATGCTCCTTACTCAGGTTGACTTAGGGCAGGCCCGTGTCGAGCAGTGACACGCATACAGGCTGTATAAGTTGTTAAAATCGTATTCGATAACAATGCAACAAATCTAGGCAACAAAACAAAACACAACTACACAAAATAGCAACACGCACACATTAAGTACCTACATAGCGCCGTAAAAAACAGCTGCAAAAGAACATCTCAGTTCAATCAGTAGAATATTGAAGAAAAGTCTCGAACAAAAACACACATTACACCGAGCAGGTGGTGTGCGGCGCAAACGCACGCTTTGTTGCCGCGCCGGGCCATTTTCACACAATACAGAAGGTTAATCACTCACGCGATTCTCTGTAATAAACGTAAATATTATACTTGTATATTCTTTTTCTTCCATGGTGTGGGTTGTGAAGGTTGTGTGACGGTCAGATGTGTTCGGATACATTAAATAATAACGAATATTGCCGTCAGATCAGGCAACCCCATTGCCTAGGTATTGTTGATTATATGGCGCATATCAACGGGGATGAAAAGTAAGGTTTTTCACGTTAATAATTTTGTGATCTTTTACTCTTTATTATACGTTAATACTGAGTTGGTCATCTTTGATTTCGCTCGCTAATAACTAATATAAAAACTAAATGTAAATATTGGCATTGACATAGGTATTTTAACATTTAAAAGTGCTATTGAATTACTTACTTATTGAATTATGGAACAAGTATGCCGTAGCAATAATAATAATTCTAAATAAACTTGGATCTGCGAGCTCATTAATAATTATGATTATTCTCTTCCGCTCGTGTAGGGAGGTCTTAGTAAATATCGTCTTTAATAAATGTGCCAACGATCTCTTTGTGACCCGCTAAATGGCAGAAAAAATGTTTTTATTACAAAAGAGAAATCTAAAATAGACTTGAAATGATAAATATAAAGAGTACTCCAAGTACAAAAAATCGTGAACTAGACTAATAGAATATTTTATCAACGTGTTACGAGCACAGAGACGCTTTTAATGGAACGTGAATAGTTTTTTAAACCAAGTTACTGTTATTTATTAATCTCCTGCAAGCCATAGTAAAAGGGTAAACGAGCAAGTGATGGCCATTTTAATTGATTGATTAGTTATTTATTAACATTGTTTCTTTTTACAAGAACTTACGTAACTAATATCTCTTGGACGCTTGCCGGAGGGACAGGTCGGAGTGCGCACAGGACTGCGAAAAATTGAAAAAGGAAGGGGAGGCGTTTGGCCAGCAGTAGGATTTTATAAGCTAGATTAGATCATTTTATTGTTAATAGAAGTAGATGAGATAGTAGATTACCATTTATAGGATTGTATGAATACCAGAACAGAGATCTACTCGTTATTTGGGTCAGACTTCCGGTAGTTAAATTCAAAATTGTTGAAATCCAGTAACCAACAAAGAACACACGCCCCACTACTATACGAACGTTCCAAAATTACATTTTCATTACACTTCACAAACTTTTTCTTTGTTCCTATTCTGAACTTTCTAACTGACGAAAACGCATCACACACACAAGACACATCTATTTCATTTTAAGCAATAAAATAGTATTCTAGAAAAAAACATCTATTTCGATAAATATGCACTCTTATTCCCTGTAAGTAGAAATACAGATATAAATATAGTTAGAAAGTTCAGAATAGGAACAAAGAAAATAGTTATTAAGTGTAATGAAAATGTAATTTTGGAAACATCGTATAGCAGTGAGCAGTGAGGTGTATATTATACTCATTACTGGTTACTCGATTTCGACATTTTTTTGTCAGCCATATAAGACTTTGCCGCAGAAACGCTGTATAAATCATCTGATCAAGATGCAAAGGCCTATGATCTTCTCTCGTGTGGGTTGTGAGTTGGAGTACCAACCTCATAAACCCTGGTGTCAGGGTTACTATAGAGCAGTCAAAGGCCCCTGACATGACTCATATAAAGACTACTTATTACATCAGTAAGTAGTAACCAGGACCAACGGCTTAACGTGCCTTCCGAAGCACGGATCATCTTACTTTCGGACAATCAGGTGATCAGCCTGTAGTATCCTAACCAAACTAGAGATCACAAAGTAATTTTTGTGATATTTCCCCACCGGGATTCGGACCCGGGACCTTCGGATCGTGAGCCTAACGCTCAACCACTAGGCCACGGAGGCCTTTAACAAGGCCTATAATGTGATGATTTTACCTACCTGAAGTATACTCCATAGTAGATGCCGTAGTAGGTCTCACATCATCATCATCGTCATCAGCCCATTAACGTCCCCACTGCTGGGGCACGGGCCTTCCCTATGGATGTATAGGGAGATCGGGCCTTAAATCATCACGCGGGCCCTGTGCGGATTGATGGTTATTAACGACTGCTAATGCAGCCGGGACCAACGGCTTAACGTGCCTTCCGAAGCACGGAGGAGCTCGAGATGAAAACTTTTTGTTTTGTGGTCACCCATCCTATGACCGGCCTTTGCGAAAGTTGCTTAACTTCAACAATCGCAGACCGAGCGTGTTTTACCTCTGCGCCACCGAGCTCCTCACATAAAGAGGACAAATGAGCCGCGTTGTTGTAATCATCGCTCGAATGGACGGTCCGACTTGAGAGGTATTAGCCCCGTTCCTGACCTACTTACTAAATGAAAGATAATTATTTCCTCCCTACAGTTTCCTGGAGTCCACCTTCGTCACAAATGGCGTTTTTACTCATCTTTTTGAAGGGAAATGTGCATTTGCAAGTCGCTTTTATGAAGCTCTCATTTTTCAGTCCTTAAAGTAGGTCCTTAGCTGTACAAGTGCTAGCTTTACTGGGGTTCTTACGATGTAAGCGTAAAATGTGAAAGAAAGTATGTCACTCTGGTAAATATGGCTATGAGGTAGATTACCAACCTCATCATGGTTATTATTGAGCCACCAAAGGCCCTTGACGTGCCTCATTTATTTGTTTATTATTCATGTAACAACTATGTACTTACGTCAATAAGTAGTATCCGAGACCAACAGCCTAACGTGTCTTCGTGAAGCTCGGATCATCTGACTTTCGGACTAACGAGTGATCATCCTGCAATGTCCTAACCGAACCAGGGCCCACAGAGTGATTTTTGTGATATGTCCCCACCGGGATTCGAACCAGGGGCCCCCGGATCGCCAGCCCAACGCTCAGCCACTGGACCGCAGAGGACGTTATAAGCAATAAATTATGTACTTCCCTGTATAAATTTGCAAAACAAATCAATTTTTATATTTCGTAAACGTTTTTAGGCATAGAATCAAGAGAGTAAAACATCATGATTTGCCTTGAGTCACAAATTGTGTAAGTACTCACAAATAGACTAGATAAGAAGTATATACAGGGTGTTAGTGACATCCTAACGAATACTGAGGGGATAATTCAGAATGTGATTCCGAGTTAATATCAAGAAAATTCCACTTGATATCAACTCAGAATTATGCTGTGAATCATCCTTCAATGTTTTCGTTACGATGTCGTGTTTTCGTGATATGGAACTATTAAAAGAATTTAAAGAATCACCTCAGACGTACACAATATACTAGGTTTTAAATCATAACAGTGATTTAGGTAGCATAATAATCGTAATTGTATTTCTGAAACAAGGGTAAAATAGATAGTGGGAGATTCAGCCGGTCTAGAATATACCGTTGAGCTGTACGTCTCATTATTCCCTGTCCTAGTAAATACTTCAATAGCAGGATTTATCATCACTATCATAGCTCACGTCCCAAGAGGGCTAAACCACACCTGTTTCTCAATCAACATTGGTAGGTATTGTATATCAACTTCATTCAGGTAAGCTACAAGCAAATACAGGATAATACATTACGTGTCTAACCAATATCTTACACAGATCCGAACAAACAGGGCCTATTTAAACATCGTTTAGTAAACCTAAATTATACAGGATGCTAGTGACATCGTACCGAATACTGAGGGGGGTGATTCAGCTCGTGATTCTGAGTTAATATCAGGTGTAATTTTCCCTCGAAAAATTCATGACTTTTTGTATTTTTTTAATTATTTTTAAGTCTATTCTTTTCCGATGGAAAATTCAACTTGATATTAACTCAGAATAATGAGCTGAGTCATCCCCCTCAGTATTTGTTACGATATCACTTACACCCCACCCGGTGTTAGTGACACCGTAACGAATACTGAGAGAGATGATTCAGTCCATGATTCTGAGTGTGGGTTTCCTCACGATGTTTTCCTTCACCGCAGAGCACGTGATAATCATTTATGATGCAAACATGAATTCGAAAACAAATTCGACAATCATTGGTTTAGGCCTGTGCTGGATTCGAACCTGCGACCTCAGAGTGAGAGGCAAGCGTTCTACCAACTGGGCACGGGTGAATGCACTCTTGGTATAAAGCTACAATAATACGAAGCTACCGAAATCCCAGGTTGGTTCTCCCAACCTCGTTGCCGGTCAGAGAGGGATAATCGCGAGGCAATCAACTTCGCATTATCTGTCCCATTCGACTTAGTAGGATAATTTCTGCATAAATAGTAGTCGCTTACATAGTAATATAGGACATTTCTGCGATTTATTCTTAGAGAAATACCAAGTATTCTTTCTAAATCTTCTTTTTTGTCCTCAAATGTGCCATATAAAACGTAACTTTTTTATTGTTTTCTATTACTTACTTTTGTTTATTCTAAATTGTACAATAATATGTTATAATTTTACGTCTATGAAAGGCTAGCTCGCCGGTGTATTTAAAAGTGTTTGCTAATAACAAATGTTCAGGACGGTGCGATGGCGGGGTCCGCCAGTAATGTATACGTGTTTAAGTATTTTGATAAATAAAAATATTCTATTCTATTCTAAAAAGTTGTAATCGCAGTAGGTATATAAAGCTAATATTCCCTGTTGGGGTGGTCAGAGGTATATCCATCGAGTTGGATTAAGTACCCACGTTCCACCGAGCTTTCTGTTAGACCAACGTGATAGGCGAACCACATCTCCTTCTATAACAGTCGAGCCAACTGTGTTAGTGAAAATAGCACATAAGATAAATTAATAAATCATAGATGCAAATAGCGAAAGTTGATGGTAGGGCTGGCAGAGGAAGACCGAGAAGGACTTATGATGACCAAATTGGAGATGTCCTTAGAAAAGGTTCAATACGATCTACTCTGAACCGGCGTGCGTGTATGAAGCGATTGATGAATGTGGAGGAAGCAAGAGAAGTGTGTCAGGATCGAAGCAAATGGAATTCTATAGTCTCTGCTTACCCCGGTGGGAAATAGGCGTGAGTTTATGTATGTATGTATAGGTGCAAATAGGAAAAAAATAACGGCCTTTGTGGTTCAGTGGTTGAGCATTGGTCTCACGATCCGGAGGCCCCGGGTTCGAATCCCGGTGGGGACATATCACAAAAATCACTTTGTGATCCCTAGTTTGGTTAGGACATTACTTGCTGATCACCTGATTGTCTGACAGTAAGATGATCCGTGCTTCGGAAGGCAAGTTAAGCTGTTGGTCCCGGTTACTACTTACTGACGTAGTCGTTACATGAGCCATGTCAAGGGCCTTTGGCGGCTCAATAATAACCCTAACACGAGGGTTGATGAGGTTGGTAATCCACCTCATAACCCACAGGATAAGAAGAAGATAGGTGCAAGTCTGCTAACAGGGATCGAACCGGCGCTTTATGGTTTATAATATCCATATCAGGACTGGAAGGCAAATGTCCTTTCCAAAGAACTACCTATATTTAACTATCTATATGATTGGCATTTCAAATATAGTCCTCTCAGACAAGCCCTGAGCCGCGGTTCGCGCGCAACTGGACACCCTCAGGCCTGTTGTCTTATTTTTTTTACTGAGTGACAGCCCTCAGGGCTCCCCATTTGTCTGCGGCAAATCTACAATAACCTCGTACAGCCGACATTTCCAGACACAATAGTAAAACAATGGAGTTTGGATTTTAAAGGGACTGTCGATGTCGGCGTTACGACTTTAAGTCACGCCAAAAATAATACCTGGCTAAGGCTCCAAGTTAAACAGTGAGAGACAATTGTGGGGCAATCGCGTCCACATCACCTTCCCATCCCCTCCGGGTGGTGCCCCATACCTTAATCTTATCCCGGTAGATTTACATTGAGAATAGATTATTTCCCTCTGAAGATATTACTTTTTGAATGTCTTTTTAATAATCATATTTGAGTCAGTGACCATGTTTGTCAGTAAATAGGTAATTGTATCGCACTGATTATAAAAGCAAATACCATAACAACACACTTGCATCCCCAGGTAGGCAGGGGTAAATCAGGGTGTTAGTGACACCGCACTGAAAATTTTAGGGGATGATTCAGACCATGGTTCTGAGTTGATGTCAAGGGGAATTTCCTGTCGCAAAATTCATGAAAATTTCACTTATTTTCAGCCCTATATAGTGCTATCATCTCCCTAACATTATCCCGTTTTTCACGGGATCCGCTTACCTAACCTGAAGATTTCAGGTCCAATTTTATACGAAAGCAGCTGCCTGTCTGACCTTCCAACCTGCGAAGGGAGAACCAGCCCAATTCAGGTTAATGAATTTGAATGACTTTAATGTGGGTTTTCTCACGATGTTTTATCCTTCACCGCTGAACACGTGATAATCATTTATGATCATAATCATTTATTTGTGAAACATGTGTAACATAACAATGATCTTACAATTTATATTTTGAGTTTCAACATGTCCAGCCTGATCGGCATACAAATATTTAACACAAAAATGTCTATTTAGATGCTTATAAAAAATATCAATAATAATAAAATACATTAAAAAAAATCGGAAACACATTTATAAAATATTAATATTAAACAAAGCAACGTCAACAAAGTAGTAATAATTCAATAATAATAATGTCAAATATTAGAATAACAATAGTAAAAAAATATTCAATTCCCAATTCAGTATCTGTCATTTAAATATGAATTAATGCTATAATAACATTTATTTACCAAATGTTCATACAATTTCCGTTTGAAAAGTATTATATTATCAATTTTATGTATACTTAAAGGCAGATGATTATAAATCTTAGCACACATATTTAATATACTTTTACTGAATAGAGCACTTTTGCTAAGATGTGAAATATGGATTTTACCTTCATAACGTTTACTTCTGACTTTTTCGAACATGTCAAGGTTAGTTTTTACAAATATAGAAACTTCTAGAACATATAAACTAGGTAGAGTTAACAGGTTCAGCCTCTTAAAGTAGGGTTCACAAGTATCAGTATTGTATGATCCAAACATAAATTCGACAATCATTTGGTTTAGGCCTGTGCTGAATTCGCACCCGCGACCTCAAAGTGAGAGACAAGCGTTCTATCAACTAGGCTACCACGGCTTCCATAGAACCCAATATAAAATAAAAATGACAAATTATGAAAAACCGCTAATGTTCGAATTACATTCTCTCTCTCTATTTAAGAGCTGCGCTCTTGTCGGTGGAGTAACCGCCGAATTACATTGCGCAGCAGAAAAAAACACAATATCTAAATTAAACATTTCCGACCCGAAAGACACCTCCGTTTATGGTACAATCAAATAGACAATCTATTTTTTTCGTAACGGTGTCACTAACACCCTGTATACAGCCTACTCCTCGCCAGCAATGTTTAAGTCCAATAAGAAAAGAGTGGGTTAAAATAAAGCTATAAATACTAAATGAGGAGTTTTTATAAAAATAAACATTGTGTTCTGTTATATATTTTCTATATCTACTCGTGAACTTAATCTTGTTATTTATAATACTATTATTATCCCCTGGCTCGAACAACAGGCTTTCTATTTATAAGACTATCGAGCCATTAAGCCGTGCATGTACTTACTTAAATCAGCAAAGTTCCACAAACAAATATGAAACATCCAAATAAAGCTTCCATGTCCACAAAAAAAAAAACTAAATCCACAATAAATAATGGACTGCGCTACCCAATATCCTCCAAAATGCATTCAAACCGATGAACATTTTTCCAATAACATTGAACAAAAAACACGTTACCTACGTAGCGTCGGTTCAGTAAAGCCTGTTCGCAACTCAAATTGAACATAATAACCTTGGACCGAGGCCGCTACACTCGCTCAATCAACGTTCGTTTCATATTTCGGTACTATTATAACCACGTGTATTATACGCTGTAAGTAATTACTCCGTATGACTGAGATTGCTTGCGTTCAATTTGTACATACACTCGGACATCATTATGTCCGTTTATGCCTCGTTTACGCACACATGGCGAGTTGCATTTATCAAGCAAAAGAGCGTGACAAGACTTCTCCGAGAATGCTCGTTTACATCGCCATTGTTTGAATTCACCACGAGTCGCGCCGCTCACCTGAGCAATGTTTTCAGTAACAACGCCTTATTACAAGCAATATAAGCTATAATTTAGGCACAAAATCAATAAATACATAAGTACCTAACTAACCTAGGACAGCCTGTTAGATGCTGGCTAGGTAGGCCTGTTTTAAGCGTTCTGTGGGTTGTGATTGTTGTGAAGTGGATTACCAACCTCATCATCATCAATTTAAGAGCCACGCTCTTGTCGGTGCAGCATTTTCCATGCTACTTTTTAGGGAAAAATAGGACAGTGGTTTCCCTCTTGCCTTCCGCCCCGCAGTACTCTGTCTATGGCGCCCAGAGTAGTCTATTACAAAGCCATACTAGGACTCCTGTCCTCCGCCTCTGAATAGTACTGACAGTTACTGTTGCCCTCTGTCAGGTTCCAGGTTACAGTCCCTGTGACTTGCCCCTTCCGTTCTGCATTGCCGTACCTATGGCTCATATCTTCGCCTCTGCAACCGTTGAGGTCTTCACCCGTATCCCTGGGCAAGGGTTCTACGTTATATCCCGTAGCTCTGGGTCCCTATTCTAACTCAGCCACCATCTCACTCCGGCCTACTGAAGTAAGTTGCGCCCACCCCAGCGGCAAGGACGCGCCTAACAGGAATTACCAACCTCATCAATCCTGATATCAGGCTTATTACTGAACCGCCAAATGCCCCTGGATACATTATATGTTTCTAATTCTAAACAATATTGACCAAGAAACATACTGCAGGACTATCTAATGTGGAACAAGCAAAACCACTATACTAATATCTAGGTAAGTATCTAAACTTGAACGCCACAAAACCAATTCCCATTCGCACCAAATGCACCATCAGTTGTAGGAACATTATACCAACATTCCCAATCCTTTATATTACTTTCAAAATAAATTGCTGTCTAAAATAGTTATTTAAGTATATATAAATTGTTATTGTTATTCTTAAATAAAAGTCGATTTTTGTATTCATTTAACACAGTAGAGCAATACAACACTAGAGTATCTATTAGTATTAGTGATCTGTGCTTCGGAAGGCACGTTAAGCCGTTGGTCCCGGTTATTACTTACTGATCAAAATCAAATCAAATATACTTTATTGCACACAACATACAAAACAAATTAACACAGATGATGACTGATGTAAGTACTTAGTCATTACATGAGTCATGTCAGAGGCCTTTGGCGGTTCAATAGTAACCCTGACACCAGGGTTGATGGGGTTGGTAATTCACCTCACAACCCACACGACAGAAGAAGAACCACGTAGATATCATTCGCTGTGTCTATTCGTCGAAACCTTCGATATGATTCGGTTGCCGTACAGAGAAAGCTGGTAAAGATAGATGCGGTCTATGATGTTCTATTACCACCAAACACTACCTATATATCACATAAGTGGCGTGGAGTCCAAGTTTATTGCGTTACGCAGCCGACGCGGCGCTAACTTCATTATCATCAGCAACACTGTTCCATGCACTTCATCTGGGCACGACATGCCGATAATTTAATACTTACAGATATTTTCTTCGACCCTTAATATACCGACAGGATATTAGGAATGATTTTACAGGTGTATTTAAATATTATCTAAAGTTTTTTGAAATAATTCCAAGAGCATCATCTTAATGTCCATCCCATCCATTGCAGATATCTCTAGCCTATCAACAAAGCGTCCGTGGTCCAGTGGTGAAGCGTTAAGCTCACGATCCGGATCGGGTTCAGATCCGGAAGTCCCGGGTTCGAATCCTGGTGGGGCAAATCACAAAATTCTCTTTTTGAGTATTAGTTTGGTTAGGACACTGCAGGCTGATCACCTGATTGTCCAGAAGTAAGATGATCCGGGCTTCGGAAGACACGTTAAACCGTTGGTCCCGGTTACTACTTACTGATGTAAGTACGTAGCCGTTACTTGAGTCATGTCAGGAGGCTTTGGGGGCTCAATAATAATCCTGACACCAGGGTTGATGAGGTTGGTTATCCACCTCACAACCCACTCGATAAAAAGAACAAGTCGTTAAAACAGTCTTAAACTGATTTATTTAAACTCACTTAGTATCTCACTCATTTAATGTAAGCAAGTACTTCAACGAACAAGGTCTGGTTAGGAAAAAAAAAATATAGACACTAAACATAATACTAAGTATAAAATGTACTTACACCAAATAAGACACGACGAATTTATTAAAAACATCATAGAAGGAAAGCTAGAAGGAAAGAGAGGAAGGGGAAGACCAAGAAGAGCTTACATGGAACAGATTAAATAAAAGGTTAACGTCAAGAATAAGTCAAGGAATTAGCCTTTGATAGACTGGAATGGAAAATGCTACACCTACAAGAGCGTGGCTCTTAAAATGATGATGATGATGATAAAATGTAGTAGAGGAAGAGCATCCCTTTGGCAGTTTCTTTACTCTAAGTTACTCGTACATAGAATAATACACATAGAAATGTAAAGAATAATAACGTGTACATAGAATAATAAAGTTATTGAAATGAAATTTACTTAGTAAATCTTTTCTTTGATTATTTACAGTGGGCGCTACACGTGGAATAGAATGTGGGTAGACTGTTTGTCAATGGTATTTGGCTCAAAATAGATGACAGACTTTATGCCGATCACCGTGATATATGTACTTAATTTGTGGAAAATAATTCGGAATCCGTAACAAATAGTTCGACATGGGTTACCATTTCTTCGGATATTGACTGGACAATCTCGATTTTTAACCTGAAATGACCCACGCAGGGCAAACATATTAATCCTAGAACATAGGTAACCCATATTCAATAGATATTCGACATTACAAGACATTCCCGTTAAAGTACTTGTTTCATTATCTACGTAATTCTAAGTCTACTAACCAGCAGTGGAGCAGCGTGGTGGAATATGCTCCATACCCTCTCAGGTTGATTGAACGGAGGCCTGTGCCCAGCATATGACGTATATAGGCTGTATATGTAAAGTAACTTAACTAGTAAAAACAACACACATTAGTTTCTTATTGTATGCCGCGCATTGAAAAAATCCTGCTTTAATGACTTCCCGCTGTGTCCGAAAAAGTTTGGCAACACTGATGACAAGAAATAGAATAATATATTATTGATTCACTCTAGAGTGGTACATTATACATAATAGCTCTAATTCATTATATATTGTATAGCATTGCGAAAGCAGTATATAAATCGAAGGTTAGTTAGGGCTGACAGAGGAAAACCTAGAAGGACGTACATTATTTGCCCCCCATTTGGCCATTGGGTCCGGCGGGGGGGTGGGTGCTTGATGCTGAAATGAACTGTCAACCGGTTACGAAATTTTTTGCGAAAGATGTCGATAAAGCTATAAAGCTTATAGCAAGAGGTAAATCCCCGGGCCACGATGGGCTCAGCATCGAACACCTGCAGCACGCCGGGCCGCACATTGCCAGTGTTGGCCATGTTCTATTCACTTTGTGTGGGTCATTCCTATTTACCAGCCGACTTCATGAAAACAGTGGTAGTGCCTGTGGTGAAGAATAAAACAGGTGACCTTACCGACAAACTTAACTACAGACCTATCTCTCTTGCCACTGTTGTAGCAAAAGTTTTTGACGGGCTGCTTAATACACAGTTAAATAAGTACGTATCGCTACATGATAATCAATTTGGATTTCGACCACGATTATCTACTGAGAGTGCAATTCTGTGTCTTAAGCATACCGTCAAATACTACACAGACCGTCAGACGCCTGTATATGCTTGCTTCCTTGACCTGTCCAAAGCATTCGACTTGGTTCGGTATGACTTGTTATGGGATAAGTTGAGGAGCATAAACCTACCTCAGGAACTAATTAATATGTTTCGGTATTGGTACGCGCACCAGTCCAACATGGTCAGATGGGCAGGGGAAGTGTTGGAGACGTATCGACTCGAGTGTGGAGTGCGGCAGGGTGGGTTGACGTCTCCGACCCTGTTCAACCTTTACATGAACGAGCTGATCGCCGCGCTGAGCAGCACGCGTGTCTGCTGCCATGTGGATGGCGTTTGTGTTAATAATCTGAGTTACGCTGACGATATGGTGCTGCTCAGTGCGTCGGTCTGCGGTTTGAGAAGACTGATGCGGATTTGTGAGGAGTATGCAGGTGGTCACGGTTTAACATATAATGTTAGGAAAAGCCAGTGCATGGTCTTTGAGGCGGGTAATAAATGCCCAGAGAACGTTCCTCCGGTGTTGCTGAATGGTACGCCCTTGGAGAGGGTATATCAGTTTAAGTACCTGGGGCACATAGTTACTGCTGACCTCAGTGACAATGCGGATATTGAGCGGGAGCGGAGGGCGCTGTCTGTAAGGGCTAATATGATAGCCCGCAGGTTTGCGCGATGTACACCAGAGGTTAAAATTACACTCTTTCGTGCGTATTGTACATCACTATACACCTGCAGCCTGTGGGCGAATTACACTAAGCGCTGTTACAACGACCTCCGCATCCTGTACAATAATGCGTTCAGGGTGATATTGGGGCTGCCTCGGTTCTGCAGCGCGTCGGGTATGTTCGCGGCGGCGCGCACCGCCTGCTTCCATGCGACGATGCGCGCCCGCGGCATGTCCCTGGTGCGCAGAGTGCGGGCCAGCTCCAATGTCATCCTGCAAATGATCGGCGATAGGCTGGACTGTCCTTATCTCCGGCATTGCTGCGACAGACATGTGCCTGTATCGATGCCGGTGAGAAGGTATTGTTGATATTCAGTGATCATTGTTGTTTTATATTTTAATTGATTTTATTTGTTTTATCTAATTCTATTTTATTATATTTATTATTTTAAGATATTTGAATGTTTTATTATGTCAATTATGGATCATTGTTATCTGAAATAAAGAAATTTTAATTTAATTTAATTAACCAAAGAAGATGTCCTTAGAAAAGGTTTCAGTACGATCTACTCTGAACTGGCGTGCGAGTATGAAACGATTGATGAATGTGTCACGAACAAAACAAATAGGCATGAGTTTATGTACGAGTATGTATGACGTATGTGTATGTATTGCAAAACAAATTTACCTATATTTAGTACTTACAAAACTATCAATCATCCGCGTTACGTTACATAAATAAATGCGATGGTATCAGTGGTAAAGATAAAGATAAAGATAAAGAGGCCACATTCGAGGCTTTTACTCGACGTGTCACAACCACACGATGTACCGAGTGGGTTCGGTAAATAGTTGAACGCAAGTTAGGGTTGTTGAACCTCGATTTTAATGAAAGCAAACTTTTTTTTTAACTTCAGACTTGAAAAAAATTGGCTTAAAATATTTCATGAGGATGGCTTTCTTTACAGCTTTCTACTTCTTCTTTCATATGGGTAGTAAGGTCGATGAACGATCTCTCGAACCCTGGTGTCATGGTGATTATTAGAATGCCAAAGGCCCCTAACGACTAAGTCATCATCATCTCCCTAGCGTCATCCCGTTTTTCACAGGGTCCGCTTACCTAACCTGAAGATTTGACAGGTCCGATTTTTTACAGAAGTGTCTGCCTGTCTGACCTTCCAACCCACGAAGGGAAAACCAACCAATATAGGTTAGATCACATACCTCCGAAATACATTTCTCGGGAATGTGGGTTTCCTCACGATGGTTTCCACGTGATAATCATTTATGATCCAAGCATGAATTCGAATACAAATTCGAAAATCATTAGTTTAGGCCTATGCTGGGATTCAAACCTGCGACCTCAAATAGAGAGTAAAGCATTCTACTAACTGGGCTACCACGGCTACCGCTAACGACTAAGTACTTATTTAAAAATAAATAAATAATTCATTTTCTTCTAAACTTAGAATAAGTGGGGGTCGAGACTAACTATAAAGTTACATATACGTATTCAAAGACATATATATATCCATCATTACCTGTCTAGCCATTTCATCGATCAAAATCACATCAATAATATTACATTTTAGGTGTACGTACATTAAACTAAGCATATATTATGGAACATCCTTAATCGGCTCTGCGGAACAGTTCGGGAGTAATTATCGCTCACATTGTTGGTGTGCGGCAGATTATATTACGATTAAACAGCGGTGATGGAACATCGCTAAGTAAGTATTGCCACAGATCATATAATAGTATTGCTAACGATATAGCAACGATATACTTACTTGTGAACGCGGCATCTGTGCACTTTGTTCGAACTTCACATCAGTTTAAGTTAGTAATAGTCGTTGCTCTGAAGTTAGCAGCAATTTTAACGGCATACAAACTTTTTTATCATTAAGGAGGTTTTGCTGGGATTGAGTTTAAAAGAAACAGAAATTTCTGGAACAGCTTTACAAACCAAGTGTAGCAAAAATAATCGTATTGCCTTACCAATGAGCGAAAAATATGGACAAACATTCGTAAAGGTATAGTACTTAAACGTTAAATCATGCTGATAGATTATCGCTTATTTTTGACGATAATAATAAGGGTCTTTTCAGCCTACGTTCCTCAAAAACGATATAGATTACGCTGTACTTACAAATTTTCCTTCGTTTATACTTCTAATTTCATGTATAACAGACATATGTACGCATCTTATATCTTTGTTTTTGGGTACAAATGATGACCCTTTTTATTACAACCAGGCACAATTACATCTTCCGCCCATTATTATACTGATCAAAATAAAGAGAAGCAATATAAGTAGCAACGTAATTCTATACATAATGTGATCCAAATATCAAGCAACAATTATTTTTATACATGCTTCTGGAATTACATTGTATTTTGGAATAATTATTATGTACCCTAGTAATGAGAAAATAAGTAATTATCACGTTAAAGCTGTACAACGCCATCTATATTGTTTATGACTGGAAAATCCCTCATTATTTGTGTACGTGGTACCAAAATGTGAACTTTGTTCAAACTTCACAGCTACCACAATAGCTTACACAAGCGTTATACTATATAAGTATGCTATCTTCTCCTTTCTTTGTCTTTTCTTTTATTTACCTTTTCCTTGTATTTTTTCTTTTCTTTTGTTTATTCTTTTTCTAAATTGAGCATGACGAAATTTAGATGGCTCATTCTCAATTGGTTTTTATTTAGGTACTCAATCATAAATGTTCAAGATTGAGACAAATTTATAAAATTATAAGCTGCGTAGTTTCTCGAGCATAGAACGTCACAAACGCAAGTACCAAGACAGACTTGTCTACATGATATATTCGGATGACTTTTACCTACCTTAATAAGAATTACGTTCAAATCAGGGGGGGCAAAAGGCCAAATCGAAGCAATTCATTTACAAAAGCAATATTGCAATTTGACATTTGAGCATGTAAAAGTAAATGCGCAATGCAAACAAATGTCAAATAGCAAAATGGCTCCCATGTGGCCTTTTTAACCCCCCAGTTCACATTATTTTGCCTGTGTGATACCTTGCTTATGTTAACTATACTCCAGTGGCTACCATATTCGTATCCCAACAGTATATGATTACATAACAGAAATACACAACGTAGAACAGATTTCCCCATATCAACTATACAGTCAGTCCCAAGGGAGTTATAGCGACGAGCTTATCCTTACCACAGGGAGAGTTCTAGTCTAACGACATTATTGGCTCCCTCTTTCAAACACATCGTACTTAACTCTGGTCTTAAAGATAAGACCTGTTTTTTTTATATGTATGTGTCCAGTTCTGTTAGAAAAACGATCAAGTGATGGAAATTTTTTCGAATTACGAAATTCGAATTTCGAAACAATTTACGTCTCCGAGTCAGTTTTTTTTTATAGCTTTTAATTTATTATCTGGGAACACGGTAGTTGCCCCATATTTCTCCTAAAGTGTAGAATTTGGAAACTTAAGGTTTGTATATTTAGGGCGTGTAGAGTTAGAAGCTTGGCTCTACATGAGATCTGATAACTTTGTGACATTGCCATCGATGTAATTTCGTCTTGGCATCATTTTACATGAAAATATTGTTGTTGGGATACCTATTTATAACCATCAACATAGAGTTTCCACTACTGCTAGGCAAACACCTCTACAATTTTGGCACAGATCACCCCTTCTGATAGACATTGAGGTTTTCTTTTGAAACTAAGTTACAATGCTTAGAGTGCGATAAATACGTTACAAATAAATAGTAACTCTGACACCAGTCGCACGAGAAGAAGTTCTAATAGTTACAAAATTTTAACCTTAAAATCCTTTCCAAATGGGAAGAAGAAATAAGAATAAGTACTAACCTTAAACTCCCGTTCCAGGTAGCAACAACGCGGCTGCCCCTGCCGACGTTCTCCCCGCGCGCCGTGCTGATGTACAGCGCGGCGGTGGGAGGCGAGGGGGCGGTAGCGCTGCAGCTGCGCGAGGCAGCGCCCGGCGAGCTGGACGCGGCTCGGCACGACGAGCGGCTCGCCATCGCCTGCCACGAGCCCGAACTGCTCGCCGACTTACTCCACGCGGCCGCTGACATCGGTAAGAGACTTGATGTGTACAGCGCGCTGACACGAGATCAAGATGCTCGCCAGTTTGCCACATGCGTAAGACGGTGGAGCTGCAAGTGCTGTATGCGGCCCCTGGCGAGCTCGATGCAGCGTGACACGATGAGCGCTCGCCATTCCCTTCTACGATCGCGGGCATTTTTGAATCGTTTATCCCCGTGCAAAAGTATATTCTTGTCTCTTTTACAAAAGACAAATTCTGATGTGGCACGTGAAATTGGTATATACTTTCGCATGCTTATCGAAAACAAACAATACATAAATACGACTCGCTGACTTGCTGCACGCGGCCGTTAATACTGGTTACTTATTTATTTACCTTTTTGGTCTTTGGGACTTTGAGTTGTCATTTAGTTGATAATGATGCCAATCGATGCGCCATCGCCTGCCACGAACCAGACATTGGTAAGTTGCCTTCTTAGATCACATTAATGGACAAAGCGAGCGTTGCGCGGAGTTCTGGGCGACGCATCGCGCGGTGAGTTCCAACAAATCGTAATGTATAAGAATGTTCATAGTCAAGAGATCTGTCATGGGTCTGATATACTAGACAAGACCCGCCAAGTCTTCATAAACGAGGCCTTAGTCTCTAGAACATATCCCTGCTACTATGTGATTGTATTTATTACCTATGATAGTTTCTATATTTAGTAACAAGATTTTCGGTGCGGTGAAGATGTGTTGTCGCCAAACAATCGAAAAATTGGTTTTGTTTTCACAATGGATATTTTCGAACACACGATGTTTGCGTATGAATACGCAATAGGTGAGCTGAGCGATGCACGCAATGAAACAGGACAAAAATGTATACAAAACACGTGCACTCACATTTAGTTTTTGAAAATAAAATCACAAACATCTACTTGAAACACATGGATTTTTTCATATTTCTCTTCACACAACCAGCGTATCCATATCATATCAAGAGTAAAGTATACGTATAAACACCTACGAGTACACTTCCGTTCCTTAGCAACGTAATAAAATTAAGTAACAAGACCAATATTCAAATCATATTTCGAGCTAAAATATTCAAAATGTTAAGCAGACACAGATATGACTTAACTGTACCAAGGAAATTGACATTCAGATGTCGCAGCTTCAACTTATTTTATTTGAGTAAAGAATCATGAGAGGTGTTCTTCGGAGCCGGGAGCAGCGAAGGCTATTTTGAAATTCAAATAGTGAGTTTTGCATTCGAAACTGGCTCGGGGCATAGCGGACAGTTTGCTATCGCCGGCATTTTTGATCGCGATTGTTTTGATTGCGACTCCATCTAAATGAAAAATGGCTCATGTATTTTAAGTCAAGGTGATAGTTATCAATGCTTAAAATTTATAGCTGAATGCCGTGTTAAACACCAGGGCAACATAAAATCAAATGGGTACTTAACTTAAAAAAGTTGTAAAGCTTCCTAGTTTAATTTTCCAAATATTACAGTTATAACATCATTATTTAATGTAATATTGAGTTATTGGCAAAGTATAAACGCCGTTAAAATTGAAAAGCAAGGATTGTGCCTGTCGCAAACACCAACTTTTCTTCTCGCTGTACATTAACTTTATTAGACACGCAATTAAACAAAATGGTAGCCCTGTTAGGAAACAAAACTTCTTTGTTCGCTAAGTCAATGTTTCTCCAGAGATTATGAATATTAAAAAATAAATTCACAAAGGCGTTGTGCCGAAAAAACTCATTCTAACACAATACTTAATCCGCTTTATACAATGAAAATACTTCATCAGCCTCGGCTTCCGTTTCTGTTCACATTATTTCGTTTTTACTTTTGCTGGAAATTAAACTTTTTTTCTGTGGAAACGGGGACATATTTTTCCATTGAACCGTTTCGGACCATGTTCATTTATGGGAAATAAAATGAAGAACAAATTGAAAGCCGACCTTTGTTTTTCGAATGGGGTGGAAACGGGTTTGTGGCGTCAAAGTTCTGGTGGAATAAGACGCCAAATTGAAATTATCTAGTATTACGCCCCCTGGCTGAGTGACTCGTTCATTAGCCCCGAGGGAGCCTCCGCTGCAGGACATCAACTTGTCAAAATTTGCTAGAACTCGTCTCGATTTAGCTTAAAAATGCAAACTCATGCAAACGAGCTCTGAAGGTCTCTAATTGAATTATATCTCCTTAAGCGGACGATGAGAATTTCTCTCTATTATTGAGCACGCAAATTGAAAAGACCCAACCGTTGTGCATTTCAATTACAAAGTTGTTATTCGATTTGAAAACGAGAAAATAATTAGGAGCCGCGCGAGTGGTTGCGGCAAGTTCCGTTCTTTCAATTTCCGCCCACAGAAAAACTTGGGCCAGTGTGGCTGTTCAACAAATTGTTATCTTCAGTACAATTTCTACAAGTACATTGAAAAAGTTGTTCGAAAACTAATGTTAATTCACACTGGTTCCAGAAACACTTCTTACAAAAATATAGAATACTTTTGTACAAAGAAAGAGATGCTGGTTTTTTCTGCAAAAAAAGAGTTATATTTCTTTCTTTTCTGCAAGTTATTGTTACCATAGCTAAGCCAGTTACAAGTCAGTAAATTTGTATTCACTTCCACTAGGAATAGAGTGTGTTTATCATATTGTTGATCAATATCATACATATTTGAATCTGTTAAGCACAATTGTTAATTCCCTCTGCGCTGCCACAAATAGAACATTATCAAGAAACACGAGTATAAGCTTAATGCTAATTATGGCCTTAATTTGAATATTAATAGACCTACTCTTCTTTGACACATGAAGATAACAGTACATAGATTTAGGTTCACGTCACGAATCCAAATCAATCCCTGATCAATATTATTTATTCTGTGATCAACACAGGCAAATAACAATTAGGCAAATCATAGGTGTAAATACTACTGAATCTGTGGGCACGGGAGTGCCCCCGCCAAGACGTGCAAAGCGAAGCGCAAGGGCAGGGCACTACTTACCTTTTCTCGAAACGTTTTGTCGATTTTTTTAATCCTCATGACCATGGTTTGGATTATTACTTAATTACAGATGTAGAGTGGGAGCAAATAATAACATGACATCATCATCATCTCAGACCTTTACATCTTTATCAGATGATTCAAACATGACATGAAGATTTGATAAATTAAATATATCCAGAGCAGAAACAGTCACATTATTTCATGTAAGAAGTCGGGGAACAAGTAGTATTATACTATATTCACTACTTGAAAAAATCGTTGACACGGAACTGTCATCAATATATCACACTACATAATGGAATGACATAGTAATTAATTGACGTAAATGGAAAAGCAGTTGAAATTGTACTGGCGTATTAATGGGGCCCGTTCTGTTGGTAAATATACGAATATTCCATTAGTCAATCCCTTGAGAGAATTTAATTTCCATATGTTATACAAGTTGGTAGCCCCGGCTCACATTAACCAAACCAATTTTGTACAAACTTTTCAAATGTAAGGACTCGTCGAATTGAAATCAACATAGTAAACCGATGGATGACTAAGAGGAAAGTTTAGAGAGCGCTGTTTGCATTAGTTCTGAATAGATGTTGCAAAATTTGCTGATTTAGATACAACTAAATCCAAACGTACTGAATTAGTGCTGCTAATGGATGTTAAACAACGAGTTTGTCACTTGAATTTAAATCTACATTCATTATTAAACTCTGGGGAGAGGTCACATAGCTATTTAAGTTGAAATCACTATTCAGCATCATGATTTTTAGATCATTATATTATTTCTTTTTTTCTTAGGTGGATAACTGACTTCAATTAGTAGTAACTGGAGCCAATGGCTTTACGGACTTGCCTTTCGAAGCAGAGTGGTCTAAGATTAGATATAATATTCTTCTTCTTCTATCGTGTGGGTTTTGAGGCGAATTACTAACCTCATCAACCCTGGTGTCAGGGTTACTATTGAGCCGCCAAAGGCCCCTGACATGACTCATTTATAACGACTACGTACTTACACAGTAAGTAGTAACCGGGACCAACGGCTTAACGTGCCTTCCGAAGCACGGATCGTCTTACTTTCGGACAATCAGGTGATCAGCCTGTAATGTCCTAACCAAACTAGGGACCACAAAGTAATAGATTAATATATATTATTATCTACTTGTCAAATTAGCCGCACGGCACGGCAGTGCGAAACCCAAGTTTTCGCAATATTGATGCATACACGGACGTCGTGTGCTATTTACACGAACATTTGTCAAACACTTTTTACACCCCTGTAGCTACTGAGCTGCAATAGACACTGGCTTTTTCTATCTAGGCACTTTTCTCTCCGAACAACGCAAAGTACACTTAGCGATAGAAAAACACTCGATACATCTCCCCTGATTTCTAATTTATGTTAAAACATTCTCCTTCATAACAAGGTCACTTGCTCACAACAACCCTCCAAAACATGACAACGCGAAAGATGACGCCAAGTAAATCAACAATATACTTAAGTGAGTGGTAGTTTCTGAATATTTCACTGCTATAGGAAACAGAAAGAGCACTTAAGGGGATGAATTGTCACTTTTGAGAATTGTTTTTTTCACTTTTTGGATGTTGAGTTGAACGGCGCAGCGGTGACTATGAAATAGCCATTCGTTGTGCATAATTGTTTTATTTTGTCAATCCATCTCATTCTTTGTATCTCTTGTGGAAAAGATGTATTGACGATAACAGGAAAGCACACAATTGGGGTAGTCAGAGTTTACATCCATTGCAACAGGAACTTGATACAGGAAATACAGGAAACCATTGTTGCTAAGAATAATTGTTGTTGATGTTTGTTTTTTTTGTGATAATTATTAAATACTATGTTCTTATAAAGCAAAAGTTTAACAACAGATTATTCTCAGGATTTCATTTGTTATATTCCTCAAAAAAATACTGAATTTTACCACATCTAGACACCTGTTCCTAGCTGCGACCACCAAGTAGACTGGACATCTTTGACAACAACTGGAGTTCCCGAGTTCGATACCTGGTCGGATAAAAAAATTGGATTGGATAAAAGCAGGCTGATGGGATATATTCCTAGCAATCCCTCCTCAGGCAATTCATCAGGCGTAATAATAAACAATAGCAAATCACCGCGCATTTATTACTTTATATATTGTAACAGCCTCTATGGTCTAGTGGCTAGAGCGTTGGGCTCACGGTCTGGAGATCCGGGTTCGATTCCCGATGAGGACATTGTCGAAATCACTTTGTGAAACTATCCTTTGTTTGGTAAGGACGTTTCAGGCTTGAATCACTTGATTGTCCGAAAAAAAAGTTGATTTCGTGCTTCGGAAGGCACGCTAAGCCGTTGGGCTACTAGCCCAAATACCTCCACCAACCCGCAGTGGAGCAGCATGGTGGAGTATGCTCCATACCCTCTCCGGTTGATTGATGGGAGGCCTGTGCCCAGCAGTGGGACGTATAATAGGCTATTTATATTATGTTATTGAAACCTGCTGCATTTTGAACAGTGTAAAGTCCCACTTTCATAACTTATCACGTACTAAAACCTGACATATTTATTCGTAAACACTAAGCACACCCCTTTGAACGTTGACGACGCAATTATGACTCTTGTGACCCCACTTTCGGATATTGGGTCACATTAATTACGTTCTCTGAGGGCACAGAGTACCTTCGAAATAAATTAAATGATGCCCCGGTACTGGATTACAAGGTATTTACTATTCCTTGGAGATGATCCGTCACCGGGTTTACTGGAAGCTGCAGATATAACCATTATCGTCTTCTGACTTCGTCGACATAATTAGTGTAGAGTAATAAAAAAAAAACGTCATTTGCTTACCGTAAGGCTTGTAACATAAGTAGATAAGTAATAGATGCAAGTCATTTTTTATGAAATTCATAAACATATCGCCATTTTATCGAAAACAAGTGAAGTGAAATATTGTTTTTTTTTTGTATCTAAAGAAAATACAATTCTGGAGGTCTCCTGAAGTCTACATTTATCAATGTCAGGTCGTGTCTTAGACAATGTAAGATGCCTGAAATATTTCAGGAGTCCTCAGTGACAGGTCTGTGTTACTTTAACCGAGGGTTGGGATGGTGGGGGCACGTGACGTATGGGTTTTGGTAGATACTACCGTCTCTAGGTTTCACTTAATGAAAACGAACCTCCAGCACAAAACCGCTGCTACAACCGCTTTAATCTATGTTACCCTTTAAATGCAAACACCGAACAGTTAAAAAATCGATTCCACTTAAATCTTTTTCCCGCATCGAGATTCCATCAGACACGTATGTTCCCAAAATGAAACAATAACACACGTTTATTGCGTATTTTTGGGAGAAATTCACAAGCCCAATAAGATTAGCGAGCGCGCATCAGGACCAGCCCCGCATAAATTCGCAGGAGGCTGTTTCTATTAAATTTTACGACAAACATGGACCCTCATATAACTTTGTTAATAAACGTTACAATATATTGGAGCCAGATGCCCGAGGTTTGACAAAGAGCTCCACAAAACTATTGGGCTGGTTTTGAATTTGGTGACTAATGCCTCGGGATAGGTAGTACAATAGGATAATATGAAATCTAATATGAAATCTAGACGGTCAAGGTTTCATCCATTTAACGTAATAGATACTTAAAACTATATATTCGGCAACAAAGTATGACCCAAAACAACATCTCAATTTTTCGCTTAAACAAATTTGGACTCAACTAGCCGTAAATTAAGTTAAAAAGAACAAAGTTGGCAGATGTCGCTATTATTTAATATATTTTTCGGGCATTTAAATTAAAAGTTCTATCATTGTTCATTCGTAACTTTTTCCTTTTTTTTAACCCTTTGACGAAACAATGTTTTGTCGTGTTAGAGATACGTGCGCTCTTAAATCCACCAGTGCTCTGCACAATATCTATAAATAGTAATCGAACCCCAATGCTTGCCGAGTGAAATAAATTAGCTGCGAATTATATCCTGTCAATGGAATGGATTCCCGGCGCCAGACAGGACCGGGTAAAACAGGATTAGTCATAACATTGTTACACGGCACTGTTATCGACACTGACTCACGCTCAGGGCGATGCGAAACAACATGTCAACTTACTGACACCTGACACGTGACAGAAGCTGTTTAGCTGACGGGAGGTGTATAGCTGACGGCTGCAATGTAACTGACGCGCTCTATAGGAGATAGCTGACGCGATATGCGAGGGGAGCTACGCAACTTTATAATGAAAATATGTGAAGTAGGGTTTATTTTCTGAAGTTGTTACTGTTAAAGAAATTAAAAACAAGAATGTAGATGATTACTAGAAAGTTTAAGTCCTTTTAGGCGTTGTATTTATATTCTAGGTAGAGATCAAGATTCCCTTTAAAAATAAATTAAATACCTCAATTTACGTTCCATTAACATACAGTACTATTGAAATTGAAATACTTCAATTATTTTTTATGAGGTTATATATTAAGCAGCTTATTAAGTAATATTTATAGCTATAATTCATTTCTGATTCCGTCTTAGTGAGCAGTAATTTTGCTTCCCTGGTCGGAATCTTTCATAGGGCCGCCGCGCTCGAGTGGGTCTCGCCAAATTAGGTGCTCAATTAAATAAAAACTCCGCCCTCGTTAATATCTATGAAATAATTATCCCTTCTAATCGTGCCCACTTACTTCCCTCAAACATTGAAGTCTTAAAAGAACTTCAAAGAGACGCCATCAAACGTCATAATTGTCACCCACCGAATCTGGGACACCGGGACTATGTTATTATGCTTGGCGCTCACGGGAGATTATTTCTTTTAGAAATTGAATCGTGCAACTAATAACATTAATATGTCAATTCATGTTTTTGTAATGGTTTATAGTAGATTCCTTATATGATAATAAAACAACTTTAAGATAATTGAAAAACAAAATGTTTCAAAAGTTCAGCAAACTGGTTATTCTTTTAACAAATAAAAAGCACGTCAATTTAAAAATCTCTTTCTGCAAAGTACGACTTTATACAAATGTTAGAATAAGTGCGACAAAAAGAAGCACTTAAAACAGAAACGTAGAAATGTCACGAACATTTTAGCGGGAAGGTGTGACAATCCTCGCCGTGTCCCGTAAATTCTCGCTAATGAGATAACGGGACATACTGAATGTGCTCTCAGCTTTAATCCGAAAGAGAAAGAGGGGCCACAGAATTTATTTACGTGACATTGTAATTTGAAAGTTTAACTGTGTAACCTTCTCGACCCTTCACAATGACGGCACTAATCGCTCTGGAATTTATACTCGAACGGCGTTTCTTGTTAATCATATTAACCTAAATGAGACTGAGCCACTTTAATGTTTAATCCTCTTTAAAATTAAAACTTTTTAAGATTTGATTTGTCTTCTAAATTCAAATCTGTGTCTTATTATCCTAAAATGCTTTAATTATCATGATTTTTAATAGTGATCGGGTGGCATTGTAGTACAACATACATACATACATTTTTTTTATTTTTTTTTTTATTTTTTTTTTTTAATGCAATCTATCATCAAGGACATTCAGCAATATTTTTGATTCTCCATACTATCAGGCTTGCAAGGCATGGAACCATTGTCCCATCCTAAATGGTTACTTGATTAAATCTTGTGGCGCTTTCCTCTTCAGTCTCAAAAATGTGTTTGGGTTTCTCATTAGCTCCACTGCCATTTCATTTGGGTGGTTTTCCAGCCTGTTTTTGTACTTTGATATATTACTTTTGATTTATATACATACATAAACTCACGCCTATTTCCCACCAGGGTAAGCAGAGACTATAGAATTCCATTTGCTTCGATCCTGACACACTTCTCTTGCTTTTGTTGGCATTGTAGTAACATAACATATTATATAACATAAACAGCTTATATAAATCCCGCCACTGGACATAGGCCTCCCCTCAATCAACCGGAGGGGGTATTCACCTTACTCGACCACACTACTCCAGTGCGGGTTAGTGGAGGTGCTTTTAAGGCATACAGGTTTATTTTACGTGTGGGGGGGGACATTGTAGTAAAGATAAAAAATGTATGAATATGTTTTTATCTAGTCTTGTCGTAGATTTGCTTTGTGTTTTACTTTGTTCGTGGGATACACAGAAGAAACCTCTTTACATACAATAACTTACACTACCTCCCACGTTTATGTTTCATTTTACAAATAATTTCAACCGAAAGAAAATTGATAGTACTTATTGGTTAGCTAAAATGCTAATTGAAAATAGAAACTAGTCTAAGATGATCAAAAATCAAATTTATTTTTCTTTTCGAATTTCAATTATGAATTAAGTACTTACAGTCAATCATACGAAGAATATTTCCTTAAAATTGAGTTTATAAATTCAATTGCAATTGCAATTCATTTTATTTTTGACGTTTCGCAAAAATTACATCGTTAAGTAAGTTGTAAAATAACCTATCGAACAGAATAAATGTTTATTTGCCAATGTAGTATGGTTGAAACCAAACCTGCTCGTGGGCATTTGCGGTGGAATACAGACAGAGCTAATGTATTGGGTGATATCTCCTGTTACAACAATAATATACTTAATCGAAACGTACATAGGTGGTGTAATCGAGTACAGTTACCTTGTAAAGAAACAAAATCATTACGATTGTAAACAATTCAACATTGTACAACAATATTTCTACATTACAACAATTATTTTTTACAACAATGATTTCTGCTTTCAATTCTGTCAATAATTAATAGAATTCAATTCAATGAGCAGTTTTCCAGTTGGTTCCATCCATTGTACAGAGATGGCGTTTACATCACTTTAGGAAATCTTTGTATGATATTTCAAGGAATGTTACCGATAATAATATATACTAGGCAATATAGGCGATCTGGTGAAGGTCGCAGGAAGCCGCTGGATGCCGGCAGCGCAGGACCGATCGTCGTGCAGATCCTTGGGGCAGGCCAATGCCCAACAGTGGGCGTCGTACGACTGATGATGATGAATAATATAGACGTGAGACCGAATGTCCTTTTAAAATCCAAACCCCAGTGTCTGGAAATCTCGGCCGCAAGAAGATAGGAATAGGATCAATTTTTAAACACTAAATTATTTAGTATATCCTCGTAACGCCCGGATTTCCAGACACAATAGTTAAACAATGGGATTTGGATTTGAAAAGGCATTTGGGCCTTACGACCATATAATAAAAAATGTTTTGTGTATTTATTTCCTGTAGTCACCACTAAAAGGGTTCCACACATTACGCACACTTTCCTATTTTCTTTCTCGTAGACGAAGAACGTAGAGTCTACGTTCCCCGAAAGACTGTTTTCCGTTTGAGAGCCCCGGCGTATACAAAATAGACTGTAGTTGTGGTAGTTCGTACATCGGACAAACAAAACGGTCTATTTCTTGCCGGATTAAAGAACATATTAGTGCCATGAAGAAAAACGACGTGCAGAAATCTGCTATAGCTGAGCATGTACTGGAGTCGGGCCCTAACCACTGGATCGAGTTTAACAATCCCCAAATATTATCGACAGAACGTCATTACATCCCCAGACTCGTAAAAGAGGCTATTGAAATCAGAAAACATAAAAATTTCAACAGGGAAGACGGGTTCAAATTATCGACCATGAGGAATCTAGTAGTAGGTGTTGTAAAAAGCTTGAAACGGCCTAATGTGGTGAAAAAACGTGAGGACACAGTGAGTGCGGTTTGTCGTAGTGAGTTTGGTGCGAGTTCAGATGGTTCCGAACATTACGATATCAAAAACATAAACAAGCGGCAAAGAAAGAGGGTAGACAGATATGTCTGCCCGTAGAAAATTATGGATCTACCTACTCCACTCCAATCTCATCAGTCATCCCGTGATCATGGCACTTGCAACAGTGTCGAAATATCGGGAGTCTCATATCCCCATTTAAACGCGGTAAGAACCCGTTATTATGTGTTTTAATTAACATAACAACTTGTTATTCTTTATGTGAGGTGAGGTTAGGTTATTTTTATTCACTTTTTTTAGATAATAAAACTTACTGCTGTTTGTATAATGAACGAACTAAAGAGACTGGTACCGAGACTATGTAATACTTTAATGATATAAACAAATTTAAAATAATAGAGTGTGTGTTTATTTGGTATATACAGGGTGTTAGTGACATCGTAACGAATACTGAGAGGGATGATTCAGACCATGATTCTGAGTTGATATCAAGTGGAATTTTCCGTCGCAAAATTCATGTTTTTTCTTTTAGTTTTTTAAAATTATTTTCAATTCTATACTTTTGCGATGAAAAATTCCACTTGATATTAACTCAGAATAATCAGCTGTTTCATCCCCTCAGTATTCGTTACGATGTCACTTACACCCCGCACAAGTACATACTGTACTCATACAAGTAGGTATGGGTGTTAGTGACACCGTAACGAATACTGAGGGGGATGATTCAGACCATGATTCTGAGTTGATATCAAGTGGAATTTTCAGTCGGAAAATTCATGAAAATGTTTGTTTTTCTTTTTATTATTTTCTGTTCCATACTTTTGCGACGGAAAATTCCACTTCATATCATCTCAGAATCATGGTCTCAATCATCCATCAAAGTTTTCGTTACGACGTCACTAACACCCTGTATAATCTGTTATTCGCGCCCTACATCCCATCGGGGTATAAAATGATTAGAAGAAGCAGATCCTCTTATTAATGAATAACATAAATTATAGCGAATAGTGCAAATAAATAGGCTGTTTGATTTCATTTCTTCGCTTGAGTAAACTTCTAAAAGTGTTTTGGGCGCCGTATCTTCTTATTGAAAGAACTAAAATTACTATATCTAATGGAAAACTCCTCATTAGTCGTATTTCAGTAAGCATAAATAATAGAATATTTAAGGTAATTCGAGAACATTTTCTTTAAGTCAGTTTATCTTGCAAAGGTTAAGCTGAAGTTCTTAAAGTTGTACCACTGTTTGCTCATTAATTAAAGTTGGGAAAATTTTAAGAAAACCCAAAGTTGAGAATTTGGGTTCCATTTCGTTTGGCTGTGCTTAGCCGTTCTGAAACGTGCGCGTTTAAGTTAGTACAGGACTTACGGATTTCCGTTTATGTTTCACTATTAGTTTTGGCTATCTTACAAAGTTTGAGTGAGTCAGATATTGTAAGTATACAAATTCTGTTAAGTGTAACTTGTATTTTCCTGTTAGAGACTATATTAATTACATAACTCTGCTTTACTATTGCTAGTTTTACTAGTTTTTAGTTATGTTAGTCCCATATTATATCTTTTCTTTTCTTGTAAAATGATTTTTTAAAACAGTCATTCGTTTTTAGTATTAAAAAAATATGTTATATAAAACAACCCTGTTATTTATTACAGTACTTAAATTATCTTTTATTTTTAAAAAGTATATAATCTAATCGAATTGAAACCTTTTATAAATGCTCCAGTACGCTTCAATGTTATAACTAGATTTTCTTTCTAAATGAACTGAAATGTTCGATGTTTCGTGAAAACTCTAAAACACTCAGCGGGCCCATTGGTTCTCTACAGCCCACTTCAAACGGAAGTTTGAACAGTCGCGATACAACGCTAAAGGCAAATTTATTCGTTTCCAATAGAAAACTACCTATAAAACCCTCTTCAGACTCACTCCTCGTCTTTTGTAAAGGACTTGAAAGTAAAAATACTGCAAGAGTTTAATTCTGTAAGTCGTTTGAGTAAGGAGTTCCACTAAGTTCCGAAGCCATTCGTCGTGGAAGTTAGATAAATAAAGCCTTTACGTAGACCAGGTACTTTCTCGTTCCATCAGGATTCAACATATTTAAACGAATTCAAAAAAACGTACATATTTAATATAAGAAACATATTGTTTTGACTACAATATCAAATAACGTATCGTGATCAATTTCTATAACTTAACCCATTCGCGGAACCAAAGTGCAACGAATACTTACCTATAGTTTTAAAATATTTCGCATCTATAACCGAATATTCCGTGCGATGGTTTTCCAGCTATTTATGAGCTTGCACAGCAAACAGCTCAGAATATTCGCTCTAAATAACACATCATAAAATAGATTCATGCATTTTTGCGGCTGTATAACTACAAGCACGTGCAAACGTTCGCTGCATCGTTAGCAATTTTATGAGTGCATCGCTGTTCCGCCGGCTATAACGCAAACTTTATGTAGGTGTTCGCATTCGAAGCTCTCTAATGCAAAACGAACACAAGTCCCGACGAAACGAGGTCGTCTTCGGTAAGAATTACGTTCTTCCACAACATAAAGTAAGAAGAAGAGACATCTCTAATTAAATAACATCGTCAACGTTCTATTTGACAGAAACATAACAAGGGCCAGTCGTTTACGACCTATTTTTCCGCACTATATCTGGAACAAAAGGCTGGGGTGGCTTCTCGAGATAATAATTTTAAGAAAACTGCCTCAGAGTTTTTTCATAAAACGAGCGCGGAAGGCGTCGCGCGGCGGCCGCGAGCGCGCCGAAGGGAAATACGGAGTCATAAAGTTGCAAATGAAGTAATATCGCGCTCAGCTTGACTTACTGCCGAAAACTTGAGAACTGCTCACACAGGCCGCCACAATAGTCTGCTTCCAATTTGCACTCGCTGTTTACTAAGTGTCATTTAATTAAGCTGAATAAATTGTTGGAGAGCTCGCGCGAGTCGCCTCGCAACGTAATTAATATCGGCCGCTGAATTCGAATACAGTGACCGACGGCACGAGGAAATTCTGTTCCTTGCCTGTACACAAATGTAACGTACCACAGGCACTCAATTTGTTCTCTACATTCTCGCGTATCTGCGCCTCGTACTCGTTGCCTTCCCCCAACGCTAAGCCGACGGTATGAACAAAGTCACCTAATCCCATTTTGCAGAATGAAGGTAAACGCCGGGCTTACGACAATTCCTGAAATGAAATCTAAATTAACCGTTCAATTAAACAAATCCCTGTTAATAGGCAGTCAAAGATCACACTGAGATCTACTCAAATCTTACATAATTAGGAGCGCAGTCGAGAGGAACAAGGGAATTCCACAAATGTCATAAATAATTTATAGGGCTTCGAGGAAGCCCAAGTTTTAAGAGCTCTTTGGTATTTCTACCAAGGCTCTTAGCGAGCTGGGGAAGCAATTATGCTGTTTTATTGCAACCGATGTTTGAACAGTTAAGTTGTAATACTTAACTCTTAAACATTTTGAGAAATACGACGGTTTTATTGTAATTCCGTCAATAGCCCGTACCGTATAAAGGCTTCATAAAATAAAGATCTGAGTTTAATCTGTTTTGGTACGCCGAAATACGTACGTACATACATAAATTAGGTATATTTACACTGTTATCCTCAGAAATCTACATCGACAGTCGCCCGTAGCAACGTAGTAACACAGCGCTACGCCGTAGCACAGTAAGTTTATACGCTTACACCACCAAAACTACTTTCATGCATATCTTTGCAGAACCGTAGCTACGTAGCAACCATATTGTACTTCAACATATTGTAGGTACGAATGCGGATATATGTGTCTATTTTCCTCATATGTTACCTGATATTCGTATAAGAGAGTGCTCCATTCACTTTGACGTATAACGTTTCAAGTAATGTGAATAGCACGTGTGTATGTGTGCGTCGTCGTACAAATTATATTTGCGCAAGTAATCTTGCCTGTATCTCTGAAACTGTAGTGCTTGCAGAGAGTTTAATAAAGTATTCTGAGGTGAATGGACTTACGTTGAGGAAGTTGAATGAAATACATTGTGAAGACCTTCAATGATTAATGCTCGTTTATTAATTAAAGTAATTAAATAGGTAGACATTTTTACAAAACATACTGTGATGTAGTCCCGTGTGTAGTGGTCCCGTGATCTCGACCTTGAGGAAATTCCGGAATGGTTTTGACACGTTAATAGCGCTTGCCTACAATAAGTACCTACGGAACATTAATTATGCTCCCATCACAGTGCGATAGAATCATGAAATAACGGTCAGCGTGGGCCGCGAACCGTTGTAATTATGTTATTATAGTTTCTGTTTATGTTTAAAGGTATTTTTGTTGGTTCGTAATTGTTTAGTGACGCAATGCGATTATTTATTTTAAAGGCCTCCGTGGTCCAGTGGTTGAGCGTTGGACCGGAGGCCTCGGGTTCGAATCCCGGTAAGGACATATCACAAAATCACTTTGTGATCCCTAGTTCGGTTAGGACATTACAGGCTGATCACCTGATTGTCCGAAAGTAAGACGATCCGTGCTTCGGAAGACACGTTAAGCCGTTGGTCCCGATTACTCTTTACTGATGAATCGTTACATGAGCCATGTCAGGGGCCTTTGACTCTGACACCAGGGTTGATGAGGTCGGTATTCCACTTCACAACCTACACGATAAGAAAAAGATTATTTATTTCCTGGTTTTAGAAACACTTTCGTTTTTTACTATATACAAACTTTTTCTTTACAAATAAGTTTAGAAAGGTTATTAATTGTAAGTCATTCCATGTTTAATTTTATATTTATTACTGTGGTGTATATAAGTACTTATATAAACGTTTCTTTCTTTCTTTATTTAAGTTATAAACTTTATTATCAATAAAGACAAGAAATCAATCAATCCGTTTTATATATTTTTGTTTTTCTTTCTGTTTTTATTGCACTCACCCGCGCTTAGGGAAACTCGCAAAGAGAAAATTAAATCAATTTTTTTCTGATTCGGACGGGACTTGAACCCGCTGCTCCAGTTAAACCGGGACGACTGTGTTAACCACTACACCACCGTGTCCTCCTCCTGTCTATACAAACTTCTTTCGATCTTTGTATAGTCATTAAGCCGACACTGGCGCCATTTATCTAGAATATTAAGTACTAATATTACTTTGATAATTTATTAATTTTGTATGATGTTTATGGCCAGATGGCGATCACGACGGTCTGTCAGCGCTGCTAGGGTCGGCTTCCCCCGACCTGGCGCTGGCTTCAGACGCCTCTGACAGCCTGCCGCTGCCAGACCACGACAATGGTGAGTAACTCACTTTTTATCTTCGCCGTCACTGCTGGACAAAACTGTGTACTTACTTTTAAAAGAAATGGTTGTTTACCCATGCTAAGGAGAAACGCTACATTACACAATATTAAATATCTCCTATACTTAAAGGTTGCCTGGATGAGATTACTACTTAGCAATAAGGCCGCCTATTGTACTCATTCTATTTCTCTTTTGTATTGTATTTTGTTTTTTCCTGTTTAAACAATAAAGTATTTGTTATGTTATGTTATGTTAACGGACAAACGAAAGAACGAAGGGATTTAAACCCTTCTTGTCCAGGGACGAGCGTGTTAACCATTACACCATTGGGTCTTCATCTTATCCATGCGAAGTTTTCGATCTCTATCGTGTTTACGATATCGTCGTCTTACACAGACACCACACATTGACGTTGACGTACACGCACATCTGTGTGTGTGACGTCTGACGCCATACGATTGAAGACTAAACTATGTTCGAGGGGTGACGTAAGACTAGCTCAGACGCTGGTGGGGAGCGGAGAGTTGCCGTTCTATACGTAGCATTATTTCTTATTCTATGGCACAGGTGAGTGCTGTAAAACGAAATTATTTAAACTTACAGCTTTTATCAGTAGTAATTACACGCCAATACTGCCTATTGGTACTACAATAAACAAACCAAGTCACGGCAGTACATTTCGCAAACAAGACTCGACACTTTCAATCGATTATTAATAATAAATTGAATTGGCAAATAACAATTAGGTAACTGCCGGAAGTATCGAGAAAGCAGAGTGAAAGTTTACATGACACTTTGGGAAACTTACTCGGGAATAAAACTCGAGTTTTTGACAAGTTTCGTGTTCAGAATGTCGAGTTATTTATAAATCCGTGTCTCAAATTTGACTGCCTTAGAATGACAATTAAATGAGATTATGAGGGATAACATAACATAAGCTCACGACTCCCAATTGGGGTAGGTACATTCATCGCAAGATGAACTAAGTACCCACACCACACTGAGCTTTCTGTTAGACTAACGTGATAGGTTGTGAGCCGTATCGCCATCTATAATGGTCAACCAACTATGTTAGGGAAAACTGCACTTAAGATAAATGCATGACTCATTAGTGCAAGTAAAGATAACCTATCCAGGTGGAGTTTTTAAGCGGGTCGGACCTGAGCTGCGTGTGTGGTGTTACGCCACAGACTATGGCTCACCTGACATCTTGCCCCGCGTGCCTATCAAGGCACAGGCTACAGGTATCAACCTGTAGGCGAGAGGAGCTGATGAATGCCACCGAAAAAAGCAGTCCGGCTGGCAAAATACTGGGTTGAAAAAATCTGAATGCCATCGAAACGACAAGAAGAAGAAGAAGAAAATTAGTGCAAGTCCAGTACCGGGGTTCAAACTGGCGCAACCCGTGTGTTCCACATAACCACAATGACTTTATATTTTGATATAAGGGATAGTGCAAAGCAAATACAATATACTTAACTACAACTCTACACTAACATTTCTGTTTCATTGTACAGGAAACCTAGAATATCAGAAGCCTGCAGTGAAATACACCAATAACTAAATTCAGAAACACAGACGACGAACAAAATACATTATATCTTAGAACATCTCCCAAACCAAACCACGAATATCAACTAGTTGGCTATAATGGCTATAAACATGTTGATAACACACGTAACTATGTTTGTAGTCATATAACCAGTTTGTATACTTACATGAGTAAATGCAAATTACAGATGCGAGACGCTCAGCGAAACTTTATTAGAGCATCAAAAGAGAACCAAATACGAGCTTTGACTCGTTCCGTTTGAGCAAAATCTAAGAGTCCTTACCAAGAAATGGCATGTTACTTCTGTAAAGGAAAATTGAGTTGAAATAACGCTGAAAAGGAAATATTTACGGTTTAATTACTAATAAGTCGAGTATCTTTCTGAAACAAAACCATATGGGTTGTGTTTATGTAGAGTAAAAACGTACATATACAGGGTGTTTGTGTCATCGTAACGAATACTGAGGGGGATGATTCAGACCATGATTCTGAGTTAATATCAACTGGTTTTTTGTCGCAAAATTCATGATTCCTTTTGTTTTTTTTTAGTTATTCTATACTTTTGCGATGGAATATTCTATTTGGTATTAATTCAGAATAATGAGCTGAATCATCCCCCTCAGTATACGTTACGATGTCAATTACACTGCGTATAAGTACGTACAGGTAGCCATACAAGTACGTGTGGGTGTTAGTGACACCGTAACGAATATTGAGGTGGATGACTCAGACCATGACTCATGAAATTTCGGAAAATTCATTAAATAGTGTTTTAAATTATTTTCAATTCCATACTTTTGCGACGGCAAATTTCACTTGATATCAACTCAGAATCATGGTCCGAATCATCCTTCAAAGTTTTTGTTACGATGTCACTAACACCCTGTGCAGGCGTGTGATGCTCTGTCGCGGAGCCACCACCTCCATTTCAGTTGAAAACGATATAGATTACTGTACGTACCATGTACATAGTGTACGTGAAAAGATTTTATGTGTACGTGCTATAAATAGAAAGAAAACAACAAATTAAAGTGGCTTCGCTGGAGAGCATACTCCCCAGCGGAGCCACTCAGTTTGCATACTTCGAGATGTTTTCTTCCTGTAAATTGAAGTATAGTTTGATGTACGTACTACGTACATAGTGTACGTGAAAAGATTTTATGTGTACGTGCTATAATTAGAAAGAAAACAACAAATTAAAGTGGCTTCGCTGGAGAGCATACTCCCCAGCGGAGCCACTCAGTTTGCATACTTCGAGATGTTTTCTTCCTGTAAATTGAAGTATAGTTTGATGTACGTACTACGTACATAGTGTACGTGAAAAGATTTTATGTGTACGTGCTATAATTAGAAAGAAAACAACAAATTAAAGTGTATATCACGGCATGAACAAAACGTGAAGCGCTGAAGATTTTAAGAAACAATCTCCTTGCGAGAACTTTTTATCTATGCACAAACTACTAAGAGAACCTATTTCAGACGAACGTCTCTCACACAAAACAAAGAGCCTCAGAATTTAGAGTATGACACTTGATTTGACATATAAAATTATATTGCCACACGCAAAAATAATTGTGGGGTTGCCATAGTAATGATATGGCACGGCGTGGCAGTAGTGATAGCTTTAAATTATTTAGATTACTTTAAATTTATCTCCAGAAGTGCAGAAGTTACAGTGTTTGTGTGATGACAATTTGCGAAGGCTTAGGACTAATGGGAACAATTGTGTTTGCCATGCAGATTGCACAAAGACATTTTTATTAAAAACTTTCCGGGTCTCTCAAGATTAGCAGTGTTATTATAAACAAAATATTAAAGGGTACAGATGTCTCTAGATTAGAGAGTTTAGAGGAAGGCAAAAAGGCATATTTAAAATAATAATAATAAAGCTCTATTTCAGAAAAAAAATCCATAAAATATAAAACAAAATTAAAAAATAAAATGTTATACAAGTAAACTGCAGTCTTTTTTTTTATAAACCTTGTCATCAAAATTTAAAGTAATCTAAATAATTTAAAGCTATCACTACTGCCACGCCGTGCCATATCATTACTATGGCAACCCCACAATTATTTTTGCGTGTGGCAATATAATTTTATATGTCAAATCAAGTGTCATACTCTAAATTCTGAGGCTCATTGTTTTGTGTGAGAGACGTTCGTCTGAAATAGGTTCTCTTAGTAGTTTGTGCATAGATAAAAAGTTCTCGCAAGGAGATTGTTTCTTAAAATCTTCAGCGCTTCACGTTTTGTTCATGCCGTGATATACACTTTAATTTGTTGTTTTCTTTCTAATTATAGCACGTACACATAAAATCTTTTCACGTACACTATGTACGTAGTACGTACATCAAACTATACTTCAATTTACAGGAAGAAAACATCTCGAAGTATGCAAACTGAGTGGCTCCGCTGGGGAGTATGCTCTCCAGCGAAGCCACTTTAATTTGTTGTTTTCTTTCTAATTATAGCACGTACACATAAAATCTTTTCACGTACACTATGTACGTAGTACGTACATCAAACTATACTTCAATTTACAGGAAGAAAACATCTCGAAGTATGCAAACTGAGTGGCTCCGCTGGGGAGTATGCTCTCCAGCGAAGCCACTTTAATTTGTTGTTTTCTTTCTAATTATAGCACGTACACATAAAATCTTTTCACGTACACTATGTACATGGTACGTACAGTAATCTATATCGTTTTCAACTGAATTGGAGGTGGTGGCTCCGCGACAGAGCATCACACGTGCAGGCTATAAATATTTTCTGTTTTTTTTTATTTATTGTTGGAAACACAATCCTCCCATTATGTTACAATTTATTCACACCTTCACGCATTGCGCCGCTCTGCAATGCAGTACCTATCATTCTCGCTAGATACTAATGTAACATAGTACATAGGGATAACTTTTGCATTGCGTACCGCGTAGTTAGTGGACAATTGATTTTGCACTGAAATTAAATGAACGTAAAGTTCAAAAAAGCCGGTCAACTGCAAGTGTGACTCGCGCACCGATGGTTGCGAGGCTTTGATTTTGCCGTTGACTATTGTGTTCTTACATCGAAGTCGCAGTTGACGGACAGTCAGACGGACAAACAAAGTGATACTAGAAGGTTTCCGTTTTTCCTTTTGAGGTTCCGAACCCTAAAAACAAAATAATCGATAATGTACTAATTATTAACAAAAGTACAAAGTTAGGTCATCACTAATTTAAGAGCCACGCTCTTGTCTGTGTAGCATTCTCCATGCTACTTTTTAGGGAAAAATAGGACAGTGGTTTCCCTCTTGCCTTCCGCCCAGCAGTACTCTGTCTGACTCGAGTAGGATGGCGCCCAGAGTAGTCTATTTCAAAGTCGTACTAGGACTCCTGTCCTCCGCCTCTGAAGAGTACTGACAGTTACTGCTGCCCTCTGTCAGGTTCCAGGTTACAGTCCCTGGGACGCGCCCCTTCCGTCCTGCATACAAAGTTAGGTACAGAAAATAAATTAAGCAAAGATATTTCCTGAACGCAAATTTATTTATAAATCCCGAGTTAAAGTTGGTTTAATATTTAATGATTCACATTAATTATACTGGTAGATTGATGAACGCGCCACTGACGTTGGGGCGATCGCAGAAACTTTAGAGATTGATGTGTTTTGAGCAATGACACTCGCGGAGTTTGCCGCTTTTCAGATAAGGGGACTGTAGCCAAGAAAACTGCGGGTGAAAATATTATTCTTCTTCTATCGTGTGGGTTGTGAGGTGGAATACTAACCTCATCAACCCTTGTGTCAGTGTTACTATTGAACCGCCAAAGCCCCTGACATGAGTCGTGTAACGACTACGTACTTACATTAGTAAGTAAGGTTAACCCGGGTAAGTTCGGATGGTTTTTCGAGAAGTTAAACAGGTGTAGAAAAATATTTTTTTTCTTGATTCTGACAAATGTTTTCGTCAAAAGCTTTAAATTTATAGATTAATAACAAGACAAGCTTTATGCCTGTTTTTTTTTTGTTATCCTACGAAAAAAGGTTTCTGCTTAAAACGTGGTCAAAGTACAGGGTTTGTTTTTTTTTACTTTTATCGACGAATTTGTGTTTTGGTCAAAGATCGGACTACTATCTATTTTTAATTTTAAGGCAAGGAGAATAAGGTGCATTAAAAAAATACATCCGACCTTAACCCATTCAAACTATAGTGTGTCATTTTTTTTGAGAACCCTAGCAACACGGCGGTATTATCATTTTAATTTTTTTTATGCTTTGGTAGTCCGATCTTACCCATTACAAGGAAATCAAAATAAACTGTGGTTCTCAAACATTACAGTGACGACAAATATTACAGGGGCCGAATTTCGTAACAAATTAAGTACTTACTTAAGGCAACGATTTAGCTGTGGATCGAAATTGTACCCAAAATTGTACCGCTATGAAAGTTTATGAACACGCCAGAACACACTTTTGTTATTTGCTAACTCCAAAATCCTAACCGACACCTAGTTTTATGTGAGAAATAAATAAAACTATTATAAATCAATCAGGCTTTATTTACTTATTATGAACTATAGCATCAAACAATCTTTGGAATCTTACGTAGGCTTTTTTAATTATTATATAAACTAAACCATCTAACAATGTTTGAAATCTTACGTAGGCTTTACGTACCTACTTATTATAATAAACTATACCACCACTAAACAGTCTTTGGAGTCTTACGTATGAGATCTTAAGTCTTTGGAATTAATCAGCTTTAATTATTATAATATTAAAAATAAACTAAGTCTTCATCGTTATTCAAGACATATTCTTCAGGATGTTCCTTGATTTGAATCAGTTCTATCTCTTTAACAATTAATTCAACAGATATGTCATCGTAATCGCATCGTTTTTTCGGTTTCACGAATTTTACATTTTTGTTTTTGTTTATGGTCCTGTAGTATGTTATTCCATATATTTTTTCAGTTTCCCTGTATTTAATTTCAGTTACCACTCCAACATAATATTTCCAATTATTTTTTAAGCAGTACCTAGTGAGTACTGTGTCTCCGACCTGGTAGTTGATTATTTCTTTCGCTTCAGTATCGTTTTCTTCATTTTTGAACTCATTAGTATTTCCAGTTTTTTGAACCAATAGAGTTTTCTCATATTTTTTATCAATTGTTACTACATCATCTCTTTTCTTCTCATTATCTCTTGATAAGTCATTATTTTCGGGCTCTTCAGTAAAGTTTTCACATAAGCGCATAATCTCGGCAAATATTGCATCTTCTCTTTCATTGTTTTTTTTTCTTATTGTAGCATCATCGTCTTCTACATTATCTTCAATCGATTCAATATCATCTTTTATTTCTATACCGTCTAGGTCACTGTCACTGTAAATGCTCATAACTATATCTTCGGAAGTTGTTGAGCTACTTCGTGATTTTTTTGTTAATTTTTGTTTCTTCTTTTGTCGTTTCTTATTCATGATCCTTATGGGATTTGAATGTATCTCTTGTTGGTTGCTCATAATAGTATTGGAAACGTTTTCTTTATTTCCTGCTGAATGATTGTTAAATTCAAATAATGATCCATCAAATGTCAAATCATAAGATTTGGGTTTCTCTACTAAGGCCGTGGTAACTATTACTCTTCGTAAAAATCCTGTTGTCTCATCCAAAATAACCTCTTCAGCTTCAGTTTCAATTTCTTGCCCAACTTCAAAATTTTTAACAACATTAGGTGTCCTGTTCGTTTTGTTTTCCTTTTTTGGTCTTAATTTTTCAATATATTTTTTTAACGTTGTATCCGTAGTCAGTTTTTTAGTTTCATGATCAAAAGGCTCATGTATAGTCTCATAATCCTGATACTCAATGATACCGTCATCAAAAGATGATAAATCTTGGATTATTGCATCCAACTCAAGATCTAAAAGTTTAGAGCTCTCCACATCCACTTCTTTTAATGACGGTGTTTTTATTTTGGTAGTGTCCGTTTTCGAATTCTTGTTATTGTTCTTACTACTTTTCACTTTTCCTTGTTTTTTGTTACTTTTTTCTTTTTCGTCAACGGGGGCGTTATCTTTTATTTTATCCGATTCTATCTTCCTTTTTCGGTTCAAAACCTTAGTTGTTCCTGATGATCCAGGTATTTGATGATCAGCTGTCAATTGTTGTGTGGCTTTATCCTGTGCAATCTTCAGTTCCATATCTTTCTGTTTATTTAAATATGTGCGTGTTATTACTTCTCCTCCTTTAGCAACTTTTGTGAGTTTGTTAGTTTTATTGTTCGGTTTTTGTTTGAAGTTCTCCAACAGCAGTTCTTCGAAGGTTTTCTTGTCCGGGTTCGATTGTGTCGTAGAACTTTCAGTGCAATTATTTGGCTTTTCAGAGGCTAAACACGTGCTAAATAAAGATCTGTTGATATTGTCTGTGCATAGTTGCTTCAGAGTTTTGGGTTGTATTACATTCTGTTTGGAATTATGTGTCTGCCACCTTTTATATGCGGCTGGATCAAATTTTTCTTTTGGGATGACATTAGGATTGAAAGGTTCAATGCCACCTTTTTTGAAACCGTTGCGTATCACATCTGACTTTGTTGCATGCCAAGCTTCAGCAAACATCTCAGCAAAAACTTGTTTGCGTATTTTAGAGCCGACATTTTGACGTTGCCATGTGACGAGTTTTTTATCCCAAAGGCTTTTAAATGATTTGAAAACCGCTAAATCTAATGGCTGCAGAAGATGAGAGGTGTGAGGGGGAAGTTTTAAAATTGTCACATCATGAGCCGCAGCTAAAGTTATGACTTTCTCGTCTACGTGAGAAACATGTCCATCGTAAATAATAAGTACTGGACGTTCTTGGCCCAAATTGGGAATGACTACTTTTTCCATATAGTTAAAAAAAATGTCTTTTTCCATCCATCCTTTTTTACTAGCCGCGTACGAAAGTTCGAAATCATGTTCTGGGTTTCTATCTGCCATCCACTGTTCATAAACATTTTTTCCCTTAAACACAATTAAGGGATTTAATTTTTCTCCTGCTGCATTCACGGTGGTTAAAACTGTGACATGTTCTTTCCCTGTTCCAGCTGTCGTCCTGGTACAGGGTAATCCGACTCCCCCTACAACCTTCGTCTTCGTTGGATCTAGAGTAATTGACGATTCGTCGAGGTTCCATATTCGTTTTGAGTCCAATCCAGTGAGTTCATTCTTTAAAAGATTAAAATACTCATAAATTATAAATGGGTCGGTCATACGTTTTCTCAGATATTCCACCGGTTGAGGTGTCTTCACCGACAAGTTATGTCGCTTTCTAAATTCAAGAAACCAAGCATCGCCCGGTCTATCATTATTGAATGGAGTTTGTAGACCATTTTGCTTTATGAATGATGATGTTAGATCCAAAACTTCTTCTTTCGATAGGCCCCATTCCCATTTTTCAAGAATACGAAGACAATTAGCCAGTCGAGCTTCCATTTCCATCGGAATTGCGGGTGGTCTGCCTAAGGTGTGGCTTAGTATCCCCGTTCTTCCTCGTACTCGGTCGTGGAGTGTCGATGTAGGTATGCCGTAAATTTGAGAAGCAGCATAATTAGTAAGCTCTTTATTTCTTACTTTGTTTACAGCAGTTTCTAAGTCTTCTTTTGTGTAACGGGTAGCCCGCAGTGACTTTCGTTGGTATTTGGAAGGCATATTGAGGACATGGCCGACCTGAAATAAATATATTATGTTCTAATATCTTTTGCTTAAAAGAACAATAAAAATAAGTTTAAAACTAAAACCCGACTACTTTAAAATCACGGTCTAAAAAGTAAGAAACAAGCAAATCAGACGATGTTCAGAGCACAGCCGTGGTCATATATCATGTTAGAATGTATTGTTCTAGGGTAGGTTGTTAGGTATATGACAACGGCTATCCTCTGAACATCTCTGATTTGCTTGTTTCATACTTTTTAGACTGTGATTTTCAAGTAGTCGGATTTTAGTTTTCAAACTTATTATTTTATTTTAAAGTTTTGAAGTGACTATACGTAATTACAGTGAAACCTGGATAATTGGGACTTTAAGAGACTTGCTAATTATAGAGGTATTCCACTTACTACCCAGTGTCTCAGGTATCCAGGTGTAAATATATATCTGTCTCATTTACAGAGGGTCCCATTAATAGAGGTGAGAATAAAGGTTAATATCAGTTAGAGAGGTGCGATTATTAAATAAAATAACGTATTAAGTAATTCAACAGATCTGGGTGTGTCGATATGATGCTGCTTGTACATTATTAAATTACAATGCAAACAAAAAATAATATTTAAATAACAAACTTGCAGTGTTTAAAAACTACTTGTAGCTGTGAAAGACGACTTGTTTCCAGATCCGTACCAAATTGGGGTTTATTGGGTAGACACAAAAGTTTGAGATACATCACAAATTTTTCGAACCGACAAAGACCGGATTTTTCATCCGATGTTTAACCACAAGGTTAAAGATCGGATCTCAGTCCACAATCGTCTTATGGCAGTTTCAACCAATCAAATCTAGTAAACACCAACTGTTTGCATGTATTAATAGATTTAAAAAGTAATAGGTGTACTAAAACTTACCAAAACCACGCTTAAAATTTTTAGGTCAAAGATCGGATCCTCTGATTATCGGACGATATCGCACTTTTTCGTTAGTTGCTCGTCACGCGCGACTGGTTTGTCCGAGCGCTAGCCGCAAACTAGAGAAATGGGCGCAATGAATGAGAGAACAAAATGTGTTGCCGGTGAATACACGCAATGGCGTCTTGGCGGGAAATATGAATTATCCGATCTTCCCTTCGATCCGAACTTACCCGGGTTAACCTTAGTGACCGGGACCAACGGCTTAACGTCCCTTTCTCATCAGGTTCAGATCAGGTGATCAATCTGTAATGTCCTAACCAAACTAGGGATCACAAAGTTATTTTTGTGCTATATTCCCACCGGGATTCGAACCCAGGACCTCCGGATCGTGAGCCCAACGCTAAACCCCTGGACCACGGAGGCCGTGAATATTATTAAGTAGCTGATTTTTTCCAGTCGTATCCTCCTGCTACCAAGTTTTTTAGACACAATAGTTAAACAGTGGGTTTGGACTGTAAAAGGACTTCGGTCCTTAAGTCGTATCTACTTATAAAATAAAAAATAGGTAAAACAAATTACATTATTTGCTTCACCTAAGTCCCAATTTGATTCTGTATGTAATGGAAGGAACTTCTTTTTTGAAGTCGGTTAAAACAAATTTGTTAGATACATTTTCAGCTACAATTTCCTTTCCGCATTGTAGCTCTCCGCGGACTTCGCAGCCGCAGTTAAAACTCCAAAATTTTATGACTGCCTCATAAGATACTTATATCACAAGCGTTCATAACATGCCTCGAATCTGGAGTGTATTAACATTCATAACGCAGAGGCGCCCAAGTTTTTCCGGATTGTCTAAAACTCTACGGCGAACATTATGAAGTATTTGGAACACGTGCGTGGGGGAATTTCAATTATTTTTCGTAACAATTCATGCTTTATATGTGTCAAACTCATTGCCGTTTTAGCCCGTTATAATCCTGACGAATATCAAAGTTTTAATGACAACGACATAAAAGGGATTGTCCCGGAATGTGTTATTCGCCCTGACTGGAATACTTTACTTTCAAATCAATTTTATTGACTATAGCCTATCGCTATTGAGATCGCGATTATTGTTCTAAATTCTCCTGAAATTGAGCTCTTAATTTTTTGTTTCATTAAATATGTTATATTGTGAAATAAGCCATAATCAAACAACACATAACGGAAAAAGAGATTGCTTTCGCCGACAAAAATATTATGACACGAGATTCACATTACATTTAGCCACCACAAATTGCAATTAAATAGCTAATATTAATACATTTTGTATCTTTGTGTCGTTAGACTAAGTTTTAACTGAAATACATACGTACATACATCAATACGCATATTTCCCATTGAGTTAGGCAGAGACCTCAAAATTACATTTCGAAATCATTTATTTACTGGTTTTTTTCTTTCGTTACTCTTATTAGTTAAGTTCCGATAGACCCGAAATAACAGCCTCCGTGGTCTAGTGGTTAGAGCGTGGCTCACGATCTGGAGGTCCGGGTTCGATTCCCGATGGGGACATTGTCGAAATCACTTTGTGAGACTGTCCTTTGTTTGGTAAGGACTTTTCAGGCTTGAATCACCTGATTGTCCGAAAAAGTAATATGATTCCGTGCTTCGGAGGGCAGGTTAAGCCGTTGGTCCCGGCTATTAGCCGTAAAAACACCTCCACCAACCCGCAGTGGAGCAGCGTGGTGGAGTATGCTCCATACCCCCTCCGGTTGATTGAGGGGAGGCCTGTGCCCAGCAGTGGGACGTATATAGGCAGTTTGTGTATGTAGACCCGAATGAGCGAGGGAATCTCTCCTACGACGTCAAAAGAGAAAGCTAAACCGACTATTTATCCTATTTATCCTCTAGCTTCAAAACTCGTCTTCCAACCAGGACCAGCTGTCAACCAGTTGTTTCAAACCAAGTTGATTCTCAAACATGTGATTCGTTGCAAAGCCGCGCGTAGTTCGCGTCCCGCTAATGACTAAACTCTGGTAACTGCTGATTGCGAAGTGTGGAATGAAATACAGTGTAGTGGGTTTATAATGACGATGAAACTCTCGGCTTGCACTTAACGTTGCAGAGGAGAGAGTATCAAGCAGTTTCTAAATAGATTACGTCAACAAAGAACACGATCAACTCCTTATAATGACTAAGTTGTTAGCTGTTCATTTTAAAATCAATGAATAATCCGGACCTATTTATAGACCAATGTAAAATTTTGAAGCCATTGTTTAAGTTTCTGTCTAAACTTTACGTGTGTTCCATAAGTTTAATGCCTGTCGATTCACCGTTCCTTTCCTTTTCAACAGATGAGAAAATGACGAACTTAAAGAACTTTAACTAAAATTTTATTTATTTAACCCTTTCACGGACAGAGACCATGGGTCATTGATGGTTCATAACAGGTAGTATGAGAGTATGACAACTTGAAATTGAAACGTCATTAAACGTTCTGTCCTTGAAAGTGTTAATTTATTTATAGTTGTTGAGAGTCAAGCGTTCTACCAACTGGGCTAAGTGCTAATGTAATGGTCAAATCTAATCACCATAGGCCGCGGCGCTAGCGCAGTTTTTTCCCGTATTTTATTGTAGGAAAACAATCGCCGCTATATTTGACATGTATCCTTCACTGCCGGATATTTATGTCCGGGTGAAACATACATGAGCTACAGAGTGATTCTAACTTCCTGACAAACTGCAACACATTGTGCACCGTAGGACGCTGCAATAAAACTTTAGATAGTCGCGTAATGTGTTTAAGAGATATTTACGTCTAACTTCAGTTTGTGTAGCTCCCGTTTTATGCATACTTAAGGTTGATACTTGACGTTGGTCGCCTCACGGTTGTTTGGAAGAAATCGTTTCAAGCGATAAGGCCGCCATTTGCCATGTACCTAGTTAATAGTCTTTTGTAAATATTTCCTTTTAGTTTGGTCCAATGATTGTTGAATTTGTTTTCGAATTCATATTTGGATCATAAATGATTATCACGTGCTCAGAGGTGACGGAGTACATCGTGAGGAAACACTCAATCCCAAGAAATGCATTTTCGGAGGTATGTGACCTAACGTATATTGGGCTGGTTTTCCCTTCGCGGGTTGGAAGGTCAGACAGGCAGTTGCTTCTGTAAAAAACCGGACCTGTCAAATCTTTAGTTAAGCGGACTCTGTGAAAAATGGGATAATGCTAGGGAGATGATGAGTTTGGTACAATAAAATATATTTGTATTTGTTGAAGAGATAACTTAATATTTCATAACAATATAATATAACATCACGCCTTTATCCTCGAAGGGCTAGGCAGAGATGTATAGAATATATACACCCACCAGCTAAGTTTAAGTCCCATGTAATAGGGTATATGTTTTACTGTTAAAAGTGTTCCTCGCTTACTGTTAGCTGGTAATCTAGTTATTTTTTCAAGCTACCAGAAGAAGTTGGCCTAACAGCCAGTCGCCAAAAACCTATTAGCAGTTTCGCACTAGTTTTGCGCACACTGCAAAATACGGAAATCAAGTTGACTACAACTCCATATCCAATCCATGCTTCCCCTTGTCAATCACTTCCATCAAAACTTATCCTGGCTCAAGCCAAACTGAACCAATTGATAGAACGCATTGAAAAAACAAAACTCGGTTGAAAACTGGTAAACCGCTTTCCGGTTAAGATTTACGCGAATGCAAGCGGGTAGCGGGTAACCAAAAGCGAAAAGTATCTATTAGTTACCAAAGCTCTTGCTATATAAATAATTTTAAAAAATAGATATAAAAGGTGGACTTATCTCTAAAAGAGATCTCCTCCATTCAACCCCGCACGGTTTGAGAGGTCAATACAAGTGGGAAGGCACAAAGGGGAAGAATAAAAAAATAACGTATATACACGTATCGTATAGTGTAGCTCTTATCTTTCAAGAAGTCCAAGTTTTTGTTGCAGCTACTTTTCCTCGACTATACAGGTTACAAAAAGCTGCAGTAGTTTAGGCGGATTCGACGTTCGTTATGTAATAATTGACTGTTCAAAGTGTAACTATGTTACCTATTGAATAAAGATATTTTGAATTTGAATTTGAATCCACCTAATACCCCATCCCGGGTACTCCATACAAAAAAAATATTCTTACTGTGTGCCGCCTAAAGCGTGCGAGCGAGATAGAGCCCGTGCCTTCTCCTCGTTACTACTTAGGCTTACGGCCATATAATTTTATACCTAATTACTTAATAATAATATTTAGTTAGATAATGGTGCTAATTCCTGTAAATACCATCTAATTTTATTTTCAGTTATATCTGTCATTTTCTTATCCGCCGAAAAGGAAAGGGACGGGTAATCGACAAGCATAAAATTTATGGAACACACGTCAATTTTAAGCACAAATCTAAACCAACCGTCTAAAAATTTTACATCAGTTAATAACCTGACACAGTTAAGTAGACAGCACGTCAAACGGATTGCATACCAGGGACGTACCTTTTTGATTCGTTCGGGATATTCATTCATTTACTCATTCTTCCTAAAATTAAGAGCTGTGAATCATCCGTCCCTTTCCTTTTCGACGGATATGAAAATGACGGATATACTTAACTTAAAATAAAATTAGGCGGTGTCTGCAGGAATCGGGGCCATTATAACATTATTATATAAGACACCTAGTGTCGCCTCTTTTATACGTATTGCCGTGCCCTTGCAAGGCGTCACATGTACCTTTTTACTATGTTCCACCTTGACTTATGTTTGTGACATGCAATAAATGAATATGAATATGACTAAAGTAAGACCCAGAGGGGGTGAAGGCGCGACCGATACGAATAGGTACGCAGGGGAGAGTTACCGTTCTATACGCAGTATTTATTATACTTCATTTTACGCGACTACAAAGTGTTATTTGAATTAAGAAGGACTACTTATGATGACTCTTGCAGTACAGATTATTTTTGGTATCTTTTTTAACACGTTACCGTACAGTATTCCTTCGTAAGCGACCAAAAAGTTCCAAATCGCGTTACCGCTTACATACAGACACTTCCAAATTCACGGTTGACTACACACAAACACGACTGGGTCGCAAACGTACAGCGAACCAAACGAAAATTCGACGAGATCAAATTCCGCTAACAAAGTAATTTAAGTTCACCCCAATTCCATCATTTGTAATGTGAAATTACTTTGCGTTTGCATACGGTAAAACGGTAAACGGCCGAATAAAGGTTTTGAAGTACCTAATAAGGGAAGCTAAGATTATTGTCAAACTGTAACGACGCCATTTAGTACCCACATACATATTCAGTTTGTACACTAGAAACATAACATAGCCTTCTCGCCAGCTATGTTGAAGTACCATGTAATAGGGCCTATTGCCTTTAACCGTGCACAAATCCTGGAAACTAAATACATACATAACATAAACAGCCTATATACGTCCCACTGCTGGGCACAGGCCTCCCCTCAATCAACCGGAGGGGGTATGGAGCATACTCCACCACGCTGCAGCACAACACCCTCCGTGGTCTAGTGGTTAGAGCGTTAGGCTCACCATCTGGAGATCCGGGTTCAATTCCCGATGGGGACATGGTCGAAATCACTTTGTGAGACTGTCCTGTGTTTGGTAAGGACTTTTCAGGCTTGAATCACCTGATTAGCAGAAAAAGTAAGATGATTCCATGCGTCGGAGGGCACGTTAAGCCGTTGGTCCCGGCTATTAGCCGTAAAAACACCTCCACCAACCGTATTGGAAACTAAATGAAATTCAAAAAACAATTATGTTCCTAACTCTGATGGAATTATCTACTTGGGCGTAGAAAAAAGACGGTGACAGTGATAAAAATATTATTATGCGATTGACATTGCCCCTGAGGGCGAAACAATATAAAGACGCATTTTTTTTATGGGCAACACGACAAATAAAACCAGTATCTTACATTCCAAACTACATTTCTCAAACGTAATTACCTTCGTAGTCAACTTATCTCCGCTTAAATTGTTAAATCGTAAAGAGAATAAACGCTGCACACGTTACGGTCCGCAGTTCTCATGAATAATGAAATAACTTTAAAGTTAGTTGCAAACAAAGGAAGCAGCACAATCCATCAGCGCGCTGTCAACAATTAGACCCAGCGGGACGCATCTTCATTATGTAACACACGCCACACAGAGATACCTACACGTCACACAGAGAAATCTACACGTCACACAGAGAACCTATACGTCTCACACAGACATTATACACGGCTACTAAATCCTCTGGGAGCCGAAGTCCGAAGTACAAGTATAAAACAAAGCCGCGCGAAATTACTTACTGAATACAGTTCTTGATGTAGCATCCTATAAATAATGTTTACTAAGCGGTTGTACCTACTGGATATCTATTTTGTTGACGGTAAAAAACCTGCTATCGGCAACCAGAGAGTAAAATAGAGGCTTTATCCGTTAGGGTCCTCTGTAAGTTCATAGAGAGCTAGTCTAGTACCTTCCAAATACTAACTAAATTGACTTTGTGGTTTTGCAAGCCGCATCGCGCATATTTGCCGGGTGTCTCACTCGTGGCAGTGTAAAATAATATATAACTTCTTTCCTCTATTGGGAATATGGTTTCCGACTCGAAATTCAACTGCGTTTCAAACACGACGCACTGCATTTTACGATTATGAGGAAAATATTAGGATTTCTACGCTACGCTGGGTATTTTAATTATTAAACCGTGGCGACATTTTTAATAAACGTAACTACTGCATAAACGATGCTAAGAAAATAATCCTTTGAAACAAGTCGCACAGTCTTCGTCTGTAAAACTTGTAAGGGTTATCGCACATTATTTTTTAACCAATAAAATTCTATTCCAATAATCTATACGATTTTAATCGTGGCAGAAACTAAAGTTAAGTACACGATTTATGCCTCAGAGTTTGCAACGACTGGTAAGAATTTTAGCCTGTAAAGTGCGCAATCACCTTTATTAGCCAACTTCCACGACATATGAAAGCATGTAATTCCTTTCTCCACTGAACAAACATGGGACATCATAATAAAGGCTTAGCATAAAATAGACTCATTAGACAAAATTACATGTAATTCTATACAATCTGTACCTGTGAAAGAACCTCGTTATTCGCATGCATTCTCTGATGCATGCCATGCGTCAATGCATTGTCGACCTTAACGACGACGTCTGGGCTTCGTTCAGTAATACGTTACTGCCCTTTAGAGAAATTACTGCTCGGGTTCTTAAGAAAATGAGGGAACGCTAGTAAATATTGCCTTTAAAAATGTCACAGAAGCATGTTTCTAGTATTGAGTTAAAGTCGTTCGATTTTCTTACATTATTTTATTTAAATATTCTGATATAGTCATGAACATTGAATATAACATTAACCCACCCTCGAGTGTCTGTCTGTATGTGAAAAAAAATTGCAATACAAATGTGACATGCGCGTCCATTCAAGTCGTATCGAAAGGGACAATGTTTAGAATAGAAACTAAAAATGTAAAAACTTTTTATATACTTGTTAGACTCTGAAACTTGAGTTTAAAAGTCATCGATAGCGAATTGTATTCTCTTGTATTCCTGAAATACACGTCTCAAAAGAAAACTTTCGTAACTTACTTTTTGTCCGCAAGTTTTTTTTTTACACAGGAGCTTGTAATTCAAACGTATGCATAAACAAATAAATGATTCAGAGTTAATATACATTTGCTCAGAATCATGAGCCGTTTCATCCCCCTCAGTATTCGGTACGCTATCACTAACAGCCTATATAGAAACAATCTCAGAGAAAAAATACAATTAAGTAAATACGAAACGCACATTCCTGCTGTAAAATTTAAAAATATACCAATTACCTTTAGGGGACTCGATAAAAGGGGATTCATTAGAGCAAAGTACTTGTGCTAATGGATTGTGACAGAGAGTCCTTTTTTGTGGAGTGCAACGTCATAGCCCCTGGGCACTGGCGTAATTCCAATTGGGATATATACTTTTATTCATTCTTTAGGGTGGATTCGTCCACACGACAGTACCTAAATTTTATTGTCGAATAAATTGCCAGTAACTGACAAATCAATACATGGTTTAGGTGAAAAATCGACGCTGGAGATTGAAAAACGAAGAGTGAATAGGCACTTTCTAGGTAAGCATGTCCCGTCCTCGCTCACGTCATCACTTACCATCAGGTGACTTCGCGATCAAACGCATGCCTATCATGCATAAAAAACACCAAGTCATCAAGCTTGTTGTTTGAAATATTGTACTTTGTGAGAACTCTCAGAGGTCCCTGCTTGTTAGGTTAAGTAATGAACGCCATCTGAGATAAATCAAGAACATACGGAAATTCTCAAAGCCCTAAGATGAATATGATAAATCTTCTGATACCAAGTTACTCCGATCTCTGCGTTCCAGAGGTTGAGCGTTGGGCTCACAATCCGGAACCCCTGGTTTTGAATCCCAGTGAGAACGAATGACTTTGTGATCCATAGTTTGGTTTCGACATCGCAGTCCGTGCTTCGGAAGGCACTTTAAGCACTTTCCCCCAACTACTATACTCAAGTAAATGTGTAGTCGTTATTAGAGCCATGTCAGCAGCTTTTAGTGGCTCAGTCGTAACTCTGACACCAGGTTTGATAAGGTCAGTCATTGACCTCACAACCCACACAAGAGAAAGGTCAAACATAAAATCGGATAACAATGTCTTACGTTCTATACACGGGAATAAACTAGATAAACCCTAGGATACAAAAGCTGTCATATAAAAGCAAATGTTACTCTACTTTCTCAAGTAAAATAAATAAAATAGCACTTTCTGCAACTGCCAACTAACCCCACTACTCAAATAGCACTTTTTAGCACCGTCACAATTAGCACGATGGTGCACGATACTCGTTTCCAGAAAGTTCTACGCTTCAAGTGCTCTACTTCGTGGCGCGTTGTTGGCACGTTAAAAGATAGCAAAAAAAGCATGGAGTAGAAAAAGGAGCGAGATCCTTCTGCTTTTTGTTGAGAATATGAACATAAGTCTTTTAATTTGATGCCCTAGTTAGTTTTATTATATTCACAGAGATCAGCAACTCCCGTTTTTAAAAAAGTTTGGGTTTTTTAGTTTTGTTTTATTGAAATCAGAATAATGTTTTTTTTTTGTTCCACATTTAGGCTAGTATCGTAGATTATCGGATGTGGGTACTTAGTTCATCTTGCGATGGATGTACCTCCGACTACCCCAATTGGGATATAGTCGTGTGCTTACGTTATGTTACTGTGTTATCGTAATATTTTTATATCTCTGTGATGGCGACATGTAACAAAAGTTTCCTGAAAACATTAATCACATTACGGCAGGAATAAAATACTATCACGTGGAATTGTTTCTCACTTCACTTCATTTCGACACTTTACAGCATTTATATTGAAATAATTAAAATAATCACTTCTGTTTTTAATGCACTTAATGAGAGACTTCCCAGGCTACGTTCCCCAAACAAAATATAGATGGCGCTGTACAGATTTAACATGTTAATTACCTATTTTCTCGTTGCTCGGGTATATCTCGCTCTTTATTTAAGAGCTGCGCTCTTGTCGGTGGAGTAATCGCCTTCAATACTCCATAGATAGGGTGTGAAGAACAGAGGTTGCCCCAATCGCCTACCGTTCCGCAGTACACCGACCAAATCCTCAATCGGTGATGTTCTCCAACCAGTACTGATACCGCTGCTGCCCGGCATCAGGGGTGCGCTTTTAAAGTAGCGGCGCCTACTCGCTACGTCACAAGATCGTCATAGAACCTAAGTAGCTCGGGTATATACTATTTCAAAAATATACTGTAATGGCAGAAGCATGTATAAAAATAATTATTGCTTTATATTTGGATTATATATAGAATTATATTGCTACCAATATTGCTTCTCTTTATTTTGATCAGAATATTAATGGGTGGAGGATGTGTTGTGCCTTGGTTTAATGACAAGGGTCATCCCAAAAGTCCAAAAACAAAGATAAAAGATGCATATGTCTGTTATCCATGAAATTAGAAGGTTAAACGAAGGCAACGTTTTACAGTGCCATCTATGTTTTTTTGGGGGGAACGTAGCCTGGAAGACAGTGTAAGGAAAACGAATTTCACGCACTGGCAACACTGATGGTACCGACGGACGCCCACGTGGTCTGTCATCAAATGTCACCTTTGCGCGACTTTTGCTTTGGCGTTAAATTCTCAAAGTATATTAATTCAATTTTTATATATTTAATTTATTCGCAATTTTTTTCTTATTTATGTGTTCTTACTAAAATATATTTTACTGCGTTGAATCCGTGTTTTTGGGCTGTTTCCTTCAATAGTCATTTTAAAAATAAGAAATACTTACCAACATCTTACCCCTTTAATGAACCAATTACTACGCTCCACATATGTATAAAGTTCGCTGCAAGTTCTCTAACTCCGTGTTGCTGCGGTGAGGTGGTGTCTCCTCTCTCCGCCATAAATTTAAGACGCAGATGCAACCGACGGAAGTTGATGAATAACCTCCCCGAATCCACCCATGTACCTACCTTCATAAAAGTGGGGCAGCTGGGAATTTATCATATTTAACGTGTGTCATACAGTTATTTAATATTTAGTTTTAAGTTTTGTTTAACAATAGCCTTTGAATGATTAGAGGCTAAGGAAGGTACTGTAGCAGAGTTCAAACTCTGCACATAAGTACTGGCCTTTCTTTCTGGCCGTCAATCATTTTAAATTTCGTAATTCTCATTCCATTCCGCATTTCCTTTCATTTTACGCTGACTCATTGCATCCCCAACCTTCATAAGAACAACATAAATATATAATACTGCTTAGCTCTGGCCGTGTCCTTTAATTGTGGATTTCGATTTTATATCTAAGCATTGTTATAATTTGTATGTGAACTGTTATTAATAAACTGGATATTTCTGTTGAATTTAAAACGTTATTTTTCGTCGTCATTACCAATCATCCCACTACTTTGCCGACACGTCGGGACTCCATCCCCGAACATCATGCCGCAGTACTAATAAAATAATCTCAGCTTCTACACTGCCCTCAAGAACATGTCCATGTCAATGAACATGACAGTTCTTATATAAAAACAGGGACTTAAGCATGATCTTGAGGGCAGTCTCAGCTGAGATTACTTTATTAATACCACCCTGAGATTATAATAGACCTCATTTGTTATGACTGGTATCTATTAAATCCATAGATCATATAAACTAAGGAAGATATGTTTCAGTACTAAATTACGTGAAGCGACCATACCGAGACTCGATTAGAGTCGATTTACCCACCGTTAATTGCGTAGTAGACGGACGAATAAGTATTGGACAGTATCCTGTTATCTATTTACCTTGAAATAGCAATACATTGGCTGTGCGTTGGTCTTATGATTGGTTGGGTTGGTTAGTTGATCATCACGTGCTCAGCGGTGAAGAAAAACATCGTGAGGAAACCCACATTCCCGAGAAATGCATTTTAGAAGGTATGTCACTTAACCTGTACTGGTTTTTCCTTCGCGGATTGGAAGGTCAGACAGGCAGTCAGCTTGTAAAAAACCGGACCTGTCAAATCTTCAGGTTAGGTAAGCGGACCCTGTGAAAAAACGGGTTAATGCTAGGGAGGTGATAATGATGGATGCACCTCTGACTAGCCTAATTGGGGATAATCGTAAGCTTATGTTAGGTTAGTCGTAGAATTAAAACTACTAAAAAACAACTGGTCTAATCTTGGTAGTTCGATAGTGAGTGAGTGAGAGTGAGTTGCTAGTATTGAATAAATTCCTCGACAATCACGGCGAGAGCTCCCGTTCCTCCACCGCTCACCGCTCCACCGCCCACCGCGGCATAGACTCGTGTTCTGCTAATTAAATCCACTCCTCATTGAAACGTGAGAGAATCCACTTTACTCTCTGTAAGGTTGTTATCAAGACTGTAATATGATTTTGTTGTTTATTGCCCAAATTAAACCGTAGCGACGTGGTTTATAACCATCTAGGTTTACAAAAGAAATGTTAATTTTATTACTGCATTATAATAGACACGGCATCCGCGCAGCGCGCTGCGTTAATTATATCGAGGACTTCGATTCATTAACAACCCCGATACCGACCTCGCTGGCGTGGTCGACGATTTCCCTCATTCAGCGCTTATCGCTATCGACCCACTTGACAGGGCCGGTTTTTTACAGAAGCGACTGCCTGTCTGACCATTCAACCCACGAAGGGAAAACCAGTCCAATACAGGTTAGGTCACATGCATTCGAAAATGCATTTCTCGGGAATGTGGGTTTTCTCAAGATGTTTTCCTTCACCGCTGAGAATGTGATAATCTTTTATGATCCAAACATGAATTCGAACTTGCGACCTCAAAGGCAAGCGTTCTACCAACTGGGCTATCACGGCTCACCGCAACTGCATAGATTGACTCACATACATGCATACATAAACTCACGCCCGTATTCCCTAATGGGTTGGGCAGAGCCACAAGTAATCAAAGACAACTTGCAGCCACTGTTGATACGATGTCGTAAGCTGGATATGATGAACCTTATGGTGATAAGGGATCAGCCTATCGCCCATAACATTAGTCCATCATGTTAGAGGACACAATCCCTCTGTCGGAGATTGACTCACACAGATAAAATAAATCCAAAAAGACAGACTGGGACGGGACTTGAACCCGCAGCTCTTGTCAAGCCAGGACAAGAGAGAGCGTGTTAAACTGAGCAGCGCGCGTGGCTTTGTGAGTTTTCCAAAGCATGGATGAGGGCTATAAAAACTAAATCCATAGCATAAGTGACAAAAAATATGAACGAAAATTAAATCAAAAAATTTATTGCGTTCAGAAATCAGATTCATTTATTCATATATATATCGTGGATAAACTTGTTGAAGGTCAATGTAACATTTTTGAATTTACGTCATTTCGCAAGGTGTTATGACTGAAGAGAAGAAATGACAAGAAACTGCAACAGCAACACATCTTTTAAATCAATGAGGGTACATTACAAGTTATTTAATAACTCTAATATGACTGCTAGTCATATTAGAGCCTATCATAACATCGACCTGGGATAGACATTTAGGAGTCGCCGTCGCCGGACACGGCTTGGATGAGGATGACTGATGATTTAATAACTAGAGGAAAACATTCTATACCAGACATTTTTATCATTTAGGTAATCATTAATGAGCTTTAAATTAATTTTCTGACAAATTCAAAATATTATCTGGTATTTCATTGTAAAATCGTATACATAACCCCAAAATAGATGAATTTAATTTACTTAATGTAGAATTTTGAAAAGCAATATTTTTTATTCATTGTATTGAAGTGTCCCATGTGGTACATAGAGAAGGTATATTGTTATTACTTATAGAAAATCTCGCCATGGACCCTGCCAGGGGACAGCAAAATGAACTTAAATATCCTATAACTACTAACTGACACTTAAAAAATAATATTATTAAAAAATGAAAGTACCTACACAAATAAATAATTAAAATAATCATTCATTCACATACAAAGTTATGAAGAAAAATCTCAATTTCGAATTTCAATGCGCTATTAGAATGAAATACAAAACACATTGAAAGGAGATCGAACGCCACCGTCACGTAATCCCAAAGTCAAATATAGACATAAAATGAACTTAATACATAAAGAGCATTTCGCATCATTAATATGGGGAGAAGACAGTATGTCAGGTGGTATCAACAATTTATAATATTATGAATTTCATATGCTACGTTCTGTCAACGAATTGATGGATCGCGCGCTGTTGCCATTTGTTTTATTACATCCATCCCGTTCCCACTTAACTGTGTAATCATTGTGACAAGCGAAACACATTCCGCTCATATTAATTTACATCCCCCCCTCGTCCCGCGATGACGTAATTAGGAGTCAGCGCTCGTTCCATTTGTGGGTACGGAATAGTACGGATCAAAGTATGCCGCTGTTTGTCTATCTGCTCTACTGATTTAAATGTTTAGTGTGGTTGTTGCTAAAGCGGTAGACAATTATTTGTTTGTAGGGGTGAACGTATTAGTTTTCTATTATGTTGGCTACGTCGTAACATTATGAAACGTATTTGGATATATTACACGTGCTACTTTGTAGCGAATAGCTACGCCGCTACGTCGAACAGAGTCATGATTCATCTTCCATCCATTAACTGCGCAGATTTTTTATCTGTAAGTAATATCTAATTGACCAGTGTGCTCTCATACAACAAATGTTATTAATTTCCCAAATTTTAACAACATTATAAAACACATCACCTGTAACAAAGATTCAAGGACGAAAAGAGAAAGTTCTTTGTTCCTAAAACCGTTAAGATGCTCCCGGAGCGCAGCGCAATCTCCCCGCCGGTTGTCAACGAAACTTTTCTCCGTCCCCAATAAAAAGTACCGCTCAAGTACCAGAGGCGTTCTCCTTAAAAGCCTCCCCTTATTACACATCAAAACTCCAAAAATACCCGTAAAGAAAAGTTCAATAGACAATAGACTGATAAAAATCCCTTGAAGTAGATATTTTTCTTTTATTCTCCACAATTTGTCACTCATTTTTGATAACATTTTTAGGCTTCACTACCTTCGCTTTGTTTAGGGAAACCTATTTTTTATTCCCTCGTGTTTGAAAGTATATTTTTATTATTATATTTAAGGAATATATCAAATAAATGTAATTTATTTGTCTTGCGAAAACATGCAGACACGCACAATCGGCAGTTGGACTCGCCGATCACTTAAATCAACACATCTTAAATAAGTACTACCGGAGTTTTTTGTGAAGTCAGTAAAAGGACCGCTTTATTTTTTTGATTCACTTAATTAGTTTATCGTAAAAACATCTTTCTCTTCTGTATTAGCGCCTATTGAACTTGAGAATGAAGAGGAGTCGATTAATGATGAAAGTCTGGTTTATACAATTGATTAAACCCTTTCGCTCAAACGCAAACCCAAATATATCTTTATTCATTAAGCAACATACTTTCACTTTAAATATTTTTTGACATAAATATAGTTTTTGGCGAACGTCTCATCTGCCAAAACTACTGCAGCTTCTCACAACCTGTATAGCCAAGGAAAAATAGTTGCAAGAAAAACCTCGGCGCAAGGCCATAGACTGAATACAATTTCAGTAATTTAGTAAGTTTCAGCAATATCAATAATTGACTAATACTTGCTATATTTTTTTAGGTAATTTTTATTTTTTATGGCTCCCTCTAATATGGATTACGCCCGTGAGTTCTGCATTATGAGCGTGTATGTCAATATCGTTTTGTTTTTTTGTTGTGGGAGCTTTTATAGTACACATTTAAAAATATTATTTTAAAATGATATTTTTAATATAATTTTTAATATAATATTTTTTTAAAAACAAAATTGAAAAATGTGCTGTTGGAAAAGTGTTGTTACTGTATCGATGATTTTTAACTTTGTGGTAATACTGTGTATTTACTATTTTATAATTTGTTTTCATTGACTTATTTTTTATTGTTTGATGATTTTTAATCCTTGTTATAAGTATAATGTGTATTTGAATTGTTTTATAATTTGTATGATTGACTTATTTATTACTGCTTATTATGACAATTGTTTACTTACCTGACATTCGCATACAATAATATATTGTTTATGAATTAAAAAAAAAACAGGTAAAAAGACAGCAAATCCTCGGGGTTCGGACACCTATATAGTCGGATCCCCACTCGGCGGCGTCGCTAATGTGATTAAAGTCCCGCCACCGGTAACTCGGTTTTACGAACTTGTTACTGATACGCCCCGTTTACATTGGCGACTGTCACTCGCATAGGAGACTGTATTTAGCTACTGTTTTGTGAACGTAAATGTACCCAGTACCATTAGTACACAGTAAAGTAAGTAAATGGAATAAAGTTTACGTATGTACTTTATCTTTCTTCAACTTGAACTCAAATCAAATGCATTTATTATATAACTATAGGTTAACAAAAAGCATGCGTTATTAGCATAAGGCCTGCTTTTGCAAAAAATATGCATTTCTATCTAGCTCAGTTACTCGTGTTTGTAACTACTTTAGCGGAAAATCATAAAAAATACAGCTTCCATGGAGAACCTATTAAGTTTTTACGTGTAGAGGAAACATCAAGATTTTTTGTTGTGCTTACACCTGAAACTATTGAGGATGTATAAAAAGAGAAAGAGAAAAAAGAAGAAAAGAAAGAAGAAGAAGAGTTGAATAAGAGGCCCTCTCCATCACATTAAACCAAACCTATGTTCGTCTTGTCACAATAGGCTACATGACAACCTTAACTAGGTTGAGCTAGTTTTTACGAAACTTCAAAACAAAGTTTTCTTTAGAGTTTGTGTGGAATTACTGTCCTGTAACGACGTTTAACTCAAACGTCGTACTCATTGTTACCTAATTTAGACATAAAATTTATAAATAAGTCGAAAAGTAAAATGAGATTGATTTTTATAATTTATCTTTGACCCAGTCAAATACCCTATATAGAACTAACATGCCACGTAATTAATTACTTCTCAATACATTATTCAATACAACCCACTACAATACTGTATGGTATTTCCCAATGTTACTATCATCAGCTGATTGATTTCTCCATTACCACTGTTTCCATTATCCCCCTTCCGTCAATCAGCAAAAACGAGGCGTTTACGATCCTTTACGACCCGACATAAAATCCGTAACAAAACCTAAAGACAAAGGAGTGAACGAAGGGATCGCAAAATTATTCATATCGGTGACCCGTCTCGGGAGGCCCGTTGAATATTTTGCTCTTATTCCACTTAGGGTATCATAGTTTTGTTACCACAAAATTTTTACAAGTCAAAACTACCTGCAGAATAAAGGTTTCGACTACCCCGCAGTCTGTTTTCCGAACAGATAAAATAAGGCTAGTAACTTTTCGTAACGGAAAGGGAAGCATGACTGTGCTCTAACCGTTCTAGTCAGCTGGAGCTGCTGGTCAACCTTGTGGGCGACCGTAGGGAAGCTCACCTTTGGCTAAGTGGGAAATAAAGAATCACGTCCAGTTTCCAGGAGTGTACCGAAGCCCCACTGTGTAATAGGAGTGCCTATTACACATAACGTATACACATAACGGAATCCCAAGTTAAAACTCTATATAACGAACTCCATAGTTTTGCCGTCGGCATGATAAATGAAGATGCAATTGTCTTCTTATTTGACAGCTCACGGCCTTAACCAACACGATAGAGCGTAAGCGTTATGTGTATACGTTTCAACAACTTATTATCCCAAGCTTAACCTTCTAATGAAGGGACCACCGCGACACCAACGAGTAATTGTCTGCCATAAAAAGGGCTCTCAGTCGGCGTCTGTTTCAGACAATACTTATCAACCAAACTCTCAGTATAAATCAATTATAAAGATACACCAGGCATGCGTAAACAAAAGGGCTTCCTCACTTATTAATTCAGTAGACATACTGCATAATTTAGTTGTAAGAGGGCCGGAGACAGCCCGCCAGCCCTATTTTAAGATCCTGCGAGTATTTGTTCAAATAACGACATTATGAGAAACAGGACAGTCATGTTTCCTTGTCGAGGAAAACATTATACTTACTTAAATAATATTTTGCTTCTTTAACTTATAACTCAAATATTTTCATGAATTATTAGATGTTATTTTAAGAATATGATGTTGTTTTCAATAAGTTACACTCTCTGTTTTCATTACCGATCTAAGTAGGTATGTGTACAGAATTTATCATCATACATAAATACTAATTTTAATATTTAAGCCTTAGATACATTATTCAATATTCTCTCTAATCTAATCTAGCCTACAAGATCCCACTGCTGGGAAAAGGCCTCCCCTTCCTCTTTCCATTTTTCGGGTTCCTGTGCGTATTCCGGCCAATCCCTCCGGCAAGCGTCCAAGTCGTCACGCCATCTCTTTCGAGGTCTGCCACGACGCTAAAAAATATTCTCTCATTATATATAAATAAGTTACCTCAACCGCGCTATCTCTCTCTCCTTGGCATTGATTAAAAGTTAGGTACATCAACTGCTATTCATCCTAATAAAATAGAACACGCTTACCTATGAAAAACTTATTCACTGTAACTTTTTGGCTCAGTGAAATTATAAACCGGAGTTGACAACCCACGCTTTTCTCTCTGTCGAAAGTACAAAAACGATTATTCGTGTTTTGTTATTTCTGTTTATAGAATATTTTGTAAGTATAGAATATTTTTCTTCTTTATGTGTGTGTACATGTGTGCTGTATGTATACAGGGTGTTAGTGACATCGTAACGAAAACTTTGAGGGATGATTCAAACTATGATTCTGAGTTGATATCAAGTGGAATTTTCCGTCGCCTTTTCAAAAAGTGGCAGAAAAATGTAGCGCATAGGCAACTCCCATCTATAAACAGAAGCCAGTAAGGCAACTTCGAACTGCATTTTAACGATAAGAAGAATTTACATAATAGTAGTCAGAGGTACATCTATCGCAAGATGAACTAAATACCACACCTCACCGAGCTTTCTGTTAGACAAACGTTATAGGTAGGGAGTCCTATCTCCGGCTAAAATGGTTGGATGCATAAGAAGAATTATATTTTTTTTAATTATGTACTTATGTAGGTACGAGTATGTATGTGTATTTCGTCGGATTACTCTGTAGCAATCAATTTACTTATTATATAATCCTGCGTTAATGGAATGGCAGTAGTCTGAAGCTTCTACACAGAACCGATATTGCTTTAATTCAGAAGTGTTATCCCGTGTAACGGATTTAATACAATCTGTCAGCCACATGCGTTTGATAACCCTATTATTGTGCTTGCAAACCGGTTATATATGTACTATGTTTGTTAGTATCTGATGTGGAACCTGATTGAGATTAGACTCCTTTGACAAAACGGTAAGGTGCACAAAGGGATTCGATTACTGAATAAAATTAATGCTCGTCGTACTAGACGGTTATATTAATGTAATATGATTGGAATAGTGGACAACATATATAGAGGTGATCGTTTTGATTCACTTTAAGATCTAGTTGGTTCTATACTATTGCACTACCACTGAATAATGTATAACTACACATCTTTTTCCTCGAAGGTGTAGTCAGAGGTACCTACATACACCACTGCCTACCCTATCGATATCTCCTCGCTTTGTTGTAAGTCCAATATAATAGGCGGTGAACATATTGTTGTTAAATGCGCACAAATCCTGGCGACCACGCATTATAAATAAATATATATATATTAAGTATATTACTGACCATCCGACCGCTCGGAACGGCCGCTCGACGCGAAGTGTTATAAAGTAGCGTCTACGACAGTTTTCTAAATAGCCACAAGTAACATCATTGTACATGTGCAAGAGCATATTTCTATCTCTTTTCTTCTGTCTTAAATTCTCTGCTCGTGAAATCTATGTCTCTACAAGTTAAGAATGAATGTGCACTTTATAGGTCAACATTATACCATCCTCGATCACATGATCACTTACCATAAGGTGAGATTGTGGTAAAATTTTTGACTCATCATCATTAGCCGTACGATGCCCACTGCTGGGCATAGACCTCCCACAAGGATCTCCACGACGATCGGTCCTGCGCTGCCCGCATCCAGCGGCTTCCCACGACTTAAATTTTTGACTATCATGCATAAAAATAACTCCCCACATTGATCTAAAACCGACAACTCGTCCTTCCAGATTTATCTGTCCATTTTCATAATTCCGGGTTCTGGGTCCTTTAGTACGTGCTCGGATCCCTGTCACAAACTGCGGCACAATCGCGGCAATCTGACCAAATGGAACCGAGACGTCCTATATTGATTCATGGGGCTTGCTTTAATGGCCCGTTTTTGTATGGAGATGCACGGCGCTCGTATATGTCTGTAACTAATTACTCTCCTTTGCCGAAACAAAGACTGCACGAATGCAGTCGGGTAAAGTAACGGAGATTTTGATATGTCACATAACATAACATAAGGTCACGTACTCGTGAGTATATCTCAGTTAGACTAGTCATAGGTAGATCCATCGCAAGATGAACTAAGTACTCCCACCTCACCGAGCTTTCTGTTGTGTTTGATATGTCTTTCTCAAGATAGATAGATAGGTAGATAGATAGATAATACGTTTATTTGGGACAACAGTACAAGTAGGTTACAAACAATCAGATATTAGTAATATTCTTTTTTATTGGATATTGGTTTTTATTCCGACCAAGTAAAGATTACCGGGTGAGGCAAATGTACAATACAAATGCACTATTGGCTACATCACAGTTTTCGGATAAATATTGTAAAAATTACAAACGCTTATTTATTACCTTTTGATTTTTTTTTATTTTCTCGAATAAGCTTTATATAATAGAAAAAACACATATTTCTTCAATTAGTTTACAGTTGGTCACGTGACAACGGTTGGAAACCTGACAGATAGCTTTTGTTTATTTTCTGAAATGTGACGTCACACGAAGTTCAGTCATGGTCGCCCGTTTTTCGTTTTTATACACAGATAAAAAAGATATAGATACAGATAAAGATAAGATACAGATAAAGCCGCAATATGCTTATCCCTATCCTTGATATTATCCTTCCTGTGATTACTCATATCCTTAATTCCTCGCTGTTTTCATCTACCTTTCCCAACATTTTTGTAAAAATTATATTTTGTAAAAATAAAATATTTAAAAATTATCTTAATAAAAAAACTATTGGATAATTATCATTAAATGATAAACTACCATATCTGATATATTTCATATTTTATTGTCAAGTAGCCAATTAAATGTAAATGTATTATAATACGATATGTTTTAACGACACCTAACTTGTGTCATTGTTAGCCTAGACTAGGCTAGCCATGATTATGTATGCATAGTTGAATTCGTTAAATTTGTATATCCACAGGGATATGGGTATGCACATGTAACAGCTTCCGTGGTCTAGTGGTTAGAGCGTCAGGCTCACGATCTGGAGGTCCGGGTTCGATTCCCGATGGGGACATGGTCGAAATCACTTTGTGAGACTGTCCTTTGTTTGGTAAGGACTTTCCAGGCTTGAATCACCTGATTGTCTAAAAAAATAAGATGATTCCGTGCTTCGGAGGGCACGTTAAGCCGTTGGTCTCGGCTATTAGCCGTAAAAAAAACACCTCCACCAACCCGCAGTGGAGCAGCGTGGTGGAGTATGCTCCATATCCCCTCTGGTTGATTGAAGGGAGGCCTGTGCCCAGCAGTGGGACGTATATAGGCTGTTTATGTATGGGTATGCACAGGGATTTTCCAAAATTAATTCATATCATATACAGAAATACTCGCGATATTAAACACAAGCGTTAATAAAGACTCCATAGTAGTTTTGGGAATCCAAAAATTTCTGTAAACACATTGTTAATCCTCTCCCCTTTTTTAGAAATCGAGCTATATTTTGATTAACATAGCCGTAGCATTATTATTTATTTGTTATTATGTAAAAAAACTTATAAATTATTAATATTGAAACAACAGAATATTAGTCCGTCTCATCCCGAATATTGATTCTAAAGTATTTCTAGAGTATTATTGACTCTTATCAATACATTAGAGCTTATAAAAATGTTATTTTTTTAACGAATATACAATTATTTATTGCACATTAGGAACACAGGAATACAAATTAAACACACATACAAAAGGCAATCTTATTGTTAAGGTAGCAACACCTATAATCTATTCATTTTTCAGAATATTATTTACATTTTTATACAGCCTTACTTTATTTTTTTTAAATCCAAGCTAGAAAACTACTGTTACAGTAGGTAACTAGCAAAAAGATTGTCCCACAATCGACGGGGCGAACAATGGATAGCGCTACACATCGGTACATTGATTCAGGGGTTCCGTTGATGGCCGTTTTTGTCATTCGAATGCTACCATTAGTCTGTTTATGTTTGTGGGCTCTCGTCTTCTACTAATGGAACTAAGAAAAATGACGACCAATCTCCTGGAGGCGAACAAAGTGCTGCTTTTGAACAGTGATGAATAGATAATGCCTGTGCGACGGTTTAGGGGATAGTTTGTTATTTGGTTGCTGGAAAACCCTCTGAAGTAAGTTCAGCCATTTTTAATGTCCCTCAACGATCAACGTTATCCGTATATAAACGAATGCTATCATCAATTATTAGAATTATCGTTTAACAGAATTTGAATTTAGAACGAAGTAATTTATTGTTGATTTGTTCAAGCGGGAATCCAAACGAAGAAGCAATCTTCTTCTTCTATCGTGTGGGTTGCGAGGTGGATTACCAAGCTCATCAACCCTGGTGTCAGGGTTACTATTGAGCCGCCAAAGGCCCCTGACATGACTCACGTAACGACTACGTACATACACCAGTAAGTAGTAACTGGGACCAACGGCTTAACGTGCCCTCCGAAGCACGGATTTGACGTGATCAATATACGGATCGGTGATTTTTGTGGCATGTCCCTAACGGGATTCGACCCCGGATCGTGAGCTTAACGCTCAACCACTGGACCACGGAGGCCGTGAAGAAGCAATAAAGTTCTTACTCCCAGTTGGGGTAGTCAGAACACCCATCGCAAGATGAGCTAAGTACCCACGTTTCACCTGAGCTTTCTGTTAGTAGGCAACTTTGAATAGAAGTATGTCAATAATATTTTATTTTTTATTTTATTTTGTTTGGGGAGCTTACAGCTTAATTCACACAATGTTACACTTAGTAGTAAATAAAGGCCAATTACAAGCTACCACAAATAAAAGAAAAAGAGTTATACAACAAGACAAGAGAGCGGAGATATAGAAAAAATATAAGAAAAAAATTTGATTGAATGCGCAATTTAGCAAGAATACACATTAAAACACTAACAATAATTAACAACTATTACCAATTACCTCTAATAAGCTGACTCTTCAGCGAATTAATACTACTGCTAAACAAATCACATTGAGAGACATTAAGCTCGTTAAATTCAAATTCAAAAATTCTTCAGTAGGTAACATAGTTACACTTTGAATCGTCAATTTTTACATAACGAACGTCTCATCCGCCTAAAACTACTGCAGCTTCTCACAACCAGTATAGCCGGGGAAAAGAAGCTGCAAGAAAAACCTCGGCACAGGGCCCTAGACGTTAAATTGTTTAAGGGGACGAGGTAAATAACTATTGCTTCTATATTTGGTGCGGCAACGAGGACGTAGTGACGTAATTGTCTGATCGGAACCTGTAGCTTAATATCTCCAAAAGTATGATCTGTATCTACCTCTAGATCAAATTAAGACCTAAATACCTAGTAGGTTCCTCAACAAATTGAAGTTTATTGCTAACACTCCAGTATTAATTGGTGTTATTATGGAAATACGGTACAGCTATGTTATAGTTTGGGTCTATGCATTAATTATAATTCAGTAGGTAACGTGACCTTAATCAAATAGGGGCCCGTGTAAAATCTATTTCGTACCTATTGACAACTATGACAATAAGCCTACCTTTAAAGTTAGTAAGCTTATTTAACACTGAAGGTACATTCATATAGGATACTTCTATTAAAAAACTATATAACATAAGATCTCGATTCTATTCCCAATTAGGGTAGGTAGGGAGATTTCTTCACTATATAGTATGAAACAAAGTCGCTTTTTATGTCCCTGTGTACGCTTCAATCTTTAAAACTACGCAACGGATTTTGTTGCGTTTTTTCTTAATAGATAGAGTGATTTAAGAGGAAGGTTTATAAATATATAATAACATCCATTAAATAGTGGATAAATACTGTTATTTTTGAGGTTTTAAGTTTTATGTCGTATATAATTTCATTTTTTCCTCAGCATTGCACCCGAGCGAAGCTGGGGCGGGTCGCTAGTTATTTATAAAAAGGTACACCAACAGCTTATATAATAAAAACATTACTTAAATAAAATAAAAGTCACATCAGGAATTAGAGTGTTACATAAACCAATTATAGGTGCACACAACATTTGCAGCGTAAGACAACGTAATCGTTTAGGCAGATAACTAAATTATACGAATACAATTATACAGATAATTAAAAAAAATCTTAAATAAAAGTAAAATATATGTTATGCTGGAGGACATAAATATTTATAAATTTTATCCTTACAACTAAAAAAATATTTACTTTTTCGATAGAAATGCGTGTAAGTGTAACGGTGAGAATTCGCGGTGTCTATTACCTACGTGATCTGCGCCTTGTATGGACAATGAATATGGATGGATATGGACAGGATGTTAAGGGTGCGGGCACGCTGGGTGGTGAGGATGGTATCCCGACGTGCCGGCAGAGTGGAGGAATGATTAGTGACAAAATAACTTATAAACTTCAGCAGGAATATAAACAGTTTATTAAAAACACTTCACAAACAGTAAAGGAATATACATAGTTCACATAAGAATCAAGAATTAGAGGGCACGGCCAGATCTAAACAGTATAATATTCTTGTGTTGTCTTTATGAAAGTCGGGGATGCAATGAGTCAAAGGAGTGTAAAATGAAAGGAAATGCGAAATGGAATGAGAATTTCGTAATTTAAAATGATTGACGGTCAGAACGAAAGGCTATGTTCAGAGTTTGTACTCTGCTACAAGGGTGTGGACGCTAATCAATTTTCAGCTTTACTAGATATTGGGGCTAAATAAGGACGACGGAGGAGCTCGGTGGCGCAACGGTTAACGCGCTCCGTCTGCGATTGTTGAAGTAAAGCAACTTTCGCAAAGGTCGGTCATAGGATGGGTGACCACAAAAAAAAGTTTTCATCTCGAGCTCCTCCGTGCTTCGGAAGGCATGTTAAGCCGTTGGTCCCGGCTGCATTAGCAGTCGTTAATAACCATCAATCCGCACTGGGCCCGCGTGATGGTTTAAGGCCCGATCTCCCTATCCATCCATAGGGAAGGCCCGTGCCCCAGCAGTGGGGACGTTAATGGGCTGACGATGATGAAGGACGACGATAAAATCCCGCAGTTATTTTACACGTGACATCGGTAAAGCAAGCGACGCCCGGACATCGGTTGGCTTCGCCACTGCCGCCAATTTTACTAATTAATCCCGCAAAGCAACACCTCCCTCTATCGGTCGCCGACGGCAACAAAAATACGAACAGAACAAATACAAAACCACGTATAACTAATACCTTTATCTACAGCTACGTGTTCTGTATAATCACATGTCCGTCGCACCTAATATGAGGACAACAGTGTGCAGATTGCTCGAATTGCATTCATTGCTTCAAAATGATGAGCGAACAGTGTTCGATCATGTTTTGTTTCACCACCCACGTTGTCGCGTTGTGTGAAAATGAATGAATTATTACTTCGGTCTCTGAACAAACTATTGGACCTATTATTAGACATGAGAGTCTAAATCTAATAAATATTATTTAACACTCATCTCCTTAAGCAAAGATATTAATAGAATCATAATTATTGGATATCTTAGCTGGTGTTATTAAATCTCTTTAAAGAAAAACCTTTCTAAATTATCACGTTTAACGTAAAAACGGATTGAATAATAAAACCTCGGGTACTACTTTGTTCCGAGTGTAAGGGTTCAAATTAAATTTCCTATATTTTAGTGCGGTAAATTTTCAGCATCTCCAAAATTGATCGTTTGCTCAAACAATCTTCAGTTTTGCCTAATTCAACAGTTTTTGCGAGGTCCGGGGAAGGGGGAAGGCTGCGAGTGAGAGCCGCTCGGAACTCGCTCTGTTTGTTCTTTCTAAATTAATATCGAGGAGAAATTAGTGGGCCAGCGAAATTATGTTTCCAATAACGGTGGTGTCTGTGAGCGTGATACCGATTTATTACATTTTGTAAAAGCGCTGTAAATATTTGGAATGCCCCGCTCAATAACTAGGAACAAATAGGAACGTATCGAATATTGTAATTGGACTTTCGTTCCACTGTAAAAACTATTCAATGTTTCAATGTATTTTATTCATTAACAATATAAATTGTATTTGAAATTTTACATATGTACCTATGAATTTAAACAATCCAAAAATATAACAATTGAGCATCTAAAAGCAAACAACTTAAAGTGAAAATCGACCATTTATCAATATTTCGACGAATTTAAAAATAGTACATACGTATATATTACTAATTAATATCAACGAAACATTAAATTAAAAACAACTTAGTCAATAATTCGAATCAAAAAAAAAAAAACATTTACAAGTCAATTTAAATACAACATTATTTTTTCTTTATAACTTTTAATAAAATACAATAATTTGATTATTAATATTCTGGTTTTCATTACTCGTTGCGCAGGTACGCAGGTACTAGGTCTCTGTGTGGTATACATGGCTTCTCTGTATACCAAATTTGTACGCCGTATTATTCGCTGCGATTAATAAACTCGTTAATGAATTATTGAATGCGCCACACCAAAATTCACGTTTTCATCAAATTTCAGAAACAATGCGTGGAATTTTGACCAAAAATGTTGGTGGACCGCTATTTTACTAAATTAATCCGCAAACTAATGGAAACAGACTGTAGCTTCGTTAGGGAGTTTTTAATGGCCCTAATTTTGGACAATAACGAATTAAATGTTAGGGTTTAGTTTTTTCATTTGCATAATTATATTGTTATATTATTCAGCGGTCAAGGAAAACATCGTATATATTCCAGAGAAATGCGACCTAACCTGTATTGAACTGGTTTCCCTTCGCGGATTGGAAGGTCAGACAGGCAGTCACTTCTGTAAAAATCCGGACCTGTCAAATCTTCAGCTTAGGTTAGCGGCCCCGTGAAAAATGGGATGATGATATTAATTAGGCAAAAAGTTTTATTGTAAAGATTGTATGTAATAACTTATTAACTAACGTTACAAATTTACGGCTATTCCCTTGGGTGAGATAGATACATTCCAGCCCGTAACATATACCGTAAGCTAAAAAGCCTTACATATCTCAGCTGGGCAATGGCCTCCTCGATAAATCGATATTTTAAACTTGTATTGAAAATACGAAACTTTTACGCTGACAGTGGGTACACATAGCCAACAAACATAATGTACATAAGATCAATTAGAGAATAGACAGAGCCTACTTGAAGTCCTCAGATTATGATCCGGGTATGTGTTCGTAAGAAATGTTTCTTACGCTGTACTTTCAGTAAATAAGAGCTCGCAGAATACCAGCGCCATAGCTTACGACGCGGCTTATGCTATCCTTTCATTTATGAATTATTATTTGTTACTTTCCCATTATGATTTTGTTTTTATAACACTTACCTGTTCGTAGGGAAACTCACAAAGATAAAACATGGTGGTTAACACGTTCGTCCAACGAGAGCTCCGGAGTCAGATTTTTTTCGATTTAAATTTTCCATTTATGATTATTTTTTTTTCTTTTAATAACAATTTTCAATGTTAGTTTTTATTTTTATTTTCCGTGTAGATTCTGTAATGTATCTGTCTGTCTGTGTCTGTGGCGTCCGAAAATAATAAATGTATCTTTCTTGTATGGAATTCTATAGTCTCTGCTTACCCCGGTGGGAAATAGGCGTAAGTTTATGTATGTGTATGTATCTTTCTTTCTTTCAAATAATGACGTATTATGTTTGTTTCAGATTGCACAACGTCGTCGTCGTCGAGCGGTGCGGCGAGCAGCGCGGCGGGCGGCGTGACGACGGTGTCGGTGGCGGTGACTGGGCTGGACGCGCGCCCGCTCACCGCCAAGAAGGTTCGGCCCAAACCAGCCTCGCCCAACCGGCAGGGCCCGCAGCAATGCCAAGTAAGTCTAACCTTAAGACTTTACCCACATCAAGACTGAAGCGGTACCCGCAGAAACTGATTAGGGTAATTCTTCGAACCGTGAACGAAAAAGTATCCTAGCGTAATTTATTTGGTTAGAATTTTTATATGTCGCCAACTTACGGGAGACGTGAGAAAACCCATATCATCATCATCATCTCCCTAGCATTACCTATCCCGTTTTTTACAGGGTCCGCTTACCTAACCTGAAGATTTGACAGAACCGGTTTTTTTGCAGAAGCGACTGTGTGTCTGACCTTCCAACCTGCGAAGGGAAAACCAGCCCAATACAGGTTTGGTCACATGGGAGGTATGTAAGGAAACCCACATTCTTCAAAAATGCGTTTCAGAAGTATTTGACCTAACCTGTATTGGTCTGGTTTTCCCATCGCGGGTTGATAGGTGAGCCAGGCAGTCGCTTCTATAAAAACTCGGACCCGACGAATCTTCACTTAAGGTAAACGGACCCTATGAAAACCGGATAACGGTAGAAAGATGATATGTGTATTTAATATACCTATAAGTCAATAGCACATAATAATATCGCCATAAGGGACATATTACTGTGTCGAAGTTCCGATAAGTTTCCACCCCACCCTGGGTGATGGACCATGACACGTCCAATTTGTCTTCGACCTTACTCAGGACCGCACTACCGGTGTACCGGTAGTCTGCTTAATGAAACGTGATATTGATGCACGCCAGCAAAGGCAGACTAGAAATATATTACAATGGTATGAAATTAAATAGGGCCCAGCTGAAATACCGTCATCACTTTCTTCTAAGAATGAACCTACAGGGTGTTAGTGACATCGTAACGAATACTTTGAGGGATGATTCAGGCCATGATTCTGAGTTAATATCAAGTGGAATTTTCCATCGCAAAAGTATTAAACTGAAAATAATTAAAAAAAAAAACAAATATTTTCATGAATTTTCCGACAGGAATTTTCCACCGCAAAAAGAATTAAAAATAATTTAAAAAACTAAAAAAATCATGAACTTTGCGACGGAAAATTCCACTTCACATCAACTCAGAATCTTGGTCTGAGACATCCCCCTTAATATTCGTTATGAAGTCACTAACACCCTGTATTTATTTATTTAAGATACGCCATAATCTATTATGTGAAGATTAGTACGTATTAGTTCATCACTATGATGATATAGGAACTAAGATTGAGAAGAGAATGTTAAGTTGGTTAGGACACATAGAGCGGTTCAAGGATAATAGGATTACGAAAGCAGTATATAAAGCGAAGGTTGGTGGCAGGGCTGGTAGAGGAAGACCTAGAAGGACGTACATTGACCAAATTTGAGATGTCTTTAGAATAGGTTACTCTGAACCGGCGTGCGTGTGTGAAACGATTGATGAATGTGGAGGAAGCTAGAGGAGTATGTCAGGATCGAAGCTAATGGAAGTCCATAGTCTCTGCTTACCCCGGTATGTATGTATGCGTACGCCACGCTCTTGTCGGTGTAGCATACTTCATGCTACTTTTTTAGGGAATAATAGGGCAGTGGTTGCCCTCTTGCCTTCTGCCCCGCAGTACTCTGTCTCGCGAGTGGTATGGCACCCAGAGTAGTATATTTCAAGGACGATAGGACTTCTGTTCTCCGCGTGTGTATTGTTAATAGTCTATAATATAAAAAAAGAAGTTTGTTAAACTTAATAAATACCCCGTTATCTTAATCTTACCCTCTTGGCTCCGACTCTAAACCACTGAACTCGACTTGATTCATGTTTAGATCACAGATAATAATAGATATCATGTGGTTTCCAAGATTTGTGCCCGGTTAACGGCAATAGACTCTGGCAGGAGTGTGTATACTATATATAGTATACATCTCGGCCTACCCCTTCAGGGATACAGGCGAGATGTTATATTATGTTATGTTGTTTGACTAGTGAATAACATAACATAATAAATATTTTATTGCACAAACAGGAAAAAAACAAAATGCAAAACATAAGAGAAATAGAATGAGTACAATAGGCGGCCTTATTGCTAAGTAGCAATCTCTTCCAGGCAACCTTTAAGTATAGAAGATATTTATTATTATGTAATATAGCGGGATAGTGCAACATGGGAATACTTATATATTTTTTAAAGTAATACAAACGAAAAAGAAGCGATTACGATTTATAAAACAAGTTCGTCCAAATGTCGCACTAAAAATACCGGTTGGCTCGGCGGCGACCGTTTGCACGTACCGATATCGATTACACCGGTAAACATTTACCGGTAGAGGCTCGTAAACGGTACTAATTGGTACTTACAAATGCCTGCCCAAACTAATCACAAAACTACACTCACCGGCAGTAGATTTAGTTTAGGAAATTGTTTAGTCCTCTGTTTAAAGATATTTTTTCTTCTTAATATTTTTTCTTAAGAAACAAGTATTCCTACTTGTTTGTACTAATATGTATTGTTCGTTTACTTTATTTACTTTTAACTAAAAATGTGTCTTTGAGCACCTTTAACAACGTTAGAAAGAAGCAGCTACATTGTATGAGAATGTCAAATTTTTCTTCAAATCTGTCTGTCTTGCAATCTTTGAGGGCTACTTACTTAGTTTTATGCCCTTATTAAGAGTACTTTTTAGGATGTTTCTAAAAGCCTATTAAATGGAGCAGTTTTTAGAAATACTTTCAGGGTCCATGACAATCTCATGTGTTTATAATTCTTCGGCGAAGTTTTAACAACTGTAACAATTTTGGTCGAATTCTCACTTTGACTTCCGATAACATTTTTTTTATCTTTGATTTTACTTTGATTTATCTTTGATTGAGCGGTACACAGCCTTAGGCATAGTTGTGAAGTAAAATAAAATAATTATTAAGAAAGGGATAGCGACAAAATGATTATTTCTGAAGTAAGGTAGAAAATCTAGAAAAAGGTACAAAATGGGTCATATCTCCTAAACCGTAAATAATTGCTGAACATACATGGGGGTGTTTCTGGTAGCTAATGAGCCCCTCTTTCTAATTTTTTATTTTGAACCTGAACTTCTGGGCCACCCTGTATATTACTTTTTAAAATGTAAAAAATAAATGTCTGCGACCAAATGGCTCTTACCGTAAGAGGATTGCTTCGATGTAAAATAGTATTTCTATTTACATTTTTAAATATTCAGACCATTCATTTCGTGCTGATGTAGGGTTGCCATATCTGTCACCAAACGGTAAATGTAAAATAAAAAATATATTGACCACACACTAGAGGCCTAAGTTAAATTCCCGGCACGCAAAATAAAAGAACTGAACTTTTTATTTGACTCAAGTTAGGGTGCTTCTTCAACCCGCAACCCTATGCTAATGGCGACAGCATTAAAATAAGACGGTATTGAAGTTAATCGGATTGCACTAATTACTACGCCACTAGAACGAATAAAATAAAACCAGTTCTCTCGTACTATGGATGTTACTAAAAGTACTAAAACAATTAATTTTCTTTCCAACTTGTTTCTTGTTTCGTTAGTGTAACAAAAGGCTCGGTGTAACGTGGGTGCCTACTTATTTCATAGTATAATAATAACCTTTATTGCACAAAATACAAAATGTAATAAGACAGAGATGTGGTGTAAAGGACGATATAGTGACCAAGATTGAGAAGGGAATGTTAGGTTGGTTTGGACACGTAGAGCGGATGAATGATAATAGAATTGCAAAAGCGGTATATAAAGCGAAAGTTGATGGTAGGGCTAACAGAGGAAGACCGAGAAGGACTTACATTGACCAAATTGGAGATGTCCTTAGAAAAGGTTTAATACGATCTACTCTGAACCGGCGTGCGTGTATGAAGCGATTGATGAATGTGCAGGAAGCAAGAGAAGTGTGTCAGGATCGAAGCAAATGGGATTCTATAGTCTCTGCTTACCCCGGTGGGAAAAAGGCGTGAGTTTATGTATGTGTATGTACAAAATGTAATACATTAACTTAAAACTAAAAATGTGCTTAATTTCTAGATAGATTATAAGAGTTGTACAGAGGTGCCCAAACTTTACAATGCCAATCTTAGGAACCCGATATTTTTTTATTAAAGTCTTAGTATCAGTTGCAATATAAAATAAAAAAATAAGCATTACAAAATAAACTGTAGTACCTTTAGGTATGACGAATGTACCCCGGACTACCTCAATTGAGAATATTATAAGTAAGTAAGTAGTTATTATTTCTGTTCTGAAAGGAATGAGGAAACGACCAAAAATGTTATGACTTCACCTGTTCAAAAAAAAACTTTTGTATTTCACCGTTTTAAATCGACAAAAACCAAATAACTATCGTGTTTGTTTTATTCGCAATCGAACTGCAATTACGTTCAAGTCGAAATTGCACAGAAATTGCCGGTGTAACAACATTTCTCGCTTATTTGCGCAATAAAAATACCGAATTGGGGTACAGGGAGCTATAAAAACTATAGAGAGAGGTAATACGAAACTAAGAGGTTTGAGTGTATCATTTCCGATGCTCCGATCACTTTCGATCGTCACGCGACGGTCCTTAGACCGAAAGATCAATGGGAGGAGTAAATTTGTTATCATATATACGGAAATATTTTTTCCTTTTGTAGCGAATAGCCGTGTTTACCGAAGAAAGAAATCAGACAAAGAGAATCGGTCTCACGCGATTAACGAGATGGATATTGTTGCGATTTTTGTGGTGTGGAGGCGGATAATGTATGGCGAAAAATTACCATTTTAGATACCTACTTGTGGCTACTTGTGTTATGTTCTATAGGTATACAGATTGTTAGTGTCATCGTAACGAATACTGAGGGGGATGATTCCGCTCATGATTCTGAGTTGATATCAAGTGGAATTTTCCGTCGCAAAATTTATGTTTTTTGTGGCTTTTTTTATTATTTTCAATTCTATACTTTTGCGACGAAAAATTCCACTTGATATCAACTCAAAATCATAGTCTGAATCACCCTCAAAGTTTTCATTACGATGTCACCAAAACCCTGTACAGTGTAGATTTTCACTAAAAGCTGGATCAATTTATCAAAGTTCTATTGTAAAATAGACTTTAGCACTTACACAAAACATAAATAACAATCCCACACTTTCAACGGCTCAAGTAAACAAATGAAAACAAATCCATTGGCTGTCATTTATTTCCACAACTTCCTTAAGTGAACCTAGGACTGTAATCTCTTAATCAATTCTCGAAAGGAATGGAAAACATTAAATATCCTTACACAGATCGGAAACTGTGTTTGTAGGTCAGCGGAATATCAACAAAGGGGGACGATGGGGGACGAAGGCGGTCGAACAGGGGACGGAGGGGCGACACACTCCCCCGCCAAAAATACCTACTCATCGTTCCTTCCCCTAATCCTTACAATTGTTATCGCCAAAGAAGGCTAACGCTGCAACGACTATAGCTATGTAGATTCGAGTTGTTTTTCTGGAGAACCTCTTAAAATGTTTCTTTTTTAGCTACATCTTCAACAGTAGAGATAACAGATAGCTGTAACACGTTTTTTATCTGTTTTTGTTTACTTCACAGAATATACCTAATAGTAAACTCACAATTATATTCCCGCAATGATTTTGAGAAATAACAAAATATCTTAATTCACGAATTCAAGTTTGGATCGTAGATAAATGTAATCATGTGGTTTCCAGGATTTGTGCCCGGTTAATGGCAGTAGGCTTGTGGTATATCTATGTGTATGGTTTTCTGTCATATCAGACGGCAATGGAACTTTGTATCGGTTTTTCAAATGAAATGCAAGATTTCACCGCCGTTTAATTGCATATATTACGAATTGGCACCGAGGCGAAGAAAATGGACGAACTCGCACGTCTACACCGAGCAGCCAGTTAATAAAATTATTTCTCAAATGAAATGCAAGATTTCACCGTCGTTTAATTGATCCCCTAATATGGGACTTAAATATAGCTGGCGAGAAGTGGGTATTACTATACACCTTTGCCTACCTCTTCTGGATACAGATGAAAGAGAATCACCCTTTAACGCCATTAAACAAGCAGTAGTTAGCACCCCTATACTCGCATGCCTTTTACTAAACCCTTCGCAGTACATTGTGACGCCTCCTCCTTCGGCATTGGAGCCATGCTCACTCAAGAGTTTGATGGAAGTCAGAAGCCAATTGCTTCTATGAGCAAATCTCTTACAGGCCCCCAACGAAATTATAACGATGCTATATAAAATACGATGAAGAAAGAATGATCACAATTAAAGTTAGTGGACACGGCCAGAGCTAACCAGTATAGATAATGCTCTTATCAAAGTCGGGGACGCAATGCGTCAGCGTAGAATAAAAGGAATTGTGGAATGGAATGAGAATTTCGAAATTTAAAATGATTGACGGTAAGAAGGAAAGGCCAGTATGTGCAGAGTTTGTACTCTGCTACACAGATGTGATGCTATGTTATGTAAAAAATCTTGAAGTTCAAGTACTGTAAGTAATGGTAACCTTTAGAAGAAAGGTCATGATTAAACTTGTTTTTTCAAGAACCTTCTCATCGCAATCTGGATAAGTGCCTGTATTTTCATCATTAATTTGCTTGTTTTTCCTTCTAAACAAGATTATATCTTTATTTATACGCTTTTTACCTTGTCAAGGGAAGGCGAATGCCGCGTTCTTGCGTTTTTGCTGCCAACATTAATCAGCTTAAATAAACGTTAAAATTTATGACGTAATCTAATCTGTGGAAATTGAAAACTTTTAAAGCGACGCCATTTACTGGGATATAAGTAGCCAGAAGATATTAAAATTTATTTTAGCAAATAAACATATCTAACGCATCTCTTTGAAACCCCAGAGCTGTCAACAAGAAAAAGGTCCTTCGGTTAGTACTAGTTATTAATACCTATCTGTACCATGTTGCCTGTATCCACAAGTATTTATCGCGTCTAGATCCCGTGTTCACATCTAGTTGTCATTTTAAGTTTTTTTTTTATTTTTTGATTTTTCATTTATGAGCCACGCTCTTGACGGTGTAGCATTTCACAAACGTATTTACTTTTAATAGGTACTTACTGAATATAAAAATTTGACAATATATGTACATAATATATAGTCGAGTAATTTAATGAAAAGTAAAAAATCACCAGTGAACAAATTTCTGTGTACACGACCACAAAATATGGCGTATTGTAAATAATCCGTGAATACAGAATGTGAGTATGAAATAATTGAAATACCTATCCGAGTGCGGCATCTGCTAAAAGCTCATTGAGGTTCATAAGCGAAATAATTACTTTTCATTTACAATTTGCAATATTTTTATAATAACATAGTTAACATAAACAGCCTATATACGTCTCACTGCTGGGCACCGGCCTCCCCTCAATCAACCGGAGCGCGCTGCTACACTGCAGGCTGGTTGAGGTGTTATTTTTTACAGCTAATAGCCGAAACCAACGGCTTAACGTGCCCTCCGAACCACGGAATCATCTAACTTTTTCGGACAATCAGGTGATTCAAGCCTGAAAGTCCTTACTAAACAAAGGACAGTCTCACAAAGTGATTTCAACTGTCCCCAGGGGAATTGAACCCGGACCTCCAAATCGTGACCCCAACGCGCTAAGCACTAAGTATTATTTTACATACACATCATCACGCCTATATCCCCGAGGGGCTGGGCAGAGCTGTATAGTGCACCCACTCCTCGCCAACTATGTTTAAGTTCCATATAATAGCAATTAACTCGGCACAAATCCTGAAAACAACATGATATGAATTATCTATGACCTAAACATGACAATGAATTCAAACTCATACCTCATTATTTTTTATTGACTATAGAGTACCTTCGTAAACCTGGGGGTTTAAAATGGCCACATTGAAGCAATTCATCTAAGAAAGCAATTTGACATTTGCGCATATAAAAGTAACTGTGCAATGCAAACAAATGTCAAATAGCAATATTACTTTCTTAGATGAATTGCTTCGATGTGGAAATTTTAACCCCCTTGGTATTATCTTTTGTTATTGTTCCATTATAAAGTGGTTATTATTTTTAATTAAGTAATGATGCAACTCAAATCTATGTCTAATCACGACGTAAAACTGATCCGCCAACCGCGCGATTTGCGTTCGAGTGCGTTCAGATATAATTGGGACGCAGCTAATAGCCTGATAGCCGTTGCCAATTAAGGCTTATTGATGTCGCAAGCTGTAGATCTTGCGACCCTCGTCTGATCTAACCCGATCTCAATCCCGCTAATAATTAATCAAGCAATTAAGAAGATGTGCCGGATATTTTCACTGATAATTTCACGTCATATTAACTCGCGTTTGACTAGGGAAGTGCGTTGTAAAGCGGAAATTATAATTTTATTTAATTATCCTGCACTCAAATTTTTCGAATTATTAAGCTTTAAAATTAAATTTTCGTCTACCACTTAATGTAATTATGGGCTTATTTTGTTATATTTGCGGTTATCTGTAACAAATTCTGTAAATTCAACCGTGCATGACACGCTCTGAATCTATAGCAAGATACATAATGTGATTCATGAGTTTCAATAAGGTGCCTATTAAAGTATTATCTAATGACCCTTTTCTGCTGCATTGAAGAATATTGTATTGTATTGGGGCTAATAAAATAAAATATAAAACAACGTGAACGTATGAACAACGAACTTAATGGATGGGATACAAATATTTGTATTCTGTACTTTCTTTCTACTAAAACACTTAAAAAAATAGTGGATAAATAGTGGGTGGGTGGTAATAGTGGGTAGTAAATAGTGGTAGTAGTGGTGGGTGGTAGTAGCTTTTGGACATTGTATACTTCGACGGCTTATAATGAACAACTCGTACAGCCCCTTTTTGAAAAATCGCATTCTTATGTAATTTCTATTGACAAAAATTACGCTAGTGTCAACTAAAGTGTCTCTTGCAAGGTTTTGTTTAAAAAAAAACACATTAGAGTGCGATTTTACATAAACGCATTACATTTTAATACCTCAATGTAAAGCTAACTTTCCCTGTTAGTTATTTTAAATAAACAATTTAATTAAAAGTTATTTACTGTAAATATAACACATGTAATATTAAACTAAAACCTTTACGTCCAAATTTGGTAAGATATCATATCTCCTCACTCATGTCTCTCGTCAAAGTAAAACTCATTAAAATCAAAGTATTAAACGAAGTACAAACTTCGTAATAACATGACGTATGCATCATATTATGTATAACCAATCCCAACACTTAGATGTAACCTATTCAATCTTATATTTATATTTTAAGGTTCCTGTGTTTATTATTTTTATCTTACTTGTATCCCATTGTCCACGGTTTCCCAAGATACAGGTTCCGGTCTCCAACTAGTTTGGGAATCTCTATTCATTTTATTAAACTTATAATGTACCCTACCCCAATCATATGCCTTCTTTATTTTGATATTATTTCTGATAAAACACCCTTTTTTGTTGATAAACTTGTAATTGTAAATATCAAATAATTTTGTCATATCAAAGAATATTATGTTAGAGTGGTGTTTCTAAATTGGAGAATTGAATACGAACATTATAATATGAAACTTACATAATAGATGTTTACAACTAGATGAATACATTTGTTTACAACAACTACATCAAGTTTCGTAGTAAATTTAATGTTTAAAAAAATGTACTTACTCTGAGCCTTCTCACTGCGCAAAGAGTTTTAGAGAAAAGTTCAACCTTTTCTTTGATTTTTTGACAATATGGTGTACTATAAACAATTATTACTAAACTATTTACATAAGTACGTGTGTAGTTACAGAGCCACGGGTCTAATGGGCTATTAACCAGGATCGACGAGGTTGGTCTCACAACACACAAGAGGGAAGAATAAAAACGAAAAAGCACCCTATGACACAGACCTACGCTGGCACAAATTATGACAGATCCGCTTTTCATTTAACTATTCGTGAGGCGAAAACTGAATGGGCGAGCCTTGACTCCAGCGCTGTTTAACTTCTTATAACTTTATTGTTTACGATGTACTTGAGACCCAGCTTGTACAATGTTCCCGGGGTATTACGAAAGAGTCCTATCCACAACTTTCGCGGTCGCTTTACATAAATTAAATTTCCTACGTGTATTGAAATAAGGATGAACGTGTGTATCAATTTACGGGTATTGTTTGTTTCGCGAGGGTTTTGTTTATAAACAGAATCGTGTTTTCGTCTAGAAATAAAAAGCACATAAGTAGGATCTTATAGGCTAAATAAATAAGATTACATTTACAGATAATGAAAAAAAATGGATTCACATGTTTATATTTAAGCTATTAATATCTATTCGTTACATCACTAAAAAGAGTTCCCATCTTAGCTATTGCATACTTAATACTTCAAAAATTCCTTCATAGAGATTTAATATTTATACACTTTTATTTATTTATTTTAATAATATATTGTACACAGGATAACACAGAAACACAATATGACAACATGAAGATAGACAAAAGGCACAACTTATTTCTAACAGAAATTTCTTCCAGTAGGCGTGTGGGAGTGAAAGATTAACGAGGAGAGGGCAGATGCAAATGAATTCGTGTAGACTAATAAAATAATACACTAATCACAATAATTATTATAATTGGCTTACACACACACACACACACACACACACTGACTCACATTTTGTTACCATGTCACATTAGCTTTAATGACAAATAGAACTTAGGGTGGTACTAATAAACTAATCTCAGCTGAGACTGCCCTTAAGATTAAGTTCAAGTTCCTGTTTTTAGATAGGAACTGTCACATTGACATGATCTTGAGAGCAGTCTCGAAGCTGAGATTAGTTTATGAATACCACCCTTAGTCTCACTAAACGTCAAATATAATTAGGTAGTTTCCTAGGTCAAATATAAATTACGAAATTCTGATTACTAAATAAAGATGGTGACAAAGTTTCCTTTTTTCTATTTAACTTATTTATGAATTTTAATGAAGAAAAATGCAATAATAAATGCGACATTATGTCACGTCTTTTATGACGTCACAGGTTGTTTTTCATGTTTTGACGTTTAGTAAAAAGTAACTGATTTGGGCTTTTTGGCGGGAAACGGGAACGGGACAGTTGCTTTCTTCATTGAATAATCTAAATAATTAATACGAAGTGGTGTTTTGTGGTTAATGATCGCATTAAGTTAGTCGGAAGACATTCGCGAGTGTTATTATATCGGAGTATTCAATAAAAAAATGTATCTGCCTATTTTCGCTTCGTGCCAAGAAGCCGCTTCATAACTCGAAAGTTTATGCGGACTTTTGAGTTAATTCGCTTGGGGTTCGGAGTCGGAGTCTACTCCGAGGGTGGGGGCTTAGGTTTCATCATCATCACCTTTCATCATTTCATCAATCATCAGAAAAAAAATACGTAAGATTTGGCTGTATGGGCATAGTTCCCTTTGCCTTACCCTTCGGGGAAAACCAAAACAAAAAAAAGTAACTGATTTGACTAGTTGGAAACTAGCCTATTATTAGTGCGACATAGTTCTAAAGTGCACGCAATACCCTGACTTCACTTCCTTACAATTTTGAATCGCCTAGCCTATAAAATCCCGGAGTAAAAACGTCTTAAATGCCAAATGGAAGTCACTTCAGAAGAACTTCAGAAATGCTTTTCATGCCTGAAGCGAGTGTATACGTTCTCCCAGGGGTTTAAGCCGCCGGACCAAGCCGAGCCGGCCAAAGCCGACAAAAGCCGGCGCTGCAGGCTGGGTGGCTGCCAACGCGATAAAAGTACACTTAAGGAGACTCAATTTCATCAGGCTATACCATTTTAAGGGTAGATGATGAAGGTCAATGGAGTATCCTTTAGATTTTTTTGGTTACCTTTATTATTCTTGTACCTTTTTTATTTTTATTAGTGATGTATGTAACACATCCCAACTAATAAACTACGTCTTCAAACACAAAAAAGCTCGGTTTGGTGTGGGTACTTAGTTCATCCTGCAATGTCGTGCCTCTGTCTACCCCAATTGGAATATAGTCGTGAGCTTATGTATCTATGTTCATAGACAAATGTCCACATCCCTATTACATAATTCCACTCAAAGGTTTAAGCAAGCCTGACTCTCAGGCCTGGTAAACCACTGAGCCGCTGGTTGGGTGCCTGCCAGCCAGATAAACCGGCACATAGCATTACATAATTCTTCCTAAAACAACTTTGACCGGAAAACGTTTAGCGAAGGCTAACTATGAACGGATCGTGTTTCGTAGGCAGGTGCTACGCCGTAGCAAATTGGCTACGACGTAGGTGCCGCAGCTGTTCGTAGCGTAACTTGAAGCTTAGAATCAATTTTATTTCCACTCAACTATATCTACCTCAGAACAGAAAATCAATATCTGTGATATCTACTATATATTTTGTAGTAGAAAATTTACTTTTGTAAACTGCAGACATAAAAAGTGACGTTATAAAGTATAACAAAAGAAATGAAGGCCGCCTTTGGACCCTTTCTATTTGTTGTCCTTATTTCTGTATCTTGTATCCGTTGTGAAAAAAAAACCTATTTATCTTTTCATGGCTTATCTGATTTGAAGAGCTAGCTTAACTTTTAACAACATACACAAGTATGCCTATAGGCCATTGGTGCTGATTCCTGTACACACCATCTTATTTTATTTAAAAATTATACCTGTCATTATCTTATCCGCTGAAAAAGAAAGGGACAGGCATAAAATTTATAGAACACACGTCAATTATAAGCAGAAATTTTAAAAACCAAAAATTTTAAACTGGCCAAAATTTAATAATCCGACAGAATTAAGTTGACAGCACACGTCAAACGATAAACTAACAGTTGTCAATCATCCATCCCTTTCCTTTTCAGCGAATAAGAAAATGACAGGTAAAAATTAAAATAAAATTAGGAGGTGTCTGCAGGAATCGGGGCCATTAAGTGGTTAAACATATTACAATATAATCCCTATTTCTAACTATTTACCGAATAATAAAGCACCTTTTCATTGCCCACTTTAAGTTTAAATTAAGTAAAGGCCGGGCTTTTTCCCGATATAGTGGTATTAAGTATAGCGGGAGCAATTATTCTGTAAAATACGGTATAAGATGTGAACTATTGGACGGGCGCCAAACCGCTGCAGGTAACGACCCCAACACGTGTTAACACGCTCGCCACACTTAATATACCCTTCATATAATATACCCGCCAACCTACACTTATATTCGATACTTTGTTCTCTTAAAATATATGTCCCTTCTAGAAGTTATACCTACTGAGTCAAATAATTATTTCATATTATTATTTATTTATTTATTTTCTTGTACATAAGGAATACACAACATCACAGGGTGCCTAATGCGCTGTATTGCGACGATATCCTTCTTCTTCTATCGTATGGGTTGTGAGGTGGATTACCAACCTCATCAGCCCTGGTGTCAGGGTTATTATTAAGCCGCCAAAGGCCCCTGACATGGCTCATGTAACGACTACATACTTACATCAGTAAGTAGTAACCGGTACCAACGGCTTAACGTGCCTTCCGAAGCACGGATCATCTTACTTTCGGACAATCAGGTGATCAGCCTGTAATGTCCTAAGTAAACTGGGGATCACAAAGTGATTTTTGTGACATGTCCCCACCGGGATTCGAACCCGGGACCTCCGGATCGTGAGCCCAACGCTCAACCACTGGACCACGGAGGACCATGTTACATTTGGTAGGTAACATGGTTACGCTTTGACCTCGACAACTATTTTCTCTTCAAATACAAATTAATATCCTTTAAAATATACCTAGATAATGGATACTGTATCCCTTTTCACAGTTATCTATACAGTTCTCTAAAATATTTATAAGGGTTAACAGTTTTCTAGTAAAGTATTCTTTTGTCAAACTAGAAACGTGTCGAATACTATTCAAAATTAAATTGTAATGTTTAAATTACAGTTATAAATATTCTACGTAATATTTTGATTATCGGATTATTACAGCGCTCCCATAATGCCATCTCAGGCAAATCCACAATAAATATACCGGGTCAAAAATACTTTCGAATCTCATCAACAATATGTTTACTTATTTGGGCTGTAAATCACTCACCTGACATTAGTCAAACATTCTGTTGCGACGCGCGTACAATGTAGGCGCGGTAAAAATATGTCACATTATTAAACCGACGGCTAATCCGGTTGAAATTGATCGAATACCTGAAGGGATGGATAGGGGACGGACCGTCGTCACATCCACCGCCAACGCGTATTCGTCGTGAAATCACGCGTTTGACCACACAGGTAGCGTAGGAAAAACAGGTCTTTTTCTAAACAAACTAACAAATTAGATTCATTAATAAGCTTCGCTAAAAACTGGCGATCCGTTTATACACTTATGTTCTGTTCTTCGTTCAAGTTTCTCTTTTTCACTCAAACTTCTTGTTTCAGTCAAACACGTTGCACAGAACGCAAGTTACGATCTTTTGGAAATACATAAGTACAGCACTAAAAGATCCAGCACAAACAAATCCGTACAAAACCACAAACAATAGAGGTTCACACTTGTTACGACGACTGTACACCTACGTGTGTGATGGATGGTGGTAAATAAATCCGCCCGAAAAAGGGATAAAGGGAGGACATTCTAAGTAAACTTTTTTTAGTAGCGTTTTATTGTAAAGCTCGGGAGCGATGGTGTTGATCCGGCGGCCGGTGGACGGCGGGCCCCGGACCGGCGCGTGGGCACAGGTAATCCCACCTCCCCAGAGACGCCCTTGTTTTCCTAAAAAGGTAAACTTGATCCAATCCACAAGGTGTTGGATTTACTTGACAAATTCACATTATATTTCTCCCATTGTCCGCGCGCCGTAAAGAGAAAAAGGTCAGTTTTATTACGCGACGAAGGAAATGTGCGACGGTTAGTTAAACAAAGAAAATTGAACGTCCAGGTAATAAAAATGATATCTTTTGTATTGTTCGCCTTTTTTTTCTAAAAAGTTTAATTGTTGTTATTTGTATGAAAGAAATAGAAATAACATGTTCTATTTTGAAAATTAGATACTCGTATCACAAATTGTTCTCCCGCTAAATAAACAGGTACAGTACTTACTAAAGATGAATGTAAATAAAATAGTCCTTGCAAGTAGAAATCCAGAATTCATATCTCCGAGAGAGCCTAACAATAACATTTCTGAAATAATGAACTCCCTTCTATTGCTGTAAAGATAAATATCTGGAAAACGAAGACAAAGGCTGAAGCAGGGATGACAAATGGAGGACCGCCTGCCGCCGGTTTTCAAAAGCGACCCACAAAAACTGCCCTGGCAAATAGCTCAGCACCGAGAAAGGTTAGATATTAAAATATTGCATTGTTTGCTCCTCGCTTTTTGAATAAAACCGAACAAATTCTTGAATAAACAGACGCAGACATAAGTTGGAGAAAATTCCCCGACATCGACTTAAGTCTAAGTGAATTTTTCATGCTTGAACTAGTTAAGTATGGTCGAGGAACTTCCAAGTATAATTCAGACCACTTACTCGAAAATACTATTTGCTTTCAAAATAAATTCTTTTGAAACGGCGTTCAATGTTTTCAAATAATAAAATCGCACTTTTGAGCGGACATGCTCTCTAAGCGTTTTCGTTGCGGGGGAAAGTTTGCGTCGGTGAAAACAAGTGGGACTGTCCGAATAGCGGGCGTGGCGTGGCGACACAAACAGGACCCCGTAAACAACAATGGACTGCCTCGTCAGATGTTTTCCAATGGAAACATAAATGCAACTTTCGACGCACGAATTCCTGTGATTACTGACCCCAATTTCACTTGACCAAACGCGGTTCCAATTCAAGGATATTATCTATCGAACATTTGTGATTAAAAAGCGTAAACAGCTTTACTTTGTGCCTGCGATAAATTCTAAATTACGTTTCTCTTTCTTTAAATTACTAGGTCGACGTGAAATAACATGCCTCGTTGTAGTCAGTGGGCCGTTATAATAAACTGACGTGCAACGAATACACGTCTACATTACAAGGGATAAAAAATAAAATTCATCATTTGAAGGAATTGTAGCGTGGACAGCGATTCCCCGCACGGCGACTGCTTGACATCACATCTGTCATTTACATGTACAGTTCAAAACACAATTTTAATCACGCTACATACAATATTTTTTTCCACTGTTATAATTGCATTTTTGGTTCATTTTTGTTTCATATTTTTGGAAACCTTCCAGCCTGTTTTATAAATGCAGTAATCTTATGGGATTAAATATGTGATACAAAGCTACTAGGTATTTATACTTACATCTTATCTCGATATTTTTTTCGGATGGCTGGTTACTGGCGCCTACTTTCAATTATCAATACAATCTAACCTAATCTAGCCTACAAGATCCGACTGCTGCGCAAAGGCCTCCTCTTCCTCTTCCCATTATCGCGATCCTGAGCGCACTCCGGCCAGTCCCTCCGGCAAGCGTCCATGTCGTTGCGCCATCATAAGACACAACGCGTGACGATCCGTGCGTACCGCTCAGCGTGCATGCGACAAACATGTCCGGCCCAAACTCATTTAAGTCTGTCATTAATACAATACGAAGTGCTTATTGGATACTGAAGAAACACATTATTTAAACAGTTTCAGAGTAATAGTTGTTACAAAAGCGGCCTTATTGCGTAGGTAGAACTTTATACTGTTAGGTATAATTAAGAATATAATTAAGTTTATCAAATAATATATAAATGATAGTTTTAGTAGCAGCAATGATGGATGATGATGTGATAACTTTTAAGAACCGATGTGGAGAGGTTTAAACTAATAAAACACATTGTCACCAATAGACTCTTATTTATACATATAACGTTTTATGTTTTTAATAATTCTTAGTACAATATCTGTGTCTATAGAACAGGCGCACACACATAAGCTTCGACGTCCTTTCGCGTTCTTCTCGTACACTGTGTGGCGTGTTCTCATATCTCTCTAGTACTCGAAGAACCTATAAACTCTGCAGCGGGTTCGCTGGGAGAACATCACCTCGTTAATTACTTATACACGTAAAAATAGATGAATCCCACCTGAAGCACTCCTCAAACAGACGACTTTACCGTACTTGTTAGGTGCTTGCTGCTATAGGTCCACTCAGGCCCGATATCGCTTCAACATCATCCTGCGCCCACGTGGTTACTCTCAGGCATTGCCTAAATTCTTATCCCGGACTAAGACTTTTCACCTCACTACCTCAGCATACAAGTAAGTTCGCACTGGTTCGCACTAAGTTGGATCATGAGCAATCTTGGTGGCTTTTAACAGATCAATAGCAACTTGTGTTACTAGGGAAGAGTGACACTCTTTATGATACATAACGATGATAAGCAGCAATGATTCGATTATTTCGATTATTCGAGTATTTTTATGTAAAAATAAATGAAAGTGGATACCTAGGTATTTACATAATTATATTTTAATAGCAAAGGTAAGTATAGCCGAATTACCTTGTTGACAAACCTTTCCTTCTGATCAACTCTGAAATTGGTAAACGATATTCGTTGTCTTCCAACTTTCGAAAATTTTTGAAAAACTGTTTTATGTATAGGTAACTTTCACATCAGAGAGTAACGTTCTATGAATTTAGTTCAACCTTAGCCTATAGGTAACTCGCCCAGTCCAGTATCGACCAATCTTTTTCTTGATTATTTGGCAAAATTTATCAACGAATAATTCCAAACACTGATAACCACACAATAGGAGTACTTTGTTTCATCCTTGTTTCACAATTTTTTGATACTTTTATTGAATTTTTACAATGAAATTGAAATTTATTCTATAAAAATAACAATAGACATGACAAATGCTTGACATGACTTGGACATGACAGGAACATTATTTATTATTTCTAATTTTATTACTTATAATATACTAAACAGTCCAAACATACATACCAAAAACTGTAAATTAAATTGAAAGAAGATTACATGATATGATAATTTATTAAAATTGTTCAATTTTATTTGATCCTAACTAATAAATATAACAGAATAAATTCGAAAGTGAGTTTGATTGTGTGTTACGTTACAGCACAGCAATAACTAATAAATAGTACTACCTATAGAAGAAACACTCTCCACGCGTTTGGAGCCAGGGACAAATATTTTAGGTACTTACTTATTCGGTATTACTTATCTAAATCAAAATTCATTTTATATTATTTAGGCAACGGGTTTAATGATTATAATCACGGTACCTACTTAAACAAAATAGTTGTTTGGTATTCTTGTAACACCTGTTTTTAGATTTCCGACAAGGCTGAATCGCATGCGAGTGTGTGCCTCCGCACTTGGAAAAAGTTGTGTCAAATTAACATTATCGAATGACGATGGCAACTTAAAAAAGATTAAGATGACCAAAGACTAGGCTGTATGGGTTAAGTTCCCTTTGCATGCCTTATGTTTTAAAGTGGTGTATAGGCCACGTCAATGATATTGAAATGATGTTAAGATCTTCTGGTGAGTTTTTTTGTGGTTATTATCTGTGAACTTTGGCTAAAAATAAGTTCCACATGTCCATGACAATGGCTTAACCTCACTATCTTTCTTTCAGTGTAAAACCCTCAGAATAATAAGTGTAAAACCACCTAAAAACAATGGCTTAGTACATTGACTATCGATTATGCTGTTATACCGTCACACGTAATGTGGTTTACCTATGTTTCCGCGACTTAACGGGGTAGACAGATCTGTAATATGTCGTTTTGTTCCAGGGTTCAAAGTCCAACTTGGATGTCTATCTTCAAGGGCTACCTGGGGATTTCCCCATTAAGATCATGTTGTGTTTACACTCGGAGTAATTGTCTTCTACACCTACATCATGCTTTTCGTCTAGGACCTGCTATCCAGCGGTTTGCTTCATGATTTTGCCTAAGACCTGCCGTCCAGGCACTTAATATATCACTTTTTGGGTGAAACTTTAGCGTTTAAGTGGTTTGACTAATCTTTGCTTGATTGTAATAACAGGATTATTCCTAAATTTGTGTTATCATGAAATAACCTAGACGTGCTAAACTCTTTACTTATAAGAAGAAGTAATGTTAATATACATTTTTTAAAAGTGAATTTTTTAATTCCATCCCCTTTGCTTTGCTTGCAATAGGAGAGTATCCTGTTCAAGGCGCCCAATCCTACTCTCTATTTTTTGCACTCTATTAAGATCCCTTTTATTCTCTGAGTTCGGCAACTAACACCCATGCCCTGGGACCAACCCTTTCTCAATGCCCTGCCGACGGCGTCCTAGAGGTAGGGTGGGCTCATCCCCACACATAGGCTACGCAGGAAGTTTCATCCTTCGAAATATCCATTACAAGATTTTTAAAGCAGAATTTAACTTAACGAGGCCTATGTTTACGCCAGCCTGTATTTAAATGATAAATGTACTTAATTTTTTTTTCAATATTCTTCCCCTTCGATGATACAGACGTGATGCTATGTTATGTCCTTTATTACCTGTAGTTCTAACTGATCAGTTCTACCGTAGAACTATTGTATTATTTCACAATATAAAGAAGGTATTGGTCTTTTTAAAACAATGTTTATAAAAATTTAATTATTAAGTATATCAAAATGGATTTCATTAGTTGCAGCCATTTTCTCCATATACCTATAATTATTTTGTTTCTTAAAAGGTAAGTAACTAGGAAAATAATAAGATGAAAAATAATTGTAAGTATTTGTCTATTTAAACCAAATTATAAATAAAAAGAATAGGTCTAACACTACTACTTATATAAAAACTGAAAAGTATAAGAAAACAGCAAAACAGTTTTTACCATAACTGTACAATAACGTCAAAACTCGCTCGACGTAAAGGGAAAACAAGGCCACTCGCCGTAAAGAGAGTCGCCGTAGCGCGGGTCGCCGTTCGGAAAGTCGCTGTCAACGCTACAATTCTTTTGAAGGTATGTAAATAATATTTTGAATTTGTTAGAAAATAAATTTAAAGCTCATGTGAAGGTTACTTTATGAAAAAAAGCCTATTATAAGATTAATGATCACTTAAATGATTAAAATTTCTAGTGTTAAATGTGTTCCTCTAGTTAATAAATAACATGTAATATCTACCTACACTGATATAAAAGATGTGTTGTTGATGCAGTTTCTTGTCATTTCTTCTCGTCAGACATAACACCTTACGAAATGTCGTAAATTCAAAAATGTTAAATTGACCTTCAATAAGTTTATCCATGATAATCACGTAGAATAAAACCTGATTCCTGATTCACATTTAGAAAATAAATAAATTATTATGTAATCTGTAAGACCGTTGTATTTATTTGTCTAAGTTGCGTTCATAAATCGTTGTTGTAGTTAGGTTGAAAATTCAACCTAAAAATAATATAATATTCTTCATATCAATGATGTATTATAAATAAAGGAATACAAGTAAGTTTTTATATCAAACATTTCAAAGGTCCCACATTCATAAAGTTACTTCTGTAGAAGCCGTTAATTAAACCACGTCGAAGCGCTTTGGCTTGACGTCATTATTAGCATTGAAATAACTCATTGGAATTCAAGTCTTGAGGTTAGTTAAGGTTAATAAGTCAGCGACTTACATTTAAAGACAGGTTTGGCACAAATATCATAATTATGAGCATTTGACCAAGAGTTTATGTTGTTTTTTTTCTCTCACTCTTCTCGCTCCTCCGTGCTTCGGAAGGCACGTTAAACCGTTGGTCCCGGCTGTATTAGCAGTCGTTAATAACCCTCAATCCGCACTGGGCCCGCGTTATGGTTTAAGGCCCGATCTCTCTATCCATCCATAGGGAAGGCCCGTGCCCCAGCAGTGGGGACGTTAACGGGCTGATGATGATGATGATGATGACCAAGAGTAATGAGTATGGTTCTCCATGAAAAAAAACTTGATAACGTTTTAAAATCCACTTCTTTTCAAACTTTTATGACATTCAGTTTTAATTTTCAACGCAATTATAACTTAAAACTTTAATGTTATTCTTCGATGAAACTGGATTAGATTACTTTCGCGGATTATATTATGGATCTTTGATAAAAAAAAAGTTCTAGAACATTCTCTCGGACAAAACTGTGTAATCTCAGTGGGTATCTAAGATAGGACGAGTATCGATCGTCTCACGTTACCATAGTATCTATAACTTACCAACAATCTATCTTCACAGTAAACAGTGATAAAGGGTAACACAGGTTGATTGTAACTTTGGAATAATTAGGCGGAGTTCTGAAGAATAGACGTTTCTATTAATAGTGCTTATTACTTTACGTGTAAAGGAAGTAGAATAATGCTTGCCAAGCTGCTTAAAGACTCTTTCACTACCTGATAAGTGCCTGATAAACGGCCTCCGTGATCTAGTGGTTGAGCGTTGGGCTCACGATCTGGAGTTCCTAGACTCGATTCCCGGTGGGGACACGTTTTACAAAAACCACATTTGTGAGATTGTCCCTAGTTTGATTAGGACATTGCACCGTCTGTCCCGCATTTAATGAAATTATCTCTCTCTCTCTCTATTTAAGAGCTGCGCTCTTTTCGGTGGAGTAATCGCCATTCCTCTCTTCTTCCCGCCAAATCCTTCACCTTCTGATACGACACGACCTGCACCTTTTCTTTTATTTGTTTCATAAATGTTCTCTTAGGTCTACCCCTAATGAAAGTACATCCTTCCTAAAGTTTGTCTGGAAAAAAATTGTTACCTTTTGTCTTTTGTTTGATTGTTTGACGGTAATTGTTCATGTAATGTTTCTTTTCAGGTAATAAATGTTATTGTATTGTATTGTATTGAAGTTGCTTCACTGGGTGTCATTGTACCGTGATAGTGATACCACCGAACCATCGAACCGCTAATTGGCGCCGACCGATCCCCCTCTCCCAATTAAGAGGTATTGAAGTCAGATCGATTCTTGCTTGGCTAATCAAGCCGCGGCCGTATTTTGTCTTCATTACAACTTTTATCTTTACTGAGGTATGCGGTCAGGTAATAGAACAAGAACAATGGAGCTAAAATGACAAAAACATGTAATAAATAGATATAATTGATACTTAGAAAGCAGCCAATCAGCTCGCGACACCAAACACTTCAGGACCCCGATACCGACCCCGCCGGCGTGGTCGACGATTTCCCTCATTCAGCGCTTATCGCTATCGACCCACTAGGGTCGATTAATTCTTTCAAATATTTTTCCTCTCAGACGACGCCCTGAGCCGAGGTTCGCGCCCAACTGGGCACCCTCAGGCCTGTTGTCTTAAACGTTGTACCGGGTGAGAGCCTTCAGCGCTCCCCATTTGTCCGGCCAAGTAGTTAATGCCATCTGCGGCAAATCTACAATAAGTCACGTCAAAAAAAAAAAAAGATACTTAGAAACAGATGGATTGTTTACATCCATAGAGGCGGCCACGACACCAAACACTTCAGAACCCCGATACCGACCCCGCCAGCGTCATCGACGATTTCCCTCATTCAGCGCTTATCGCTATCGACCCACAAAGGTCGATTAATTCTTTCAAATATTCTTCCCCTCAGACGACGCCCTGAGACAAGGTTCGCGCTCAGTCAACTCAAGCTCAACTGGGCACCCTCAGGCCTATTGTCTTAAATTTTGTACCGGGTGAGAGCCCTCAGCGCTCCCCATTTGTCCGGCCAAGTAATTAATGCTACCTGCGGCAAATCTACAATAAGTCACGTCAAAAAAAAACTGTGGATTAACATAATCGTGCGACACGATGGGTGGTGAGGATGATATCTAGACGTGCCGGCAGAGTAGTGGGATGATTGGTGATACGATGACAAAATAACGTAGTAAATTCAGCAGGAATATATAAAGTTTATTAATAACACTATACAAACAAATCCAGAATTAGAGAGCACGGCGAGAGCTAAACAGTATAGGAATATATACTTAATAACATTTCAGAAACAAATCCAGTATTACAGGGCACGGCCAGATCTAAACAGTATAATATATTCATGTTGTTCTTATAAAGGTCGGGGATGCAGTGAGTCAGTGTGAAATGAAAGGAAATGCGAAATGGAATGGGAGTTTCGTAATTTAAAATGATTGACGGTCAGAACGAAAGGCCAGTATGTGCAGAGTTTGTACTCTGCTACAATCGTTTGCAACTTGGCTAAGGCTCTAGTTACTCGATTATCATTTGTTAATTGTTAATTTGTGATACGATCCTCCCGGAACAGCGCAAGCCCTAAATGCCGACTCCTCGACCAGCAGGGCTAACATGCGCAATGGGATAAATTTATCAATCGATTCAATAAATTTTGTCGAAATCGATAAGTTTGCTTTTTCCCCGAACATGTGTGTCACGTGATTTAGTTTGTATTTTAACCCCCGACGCAAAAACGACGGGGTGTTATAATTTTGACGTGTCTGTGTCAGTGTGTGTAAATGTGTATGTGTCTGTCTGTGGCATCGTAGCTCCCAAACGATGATCCGATTTTAATGCGGATTTTTTTGTTTGAAAGGTATATCGACGATAATGTTTGGTGGAAATCGGTTCAGGTCTTCAAGGTCATCAGGTCGTTTGTTAAGTGTGATAGGAATGTTACACGCTCAGTTTGCTCGCAAGCATAATGTGGGATAAGTTAGTTTAGCATTTTTAACCTTATGTCCTAATAATTGAGTACTTTTTTTTGGTCGGGAGTTTTTTGACTTATTTGGGTTCACATATTAGCACTAATCGACAAAACGATATAATTATCGTCAGAATCGATAAAATGACGGTGAAAATTGTATCATGTTTCGCATGTTAGCCCTACTGATCACTTCCAATTAAGTGCTATAGATATCGTATCGACTTTTGTTACAACTTGTTTTCAATAGATGCTAATCAAGTTGGAAAGTTCTACTATCGTTTTCGTACTTTTCAATTACTTGTTCAGACGTTTTGACACTCTTGACTTTGTTTTTGGGTTCAGTGGATTGGTTAGTAATGAGAAATGAATAATATATATTAAATAAAATCAAATCAAACAGTAAAACGTTGTGAATTGGGACTCAGAGACGATTTTATTTTATTATTGTAAGTAATATTGGTTTATGTACACTTTCTAAATAATAAATATTTTCCGTTCATTTTGTTTGATAACAAATTCGGTCACGATTAGATTATTCAAATACTACACACACACACTCTCACATACACTCTCTATACTAACTTAAAATAAGGGTACAATCACCCCTAGATTATAAAAAAATATGTACCTACCTATTATTAAAACTACACTCCCATCAATTATCTAAGAGCTGTTTCTGAGTGGTAGAGACCTGGTGTCCCAAAACACAGGTCCTTGCAAGTTTGGGTTCCTGTTTCCCTCATAAGCCCGTACATATTTATAAGTTAATGTAACTGTTCTAAGAGAGAAAAATAAACTTTTCTTTTATTTATTTTTTATTTCAGATATGTATAAATATTATCAAGTACTGCGGATAATGTATATTTTTTATGATGATATCAAGAACAATGGTATCATGTTGTTTTTAAGATTTATGTCCGGTTAATGGCAATATACTCGCTCCCTATTACATGGATTTTAAACATAAGTGGCGACGTGTGAGTGTATAATACATGTTATGGACCAAGTAATAAATCAGGCATTATACATAATGCCTGGGCATTATGTCCAAACAGTAATTAATCACTTGTTCGATAGAACTAGACATTATTCATAATACCCGCATTTACCACTTAATCCATAACATATGTGCTATACAACTTTGTCTACCCCTTCGGGCATGGGAGTTTTAATTTAATATTTGTTTTTATGTAAAAGTCTATAAAAAAATAATATATTATATTGCTGAGCAAAGTTGCCAGTGCTACATTTCAATACTTCGTTACCAATGCTATTCAGACCATTTTTTTATTTTTTATTTATGTAATATCTAACACGTTAAGCCGTTGGTCCCGGCTAACCGTAAAAAAACACCTCCACCAACTCATAGCGGAGCAGCGTGGTGGAGTATGCTCCATACCCCTCCGGTTGATTGAGGGGAGGCCTGTGCACAGCAGTGGGACATAAATAGGCTGTTTATGATATGTAATATCTAAATGCTAATACTCTTCTAATATTACACAAAAACCTTATCAAAACACGCTTGGTTTATCACGTAAAAAGCTTGAAAACGTATTGTTTTATAAATATGAAAACATTTTATACCATAGGGGCTCACCCTTATCAGTATTTAACATTGTTTTTGCAATACCTTGTGAATAATACGGAATAAATTCTTCCGACCCAATACGGGTGTTTTGTAAGGATGAAAGTGGAAATAATTTTTGTTTTTGACATCGTCTGGTCTCAGGCGCCTGGTTTATAGAAGGCAGTTTGAAAAAACCTTGCAACGAGGATAACCTTTAGGCGCACTGTTGTTTTAAGCAGCTTCCTTCTGTCGTGTGGGTTACTAAAGAGCCGCCGTAATGACTACACGTACTTACATCAGCAGTAAGCAACCAAGACCAGCGGCCTGAAGTGTCTTCCGAACCACAAAGTCACATTATTCACGATTGAATGTTACTGGAACAATATCAACCAGCACTAGACAAATTCCAGTGCTGATTCACATTACAATTCACAAGGGACCTTGTGAATTATCCCGTTTTTCACAGGGTCCGCTTACCTAAGATTTGACAGGTCCGGATTTTTACAGAAGTGACGACCTGTCTGACCTTCCAACCCGCGAAGGGAAAACCAGCCCAATACAGGTTAGGTCACATACTTCGGAAAATTCATTTCTTGGTAATGTGAGTTTAGTCACGATGTTTTCCTTCACCGCGGAACACGTGATAATAATTTATGATCAAAACATGAATTCGAAAATAAATTCGACAATCATTGGTTTAGGCCTGTGCTGAATTCAAACCTGCGACTTTAAAGTGAGACGCGTGAGAAGTGAGCTTCCACGGCTCACAAGATCCACAACTTTCCAAATCACATCCTTTCAAGCATTTAACTTTTAAAGCCGCAAGATTAAACTTCATATTGCCATTTCTATAATATACCTCACAAAGTACAAAGCACTTTTCTCTGTACTTTGTGTTCACCTGTAGGAAATCCGTCGCTCCATTCTCTTACCCACATTAGGTACAATAATTTGTTGGTTGGTTGGTTTTCCCGAAGGGTAAGGCAAAGGGAACTAAAGGTGATGACGATGAATGATGAAACCTAAACCCCCACCCTCGGAGCAGACTCCTACTCCGATCCCCAAATGAATTAACTCAAAAGTCCGCATAAACTTTCGAGTTATGAAGCGGCTTGTTGGCACGAAGCGAAAATAGATAGATACACTTTGTTTATTGAATATTCCGATATAATAACACTGTCGCGAATGTTTTCCGACTAACTTAATGTGATCATTAACCACAAAACACCACTTCGTATTAATTATTTAGATTATTCAATGAAGAAAGCAACTGTCCCGTTCCCGTTCCCGCCAAAAAGTCTTAGGTACAATAACATACGACACATGTTTTTATAAACCATTATTACCTGCAAACATAATAAATCCCCACCTAACACAACAATGTGACATGTCCTTTATTAAAAAAACGAAATCATAAAGCTTTATTCCCGACGTCTTTATTAGTCGTACTTCGCAAAGCTTTGTTTTACGTCCTCGGAATCTATAAACAAAAAGCGTCGGCCCCATTTTCAATTCAATTCACGAGAAAGCAGTCCGTTGCGATTGGCAAAAAACGAAAAGGAAACATTACCGGATTATGTTTGGGAAACTTATTCAATTTGTCCGGTTACACAATAATTTGAAGTAATTTACGCGCCGTTGTGGATTTACGGGTAAAAGGCGAGTCTATAATTTTTGTTGATTTATTTGATTTAAGATAACAACGAAGCTTGCTTTTTTATTGACATTTCTAGGATTGTCACTTCGACGATGTAAAATGTGACGCATTCTTGAAGTCGGTAAAGTAAAAATCATTGCTTTGTACTGAAAATACTCTCTCTCTCTCTCCTTTGCATTTATTATTCTCATCTGATGGTGGGGTCTGCCTTCTTCGTATTTATCTTCCACTTCGCTCTATCAGACGTGTCGTTCTCGGAGACATTGCACGAGCACAGGTCCATATTGACCACATCCGCCCATTTTGTTTTTGGTCGTACTGAAAATACTACGAAAGATATTACCTAATTAAGTTTTACCACTTTTTATTTTTTCCGTAAGTAAGTACTATTATTTACGATGGAGCGTAAAAATATAATTTAACTCTAAAGTACTTATTTGCTACTACTGGGGATGATAGATGACGTCATTATAGTGTGTCCTTGTCAGTTCCTGTCGAAGGGATGCAATCCCTCGAGGTAGAACAAATCCAAAAGATTAAGTCATCGAAAAATTCGATGCGTGCGCGTGGCTCACCCTCAGGGCTTAGCCCGAAGGTGTTGAACCCAGGGGCGGATCAAGTCGGACCCAGGATTACCGGAGACAATTCCCGATTGTGTATTTTGTATAAGGAAAATATTAACTCGCTTGTTCATACATTTAGGCGGAGGAGGCACTGAAAATGGTCTTGTATATCTGGCTAAGCTTTCAATTTAGGAATTATCACAGTGCATGACAATATGAAATTACTTACTTTTAAACCTATTCATTAAGGAAGAAATTTAATATTTAACTTAAAGACATTATATGAAAAAATATTGATATTTTTTTTTCCATTCTTATTAAAAAAATAATTATAATTATTAATTAATATTTTATAGAAAGGAGCGCAAACTCTAGGGTACTCACCTACTTATATCCTTATTTAGCGTCTCTATCTTTCATCACGTATTGACGTACTTATCTTATTAGTAATAATTGCTGTAATGAAGCTAATGATAATGGATTGTATAAATTAACCTATAAGAGTGAGTATACATTACTGTTTATATTATACTACATCTCTGCCTACCCCTTCGTGGATACAGGAGTGCGTGTCGTTTTGATGCTCGCTTGAACAAAACAACAATAAAGTACTTAGTTTTGAATTCAAATTTTGATACACAATAAATCTAATAATTCATGAACATGGAAATTACCATTCGTTTATATTTAGAAATGCTATGATTGCCGAAAGACAATAAGAAAATAGAAAGACTACTTACAATAAATATAGGCGTTGAGGTAACGATCACCATGCGGATCAGCGTATCTATCGTGGATCCTGATCCTGACATGGATCATGGGCCATGAATCATGGGCCATGGATCATGGACCATGGATCATGTTCGTTCTAATGATAGAACGAATACCTATCAGGGATTACCTGATGACTTGCAACTCTGCCCATTCCTGGAAATTAAAGGCGAGAATTTTGTCTTAAAAGTAGTATCAGTAATGGATACCTAGGTACGTGCCCGTTGCAAGGTGATCCCTTCCGAGTTTCCTCTTCATATTTGCCAATGACGTGGTGTCACTGAAAAAAGGTTTAACGATATTTTGGACCCGAAGCGTGCCGAACTGACATTTTCTTTGATGCTAGATGTTTTTTACCGCGTCACGACCTCTGAAAGATATTATGTGTGACATAATAGAAAACTATTACAGTGAATAAAGACTCGTATAGAATTTCATTACAGGAATGTATTCAGTTACTGTACCAAAAAGATCAGATATTGTAAATAAAGTAGATCGTCATCTCCCGATGATGATAATAATAGCGGATAAGAAAATGACAGGGATAACTTAAAATAAACTTAGATGGTGTGTACTTTAATCAGCACCATTATAAGTTTTATTTATTTATTTATTTATTGCATGTCACATGGTGGCTTACAGTTCTTATAAGTAAATAATGTACAAACATGTGACACCCTGTAAGGGTACCGCAAAAGTATTCCAACAATAACTTAAAACTAAAAAAAAATAAAAACTATTTTTTATATAACTAAACTTAGTTTAGAAATTATATACTAAGTACCTACTTATACTATTAAGTTTGTTTACAAGTTTGTTCTACGTTTCAATAATAACACTTATAAAGAAAGACACATGTCTCAATGTGTAACATGTTGTAAAGGTAATTGTCCGTAACATTTTTAAACTGTATTCTCTAGCTAGTTGTCTTAAATGTCACAAACAATATCCGAACGAAGCCACAGGTTTCAATTATCTGTAGAGAATATTGTACAAATAAGCAGTTATTTCGAGAAGTATTTTCATTGTGTTCGAGAAAATAAAGTGTCTTTAATTGATAATTGACGGTGTGGTATTTCTGTGGAACTCGTGTGGATTGAAAGTAATTTTACGTTCTAATTTTAAATAAAAATCGAAATATCGACGGTAAAAAGCAATCCTGCTGTAACCCACAAAATGCAAAATGTTCACCAGAGCCCAAAAACTTTTGAAAAATTTGAAAAAAAATCATATCTCCTAAACTATTACGCCTATAAATATGATTTTTAGAACCAAAATGTATTTTTTGATTATCTATCAGTTCAAATACCTAAAACTTACTAGAAGTTAATTTAAGCCTATGTTTGTGTGGGTTACAGCAATCACACTTTTTTTTCTGTTATACAAAGTTGCTGTAAATGAAGCAGGTAAATGTATGGGCCACTCAAAATCAAGTACTTTATTTATACGCAAAATTGCTGTAATTCACTTATAATAACTATTCCTATATAGCAATTTTGATGTAAATGTCATAAGTCTGTGTTAGCTGGTGCACTTAATTGTCTTAACTAACAGAAGTTGTGAAATGATAATAAAATTAAAATGATGTAAGTATGGAATTACATTTATATGAAGTCATTTTAAAATGTTAAAGAACATAAACCCACTAATAAATAGCTAAATTATGAAATTAAAAATTAACATCTTGCATACACCTAAGCAACTATAGTGTACTCCGACCGCTTAAAGCACGGGAAATACTACCTAACAGGTGCTATACTATTTAACAGGTAAATTGTATCAAAAACATTATACACTACTCCTACTTAGGTATCTATTAAAGAAAATACTTCTGTAGATTTGCCGCAAATGGCATTATTTACTTGGCTAGACAAATGGGGGGCGCTGAGGGCTCGTACCCGGTACAAAATATAAGACAACAGGCCTGAGGGTGCCCAGTTAGGCAGATTAGCTGCTGTACTTAAAGCTTTGAAGGTACTCGGAAGCCAACCTTCTGCGGCTACCCACTCTGCGACCTGAGGCATGAAGTAGGAGGTGTATTTTAAAGTACCCTCTTGCGCGGTGACAAACGATACCACTGTTACCGCTCCTAAACCAGCGAGTCTCACCGGGATGGGAGTGGTAGCTAGGGCTCTGTCGGACGGCCCGCTAGGCTTCGTACCAGTATAGTCCTGCCACGCCTAGGTCGTTAAGGTCGAAGCAGGCTCCCCCAATGGCAAGCGTGACAAAGGAACGAACGCGCACATTTGTTCGCTCGCGCATCCCTATGTTGCTAGCCGCTGTCTCGAGCCGCAACTCGCCGCACACCAAATACGACGCATACTTCGCTGGCGGAGATCTTCGCCCATCCCCCTTTCCACTGCCCCTACCCCAACTCTCTAGAGCAGAACATGTCGGGAATAAGAGGATAACAACACCGCCAGAACGGTAGTCAACGCACCAAGACCTATACCGATCTCCGGTTTCTCCATGCCCTCTTTGGACATGGAGACAACACCACCGCGCTCATACGCGGCGGTTTACACTACCCCTGGCTCACCCCCACATGCGCCTCCATGTCCATCCCTGCGCATGACGCCCACGCCTGCGCCCGCTCTCGCTCCGGTGAGTTTGCAACCACTGATCCGCCCACGCATGAAGGTTTCGCCCACAGTGGTGGATCATCTGCCCAATTGGACGCACCACTTCCGACAGGTGTGGGATAAGTTAGGCCATGTTCCCAACGCACGTCCATACGGCAAAAGAGTACGCTTCCTGGCGAAAACCGATGAGGAGTTCAGGCTTTACCAGCGTTGCGTCACCAACCTGGAGAAAGACACTGGACTCTTTTGGTTCACGTACACTCCCCTGATGGAACATTCGCTGAAACTGGCGACCCGCGAATTACCGGTGGATACTGACATCGCAAAACTCGAGGAGGAGCTGAAGAACCGAGGCTACGAACAGGAGTATATCCGCCCCATCCAGGCCCGCACAGGCAAGCCTGGTTGCATCTTCTTCGTGGAGATCCGGCAAACACTGGGGTTCCAAAAGATCTACGAAACCTCCGAACTCCTATGCATGCCCGGTATAAAAGTCAAAGCATAAAGAAGACCCAAGCGCCACAGTGCCACCACTGCCAATAATTCCGGCACAGCAGCCACAACTGTCATCGTCCCATAGCCTGCGTGCGATGCGGTAAGAGCCATGCGGCGAAAGACTGCATGCCTCCCCGTGAGGAACCGGCTATCTGTTGTAACTGCAGCGGACTTCACCCGGCTAACAGCTCATCCTGCCCGGTAAAGGTGCGCGAGCTGGCAACATGAATGGAGGGCACTACGCCATCAACGAGTGCAAGAGCCTCGAAACCCACAGCAGCAGCTACCGTCGCGAAGCATCCCAGCGAACTGACAGCCCAGAATTCGCACATGGCAGCGGCAACCGTCCAGATGGGCATAAACCGCACAGGTCGAAGCACTCACGTAAGAAGGCAAAATCTGCCCTGTCTGCCGCTGTGGATTCCGAACCACCACGACCAACACCAACCGCAACAACAACAGCAGTCGCCGTCCCTCCATAGGAGAAGAAGGCCAAGCGGAGACATTACTTCCTACAATGAATAAGCTGGAGATGCTGGAGCAGACTATCCAGCTACTCTACGATATCCTGGACGCCATCCGAAGCAAGATAGACCCGGTGCCCATTATAGTGAGAGGCTTGACCTCACTACTAATCCAGTTCAGTGGCGGTATTAACCATCTCCATTGAACTGCCAACGACTGGAACGAGGCTGTCCACATCTACTACTCTTCGCTGAATAGTTAGTATTGTGGTCACCTTCGAGGGTGAGTGAAATTTCCAAGTGGTAGTTAACAGTCGTCGCCCCAAACCTTCTTCAGACCGAGCAATATGACGGAGCAGCCGGACGGCTCCAACACCGGACTCGACCATCGCCACAAGCTGACGTGCGCTCACCGGGCCTCCCCCAACGGGTAACCACCCGGTGGGCTAGACCTCGCTAGTGGCAGAAATAAGGATTAGGCCAACTCCAAATGGACAATCCCGTGACCCACTCGTATAAGTAATAATAAATAATTTAAAAAAATGACTCCATATTGGTAGCGAAACATAGTTACAGCAAATATGTCACTCCTTCCCGACTGTCGCGGAGTAACTGAGCGACGCGGTAACCCGCGGTCATATACGCGCGAGCGCGTATTATAATGGCGGTAAATGCGCATGACCAGTAAATATCGATGTTTTTAAATTGGCGTAAGTTGTCATTGTCTGTAATATCATACTTGTTTAAAATGTAGTAAACAACGCCGATCAACAGATTATTGTCTAATAAATGTAGTAAACACAGTACGTTACTTAAATGTGTTATGCAATTATGCAGTAACCCGCACTATTCACTATTAAATAGTGCTGTAACTACAAAGATCAAATTATTTGCAAAAGCAAAATTGGTGTAAAAGACATATCACAGAAAAATGGTGTTTTTAATGCTATTTACAGCAAATATTCAGTTGTCTTTTTGGAAAAATAAGCAAAATCCCAACGCTGTACAGAATTTTCTAGAGGTCGTAGAGCCATGGGAATAGGACCATTCGACGCAGAATTTTTTTCTGATTCCGAATCAAAAATAAAAAAAATTTGGCCAAGGTGTGGTTTACAGCAGGATTGCTTTTTACCGTCGATATATTTCTTACAACAATATTGTTTATGACGTATGCTTCATTTATACGAAAAGATGAGTTTTTGAATATTTTAGATGTTATTGATATTGTTCCTTTTTCAAATATTTATATTTTTTAATTACATTTCATAGCAAAAATAACATTGCATTATTTTTTTATTTTTTTTATTGACCTTTGATAGACTGGAATGGAAAATGCTACATCAACAAGAGCGTGGCTCTTAAATTGATGATGATGAGCAAAATAAATTATAACGACCAAACTAGACTGGTCTATTAAATGTCTCTGTATCACTGCAATGTTTATTTCCAAGTCAGTAGTCTAAATAAAGTATTTCTTAGTACTTACGTTCTTTTCCTAAAATCCAAATAGGTACATATTGCCTAAACTAGCCCCGAAGCATAATAAACGCAATTATAGAACTCTTGCAGTCAAAACAAAAATTAAAATCAGTATAATCTTACGGCTAACGCAGCAATCTCTTACAGGCAACCTTTAGGTCATCATCATCATCAGCCCATTAACGTCCCCACTGCTGGGGCACGGGCCTTCCCTATGGATAGATAGGGAGATCGGGCCTTAAACCACCACGCGGGCCCAGTGCGGTTCGGTGGTTATTAACGACTGCTAATGCAGCCGGGACCAACGGCTTAACGTGCCTTCCGAAGCACGGAGGAGCTCGAGATGAAATCTTTTTTTTTGTGGTCACCCATCCTATGACCGGCCTCTGCGCAAGTTGCTTTACTTCAATAATCGCAGACCGAGCGTGTTGACCGCTGCGCCACCGAGCTCCTCAACCTTGTGTGAGAACTTTTAGGTATAGGAAATTAATTTAATAAAAGCGTAGCGGGATAGAAAATACAAAATAACTAATAAGTAAGTATAATAATGATACCCACACACGCCTTCCAAATGTCCGGGATTCCACTAATACACGGGATAACTAACAACGGACCAATAATAATAATAACTCTTTATTGCATACAAAGAAACACATTACATAAACAATCACGAATAAACAATTGGTACAAAAAGCGGCCTTATTGCTAAGGTAGCAATATAACAAGGTAAGGTAGCAAGTATACCTACATAAACTATATTAAAAGCAATACATAGAACACCTCAACTGCAACACACAACCAAACCTTGACATTTCAGGTTAGTTCTGGCTGTGAACATCACAATTGCTTTATGTCCCATGACCTAATTCTGTGCATCTCGTGATATAGGTCAACCCAATAGGCGATAAACTCCACTCCTCTTATTATCGTGTGGGTTGTGGGGTGGAATTCCGGCCTCATCAACCCTGGTGTCAGGGTTATGATTGAGCCGCCAAAGGCCCCTGACATGGCTCATGTAACGATTACTCACTTACATCAGTGAATAATAACCAACGGCTTAACGTGCCTTCCGAAGCACGAATCATCTTACTGTCAGACAATCAGCCTGTAATGTCCTAACCAAACTAGGGGTCACAAAGTGATTTTTGTGATATGTCCCCACCGGGATTCGAATCCGGGGCCTCCGGATCGTGAGTCCAACGCTCAACCACTGGACCATAGCCGTCAAAACAACTGCACTCCACTTTAACCTAGACTATACCAGACTCAAACTGACCTACCTCAACAAGGGTAACCAAACGTAAAACCTTGACATTTCAGCTTAGTTCTGGCCATGAGTATTAAGCCGTTCACTCACTAGGCTACCAAGCTACATATCTTTTCTTTTTGACATTACTTATGGTAGATACATTTTCATCGGACGTCATCGGTCACAATTAGACAAATGGTGAATGTCTTTAAAGCTCCATCTGTTAAAAACATCATGCCACAAGCTTGTGTATCATCTAACTAGAAGATTGTGTCGATGAGAAGTAACCTAAAATAGGCCTTAAATTTAGCTTACCTACAAGGGGGTTTAAAATGCCACATCCAAGCAATTCATATAAAAAAGCAATATTGATTTTGACATTTATTTGCATTGCGCACTTACTTTTATGTTCGCAAATGTCCCATTTTAACGCTTATTTGTGGAAGAGATAATTTAGACAGCGCCACTGTACATGTGGAGTGATGGTTACTGTGATAATATGCTGTGTGTAGCGTGTGCATAGCGTGTGCGTAGCATGGGCGTAGCATGTACGTAGCATGTGCCTGGCGTGTGGGTAACTCGTGCGTAGCGTGTGCGTAAACTATGCTGTCACCACAACCCACAACCACGTGCTAATGTGTGAATGACCATACACGCTTACTGTTACTTACTATGCTGCGCCACACGTGGAGCGAATACTATTATTACAGTTTATTTATCGTACACAGAACAGAATATAACGCTAAATAGATTGCACACAAGACCATATATCAAACCAAACCATAACCAGCCATAACCATATATCTTGCGTGTATAGCACACGCCGCAATGAGTGAGCGACTTTACAAGTATAACTTCCCATGGCCTGGTTTGTGCATCTCATATAGGTCAATATAGGTCACGAGAGCGCAACTAGGTCACCAGCATGCGTCCTAATACCTCAAATAGTAATGTGCCCTTTATGTTTGCTAAGTACGTGTCGAGATTTTCACTTCCAGAAATGGTTTTTGTTAGGATTTTTGATGTGGGTCACTCTTTAGTATACGATCTTTGGTAGAATGTGCCAACGCTTGTGGTCGAACATCGGCATTGCGTTCGTGACTTTTCAGGTGAAATATTTGCCTTAATTGGAACGAACAAAAGAGGACTTTGGATGTCAGACGTTTTAAAATCACTGGCTGAAACCCTACAATAGAGTTAGTGCCTAAATCAAAGATTTATATTTTTATAGCTTCACGTTATTTGATTCTCTAGTCCGTTTTAACAACAACAAGACACGTTCACGACTATATCCCAATTGGGGTAGTCAAAGGTACATGCATCGCAAGATAAACTAATTACTCACGCGTGACCGAGCTTTCTGTTAGACCAACGTGATAGGTCCGTTTTGAAATATAAAACAACCCTATATTTACCACTTCCCTTTTGTAAATCCAATTGAAGCGCGTACGACGATTTCTCGCAAGTTTACATAGTTTCACAAAGGCGGTCATTCTGCCGGTAAACTACGAGCCGAAACTTTTATAAGTCGTAAAAGTATTCCTTCCGTCTAAATCGGATTCCTATTACACTAGTGATGCTACTTAAAATAACTTTTTAACGGAAATACAATATAATAATAATAATAAATTAACATTAATTTAAATAATTGTTTATTTTAATTATTACAATACAAATTAATTATTTATTTGAAAATTACTAATCATCTATAGGCCTGAAAATGAATAAATGGTACCTAAATATTTTTTATTGTTTATTTTTATAAATACTTACTCTTCTTTGGTTCTCCAACTGTATTCAGGTATTAAGGTAGAAAATAGGTAATTGTAACGTTAAAAGTGTGTGCTCTATATCTATATATATCTATCGTGTATTTGGGAAACGTCGATTGGAAAGTCCCTTATTGGGAACATCATTCCCGATTTATTTCCCAATAAAACATTTTCCATCGTATAAACATAGATGGGGAGATATCTAAACGTTGCAAGGAAGCCGTTACATATTTTATACGCTTTCCGGAATAGACGAAAGAAACGCCACTCAAAGAGTGATAATTGCTATATCGAAATCAATATTTGCTAAGAAAGAGAAAATTTATATCGATAAAATTTCTGACTCGAACGGGACTTGAACCTTGTTAACCATTACACCACCTGGTCCTCCTCTTGTTCATGCGAAATTCTTTCGATGTATTCTTTGGATGTATTGTTGTTGTCATTAAGCCGACGCCGGCGCCCTCTATATAGAATATTGAGTACTAATATTACTTTAGACCGACAAGTCTACAATTACATGTATATTTAAACTAAGTAACTGTACTGCAGATATCATATTAAAACATTGCATCAAAAGTTGGTGTCATTTCAATTTGTGTACAAACACGAAGCTGTCACACACACATGCGAACTAGGTTAGCTATTAAAAGAGATGCATAATTTGAAGTCTACTTCTAACTTCTAAATGGCGCATTTGGTAAAGCAGTCGCCGCCATTCTTAAGTTCACGGTTCAAACCCAAGTGCATGTTTTAATTGTTTTTACTTTTTGTATTTTTTTTTTACAATTGAATTTGGCGAACCCCGACAAGTCTACAATAATGTACTTTGCACTAAAGTACCTTCCGTAATTTCCGTATTTTTTATTTTGTAAAATTCTAACAGGCATTAATCGCATCAGTGAACATGCGGCTAACTAAAAAACTACTGAACGGATTTTCATACGGTTTTCACCAATGAGTAGAGTGATTCATGGGCGTGCTTTAGGGTATATAATTTATACAAGTATTTTTTGTTTGTATAAAATGGTTCAAAAATGATGATGAATATCAAACATAATTATCGTTACAAATATAGCCGACTTGGAGCTTTCGGCGAAAACGCTGCCTGACTGAGCCCATTGAGATATAACAAAACAACGTATGGTTGAATTGTTCCATTTTTGTAGGTCTACCGAAAGTCCACAATATGTCATAATAATTATATTGTGTATAAAGAATTGTGTATATGTATTGTATGATTTTACAAATAACGATCACAGTACAGTAATAATAAGGTAGATTTTTCCTAAATTGCGTCGGTTCAAACTTTGACGCATCGCGTTTGAAAGATGTAATAGCGCTTCAGGACGTCCCGCAAGCACGGCGCTGATGTCGCAGTATCCGCATATAATTATTATGACTTGTCATTTAGTTCCAATAAAATCCGCAGGACTTCATACGTATGTCAGTGACAGCTGGTGATAGCATGCGGGACACTTAGCAGCTAATCGAATTTTATGTTGTTTTCGCGCCCAGTCCAGACGACTTGCAGCGCATTTCTGGACTTATATTTACGCGTGGTGTTTATTGTTAGGTTAATTAGTTCAGGTTAGGACGTTTTTTTTAACGAGGACGTTAAAAAATGACGAGGCTGGGACGTGTTGAAGTAGTATTTCCATATATACGCGGCCTGAAATGGGCTGTTTCGGGGACCTGAACTGGTTGCTGTCGAACTTATTATCACGTTTTCTTGATTAAAATTCATAAATAAGTCAAATAGAAAAAAAAAAAAGATTTTCGTTAGTTTTAGATCTGTCATGATGTCTGTGATGTTTGTTTATTATACATAAGAATTTCAAAATTTATCTTATTTTTTTTCCCAAAGGGCAAGGCAAAGGGAACTATGCCCATACAGCCATGTCTTGTGTTTTTTTTCTTGATGATGATTAATGAACCACAAACGAAGTAAGCGGCTTGTTGGCGCAAAGCGAAAATAGATAGGTACACTTTGTTTATTGAATATTCCGATTTAATAATACTATCGGGAATGTTTTCCGACTAACTTAATGTGATCATTAACCACAAAACACCACTTCGTATTGATTATTTAGATTATTCAATGAAGAAAGCAACCTTCCCGTTCCCGTTCCCACCAAAAAGTCCGCGGCAAAGAGAATATAAATAAATCTGTATGTTGGATGGAAAAACAATTAATTATAAATGACTACTATTTAGGCCGGCAAATGCAACAACTTTTTTTGATTTGGTTTTCCCCGAAGGGTAAGGCAAAGGGAACTATGCCCATACAGCCATGTCATTTTATGTATTGATTTTTTATTATAATATATGTCCTCTTTTAAAACACGGTACTTACCCATTATTTAAAAATGTTTAAAAAATATGCGATTTTTCCAATATTCCTTTTCTCAGATTGTAATATTTTTAGTTTTTTATTTATTCATACAAAATCTCTTTATAAATTGTCACTGACATTCTATAACAATATTCCTCTATCCGTTGTCCTGTAGCACTGCATCAACTTTTGTAGTCCCGTCCGAGTCAGAATTTATTTTCGATTTAAATTTTCTCTTTGTGAGTTTCCCTAAGCACGGGAGTGCTATAAAAACAAAAATCAATATTTGCTTCTTAAAAAGTAAAACACGCAAGTTGTTTTTTTATCTCAACGTAATTATCATGGATAAACTTGTTGATGGTAACATTTTTGAATTTACGTCATTTCGCAAGGTGTTATGGCTGAGGAGAAGAAATGACAAGAAACTGCAACAGCAGCACATCTTTTAAATCAATATTACAAGTTATTTAATAACTAGAGTAACACATTTAATAAGTACCAGACATTTTTATCATTTAGGTAATCATTAATCTTATAATAAGCTTTTTACATAAAGAAAACTTCAGGTGAGCTTTAAATTAATTTATTGACAAATTCAAAAAAATATCTGGTATTTTATTGTAAAAACGTATACATAGCCCCAAAAAGTTGAATTTAATTTAGGTACTTAATCTAGAATTTTGTGCCTTTCACAGTTTCTCGGAAGGAGACATACATTTTTACGTACATACATAATGTTTTCATAAATATATTGACTTGCGACCGTGAGTATATGTAATTATTTAAACAGCTCCCTTAGAGAGTCCCAACGACGTAGATTATAAATAGCGCGAACTAAATAATAGAAAGGACACAATCATTAAAAGACATGCAGTGTTCTGTTGTTTTACTTTTGTCCAGCCAAGTAGTTAATGCCATCTGCGGCAAATCTACAATAAATAGGTAACGTCAAAAAAAATGTTTTTTTTACTCGCTCCCACTGCAGTATCAAAGTAGAAAAAGCCCCCTAAGATAAAGTGCTACCTCCTTAGAGGTATTTGTAGACTCCAAATTTCCCTTCCTAGCTGGATATCCGCGGCTCGGGGCCCATTGTACGTGTTCTATCGAAGCCTTTTGTACTCTTTCTATAGGTAAAATGCAAAAAAATATTACAAGAAATGTGTCTCCGGCGAGTTATTGTTTCGGAGAATTATCTCCGTCGCCACATACTTATATGGAACAGAAAGAGATAGAAGACTTATAGTATATTGTCAATGAATAAAATAATAACAATGAAAACAAGGACTTGCTAAGCTTACCTACTATTTGCGTCATAGCATAGTGCGTATGGCAGCTTTCAGAAAAGTACACTTCTATGTCATATATTTTATTTCTGCGAAACGATATTCCGACCTATTGTTGATAATCGGCCTCCATGGTCTAGTGATTTCGTTGTAGTTGGGCTTAGTTGGGCTCACGATCTGGAGGTTCGGAACATTTTTAATAATTATGTTTGTGCAAATTCTGTTTAAATAATTAATCTGAATAACTGACTGTAACTACTGAAAGATGAGATGTGTGTTAATACAATGGAATGTAATAACACACATAACTCGTTTAGCTCGTTAGATAAAGTATTGTGTATATGTGTTTTATAAAAAAAAAGTAAAATAATAATTCCCACGCTAAAATGTGATCACGCTTTACACAATTTCGAACATAAAAAATAGAAAAGAAAAAAAAAACAAAAACATTATTCATACACAAAACAAAAACGCTATGAAATCCCACTTTGTATCGAAATAAATATCTTCAAAAAGATGTTAGTAAAAACGAGGGTCAGTGAGTAGTAAAATATTCAGACGTGGGGAATAAACGGACAATGGAGGGTTGAATATCGACTGCGACCCTTTCTTGACCATTGTAGACGTTTAATTAAAGAATAGAAAGTTTATTGTCATGCCATATTTCATGGCAAAGGTCAGCCCCGATTTGTATGAATGTAACCAAAGGTGACTTTTTATTTGGGCATAACAAAGGCGGTAAGCTACTTTTAAAGATGTAAAAGTTTTAGCTTTACGACACAAATAATATGCCAAAATATTCAACTAAAAGAAAATCATAGGTATTAAGTAAATACTTACCTACTTCGTTATATGAATAAGTTTTTCTGACTATGAAAGTACTACTTAGTAATACGTACTTTTAATTGTACCTAAATATTTCGATAACGCAGGCGAAATATTATACTAGATTCGTAGAGTAACTATTAAACTGCGTGTATATAATTATCACGCAATTGAATCTAGATAACTTTAATAATATACTTAGTAACATAAATATAATAATAATTATTAATTAAATTTAACTACAAATAATAACAATAAAAACGTTTATTTCGGACAAATCACAACACATAATATACTTACACAATTACTTAGCCTAATAATAAAATAAAAAAATATAAGTCTACATAACATATAAATGTAATTAAGTAATTCAAATAATAATAATAAAAATAAAAGAAGCTTGTTAGTCCGTTCCCATTTCCACCAATCACATCGTTCAGTAAGCGGGTTCAAGCACGCGATTGGTTGACGCCGATAACAAGATCGTTTGTAGATTTGGATTCCGAATTCGTCTAAAATTTGAATATCGAATCCAACGACTGCTCATTTGGCGAGAATTCGATAAAATTTTCCTTGACAATTATTGAAGGGTACCGAAAGTGTTCAGTTATAAAATAGTAGTAAAAGATTTATTCTAATTCTTGGTTATTTTCAGCTGTTTTCACCCAAATGATTGTTTCAACCACAACATCTCATGTATATAATATATTAAATAATGTGTAAGTACATGGATCAATATCTGTCCCTGACCAGTTATTTATTTCTTATTCTTAAGACAAGATTGTGTTGTGTTGATTTTGGGATTTTCACTACCTATTTAGACAGCTACGAATTTGTATTAGTTCAATACAAAAAAAAAACATTTTACGTGTTATTTCTTATTACTTATTCATGTATTTTTTATGATTTTTGCATCCAACCATAGTCGACTAGCCCCATCAATTAGTAGGATCCCGAAGGTCCGAAATAAAAACAGAAGCAGAGAGATGTAATTAGATGAAACAAACATAGATTAGGGCCGCCCGGTCGACCCCTCCATCCAATATTATCGCGACTTCGGAATATTGAGTTTCGTTCTTTAATTAAGTGAAGCTGGGTTCTAAGTTCACTATAGGTGTAGATAGGGGTCCATTGCACATCCGTATTACTACTGAGCGTAAAAGTTCTTTTTTTTTTGTTTTCGTGATAAATGGGTGGGGAAGCTAGGCTATGCGCGTGTGCGGATCACAGTTCCCTGGTGTACGTTACGCACTGGGGGGTTAACATGGCCACATCGAAGCAATTCATCTAAGAAAGCAATATTATTATTTGATATTTGTTTGCATTGCGCACTTACTTTGATATGCACAAATGTCAAATTGCAATATTGTTTTCTTAGATGAATTGCTTTGATGTGGCCACTTAACCCCCCTGGTCGGCCGATAATACCTCGCCCCCGGTTTCTCCTTGCTTATTCACTCTTCCTCAAAACATAAATGAAATTTAATGGTTTTTATAATAAATGTCCTTAGAATGTTGGTAATACCAATAATGGTAACACTATGATAGCGTGAAATGATGATGTATATAAGATATCTCATCTACTATGCACTATGTAAGACGGTCTCAACTAAAAAAACATTTAAAATAATTGAATACCCCATGGTATTAAGTTAATGTCTTAGATGTAATATGATAGATTATTATAGTGACAAGTTTCCATTACTTTTCAGGAAAAATAAGGCAGTGGGTTCCCTCTTGCCTTCCGCCCCGCTGCAGTACTCTGTCTGACGCGAGTGGGATGGCGCCCAAAGTAGATACATAGATAGTCAATAATTTAAAATTATATTATATTAATTATACTCAATTAAAATTTCAAAAACGTGGTGATTGAAATACTTTACGCTTAAAAGGGGTTCGACCAATTTTGAATATCGAAATGCCACAAGTTTATGTTGAAATATTTTACATCACGAGTTTGGAGGTACTAGGATTTCATAAAAACCTCGCATTCTCGCCCCTTCAGGCGCCGTGGGCGTTAACAAAACAGTTCCTCAGTCTTCCGGCCTACGCAGAATACCATCCCTCCTCTAAAATGGACCTCATTGGGACGACTTGACGTCTAAATTTGAATAAATTTAAGTGTCCAACTGTGCAAAAAAATCTGAAAAAAAATCAATTTAGGTGGAATATTTTTTGCGTATTTTACTTTTGTAATCCTTGTATTGTCAGGGTGGTTTGTATAATAAAGGCGCATAAAATGAGCATAGATCTTAACATCGGGGTACTGGTACTGGGTACACTCGTCCATCATATTCCTAAGACTGTCAAAAAGTGCTGCAGGTTGTCTTTTAAAGACCCAACACCTGATAGATAGTAACAGTCGTGTCTGTCTATCTTACCTCTGCGGATTAATTGTACTGAAACCTTAAATTATTGTTCAATATAATGCCAAGTACCAAAAAGTAATAGCTGGGCTCAGGCGTCCACTTAAAGTATTACAAAAAATCTATTCCTGTTCAGCACACAGTCCACTTTTAACGTTTAAAAACGTCCACAAAATGATATTAAGCCGACGTGACAAAGCTACGGTAAAGCGTGCATGGATTACTTTACCTTTTTGTACTGAGATCACTCACATACACACGGCTCGGACACTCTAAACAAAAATCTTGTACTTTCCGACCGGTAAATCTTTCCATCTTTTGTTTGACTATCATTATCACATCATTATGGGTGACTGCGTATTGTCCTGTCCATAACATGTCAATACGCAGACACTGACTGACCACTCCGCTTAACATACGAGCGTGATTTTGAAACTTGTACTCAGTCTACATCAAAGGTCCACCACCTTACCCCGTGAGTGCAAGCGAGACGGACAGCCCTGATGTCCAAAATAGCCCACATCGCGGGGCTAAGGTAAATCAAACTCGCTCTAAATTCGTATTTCCTGCGGAGCAACGAGTGTCCCTTCTACACGTAGTGTCTTTTATATTCTTGTTGATTCTAAGTATATCAAAGACTGATTGAATTGATTTCAAAAGTCCTCATACATTAAAGAAATTAGAGTATTACAGACACAGTGTAACAATACTTAAGAATGAATTTAGTACTCACATTTCATCAGCTATGGAGCCGTACGGAAATTTACGACCCATATACATTGAGAACTATTTTAATAGTGTATTATGTCAAAGACTAAAAATCTATTTGTTCGCAGGTATGCAACAAGATATTTGGGAACGCGTCCGCGCTGGCCAAGCACAAGCTGACACACAGCGACGAGAGGAAATATGTGTGCATCACCTGTGCGAAAGCATTCAAAAGACAAGATCATCTGTAAGTATATTCAACATAGATAATTAGTATATAAAAACACTCATCATCATCAATTTAAGAGCCACGCTCTTATCGGTGTAGCATTTTCCATTCCAGTCTATCAAAGGCCAATTCCATGACTTCCCTATAAGACATGACCTAAAACCTTTTCTTTAATCTGAAAAACACTATTCCTAATAATAAATAAAAGACGTCAACAAAACATTGTTACTTATAAGGTTTTCCCCTAAACAACAACCGACTCAGGCGTTGAATTGGCCCCGATACCGACCCCGCCGGCGTGGTCTCATTCAGCGATTATCGCTATCGACCCACTAGGGTCGATTAATTCTTTCAAATATTTTTCCTCTCAGACGACACCCTGAGCCGAGGTTCGCGCCCAACTGGGCACCCTCAGGCCTGTTGTCTTAAACGTTGTACCGGGTGAGAGCCTTCAGCGCTCCCCATTTGTCCGGCCAAGTAGTTAATGCCATCTGCGGCAAATCTACAATAAGTCACGTCAAAATAAAAAAAAAGGCGTTGAAATCTGAAACAAGAAAAAGTTACATTTTTATACGGTAAAATCATCCATGATAAAGTTACTAATTTGACAATACAAAACAATCATCTAACGAATGCATCATCAGGGGTGATTCAGACCATGATTCTGAGTTTATATCAAGTGGAATTTCCTGTCGGAAAATTCCTTAAAATTTTAGTGTTTTTTGTAAATTATTTTAATTTCCATACTTTTGTGAGGGAAAATTGCACTTGATATCAACTCAGAATCATGGTTGGAATCACCCCTGGAAGTTTTCGTTACGGTGTCACTGACACTTTGTATATGTTGACTTGCATAGACGCAAACTTTGATAACGCTTAAAACATCACTAGGTAAACTTTAGGCATAAAACTGCCTCAGAAAACTTTCCAGTTTCCAGTGTCATAGCTGGGTTTATCCCAGTACCTATTTATTCTATATTTTACAAGTGACCTCTAATCAGTGGCTTACACGTATGCATATTAATGGAGTATGCTCCCGCCATAATGTGGGGTATTGAGTACCGGTCATGTTCACTTACTAAGCCACTGGTACCTAGCTTATGTTATGCCTGGCAGGATTTTGTGTACTGAATAACTTTAACATAACATAAACTTCCTGTATACTCACACACATACACATACACACACACACACAAACACAAACACACACACTATAAATTAAGAATTAACCTCTATTTACCATTTCTGTCTGTCTGTCTTCAAGGACGTAAAATTAATTTTAAGCTTCTCATTTGTTAAATAGACACTAAATTATAAACAAATGAGAAGCTTAAAATTAATTTTACGTCCTTGAAGATAGACAGAAATGGTAAATAGAGGTTAATTCTTAATTTATAGTGTGTGTGTGTGTGTGTGTGTACACTGTGTTCAAGGACGTAAAATTAATTTTAAGCTTCTCATTTGTTTATAATTTTTTAGTGTAGAATAGAATAGAATAAAATAGAAAAAGTTTATTATAAAAGGACGCCACACACAAAAAAGACAACAACATCATATCAAATTTCCACTAAAACAATTACAAAAAAGCAAGACGGATGTTTGTCGAAATGACCATAAGGTGGTGGTGGACGTCCTGAGATAAAAGGGCCTCACTCAGCACAAGTCGCGGCGTGAACCACGACGCTGATATTATGTGGACCCTGTTGGGTGACGCACGAACATCGTATTTCATAAACATGTGTTAATGGTGTATATATTCAAATTCAATTCTAAAATATACATTATAATATATACCAAATTATATTAATAGAATTAGAGTGTACATAGACAAATATAATAATATTTTTTTAGTGTCTACAACTGTATAAATGCAAGGTACAACAACGCTGTGTCATCCGAGGGGGGGGGGGAGATGACCTATAATACAGGTTTCCACCTAGTATAGGCATCGGCCTTACACAAAGAGTTACTGTATTTGTCTTTTTGTGGATTCTAATAAACTTTACTTTACTGTATACATCCCACTGCTGGCCACAATCCTATTTATGGCGCATACTCCACCACGTAGCTCCACTGCGGGTCGGTGGAGATGTTTTTACGGCTAATAGCCGGCACCAATGTCTTAACGTGCCCTTCCAAGCATGGAGTCATGTTACTTTTTCAGACAACCAGGTAATATGAGCCTGCAAAGTCCTTACCAATAGGACAATCTCACAAAGTGATTTCGACAATATCCCCCGCGGAAAGCGGATCTCCAGTTTGTAAGCCTAACGCTCTAACCACGGAGCCTGTTATAAGAATAACTTTAACTTTATATATATAGATTTTAAGTCTTGAAGTGGTGCACTTTATTACATATTAATACAAGACTAACTAGATTAGTCTAGCGGTTATGAATATAGGCGTTACTCTAATAAAAATAAGGAGCCTACACTTTCCTTACAACTAATTTGAAGTTTACAATACAATACAAAGACACTTTACTGTACCAAAATAAAAAGAAATAATTACAAAAGGACTCTTAACTAAGTAAAGTAACTTAGTAACTAAGTTCACTTAGTTAAGTTAGTTCTTAACTAAGTGAAGTTTTTAGTCTCACTGCTTTTAATCTGTGAAATTTTGATTATACAGTTCAATAAACTGTGATTACATTAAGTACTTTGAATATTTTACAAGTTCTCTAACGAATTCATATAATATTTATTATTTATACACTGTTCATTTTGACTAAATAAATTAAGATTAAGTATTTATCTATTTAAGCGATAAGGTCGCTATTTGCCATGTAAGTAGTTAAGAGTCAATCAATCAATCAAGAATACTTTATTGCACAACGACATATACAAAGGACATAAACATACGAATAAAAACATAAGTACAATAGGCGGCCTTATTGCTAAATAGCAATTTCTGCCAGGCAACCTTAGGGTGAAAGAAGTTAATGCATTGGAGCACGGGCTGGTGCAAGGGTCTTTTGTATATATTTCTTTTTATTTTGGTGTACATACATACATAAACTCACGCCTATTTCCCACCGGGGTAAGCAGAGACTATAGAATTCCATTATTATTATTGGTGTAATAAAGTATATTTAAATTTAGATGTACACATACATTCAGGCCATGATTCTGAGTTGATATCAAGTGGAATTTTCCGTCGTTCGATCGTTACGATGTCACTAACACCCTGTATAGGTATGTGTAAACAGGAACACCTGTTTAAATCCTTAACATGCTCAAAACGCCCGTAATCCTTACGGGGTGTGTAGAGCCGCAAGTGCCTTAAGATGATTAACATGTCCTCCGTAACACGGATCACCTTACATAAACTGCCTATATACGTCCCACTGCTGGGCACAAGCCTCCCCTCAATCAATCGGAGGGGGTATGGAGCATACTCCACCACGCTGCTCCACTGCGGGTTGGTGGATCACCTTACTTTCAGTCAATCGTGTAATCAGCCTGTAATCTCCTAAACAAACTGAGGATCAAATAGTACTTTTTGTAATGTCCGCGAATCGAACCCGGGACATCCTGATCGTCAGTCCAACGCTCAACTACTGGACCACCAAGGCCAATATCCTTAATAACCTCTTTTCTCTCCTCTCTTTAGGAACGGGCACATGCTAACACATCGAAACAAGAAGCCGTATGAGTGCAAGGCGGATGGATGCGGCAAGTCGTACTGCGACGCGCGCTCACTCCGCCGGCACACCGAGAACCATCACCAACCACCGCCCGAATCCAGTGAGTACCACATCCAAAATAATTTATACTCTATATAAAATGATTTTGTATTATTAGCCTGTATCATCCCACTGCTAAGCAAAGGCCTCCTCCATGTCTTTCCAAGTATCCCGGTTCTGTGCGAGCTCTATCCAGTCTTTTCGATAACCGTCGAGATCATCGCGCCATCGTTTCTGGGGTCTACCACGTCTAAGGTGTCCGTCCTGTGGTACCCAGTGCGTGATGATCTTTGCCCATCGTTCCGGATGCATGCGGCACACGTGTCCAGCCCAGTCCCACTTTATAATCACGAATAATAATCTACTTACAAAAAAATATATGCACAACATGCATAAGGTCACGTATATTTCCCGTTGAGGTAGCTTTTTTTTTTGAAGAGATCACGGAATTCCACTTATTACGATCCTGACACACCACCTTCGCATCCTCCACTCTCATCAAAGACTCCTGCATGTTCGCATGACTGCATTGATGGCCAGACACTATCATTTTTTAAAATTAATCACTTGTCTCCAAGTATATGTTTCACTTTGTGTTACCAGGTACAAACAACCATCACTTGAGCAGCGACCGGGATGCGCACACGCACCGGATATCGTCCCCCGCCTCCCCCGCGTCGCGCACGCATCACGCTCATTCTGATGTAAGTGGGGCAAATCATTATTACGTAATAGTAATTCTTATGGGGATAGGTGAAGCTATTAGATACCAACTGAATTAGTTTTAGTGACCTAATTCTGTCTTAAATGGTACATAACTTAAGTACGTGTCTAGACACGTACCCCCCGCCCCCCCCCCCCCTTACGTACGGACGCTTTTTCTCTAGAGCAAAAGCAGGGGACGTAACCTAGTTGCAAACGATTACGAAAAGCGACAGTGCAATCGAATAAAAATGTATTGGATTGACATAAGCATACTTGTCGCTAAGACAAAAGATAACCTTTACCAATAATCTGTATAACATAACTATATCCCAATGGGGTCAGCATGGAATAGAACGACGACCTCCGTGGTCCAGTGGTTGAGCGCTGGGCTCACGATCCGGAGGTCCCGGGTTCGATTCCCGGTAAGGTCATATCACAAAAATTACTTTCTGGTCCCTAGTTTGGTTAGGACATTACTGGCTGATCACCAGATTGTCCGAAGATCCGTGCTTCGGAAGGCACGTTAAGCCGTTGCGTTGGTCCCGGTTACTACTTACTGATGTAAGTAAGTAGTCGTTACATAAGCCATGTCAGGGGCTTTTAGCGACTCAATAGTAACCTTGACACCAGGGTTGATGAGGTACTCCTCCTCACAACCCACACGACAGAAGAGGACCGAGCTTTCTGTTACATATCTGTTGAACCCAGATTACAGTCTGAGAATAGATAAAATCGAAGTTAAGTTCGTGTCTGCAGTGTACAGAACACTAGGAAGTTGTGGCGAAAGAACAAAAATGTCACTACGGACAGACCCTAACAAAGTTCTGCATTCGGTCAACATTCAGTTTCCGCAACTTACACGCTAGTTAAACCCCTAACTGCAGCACTAAAGTACCCTCCACAAAAGCTGCCTATTACGTAAGACAGATCCTGCATCTAGAGCAGTGATGTGACGTTCCAGGGAATTTTCCCACTTTGAAAACCGAAAATACCAATTTAAATATAACACACATATTTAAGAGGTGCACACTCCTGATACAGGTAAATTACTTTGCCTACTATTAGATCCAAGTTATCCTAATTTTGTTTATCTGGTTTAACCAATATTACTATTTTTTGCACCGTAAAACAAAACAGTTACTTATAGAACAAAAATATCAAACAAAACAAAATTCAATCAATCAATCAATAATACTTTATAACACAACGACATTACACAGAACATAAACATACGAGTAAAAATAAGCACAATAGGCGGCCTTATTGCTAAACAGCAAAATTCTTTCTTTTCTTATTCTTTCTTTGTTTGAATGATTTTTTTCTTTTTCATTTCTTTGGAACCGTTTCCGGCAGTTAAAAGGCATAAAATTTATGTAAAAAGAGCTTTATTACCTAATCATAACAATTTGAAAAAGAAAAGCAGCCAGTGTCCTTACTATTAAAGTTTTTCCAACGGGAACATTCGCAGGAACGGCACATCCCTAATCTTGATTGCACATCTGGCTCTTAGGTAACTAGATACCTACAGCAGTTGGGTTTACCGAAAGAGCTCCACTTTTTCCGTTTAAGCATTTGGCGCACACCCAGTTGGCGGAATGCGGCTGAGAGTGTAAAATTCGCCGTCCCTTATTAATTAACCAATTACCCCAGATCTGCTGTGCCTTTTAATTTCACACCGCCATTACGGTTTCCTCGAAAAAAGTTAGAAATGAATAGCGGTCGTGTTTCCAACGGCGTAGGGGCGGCGCGGGTATCCACCGGGAATACTCATTTACAATGCTGCCGATTCTGACAGAAACATTTTTTTTTTTTTTTGGTTTGTCAGTTCTGAAACTACTTAGCTCTATCTATCCACGAGTGAAGAACGACTAGGGGCATTAGTCAAGTTGCAACCTGTAACAAAAAACGACAGTTTTTTTTTGACGTGACTTATTGTAGATTTGCCGCAGATGGTATTAACTTCTTGGCCGGACAAATGGGGAGCGCTGAGGGCTCTCACCCAGTACAAAATTTAAAACAACAGGCCTGAGGGATAAAGCGACAGTGTACCTAATGTAACATGTCACCTAATGTAGTTTTATGTTAATCCCACACATCGTGTGCATCTTGGCTAAGATCCCATTGATATACAACTACTAAGACCCCAAAGTCTTTAAGAGCTGTGTGACGAATTAAAAATTAAGTTTTACCCACCAGATCTGGAATCTTTAAGTAATACTTCCTTACATAAAAATAAACTACCTGACTGATATTGTATCAACACACAACAGAGGTCGTTGGTCATACCATATTTCAAATAAGTACGTAACATTTAATTTGCGCCAATTGAGTCCCCGCAAGCTTTCAATTCATCATGTTGAATCCCACCAAACATTGTTCGTTGGGACGAGGGATGTTCAGTTTAAACCCAAACGAGTTTTATTTTCCTTTTCAGTCGAATTAACTCGTGTTTTGCGGTGTGTCGAAACCAAAGATGCTTCCCAAAAAGCTGGCTGTCCAAATTAGAAATTGAAATTTGTTCGCGTTGAAAACACAAGGTAAAAACAGAATGCGAAGACTGTTTCAGAATATATCTGTTTTGTTTACCAAGAACGAACGAATACTAGGAAATACACAGTATAATTTTAACACATACTTACCACAAAACATTATAAATATATATAATGTTTTACGCTGCTCCACTGCGGGTTGGTAGAAGTGTTTTAAGGCTATTACCGGGACCAACGGCTTAAGGTACGCGCCGAAGCACGGAGTCATCTTACTTTGTCGGCCAATCAAAATGATTCAAGCCTGCAATGTCCTTACCAAACAAAGGACAGTCTCACAAAGTGCTTTTGACTATGTTCCCGTTGAGAATCGAACCCAGACCCGGATCGTGAGCTTAACGCTCTAACTACTAAATACAATATGTATAATATGACTGTACTATACACACGATTGATGAATGTGGAGGAAGCAAGAGAAGTGTGTCAGGATCGAAGCAAATTGAATGCCATAGGCTTACCTCGGTGGGAAATAGGCGTGAGTTTATTTGTTATACACGTTAAAACATTATAGTTTAAAATATTATCTGGTATTTTACAATAAAATACCAGATAATATTTTTAATTTGTCAGAGAATAAATTTAAAGCTCACGTGAAGCTTACTTTATGTAAAAAAGCTTATTATAAGATTAATGATTACCTAAATGATAAACATGTCTGGTATTAAATGTGTTCCTCTAGTTATTAAATAACTTGTCATGTACCCTCATTCAAGACATGCTACATGTTAAAAAAGTGTGGACGGATTGTGTGAAGGATACATGCGTGAAAAGTGTGAGTACTGATGATACGACTGACAGAGAGGAATGGAAGAAGAATAGTTATTAAATAACCCTCATTGCTTTTTAAAAGATGTGTTGCTGTTGCAGTTTCTTGTCATTTCTTCTCCTCAGCCATAACACCTTGAGAAATGACGTAAATTCAAAATGTTACATTGACCTTCAACAAGTTTATCCATGATAATTACGTTGAAGAAATGATTCTGATTCTGATTCTGACCATTAATGTTTCTCTGCGTATTTCCTAGACTACGTTCAAAAGAAAGATTCTGAAACAGTTCTCAATTCTGTTTTACCTCGTGTTTTCATCGCATACTTATTCAGCTGTTTCATTGATCCTTTATCACCATTCCACGTGCTAGGAACATGTTGTTTAAATTAAGTAGATTAATTAATGCAACGGCGAACATAATGGCGGTACAAAGACATGCCAAAATTACAAAAGCTTATCATAAAATAGAAGTTCTTCAATTGGGGTAGTCAGAGGTACATCTACCGCAAGATGAACTAAGTACCCACGCCTCACTGAACTTTCTACTAGATCAACGTGTTAGGTGATTCATTAGGATTATCAGTAAATGAAAAAATACACATGTATACTTAAGTAATGGAATTATCGGTATCTATTATTAAAAAGTCTATAATCTACACATGTACCTATAATAGGGTAGTTTCCAACTAGTCAAATCTTAAAAAGATACTTTTTACTAAACGTCAAAACACGAAATTACTATGGAATTTGTTTGAAAAAGCAACTTGAGACATCATAAAAAAAGGTGACAAATTATCGCACTTATTATTAGATTTTGCTTTAAGTTTTAAAATTATTAAATAGGTTAAGTAAATAGAAAAAAGAAAACGTTTTTTGTCACCTTTAGATATGTGTTTATTTAATAATCAGAATTTCATCACACCATCAGACGAATTCGCAGAAACAGCTATTATTCAAAGTATTCGAACCAAAATAACCACATAAATCTCGTAAAAGTTTTAAAATTAAAAAGCTGAAACTCCTATTCAGGTCGTACATAATAACAGGCTATTAGGCCGAGGCATTGTAAAAAGTTAGGCTTCATTAGAGGTAACGTGAGCCAATGATTAATGAACAAAGCTTCAACCTTTGTTAGGGCCTACAATTGAATGGGTACCTGGATTTTGTCACTGTTGTAAAAAATGTACATAAAATGTGGGATAACGTGTTATTTACAGAATATTTGTCAGCCATTCAGATTTTAAGGCAAAGTAATAATTCATACTAAATACCGCATATAAGATAATAATAACAAAGAAGCATTATAGGCGGGCTTATTACTCATACAGCAATTAGATACATATGTGAAAATAATGTATAGTTCATCAAAATCTTGACCACTTAGAACAACACCGAGAATAGGCTAGTTTCCAACCAGTCAAATCGGTTACTTTTTACTAAACGTCAAAACACTTAATTGGGTATTTGACCGAGTCAAATAATAATTTGACCAAAGTATGGAAAATAATATTAAGACACGACGAATTTATTAAAAACTTCATACAAGGAAAGCTAGAAGGAAAGAAAGGAAGGGGAGACCAAGAAGAGCTTACATGGAACAGATTAAAGAAAAGGTTAACGTCGTGTCTTATAGGGAAGTCAAGGATTGGCATTTGATAGACTGGAATGGAAAATACTACACCGACAAGAGCGTGGCTCTTAAATTGATGATGATGATGGAAAATAAATTATAAAATGCTAATCAATAAATAGAAGCCAGTCTAAGATGATCAAAAATCAATTCCATTTTATTTTTCGACTTGTTTTCCAATATTATTTATGAATTAAGTAACATAAGTACGACGTTTAACCGCTTTTATTGATGACGTCACAAGATAGTATTTCCATACAAACTCCAAAGAAAACGTTCGTTTTGTCGTATCGTAAAAAGTATCTCATTTGACTAGGTTGTCAAGTAGCCTATTACTACCTATGGAATTTGTATGAAAAAGTAACCTGGGACGTCATAGAATCATCACCATCATCATCAATTTAAGAGCCACGCTCTTGTCGGTGTAGCATTTTCCATTCCAGTCTATCAAAGGCCAATTCCTTGACTTCCCTATAAGACACGACGTTAACCTTTTCTTTAATCTGTTCCATGTAAGCTCTTCTTGGTCTTCCCCTTCCTCTCTTTCCTTCTAGCTTTCCTTCTATGATGTTTTTAATGAATTCGTCGTGTCTTATTAGGTGTCCAATCATCTTGCCTCGTCATAGAATAACGTGACAAAATGGCGCACTAATTATTACATTTTTCGTTATTAAAATTCATGAACAAAGTAAATAAAAAAAAGAAAACGTTTTTTGTCACCTTTATATCTGTCTTTATTTAGTAATCAGAATTTCATATTTTATCTTTGACCTAGGAAACTACCCAATCGAGGTAGCATAGTAGGTTCAACACAGATTCAATACAATAATTAACAATCATAGGCCGATTATTTGTTTATACACAAATAGCCTCCTATCTGTAATTCCTATCGGGATATACAGAGCCAATAAACTCACGCCCGCAATCCGTAATGTGGTTGGCTGAGCCCCCAGCTACTGCAATTTCCAGGCACATTTATAATGCCCAATAAACATTGCACTGATTCAATCCAGCGCTGGAATGCTTAGCAGAATAATGTGATGTAATGTAATCACAAGTATACTATACATTGTTTGAGGTTTACGCGGTTATTGTCCTAATTAAAACACATAATACGTTACAATCAGGGATATGAGACTCCCGATATTATTATTTTTTCAGTCATACCGTGATCATGGCACTTGTCATCATCATCAATTTAAGAGCCACGCTCTTGTCGGTGCAGCATTTCCATGCTACTTTTTAGGGTAAAATGGGGCAGTGGTTTCCATCTTGCCTTCCGCCCCGCAGTACTGTCTGACACAAGATGGCACTTGTAACAGTGTTGAAATATCGGGAGTCTCATGATTTTAACGCGGTAAAATACTCAGTATTATGTGTTATAATTAAGACAAGTATGTCTAAAAGATTTTTATACTACTCACCAATCGTTAAGTAAACTAACAAAGAGAAGAGAGTTTATCTTTAGAAATATGTCTGACCTAAAATTTATATTCCAGTCGAGCAACTCAGGATCGGAGAAGTCGAACGGCGCACACATAGGAGGCAGCGGGGGCGGGGAGAGCAGTCCGCCGAGCACCCCGCCGGCGCCTGTCACCCCGCCAGCGAGGCCCAAGCCCAAGAGCAGCAGCAACAAGTCCAAAACTTGCCACACTGTAAGTACTACCTCTCATAATCTTCTTCTATCGTGTGGGTTGTGAGATCGATGTTCGACTTTATCAACCCTGGTGTCAGGATCACTGCTCGCCAATGGGACAAGCGTCATGTAACGACTACGTACTTACGCCAGTAAGCAGTAACCGAGATCAACAGTTTATCGTTCCTTCCAAAGCACGTAATCAGTTTACTTTTGGACAATCTACGTTTTGATGGGTGATGATGAGGTGTTGGAAATTTGTTAGGTCTTCTATGACTTTCGGAATATGTTTTCATATTTTTTCGACATATTTTTTTAATATCATAGGCGTGTTAACACGCTCATTTCGTAGACCGCTCACTTAACCTAAAGTTATCAGGCAGGCATCACCAGTGACTGCAATCCAAATTTCCAAGCCAGCGAAAAAATTTAAATACTTACCCACAAATTGATTTTTTTATGATTTTCATTCTAATTAAATTTACATTCAGTATGTTATAACATTGTTAAAATGTAGCTTAAATGCTACCTACCTACAGTAGGAGCAGCAATTTTCCTCAATTTGAATCCGTTAACTTTAAGCGTCAATACAATACAATTCCCCTACAACAAAGCTATTTGGAATCAAAGTACGTATAATGCTGTTCAATCACCGAACATTGTTCAAAGCGAAGCGCTACGCCACGTAGCAACATAAACGGCTACGTAATTCCGTAGCCCGTAGCCGTGGCGTAGCATTTACTGTTATACTTAGATTCTCCTTGGTTTACTTAGTATTAGACTGGCTTGCCAAGTCCGAGTTTGGCAACAACGTTGAAGCACAACATTTGTGTAACTTACTTAACTAACTCCATATTATGTAGCGGTCTATAAAGGAATACTTCCAGTTTTACGAGGCATATAACGAGTTTGTATGAAAATGGGAAAGTATTGGAAAAGTATGCGAGAGGCCGCCCACTGAAGTCGCTATAATTTTATACGCGTATAATGTGTTTATAATTTTAGAAATGGCTGGACATATTATGACAAGAAGAGGTTAAACAAAATCTTCTCTGCCTTTCCAAGAAAAGTAGCAATTCCCATGGCAATATTTACAGCACTGAAGTGAGAAAGGATTGTAACAAATATTCTCTGCTAATAAGCAAATAATAAACTATTTACCTGTTAATTTATTCACAAACAAGAACCACAACTATTTGGCCGCAACAAACTTAGGAAACTTTGAACCAATTAAATGAAACTTTCATAACTATTGAAGATAATTGAGTATTATTAGAACTCCTATTACGAGCGACAGAGTCACAATGGCCAATGGCATAGATCGTTTCCAATGGCAAAAGTTTTCTTGGCAAAGGATGATAATAATATTTCAAAACTATGTCGGTATATAGCCCTAATGGGAAAGAAAATATAATGTGATAAGTTCAATCACATACAATCAAATAGTACATTTTTGTAGGAATGGTAAATGAACCATGATAGTGTGAACGCTAAAACGTGTAATGTATCCTGTGGATTGCTTTTTTATCAATATTTGGATGATATTCACTCAACCGTGTTTGAGCCCTCAGCATTTCCTATTTGTCCGGCCAAGTAGTGAATGTGGCAGCAATTCTACAATAAGTCACATCAAAAATAAGCTCACCCGTATCCAGAAGCGGGACGTATACAGGGTGTCACTAACATCGTAACGAATACTGAGGGGATGACTCGGACCAAGATTCTGAGTTAATATCAAGTGTATTTTCATGAAGATTTTACTTATTTTCAGGACTATAATATGGCGCTTTAAGCTACATGGAACCCGATCATTATCATCTCAATATCATTTTTTTTTTATTATTTTCCGACTTTTGCGACGGAAAACTCCAGTTGATATCAACTCAAAATCATCTCAGGTCTGAATCATCCCTCAAAATTTTCGTTACGATGCACTGACACCCTGTATATGCTGTTTTTGTTGTGTTATGTTATGACATTCACTACACAAATCTATCCTAAAGTATTTTATTTAAACACAGAAATGGATGCATTATAGGCGATATGCCTGTATCTTTTATTTGATATAGCTTATTGTAGATTTGCCGCATACTCGTATGGCATTTACTACTTGGCCTGAGCCAGTAACTACATAATATTTATTGCAAAACTTAAAATCACCTACTCATAAAGGGCAGCTTTCCTGAACAATTTTTGATTCTAATACCACAATATACATACATACATAAACTGCCTATATACGTCCCACTGCTGGGCACAGGCCTCCCCTCAATCAACCGGAGGAGGTATGGAGCATACTCCACCACGCTGCTCCACTGCGGGTTACTTACATAAATAATACCACAATATACTTACATAAATTACAGGTCGGTAAAAACGTTAATGTCAAATATATTCAATGTAATTCAATTCAAAAGAAAGTCTAAAAGAATATTGTAAAGTAAAGGATTCCTAAATTAAATTGAAAGACACTGTCTCATCAGATTAACTCTAATTAGCTTATTAAAAGTACGAGATTGATTTGTAACGTAATATAATAACTTTTAGTAAAAGATTTACGTACAGTTTTAATGATTTATGACTGTAATTTGATTTATTTTTATTTAATGATTAAATGATTATTTGTTACATAATAATAACGAATCTGATACAGTGAAATATGTATCTACCTCTCTTTTACTTAGATAACAGAAGTAGGTTGTACATGTTCCACTGCTGGGCACAAGCCTCTTCTCAATCAACCAAGGAGGAGGTATACAGCATACTTCAACACGCTGCTCCACTGCCGGTCGCCACCGACCGGCGGGAATAAACCTCCACAGGTTTATTCATTTATTTTTACTCCACCTTGATACGCAGGTCATGTTGTTCTAACAGAAAGCTCAGGTGAAGTGTGGGGGGTTAATTCATCTTGCGACGAATATAACTCTGACTAGCCCAATAGGGAATATAACCGTCATGTTACGTAATGGTCGGTATATCATTCTGAGTTTCAAAGAATATAAACAGTAGCTATTACAAAAATCACTGACATAAGTAACGAAAGCAGCAGAATTCCTCGGTCGGCGGTTTACAACATTCCCAAGGAAGATATCTCTCTTCTCACTCTCTCTATCTCTTTCCTGCCTTATATTCTCCTCTTTTTGAAAAATACTTGGTATTAAGTAATCCTCTCATAGTGGCCAGCTTGCGGCCATGTACGCATATCCAAGATATTTATCACTTGTAGTAATTTATTCAAGTGGCCGATTTTGCGAATCAAGTCTCTCTGACCCTCACCCAATTCTTTTGTGCTAATAATTCTTGACCCATTGTTCGAACGAGTCTAATCTCGCCCTTGTATGGACAGTCGTGGGAAATAGGGCGAATCTTATACAAGGTGCAACATAATGGTGTACTTAGAGGAATGTGTTATACATATTTATATACATATATACATAAAACGAGAAACTGACTGACTGACATATCAACGCACAGCCTTAACGGCTAAATGTAGGCACTTGAAATTTGGAAGGGACGTAGCTTAGGTACCGTAGAGGTGCACTAAGAAAGGAATTCCTGAAATTCCCACGGGAACGGGAATTAGCGGGAAAATCCTTTTGTATGAAAAATCTAAACCGCTTAAGTTAGACGCTTGAAATTTGGCATGCAGGTGGCACCTTAGTAACCTTAAAGCTTAGTTGCAAAATTGCCCCGGGAACGGGAGTTAGCAGGAAAAAACATTTGTATGAAAAAATCTAAACCGCGTAATATAGATACACGCCACGCGGACGAAGTCGCGGGCAAAAGCTAGTACTTATATATAACAAAAAAACCTACAATATAACAAAAATAACAATAACATATCACCACAGCCACAGCTTATCACACTACTACTTAGCTCGGTGGACCGTAGGTACTCTGTTCATCGAATGTCACGAGTACTAATATGTATACACTTTGAAACCATATCACATTAACTTTTTATACAAATTAATCCGTGTCTCATTAAATGTCAAATATGATAGTGCGACAGAATTATAAAATGGGTTAATATTGCTTATGACTGTACCTCTGCTAGTCCAATTAGGATATAGTCATGCTTGTCTGTTATGTAATATTTATCTGTTTCTTCTTAGCTGATAGCTTAAGAATTTGCAATTCAATGTTGTTAAAAAAATGTATTGAATAATAATAATAACGTTTATTTTCCACAAAAAAGTAGGTACAGTGCATTACAAAATTTCTTAGGCTAAGTATACATTTATAAGTAAATTTCATAAGCCTCTGCAGCCGAACTAGGTGAAACCTGTATCTCAGCATGCAGAAGCTTGAAGCTTCTTTGCTTCTAGGTTAATAGTTTACTTATGATTTATATGTACCCTATTAGCCTAATTACAAAATATAAGCTCAGATCTATGTTCCCAATTAGGGTGCCTCCATGAATCAATTGTATGAGAAACTAAATACCCACACTTCACTGTGCTTTCTGTCAGATCAGTACAATAGATGTTGATCCGTATCGCCTACAGTTTATATTCTGTTACGAGTAATTTATAATATTTATATAATAATAGATTGTTGGTAATGAAACCACGAATTTTACGACTTGTAGATATGTGTCGAGATGGTCGTATGGTCCGCCAGACTGTCGGCTGGACAGTCAAGCGGACGGTCGGGCGGTCGGGAGATGTCCGTCGGATTAAATCGGCCATTCATCAGCCTTTGTTCGGGTTTAATAATTCAGCCCGACCACCCTCTACCATGATTCTGCGTGTGCTGTCACGAGATTGATGTTTTTCCCTTAGTTTTCTTTACGATAGAGTTCACTCTGAAAATCCAATTATGGACAACTTCAGTTTTCTATTCGTTATTAATACCTTTACAAAAAATACTAAAGTTAAACCGTCTCTAAATAATTTTGAATTTGAATTTGAGTTTTGAAATTTAAAAAAGAACAATTTTGAAATCACTATTTGTAAAAAGCGAATATACATAATATAACGTAACGTACTTACCTCAAAAAAGCTTTTAATTGTAATGTCATCAATCTTCATCCTCTAGCCCTTATCCCACTCTATGTGGGGTCGGCACACATGTATTCAGAATCAGAATCATTTATTCAACGTAATTATCATGATATACTTGTTGAAGGACAATGTAACATTTTTGAATTTACGTCATTTCGCAAGGTGTTACGGTTGACGAGAAGAAATGAAAAGAAACTGCAACAGCAACACATCTTTTAAAAACCAATGAGGGTTATTTAATAACTATTCTTCTTCCATTCCTCTCTGTCAGTCGTATCATCAGTACTCACACTTTTCACGCATGTATCTTTCACACAATCCGTCCACACTTTTTTAACATGTAGAATGTCTTTAAAAAGTGCAAAAACGGGTCATGGTAGCGGCCAGCGGGCAGACTCGCGAAACGTGATCCACTGCTCCACCTGTTCTCGCCAGCCACCGCACACATGCCAGCTCACTGTGAAACCCCGCCAAATCACCCTAGTTATTTATACCTACTCGCAACCCTACTGATTTCACGAGAATTGTAAAACGAACTAAGTCTACTATTTGCTCGGTTGGAAATTTTATTTACGTTATCTGTGCATGAACGATTTATTTATTTACGAATAAACAAATACGAAATTTTACTTTATTTGAGATGGACAGTATCGCAATGTGAAGCCCGGTAGGTTTGCACAACTTATATTTTAAAATGTATATTTTGAATCAGCCAATTTTAAAATATCAGTCTACATAAAGGATAACTTCGAGATATATAACACTCCTCATTCTCCTCATATTATATACAGTTTTGTCGAAGTAGGTGTATCTTTGTTACTAATATATAGCTGCAAGTAAATTGTTACTATCAACTGGGTCTTTGTTGCATTTTTATTCAATAAATTATTATTATACAATATTAAACCCGTATTATACTTACTTAACCTCGCATCTGTCGAGACACAATAGATTTCACATTGTATCTGGTCAAGATCTGCGTTACGACAGACGGGTTATTAACAATCTCTTCTATCGTGTGGTGGTGAGGTAAATTATCATACCTTAACAACCCTGGTGTCACGGTTATTATTGGCTGTTATTGGCCCAGGGGCCTTTGGCCGCTCAATAATTCTGGACGTAACAGGACATGGCTCATGTAACGACTATAGTAGTAAGTAAACTTACTTACATCAGTAAGTAGTAACTGGGACCAACGGCTTAACATGCCTACCGAAGCACGGATCATCTTACTTAACAATAATTATGACGTAATAATAATGTAACAATAACTTTAATGATTCAAACGCTTTTACCCACCAGAGCCATATATCATATAGGTCTTTCCTATTTAATAAATGTTTATAATACTTACACCTACACGCCAATACCTTCCGGAATACACGATAAGAAAGTATAGCATACCAATCTAAAATAAAAAAGCTTTTACAAAAATACATTGTGATGATCGGCATTTTATTTGTTATACTATTTTTGACATAACTAGACCAATTAATTACTAATTTATCGGACTTAATATTGTATAATTTTATCAACTAATTTATCATATTACCAAAACTAATTAGTCCCCTGAATCAACAGCCAATTAATAAGCGCACTTTCATTTCACATCTAAATACAATTCTGCTCATCCACCTAATAACAAACCAACTAATACCGAATACGGTAGGCGAATTACCAATGCAATATTAATATTACTGGCCGAACATTGGCTGACTATTGGGCTGTAATCCGGTCAGGTTAGACCCCTCGAATTATAAAGACGATTTTGTATGACAGTCCAAGTTATGCCGGTCGGTATTCCGCTGGCTTTATTAAAAGCACTCACTTTGATCGGGCGGGATGTGACGTCACCCGCAGGAAGCAATAAACCCGACACAAACAGGAGTTTCATAATTACAAGCCGAACACAGGTTTTGTTCAACGCATTGACAACGGTATGCCTTTGAATCCGCTTTGCGCTACTTCATTATTGGATTTGCCGTAGGTATTTGATCGTATATAATTATAATTACATTATGATTACGTTTTGTAGAACTTGCGAGTGTGTGTGTAAGTAATTGAAGCTTATTACAATTTATTGGATTCGATATCGTGCCATATCAGACCCAATTACTGGCATCGACATGTGTATTGTTTTGTATGGATACTGTTTCACAACAACTGGACGATATTAAAGTGATAACTCGTCTTTCTTTTGCACATGTTTAGGCTTTCAACAAGATGGATATAAAACACTGTTGCACATTATGTTTATGGTTATATGCGTATATATTCCAATTTCAAATAGACTTCAATAAAGCTAACAATGTCTGAACAAATATTACGTTCGATTCAATCTTCAATAAGCTCTCCCCTTAATTGGTTTATCAATAAGTTGTTAACAGTTTAACGAGTACCTAATAAAGTTTGCAAGCTCATTTTAAAATGGAGAGCTTTATTTGAATAATACACTAAATAATTTCTCAAATAGATAAATCAAAACTGAACTATGTATTTATTTCAAAAAGATTATTAAAAACATTTTATAAAAGGAGGATTTATTGCAATATAATAATAATAATGATAAATTTTATTTTATGTTATTTTATTGCAATAATATAAATTATTTATTTATTATTATTAAGCCCATGATTACAGCAAAAAATCGTTCAAAGAATCCGCGAAAAAACGCGTGATTTACATCGTAGTGTGGCGGGGTCGATTTCCGGCTCGGACTCTAAACGTGATATCAGGTGGTTTCCTGATTTGTTCGCTGATAATGGCAAGATTTAAAGAACCTAGTAGATCTCTCACACATACGCGCGCGCGTGTTAAAGCGCGACTCGAGTCGATTGACTACATAATTGTCACATTCTTAGTTATTTCCTTTGACAACCAGAGCTAGAGACTAATCCATGGCCAGTAAGGTGGTCAGTGCAATACAAAGCTATAATCACAATATGAAATAAAAAAGCCACCAACCTGACTGCTGCTGCGCCGGGCTCCAAACCGGGACCAAGTTGTACCGACACAGTTCCTTGTCAAATTCACCAACTAACACTCAGTTGTCAATTTTCGGTAGCTTAAACAGTTTTTTCACAATAAATTCGCAGCAAACAAATTATTCGTGACGGACCCCGCGGTCGGCGCGAACAGAGTGACGCCATATTGGTTTTGATCAATGACGCGGTTTGCCGCGGCTCGTATACGTGAGGCGGCAGATTTAAATCGCAGCCATGAGATGTATATTATTCCTTATTCTATGCCATGAGTATAGTTTTCCTAGTAAGGAGTGGTATTACTTAAATCTGTATCGAGCCATAAAATGTGCTATGCTATAGACAGCGATCTCGGAGCAAAGATCACGTCAGGGCGATGGAAGTAAGGGTCCAGTTTTATTTACCCTACGTGACTTCAGCCTGCCCTCTGTATTGTCACATCGACCGATCGTAATATTGAGGAAAACGGACAAATAACTTGCAACGAAACCTCCACTCAAATCTTATTTATTACTGTCAATTGGAAACATTTAAGATTATGCAAAAGTTATTTACGTGACTTGCAAACAAGACTAACATTTGCTTGTTTTTTTTTTACTTTTTTCCGTAAGAACTAAAATCGGCAAAGCAACAATAGCAGACTATCGCATTCAAAATAACAGAGCATCACGCCTATATCCCCGAAAGGGTAGGCAGGCCGACCGAGGTGTGTACAGTATACAGAGTGTTAGTGACATCGTAACGAGAACTTTGACGAATGATTCAGACCGTGATTCTGAGTTGATATCAAGTGGAATTTCCTGTCGCAAAAGTGTGGAATTCAAAATAATTAAAAAAGCACAAAATTGTTAATGAATTTTCCGACAGGAAATTCCACTTGATATCAACTCAGAATCATGGTCTGAATTATCCCCCTCAGTATTCGTTAAGATGTCGCTTACACTGTATACATCTACCCCTCGTCAGCTATGTCAGTTTCACTATTATTTATTTTGAAATATACTTACCTAATACATTTCCCTACATAGCGATAAAATCTACTATCACACACTGTTAATAGTGCTTCTTTCATCACAGTTACATATACAATTCCTCCATTATAAGTTAATCAAGCTCGTTTGCAGAATCATGCTGACATTAAACCTGAACTATTTGTGTTTACACAAAACAAACACACAGGTTGAACGCAATTAATACAGACAGTCCACTGGTAAGCGAATGTAAAATTAAAACCACTTGCCCGTAAAACCGCGTGCAAACTTCATTATTACCCGGTAAAAACTGAAACTACCACATCAGTGAGTTACCCCGGTAAATAGCTAATTCAAAATTCTATCCTAGTTTTAAAACTTTTAATAACGTTCTAAAATTCTTTTACGTTTTTTAATCCGTTACGACGCGAAATCGAGCTTGCTTCGTAATTAGCGCTGTGATGTTTTTGCAAAATATGTAGGCAGGATGCCCGACAGAATGCTCGTGTTCATTTTCTTGTTTATTTGTTTTTATGGAGTTTGATCTACTCTCTCCCCGCATATTCAAACTAAAAAAGTAGTGATTTTCACATTTCCTGGGTAAGTAGAAATCGTCACTTACTATCAGGCGAGACTGTGGTAGAAGAAATAAAATTAATATGTCGCTATGCCTCTTAATCATACATAAAATAAACATAATTTAAACCGCTGCTAAAGCACATGCCTCCCCTCAATTAACCGGAGGGGTCTGCATTGCTCCAGTGCGTTTGATCATGCTTACCTTTTTATTTTCAATTGCTATACTTATATTAACATCATGCCCTCTTCATGATTCCTCTAGCAACACCCCACAGTGCGCACTCACTTATCTTCCCACGAAATTCCAGGCGAGCACAGTACAATACTCAATTTTTACGAGCAAAATGTTTTGCGACGGTACGCCATTCTTTCTAAAACCAATTTTCGGCGACGGAGCATCTATCTCACGGCGTTCAATAAGTTTAGATTGGGGCTCTCGCTGGTCGAACCGAGGCTGCAATTTCTGGTGGCGACCACAAATTGCATTCGCCGCCTCTACGGACCCCCGCCGATTCACACCTCCAGCAGATTTAGGACCGCGGCACAGTTGTGGCGAACGACTCGAGTTGATATAGTTAATAAAGTACTTACCTATATCTTAGATTGTGTTTCCCGTAATTTTACATTGCGTGAACGCGTTACAGGACTGCGTTGTAAACTTTTCGGTCATTCAGAAGTACAGATGTAAAATTATCTAAACCCGCGAACACGCATGATGTGAGAGGAAGCGAAGGTGGTGTGTCAGGATCGTAGTAAGTGAATTCCGTGGTCTCTGCCTACCCTAAAGGGAAAAAGGCGTGACCTTATGTGCATATGTAGATGTAAAACTTTATTAGATGGCTTTTATGTAAAAGCCACTGATGTAAGAGCGCGTAGAAAGTAAATCAACCAATTTAACTGACGTCACTGAACAGGCGTACTTGATCTATTTTACCATTCGCAAGTTATACAGCAGGGTGTGTGCCCTCCCCTAACAGACGCCCCGGTGGAATTTGTTACTGTCCTGTCTGCATCGAATTTTACGTCTCGGTACCCCGCAGCCACGTGCGAACTCCAAATTCGATTCTTTTCAGCTGTCAGCGGAACCCTGAATATTTCATAGCTCCCTCATTTTTTCCACGACAACGAGGAAATAACTTTAACAGAAACTTCGACGTAATGTTCGAAATGAAGACACGCTTGAATGTCTTTCAATATTCCCCAAAACATTCAATAATAAACGTCAAAGCAGATATTATTTCAACCCTCGTGCAATCTCGTGACTCCTGAGTTACTGACGTCCTGACGTTGGCTGTCGAGAAGATTTCCCTAACTTAGTTTACAACTACAAAGTTGGCCTACTTTGCTCTCCCGCTAATATGTTCGGCCCTAAGCTTACTTATTTTGATTATAGTTGTCGACCAGGTAAACTTGAACCCTTGTTACAACTTGTAGGTGTTTTAATTTATTTAGTACCAAAGACAATCTGCTTACGTGCAAAGATTTTATTTTTTCATTTATTTATAAGATTCCACTACGAAACGGTTTTTGATCACTTCTACATTTTATTGTGTACGATGTAGGTACTACCCGTGTTATAATTATGAACCTTATACATATATAATATATAATAAAATAATATGATCAAATGTTATTCATTCCAGGTAAAAAATTGTAATGTTAATAAATTGACACCACAATTTTGATACTAGGGTTAGGGTTGGGGTTCTGGGTTGAAACTAGAGTGTTCTAATGCGAGGCTTTCCTGGAGAAAACACATCGGAATGTGAATTTGGAAAAATGCGCTAACGGTTTTCACTTTAAGGCGAAAATATGTATATTGAAATTCATCATCATCAATTTAAGAGACACGCTCTTGTCGGTGTAGCATTTTCCATTCCAGTCTATCAAAGGCCAATTCCTTGACTTCCCTATAAGACACGACGTAACCTTATCTTTAATCTGTTCCATGTAAGCTCTTCTTGGTCTTCCCCTTCCTCTCAAATACTGAGAATTATTGAGAACAGGAGAGGCAAGATGGTTGGACACCTAATAAGACACGACGAATTTATTAAAAACATCATATTGAAATTATAAAGCCCAAATCAAGTTTAACATAGGTGAAAGAGGAATGTTTTTAAACCCCTTTCAACAAGCTATTACTATGAAAGCGAGTGTAAAAAGTTGACACGAACGGGCCAGATTGCCCATTTACCTAATAGCACTTAGAAAGTTATCCTTGTAGAGGTATATGGCGGTAATCCCGTAGGGATCACTTTCAAGTGGCACGTGAACGGCCATTGTTCAAACCGACATAACTAACTTTATTATTAATTATTATTGCAATTTATTTATTAGCCCAGTTGGTTGAAGCCGTGGTAGTCCAGTTGGTAGAACGCTTTCGTCTTACTTTGAGGTCGCGGGTTCGAATCTAGCACAGGCCTAAATCAATGATTGTCGAATTTGTTTTCGAATTCATGCTCTGCGGTGAAGGAAAACATCGTGAGGAAACCCACATTGCCGCGAAATCTATTTTCGGAGGTATGTGACCTAACCTGTATTGGGCTGATTTTCCCTTCGCGGGATAGAAGGTTAGACAGGAAGTCGCTTCTGTAACACACCGGGTCTGTCAAATCTTCAGGTTAGGTAAACGGACCCCTGTGAAAAACAACACCGCTCTGTACCGCCCCAACACAGTCATCTATTACATCACAATCTAAGTAACCCTACCCGTAACACATATATAACTCACGCATAGGAAACTCTCACAGTTACATAACTTACGAAATCAAAGTTTGGTGAAGTTTGACGAACTATCTGGCTGGTGATAGATTCGTTAGGGGGCGCGAATCGCATGGGAGTTCACACCTGCGATTGAAAGTATAAGCCTTATCCAGACAGCGCTATTTACACGCGTATTTTAACATAATAGTACATTCATGGAGCTCGTTGGCGTAGCGGTAAACGTGCTCGGTCTGCGATTGTTGAAGTTAAGCAACTTTCGCAAAGGCCGGTCACAGGATGGATGACCACAAAAAAAGTTTTCATCTCGAGCTCCTCCGTGCTTCGGAAGGCACGTTAAGCCATTGGTCCCGGCTGCATTAGCAGTCGTTAATAACCATAAATCCGCACTGGGCCCGCGTGATGGTTTAAGGCCCGATCTCCCTATCCATAGGGAAGGCCCGTGCGCCAGCAGTGGGGACGTTAATGGGCTGATGATGATGATGATGATGATGAGTACATTCGTGCTGATTTCATTTAAAGACTGCACAAAGCGTCATATGCTTGCTTTTGAGATCAGCCCCGACAAATGGGAAGACCTGGCCAGTGACCGGAACAACTGGAGGACGTCTTTGGCCGATGGGTGCAAAGCACACGATAAAACCTCGTTCCAGATTCTAGCCGACAAGCGCGAGAGGCGACACAGACGTGAGAGGGCCGTTTTACCACCTGTACCATCTAATAACCCTCAACTACAATGCCAGTCGTGCGGCCGCTACTGTCGCTCTCGCATCGGACTTTACAGCCATTTTAAAAGCTGCCACAGAAACGCTGTTTGAATCATCTGATAAAGATGTAAAGGCCTGAGATGATGATGCTGATTCCAGTACTAACCATCTAAGTTATACCTGTCATTTTTTTATCCGCCGAAAAGGAAAGGGACGGGTTATCGACAGGCATAAAATGGAACACTCGTCAATTTCAGGCACAAATCTAAAACAACCGTCTAAAAATTTTACATTGCGTCGGTATCGGAGATCTACTTCAGACCTGAACTTACCGATCAGGTAATATGCTGAGCTTTCCCTTATGAAATGTCTAACAAAAAAGATACAAACCCTCTGTGGAATATTAGATCATTATATTGTGGAATCAAGTCTTTAGTGCGTCTGACGTAGTTACATACTTACGCAAGTTCTCTTCGAAATCAAAGTTTGTTAAAGTTGAACTCGTTGATGGATGGTAGCTTCGTTAGGGCGCGACTCGCATGGGATTTGGCCCCTGTCAAATTGCCAATTGGGCCACCAACACCGTAGCGGCTACCATTTTCTGTTTTTGACTCATATGTGCATATAACGATGCGCTTTCTAAACGAACTATCGAATTTAAAAAATGTGATCTGGATAACCCAAAGCAAATACTGTTGCTTGGTTATGTACGTTGTAAGTAAGTATATAAGATTCATCATTTTCCTAGCGTTATCCCGTTTTCACAGGGTCCGCTTACCTAACATGAAGGTTTGACAAGTCCGGTTTTTTCACAAAAGTGACTGCCTGTCTGACCTTCCAACCCGAGGGAAACTAACCCAATAGTAACATATGTCCAAAACGCATTTCTCGGGTAAGTATGTGGGTATTCTGTTGTTTTCCTTCACCGCCGAGCACGTGATAATCATTTATGATTCAAACATTCGAAATTCGAAAACAAGATTGCAAATCATTGGTTTAGGCCTGTGCTGGGAAAATATATATATAATATTGTTTCAGCAAAATAAGGTAAAAGATGAACACCGCATCCGCGTAGAATAATAGATAAGGAGATGGTGCTTAAAAAAATCAAAAAGAAAAAAGATTAGATTTCCGGCAGGACGTGACCTAACTTAACGAAATTCCGGCCGGCTTAGTACATTACTACAGGAATAAAACTACCGAAACTCGAATACAAGTACTTAGTAATTGTGATAAATGTTTTCTTACCACTGGTTCCCGGGAGAAATTGCTTCTTCTATCGTGTGGGTTGTGAGGTGGAGTACCAACCTCATCAACCCTGGTGTCAGGGTTACTATTGAGCCGCCAAAGGCCCCTGACATAGCTCATGTAACGACTACTTACTTACATCAGTAAGTATTCACCGGGACCAACGGCTTATCGTGCCTTCCGAAGCACGGATCATCTTATTTTCGGACAATCAGGTGATCAGCCTGAAATAATTTTTGTGATATGTCCCCACCGGGAATCGAACCCAGGACCACCGGATTATGAGCCCAACGCTCAACCACTGGACCACGGAAGTCGTTATAAGATTGCTGCTTAGCCAAAGGCTGCCAGATTGTACTGTATCTTTCGTCCATGTGTGTAAAACTTCTTTTGTATGTTGTGTGCAATAAAGTATTATTGTATTGTACTTAAGGTAAGTATTTGACTATGCAGGGGCCTTAGCCAAAACACAAACGATTATGTAACACGAGAGTGTAATCGATTAAATATAAGATTGAATATAAGTAAACCTATTTTTAAGAAAATTTCAAGACCTTTTTGTTAAATAAACTGTAACCTCACAAAATTTACCTTTTTATAAATATTAGAATATACTAGATATATAGAAGTATAGATAAGCTGCTTAATTTATATTTAAGTTCGCTGTTTAAGTTCGCCAACAAACTGTTTTGCAGTTTGGCGAAACATAACTTTTTTAAAACCGCAGTGTTTATTTTTTAAATAAATAATTTAAAAAAATAATAATGGGGTGATAGCAGCTCACATGCAGGCGAGTACGCAACCCGTTCGGTACTTTTTAAGCCACCCCGAACAACAGTAACAATGTGAAAATCTCTTGGAAGCGTCCACTTTCATCATTATTTATTGCAATAGGCGTAGAAGCTATTTGATATCGAAGTTGCGAAAGTGCCGTAGTTGAGGCCACCATTAATAATGTAGGGTGACAACGACACAGGTGCCTCGGAGCCACGCCGCCGATAAACGACGTGATGCATAATTGAGGACATATGTCTACCCGGCTTACGTGACTATCCCTAAATCTTCTAAGTGCGCTGTATCAACTTAAAATAGCTCTCGTGATGGATTACCTTACATCGAAAAATCGGTAGAGGCAAGCTGGCTTTCTTTTTAATGCCAGGTGCGAATTCTTTTTTGTTCTTATATCATGACATCTCCACCAATCTGCAGTGGAGCAGCGTGGTGAGGTATGTTCCATACCGGTTGATGAATATCAACATCATTACATACCGTAATGATATATTACGGTGACTAAGTTTTTAAATACTTTAAAATGGACGACGCTTAACTATGATAGAGAACCCAATCAATACATCATAAAAGCTTAGGTATAGCTATAGCGTAAGAACACATATTTTTTTTTAAACTAACCTCGTAATAAAATCAAGAATCGCAAGACAGTAAATTATTTTAAAAAGACAACGCGACGGGGGCTGAAGCCAAAGGAAAAATGAGTGCATTAAAATGTAGCGCGTTAGGGGAGAGCCCCATTTGAAAGTAAAAATAGTCTTGACCTTTCTAATGCTTAATGATCTTTGACCTCGACACGTGGCGGGGCGCGGTGCGGGGAGCGCGGGGCGCGGACCGTCCCGACACCTGTCCCGCTAACACTGTGACCCCCGTATCTTATTTGGAAAGAACACGTCATTTAAATTTTCACACGACTACATTTTGTGCGTTTTGTCCCTCCTTTTTCTGCTTGATGGCTACTTCCGGGACTCATTTATTATGTATGAGTATTCACGTAGGTATGTTTTTGTTTTGTTTGTATTTGGAAGCAATACCTACGTATTCAAAATTGTCGGAACGTTTTTAGGAACTTCTTTTGGTTTTGGTTTCTTGGTGGCATTTTTTTTGTTTTGGTTAGTATTAGAATTATTTAATCATAGAATACTCCAAGTTTTTCTTTTCTTGTCCCTAATCATGCGTGGAAAATTAAATAGAAAGACACGTGGATCACTAATGTGTTTAAAAATGCCATACATTATACCTACATAATACCAACTTGCCGCGGACTTGCTTTCTAAATTTCATTTGTTTCTTTTTCATTTGTTTTTAGGTATCAATTTTTCCATTGCTCGATGAAACGTGGATACTCAGTTCATCTTGCGATGGATGTACGTACCTCTGACTAGCCTACTTGGGAATATCTTTATGAGCTTATTAAATGTTGTTATGTGTTATGACTTTGTTCATATTTTTACAATACAATAAAAAATAAATGTCCCAACATGTTTTATGTTGACTTTATGTTGTTTACATTAGAAATAATTATAGACTTAGTGACTGTTTTACCCTCTAATTACGTAATTCGATTTACATAGTACCTACTGACTAGTTTAGATAAACAAACGAACCTGTTTGACCTGCTGACCACTAGAGATCAGCCCTTATCGAGCAAGATTAAATACATTCCCACACACTATGATAGTCGCAATAGTAACTGGGTCCGCGAACTCGCAGGTGCCTCCATTCGTGTGGGAACTATTGCAAATTACAACGATGCTCTTTGTAAACAACTAGTTCACCTCATTTGCATCCCAATCATTTATTCAGCAAAGAATTAATAGAAAATTTCGAGCGCGGATTCAAAGCATATGTAAATTAGCCGTTATAGTAAGCCCATCGGCTTTGTGCCGGTCAGTTTATCTCACAATTCGCGAGGTCGCGCGGTGAGGGGTCATCTCTCCGATATCTTTCTCATCCATTGTACAATCATTCCATTTTCGAATATCGTGAGATAAACACCATCGCCAGTTTAGAGGTGAACTGTCAAGCCCGGCGCCAGTGCTCTGTTTATTATCTTATTTACTTTTTTAAGTTGTTTAAAAGTTTAAGACTTAGTTTTACAGCCAGTGCTTAAGTGTTTACGACTATGGATACTCGTTAAATGTCGTCAAGAGTTTGAAAATGGACAACTGGATAAGTGAACTTTTTCAGCCGAACAGCCTCAATAAACCAAAGGTAGGGCAATTCATTCGGTTACTATCTTTGCTATATAATGTAATTTTCAACAAGTAGAGTACCGAGGTTGTAAACCGTCAAATTTTCCTGTGACAAGGGTCGTGTTGAAAACTTGAACATAATTCCAATTTATTTTCCGTCACTACAAACTTGTACAAAAGCAGTATGTATCTATCTATGTCGCGGGCAAGTTACACGATAACTGCGGCCATAGCTCAGAGGCACTACACGCCGGCCATTTGTTATGAGCAATACCTTCTGCTGTAATAACAAGACCATTCGTACCAAAAAAGCAGAACACAGTGGAGTTAACTGCGGTACAAGGATGATGTATGGCAAAAACGCTCGCGCAGCTCCGGAGAGCATCTGGTAGCCTCGTAGCACCTACCGAACATTAACCTAACGAGCCGCCCTAATGGCGCCAGTTAGGGCTGCGACACACGCCGAAAAAACCAAATCAAATAAATTACCCGGCCCAGTTTTAACATGTGTCCTGCCTGGATATTTGTCAACCGACAAAAACGGTTATCTCGAACGTTTCACCCGAGTACAAAGTAACGGGTGTGGATGCACCATTAATGAAGCGGATTTTGTGACGCCGCTCCGGGAAACGTATTATCGTTTCAAACTTTTGTTTAAACCTCCCGGGTGCAGGTGTGTTTATTCCTGATTTTCTGCGACTTCTATTGACGTTAGCGCGCTACCAACTTTTACTATTGAAGAAAAATAGAAAACTAAAGTTGGTGGAACTTTACACCGAAGAAAAAGCTGTTCGCTCGGCTATTGAAATTTTTCAAGAGTTTAAAAATATTCGCGTCGCTCGGCGAGGCAGGCAATTATCTGGCCGAAGTTGTCTCCAACTTTATTTCCTCACATTTAAACTTCAACTTTAACTAGTGAAGATTTAACTACTTACTATGTACGGTGAGTTTGATCCGTTTAAAATGAACGCGTCGTGGATGCCTAGTTGGCTTTAAATTTTGTAATGTGAAGACTTAAATATATACTCTGTTCTGTCTGTGTCTGCATAAATCATTGTTGTCCTAGTGGTGTTATCTGTCATACAAAAATAACTTAAGTAATTATTACATTCATATGTAAGTCTATTTCTTATTTTATTTTATTGAAATGTTATTACGTCCCACTGTAGCTGACTCAAAGACTTTCTTCTCTATTTACGGTTTCCTGTCTAAAAAATTAATAAAAAATATTTATTTCCCTCTCAACAAGGTGTTAAACAGAGGAGTTAAAATAAAACATCATACTTTTTTAGTATCCGCGAGGAGCGATAGCTTGAAGTACTTACTTACAGAACCCTAAGAACACCAGTGCAATATGATTGTTATACAAAATTCAAAAAGTAACAACAATCGATTATATCAAATTAAGTTCAGCGAAACCGTTTGACGCGACAAGATATCCTTAAGAGGCTCCTGTAACTCCTGCGAACCTGACAGCATTTAAGGGACGGTTACTGGAGCCGTTTAGAGCCTCCCACCTGCTAACCTGTGTCGAGGGCATCGTTTCTAGTTAATGTTTATAACAATCGACCGACTTATGCAGAGTTGGCATTGAATTTTCGAATGTGATGTCGGAAAATGTATGGGTGAAAAGCGTATGTTATGTTGGGATACTTTTATGTGTTAATTAATATTTTACCACCTAACTAGGTAGCTGTAATGAAACTAATGTATTAATTATTTTCGACCTTCTTAAAAAAATTATAGCTTAACAATAAACTTATTTGAATTTGAATTTGATTTACATTCCAAAGGCAGAATCTTTCTTGTATAAAAACATCGGGGGCCTGTTGTATTTCCTAATGTTTATAGTCCTAAAGTCGATTTTCCGAACATCATTTTCCTAATATTTAATTGTACTAATGTTCGATCATCCTAAATATTGATTATCCTACCGTAATACTTGTCCTAATATTCTTTAGTTCTAATATTAATGTCCCTAAAGTTTGAAATTCCGAATTTTTCATTCCCTATATGATCTATTTGACATATTTTGGTTAGTTGTGACCATCGAGGCCCGAAGGGCCGAGAGGCGGCGGTGAAGATTTGTTTCGTAACGACAGCAGTCACGGGTGCGAGCGAAGCGAGCACGGAAATTCGCGGCACCCCGACACTGTAGATATAGGTTACGAAGGCTGTATGGCAGGGGGCGAGCAAAGCGAGCCCCCTGCCATATAGCCGAGTGGGTTAGGTTACTCTTGTGACCATCGAGGCCCGAAGGGCCGAGAGGCGGCGGTGAAGGTTCTCTATTGTATTCCCTAAAATTTCTTATCCTACTTTTTATTTTCCTTCACATTTTATTTAGGACTATACATTTTAGGAATATAAACGATTGTAACTATGGACATTAGGGCTTACCATCATTAGGATGAAAAAAAATAGGGCAATGAACACTAGGAGTTAACAAAATTGGACTAGGATCATTAGGACATTCGATACTTAGGACTAAAATGTGAAGGAAAATAAAAAGTAGGATAAGAAATTTTAGGGAATACAATAGAGAACCAAAAACATCGTATCAAAACAGTTTGTAATCATTTTTATAATCCGTAGGTAGGTACTTAAAACTTATACTTAGGACGTATTTGTCGTACTTATTCATTCATAATTCGTAATCATTTATATTCGCAATAAAAATGGTATTACAGTTTGCAGATGGTCAGCATTTAACATTTGGTCTACATTTTTAGTTATTTAAATTATAACATGCAAATATTATAAATTTGCAACTTGAAAGTTTATTTTCTTAGGTTGACTCGCTAAGTGTTTTCCCAAAATCTCCACATTTGTTAAGACAGGGTAAACCGCGGCAGCCCTGCTCTAATTCTGTTAGCTTATCGAGCTTCTCATCTCGTATTCTATCATCGTTAAAACGAAATGACACACGGTAAATATGTCTGTTTCGCGATCGCTCAAAGTTTCTGCGGGCTCATCAAATAGATACCTACATATCTAAAAAATAACATATCTAATATATCTAAGATTCTGCTCTCTATAAAGTATCAACTTGGTAGAACTAGCACAGACTCCCGGTTTTTTTTTTGCGTGACTTATTATAGATTTGCCGCAGACGACATTTACTTGTCCGAACAAAGTCTCCCAGTTGCAATTAGTTTTATAGGTCAAATAACACAATTATAAATAGAACAGATGTACCTAATATATATAATAATAATAAAACACTTTATTGCACACAAACTTACAAGACAGGATAAACATATTCTAAGGTGGGCAAAGGCGGCCTTGTCGCTAAGAGCGATCTCTTCCAGACAACCTTCGGCAGAGTACATAATATACTCGTACAGCTGCAGTGTAGCGTACAAAAAAGTAAAATAATAATTATAAAATAATATAAGTATATTGTACATCAAAAGCAAACAAGTATTTAATGTTATTAACGCTAATTATAAACCGATATGAATTAGAGGGAGGCTCGGTATTTATCAGCGTGATAAACAGCCGGTTAAATAATAGCGTGAAGCGTAATTAGCCGGAGTTATCCGGTGATGTATGGCCCGCTACAATGGCGGCGGCGCAGCGGAAATCCGCAACTCATTAAAATTCTACCTGAATGAATAACTGCACTGCGCCGCCTACGCAACACTGATTCTTGTACGCGTAACGTAGTAAAATGTGTGTCACCTACTTTTTGGAAGGGGTGGACCTAGGAGAACATTTATAAAACAAAAAAAGGGTTTGGCGGGAAGAAGAGAGGAATGGCGATTACTCAACCGACAAGAGCGCAGCTCTTAAATAATCAGAGAGACATCACACTTTTTGTACTTACACAATAGGATGGCGTTACACTACAGGCAATCCATACAATCATCTCATTCTTACCTACCCGCGTGACTTGTCAGTCACAGCGAGACAGACAGTCCGCGCCAAGTAATTCTTAGCGGCTTACGGCTATTTAAAACTAAAGTTAGACCAAGAGGGGGTGAGGTCGGCGCCCGATTCGAATTGGTGCGGGGCGTAGAGTTACCGTTCTAGTAGTAGATGTAGTTACGTACTTTATTCTGTGACGGCCTTTGAACATCTCTTTTCAATTAAATGCAATGTTCGGTTCCCTCCGCGTTAAAGCTCTGAGATTGACCTATAATTACTGATTTTCTATAAAATCTGCAAACATTGCCGAAAGTCCATCAAAATCCATTAACTAACTTGAAATATTAACGAGCTACTGCTGAAAATCGAAAGTTTATACCTTGCAATTACGAAGTACGTAATAGGTTTGAAGTCTTTTGAACTTTTGTAAAAGTCATCTGAAATTTTCACAGGCGCAGCAGGGTAGTCAAAAATGCGGGAGTGGCGGCGGTGGCAGCGTGGTGGCGAGCGGAGCGGGGAGCGGCGCGCCTCGAACCAGCGAGGTCAAACCGGTGGAATGCAACCTTTGCCACCGCAAGTTCAAAAACATACCAGCTCTTAACGGCCACATGAGGCTACACGGAGGTTATTTCAAAAAGGTTTGTATGTTTGTTTAGTTAGTCATTTGATTAGAACACAAATTAAATTTAAACAAATAGAATGATTGGATAACTCTACAACCGATATTATTTCAGGATTCAGACAGTAAGAAATTAGACAAAAAGGAGTCCACCGGCCCTCCGCTACAAACCGCATCCGTTTCCGTTCGCGCACTTATTGAGGAAAAGATCATCAGTCGGCGCGGAGCTACAGTCACATCTATGTCTTCTACCGGTAGCTATTAAAAGTCTTAGTTAAAAAAATATTTTCATACAACTGTAATCATACAATTGCTAGCAATGATTTTAGTATCATTATTTCAAGGTACAACTACAGAGACAGTGGTTTCTCGAACTGGGTTCGTTGCGCCCGCGCCTCCACCGTTAACTACGATCCGTACTTCAGTCGCATCGCCCGCGTCACCTGTGCCGACGTCTGCGCAGTTCGTCTCACCACGAGCGCCACCCGTTGTCACAGTCGCAACAAACATCTCTACCTGTATTACCGCGGCTGCACACCGAGACTCGACTCTTATAGAGCTCTTGAAGAAAGGGAACTCAAAGGTCTTTAATTTTCTTCACTTGTTATTCTTAAAACACCCACCTACTTCAATTCAGAAATTTCAAACATACTTACTTTTGTTTTGTCAGGTGGTTAAAAGATCAGCGTCGGACCCTGGGCAATCATCTCCGCAACAAGACTTCACATTTCGACCGGAAATCTTCGGAGTTTCATTCAATTCAGACGATGGTTATTTTTCCCCGGCACTCAATGAAGATACCTTCCAGTTTACTACTACGCCAGAACAGCTTGACGAGCTCGCTTCTTTAGAAGATTATGCAACAGTCGCTGCATCTATACGAGAACGATCTCCTGTAACCTTCCCGTCCAGTAGGCGCCTTGCTGCAGTTCTGAACTCGCCGCTACCAGAATCTTTAGCGGACTTTGGAGCTTGCCATGGCGGATCACCCGTGCCGTCGCCAGGAATGGGACACGATAAATGGACAGCACATTCTCCGGGATTGTCTTACTCTACCGGAGATTCTCCGGGACTAGCGTACACAGCGGCATCGCCGGGGGGCAGTTACTCAACACAGCCTGAATCATCTCCAGGATTAGCTTATCCAACTCCACCAGCGTCTCACGACGCGCATTCACCAGCGCACACTGCCCCACGTGCATCATCACCGCTATCAGCTGCTTTTTTCACTGCCACGATGTCCAGTCAGGAAGAGGTAGGTACACTAAGAACTGAATAGAAGCAAGGGACTAAAGATTAACATTAAACGAAATATTTGTTTTTTCAGGTGGAGGAAGCCCTTGAGGAAGTGTTACCCGAAGAATGCCGATCACTCGATGCCTATGCCTTAGAACCTGCGCCAGCACCACGGCGCATCATGCTAAACTCTGAAGACCCACTATTATCAAGTAGCCCCCGCGATTTCTCTCACCAACGGCCCATGCGGCGACACCATCGAATGATGACCAGTTTTCCGCCTATGCAGTGGCAACAAGATGCATCTTCTCTACAGGTAACTTTTAAACTGCCTCACGTAATTATTTTACTGACTCAAAGATGACGAATGTCTTTAAAAAGCTTGGTATGTGTTCTCAACAGGTTTGCGTAGAAGGCCGCGATACAGTTCCAGCGGTGTTCTTAAGTCCAAGCAGCGTACCGGCGTCACCTCAGAGACGCAAGCGACGAGCCTCACCTGCTGGGCCGTATCGTTCCCGCATGCGTCGATCCATCCATCACTACACGCCGCAACCTATTCTGCCTCCCGATCGAGATGGTTCTGGATTGTTCATAGAGCTTACAGCAGGTAATTATTATTTTTTTTTTTTGACGTGACTAATTGTAGAATTTAGATTTGCCGCAGATGGCATTAACTACTTGGCCGGCCAAATTTAATTCAGTTAATTTTGAAACTTTATAAAAAATGCGAATAAATAATATGTCTTATGCGTAAAATCACTCCAATTCCAGGATTGGCAACAACGGAGACCGATGTGTTGTCTCAATTGGAAGAGCCTCGACCACCGCAGATCAACATCGGAAGGGACCACCAAGCCGATATACCGGAGCTCTGCAATGACCGTATAGACTTACATCGGGCTCCGGAACAGCTTCTATGGGATCCGGGTATCAACGATGCTCTGGACGACGGCGAAGGTGAGCACGGAGACTATTTTGGCATCTCTTACTCTAGAGTTATTGGCAATGCCAAAAGAGAACCATTTAATGTATTTTACAGCTATTTTGTTCAAACGTGCGTATTTTTTAGTCATGCTCAACTTATAAGTCAACTTATATTTGAAATTGCATTTAAGTGCATTTAAGTGGAACTTGAACTATCGGGTTAATTGTGAGTTCTTCTCTTCCAGTGCGTATGTTTATGGAGCTGGCGATGTGCGCGGCGATGCCAGTCGGGGGACACACTAGAGAATACGCCTTGCAGACTCTGGGGGAGTGCGGGGGAGACATCAGAGCAGCGACTCTGCGTCTCATGTCGCGGCCCGCGGCGCCGTCGCAGCACGAGTCGCGCTGGACGCCGGAGGAGGTGGAAGCTTTCTTAGCAGGGCTAGGACACTACGACAAGGATTTTTACAGGATTGCGCAGCTGGTAAGAACATTTGCAGTTTATGAAGCTATTTAGAGTCGTAGTCAATACATAAATATGATAACTACTCAACACAGTTCGACATTCAAATATTGTAATGTTGCATTTTTCTTTACAGATAAGAACAAAAGACTCGAAGCAGTGCATACAGTTCTACTACTTTTGGAAGAAAGTGACCAAAGACTACAAGACGCTGTTCTTACGGAGCTGGCATATGGAGCAGCAGATATCACAAGTAAGCACCACCGCCAATTCCGGGCTACAACATTATGTCTTCAGGCTTACCGACGAGTGATGACGAGTTTGATTGTTAACACGTCTTATCCACATCCAGGGATCAGTAGGCCAGGTTCCGTCAGTCGCCGCGGCATGCACCTCGTCGCCGACGTCGTATGACGGAGAGGAGTTCCCCTGCAAGATCTGCGGGAAGTAAGTGCCTGCCCACAAGGAGCACGCCAGCCTACCGCTTCATATGTCTTCATCGACAGCGAAATGCGCAAACGCAATTTACGTGGAACAATGTCCTGCTGACGCTACTCCCACCCCTAGTCCCTACGATATAGCTTAATATAAAGATAAGCTTTCGTTTGTAGAGTTCCGTTTCACCTAAATTGCCTTTTGTGCTAGCAGCACTAAGAAATAGGGATAAAAAATATTTACAGCTTCGTACGTAACTAACATGAGGGAAAAATATGTTAAATTAAGTTATAATATTGCGCGCTGGTTCAGTAAATGCTATTAAGTTTAAAAGAATCATGAAATCGACAATCGAAGTGTTCAAAATGTGCCATTTGCTGAGCCAGGACTCGCAGGTTCAGTGTTATTGATGTTGATTGCATGTCAAGTTAATGTTTACATAAAATCCTCTTTAAATAACTGTTTATGTATAAATGTTCATTGTAACATGTGGATTGTTGTCAAACTGTTCTTATTCTCACACCTTAGTTACCATCGCACCGTAACGTAAGGACAAACGAACCAATTGATATTGTTTATTGAAGAATTTGAATAGTTTGAGTCCTTTACAAATCATGCTAAAGTGAATATTGTGGTATAGTTACCTTCTTAACATCGACGTTGTAAATATAAATATAACGTATTTTTATTAAAATAATGCTAAGACAGTTAATATATGTCCATTACAATAGGAAGTAAATGGTATATCTATATTTTATTTATCGTACTTATTATAGGGCTAGTATATGAAAAAGATTTGTGTATTAATGTTGTATGTATATAGGTTTTTCAACAGCACTAACGCTATACGCTTTGCTTTAGCAATTCTGCTTTTTGTTAACCTGACTTATATTTCGCTTCTTCTTGTTTTTCTTCTGTTGCCGTAATTAATAGTAAACCCTATTATGTTTCAGAGTATTTAACAAAGTTAAAAGTCGTAGCGCACACATGAAGTCACACCGGCCACTCGACGCCGAGCCGAAAAGGCCCAAACTCGAAAAGCCTTATGAAAAGGTCGAGAGATCTGATGACAGAGCCCACGCGACAGCTGAATACCACAGCAAACCGCCCGCACAGTAACAGTGTCCTTGCTCACTCATTGCGCCCGCGCGCCGCCACCTTCTGGCCCACGCGACTAATCATAACATACCTCACGTGCTAACGTGTTGTGTAGTCTGTGCACCGCGCGGTGACGCGGCGACACCCGCCATGCTAACGCGCCCGCGCACGCTCGCGCCGCGACCCCACCCCAACGCGCGAATGACTCGCTCGGAGTCGGACTTGAAATGCTGAATCGCTAAGCATTTACTATATTATACAAAATAGATTTATAAATTACTTAAAGTGATCTAGAAAAAAACGACGTAGTGACTAGTAGCTAGAGAAGAGTTAGCTTGGGAATCGAAAGATTACCTATATAAAATACCTACTAATTGTTTCGAAATTGTCGTAACGCTAAGCTTGAAGAGAGCGCTAAACATATTTTGTATAACGATTGATACATAGATAGATAGTTCTTCGTAAATTTTTTATATGACAGACTTCTTAATGTGACTTTGCAAGTGTGATGTTGTAAATAAACAGTAGTTGGTTGTTGAAGCCGCGGTCAGTCGACGCGCGCGCTCTAAGTATTCGAGATATTGATCTATTATAAGTATTACAACTGTGTGTGATACATACATAAATCGTGTAGTAACTACACTACCTCGTTTCTAATCAATTGTTTCATTTTTGCGAGCCCAGCTCACTATTACATAATTTGCTTGTTTGCTCATTATCTTGTTGTTATTTTGTAGTTTCTTACGTTTTCTTTATTTATCTAGTCGTAGTAGACAAATTTATGAAGCGCACTTGGAATTCTTGCCTTCTGTTATAGATAGTTAAATAAGACAACGGAACTCAATTCAGCATCCGTACCTACTAGTCACATATCGATGATAAAGCACGCTAGGCGAATTGACAGAACAGCTCTTGTGTGAATTCGGTGAAATGAAGTTGTAAGACGGTCCGTCTATTAGGTTCAGTTTACATTTCCTCAAAGTATCTACCGCTCATGGCAAGATTTACAGCAACACTCAAATGTCCTGTACATTTCGTGTAAAAAAGTTCGTGTGCTATCCGCACTGGACTTTCACCCTAGATCGTTAATTGTTTTATTGCCACGTTTAAAAAAACAGCCTTTTGGAAAATCCTACATGGAGATACAAGATTGAGAAACCCTGCTTTAGTCAACATTGACTATTTACAGAGTCTTAATAGAAACTTCTACACCGTATAAACAAAATCAATAAAACATAGCGGAACGTGTACAACTCATTCACAGAAGCGACACACAATGAAATGGAGGGATAAGTATTTTTTTACATCAAACTATTATTGAAATGCTCAAATGTTCTATATTTTATGTTGATAATATTATTATCTAGACCGTTGTTAATAGTTCTGAATATGCTATTATTTGATACTTGACATGTATTGTTAATTTTTGAGTGTACGTTATTTTCTATGATAGATGTACTATTTGTATCTACGTGTACCTACGTGTTGTGATATATGTATGGTTTATTGTTTCAATGTAATCTGTCTGTTAGAAGTACAAAGCGGGCAATAAACAGTTGCTCAAGTGTACTCGTACAAGTATCTTATATCTGTATTCGGAACTCTACTTAAGTCAACTGCTCCCAAAGTTAAAATTCTCTTCACTCAAATATTTCGGGTTGTGACATTTATAAATCTACTCACTTTTCGTCTTCCGAAAGAAACTCTAACTTAATTTTGGGGCAGTATTCCTTAGAAAAGACATGTTAATACTTTAAATATTCTCGAATTATTTATTGTTATTAACGAATCCCTCTTAGATTAACAAGTTATAATTAAATGTATAAGAGTGCGTGTAACGCTCTCAGTATTATATACCTAGTTCAAAGGAAAGATGTTAACTTTATAAAGAATTAGTTCAAAATCGAAATGCCACTATTGAAAGATGAATATTATTCTTGTGTGTATTAGAACTGGAAGTGTATTATGTTTCCTTCCACGAGTACCTGAATGGACTTGCCAAATACAAATCATAATATATTTTCCTTTAGTGTCATGGTACTGTTGTAAATGGTTATTTATAAGTATAAATGCAAAAGTTACGCTATACATCACTAACTTGTGTGATTATTTGGTTGTGTTCTATCTTAACATTTGTAGACAAATTTTCTAACTTAGTTTTACAGTTAAGTTCTCAAATTGCCAAAGTAATTTCAAAAACTAATTTATTGTAACTGAGTTAAGTATGCCATATTTAGGATAAATTGGAGTATTGATAGAATTGAACTCGTTAGTAAGAGTATCTAGATAAATTATTGTTTTAGACTAAGGCGAGGCTTTGACGGAAACCCCAGTCTTGGTATGAAATATTTACAATGCTTACGAAAACGTTGTTAATTTTGTATACTTAGATGAAGCGATGTGGTATTTCAGACTAACCACGATTCTCGGACTCACAAATATATATTTGTTTGTACTGTTCTCGAAGCGTATAGAATTATTTTCGTATAATATAAAACAAACAAACGGGCTATTGTATAAATACTCAATATTTTTTCGATATACGTTACCGGAGATAGGTCTACAACGTACGATTACGGTTTATTGAAGACAAGTCCCTCCAGAGATAATTTTACAATACTCTTAGCTTAAGACTGAAAGGTACTCTCTAAATTTTAAATCTGAATTGATTGCCAAATGTAGGTCCTATCCTGTCCTTTCGCTTTTGGTTTCTAGTAAGTACTCCCATTCCATGTGCCAAGTCGTCATACTAGTCAGGGTATAGAATAATAATGCCCTTATTGTAACAAGCTGTAGCAGGCTCGATGTTAGATCGCGACGCGCGCGCACATTAGATGTCATTAGAAGCCGTTGTATTCGAATAGATGCACTCAAATGCTAAGTAAGTATTAAAATTAAGATCGAGATTAATACAACCTTGTTTCAAACTTAAATATAGAAGTGCCTTACAATTTTATTTTTATACTCTTTTAGTTACTTTTATTTATCATTTTTATCGAAAAAAGATAACACAAAGCACTGGAAATCGCATTTATTATGGTCCACCGTCGCTCTGCCCGCCAGAGCGGCGCTGTTGGATCGCTCTAATTTATTTCTTTACTAATCAAATCTTTACTTATATTTTAGAATCTAACTTTAAAATTAGACAGGCTTACGATAAAGACATTATACCGATAGAGTGTCGGAAAAGATCATTGTAGCTCTATATTCATTTTTTAATAACTTTTAATAACTATAAACGGCATAGAAACATAAATAAAACAATAACTACAAGTCAATTGTATGAGAACTAACATTTAAGAGAAAGATAAAAGAATAGATATCTATCTACAAATATGTAATGTAACAGCAGAGATACAGCGCTAATATTGGACTGTGTTCAAACTAGTATTGAGGACCCTACATTATGTTTGGTTTGACATCAGACCGACCCTTCCCTGCCTGCCCCGTCGGCACCTTGTGTAAGTACTTCTGTATTTGTGTCAACATAAAATGTTACTATTCTATAGTATTAATATTTTGTAAGTCTAAATGGATATATATTCTTCTAATTTTGTATCGGATAGTGTGTAAGGCGAGCATACGCCGGTCTTCAATTGGATGTACTTACGTACCTAATACGTATTAAACTTGTAACATAGAAGTAGCAGTAACACGTGCCGACTGCACGATAATTGATATTACACTCTGTGTTGTGATTTTGAACGTTCTGTACATTACAAAAATCTTTGAAATACTATAAAAATTGTAGACACCTCTTTAGATTAGCACAATTCTTCGCGTAGACACGTTAGGTCAAGTTTACTAAGCATTTAGATTACATTGAAATAGGTAATCATTGGAAGATGTAAGTGAATTACGTATAATAGATTCATTGTTAATATTCAATGTGATGATCGTATGACAACGACTAGCCCCGACGAGCGCTGCCCGCCCCGCTGGGCGCCGGGTGGCTCGCACACAACTTCGCATATCCTTGAAACAATAAGTAATAAAGTAAAAAAAAACTCTATTATATATATATATTGATAAATTTATTAGGGTAACTAATTTTTTAAGACAATGACTATTACGTGATCTTTTAGATTGTCTTTATTAATAAATATATGGTGAAGGTTTTGTCAATTTGTTTTTTTTTATTTTCCCGTTAAGACTTGCGCAGGCGACGGGGCGGCGCGGTACTTTTAAACACCGTGTGACCATTGGCAGCATACGATTCCCTTTGCTCTACAGTTCGCGGCAAAATTGTTCCGCCTACCCCGCCCCGCCCCGCTGTCTATGCAGGCCGTTACCCTACCCCCTAAACGCAGGAGTGTAAGTAGGATTACGAAATAAAAGAAGGTATTCATCTCCATCTGTTTATTAAGAACATTGCAGACCACAATGACATCTTACCTACAGATTGATAAAACTCTGTTTACACGAAAAACAAAAGTGCTGTGCAACAATAAAATAAAAAACCATAACATTTTACCCACTGGACATGGTCACTGAATATTTAATTCATTAAATTATTTGTGATAAATTAAATGCTTCCCACGCAGTCACAACAATCAAGATGAGAGAATCAGTATACAAACTAGTTGACACCTATCGATTATGTATTCGAACTTTGGTAAATTATAAATACATTTAACAACAGCGATGATATTATTGCCTTCTTTACGACCGTACAATCTAAGATAATAAACTTGAAACGATACCAAACTAACTTGTGATAAGTACTGAAGTATGCAACGAGGTACATCTTGTAGGTACTACGAAAACGAATGTGAAAAATTAAGAGGTTACTACACAGTGAAACAACTAACATTAAACTATTAATTAATTATTATACAAATGGACGTAGCAATTATAAACATTATCGTCATCGAACAATATTTATTTAGTCGTAACACGAGTTCATTACGTGACGGCAATGCAATCGAATGATTTTGTATGACCAAAACAAAAGGTATTACGATGCTGGCATATCGTAAAGTCGAATAAAAGTTGAACTCTATCTGGCTGCACCACATTGCACTTTTCTATGCTTCTCTCTCCTTTTCTGACACTCAGAACGGTCATTTGCTAGAGTGAGATAATGCGACCGCACGCGGCGGACACAAGCTGACGGAGTGCGGTCGCACGTTATTCTATCTTTATCTCGCTCTACCAAATGACGGTTCTAATTGACAGAAAAGGATAGAAGCATAGGGAAGTGGGTTACGGTGCAGCCAGATGTAGTTCAACGCTAAAGGAATAATAACACTGTGTTTAACATTATAATCTTATAGTGTTTAACTTAAGACTCGAATCAAGGCAGTTTGTTTGTAAAGTAACCAAAATAACTTCACACAAAAATATTAAATGCAACTGTTCATAGGTAAAATGTACAATTTTAAACACGAAAACAAATGATATAGTTATATCGAACAGAACCAAGGATTTTACACATGTGGACTAAAAGCGTGGAGCAAATTAATGAACCATTTAGTGGTCTTAAAAACAAACTTCTCTAGCAACACGACGTCCACGGCAACTCCAAACTCATGTTACGTTTGCACCCAGTGCAAGAAATCAATTTCAACTAAATAGATCTAAACATTTTAAGAAACTTTATCTAATGGACTAAATACATACAGAATTGGTGTCAGTCATTCAATTTTTATGATCAGTGGTAAATATGCAAAGGCATATTTATGCTAACTATAATGCACTGAAGTTAATTACAAAGCTATAAAATCCATATGTGTCTATGGACATTTCTCTATGAAAAAATTATGCGAAAAATGGGGTAATTTTTAGAATTATACTTTTATAGTTTAAAGGTTAAGGCAACATCTGATCTTCGAAAACCTCGAAAGCGTCGAGGTGTTCACAAATGTCATAAGTAGAGTGTGATATATTGCCGTTGCAAGGTTACCACTGACTGGGAACATTATCTGGCGCGCCTGCGCAATGCGCCTCGCATTCGCTAGGAGTGACGTCACTCCAATCGCACTACCTTCTTCCCCTTCACCACCGTAGGCTTATTCTTCATCAAGCCTTTTCTCCTTCTAGACGTCTGTTGAGAAGAAAACTACATGAAGAAATACTATACATATATTCTAAACTTCACTACTTACCATAACATGTAAACACTTACGGTATTAACAGTATTAAATATAGTTTACTTGCGCATCGGATATTTCTGCAATATTAGAGAAGCTATTATCAATATGTCACACTTGTTAATGTGCGTATTAATAAGCGGCGGTTATAAGAGAATGGCTTTTAAATACTGTTTTTATTACCAACAATTATTTAAACCGACTAAAATAGAGCTCTCCTTTTCATACCATACTGTCACGTACTTCTATTGAATTTATATGTACCTCCATACCTCGATTCGAGTGTACTTACATAAAATTTGGTATCTGTATACAAATATCATGCAAAGCAACGAATATTATTTAGGTATTACCTATGTCAGTGGCGTAGCTATGATAACTGTCAGAGCAGAGAGTCAGAATATATACACCTTAGGTAAAATATGTGGCGCCAATATTTTGCATAATGCGTAGAGTTTCTGAACTTAAGGTTTGAATAGTTAGCGCGTGTAGAGTTAGAAGCTTGGCTCTACATAAGATCTGATAACTTACTGACATTGCGATCGCTATTATCTCGTCTTGGCTACATTTTACATGAAAATATTTTTGGTGGAATATTTAATAACTTAAACAATAATGGTGGTCATCCAAAACAGATAGCGTCCCTGTGTATCCAATACTCTCTTAATTCTTTCAATAATGTCACGTTTGGAGTAGTCTTGTACCATACTTAAAGACGTGGAAATTATATTTGGATGTATACAAATAATTATACATAAGTGCACTGTGCATGACAGTATAAGTTACATATATATTTCATATTCATATGACCATCATAACGAACTAATTACAAACAAGTTTTATTACAACACATTACAAACATTTTATCAACCACGCTGTAAGTTATTCTAGTTAAAAGATATTTACATGCAATTTGAATCTTAGTTATATATATACACAAATAATTTGTTTAGAAGTTTAATCAAAATTATTAAGGTAAATCCACACGAGATACTTCAGTGTCGTACGGTCACGAGCATTAATATGTATGTATACACTTTGGTACCTGGTAACATTAACTTTTTTGACAAATTGAACTGTAAGTCTCACTAAATGTCAAATATGTTAGTGCGACAGAGTCCTAAAGTGGGTACATTATATTGCTCATGACTGTACGTACATAGAGAAAAGTGTGTATAAGTTTTACTTACTTCAACTTTTTCGAATATTAATTTGCTATTAAGTTTTTTTAACTACTGTATTGTAAAACGTACCCTATTTTCTGTGAAAAAGATCTTTAAATACTTATTGCATATTTAATTGACATGACATCACAATCATAGCAAATATTTCAATCAAAATACAGAAGACAGCGTATGGAGGTATGAAAAGGAAAACCCGAAGGAGTAGACATTTAAAGCTTAACATAACATGCTCACATTCGCTATCAAAGAAATAAACAAACACAAAAGTAATAAACATCGATAAAAACAGGCAATAAAACGCACGGCAACAATTTACTACAAAATTAACGTAAGTAACTGAACAGTTTCCATCAAACACTTGTAGAGTTGTAACTCTACACATCCCAAAGACAGTAACAGTGCAGAGTACAGTCATGAGCAATATAATGTACCCACTTTAGGACTCTGTCGCACTAACATATTTGACATTTAGTGAGACTTACAGTTCAATGTGTCAAAAAAGTTAATGTGACATGGTACCAAAGTGTATACATATTAATGATCGTGACCGCACGTAGTACGTATTTTGTACGCGCGCAAGGGGATGTCACACCCGAGGTATATGAGCTGTAAAGGGGGAGTGGGGGGGTACTCATCAGTGTTTTTTTTTTTATTGTTAAATTGGTAAGTACAATTTTATTTCTTACAATATTAACCCGCCAAACTGTTACGTTTGATGGCTTTGTCTACCTCCCCCCCCCCCCCCCCTCCCTGCCGCCCACATACCTCGAGCGGTGACAAGAATTTACGCACGGACTATAAGCTCAATATTACACATTGGTGCCGATTCGATACAACCTAATTTTACTTAATTTGACAAGAGTAAAACTAGCTCTATCTCTTTCTTGAACTTATTGCATGTGCAGGACTGCACTAGTTTAAAAGCTATCAAACTGAAATTAGGTTTGTTTGGGTCCGAATAGGCACCGTTGTTTTCTATAAATTGCGGTTTTCATCTCCAATTCCGAACACATAAAAACAGACGATTAATATGCCACTTTAAATTAAAAGCCCTGTAAAATAACCCCAATAAAAACACATAATCAAAAACACAAACATGCAATGCAACGAAATATTAACAATTCCCAAACAAAACGGTACAAAAACGAGACAAGCCCACATCACGTGACAACCAACCCGTACGTGTAAACCCCCATAAATTTACTATTACTGTACCGTTGATCCGACTCCTAATGAATTCTGGAAGAGGAAAACTTTGTCTATCACCAGTGAAAGATATACTTAAGTACATTGTGATACGTGAGGTTTTTAGTTACACTTACATAACTGAGCGATGGTAGTAATATTATGTAAGTGTGAAAGAGTTAGCAATCACGTTTTGCGACGAAGCAACAGTAGACGTAGCATGGACCCGTCATATCGCGCGCGATTTGAACCAACATTGTAGGCAACAGGACAATCTAGTCAAATGAGATACTTTTTACGAAACGTCAAATTATAAATTTCTATGGAATTTGTATAGAAATACGCAAGTATACGTATAAACATGGTCAAACGTCTTAAAGTTCAAATTAGTCAAAAAGAAAAATGAGCTTAAATCCTCTTAGACTGGCTTTTTATAAATTATCTTCGACCCAGCCACCTAGCCTATTTGACTATATGATAAATAAATCAGTTCCATTCGACGAGATATTCATGATCCATTATTACGGCTGCTGATCTGTAGTCATTTTGACATGTAGTCAACTCGTCGAAGACCTCATTGTTTTTTTACGCGATTAAATGTGTGTTAAAAATTGTGTATATTTTTGATCTCAATTAAAAACCAATCAGGTGTCTCGTCATAGCTTTTATTTCGATATTTTTTTAATAAAATTGTGTAGAAACATCCCTAAGGCTCCACCTGGTAAGGAAACCTGTGCCTAGTATTTTTTATTTATTTATTTACAACGCGTAAAGCCTTAAGTATAATTTATGTCAAATCGTAGCATGATTAGTGACATATCGCTTGTCTCTTTTCTACTAGGCTGAATACCGATAGTGGGAAAGGGACATACGTTCATCTCTTTTACACTAACTTCCTGCTGTCATACTAATCATGCTACGTTTTAAAGGTGTTAATAATTTTGGCTAGACTGGTTAGTAAAAACGTCAAGCGATTGTTTAATTAGTAATATTTGTGTAAATAATGGTATATTTGTTACCTTTTTGGAGAGTTGATTGCTGGTAGAAATCGTCCTCTTAGATAGTGGTAAGCGAGGACGGTTGAACTCATTGGGCTTTTTCACCCTGCGTCACAAAACATAAGCATAATAAGTCCGCGGCTTCACTTGCGTGGTATGTCCTTCAGCGTGGACTCTGATGCTTAACTCTATACACGGGGTTAGTGACATCGTAATGAATACTCACAGGGATGATTCAGACAATGATTCTGAGTTGATATCAAGTGGATTTTCCTGTCGGAAAACTCCTGAAAATGTTAGTGTTTTTCATAATTTTCATTTCCATACTTATGTGACGGAAAAATCCACTTGATATCAACCCGGAATCATGGTGTGAATCATCCCTCTAAGTTGTCGAATTGAATTTGCGTCGCACGTGGCGCGGTTGCTGTACCGCGGTTGGAGTAAAACATACAACTTGAATACACCACTACACTACTACTTGGACTAACCTGTATATTCTAACAAGCCAGTGTTCAGTAGTGTAGGCCTCCTCGAGGTAGGTAAGCTTAAACCCACGGTTGCCTGGCAACGCGCCGCGCGTGCGGTCATACCCTGCAGGACTACCTCCGCTATCATATCTGTAAGTAAAATACATTACATATTATTCTTTCGTATGGGTTGCAACAGCCTCCGTAGTCTAGTGCTTAGAGCTTTACGCTCACGATCTGGAGGTCCAGGTTCGATTCCCGATGGGGACATTGTGGAAATCACTATGTGACGCTGCCCTTTGTTTGGTAAGGACTTTTCAGGCTTGAATCACCTGATTGTCTGAAAAAGTAAGATGACTCCGTGCCCTCCGGTTGATTGAGGGGAAGCCTGTGCCCAGCAATGGGATATATATAGGCTGTTTATGCTATGTTATGGGTTGCGAGGTCATTAACCGATGTCATCAACCCAGCAGGGCTAACATGCGCAACGTGATAAAATTATCGATCGATTCAATAAATTTTGTCTAAATCGATAAGTTTGTTTTACTCTGACATTTTTTGACAGATCATGACTTATTTGGGCACCAATCGACAAAATTACATAATTATATCGTCAGAATCGATAAAAGGTCCGTGACAAAATTTTATATGTTGCACATGTTAGCTCTACTAGAATTACCGCCAAGTTAGTAGCCAGAATCGATTGCTCAACGTGCCCTCCTCCGATTATCTTACTTTCGGACCATCGGGTCATCAGCCTGTAATATCCTAACCAAACTCGGGATCACAAAATATTTTTTGTGATAATATAATATGTAGGGTCGTGGAGTAAAATTGAAATAACTGTGTAATACTTTTCTTATATTTTCTCTAATTTTTTTCAATATAATACAGAGATTACAGAGCACAACCTCGCTTTCAAAATCTACCCGTCGCCATCTTCCTTCCCTTCCTCTCTCCCCTCTCAGTCCCCCTCAGGACACGTTCATAAACTTCACCTCATACACATCACGTTCATAATAAGCTTTCATTCCCGCATATATGTCCGTTTTTAAATGCTAATAAAAAATAATGTAGTATTTCACTCACCTATAATAGGATAATTTGTACATTAGACAATTTAACATAGTTTTAGAGCCTTCATTATCTATCCTATATTCTCCTCTCTCTGTGAAGTAGTCTGCTTCCTGAAATATTAATATAAAAAAATCAATTCCGTACCAAAATTTTATTTAAAACGTCAGTTAAAGTTCTTTTCAGGGTTGATTCTACTGCACATACAGGGTGTTTGTGACATCGTACCGATCACTGAGAGGGATGACTAAGACCATGATACTTTATGAATGAAAATTAATGTTTTGTAATTGTTTTTTTTTTTAATTATTTTCAGTTCCATACTTTTACGACTGAAAATTCCGCTTGATATTAACCTCTCATATGCCGAGATACCAGACACAATAGATTTTACATTGTGTCTGGTCGAGATCCGCGTTCCGGCGTTCGAAAGATTAACTCAGGATAATGGTCTGAATCACCCATCAAAGTTTTCGATGTCACTGTCAAGAATAAAGATACACATCCTGTATATCATCCTGTACATGTTAAACGAGACTTTATAAGCAAGCCAAGCCAAGTTATAGCGCAAATCCTTTTCCCGAAATAAACATCCAAAAAAAACGGCTAAAGTGCTACTACTAACAATTGACAATCTTTTCACCCAAGAACAGTGCGATTGTTATTTATTCCAAGTAAATAAAAGTTATTTTTTCTTCTGTACAGAAAGCTCTGCGAGATGAGATGTGGGTACTTAGTTGAACGTACAATCAAAGAACAAAAGTTCAGTCACTGATCTCAGCGAATTATTTGTAAACAGTGGTGAAATTATGAACCATTAGTTGTAGTTGTTTTTGTAGGTGTTTTTGGTCTATTACAGGAACGACATGTAACCAGGAGGTCTTAAGTGCAACCAGTTAATTTATTACTTTGCAAGAAACTGAAGTTTTGCAGTTTATCGTACCTCCGACTAGTCCAAGAAATATAGTCGCGAGCTTATGACATGTTGTGTTTTTTTTTGTATCCTGCCATTGTCAGTATTGTTTCACCAAATCACATTTAATAGGTGTACTGTCGTCACGAGAAGATCGTTACTGACCACAGCCGTTAGAAAAATAAACTGAATCTGCTTACGTGAATATCCTTAGGGTGTTCACCCTCAGCGATGCGCACCATCCATATAAACTTGTTGATGTCGTCTCCGGAGTAGCCGATAGCCCCTCCAAAGATGACCAGAACATAGTCCACGTCTAACGCTGTCATTATATCGTACGCCGCACTCTCGTTAGAAGCCATAGCCTTGCCGACCAGCGCGATATGTGAATTGTTCCAAGTATTATTGTCCACTAATGTTGTACGGTTACCCATTCCGGCAATCTGAAAAGTAACGTTTATTGGAAGATCGGAAAGTGTGATAATCACTGTAAAAGCACAGACCGGTCAGTCCATACAAAAATCTCGTTCTTACCGTATGCCGCCTTACCGCGTAAGTGCGAGCGAGATAGACAGCGTAAGTTCTCTTACTCCTTAACGGCTTACCGCCTTATTGATTAAAGTAAGACCCAGTGGGGAAATCAAGCTTGGCACCGATATGAATTAGTGCAGAGAGGAGTGTCCGTTCTATACGTAGTAATTATTATTTGCTCTATAGTATTGGTAACACGTGGTTTCCAGGATAATGGTAACAGACTCGCCCCATATTACATGGGCGAGGAGTCGAGGAGTGCGTGTATATACTATATACTTTTGCTTATCCCTTCGGACGTGACGCTTAATTATTGTTGTTTTCTTACGTTTACGTTTCTTATCACGTTTTTCTATGACGTTTAATAAAAAGTAACTGATTTTACTAGTTGTAAACTAGCGTATTATATAAATAGGTAAAGGGTACCTGATATCCATAATCCCACCAAGACATGACTCGCGCGTCCTCAGCTGTGTTCTGTGAAAGCCAACCGTAAGCTTCCCTGAAGTCGTCCAGGATTCTACGTGATCTGTGAACAAGTTGAATGAATTTCAATAACATTTCAAAAAGACATTCCAAACTAAATCAGTGGGTTCAAAAAGACCACAGCAAAGTAATTCATCTAAAAGGCAATATTGCTTCCTCCCAACTTATAGGTATAAAAGGATTAGGGAAACAGTCACTTCATTATTTTGTTTGATTTTTGCACGATAAAGCGAGAGTAATTAAGTTTGTCATACAATTGTTGTTCTTCTGTCTAGTCCATAATCTTTCTTTTCGTTTCGCCGCAGTCGGGTGAAATAAAAACCGGGTGAGAGCCCTCGACGCTCCTAATTTGTCCGGCCAAGTAATGCCATATACGGAAAATCGACAATAAGTTACGTCAAAAAAGTCGTATTTTCGCCATCTCTTGCCCACCGCTACTGCTGCTGATTACTTGTGGCTCTGCCCCCTCACATTGCAGATGTGCGTGAGTATATGTATGTCACTTACCCATCATTCCCATAGCTAGCAAGCACGATACTGGGGCTTGAGTAAGCGTTGGAGGTGGCCCAGGTGCAGTGCACGGAGAACAGCATCAGCAGGATCATGAACGCGATGAGGATGCCGGAGCGCACGTTCATACCAAGGCCCGAGTCGGCCGGCGGCGGCGGCGGCGAGTGGGACCGCTTCTTTAACTTGCCGGCCTGCGGGAAGATGGCGTGATAATCTTTCAAATGCAAATATTGGTGCTTATATACTTAACCTAATTCTAGTTTGTCATTGGTGATGATTCTTGTACACATCATCTAGTTTCATTCTAAGTTATACCTGTCATTCTCTTATCCGTCGAAAAGGAAAGGGACGGGTTATCGACAGGCTTATAATTTATGGAACACACGTCAATTTTAGGCAATAATTCGACAGAACTGACATGGCATTAGTAAGTAGTTACCGGGACTAACGGCTTAACGTGGCTTCCGAAGCACGGATCATCTTACGTCCAATGTCCTAGCCAAACTCATCATCATCATCACTAATTAAGAGCCACACTCTTGTCGGTGTAGCATTCTCCATGCTACTTTTTAGGGAAAAATAGGCCAGTGCCCAGTTCCCTCTTGATTTTCGCAAAACTAGCCCTACTAAACTAGTCCTAGCCAAACTAGAGATCACAAAATTATAATTGTCCCACTGAAACGTGATTTCACGAACGTGAACCCAACGCTCAACCACTGGACCATGGGGCCTAAGACGGAAGTGATCTTGGACCTATCCCCAAACTTACCTTGTCATAAAGGTTCTTAGACTCGTCGCTCTCAGCTACAGGCACGGGCATGTCTTCTTCCCTCAGGATCAGGTCGTGAAGTATGGAGAAGGCGATGCCAGCCAACACGCACACCACGGGCGTGAGCGTCAGCATCAGACGCACCATCACGCCCGCGAAGTATACCGCGCTTATAGCGTACAGCGCCACTGGAAAAGGGGATTGCAATTAGAATGTTTCTTCTTCTCTCTTCTGAGCCTCCGCAGGAAGAGGAAATGGCTGAAAGTAGGACTGGATGGTGCCATAGCATGGTTCCATCACAGCACAAGCTTTTACCCGTATTCCTATTATACACAATTAGTTCTTAAAGAAAAATGTGAACACTGGCAATAAATTTATTTTATTCTCTATTCTTATACGGGGTTGTCATAGTGGCCTACGTGATGTTAAATAAAACAGAATCGGTCAGCCTAAACTCGACTGATAAATCACTATGCTAATGAACGTTATAACACAGTATTCTGTACTTTGAGCTAACTCGTACCGTGGATCTTTTGTAAAATGTAATCTGTTTAGAATATTTTTCACCGGCTCTAAACTATAGAGCTCGGAAAACAAAGATCGATGATCACCCTTTCGATTTAAGAATATCCGATCTATAGAGAAGTTCAGTAGACGTAGTTAGTTCAATTTATTTTATAGAATAAGGAATAATAAGACGAATAGAACGGCAACTCTCCGCTCTACACCAGCTGCTGAGCTGGGTTTACCTCACCTCCTCCGTTTTACTTTAGTCTAACACTAAGATGCGCCTGGTACAGTCCCTTATATAAATATCGCCTCTAAGTTTTTCTACCGTTCAGGTGGTCCGCGCATAAAACGCAAACTTAAAAAAAATCATTCTTATCATTTACCCAAGACAATCTGCATCTCAATATAACATGAGAAGAGGTGTACATGAGAAGTTACATAGCATAAGTACAATAATGATTATAAATACAAAAGGGCCTTTGTTGCTCAGTAACAAAGTCGACAACATGCAGTGACATCGTAACGAAAACTTTGAGGGGTTATTCGGACCATGATTCTGAGTTGACGAAAAATCACACTTGATATTAACTTAGACTCATGGTCTGAATCATCCCCCAAATATTCGTTACGATGTCAAATGACAACATTAAAAATTATTAAACATAATGGCCCCGATTCCTGCAGACACCGCCTAATTTTATATTAAGTTATATCCGTCATTTTCATATCCGTCGAAAAGGAAAGGGACGGATGATTCACAGCTCTTAATTTTAGGAAGAATGAGTAAATGAATGAATAACCCGGGCGAATCAAACGGTACGTCGCTGGTATGCAATCCGTTTGACGTGCTGTCTACTTAACTGTGTCGGGTTATTGACATGGTAAAATTTTTAGACGGTTGGTTTAGATTTGTGCTTAAAATTGACGTGTGTTCCATAAATTTTATGCTTGTCGATTACCCGTCCCTTTCCTTTTCGGCGGATAAGAAAATGACAGATATAACTTTAAAAGCACCATTATACTTACCGAAAACTCTTTCATCGTTGATATTCTTGACGCAGTACCACAAACCGACGGGGAACGTGCAAACCAACACGTGCAGATCGAAGAAGAAGGAAGACCAGGTGGTGGGCTGATGCTCCGATACCGACGCGATGATGGGAATATGGATCTTAGCGTAGCCGGTGTCCCAGAGAGAGTAGAACCTGGAGGGGTCGAACATGTTAGTAATCTTCTTCTTTTTTGTATCACATAACACAAACGTAACATGGTCGCAGATAGGCAGAGGTGTATATATATTTTGGTATGAACTCCTCTTTTACTTATTGTAAGTGAAAGGTAGCAATATATTTTTTAAGGCTTAAAATGAAGATTTGGCACGCACCTGCCGCTCCAAGGAGCGATGACCCCCATATATGTCAGAAGCACTACCACTAGGAACACCAGGGCGGCGGCTATTAAGCCTCCAACGATCAGCAGCTGTTTGAACTGACCCTTGGGACTCAGACTGTGCAGGTATTTCAACGCACCAATAGCCATTAACAACGCGAACACACCTGAAACAACCGTTTGGGTTAGAATTTTTGGAATATAAGATTACTAATGATTTGATGAAAAAAGTTGGTGGAAAGGCCCTAACGAGCATTTCGTATGAGAACCGCTGCCGCCTATTCAACTCCACTCTATTTTACTATTACTCCTTCCTAGATCCTTCTCAAATTCCATAGCTACTTTACTGGCAATGTATATTTTATATGATAGGGTGCAACTTTATCATTACTTTTCGTAAGATACTGCATACATTTTTTGACAAATAGCCAATCATACTAAGATTTTTAGCTGTGTTATGGTGGGATCTGCATGATAGTCGATATTTGACTTATTGCCCTGCAGGTTATACACGAGACGACCTTTTAATAAACTATCGCAGAGCTTCGTGAGTCGTAAAGTTTGCGGACGAATTGAGTACAAAGTTGAAGTATGAACCTTTTGCTCTTTATTTATTTTAAAACATAAATTAGCACATCCATTTATTGACGAATGTTATATGCTTCTCTTTATAACAGCAATAGGTTTGAATAGGTACAAACATCCATCCACATAAAACATCCAACCATAATAAAAGAAATAATTATCTCCAACTCAACACAGACTATGGGCATGGATATTGAACTCTGGGTGATAGTGGTAGGGATTGTTTTCGCACCTCGTGTGTGGCGCGTGTCGGCAGTAAAACAATGCACTTTAGATGTGTTATCGTACGTATTTCGACTCATGAGTAAACACACGAACAATGGTCTATGACGACCAAGATGCGCGCTCATATAGTACTTGAAAGGTTGGTACTGTGTAGTATTATATGATCTGTGGTACTGTTATTGCGTAATCGTGCGTGTACGCAAGGTCGAACTCGTACGGAAACGCGATCATAGTACAACCGAAGTAATGTTATCGGGTAAGAACCGATAGACAAATCAATCGTAATACAATTCCCCGCAGGCGCGTGCGCGTGTAGTTAAGTGATCTTATGTAACGGTATTCCTGAACATGTAATTAATTAAAGGATTTTTTGATTTTATACCACGCACCCATGCTTAGGGAAACTCACAAAGAAAATGAAATCGAAAAAATCTGACTCGGACAGGACTTAAATCACAGCTCTTGTCAAGCCAGGACCGGGTTAACCATTACACCACCGGGTCCTCTAGGACTTAAATAATGATTTTTTCGATTTAAATTTCACTTTATTTAGTTAACTCTTTACGAACTTTATGATATGGCACCTCAACCGAATTCTATACTTCGAAAACTTAAGAAATACATTATTTCAACTTTAGTATTTCGTAATTTTCGCTACGCCTTAATTACTTGTATTTTATCTGAACTAACACGACACCCGATACGTCTCATTAGCGGAATTCAAAATATACGCATGTTCAAGACAATTGAATGTTGTACTGAAAATGTTTACGCAACTGAAATTAAGTTGCTATGAAGATGGTTGTAGTATCTCTTATAAAAACAACTACCAAGCAGTAGTCACGCAAAAATTCGAAAATGGTACAACCTATTATGATGAAATTCTTTTGTGTGGGTTTTTGAATGGTTTAGAGCCACAATTAGATGGAGAATTGGTGCTACGATCGTGCAGCCCAACATCCGCTAAGTTCGCTAGTCGTAAACAAATCCGTCAAATAAGGCCGCCAAATACTTTGATGAAGAATTGTTTAACATTGTTTTGTGAATGTAAAACAAATAGTGCATTGAATAAGTTCAATTAAAATGATGCTAATGGCGAAAGAAAAAGAGCAGACGTGAGATTTGCGACAAATTCGATACTCATTGGTCGAGTATCGAATTTGTTTGAATTAGGTAGATATAAAGTTTAATGGACAAGGAAAACATTGTCAGAAGACCTGAGTTTTCTATAGATTTTTAAAGCATATATTTCGGTCTCTTTTTTATAATATAGGAATGATAAGGAAAGAGACATATTCTTATTTTTATGCCCTTTTTTGTCGATTGGTTGGTAACAATACATAAAATAATACAAGAAACAAATATGAATAGGCAAACAATGATAAGGAACTGAAGCCTTATCAACATTTTAATGAGGTTTCAGTACAAATAACTGCCCATTTAGTACCACTCGTAATTAACTAACCAGTTAAGTAAGTAGTACTTAAACACAGTAGTACTTAGAATACAATATTTATTTAAAACACATTGGTAATTAAATTTTACGATATGGGTAAAGAAAGTTTTATGGAAGAATAAGGGGAGAACTTTACCTTTCCTTATTATTAGTGACCCAAGTTGTACACTATCAGATATCAAATCTGATACTCTATTACTTTGATAAATAAAATGGGAAGTTTTATTTATTTACAAATAATACTACTTAGTAGAGGGCACTTTTTTATATTATTAACCTGAATAATTTTTATTCTTCTAATATTACCATGAAAAAATATGGTTTCTCACCTGAAGCAGCCATATGTTCGCTGGTCCTGATCGGTTGGAAGCCGACAAATGGAATCTGCATGGAGCACAACAGACCCACAATGTAGAACACGGTGTAGCTGACGAACAGGCGCTGAGAGAATCGCCCCATGATCAGCAGCACGAAGACATGAAGGGGGATCAAGTTGATAATGAAGACGTAGCCACCCCATGCTGATACCTAAGGATATATAATAACATAACACAATTTCTGTATACATAATTGTGTGATAGAATGGCATTTTAGTTAGGAACTGTGACTTATACCAATATTTTAGTGAATTTTATTTATCAGTCTTTATATTTGTTGTGTTGTTAAATTTCTTGCAGCTGTTTAAATGTACATTGTTTTCCTAATTAATGATTTAGAACAAATAAAATTCTCATTAGAAAGAGTAAGTTTAAATTAAAACATGTCAATGTTATCACATAGATCATTAAAAAGTTCTAAAACAATATGTAAATTACAAAATGATAACATCTAGTTAGTAATCATAATTATTGAAACTGTGTAATGCTCAATCTCATGCTTCAAACAGCTTCTCTGCACAAATATAAACTGCATTTTTATGGCTATTCCGTAAATGATTCATTGATAAGCACATTACACTATTACACAACATTTTCAATGGCCTATTCTGAAGCAGTTTAAATGATAATGCACACATCTCAAGGTCAAAAAGAAAAAGTGCAATAACTCACCATGTAAAAGTAGGACAGTGCTGTACAAACTGACCAGAAAATTGATCCACTTTTCACACTCTTTAGCCATAAATAATATGTGAACTGTAAGGCAAAGATTGCAATGCCTTCATTATCATAGCTTCCTGCCACGGACCGGCTGCTGTACCCAGGGACTATGGCTATGAAACAGGCAGCAAACAGGCCTGCTCCCCGAGACCACAGCTCTGAGGTTAGCAGGTACGTAGCTATGGCTGTGAGACCACTACAACCAAAATATCTCATTATTTTTCAAGAACTAACCAACCAAGACATGAAGAACCAGATATAAAAAGTGGAACAAAATTTACCTGAAAACTGGGGCAAGGAACACACATATATCTCTAATGTGAACAGGGATATTCAGAGTGTGCAGTATCCAATGTATTGTGCCTGAAGTGATCATAAGGCCGGGGTACACGGTGCCGCCGACGATACGCCCTAGAGGGTACCATGCTCGCTCGTCGAACCAATTCAGGAAGTTGTAAAAGCCATGCTGCACCATATAAGCGGTGGAGCGATAGTTGAACCTGAAACACGCACGCATGGATGTAGGTAAAAAGCGATGCTAGTCTACAGGCTCTAAACTTCCAATAAGACCCTACATACTCACCATGGGTCGAACTCGTGAATGATACTCTCGAAACGAATTACAGCGAAAAGCCGGGAGGCGAAACCGGCCAGCCAAGCCAGTGACAACACGGTCACAGTAATCAGCGTGCTGAAGCCGGCGGTATTGTTAAAAAACGCCTTGTTTCGCCCATTCCCTTCTTTCGCCACAGTTGTGACCGGCGTCATGATGTACGAATACGCTAAACACTATTCTAAATATCCACAAAAAATATATTTTCATACATCAGTTCCAACAATTCGATTTTACAAAAATTGACTTTTGTGAAATGAGTGACGGACACGTCTCTCCTAAAAAATACTTGCCAGTAGCAAAAAAATGCATTGGGTGATTGGGTGTTTTAGCATTAACTACTGAGACCTGAGACACGGTCCGGAAAAGCACAGAAATAACAAAAAATATTATTCGCCACATAATGCAAACAGAGAAATAACCATACTGTACATTTTATTAGATGTAAAACGCTCTCATCCATCCACACAGAAAGAGATGAAATTTTTTGCAGGAAATCATCTCCATGTTAGCTTTGAATTTAAAAAACATCTATTGCCGTTTTCGTTTTCACGCACGCCTTTTCGCACTTCTCCAATTCTTATCCGGTCCGAGTTCGTCAAATGACGGGTCCGCCGTGGCTATAGAACTAATAAAATGATAAATAGCCCCTACCTACCGCATTCTGTAATCCGTCATCCATCCACAAACATTTTTTATAAATCTCTGTCCATCCATCATCCGATCTCTAAGTAATTTTCTACTATACGTCAATCTTGGATTCGAATCGGATAAAAATCGGGTGTAGTGCGAAATCGCCCTAAAACGGTCCACCGGTAGTCCATGTTGCTCTATCTATGCGCAAATAACACAGAAAGATGCTTGCTACTTATATTGCTTCATTTTATTTCGATCAGAATAACAAGGGTATATTATATCCAAAAACAAAGATAAAAGCTGCTATGTTTGATATGCAATAAATTAGAAAGTAAAACAAAGGTAAATCTGTACAGCGCCATCTATATCTTTTTTGGGAAACGTAGCCTGGAAAGACCCTCATTAAATGGCAACACTTTTTCAATATTTGACAGCTGTTGTTGACGTTTGCTTTCCTGAAGCGAGTCGCGATGGTTCCCTTTCGAAAATAAAAATAAATTCGACAATATTATAGTGGTAATTCCATACAAATAGATCTGCTTTTGAAGAATTTAGTCTCTGTGCTATTGCAAATGTCCAATTACCAAGAAATCGTGAACTTGAACGTCGGCGGCACCAGGTAAGCGAAAAAGGAGAAAGTAAACAATTTGTGTGCTGTTTTAAATTGTTTAGTCCAGTTATCTTAAATTGTGATAAATGCATCGAAATTGTGTTTTATTGTTTCCGCGGCACATCGCTGCTTGTTACCGATAGATACCTATGACAATCAACGACTCTTATTCCAGTTCAGTGGCCTATTTATGTTGTTATCGTCTGCTTATTCAGTTCTACAGATCAATAGCATTTATCTCATTACAGCAATTGGCATGTCACATCCTTTGCTATTACTGTTCACACACAGGGTATAACTGATACATGTATCAACATACTATAAGAATAGTAGACAAAATACCTACCTCAAGTAGCCTCTGTATAACCTCATGTATCATCTGTCATCAAACTAGTTTTTATTTTGTTTATAGTAGCTGTTTTATTTTTATGACTAAATATTCGCGTCAACTTAGTTTGTTTATTATAATCTAAATAAAGCTGCTTGCACTGTAATAAATACACAAATTAATACATAATTGGTTACTTCTTCAAAGAATAATAAGTTAGCTTTGTTTTTTCACTATTTATTACATAGTTTCTAACTTGTATTTCAGTTTATTTATTTTTTATGTTTCAGGTTTGCCACCTCCTGGCACACATTGACATGGGTGCCAGACACATTCTTCACAGCTCTGCTCAGTGGCAGGATACCAACGGTCCGAGACGAAACTGGCGCCATATTCATAGACCGAGACCCAAACTTGTTCGGCCTTATCCTCAACTTCCTTAGAACTCGAGATATAGACTTAAACAATGTAAATATAAGAGCCCTGAGGCACGAGTGTGACTACTTCGGTATTACTCCTCTGAGCAGAAGACTCGCATTGTGTGATGAGATGAACCATTCCTCTTGTGGTGATGTGTTGTTCTATGGATATCTGCCTCCACCCTGTAAGCCAATTTTATATATTCTATGCCATTATTACGGGCATAGTGGTGAGAATTCCTGCAGACATTATCATATTTTAAACTGTCATTTTCTTATCAGCTTCAAAGAAAATGGCCACGTATAAAATTCATGGTACACACATGAAGTTTAGGCCGAAATCTAAAACAACCCTCTAAAAATTTTTCAACAGAATTAAGTTGACAGCACACGTCAAACGGGTTGCATATCTACCAGAAAGATTTTAAAATAACATTGTCAATTATCTGTCCCTTTCCTTTTCGGCAAATAAGAAAATGACAGGTATAACTTAAAATTAGATGGTCTCTACAGGAATTAGCACCAATATATTACTTTACTAATATTAGTGGTAATATTGTCTGATATTTTGTGTTAGTTTTTTTTTTTTATTATTATAAACAATTGCAAAGTACATTATCATGTTTAGTACAGTACATCACAAACTAAAGTTAATGTACATACCAACTTATAATCAAATATAATTATGATCTTTATCTGATAGCTTGATAAATAACTGATAGCTTTTGTGTGTTAAGAATTAACATAATTTAGCATATAATATAAAATATCATTAATCTTATCAACTGCGATTGTTTCAAATGAAGGACATAATATGAAATGTAATTTAGATCAATATGAATGCAAATATTTTGCTGATAACAATGCTATTCATTCAGTGATATTTTTTAAGAAATGCAGTAGTTTGACTAATACCTAGTAATGATAAAAAAAATAATTAAATAATATAAATATAGAATATAGGCTATATTTATTTTATTTAAATTTTATTTGTTTTTTTATTGTTTTTTTTAAATAAAATTAATAGAATATAAATTATACATAGGAAGATAGAAATGTCACAATATACTACTATTTGTACCATTTTATACACATTCACATTATATAATTATGTAGTCTGGCGAGTTCTTGGGGGCTCGGTATGAAACAAGTCTTTGAGAAATTAATGTTTTAATTACAGTGTAGGTCACTTATAATTAAGAAACAAAACTTTTTCGCGGCGCGCGGGTTGGGAAATCCGTATCAACTCGAGAACGTAACTATTGCAGCGGGCCGGTAGGCGGCGCTCGCGTCGTCCGGTAGTAGGTTCCGTTCCTCGCGCTACAGAAGTCCAGTTACAGTTATCTAATAATATGTTTTAATTTCAGTAAGCACAAATACTAATGGTAGAAATGGAAACAGTTGTTCGAGAAAGAATTCGACTGCATCTAGCACAGAAGTGACTGTAAATAGAACACACTCTAGGAACTCATCACTTGACCTCCGCACTGTGGGTAGGATACCTTCGCAGGATCAGCTAAGGTAAGATTTAATACAATTCGCGAAATCACAGATTATATTGATGGAAGCGCCGTGCATAACTCGCGTAAAGGTAGCGCAAATAATGCTCCTCGTTCTCGCAAATGTGCTGAAGCGATAAATCGCGACATCAATATCGCCACATCATGAGAGTAAATGAAATAGTTACTCATTTACATAGACCGAGAACAAGATAAAAGTGTTGATATATTTTCAGTCGTTGTGGCAGAGGACATTCGAGGGCTGCGTCTCTCGGCAATGCCGATAGTCACAAAGGACTCCGGCCACCCGAAAGTATGTTAAACATAAATCTATTTACTACTTTACTTACTGACCTCTATGAAGGAAGTTCGCATGATCAATGTTCCTGTTGTTTCAGTAAGCGCATGGGCCGACAGTATGAAAGTTCAAATAATAAAAGCACATCACAACTGGATTGCTGTAGCCTACTCACATTTCGTAACTGGGTATAGGTAAGCGAAAATCCAAATGAAAACTGCCTTTTTATTCTCAATGTAAAATCCAATCAAATGTAATCGATTTGAGCTACAGTGTATTTTGTAAATGAAATTGGTTAAAAAGCCACAACAGTCACTATTAGATTGTAAAACAGTAACTGTTAAATTGTTTAACATCGGCGTCGTATTGCCTCGCATGTGGTTAGGTACGACATCACCCGAGATAGTACGGTCACGAGCATTAATATGTATACACTTTGGTACCATGTCACATTAACTTTTTTGACAAATTGAACTGTAAGTCTCACTAAATGTCAAATATGTTAGTGCGACAGAGTCCTAAAGTGGGTACATTATATTGCTCATGACTGTACCCTTTTTAGTTTTAAGTCTTCTAAAATCTAATCATGATGTGATTGTCCAATTTAACAGAGACTGTGCAATAATTCTAGAAGTTCTCCAATATAATGTTTTTCTTACAGATTGACAGACTCATGTGGGTGGTACGTAGTATTCCAATCGCCCGTACAGGACTCTGTGATAGAGCGGATAGCGCTGAACGCCAAGACGGGTGGCGGGGGCGCCAACTCTAGCGGGAACAACTCTGCGGGCACTGACGTCATGCTCGGTGTCGCCAGTGGACCACTGGTCAGACTCTGGGCGTTCTCCACACACACTGAACCCGTTCGGAGGACTTTAGTTGGTGAGTGTACGTCTTTTATTCACGCACACGACATACAAGGCAAATGACAGCCCTCGCTAATTAAGACGAAGGAAATCTCTATATGACAGTTACAATGTTATGCCTTCTTCAAATAATTAACACACACATACACACCAACTCACACCAGTTAACCAACCAATGCAACCACCAACTCTGTATCTACTACACATAAATGCATCGTATACTTACATAACTAAGGTATACAAAGCAGTCAATGCTCCATTCCGTACTAGCAGGATGGCATTTGTATGTGGCTGATTGTAGCGTGTACTCGTATGGCATTCGTATTGCCATTTCTTTGCAACTGTTTGATATAGGATGCCTGTCGCTATTTCAATTTTTCAAGAATTTAGATTCTGCTTTCACATTTGACTATCAATTTACGTCTATTTTGTGACTGTACTTCCACGAAAAGGAAAGGGACGGATGATTGACATGACAACTGTTAATTTTAAAATTGTCAGTTTTTTTTTTTAATTTCCGCCTAAAATTGACGGGAGTTCCATAAATTTTATGCCTCTCAATTACCCGTCCCTTTCCTTTTCGGCGGATAAGAAAATGACAGGTATAACTTGAAATAAAATCAGATGATGTGTACTGGAATCAGCACCAATAATATAGTTTTAGATACTTGTCAACTTTACCCTTTGTTCCCAGGTACATTTAACTTAGGTGTGCGTGTAGAACACCTTCTGTTTGTGGGGCCGCAATTGGTGGCCCTCAGCGGCGCCGGCAGCCGCAGCAAGGCGGGCGTCTGGCATACCAGCACGCAACACTGGCAGACACAAGATGTCGCTCATCTCACCACGTATGATACTGCTGGGTCCTTCCTGCTGTTGGGAACTGCTACCGGCGCGATCAATTATATTGGTGAGAATTTCAGATACTTTTTGACCAATTTCAATATTGGTGAGAAATTGAGATACTTTTGAGGACTAGCTTTTGTAGAATACGATATAATAAAACGAATATTCTTTCTTAAATTTTCAAAAATGAGATAAGAAATAAATAATATGTTGTGAGTGTCTAAACTTTCCTATAATATTTTTCGTCCTTTCCATGTAAGAACTCCAGTTTTTTCATGATTCAGGTTATGTGAGATCCCCCGTCTCGAAGCGAAACCATCAAGTTGATAAAACTGGCAAGTTTAATGTTCATTTTTGAGCCAGGTTTATTTAGTTTATTTTTTCCAAAGCTTTGTATTTTTCATAATTTATTAAACAGGGTTTCATAAAATGTAGTACGATAAGTCGGTGATGATTTTAATGGCTGTGGAGCCTGAAACATGTTTTGAGACATGCTTTAGTCTTGCCATGGCAAAATTTGTAGTAAATAGAAGTATCTTTTAAATATACAAAGGCGGTACCGTTTCGAGGCGGGGAGCGAGATCCTATGAAATCACCGACTGTCGGCGATTTCTTTGAGAACGTACTGGATTTCTTTGTGCACTCGGCGGATTTCTTTGTGAACTCGGCGGATTTCTTAGTGAACACGGAGGATTTATTTATGAACGCGGCGGATTTATTTGTGAACACGGCGGATTTCTTAGTGAACGCGGCAGATTTCTTTGTGAACATGGCGGATGTTTTTGTGAACGCGGCGGATTTCTTTGTGAACACGGCGGATTTCTTTGTGAACGCGGTAGATTTATTTTTGAACGCGGTTTGTTCATACTGTATACTAACTCGAAGAATACAAAAACTCTCTGGTACCGCCTTTGTGTACATTAGGCTTTAATGGTATTTTGTAAAAAGTTCATAGAATATTTAAATCTGCTTCGAGTATTTTATTGTGTACTTCCTTCCTGAGGTCCACGTGGGCTTTGTGGGTCATGTTTAAATAGCAACAATATTATACACCTTTTGTTGTCCACAGACATGCAAAAGTTCCCGCTGCGTATGAAGGACAATGACCTTCTCGTGACACAGCTGTACAAGGATCCCAATCAGGAGCCGATCACTGCAATATCTGTGTACCTGACACCGAAAACTAGTGAGTATTAACAATAATTGTATATAGATATTACCATTTAGATATTTTGTTTCCAGATACAAAATTCCTAAAGCCAAATATATTTTACATAACTTCTATTAAACAGACCAACCAGTTCAGTACAATTAGTGATTATATTTCAATAAAGATAACATTTAACATTAGCTTCAATGCGCGGTAAGAATAAGATCTATCAAAGTACGTAAGCTGTAAACTAGTGTTGCGACGTTCATTAGCAAAGTGATGTATCAGTCGATATTAGGTCGATCGATTCTTTTTTATCTGATACTGAAGTGTCTATCTGACACCAATTATCCCAACCCGCGAACGGAAGACCGTCCAGATACAGGTTCGTTCATATAATACCTCCGAAACCCAATTATCGGGAATGTGGGTTTTTCTCCATGTTTTCTAACACCGCTGAGCACATGATACTCATTTATGAAACATTTCGGAAATCATTGGTTTGGGCCCATGTTGGGATTTGAACCTGCGACCTCACAACGACGGTCAAGCGTTCTTCAAGCTTTGATATTACGGCTCTACTTCTACGGTAATTTCTTATTATATTTTTTTTTTCACTAGACCTATGTGGCAACTGGATAGAGATAGCATACGGCACTCGATACGGTTCCGTGCGAGTGATAGTTCAGCACCCGGAGACTGTCGGGCACGGCCCACAGCTGTTCCAGACGTTCACTGTGCACCAGAGTCCTGTCACTAAGGTAAGCGATAAGCGCGGTATGAATCAAATTCAAAAATACCTTTTTTCAGTAGGTAACATAGTTACACTTTGAATTGTCATTTTTTACATTCACATTTTTATAGCAGCTCACAACCTGTATAGCCGGGGAAAAGAAGCTGCAAGAAAAACCTCGGCACAGGGCCCTAGACGTTCTTTTTTAAAAAAAAAACTGTTATACAATTTAGTTCTGTTGACTGCCTAATATCAGTTCTCAGACAGGTAATCCTATGCATTCATATCTTCTAGATAATCGCTAATCTTATTACCTTTTAACACGATCCTCCGGAGTCGCAACTTCTAAAAAAAATTTTTGATACGAATAATTAACACTCCCACGAAGCTTTTCACAAAAAGTTCATTTAAAAGCTTATTGCTTTAAATATTCAAGTAACTATTGGCAACCGGATTATCTGGCTGCACAGTTTGGTTTGGTTGTTGTTGGGAATCAACATTTTGTGTCTTTCTTGAGATGTGTGGTGATATGACCTTATACACATATATACATTCTTATCAAGAATTCGGTTCTTGATAAGAATGTATGTATGACTGTGACAATGGTGCCATCAACTTATTTTTAACCCCCGACGCAAAAACGACGGGGTGTTATAAGTTTAACGTGTCTGTGTGTGTGTAAATGTGTATGTGTCTGTATTTGGCATCGTAGCTCCCAAACGGATGATCCGATTTTGATGCGGTTTTTTTTTGTTTGAAAGGTATATTTTACTTAATTTGACAGGAGTAAAACTAGCTCTATCTCGTTCTTACATTTATTGAAAGTGAAGGACACTGGTTTAAGAGCTGTCAAACTAAAGTTTGATTAAGGTTGTATGCATCCTAATAGGCCAAATATCTCATTGGGACGTATACTAGGTTAAAGATAATTTATGAAATTCTGATTACTAAATAAAGACAGATCTAAAAGTAATGAAAAACATTTTCTTTGTTCTATTTAACTTATTTATGAATTTAAATCAAGAAAAACGTAATAATAAGTCCGACATTTCATCACTATTTTCTATGACGTCACCGTGTGCTTTTTCATACAGATTCCATAGTAATTTCGTGTTTTGACGTTTAGTAAATAGTAACTGATTTGACTAGTTGGAAACTAGCCTATTCTAGGTCCCAACTTAACAATGCTCAAACAAATTGCAAAATAACTAACTCCAATACTTTCGATCGCAGGTCTCCTTATCAGAGAACTACCTGATCTCGGTATGCAGTGAGTACAACCACGTGCGGTCGTGGAGGGTGACTCGCTTCCGTGGTATGATCTCCACACAGCCCGGCACTACGCCTAAAGCCGCCTTCAAAGTGCTGGCTCTGGAGGCGCCTACTGCCCAGCCTCATAATGATTGCGGTAAGAACTTCTTCAGAAGCTGTTACTATATTCGTATGTGTCGTCGTTGAGCACTTGGAAGGTGACTCGCTTCCGTGGTATGATCTCCACTCTGCCCAGCACTGCGCCATAGATTAAGGAATAAAAAACAAAAGTACCACTACCACCACCACCAAAAAAAGTACCACCTACGACGCAAAAGTATGTAACTAAAATAATCTTCTTCTATCGTATGGATTGTGAGGTGGAGTACCAACCTCATCAACCCTAGTGTCAGGGTTACTATTGAGCCGCCAAAGGCCCCTGACATGTAACTACTACTTACTTACATCAGTAAGTAGTAACCGGGACCAACGGCTTAACGTGCCTTCCGAAGCACGGATCATCTTACTTTCGGACAACCAGGTGATAAGCCTGCAATGTCCTAACCAAACTAGGGACCACAAAGTATTTTTTGTAGTATGTCCCCACCGGGAATCGAACCCAGGACCTCCGGATCGTGAGCCCAACGCTCGACCACTGAATATATTAATTAAAAAATATATGAATTTTTCGACGGGAAATTCCACTTCCTATCAACTCAGAATAATGGTTAGAATCATCCTTCAAAGTTTTCATTACGATGTCACATTTTCTTTGTGCGCAGGACCCTACGGTGAACAGGACGAAGAACAAATATTTATCCAGAAAGTGGTTCCTGATACTGATACATTATACGTACGACTAGCTTCTAATGGAAAGAGGTAATCACATACGTCAATATATATTATATATAGCTGGAGACCTATTGACTGACTGTCTGACTGACTCACTCACTCACTGACAGAGTTGTTCTCCCATAAGGAGCGTCTGGGGGTTAAAATTATGTATGGGGGGTGTGCTTGGGATTTATTTTATATAGTTTTATCAGACACAAATCAAAAACACATAAACAAAAACATTCCACTCAACTACAATTGACTTACCAACGCCATCTATCGTGTTTTTGGAAACGCCAATTGGAAAGTCCCTCCTTGTAAGTTTGCGTCAAATGGCATTAGCTACATGTCATTTTTTATAGTCTTTATTTATTTTATTTATTTGGTCAACCAACGGCAAGTACTGATACACATACTGCAGTACAGTTGTTAGCGGAATTGCTATCTACTCGTACGACGACGTCGTGCACGCATCGATTTAATATATCCACGTGGATAGCATTCTTTGATCCTATTGGTCCAAATTCCGCGCCGCGCGGCAGTAGATAGCCGTGCCGAGCCCGCTGGTTACAGTTTGAAGTTAATACATATAAAAAACTAAGCGCCTCGCCACTTACAGGTGGACACAGCATGCACTAATACTTTAGGTACTTAATTACAAAATTAAATTAGAGCTATAAAAAGTAACAACTTCAATGATTAAAAAGTATCTGTTATAGATAAAACAGTCTTTTTGATTCGAGGAACAGATGTGAAGAAGATATCTCTTTGTCTAATAGTTAATCGTTTTCTTCTATCAGAGTGTGCACAATAAGATCAGTAGACGGGTCAGCCGTCTCGTGCTTCACGGTAGCGGAGTGCGAGGGTGCGCTGCGGCCGCGCCGGCTGCTGCTGTGCGGACACAGGTCCGGCGCCGCGCAGATGTGGGACCTGACCGCGCCTATTGATAAAGCTGCTAAACAGAACCAGGGCGTCGCTGCTAGCAGTGGTAAATATTTGTATTCTGAATTTAAAATAAAATAGCACAGTTAGTACTTAAAGTAAGTATATCTCTGTATTTCTTTTTTAATTTAATATTTATTATTTTTATTGTGTATCATCATCATCATCAGCCCATTAACGTCCCCACTGCTGGGGCACGGGCCTTCCCTATGGATGGATAGGGAGATCGGGCCTTAAACCATCACGCGGGCCCAGTGCGGATTGATGGTTATTAACGACTGCTAATGCAGCCGGGACCAACGGCTTAACGTGCCTTCCGAAGCACGGAGGAGCTCGAGATGAAAACTTTTTTTTTTGTGGTCACCCATCCTATGTCCGGCCTTTGCGAAAGTTGCTTAACTTCAACAATCCCAGACCGAGCGCGTTTACCGTTGCGCCACCGAGCTCCTATTGTGTATAATTTTAAGTTATTGTTGTAGTGCCCTTACAGGGTTCCTGTTTGTACTTTCTTCTACTTTTAAGACCTCTGTAAAAACATCAGGAATGCAATAAATATCTTATATAACATAGCCTTAACATCACGCCTGCATACCCGAAGGCAGGCAGAAGTGCATATATCGGCTATGTTTAAGTCCCATGTAATAGACGGCTAGCCTATTGTCTAATAGCAATTCTAGGTTACCGATTCATACCTGGTGCAAATCCTGAAAACTCGTGAAATCAATTATCACGGTCCAAACATGAATTCCAACTGGCTTAAAGCCATAGTCGGGATTCGAACCGGTGACACTACCGTGACTATGTGAGTCACACATTTTCCAAACAGGGTTATTACGGTATACAACACGTGACCAGTCGATTTCTTTAACATATGAAGGATGACACCCATATGGAATGTTCCAATATTTCCCTTTAACCACGTTAATGTTTTGTAAAAGCCTACCTACCTACCTCCCTAGACCTAGTTGTATTTTTTACATTAGACAAGGCAGCGTTCTATAAACTAATTTAACAAAACCTTTTCACTAGGCGAGGGCGATGAATCTCCCGTACCGGACGGTGGGCCGACTCCTGACGAGCTGGTACGTCTTCTGTCTGCGTGCGACCTGGACGCCACGCCGGTGCCGGTCGTCGTCCCGCAGTCACCCAACAGGCCAATGCAGGCACCATGAAGCAAGGCGTGCAGCGCACTACTATGGCTCTACTCTTTCGTTGTCAACGCGTGACACGCTTTTATATTTCCTTCCATCAACGCGTGACACGCTTTTATATTTGTAGCCATCAACGCGTGACACGCTTTTATATTTCCTTCCATCAACGCGTGACACGCTTTTATATTTCCTTCCATCAACGCGTGACACGCTTTTATATTTGTAGCCATCAACGCGTGACACGCTTTTTTATTTGTATTCATCAACGCGTGTCAGGCATTTAAACAATCATCAATGCTAAACAAGGTTTTATAACGACAAGTGAAATGATTCTTACTACGATCTTACTTATGCAAGTTGAGTGTTTTGGTTTGTAACATTCCATTATGACTAAAGTTCATGCTGTTAAAAGAATAATATCAAATGCTTTTGATAGTGTGATTCATTTTCATTAAGAAGCGTCCTCTCACGGTTTGGATTAGGTAGCTTTTGATAATGAGGCGGGTCAGTGAACTAATTTAGCTTTCAAATAATAATCGAACAGGCTAAACAAGTTGTCAACCTGTCAATAAAGCAAACGGGTAATTGAATGACAGCTATATTAAAAATACGTTATGGATATAATAACGGACTTAGCAGGCTACGTTCCCTAAAAATATAGATGGCGCTGTTCAGATTTAACGTGATAATTACCTATTTTCTTATTGCTCGGGTACATAATTAATAAAAAATACAATGTAATAGCAGAGATTTATATATATATATAAGTAATTGTTGCTTGATATTTAGATCAGATTATGTAAGTATATCTACCTATATTGCTCCACTTCATTTTGATCAGAATAATAATGGGTGGATGATGTGTTGTGCCTGGGTGTAATAACAAGGGTCATTATTTACCCAAAAACAAAGATTAATGTTGCCTACCTACGTCTGTTATCCATGAAATTGGATAAAAAAAAACAAATAAAAATAGTACAGCGCCATATATTTTTTTTTTGAGAACGTAGCCTGGATATTCCCTCATTGGAAAGCTAAAGGGATTGAACCAGTTAGACAAAGTAGAACCAGTAGTGACTCATGGTTTTAAATGGCTTAAACAGTGCTATGAAATGTTTATTTATAATAACGTAAGTTTGGAACACTTATACCACGCTTATTCAGCGTTATTTATTGCACTGTGTAATTTAGTAGAGGACCATTATTTCCGCCTGCGCAAAGATTGTCAGTTATATCATCTCGAAGCATTTGTGTAATAACACAAAGCTAAAGACTGATTTCATTTTCAAGCTCAACCATCTTCATTGAAAAATCTCATAAAAAATATTTTTGAAAATTAATGGCACTGATTCCTGCATACACCTAATTTTATTTTAAGTTATACCCGTCATTTTCTTATTTACCAAAAAGGAAAGGGACGGATGATTGACAACTGTTAATTTTAGAATGAAGGAATAACCCGGTCTAATAAAATAGGCATCTCGTATGCAATTCGTTTGACGTGTGTTGACATCTTGATTCTGTCGGATTATTGGCCAATATACAATTTTGGAAGGATTTTCTAAAGTGTGTTGCACTTTTATGCCTGTCGATTATCTATACCCGTCCCTTTCCTTTTCGGTATAACTTAAAATAAACTTAGATGGTGTGTACCGGAATCGGCACCAATATTTTTATTATTATAAAGCGTTAATATTTTGAAATATAGGTATACGTGACTGAATTCATCATAATAATATAGATATTAAATAGTTAATCGATGTTATTATACTTTAAATATTATGTAGATGTTGTTATTTTTATTATTCTCGATGTGATTTCTGAATTTTCTCACAAAATATTTTAATTACAATGATGTTTCAGTATTGTTGTTGTCATAGGGCTGTACCTATACAAGCTTGGGTATCAAATTATCTATGTAAATATGGGGTAAATAAATTATTTACAAATAATCTGTTGGCCTTTTCTTCGCTTCTTTGGGTAAGTTTAACGGGCAGGCGAAACGGAACGGCGACACGACGGCGTGTGAGAGAGTAAGAAGATATAACGCTCTTTCACTGCGGAGAAGGGTCGATTCCTGTACGGTCACGAGTACTAATATGAATAAACTTGAAACCATGTCACATTAACTTTTTTGACAAATTAAACCGTAAGTCTCAATAAATGTCAAATATGATAATTCGACACAGTTCTAAAGTGGGTACATGATATTGCTCATGACTCATGACTGTACATGTCCGCTTCAGTGGACATCCATCCTTATTCTACTCGATTTTCTTTTTCTAGTGTCCGTCGAAAAATCACGTCGTATTGTAGACAATGGATTTCGTCAATCTGCTTAGGATGTTATAGCAACTTGCCCAGGGATATTTATCTACGCGTTTACCCCGGAATTATTAAAACACATGTAAAGGTAAGAACGCTTAGTTTTATTAATGATTCGTCTTTTTACTTATATCTATTCACTGCAAATTTATACAAAATAAATTAACTTTAGATTCAAAACAACCTTGTATAAGCAATAAGAAACAATAAAAACATTATTTCTAGCTTGAATTCACTTCATACATCAAATAAAAAAGCTAATATAGCGTCGTATCCATCGTTGTTCGAATTGTCAGATATAAATAAAACAATTGACTAGTGAGGCAATACGTTACTATTTACCCATAAATGAAAACCCTGCTGGCAATGTTATAGTTTTGCAAATTAGTAGGAAACTCTTGGCTGCCTAAGGACAGCCATACACCATGTAGACTAAAGTCACACCCTGGACACTTCACACAAAAAAACCTTTTTTTTTTACGCAGACACTACACATTATCGCACAGTTCTCCTATAGAGTATGCGGTAGAGATTTCCGCTCTAGGATTGGCTTGCACAGCCATGAAAGAAAGTGCATTTCTTCGAGGCAATGACGTCATAAATCGTGTGAAACATACGTATAAGGCCAATGATGATGACAAATTATCGACGTTATCGTTTCGTATAGACGTTATCGTACGTCTGACGCCATACAATTGAAGACTAAAGTAAGCCCGAGGGTCGGGGGAGAGGTAAAACCTGTCTGACGGGGAGCGGAGAGTTGCCGTTATATACGTAGTCTATGCTAAAGTAAGACTAAATAACCTTAGACTAGACCATCGAAGAAGGAATAATTCATTGCACTAGAAAGGAATAATTTACATTAGACAAGCATAATGACAGTTCAGTGGCCTGAGCCTGAAATTAAAATTGTATAAAGTTCGGAGCAGCTAATATTTGAACCACATCTGGCAGTACGGAATCGCACTCCTATGCTTTATCCTTTTCTGTCACTCACAACCGTCTTTCACTAGAGCGAGATAATGTGACCGCAACCAACGGAATTGACGAGGCAGTCGGAGTGCGGTAGAACTCCCACTCTTTATCTCGCTCTAGCAAATGACGGTTCTGAGTGAGAGAAAAGGATAGTACGATAGGACAGTACGATACGGTACAGCTACATGTAGTTCAACCCTAGTAGTTCTATTTGCAGTCATAGGAGCGTTGTGTTATGTTATATGTAATTGTCATATATATTAGTCACAATACCGTAATCTTATAAATATAAAATGTTTTAATGTATGTGATGTGGTTGTACTTTATAAATAAATAAATATGTTAGAAGTTATATTTCCAAAGTACCCAAGATACGTACACAAGACACATGCACCTTACATGTACCTACATACTAATTTTTACATTTTGTATAGTTAAGTAATGGTGCTAATTCCTGTAAATACCATCTAATTTTATTTTAGGTTATATCTGTCATTTTCTTATCCGCCGAAAAGGAAAGGGACGGGTAATCGACAAGCATAAAATTTATGGAACACACGTCAATTTTAAGCACAAATCTAAAACAACCGTCTAAAAATTCGCCCGGGTTATTCATTTATTTACTCATTCTTCCTAAAATTAAGAGCTGTCAATCATCCGTCCCTTTCCTTTTCGGCGGATAAGAAAATGACAGGTATAACTTAAAGTAAAATTAAGAGATGTCTGCAGGAATCGGGGCCACTAGGTCATTAGTTACGGCATACTTGTAAGTTATAAAATACCTTCTGATGGTTTAAGAGCCACGCTCTTGCCTGTGTAGCATTCTCCATGCTACTTTTTTAGGGAAAAATAGGGCAGTGGTTTCCGTCTTGCCTTCCGCCCCGCAGTACTCTGTCTGACGTGAGTGGGATTACGTCCCTAGTCTATTTCAAAGCCGTACTAGTATTTCTGTCCTCCGCCTCTGAATAGTACCTACTGGTAATTACTGCTGCCTAAACAAACAAATACCTATATGTATAGCATAATTTAGAATAGAATAGAATAACTTTATTCCCAAAACAGTGCAGTACAATAGTAGAGAAGCTAAAGATCAGTATACAAATCAAAAAATACACTGCCAGGGAAAAGGGACGCACCATATTGAGCACAAAAATGTTCCTACTTACCAATTTTCAAAACTATAACATTTTTCAGAGATATTTTACACTAACTTAAGTTGTACCTAACCACCTCTTAACGTCACATTTATGGCACACACAAAATCAAGCAAACAATATAAACAAATGAAAACATTTGAATTCATAAATGGTCATTATATAACACATGATAACATAACATCACACCTATGCCCTCAAAGGGCTAGGCAGACAGATGTGCATATACATAAACCCTCTCCTCACCAACTATGTAACTCCTGCGTAATAGGGGACGAGCCATCACTTCAAATGTCTCATTAACCAGGCACAAATACTGGAAACCATGTGATATCAATTATCTATTGCCATTTAATGGCTTAATATAACCTGGAGGTACCGGAGGCCCCGAGCGATCTAGCTTCACTTTTCTCCTGGATTGAGAATAAAGAACTGACATAAAATCCGTTCAGCTGCTTACAGAGTTGTTTGGTGACAATTCCATCCGCAACTGCGGAGCTTCTGCATCAATTCGAACCCAACGTGAATTTTTTTTTGTTAAATCGCATTCGTACCTATCAGCATCTGCGGATGTCGAAAAACCGCAACATCCCTGATCTACGTGGGCGATAGAGAGGTAATCTGTGTTCGTACCTATCTTGGAACTTCAATCTTGTCCACAAACAACTCGTGGCTATGCCTACCTCCGACCGAAGCAAACTTGGTCGTGTGCACATTTCTTTTTATAAATATCTTTACTTAATAAAGAGGGTTTTGTCAAACACTGACCACGCCACCCCCATCGGACTAAACTAGATTATCGCCTACGCAAACACAATTTTACATATTTATATAGCACCCTAGCCTTGTCCGACAATGGGCAAGCCAAGATACTATTATACAAACCAACATCTTCGATAATAATATTCGGGAATGGTATTAGAAATTGTTGTGTGCACATTTATTTATATTATATCGCTTGGTCGCCGTTTGGCTACACTACTAGAATCCAATTCCGATTACGTTTCTGCTTAATGTGACAGAATAGTTTATAGCAATTAATGGAATACTTATTACTTGATTGAGAGTTTCTTTTCAATAAACACTTAAGTATCTACAGTGATTTATCAATTACAAGTTACTGATGTGAGTTACAACTTTCGAGATTTATTTAATTATTGAAAAGCTAGTCCAAAACTAGAGAACTAGAGGTGATATGAAAAGTATAATTTATTAAAAAAGAACTAAATATACCAAATACAATATACGGTTTTTTTAGAAGTGTAGGGGAAAGTAAAATGGGGTTAGCATAATTTTGGCATTGGGTTTGCTGGCGAATATAGTGTGCGACAGCGCTCGCTAACGCCGCCGCTTCGCATTTGCTATCGCATCGTTATCTCGCTCTAGCAAATGACATGGTTCTGTGTGTCAGAAAAGCATAAAAGCAAAGGAAAGTGCAATGCGGTGCGGCTAGCTGTACTTCCTTGTTTATTCTATGATTGTCATACGCGAGCATATATGCGATACTAAAAAACTGTAAATATAATAATAAAGAATAATTTTCATAGATTATTCGACAAGATGTGCACAGACCACCTCACGCAACTCTTTCCGAAACGCCTTGAAATTCTATATAATACCTATGGGATTATGCGAATGCTCGCAAGTTTGAACAATCTTACATCGAATTTTATTTGCTACGGTAACTAATGTCAATTGACTAAGTGAAAAGCGTCTTATCTAGTTGCAATAAACGGAGATAGGTATTTAATACTGACGCGATGATGGATCAAATGTTAGGTGAACACGCACCTAGACTCGCTGCAGAGGCCATGCGATAATTGCACAAGTTGAATACGATTTCATACAAAGAAAATGCGATGACTTCGGCACGTGCTGCCCCGCAGGAGCGGCGCATCTAGGTGGCGATCACCGTTAGTCTATATTTGGACGAAAGTGACTTATTTACTCTGCCTCTTCTATTACTAAACTACATGGAAATTGATGAGGTGCAGAAAAAATATAACTTATTTTATATATAATAAATATAACTGAATAGATTGTTATTGTCTATTAATGTTTATTACGAATAAATGATTGTTTATTTATTGTAAAAAAAAAAAAAAACTTATTTTTTATTGATCTAAAATTGCAATTTTCAAGATTATTAAATAACGCATTCGTAAAGGACCTAAATATCTACCGACTTGGTTATTTGGTTACTTAATCCTGAAATCTTTAATTCTAATTTAAAAATAACTTAATAAGTATTTGTTGGTTTATTCTCTCTTTATCGATAGATTTTATCTTGTTTCCGTTCTGTGCAGTCAGTATGAAAAAGATTTACGTAATTATCTCAAAATCATAAGTCAATTAGTTACTTAGTAACGATTCGAACATTATTGTTTCAAAAGTTTCCATTTTGTTTCGTTATGTATTCAAGTTTGCCAATGTAATCTATTATCGTATATGTCTGGGCTCGTCAAGGATGTGAGGAGAAGGCACCAAAGAGTGAACCCTAATAGAAAATTAATAACTATGACTATTCTCTGTAATGGCGGGTACTCGCCAATCTCAGCGAAGTTCGGGAAACCCATGTGGTTGCAAAACATGTGCGCCATCAGTGGAGCAATGAAATGCCCTGAAAAAGTAAAAAAAAACATAAAAAATATTTTTTTTTTAACTAAAGAGTATAACTAATGCAACATGGTTTTCTTTTCTAATCTAATTTATTAAGAAAAATATAAAAATCTTAAAGAAAAGGAAAATAAATTTGTTCTGTTATAAGCGTGAGATTTATTATAATGCAGTTAAAGCTATTCTTAGTCACAATTCTTACCTGTCCTTAGAAATAAATATGCTGAATAAGCACCAAATAGACTAGTGTACATAAACTGGAATGCTGTAAAGAAAAATAAACACATTAAATGACTGATTTAAAAAAAAACATGAATATACCAAAACCATGCTAAGAGAAAGTGTATCAATTCCATCTCATTCTAGCATGTAACTTGTCTTTCTTATTATGTAAAGATAAAATATCATACTGTCTTTGCCATGTCTTCAGCTTTCATTCCGTTACTCTAAACAATGACTCATAAGGTCAGAACAATTATCTTTACAACAGTTGGCTCTGAGCCTGCATGTAAGTGCCAGAGGATTGACAAGGCACAGATGAACTTTGAAAATTTATGCATCCAACAATTAGTACTCACATGAGATCATAAGAGCAGTCTTAAATTCAAAACCAGCCTTCATTTGTTCAAACATGTGGTGGAAATGAGCTGAAAAATAAAAAAAATATACCTAATTGCCTGATTTTTTAAAATATTTAACAAGAAAGCACACTACTAATGTATTTATAAAACACTTAAGTACTTTTGGTATTACAGTATCATTATTTTTCAGGGCCAAAAGATTTTAGGGTGCATGTTAGGATTTTTTTTCTCTTTTTTTCCCGACTTTTTTTTTAGAGATATGGAATCCACTTACCTATGCCAAAGAGCACAGGCCCAACAAACACAGCAGTCATTGGCTCGAGACACTGAAGTAGTAATGGCATCATGCACGCACGGAAGACCCACTCCTCACTCAGGGGAGCCATGACGTGATTCCGTACCCATACTAGGTCATGCCAACTTGACCACCAATATGCTGGTGCTGGAAAATTTAAATTGGGTAGGTATTAACTAGTTAATACCCGATTTTCCTATTACATAAATTATAATGAACTTACCTCTATATATAGTCCAAATTCCTGACAAAAACTGCATGGTGAGAGGCCCCAAAAACAAAACGGCAGTCAGGACTAGCGGTAATATTAAAGCGTTTATGAAACCTGGTGCTCGCAGACCCAATTGATCATACACATCACCTCTAGTCAGAGACATATCAGTCAAAAAGTATTGAGTAACAAATGGTGCCAGCAACATCATACAAGACACACTAAAAAACCGTCTTTTTATCGTTGAAGGGTGGTCTCTGAAAAATAATAATATACTCAATTTATTAAAAATATCAACAGAATTTCAAGTAAAACTTAACATCTGTAAGCTAAAAGCCTTCCTTCATTACCTGCTCAATTTAGACCTCCACACGTAAAGGCTTGCAACATAAGAGAATGTTAAAAATATACATGCTAATATTGATAAAATACAAGTATTTTGAGACATTTTGAAAGGATTTTAATTATTTTGAAGACCTAAAAGGGAAGATATAAAATCAAAACACCCACACCATAAAACAGCTGTCATTCTCCTTTTTTTTTCGATGACAGCATACGTCAAGCAACCAGCCATGATATCTGCGTGAAACGGATTGCACTTGAGTGTTTTCTGTGTTTCTTATCTTTCTCTTTTTTTCTCACGCTATTATTCTTCTTAATCTAAATATATATTTTTTAATTTTATATTCCAGAAAAAATACGAAAAATCTCACTCGATACGACTCGACAACCGCAGCCGTTACGTCTTGTTTTTTTTTTTTTTGTTTTGGTTTTCCCCGAAGGGTAAGGCAAAGGGAACTATGCCCATACAGCCATGTCTGACGTATTTTTTTCTTGATGATTAATGAAATGATGAAAGGTGATGATGATGAAACCTAAGCCCCCACCCTCGGAGTAGACTCCTACTCCGAACCCCAAACGAATTAACTCAAAAGTCCGCATAAACTTTTGAGTTATGAAGCGGCTTCCTGACACGAAGCGAAAATAGGCAGATACACTTTGTTTATTGAATACTCCAATATAATAACACTCGCGAATGTCTTCCGACTAACTTAATGCGATCATTAACCACAAAACACCACTTCGTATTAATTATTTAGATCATTCAATGAAGAAAGCAACTGTCCCGTTCCCGTTTCCCGCCAAAAAGCCCCGTTACGTCTTGATTTGAACGCAATGATAAAAGAAAAAAACAAAACATACTTTCATAGATGGCGCCACCATTGCTGTCGTCGCCATGTTGAAATTGAAATTTTTGAAATCCGCCATATTTGCTGGAAGAGTCGCCCATTGCTTGCTAGGCTGGTGTGAATTTTTCGTAGTTTTATCTAAATAATGACTTTCTTAAGTTAACAATTATTATTTTAGATTCAGTGATTAGTGTTTAATTTGCTGAACATTTAAGTTTTTGTCCATATTAGACTGGTGTGCTATGGTCTTTATTTCCCGTTTCGTTACCTCAATCTAATCTAAACAGAAAATGGCCGACGGTGTTGGTGCGGGTGTCTCCTTTGTTTAGGCCTGAATTTTAGTGAAAATAAGTGCTAAAAGAAATAATGCCTAGTGCCTCGTTTTCCTCTTCGCGTTCTTACGTCCGTAGATCGCGAAGAAAAGGCGGACATCGAATACCTCTTCCTTCTAGGACACAATCGAGTAAGTAATCCGGGTCGGCAATGTCGCCCCAATCTTTACGATGGCTCGTTATCGACATTTCCATAAATGTGCAACGTTTGAATTGCACATGATTCTACTTACGCTAACTTACACAATATGATCATGTACAAATCATAGGGCCATGGCAAATTGTTAATGGATTACTGTTGTGAAACTTACAAACGAGAATTACTACAAAATTATTTGGTCGATCATTGTTCCTCGTATGTTGATTGACATGTAAATTCTTTGGAGTTCGTTACGTTGCACATTTGGCGAAGATATTGAATAGCGCATTTCAGTGACATTTTGCGCAATATGGGTATTGATTTGCCGGATGAAAACTTATTTTCTCGACGTGACGAAACAGCTGTTCTGAAACATGCCCGAATCGTATTTGTGTGCCGTACAGTTACGACACCTCTTACTTGATGCATTACAAGTAAGCAACTATAAACATTCTGTTTGGCTCTTTCTATTTGCATTTGGTAACAAAAACGAAACGAAATTACACACTTATCAAAGACAGTGATATTTTTTTTGTAAAATGATAAATACATATATTTCTTGGCCGACTACACAAATTGGTAGACAGATACATTACTCATTTTTGTACAACATTCATTTGCCATTTTTTATAACCTATTGTACATTTATTAATTCCATGTCTATTATGCAGCATATTTTAAAAGTATAATTTTTTACAAATTATCTTTTATTTTCAAGCCAAATGATTGGTTTTTATGTAATCATTGTTTACTTGAACTCAGTAGAAATAATATCTTTTTAGGTGATACCTATTAACAACAGATAAGATAGTGGTAATAAGAGAGACAATGGATTTGTTTATTTATGTAAAGAAGGGTGTGTTTTCAATATTTAGCATTGTCTTTTGTGTACATTAAACAGCTGTGCTAAAATCCAAGAATTTCATGTATACTATTTCTGTTTCAGTTTTAATGGAATAACTGAATGTTGAGATAAGAACTATCAGTATATTGATATGTGGTTTTGAGCTAAATAAACATTATTATATCAAGACATTTAGATATTTAGTGGAAATATTTACAAAGGAGATCATCGGCTCTCCATACTTTGGCCGGCCCAAATTCGAAAGTGCCGGCCAGAGAAAAAAAATGTGTCGAACCTTTCGAGTACATTGCTGTGAACATTTTTTACTATGACACCAAACGTGTATGACCATTAGTTTGGCTTTAATTGGATTTTAAAAATCTCGATTTTTTCATACATTTTGTAAAAAAAATATTATGTCCGTTGGGAATAAAAGGGATACAGGCGTATTACAAAGGACCGTTAGAACATTTATTAGTATGGCGCCAAACTTCTATGACCATTATTTTGACGTTTATTGTACTTTCTGTTTTGGTTAATATGTTAAAATGCCGGCCATCGAATTAAATACGTCAAATCTGTCTAATAGTTGCTTCTCAATATTTTTTAATATGACACCAAATATCTATGACCATTATTTTGACTTTTATTGGAATTTACGTTTTAGTTCAAATGTGAAAAGTGCCGACCACCAAAAATACCATGTTGAGAGTATCGAGTAGATGCCTGTTAACATTTTTTTCTATAGCGCCAAACGTGTATGACCATTAGTTTGCCTGTTATTGTATTTTAAAATCTTGATTTCTTTTTTGTTTTGTTTAAAAATAAAGTGCTTTAGGCAAAACTTGCGGTACGGCGGATTACAAAGGACCTTTAGAACATTTAATAATCTAGCGCAAAACATTTTTGACCATTATTTTGACTTTTATTCGTCTCTCTTTCCGTTTTGGTTCAAATGGGAAAATGTCAGCCAGCGAAACAAAATAAGTCAAACCTTTTGGTAAACGACTTGAAACTTATTTTTTTACTATATTACCAAATATCGACTTTGGCTTTTATTAGACTTTTTTAAAAAAACTTTTTTTATATACATTTTAACAATGACAATAAGCAGAGATTTTCCTATGACTAGTTATTAGTCAGATAAATACTTTGTGTTTTTGTTTTGTGTGTTGTTAGGTGAACTTCTATATTAATACTATCTGATTTTAGATATGACGTTGGCTGTAGTTTTTGCATTCGACTCAAGGTTACAGCCTAAGTTTAGGTCGAATTATGGTATTGATTCATCTTGACCGTAGATGGACCACCCTCCAAAGATAAGCTTGCCATCTAGTGACGAAACTCGTATTTTGGCATGACGTCTGAAGTAGCTGTTAGGGAAGACAGGAGTCGGGCATTTGTACTTTGCATGTATGCCGATCACAATGTCCTGGTGCTACTCGGCCGACATAGCATTGTACCTCACTTTTCTTTAAAAAAAATAAGCTTCTAAAGCGTTTATCACCATCAGGTGAGACAGTGGTCAAACGAAAACCTATTTTTGATTAATAAAAATGTGTCCAAAGACGACCACGATATTACGCCTTTACCTGCATTATCGGCAGATAAAACTTTTTTCGCCAATACTCCAGATTTTTGAGAAATCTAATTGAGTTCAAAATAGTGGTCATAGACGTTTAATGTCATAGTAATAAACATTCTGACGATCCTTTAAATAACGCGCCTGTCATATTTTATTTTATAACAAAATAAATCAAGAATCGAGATTTTAAAAATCCAACAACAGCCAAACTAATGGTCATACACGTTTATTGTCATACTGAATAATGTTTACAGGTTTTTTCTCGATAGTTTTGACATGTGTTTTTGCTGACCGGCACTTTTCACTTAGAAACTAAAACGTAAAGTCCAATAAAAGCCAAAATAATGGTCATAGACGTTTGGTGCCATAATAATAAATGGTCAAAGGGATAAGTTTTAACGGGATATACCATTATTGTTACTTGGCCGGCACTTTACATTTTCACCAAAAATGTATGAAAAATACAGTTCTTTTAATTCGAATAAAACCGAAGATATTGACCCTACAGCTTTGGTGCCATAGTAATAAATACTCAGACGGATAAGGTCTAACGGAATATAGCAAAATTATTTTTTGGCCGGAACTTTGACTTCTGGGCCGAAATCCGATGATCTCCTTTGTTGCACTAATAAAAACAGAAAAATTGAGGCTAATAGTCTAAAATGTATTCTAGAACAAAAATTTATTTATTTATTTATCTAATAATTACAACTATAAGTTACCATACAGGCACATGCCCAAGGCGGTAACTTAGAAAATATTCATATATTGAATATCTTGAACCTGATAGGTAGGTAGGTATATCAACTGAGAATTATTTCCGGTCACATTACTACTAGTCTTTCTGCTATCCTAAAGTGGAGGAGCCTTCTGGAAGCAACCATCCACATTATAGTAAAGGTCTATGTAGACATTTAAGGTGGTTTTAGTAGTCAAACATGACTGAACTTCACTCTCACATTCTTACAAACATCATAAACCTTACAACAGAATAAAATCACAAAACAATTAAAACTTTAATCTGGTACCCATATGTATTGACATTGCCTGCTTGAATATTTATAAGCTTGTATCTAAATACAAAGTAAAGTTTCTGGCAATAACATGAATATCTCATGTGGGAATGACTCATATGTTAATTATATCAAAACTTTACTGTCTGCCCAACTGATCTTTAAGTGCAATCACATTAAATTTAGACAATTATAGTGTGAAGACATGTCTATATTTACACTCTGTACCACATTTTCCCTCAAATAGGTCATATGTTTTGGCAACAAATCAAAATTGTAATTAAGACTTGACTGCTAAACATTATCTGGAGTAAGCTAGTCTAAAGTGTGATCTTTTAATTTTATGTACATACCTCTAACTCAATACAGCCTATCAAGTGTTACATAGATGTTAGTAGGTCTAGCTAGATAGTAGAAAACATAATTATGATAGATACCTTTTAGCTAAAACTTAAGCCTTCATCTTCATAACTATGTATGTAAGAAACAACTTTACCACATACATATTCTGAAATGAAAACTACAAGCTACAATGACGAATTTACATGGTTTATAATTAGGTACAATTTTCCTAACACTGTTGATTACTGCACCCTAACAACAAGATACTCTAAAACAAAAACCTTTGTATGTTCCAGCTGAACCATGTGAGTCAGTCCCTTGCCCACAAAACAACGTGCCAGCTGGGAGTGCAATGGCGGCGACCGCGTGCGCAGGCCCGAGCGGCAGCGGCGGCGGCGGCTCGCCCCCGGTGCCGGCGGCCGCGCCCGCCACTACGGCTGGACACCACAGCCCCTACGACTTGCGCCGCAAGTCGCCCCCGGCGTACCATGAACCTGGCCCCTCGGGCACATGCTCTCTTCCAGCCCGGAAACGGCCACGCACGTAAGTACTCGTGTTTCTGTATGATAAAAGCCGACTGTTCCATCAATTTCCGACATTGTGTAACAGGGCATACCACTTTTCTACTAATTCCTGTAGACTGCAGATATGGCATCAAATGGTAGGTAACATGTTATTTTTTATCTGTAAAATTGTTGTTCCCTGAATGAGTTGAAACTTACAAAAACTCACAAAAAGACAAAATTGTTAATCCCTTTCCTTATACCCTACTTAGTGTCTCACATTAATTTACTCATCAACATTCCAATAAATAAGCAGAAATTATGCCTTGTTCAATTATGGTGATGCATAATTAATGAGTTTGTTTCCCACAATATAATGCATAACTTAACCTGACTGGTCTTCAAACACTTTCACAGTTTGTTCAATTTCCCTATCTTTAAATAATTTATGCTCACTTGTAGTACTATAGTGTTAGACATGTACTATTTTATACATGTTTGCCTGGGTACTTCCTCATTATACAAGTTGATATTAGAGTCTACTTTCACTTTGAATACCTGTATATATATACATATTGAAATGGTTAGCTAAGCCATTTCGTTTTCCACAGATCGCTGTCGCAGGGCGTAGATGTATGCAATGTATCTCAGTACCTTCAATATGAACTGCCAGATGAGGTGCTTCTTTGCATCTTGTCACATCTCACAGAGCGGGATCTGTGTCGCGTCGCGCAGGTCTGCAAGAGATTCAACACTATTGCCAATGACACTGAGTTATGGTAAGTGTCTAAATTATACAAGAATAGAGTTTAAGATAGCTCCGTATGACGACGGTTATCGCGCGTGACTCGCCCTTTTCCTCTCCTTTTTTCATTCTCTTAAGAGATGATTGGGGAGATACAAACTATCTCTTGTTTTTTGTATCTCAAACTATCGCCATACTGAATTTTATTTGAATAGGTTTAGCGGTTCCAGCGTGGAATGGTAACAGACAGACATATGCCAGTATGGATATTGGATAATTCTTTGCAAAACATACAATTCAAAATCAGTGTAATATAAGTCTAAAATAACATAAACAGTCTGTATGAGTCCCACCACTGGGCACAGGCCTCCCCCAGCAATCAACCGGACGGATGGGGTATGGAGCATACTCCACCACGCTGCTTCACTGTGGGTTGGTGGACATGTTTTACGACTAATAGTCGGGACCAACGGCTTAACGTGCTCCCCAAAGCACGCAATCTATACTTTTTCGGACAATTCGGTGATTCAAGCCTGCAATGTCTTTGGTAAGGACAGTCTCACAAAGTGATTTCGACAATGTCCTCATAGGAAATCAAACCCGGACTTCCAGATCGTGAGCCCAACGCTCTAACCACTAGACCACGGATAGATACAGTAACTTGTAATAAACTATAATATTGTAGTAATCTATCAAAATATTTGTTTCAATGCAACCATCACAATAGCACTTTCATGCCAGTTTAGACCTTGATAGAATGTAACCAGTTTTAATACTAAAATAAGTTATAATACATATAACACAGAACTAGACCCTTAAATTAGTGTTACTCTTTAAGCTAGATATTCAATCCAATAAATTAAGGATAGCAATTTTTATAAACAAAAATTCTGTTAAAAATCTGCTAGTAAACCCGTATTCCACGACGTATTTTGAGGTCGTTGACCTTGCGCGCCACCAAAACAATCCCGCGGTCACAGACCGTCGGCCTACCTTGCCCTTTTCGCTTATTGATGTCCTTACCACTATGTCTCCTATACTAAACTGTAGCGAATAAAAATCAAAACACGTTCAGCTGCTTATCATCCCAGGCATGTCATAGAAACTTCTCTTATATAGTGGTGTTTGTGAGGTGGAGTACCAACCTCATCAACAACTACTTATTTACATCAGAAAGTAGTAACCGGGACAAACGGCTTACCGTGCCTTCCTAAGCATGGATCATCCTATTAAAGACTATAAAACTGACAGAGGGATTGTTTCCTTTCTAATGTGCATTGCAATATATTGAGACAAACCTCTTTCAGGTTTAGCGTTGCTTTATAATGTATGTAATGTTTTAAGATGTAACATTGTGAATTAAGCTGTAAGCTCCCCAAACAAAATAAAATAAATAAAAAGTAAGCTACTCGACTACGAATTACGGCCCTGAATTCATTTACGTTTCTACCAATCTAATTAGCTTATTGTGTGCCGCTTTACCTAGCCCTTAAGTGTGCAATGTTTATATTCTATTCTATGCGCGGGGCGGTGAGTTTCCGGTTCATACATAGTTTTATTCTTTATAGCTTTATCCCGCGGTTTCGCTTGCTTTAAATGCGGGGCAACACGGTTCCCCTATCTAAATGTACCAATTTTTAGCTTCCTACCTTGAAAAATACGAAAAGTCCCATATCAAATTTCACCGCCTCTTTGAAAGGGTTGCGGGCAGATTTCCAAAAAAAAATGTTGCACGATTTTTTGTTAGTCACAAATAATCCGCATACAAATTTTTAGCTTTCTACCTTGAAAATTGCGGAATGCTTCATACAAACTTCCAACGCCCTTTTGGGGGGTTTTAAAGAGACAAAAAGTAACCTATGTCACTCTCCATCCCTTCAACTATCTCGTCAATATAGTTACAAATCACGTCAATTCATCGCTCCGTTTTGCCGTGTAAGACGGACAAACAAACATACACACACATACACTTTCCCATTTATAATATTAGTATGGATTCTATGATCTTACTCTACGCTCGTTCACCAGGAAAAGCCTATACCAGTCGGTGTTTGAGTACGACACGCCGCTGATGCACCCGGCGCCGTGTCAGTTCGAGTTTGTACCAGTGGACGAGTGCGACGCGGACAACCCTTGGAAGGAGAGCTTCCGGCAGCTATATTACGGGATCCACGTGCGGCCCAACTACCGCCCCAAGAAGGATTCGCGTATCAAACACTTCAATACTATTAGGGTAATGATTGTTTTTAGCTGTTGTTTCTAAGATTGATAATGTCATGTTGGCATTTTTGACGAAAAGTAGTTACAGTAAAAATGGAATTTTAATAAACTTACTAAAATTTGTTCTTAGTAAACATTCCCAGGAGTGCTATCATCATAAGATACATAAAAACACACCACTCTCCTATAGAACTCTCATCTTTATCTTGTAAAAGTTTAGAACGCTTTTACAAATATACGTGTACAATAGGCGGCTCTGGAGTATGTGGAGGAGCGCGGCGGGGCGAGCAGTACGGCGGCGGCGGCGTCCCCGCCCAGCAGCTCCGCCAGCAGCAGCTGCGGCGGCGGCGCGGCGTGCGCGTGCGCCAGCGGCGCCTGCGCCTGCCGCCGCGTGGCGCCCGCGCTCGTGTTCGTGCACGCCGGCACCTACCAGGAGGAGTGCCTCGCCATCGACACCGACGTGCAGCTCATTGGTGGGTTCAGTCCTTCATTAAAACTGATTGATTGTGTTCACTCCCTTATATAGTTCTTGCAACTCATGAAAACTAAAGTCTCGGTTGTGGCAATGTTTATATATCGAGGCGGGGGACCTTTAGACCCTCGGGGGGCGGTTATGTTGTACACTGAGTCCTCACAGCAGGCATCTAACTACTCACGCAGCATGTTTCTTATGAGCATAGTATGTCATTACACATGTTCTAGATTACGTTGTTTTTAATCCTCTTGATTTCCTTGTTGCCTCTTCTAGCGTCCTGTCAACTACGCACGACGTCTCTCGTATTCCAGATTTGAATTTGAAACCAATGTTAGGAGTACTGTGTTGCCATTATATGGTACGCTACCTGCTCCATCCAAAAGATACGTGTTTAATGTGTGGATACTCGCGTTCCGTTATGCACGCACATCCAATACAATAAAATACTGACTATTAAAGCTAATGTGAAGCTTTCTTTATGTAAAAAAGCTTATTATAAGATTAATGATTACCTAAATGATAAAAATGTCTGGTGTTAAATGTGTTCCTCTAGTTATTAAATAACTTGTAATTTATATCCTCATGATTTAAAAGATGTGTTGCTGTAGCAGTTTCTTGTCATTTTTTCTCCTCAACCATAACACCTTGCGAAATGACGTAAATTCAAAAATGTTACATTGACCTTCAACAAGTTTATCCATGATAATTACGTTGAATAGATGATTCTGATTTCTGATTACTGTCTTTGTGAGTAGCAAGAACATTACCCTGATAAAAAGCTCGATTAGAATGGTTTCGCTCTTGGCTGTATAATATTTTTTGTCTAGCTTTCATTCTAATCAAACTTTTAACCGGGATAAGGAATGAAACACAATCAATCAGCTTTGCGTTCAGATTTTCTGGTGGTGGAGTATTCAGTCTATTAATTGTCACCATCTCCATGACGAAAAGGGTACTTTTCCCCAGTAAAAACAGTGAAAAGTGGGTTTTCTTCACTATGCTATGCTCGTGATTCCATTGTAGAATATTTCTAGTTTGTAAATTTAAACTCGGCAATCAACCATAAAACATTACTTTGACTTTCGTCTTGTAGAACAAATTACTATTCTCTTCTTATTTCCATTCAATAAAGTGCATTTAGTTTGCAAAATTTAGTTTTTTTTCTCTGATATGAAGTCAAAGCACGCTACAGCTTTTTATTAATCTTATTTTTGGCGATTTAGTTTGTTTGGTGATATTTTTTTGTCATTTGTTTTTTACCACTCAGTAATCTACATGACTAACAATGCACCTATCTTACCTGCTCTGCTTCCAGGTTGTGCCTCAGGCAACGTAGCAGACGCGGTCATCTTGGAACGCGAAGCCGAGTCGACGTTGACGTTTGCGGAGGGAGCGAACCGCGCGTACGCGGGCCACATGACGCTCAAGTTCTCCCCGGACGCGACCTCCACCATGCAGCACCACAAGCACTACTGCTTAGAGGTGTCCGACAACTGCTCGCCCACGGTCGACCACTGCATCATACGGAGCGCTAGTGTTGGTAAGAACATCATCATGAATTTAAGAGCCACGCTCTTGTCGGTGTAGCATTTTCCATTCCAGTCTATCAAAGGCCAACTCCTTGACTTCCCTATAAGACACGACGTTAACCTTTTCTTTAATCTGTTCCATGTAAGCTCTTCTTGGTCTTGCCCTTCCTCTCTTTCCTTTTATGATGTTTTTAATAAATTCGTCGTGTCTTATTAGGTGTCCAATCATCGCCTCTTCTGTCCTCAATAATTCTCAGTATTTGTCTCTTTTCCCTTACTCTTACTAGCACTTCCTCATTTGTGGTAAGAACAAAAGACGTTATTTATAAGGATTCGAAAAAGATGAAAGTTATTTAGACGTCAGACCTGTATTATGTTATGTGGCTTGGTAGACCCTGGGCCTTAAGAGTTTTGTTTTGTACTGTGTTATTATTAAGTTCCCATTTGACTACAATTTCTTCTGGTAAGCTACGATACAGTCTAGGAATATTGTTACCAAATTGTTTTTTATCCAAATTGCTCTAGCATATAAAGCAGGAAGAAGAAGAAAGTGGTTACTTACGCAATCGATGAGAACAGGACAACTGCTCAAATTCTCTTTTAACAATGGCTCCTCTAAGTGGCATGCTGGAACGGTTTCACCAGGTTTCATGCTAAAGCACACCCCACGTCAGATATTAATTTTGTACGCCGCATAAGACAGTTAAAAATGACAAATCATCACCAATGCGTTTATTCTTCACAGTCGGTGCAGCGGTATGCGTGAGCGGCGCAGGAGCGAACCCAGTGATAAAGCATTGCGACATTAGCGACTGCGAGAACGTAGGGCTGTACGTAACAGATTACGCCCAAGGCGCGTACCAGGATAACGAGATATCTCGCAACGCGCTCGCCGGTATCTGGGTGAAGAACTTCGCCAACCCTATCATGCGTCGCAACCATATACACCACGGGAGAGACGTTGGTATATTCACATTTGAAAATGGATTGGTGAGTAATGTTTTCATTAAGTGGTCGTCGTTTTGTGCTTTAGTTAGTATGACAAAAGGTATAGGATATTTGAATGGCTTTCTAACAAAAAAGAGCGAAATAAAATATCTTCATTTTTATTCAAGCATGTCATATCCAATGTTCAAATTTTATTAACTTATCGCGCCTATCTGACCGGCTTCTAGACAAATGCCTCCCCTTGATCTCTCTACTCTCCCTGATTCTGCCCCAACTCCAATCAATCTTGATAAGCTTAGAGGTCCAAAACTCCAAAACCTATTAGTAATAACTTTGTTCAAAAATATTATTTAAGACTATTTTTGTTTCTCTCAATAAGAAACAAAATTTCTTGTCCGCAGGGTTATTTTGAGGCGAATGATATACACAACAATAGGATCGCCGGTTTTGAAGTGAAGGCTGGCGCGAACCCCACCGTAGTGCACTGTGAGATCCACCATGGACAGACTGGAGGCATATACGTCCACGAGTCCGGGCTCGGGCAGTTCATAGATAACAAGATCCACTCCAACAACTTCGCTGGGGTGTGGATCACCTCTAATAGTAACCCTACTATACGCCGCAATGAGATTTACAACGGACACCAAGGAGGAGTATATATCTTCGGTGAAGGCCGCGGCCTCATCGAGCACAATAATATTTACGGGAACGCTCTAGCTGGCATACAGGTAAGGCGCCATGCACATCTTTCTGTTACTCGACCTGGTATGCCTACTTCTACTTTTAAAATCTTAGTTTGTTGCGGTCAAAGTTATTTCTACCTCCGTTTATTTTTAGTGTCTTCACGAAAATGTAAAGATTCTCAAACTCTGAGAATGTAGATAAATATTTGAATAACTATTTAAAGATTGCTGTTTATTTCTCACCTTGTCTTTCACCAATACCACAGCGCGGACACTTCATACAAACACATTGTTTTACACAGTCACTACATTTCCGTTATCGTACAAGCGCCTCTGTATGTGTGACATCTGACACCGATTCAATTGAAGACTAAGACCTGGAGGGTCAGTTGCCGTACTTAGTATTATTCTTTATTCTATGGCATTACCTAAAATCTACTTCCTCACTACTACTATTCCAAATAAACAGCAACATTCTCAACTATATCTGCTCTCCACAGATCCGCACAAATAGCGACCCAATAGTGAGACACAATAAGATCCACCACGGGCAGCACGGCGGCATCTACGTGCACGAGAAGGGGCAGGGCCTCATTGAGGAGAACGAAGTGTATGCCAACACATTGGCTGGTGTATGGATCACCACCGGCTCCACGCCCGTGCTGCGCCGCAACCGCATACACTCGGGGAAGCAGGTCTGTCATTGAGCTTTGCTATAAACTAGATTGGAATCATCCACATCCTGTCCTCATCTCAAAATGCAGGCAAGCAGTTGTGAACTACTCATCTCTACTTATTTGGTGCCGACAGTACTTCTTCCGGCAGTCGGCAAGTTAACCCTTTGAAATCGGGGTAACTCTCGAAAATACGCAACTCTTTTCCCTACTATAGTACAGTGATATTTGCTTATTATAGTATCCTTACTTTGCCATTCTAGAATTTTAAGTGTTTAGCCAAGTCTGTCACTAATTCTCATATCTATCTACACATAAGAGAATTATGTCGGGATTGAAGCAAATGAAATTCCATAGTCTCTGCTTTCCCTGGTGGGAAGCACGCGTGAATTTATGTATGTATGTAGTACTCATAACCTCGAGAATTATTAACACTATTGTCTATTACAGGTCGGCGTGTACTTCTATGATAATGGGCACGGCAAGTTGGAAGACAACGACATATTCAACCACCTTTACTCCGGCGTGCAAATACGAACTGGGAGCAACCCAGTAATACGCGGCAACAAAATATGGGGAGGGCAGAACGGAGGAGTCCTAGTGTACAACGGAGGCCTGGGCCTCCTCGAACAAAATGAGATCTTTGATAACGCCATGGCCGGAGTGTGGATAAAGACTGACTCCAACCCTACACTTAAGAGGAATAAGATTTTTGATGGCCGTGACGGTGGCATTTGTATATTCAATGGCGGCAAGGTGAGTTTTTGTGTATCCTGTATATTTTTATAACATAACATAACATCATGCCTGTGTTTCCGAAGGGATAGGCACCCATAGTACATATACCCACTCCTCGCCAGCTGTGTATAAGTCCCATGAAATAGAGGGCGACCCTACTGCCATTAACCGGGTACAAATACTGGCACCGAATATTTTTTAAACGGCCTATTAAATTCTCTTTGTGTTCTATTAGGGTTCAGAATAATCTTTCCAACTGAATCTTCAAATGGCTGATTTATTAAGACTGTTGTTTTGACCGACCTTGCTCTTCAAGATGATTGTTTTTCTTTTAAACAACTTTTACGCACAAAAATGGAGTTTACCTCAATAACGGTGCTGCTTATGGTGAACAAAATCAAATTAAAAATTTAATTTGGCCATTATAGACATAGTGCTGTCCTTTACTTGCTACAAGTGCAAGAAAGCGACAGAGATAGTGTTGAAACTGGCAAATTAAGATAAAGTTTGGGTCTGCCAGAATCTTCTTATTGTTGTAAGCAAAATATAAGTAATAATTCTATTCCTATATTACAGGGTGTTCTGGAAGAGAACGATATATTTCGCAACGCGCAGGCGGGCGTGCTGATCTCGACACAGAGCCACCCGGTGCTGCGACGCAACCGCATCTTCGACGGGCTCGCCGCCGGCGTCGAGATCACCAACAACGCCACCGCCACGCTCGAGCACAACCAGATATTTAATAATAGATTTGGAGGTAAGTACACGAATGTAATGGTTGATGATCCGGTGAACTTTGTATATTTTATCACTGTTTAAGCTTTCTCTATGCTTCCACGAATATTTCAAGACTAAAGTTAGCCAAATCGGTTCAGCCGATCTCAAGTTTTAGCGAGACTAACGAACAGCAATTCATTTATGTTTATACAGAGTGTTAGACATAGTAACGAAAACTTTTGTTTAAGCCATGATTCTGAGTTGATATCAAGTGGAATTTTCCGTGGCAAAAGTATGGAACGGAAAATAATTTTATAAAACACGTAAGATTTTCGTGAATTTTCCGACACGAAAATCCACTTCATATCAATTCAGAATCATGGTCACCAACACCCTGTAGATTTGGAGGCACACAAATGTAATGGTAGAGGCGTCCTAGTTACTAGCAATGCGCAGATGAAAAGTCTAGGCGTCGATGTCAGCTGATCGTGTTCCAGCTGAATTATTTAAGACTGAAACTTTACAGGCAAATACAAAAAAGCCACGATTAAATATTTGTACGGAAATAATTATGAATGTCTATTCAGTAGACGTAAAATATTTGCCACAGTCCCGCCATTTTATACCTGTATTCAATCAACACTTTCTTCGCTCCCAAGTCGTAGTCTAGTCTGCCACCAAACTCCTTGACCACGCAAACTAGCGTGCCAATGCTCTCATCAATCAAGTACTTTGATATTTCTCAATTTTATTCAGTCCCTTGTTTGTATGACGTTGAATATTGACATCGTAACTTCGTGACGCTACATACTAAACGACAGCAACCGGCGTGGATATGGTGGTAGCATCTGCTTCATGATGCCATCGCGTGTTAGTCGCTGCCAAACTATTAAATTAAATAGACCTTCACCTCAAGGCGGTTGCATACCAGGGAGGTGACAAGTTGATTCGCCATGGTGTTATAACTTGAGTGTGTTGCGCAGGTCTGTGCCTGGCATCGGGCGTGTCCCCGCTGGTGCGCGGCAACAAGATCTTCAGCAACCAGGATGCTGTGGAGAAGGCGGTCGGCGGCGGACAGTGCCTCTACAAGATTTCCTCATACACTTCCTTTCCTATGCATGATTTTTATAGGTAAGACCAATAGTTATTGTTGTGCTATTTCTAAGAATAAATGATGTTAAAAACTCATCTGCACTGCACTAGATGTACATGAATTTACTATTCAGTGCGTCTTTTGAATTCCCTCGATGTCATAAGTAAACTCTCGAAAATGAATATGTTCATGCTGTGTTACCATACTAAAATAATCATGACACCTGTTTTACAGATGCCAGACGTGCAACACGACAGACCGGAATGCTATCTGCGTCAACTGCATCAAAACGTGCCATCAGGGACACGATGTGGAATTCATTCGCCATGACAGGTAAACTGACATTACTGTTGAGAAGACAATCCAAAAGTTTCATTTTTCATAGCATGTTATGTCCCACTGTTGAGCAAAGGTCTCACCCTTCTCCTTTCACTTGTCTCAATTCTGCGCGCTCTGTTTTCTAAATGTTCTGGAAGAGTTTGAATAAAGAACAGAAATATAATTTGCTTCTTTATATCTCATCTAATCTCATCAACTTATGTTATATGGTCATTATGTTTCGTTTTGTGGTAGGTTCTTCTGTGACTGCGGTGCAGGCACGCTGTCGAACCAGTGCCAGCTGCAGGGCGAGCCCACGCAGGACACGGACACGCTGTACGACTCGGCCGCGCCCATGGAGTCGCACACGCTCATGGTCAACTGAGCCGCCCGCTAGGCGCCCTGCGTCCCCGCCATAGCGCCGCTGCCCCGCCGCGCCATTACCCGACACCCACCCACGCCGCGATCCCTCAAACATCCAACGACGACGGTCCGAAAAACTTAGCTCGTAATACCGGTAAAGTATTTTTTGGAATGTTAGTTAGGTAAAGTTCAAGGTTGTAAAAGTTCGGACCGGCTTGCCAGTTTGAGGGAGCGCGGCGTGTGGCGGCGCCCGTCCGCCGCGGCCGCGGCGGCGCCCCCACCGCGCTTCAGGCAGTCTGCCACGCGTCCGATTACAGTATTCGTCGGAAACTTACTATGAACATTATTATTTATTACTTTAGATATTATTCGCCGGACTGCAACGATTTTATTACTACAAAAGTTATTATTTTCTACCTATTCTATCGTAATGTGTGATTTTACACTTGTTGTCTATTACTGTACTCTAGTTAGCCATTATTTTTATTACCTAAAACTACATTGTATATTCTCATGTTGAGGTCGCTGATTCTTTGTACTGTTTGGCGCGTACTATTCGTATAACCGATATGTATTTTTCAACTTTGTATTCTATAGTTCACGAGGAATCGTATTTCGGGCATTTGCTGTATGTATTGTGTACGTAGAGGAGGTTTATTTCAATCATCGGTACTTAATAATTATGTCGAGTAGTATCATGCATTCCCAAATTGTAATCATACATAATCTCAAAAAAATCACATTGATAATTAGAATAATGCTATTCGTTTTATAAGATGTACTGGTAGAAATATTTATAGTATCTACTATAGTTTCATAATCATGGGGAAGATGTTTTTATTTTCGTCAAAAAAAATCCTATAAATAATTTAGTTACGTAGTTTAGTTTGTCTGTCCAGCGACTGGCGGTCAGGATGGCTTCATTGTAATATATGATATGGATTTTATCTATTTGACGAGACGATTTCATTTTATTTGAGCATTTACCGTAGGTCTCCTGGCGACGGCGCTGGGAGTATGTGCAAGGTTTTAGTTAATAAAGATAGTAGTGCCGGCCAGTGACACCAGGCAGTGGTGCCCGGAGCCGGACGCCGGCCGGCGGCGGCGCCTGCGCGAGCAGCGACCAGGGACGCGGACGCGGCGCACTTTCTAATCTCTCGTTTAGGAGTCTGCCTCGCCTAACTATTTTGGCGCCCCTAATGCGCTTTGTAAATATTTATGTCACACAATAATCGAAATGTAGTAATTAATGTATTTGTATCATTATATTTTTATTATTGATCACAACATGTATGTTTAATTATGAATTACGTACGTTATGGCCCGGAGCCGCTTGTATCGTTGGTTTTCGCTTGTATCGTTGTGTCAGCGAGCCAGTAGATAGCAGATATCATTAGCCGGGCGCGGCCCGCCACTGTATATTAAGATGCAAATTAAGAACGAATGTGCGTATTTAATTGGAAAAGATCTTAGGTACAATTGATATTTTATTATATTGTTAATTTAAATTTGGTATTGATATCGATCGAGAAGCAATGTTAGGAAACTGGGAAGAGCCGTGCGTGAGCGGCCAGAGTGCTGATAGTGATAAGTTAGCCAATAAGCTATAATGAAATCTAAATTACTCTGTAATCACTATTGCAAGTTTCGAATTGTTAAATCTCTCCATAGCACGGTATGTTCTAAATCTGCTTTTTTATAATCCTCAAATCTGTGATCAACGCTAAATGTGTAAGTGAAGATATTTTAGTTGAACCCACGAACAGAATTATGACTTTAATTGTATCGTCAAAATTATTGTGGCGCCGATGCATATATAATCTTGAAAGTGAAATTATTGTTATTTATTGAATTGTCAATATGTTCTTAATTTATTGAATTCAAATCTGGATATTTTGTTTATACATGAATGAATACCACTGTAAAAGCCGTGATATACATCATATAATATTATATATCAGAATTTTATTTTATTTAGAATAGAAACCCACAAAATTGCCACCACATATTATCCCAGACACTAAGTTACAATTAGAGAATAATTAAGAATACATTCTTGTTTTTAATTTACTATTTATTGTTATTTAAAATCAAAAATATTAAAAATAGAATTCTATATACACATGGCCACTGATTCGTTTAATCACATTCACACTATACTGATTGAGCGATTGTTACTATTTCTAATGTGTGTCCTGAATAAAATTAAATATTCAATCAATTTATTTAATTTTATTCTTTGCCAATTAATTTGCCTGATTATAACGTTGTAACTTCTGTCTCGGAGACCGCCTTCTCGGCGACACATGGACAGCTTTCAAAGGAGTGTTTACTTTCCGTACGTCGTTAGCCGGCGCTAAGGTACGTAGATTCCTTTGGGTGCACAGAGGCTTTTTCAAGGCAGGTGTTTGAGGGGTTCTAGACGATAACATACTCTGTGGAGACACAACCTTTTTTAGAGGTGGCGTATTTTTCTTACTACTCCGCCAACTTTCGAGGTCATCCTTTGTTACGTGACGATAAGGCCTCAAAGGCACACTCGAGGAAGCATCCAAGTTTCGATTGACTCGAACTGGGATTCTGGGCGCTACCTCCTCTTGTACTTTAGGTTTAACGAGAGCAACGTTTTTATTAGTCTTTATCTGATTTTGGATATTCATTCTTGGTCGTCTTGCGAAACCGGTATGTGCTGCTTTTTCAGTATGTTCAGAAGATTTATCTGAACTGGATTCGAAGAGCTTGGCTTTAGCGAGAACTGCGCCCGCGTTTTGCCGTCGCAGCTTGTTGACGGACGGCCGGCCGGTCTGGCTGGAGTTCTCCACTTCACCAGTCTTATCCATAAAGAATGCAGCAGCACTTCGCCATTTCGGCTGCGACTGCGACGGACTCTTCGCATTCTTGTAATTTTGGTACGTTCGCTGATCTGATTTACTACTGGAGTTCAATGTATTGTTCATAGAATTTTCTGATGCCGACCCTTCCCAGCTGTTGTTATTGTTCATAATATTTAAAGATCTCCTCTGCGGTTTATTAATCGTTTTGTTGAGGTTGTAATCTGGTGCGAGACTAACTCTGCGCCGCAGATGATACTTTATACTAGTATCTGAGACATTGTTGACGGAATTATCTGATGAGTTATCCCAATCGGGGTTTTGTATTTTCGCCACCACTAATTCTGGCTTCGAAGAATTCTTTCTATCTCGACGAGTCAATCCCAAATAAGGATAAAATCTATCCGCATTATGACTAGCTTGTGTTTGTGTTGGCACATTCCATGACTTGTGTCTGACTATTTTGGTCAAGTTTTCTTTGGATCTGCGTCTTATTGAACCGATTTTACGAGCACTTGGTGACCGGATTATTTTTGCCTGTGTTTCTGGACGTATCTTCAATTCTTTGCTTAGTCGTCTTGCTAAATGATCTGAATTGGGACAATTTAACATTGCCACATCCTCCAATGTTTGTTCATACACATTTTGTACATGCTGTAATGGTACAACTCTTGGTACAACTTCAGTGAATTCTCTAGACAATCTGGTTTCTATAGCTGATACTCTACTTTTAATTTCTTCATATTCCTGCTTGGATATTCTGACGTAGTCTTTGTCTGATTGCTTCATGTCGGGGGAGAGGTCTATCGTGTCGTGGTTGCTGAACAAATGTTCGGAGGACGTGAGCAAGTCCTCACTACTCGCGCTGGTCTCGGAGTTTTTGTGAGATTTAAACTCTGAATTGATTATTGGCGTACTCCTTGCTTCCATCAAGCTCAGTCGTAACCGTTTCCGCTCCAGACCCCTGAAATAATATGAAGTGTTAATCATGCCATAATGGCCTAAACTTTGAAGGTGATTTGTCAATATCACAAGTGATTTCGGGCCTTCGAACTCAGGAGATACGAACTATTAAAATACTTACACTTTCATTGGAGTGAATGACAAGTCCTTCTGAGGTAAACTGTTAGTAATTTCTTTCCTGAAACACAATAGCAAAGAAGTATTAAAGCTCTTTGCAATCAATTTTAGTACATTATAAGTCTGGAACAATGCTTACTTCGTTTTCGCAGAAAGACCGTCGTAACTGTCGAATTTCCTTTTCGAGGCTGACTTGCTCAGAACCGGAGTTGTTCCATTTTCGCGGACTGTAGCCGGCGTGTTGACGTTTCCAGAAACCATTTTGCGTAAGCCACTCAGCATACCTTGGAAATATAAACAATATTTAAAAGAGTGTCAAATGTATTGAGAGTTGGAGAAAACTATATACAAGCAATACCTGCCTGTTCAGAAAGTGTAAAGCTTACATAACACAGGTAAAATATAATGAATTATATTTTCTTTGCACAGGGCTCGGATTGTGCAGCATTGTACCTATCTATATTTGATGTTGCACCTTTTTTTTCTTATTTTGTGACCACTTGCAATCGGTCCGAAGACCATAAGCAGGTCTGTTCCTTCATTTCATCAGTCAGATGTTGCACCTAACACTTATTAAACAACAAGGTTTTTAAGTTTTTACTAAGAACATAAATTAACATAATTATCACACAAACGTAGGTGAACTGTGGACAGAAATCCATGAATTCAATGAAGTACGTACGATTGAAAGAACCACTTCGTCGCTTCTTCCGTCTTGCGAGATAGACATCGGAATCGTCGTCCAGTTGGCTCATTAGTTCTTCAGTCAGCAGCCCTATGCGTTTCGAGTTTTCGATGAATATCTATAAACAATTATTAGTAAATAAATAATGGCTATTGTTTTCAAATGAGCCACCCGCACTGGAGCAGCGTGGTGGAGTATGCTCCATACCCCCTCTGGTTGATTGAGGGGAGGCCTGTGCCCAGCAGTGGGACGTATATAGGCAGTTTATGTATGTATGTTTTCAAATATTTTCTACACAAGTATCTAGGACAAAATAACATTTAGTTTTTTGAAGATCAAAGATATAAATATCTCGAAAAGACTAAGGTTGAAAAGCACAAATTGTGCATTCATTAGTTCCTTTTTCTGTTGTGTCACTCTCAATGTCACAAAGTTCATTCAACTTAAGGTGAATCTCTCAACAACTACATAAAATATTCTAATAAATTATTTTTTTTTTTTTTTTTTTCTCTTTTATGTATCCTGCTCAACACAGCAATCTGTCATCATGGACATTTAGCTGCTTCTTTGTTTGGTTTCTCCTGTATTTGGTCTTTGTAGCGGTGAGAAATGATCCACTGATCGGTCTCACTTTTCAGCAGGAAATCTGTTTATTAAAGATGAAACGCTGTTTCTCTTAAGTCTTGAGTAAACAATACTTCCGGACCCCGATAAGTCAGCAGCCAGAGAGTTGACATGACAAGTTAGTTTTTTCTGGTAGTTTTGGCTACGGGTAGCGATTTCTTGCTTCACAGTTTGTAGCTTCAAATCTTGCAGGATGTATTTATTGTGGATGCATTTAGGGATGTCAAACATGGTTCTCATAGCTTTAGTCTGGAACCTTTCCAAGATATCAATATTACTGTTGCTTGCTGTTCCCCAGAGTTCAATTCCATATGTCCAAACCGGTTTCAATATGGTTTTGTATATTAGCAATTTGCTTTCGTTAGTTAACTGTGACTTTTTACCGATCAGCCAGTACATGCTTCTCAGCTTTGTGTCCAGGGTTTTTCTTTTACTCCAGATATGTTTTTGCCAAGTTAGCCTTCTGTCCAGGTGCATGCCAAGGTATTTTGCAGTATCTTCGTGTGGAATTTGTTCACCGTTTAGAGTAATTGGGGGACAGTTTCCTTTCCTTAGAGTGAAGGTGACATGTGCAGATTTGTTTTGGTTCGCTTTTATTCTCCAAATCTTTAACCACTTCTCAATATCATATACGTGCTTCTGCAGATTTGCTGAAGCAATCTCTGGGTTGGTGTGCACTGACAATATTGCAGTGTCGTCAGCATATGTAGCAATGAAAGTTTTGTCATCTGTTGGTATGTCAGCTGTGAAGATGAGGTATAGCACTGGCCCCAAAATACTCCCCTGAGGGACACCTGACTTGATTTCGTGCAAATCTGACGTGATGTTGTTAAATTTCACTTCAAAACAGCGTTGGTCCAAGTAGCTTTTCAGTAAGAAGAAGAAAGAGTGAGGTAGATACTTTTTTATCTTAAACAGGAGTCCGTTATGCCATACCCTATCGAAGGCCTGGCTGACGTCGAGGAATACCGCCGAGCAGTATTTCTTGTTTTCCAGTGTTTGGCTAATAGTATCTGTCAACCGATGTACCTGCTCAATGGTGCCATGCTGCTGCCTGAATCCAAATTGATGCCCAGGAAGGATGGTGTCTAGGTGAGGACGAATTCTGTTGAGGATAATTTTTTCAAGCAGCTTGCCAACCAAAGGCAAGAGGCTAATTGGTCTGTAGGACGAGGCTTCTTCTAAAGGTTTACCAGGTTTAAGTATCATTACAACTTGAGCAAGTTTCCACTGAAGTGGGAAGTGGGAGAGTCTTAGGCAGGCATTGAAAAGCATCACTAAGAACATTATACCCTTGTATGGAAGGTTGTTTAGCAATACGGAATCCAATAGGTCATATCCTGGTGCTTTCTTTGGTGGCAGAGCTTTGATCTCTCGAATAATTTCCGTAGGACTTACAGCTTTTAGGGGTAAGCATAACTGATTCGGGGATTGCAAGTAGTCTGTTATTTCATCTTCCCTATCGCTTTCAGTGCAAGGTAACGGAGTAAAAACTTTTTCTAGGTTTTCAGCAAATTCAGTTGCTTTTTCTATCTCAGATCTAGCCCAGCTTCTGTCTTGTCTTCGCAATGGCGGGATATGAACTTTTGGTCTCTTAAGGCATTTGGTCGCGCGCCATAATGAGTAATTAGTATCCTTATGCGGGGTGAGGTAAGACAAGTGTCTTTGTAGGCAAAGGTTCTCATATTCCTTGATCATCTCCTTAAGTTCTTTTGTAGCTCTGTTAAGCCTTGTTTTGTCCATAGGGTATCTTGTTCTATGCCACTCCTTCCTTTTTTGCCGCCGATCGTTAACTTTTGTCATAATGTGCTTTGGAAATTCAGTTTGTTTTGTTTTTGCTTTTCTATTTTTATGTGCAGAAGCGGTGGCTGCCAAGTGTATTGTGCTGTTAAACATTTCGATAATGGTTTCAATGTCTTCACCTGTTTTCAATTTGATGTTTAAGTTTATATTACCCGATACTATTTCTCTATACAGGTCCCAATTAGTGTTTTTACTATGGATATAATGGGGTGACTCCAAAGGAACAGCTTGCTTGTACACATTTAAAATGACTGGAGTGTGGTCCGATGATAGATCCTCACAATTTTCAATCTTTAAGTAATTGTGGTTAAAGTTCTTCGTTATGTAGAAATCAAGCAAATCTGGTATCTTATTGCGATCCGTAGGCCAGTGTGTTGGTTCTCCATTGGAGATGCATTCCAGATTTTGGTCTACCATGGCTTTACGTAGTTGTCTGCCCCTTGGGTTAATTAATCTTGATCCCCAATATGTATGTTTGGAGTTCCAGTCTCCCCCGCAGATAAACACTGAACCTAGTTGATTAAAGAACATTTTGAATTCATTGGCGCCAATTTTGTGCCGGGGTGGGCAATAGATTGCAGTGAAAGTAGTGTCAGTGTTGTGGTGTTGTATTTTAATTGATGTTGCTTGTATTTCTTCCCTTTTGTAAGGCTCAAGCGGGTAGTGTTTGATATTATTTTTAACAATTACAGCAGTTCCGCCATGGGAGTTTCCGGAAGGGTGGTCTGTCCTATATATTGCGTAATTGTCAAATTTTACGTGTGATCGATGGGTAAGTCTTGTTTCCGATATAAGTGCAACATCGATTTTTTCTATATTCATAAACAGTTCAAATTCTTGCCGTTTGTCGGTTAGCCCATTGGCGTTCCAGGTGACGATGCGGATATTTAGTCCTTCGGTGAGGCCAGGCGGGTGATAAGTTTGATCATCTGATTCATCATGCTGTCCATCATGTCTTTCATGATTGTTTGAAATCTACTGAACATTGTGTCTAATATACTTGTGATATCATGCTGACCTATCTCCAACGTGGGAACGTTTGGTTGTGTTCCAGGCTTGTCGCTTTTGTTTTTCAGTACCTGTGCATAGCTGATTCGTGGAAGAGGCTTCTGTTTAAAGCTTTCGTTAGTGTTGGGTCTCAGGTGCGTGGTCGCTTCTGTATGATTGACTCGTTCAGGGGCAGGTTTAATTTTTAGTATCTTCTCTTTGTACTGCTTATATTTGTTGCAACCCTTGTAACTTGCTGGGTGTTTGCCTTGGCAGTTAGCGCAGGTAGCTTCTGTTTCCGGCGGTTTGGCACACGTTGTTGTTGGATGGTCGTTTCCGCATTTAACGCATCTAAAAGGTCTAAAGCATTGATTTTTTGAGTGCCCAAATCTTTGACATCTCTTACACTGCAATACCTCTTTTTTCTTGTAGGGTGCTTCGATCGTTACTTTGACATGGTTGATGTACTTTATGTTGAATATATCTTTGTTATTGGCTCGCGGCTCTAAGTCTATGTAGTAGAGGGGAAGTTTTTCTTTTGTTGTTCGATGCAAAACGTTAACTATTTGACGTACTTCATGTCCATTTGTTTGAAGGTCTTCTTTGATCATTGTAGTATTTTCAGAGGCGTGCAGGCCTCTAATCACTACTCTGTAGGCCCTTTCGCTCTTCAATTTGTAGGTGTAGTGGTTGATGTTATTTTCCATGAGATTATCTCTTATTGTTTTGTAAGTATCGACGTCTGCTGGCATTATCTTTATAATGTGTCCGGATTTCAGTGTAGTCATGGAGTACTTGTTCATTTCAATAATTTTGTTTAACAAATCTCTAAGGGGTGTTATATCCACAATACCAGTTACAAAAATCGGTTCAGGCTTCGGTACGTATTCTTTCTGTTCATTTGCAATTACAGGATCTTCGTCGCTGAGGATGTCAAATGTGTTTTGTACAGGAACTGTGTAATTGATACGTTTCGTGGATGTTTGTTTATTTTGACCTTCAGTTGGGCTATCATGCCTTTTGCGTTTATTATTAGGTACCTTATCTTGCTGCCATTGGTGATTTGAGAGTGCTACTTTCTGTTTTCCGGAAGAGTCCCTTTGACTTGTCAGGGAGATTCCTAAATTGTTGGTCTGCATGTGGCTTGGTTGGGTATCTTCTGGAACTGATATTTCACAAGATGGCGGTTCGATGTTATTTTTATTTTCACTAAGTGAAGCTGATCGCTGTCTGGTAAATAGTCCCGGATGGAACACTTGTTGGGTGAGCGTTTTCGGGTTACGGTTTGTTTCCATTTGTCTGGCTGTTACAATTTTGGTAGTATTTATAATTTAAGTTATGGCAACACTTTTCCAGATGTCACATGTCATCTTGACTTCGTTAAAATGTGATAACAAATGAGGGTAATTAAAAATTTGTGTGACGCGAGGCGAAATTAGCGTATTTGATTTCACTGTTTTGTAATCACTTTTCCATGTTTATATGGGCAAATAACAATATCACAGCTTAATCAGATGTTATAGTCCACTATTATGATGGTTTTAGTTAGTTTATCACTGTTTTTCACTTGGAATCACAAATAACTTGCAGCAACAGATTTGTGCGTAATGACGTTTGACAGCCGAAAAAAAGTAATAAATTATGCTAAACAATTTTAGTAATTACTGAATGCATTGATGTATAACATGTTACTATAGGACTATAGGAAATTCACAAAAAGAAAATTGAAAACAAAATCAATTTAATTTACTCTTTGTTACTATAGTCACTTGTGACAAAGCCAGAGTTCATTCAACTTCCAAATGCCAACCACTAAACACATCAACTTTATATTACCTTAACAAGTGCAACATGGTGCTCCAGTCGCTGTGCTGATGAGGCTGCTGGTAGCGGCATGATGCTGGGAGCCATCACTATTGCAAGATTGGAAGCATCCATCAGGTTGTCTTTGTGTCTTGATGCTATGAAGTTGAGCAACTAAAAGAATATCAAATAAAGAGGATGTTTGTATAACTATGCTTTAAATACATTACACTTAATTATTTTATTACCACAAAATATAAATACCAGGATAATTTTAGGAAAACCTCCATACTTAAGTGGAGAAAGGTTATAGTTATGTTAGAAATAACTATATGTATGTGTCTGTATACTATATTTATTTATTTACAGTATATTTTAGTTATGTTGGTAACATTATAATGTTTATTGCACCATCCCATGCTCCAATGCATAAACTTCTTTCACCCTAAGGTTGTCTGGCAGAAATTGCTGTTTAGCAATAAGGCCGCCTATTGTGCTTATTTTTATTTGTATATATATGTCCTGTGTACCTGTATGTTTTGTGCAATAAAGAATTTTTGAAGGAAGATTTATATTACAGGTTTATTGTGGGTTACCCCACCAGACTGTAATTACCTCTTCAGTTGCAAATGGCTGCCAAAATAAACAAATTATGTCAAAATAAAATATTAAAATAAAAAATATGCAACTAGTTTACCCTTTTTTATCTGTATGCTGAGTCACTATTTTGACCTGTTTTTAATTATTTTAGTGTTATTCATCTCATTAAAATGTTTACCAACAAAAAAATGATAAGAGGTTCACTGGGTTAGCATTATTGAACTTAATTAAATGAATTATTTAACAGATAACAAATAAATAGGTACCTATAAAATTTACAATCAAATATGTGTAACAGGAAAACAAATAATAATTAACTCTACCCAGACACAGGAAGGAAACTGATAAGTATTCCAAAAATACCTACCTCCATGATATAATGTAAGAGATGAACATGCAATACTGGTAGAAGGAGTAATGTATGCAATATTGGCTTCAAAGCATCACTTCCAGCAGTCAGTCTACAGCGTAGCAGCAAATCCTGGACTTCTGCACTGATGAGAGGTTCTGGGAGGTTCCGAAGGTATAGTTTGAGAACGCTAGCGACGTCTATAGGGTGGTGTCCGTCCGAGACACACCCTCCTGCATCCAGCAACCTCTGAAAAATTATTCCTTACTTCAATAACAAAGTCTATCTAAAAACTACTAACATTATTACATTTCATAGGATCGTAATTACCTTAATATCTTTCTGTCGGCTTTGAGAACCAGCCTTTCGAAAAAGACCTTCCATATTAGCGTTTGCACGAAGAACTGAAGACATTTCACTAACCACCATAGGGACACTCAAAGTACTACCACAACAAATAACACTGCAAGATGGAACTTTCGCCAATGGCGCTCCAAAGACGGTCTTGTGATCCTAAACGATATAAAAATGTTAGTTTCTTTGATAAAATAAAATTAAAATCAGATTTTGTGAAGTTGTTATGCCGCGAATACTTACTTTCACATTTTTCATTATAATCTTCTTCAGGCGATGTTTTAACCCAGCCTTTTTTAGTTCCCCAACTATTATGGATTGCAGTTTTCCATGATTTATTCCGTCTGATATTAACATTTTGTTTGTTATTACTAATTCATTTACGAAATCTGAATATTTTCTGTAATCTCGACACTCCTTTTCAAACCACAATTCGTTAATTAAAGTTTCGTTACATGCATGCATATGCATTGAATCACAATTTTATATTTATTTATTTAACCCTGTATTAAACATTTTTTATAAACTTTATTAGTTTAATGGCAAAATTAGGATTACTGACTTGTTAATTAATTTTAAGTTATAACTGAATTAACCTAATTTTAAGAAAAAATCGTATCTTCCACATTTTCAGTATCGTCAAACGGACCGTAAATGTTACGTTTAGAAATCTGTTTCCTGAAAATTTTGACAGATAATTACTAAACGAAAACGCATTTGCCAAAAATCGTACCGTAAAACGGGGTAAATAGGAATGGCGGGGTAAATTGGAATAAAACTCTGCTTTTTCTAAACCGCTCTGTTACTGTCATACTATTTTTGATAGGTCAATACTTTTTGTATTTTTGAACGAACCTACATTTTTTGCTATTGGCTACACTGTGAATTTAATCGAAATAATCAGGATTCACCTAAAAAAACCGTTTCAAAGTGAGGTCTTCCTAGCCCCGTAAAAATTGTACTTTTTAACTTCAGGTTTTTGCTATGTTTTATTTAAAAAAGGGTTGAAATAGACTTGTTATTATTTATAATAGTGGATTGTGGTTTAAAAAAACGTAAAACTAAGTAAATAATTGCTAAATTTCACTGATAATCTTAGTTTTTAGTCAGGCACTCGTTTTTAGATTTTTTTAGGAATAATTGGAACGCAACGGGGGGAAATAGGCACATGTACAGGTATAATTGGAACGAAGTAGGGGTTACTTGGTTTGACTAAGGGGTAAATTGGAATCTCTAAATAGGGTTGTCAAAAATCGAATCCACCTAATTCGTGAGTAAAATGTAGGTAATCTATGTTATATATGATGTAATATACACGTTTATACCTATAGGTAAACAGTTATAAATATCATGTTGCAGTCGTAAACAAGAAAACCTCTTATACCTTTTTTTTACATTTTCTTATTTTCTTTTTATTATTTTTTGAACACAATTGCTCATAATTGATCCATAATAATACCGATTTTGGTGTAGTATTTTTAAAATTTAATTTCTCGAAAAAGCATGTGTCCCATTACGCACTAGTGCGGTAATGACATTCAAAAAGAGAATAATTCCTACTCCGAGTAAAAAAGTTAATACAACTCATTTAAAGAATAGATTTGAAATTGGCGTCCGATCGCATGTTGTTTCGCTCACACACTGTAGATAGCTAAATAGTGTGAACGAGAAACCATGCGCGCAGACGACATTTTTAAATCTATTCTATAAATGCGCAAGTTATGCGTAAAAAAGTTATTAAAGAGGAAGAATTTGGTTGTCAAGGTTGACACCTTGACCCTATCGAACGGCGACATCCATTGGGTATTGGCTATAATATATTGAGATACAGTGCAGACAAAGTCGCGAGACGCCGCTAGTAAGAACTAAAACTAATTGTTTCAACCCTATTGAAAATTCCAATTAACCTCTCTGTAGGACCTATTAACCCCGTGTGGGGTAAATTGGAATCCAAGCGACTTTTTATTGATTTTCTTAAAATATGACGTTAGTTTGGGAATTTAAAGCTATTTATCATCAAGAAGAGCTTATGACACATCTTTAAGATAAAGAGTTGCATAGCCTATGACTTACGGAAGTAGGTCAAAATTCCAATTGAAAGTGAAGTTTGGACCAATTTACCCCGTTTTACGGTATACGAATCAGCTGTAAAATTATTTCGTATATCCAGTTTTTGTAAGAATATCCTTCGTTACATGAGTAACTAATTAAGTTAATTGCTTTATTGTTCAATTTGATCAGCGGCCATTTAATTTAGAAGTCGTATAAAGTCAGCTTATTGAAGGCGATAGAACATGATTGAACTATCAGCGAAACTGACCACTGGCACTGTATATTTAGCTGGTGAGGCTTTAGAATGCTGTATTTCATTCTGTCACACCACCCAGCCAGAACATAGGAACTCTCAAAGTCACAGGTAATTAAATATGAACTATGTCTAACTATATATAACTTACAAATACATTCATATAAATACATAATGTTTTTAGTGATATACTGGAAAACTTAGCATGGGCGTCAGCACAAATCCACTGCTTCTATTCGACATCCGGGAGTTCAGGAGAAAAGACACCAACTATAGAGAAGACAACTTCTTTGGAAGTTACTTCATGTGATATTGGAGATGTTGTATTTCATACCAAACCCAAAATATTGTTTTGTGATTTGACTATACCACTTGGAGATACTAAAACTTGTAAGTATTTTAATTTTTCACTATTATACATGATACTAATGTGTGTAATGTTTTATTTTCCTTTATCAGTATTACCTCTTTAAAGCTGAAAATAGAAGATAATTCATTATAAAATATATTTTTTTCTAAAATAATTTACAGTTTGGTACAGAGAATCACTGCCTATCGAAGCCCCACCATCCTACAGAGGTACATCAGTGAAGTACTCATATAAAGTAACTATAGCCACTCAGAAAGTTGGGTCTCACATCAAAATGGCACGGATACCATTCAGAGTATTACCAATCAGCCCCATAATGAACATGCAAGACCTTGCCGCATTATGTGGGAATGAAACCACAGAGGAACTGCAGCCAACCAATCCGTTTTCTGAGGAACGGAAAGTTGAAACGCCCTTGACCATGGCTTTACAAGTATTACAGGTGGGCTTCTTAAGTGATATGTTTCATTTGCTATTAGATAACTTATGCTGTAAGTTTTGTACCTATTTCAGTTACATCCTCCTGAGATCACGAATTTCAGACACAATAGAAAGAACATTCGGTCTTGTGACTTTAAGCTAAATCACCTTTAAAAAATGAAATTTTATATATTTTTTACTCTTAATTCTGCTCTCAAGAACTGTCTCCTTTGTATTTTTTTTATTATAATTTTTAATGAGGTTTTTGTATTTAGAAGTATTTTTTAATTACAGAATCTCACAGCCAGAAGGAGTCCAAACTCATTCATGATCACAAACACTCGTGGTAAGGTGGGCAGGTTCTGCCTGTTCAAGTCTGCCTACAAGCTGGGAGAAGACATTGTCGGGACCTTCGACTTCTCCGTCGGGAATGTCACTTGTATGCAGGTCAGTTGTTTTACGATTTTTTTATTCTACTTTTTTAACAAGGTTTTGAATACCTTAGGTGATGCCAGCTTTCGCATATCCCTTAGGCAAAGGATTGGTCAACCAGATAATATAAACTAAAAGATTGGTTGAACATTGATCCATTAGTCAGATGTGTTGACAGAACCAGTCTGTTATTAGGACTCTTAGGGCTCAAACTGGATGACAGCGGCAGCGGCGCGGCGGCGATAGCGGCGCGGGGAGCGGCGCGGCGGCCGCTGTTCCGTTCTCGATGCCAGCGGCCAAATCGCGCGGTGTTGCGGCGGTATAGAGTTGTGTCTCAAATGAACGCGATGTCGAAACGGCGACAACGCATTTTCGATTGTAGTTCTTTTGTTTCGTACGATTTGTTATGGGCAAAAGAAGATCTGAATCCTTATAATGAACAAAGGAAACAAAAAGGCGAGTTTCAAACGCAGAGACACCGCTCGACTAGAGCGCACCGCTCGTACCCCGCTCGCCGCGCCGCTGCCATCGAGAACACTTCAATATAAATCTTAGCATTTGAACGCGCCGCTATCGCCGCCGCGCCGCTGCCGCTGTCATCCAGTTTAAGCCCTTAGAGGTTGTATGGTTGATGCTCTAATCTATATGTAATTTGTTATTTCAGGTTTCTGTATCTCTGCAACCAGAAGAAATTGTGAAGTCCAAGTCACCACCAAAGAGTATGAACAAAGAGACTGGCAGCAGAACCATGACAGTGGCCAGGTTCCACGAAGTGACGGTCGGCCTCACACACTCGCAGCTCATCCTACCCATACCACTCCATATCACACCTGCTTTCGAAGTGGATGAAGGTATGTTGATAAAGGGTGTAGTAAACCATTATTATTGTATAACAGGGTTACTACATTCGTACGTACTTAGTCATCAATCAAACAGGTGTATTTCCCACTGAGGAAGACTATGGAATACTGACATACCTCTTTTGCTTCCTCCACATTGATCAATCGTTTTACACACACATCAATCATTTAGTTTGGAAAAGAAATCTACAAGTTTGTGAATGGTAATATGTAATATGGAGGCAATCTACGTATTTTGCTTTATTGAAATTAAAAATATAGGTATAAATCTATATTTATACCTATATTTCTAGCATCTAAAGTTTTTAGTGTTTGTTGCATATATTCAAAATTAATTTGACTCTACTGTAACAAGGTAAAGAGCAAAATTCAAAGTTAAAATATTTACCCTATACTTACATTTTCCAGTAACACTAAAATGGCGGCTCCACTTCGAGTTTGTGACAACAAATGAGAGGTTATTCCCCAGTCCTGAAGACAAAGACTGGACAGCCCCTCTCAACGTTCCCATAGAGACAATGGTGTGGAACCTGCCTGTCAAGATCTACTCTACTTTGCCAAAACAAATCACCCAACATACTGTAGGCAATGACGCTTATTCTATGAACATTAAATAGTCAATTTAAATTTTTAAAACCATTACTACTTATCTGTAAGCATAAATTAAATGTGAATCATTCCCTAAATTTAGTAAATAAAAGATAATGTAACTGAGATATTTACACTTATTTATTAAAATTGTACTTAACAAAGTTATTGCTTTTATTCTTCCACTGATTCTTTGTCCCAATCTTTCATTTTCGCTCCTGTCATAAAATCATCCCTGTAAAAATTAAAAATTCTTCATTTTATTCAGTTCAAGACACTTCAAATTAAAAAATATCTGTTGATTAATTTGTGGCTCTGCTTACATATCCCATTACAAATTACGTATGAGTTCACACATGTATGTAAAGAATACAAAGTATTGGGTTAAGAGGTATTCTATTATTATGTATTGGGTTAAGAAATGGAGACAAACATACCTGAGTGCACTCCATTTAGGTTTATCTTCCTCTTTTTTAAGTTCATTTTTTACCGTCTTTGCTTCATCGACGATCACAGACTTTGTGTTACCCATGAGAGAGTCCAAAAATGTTCGCTTGTCAAATTTCTTGAGAATTTTCTCTTTCTTGGTCTCCGTTAGATTTTCACTGTCTAATTGTTTGTCTAAAGTCTTCTGTTGATTTCGGACCGCATTGAACAGTTGCACCACACCTTTGGTAGCTATTTTATTTAGTAACCTCTCTCTGTCCTTTTCTAATATATTTGGTTTGAGGCGTATTGAGGGTCTATCTAGTTTCTGAAAGTGAAAGAAAAACAATGTGTAAAACAACTTGTAAGATACAAGTGGTGGTGTGTTATGAGAATTAGCCTGCAAATACACATTTTTTTAGATGCAGCATGCAAACATTACACAAGAAAGCATTAAGGTTGTATTTTAATTCTATGCCTTTACTGACATTCAACATGATTCATAACTGCGATGCTAAAATACACTTATTTCAAGTTTTCTGATGTATATTTAACTTATATAGATGAAATCTCACTTTTTTCTTAACAACTGGTTCGTCTGATGCTGGCTCTTCCTTTTTAACATCCGGTTTTTCCTCTTTGCCTTCCCCAATAACCTCAAATTGTGGCTTCTCTTCAGTTTCCTTTTTTACTACCTCTGTATACTTCTTAGCTCTCGACAACACTAGCGTCTTCTTATTCTTCGGTTTAGTAGACCCTAAGACTTTGGCTACTGCGTCTGCCCAGCCCTCATTGGTCATCAATGCGCTACCATCATTTTCATCACTGTCGTGATCTGAAGATGCGCTTTCAATGTCGGCTTCACCGTCATCCGCCACTTGTTCGTTTACTTCCACTTCGTCTTCTGAGACTTCAGAGTCCTCTGTGCTAGAAGACTCCGAGTCTGACACTAGAAAGTAAAAATGTATGTAGATTCGCCAGTGGAAACTCAAGAGCTCAGTGTATGGAAGGCGATTAATACTTTCCACCCACTTCGCATGAGGATAGATAAATGTACTTACTGGAAACTTTCAGAGTCGGTTTCATGTTTTCAGCTATTACCATTACTATGCTTTATAAATAAATTAAATGTAAATATTCACTCCACACGTGTTTAGTGTTTGGTTTTTTTTTTATTTGGTTATTTTGTCCGTAGGACAGGCAAAGGGATCATAGCCCATACAGCCAAGTCATGTGTTATATTTATTTATATATTTTTAGTTATAAAATTCATAGAAGGTTTAAACCAAGTCTGGCGTATTTTTACAAAATTAAGGCCGAAGCCAATTCTTAGTTTGATTTCAGAATTAAGGCCGAAGCCATGTCTTAGTTTGTTTTAAAAATTAAGGCCGAAGCCAAGTCTTATATTATTTTCAAATTAAGGCCGAAGCCAAGTCTTAGTTTGTTTTCAAATTAAGGCCGAAGCCAAGTCTTTAATTGTTTTCAAAATTAAGGCCGAAGCCAAGTCTTATATTGTTTTCAAATTAAGGCCGAAGCCAAGTCTTATATTGTTTTCAAAATTAAGGCCGAAGCCAAGTCTTAGTTTGTTTTCAAAATTAAGGCCGAAACCTTGTCTTATATTGTTTTCCAAATTAAGGCCGAAGCCAAGTCTTAGTTTGTTTTCAAAATTAAGGCCGAAGCCAAGTCACAAAATCATAAGTCAATAACAACTACAAGTAATCAAGAAAGGCGAAGGGTAAAATCCAAGACTAACACCCGTATTCTAAGATGTTTACTCAAAACTGCCTTCACTCGGTCCTCAGCCAAGGCCACCTTAAGGGATTCTCGAAATCTCCTTGAAATCGGTATTCTTAGTTGGCACCTCAACCTTAACGGAGGTTTCCTCCAGTGAGGAAGAGTGGAGGTATGACGTCATTGTTTTCGTATTATTTTGTTGGCAGCATGATAGAATTCTGTTGGCTGTGGTCACGTTTGTAGTTTATGGGAACATTTAAACGTCAAACAAATTGTCAAATCGACTTTGACAGTTGATTTCGCGGTACCGGCTTTGTTTATTTCAAACACAAATTTCAGACTACTTTGCACTGAGCAAGTATCATCCGTCCCAAACTACTTTGTGGAGTGTGAAAGTGTTTATTAGATTTGTAAAAGTGTTTATCAAGTCAAAATGTCGAGCGGATCAACAAGACAAACTTTCACTGAACATGAAAAAGTGTGTCTGCAGGAATTAGTTTTGAAATATAAATTAAATTCTGCTGCAACTATTGGGGCTGGAAATGCAAATGTAAAAAAAATGGCTTGGGTACGACTTACACAAGAATTTAACTCCATTGAGACCAATAGTAAAGTAAGTACCTAAATGTAGCACATAATATTAATTTAATATCATTCCTGATTTTGATTAAACTTACAAACAAACCTTTGATTTCTTTTAGCGAACAGAGGCACAATTAAAAAAATGTTGGGACAATTTAAAAACCAGAAGAAAACAATTTCTAGCACAAGAAAAAAGGTAAAATATCATATACTTTCTTAAAAGTAAATATTTAATTATTTACTATTGTTACAAAACACAGTGCAATGCTGTAAGTAATGTTATTTTCATTTGAATTTGGAAGGGAACGCATGAGGACCGGAGGTGGGTTGTATGCAGCTAGTACCTCTCAAGGCTCCCAGGAGACTATTGATGCTGCTCTTTTGGATGCCACAAATATAGAGCTACAAGGCGTGTTTGATAGTGATAGTGGTGAGTTATCAGGATATACCTACATACCTTATTCCACTTACTAAATAGTTTTTATTGATATCTCTTTTCTATGTTCAGTTGAAAGTTAATAGAATTTCACCGAGTGGCTCTTGCAAGTAAAAATTATAGCAATTGATAACATTTTCATTCCAGATATGGTGTTGGACCACAACATGTTAGCCCCAGTACCCGATCTCCCTGCACCTGCAGCCCCTGCAGCACCCGCTAATACCTCACCTGGCGAAGGACCATCCCAAATACAAAGTATAATAGTTAAGCTATATTTTTTGCCACTTCTAACACATTAAACAACATATTTTTTTTGCAGAATACATATGTTATGTTTTGCCTTTTTTGCAGGAGCTATTCCTGTGGAAGTTGATATTGAAATAATGGATATTCCATATCGTCCATCAGCCGGGTCTCGTCTCTCCGATTATGAACCACCTTCTCTAATTCAAGGTATTTTCTTAGATATTTTCTTAAGTTGATTATCTAGTACATTTAAACAAAACTATAGGCTTGATTATTATTACAAGTAATCTAAACCAGTGTGAAGATTTTAGAGATTTTAAGAAAGAGGTGTGTTTAATGGACACTTATGTAACCTTATTTAAGTAACATATTTGGAATTGTTTATTTGTAGAGCCTGTTCCTGTGGCACAAGTAGAGCTACCTCGTCGACCATCAACTGGATTGAGAGAACATGATTATGGAGCACCTTCCCGAACTCTAGGTATTCTTATTATAGCAATATTGTTGAACAAAATCTGCTTTATAAGTAACTAAAATAATTTCTAATGTATTATTGGTAACATATTCCTAGAAACCCCATGCTGATCTTGCGCGACCCAACTCCGTCCACAAAAGTTTTTAGAGCTTTCTTATCTTTTGTTTACATTCACATCTGTGAATGTGATGGCCATCTGTCAGCACTTGTGGTGACCTTTTTTTATATTAGCCAGTTAAACGTATTCACTTCGGAGTAAAAAGGGTCGGTTAAAAAATATTTTTATTATAAGTAACTGTGTTTCTTAAGCCTGTGAACTTTCGTGCGTTTTAACATATCTTCTTGTTACGTTTCAGCTTCAAAGAATATTCGGGCTCATGTAATTAACCAGGAGTTCACCTTGCGAAAAGATAGATATCAGGTGATAGTGGACAGGGAGGAGGAGCTACACAAATTGAGGATAGCAGAGCGGGAGTGGCTCGTGAAGGCAGCTGAGGAGACATATCATAAAGCTCGCCTTGAAAAGGAAAGTGCGCAGGAGTAGCTGCTATGCAGCCGGGCTAAGCGAGAGCTAGCAGAGCTGCATCTTTCTAGGGAAAGAAAGAAATAAATTGATAGTTTTTATTACATTTTTTTTATTGAGCGTATCCTTTGTATTTGGAGCAATAACTAATTTTAACTATGATACAAGTAATGGAATCTTAAAGAATATTTCTAAGAACTATTTCTATATGAATTATAACATAATATTATAGGTATTTAATACATATCTAACAACTAGATAGAAACTAAAGTAGTACATAATACAATACAGTAACTCTTTATTATTTAAATACAAGAAGCAAGTGGTACAAAAGGCGTTCTTTTTGCTGAGGAAACATAACTAACATAACAAAATTATACTTAACTAAAATGTCTTGCGATAAAACTAGCTCTTATAATACTACCTCGTTCATTGTCTGGAACAGGTGTTGGTGGGTCTATCCTTGCCCTCAAGGGTTCTGGCATTTCTTGGTTAGTGTTAACACTGATATTGTGCAATACAGCACAAGCCACGATGATGTTAGGGACATTTTTTATTTTGTTCTGAAGCTTCCTGCTTAAACAAGCAAATCTTCTTTTCAGGACCCCATTCAGCCTTTCTATAATATTTCTAGTACTGATATGGGATCTGTTGTAGCGCTCCTGAGCTGGTGTTTGTGGATTTAGCACGGGAGTATACGTGTAAGACGACTGTGCATATCCACTGTCCCCTAAAAGTATGCCAGCTCCTACTAAATCCCCTTCTTCAAAGCGCATACTACAACGGCTGTTGCTGAATATGCGGGAATCATGGGCAGATCCGGGCCACCTCGCCACAATGTCGTAAATCAACATTTGTGGCCCGCATATTAGTTGTACATTTATAGAGAACTCACCTTTTCTATTTCTGAAAAGTTCTCCATTTTCCCGACTCGGATTTTTAATTGGTACGTGAGTGCAGTCAATGCACCCGATTACCCCTGGGAATTGAGCACGTTGGTAAAATGCTCTCTTCACGTTGGCTCTCTCGTGTGCTCCAGGGAACTTGATAAACTCAACTACTTTCATTGCTAATATTTTCGATAGCTTAGCCACGATTTTAGATACAACTGGCTGACTGATCTTATGCAGGTCTCCGCAAACAATCTGTTGAAACAGAAATAGTTTGGTAAATATTTTTTATAACTGTAGATAAGTAATTATATAAATGCTTGAATGGCTAACTTACCTGGAAGTTTCCTGTAGCATAAAATCTTAACGCTATGAGTAGTTGCAATATGGGTGGTAAAGGTAACCCTTTGTTGGTTACATTTGATTGCAATCCAATCAGTGGCAATATCATATGAACAACGGTATCTTTCCTAAATCGAAAGCGTTTTTGAAATTGTTCTTCGTCGTAACATTCCAAAGGGTTTTGAGCGTCTCTGATATATTTCCGCGCCGGATAATCGTAAGGATTATCATAAACATAATCCATAAACTCTTCAAAGTCACTATATAAGTCACTATCACTCATTTTAATAACAAAAATCGAAGTTTGTAATATAAAAAGTATCGTCACAACAAGCGTTTGCACGGATTTCAAGCGTTGAGTAGTCCTTAAGGTTGGTCACGAGGTACCTTACATTTGACAGTTCATTCCTCAATTTTTACTCACCTCCAGTGAGGAAGAACCATAAGTCGAGGACGTAAATGTCAACTATGAATACCAAAAATCCTCAACCGAGGTTGAGTCGAGTGGAGGAAATCTTGAGTGACATCTGAGAATACGGGTGTAAAACACTAAAACAAAACAAAACGTATGTCGGTTGACATCTGTCAACACAACATTGAATTGAAACAAAAACAAAAGATACACAAAAGAAAAGAAAGTCAAAACGTGAAAAAGAACACAAATATATTCAAATTCAAGGTATTTCAAAGCAATAATCAAAAAGAAAGAAAGAATGTTTAGACAATCAAATATCTCCAAAAGTTGCTAAAACAAATTCATAGAGGGGCTTATAACAGTCCCTGTTTTTGAGAAGTTGCTGAAGGGAGAGCGGGATTTCTTCAGCTGTACGATATATGTTCAGGAGGCGGTCTATGAGAAGCAATCTGGGAAGAGTGAAACTACTGCAATCAAAGAAAAGATGTTGCAAAGTCTGATCAGCAGAGTTACAGAAATCACAAGTAGGTGATGTGAGAATTTTGATTCTATTTAAGTGGGCATTAAAACGGCAATGTCCTAGTCTAAGACGACATATAATTGAATAAAATTTTCTACCGGGGTACAGAGTACCTTTTGTAAACCATGGTGTTGATAAACTATTATTAATTTCGGCATACCATTTGCCTTTAGTCTGAATAATTTCCTGCCATGTTTCATTAAATTCATTTTTCAACTTTGTCCTGACAATAGCTACGATGTCAGAATCAGGAACTAAAACATTTTTAATGGGGTGAGACTGGGAACTATTTGTTATGGATCTGGCAAGAAAGTCTGCTTGCTCATTACCAACCACACCAATGTGTGACGGTGTCCAAGTCAATATTATATTTTTATTGTTTATTGACAGATTTTTATATTTTTCCCTTATGTCATAGATTATGTAGTTGGTATTACTAGTAAGGTTGGGATTATTAAGAGCTTGAAGAACACTCATACAATCTGAAACTATTAGCCACTTGTTGCCATCCTGAGACTCAATATAATCTAAAGCTATTAGAATAGCCAAACATTCAGCTGTATAGCTACTGACAAATGAAGGCAGTTTATACCCATGTCCCCCCTTAGCATGGGCATCATAAATTGCAGCAGAAACAGATTTGCTATTTTTGGCACCGTCAGTATAAACCTGATGATGATCAGACCAACCATTCAAAAAAGAATATACCTCTTCCTTACATTTCAAAGATGAATTTATATCAATTTTCATTGGAAAGAATTTAGAATCAAAAGAGTTCTCATAGCAAGGCCATAAAGAACTTGAATACAAATTAAAATCTTTTTGTAAATTTATAATTTCAGGCAGAAGCTGCCCAAGGGAACCAAAATATGAGCTACTAATTCTTGAGGAAGAAGACTGCAACTTCAGAAGCAAAGGATGATTTTTAATAGAAGAAATTTTCAATAGAAACTTAAAGATGAGATATTTGAACCTGCTTAACAAAGGAGGTACATTACATTCCACCTGCATCGATATGATGGGGGTGGAGCACATTGCACCAAGAATAATTCGTAAACAACGATTCTGGATCTTTTCTAATTTTTCAACAAATTTATTTACACTAGAAAAGCAAAAAAAAGCATATTCAAAATGACTCCTTACAATAGATTTATAAAGAATCAATAAAATTTTGGGATCTGCACCCCAGTAGGTACCAGTTAAAGATTTTAATATATTACAGGATTTGGATGCACGAGTTGTTAAGCAATCGACATATTTTTCAAACTTAAAATTATGCTGAAATAAAACACCCAAAAACTTAACTGTATTATCAACAGGCAGCAATCTATTATTATAATAAAGTTTAACACTTGACGTTTTAACCATTTTTTTAGAAAAGATAACCACTTTACTTTTGTCAGTGCTGATCTCTAAACCAAGACTTTCAAAATAAGTCTGCAAGTTTAAGAGAACAGCATTAAGTTTCCCTAGAATATCAGGCAACTCAGTACCAGAACAATACACAGCCAAGTCATCAGCAAATTGTAAATTTTGAGTTTCACTGCCTAAAACTAAATTTAATTTATGAATATACAGTATGAACAACAATGGGCTTAAAATCCCACCTTGAGATACTCCTTTGAAGGAATTTCTAGGACCAATTAACTGATTATCATGTTTAATAAAGATTTTTCGACCATGCAAGAAATTAAATATCCAATTAATTATTTTTCCAGGCAGCTGCAATGAAGACAGAACAGTTGTTAAAATATCCAAATTAACATTATTAAAAGCGCCAACAACATCGAAGAAAATACAACCCAAAATCTGATCACGAGACAGAGCATCACGGACATCCAGACAAAAGTGACTCAGGCTTTCCCGCGCCGACCGCCCTCGACGAAAGCCAAATTGATTAGCTGGTAAGATACTATTGCTTTCAATGAAGAATTCCAAACGCTGTTTAATCAGTTGTTCAGCTATTTTACCAACACAAGAACTTAGTGTTATAGGACGATATGAATCAGCATGGCTACTATCCTTTCCTGGTTTTAAAATAGGCACTATACAATCTGTCTTCCATTGTTCAGGGATTAAGCCGTTTTGCCACAGATAATTTAGTAAATTCAAGAATAATAACATACTGGATGGATTTAGTAATTTAAGCATTTTGTATGACACCCAATCCAGGCCACATGCTGTATCCTTACGAGATCTTAAGGCTGATTTTAATTCTTCAATAGAAAAGACTGTTGCCAGAAAAGAATTCGTGGAACTTAATAATATATTAAAGTGATTGTTGTCAGACAATTTTTCAGCTGTGTCAGGAGTATACTTGCGCAAAAACTGAAATACCCAGGCTTGACTAGAAAACTCACTGTGTGTTGAAAAGGTTTTATTAAATTTCCTAGTTTTAGACCAAATTAGTTTCATTGGTGTTAGTCTGGAAATAGATATACAAAAATTTTCCCATGACGATTTACGTTCCTGCTTTAATGTGCGTTTTTTAAGGGCTTGCGCTCGCTTGAAGTTAGTAAAAGTATCGACACAAGGATTTAATTTAAATTCTAAATATGCTTGTTTACAATTATTTACAGTTTTAGTACATTTTTCGTTCCACCAGATTAGAGGGATTCGATTTTTAGTTCTATGTTTATTATTATGAGAAGTTGAGGGTGAATTAACTTTGGTAGTACTGCCAGACCTTGAACATACTACACATTCATTTATAGTAGAAATGATGATATTGCAGAAATTGTTATAGCTCTCAATTAAATTACAAACATCAATTTGAAATTCGGATAACAACTCATTTACACGTTTCTCATATAGCTCCCAATCTACCATTTTCAGGTTGGCGTGAGGCGGGATGTTCGCCGAAGAGTCTGTAGCAACTGAAGGAGAAGATGTAAAACAATACTTCGTCAAAGTGGGTAGATGATAGCTACCACCTAAGGGATCTGACATGACCTGCCATTCACATGACAAGGCCAGTGATGAGGAAACCAATGTTAAATCAAGGCCATTTGGCCGCCAACTAAGGGTACCTGTTGTCGTTGCACGTCCGTCATTCAAGAGAACCAAGTCATTCTCATCCATGGAGTCCAAGACGCTTCTGCCTCGTGTATCAATACTACCACACCCCCAAATGGTGTGATGTGCATTGAAATCGCCTGCTATAATCAACGGTTTTGGAATACTACGAATCAAATTGTCAAATCTACCTTTATTAAAGGTAGGGTTACAATTACCTGGACTGTAAAAACTAGCGATAGATATGTATTTTTGATCAATTTGAACCTGAACTACAACGTTTTGTAGTGAGTCATCAAAGAAAGTGTCTAATTTACGAAATACTAGACTTTTATGAATTAGAATGGCTACTCCATTGTGGTCATTGCCGCAATCATTACGGACAGTGGAGTACCCTTTAATATTAAAAATTGTACAAGATTTAAACCAAGTTTCACTAATAATAGATATATGTATTTTATTATCAAAGAGAAATTTTTCAAATTCATGTCTATTACTTAACAAACTCTGTGCGTTCCACTGCATTATATTTATTGTTTGGGCTGAGAATTTGAAGAATTTTTATTTTTATGCTGAATAGTTTCTTTTATTGTGTCTGTTATCATTTGAGAGCTAATACTTGTGTTGTTTACTTTGTTTAATGTAATAACTTTTATTATAGATTCTGTGAGCAAAGTTAATGCGTTTTTATTAGATAGAATTAAATTTATTAATTCCTGACTGTTTTCTGTTTTGCTGAGTGATGGAAAGTGTTTATTTTTATTGCTGAATAAATCTGAAAAAGGTGTCGGCATAACTTTATTTTTATTTTCAATTATTTTTTGTTTCTTTATAGGACATTGCCCCGAAATAGACAAGTGATTTCCCTGACAGTGGACACAGATAGCTTTGTCTGATGAAGAGGTGCACGATTTAAAATTGTGCTGGTCACCACAAATTGAACATCTTTCAGAGTTTTTACAGAATTTTCCCAAATGACCATATCTTAAACATCTGAAACACTGTTTTACCGGGGGGATGTAGGGTAAAACAGGGAACCTCCACATTTTAATAAAAACATAGTCTGGCAAAGAAGTCGACGCTGAAAATGTAATTGCGACCGATTGGGTGGGTTGTAGTTGGAACGACTCTCCAACTTTCTCCCTTCTCATAATTCGTCGTACACAGATTACTTTTTTACAATTTGTACCTAGACCCAGTTCGTTAAATATTTTTTTGTTTGTCATACTGGTAGGCACTGAGTTGATAACGCCAGTCATTTCAGTGGTACCAGCAGGTATCGTCGCTTTTAAATTTTGGTCTCTCAAGAATGTAGAGTTATCCAAAAAAGCATTTGCTAAATTTGGGCGATCAAAGACTACGCCAATTTTAAATTTATTTATTTTTTTGAGATATTTAATGCCTTTGACTACTCTGGTGAAACCAGTGCTTAAATTCATCATATCTCGTGTCCCAATCGGTTGTTCAGTGCTACTTTCGATAAATACAACAAATTCATAACCTGCTGCGCTATCTTCTGGATACCGGCGACTATAATCAGTCACTCGGTATGGAGCATATTTGTCTTCTTCAATCTCCGTGTCCATGATCCTTGGCGGGTCGGTAACGTCCGAGTCAGAAGACTCGGGCTCAACAACCTCACCTGGTTCATCCCGAGACTGGGGCTGCTGCTTGCCTCCTTTTGTTGCCGAATACTTCCGCTTTGCCGGCTGGCCAGGCATCTTGCCCGCCGCGCGGGTCCTTAGCGGACCGCCTCTGCTACGGTTTTTTATAAAAACTTACCAAACGATAAATATTTACATTCAGATATGAAATAACTATTTATACAATAACTTAAACTAAATAATTATGTACAAATTATGCAAATATCTACAAAATTTGGAAATAAAATTGAAATTAAAATCGAGAGCTTAAAAAATCCCGCCTAACTTGTTCGAAGGTTCCCGCCCTTTTTTTTCGTTTAGTGTTTGGATTACCTATTTTGAATTTAGACAGTGACAGCTATGCTTTTTCGCCCACAGGTTACGCAAAGATCATAAGACTACGCTGCCTAGTCTTCAGTAAATTTTCTATTATTTGTAAATTCCAATAAATAATGTCTTAAGTAATACCTGTGTGGTATATTTTCCTTTTATCAAAATATAATCAAATAAATAATTAAATAACTTCACAGCTATGATCAAGTCTTCCTCGATTGTGCTTGCTTGCTGAGTATGATAGTATAGTAGACATGAATTATTAATAACATTTTATAATTAATATCAGATTAAAAAATATTAGTTATGAACGAATACTTTGGTTATTACTCTTTTATATGTCTATGTGAAAAACATATCGCGATACGATATCGATATCAATCAATCCAATCAATCACAGAATCACAACTCTCTTGTTTACCGCTTGACCCAAGGACCAATTGGCTTGACCGTAGAGGTCAGTGCGGTTTGACCGACCAATCACATTACAGCTTGGTCCATGTTACTCAGAAACTTGTCAAAAATCTGAAAAACAAAAAACATGTTTCATTGAACGCAAAAAATATTAAATGACACAAAAGAAAATTCTGTGATTTTTTATTCAATTTACAGAGAATTGTGTATTCTGACCACCTAATGTAATCAAATATTATAAACAATTATCATTTTGGATTCATAACTTTATCATAGGAAATAAATAACATTTTAATATCATAAAACCCTCAAAATCCTTTATTGATTTCTAATTACACGGTATTTTGAACAAACGGAATGTAAGATGTTTTTAAAAATAAAATACAGCTGATCGGTAGCAAGAGAAGTTTTGTTTCATTCGTGTCAGAAAATGGTGGTTTTGTTCTGAAGATGGCGAATGTTGCGAGCCCTATCCCTTATCTAACAAACAGGGAGTTAGGACTTTTACCGGATCTCAGAGCCCAATTCTTTAACAACCGGTTGAACGTTGCTAGGAACTTATTCAGGCGAGATTTGGTGTGCCATTTTGGATGCGTAAATGCAATCGAGTTCTCCAGCAATGGCGAATTACTCGTATCAGGTAATTTTCATAATTTATTATTCCAGGTGGAGGTATTACTAGGTGGGTATTTAGGAGGTATTGCTTGTAGCTGAAAATTCACTGTTAGAATTTTAACGATGCGTAGCGCCTTATCAGTTTTGTAACTTGTAATAGTAATAGACTGCTTAGTAAACTCGATATCGTCGTAAAAACATTATTTTTATTACTAATTAAAGTAATTTATAAAATTTTATTGCATTGCTTAAACTTGTTATTGTGCTTCTTCTTCCATAAAAGTTGATTATATCGAAAGTACCAAAAAACAGGATTTTTTATTGAATACCTAAACCTCCTACCTATATGGATAACCATTACAATACATTAAAGGCTAGGGCAATTTAAAGAAGAGGATAATATTCAATAATGACCTATAATTTTATTGTGTGTGCATTATTCATTTTAAATAAATAGGTAGTAGGTACAAAGATACTGATATTTAACATTTGTACATACTCAGAGTTTGTTTTAAAAAAAATACTGATTTTTTCTTGAAATTACTTTAGTTATCACTTAATAGGTATTAAACCTTCACCTCTGTGCCATGTCTGTAATAAGATTGCTCGATCGATTGCTCTCAGGGAAATCACACCCTGAGAGATCTCCTTGGCAATGGAGAAGTCAATTGCTGGTTGGCAGAGCCACTGTCATGCAAGGCGTTTAGTTTATACTATCTGGTTGACCAAGCCTTTGCCTAAGGGATAGGTACACGAAAGCACCTCTGAAGCTGGCACGATCACTCAGGGTGTTCAAAGCCTCGTTAAAAATAAGAATAAAAAAAGTTGCTTTAGTTTAACAACCCCTTTTCTTTGAATAGTTACAGTTCTAGCCAAATTCCCGTAGTCTTTTCCTGCCCCAACAGGAAATAGGCGTGTATTTATGTTTTGTATATTGTCCTACAGGTGGTGATGACAGGCGGGTGATGCTATGGCCATTCGGGCAGTCAATCCTGGACCGTGGAAAGCCAGAGTGCATGAAGGCTGTCCACCAGTCTAACATCTTCTGTCTCGGCATCACCACAGACAACCAGAGGGTCTACTCTGGAGGGAATGATGATCTTGTAAGTTTCATTGCTAGAGTAATTCCTGTTGGGAAACTTCTGTTTACTTCGAGAAAACCCATTTTCCTAAATTCATAATGACAAAAACCGATGAAACAAAGATAAAATATTTAATCAATATTTATAAAATATTGTGTCCAAATCAGAAATTTCCATCAGGTTTATGCTATACCGAAATGTGGAGACAGAAAGGCGAAAGCCCTTTTTCACTGCTAAATAGCCTATTCTGAACCTCTTATAATTAAAAAGAAAGAACCTCTTCTTTCTTAATTAAGGGTTTGTACTGTCAAACAGTCACTTTCCGCTCTGCACCCATTCATTACAGGCACCAACCTCGCCCCCTGTGGGTCTTCACTTCACTTTTTAAAATTTATGGCTGCATCGTTTAGAAACGATAATTCTGCCAACGTCACAGTACTGAAGAAAAAAACATTAAAAATCTTTTAAAAAAAATTGTCAATAGGTACATTTAAATTATATTGAAGACTGTTCGACGGGAAGTCCAATGATGTAGTCCAGAAGTTCCCTAAAAATAAGGACAACATAATTGTTAATTAACTTCACAGGCATATAGGTTAGAACACACGTAGTATAAGTCCGCCACCATTCTTCGTTCAGAAGTTAGTCTTACTTTAGTCTTAAATGACATTAAGCTAGGGAGTAAGGGGGAGAGCGCACGATCTGTGTCTCGCTCGACTTACGTGTTACGCATTATTTGGCGGCACATAGTAAGAATGAGATAGTATGGAGTGTCCGGTTTGTGTCAATATTAAACCTTCCAACAGGTGATCGTCCATGACTTAGAGAGCAAGTGTCCTCTGGAAGTACTGCAACATCAGCGCGCAGTATGCAGCCTCAGCATCGATCCGTTCAACGAGCGGGTGGTCGGCACCGCTGGCAACGACGGCCGACTGCTGCTGTTTGACACCAGGCACTCGGTTCATGGTGAGAATAGGCTAGTTTCCAAGTAGTCAAATAATACTATTTGCTAAACGTCAACGACGACGTAAACGTCGGCGTGCGTGTATGAAGCGATTGATGAATGTGGAGGAAGCAAGAGAAGTGTGTCAGGATCGAAACAAATGGAATTCTATAGTCTCTGCTTATGCAGGTGGGAAATAGGCGTGAGTTTATGTATGCATGTATGTACTAAACGTCATAGAATAACATGATAAAATGTCGGACTTATTATTACGTCCATAAATAACTTAAACAGAAAAAATAAAAGGTGTTTCGTTAGTTTTAAATCTGTCTTTATTTATTAATAAAATAGAGATCCTACAGAGATTCCAAAATAAGACCCTCCGCATTATCACAAATGCTCCATGGTACATTACCAATAGCAGATTACACAAAGAGTTGGGTATCCCTACAGTAAGTGAAGAGTTAAAAAATGTAAGCTGCTCTTACAAAAACAGAATAACAGCCCATCCTAATATACTGGCCAGGCCGCTCATGGATGAGCACACACAACTAAGACTAAGAAGGAGGCTGCCGCAGGATCTAGCCAACTAAGGCCCAAAATAGGAAGCGACACTGGTCGCTTACCTAAAATGATACCTATACACCACAAGAAGTGCTTATTATCCAAGGGTGATAGATTGCGCGCAAAAAAGGGGTTAAAAAAAAAAAAAAAAATAAATTTAGTAATCAGAATTTCATAATTTGTTTCTTTTTTTCTTTATGATCCTCTATTTGTGCTTTAACATCGGGCAGTGGCGGCCTTAGCAAATATTTGGGTGGTGCGAGACCTCAAAGTGGCACTCCTCAGCCCCATAAAATCCCGGCCACCCGGTATGAGTTTTATGTGGCCGCAATCTAACCAAATGAAGTTAGTTTGCGGCCAGGATGGACCAGTCTTGGCTCTATTTCGCCGCCCGGTGCGGTCGCCACTGATATCGGGTGCCGAGCTAGGTTTACCTCACCCCCTCTGGATCATGTAACGAGCAAAAAAAGAGCGAGAGAGCGACCGCATTCTGACCGCGTCGTCGTCGTAAGGTTGCATTATTTTGCTAAGCTAATGACGGTTCTGAATAGTGTTGTATATTAGTATCGATATAACATTTAGAACTGTGTATTGATAATATCGATGTTCCTTGCAATAGTCAGAAGCAATACTATCGATTGTTCTATTGGTATAGATGATTTTCAAGGTCAACAAACGATCGTCAAACTACAAACAGTTCGGCAACAGTAGTCCTGAGTACATAACACACATAAACAGCCTATATATGTCCCACTGCTGGGCACAGGCCTCCCCTCAATCAACCGCAGGGGGTATGGAGCATACTCCACCACGCTGCTCCAAGCTACTGAGTCCTAGTGTATGCTGCTGAGTTCTGAGTAAGATAAAAATATAGAATATTGCATATAGGAAACTACAATACTACAATAGTAACCCTAAACTGGCGAGCATTTATGAAGGTTTCTTGAGTAAAAATCCTTTACATTGTTGTACAGAGTCGCTGGTGATATCGCGCAGCAGGAAGGCGTTCCACGGCGTGATGTTCCACCCGCAGCAGGTAGGCATGCTGGTGTCAGCCAACGCCAGGGACGGCGTCGCGCTCTGGGACCTGCGCGCGCCGAAGCAGTGAGTTGTCTCATTTACCTAGGTTAAAGCGGTCGGCTCTTCATCCGGAGGTCCCGGTTTTGATTCAAAATGTGACATCGTTAACCGAAAATCACTTGATTGTTTGAAAAATATGATGATGGAATCTTCCAAAGATCATGTTAAATAAAATAGTAACACTTGCAAGTACACAATTTATTCCTTGACATTAATGTTTATCACTTTTCCGTATATAGCAATAAATTACATATTGTTGACGCAGATGCTTTAAATACTTCATTTATGTATATCATTGTATTTGTATATCAAGGTTGTTATTTTACTTGAAGTAGCAGGTACGAATTCGGAATTTATACAAGTTTATGTTGCTTTAAATTTTCTGTTTCCATGCGTGAAATGATGAAATTATTATTATATGAGGGAGAGGGACACGATTGCTCGATTGTTATAACTTCCTAATCCCTTTAACTTCACACCTTAACTTTGGATTACTTATGACCGAATTCCAAAATTTTTTGTCAATGTCTGTACTGTATGTCAGTAAAGTCTGTTGTCTTATGTTGTTTCCTTCAGCCCAGTAATCCGCTACGTGGGCACAAACGGGTCCTGCCAGAGCAGTATGAGCGTGCGTTTCAACCAGCAAGGCACGCACATACTCGCCCTGCGCCGGCGCCTCACCCCCGTCCTCTACGCCGTGCAATCCGCCGAGCCAGTCGCAGAGTTCTACCACCAGGACTATTACAACTCTTGTACTATGAAGAGCTGCAGCTTTGCCGGAGAAGGGGAGCAATATGTGATGTCTGGCTCCGATGATTTTAATCTCTACATGTGGAAGATACCCGAAACTGGTGGTGAGAATGGTAAGTACTCAAACTAAAAATATCTTTATTCATTAGGTAACAAAGTTACACTTTGAATCGTCAACTTTTACATAGATATATTATTTGTCGAACGCCTCATCCGCCTAAAACAAATTAATAAGTCTCAGATCATAGAAACAAAGGAGATATCAGCAATCAATTACACGAGGCCACATGTCGCCTGTTATCTCGTCGACTTGTGAAGCGGCTACGTCGATTTACCCGCCGTTCATTGCGTAGTAACACAAGCGCTGGTTGTAGTTGCGCAATACCAAAGTGGCAATGAATGATGTAAAAAGTTTTATAATACAATCGTTGCCTCATATAATGTGATCGTTTTGTGCATATTTCGGTCTCACCGGCTATGCTCCCGCGGCATGTCTTTATTATGAGAACTCTGGTCTATCAATCAAGTTGAATCAATCAACCTGTTGCAGAAACTCGTAACATTTTACTGGACCACTTTTGATGATTTTTGTATGTATTTTTTGAGTAAGTTTGGATAATTTAGATTCTCAATAGCTAATATAATGCTAATCTAAAATAGAAGCTAATGCATTTTCAGTTATTAGTTTTATTTGGATACTAAAAATTAGCTTAAGTTGGTTTATTAAACACTTCGCTATGTGTTCTGTTTTGTATGCTGTTGGTTATCTAAATACATGAAATAATAAAATAAAAATAACGGATCAACGGAGCAAGCCCTAGTCGGGTCAGCTAGTCTTCTTATCGTGTGGGTTGTGAGGTGGAATACTAGCCCCATCAACCCTGGTGTCAGGGTTATGATTGAGCCGCCAAAGGCCCCTAACATGACGATTGGTCAGCTAGTTATAACTACACTTGTTCGTCCAGGAGACACGTTGGTTGAGCCGCCCCACATCGTATTGTATGGGCACCGCTCCATCGTGAACCAGGTGCGCTACAACCCGCACTACTGTCTCATCGCCTCGTCGGGCGTCGAGAAGATCATCAAGGTAGGTGTAGTTTACTAATAACTTTTTAGTAGTAGTTATTACATACATGTTAGAGCACGAATATTGTACTCTGATTCCAAGGTAACAGAGACCTTTGTGGAGGACGCATAGCGCCAGTTAAACGATGGCTCACTGTCACATTACTTTTATTGGATGTTCTCTGTACGGAGTTCGACACAAGAATGGTACAACTCGTGCGGCTCGCTGTCTTATAAGGGCTGTCCCCACTACCGTACCTTGCACGTGTGTCGTAAACAAGTGCAGGTGCTGTTTGTTTGCTAGCCGTACGTGTTGTTTACGGTTAATATAATATTTAGATTTTCAATATTTTGCTGTCGCGCTATCATACATATACATAGGATCACGCCTACTTTCCAATGCGGTAGGCGGAGACCACGGAATTCCACTTACTACTATCCTGGCATCTGGAGTAAGTTCGCTTCACGTCGCTCGAGGGGTCTAATGATCCGTCAACGCGTGTCCTGCTGTCCTTCTGTTATCTTACCTCTTACTCTTCATGCGCAATACCTATGTTACTTTAACTAATTACATAATTTTATATAACAGCCTCTGTGGTCTAGTGGTAAGAGCATTAGGCTCACGATCTGGAGGTCCGGGTTCGATTCCCGATGGGGACATTGTCGAAATCACTTTGTGAGACTGTCCTTTGTTTGGTAAGGATTTTTCCGAAAAAGTAAGTTGATTCCGTGCTTCGGAGGGCACTTTTAAGCCGTTGGTCCCGGCTATTAGCCGTAAAAACACCTCCACCAACCCGCAGTGGAGCAGCGTGGTGGAGTATGCTCCATACCCTCTCCGGTTGATTGAAAGGAGGCCTGTGCCCAGCAGTGGGACGTGTATAGGCTATTTATGTTTATGTTATATAATCACAATTTTCCTCCAGTAATTATTCTCATTAACATACGGACACACGTACATACACGACATACGTTTCACTTTTTACACGCTCTCTATTCACTAATACGCACATGCACCCTTACACACTCTCACTTAACACACACACACACTCACCCTCGAACTTAAATTCATTATAATCCGTTAAATGTATACATATTATTAACACAGTTAATTTGATTTGATTGTTTAGATTTAAGCTTATTGTTTGGGGTTCAGCTGAAAATCAGCGTTGTGGCACTCCCTCAATGTCGGAGTGTCACAACATCTTGCCGAGCTGATGTCCCTTTTTAGAGATAAGGTTTAATTTCAGTATTTTGTTCATTATTCTATTCTGTGTACCACCTACTTATTTCTAAAATAAAATGTTTAAAAATGTAATTGTTTTAAAATGTTTGTTTCTAATATAATATGTTTTTCATTCTTTCTTCTTTCTTCGTTGTCCTTAGCTGAACATCTCGCAACTATACAATCTTTTTTGACGTAAGCTTCTTACGTACTCGGTTAATTAATGCATACTTTACTTTATGTAGGTACTGGCCCCGATTCCTGCAGACATCTCTTAATTTTACTTTAAGTTATACCTGTCATTTTCTTATCCGCCGAAAAGGAAAGGGACGGATGATTGACAGCTCTTAATTTTAGGAAGAATGAGTAAATAAATGAATAACCCGGGCGAATTTTTAGACGGTTGTTTTAGATTTGTGCTTAAAATTGACGTGTGTTCCATAAATTTTATGCTTGTCGATTACCCGTCCCTTTCCTTTTCGGCGGATAAGAAAATGACAGATATAACCTAAAATAAAATTAGATGGTATTTACAGGAATTAGCACCACTGTAAGTTGTAACGTCCGCAGATCTGGTCGGCCCTAGAGTACCCCGCGATGCGCGGCGGGCTGCTGGAGGAGGCGCAGGGCTCCGACAACCCGCGCGAGATCTACAGCCACGAGGACTACGTGTCGCTGGTGCACCACAGCGGACAGGTAAGAGTGCTCCCAGTAATGGAATATTGCAAATGAAGTATGCATGCATACGCCCTGACCCGAGGTTCGCGCCCAACTGGGCAGAGCACCCTCAGGCCTGTTATCTTCAATTTGATGGAGGACGTAGATCGGCAGTGGCTGTGATTAGCACCATTAGCAATGCGGTAAATTGAAAACAGCTGATTCACACCAAATGTATATTTAATTCCTCAAGAATTATTACACTTGTCACACACGATAATGTCAGTCACATAAGTATTTTAAAGTAGTCACAAAAGTATAAAGAAAACAGAACGATGAAGCGAACCGTCATGGACGGTGGTCGAGCAGAGAGAGGGAAGAAGGTGGAGGGCAGACAATTCGTCTCTAGTCCCCGAAGGCATTGCCAGTGTCAAAAAACATTAAATAATATAAGGCCTTCCATTCACAGTACAATTATTAGTTGGGAGACCATAGACATATTAACACAATTTAGTGCCGGGTGAGAGCCTTCAGCGCTCGCCATTTCTTGACGTGGCTTTTTGCAGATTTTCCGCCAATGCCATTAACTAGTTGACCGGACAAATGTGGGAGTGCTGAGGGCTGAAGTAGTAAATAGCCCATTATCAGACACCACACAAGTACATTTAATTTACAAGTACAAATAATCTTGTCTTAGTCCTTTGATCCACAGTGGAGCAGCGTGGCGGAGTATGCTCCTTACCCCCTCCAGTTGATTGATGGGCTTGTACCCAGCAGTGGGACTTATATGGGCTGTTTATGTTATTCAAATTCAAAAATATCTTTATTCAATAGGTAACATAGTTACACTTTGAATCGTCAATTTTACATAACGAACGTCTCATCCGCCTAAAACTACTGCAGCTTCTCACAACCTGTATAGCCGGGGAAAAGAAGCTGCAAGAAAAACCTCGGCACAGGGCCCTAGACGTTCTTTAAAAAAAAAAACATAAAATATTGGTATACAATTGAGTAATTTAGCTGCCTAATATCAGTTCTCAGACAGTTAATCCCATGCATTCATATCTTCTAAATAATCACTAACTTTATAATAACCTTTTTGTAAAGTTTTTGTTTAACTACCGTCTTAAAACAGTTGAAAGGCAAATTAATGGCAATGGGAATCTTATTGTAAAAACGTAAACATTGCCCCTTAAACTTTACGTTCTTTGTCCAGTACATATCGCACAACTACGCGGAACAATCGACGAGCGAGGACCCGCGCATGATGGCGTTCTTCGACTCGCTGGTGCAGCGCGAGCTGGAGTGCCTGGCGGAGGAGACGGACTCGCTGGACGGGTCCAGCTCGGCCGCCTCGCAGCACGGGAACGACTCGGACTCCTCTGACAGCGACCACATCGTCGTCGACTTCCTGCCGCTGCCGCCCAAGAGAGGTGACCATGTTGATAATGTTTTGACGTCAGTGTGCTTTTTCATACAAATTCCATAGTAATTTTGTGTCTTGACGTTTAGTAAAAAGTAACTGATTTGACTAGTTGGAAGCTAGCCTATTGCCCATCATGTTATAGGTAGACCATCTAAATCAGACTTCGTCTGCGCGGTGCAGGGGCGCGGGGGTATGGCAACAGCGGGGACCGAGAGGTGCGGGCGGCAGTGTACTTATAGATATACCACAATTCCTGTATCAGTTTATATAGTACAAAATATAGTAATGATTATTCTCCTTTACTGATTGTTTTTTACTTTTTATTACTGCAGCGGTTCCGAATGGCAGCAAAAATTCAAACAGACTCGCGCGGTTGGTGGCGTCTCGTTACTCCAAAAACTTACGTTTACAGAAACGAGGATCTCTAAGGTATGTTCTATCCACATACATAACGATAACATATTAGTTATATGCTCTATGTAATAGAATAACCTTTGAACTGTTAAATAAGCCAATATTGTGTCAATGGCCCTTACCTCTTACAAATAATATTACTTTTCAAAACAATGGTATGTATGATGAACAGTATCGTGGCAGTGGACAACTAGATCTGCCAAAAACCAATCATTTTTTTAAATCTAATGCTAAAAACATAATAATAGCATCGAAGCTCTCAAGTTTTCAAAATAATAAAATAGAACTCATTTACTTTGAACAAGTTGGTCCATAGATTGTTAGTAACAAGTATCTTAAAAAACACAATATATACAGGGTGTTAGTGACATCGTAACGAAAACTTTGAGGGGTGATTGAGGCCATGATTCTGAGATGATATCAAGTGGAATTTTCCGTCGCAAAAGTATAGAATTGAAAATAATAAAAAAAACACAAAAATTTTCATGAATATTCAGACTGAAAATTCCACTTGATATCAACTCAGAATCATGGTCTGAACTATCCCCCTCAGTATTCGTTACGGTGTCACTAACACCCATACCTACTTGTATGGCTACCGTATGTACTTTTGTGGGGTGTAAGTGACATCGTAACGAATACTGAGGGGGATGATTCAGCTGATTATTCTGAGTTAATATCAAGTGGAATTTTTCATCGCAAAAGTATAGAATTGAAAACAATTTAAAAAAAACTAAAAAAAAACCATGAATTTTGCGACGAAAAATTCCACTTGATATTAACTCAGAATCATGGCCTGAATCATCCCCCTGAGTATTCGTTACGATGTCACTAACACCCTGTATACAGTATACACACAGTACGTAATTAATGTATTAAAGGGTTGTATTATTTTTTTTCTTTACACATATATACATAAACTCACGCCCGTAATCCCCAATGGGGTGGGCAGAGCCACAAGTAATCAAAGACAACTTGCAGCCACTGTTGATACGATGGGTTTTCTTTAATTTTTCTTAAATCATAAGAAATGTACTTTTTTAGACGAAGTAAACAATCGCGGTCATCTCTAAGCAAGTCGAGCGGTAAATGCGTGTCGGGCACCAGCGCCAAGGGCAAGCGCACGCCCGTGAGGCGCGCGCGCGGCCCGCGCCGGCCCGCCGCGCGGCCCGCGCTGCCCGGCCTGCACGCCGCCACGCACTCCCGCGTCTCAGCGCCATCTAGCGAGAGGACGGACTCCGATGAACCCGCACATTGCCTCTTCCGGAATTCAGGACGGGTGAGGCGATTTTCTTCTCTTATCTCAGCTGGGTTTTGAGATCCATAACCGACCTCATGTTGTGTTAATCTACTAGTAAAGGCAGGCACACACCCTCACTCACGTCGCAGTCGCGGATTACCAGCCCGTTGCCACCGAAACTATAGATTGATGAATCGGGCCAATTTTTATTAACATATTAGTTAGTACCCATAGTCGACAGATTCGATGTACCATCCCTAACAGTATTAAGAATGAAAGGTCAATGACCCATAGTCAATGTCAAGTTAGTACTGCCATAGAACAAGGAATAATACTACATATAAAACGGAAACTCTTCGCTCCCCACCAGCAGATACGCTAGGTTTACCTCACACACCCCCCCCCCCCCCCCCCCCCAGTCTTACTTTAGGCTGCGTTTCCATTGACGCGGAGCTGAGCGGAGATGTGCAGGAATCGACCAATCACCGTGAGGGATAGAGTGACAGAGCGTCTTCGTTTTTCGCTCTCTCGAACGCTGTGATTGGTCAAATCCGCACATCTCCGCTCTTCTCCGCCCATCTCCGCGTCAGTGGCCGAGGCCGGGGCCTTAGTCTTCAATAGTATGGGCGTCTGACGTCACACACACAGATGCGCGTGTACAACAACAATGTGTAGTGTCTGTGTAAAGCTAGGTATTTTGTATGAAGTGTCCGGGGTGTAAGGGCAAGCGCGCAAATCTACGACACACGCACGGCCCGCGCTTTGTTACCAGCGGCAGTATTGCCTGGATTACATGCGGCATGACATTCAAGGATATCAGCGCCATCTAGTTAGTTTAAGCCACAATATAATAATGTAATTTCTTTGATTTCAGATAATCAGACCTCTACGCCGACGAATAAATCCCACACGGTCTGCCAAAAGAAAAAGCAAAGTCACTAGTTATAGAAAAGTCATAAATTTAAGGAGTAATGGTATGTAACATATGAATAATATAAGGTTATCTTTATCAATATTAAGATACAAATATATTCTCATTATTTTTTTTCGTTTGCAGGAGCAAATATGGCACAAGACAGTAGCGACAATAACAATTTCAATAGCTTTGACAACTTCGACGACAATCTAGCGCAACCCAGCACGAGCACAGGGTACAGGGGCCAGAACACGTCGGCGCTGTTCCGGATAGCGGAGGTGGACTCGGACGACGACCAGTCGCTCGGTGGCCGGCCCATCTCGCCGCGGAACCAAAACGGAAATCAAGTACCCAACAACCTTATCAGTATCATCCCCACACCCATCAACGGTTCCCGAGACTCGCTCGGGGATTCCCTGAGGGTGGAGCCTCCGGAGTCGGAGAGCAACTCGACGCCGCCGCCCGAGTCCCGGCTGCGCATGAACCTGCGCCGCGTGCGCCGCAACGGCCGCCTCAGCCTGCAGCGCTCCGACTCCAGCGAGTCGCCGCCGCACAAGGACGTCGCCGGCACCTCCGCCGCCGACAGGCTCTCGCCCAAACCGACCTACAACAGGAGTGTCGCGCGACTCATGAACGAAACGAACGAGAGCGAGCTGGAGAGCAGTTGCAGTACCGAGGGCAGTCTATGGCCCGCCCCGACGATGGGCACTCCCGACAGTGGAGTCGGAACCGTCGCCGGCAGCAGTAGTCGCACTCAACCCCCTCAGGACGACGTGTCCGACGACCCCGACTACCAGGCCCTCAAGTTCAGGCAGCGGGTCAAAAAGGCCCGGCGGAATTACCGCACCCACATGGAATCCGACTCCAACTGAACTGAATATAGATAGATAGTCATTAAAAATTGTGTTCTATAATCAAGTTGTTAAGCGACTGCGTACTGTTAAGACTCGATATTTATAGACGTGTATTGTAAATTGCACTTTAAAATGTACTTTGAAGGTTTTTAGTGATGTGGCATTCAAGAGTAGGTATAAGTTTAGTAGTTTTGACGAACTATGGACGCGAGATGTGTAAGAATAAGCTAGTGACTTAGTAGAACAAGCCAATGTCACGCAACCGCTGTTTAGAGGTCAATAATGCACGCAAGTGCTCATATCATTAAAGGAAAATCGAGCCTCAACGATACGGGATTGTCGCGACTTTTATATTCGCCGTTTATTCGCGATGATTTTGTATTCTGATTTTATAGTTCACACAAGAAACGCCGCATCGCTTTAAAACCTTTATGCCCTTGTCACTCGATACTTAATATGTCACACTTGTATTATGTATTCGTGTAAAAATTACATCACAATTCGTTTTTCGAAACTTCATGCGTATCGTGTTGACGGCGGCAGATATTATTTGGCTTTTTATATAGGTACTTTATATTGTAAACTGTCAACATATTTTGTGATCTAATATTCTATAACTTAATTAGTTTTAAGGACCATCAATGTTCCCCAAAAGTTGTTAGCTTATGCTGGTAAATATACCTTCATTTAAATTGATATTGAATTTGATTTATTACGGTACTTCTATCTTATCTACATCGAGTGAGCCGAGAAGGTGGGTTTTCACGATACGACGACAACGATCTAGCTCGTGTTACCGCACTCGGTCCGAAAGTGTTCCTGTAATGAAATTACGAATGGACTCCTAAGATCAGGCTCGTCTTAGCGCACGCTGTCCGAAACCCGGCTATAATAGAAAAATCTATTGAGCAAGCAACTGATCAGTGAAAGCACCCAGATCTAACAAACCACCCATTCTGAAGATGTGGTAGACTGTATTTGTAAGTACCACATATCGAGTAGAATGTTGGTACTGTGGAAAAGTCCAGGTAAAGTACGTAAAAAGGAACGTAAAAGTCCTAATTGTCAAAATGGGTTTTTTGTTTAGGTGACCGACGTTTTAAATAATGTAAAGTGAGATAGAAGATTATTTGTTACATATCTCGCTATCTTTGTCTTCTATATAGACTTAATCAGTTAGTTCATTCTTTCAAAAGTAATTGCGGTCTTGCTTTTTTGGCGGGAGGCGGGAACGGGACAGTTGCTTTCTTCATTGAATAATCTAAATAATTAATACGAAGTGGTGTTTTGTGGTTAATGATCGCATTAAGTTAGTCGGAAGACATTCGCGAGTGTTATTATATTGGGGTATTCAATAAACAAAGTGTATCTGCCTATTTTCGCTTCGTGTCAGGAAGCCGCTTCATAACTCAAAAGTTTATGCGGACTTTTGAGTTAATTCGTTTGGGGTTCGGAGTAGGAGTCTACTCCGAGGGTGGGGGCTTAGGTTTCATCATCATCACCTTTCATCATTTCATTAATCATCAAGAAAAAAAATACGTCAGACATGGCTGTATGGGCATAGTTCCCTTTGCCTTACCCTTCGGGGAAAACCAAACAAAAAAAAAAAAATAATTGCGGTCTTGTTGCGGTCCGTTAAGGCCGAGTGTCCTTTTAATTTTATTTATACAAGGGAAAAATGGATGGAATATCAAGTTTGAACAGTTTTCTAGCTGTGCATAAACCACAGTTAATTTTGTCTGGAGTTCCTGAACATTTTTGGTCGACTTTATGCAAGAAATTGCGTGACCAAATCTTTGATTCAGGTTTGTCTTTCCAACTTGCTATGATTGATTATGAAGACAGTGATAAAATGCCTTACGATCCTTTATGGACAGTCATTGCCACGAAGGACATTGATAGAAACGATCCTAGCCACATATACCTTGTAGATCATGCTTGGACATTCAAAGCGAATAGTATTAAAAATAACCTCCGCAATGTGCCGGGGTTATTGGAAAGAATGTGCAGTCTGATGCAAGTGACTGGAGATACAGTGGAAGAAAAAATCGAGAAGGTTTCCGAGCAAGTTTGGAAATATGCTCATACTTATGCTATAGGAGGAAGTGAGTTTTCTATAGAAGAAAGGGTACCAGTATGGTATGTACTTGACGAGCTGGGTTCTGGTATCACGCACTCTGACAGTCCCAACTTTAGAGCTGTTCCATTCATACATGTGCCAGATCAAATGACTTACACACTTCTCTTTCCTGTTGAGAATGTTGAGGAAGGAGATCCTGTAACAAGAAATTTTGTTGAAGGACATTACCCTGACCCACTTCAAAGAGAAGCTATGCTGATTCCTTGGAAGGAATATGAACATTTTCAAGAAGATTTCACCCCTCAAGAACCAGACAGTAATTACTTTCTAGAAGGACATATTGTGGAGACTCTACCAGACCTAGATTTATTAAGAGATAGACAGAGACCTGAAGGTAAACTAAAAGTTTTCTCAGAGTATCAGTATATAAATGACTACCTAACTTCACCTGACTTTGAAATAGTGGGTAATGAAAATGATGCAGATATTATATGGTACATAAATCATTTTAAAACTTTCAGAGAATTAAGCAGAGACTCACCTAACAAGTTTGTGAACCAGTTTCCATTTGAGTATGTCATTACTATAAAAGACTTATTAGCTATAGTTGCAAGGAGATGTTCTGATAAATCCACAAACACATTCAACAATAAATTAGAAACTTCTCCTGCTTGGTTACCTACAACTTTTAATATGAAAACTGAACTTACAAAGCTGGTAGCATATTACATGCAAAGAAAAAAGGCTGGGTTAGACAACCACTGGATTTGCAAGCCTTACAATCTGGCTCGGGGATTAGACACCTATATCACAGACAACCTGAACTTTTTGTGCCGTTTGCCCCTAAGTGGACCAAAAATTGCACAGAAATATATTGAAAATCCTGTACTTTTTGAGCGACCTGATGTGGGCTTAGTGAAGTTTGATATTCGCTATGTTGTATTGTTGAAATCGGTCAGTCCAACTGAAGTTTACATCTACAACAACTTCTTCCTCAGGTTTTCTAATAAACCTTTTGCTTTGAACAATTTGGAGGATTATGAGCAACATTTTACTGTGATGAACTATACAGAAGGAGCATCATTATACAGGTTGTTGTGTGCACAATTTAAAGAGGCTTGGGGTCAACAATATCCAGATTATTGTTGGGCTACTGTGGAAAAGTCAATATTTACAATGTTTGCAGACCTCTTCACAGCTGCTACAAGTAAGGATGCCCCATGTGGAATAGCAAAGAGTCCCCAATCTAGAGCTCTATATGCTGCAGACATAATGCTAGCTTGGTCTGAAGAAGGAAATGAGAAAGTTGTTCAACCCAAGCTGCTTGAAATGAATTGGATGCCCGACTGTCGGCGTGCCTGTGAATATTATCCTGCCTTCTACAATGATATTTTTTCTGTAATATTTTTGGATAAGGAAGTAGATACTTGTACTAAAGTTTTATAATTTCCTAGATTGTATTTTTGTTCCCTGTATTTTACATACTTTGTCACAAATATTTGTTTTAATCCAAAGTGTTTTTTCCTGTTGTCTAGTCTAATACCAGTCATAAAAATGTGCTTTTTTAAGTTAATAATTATAAAATTATGTAAACATAATTTTGTCTCATTAACAGAAAAATAAAGTGCTAATGGAATATTTTTACTTTTAATTTTTTCTGGACTATAAATTGTAAGCTCCAAATAAAATAAAAGCTTTATTTTCTGCTGTTAATTTCTTTTGTTTACATATAATTCAAAAATATAGAAGTAGAGTAAAAGTACAGAAAATAATTAAGCCTAAACAAACAGGTCCAATTCCTGGTTTGCTGGAGCTCACTCCTAATAATACAACAACATTGAATTTGAACAAATGTTTATATTCATATAGTACACATAACACATATCACTTTAAAGATTGCTTGATTTTTATAAATAAAGAATAATTAGATACAGTTGCTAATTCTTCTGGAGTATTCTGCGATCGTCCTCGTGTGCGTACCCGAAAGGATTCTCCTCGTCAACATCTCGTTGGCTGAGCACTACCAGAAACACTATTACTGCAATGATTATGAACAGGATGACCCAGTAGCGTCTGTAGATACCTCCAGCTCTTCGCACGCGAGAAGATGGAAGTGTATTTCTGTTAAGAAGGAATACATATATCAATTTATGAATGTGAAGAAAGCGAGAGAAGTGTGTCAGGATCGAAGCAAATGGAATTTCATAGGCTCTGCTTTCCCCAGTGGGTAATAGGCGTGAGTTTATGTATGAACATTTATTTATACCTATGTAGATGTCAATAGTCAGTTAAGCTACAGACTAGCAAGTCAAAGGGTTTATAACTATTTGATGATGTATTAAAATGCTTTTCTATTATTATATCATCATCAGCCCATTAACGTCCCCACTGCTGGGGCACGGGCCTTCCCTATGGATGGATAGGGAGATCGGGCCTTAAACCATCACGCGGGCCCAGTGCAGATTGATGGTTATTAACGACTGCTAATGCAGCCGGGACCAACGGCTTAACGTGCCTCCCGAAGCACGGAGGAGCTCGAGATGAAAACTTTTTTTTGTGGTCACCCATCCTATGACCGGCCTTTGCGAAAGTTGCTTTACTTCAACAATCGCAGACCGAGCGCGTTAACCGCTGCGCCACCGAGCTCCTCTATTATTATATAAACTACATCAATTATGGAAGATGATGCTGATGTAGCCGACTAGATAGATGAGTACAATGGTCACAAGATACAGAAATACCCTTCTAATATGAACATTAGTAAAATACACTTACTTCCACCACCTGCTAATCCAAGCAAATGTGGACTTCTGCTTGTATTTGTTATCATCATGATCATAGTTAGCTGACGGTTTCACATGGTCAATGGGCTTGAAACCCTTCCTTGAAGCTTGGCCCCCTGGTAATATAAAATAGTACACTTTAGGAGATTCTTTTAATCACTATGTGGGTGTGAAATTTATAAAAAGCTTATAATTTATTACATTTTTTAAAAAGACATGTCTATGTAAGGCTACATAATATATATGTATATGTATTACTGGCCGGTAAAATAAATATGTATATCATGAATAACTAATAATAATATCTTAGGACCTTGGGTATAGCTAGGTCATCTCATAGTATGATGCAATGCAAAATTGTCTATTTTGTTGAGGATAAATAAAATACCATATAATTGGTAGTGATATGATGTAAGCCATTCATATTGAACATTCTACAAAAGAAAGGCAAGACACAAATAAAAATTAATATGGCTAGGAACATAATAAGTATGGCTAGGAACTAGGCTTGCAAATTACCTATTTACCGTAACTGAAATAATTTTTATTTTTTAATTACTTGATAAATGTGTACCTAAATAAATTAATACATAAATAAAATATATTTTTTACCAATTCCTCAATTGAACTGTTTGAAAGACTCCAAACAAAAGTAATGATATAAAATAGAAGACTATAGCAAAGGAATACCTTGTAAACTGTCACTTCGTTTAACGGAAGTGTTGTCGAAAATATTGATAGGCTCATCAGTAATTTGAACTACGGAATGTGGAGTGCCATTAGCTGAGCGGCCGTTGGACTCATCATCACTGGCTCCCACGGGAGTCCCTCTCTGACTGTCCACTGAGTTGTAGTACTGGGAATGGTCAATTGGAGACTGGCTGCCTCTGCCTGCTGCACCTTTCATGTCTTGGTCTTCTGAAAGCTGGGTAAAAAAGATGCTTTTTAGGGAAATTTGTCTAAGTTAGAGGATTCTTGACTGTCAAAGAATAATGTCATATTAATTTGTTTATTTCTTGAGTTTTCAAATTTTGAAGATTCTACTACTACCTTGCCTAGATGTGATACTATGTTATGTTGTTGCTAACACAATAGGTAGTTGTGAATTTTTCTACATACCAATGGTAAGCCAAGGCCAGCTCTGGCCCAATTCACTCCAGCAAGCTTTGCTCGGAGTTCATCTGCAACTGGTGACACCAAATTTGGTGGAGGGAACACTGGCGTGGCGCAGGACGGACACTGGTAGCCCGCCGGGGCCGTCGTGCGTGGAAGTGCGCGGTACCGACCCTCCGCACACGCCCAATGAAACACATCTGCAAATTTCACCATATTCAATCTTCATACCCAAAAAAATCAAATTCTCTGCACATTACAATGGTGTTGACGTTCACTTACGATAACAGGTGAGTCGAATACATTCTCCCTCGCTTAAACTTTTTGTGCAAATCTCGCATATGGGGTTGTAGTCACTATCTTGTAGCCACTGCAGATACGACTGTATGATACACTGAAAATTAAAAAAGAATTTGTATTATACGAATTCGATTACATAATACGTAATAACGCGCATAAAAACTACATCTGATCGTAGAATATTTATTTATTACCTTCGGGTGGCTCGTGACCATACAATATTCGCAAACATTCACTCTGTGTTCGAAACAAAACTGATTTGTAACTCTCCGTTTAGGACATTTACAGAGACCCATGGCGCTGTGATATTCTTCATAAAGTTACTTAAGAGAATAAGGCCCAACTTCTGGCCGTTGTTATTAAGTTTACATACAAATTCTATTCGAAATGCAACAAACAAAAAGCAGACAGGCAGTGGGATAGGATTGTCGGCCACGTAAAATGACGTAAGTGACATTTTACTTTTTAAACACGAACGTTCTGTCAGCAGTTTACAGATGCGTTCAATTCATTTCAAGGTAGGTATTTGCTTGCCTGTTCTGAGTTCGCTTGACTGACTGATACCCGGACACCCTACTACGCTACTACGGCCTAAACGGAACTGTGGACAAAATAAATAAACCAAAAAAGTCTAACAATAATGAGAAGCAAGAAGTCACTCGCTCGTAATATAGAAACGTGAATGATGATTGGGTGCTGGATGTTTAGAATTGTGTCCTCTACCATTCAAAAATTAAATAATGATTAATGAGTGTTTAAAAAAAAGTTACGTCAAGAGGGGTTGTTGTGGTTATGTTATTTTATCATTATATTTTATAAATTTCATTTAAAGATGGGCACGAAAATATTATCACTAAAGTGCCTCCTAAAACCTCTTAATGCTATAGGCAGACAAACGCCCCTCTTGGAAAATAATTTAGCTTCTAACCTTAAAACTAACTTCAGCACTTCTTCAGTTGCTTGTGTGAATTTCTTCAATAAATGTGAGTGTATTTATAACGGATTTAGAGTTGATTTGATAAGGAGAGCAAGATAGTTAACTGAACTCAAAATCGTATGTTTCGTTTATTTACCACTTTTTTATTTTAGTACCGGCTGAAAAGCTATGGAAGTCAGTCACCTCAGTGAGTAACCCTGGCGCGAAGAAGGGTCGTGGTAAAGGCGCGGGTCGTATCAGGATTCGTGATCTGAATCGCGGGCAAATGATTGGTGTTGGTCGTGTTAATATGCTGTGGCCTGGTCTGTCTGCTCCGGTAATCAGGGGAAGAGAACTTCTAAAACAACAACGTTTGCCTGATGACCCTGAAAGGTTAGTAATTCATACAAATAAAAATAATAATTCATTTTTCAAAATAGACTTTTTGTGAAGTAATTGCATGATTGAAATCTGTTCTTGAGCCTACTTATGTATGTGTATGTACTTACTCTCTTTTTTCAAATTAAAATACTGTTTTTGATGCTAACACTTGTATAGTAATGGTTATTTTCATTTCAGGATGGATAAATTGATAAAGCTAAGAGATTCAATGACAAAGTTCAGACGGTTACGGCTGAGTCCTATAGAGAGAGGCTGGTCAGGCACCCGCATGCCTGGACGTAGCCTGGGGCCCCCTGACCCAATTGGGGAAGGTTTGTTTTGTTTTTATTTTTAAACTATTATATATTTGGGTATACATAGTCCATCCATCCATCCATCTCAGCATTGTGGAGTAAGGTCCAATAAAGTTCATATGGCCATTCATGTGTTATTTTTATAAAACAGTGTAGTTTTAAGTTATATGAACATAAATTTACTCTGTGTATGTAAGAAACTAAAAATCTATAGAATACATACTAAATACTAGATTTAGTCAACTGAAAAATAATTTATTATATTATTGTGGAGTATGCATACTCCACCATGCTGCTCCACTGTCTGTTGGTGAAGGTATGCTCCATTCTCCATCGGGTTGATGGAGAGGAATCCTGTGCCTACCATTATTGTGGAATTCAAAAGAATTTAAAATAAAACCAAAGAGGTTATACTGATTGAATTTTGGATATAACTTATTGAATTGTTTTTCCAGATGAATTCACTGGTTTTGATACAAAAGTACTGCAACTCAGATCTCTACTCATCATGAAAGGCAGTCTCGGACGGACCAGGAATATACAGGCTATGGTAATATAATTATGACTATATGTAAAAAGTAGTTAATATGAAGCTGAGTTCAATTTCCTGTTGGTTAAAAGTTTGGAAATAAACTTTTCTAAATTCCATTAGAGTCTGGATGTTTCTCCACCCGCCTGCAGTGGAGCAGTGGTGGGGTATACTGGTATACTCTGTATCCCCGCCAATCATAGAGAGGAAGCCTATTGCCAGCTGTAATAAGCTTATAATTTATGTTTGAATTCTTAGCCCACCTCATGGCTCATCACCTTTCACATTGGTCTAACATAAAGCTTGGTGAGGTGTGGGTACTTGGTTCATCTTGTGATGTAGGGCACTGTTTACCCTATTGGGATATAATCTTAAGTGTTTTATTTCAGGTTGTAACAGGCAATGGACAAGGCTTGGCTGGATTCGGTATCGGAAGGGCGAAGGAGGCGCCTGCGGCGTTGAGAAAGGCCAAAAACAGAGCTGGACAAAAGTTGATGAACTTTGAGATTTACAATGGACATACTAGTAAGTACTGCTTAGCAATAAGGCTGCCAGATTGTAATGCATCTTTTATCCATGTGTGTAAAACTTGTTTTGTATGTTGTGTGCAATGAAGTATATATTGTATTGTAAGTATATCAAGATTAGAAACTTTTCTATTAAAACCTTTCTATACCAACCTTTGTCGTTGAAAGTACTAACCTAACCTAACGTGTGTGCGATTTGCCGTCGACTTGAAAGTCTATCAGATGGTTAGAGTCCCAGTAACTGCTATCCACAAGGCTGTGTTTTACCGGAATTTTATCTGCTTTATTTTTTTAGTCGCTCATCCAGGGAAAGTATACTCCATCTTTTCAGATTTATCTGATGTAGCTGTGGCCGATCTCTAGCTTTCTTGGACATTTATCGCTAAAAAGTCGAAGCTCATTTACGTACTGCAGTTGCAGCAGCCGTTGCCGAACACATTATGACCCCATTGGATTTTTTCCTTGCTCCGTCAATGGACAGGCAACAATAATTTCTGTTTCAAGCAGTCAACATAATGTATCCCCAAAGATTTGTTTACTTTGTAAAAAAAAAACCAACTCTCACATGTGTGTTTCCGTTCATTTCCAGTCTTCCACGACTTCTACTCGGCATTCGGGAAGACGAAGTTGTTCGTGTCAAAGAAGAATGAGGGGTATGGCTTGAAGTGCCACCGCGCTATCAGAGAAATCTGCCAGGCGATCGGTATCAAAGACTTGCACGCTAAACTGGAGGGATCTAACAACCTGCAGCACATTGTCAAGGCATTCTTCATTGGCTTGTTACAACAGGTAAGGTCTCGTTTACAGAATAAGATAACATAGACTAGTGTCTGAATCCCCCATTATTTACTTTTAAGTTTGTGGTGTCTTACCATGGTACCGTTACCATGGTAAGACCAATTGGTACCCGTGTACCAATTGGTATTAAGCACAGCACGCCATCCATGTCGACAGCACGTCCGTTCCGCACGGGCGGTAAGCCAATACTGAGCTGAGCTGACAGCGCTGCCCCCACCACTTACTCGGCATACATTTATTGGTCAACACAATTACGTGTACACTACAAAGTTCTTACCCCCAATTTTTTTACCAATTTATACTGTCTGCACTTGATCTGTTTTTGAAGCGGAATGTTTTTGTTTCCGTCATTCCTGTTCCTTACATAATAATTATATATTAAAACAAACAGGCTAAGGGATAACTTGAAGAAAAGAGGTGAAGCATTTGCTGAAAAATTTATTGAGCATACTTCCTTTATTTCAGAGAACACACCAGCAACTTGCCGAAGAGAAGAAACTCCACTTGGTGGAGTACAGGGCGGAGAACAACTACTACCCTAAAGTTGTCGCCAGCCCCAGCACAGTCCGGACCAAAGAGGAGATACCCAAGGACGAAACATTAGACTTCGTCCAGTATGTGATGAACGATAGAGTTATTCTGAAGAAGAAGAAGTTCCCGAGATTCTATGAATCCATGCCACATTACCAGATTTACTTGAAGAAGTATGAAAGGTACCGAAACCACGAGAAGATAAGGTTGAATATGAAAGTGGAGTACGGGGAAGTAAAGAGCTTTTTAACAGACAAATATCCTGAGGAACAGAAAGAAGCCGATGCATAGATGTATTAGTATTGTGTATAGATTTAGTGATAATAAATATTTGTTAAATTATTTTTCAAGTGTCTTACTATTTATTAAGACAATACTTAAAGATTATCATCTTCCTAGCGTTATCCCGTTATTCACGGGGTTCGCGTCATGTACGCGTTTGACTTAACCCGCGAAGAGAACACCAGCCCAATTCAGGTTAGGTCACATACCTCTGAAACGCATTTCTCGGGAAATAATACTTAGTAAACTAAGAAATAGAAACCCAAATTGCATTTTTCATATATTTATTTCATGGCTGATTTTAACATATCAAAAAGGGTAATTGTTCATTCATCAGATTCTACCAGGAATTATTGGAATAATCTTACTATTACTATAGGAAAAGTAAGTCGTTCAAACAAACGTTCGCTACTATTAGCTATAATAAAACAACACAAATAAAATAAATTCGCTATATCATTAATATAAATCACAATTTTATACATAATCTTGGGGGTTGGAGTCGCTCAGGTCCGTAGGTTTACCTTCGAGATCCAACACACACGTGACCCCAAGGTGGAGTTAATCGCGCGACACATTTACTGATGGCAGGCTTCGGCCGTGTCTGGTGACCACCCTCCAGGCAACCCTTGCCGTTAAGGGACGTCTGGAGAAGCTGCCAGTTGCACTATACATGTGTGCTGAACACAGTGCTAATGCTGGGCTGATTGCATAGTCCACTCCCACTGCTTTCTCCCTGCCTATCCACTCTTTCTCAAAACTAGAGTGTAAAAGCTTTTACTAGATAAGTGTGCACCATTAAAGTCCACATTTTGACTTACCATCAGCTCAGGCGGTACGGGTTCCGCGCGGCGCGAATTATATCAACGGCTTTGACCAATAGAAGCAGCGAATGCTATCTACGTGGATAAACGTACGGCTGTTGGTCGAAACCCTCGATATAATTCGTGCCGCGGACGCTGGTTAGGTTGTGGCCGAACGGAAACCCATGTTTTAATAAAGAAATAAAAGGATGAATGTTGATACATAGTGACAAACGACCGGCAGACTCGTGAGTAGTCATGTCATGGCACCCAATGAACATTCCAATGTCTAAAACTATTTACACCGATATCAATACACCTACAAATAAGCCGCTAAATGCTCTAAAATGCTATACGCTATCTATATCAAGCACCATCGTCTTACAACCAAACACCGGAAGGACAAAAAATGAATATATTATTATAATTAGAACATTCAACTGCAATTTAATTCTAATCGGAATATGTAGCTACCTTAGTCGTTATTTACATTAATGCTTGTAAAGATACTGATACGCAAGGGACCTTAGCCAAGTTGCAAACGATCACGAAAAGCGACAGTTCAATCGAATAAAATTTATGGGGTTAACATGTCACCTTATAAGGAGAAAATTAAATCGAAAAAAATTCTGACTCGGACGGGATTTGAACTCGCAGCCCTTGTCAAGTCGGGACTTATATATATGACGATACATAGATCGAAAGAATTTCGTATGGACAGGAGAAGGACCCGGTGGTGTAATGGTTAACACGCTCAACCCGGCTTGACAAGAGCTGCGAGTTCAAGTTCCGTCCAAGTCAGATTTTGTTCGATTTAATTTTCTCTTTGTGAGTTTCCCTAAGCACAGGTGAGTGCTATAAAAAAGAATATTTATGTCAATTCTATACATTTTATTCGATTACACTGTCGTGTTTCGTAATAGCTTGCAGCTTGGCTAAGGGCGGCTTACGTTTGACAGAAACACTTCATGATACGATTAATTCCTATTGGTATTTACTTCTATATTTTTATTATTGATTATCTAGAAACGATTAGGTTGATATGTGACTTCAAGATTTCGCTGTTGTTGGTACTTATGAACTTCTAGCTTTCCAAGTTGTGGACTCGTCATATACGCAAGTTTTTTTTGTGGTGCCCTTCCAGTGTAAAGTGTAAATAAACATAATTTTCAGTCAACAAATATCCATAGTATTAAAATTTTCACATATTTGGATGTTTCTTGTGACTTTCGAACAACACTTGAAGTATTATTAAATTATTTTATACATATGGATGTCGATTCTGGTAGACAAAACTTTTTTAAATATGACAGGTCTAAAAATAGTGCCGTCCTGCACTTAGGACGAGTGTAAGACAGAGATAGGGCTAGTCTTAGCACTGCCAAAATAAATTAAAATTGAGTTGGTGTCTGCTGGAATCGGCACCATTTTATACTGAGCAGTATATATTATGTTACACTCCTTTATTTATTAAGTAGACAGAGGCGAAAACAAATTGAATTAATAATAAATCGCACTAAAAGCGTGTGCCTCAAAAATGTGGAGGAATATATAATTTTCTTTAAAAATTGACAAATCTGTTACGGTTATATAAAGAGGCAAAACTTGGGGTGTCAAAAATTTTACATAATTATCACTAGCTTTATCCTAAATTCATATTAAATTAAATTATTTTAAAAGAGAGGAATAAGTGTTAAAACGTGGTGATAATGTTATGTTATATTACGAACCATTTTTGAAACCTCAAGTTTTTATATAGGCCTTCCGGCGGTAAATTGGGTAGTTTCCTAGGTCAAAGACAAATTATAAATTTCTCTTTACTAAATAAAGACAGATCTAAAGGTGTCAAAAAACGTTTTCTTTTCTCTATTAAACTTATTTATGCATTTTAATAAATAAAAATTTAATAATAAGTCTGACATTTTGTCACATTTTTCTATGACGTCACAGGTTGCGTTTTCCTACGAATTCCATAGTAATTTCGTGCTTTGACGTTTAATAAAAAGTAACTGATTTGACTGGTTGGAAACTACCCTCTTATAAATTGTGAACTATATAAATATACATCGCTCCTATCATGTCGCTGTAGAAGCCTGTACGGGAAAACATGTAGAAACCTTAGAAATAAGATTACATTGAAGCCTCGGCATACAATAACATACGTAGTTAGATAATGATAAGAAAACTGAGCAAATGCATTAACCTAAATGAACCATCACCTGTGCTTGATGAGAGATCTTCATATAAAAATAGGATTTGAACATCTGGAGTATGTATTAGTTCTGAAACAATAGAAAGTTACGTATTAATTTTAAGTAAAACTAAACTTCGCATTGCTCGTCTTGGCGAGGGCACTACCGTGCCCCCAGATGTGTCGATTCCGGCTGATACAAACTAATTTTTAATTTGGCAGTTCTAAACCTTTTTATCGTATATAATGCAGGAGACGGAGAGGAGGACATCATCTTCAAAGTCAAAATTGTATTTTACTTCTTTTCTCGTGTGGGATCCCCACGGAGTTCAATGACCGATCTCATCAACCACTCATCATGTCAGGGGCTTTTGGTGGGTCAATACTAACCCTGACACCAGGGTTGATGACATGATGATGTCAGGAGCCTTTGGTTACATAAGTGTGTAACGACTTAATTAAGTTAATGTAGCCGGGACCAAATCCTTAAGGTGCCGTTCGAAATTCCCCCGATTGTCTGAAAGTAAGATGATCTGTGCAGCAATGTCCTAACCGCACTAGCGTGGCTTGTAGTTTAATGGGCGATGCTATCTAGCAGTAACACTTGCAACCGGCCAGTTACAAAAAAAATAAACGGTCGAATTGAGAACCTCTTCCTTTTTTGAAGGCGGTAAAAAGATAGCGAACTACCGGCAAAATAGTGACACTATCTGGTGACTTATTCTGCCTCTACGGGAAGGGATAGTTGCACTCACCGCTAAGTCTGCGTGTCAGCGCGCCATTTATCAGCAGTATCTCTAGCGGCGTGCGGCGCGAGGTGCGCCCTCACGCCGCCCAGGACGTCGGCGGCGCCGGCGGCGGCCAGCGCCAGCGGAGCCACGGCGGCGCCCGGCAGGTGGCGCAGGACACCCACGCCGCTCTCGCAGCGCGCTGCCAGCGCCATTGTTGCTGCTGTTTCGGCGAAACCCTGCGAAAAGGTGCACATGAGTCATGAGGTATTTGTTGGTTGAGAAACAACGATGGTATCCGCACCACCATATTTTCTTTGTCACCAATATAAAATGAAGTGAAGTCGTATTCTAGCTTCAGGTCCGTTCACATGAAACTTTATGCAGCCTTTTTTTTCTTTATAAGACAGCAAAGTTACATTTTTGTAGGTACACTCCATAGAAAAACCCAATTCTTACCGTGTACCGCCTTCTTACTTAAGTGCGAGCGAGAAAGGCAGTACGCGCGTGCTAGAGGGGGTGAGGTAAATCAGCAGTACGATTTGGGGCGGGGAGGAGAGTTACCGCTGTATTCTTTATTTTACGACACATGCATAATTTCTTTCTTTCTTCTTTAGACAATAGTTCGGGATCAAGGTCAGCATACTATGACACTCACCTCTCTAAGGGTCTACTCTCAGCTTCGAGACTGGCCTGAAGATCATGTCAATATGACAGTTCTTATATAAAAACAGGGACTGGGTAGACAAAAGTTGTTTTTTTCTTGGGATCAAGGTCATCATAGTATGACACTCACCTCTCTAACAGTGTTGTAGGCACTAGCAACCCCCTCTCGGATGTCGGTGGGATGCCTGGCGGGGTCGTGTCTGCGGCGGCGGCGGCGCTCGCGACGCTTGTATGCGTCTTGTAGCGCTAGTGTCGGACTCGGAGTCAGCATGTCGAACGCTGTTTCTGCTGTCGCCTGGGGGAACATGGATGTTAAGGTGATTCGTTTTCCATACAAAAGTTGATGCAGTGCTACAGGAAAACGGATAGAGGAATATTGTTATAAAACCGATAAATAGTAATATTTTGGTGTATTATTTTCGCAAACTAACAAAAATTTAGGGTCCGAATACGAGAAGTACCATATTTCAGACCCTCAATTTTGATCAATTCTACATTTGTAGTGGTGCAGATTACAGTGTATTTGCTGAGCGTGTAGTGGTGTCAATGTTAGTGTGTGTGCGTGATAGTTTTTTTTTCTCTAAAGGCTTTGACTACTTGACAAGTGTAATAGAATGTCAGTGACAATTTATAAAGAGATTTTGTATGAATAAATAAAAAACTAAAAATATTACAATCTGAGAAAAGGAATATTGGAAAAATATTTTTGTTTTAACGCATATTTTTTAAACATTTTTAAATAATGGGTAAGTACCGTGTTTTAAAAGAGGACATATATTATAATAAAAAATCAATACATAAAATGACATGGCTGTATGGGCATAGTTCCCTTTGCCTTACCCTTCGGGGAAAACCAAATCAAAAAGAAAGTTGTTGCATTTGCCGGCCTAAATAGTAGTCATTTATAATTAATTGTTTTTCCATCCAACATACAGATTTATTTATATTCTCTTTGCCGCGGACTTTTTGGTGGGAACGGGAACGGGAAGGTTGCTTTCTTCATTGAATAATCTAAATAATAAATACGAAGTGGTGTTTTGTGGTTAATGATCACATTAAGTTAGTCGGAAAACATTCCCGATAGTATTATTAAATCGGAATATTCAATAAACAAAGTGTACCTATCTATTTTCGCTTTGCGCCAACAAGCCGCTTACTTCGTTTGGGGTTTGGAGTAAGAGTCTGTGTGGGGGCTTAGGTTTCATCATTTCATTAATCATCATCAAGAAAAAAAAACACAAGACATGGCTGTATGGGCATAGTTCCCTTTGCCTTGCCCTTTGGGAAAAAAAATAAGATAAATTTTGAAATTCTTATGTATAATAAACAAACATCACAGACATCATGACAGATCTAAAACTAACGAAAATCTTTTTTCTTTTTTCTATTTGACTTATTTATGAATTTTAATCAAGAAAACGTGATAATAAGTTCGACAGCAACCAGTTCAGGTCCCCGAAACAGCCCATTTCAGGCCGCGTATATATGGAAATACTACTTCAACACGTCCCAGCCTCGTCATTTTTTAACGTCCTCGTTAAAAAAAACGTCCTAACCTGAACTAATTAACCTAACAATAAACACCACGCGTAAATATAAGTCCAGAAATGCGCTGCAAGTCGTCTGGACTGGGCGCGAAAACAACATAAAATTCGATTAGCTGCTAAGTGTCCCGCATGCTATCACCAGCTGTCACTGACATACGTATTAAGTCCTGCGGATTTTATTGGAACTAAATGACAAGTCATAATAATTATATGCGGATACTGCGACATCAGCGCCGTGCTTGCGGGACGTCCTGAAGCGCTATTACATCTTTCAAACGCGATGCGTCAAAGTTTGAACCGACGCAATTTAGGAAAAATCTACCTTATTATTACTGTACTGTGATCGTTATTTGTAAAATCATACAATACATATACATAATTCTTTATACACAATATAATTATTATGACATATTGTGGACTTTCCGGTAGACCTACAAAAATGGAACAATTCAACCATACGTTGTTTTGTTATATCTCAATGGGCTCAGGCAGCGTTTTCGCCGAAAGCTCCAAGTCGGCTATATTTGTAACGATAATTATGTTTGATATTCATCATCATTTTTGAACCATTTTATACAAACAAAAAATACTTGTATAAATTATATACCCTAAAGCACGCCCATGAATCACTCTACTCATTGGTGAAAACCGTATGAAAATCCGTTCAGTAGTTTTTTAGTTAGCCGCATGTTCACTGATGCGATTAATGCCTGTAAGAATTTTACAAAATAAAAAATACGGAAATTACGGAAGGTACTTTAGTGCAAAGTACATTATTGTGTAATTATAATATTACTGGTAAAAGTTATACTTTTTGAAAATTCCGTAACAAATAAACGGGTTCGCCAAATTCAATTGTAAAAAAAAATACAAAAAGTAAAAACAATTAAAACATGCACTTGGGGTTTGAACCGTGAAACTTAAGAATGGCGGCGACTGCTTTACCAAATGCGCCATTTAGAAGTTAGAAGTAGACTTCAAATTATGCATCTCTTTTAATAGCTTCGTGTTTGTACACAAATTGAAATGACACCAACTTTTGATGCAATGTTTTAATATGATATCTGCAGTAAATACTTCAAAATTGTAGCTTAACTTAAAGATAATGTATGTAAGATTTCGCCACCTAACGTTTCACTGGGTCAGAACTCAACACTAAACGAATAAATGGAAAAAATACGAAAAATGCAGAAGTAACGCCATCTGCTGACGCAGCGTTACCTAGCTGACTGACACGCATCACCTTAAATTATGAACTTTGTCAGAAACGATGAAGTGTGAATATAATCTTAAGATCCCGCTGTTGGGTAAAGGCCTCAAGGAAGTATGAATATGTAGTAAAACATCACTTCTATTTCAGATTCAGATTTGTCTGTAAAGAGTACAAAGTCACAAGGCATGAGGCCTTGATTTGACCAAAGTGTACTGTCGTAGAAAATCCATTGTCGTAGAAAATCCAATATCTTCACTATGTATAGTTGCTATGGCTACACAGTGTGAAATATGTGTGAAGATATGAAGATCCACACAAGAGAAGTCTTGTGTGGGCTGTGAGAGTAATGACGGACCTCATCAACTTTGGTGACACAGTTTCTATTGAATCGCCAATGCCCCTGACATGGCTCAAGTAACGACTACATACTTACGTAGGTAAATGTACAGCGGATCCGACTACTTAATGTGTCGTCCGCGACGTAGGTGTGGAGCTACAATAAGTCCATTACAAGGTCTTCTTATCATTTCGATGGCATTCACATCCTTTCAGTCCAGTATTTTGAAACCTTAACAACATTATCGGCAGCATTCATAAGCTCCATCAGCGTACAGGTGCCAGGGCACGCGGGGCACGTTAGGTGAGCCATATCAGTTTGTAATGATGTGTGTGAATGTTACCTGTATGAGGTGCAGGATTCTGGTGGTGATGTCGAGCGCGGCGACGGCGGTGCGAGCGGTGAAGGAGGCGGCGCCGCGTCGCAGACCATGCACCAGGCGCCCGTCGCGCCGCCACTGCTCTACTGGTAACCAAACCAGGTCCCTGATGCCGGTTACTGGAAACATTGTGAATGTTAATATCACTGATAGTGGACAAGATTGGATTTTGGCGAAAAAAACTTTATTTTAGTTTGATATCCAGAAACAGTTGCAAACGAGATATGTACGAGAAAAGTAGTTTCCATGGTCATGTGGGAATAGAGAAAGAGATTGAGAGAAACAGTTGCCCCTAAAGGGTTAGGGAGTCACAGTGATCATTTTAACAAACCGCAGTATACATTCTAAGATATAGAAGGGCAAGTTGTATTTTGGGGGCCTGTGGTTTTGCTTACCCAAAAAGGGAAAAATATATCTTGATGGGTTGCGAGATAAATAACCAACCTTATCAATCATGCTGTCAGAAATAATGCTTGTTGGTTAAACACTTACTGAGTTGCAGCAGAGAGTGCATGGGTCCGATGCCGCTGAGCAGCCCCGGCAGCTGGTGCCGCTTGATGTCTGACAGCCACTCGTGCAACGCCCATTGCACCAGCTTCTCTAGCCCAAGGAGACCCAGCCTGTCGGAGAAAGGTTAGTATAGTGTTAGCGAGCTGGGACATTGTTAAAAGTAAAGTAAAAAAGGCAAAACAAACAGCCCATTTTGCCCCAATTTTGGTGTATTCATCATCTTCCATCAAACCATGACTGGGTTCAGTCAAAACAACACAGTTATCACATTTTCAAAATCACCTAAAGCCTACTTGCAGTGATGGGAGAAGAAGCGTCGTGTCTGTGCTTATTGGAAGCTGGTAAAGACCATCTACTGCCTCATTAGAGTTATCCCCTAAAATAAAAAAATCTATGTCATCTTCTAAACAACTTACCGATAGTCAAGTCGTTTGAGTGTGAGTTCAGAACAGTTGAGTTGTCCGAGCCCCATTAGTAAGCCTGCGACGGGACCTGCTGACAGGTCCACGCGCTTTCCCACGTAGTCCAGCCGGATCGGCACCTCCGGGGAGAATACTACTCTTCTGCGGAAAAAAAATCAGGAATCAGACAGATACCAATCACAACCCTATTCGGATGGGCAAAACCAGAATTCACTAGAAAACAAGTTGGTGAAGAAGGAGGGACTTTTTAGGATAAATAGAATATTATGAACTGTACGGGTGCCCGGTTACCGGCCCATCATGTAGGGAGCGGAAATAATTCCTTAGTCATTTTCTATGACACGTGTGGGATGATAAACATCTGAACGCTGTCTGTTACTTCTTTCATGAACCAATGTCTGCTTAGTAGCAGGCGCTAGTGCGCTACTGGCCGCCGATGATACACTAGGCGGATTACAAGTTTAGTTTACTTCTCTTTTGGATTATATAATATAAATTATTATAAATTTATCTCTATCTGTAGCTACTTGACTTAGTAACGCATTAGTATAGATTGACGGCTTTGCAAGGCCTGGGACCTAGTGACTTTGTAGTACAAGGGAAATCCTTTTACAAGCACCACCTCCCTTATATACACTTGTATTGTCCCACAATGTTAGTGTACTAAAAACACTTTTGTTTTGTGTTTAGTGGAGTAATAAACCTCATATTCTAACGCTGCCATTGCTGAAGAGGATACCTTAACCTTTCAACACAATGTACCTGAAGTAAATGGGCGAGTCATCTATCGGCTCATTGTCGGGCAGCTTGGCTTTCTCATACGGCTTCTCCTGGCTGATGCCGAGACGGTGGAAGTCTTCCTCCAGCTGGATCAGGTTCTCTGACACCAGCCGCTCGGCTTCGTATGTCTCCATTAAAGGTTCTTCGTCGCGGATCACTGTTGAAGGGTGTATAGTTACTATGCCGCTATCGGTTATATTATTTATAAAAAGCGAAGGGGCTCTGACGGACTGACTCATTCATCACGAAATCTCAGAAACTACAAGTGCTAGGAGGCTCAAATGCATGAAGGTTTCTTTTAGGCTCTAGGTGCTCACTAAGAGAAGGATTTTGTGAAATTCAAAGTATGTATGGAACTTCTATAGTTCTAATATTAGGGTTTCAGTCAAACAGAGTCGCGGGTAACAGCTAGTATTTAATAATAAAGAAACTATGATCACGACTTGGAAAGGACTTGGTATCCAGTTAGATCTTTCATTTGTGTTTAAATCACTTTAAAGTCAAAGTTAAAGTCAAGCTCCAGCTCCTAGTTAAGTCCGGGTCCGGAAACGGACCCAGGTCTGGCTCCAGGTCCAGATCCGAGATAAACACGGCGCGGTCTGCGGGGACCTATTCGACTGTGTTGATAGTTACCAGCATCGTTCAGTGACAGAGCGTCGGCGTCGCCCAGCGAGGTGGGCGTGGGCGGTGGGTCGCGCAGGTGCGGCGCGATGCTCATGACGGGCACGCGGTGTGTGGGCGTGGTCTGCCGGGACCCGCTCGACTCGGTGGATAGCCCGCCCACGCTCTTTGTGTCGTCGTCTGGGTGAACAGGAATAATTAGTTTTTTTTAAAAAAAACAGGGTTTCTTCGAATCTTAATTATAAGCCCAAATTCGAGAAGTTACCTATTATTGAATAATTTAACCATCCAATTCCTCCTCCACTTCGTCCTGGGTATATAAAATCAGACAGAGAAGTTGAACTGTATTGAATATTACACCAAAGTAAAACGACGCGGAGACGGCGATGCGGCTCAGCACCAATCACGTCGGTCTAACACAAGGCTCGATGCGGAGCGGGTACTTCATCTTACGATTTATGAACGAGCAATATAATGTACCCACTTTAGGACTCCGTCTCACTAACATATTTGACATTTAGTGAGACTTACAGTTCAATTTATCAAAAAAGTTAATGTGACATGGTACCAAAGTGTATACATATTAATGCCCAATTGAGAATATAGTCATGAGATTATGTTATACTATTATGAAATATATTTAAGACAATCACGTCGTTTTCCATACCGCATCATAACATTATCAACCCTACCACGATACGTTACAAGTCACTATAGTCAAGAAGCGTTGGAACACTTACCATTAGACTCGTCAGTGCCGAGTTTGGAGAAGAATCCGACGAGGAACGCCAGCGTGTCCTGATCCAGGTTGAACCGCAGCGGCAGTAGAGCCACCTTCAGACAACACTCCTGGGCGCTGAGCGACGCGAGCGGACGAAGGTGTACCGCTTTTACTATCAGCTGGAAGACAAAACAGAGTAAATCGTCTGGTGCGAAGTGAGAACTGTTATTGGATCGATGGCTGCTTAGTGATCGAATCAGAAATGAGGAGATCCGCAGGAGAACTAAAGTCACCGACATAGCTCGGAGAATTGCAAAGCTGAAGTGGCAGTGGGCAGGACACATGGCGAGGAGAACCGATGGCCGCTGGGGCGGAAGGGTTCTGGAGTGGCGGCCGCGTGTCGGACGACGCTCAGTGGGTAGGCCCGCTACAAGGTGGACCGACGATCTGGTGAAGGTCGCGGGAAGCCGCTGGATGCGGGCAGCGCAGGACCGATCGTCGTGGAGATCCTTGGGGGAGGCCTATGCCCAGCAGTGGGCGTCGTACGGCTGATGATGATGATGATGGCTGCTTAGTAACCGCATCTTGAGTCGTAGGTTCCTCCGTTATTTGGAATGCACGTAACAATTGTATTGTTAACATAAACAGCCTAAATACGTGTCACCCAGCCCGGACACTTCACACAAAAGTTTCGTTCTTACAGTACAAGTGTGAGTGAGAGACAGCCCGCGCGCACTCCCTCACTCCTTAAAAGCTTACGGGCTATTTAGACTAAAATGAGACCCAATGGATGAGGTAAATCTAGGGGGGTTAAAAAGGCCACATCGTAGCAATTCATCTAAAAAAGCAATATTGCAATTTGACAGTTGCGCATGTAATAGTAAGTGCGCAATGCAAGCAAATGTCAAATATCAATATTGCTTTTTGAATGAGGCCTTTTTAACCCCCTATTTCGGTACCGAAACCAATTGATACGGAGCGGAGAAAGTCCGTTCTATACGTAGTATTATGAAAATATGTAAGCAATAATTAATATTTAGTCTTGAATCTCACCATATGCGCATTCTTCCTCTCCGGTTCATCCTTGAGTTTGTACTGGCTGAGCAGCTTGTTGATGTCACTGCAGACCAGCCTGTCCAGCACTTCTATCTTGCTGACAGCCAGCGTCTGCCGAGACGCGTGCGTGCCGCCCTGGGGGTACACTTCGTGTTGGAACTTCAACTGAAAATTGACAGGGTATTAGTTATCTGTGAATTATTCCAGAAATGGTGAAGGAATCCTTGATGTAGCTATAATTAATAAAACAAGTGTTGGTTCGAAACTGAGAAGAGTTTATGAGAATAATTATAACTCCAAAACTAAAACTTTTCTTTGTATTACTATAGGGTGGAGATCGTGGGTTAAGTAACACTTTATAGTATACGTAAAGCAGAACCATGGTAGGTATATTCAACACAACGTAGTCTAATTGAGATTTTTGTTTATTAATCAATTTCTGTTTAAGTCTATTTATGTGTTCATGCATTGGTTGGTGCTCGAGGGAACTCTGTTACTGTATGTTTATGTATTTAGTATTTACCTTGCTAAGACACAGCTTGACACAAGTGTGGTGGTCTCTCAGTGGTCCGCCTCTGGTACGCAGGTCGCGCGACTTGGGCGGAGCACGAGGACCGGGCCTCACCCGCTCCGATCCCGCGGACCAGCTGACCCCCTGCCTGTACGCCGCTGTCAACGCGCGCCCCGACTCGTACGGCTCGTATTCTTTGTGTCTGTGAAGGGGAAGTTGTTTATACTAAACACGTTAGCTTGGCATAGCGTGTCCGAGTGTTTCAATGTGATTCCTCCTACATTTGCATAGAAAGCGAAACTTGTGTTCATGATAAGTTAGTTCCCGCATTCTGCACAAAATATGAGTAAGGCCTTACCAAGAGTCTCTCGTCTCAATCAGTCTACTCATAAAATTGGAAAAGGAGTTCACAAAGATCAGATAACAAGTTTGGGTAGTTTTTTTGACTCAAATCTAAATCACTTACTTGGCACTAGGGGAGGCTTGCTTCCTTGCGTCACTTTCAATGGTGACACGTTTCTTGTCGGGCGCCGAATCGGCAGTCGGCTTGAAGTCCGTGCCGCCGAACATGTTCCATGTTATGCTCATCTCACATAAGGTATATCTGGAAATTGGATAGTTTTATATAAGGCTGATTTTGCGCAGGATTTATTTCGATTTTGAGCGCATTTCCTTTCAATTACGCGGTTAGATAGTAACGAAAAGAAAAGAAAGAAAGAAAGAAACATTTATTATTTAGGACACCACAGACACGGATTACATATACAATATATATATTATAATGACATCACATCAGAAATCAACGCACACACGAAATATTTTCTATATAGAAACATGGAAAACGAACACAGAAACGCGCCAGATTTTATTTTTCAAACTCAGCTCAAGACACAAGACGATTCCACTTACCTAAGCATAGGCAGTGGGAAGCTCTTAGGCGCCTTCAAGACGTCTGTCCTTGCGGCAGGCACAGTGAAATGGTTGTCGAACATATACACGGGGCCGGGGCCGATCCAGTTCACCACAGGCTCGTCCAGGTCGTTGTCCAGGTTCGAGTGTGGCTGTGTGTCTATGATGCAATACTCGTCGTCCGTATTGCTGCCGTCGCCGCTTGATTTCTGCTAGGGGGGAAATTTTGGGGTTAGATTGAAAAGGGCTTTTTGGTGAAATGAAAGCTGTTGAATCTGATTCACCAATTCTTATCTGTTTACTGAATGTATCCGGCATAATAATAGTCTTGAAATAAAGATACTCATCCAGCAAAATGACTGTTGCACAGTTTTGTTGTGGTAAATAGTGATGAAATATCCTAAAGCCTCGATGAACACCACGTTTCTTGGTGGACCTATTAAAATGTCCTATTAGTAGGATCAATGAGAATATATAGGTGAAATAAGTGTTTTATCCAAAAGTAAAGACCAGAAAAGTTTAGTAGTTTATTTTTTTAAATGTTTTTAAGTGTAATAAAGAGTTTTGTATTGTATTGTAAAGTAAGAACCACAATAATGGCGCTGGAGTAAGAAGACCTGGATGAGACGATCTTGATACTCATCGTAGTCATTAGTTGGAGCTTGCACAAGACGAAGAGAAGTGAAGACGTAGGGTCAATAAGGAGTCTTCTCAAACAATTTGTTAAGAAACCTTCAGTTAAGTAAGTGTATGTTTTATAGAAATATTCCAGGATGTTTTAAAGAAAGGCCAGACCAATAGTACTCTAAACTGGCGACTTTGATGAGAGTGGAAGAAGGGAAAGTGGTGTGTGAGGATCGTTGTAAGTAGAATTCTGTGGTTTCTGCCTACTGCAACGGGAAATAGGCCTGATTGGTATTGCTTTAGGGTTTATGTATGTACGTATTCTACTTCTGTTGCTTACCTTCTTCCTCTTCGGTTTCCTTGGTGAAGCTTTAGGAGTCGAAGTCAGGTCTCCTAGATCTTTAGCCACTTGAGCATTAGTAGGCTTGGACTCCTCCTCAGTGGCCCTGCCAGAGTCATCGAAATCTACCAGTTTGTCCACGTCACCTGCCGTATCTATCGCTTCTGAAGACGTTTGACGACGTCTCATGTTAGACTCGTCTGGAAAGAAGAATATCTCTACCCCTTCTTTCTCTGTTGAGCTGTTTAGTTCGTCTTCGTCCACTGGAAAGAAATTGTTTAAAAAAACAGTGTTATAAGATTTTGTAATGACAGCCTGTGCAAAAGAAATATTTAAAGTAAATAAAAGTACGCTTCACTTTACTGAATGAATGAACAATCTTAGTTTAGCATCGATATGAGAAAGATAGTTGACACCAGGAGCGGATTCAACTTCAGCACCAGGTCGCAGACAACCTATATCCGTAGAGAATTAGATACAATTGCAGTTCCTCCCATGACCCAAAACCCTCCGCTGGATCCGCCCATGGTTGTCATATTATTACGATGATGTATATTTATTACATTATTAACCTTGACTCATTACGTTAAACACAGTCCGGACACTCTATATAAGAATTTTGGTTTACCATGTGCCGCCTAAATGCGAGCGAGACAGACAGCCCGCTGCTCCTTTACGGCTTAAACAGATTAAAATGGTCACGCCAAGCTCGTATAAACGAGGGTGGAGTGTACCTTCTATTCAGAGTATTATCATTTATTCTATGCTATAAGGGGTACAAGAGAAAGATGAGAGTGGTATTACTTACATGTGTTGTTAGGGCTCTCTTTCAAAGCCTCAGCCATAAGGTCGTTAACCTGTTGAATTTCGCTTGGGGAAAGTTCTCTTATTTCTTCGACTGGTCGATCTTCCAGGCCTGTAATTGGACCTCTATGATAAACGGAAGAATACCAAGCTTGACCTCTACAGGTCATTTAGGTTTACTTTCAAAGGATCGTATTAATTCTGACAAGTTTTTTTGCACCTAAAAAACAAGCCTCCCCTCATTCAACCGGAGGGGGTATGGAATTAAGTCCACCACGCTGCTACACAACGGCTTGGTGTACATGTTCGGGCTAGTAGCCCGAGACCAAAAGGTTAACGTGCCTTCCAACGCATGGAATTATCCAACTTTTTCGGACGATCAGGTGGTTGTGACAATGCTCCATACAGCCTCGGGATGCCTGTGCTTAGTAGTGGGACGTATACAGGCTGTTTATGATAAGTTGCCTGAAGTTTTTGCGTATTTTTTTTAATGTTACTGCTCGGTACGTACCCACTAGGGGTTCCAGGGGCGGCTCCTCACAGATACTAGTGTGCCTGGAGGCGGGGTCGTACGGCGGCTGGGAATCCCCGTCCGAGGCCACGTACGTCAGCAGGCGACACAGCGCCGACGCGGAGTCCCAACATGTGTACAGCGTCACCATGTTGTTGGACGCGCTTAGGTCCACTTGCGGTTGTTCGTTTGTCTGTGAACAGTATTGTGGTGAGACGATGCGATTGCTGATGCGGCTGATTTTATTATATACAGGGTGTTAGTGACATTGTAACGAATACTGGGGGATGATTCAGACCATGATTCTGAGTTGATATCAAGTGGAATTTCCTGTCGGAAAATTTATGATTTTAGTGTTTGTTTTAATTATTTCCAGCTCCATACTTTTGCGACGGAAAATTCCACTTGATATCAACTCAGAATCATCAATCAAAGTTTTCGTTACAATGTCACTAACACCCTGTATGTATTGTTTAAAAAGGCAAAAACTTGTAATTAGTTTTCTGCTACTATCATAAATTAAGTCCAACTTTTTTAACGAGTTGGGTTTAAAAAACGTCAGAAAAATAAAAAATATTTGGCATTTACAGTATGCTTGTCGCATTTACTAAGTTGCAGGGGCATAATTACCTTGTGACAAATAATGGTTCATTTGAGGAGCAATATCATAATGAAGTTATGCAAATTTAAATTAAGATTTAAAAAATATATATATTTTGAAAACAGAATAGGTAGATAATACACGTTTTTTTTGACGTGACTTATTGTAAGTTTTCACTCAGATGGTACTAACTACTCAGCTAGACACATGGGGAGTGCTGAGGGTTCTCACCCAGTACGAAAGGGATAGAAGAAGATACAAAAACGGTATACGATTTTTAAATTAAGAGTACTCACACAAGTAGCTTTATCCTCCATCCTAAGGGACAGCTCAAACAACCCAACATCGACCACGCAGATATAGTCCTTATGAACATCGGGCAGTTTGTCGTCATCCTGGGGTACCGTCGTGTTGGACTTAGTGCCTTGCAGATGAGACAGGAACAGTGTGCACTCCTGAGCTAAGAAGCGGAGGCAGGAGGTGTTTGTAGCAGCGATCAGGTTGCTTGAAACCGTGAAGTTGCCAAGAGTGATGACTGTTCGGATTGGTAGGTAGAGCGGCCTGGAAGAAAACGACATAAGCTCACGACTATATCTCAATTGGGGTAGTTATAGGTAAATCCATCGCAACATGAATTAAGTACCCACGCCTCACCGAGCTTTCTATTTGGCCAGCGTACCGTGCTAAGTGGAAAAAAAAACGTATCATCAAGCCTTATATACACCCACTCCTCACCAGCTATGTTTAAGTCCCATATGTTATGGGGGCAAGTCTATTGCCATTACACAGTAACCCTGACACCAGAGTTGGTGAGGTCGACCATTGGTCTCAATCTACACGAGAGAAGAAGAGCCCAAGCTAGCTCTAGCTTTTTTCGAAACTCTTTTATCTTTGCCTTACCTGTAATCAATAGCGCAGTCCCATAGATGCACGTGCAGCTCGGAGAGCACGGTGGAGGGTGTGTACCCGGGCACGGGGTAGTCCAGAACGTCGATTACGTCCATCAGCTGTGTGAGCCACGCGATGCCCTTGTCGCCTCTGTGGCGGAGCGTCGCTTGCTCTATGCCCAGAGCTATGCAGATTGTCTGTGGTAGGAGAGGTAATTTGAAGAGTTTACAGGCAGATGTAACACATGCCCGTGGTTTGCGTTGGGGGGGGGGGGGGGGGACAGGGACAGAAAAACAAGGTACCAGAAGAGAATGAGGGAAGTTCCTAGGTCAAAGATAAATGATGAAATTCTGATTACTAAATAAACACAGGCGAATCTAAAGGTGCCCAAAACGTTTTCTTTTTTCTAATAAAGAAAAATGTAATAATAAGTCCGAAATTTTGTCACGTTTTTCTATGACGTCAGTTTTGTTTTTTATTCAAATCGCATAGTAATTTCGTGTTTTGACGTTTAGTAAAAAGTAACTGATTTGACTAGTTGGAAACTACCCTATTGGCAGTCATATTTGACTTTGCAGTCCAAAAACTCAAAATAATGATAGACCTATTACTACTGACAGATATATGTAATTTCTAAAAAAAACACGTTTTTTTACATTTGTATGCCTAATGATACAATATATACTACTAACTACACTACTCACTCCATAGGCTCCTATGTTTTTAAAATAAAATAGGTTCACGTTTGACCACGATGTAATGTGAGTGACGATGTGGTCTAGGATGGATCACGCTTATCTAGCAAATGCCTATTCACTCTAGCCTTGAAAACTCTCAAATTATAACGAGTTGGAAAATCTGATGCCTCGGATGTAGGCATAAAATGAACGGCGAAATCGTAGCTCGTACGTAAGTTTCTTACACTACCTGATTCTGACGCATTGAGCTTGGTGGATAGGGAAGTGTAGTAAGGCCTTTATACCTGACTACTTTAGACAAAACCACTTACCTTCAAGCTAGGCGTTTCATTGTCCGGGTCGACCCTGAGAGCGAGAGAGAACATGTCTTTGGTAGCGAGTCGCTCCTTCACGGCAACTCCCTTGCCCGACGGGTAGATGGTGCTCTTCAGATTGGTTGGCAGAGCCGTGCCGTATAATCGGAGGGACGGCTTCTCAGACGGGATTGTTATAAGAGCTGTAAAACAATGGTTTAAGTCACATTTGAGTATACTTAGTTATTGCGGATTCGTTCAGCTTTTCACTTTTTTTAATAAATGGGTGATGTCATTAGGTTCTAGAAAACATTCATCTATCGTTTTCTGGGAACACGGACCTGCAGGTTACGCTGCATATGTGACAGGTCCGGATTTTACAGATGCGACAAATCGGACCTTCTAATCCGAAAAGAAAAACCAGCGCATTATAGGGTACGTAATTTTTCAGGCTTATGGGTTTCTTCATGTTGTTTTCCATACAAATTTGGATTCAGTGGTGTAGAACTGGACCTCATTGGAACCGTCCTTACAAGAACTCAACAACTGGGCAATCCCGCCTTCTTGATTCTTGAAATTATTGAGTGGTGAAATCCATGTAAACGCCTTTGTCAAAATCACATTCCAATTTGATTTTCGTCAACAAAACCTCCATTTCATTCAAAACCAAACCAAACATTTACACCACATTACCTGAATTGAAACTAGCTTTTTGCGAGCTTTTGTTATGTAAAACACTTACTAACGTGATTTTTCAAAAAAGTGTTTAAGGCACTAAAATAAGGCGCCGATATCAACCTTGTGTATGTAATACTTACAGTCGTGGTACAGCGTGGTCTTTCCAGCGCGCAGACACAGCTGGGCGGTCTTCGGGCGTCCGTACAGCCCGCTAACCTGACACATGGACAGCTTGTGTGCTTCCAGGACCAGCTCGCCCATCTGACCTGGGACCACGCGTTTGTTGCTGTCCTGTGGAGATGTAAATAGGTTAACTACACTTGTATGCAAAGATTCCAAGGATTTTTCCATTCTAATGGCAACCTTGTAACTGTTAACCGTCTTGCGAAAATCAAAATCGAAAACTTTATCGCGTTCCATGTTGGAAATAGAGATTACTCGATAATCGCGAAAAAAGGTACGATCATTAACTATGTAAAATTTCTCAATTTATAACCATCACTAAATTAACAGCCAAGCTCTTGCCTGTGTAGCATTCCCCCTTCTTGTCTATTAAAGACCAATTCTTTCACTTCCTTACAAGACACGACATTCTCCTCCTCTTTAATTAAATCAAATATACTTTATTGCACGGAACTAAATTACAAGAATCAGACATAACACCCACACATGAATACAGTACAATTTGGGCGGCCTTAATCTGTTCCATGTAAACTCTTCTTTGTCTTTCTCTTTCGTCGTGTCTCGATATATAATGTCATCTCCAAGCACTTTTATTCCGTTCGTGATTGCCAACAAAATTACAGCTAACATAACTCGGAAAATCTCATACCATCTGTTGTAGCTACTTACCCTAACAGGAGCGTAGATAGTCAGCAATCCCTTCCCAACTTTCATAGTGAGACAGAAGTTATGTTCGTCCTTCTTCTCCGGGACAGACTTAGCGGCAAGACCCTTTTTCAGCTTGTTGTCGTACGTCGAGTAGTAGAGGTTCTCTTCCTCAGATGACGAGGACTCCGATTCTGACTCTGAGGATATAGCGAGTTATTACTATGAGGAAATTGGCATTGGGAACTAAAATAACGTGGAGGAAGCCAGATTAGTGTGTCGGGATCGAACCGAATTAAATTTCATAGAGTTTGCCTGCTTACCCGGGTGGGATATAGAAGTGAGTTTATGTATATGTGTAAGAAGGTGGGCTATGGAGAGTCAGTGGCCGTATCATAGAGCTGTAATTTCGCTGCGCGATGATTGAGCCAAGTTTGATTATTTATCGCGCAGACAATAGAGTTGGCTCATTTTCGTATCGCGCGCGATATGGGAGCAAGATCTTACGGGGACTGATCGAAAAAAAAAACACAAGAAAATTTTAACAGTGTCGCCTCCTCTCTTCTTTCTTTAGGAAGTTCTTCATCTCCCTAGCATTATTCCGTTTTTTACAGGGTCCGCTTACGTAACCTGAAAATTTGACAGGTCCGGTTTTTTACAGATGCGACTGCCTGTCTGATCTTCCAACCCGCGAAGGGAAAACCAGCCCAATTCAGATTAGGTCACATATCCTCCTCACATTCCTCACGATGTTTTCCTTCACCGCTGAGCACGTGACAATAATTTATGATCCAAACATGAGTTTGGAAACAAATTCGAGAATCGTTGGTTTAGGCCTGTGCGGGATTCGCACCAGCGACCTCAAAGTGAGAGGCAAGCGTTCTACCAACTGGGCTACCTCGGTTCTCTTAAGGATGTTATAGGAAAAAAAATTAAGGATAAGGTATCAAGCGATGTATGAAAATGCATTTCCCCACTTACCATATCCACTGCCTTTGCACATTCCAAAGGCGGGGTAAATGGTGCCACTCATGAGTGGACTGATTTCGAACTGATCTATGATCTGTGGCTCCCACAGCAACAGATCGGAGTTGATTCGATTGTAGATTATCTCGTATAGCTGCTTTGATCTGTAAGATAAATGACTAGTATGAGAATCTGTGAACAAAATAGGATAAGAAAATAGGGAACACACAAATATCGCCGAAAAAAGAACTCCCTTCGGAATTATTTTAATGTGGAGTTCATTGTGAATACACTTCTGATAGTGAATCTCATTACCTGTATTTACAGTCTAATTTCTGGCAGACACATCATAATTTTCTTAAGACAAGTGCAAGACAAAGATGGACTCAAATTTTGAACCCAAAAGAAGTTTAAATCGCACTTACATCACTGGTATGGGTGAGGAATTATTTTGAAGATGATGCAGATGACTTGTTCCAATCTACCCTTTTTAGTTTACCTTAAATCTATGGTTTAATTTTCTAATCAAGTTTTACAATAGAGAAAAGCAAATAACGTCATGAGATACTCACTCTAGTTGTAAGCTCAGTACGGGCAAGTTGAAGTCGAGGTGTATAGCCGAACGTTCCACCGAGCTGCTGGTAAACTCCGCCATCTCTTCCTCATTTCCTGGTACTATTAACTCTTCCTCTTGACCTGTGTTAGAGAAAATGTTGTCAGTTATTTAGTATTCAAATTGTATGGTATTATGAAATTTCAGTTACTTTTTTGATATTTCGGATCAAAATCAAATAACGAATTTCTTTAGAAAAAAAACCAATAGAGCTTTATTTTCTCTACAAAAACATAAGGTAATATTTGTAGAGTCTATCCAGGCCTCCACCTGTAGAAAGTCATGGTCCAGAGAAAATGCTTATGTATTGTAAGTACTTATGAAATAGCTTTGGCATTGGCATAATGTTTCCGAGAATACTAAACGATACGTAAGTTATTTAGTAATACGAATCAGCGTAACAACGACACAAAGTATAAACTTTTGAAAATAATTTGATGTATTTTATAAATACAAATATATATTGACATACAGGTTTCCCTTCTTGGCAACTCAATTCACTCTGAAAAAAATAAATTCGGTACGAAACTTTAAGGAGGTCAAGAACATTACCTTGCGGACTATTCTCATGCTGCGTGAAGCTCTGGTGAGCAGTCTTCTTGCCGCTGAACGGGCTGGGCTGCGAGCTCTGCAGGTTGTTCATGATGTACATGGAGGTTGTCATCGGGTTGACAGACGCCGGCTCGAAGGTTGGTTCGTCGTCCAACTGGTCGAACGGGCCCTTGTTTGACTTTTTCGGTTGGAATGTTATTGAGATCCTGTTGATGGTGAGTTTATGTCAGTTTTTACACAAAAGCACATCCCGGACACTTCATACAAAAATCTTATTCTTAGCTAAGAGCGGGACAGTCCATTGAGTCTATTTAGAGTGAGACCCAGCGGGGATAGGGTAAATCTACACCAATGTGCGAGGTTGAGTGTCCATTCTATACATATCATTATTCTTTATTCTATAATAAAGGTACATAGATTGTTTTAAGTTTACGCGGTTATTATCATAATTAAAGCACATAATAACGGGTTCTTACCGCGTTTAAATGGGGATATGAGGTACATAGAGTCCATGGTCGACTCAAATCATTAAGATAACCCACCGTCGCCTCGATATTGATGTATATATGGATAGGATGAATTTTATGAGCCCTTACTTTGCCAATTTATTATTTTGGAAATGACATTTGCAATCAAACCTTTTTTTAATTTATAATTTTTGAATTCAAAATAAATAGAACATGGTTTTGGTGGTTTCTAGAAATAACATTAAATATAATTTCCTGCCGTAATTTACGATGCAGAACTAAATAATTATCTCCAATTTAGTACAGAATATTCTACTGATTGTTTGTGAAAATTTCGAACTTACGTAGGCAAGGATCCGATGACGTTGCCCTTGAGCACGTCACTTTCCATTGGGTCCGCCATCGCACTCCTAGCTATGTGGGTAGCGGGCAACTCATCATTTTCCTGAAATATACAAAAAAGTTTCAGAGAGGGTATAAATGATTATCACGTGACCAGCAGTGAAGGAAAACATCGTGAGGAAACCCACATTCCCGAGAAATGCATTTTCGAAGGTATGTGACCTAACCTGTATTGGATTGGTTTTCCTTTCGCGGGTTGGAAGGTCAGACAGGCAGTCGTTTCTGTAAAAACCGGACCTGTCAAATCTTCAGGTTAGGTAAGCGGACCCTGTGAAAGACGAGATAATGCTAGGGAGTTGATGAATTATTTATCCTTGTAGAAGAAAAGTCTATCTACTCACATGATAGTACAAGTCCAGAGAGGTAGCCTTCAAAGTGACCACGGTGGGCAGGGGCCTGGCGCTCGGAGTCTGTTGTGAGCTGAATGTGGTGTTCTTGAACTGGAACACCAGGTAGTCTGGTCTCACGCGCCGGGTCTCACGGGTGATGCCGGCACGCAGGTCTGCTATGGGGAACCTGTGGAAGAATTATAATACAGCATACTTGAACGATGTAGGAGCTGGAGGTGAAAAGAGCCACATCAAATCAATTCATCTAAAAAAGCAAAATTGCAATTTGACATTTGCGCATATACAAATGCGCAATGCAAACAAATGTCAAATAGCAATATAGCTTTTATAGATGAATTGTTTCGATGTGGCCTCTTTAACCTCCCTAATGCTGATTCCGACAGGCACCTCCCAATTTAATATTAAGCTATATCTGTCATTTTCTTATACACCGAAAAAGAAAGGGACGGGTAGTCGATAGGCTATAAATTTATGGGTCACACGTCAATTTTAGGCTTAAGCATCTGTAACGGGTTGCAAACCATCAAAACGCATATTTGATTCGTCTGAGGTTATTATTTGGTCATTCATGCATTCATTTGAAATCTTTATAGATTTTAAGAAAGAGGGAGATTTTCAATTCGACGCTTATCTTTGCAATGGTATTATGGTAATATGTTAAGTACCTGAGTACGGCCTTCAGTTCGGGGCAGAGCAGCGAGAAGTTGAGCTGGTTCTGGGGCGGCGGCGGCGCGTGGGACGTACGCGCCGGCGGCCCGTTGAAGAACGTCGCGCACATGCGGTCTAGCACCGTCAGCTCCACGTCCAGCACCAGCGGCGTGCACTTTACCCTGGGAAACGATATATTTGGATTAGGCCTATAACTTACCATGTATTATTATTGCGTATGGCAGACAAAAATAAAATATCCCGCGTGGATCATATATCCAGCTTAAGCTCCCCTAACCAAGTCTCTGCCGCATCCGTCACACAATGCAGCTCGGCTATGACACCAGGTAACCGGTGTAGAGGGCACTCGTTCACTATGTGTGATATGGTTTCATCCGGGTGACCACATTCACAGTATACTTACCTTGTGAGTATCTAACACTCCGGCCAAGTAGTTAATGCTATTTGCGGCAAATCTACAATAAGTCAAACAAATAGACTCATGCGAATGCTAAGGAGTTTTCTAAAAAAACGGCCGAACAGTGTTGTAAATATGTAAACATTGTTTAGATAGTATAAGTTCGTTCCCTGAAATAAATATGTTATGACTGTTCAAATAAAGTGTAATATCGGTTTTACAGTGTCGTTACACAGCATCGCTTGTGTCAAAATGCGCCGCGGACAGTTTTTAGACATAGATTCGTTGTCTATTTATTATATGAGGTCTATGTCTCTATGGTATTTAATCATAAAACATAAACAAAACAGTCTGTATATGCGCAGAACATGGCACAGACTTCACCTCACTTGAGGGAGTAATGAAGTGTACTTGCTAGTTAAAAACATGGCTCCATGTCATGATTAGCGGCGATCGACGATTTACGAACCCCAGGAACCGCTGAGGAATTCGAAACGAATATTTAATCAGTCTTTAAAATTTCACAATTTCGAACATAGACATAATTATGATTACAGAGAAGCTTGCCTAAGCTTTATGTTAAGATAAATATGTGTAATTTTCCTTAACATTTTAATTTTGTATTCGTTTCAAATTTCGAATACAAGAGATCACATTTATGTATGTATATGTGTGCGTGTGTGTGTGTGTGTGTGTGTGATTGTACAAGTTTTTAAACTAAATACTTACGTAATGTCCGTAGTGGGATACAGGAGTTTCTTCTCTCCAGATATCCGCATGTATTTGGATGTCTGCTTGAAGTTGATCCTGACGTTTGCTCGTGGCGCGGATCGCTTGTTCTCATCGTCTTCTGTTCAATAACAAATGTTACTTTTCTTGTAAGTTTAAACATTTTATTCGGACATAATGACTGGTGCCTATTCGGGCGCACACACACTTAACCTAATTTTAGTTTGACAGTTCTTATACAAGTTCCCTCCTTCACTTACAATAAGCGCAAGAAAGAGATAGAGCTACTTTTATTCCTGTCAAATTAGGTTGGTTGTTGGTGCCAATTTGACAGCTCTTAAATTAGTGCTGCCCTTCACTTACAATAGGTAGAAGAAAGAGATATCGCTAGTTTTACGTCAAATTAGTTTTTGGTAGTTGCCTTAATCGGCACCGTTATCTGATATAAGCTCATCTGTGATGCTTCAGAGACATCTGTGATATCTAAGAGTCCATTATTATAATTGATTGCATTGTTAGACTCGGACTTATAGAAACGTATCAATTAAAAGGTCTCGTACTATTTACGTATTTTGTGACCTGGGGGTTAAAAGGTCACATCCAAGGATTTTTTGACATTTGCGCATATAAAAACAAGTGCGCAATGTCAACAAATGTCAAATAGCAATATTGCTTTTTTAGATGAATTGCTTCGATGTGACCTCTTTAAGCCCCCTAGTGCTAACGGCCTCCGTGGACCAGTAGTTGAGCGTTAGGATCACGATATGGAGGTCCCGGGTTCGAATCCCAGTGGGGAAATATCACAAAAATTACTTTGTGATCTCTAATTTGGTTAGGAAATGTCCTGTGCCTGTAATGACAGGCTGATCACCTGATTGTCCGAAAGTAAGATTATCCGTGCTTCGGAAGGCACGTTAAGCCGTTGGTCCCTGTAACTGCTTACCAATGTAAGTAAGTAATCCTTACATGAGTCATGTCAGGGGCCTTTGGCGGCTCAATAGTAACTCTGACACCAGGGTTGATGGCGTTGGTAATCCACCTCACAACCCACACGATAGAAGAAGAGAGATATCTACACCTCATCAACAGCTGAACTCACCATTAGACTCGAACCGTATTAGGTCGAAGCTCTCCGGCTTGCCGTCTTCTATCGGCGCGTACAAAGTTTCCCTGACCAGCAGGTGTTTGATGGAGGCTTCGCAGACGGTCTGGCTGCCGTGTGACGTCAACTTCTCGCTGCCGTCTAGTGACATCTCTGACGTTATTAGTCTGAGGACAAAGCAAACAAATATTTTAACGTTCTTTAATGGGGCAAGATGTCCTCCCATACATGGTATAAGAAGACCAGGTATGCTCAATCCTATGACAAGCCGCCATTGCTAGCCCTTTGATGACGTATGTGTTACCATTAAATTGGTACCTCCAACATTCCAAGGACTTAAATTTTATTAATGAAAGTTAAGTGAATTACTGACTAATCTATTTAATAACTAATTTGTCACATATATAAAAAATATTAAAACTATAAGTAAATCTTTTACTAAAAGTTCAAAATTTCCTTGTAAAGTTATTATAAAAACATTGGACGTGGGTAATTTATTTTTTACGAAATGGCAACGCAGGGCCGGATGACGTCAGCTGGGCTAACCTTGAAATGTAAGCTGTCAGTTTTGAGCATACCTAGTTTTCTTATACCATGCTTCTACACATGCATAAACATAAACAGCCTATATACGTCCCACTGCTGGGCACAGGCCTCCCCTCAATCAACCGGAGGGGGTATGGAGCGTACACCACCACGCTGCTCCGCTGCCGGTTGGAAATGTACTCCCGCGGTATGTAATTCCAATTTGTTAAATAATACAGCTTCATTGGACTAATGAAAGGAATAAAATAATTTCGTTTTTGGATGACAATCCCTTATTTTTGTTACGAACCCAGCAATGATAACGTATTTCTTTGGCTTTGGAAAAAGTCAAATTTTTTGGAACATTCCAGAAAAAGTAGCTGCTACATAATTCCAGCGAATAAAATAAATACTACGGTGTCGCTATAAACCTCTGTTGATGCTAGGTGACTAGTTAATTCCCACGGATTATACTTCGTCCATATTTACAAGTACCTCAAGTGGTTCATCCCGGTAGCCTTGTCCAGGGCGTCGTTAGCAGCCTGGAACTCCTTCCCCCCTCCCTCGCTGATGCAGTACGGCAGCAGGTTGTCGAAGAAGTTTCTAGAAGTCTCCTGCATGCGGTATGCGCTGGATGGGGATATGCAGTCTGCACCCATTGGCGTGGTTGCTAGGATATCCTACAATGAGAAGGAGAATATTAGTTGACTATAAATTATGCATCAGCGGGTGCGCGACAACCCTAATTGGGTCGTGTATTAGGTTCAAGATAAATTATGAACTTCTGATTACTAAATAAAGACAGATCTAAAACTAACGAAAACCATTTTCTTTTTTCTATTTAACTTATTTACGAATTTTAATCAAGTAAAACGTAATAATACGTCCGACATTTTATCACGTTTGTCTATGACGTCACAGTGTGCTTTTTCATACAAGTTCCATAGTAATTTCGTGTTTTGACGTTTAGTAAAAAGTAACTGATTAGACTAGTTAGAAACTATTGTTTCTTAGCGATTGTACCGGGGCGAGTGGATGGCCCTATTTTCGAACATTGGAATTCAATCTATGTGGTGCCGTCCAGTCACTCTAGAAAATACTCTAGTCAGATTTATTTTGGATACATTTTCTTTTATGTTTATTGATAAATTTATATACTAACATAGTTCTAAAATATACTAAATCAATATGGTATTACGATGTAATTATTATGTGATATTTACCTTGTGCAGCAGAACGCAGGATAGCGAAGCTATTCTGAAGCTGATATGTGACACTTCTGCTGTCGGATCGCCTTCTATATGGGGCACTGGAAATAAAATCAATATTCGACTCCTATATCTATATTCCACCGACAAGAGCGCAGCTCTTAAATAGAGAGAGAGATATCTATATTTATGATAACCTTACTTAAGAGAGTGAGGGAGAGCGAGAAATTAACAAGGTGCAAGGTGGTAAAGAGAATGGTTTAAATATTGTATGCAAAGTAAACAAGTTGGCTATCTACGAAAATGACTCACTTGATAGATAAAAATAACCGCCACCTAATGTAGAAACAATAACAAAATTAAAATGAGAACATTATATATACCCTATTTAATGTAGAACGATTAAAATCACAGCAGGATAGAGATATAGTACATCGCCTAGAGTGAAAGAGACGAGAGATATAATATCACTCTAATCATGCTATGTTAAATACGCACATTCACCGAAGTGTATTCTATAAAAGACCGACAGACAAGCTACCCTTTGCCTGTGGTCTAGACTTTAGATTTTTCTTATTAAATTGGGTACGCAAGAATGCATTAAAACCAAGCCCTGGCTGCGGGCAGACCCATTAACAAGTGGTAAATCCCCTTCACGGTCGCCTTGCATCTAATACAGCAATATTGAATTTTGACAGTTGCGCATATAAAAGTAAGTGCGCAATGTCAACGAATGCCAAATGGTAATACTGCTTTTTTACATGAAATACTTCGTTGTGGCTTTTTTAAGGTTTTTTGTCATTGGAAAATCTGTACGTTACTAACTTTTGCATCTACGATGTTAGTAGAAGACGAAGAAGGCAGACGCCCACCATCAGATAAAGGGGAATAATAAATGGCAAGAAGAGAGAGAGAGAGAGAGAGAGATGTTAGTAGGATATTGACAGTTACCTTTCTTGTTCCGCTTGATCCGCGTCTGCGAGGGCGCGTTCGTGCTGGACGTCATGCTGGTGTTCATGGAGCTCACAGACGAGCAGAAGCTCTCGCCCATCTGCTGGCCCGCTGACGTCATCGGGTGGAACCTCTCGCTCTCTGCGTCGCTGTCTTCTGTAAATGAAGCGATATTGTAACTAAGAAATTTTAAAAAAATAAAAGAGAAATAATTTAGAAAGTTTTATTAAGGATCTTTCGAAGCGTCTCGTCGAGGCGACAACCGACCCTATTTTTGTGGTTTAGCAGTTTAAAGGGGAAATGCTGCTAGTCTTTTGGGCACTTTGCCTCGGTGTGATGCTTCGGAGAAGGTTTTGTATTTGTAAGGTATTGTATATTATTCTCTGTTTGTGTATTTTAATAAATATTTATTTTACCAAGAAATTAATAGTTTATTATTACGGTTTTCTTTATAAATAGAAAAAGAAAATGTTTAGATCTGTCTTTATTTAGTAATTAGAGTTTAGAAAAGTACTCAATTCTAAGTAATGGCACAACATAACATAGCATCACACCTGCCCACCACACCCACCTTCGGAGGTACAGACAGAGGTGTATAGTATACTCACTCCTCGCCAGCTATGTTCAAGTCCCATGTAATAAGGGGCGAGCCTATTGCTGAAAATATACAGCGCAAGAAACTACTATAGAGGTCACAACTATTCTACAATAGGGTAGTTTCCAACTAGTCAAATAAGTTACTTTTTATCAAACGTCAAAACACGAAATTATTATGGAATTTGTATGAAAGAGCTACCTGAGATGTCATAGAAAAACCTGACAAATGTCGCACGTATTATTCCGGTTCTTTTTTTAATTAAAATTATTAAATAAGTTAAATAGAAAAAAGAACACGTTTTTGTTAGTTTTAGATCTGTCTTTATTTAGTAATCAGAATTTCATAATTTATCTTTGACCTGGGAACTACTCAATTCCAAAAACGGCTGCTTTGCCTATCAAAACTGTCTTTTGCCTAGTAGGCAGGTAGGTAATGCTTACCATAACACCGATTACAGGAATGCGTACATGTCTGTAGATTTTTGGAATTGGAATTAGAATGAAGACGTTTCTTTTAGACATACGCACCTTTTCTATGTGTTTTGTGAATGTGTATAGTCATGAGCAATATAATGTATCCACTTTAGGACTCTGTCGCACTAACATATTTAACATTAAGTGAGACTTACAGCGCAATTTGTCAAAAAAATTCACGTGACATGGTACCAAAATGTATGCATATTGATGCTCGTGACCGTACAATGCCTACTTACCAAAGTTGGGACCGGACCAGCCGTACATGCCTGCGGGGCGCGAGGTTTCCTTCTCCAGGTTGCCTAGCAACTGCGCCTCTATGAGCTGGAAGTCTGCGCGCTTCATCGGCTTGCACTGCATGTTCTGACCGGTCGGACGGAGGGGGATGTTGCTGGGGAAAAAATATTGTATTTACGTATTATGTCACAGTCAGAGAAACACACGTAACAGCCTCCACGATCTAGTGGTTAGAGCGTTGGTATCACGATCTGGAGATGCGGGTTCGATTCCCAATGGTCGCCATCGGGAATCGTGGAAATTACTTTGTGAGACCTTTGTTTGTCTAGGAGCAGGCTGAAACTCTCAAACTCAACTAATTGTCCGAATAAGTGACATGACAACGTGCTTCGGAAGGACACCGTTGGGAGGAAGGAAGGCCGTTGGTCCCGGTTACTACTTACTGATGTAAGTACGTAGTCGTACGTGAGCCTTGCCCTAGTAACCCTGACATAAGATTGATGAGGTTGGTATTCCACTGCACAACCCACGCGATAGAAGACAGACAACGAAACCTTATGCACGCGATGAGAGCCACAAGATATCAGAAGCACACTATGGACTCTCCATACAAAACGAGCGAGTGAGTCAGAAAGTTCGCGCGTCCCTCTTACGCCTTAGCGGCTTGCGGCCATTTAGACAAAAGACCCAGAGGGGGTGAGGTAAATCTAGCTCGACCCTCGATACAAATGGGAGCGGGGCGGAGAGTTACCGTCCTTTGCGTAGTTTGTATTATTCAATGCTAAAAGTAAACTTGCAAACACGTCATGAAGTCCTAAGATGGCTAGAATTTTTTTTTGTCTGGAAAGTCAGATGGCATATACCGTGCGTATTATTTAAACATTTCGCTTGTATGCAACTCCCGAATGGTAAATAATAATTACCTGGTGTCTTCTAGGTGTGGTTGATTCAGGGCGTTCACCAGTTCAATCAACGTGTGCAGCTGCCGCGGCGATATGAAGAATATGAAGGACCCGAGCAACATCTTCACTTCCACTTTTGGCCCTTCCGCTTCCTCTGTATGTTTAATCTTCAGTGCTAACTCCTGCTGCCCAGTTAGCTTAGCAAATAGTATAGGATCCGGTTGGATCGCTCGCTCCTCTGGGGTAGCCTCTCTAAAAAACTCCGTTGGAGGTTTCTCATCAATCACTTCCTTAATAGGATCAGGTTCAATAGTCGATATAACGCTCCTAGTTTCATAGAACACATCCGACATTGCACTTTGGTAATTCACCTCAGCCATTTCAATTTGGGAGGATTCAGTCTTTTCCGCTTGCGAGGTTGTGGATTTCTCCATGATAAGACTTCTCGCCATCGTTCGCAGTTTGGACGGAAACTCGTCCGTGTATAATGTGACGCCATGGAATTTGATCTTTTTGTTTGTGTATGTGGCGACAATGTATGTTTTTGTTTTCTCTGGTTCTGTCACGTCTGGTGTCGGTTCGTTGCCCGCTTCGTCGAAGTAGTCGATACTGGAAATACAAAAAAATAGTAGGATAAAGGAAATGTTACTTTGGAAATATGAAAGTTCGGCATTTTCTCATGGCCGGATCGTGAATTTGTGGGGCCCTGGGCTGAAACTACTTGGGGGCCTATCTCAATACTCAACTAATAGCAAAAAATATTTTAACAGACATTTTTTTTCAAATTATGGTCTACTTTTTAGCGGGATCTGGGGGCCCCTTGTAACCCCGGGGCCCTGGACTGCAGCCCAATCAGCCCATAGGTAGATCCGGTCATGAGCGTGATACACGCTAGACCAAATCGTCACTTACCATCAGGTCAGATTGTGGTCAAATGTGAGCCTATTTTATTAAAAAACAGTTCATGTGATTTTAGAACTCCCCGTAGATCAAGATATGCGCTGTCGATTAAGTCCAGGTGTAATATCTGTTTAAATATTTGTCAAGACAATCTTATAGTTCCAATCCTTAGGAAGATTCTATGTTATATATAAAAACTGGTCTGGTGCTGGTGTGATTTCGTATGATTGCAGTGATTTCATCAGATTCAATTTGCAAAACCCATTTTAAAGCAAGCAATTGATTGCTAATCTTAGCTACCTACTCATGTACCTATCATTAGTATCTCTTCACCGGAGAAAACTGACGCCCACAAAAAATAAATTAAAAATATTTTTACCCAAATAAAATAACAATTTAAACACCAGCTTCTTTGTTTATTTTTAAACGGCTTCGGATTAATGAATCATTATCGACAACTTGTTTTGACCACATGAAAGTGTGTAGTTTATTTGAATACAATGTACTAAGCCGTAGGTAGGTATATTATACGTGCACTGACGCAAGAGAGCGTCATCATATTATAATTTATAATACAATACATACATAACAAGTCAACCAAGTATATGGAAAATAATCAGGTGCGCGGATATTTGTCACGAATGTGTTTTAACACGTAATACATTAGAAGAATATTATTGTTCAAATCTTTAGGTACATTGCATTATAGTATTTACAACTTGATTAGGGTGTATTTTTTATATAATGAATTAACGGCCTGTGACATCTACGGGTTTATCTGATTGATATATTTTTTAAAGAGATTTAAAAAATTAAGTTCATAATTCCATTATTCGCGGTCTTGTGCGTACTCTGGCCAGTCCCTCCGGCAAGCGTCCAATGGAAAGAGGAAAGGGAGGCCTTTGCCCAGCAGTGGGATTTTGCAGGCTAGATTAGATTAGAAGTTAATCATTATTTTTCTAAGACAATTAGTTCACTAACGTAAGCATATTCTTCATTAAAAGTGGATTCCAAACATGATATTTTTTTTTTATATTCATACACTATGTTCTACTTTTCCAACTTTGTTATCGGGGCAAATTGCAGTAGTAAGTACATCACATGCAGCTTAATCGTATTCATAGAAAATCATATCACCACATCTAAGGACAAAACTGATGATAGTAACAATAATGGAAGATGTTTTAGAATATCGCAAGATATCCGTGAATCATGACAAATGTGCCGTCAAGGTCGATCGACACGCAGAGATTATTCTAATCAGCCGAATGGAGGTCAAACTAACAAGGAAACATTGGACAATGCTACTGATGCTTAACGGCCAATGTAAAGTTCTAAATATTAGGCAATATGAAACTGATATTCTTTACAAACCCATAGAGGTCATATTCCTTTAACTTATGCTTATGACATTGTGACCCCTGGCTTGTCACGTACTTGTGGCTTGTAAATACAGTTTTAACGAGCAAAATCATCGACACGAAAGAGATAAAATAAAATTGTACAAAAATTCATATCAAATTATTTACTTTTTTATATTTGTGGTCTCAGTTTGTACCCAGATTGAAATTGAAAGATGACGAGGTTTTGTTGAAGAAAATCTCATTCTGGGGAGTTAAAATGGCCACATCGAAGCAATCATCTAAGAAAGCAATATTGCTTTATGACATTTGTTTGCATTGCGCACTTACTTTTATATGCGCAAATGTCATATCCTCGTAAGGCCCGGATTTCCAGACACAATAGTTAAACAATGGGATTTGGATTTTAAAAAGACTTTAGGCCTTACGACCATATAGCAATATTGCTTTCTTAGATGAATTGCTTCGATGTGGCCATTTTAACTCCACAGAATGTGATTTTTAAAAAAGGTGTTTACATTGTTTTAAGTTTACGCGGTTATTATCATAATTAAAACACATAATAACGGGTTATTACCGCGTTTAAAGTAGGAATATGGTCTCATATTCTCAATAACCTAATATCGGGAGTCTTCCCTATATTAGGTTATTATTAGGTTGTGTCGAAATATCGGGAGTCTCATATTCCTTCTTTAAACGCGGTAAGAACCCGTTATTATGTGTTTTAATTATGTGTTTACATGGTTGTCACCAATATGTATGTTTAGTCACGTAGTGCGCTCTTAACAATAGGAAGGTGCAGCACTTTGTTCCATTGGGGGTTTGCTTACGCAAAGACTTGACAGTTTCCTCATCGTGTCTTCAATATAAAAATATATAGTTACTTACTTTTGTATATGAATCTCTAGTGCGATGCCTCTTTCACAGTTTTTAGGAACATGTTCTATTCTTATTTTTGTGTTGACGAATTTCACTTTGACCCTGCTAAGAACTGAAAAAAATACATTTGCATTATAGTCACTTTATACATAATAAACTCATCATCACTAATTTAAGAGCTACACTTTTGTCGGTATAGCATGATTGCTACTGTTTTAGGGAAAACTAGGGCAGTGGTTTCCCACTTGCCTTCCGCTCTAATAATAATAATAATAAACTCAGTAATTTTAAAAAAACTTTTTTGTTTTGTTTTTGTGGCTATCACCTCAAATAATTATTTGATTATAATCATTGTACTTAATCGTAAATTGAGCAAATAAAATTATTACTTTTTAAACTTACTTGAATCTATAGCATGTGCAAACATCTCAATGCCCTCAACTGGATGTGACTCCTGAGGGCCGTCCTCTTCACGGAGACACTCCTCAGCTAGCTGCATGGACGATGACATGGACGACCACATCGACTCCAGCATTGACGAAGCTAGAGGAAGATAGATAAAATACTTTATTGAGCACAATGGACACGAAATACAGAAATTATAGACAACATAATAGAGAAAAGCACAACAGGCGGCCTTATTGCTCATGCAGCAATTTCTTCCAGGCAACCTTTGGGTACAGGAAATTTTTGTACAAATATAATAATAGAAAAAAAAAAAAAGTATGATATTAGGTATTATATTTGACAGGTTGGAAATATCGGATATTTACATTGACCTCATATAACAAATAGGCAACCAATCCCTGTAAAAAAGTGTCCTCTCTGTGCGATGGAAACAACATTGTACATCCGATATTGCACTTTATTTGAACAGCCATAACATCTTAATTTGAGGAAACCAACTTATAGTATCTACATAACTACACACACATGTATACATGTTTAAAACACTGATTGGAATTTTTTTTAGAAAAACTCCTTATCATATGTGGGTCTGTTTGTTAGGATGTCAGTGGATATTTATTAAACATAAACCGTTATGCAGAGGGTTCCCCTAATGAACCGAGGTATGGACTAATATTCCAACATGCTGCTTTACCACGGGTTGGAAGGGGGAATTCATTTCCTGAACACATCCACACCAAACAGTTTATAAATTTGTCTTACTAAATCTTATCGTGCTAATAATAAAGTTTGTTAACATGTTGTTTTCTAAAGCAATTTGTTTTGTATATTATAAAGTGATGCTATCAAGAAATATACTTAAATTAACTTTCAGGGTTAAAATATGTGTTATAAGGTTTTAAATAGTTCACATAACATAAACAGCCTATATCCGTCCCACTGCTGGCCACACGATAAAAATAAATAAATAAAATAAAAATAGCCTTTATTCACCGACATTATTACATCATCATCATCAATTTAAGAGCCACGCTCTTGTCGGTGTAGCATTTTCCATTCCAGTCTATCAAAGGCCAATTCCTTGACTTCCCTATAAGACACGACGTTAACCAATTATATAGTTACATAGTTATTACATAGTTTTACTTTATTAATTAATTTAACTAGGACACGGAATAGTTCACATAAAATGTAAAACTTATATATATTTTAAAATTTCTTGAAGTTTTAAATGCAATATAATCATGAGTAAAATTATATTGCTTCATAGTCTTCATAAACAGGTCTTTAAGATGACAAAATAGACAAAAGTGTGTAACATGCTCATTACTTAATGGATTTTTTAATGATAATTACCTAATTACGTAATGTTATTTATAATTAACACACTACATTTACTAGATATAGAGGGTGTTAGTGACATCGTAACGAAAACTTTGAGGGATGATTCAGGCCATGATTCTGAGTTGATATCAAGTGGATTTTTCCGTCGCAAAAGTATGGAACGGAAAATAATTTAAAAAAACATAAAAAAAATCATAAATTTTCCAACAGGAAATTCCACTTAATATCAACTCAGAATCATGGTCTGAATCATCCCCCTCAGTATTCGTTACGGTGTCACTAACACCCATACCTAGTGATGGGCAGGGAAAGAAAAAATTGGGTGGGAAAGAAAAAATATCGGGAAAATATGGGAAAATAAAATAAACACCCGAAAAATTCCCGAATCATGGGAAAATATTTTTTATTTAATTATTTTTAATCTTATTATTATTTGTATCTCGTTTCCATGTCTCGGGTCGGGTCTGTCATGGAGTCCCGGACTTTTGGAAGGCGTGCGTGGGGCCGAAGCCAACACGTAGAGGCCCCTTAAGACAATTTACTCTAAATGTGTTGTGACACCAACCGGCGATTATCCCTGTATGCACTATGGGAGTGCACCCAAAGACAATCCCTGGTTCGTGTAGGACTATTGAAGATTATGGGAACAAAAGGAACTGGGCTATTGGGTTGGGGGTTAGTGAACCGGGATACTGGGGCTATGGGGGACTATGGCGCCTGCTCGACCAATGTTAATAACAGAGATATATTGGGCAGGCGGTGACTCGTCACTCACTGGTTGGGCCACCTATCTAGCCGACGCGACTGGACGGCAAGGCAGCAACATGGTTGTGAGCATCTCTGGGTGTCAAGAGGTGTACACCGCTTTCTGCGAGGCGGTTTACCCGCCTTATCAACTCGCGACTTATGCATCTTTCACTTCCACCCTGCGAGCGTATAGCTCTAACGCCCCACTCTGGCTGGCCAATGAAGGCAAGCCAGAGGTGAGAGTCCTGCGGCCCCCGCTAAGGTCCACTCCGGCCAGCCAGTACTGTCACCATCTTTGTTGCTCTTCTTTGGACTCTCTCTAGTAGTGCAATGTCCTTCCTATAGTAAAGTCTCCATATTTGAAACCCATGTTCTAACAGCCATCTGACGTAAGTAAGTTTTGTAAAGCCTAAGAAACAATTCCGTATCTATATGATAAAAAGCTTTTCTAATTATGTATAAGAGGGAGTTATCCTTCTTAGTGATTCCAATAATGTGTTCGTCCCACTTTAGATTATGTGTTATCGTTATGCCAAGGTCATTTTGTTTTTTAACACACTCGAGAGGTTTTGAGTCAATGGTGTAACTCAACGTGGGGTGGTTACTGCCAACATGCAACACAGTGCATTTGTCTACGTTTAATGTGATTAGCCAATCTCGGGTCTAAGCAATTACTCTATCAAGATCATCTTGGATTATATTATGGCTAATAAGTGGATTCCCCGTTATTTTCGTATCATCTGCAAAGAGTGATATATCAGACATGATACCATGTTTAAGATCTGTAAGGTAGATACTGAATAAAATAGGTCCTAACACCGATCCCTGCGGCACACAGCTGAGGACTTTTCTGGGAACAGAGTATGATTCTCCGATGCGCACAGAGAATATGCGATTTGACAGGAAGTCTAATCCACTTCACGACATTGCCTCTGATTCCAAAGGGCTCTAATTTAGCAATCAATCGTGTGACAGGAACTCGATCAAAAGCTTGTTCATAGTCCAAGTAAATAATATCTGTAGGTATTCGTGCCTCCCAATTTCTTGCACAAAACCATGTTGCTCCTCGATGATGACATTCTCTCGTGCCAAAAGCATCCTATATATCCTATAATATGTAGATATCTTTGCATGGAATTATTAAAATTGAACATTCCATTCAAAATATATTACAAAGGAGATCGTCGGCTTTCCATACTTTGGCCGGCCCAAATTTGAAAGTGCCGGTCAGAGAAAAAAAATGTGTCAAACTTTTCGAGTAGATTGTTCTGAACATTTTTTACTATGACACCAGACGTGTATGACCATTAGTTTGGCTTTAATTGGATTTTAAAAATCTCGATTTTTCATACATTTTGTAAAAAATAATATTATGTCCGTTGGGAAAAAGAGGTATACAGGCGTATTACAAAGGACCGTTAGAAGATTTATTAGTATAGCGCCAAACTTCTATGACCATTATTTTGACTTTTATTGGAATTTACGTTTTAGTTCAAATGTGAAAAATGCCGACCAGCAAAAATATCATTTTGAGAGTATCGAGTAGATGCCTGTTAACATTTTTTTCTATAGCGCCAAACTTGTATGACCATTAGTTTGGCTTTTAGTGTATTTTAAAAATCTTCATTTCTTATTTATTTTGTATGAAAATAAAGTGCTTTGGGTAAAAAATGCGGTACGGCGGATTAAAAAGGGCCTTTAGAACATTTAATAATCTGGCGCAAAACATTTTTGACCGTTATCTTGACTTTTTATTCGTCTCTCTTTCCGTTTTGGTTCAAATGGGAAAATGTCAGCCAGCGAAACAAAATAAGTCAAATCTTTTGGTAAACGACTTGAAACGTATTTTTACTATACTACCAAATGTCGACTTTGGCTTTTATTGGACTTTTTAAAAAAACTTTTTTCTATACATTTTAACAATGACAACAAGCAGAGCTTTCCCAATGACTAGTTATTAGTCAGATAAATACTTTGTGTTTTTGTTTTGAGTGTTGTTAGGTGAACTTCTATATTAATACTATCTGATTTTAGATATGACGTTGGCTGTAGTTTTTGCATTCGACTCAACGTTACGGCCTAAGTTTAGGTTGAATTATGGTATTGATTCACCTTGACCGTAAATGGTTACCACCCTCCGAAGATAAGCTTGCCATCTAGTGACGAAACTCGTATTTTGGCATGACGTCTCAAGTATCTGTTAGGGAAAACAGGAGTCGGGTAGTTGTACTTTGCAAGTATGCCTATCACAATGTCCTAGCTTCTTAAGCGTGTATCACCATCAGGTAATGTAGTGGTCAAACGCAAACCTATTTTTCAAAAGACGACCACCATATTACGCCTTTAGCAAGATAGTTCCATTATCACTAGATAAAACTTTTTTTTTATTTTTGAAAAATCGAATTAAGTTCAAAATATTGGTCATAGTCGTTTAATGCCATAGTAATAAACATTCTGACGATCCTTTAAATAACGCGCCTGTTATATTTTATTTTGAATTATACAAAATGAAACAAAATTCAAGTTTTTTTTTAAATCCAACAAAAGCCAAACTAATTAATGGTCATACATGTTTTTGTCATAGTGAATAATGTTTACAGGTATCTTCTCGATAGCTTTGACATGTGTTTTTTGCTGACCGGCACTTTTCACACAGAAACTATAACGTAAAGTCCAAAAAAAGTCAAAATAATGGTCATAGACGTTTGGTGCCCTAATAATAAATGGTCAAATGGATAAGTTCTAACGGGATATACAAATATTGTTCCATGGCCGGCACTTCACATTTTCACCAAAAATGTATGAAAATTCAGTTTTTTTTTAATTCGAATAAAACCGAAAATATTGACCCTACAGCTTTGGTGCCATATTAATAAATGCTCAGACGGATAAGTTCTAAGGATAATACCATTATTGTTACTTGGCCGGCACTTTACATTTTCACCATAAATGTATGAAAAATACAGTTTTTTAAAATCGAATAAAACCGAAGATATTGACCCTACAGCTTTGGTGCCATAGTAATAAATGCTCATACGGATAAGATCTAACGGAATATAGCAATATTATTTTTTGGCCGGCACTTTGACTTCTGGGCCGAAATCCGATGATCTCCTTTTAGTTTTTTAAGAGTTCATACGACACTACGACAGAAAATAAATTGGGCATAAGTAGGCATACATTATATTTAAATGGTCTTTGTTGGAAATCCTTACTTTTAATACAAATATATGCGATAAAAAATATTTTCCCTTGAAATGGGAATTTTTCGGGTTTTTTCCCTCAGAATTGGGAAAATTCCCAAAACGCGGGAATTTTCCGGGTAAGAACCCAACACTACCCATACCTACTTGTATGGCTACAGTATGTACTTGTGCGGGGTGTAAGTGACATCGTAACGAATACTGAAGGGGATCATTCAGCTGATTATTCTGAGTTAATATCAAGTGGAATTTTTGATCGCAAAAGTATAGAATTGAAAATAATTTAAAAAAAAACTAAAAAAATCATGAATTTTGCGACGTAAAATTCCACTTGACATCAACCCAGAATCATGGTCTGAATCATCCCCCTCAGTATTCGTTATGATGTCACTAACACCCTGTAGTATATTGAATGCACATTGCAGGACTTCGTGTTAGAAAACTAGGTCAATGCTTCACGGCTAAGATTGTGAAAATATAGCTTTGCTTGTCAAGATAAGTAGTGCAGAATATTGATACATAATATCTACATAATACAGAAAGGGATTGAGTAGTCTAATAGTCTAAGTAGTGTAAATTTGGCTTTATTCAACAGTCTAGCTAGATTATGGACCACCATAACATAATAATATCAAACATAATTATTTAGCAAAAAACACATAATTATTTATTTAGTTATAGAACAAATTGCTTCAGTGGTTTACTGGTCCAGTGGTTAGGGCTCATGATGAGGAGGCGCGATTTTGTGATCCCTGATGGTTAATAATCTGGGGTAAGTCAGGGGCCTTTGGAGACTCAATTATAACCCAGACACCAGCAACCATCAACCTCACAACCCACTTAATAGAAAAGAATAAAACAAAGGCATTGTTAGACATCTTTACCTGGCTCCGCTCGTACTTTAGGCTGCACCGTAAGGGACAGGCCATTTACTTCGACAATTGAGTCATCCTTGAGGAGAGTAGACCATGGTATGGTCACTGTTATCTCCTGCATGTGACCGTCTACTATCTCCAACGGCCAGTTCTGTGCATCCCCCAGGTCGTTGAGTGCCTAAAATTACCATACAACTATGATGTCAGGATTAAGCACATTATCTTTAACTAAATCAGCATTTAGGTATATTGATAGATATAAAGTTTAACATAACATAAACAGCCTACAGACGTCCCACTGCTGGGAACAGGCCTCCCCTCAAAGTAAAAAAAAGTGTCTAGTAAAGTTTAATAAAATTATTTTATTTACTATATTTTTTATCTAAAGAAATGGCTGTAGTTACTTTGTCTAGTCACATGTTATTTTTTTGTTACTTTTAGAACTTTGATTATTTTTGTTTATGCACATATGTTTAATCAGTGACTAATCAACATGTATTGTGCTGCAATAATCAGTAGACCTGCAAACATCATTATCAATAATTAGCTGTAGATGTCACAAGCCCAAACAATTTCCTAAGATTCTAAGCATGCATCTTAGCATGCTTTTTCATATTTTTTTCGCCAAGGTTTTCTTTGTTTGAATCAGCGAAACACGTGTTAATTCGAATTTATTGCGCATAAACTATTGGCAAGGGCGTGAAGCGTGGTGTGTGTTCCGCAAAAAATACCACGCGGGAGCGGTCAATATGCGGTTGTATGAAAGAAATCGAAGGAATTGTATATTTACCTCACAGTCAAGGCTAACGTCCGAAACGGTACCAGTTCCATTGTACAAATCGACGCTCAGCTGATCCAATGTGAGCTTCTCCTCAAGGAAGTTGCCGAGATATCGCTGGAGCAGGTACCTGCAGGCGCGCTTCTTGATGCTCTCAGACCATGGCAGATACCACAACATCTTCAGACCTTTGTAAAGACCATCACACTGGAATTTTTGCTTTTGTGCGTAATGACTATTGCGATTTTGCGTGTGATTGACTTGTGAACGTAAATAAACATGACATTCCGTTATACGCTTTTCTTTACAGCTGTCAGTGTTCTCAGAATTTTAAATTGTAATATTAAAGTAACAGAGATTGAAACATATTTCGCAACCAAACTTATCACTGATGTCTTTCTAGTCCAACAGACAAACACTGACTGAAGGACAAGGCTTGTTAAAAGAAGTAATTAACTGCAACAATGATTATTGATGTATTAGTAAACTGTCAATAACGGAACGTTCGATATTTAAGAAACTCTGTAACTGCAAGACATAAGGTTCATTTCCGTGCAACCACTTTGCACCTTATGTTTAACTTGTATTATCGCACCGCTAGAGGTGCTGTTTATTGACAGGAAGAATGGTATTTTTTGATTGGCTGATATATGGGCTGATATGATACGGATACAAGGACCAAGTATCAAGTATTGTATGCAGCGCCATCTTCAAACCAACATGGAAAAAGAGCGGGGAAATAAAAGTTTTGAGCGTTGAACGATTATAATTGGGTCGTGTACTAGGTTCAAGATAAATTATGAAATTCTGATTACTAAATAAATACACATATAACTAACGAAAAATATTTATTTTATATTTATGAATTTTAAATAAGAAAAATGTAATAAAATAATAAGTTCGACATTTTATCACGTTTTTCTATGACGTCACAGTGTGCTTTTCCCAAGCTTTTTCAAACAAATTCCATACAATTTGGTGCTTAGTAAAAAGTATCTGATTTGACTAGTTCGAAACTAGCCTGATCAATTGCAAGAATCATTTTTTTTATTTATTAATTACTTTTAATTATTTTTAGTATTTTTATGGCTTTGTTTATTAATTACTTTTAATTATTTTTAGTATTTTTATGGCTTTGCATAGATATATGGTGCGGCGGAGCATCCGGTCGTATGTAGAATGGCATCAGATGGTGTGGTTTTTCCATGGCATAGTCTTCTTCCTGCACTTCATCCTTTTCTTCCTCTAACTTTTCTTCTTGTATTTTAGCTTGAGATTCTAAATGATTGCACGTGTATATCGACAGGGTGTAGAAAATCATGGCCATTCGGGTATGAGTTATTATTGAGGCTGTAAAGGTCGGATAGCCTATGTCAGTATCCGTCAAGACTGAGCAATCGGTGTTGTTAACGACCAGCTGAATTTCAACTCTTGATACTAGTAATTCGGCTGGAAATTAAATGTTTATAAGTAAGTAATGGCCCCGATTCCTGCAGACACCGCCTAATTTTATTTTAAGTTATATCCGTCATTTTCATATCCGTCGAAAAGGAAAGGGACGGATGATTCACAGCTCTTAATTTTAGGAAGAATGAGTAAATGAATGAATAACCCGGGCGAATCAAAAGGTACGTCGCTGGTATGCAATCCGTTTGACGTGCTGTCTACTTAACTGTGTCGGGTTATTGACGGATGTAAAATTTTTAGACGGTTGGTTTAGATTTGTGCTTAAAATTGACGTGTTTTCATAAATTTTATGCTTGTCGGTTACCCGTCCCTTTCCTTTTCGGCGGATAAGAAAATGACAGATATAACTTAAAATAAAATTAGATGGTTTTTACAGGAATTAGCACCCAATTAGCACCAATTATAAAAACTGATGTGAGTCGTGGTAGCTTGACTGTCATTGAGAGATTACAGGTCCGGCAAGGGCCTGATCCAATGTTGTGTGCCTTAGAAAGATACAAAAGCACTTACAATCTTTTTAGTTTCTGAATTTTATTGTTTCTCGACAGCATTATCAGTAGGTATTTGAGTTCCTTTTATACCTACTGTTACTCCTAACTCCTTGCCAGTATAATGTATTACACACCTCTGCATACCCCTTTGCAGATACAAACGTGATGTTATAGGTAAGTTAACATGACAATGTAAGAACTGTTAATGTTAATGGTTGTCTGGAAGAAATCGCTTTAAGCGATAAGGCCGCCATTTGCCATGTACTTAGTTAAGATACTTTTTGTAATTATTTCTTTTTATTTTGGTGCAATAAAGTGTATTTGTATTTGTAAGAACCTGAAACTATTTATTAAAAATATATATATATGCTTACGGTAAGCGCTTTTGTAGTATATATCAATAACTCGATTGTACCGAACCATGCCCCATATTTTCTTTTCTTCGAACATGAGGGTTGCTGTAAAACATAAAATAGTATTTATATACATTAGACTATTGTCCCGTGTTTAACTTTTAACAGACGTGATGGTATATTCATATTAGTATACTCCTGCCCTAATCCCACTTTAGGTGGGTCGGCACAACATGTAGATACATCATCATCATCATCATCAGCCCATTAACGTCCCCACTGCTGGGGCACGGGCCTTCCCTATGGATGGATAGGGAGATCGGGCCTTAAACCATCACGCGGGCCCAGTGCGGATTGATACAACATGTTCAGTCATGAGCAATATAATGTACCCACTTTAGGACTCTGTCGCACTAACATATTTGACATTTAGTGAGACTTACAGTTCAAATTGACAAAAAAGTTAATGTGACATGGTACCAAAGTGTATACCATATTAATTAATGCTCGTGACCGTATTCCTCTTCCTTTTATTTCTGTCAGTCGTCATCTCAGTACGCACACCTTTCACACACATATCTTTCTTTATACAATCCTATCTACACTTTCTTGGGTCATCCCCTACCCTATAACCATCCACATTAATATTCGTAACTTTCCTCGTTATATTAAGTATATGCCTTTCATCGCTCCTCATCAGATGCCTATACTATTGTCATAGAATAAGAAATAATGCTAATGTAACCTGTTACCTTAATTTCTCAGTAACCGGCGCTACTTCCAGACTTTTTCTTACGTACCTATATACTTACCTACAAAAGCTTTGAGGGTTGACTCAGAGCATGATTCTGAGTTGATATCAAGTGGAATTTTCCGTCGCAAAAGTATACAACGGAAAATAATTTAAAAACCACCAAATTTTTCATGAATTTTCCGACAGGAAAATCCACTTGATATCAACTCAGAATCTTGGTCTGAATCATCACTCTGAGTATTCGTTGCGATGTCACTAACGGCCTGTATTAATTCCTAATCTTGGCAATCAATCAATGATACTCTATTGCACAACGACATATACACAGGACATAAACATACGAATAAAAATAAACACAATAGGCGGCCTTATTGCTAAACAGCAATTTCTGCCAGGCAACCTTAGGGTGAAAGAAGTTGTCCATTCTGATCACACCACACATCCATCTTAACATTCGCATCTCTGCCACGTGTACTCTTCTTTCATCCGTCTCCTTTGTCGTCTAACACTTGAAAACAGCACGACAGGTCTTATGATCGTTTTATATTATCTTCCCTTTTACCTTTATTTAGTGTGATGCTATTATATATTGGCCCCGATTCCAGCAGACACCTAATTTTATTTTAAGTATACCTACTTGTCATTTTCTAATCAGCTGTAAAGGAAAGAGACGAATGATAGGCAACTGTTAATTTTAAAATGAATAAATAACCCGGGCGAGCAAAATAAGCACCTGGCTCTTATGCAATCTATTTGATGTGTGCTGTCTACTTAATTCTGTCGGGTTTTTGGACAATGTAAATTTTGGAAGGGCTTTTTAATTTCTGCCTAAAATTGACGAGTGTTTCATAAATTTTATGCCCGTTGATTAGTGACCGGCCCTTTCTTTTTTACAGCGGATAAGAAAATGACAGGTAAGTACCTATAACTTAAAATAAAATTAGATGGTGCGTACAGGAATCAGCACAATTATGTTAAATTAATTTTGTCTTACCTTTACACGTGCCTAGAGTCAAATATAATTTATAATAAGGCAAGCCAACGGAAATAATCGTTCGTTCAAATTTAATCATCGGCTTCGACTGAGTACAACTCAAAAATAGTAGACCGATTATAAAATTATATTGCATAATGATTATACAAAGTTTTCTAGAAAATGTACGCGACTAAATTATAGGACTGTCCGACTGAGTGTCATGTGAACCTAGATGTAGCTAGATCAGTGGTTCTAAACCTTTTAATGATCAGGGACATCTTGAATGAATTGTCGAAATGCGGCGGACCACTAACTACTTGGTGGTAATGAACATTATTATTATTGGAACTCAGAGGGGTTAAAAAAGGTACATTAAAGCAATTCATTTCAAAAGCAATATTGCAATTTGACATTTGCGCATATGCAACACCTGTCAAATTGCAATATTGTTTTTTAGATGAATTGCCTTTTTAATCCCCCTGTTCTATCAATTATTCATAATAAACATACATCTGGAACCTGACAAAGGACTGCAGTAACTGTTAGTACTATTCAGAGGCGCAGGACAGGAGTCCTACTTAGTACGGCTTTGAAATAGACTACTCTGGGCTCCGTCTCACTTGCGTCAGACAAAGCGGGGCGGAAGGCAAGAGGGGCACCAGTGCTCTATTTCTCCCTAAAAAAGTAGCGTGGAGAATGCTACACCGACAAGAGCGTGGCTCTTAAATTAATGATGATGAAACATACATATATACATGAGATAACTCTTATTTCCCGTTGGGGTAAGCAGAGACCACGGTATTCCACTTACTACCATCCTCACACCACTTTCGCTTCTTCCACTCTTATCAAAGACTTCATGCATGCTCGCTGGTTTAGAGTACTCTTGATCTGGCCTTTCTTTAAACATCCTGGATCTGATCGCGGTATGTACGCCTAAGCTTTCCTCTTCCAACTCTACCATTTACATCCGGATTCATAATCAAAAATATTATTGTCTTTGTAATTAATATCCGGAGAATTGCCAACCTGAAGTGGCAGTGGGCAGGACACATAGCGAGGAGAACCGATGGCCGCTGGGGCGGAAAGGTTCTCTAATAGCGACCACGTGTCGGACGACGCTTAGTCGGTAGCCCCGCTACAAGGTGGACCGACGATCTGGTGAAGGTTGCGGGAAGCCGCTGGATGCGGGCAGCGCAGGATCGAACGTCGTGGAGATCCTTGGGGAGGCCTATGACCAGCACTGGGCGTCGTACGGCTGATAATGATAATGAATTAATATTAAAATTCTTGGTGATCCATGATAAATTCGCGGACCACTTTTGAAAGTTTTAGGGACCACCTGGGGTCCGCGGCCACCAGTTATGAACCACTGGCCATGGAGTCAAGTTCGCTTTGTTAGATTGTTTAAGAACCTATTGTTTGGTGGTTCCTATCCATTACTGTTAAGTCTTCTTGGAACAGACTAGACATCAACTATGTCCCATGTAAAAGGGGGCGAGCCATTAACTGTGGTGTATGATCAATTGGGTCGTGTACTAGATTCAAGATAAATTATGAAAATCTGACTTACTAAATAAAGACACATCTAATATTAACGAAAAACATTTTCTTTTTTTATTTAACTTACTTATGAATTTTAATCAAGAAAAACGTAATAATAAGTCCGACATTTTATCACGTTTTTCTATGACGTCATAGTGTGCTTTTTCATACAATTTCCGTAGTAATTTCGTGTTTTGACGTTTAGTAAAAAGTAACTGATTTGACTAGTTGGAAACTAGCCTATTATTTATGATCCAAAAATAAATTCATAAACTTTTATAAAGTCTCTCTTCTAAATTTAGTGGTTTAGACCCCGAGCTGGGATTAAAACCTGTGCCACTATGATGTAAGCGTTTCGGTTTTTGTAATCGCGCACTCTAACCCAGCTTTGCCCCGCTTTCCTGTTTTTGTGTGCAGCAAATTTAAAGAAACGTCCCTCAAAGAAGTTTTTCATACTTAAGTACTTAACAAAAGTTATAAAAGAGATTCCATTTGAGGTAATATAAAAATACATACATAACTGGTGACATGACGTCAAAAAATATTTATAACACCTTTTGATTACAAAAAAGAAAAAGTGTAATTTATTTTTAATTGAAAAAAAGGCTCTCATAAATATTTTTCATACAAAAACCAACCATTATTGTTTTCAAAAAGATTTTATTCCAAAAGGAGATTTAATAAAAAAGTTTGCTTTAGCAATTAAACGACGCCTAAACACCATATACGTCGATGACATATTTGGCTCCTTCGCGGATACCACTCCAGGTTTCGGTGACGATCTGCGGTAAATAGTCGGACGGGACTAGGAACCCGTATTCATAGCCTGGGAGCTCCAGAGTGTAGGTTAGAGGAACGCCTACGGCACGGGTCCAGTCGCGAGAGGTACCCGTTGTGAAGTAAAGGACCTGGGCAGCGTTGCCAACTATGTAAGTATCTGCGCCTTCCAGAGCGACGTTGTCGATGGCCTGCGCCATACGGACTCCGGCCAAGTGGAGGCTCAACCCGTTGATAGGGAGAGAACCTGTTAAAAGACAAAAAATAATGTAAAAAGGTTGGTTAATAGCGAGTTTATTTCGACGATTCGAACTGAAATATTGGTTTTCGAGTGGGTAGGTAGTTTTTCTAAGTAACTCTTTTAGATTTATATTTTCATTTTGAAAAATGAAAAATACTTAAGGAAGTAAAATAAGGAACGAATACGCAATTACTCATACAATATTCAAAAGTAGGCATTATCACGACCTCATCTCTAGACAAAGTTTGCATGATTGATGTACTTATATGAAAAATTTTAATAATAAGCATTTGGAGAGGATAATTAGCTATTAAATGATAGAACTTACCATAAGTGAGTGAGGTCTCTAAATATGGACTACCAAATCGATTTTTGGACTCACCATTGTTACCCCAAGCGTAGAGGAACATGCTTCCAAAGCTGTGCAGGGAAATGTACATGGCAGCTCGATTAATCTGTTGCTGAACGGCATCTCTGATAACTCTGGTCTCGGACTCAGAGAACGGAGTAGGTCCTTCGTAGACGATCGTGCAGGGGTTGCCAGCGTTCTCATTGGTCCCCCACTCGTGGTCGAAATTGCGGTTCCCGTCTACTCCAGGACACTCGAAGGAGCCAGGGTGATTCAAGGAGCGGGTCTTACGCCACATGCGATCCTGAAATAAATCATCATCATTAAGAGCCACACTGTTGTCAATGTATCATTCTCCATTCTTGTCTATCAAGGGCCAATTCTTTGACAATGGGATAAGGAAACGACACGTATTGTGTGTAGTAACACAATAGATGGACAGCGTTGTTTTAAAGATAAATTAGATGGAAAATTGACACAAATCACCTGTTATGAAAAACCCAGCGACACTTTCGATTCAAACCACGTCGAAGGCCACAGGGTATCATTAATCGTACCAACAATATTTACCTCATCGATGGAGTACTCGTAACCGTCAGGGTTAACTAGGGGAATGATGATCCAGTCGAGTCTCTCAGTCAGGTCGCTGTCCACGATATCAACGACGAGTTGGTTAATGATGTACAGAGCGACGGGAGGGGTGATCCATTCCCTGGCGTGCACGGCCGCGTCGATGACAATGACGGGTTTGCGAAGGTCTTCGAAGCGCGAGGTGGAGATCCTCACTAGTTTGATCTGACGACCTTCGTAGCTGAGCGCTGCGTTGATGACCGTCACTGTGTCGGGGTACTCAGCGGCTAGGGCGTCTAAGTGTTCGTTAATCTAAAAAAAGAAAAGTGAGGATGTGTAAGTACATCAGTACTGAGAGATTGTGTTCACTTCAACAAGAGACTTAGATTGTCTACGGGTGGTACAGGGTGGTAAACTGTCGCCACCAGTACGTTTTCGTTCTATTCATCTTTGTACTTCTATATCAAGTATAGCGACTATCTATAAAGATACCTACACCATTACGAAACAAATCTCGTTGTGTTGTCTTAGTTCATTACGGAGAAAATCATTCTTATTCTAATTCTTATGATCACTTAAGTTATTTAAAGTAAGTATACTGCATAATACCTCTTCATGTCTGCGGAAGTCTTCCCAGATGGGAACATCGCTGTCTCGTCGCCGTCTTGCCTGTTCAATCTTGTTTTCTTCATCACGAAGAATACTGTAACAATCGATCAATTATGATACGATGGTCAACAGAGTGTGCATAATATTAAGGCTAGTCATCGGAGCAGAAGTGGGGAAACCCTCACCTCACCTCATAAAACCGTAGCCCTCGTTGAAATACCTCGTCTTAATGTAAAGGAGGATTGAAAAAAAAGAGCATTGGAACACGGCCATATTTTTAGACTGCCATCAGAAGAACAGAGGGGTTAAAATGGCCACATCGAAGCAATTCATCTTCTTAGATGAATTGCTTTAGAAAGCAATATTGCAATTTGACATTTGCGCATGTAAAAGTAAGTGCGCAATGCAAACAAATGTCAAACAGCAATATTGATTTCTTAGATGAATTGCTTCGATGTGGCCATTTTAACCCCCCTGCACCTCAGTAACCGCATGCACACGGATCAGCAACCACGCCTATCCAACTACAAGTAGTTGTAAGTTCGACTTCGTGCAGTCATATAGTGGACTACATGGAGTCGTGGCATTAACTTCATGCAGTTGAATATATAACAGCGCGCGGGCCCTTGCTGTGGTGCAGTCCGTCTGATGGCAACCTTAGTCTTATTCCTTATACTGTCTACGGGGCAAGTGTCATAAAAAAAAAAGTATCAAGATATTCTGGACGCATACTGAAAGTTTAATCTAACGTTACAGTTAATAAAGACACAACACTTACGTAGCAAGATTGTCGACGACCTTGGTGTACGTCATTCCATTGCGTTCAAAGTACGGTATCCATTCAGCTTTCTCCTCCGGCGACAGTCTGACCAGGGCTTCGAACTTTCCAGAAGTGGACCTAGAAGCTGGGTTGGCCGATAGAATGTCCAGATTGTTGTCTAGGTTTGTAATCTCTTCGGACGAACCAGCAACTCGGTAAAGTTGGTGGCTGAAAGTGATAATTAATGTTTTTAATAGCGTCGGTATTTTTGTGAGTGGCCTAAATTTAACTAACGGCATATTGTATAATACAAGGATTATGACTTTTTCATAGGATGAAAGTAGTTGATAGGCATTTCCTCTTTCGTTACGAATGAAAATGCCTCGCCCATACTGCTCAGTAAGCAGACTTTTTGGTGCGTAACTTATTGTAGATTTACAGCAAATGGCATTAACTACTTGGCCGGACAAATCGGGAGCGCTGAGGGCTCTTAGCTGGCACAAAAAGACAACAGACCTGATGTAGCGAGATGGACGAGGCCTATGATTCTTTGATATAAAACATAGTAACGTGAGCAGAAAACAAGAATCAACACTCACCCTTCATATTTATCATGGCGGTCGCCATAGACGACTGAAGCCAGGAGAAGCAAGCAAACCACCAGTCGAGACATCTTCGCCAACCAAACTGATTCTTCCACGGCTACCGTTTTGTCTAATTGAGCTCCCGATTACCCAATAATCCACTAGATAACATTTATTGGCTAGTAATCCCTCGAATCGCGATGTTATCATACAAGATATCATGTTGTTGCTGCATGGCATCATTTATCCTGTTTATTAGTTTTCACTTTCTAAACGGACACTACTTATATAAAAATTGTATTCTTTACCGTATGGCAAGCCTTGCAAGACATCACCGATTTAAATCATTTCAAAAGAAGCTTAAAACAGTACCTAATTGACAAAAGTTTTTATACTCAGGATTTTTTTAATGATAAGTAGTTTTTTTTTAATTTTATGTCTAAATTATGTATACTTGTTCTCATTTATTATGTTTAAGTCTAAAAAATATGCTGTAACTCTCCTTTAAACTGCTGTGCCTCCGGGTCCATATGTATTACTCACCTTATATTACCACCCTCCTACCGAGTGGAACACAATAAATGATATGATTATGACCCTATTACTCTTTAGTTTAATATAACGCGACAGTTCAAGATGGACGAAAGGAAAAAGGGCCAGACGACACGAAAGTGGCAGTGGACCTCCTATCACTGACTACATCTGCAGAGCGTGTGGTAAACCATGCCGCTCTCGCATTGTCTTAAGTGATGATGGTAACTTGGGCGAGACGGACGAGGCCTATCATTGTTTGATATAAAACATAGTAACGTGAGCAGAAAACAAGAATCAACACTCACCCTTCATATTTATCATGGCGGTCGCCATAGACGACTGAAGCCAGGAGAAGCAAGCAACGAGACGTCTCATCTTGCAAATAAAATAAATGTAGTCATGAAAAAAATGCTTCTTAGACACTGTCTAAGGGAAACATCTGGAAAAGGTGCATGACGTCTGATGATAACGCTATTTTCGACTGGTAATGCCAAGCAGTAGTGCCTGTGGGGAAGCAAAGGTAACTTAACCGTACCTATTCATAATTTTATTAAGTATTTTGGAGTGTAAAGACTAAACAAAGAGTCTGACTATACGCGTAAAAATATCTAGTACTTAATGGTAACTATTTTTTTTCTCTACTCTTTCTTTTATGTAATTTTCAATTTGCTATCTGCGAGGAACTATAATTGGCTTTCTGTGTTTACCATAAGTTGCTACTAAATTAATTATAGCTGTTGTTGTTTCTCCGAACATTAAATAAATAAATAAGTAAGAAATTGCAATAGTTCCTAATTTATACTAACGTTTTCTGTTTCGTTTCCTCTAAAATCGTCTTGTTCATCTACTTCATCGTCGATATTTACTTATGTAAGTAGGTAAGTAAGTAGATTTTTGTATAAATAATGTAAAAATACGTCTTTTTATGCAATAAAGTTACGTAATTACCGTTTTATAATATTGATTATACTGTAACTGAGCCAATTGCAGAAATAAAGCTAGGTGATTGTAAATAATAAGGTACCTAATATTGAATAATAAGGTAAATACCATTTATCTATTACAAACCTAACTATCTTTATTATACTTGTACATTATATTTAGGTAAGTAGCGTTAAAAACATGAGCTGATTATAGAAATCCATTGTAAAGATTATTCATTGATGTAATTTTTCTACATCACCCCACGTAAACCGTTTTATGAAATAGAGGTACAATGTGCAGAACAATAAACAAGATTGTTAATAGATTCTTAAACTTTATTATGAAATAATGAATAAGTAATGTTCTTAACTTATTGAGTGGTTTCTAGTCTTCATCTTCCATACATATTTCCAATACATTCTTTTTAATGACTTTTTGAAACCCGAATGCCTCCAAGCGTAGATTATCGGGTCACACAGACTGTTGCATGCGCCTAATAAAAACAGTGGTCCGTGGGTTATTACTTCTATGGGCAGACAGTCATATCCGTTCTTCATAATGTCGCATCTTACATATACTATAATAGCCACATAGTACGGTGCCCATGTGCATACGAAGCAAATGATTACTATCAAAACTGTTTTAACAGCTTTCAGTTTACTAGGGTGTGCATTTAGTTCCTTCGCTTGTCCGTAATACGTTGATATCTTAGAGACTTTCCTTACTCTGTTTGTCGTTTGTCTGTTGATATTTTTGTCTACTTCCTCCTCTTTTAAATTGGTCGTGCTCCGTTCACGCATCTCGATAGACGTCTCTGCTGTTTCAGTTTTGGAGTCTTTAGATATCGTTATGGTAATCTTCGTCTTAGATACATTGTTAGCTATACGACATTGGTCTTCGACTGCCTTGCTTATGTATGATATGGTGTTAGTTTCTCTGTACTCCCTGATTTTGTCAACTTGTTTTACTGCGCTGTGTAGTATCAGGATGTATAGAACAACCACCATTACAATGACAGACAGAACTAAGCAGGAGACCAGCTCGAGGATCGCCGCGGGGAACAATGCTATATACCAGCATCTGTAATCTCGAAACGATCTACCTGTCCATCCCATAGCTGGTAGGCTTGCAATACAAATGGCTGAAAGATAATTGAAACTAGTTTACAAAAAGTAGTCTACGACAAGACACTAATATGTCTAATGATTACGTCTAACCAAGCAAATGTAACAATATAATTTTATAATTACTTACTTTTTTATGAAAACGAATGCGAAACTTAAAGTGAAGTAAAGCAATAAATAAATGATGCTTAAAGCTGACACTCTTAAATCTACACAATAAGTTAACACACTTATATTAATCACATACAGCTTGGTTATAACTAATAGGCAACATAACATTAACACATAAAAAAATAAAGTGATAATTTCTTCATCTTTCTTATCATGTCATATTTATGATTTAAGTAAAATAAGGTAAGTCTCTTACTTACAATTACAATTACAATTATCCTACAATAATATTTATACTACAAGGCAATTATAATAACAGAGCTAACACCGTAATTAATTTTACCATCTACTGTTTTACAGAGAGACATTTTAATTAAAAATACATCTTTTAGAAAAGAGTACTTTGACTACCGAGTTGCGTTGAGTTGTTGTTGATTGAGAATTTACCTATAATTTAATTTAATGTACTTACTTACTAAAGTACTTCCGTAAGTATTTCCGGTAATAAGCTATTACAGATCTTTGAAATCCTTTATGCCACCAAGCGTAAATTAAAGGGTTCAAAATGCTGTTGACGGAGGCTAGAGCCGCGGCAGGACCTCCCAGAAATTTCAAATTAAGACATTTGGGGTTAGTAAGCTTCTCTTCGCAAAACACAAAGAATATCACTACTATGAAAAATGGCATCCAAGTTATTATGAAACTGCCTGATGTGAGCATCACTACAGTTACCGCTCGCCATTTCTTTGGGTCTTTTGATTTGTGTTTCTTTATTTTATCATTCGTAACATTAACTTGAGGGTTTCCAGAAACGTCACTGTTAGATGAATTGGGACATGACGAATCGATAGTGCAAACGCTGAATTCAGAAGTGCATTTTGTTTTATCGATTTTTGTGGAGTGGTAATCTTCGTGAATAAAGTCACTGATACTCTTAGACTTGACAGACTTTGAATTTTTGGGTTTATTCTCGTGGAGATTGTCAAAAGAGACACTCCTTTTCAATTTCTTACAGTTGACCATACTTTTAGTGGGATACTTAACTGAGTGGCTGTTGTCGACTTTATTTGCGTTACCATTACCGCGATAGATTCGCAATTTGGGCTTCTCGGGGTCTGATTTCTTTAAGGCCTTTATTTTGTTGACGTTAGCTAAAGCCTTTACCAAGATGATGGAATATAATACAGCGACTACTACAATAGGTACTATGCTGAGGAAAGAGTTGAGGAGAATAAGAGAGCCGGGGAAGAGGCCAATGTAATAGCATCGATTGTAGTGTAGTTCCTGGTTGACCCATCCGGTGGCGGGCATGAAGCCCAGGGTAATGCCTGCAAATACACATGTTAAGCATTATATGTAGGTTAACACAAAGCATGGACAATGTTAATTGATACAACATAGACACAAATTAAAAACATTATGGAAGTCACGGCGCGTATCAAAACGGATGAATTTTTGAAAGTACCTCTAATACAATTTCGATCGCGTATTTTACTAAAGTAAATCCCTGATAGCTCTGTTCGGAGAAAGCGTGACTTACATTGTGATGTCACGGGTTCGAATCATGGTTAGGGCTCTATACCACTAACTTTGAGTTCATGTTTTGATCATAGATAATAATTGATATCTCGTGTTTTCCAGTGCCCGGTTAAAGACAATAAGCTCGCTCCTATTACTTATAAGGGACTTAAACATAGCTGACCCATACGATAGAAGAAAATAAAGAGCTTACCTATAGGTATTAATGAGCAGTTACAGTCCCTTTACGGTTAAAAAAATATTTGCACCACCAAAATTAAGTAACAAAGTACTTAAAATACATAATAACGGGTTCTTACAGCGTTTAAATCCGGGAAATATGAGACTCCCCATATTTCGACACTGTTGCAAGTGCTGTAATCACTCATCCCGTGATCTTAGGTAATTGTTTTAATTATGATAATAACCGCATAAACTTAAAACAATGTATAAACATAGTACTTTAAAAAAAATCATGAAATAATTATTTTACACATGTAAGTACAGAACACGATAATTTTGAATTTGTAATTAATTGTTTACAAAACATTTAAAAATGCGTCTTACTCACCAACCATCCAGATACAGACGATGCCGATCCTAACCTTGGTGGTGTTGAAGTATCTTTGATAGTACAATCCGTGTAGTATGTAGAAGTATCTGTCTATGGCTATGAAGCCCACACTGAAGATGGATACCATGGCGGGGCAGACCAACATTCCTGTGGAAATAAGTCAAATTCAAAAACACTATGCGCAGAAATAAACATAACGCATAGGACAAATACCTAAAAGACAGAAGAGGTATAATTGGGTAGTTTCCAAAGTCAAATCTGTTACTTTTTACGAAACGTCAAAACGCCAAATTACCATGGAATTTGTATGAAAAAGCAACCTGTAACGTCACAGAAAAACATGTTAAAATTCATATATAAGTAAGTTACTTAAATAGAAAAAAAGAAAACGTTTTTTGTCACTTTTAGATCTTCCTTTATTTAGTAAGTATTTTATAATTTATCTTTGACCTAGGAAACTACCCAATTGGATAATCATTACCTAAAACATAACATAACATTAACAGCATATATCCCTTCAATCAACCGGAAGAGGTATGGAGCGTACTCCACCACGCTGCTGCACTGCGCACTCTAAACTCACATTTTGAATGCAGTGTTTTAAGTTTACGCGGTTATTTATCATAATTAAAACACATAATAACGGGTTCTTACCGCGTTTAAAATGGCGATATGAGACTCCCGATATTTCGACACTGTTGCAAGTGCCATGATATGATGATGGTATGATGATGATGATGTGTGTGTGATGATATGTCTGCCCGTAGAAAATTATGGATCTACCTACTCCACTCCAATCTCATCAGTCATCCCGTGATCATGGCACTTGCAACAGTGTCGAAATATCGGGAGTCTCATATCGCCATTTTAAACGCGGTAAGAACCCGTTATTATTTGTTTTAATTTTGAATGTAGTGGGTGTCAAGAGACAACTTGCAGTAACTAATGGTGCACTATATTTTGGCATAGTTTTTTTCAGAAGCCCAGAAGATGCTTAATGTGAGTTGATTAAATTCGCAATCTAATGCTGCTCATTGGGCATGTGGATTGGGGTTTTACCAAGGACCGGTTTTACCCATAGACTTCGATGTTTTTGCCACATCCTAAATCTATGGTTTTACCCGATGCCATTCAAGAAAAAAAAATACGACTCTACCAATAAGTACTTACTTACTTACATAACATAACCAGCCTATAAACGTCCCACTGCTGGGCACAGGCCTCCCCTCAATCAACCGGAGGGGGTATGGTTGGTGGAGGTGTTTTTACGGCTAATAGCCGGGACCAACGGCTTAACGTGCCCTCCGAAGCATGGAATCATCTTACTTTTTCGGACAATCAGGTGATTCAAGCCTGAAAAGTCCTTACCAAACAAAGGATAGTCTCACAAAGTGATATCGACAATGTCCCCATCGGGAATCGAACCCGGACCTCCACAGATCGTGAGCCTAACGCTCTAAACTTACTTAAAGAATCTTTTTTTAGAGATAACATAGGTACGCTTGAGGGTCTAATGTGGCCTTTGCCACATTGACTTCCTCAAAAAAATGTTGTCAATGCCTTCGGGCAAATTTGGGGCCTCTAGGCCCATCAAAGGTAAAAAAAGTGATTTGACATTTGCGCACATAAAAGTAATAAGCAATGAATATATATTTTTTGCCATAACTTCGCCTTATAGTGAACAAAGAGAACACCACGAAGGCGTCTTTTTGAATCAATCAGATGAAAGTGACAACTATGATTTCCATGACGTGTACAAAATAAAAACTCATCACTTGACTCATCCGCATACTATAAGCATGTTGGTCAACAAATCCATAAACAACAAGACGGTTATGATTTATATTTTTAAGATTTACGAGAATTAAATGCTAATAATGTGATATAACGATACTAAAATATCGATCCAACGCAATACCATCTTTTTTATAAATTTGACTAAGTTACCAGTTCCCTTTTTGCAATAAAATTCCGAACAATTAAAGTACGAGTTGGCAGTGGACGACATGAGGCAGCAGCGGCCGACGTGTCGCAGCGACACAACTGGTTTCTATGTATTTCTATAGCGGCGACATGTCGTTGGCAATGAAAGATACTTTTTTCTCCGCGGGTCATTCGTCGAAGCAACAAACTTTCTCAGTTGCTCAGTAATAAATTAAAATATTTTAGTTGAAAAGCTTATTATACAATCATTTTTTCTCAATTAATTTGATCTATTTTGCGCGTGTGACTGTTCTGTGTAATTGGATTTTTGCTGTGCCTTATTTGTGAAGTGAAAATCTAAAAAATTCGTGACACCAACAGAGTTTCAAGCTTAAACACAGTGCTGAACCGTGTTCGTTAGTTGGAAGGAACTGCGGTCTGTGTCGCTCTGTGTCGTTTTGCTGTTGTATTGCTACGTGCCATTGAGCGCCGTATGTTATTCTACCTACATACAACTATTGCCTAATTGTTTACTTCAGAACTATGGCCTCCAAGTGCGACGGATGTGGTAAAAATATTCTGGACTTACATTACATGGAGTGCTCAAAGTGCAGGGGTACATATGATTTGCTTTGTGTAAACATGGCCAAAGACATCTTCAATAATCTTACTGAAGAAAAGAAGAGCCAATGGTTATGTCCTTCCTGTGTCTGCCTACTCCCTAGAGGAGACAATAGTGCCACTCCCGTACGACATCTCGCATCCGGCTCACCTACGCTAAACAATACCTACACTAAAGGCAGCGAAAATAATGTAAACATGTTGCGGGGCAGTAGGGCGAAGGTACATAACCAGACCCTCACGCCTGTCGCCACCCCTCCTGGTAACTTTGAGTTGCAAATTTCGACACAACTTACTGAAATTAAGGAATACCTGGACTTAAAATTGAACTCGGTTAAAGAAGAAATCCTTGCTGAACTGGCCAAAAAGGTTAGTTTGATGGAGAATTCGGTTCAAGAAATAAGAAGTCAACATACTATATTAAACGAAAAGATCCAAAAATTTGATGATGCTCTTAATTTTATAAAATTGGAACAAGAAAAAAGGGACCAGACTATAAATAAATTATCACAGGAAATTGTTACTTTAAAGCAAAAAAAAACAGACACGGAAAATGAAAATTGTTTGTTAAAGTCTAAGTTATCCGAAATCAATACTATTCAGCGAAATTTGAATGAGCTTGAACAGCGTGCACGTCTCAATAACCTGGAGATCTTCGGGGTTCCGGAGAAAAGTAATGAAGACCTTTTTACTGTGGTGTCTAAGATCGCTTCCTCGTTAGAAATTACTTTAACGAGAAATGACCTAGATTATGTCGCGCGTATTCCATCTAGCACAGCTGCGTCATCACAATTACCTAAGACAATTGTTATCAAATTCAGAGCGGCTCAGCTGCGTGACACATTCCTCAGCGCGGCTCGAAAAAAGCGCGGCCTAACCTCCACGAACCTTCAGATGTCGGGTGAATGCAGGCAGATTTTTATTAATGAGCATCTCACGTCTCATAACAAAGCCCTATTGAAGGCTGCTAGGCAGCAGTGCAAAGAGTTGGGGTTTCAAAACATATGGACAAGAAACGCGAAAATATATATAAGAAAACACAGCAAGTCTCCGGCTATCAGAATTATAAATATGGAACAAGTCGAGCAGTTAAAACATGTAAAATAGTTTATTTCTTTATGTACATAATTACTAATCTTAGTTTAATTGTAACACTGTTGCGCATACACCACTACACACACTATACTCACACATTGTCACATGATGCTATACGATACTATATAATACATATTCTGCATTCTACATATGATTATAGGACTATTATCTGGTCAGTGATAGTTGACATTTATCGCGGTACGGGAATAGAAAAACACTATTATAATATAATTAATAAATGTTTACTTTATGAGTTTTAAATTTTATTATCAGAATTCCCGTAGCATACGCGGTAAATTAATTGATTTTACTCAGGGACTTCTACTGCATGATTATGACGTGGTAGGTATTTGTGAGACATGGCTGTTAGACAGTATTAGCGACTCGGAGGTATCTGACAATAGGTACGACGTGCACAGGCACGACCGGCCGGTGAGTGGCAGCCTGCAGCGGCGCGGCGGTGGTGGCGTGCGCTCCGTCGGCGGCGGAGTGATGCTGCTCACGCGCCGGGGGCTGGGCGCGCGCCGCCTCCCCCTCCCCGCCGGCACTCCGTATCAGCTGGTTCATGTTACTATTCGGGCTCGTGCGCTCTGCGGTATCCGCGATCTTAACATTTTATGCGTTTATTTCCCTGGCAGTGGTCCGGTCCACGATTCGCAGGTATTACATTTTGAAAGGTACTTAATTAATTATATCAATGGAAAACCAAGTGACGACTATCTACTTTTGGGTGATTTTAACTTCCCGGATATCGAATGGAGACCTAATCCTGATGATAACAATTTATTGTCATTTAACGTAACTAATGAATCACAGAGACAATTTCTAGATACTCTTTTTACTTTTGGACTTTCACAATATAATAAAATAATAAATGGTAATAATAAATTCTTAGATCTTATATTTTGTACTCTGGATACCACCACAACTCGCAGTGCGATTCCGTTGACGCGTGAAGATATGCCTGATCATCCGGCCGTGGAGTCGGAAATTCCTAATTTAATTTTAAATAAAACATTAAAAGGCCCTAAAACTAAAATTTATAATTTTAAGAAAGCTAACTATGATACTATTAGGACGCGATTGGCCGCTATTGACTGGAATGCAAAATTACATCAGGGATCCGTTGATGATGCGGTTAATTGTTTTAATACTGAATTAAAAGACGTAATTAATGAAGAAATACCTTATTTTCTTAGCAATGGTTCTTGTTATCCAATGTGGTACTCGAAGCCTTTAATTCATATAATTAAAGAAAAAAGTAAATACCATAGATTATGGAAACTATTCCATAATAAAATGGATTATGATGCTTTTTCACTTCTAAGACGACGACAAAAGGAAGTACAACAGGAATGCTGGAGTCGGTATACTGACGGATGTGAGAGGGCAATCAGAACATGTCCTAAACAATTTTGGTCGTACACTAACTCATTGCGCAAGGACCGAGGACTGCCGATACGTATGATTTCTGGGAATACTGTGGCATGTGGAGGTTTTCAGATATGTAATGCATTTTTAGATTATTTTCTCTCAGTTTATACCAGTACACCAGCTAATTTAACTTCCAATTGCGTAACCACTGTGCCAAATTCGATAAACTCTATTAATTCTATCGAAATTACACAATCATTAGTTGAAAGATACTTAAAGAGACTGGATCGTAATAAAGGAGCAGGGAGTGATGGGATACCGTCTTTATTTGTGAGTTTGTGTTCTAAGGAACTTGCCCATCCATTATCAATAATTTTTCATAGATCGCTAGTCGAAGGCGTCTATCCAGAAAAATGGAAGGAGGCCCATATTACACCGGTTCACAAAAACGGTTCCAAACAAGATGTTCAAAACTATAGACCAGTCTCAATACTGTCTGTTTTTGGGAAAATTTTTGAACTGATTGTTCATGATCAATTGTATCCCGTGGTGGCTTCACACATCCCCGAAAGCCAACACGGATTTATGCGTAAAAGGTCCACTACAACTAATCTTGCGGTGTTTACAGACTTTGTTGCTCGGCACATGGATTTGGGCTTTCAGGTTGACGTCGTGTATACCGATTATGCAAAGTGCTTTGATCGAATAAATCATGATATTTTAATTTCAAAATTATATAATGTTGGTGTGCATGGGGATCTCCTAAGGTGGCTTACCTCTTATCTTCGAAACCGAATGCAAGCAGTTAAAATCGGAGCTTTTAGATCTGACTTCGCGCCTTCTCCATCCGGAGTTCCTCAAGGGTCCCATCTGGGACCTCTTCTATTTAATATCTATTTGTACGACATAACAGCTTGCTTCCAACATTCGGATGTTTTGATGTATGCTGACGATAAGAAAATATATATGCCTATCCGTTTTCCTGCGGATTGTGATAAATTGCAACAAGATCTCGACAGACTTTCTGGATACTGCCGTAAAAATTTGCTTGATTTAAACGTTAATAAGTGCCAGACAATTACATATACAAGAAAAAATAACGTTATACAGTATAATTACAAACTTAACGGTATTGTAATTCCAAGGGTTAATTTCGTCCGAGATCTTGGCGTAATGTTGGATATGAAATTTCTTTTCACAAGGCATTTCGATTATATCTCACAGAAAGCGAATAAAATGTTGGGATTTATTCACAGGTGTTCTAAGGCTTTCCATAAGGTTGATTCGCTTAAAATTTTGTACTTTGCATATGTCCGAAGTATTATGGAGTATGCGTCGCCGGTCTGGTCACCGTCGTATATAACTCATAATGCTCAACTTGAATCGGTTCAGCGCAAGTTCACTAGAAGGTTATATTATCGCCTTAAGAAGAATGGTGATTATGATGAAAGGCTGTCCCACTTCTGTATGCACTCACTTGAAAACAGGCGAATAATTGCAGACATGAAGCTTCTGTACGACGTGGTAAATGCTCTGCTGGACTGCCCCGCGCTTACGGAGCGGATATTCTACTGCACCTGGACTGGTCGCGTGAGGCGTAAACGTTCCCTATGCCCCGGCTTGTCTCGGACTATTTATGCCAAAAATTCAGTCATACATAGGATTATCTCGACATACGAGGAGAAATTTGCCTCTGCTGACATTTTCTTTCTCGCGAGAAATGAATTTATAAAATTCGTATTGAGACAGTTTCCTGTTTTTAATAATGGATCAGATACAGAATCATAGCAGAAGTATTTATTAATTTTCTAAAACTGTGACATCGACAGACACGCAAAACTTCAAACAATTACACAATGATTACACAATTTACACATATTCACACAAACATTCACACTCACCAATTTGCAGCAGGTTTGTTTCTTTCTTTCTTTGCAGTTAAATGCTAGTTATTATTATAATTATTCTAATTAATCTTTATATTTCACTTTCCGCTTTATAAAATTTAATTTGTCAAACTTTGTAATTGGCTAGTATAAGATTTTTAACATCGCAACTTTAATTAAGATTATTATAAGCTGTAAAGTTTGCAATAAACGATTAAATAAAAATAAAATATTTCATAGAAATAAATAGAAACCAGTAAGTAGTGTGTGAGAGGTATGGAACGCAGCATCCTTGGTGTTAAATTGATCGATCGGATCCGAAACACCACGCTGCGTTCCAAAACTAGCAGACGTAGCGAGAAATGGGACTGGGCTGGACATGTTGCCCGTATGCCCGATCACCTCTGGGCCAAAAAAGCTACAGAGTGGGTTCCTGCAAATGCTGGCAGACATCGCGGAAGGCCACGGAAAAGATGACGCGACGAGTTAGACCGCTTTTCGAAACTGTGTCACGAACAAGTTGGGGACATGGAGGAGTGGAAGAAGGGAAGAGAGGCCTTTGCCCTGCAGTGGGACATTGAGGGCTATTAATAATAATAATAAGTAGTGCCTCTGCGACACGTCGTGCGCTGCTGCCTCATGTCGTCCGCTGCCAACTCGTACCTTTAGGAATTTTTCAATGACGTCGTTTCAGCAACGCACCTAGACTCAGTCTAATCATCTCTACTTGGTCTGTGAGTCTAATGCACAGGCTGACTGAAACTAGTTCTTATAGAACTATCTGTCTTGGGGACATATAGGTTCACAGAGGGGAACGTCTGCGTATGTCTGCGAACATGTCTTTAATTATAAATTATTTAATATTAATATTCGCACGCTGTATGGCTGAGTGATGGACTTTTTTTTATATAATAATATATATATTTAAGATCTTTTGTACCACTCTAGAGCGAATAAATTGTATTTCATTTCATGTGCGTCTGCTTCTCACTTCTGTGTTGCTTTTTGGTAAAAATATGTATCTAGAGACAAAATTTTATTCCCAAGCATGTTACGAATCACGTAGACAAAACCGACTTGTAAATACCTAAAACCAGATTTTATATTTTCTTAGCTTTTGCCCGCGGCTTCGTTCGCGTTAAGTTAATCATATTTAGGTTCCTACCTTGAAAACTGCGAAAAGTTCCATATAAAATTTCACCTCCCCTTTGCAGAGGTTGGGCGCAGATTTCCAAGAAAAAAAAAATGATGCGCGATTTTTTTGTTAGTCACAAATAGTACACTTACCAATTTTTACTTTTCTACCTTGAAACTTGCGGAATGCTCCATACAAATTTCCCTAATTTTTCGATATTCCCTATTTTAGAGAAGTGGGGAAGTTGTTAGGAAGAGACAAAAAGCAACCTATGTCACTATCTCAACTTAAAAAATCAAGTCAATTCGTCGCTCAGTTTTGCTGTGAAAGACGGTCAAACAATCAGACAGACACTTTCGCATTTGTAATATTAGTATGGATGATGAAATACATAATAATAAGATTAACGAGGAAGATACGACATCGGACGAGGAAAAATTGTTTACCCAAATAACTAGTTACATTTTATACCTAACTAAGTAGCACGTGTTTAGCATACTCAACCAGAGCAGCGGCACATGTACAATCAAAAGTCACGTTAAAAAAAAACGAGCGAGTATTTAATTGGCATTTTGGACGTAGCTGACTCTGGGATTCCCTGTAGGTACCTACAGTCATGAGCAATGTCATGTACCTACGGTCTAATCTAATCTAGCCTACAAGATCCCACTGCTGGGCAAAGGCCTCCCCTTCTTCTTTCCATTTTTCGCGGTCCTGTGCGTATTCCGGCCAGTCCCTCCGGCAAGCGTCCAAGTCGTCACGCCATCTCTTTCGAGGTCTGCCACGACGCCTGTACCCGTCATGAGGCACCCAATGTGTGACGATCCGTGCCCACCGCTCAGGGTGCATGCGATCCTACGGTTACGAGTACTAAATGTTTACACTTTGCAACCATGTCACATTAAATCAGAAATCAGAAATCAGAATCATTTATTCAACGTAATTATCATGGATAAACTTGTTGAAGGTCAATGTAACATTTTTGAATTTACGTCATTTCGCAAGGTGTTATGGCTGAGGAGAAGAAATGACAAGAAACTGCAACAGCAACACATCTTTTAAAAACCAATGAGGATATACATTACAAGTTATTTAATAACTAGAGGAACACATTCAATACCAGACATTTTTATCATTTAGGTAGTCATTAATCTTATAATAAGCTTTTTTACATAAAGTAAGCTTCACGTGAGCTTTTATTTTCTGACAAATTTAAAATATTATCTGGTATTTTATTGTAAAAACGTATACATAACCCCAAAAAAGATGAATTTAATTTACTTAATCTAGAATTTTGAATAGCAATTTTATGTTTATTTCTTGTATTGTAAGTATGCCTTTCACAGTTTCTCGGAAGGAGAGATAAGTTTTTACGTACATACATAATGTTTTCATATATATATTGACTTGCGACCGTCAGTATATTTATTTCTTTAAACAGCTCCCTCAAAGAGTCCCGACAACGCAGCTTATAAATAGCGCGAACTGCTCTTTTTTGAATGATGAAAATAGTTTCTACATCAGCGGCTCGACCCCACAGCAAAATACCGTAAGACATTATGCTGTGGAAGTAGCTGAAGTAGACAAGTCTAGCAGTGGGTACATCTGTGAGTTGTCGGATCCTTCTGACGGCATATGCTGCTGAACTTAGCTTGCCCGCTAGTGATACAATATGCGGGCCCCATTGAAGTTTTGAATCTACAGTAATTCCTAAGAAAACTGTGTGTTCATCAAAATCTAGTTTCTCGTCGTTAATTTTAATGTTATTATTTACTTTCTTTACGTTTGGTAGAACAAATTTAATACACTTCGTTTTCTTAGCATTTAGAACTAGGTTATTTACTGTAAACCAACTTAGAACCTGCGACACAGCGCATTAACTTATCAAATCAAATCAAATATACTTTATTGCACAGAACTACATACCTGTTTAATTTGTTAGAAAAGTTAATGTGACATGGTTTCAAAGTGTAAGTATACATGTAAATATCCATGACTGTACCTTGCCGTGTGCCGCATATCCTGTAAGTGCGAGACAGACAGTCCGCATGCGTCTCCCTTACTCCTTAGCCGCTTACGATCGTTTAGACTAAAGTAACAGCGTCTGTGGTCTAGAGGTCGAGCGTAAGGCTCACTATCCGGAGGTCCCGGGTTCGAATCCCGGTGGGGACATCACAAAAATCACTTTGTGATCCCTAGTTTGGTTAGGACATAACAGGCTGATCACCTGATTGTCCGGAAGTAACATGATCCGTGTTTCGGAAGGCACGTTAAGCCGTTGGTCCCGGTTACTACTTACTGATGTAAGTGAGTAATCGGTATGAGCCATGTCAGCCTTAGGCGGTTCAATAATAACCCTGACACAAGGATGACCCTCACAACGCACACGAAAGAAGAAGAAGACTAAAGTAAGACCTAGAGGGGGTGAGGTAAACAAAGCTCAACGCCCTATACGAATTGGTGCGGGGGGGGGGAGTTACCGTTCTATATCTAGTAAGTACTTATTATTCTTTATTGCATGACTTAAGACAGATAAAGATAAACATATAGCAACACATTCAGTTTTTTCTGTCACTAGGGGAAGCCCTCAATCCAGTACCGGATACTAAGTTACGTCTACAGATGCTACTCGCAAGAAAACTCCTATCTAACAACGGATATTATCAGACTTTGGCTTATTGCTACATTATATGTATAATGATATGCATATACGTATCATTATACGTATAATGTAATGTATGTATGAATATTATGCAAATCATCATCACTAATTTAAGACCCACGCTACTTTTTTAGGGAAAAATAGAGCAGTGGTTTCCCTCTTGCCTTCCGCCTCGCAGTACACTGTCTGACGCGAGTGGGATGGCGCCCAGAGTAGTATATTTCAAAGCAGTACTAGGATTCCTGTCCTCCGCTTCTGAATAGTACTGACAGTTACTGTTTCTCTGTCGGATTTTACGACATGCCCGGGAAGACAAGCAGCTGATCGTATTTTGTTTCTTATTTCTTCAGTCCAGGATAGATCGTCCAGTGTAAATAAATTGACTGTTGTGCGATTTGATACCTTACCATACCGTATTAAAGAGCAAGGCACTAAATAAGCATTTCCTATAGCTTTATGGTGCATAAAGTCACGGGTAAGTAATGATGATAATTGATAATAATTGTTATTTAGGCTCTTAATTCTTCAAGGCGATAGTTAAACGATTAGATAATTAAGCCCAAGTAACTGACGAGTCACTGTAGACTCCTTTAACTTGTTTATCGTAAAAAAAAGGAACAATGATGTTTTAAGAAGTATGACATCATCACTAATAGTAGGTACGCGTAACTTAATGTTAGTTTACATAACTACTTAAAACGATCAAAAGCACAAAAACATTCGATTGCTACATAGAACCTTAACCTTCTTATTTGTGGCGGCCGGCCACTGGCCGGTTATGGCGATCCGAACTAACATTACACTGGGTCAGAACTCAACATTAAACGCATACTTAAATGAAAAAAAAAACGAAATCTTCAGAAGTAACGCCATCTGCTGACGTAACGTTACCTAGCTGACTGAAACGCATCACCTTAATGGCAATATAGTATAATGGCCGCTTAATAGAACAGCCTCTCTGGTTTGGTGGTTAGAGCGTTAAGCTCACGATCTGGAGGTCTGGGTTCGATTCTCGATGTACACTGTCGAAATCACTTTGTGAGACTGTCCTTTGTTTGGTACGGACGTTGCAGGCTTGAATCACCTGATCGTCTGAAAAAGTAGGTAATATAATTCCACGCTTCGGAGGGCACGTTAAGCTGTTGGTGCCGGCTATTAGTCGTAAAACAGCTCCACCAACCCGCAGTAGAGCAGCGTGGTGGAGTATGCTCCATACCCTCTCCGGTTGATTGAGGGGAGGCCTGTGCCCAGCAGTGGGACGTATATAGGCTGTTTATGTTATGTTAAAGGCAACAGGCTCGCCCCCTATTATATGAACCTTAAACATTTGGCGAGGAGTGGGTATACCATACACGTCTGCCTACCTCTTTAGAAATAGAGGCGTGATGCTATGCTACCTAGGAGTATATTGAAGGACCTTGCGTGTAACTATAAAAGGATAGTGTGTTAATGGCTAATGCTTAATAAATAATGTAATTAGTAACACCAATTTCGTAAATTGTCCTTGAAATGACATTGATTTAGGTCGTGACATACATTCATGGACTGTGTTTTTCGTTAATTCTTTTGTAGACCTCTACGTCTCCCACTGTGCATTTCTATACAGGGTGTTAGTGACATCGTAACGAAAACTTTGAGGGATGATTCAGATCATGATTCTGAGATGATATCAAGAGGAATTTTCTTTTTAATCTGTTCCATGTAAGCTCTTCTTGGTCTTCCCCTTCCTCACACATCTATATTGCCAATTTGGATGCAAAGAGTTTTTTACAATAATACGTACCAATTTGAAAGATACAGAGTGGGTTGGAGGTCATATTGTTGTCGACGATGGTGCCGAAGATTATGGAGATGCCGACGATGGTATCCGCCAGCGACACGTTCCCCAGCAGCAGGTACGTGCTCTTTGGTTGCTGACCTGCAAATATACATCGGAATCAGTGATGGAATCCCAGGAATGTTCCAATATGGCATTTTTAATCCCCTGGTAGGCACAGGGCTCCCCTTTAAAAGAAAGAAATAAATTTATTACTTCCGGACACCACAGATACAGACAGGTACATTACATTCAATACTGGACAGAAACCACATGGAAATCAATACACAGAAAAAAAAAACGAAAACAAAAAGAAAACCAAGATCAAAAAAAAGAAACTAAAATAATAATAATAATAAAAGTAAGTATCCTAAATGCAACGCACTGAAAGCCCGATCATTTCCCGATCTTTAGTAAGAGAGCGGACTGTAGCAAACCCTCCGTCATCGCCGCGACTACTACGATGGGACCAGTTTAAAGTCGTCTCTATTTGAATAGGCTTTCTAAAAATAGGGTTGCCTCACCTAATCCTGAAGCGTTTTGTGTAGAAAAAAAAGTACTATGTGACATTTTATTGGTGAAATTTACCTGGAGACCTGGCCCATTCGATAATACCTATCAATAAGTACAAAAAAAGGGTTGTCTCAACCTACCCTTATGCCAGCTTCAGTTTCAGTTGTGCAAAGCTATTATTAAACTATTAAGTATTTTAAAAGCTCACGAGAACTTGGGTGGAACTTTGTCCTCTTCAAATGTTCTACACTTGTATTGTCTTCAGGAGGTGCAAGAGAAATAAAGGAGTACTCGTAAGTTAGTACGTGTTTTAAGCAAAAAAGGCAAAGCAATTTGGACCGATTTTTGGTTTTTGACGGAAAGAAGTAATTTATTTCAAAGACGATTGTCCTCAATATTCACAAGTCTCTCTCTCTTTATTTAAGAGTTGCACTCTTGTCGGTGGAGTAATAGCCTTCATTACTCCATAGATAGGGCGTGTAGAACGGTGGTTGCCCCAATCGCCTTCTGTTCCGCAGCACACCGACCAATTTCTCAATCGGTGATGTTCTAGCTAATTCACAAGTAAGTATATTCTGTTTCATTTCGTTTTATTATGACTTTTATGTGTCTTACGAATGTTCCCGTTGTAAAAACTCTTTAATAATATTATAATACTTAAAAAAAAACAGACCTAAAGGTGACAAAAAACGTTTTCTTTTTCCTATTTAACTTTATGAATTTTAATAAAGAAAATTTTAAGTAATAAAATGTGCGACATTTTATCACGTTTTTTGGTGATAGCGGCCGTAAGTAATTTCTGAAATATTTTAGTCTTCAGCGCTGTGTCTTCAGGAAAAAAGAATCGAGGGCAAATTAACTTTTACTTTACATAACGAAGAAAAAACACGATAGGTTCGTCAAATTAATTAATTAAATGAATCTCATCTGTGATCGTCATGGAAACGGGGAAGAAACATTTTTGTGCCAGTTTTTATTCTTTGTTGCTTCCTTCTCTAATTTTAAACGCAAACCGAGTAAGCTAGAACAGAAACATTGTGTATAAAACATTTGTCCTAACTTTCTTTAAGTAAACCTAAAGAAACATAACAAAACGCATCAACGCAGTTCAGGAGCCTTTGTTCTGCTCAATAATAACCTAAACACCACTCCACACGACAGAAGAATTTTAAAATAAAATGTGCCTTAAAACTAAATCAATTAATTCTATCAACCTAATTAAATCAAATTGATATTCTATAAAAACCTGGACCTGTCAAATCTTCAGGTTAGGTAAGCGGACGCGTGTGCGTTTAATCGTTTTTTTTGACGTGACTTATTGTAGATTTGGCACAGATGGCATTAACTACTTGGCCGGACAAATGGGGAGCGCTGAGGGCTCTCATCCGGTACAAAATTTAAGACAACAGGCTTGAGGGTGCCCAGTTTGGTCGTCTAATCGAGATTTGGGTAGGTACCTATAGGCGAACATCCCGCGATCAAATCAAGGATGATTTTGAAGATTTTAAAAATGGAAGAAGTGAAAGTAGTGTTTTAGAATCGGCTGTGTAATTATCGACACAATAACGTATGTACTAAGATTTACAAAACTGAATTTCATTATAAGTATTATTATAATTTCGTTTAAAAAATATAACGAAAATAAAATGAAATAAAATGAAAATTATGTCACATGAGTGTTAGTGAAATCAAAATTAGTACATCTGTTATTGTGTCAAAAATTATACACCCATTAGAATCATTAAGTACATGGAGTTACTAATAGTAAAGGATTTTGTTATTTTAGCACTCACTCGTAATTAGGGAAACTCAGAAAGAAAAAATCACATCGAAATAATCTGACTCGAACGTTACATACTGAATAAAGATATTTTAGAATTAGAATTTTAAATCATATTAGAGAATTATATTAGTTAAGTAACTTCAAGATAAGTAAGTAACGTAGGTAGGTATAACGAACACACAACGCTACGGTCCGTTCATACAACCGAAGCTTTGTTTAATTTACAATTAACACACATCAATGGTATTGCAGGAAATACCTCAGATGGATTTACAACCTTGACGTCTTTAGAAATTTGTTTTAGGCCTAATAGGCTACTTGACAACCTAGTCAAATGATGTACTTTTTACGAAACGTCAAAACGAAAGATTTCTTTGGTTTTTGTATGGAAATACTGTCCTGTGACGTCATAAATAAAAGAGGTCAAACGTCATACTCATTGTTATTTAATTGATAAATAAAATTTGAAATTTTAAGTCGAAAATCTCGCCTCAGACCCGAGTCGGTTAAGAAAAAGTCTCGAGTTGTTTAAATTCAGAAGTCGAATTCTGAAGAGTCAAGTCTTATCACATTCCTAAAAAGAATCGAGTCGTAATGTTCGAGGTGAGTCTTTACAAGCGAGGCTAGTCACTACATAGTATAAAACAAAATCGCTTTTTCTGTTCCTATATATATACCCTATGTACGCTTAAATCTTTAAAACATTTTAATGCGGTTTTTTAATAGATAGAGTGATTCAAGAGGAAGGTTTATGTATATAATAACATCCATTAAATAATGGAGAAATACTGTTATTTTTGAGGTTTTTAATGTGATGTCGTAAATAATTTCATTTTTTCCTCATCATTGCACCCGAGCGAAGCCGAGGCGGGTCGCTAGTCTAAATTATAAAGCTTAAAAGTCCTTTCAACACTAGCTGGTGTGCATGAAAATGATTTTTATAGGTATCAGATAGCGTTATTTAAATAATGTTGTGTTCGACGCGTCTTGTGAGACTGACGGAAACATCCTCTGATTAACCAAAGGTTTTCAACACGATGCCAAGTCGAATTTCAAAGGATATGTATAAATGTGTATTTTAAGAGTATAAAATCCACCCAACCCACACAATAGAAGAAGAATTGTGGCCCTGTGGTACATCGACTTGCTTCTAAATCGGCGAGCGCCGCGCGCCGGTTTGAATGAGTTATTAATTTATCGTAAGTGCAGTTTTCACTGACAAAGTTGGCTCAACCGTTACAGAATGGCTATACGGCTAACCACCTATCATGTTGGTTAAACAGAAAGTTCAGTGAGGTGTGGGTACTTAGTTCATCTTGCGATGTACCTTTGACTACCATAATTGGGATATACTCGTAAGCTTATGGTAAGTATGTTAGGTCATCGCGTTGCGAAATGGACATGCGTATCATCATCACTAATTTAAGAGCCACGCTCTTGTCGGTGTAGCAATCTCCATGTTACTTTTTAGGGAAAAATAGGGCAGTGGTTTCCCTCTTGACTTCCGCCCCGCAGTACTCTGTCTGACGCGAGTGGGATGGCGCCCAGAGTAGTCTATTTCACAGCCGTACTAGGACTCCTGTCTTCCGCCTCTGAATAGTCCTGAAAGTTACTGCTGTACTTTGTCAGGTTCCAGGTTACAGTCCCTGTGACGCGCCCCTTCCTTCCTGCATGCATACCAACACCAAAACATGCATAAATATACCAAAATGTTTGATGTGCCAACTACGATGGAAGAAAGTGTGGTTATCAACAGGCTTCATCATGATAGTAACTAGATTTTTAACAAATAAAAATGGCACCACCTTATTTGGTACATCTTAATGGTGATAATTAGTGACGGGCGCATGCGCACGGTTGTCAACACCGGCACAATGCTTGAAGGATGACTCACGAAAGTTTGACATCTACTAGGTAAACAAATAACAATTGTTATATAATATTTTATATAAATATCGGGTAAAAAATATATAAGTAGACGTCCGTGTCTGTGACGCGTTATGTACTAATTTCATGTTTTTTATATTTTTGTCGATGATATGGATCGAGCTAATAATTTCATAGGAGTTCGAGAGAGAGCGTTATACACTATGTTTATGTTTATATATATATTGTTGTTATCATATCATCTGATAGACAAAAACCAGACGAAAAGTAACATAATACATAAAGCTCACGACTGGGCAAGTCAGAGGTACACCTGAAGCAAGATGAACTGAATACCCACACTAGGTACACCTGTTTCAGGAAGAATCTACACTTATTTACAATCACACAAAGAGATAATTAAATCGAAATATCTGACTCGTTAATGACGATATATAGATCGAAGAATTTCGCATCGAAGGAGGACAATACAATACAATACAAATACACTTTATTGCACCAAAATAAAAAGAAATAACCCGACCCGGAGGACCCGGTGGTGTAATGGTTAACACGCTCGTCCCGGTTTGACAAGACCTGCGGGTTCTAGGCCCGTCCGTGTCTGAATTTTCTGCGATTCCCTTTGTGAGTTTCCCTAAGCACGGGTGAGTGCTATAAAAAAAAGTTACAATCTGTTAAAAAATGCAATTACCATAGAAGATTTACTAACATTAGTAAGCAACACGAGGAGCTCGGTGGCGCAGCGGTTAACGCGCTCGGTCTGCGATTGTTGAAATAAAGCAACTTTCGCAAAGGCCGGTCATTGGATAGGTGACCACAAAATAAATGTTTTCATCTCGAGCTCCTCCGTGCTTCGGAAGGCATGTTAAGCCGTTGGTCCCGGCTGCATTAGCAGTCGTTAATAATCCGCACTGGGCCCGCGTGATGGTTTAAGGCCCGATCTCCCTACCCATCCATAGGGAAGGCCCGTGCCCCAGCAGTGGGGACGTTAATGGGCTGATGATGATGAGTAAGCAAGAAATCATTGTTACAAATACCCTGGATCCAAGTTGCCAGAAACAAGAAGTTTATTATTATAAGTGATTAGATCACTTACGAATGAGAAGTGTGTCAGGATCGAAGCAAATGGAATTCTATAGCCTCTGCTTACCCCAGTGGGAAATAGGCGTGAATTTATGTATGTATGTATCACTTACCTTTTTTTAATATTAGTCCACTAGATATGACAACGGTTAGGTTGCTAAGTATAATCAGAGATCCTATAACATACGCTACGAATTTGTACACCATTAACTCTTCTCTTTCTTTTGTCTTGTACATCTCAAACAAATCAAACAACTTTGCCTGGGTCTCTACACTCTGGTTCGTTAAATTAGATAGACTTATATTAAAGTATCGAGTCACTTGATTCACTGTTTCATTATTCGCTAAAACTGTTAGTGTGTGATTATAAACTGAATCCGTTGCGTTATGTTCCATTTTTGAATCACTATATCACGCACTATATTTCACTGTTGTAACGCATTTGTTGTTATTCAATTTTGTTGTTGTTGAAGAGTTGTCGCGTAGTGGAACATGCCATACGGGTGGTGTGGTGATGACTGCGTACGCGCACGGAGCCGCGATCATCACGACTGTGACCTAACTGGTTAACTTGTGTACCTACTTTGATTTAACATAATGAGATGATTTACATTTTTATGGTTCCACTCACATTTTACGTATCTTTCCTTGTTGTTTATGAAATTATTATTCGTAGGTATATCGTTGGTTTTAAATTCTGAGATGATTTTGTTTGGGTTCGACATGTGCAAGACAAATTTGCACACTCAAAAAAAAAAAAAAAAAACAGGTTATGAGCAGCTGCAGTAGTTTTAGGCGGATGAGACGTTCGTTATGTAAAAAAATTACGATTCAAAGTGTAACTAAGTCTAACTAAGTTACCTACTGAATAAAGATAGGTATTTTTGAATTGGCTTATTGTAGATTTGCCGCATATGCACATGGCGTTAAATACTTTGTCGGATAAATAGGAAGCGCTGAGGGCTCTCACCTGATTACATTCAGCTAAACGTAACCATGTAGAGTTCTACGTCTTGTAGTTCTTCTAACTTTTTTCCAAGGTTACTCGCTCTCATACATTTTTTTCTGACGTGACCTATTGTAGATTTTCCGCAGATGGCATTAGCTGCTTGACCGGAACGTTCACATACTTTTTTTTTTTTTGACGTGACTTATTGTAGATTTGCCGCAGATGGCATTAACTACTTGGCCGGACAAATGGGGAGCGCTGAAGGCTCTCACCCGGTACAACGTTTAAGACAACAGGCCTGAGGGTGCCCAGTTGGGCGCGAACCTCGGCTCAGGGCGTCGTCTGAGAGGAAAAATATTTGAAAGAATTAATCGACCCTAGTGGGTCGATAGCGATAAGCGCTAGAACGTTCACATACGGAACCTACTTGTACAATATAAAATGCATAAGTATGAAATTTATGTACATTTCCTCATTTTCGTACCTACAAAAACAAAGAGGATCACAATGGACCAGAGTTGTAGCCAATTAGGATTAATGTGAGTCTCTATACTCTGTATGAATACAAATTTTTCGTTTTGTCTTATAAATGAGTATAACGAGCATGTGACAGTAAAGGAAAAGTACATTAATGTGCTTATTACCTACAATTTACTTTAGGATAAGCTTTGTTGTGATGGCATTGGGTTTAAAAGTACTTATGGGTTCTTTTATCCAGAATGGTCAGGGACATTGATATTTTGATAAGTACTTACTTAGATATCACAGGCTAACATGCGCACTGTGATAAAATTTTGTCACGACTTTGTTTGCTTTTGTCGATTGATGCTACTCGTAATATGTGAACCCAAATAAGCCACGTCGCTCTTTCAAAATACGAACAAAATTACGTGGCAAGTGAGTTAAGGAAAAAAACGAAGTTATTAACTTCGACAAAAAATTATTGAATAGATCGATTTTATCATATTGCGCATAGTTGGAATTTTCCTAAGTGGTAGGGTTGATAGAGGAAGGCCTAGGCGTACGGTCACGAGCATTAATATGTACCTACTTATGTCAAATATGTTAGTGCGACAGAGTCCTAAAGTGGGTACATTATATTGCTCATGACAGTACATACCGCGATCAGATCCAAAATGTTTTAAAGAAAGGCCAGGTCAAGAGTATTCTAAACCGGCCAGCATGCATGAAGTCTTCGATGAGAGTGGAAGAAGCGAAATTGGTTTGTCAGGAACGTAGTAAGTGGAACTCCATGGTCTCTGCCTACCCCGTACCCCAACGGGAAGTAAGCGTGATCTTATTTATATATACATGTTTTCCATGTTTATTTGCCTTACACGTGTGTCGTGAAACTTGATTAGGCGGAAACACGATTATAATCAAGATTTGGTTGCTGCGATCGGTTTCGAAATACTTAGGTATGAACATCGCAGCTTCCGAATATATCCCGCTTAGGGACGGTACTGAAAAAAAAGAAACGACCCCTGAAGAACCTATACGGTCCTGGCGACCCAATTACTCTAGCGATTTATTTATTTATTTGTTTATATTTTTTTATTTATCTATCTATCTATCTATAGCGATTGATTAGCGATACGAACAAATACTTTACTTTAGGACCCCGATATCGGTATCGTCGCCGGCGTGGTCGACGGTTTTCCTCATTCGTTATCGCTATCGTCCCATTAGTTATTGTAATAATTATGATCCTCTCCGACGACGTTCTGCGCCGAATCTCAAGCGCAACGCAACTGGTTAAAAACTGATTATTTAGTAAAGCCTTTAGATTAGGTATTCTAGAAAAACAAAGTAATTTATTTTAAATTATTATGTATATGGCCTAAAGGTCTTTGTAACCATGCCAAAATAAATTCCTTACTTTATAATAGGTACCCCGTTATGGTTGATTTTTGTATTTTATTTTCAAGAGAAGTTAGTGAAAAGAAACGTAAATAACGTTTCATTTTAAGCACTTTTTATATGAAAAACAATTTGGAGTGATACTGATGCTTCAAATTGTTTTAAAATGTCTACCAGTGTACTTAAACTAATTTTTGGTCTAATTAAGATAATTATTTTATTTATTATGAGTTTGAATAAACTTTTATTACTCTAAGAAATAAAAAGTAATAATTGACAGTACAATCCGTATATTGGAACGTAATATTTAGTTCCATAACTTCGAAGTCGATTTTCAGTGTTAATTTCGTTAATAATCGACTTTTGATCACAATCACAGTTTAGGTTGTGTTGGAAAATGTTTAATTTGTCAGTTCTTAGACAATTTTCTAGGTAAGGAGGTTGTATTGATGTGTTTTGAAACATAACCTATAAGTGCGTATTTATATTTGATTTCATGTTGATTTCTTGTTTTATTTACAGATTATCAATATGTCCTGCGGTAAAATTGCCAGTAAACGTAAGAAGTATAGGTACTACTTCGGCATTACAGCTTAAAATTACAGAGCCACTATGGTAAGTTATTCCAAATTGAAACTTATTTACAATGTACATAATTCTATTTTTTAACATTCTTTCTGACATTAAGTTTCTTAAAATATCGCAAAATTTTGAATACAGGCCCAAATGAGCCCTTCATTGGGTTATTAAACTATTTTGTCATGAAAGGGTGTTTTACTTGGTTTTTCTTGTCTTAACCAGTTTCCAATATTTACAATTCTTACATTGAACATTTTTCTATTATCAATAAACTACAGTGCAGAACCAATGAAGAAGAAGAAGAAAGTAGATCCAGCTATCGTCAAAGCCCGTGAAGACAGGCGTCGTAAGAAAATTGAGAAGCAAATCAGAAGATTGGAGAAGAACGCTCGGCAACTCAAACCTATAGACGAGATGGAGGTGCCATTACACCTGTTAGATCAATTGGGGTGAGAACAAGTTCTAATTAACTTTTTAAATTCAAAATGTTATTTTTTTTAATTCTATATTTATTGATAGAATTATAAAGAGTCCTCTTTGTGTGGAGTTGATTACAATTATCTATATGCTCTACTTACAAATACTAAAACTTCAATTTAAAATTTCAATTTGGAAATTGCGGCTATTCACTTTCCAAATTGAAATGAAATCATAATTTACTGTTTTCAATATTTATAGAATTATTTCAGACATCTTATAGAAATATAGAACTCTATTTTCACCTCATTCACTACTTTCTAATTAGTCTTATCTGTACTCAATCCCTTATTCAGAAAGCGAAGGCGTCCAACTCCAAAATTGACACAAGAGGCACTGGATGCCCGAGCTTTGCTACAAAAGGACTGGGCTCGCTACAAGCGTGAGGAGTATGTAGCCAGTGTGAATCAGATAGACAGAATCATGGCTGCCCAGCGACGGGCCCTGGACAAGCTATATGAAGAGTCCGAGGACTTGTACAATGAGGCTATTATGGTAAGTAGAACAGTCTCTATTACCTTGTCATAAAACATATTTCTTATATGGTCTCCATACAGAAAGATTACTAGAGAAAGGTTACTTTTATTATCTGTGGGGTTACAAAAGGTTTATTATTCATTCTTTCGAGCCTTGTCGAGAGCAGACGCGTCGTAAAATTTTACTGAGAAATATTTAACTATCGGAATCGATTTTCAACTCTATAGTCCTTTTAATATGTTATTTTATTGTCGTGATATAATCTATCAGTTGTGCCGTTCTTAGTGTGCCAACAGTTCCCCGCGCAGAACGCTCACCCCCGCGAGTGCATATCGGTTGAATAATTCATCTCTTTCTGCCCTGTGCTGGTGACCGATTTACTGAGGTATGGCTAATCACCCATCGCCGCCATCGCATCTCAAGTGTCAATCAAACCCGGACCTTAATACTCTAAACTTAGAGGATTCGCCGATTAATATTAATACGCAGCCGCGCAAACGTAAGTTTAACATTATGGATACTACAATACTCGATGCAATTAATGACGTTAAAAACTCAATAACTTGTTTGCGAGCGGAGCAAAACGAGAAGATTGACCTCATAAATGAAAATATCAACTGTGGCGTGAAGAATGAGTTGACTAAACTGAACACATTATTTGACGGGTTAAAAGCATCGCTAGAACACACAGATCAAGACCTGAGTGAAACAAAAAACAGGGTATCTGAATTAGAAAAGCGAGCTTCTGAGGCTGAAAAAAAAGACTCTAAAATATCTGAAATGCACGCAACAATCTTGAATTTACGTCGAGAAAATTCAAAACAACAACAATGGGCTCGTCAATTAAACATTGAGATACAAGGTATTCCCGAAGGTCGCAATGAAAATCTTACTGATATAGTGATGCGTTTGGCTACAATATCTGGTATTCCTCTCCAATCAGATGATATTGATAATATTACCAGAGTGCAACCAATGAATCCTATCAAGGGTCAACCACGCAACATAATTGTGAAAATGAGGAAGCGGCTCACAAAGGACAACTTTATAGCATCTGTGCGTAAGCAACGTAATCTGACTACGACTACCCTTGGTTTTTCGGGCGAAGCAAAAAGAATTTACGCTAACGACCATCTCACACCGGAAAACAAGAAGCTATTCAAAATCTGTCGCGACAAAGCTGCCTCAAAGGAATACAAGTATTGTTGGATAAAAAACTGCAAAATATATGTACGGAAGAACGACACATCACCTCATATCCATATTGGAACCGAAGAGGATTTAATCAAAATAAAGTGAAGACTATTTTCTTGAGCAAAAGTTATAAATCATTCCTAGTTTTCAACTTCACAAAAAATGTGTTTATTTTCGCAACCAGTATTCGTTTATTTTTCTTTACTTTATCGATTGTGGACTCACACACTTACATACCCTACACCACGTACTCGTACACACACATACACACACTCACAACATTAAAGAAGGAACGGCACATAGCTTCATACATTTTTCTAATATTATTATTGCATAATGCGTTTATTTCGCCTTTCGAATATAATTTCTTATATCTCCTTAATCTGTTATTGTTGCCTACAAGCTTATTTATTCACTGTGCTGTTAGTCTTTTAGTAACCTGTACTCTCAATAATAATTTATTATTACCTAGGAGACGTATGAATCACACTCATTATCAGCTGAGGCTTATAATAACGCACCCGGGACAGTGTACACGTGAATACAATATGTATATACGTATGTCTGTATTGTTTCTGAATGCAATTCTTATTCTTGTACTGCATATCATATCATATTATTATTATATCTGTACAGAAAAAACTACTTCACGTTCGATCAATCTATGATGTCATTTTACTATCAAAACGTAAGAGGTCTTCGCACTAAGACTGATAGATTCTACTTAGAACTACTTAATAACTGTTACGACATCCTAATAATAACCGAGACGTGGTTGGCTAATGATATCTTGGATAGTGAATTTTGTGATAATCGATACTCGGTGCATCGCAGAGATCGCTCTCAATCAGAAACGGGTAAGTCACGGGGAGGGGGCGTGATGGTACTTATAAAACGCGAATTTAACTCGGTACATTTAGACACATGGAACCCGCCCGGCCCCTTTGAATCTATATGGGTAACAATCCCGAAAACCGTTCTAAATACACGCATTACTTACACAAATGGTACCTCCGTCGACCCGTTAGACTTTGACCTTCACATAATTGCAACCTATATACCAGGAAAAAACTCTAAACACAATCGCACGGACAACGATCACGCCGTAGATATTAAAACCTTTTATAATGAAATGTTAAACAAATTAACTTCTTACAGTAGTGATAAGTTTGTAGTTATAGGGGACTTCAATTTATTTAACATAGACTGGCAGAAAAATATCCCTATACAGATTAAAACAGGTTCTACTGAGCTACAGATGGAAGGCGCTCACCTCATTAGTGAATTAGCGTTACAGGGCCTTAATCAGTGTTCTTCTCTTAAAAATTCATCCAACAACACCTTGGATCTATTATTTACAAATTTAGACACAGAAATCATAAGTTGTGATAAACCACTTACAAAAGAAGACGTAGCACATCCCTCATTCTGCTTTGAGTTAGACCTTTGTACTCCTCCGTTGTTACATAGTATGAATAAAAGGTTTAATTATAAAAAGGCTGACTTTGAAGCCATTAATGAATTTATCAACAATATTAACTGGCCGGCTCATCTACAATCTGAAAATATTAATGATGCCGTTCACTTTTTTTATGATCAATTGTATCGTGTAATAACTGACACAGTACCATTCCAGCGACCTTTCTCAGCTAGTAATTGGCCTACTTGGTACTCAAACCCTCTCAAAAAAATCTATAAAAATAAAATGGCTGCTCATAAACGTTGGAAAAAATTTGGTAATTTATTAGATTATAATACTTTCTCTTTACTAAGGGACAGGGCAGTAATCGTTCAACGTTCATGTTATTGTGACTACATAAAATCTGTTCAGCAGGCAATAATAAAAAATCCTAAGTATTTTTGGTCATATACTAAATCTAGACGCAAAAATAAATCTAACTATCCCTCGAAATTAACTTATGCAAATGACACTTTTACTGATGGGCCACAAATTGCGCAGGCTTTCAACGATTTCTTCCAGAGTGTATTTGCTACCTCTGCTACGTCTTATTCATTCTACGATCTACCCCAAACTACATCTGATAAAACCATAAGTAAGTTACAAATAACCAAAAAACAAGTAAATAAGGCACTAAAAAGTGTTAAAATCGACAAGGGTCCAGGTAGTGACGGTATTCCTCCTTTGTTAATTGCTAGTTGCGCAGATTCACTCACAATACCAATTTATATTATATTTAATCGGTCTCTCGCTGAAGGTGTCTTCCCAGATAAGTGGAAGGAGGCACACATTGTCCCAGTACACAAAAAAGGTTTAAAAACAAAGGCTGAGAACTATAGACCTATCTCCATTTTAAATATCTTCGCAAAAATCTTAGAGAAAATTGTTTTTGATAATATATATCAAATAATTTCTAATGAAGTACCATCAACTCAACACGGGTTTATAAAGGGACGATCTACAGATAGTAATTTGGCACAGTTTATCACATACACACTTAAAAACATGGATGCCGGTGGGCAGGTTGATGTGATCTACACTGACTTCGAGAAAGCTTTTGATCGTGTGGATCACATCATCCTGCTACGCAAACTTGAACATCTAGGAATCCACGGTGACCTACTGCGTTGGATTGAGTCTTATCTTCGAAATAGATCACAATCTGTTGTCATTGGTGGTCACAAATCAAACTTTACAAAAATAACCTCAGGGGTACCCCAAGGATCCCATTTAGGGCCGTTGCTGTACAATGCCTACCTTTTTGATATTTGTACATGCTTTAAACACTCGTCTTGTCTTCTTTACGCGGATGATAAGAAGGTGTTTCTAAACATAAAGAAAGTAGAAGACTGCATAAAACTTCAGGAGGATATAGACCGGCTGACAAAGTATTACTCAACTAATCGTATTACAGTTAACATAAACAAATGTCAGATAATCACATTCAGTCGAAAAACTCAAACAGTGAAGTATCAATATTGTATCAGTGATTACCCGATTCATAGAACTGAACAAGTTAAGGATTTAGGACTAATCCTAGACGCTAAACTAACTTTTAATAGCCATGTCGATTACATCACGAACAAAGCATATAAGTCACTGGGCTTTATTAAAAGAGCATGTAGCAATCTTGATAGTATCATGTGTATTAAACTCCTCTATTTTTCTTATGTTCGTAGTGTTCTAGAATATTGCTGCTCGATTTGGTCTCCTTTTTACTTAAAACATATATCCGCCATCGAAATTCTGCAAAAAAAGTTCTTGAAATATCTAGATTTTAAATCTAAACACTACAATCAAACTTACGAACAAAGATGTCATGAGTATAGACTGCAACCGTTATCTAGTCGTAGAATTTTACTGGATCAATGTTTATTGCATGATATCCTTCACGGGCGTCTGAATTCACCTGAACTCCTCAGCGAAATTAAGTTTTCCACACCTAACCGCAGAACAAGACACACAAAGCTATTTGCTTCCAGTCTTACGAAAACCAAGTACGCATATAATAACCCCATTAAACGCATTTGTGAACAATATAATGAACATTTCACAAATATTGACATTTTTAATAGTAATAAACCTGCTTTTAAAAATCAGATTATTAAAATTCTAAATTCTAAACTATAAGTAAAGTAATCCCGTTCTCTCTTTAAACTACACCCTACACACTTATCAACCACACTCACACTCCCACTCAAACACATATTCACACCTTTACATACACACTCACCTCATACAGATCACAAACTCACACCGACACAACTTTGAGTCTATAATCAATTTAATTTATTAAATATCATTATATAAAAACTGTTTCCTACTACTACTACAAGTCTGCTCATAATGACAATGTACTTTTCTATCTGCATAACCTATCTAGGGTAACCTTTAAGTAGCTTAAGTTGGTTTGTTAAATACTTTATTATATGTTCTGTTTTATAAGCTGTTGGTTATCTAAATAAAATAAATAAATAAATAAATAAATAAATATTATCTGTGGGTAAATCAGCCATAATAACAGACCTGTGAAAATGTCAGGCTACCTTTTATGGTTCAATAGACAGCCCTTTAACCTCTCATCTGCCGGAACGCGGATCTCGACCAGACACAATGTAAAATCTATTGTGTCTGGTATCTCGGCAGATGAGAGGTTAAAGTTAGGATGGACAGCTTAGGCTTAGCAATGGGGCCCTGTTTCGTTAAGTAGAACATCCTTAAAAAATGTTAAAGTGAGAAATCTATATTCGGGAGCAGGGTTTATACTTTACACATCATCTTCCTATCATTGTCCCGTTTTTTCACAGGGTCCTCTTACTTAACCTGAAGATTTAACAGGTCCGTTTTTTACAGAAGCGATTGTCTGTCTGATCGAACCAGCGAAGGGAAACCCAGCCCAATGTAGATTAGGCTTAGGCCACACACATACCTCCGAAAATGCATTTCTCGCGAATGTGGGTTCTCGGGAATGAATTCGAAAACAAATTCGGTTTCGAACCTGTGACCTCAAAGGGAGAGGCAAGCGTTCTACCAACTGGGCTACGGCGGCTCTATGGTTTATACTTTACCCATAGAAATGATATTTTCCTATAGCTTTGTGACTCGCAATTTTTAAGGCAAAGGCTATGCTAACAACTTGTCGCCAGGCACTTACAGATCAAACACCGTATAATGCGAATCTTTTTATTCACAGCCGGACATGCAACTGATCCCGTACTCAATAAGCGGCCCAGTCGCCACCCCACCTATCAAGGGATACGATTCACCTGACGGGGAATATGTGGATGTCTCCAAGAAATGGGATAACTAACTTGTACTGTAGTAGTTTTATTTATTAGCAATATTAAACATTTACATTGTTAAGATGTTGTTTGATATCTGTCAGACCATTTTTACTGAGCTTTACTAGGATTCCCTATGTCATTGACTGAGCACCCAAAGGCCTGTTGTTTTAATTTTTTTGTAAGAAGAATATTTTTGAGAAGAAGTGTTCTTCACTCCCATAATCTGACTTCCCTTGGCAACGCAGATTGGTAAAGCCATTATCAAAGGAAAGCTTTTAGTTTATATCATCTTGTTGACCAATCATTTGCCTATTTGTTACGCGAAAGCATCTTCATAGATTCATCAACCAGGGTTTCAAAGCTTCGTTAAAAAAACTCAATTTGTCGAACAAATCAACAATAACACAAGGAATCAGAAATCAGAATCATTTATTCAACGTAATTATCACGGATAAACTTGTTGAAGGTCAATGTAACATTTTTTAACTTACGTCATTTCGCAAGGTGTTATGGCTGAGGAGAAGAAATGACAAGAAACTGCAACAGCAACACATCTTTTAAATCAATGAGGGTACATTACAAGTTATTTAATAACTAGAGGAATACATTTACCTAATACCAGACATTTTTATCATTTAGGTAATCATTAATCTTATATATATCATTAAGCTTTTTTACATAAAGTAAGCTTCACGTCAAGTCAAAAAAACTTATGGAGTACTTATAGGGTAGTTTCCAACTAGTCAAATTAATTACTACGGAATTTGTGTGAAAAAGCAACCTGTGACGCCTTAAAAAACGTAATAAAATATCGCACTTATTATTACATTTTTGTTTATTAAAATTCATAAATAAGTTAAATCGAATAAAGAAAATGCAGATTTGTTTTTCGTCAGTTTGAAATAAGTCTTTATTTAGTAATCTGAATTTCATAATTTATCCAGGAAACTAACCAGCTGTAAGGGCGTCAGACGTCACACACACAGATGCGCGTGTACGATAACGTCAATGTGTAGTGTCGGTGTAAAATGAGGTGTTTTGTACGTGTCCGGGGTGTGCTTACACACAGGTCACAGGTCACCGTGGCCCCATTGTAAACCCTTTAAACAATAAGATATTCCTGTTTTTGTTTTCAGTACAACTTCTTTGAGCATGGGGAATACTAGTATAATAGATTTTCAGTTCACATTGATCGAAAATTTGCGCCCACTTTTCCATCTACCTGATTTTCTAAGCAACTGTGCCTATTTCTGACAAGAATCCCTTTTGTGGTAGTGGCGCCTTGTATGTACGGTCACGAGTACTATAGTATACATTTTGAAACCATATCACATTAACTTTTTTGACATATTAAACCGTAAGCCTCATTAAATGTCAAATATGATAGTGCGACAGGGTTCTAAAGTGGGTCCATGATATTGCTCATGACTGTACCCTAGGTATGCTAAATGTGATGCGGTGCTGCGCTGCATCTATTGGTCTAACGCTGCGTTGTTGCCAAACGTCAAAAGACGTTTAGTGAAAAGTAATTGATTTGAATAGTCGGAAACTAAGGGTAGAATTCAATAGAGAGTGAAGACTAAAGTTAGAACGAGGTAAAATTAGCTCAGTCGCTGGTGGGGAGAGGACAGTGGCCGTTCTATATATAACATTATTCCTTATTTTATGGTCTAGGGCACACACTAAATGCGGCGCTGATGCAGCGCCTGTTATGTTGTCTATCTACTTTACTTAGATAAACTTCGTCCCCATTGTGCTTTCCGATGTTTTCCTTCAAGGAGATAATGGGATATTTATTCAACACCTGTTTATCGTTAGTGAGAGACAAGCACGTGTTACAAATCAGGGTTACACCCTTTCTTTACTTTCACAAAAAAGACTTGTTTATTATAATCACCCTCGTGTAAATTGTAAAACATCTTACTTGCAAATCTGCACAATTTTTGTCCAATCATCATAATTTTAAAATAGGTATTCGAAAAGCATTTTTAAAAAACCTGCTTTATCATTGTTGTTCTTTCCCCGATTTAATTTGCGAGGGTGGCTAATTAGGGTTCCAAATAAAGAGTGAAAAATTAATTTGCTGGTAGATACAACACACGAGTGATGTTCTCACTAAGGGCTATTTTTGTATGATTAATGATTAGTACTACACGTGTAAATTATATCTCAGATATTCTCATGAATCGAGGTAACCCCTCGTTATGATTTATGAGATAAATTATCGTTTTAATTTGTCTTTGGTTTAGAACTTACTTTTAAACAAACTTTATGAATTAAGTAATTGCAAAATATAGATGTGAAAACACATAGTACCGGGTGTATTGTACTTGCAACAGTATTGAAATATCGGGAGTCTCATATCCCTGATTAACGCAGTTAGAACCCGGTATTATACGTTATAATTATGATAATAACCGCGTAAACCTTAAACAATGTATAGATGTGAAAGTAGGTACCTCTGGCAGACATGAGATGCCTACAATATTAATGTCTAACGTCTTATGTTCGGAACCCTCGTGCGCTACTTCGACTTGTACTTGGCCCGTTTTGTTTGAGTGCTCGCTTGTACAAATACCTAGTGGTTTTAATGTTCCATGTGTAGTAAAAAGTTCGTTCCTCCAAAGAACAGGTGTGCGGCATACGGGCAAAATAAGAATATACCAATGGTTTTGTAGTCGAGAGAAAAATTACGAGTATTTTCGTAGGTGGAGGTCGAGTGAAGTTTTGAAAGTAAAACTAGTTTTGAAACAAAAAAAAAACGCTGACAGAATCTTTCTGAACGATGCAGCCAAAAACAATAAAATAGAATAGAATAGACAAAACAAACAAAAAAAACCAACATCAACAAAACAACAAACACAAACAAACTTTAAATTTGAGAGCTCTTAAACTATTGTCGTCCTTTACTTATAATACGTACAGGAAAAAGATGAAGCTAGTTAGTCCTGTCAAATTAAGTTTATTAATTACTTATTTAAAACTATGTTGGTAGTTGTCCGAATCGGCACCAATAGATATTTATATTGACACACTTACCTACACGGACCATAGGTAGATGGTTTCACGCCAGTACAGTCCCTATCAGGATGGGCTGAGTCTGTTTTTGACACATCTTTATCTGGATTGAAACTAACGTGTAGATTATATTCTTCTATCGTGTAGGTTGTGAGTGGATTACCAACCTCATCTACCCTGGTGTAAGGGTTACTATTGAGCCGCCAAAGGCCCCTGACATGGCTCATGTAACGACAAAGGATTCGATAAAGGTTAGTAGATTTATGAACTTGTCTTGGTTTAGCTTGAGGTCTAGAGGTGTCCCACAGCTGGGCAAAAGCCTCTTTTCATTTCTTCCAGGAGTCTCTCTCCAGTGCTTCCGTAGCCTTGCAGGAAAGTCTCCAAGTCGTCGCGCCATCTCCCCCTTAGTCTGCCACGCCTGCGTCTGTCTCTACTTGAAGACCATTTTGTGTGAATTTAGCCCACAGGTTGTTAGGCATATGTGATTATAAACTTATAAATAACAAAATCACGTTGTCATAGAAAAAAATAACGGCCTCTGTGGTCCAGTGGTTGAGCGTTGGACTCACGATCCGGAGGTCCCGGATTCGAATCCCGGAGGGGACATATCACAAAAATCACCTTGTGATTCCTTGTTTGGTTCTCAAGATTATATTACTTTCGGGTAATCAGGCATGGACCTGATTGCCTGATTGAAAGTAAGATGTTCCGTGCTTCGGAAGGCACTTTTAGGTTACTACTTACTGACGTGGTCGTTAAATAAGCTATGTCAGCGGTCTTTGGCGGCTCGATAATAACCCTGCCACCAGGGTTGCTGAAGTTAGTAAGCCACCTCTTAACCCGCACGATAGACGACAAAAATAGAAAAAAATAGGTAGGTGCGAATATCCGTCATTTAAGTACTTTCCGTCAGATTGTGACGTCAAAGTTTGTGGTCAAACAAGAAATAATGATGTGATCATTATTCCCTTGTCACACAGGTAAATGGTTTGCAAATAGACGCCACTTCTGTGTCACAACTTACAAGTACGAGCTGGAAATAAACCTGGGTGACAAGCCTTTGTCAACACATATTCGGATATTTTATTTGCCGGCACGACGCAACGCTGACGACTACGCTGATTGCAGTCAAAAATAGGCTAGTTTCCAACTAGTCAAATCAGTTACTTTTACTAAATGTCAAAACACGAACTTACCATGGAATTTGTACGAAAAAGCACACAGTGACGTCATAGAAAAAAGTGATAAAATGTCGTACTTATTATTACGTTTTTCTTGATTAAAATTCATATATAAGTTACCTATATAAAAAACAGAAAATGTTTTTCGTTAGTTTTAGATCTGTCTTTATTTAGTAATCAGAATTTCATAATTTACATTGAACCTATTATCTATAAGACCCAATTTTTGTACGAACATTTTAAATTCTGTCTAGAGAGACGACAGAGAGCTTCCCATTTGACCGCTCAAGAAGGTAGTTGCCATCTAAGGTAATCAAAATCAAATAAGTTTAGATACTTAATAAAAAATCCGACTTAACTCCTACCTATAAGTATGATGGACACTAAGTACCTACACCATAGATTATCTAACAGAATGTACTTACTTAGGTCATCAACATCACCACGCTGCTCCACTGCGGGTTAGTGTAGGTGTTTTTTTACGGCTAATAGTCGCGACCAACGCCTTAACGTGCCCTCCGAAGCACGGAATCATCTTAGTTTTTCGAACAATCGGGTGATTCTGGCCTGATTTCTAATTCAAATTAGTCTAACTAAGTCATTTCGACAATGTCGGGAATCGAAACCGGACCTCCAGATCGTAAGCACGTGTCCGGAAATATTATATAAAATATGAATAAAGTGAAAGGCCTCTACGTCATATTTTTGACAAATAATTACTATATTTGTATTAACATATCATTACGGAAATATGGCCACGGTAATGGTTATATTCAATAAAGGGCATTAAAAGGTATATTGTAGGTATAATAGGTATTGAAAATTACAACCACAGGTTACTTACTTATTTCCAAAATGTTTTGTAGTATTATTCCTTATTCTATGGTATTGTGTAGAATGTTAGTATCACGCATAAGTAGGTACCTAATAAAGACCGTTCAGTGTGCTAAGAGGCGCTATTGCTTACGCAACAATAACTGCGCCAGGCTTAAAAAAATATGATTTTTCAACGGTACTTTCACGAACTCATTCAACGTCAGCAGGGCTTTTTAAAAAGAATCGAGAATAACAAATTGTTATAAATATATCCATAACACGAACGAGCGAGGAAAATCGCGAGTGCGCTTTTATTTATTCCGTTGAAAAAATGCAATTTGTTAAAAAGCGCATAATAAGTGTCTGGCGGAACGCTTGGTAGCGTTTCGCGCGGAATGAAAGAGCGTTATAATTAAAATTTCAAACTTATACGTTGGAACGTTTCTGGCGGCCATAATTATCTCTGAAATGGTTGCATCATGGCGGCTGCTAGAAAAGCGCGGGAAACTGGCACCGTCGTTACTGACGCGTCGTCACCAAGGCTGGCGAAAATCTTTGAGGAATTTAGAGTAGCTGCATATTGGTTAAGAAGCCTCATCAAATTGCAACTTTGATATTCAGATGAATTCCACATAAGACATTATTTGTCGGATTTTACAACAAGATATAAAACTGAAGACGTTATATTTCGGATTGGACAAAATAAATTATTACGGAAGACCTTCCATATTGAAATTGAACAGCAAAGGAAATGTACTGAAGACAAGGCAGCATGGTCTTATGATCTTAGCCTGACCCTCAAATGGGCAAAAGGAAAAAAAATCAGATGAATTCCTTCGATGTGGCCTTTTCAACCTTTTTCTCATTTTATGTCATTCATAGCGGATGACTTCGCGGATGGGCTTCTGACAATAGGGCTTAGTCTTTTTCAGAAGAATACCAATTGAGATGTTCACCTCTCATTTTTTACTTCTATGAACTATGAAAAAAGAAGTTATTATGCAAAAGCACGTCCACACTCGGATGTCTTACTTGATACTGAAAATTTTCAATAAAGATTGAGGGCATGTCGTTAATCTAATTGAATCTAATTTATTCTATAACAATAAAATCAGATATTCATAAATGTATTGTTACATTCCAATTCCAATAATCGTCAGAAGGCGCAGTTCATTCATCTACGAGCACCTGAACTGAACTGAACTGACTGATTGTTACAGTACCTGATTGTCCGTAAGTAAGATGATCCGTGCTTCGGTGGGCGTTAGGCAGTCGGTCTTGGCTACTACTTACTTAGTAAGTACGTAGTCGATACATGAGTCATGTCAGGGTACTTTGCCAGCTCAATAGCAACCCTGACACCAGGATTGATGGGGTTGGAGAATCGGTTATTGACCTCATTTCGCATATTTTTTTTAAGGTCGTTATCAATTGAAAAGTGCCGCTAAAGTAACATACTTAACTTCTCAATTTACTTGCTACATCATTAGCAGAAATTGTAAGGTAGCCCTAACTCGAAGAAACTGTAGCCCTTTGCCTTGAAACTGTTGTTTCGACTCTAGACCTCATAAGCGGTGTGTAAAGCAGACATTTATTCAGAAAAACGTTTGGATGTAGTTCCTTTTAGAAGGCGAAAGCAAAGCGACAACATTGCGGCGATTTTAAAAAAGATGCGCGGCTCCTTCTCTCGGTTCATGAAATTTTTATAGCGCGTACCTTTGAGGCTGAGGCGGTCTTACGAAAAACTGGACAAGTATGACTTACATTTTCGCCTAAAGTTCCGTATAAGCACGTAATATTTCTAAATAAACTCACGTCCCAAACTGCTGGGATAAAGTCATAAATCATAAGAAACAAACTTGTAGTCGCTTTTGGTTTTTGTGTCGGTAAATACGATACGTCGGGAAATGTTTCTAGAAAAAGGGAGCATGAATGGCAGAGGTTATGTACCCATGTAGTTTAAGGCTGATATCCACAACCATCATTCTATTACTGTCCTTCTTGATTGTGTCGTTTCATTTTGCAATATCTTCTTTTTGTCTGTTTTTTTTTTGAGCTTATTCTTGAAAAAAATCTTGTCCACAACTACGGGTCTCTGAAAACGACGTGAATGTCCGTAGAGTTCTGGGTCAAGTGAGGTCTATTGATGGAGGACATGATACCAGGCTTTCAGACCCCAGATGTAGGCCACGTTGAATGCCCGAGGATACCTCATTCCCTGCTCTAAAGGTCCTTTCGACATAATTTAAAAGTCTAAACGACACTCAATGCGCGATTTAGGTCTTTGACGAATTGTATTCTCAGCTTTTGAAGTCTCCTTTTTATATTTTTTTATTTTACTTTTGCGTCCATCGTCTTCTGATCTTTAGTTTGTTGTGAATTGTTCAAAAGCAGGGTATGAATAAAATATTTCTGTCCACATTTCCATAGTAAAAGCAGAGTGATAAAAAAACAATGTGGCAATGAAAAATAATAAAAATATAACTAGGTATTCATAAAAACGAACTTATTTCTATTATAGGGGTCTCTTCTAAATTTAAACTGAAGTATGATTTTAAAAAAAGAGACAAAAACGAAGTAGGTTATCTCTTTTTTCTTCCATAACACCAATGCCTGTTGAAGTCGAGATATCTGCAATACAGAACGTGGAACACATGTGGGTTTGTTTTATAGTAGCTAAGTGTAACTAGATGGAAAAACAATTTGGATGCCTTTGAAGGGGACTGGCAAGACATCTGCCTGGATAAGGAACTGTGGGAGAGGAGAGGGGAAGCCTTTGCTCAGCAGTGAGACCCGATATGCTAGAAAAAAAAGTAAGTAACTAAAGATGAGTACAAATAAATGTTTTTATATTTATCCCTAATCGCAAGAACGGCTCAAGATTCATTCCCCCTGACAAGATTTTATTTGTAAGGCGTAGTAAAGTATGAATGAATGTAATTTGCATGGATTACGTAGTGATGAGATAAACAGATTACGAGTGCATGTGCAGAATGTTTATCTGAATCTGTTTACACATTGCAGACCTGTTTTCAGTCTAAATATAGGTTTCGCGTTGTGATGTGACCTACAAAATAATAAGATGATTCATGTTTTATATAATTAATTTTGGCTCAATTTTATTCAGACTGAAAGCAAAATAGACCTACTGTTTATGTAAGTATACAGGGTGTTAGTGTCATCGTAACGAAAACTTTAACACTTTAAAGGACAGAACGTCTAATGACGTTCCGATTCCAAGTTGTCATACTCTCATACTACCTATTATGAACCATCAATGACCCATGGTCTCTGTCCGTGAAAGGGTTAAGGGTTTTTTGATTAATAATTCTCACAAGTGGAATTTTCCGTCGCAAATCTATGGAACTGAAAAGAGTAGTTTAGAGTACTCTTGACGTGACTTTTCTATAAAAAATCCTGGATCTGATCTGAAAACATGGATGTTTACGTGTTTAAAATAACTCCATTCACCTGAGAAATTCTTAATTCTTTAAGATCCCTGGCATTTCAAGTGTCTTATAGTACCTATTTAGGTCATCATGCAATAGATGTACTTATGGATCTCTAATTAACACTTTCAAGGACAGAACGTCTACGGACATTCCGAATCCAAGGTGTCATACTCCCTATTATGAGCCATCAATGATGATGAATGATGATGATGATGTCTCTGTCCGTAAAAGGGTTAAGTACCCCATTTGGGGTTATGGTTGTGAGCTTATGTAATGTTGTTGTCATCGGGAATAGAACTCGGACATCCAGATCGTGAGTGTAATGTCCTAACCACATTCCGGACACTTCGTACATAAAAGCTCATTTTATAAAGTTACCGTACACGCGCATCTGTGTGTGTAACGTATGACGTCCATACGATAGAAGACTAAAGTAAGACCGATGAGGGGTGGGGGTGGGGGGGGGGAAAGGTAGGTTCTAATAAACCTTGGGAGCGGAGACTTGACGTTCTCTACGTACCTAGTACGGTCACGAGCATTAATATGTATACACTTTGGTACCATGTCACAGTAACTTTTTTGACAAATTGAACTGTAAGTCTCACTAAATGTCAAATATGTTAGTGCGACAGAGTCCTAAAGTGGGTACAATATATTGCTCATGACTGTACACTACGCTACACGATAGAGGTTGTTGACCGTCGAATACAGTCGTGTACCAAAAGTCTATATAAGTACTTACCTACATAAGTGGACAGTGTGTGGGTTCTAATAGAGTTAGTAAAATAAGTTTTAATGAGTTTCCCGAACGTGAGATCGTATGCTGACTAGAAATAGCCCAGCTTAGTGTTGTGGGGTTTACGTGTAGGGTATAAATTAGTGGGGAGACATTTGAACGGATAATTAGCTAATTGCCTCGTATGATTTTAATTGGATCATTTTAATTGGATTTTAGATGTTCGTTTACTTTAGTATTTCAGTTATTGAGTGACAGGTTTCACACACACGAAGTAAAAAGTTTTTAGTTAATTTATAAAGTCTTTTTGGTGTGTTTCCCTTGGGTAGCTAGGCGTATTAACAGAAATAAAAAAGACAGCACAAGTGGCTCAAACATCATCCCGCACCTTGAAAGGTTTCCTTTCAATAAAGCAGAAATATAACAAAATGAAAGTTAACTCTAAGTATAACAAAAAAGCAATAAAAAAAATGAAAAGCGGTGCGTAATACTTATGTAGAACATTGTTTTAAGTTTACGCGGTTATTATGGGTTCTTAGGTAAGAACCCGTTATTATGTATTTTAATTATGTAGTAACCATGAAAATTCATTGAGTAAGTACTTCCGGACAAACGTACATAAGTATTAACAGCCTCTGTGGTCCAGTGGTTGAGCGTTGAGTTCAAGATCCCGAGATCTCGGGTTCAAATCCCGGTAGGGTCATATCACAAAAATCACTTTGTGATCAATAGTTTGGTTAGGACATTACAGGCTGATCACCTGATTGTCCGAATGTAAGATAATCCGTGTTTCGGAAGGCACGTTAAGCTGTTGGTCCCGGTTACTACTTACTGATGTAAGTGAGTAATCGTTACATGAGCCATGTCAGGGGCCTTTGGCGGCTCAGTAATAACCCTGACACCCAGGGTTGGTGAGGTTGGTGTTCCACCTTACTACCCACACGATAAGAAGAAGATTTACTTGTATTTTTTTTTTGTAAGTAAGTAAGATTTAAACAAACAGAATCCATCGCAGAAATCCAACATAATATTTCTGAAGTACCTACCGAAATTGAATTCACCCAAACATAAATCGTTAAAATAAATCTAGGTAAATGAAAAGTTAAATAATAGAATATCAGAGAGCACCGACTAATAAATACTTAATTTTACGCTTGTACGTCCGCCGGAACCGGAAATCCAATTTCAAAGTGAAATAAGATTACATAAATCACCCCAAGATGAACATTTGAATGAAGAAACAAAGGATTTCAACATTTTAAATTTTTAAATCAAGGATAAAATTATTTTGCATGGTTACACAGGATCATTCATTACTAGTAGGTAGTATTTTAATAAATGTCCTGAATAAAACCAGCTATTTTTAAAATTAGAATGTACCCCATACTAATTTTAAAACCAAGACTTGCATTTCTATTTTGCTATTTTAGACGACGTTTATAAAGAAAGATACAACCCCTATCATATTTTTACAAAAAATAAAAAAAGAATACGACAGTAAAAATTTACAAATAACAAGGGTAATTAATAGGTAATTTTCAATAAGATATTGTTATGGAGGTATCGCGGAAGGGTGCAGTTGTTGTCTGATCTTTTTTGAGTATCTCTGAGAAAATTATCAGATCGTGATCAGCAACTTTTGGCGGCAAAAAATCTCAGTGATTAGTTTTGTGAGGCAACTCAGATGACTGGCAATTTGGCAAGATAATTCTTTGAAAAACAAAATTATATTAAATATTACGGGGGGAAATTCAAAGAGCTTGTTACGATTTTTTCTTTAAAACTAGGGGCAACTTTCTTTTTGAACGTTTTAAATTTTTGTTTAGGTGCATCCGTTGTGTTTTTAATGGCGTCTTCCCCTTGTTAGTTTCCAACTAGTCAAATGCTCGTAAACTTTTTATTTAACGTCAAAACACGAAATTACTATGGAATTTGTATGAAAAAGCAACGTGTGACGTCATAGAAAAATATGACAAAATGTCGCACTTATTATTATATTTTTCTTCATGTTTTAAAAATACATTTATTTTCAGAAAACATAACAGTCAAAACAAAAATAACATTATATAAAATAGACAATAACAATGAACTGATGAGTGATGAATGAGTAAGATTAGGATGTATCGAATGCAACTTTCGTTTCCTTCATGCTGCTACAATACAATGCAAACACTCTTTAATTGCATTTAAAATATTATTTAATATTTTAATATTTTAAAATATATTTAATATTATATTAGAATGTTATAATCAGTTAGGTAGTACAACAGACTGCCTTATTGCTAAGTTAGCAATCTCTTCCAGGCAATCTTTAGATATAGAAAATGAATTTAATAAAAACGTAGCGGGTTAGACAGTGCAAAATAAAAGTTTTAATATATAAATATAATACAGGGTGTTAATGACATCGTAACGAAAACTTTCAGGGACGATTCAGACCATGATTCTGAGTTGATATCAATGGAATTTCCTGTCGCAAAATTCATGAAATTCTTTTTATTTTTTAATTTTTTCAGTCCCAAAATTAATTCCCAAATTACTTTTCTACTTGCCAATAGAGGCCACGTGTATTCTAATGGTATAGCCAACTCCATTCCCGAGTAAGACTGTAATTAGATTCGTCTTCATCACCGAAAGCTCGCCGGCTGTACTGACACTGGGAGCCTTGCAATAAGTGCCAAGTAAATATTTTAATTAGTCTGGGCCAGCAGTCGGATTTGTAGCTGGCTCTAGGCAAGCTCACTGAACTTCAGACACAGATAATTTTAACTGGATTGGTTGAAACGCCAAATACATCTTGGCTATCTTCTACAGTCTTCAGAGGCACTTAATTTCATTCGTCATAATTCGTTTCAAATGTAACTCTGGAAACAATTGCAATACTAAACACTTTATTGCACTTTATAATACCTACCTGTTTTTTTTCGATATTTCACAAGGTCCGCTTATAACGTTCGTTACATGTACCTACAGATGTAACAATTGGGTAGTTTCCAAAACTAGTCAAATCAGTTACTTTTTACTAAACGTCAAAACACGAAATTACTATGGAATTTGAATGAAAAAGCAACCTGTGACGTCATAGAAAAACGTGACAAAATGTCGCCTTTATTATTAAATTTTTCTTAATTAAAATTCATAAATAAGTTAAGTAAATAGAAAAAAGAAAACGTTTTTTGTCACCTTTAGATCTGTCTTTATTTAGTAATCAGAATTTCATAATTTATCTTTGCTCTAGGAAACCACCCAATTGTCATGAACAGGATTAGGACTCGATAGTGTAATGGTTAATATTATACTTACTGGTAAGGTTAGGTTAGGTTAGTTAGGCTTGAAAAGAGCTGCGGGTTCGAAAATTGGAATTAGAAATTTTCGATATTTTCTTTTGTCATCAAGTGGAGGAGCTCGGTGGCGCAGCGGTTAACGCGCTCGGTCTGCGGTTGTTGAAGTAAAGCAACTTTCGCAAAGGCCGGTCATAGGATGGGTGACCACAAAAAAAAAGTTTTCATCTCGAGCTCCTTCGTGCTTCGGAAGGCACGTTAAGCCGTTGGTCCCGGCTGCATTAGCAGTCGTTAATAACCATCAATCCGCACTGGGCCCGCGTGATGGTTTAAGGCCCGATCTCCCTATCCATCCATAGAGAAGGCCCGTGCCCCAGCAGTGGGGACGTTAATGGGCTGATGATGATGAGGTTAAAAATCTATTGCCTGTCCAGTACTTAACGTCAGTGTCACCAGGCTAAAGCCAGGTTCACACGACGAGAGTCGAAGACGGAATTAGTTACGTCATAAGCCATGTTTAAAGTGGATTTTGAGAGGATTGCAGATGTTAGGAGTATTTTGATGTTCTTGTTATTAATTTTAAAGGGAACAGACCCGGGACTCGGCTTAGGGGGAGTTTACATGACCTGCTTGTTTAGTTGCTTCTACATTAGAGTGAGAGCGGATAAATATTATAGAAAGCGCACAGCTGTTTATCTTCCTGGGCATGCGATAAAACCCGAAAGAGGAATTTGTCTTTTCCAATATGTTGATATAGTCGCTGCCTACCATGATGAATCCGGCCAAGTAGTTAATGCCATCTGCGCCAAATCTACAATATGAAAAAAAAAATAAAAAAACCGCCTACCATGATAGGCTGGGCGTAAGTTATATTAATATATCAGTCTGTGTCTGTGACGGCCTTCGTGGTCCAGTGGTTGAGCGTTAGACTCACAAGGTCCCGGGTCCGTCCCGGGTTGTCTTAAATTTTGTACCGGGTGAGAGCCCTCAGCGCACCCCATTTGTCCGGCCAAGTAGTTAATGCCATTTGCAGCAAAACTACAATAAGTCACGTCAAAAAAAACAAAAAGGCGCGTTATGCCAAAAAGCTTGTTGCACATATCACATGAAATAGGAGTATATTGAGTATTTATTAATAGAATGTACGTATAGTATAGAGTATTTATTATAATTATTATCTTTAGTTTTACTTTAGTTAAGTATTTTTATTTTTTGTTGCACCATCCCGCATCCAAGTTGTTTGTAAATGTTTGTTTCCTTTTGGTGGTTGCCTGGAAGAAATTGCTCTAGAGCAATAAGGCCGCCCAAATTGTACTGTATTCATGCGTTATGTCTGATTGTTGAAATTTAGTTCTGTGCAATAAAGTATATATTATTTGATCTGATTATGTCACACGACCATAGCTACATACTTCTATTACCTTTTCGTCTTACTGAACGTATAAAATTTTATCCGGCACTTTTCAGGTAAGTTGGTAATAATGTCAGACATTGGTTCGCTTCCCGGGGGCACGTGATCGGGGTACCGGAGTGCCGGACCAACCGGGCCTGAAATACCGGAACATAGCCCGGATACCGGTACATTCACGGACGGTCATGTCCGGGAAGTTGACATGTTGTAATTTAGTCTCAAATATTATTTATTATTATTTATTTATTAAAAATAAGCACAGTACTTAATACATTTTATATATTTTTTATATATATTTTTTTTTTATTTTATTTATTGCAAGTCGTATTTCAGACTATTCGGTTATTGAAATGACTTAAACCCTCTAAATTGCTACCTAGACAATCTGAGAACAACTCAAAAAAGATAAATAAACACTACAATACGCAGCGTATTAAATAAATAAAAAAAACAACATTTGTTTCGGGTAACAGCCTCCGTGGTCTAGTGGTTAGTGCGTTAGACTCACGATCTGGAGGTCCGGGTTCGATTCCCGATGGGGACATTGTCGAAATCACTTTGTGAGACTGTCCTTTGTTTGGCAAGGACTTTTCAGGCTTGAATCTCCTGATTGTCCGAAAAAGTAAGATGATTCCGTGCTTCGGAGAGCACGTTAAGCCGTTAGTCCCGGCTATTAGCTGTAAAAATACCTCCACCAACCCGCATTGGAGCAGCACGGTGGAGTATGCTCCATACGGTTGATTGAGGGAAGGCCTGTGCTCAGCAGTGGGACGTATATAGGCTGTTTATGTTGTGTTATTTCGGGTAGGTATCCATATTGTACCATAACCTACTATCTGCCTTAAGTAGTACCTCAGGTACAGGGGTAGGTTACTATATACCCTCCTCCCTCGTCCATCCTTTTTTTCCTTTCCTTGGTGGGTACTATAAACCTATGCCTACCCCTTCGCGGATATAGGCGTGATGTTATGCTATGTTGTTATAGTAGCCACTGCCGCCATGCCATTAGATAGATTATAAGCAACTGGTAAAACAGTCCCCAAGTCTTTCGGAGTCTTCGGACGATAAAACACGTCTGCCAAAACCAGATCTAAAACTTATTCAAGTCTAATTTCAATCAGGCTTCAAACAAAGTTTGCCTATCTAAATTGGAAACAGCTGTTTTAAGCAGTGCCATCGACAATGTCAACTAGTAGACTCCTTAAAGATCTTGAGGGAGTCAACCAGCCTTCCTTGATCCCCTTGTCACAGAATAAACAAATATTATTTATCAAGAGGGGGGTGGTCCCTTATTAACGGGGCGCTGACTCACACATGATCTAAACACATTGGAAGATCACGGAAGCTCGCAAGATGCAGAGCCGGCCCTAGCAAAATAATTAGGTGGTGCGAAACCTCACAGTGGGGCCCCTCAAAATACAGTTTCTTTCGAAAAGTTTACAGCAGTTTTAAAAATGTCGTTTACGGCCACATTAAATGTGTGTGGGAATGGAACGTAAGTTGAATGGAACGTGGAAGAAAAAGAGGTGTAGGCGAAAGGGATAGGCGGTGTGAGTACGGGGGTCAGATTTAAAATTTGGAAAAAATAGAAGACGTTTCTTTGTGAAACCAAAGTGTTATTTCCACCATCCCTCATGTATGAGTTTTATGTGGCCGCTAAGAGGTCTAATTCACAGGGCAGGTGTGCCCAATCTAGTTACTGTAGATCCGGGGCTGCCAGCCAGGGCGGACCCATCTTGGTTGATTTGGCGCCCCCTTTAAAACGGCGCCCGGTGCGATCGCATCGCTCGCACCGCCCTAGAGCCGCCACCGGCAAATGTGCTGACAGGACCCGTTAGGATATTATTGGGAGTCTGTAGGATGTATCGTCGATGACCAGTGCGTGCTGTAGGTATGATCCTTGTCTGTAATTACGCGGATTATCTCGGCTGAGGAGGACGTGATCCGCATCTGGTCGGAACGGGACGGCCGGTCGTTCTAATGACGAACGCTAATTGTCTCGCCTCGTCAGATGAACAAGGAAAAGTTTTTTGTACTTACAACGAAATATGTTCGGAAGAAAAAGTGTTTTTTTTTTCATGTCAATGGCGTATTTGTTAATTTGTGTAAGGTATTTAACGGGAACCCTCAGGGCGTTCGCTGGAGGTTTCAGTGGTTTATTATCTAATCTATTTTTACAGTTCCTAGGTTCAACTCTGTTTGCGCTACGTAAGTATTTAAAAAAGAAAAATAGCATAGAGCAGAGAGTTCGGTGAGGGTGGGGGGAGTCAGAAATCAGAAATCAGAAATCAGAATCATTTATTCAACGTAATTATCATGGATAAACTTGTTGAAGGTCAATGTAACATTTTTGAATTTACGTCATTTCGCAAGGTGTTATGGCTGAGGAGAAGAAATGACAAGAAACTGCAACAGCAACACATCTTTTAAAAACCAATGAGGATATACATTACAAGTTATTTAATAACTAGAGGAACACATTCAATACCAGACATTTTTATCATTTAGGTAGTCATTAATCTTATAATAAGCTTTTTTACATAAAGTAAGCTTCACGTGAGCTTTAAATTTATTTTCTGACAAATTTAAAATATTATCTGGTATTTTATTGTAAAAACGTATACATAACCCCAAAAAAGATGAATTTAATTTACTTAATCTAGAATTTTGAATAGCAATTTTATGTTTATTTCTTGTATTGTAAGTATGCCTTTCACAGTTTCTCGGAAGGAGAGATAAGTTTTTACGTACATACATAATGTTTTCATATATATATTGACTTGCGACCGTCAGTATATTTATTTCTTTAAACAGCTCCCTCAAAGAGTCCCGACAACGCAGCTTATAAATAGCGCGAACTGCTCTTTTTTGAATGATGAAAATAGTTTCTACATCAGCGGCTCGACCCCACAGCAAAATACCGTAAGACATTATGCTGTGGAAGTAGCTGAAGTAGACAAGTCTAGCAGTGGGTACATCTGTGAGTTGTCGGATCCTTCTGACGGCATATGCTGCTGAACTTAGCTTGCCCGCTAGTGATACAATATGTGGGCCCCATTGAAGTTTTGAATCTACAGTAATTCCTAAGAAAACTGTGTGTTCAACAAAATCTAGTTTCTCATCGTTAATTTTAATGTTATTATTTACTTTCTTTACGTTTGGTAGAACAAATTTAATACACTTCGTTTTCTTAGCATTTAGAACTAGGTTATTTACTGTAAACCAACTTAGAACCTGCGACACAGCGCTGTTTGCTTCGTCAAATTCCTCTAACTTTCTGTCGATTTTAAATATAAGAGAAGTGTCATCCGCGAACAGCACAATGTCAGCTTGGTTCTGTACTACATAAGGTAAATCATTTATGTACACTAAAAAAAGAAACGGACCCAAAATGGATCCTTGAGGAACTCCCATTTGAACATGAGAGCCCGAAGAAGTTGTACTATTGATTTGTACCTTTTGTATCCTACCACCTAGATATGAATTTAACAAACTGAGAGCTCCATTATTTAGTCCATAGTGCCTCAATTTCAAAAGCAAGGTCTCGTGATCCACGCAGTCGAACGCCTTAGACAAGTCACAGAATACTCCTACGGCATTCTGCGACTTCTCCCAAGCATCGAAAATGTGTCGAACAAATGTCACACTCGCGTCTGTTGTAGACCGACCCTTAGTAAAACCAAACTGCTGGCTGTGGAGTAAGTTATTTAAATTAAAATGACATAGCAGTTGGTCGAGAATAATTTTCTCGAAAATTTTACTAAGTACTGGTAGAATAGAAACCGGTCTATAATTCGTGGGGTCTGATTTTGTGCCCGATTTAAAAAGAGGTATAACTTTACTGATTTTCATTAAATTTGGAAAAGTGCCATTTTCAACACTCATATTAAAAATGTAAGCTAGATATGGTGCTAAGATATCAATAACAGAGCTCATCAATTTGACAGACAATCCCCATAAATCTTTCGAGGTTTTAAGTTTCAGCTGTTTGAATACTTTAACAATACTACTCGGATCAACGCGTTTAAAATCAAATAATTCAGTGCAAGCAGTAACATTACTTTTTAATAATATATCAGCTTGAACAGGAGAGGACCTGAGAGATTCTGTAGTTTTTACAGGGATGTTCGTGAAGAATTTATCAAAAACTTCAGCTACATCTTTATCTTGTTTTACTAACCCAGTGCCCGATTCTATATTGTATTCTAATTCACGCGGTTTAGAAGCCTTTGTTTCACTATTTATTACTTGCCAAACTGCCTTTATTTTATTATCCGCGGTCTTTATTTTACTACTAATATGCATCTGTTTGGCTGTATAACACACTCTTCGAAATATTTTAGAATAATTTTTGACGTAGCTTTTGAAACTATCAGCGTGTGTATACGTTTTTTCCTCATATAAAGAATAAAGAGTATTTCTACTTTTGCGAATGCCTACGGTAGCCCAGTCACTGAACTTGAATGATTGACTGTTGGTAACTACCTTTTGAGGAAAATTATTTTCAAATTCTTTATGGATAATAGTGAAGAAATCCCTGTAAAAATCGTCAGGATTGTCTGTATCAAAGTTTGGACAAGGTAAGTTACTAATAAGACTATTTCGATATTTCTCTATCCGATTATCAGTGATGGGTCGAGTACTAAATTTAATTTTTTGCACATTTTTAAGTACTGGAAAACTAACCAACTGCCCACTGTGATCAGACTTAAAACAGTTAAGGATACTGTTATCTTGGAAATCACAATTGCAAAAAATGTTATCTAAACATGAGGCAGTTGTTTCTGTAATTCTAGTTGGCTCCATAAATATATTAACAAGGTTAAATGATGTAAACAAACTTAGAAATCTAGTTGTAATTGTATCTACTTCATATAAATCAACGTTAAAATCTCCACACACTATAATGGATTTATTACCTTTGGATATGACCTTCAGTACATTTTCCATCACTGATTCAAAAACTGTGAAGTTAGCACTGTATGGGGGTCTGTATACGGCCACAACAATATGTTTCTCTGTTTCTATACATGAAATCTCCATAGTGCCCTCTATCGAAAGTCCAGTAATATCTTTGCGTTCTTTATATTTTAAACTATTTCTGATAAAAATAAGGGAGCCACCACGTATTTTGATCTTTCGACAGAAAGCGCTAGCCAAATGATAATTTTCAAAACCGAATAACAATTCATAATCCTTAAACCAATGCTCAGTAATACATAAAATGTCAATAAAAAATGTCTCTAAAAATAATTCTATGTCCAATTCTTTGCCAGAGAAGCCTTGAATATTTTGGTGAACTAGTTTTAATATTCCAAGCTTCTCTTTTGTCTTTTGTCTTATTGTCTAGTTAAACTAGAGTTTAATGGATGTACCTCTGACTTAAGCGTGAGCTTATATATTATGTATTTAAAAGGCGTACGAATACAACTTGCTGATGTATAGTAGTACGTAACTAAACCTTGGTCCCCAACTCAACCTGAAACTCCACGATAATAGACACAGAGTTATCATAGTAATCATAATCCATCATTTATTTGCAAGAACACTTTAACTTTTTTTTTGACGTGACTTATTGTAGATTTGCCGCAGATGGCATTAACTACTTGGCCGGACAAATGGGAGCGCTAAAGGCTCTTACCCGGTACAACGTTTAAGACAACAGGCTTGAGGGTGCACAGTTGGGCGCGAACCTCGGCTCAGGGCGTCGTCTGAGAGGAAAAATATTTGAAAGATAATTCTTTCAAATATTTTTCCTCTCAGACGGGGTCGATTAATATCGACCCTAGTGGATCGATAGTGCTGAATGAGGGAAATCGTCGACCACGCCGGCGGGGTCGGTAATCCCGATACCTGAAAACACTTTAACGAAGTTATTCTACTCGTATGTAAAACAGTGCATGTATTCAACCTGCAAGCAGGTGTGCAAATAATTAGATAAGTATATTATTATTCGAAGACTAGAATTCGTTGACACTATAAAAACACTTATGTAATAACCATCCTGTTAATTCATGTTTAAATTATTTTCTATTTAATTGCTTTAAATTTTCTGGTGCTAAAAACTCGTCTGGGTAAAAATTAAGACACACGTTATAAACATTTTTTTTAATAAATATAGGCATGACAAGGCGCATCAATTAGCCCATGCCTGCAACTTCTTAGGATGTTAAGCAGGATGGAGTATTTTTTTTTTTATTTATTAAGTCATTATTAATTTAAGAGCCACGCCCTTGTCGATGTAGCATTCTCCACTGTGTCTATCAAAGGGCAATTCCTTGGCTTTCTAATAAGACAGGACGTTCGTCTTCTCTTTAATTTATCCCATTGTAAGCTCTTCATTTATTAAGAATATGTTTTTTTTCTTTGGTCTTAGACCAAGAATATCTAAATATATAAAAGGAGATACTGACTGACTGACATATCAACGCACAGCCTTAACGGCTAAATGTAGGCACTTGAAATTTGGAAGGGACGTAGCTTAGGTACCGTAGAGATGCACTAAGAAAGGAATTCCCGGAATTCCCACGGGAACGGGAATTAGCGGGAAAATCCTTTTGTATGAAAAATCTAAACCGCTTAAGTTAGACGCTTGAAATTTTCCATGCAGGTACCTTAGTTAACTTAAAGCTTAGTTGCAACAGGATATTGCAAAATTCCCACGGAAACGGGAGTTAGCAGGAAAAAACATTTGTATGAAAAAATCGAAACCGCGTAAGATAGATGTTTTCAATCTAGCATGCATGCATACCTTAGTAAATATAAAGTTTAGTTATGGGTGTATTTTGAAAAATGGGAGTTAGCGGGAAAAAAAAATAAACTGCATAAGTGAGATGCTTGAAATTTGATATGCACTCCCAAACACACAAAGATCTCTCTTTTATAACAAGCCACGCGGACGAAGTCGCGGGCAAAAGCTAGTCACTTATATAGTCACTTTTAAAGATACAAAGTAAACCTCAGAGAAAACGAATAAATAAGATAATAACAATTACCTTATTTATTAACAATTACAATTACCTTAAGTATCAACGGCCTCTGTGGTCCAGTGGTTGAGCGTTAGACTCACGATCCGGAGGCCCCGGGTTCGAATCCCGGTGGGGGCATATCACAAAAATAACTTTGTGATCTCTAGTTTGGTTAGGACATTACAGGCTGATCACCTGATTGTCCGAAAGTAAGATGATCCGTGCTTCGGAAGGCACATTAAGCCGGTTAAGTTGGTCCCGGTTACTATTTACTGATGTAAGTGAGTAATCGTTACGTGAGCCATGTCAGGGGCCTTTGGCGGCTCAATTATAACCCTGACACCAGGGTTGATGAGGTTGGTATTCTACCTCACAACCCACACGATAAGAAGAAGACCTTAAGTATCGACCCGTTTGTATGGGACTTAAACATAGTTGTCAAGGATTGGGTGTTTATACCACCTCTCCCTACCCCCTGGGGATACAGGCATGATGTTATAGTGTTGTTCAATCCTTTTAAAATAGCTATAATAAAATATTCATAAATTGTTTGATTTCAGTTATAATTTCACTTTAAAACTACGGGACCTATGACCGAGACGACCTCTTAAAGGGTTAATTAAAATGTTTCTTAAATTTTGAACTTAGAACAAGAAATATTTAGAAAAACAGGACACTGCTACGCCGTAGTTAAATGAATGGTGAATCGTAATAAATTGCTACCTACTTGTTTTTAAGCGAAAGTGAATCTTTCATTCCCTTCTAGTGGATTTTTGTAGCAGAAAATTAAAGTTGCTACTCAATCTACGCAATGTAAATATTAGATTTTTCATTAACTTTTAAAGTGATCTAGGCTTTGAAGAGATTAATCTGTCTAGACCCAAGGTTTGGATTCTAGATTTTTATGAAACTTTTAGTTCATTTAACAAGTAATTACTCAAAGAGTAGAAAACATCGAGCTGGTTTCTTTGTTGGTTGGTTCACCTTCTCCTTTATAGAAAATTACGACGTGATTGTAGATAAAATATGCTTATTTATGACTATGTTATCACTTACGTATTAAAAAAAAAAACCGAACACGCTAAAATACACATCCATCCTCATCCATCCAATTCCCCATTTCAAAAGAAAACGGAGTTCTTGGACTGCCAAGAAAGCCAAGTTCACCTATTTAGAAAATAATACATATAAAATAAATCGTATATCTATTTCCGTACTAAATGGCTTGATCTGTCACTGTCAATTTGTGAAAAAATAAATATATATAAAAAGTAAAAAGTCAAAAATAAACACAAATGGCGTTTACAAAAGTTTTTTCGTGAAAACAGCCAGCAAATATCAATAAAGTTCGAGTACAAACAAAGAGATTTTATATCAAATATTTTTTTATTGTATTGGTCAGGTGATTGATGTGATGTGTGATGGTGTCACGGATATTTGGCCAAGTTTTAATATCTTTATTTAATAAGTGGTTCTGTAATTGAAGATCTTCAATCAAATTGTATAGAATTAACTAACTATTGGGTTACTGTATTCATGAATAACACGGTGATCCTACGTATAATTCATTTTCCCAAGTCGATATTTCCCCAACCGAAAACTAAACGATATAAAACCAAAAGCAATCCCGGGACTGCATTTCGGATTCTATCCGCGACGATACGACTCGGGCGCACCCATCATATTTTATTGAGTCGCTTATTGGCAGGAAGTAGGGGAACTAAAATATTTGTTAGACAGGGATAAACATATAAACATCGGGAGGCGGGTTTACTAAGCATATTATATTATTTACGTTAAGATAATGGTGCTAATTCCTGCAGACGCCATCGAATTGTATTTTAAGTTAAACCTGTCATTTTCTTTTATGAAATTTGAAAAAAAAATATGAAATACAGGTCAATTTTAAGCAGAAATCTAAAACTGCCGTCTAAAAAATTTTACATCAGCCAATAACCCGACAGAGTTAAGTAGACAGCACGTCAAACGGATTACAATACCAGCGATCTCGCCTATTTTATTCGCTCGGGTTATTCATTCGTTTTAAAATTAACTTGTTGACAATCATCCATCCCTTTCGTTTTCGGCGGATAAGAAAATGACAGGTATAACTTAAAATAAAATTAGGAGGTGTCTACAGGAATCGGGGCCAATATTATGTTAAGTTGGTCTGAACTTACATAACCCATTTAAATCTAATCAACTAAAATATACTACTAATACTCTAGTCGTTACATGGGCTATTTCAGGGGCCTTTGGCGGCTCAATAGTAACCCTGACACGAGGGTAGATGAGGTCGGTAATTCACCTCACAACCCACATGATAGAAGAAGAAGAACTAAACTATAACAACGTAATTTTGGAAACTACGTGATATCAGTTAAGTTTTTATGATCCAAACATGTGTTCAATTTTATAAAGTCGAATTCAGTGGTTTGAACCGGGTTTCGGACCCTTGACATTACGTTGTATAAATAGTATATCCTATCAGGGATTACTACCTCTATATCAAACCAGTAAAGCTTTAGTGTGAACGCGTGCACACAAAGCCAAACATTCGCAACACCGCTCTCATTGCCGCTTCTACGCGCAGTGAGCTTTATTGTATTGGTATAAATTGAAAGATACGGATTTGAATTGAAAAGATTTCGCCGTTCTGGGGGGTTAAAATGGCCACATCAAAGCAATTCATCTAAGAAAACATTATTGCTATTTGACATTTGATTGCATTGCGCACTTACTTTTACCGTTATATGCGCAAATGTCAAATTTCAATATTGCCTTTTTTAGATGAATTGTTTCGATGTGGCCTTTTTAACCCCCCTAAGTGGATGCCACAACTGGGAACATTCCTGCAGTAAAAACGCAAAAAAAAGAAGTTGCTCTCACCATTAAAGAGTTTTTACAACAGGAACAGTCATGAGCAATATCATGTACCCACTTTAGAACTCTGTCGCACTATCATATTTGGCATTTAATGAGACGTACGGTTTAATTTGTCAAAAAAGTTAATGGGACGTGGTTTCAAAGTATTATATTAGTATAAATATTAGTACTCGGGACAGAACATTCGCATTTTGGGAACGGCACATCACTGGCACACCACGGACACTTCATACAAAAAACCTCGTTTTACACAGACAGCACACATTGACGTTATCGTACACTCGCATCTGTGTGTGTGACTAAAGCACATAACGGGTTCTTACCGCGTTTAAATGGGGATATGAGACTCCCGATATTTCGACACTGTTGCAAGTGCCATGATCACGGGATGACTGATGAGATTGGAGTGATATCGGGAGTCTCATATCCCCATTTAAACGCGGTAAGAACCCGTTATTATGTGCTTCAATTATGATAATAACCGCGTAAACTTAAAACAATGTGTGTGTGTGACGTCTGACGCCATACGATTGAAGACTAAACTAGGTGAGGTAAACCTAGCTCAGCCCCTGGTGGGCAGCGAAGAGATGCCGTTCTATACGTATTCCTTATTCTATGTCACTGTTTGATATTGTCGTGCGAAACCTCCCACAATTCTTATTTGTTAAATTAACACGCGTTAACGGATTATATTATTTCAGCTTCTTGCACAAATAAACCTCAATCGAGTACAGAACGTTCGCGCGCGTAATGGCGTAGATTTTGTAAATTTGCGAGTGGTCAGCTCCCAAAAGGGGATTGAATACGTTCCACGCATTTTTAGGGGTCAATTCGTTCACATGTGCGCCCCGATCCAATATTTAGGAGCTGAAGTACAGACCGGAAAAATTGGCGAACAAATAAAAAAAATATCCAGCCGGGAGGCAAAGGGATTTAAATTTTTAATAACTGCATAGATTTTAAATGAGATCCAAACGGTCGCTTGCACATATAGAATAAGCATTCGGCTTAAGCATTCCTGAGGGGTTAAAATGGCCATATTGAAGCAATTCATCTAAAAAACAATAATATTGCTTTTTGACATTTGTTTGCACCGCGCACTTACTTTTATATGCGCAAATGTCAAATTGCAGTATTGCTTTGTTAGATGAATTGCTTCGATGTGGCCTTTTTAACCCCCCTGATGTGATCAGGAAAACATACATACATACATAAACTCACGCCCGTAATCCCTAATGGGGTGGGCAGAGCCACAAGTAATCAAAGACAACTTGCAGCCACTGTTGATACGAAGTCCAAAGATGGATATGATGAACCTTATGGTGATAAGGGATCAGCCTATCGCCCATAACATTAGTCCATCATGTTAGATGACACAATCCCTCTGTCGGTTTTTACGACATGCCCGGGAAGAGAAGCAGCTGAACGTGATCAGGAAAAGAATCAGATTATCATCTTTCTGGTAGTCCTATTTGACGTTGATAAATTGCTACTAAATTGCTGTTGTTCGTTTGGAAAGTCAGACAGACTGTACCTTCTGTAAAAACCGGACCCGTCAAATGTTTTGATTAGGTCATTTTTTTTCTTGAATGGCTTCGCTTTCGCATTTAAGCAATCACCAAAGTTAGGGAAACATGGATATAAAATTAACGGATAGGACACGGAAAATTATTAGTTTGGGAAGATATAATAATAAATAAAAATTACATATTTTAGGAGTGCGGGATGGAGAGTTGCCATTTTATACTTATTATCTATAATGTATTCTATGTTAGTGTACGAGAAATCCCGATACCGACCCCGCCATGGTGGTCGACGATTTCCCTCAATCAGCGGTTATCGCTGTCGACCCACTGGGGTCGATTAATTCTTCAAAGTCAAGTATTTATTGCACACCATATGGTAAACAGTTGTTATAAATATTATAGTACCACATATGGACCTAGGAGGGTATAGCAAAAACAAACAAAAATATCAACAAATTACATTAGGCCAGAAATAATAAAAAAAAAATAAAAATAATAAGTACTTTTTTAACATTAAACAAACTTAATCTAAAAATAACTATGAAAATCTTAAAAACTATTAATAACAACAAAATCTACGTCACTTACGGTCTATTTATCATGAAAGAAAATCTCTTCTTCCTCTCAGACGATGCTCTGAGCCGAGGTTCGCGCCCATGGCACCCTCAGGCCTGTTGTTCGGCCGAGTAGTTAATGCCATTTGCGGCACATCTAAATTAGTCATGTAAAAAAAGTGTTCGAGAGAATGTGAAAAGAGAGGAGGGGTATAGGCCTGCTGAGTATACTCAGCAGTGGGTGATACAAGCTGGGAAGATAGTAGAAGTATCACACATATCGACTAGACACAGCGCATGGATATTGTTCTGGACAAGTTATCTAAAGTCTGAAAGAAGTTGAGGCGGCCAATACTTTACCTTGTCGAAGTGGGGATACAATATTTTCGCTTTTGCAAAGTTTGCCCCTCGTGTCAAGTGACTGCACGAAATATGTTTGGCTGAGGCAGTTTATTGGCGAAGGATTTGAAGTGTTGCTTTGGAATTTTATTTTAGAACTGTCTGAACTTTAAATACGTAGTTTTACTTTGTTTTGAGAAAAACAATACCTGTCCACTTGTTCCGGTAGAAGAATATTTTATGATTTGTTTTTAGTTTTTGATCTGTCTTTATTTAGCAATCAGAATGTCATAATTTATCTTGAAACTAGTAAACGACCACATTTAAAAATGAGATCAAACATGAAGAGTTTTTTTCCAATGTTCCTATACTCAGACTGATGATGATATTTTAGTTTTTTTTAAGTTTTATTGTAATAAAATGTGATGTCATATAGATTGGGTGTTTCCTAACATGATGGACAGTTATTGTGGGTGATAGGCTGATCCCTTGTCACCACAAATTCAAGATTGCAAGTTGTCTTTGATTACTTTTGGCTCTGCCCAACGGATTACGGGCGTGAGTTATGTAGCTATGTTACTAGAAATTTTGCACAAGACATGAATTAGTTCGCGATGGTTTCTACCATATGAAAAATGTAATAGAGTACATTAGGTCCACGTAGTACTTTTATGCATGATGTAATTTTAAAAGTAAGATTCCGATCCAGTAAAAGAACATGTAGATATAAATTTAAGACCATTTCTATTTCTTTTTTCTCTGTTTGAATATGACGTCAAAACAAATTGAGCATACACCCCTATCTACCTTTAACATGTAGGGTTATATTTGTACAGGGTGTTCCTCTATCACTAACTATCTAGTATATTTTGCGATGTTCCCGTCGATACAGTTAGGAGCCCAAAATACAGTTGAGAAATGCTTACTGTACTGTGATGTTCTATCGTATCTTTTGCTTCTCATTGAAAAGAAGATGAATTATGAAATTCTAAATGAAGACAGGTGTAAAACTAGGTAACGAAAACTTTTTATAACAATATTTCTATTTGACAAATTTTTTAATTTTAATAAAAAAAACGTAACAATAATTCCCACATTGTATCACGTTTTTTTATGACGTCTTAGTGTGCTTTTCCATACAAATTCAATAGTATTTTTGTGTTTTGACGTTTAGTAAAGGTAACTGATTTGACTAGTTGGAAACTAGCCTATTGTGGCGTCCATAGAAATAAATAATTTCTTTCGTTCTTACAAATCTACCTGTGTTTCAATCCACTGAAACCCTCACTCATATTATATATTATACGTAATAAAATCTTACACGTAAATTCTTACCCAATTCATCACATGCGCAATACGCTACAGTAACACTGAAACACAACTGGACGCAATCCTCTTGGTCTAGGTCTAGAACTTCGTTCAATAATTATACCTAAATAACGTGTATATTTCATCGCAAATGACACTTAAGTCAGGGCAAATCACAGCGTTTGCTATTAAGCAGAGTTGTGCAAAGTTGTCTGAAGTTGGGCGTGTGTTATGTGAGGTTGTTATAACTTTGGCTTGCGGTCAACGATTGCCCAACCGGCTGGGATTAAAATAATCCACCAGGATTACAGCTATTTGTGTTGAAAGTCACATTTAACTTGAATTACTTCTGCAGTTCTGTAGAAATGTTCCCCTTTTCCTTCACCCGAAATATTAGCAAAGTTAAGGCTAGAATGAGCTGGTGGGAAATAATCATGAGCCAGATTTGAGTTTCGGAGAGCATGTTTGATTTTTTTGCTATCAATATCCATATTTTTTTGCTAGAGCCGTGGTAGTCCAGTCGGTAGAACGCTTGCCGCTCACTTTGAGGTCGCAGGTTCGAATCCAGCACAGGTGAAGGAAAAAAACGTGAGGAAACCCACATGCCTGAGAAATGCATTTTAGGAGGTATGTGACCTAACCTGTATCGGGCTCGTTTTCCCTTCGCGGGTTGAAAGGTTAGACATGCAGTCGTTTCTGTAAAAAACCGAATCTGTCAAATCTTTAGGTTAGGTAAGCGGACCCTGTGAAAAACGGGATAATGCTAGGGAGGTTATGATCCATATTCTTTTGTAAACCATGTAGCGTGACAGTACCACAGTTTACTGCGCACCTGCTACGTCAATCATGTCATTTCAAAAGTTCTAAACTTATTATAATTCGAGGGAAACCACTGCCCTATTTTTCCCTAAAAAAGTAGCATGGAAAATGCTGCACCGACAAGAGCGTGGCTCAAATATAAAATTGATGATGATGATTATAATTCGCCATGTAACCTTTCTTGGAGAACATTTATGAAACAAATAAAAGAGAAGGTGCAGGTCCTGTCGTATCAAGGAAGGAGGTGAAGGATTTGGCGGGAAGAAGAGAGGAATGGCGATTACTCCACCGACAAGAGCGCAGCTCTTAAATAAAGAGAGAACCTTGGATTTCTGGAGTTACGATTATTACTGAGTCATCAAAGACCCCCTGACATGGAACGAATAGATACTTACTTCAGTAAATTGTAACTGCGACCAATGATATTATCAAATCAAAACAAAACAACAACATTTAATTATCAAAATACAATTTTAAAAAATTTGAAATAGTCTCACATTTGATAAGGAGTTTCTCTAAAAAGTATCCGAACTGTGTTGTGACTTCGTATACTTACATAAAATTATGTAATCAATATAAGTTCGTTCCATCAAATTAAGATGTTATGAGTTATGACTGTTCAAATAAAGTACAATATTTGTACAGTGTGGTTACACGCCGTCGCTTGTGACAAGATTCGCCGAGGGACAGTTTTTTTATAGAGACAGGTTTTATTTGTTATACGAGGTTTATGTGTTGAGTATAAATATTTCTCATGCATAAATGAGCAGATCATAGTAGTGTGTTCTCAATATCCGGCAAAGAAGTCGGCCATCTTGTAATTTTTCTCATTATTGCAGGGAAATGATGTTGATTCGGGCGCTTCCGCCGGCCGGCTGTATTTTCATAGGACGGCAGCGGTTTTATCTTACGGCTTTGCGGTTTTTTTTTGTTCAAGATACGAGTTTGATTTAATTGAGTATTACTTAAGTATAATATGTCAGTTGTATTTACGGATTCAGACTGATTTATATAACCTTTAATGATTTTTGTATTTATGGCATTCAACCGTGCTCAAGTAAGACGATCCGTGCTTCGGAAGGCACGTTAAGCCGTTAGTCCCGGTTACTACTTACTGAGGTAAGTACTTAGTCGTTATATGAGTCATGTTAGGGGTCTTTGGCGGCTCAATAGTAACCCTGACACCAGGGTTGATGAGGTTGGTAATTCACCTCGAAAAAAAAAATGTTTCGGACTGGACTTGAACCCACAGCTCACTATACACTATACTACCGGGTCCTACTCCTGTCCATGTGAAATTTTTCGATCTATACGTATACATATATCAAGATAAGGTTCAATTCCCGTACAAGTTAATTTTTTTTCGATTTAAAAATATTCTCTTTGTTATCAATACTTACAAGCTTACAAGCATTTGAAAGATACGAAATTACAAACTGACGGCGAAGTGATGTGTAAAACAAAGGTGCAGTCCATTGTGCTCGATGTTCATGTCAAAAAATATTGGCATATTCAGTGCATGGTGATTTTACCGAGAGAATGAAATAAAAATATGGCTTCCTTCTATATTGGACTGGGAACGAATGAAAAAAATATGCAACGCGTTCTACTAACCTTTCATGTCGTAAAAACCGACAGCCAGAGTGTGTTCTTTTTTGCATGATGGATCATTATAACGATCGGTTGATCACCATCCAGTTCCTCATATCCATCTTAGGAGTTGTATCTTGTATCAAAAGTGGCTGCAAGTTGTTTATCAATCGGCCTAATTTCGATACATCACTATAATGTAAGTCACAACACTGGCTTCTGTACTTTGACAGATCTAACTCTCAAAGATCTAACCGCGCATGGAAGTTTTTAAACTTTGTTTATATATTTATTTTTTGAGGATAACCAACAGCTTATTAAATAACAAAGAATAATTACAGTAAGTACAATGTTTGTTCGCCAATCACAGGATACCACAAGTAAAACGGATTGTAGAACTTGATGAGAACAGTAACAAAACTAACGATGCAAAGATAGGCTTAAAGTATAAAAAATAAAACATAATAAAAGAAAGGACTAGCAAAAGGTTTTTTAAACTTAAACAACCTATATATTATAAGCTATTGTCATTATAAACAGGCACATATACTGAAGTTGGTTTACGTTATCAAAAAAAAAAAATGTAGTTTAGTTCATTTCTTAGCAAAAGTCTTTTCAGTATTTAAAGCACAAAATAACGGGTTCTCAGTATTTCTAACTTAAATGAGAGGGTTTACCTATATGCTTGTAAAACTTTATCTATATTTATTATAATGTAATCAATAAATATTCTGATCTAGATATTATATTTAATAGTAAGTAGCTAAGTATACTAAATAATACAGTGACAAATTGCGCTCAAAGAAATTCAGAGGATGATTGTCATGATACGTAGATGGCGTTTCCGAGTTTCATTAATAAGCTATTTTCTCGTTCTTCCGTTTTGATTTCATAAGCAGTGTCTTTTTATTTTGGGCTTAGGTATTAGGGGAGAATCTACAACGAACAACAGTTCACACGAAAATTGACAGACGAAAAACAATTAGGTATTTCAAAAAGAGAAGAAAAAGAAAAACAGGTATTTAAAATACAAAGAGATAAATATTCGCCGGAACGAAATCGATCGACTTCGAACACCACTAATTTAGTCACGCTGTTGTCACATCACTAATTTTCATTTCGACAGTTCCATCTTGTACCTATATAAATTGTTGTAAAAATTATATTTTACGGTTCCTGTTTTCTCAACTTGTCAATTTGTTTCTGTTTGATCTCCGATTACTTGGACACTGGCAGATATGGTTGTAAGATTAACCGAACCATTTTTTTTTTAAACCGAGCCCTATATTACGGTGGCCATACACCATCCTTCCTATCGTCCAATCGGCATGACGCGATCGATTGGATCAAATCATGCCGATATGGCCACCATTACAGCACTGCTCAACAGCTCTCAACAGTAGCATGTTTGATTTTTTTTGCTATCAATATCCATATTCTCTTGGTGGAGCCGCGGTAGCCCAGTTGGTAGAACGCTTGCATCTCACTTTGTGGTCAGCACAGGTGAAGGAAAACAACGTGAGGAAACCCACATTCCTGAGACATGTATTTTCGGAGGCATGTGACCTAACTTGTATTGAGCTGGTTTTTCCTTTGCGGATTGGAAGGTCAGACAGGCGACTGCCTCTGTAAAAAACTGGACCTCTTCTGTAAAAAACAGCACAGCTCAACAGGTCTCAATAACAGCAGGACTGGAAAAACAGATCCTCGCGATCTTTTGCAGCCTTCCACCAGTTCAGAGCTCGTCGGGACGTGTGTTCCATAGGTCTTCTAGGGACATGACCAATCCACCGGTATTTCCGTGTGTGGATATCAATCAACCTCCAAAGTATTTTGTCCAGTCAATATTCACAGTTCTGTGTTTATAATAATTAAGCCAGAAGGTCTATCCATTGCCATACCTAACTTAAAAAAAAAGTTATAGGTACTTTATTAAAGTACAATCGTTTACAGTGCTTCTATTTCACTTTAGCTAGACGTTGATATGGCTGTTATAAAACTATTATTACAAGAAAGAAGCCACGACGGTGGAAAATTCTAAAAAGAGATTAAAACAACGAAGAGTCTTGGCTATTTCGTAATTTATTTCCATCTTGGTAAACTCTCCGTCATTTACAAGAATAACAGAAACGAAATGCTTATTCAGCTAGATACCTAAGTAAGCGTAGTTACCAGGACCGCATTAAGGAGCGCTGGTCAGGTTAGAAGGTAAAAACGAAGTTCGCCTTTAGTCTTCACTTCTATCGTGCGGGCTGTGAGGATTACCAACCCCATCAACCCTGGTGTCAGGGTTATTATTGAGCCGCCATAGGCCCCTGACATGACTCGTGTAGCGACTACGTACTTACATCAGTAAGTAATACCTTAGAATAAGTTTATCCTGTAAATGTTTTTGTGAATTTGTGTGCAATAAAGTGTATTATTATTATTATTAATTACCAGGAACAACGGCTTAAAGTGCCTTTTGCGGATCATCTTACGTTTGGACAATCAGGTGATCAGCCTGTAAAGTCCTAACCAAACTAGGATGATAAAATGATTTTTGTGATTTGTCCCCACCGGGATTTTACTAACGGCCACCGGGATACGGAGGCCGTTAGTAAAATATCATATTAAATACACACAAATGACAAGACAAGACAAAAGATAGATATAAAACTTAAAAAAAAAACATAACTAACAGGTACCATTCAAGTTGAGGCGCTCAAATGTAACTTTATTATCCCATTTTTTTCTGGATTGGATCTCATAGCTGTCTATAAGTATATTGCACTAGCTCTTGCCCGCGACTTCGTCCGCGTGGCGTGTTATAAAAGAGAGATCTTTGTGTGTGTGGGAGTGCATATCAAATTTCAAGCATCTATCTTACGCGGTTTCGATTTTTTCATACAAATGTTTTTTCGCCGTAACTCCCGTTTCCGTGAGAATTTTGCAATATCATGTTGCAACTAAGCTTTAAGAACTAAGTTACCTGCATGGCAAATTTCAAGCGTCTAACTTAAGCGGTTTAGATTTTTCATACAAAAGGATTTTCCCGCTAATTCCCATTCCCGTGGGAATTCCGGGAATTCCTTTCTTAGTGCACCTCTACGGTACCTAAGCTACGTCCCTTCCAAATTTCAAGTGCCTACGTTTAGCCGTTTAGGCTGTGCGTTGATATGTCAGTCAGTCAGTTTCTCCTTTTTACCGACTTCAAAAAAGGAGGAGGTTCTCAATTCGACCGTATATTTTTTTTTTTTTTTTTTTTTTTTTTTTATGTTTGTTCGGGCATATCTTCGTCGTATATGAACCGATTTTGATAATTCTTTTTTTGTTTGAAAGGAGATATACCCAAGGGGGTCCCATGTCAAGGAAGTCAGGATCTGATGATGGAAGACCAGAGAAATCGAGGGGAATTTTCAAAAATCGTAGGAGCGACTAGTGCGTTTGTAAAGTCATATTGATCGGATCAATCTTTAGGCTTCGGGAAAACTTCCCGACCTTCGAAAACTGGTCAGCATCAGGGAGATACCCTATGGCCTGGCAAAACTATACAACCTGGAGCAATTTTTCTTTCACGAAACGTATTTAAATCTTGATCAAATTCAATCGCCGGTGCAAAAAAACAAAATGGCGGAAAAAAAAGATGGCCGCCATACAAAATTTTGTCGATTTTGGAAGAAGCCCGTTTGGGTAAAAATAATGTATGGGGTGCTTACTCAAAACGTCATGTAGAGTACGGAAATACTTTCTGGTCACCAAAAACTGCTCCGCATCAGAGAGATACTCTACGGCCTGGCAAAACTATCGCACGTGAACCAATATTTCTTTGAGAGCACTTATTTAAATCTTGGTCAAATTCCATAGCGCGTAAAAAAAAAAACAAAATGGCGGAAAAACAAGATGGCCGCCATACACAATTTTGTTTTTTCAGAAAATGTCTCGGGATATAAAATATATATCGGGGTTGTGATTGGATTGTCAAGTTAAGTATGGAAATACTTCCCGATTTTCGAAAACTGCTCCGCATCAGGGTGACACCCTACGGCCTGGCGAAACTATCACACCTGAACCAATTTTTCTTTCACGAAACCTATTTCAATCTTGGTCGAATTTAATGGCCGGTGAAAAAAATACAAAATGGCGAAAAAACAAGATGGCCGCCATACAAAATTTTGTTTTTCCAGAAAATGTCTTGGGGGTAAAAATGATGTATAGGGGTGTGATCGGAACGCCATCTTTGAAAACTGCTCCCAATCAGGGAGACATCCTACGGTCTGGCAAACCTATTGCACCTGGATTTTGTTTGTTTCCACGACACCCATTTAAATCTTGGTCAAATTCTGTCGCCGGTGAAAAAAAACAAAATGGCTGAAAAACAAGATGGCCGCCATACGAAGAGGGACAGTTTCGAATAAACAGGACACGCGAGCTGCTTTAGCAGCGAGCGAACCACGCGAAATCTACTGTATCTATATGTATGCGTGAGTGTGTATGATAGCAGCTTCCACTGACAACCACATGTGTGTATGTACACATACACATGTGTGTGTGTGTGTGCGTGTGTGTGCGCGCGCGCGCGCGTGTGTGTGTGTGTGTGCGTGTGTCTGTGTGTGTGCGTGTGTACGTGCGCGTGTGCTCGTGTGCGTTAGCGCGTGTGTGAGTGTGTGTGTGTAAACATGTTCATCAATAATAATTGTGATCACTACTAATAATATATTATATTATTATATATGAATATAAATCAGAAAATCTGTCTGTCTGCATCCTTGCTCGGTCTAACCATCACTTAAAATCGTAAAATAAAATAAAATTTTTAACAAAAAAAAACCGACTTCAAACGCAAAACTAAAAAGCAATAAATAAATTTACTTCGCACAAAGTAATTAGTACGTATTTTCAATTAGTTAATTAATTTATAATTCTGAAGTCGGTGCCAAGTAAATGCTACAACAACCCTACTACAATATCAAATTACTATGTACACACAATATTGTTTAATACCTATATCAAAGCAATTACAAAACAATGTCAAACAAAATATTACAAAACAATCAGTATTGAAAAATATATGAATCGGTACTTCGTTGTAGCATTTCCTTGGCACCGGCTTCAGAATTATAAATTAATTAACTAATTGAAAATACGTACTAATTACTTTGTGCGAAGTAAATTTATTTATTGCTTTTTAGTTTTGCGTTTGAAGTCGGTTTTTTTTTGTTAAAAATTTTATTTTTATATATTTAGAAGATTTTGGTAATTCACCGGTTTGCTTCTAAAACGGGGAGCGCCGGTAAAAACCCCGGCACCGGCTTTGCACCTCGAGTTATTAATTTTAAGTGCAGTTCAGTAACACACTTGCCTCGACCATTATACGATCACACGGTCATAGTCATAGTCATTTATTGATAATAATAAGAACACGTCACAGATCTTACAAAATGTAATTAAAAATCTATTTATATTAAATTATTATTACGGAATTAAATTATATTAAAATATATTATCAATTATAGGTCGTTAAAACTATAGAATGACTATAGAAAGCCTGCTCGATTAAGTCTTAGTTTAAATATAGTGCAATTCTTTACTTGTGGGATATGGTCAGGTAGTGTGGGTACTTAGTTCATCTTGCGATGGATGTACCTCTGACTACTCCAATTGGGTTATCGTCGTGGGCTTATGTTATGTTATAGGTATTCTAAGGAATACAAATAGTTATTTTGGACTTTAAGCATAGTTGGACAAAGGTTCTGGGCAAAGAAAATCTTCAACTTGATGCAGAAGTTAAGCCCAAACCATAGAGTAATTAATAATACTACGTACCCCCTCCCCACTCCAGTCTTACTTTAGTCTTCAGTCGTATGGCGTCAGACGTCACACACACAGATGCGCGTGTACGATAACGTGTCAATGTGTGTCTGTGGAAAACGAAGTTTTTGTATGAAGTGTTTGGGGTGTGCCCAAATCACACAGAGGCTGTACCAGGCTGGGAAGTGGGAGTTTCGCACCACCACCACGTGGTACAACCGATTTATCTGAAGCTCGAACTATTTATTATAAAGAATATCTCGATCGGCGGCCTCTTACTTTCTTGGTTAATCAACATCAATACGAATTTGTTGTGTGAATAATGTGTCTACAAAAACTCAATTAATCGCTAAGTGACGTGTTCGGAATGCGAATGGAGCGGCTGTCCATACGATCAAATAAGAGGTGACAAAGTCACGTATATGTGGGGGAGATCGGATGGACTTTGTTTTATGGGCCAAGGGTTACGTGTGATCGCGTGTTTCGGTGAGGTCGTGTCTTTTCCGTTGGACTTGATAATAGACGAATAGACCACAATCTGTAACAACAATCTAATATCGAGACTGGCTGCAATTTGCTTTTAAAAACTCAAGACACTAACCATTTACTATACGAACTTCTCTTCGGGTTATTGTCTCATTACCTGTATGCTAAAGTCACGCTGAAGTGGCAGTGGGCAGGACACATAGCGAGGAGAACCGATGGCCGCTGGGGCGGAAAGGTTCTCAAATGGCGACCACGTGTCAGACGACGCTCAGTGGGTAGGCACGCTACAAGGTGGACCGACGATCTGGTGAAGGTCGCGGGAAGCCGCTGGATGTGGGCAGCGCAGGACCAATCGTCGTGGAGATCCTTGGGGGAGGCATAGGCCTGGGCCTATGCCCAGGCCTATGCCTCCCTGGGCCTATGCCCAGCAGTGGGCGTCGTATTGCTGATGATGATGATGACGACGACGATTTTTTTTCTTTTGTTGGGGTAGTTTTTTATATTATTCAAAAAGGCTACTAATCAGAAGCCGTCTCTGTACAGAATCTGAAAAGTACTTTCAATATACAAAAAAAACAATCATTTTTTTATTTGATCGAAATATTTATTTGAGTCAGTCAAGATATTTCTGATTTTAACTGATATAAAAAAAACTACCTCTACAAAGAAAAAAATCATCAAAATCGGACCTGTCCTGTGGCTTTATTGACTCCACTAATGTATATATGTGTTCGAAGTAGATATATTATGTATTATATTGTATACAGCCAGGACACTTCATACAAGAATTTCGTTTTTATTGCGTGTCGCGATACAACTGCTTAATTGCTTAAATAGACTAAATTGGGTCCCATCGGGGCGAGGTAAATCGATTTTTTTTTGACGTGACTTATTGTAGATTTGCCGCAGATGGAATTAACTACTTGGCCGGATTAACTACTTGGCCGGATTAACTACTTGGCCGGATTAACTACTTGGCCGGAAAGGTAAATCGAGCTCCCTCCAAGCTAATATTGGTGCGGGCCGGAGTGTGTTCCGTCTATACGTCGTAATATTGTTTATTCTATGGTGTAGATAGTGTTTCGTTAAATTAATAAAACTTGTAACGACCCCTGTGGTCCAGTGGTTGAGCGTTGGGCTCACGATCCGGAGGTTCTGGGTTCGATTCCCGGTGGGGACATATCACAAAAATTTCTTTGTGGTCCCTAGTTTGGTTACCTAGTTTGGTTAGGACATTACAGGCTGATCATCAGCTGATTGTCCGAAAGTAAGATGATCTGTGCTTGGAAGGCACGTTAAGCCTTTGGTCCCGGTTACTGCTTACTGATGTAAATAAGTAGTCGTTACATGAGCTATGTCCGGGGCCTTTGGCGGCTCAATAGTAACCCTGACACCAAGGTTGATGGGGTTGGTACTCCACCTCACAACCCACACGATAGAAGAATAAAAATTGTACTCGCCTCTGGTGCGACACGTGTGTCGATAACGCTTACCCAAACAACCCATTTCCTTCAGACGATTGTAAAGTTTGGTTCGTTTTAGCGACGGCCCTGGTAATTGTTCCTTTACCGGTATAATTGTACGTACATTGCAGGTTGTTTGCTTGTTTCCATTCGAATGTCCGTGTACTGCTGTTTGCCTTTTGTGGCATTCCTTGTTTGGCGAGCTAACAATCTCATCGGGCTTGTTGCGTGGGGCATTGAATTACAAACTTGACTTTCAATTTGGACTTTCGGGAACACTTGTAATTGTTCTATGTTGTTGTTATATCGCCGTTGCAAATTTAAAATCTGTTACGTGCAATCCGGTTAACTTTTCAGAAATTAAAAAAAAAAACGCCTGTTTTTTTTCTGTATGACTGTGTGTTAAAAATATTAAAAGATAATTGATATTTACGTACATAATAGTTTGTACTAAATGTTTTAGGAGCAAAATACTATTTGATTCTGACAAAATGAAATTCGGTGGGGGCGAAACATACGAGTAAGAGCTTTTAAATTGGCAACGACGATATGCAATATAAAAAAAACAAGTATACTTTATTGCACCAAAATAAAAAAAATAGTTACAAAAGACTGGGTACGTGGCAAATGGCGGCGTTATTGCTTAAAGCGTTTTCTTCCAGACAACCATAAGGCGAGGGAATATGTAAAATATAAAGGAAAAAATAATAATATTAGTAAATTATTTCCTACAAACTATCTCTTCACACCCGGCACCGTGTCTGTGTGTATTTGGCTCAAGAAGTGGCCTGATATATTGGGCCCTAGCGGTGATGAAACAAAAGGTCATTAAACAAAAGAAGACGCATCAAACAGCAAATGTTGGAGGCGATGGTTGCTCCGGTAAATAAAAACTCTTCGAGATGTTAAATGGACTGTATTAAATTAAAAACTAGGAAATTATTTACATATAAGTTAGCGAGAAAAAAGAAAACATGCCTAGTCGGCAAAGTCCGTGGCGTAAGTCCTGTAATATTGCCATAGCAAAATATATTACAGTAAAAATATATTAATATTTTTTTTTTATAAGGGTTATGGCCTGGAATCAAGTCCTTTGGGCCAAGTCTTCGTTTCATGTCTTTTAAATTATTTTAGTTTGTACGTAGCACAAGCACAGCACAAAATATGTTTATAAATTCACAACAGTGTTTTTTATGTATTTATATAGTGGAGCGAGACATTTTTCACTATGTAGTAGGTCAATAAGGCGGCGGGAGGAAGTTACTTGATTGTCAATTTGAATAATGTCACTGATTTCACTCGCAAGCACTAATCTTTGAATAGAAAATTGACGACACACAAAAATCATATGTTCTATGTCGGGCGAGTCTTCACTATTGCAATACGGACAAGTTTGCTGCTCAATTATTCGCAGTCTTGTAAGATGTGCTGGTGTCTTATGGTGGCCAAATCTCAGTCTATTGATGGTACATATGAATTCTCGGCTAGCACGTTTGTATTCGGGCTTCGAATATTATAAGACTTTGATGTTGCCAACAGTAAGAAGCTACAATTTTTGAAGCTGTCATCACGGTGTGGACTATGTGGTGTCATTGAAAATTAGTAACAAGTTTGTCATGCGTAGGTGGTTATTAAGAATATCTGTCATTTTTGCGAAGTGGTAAAAATGTGTGTAAAAAATTTTCTCTGCTATTTTCGTATTTCTATTGCTGGCTCCAGTCGATTTTATTTACATTTAGGCTGAAACTTTGTGAAACTGCATGTATCAATAAACAACAGTTTGATTGCTCCGGCATAACTTCGGTGATTGATTGAGAATGAGCGTCATCAATCATTGTCGGTTAAAGTAAACGAAGTGCAAGTTACACGAGAGACAATGTTCAATAGGTGATAGAAAATAGAAGCGTCTGATAGCACCCCCCAACAAACTACACCGATTGATAAAATATTGCGTAATGCGTGGAAGGAATGGTTCGCGCCTCAAGTGCGAATGTCAGTGCGGAAAGTGGCGGAAAGCCGTGGGCGGGGAATGAGGGAAATTCGCCTTCAAAGCCCATTGCTTGATGCTCGCTACAGCTTCAGATAACCAGTACCCCGGCGTTCGCCGTAGCGGTTGGACGTGTTTTCTGTGTCGGTCTGTGTCGCGCCCGCGAGTGAAAATGACATTACGATGTTAAGTGCCGCGTATAATTTCAAGTGTTTTTGTGAGTGCGTTCTAGTGTTTACAGTTTAGCCGCGGATTACATCAAATTCAACGCTAAAATGTAAGTTTTTGAACATTTTATAAAGTTTATCGCCGCGATTAAGTTTTAAGTAGAAACCGGGCTTAATATTGCGGGTGTTCGCAACCTCAAACTTGGTAACTTCGGGATATAAATTAAGACATATTTTGTCTCGTCTTTGATGGAAGTTTTGTCGTAAAAGGACGATGTAAATGGTTTAATGGGTCTTATCAACTGGTTGAGCCGATATACATTAATTAAGGGCAAAAATGCGACGCGCATGTGGGTCGCAATTTATTAGCGAATGGTGGTTAACTTACCCACTAGAAGCATTAATTATGAACCTACCTACTATCGCTCTATTTACATTAAGAACTAGTCAACTAGGTACTAACTACTACTACTACTACTATTCTTACGTCATTTCACTGAATAAAAAACACTTCAATTGTGTATCGAGTGGGTAAACGTGGGTAGGAATTATTTTAAGAAACTTAAGGATTTTGAGTAAGCATCTATAGGTACGGGGGTAGGTAGGTAGGTGCATACAATGAGTAAGGGATGGCGGTAAACGAATATATTTTTCGTTCTACCTACCTACTCAAACTTAATAAACCTCATCACCCTTGGTGTCAGGGTTATTATTGAGCCGCCAAAGGCCCCTGACATGGCTCATGTTACGACCACGTACTTATACCGGTAAGTAGTAACCGTGACCAACGGCTTAACACATCATCTTATTCAATGATCATCTTACTTTTTAGACAATCAAGATTTAATACATATTTATCATTTTTTTTACAGATTTTTTTGTTTTGTTATTAGTACATGACGAACCTATCTAGGTGCATACCTACAAAAAAGCAAAACATTTGTCATAATTATAATTTTTTTCTTTCCGCGTTCTTACCGCGTTAATTAGGGATATGAGACTTCCTATATTTCAACATTGTTGCAAGTGAGGACTGATAATTATTATTATGGATCTACCTACTCCCCTCCAATTCCATCAGTCGTATAACCGCGTAAACCTCAAATAATTTATCATAGTTCTTGGGTAGGTATATTGGACTCCTATTAGGAGGCTAAATGCCTAATAAGCAATTCCGATGAGGAGAATTATAGATGGGATCATTAAATATTATGAATAAATACATTTATGCAAAGTAAATGGGTTCATTATGTACGCAGTTCTTTCCAGGAATTATTTGAGATAATGGCTACTTAGCCTGCCTTGTTTTCTTTTAGGGACCCACAAGGTCGACCCCTGTTACGCACGAGAATGAGTCAGTAACGATAGGTAGCCGTTTTGCTAATTATTTTTCTTAATAAATCCGATATAATACCATCATCATCTCCCTATCATCCGGATTTTCACAGGGTCCGCTTATCTAACTTTGACAGGTCCGGTTTTTTACAGAAGCGACTGCCTGTCTCACCTTCCAACCCGCGAAGGGAAAACCAGCCCAATACAGATTAGGTCACATACCTCCGAAACTGTATTTCTCGGGAATGTGGGTATCAGATATAATACCATAATAAGGCTGCGTTTCCATTGACGCGGATCTGTGCGGAGATGAGCGGAGATGTGCAGGAATCGACCAATCACCGTGAGGGAGAGAGTGACAGAGCGTTTTTCGCTCTCTCGAACGCTGTGATTGGTCAAATCCGCACATCTCCTCTCTTCTCCGCCCGTCTCCGCGTCAGTGGAAACCCGGCCTAATAGATATGTTCTAAACCGGCGAGCGTGCATGAAGTCTTTGATGAGAGTGGAAGAAGCGAAAGTGGTGTGTCAGGATCATATTAAGCGGAATTCCGTGGTGTCTGCCTACCCCTACTTGGGAAATAGGCATGGTTTTACGTATATATGTATATAATAGATATACCTATCCCCTATTGCCCTTGCGTGGCAATAAGTTCACAATACTACAGTATATACATAAGTTAGCGTCGAGGTGATTTTTTGAAAATATGGCATCGTCTTTGAACTCCAGATGTAAGCGATATAGGTACCTCTAAGCCGAATGTTGTTGGTAGAACTGGCAGAGGAAGCCCTAGAAGGACGTACATTGACTAAATTGGATATGACCTTAGGAAAAGTTTAGTACGATCTACTCTGAACCGGCGTGCGTGTATAACGATTGATGAATGTGGAGGAAGCAAGAGAAGTGAAAGGTCGGTGTAAATGGAATTCCATAGTGCCTGCTTACCCTGGTGGGAAACAGGCGTGAGTTTATATATGTATATTATGTACCTTGCAATCCTGTGACCATTTCAGATGTAGAATGAATCAAAGTACTTACGAAAAGGATTTTATAATGCAAGTGAAGATGTCATTAAGTGTTTATTTATTCATTCATTCAGCTGCACAAATTCTTTCTTTTTCACTCCCAGTCTAGCAGATAAAAAATAACAAATAAATAAAATATAAGCACAGATTCCGTCTCATGGCACCCTTGAGATTGATCGTGTTGTTCCCGTGAGGAATTTCGGTTGTCACGACTCTCCCAAATTCGAGTGACGAATATCTCTTTTGGAAGTCCGATAAAAATACATAACACTGTAGGTATTACGCGTACGTGTGTCCCTGTAGGGTGAAATGGTGTACAGTACATATGTCCATGTTATGTGGTGTAATAAAAATGCGAATAGTCATTTAAGTTTTTAGGTTCAAAATTATTTACCTAATCGATATCGAAAATTGTACAATTACATCGATTCATCGATTATAATATCAATCAAGTTTTAAATATAATCGACACCAGCGCCACTACCGGTAGATAATGTTACTAATTTTACGATATGAGTGTCAACGTTTAAAGAACAATGGCGAGCGCCCATACAAGTTTTATTTAAGTCTAAATTACAGCGTCTATTCATCAAAAATATCTAAAATGAGTCTATATGTGTTCTTAAACATATTAGTCTTAAAATAAATGCACGGGAAACCCTAGGACAGACATTATTATTATTCTAATTAAATATAAGTTTCATACTCGGGTTTTACTATTTATTACGATATATTGAAAAATTGGCCAAAATTATTTCATGAAGATTAGTAAATGTCGCATTTCTAGACGCTAACTTTTTTTCAAAATATTTTCTCGCCAATGTTCTTTAGTTGCTCATATCGTTAAACGTTTTGTGTTCATTGATCTGGCCAAACTACACCGTGATGTGGCCAACGAATGATATTCTCTTTCATGAAATATGATCATTTCATGTAATGATCGATTCTAAGATCTGGCCATGACATATACACCCACTCGTTGCCAGCTTTGTTTTAAGTGCCATGTAACAGGGGGCGAGCGAATTGCCATTAACCCGACACAAATCCTGGAAATCACTCTCAGATATCAATTATCACAAACAGGCACTCAAGTTCAGTGGTTACTGGTAAAGATACTTATTTTGTATTAATGATTTTAAACGTGTGAGTATAAACATATTCACGCCTGTAATCTTTATCGGGGTAGGCAACGTAAGAGACGTTTTTTTGGTAACCTTTCACTAAGTAATCTGTGTTAGGTAATTATAATTTTGTAGATAAGTTATTCTATTGTGCATACGCACGAGAAAACGCTCTTTTGAAGGCTAAAGATACAAGTGTGTGTGTGCGTGTCACAGGAATACCAACACGTTTTGTTAAGAACTTGTAAACAAAATAAAATGTAAATGATATTAAGTTAACTGTAGGATAATATGACTCGTCTTCGTTACAGAGTTCGTGACTTTCATATGTTGATATTATTATGATTTTGGATACTATGGGCGTAGGTAGACCGATTGTATTCATTAACATACATACATAAATTCACGCCTATTTCCCATCGAGGTAAGCCGAGATTATTACTTCAATTCTGACACACTTCTCTTGCTTCCTCCACATTCATCAATCGTTTCGTACACGCACCCAGTTCAGAGTAGATCGTACTAAACCTTTTCTAAGGATATATACAATTTGGTCAATGTACGTCCTTATAGGTCTTCCTATGCTAACCCTACCACCAACCTACCTATACCAATTTCGTAATCCTATTATCCTTTATCCGCTTTACGTGTCCAAACCAACTTAACATTCCCTTCTCAATCTTAGTTACTGTATCGTCTTTTACACTACATCTCTCTCTTATCACACTGTTTCTCACTCAATCACTAACATACATAGGTACATAAATTCTTGCAACGAGTGACTATGGTAATGTGGTTCACCGGTTTGCTTCCCAAATAGGAAGCGCCGGTTCGAACCCGGTACGGTCACGAGTACTAATATGATACACTTTAAAAGCATGTCACAACTTTTTTGACAAATTAAACCGTAAGTCTCATTAAATATCAAATATGATAGTGCGACAAGGTTCTAAGGTGGGTACATGATATTGCTCATGACTGTACCTGACTGGCACATAATAAGTGTAGTTTTCACTAACACAGGCTCAACCATTATAGACGGCGATATCTATCCTATTAAGTTTATCTCATAGAAAGCTCGGTGAAGTGTGGGTACTTAGTTCATCTTGCGCTGGGTGAACCTTTGACTGCCCTAATTGGGATATATTCGTAAGCTTATGTTATGTACATTTATATACATTTACGCCCGTGGTATATAATCGAGGTTATTCTTTTTTTTTAAATATATATTATTTTTTATATATACCTATCATTTTCTTATCCGCCGAAAAGGGAAAGGACTGATTGCCAACTGTTAATTTTTAAATGAATAAGTCAATTAATTAATTGCCCGGGCGATTAAAAGAGGTATCTTACTGGTATGAAACCCGTTTGACTTGTGCTGTCTTAAGTCTGTTGGGTTATTGGCCAATAACAAAAATTTCGAAGGGTTTTTTTTAAATTTCTGCCTAAAATTGACGTGTGTTCCATAAATTTCATGCCTGTCGATTACCCGTCCCTTTCTTTTTCAGCGGATAAGAAAAATACAGATAAAACTTAAAATAAAATTAGATGGTGCGTACAGGAATCATATACGTAGGTATGTTAACGAATTGCCGACCCATTAGTATTTATAATTACAACTCGGCCAAAATTCACTATTAGTCCGAACAAAATACGGATTAATCGAGTTTATTTAGATGTGCAAATACAAGTATATACCTATATTTATTAGCGTGACGTTATATTTACTACGAAATCGTTGTATTGAAATACATAGATCTAGTAAACAAATATGATTTCCAATTTCCAACACGATGTGAAGTTGTTATAAGGAATAAATGAATATGAATATGATAAGGCGATCAGAATACCTATTTATATCTTGTACATAATTAAAACGATGAGTGTTCCTGTATTGCGCAGAACTCCACGCTATGGTAATGAAGGTCTTTCCAGGCTAAGTTGACCGAAAACAATATAGATGGCGTTGTACAGCTTTAACGTGATAATTCCCTATTTTATTTTTTCTTTTTTTTCTTTTTTTTCTTATTTTTGTTTTTTTTTTATTTTTTTATTACTCGAGTACATAATTGGGTCGTGTACCAGGTTCAAGATAAATTATGAAATTCTGATTACTAAATAAACACAAATGTGAAACTAACGAAAAGCATTTTCTTTATTTTATTTAACTTAGTTATGAATTTTAATCAAGAAAAACGTAATAATAAGTTCGACATTTTATTACGTTTTTCTATGACGTCACAGTGTGCGTTTTCATACAAATTCCATAGTAATTTCGTGTTTTGACGTTTAGTAAAAAGTAACTGATTTGACTAGTTGGAAACTAGCCTATTATTCCAAAATACAATGTAATGGCAGAAACGTGTATAAAATAGTTGATGCTTGATATTTGGGTTATCAATGGAGTTTGGACCTACGACTTTAAGCCAAGTCGTGTAAAGAAAAAATTACAACATCCAAACATAATGTTGAATAAAAGGCACACTAGAATACGTCGTTGCCTTAGAATTGCAGTTTCATGATGTGCTCGATCATTTCATGAAATAGAATATCACACGTTGGCCACATCATGATGTAGTTTGGCCAAATCAATGAACACAAAACTTTTAACGACATAAGCAATTAAATGCATGATTACTTACTTCATGATATGGCCAAACGTTGGCAATCATATCGTAAAATTAGTAACATTATCCAACGGTAGTGACGCTGGTGTCGATTATATTTAAAAATTGATTGATAAATCTTTTTTTTCTTTACCTCTTTTTAGTTGCTATATGATTTTGCATGCTGTCAACGCACCCTGTTTGGGATGTTGACTGACTATTTTTGTTTGTAATTGTATATTTTATCATGTATTGTTAATGTCCTGTTGTGTGTTGCAATAAATATATAAATAAATAATCGATGAATCAATGTAATTGTACAATTTTCCATATCGAATAGCTACATAATTTTGAATTCGATTTTTTATTACGGCACATAGCATAGTCACCGCCTACATTAACGATATGGCCAAACGTTGATTGAAATATCATTAAACGTTGACGTTTCAACGATATGGTCATTGAAATATGACCATTTCAGGAAATGGTCGAACACATCATGAAATGATCAATTCTACGGTCTGGCCACGACATTCATAGACGTCTAACTAACCTAAAACAACTATGTGCTTAAATACACCCAGTAGGTTATTGTATTGAGCCCAAGGACTCATACACAAAAAGCAGGCATAGGGACATAGCTGACTGATAAATTATCGTATAATAAATTAATTTGATCCATGCAACTGTTTCATAACGATCCTTTCATTGTCTATTTTCATACTGCGCAAGAAAAAGTGACCTTCTAACCATACAATAAGGTATAATATTATGTTCTAACTGAGGAATTATTAGGCATTAAGGTCGAATCACAATTACGATCAATTATCAAAGTGCCTATCCAAAGTTGCAGTCAGTCATGTGCCGTTTTCACAGTGAAAAATGCCAGTGAGTTTCCAGAGGAGACTGTTACAAAAACTCTTTAAGATTAAAAACACAAGCTGCTTTCCTTTTTTTTGTACTTACTCTAGTCTTACGAGTATCTGCATACTCGTAAAGGTCAGGTAATAAAGTTCTTTTTACATAAGCTTTGCGTCTCTTTACTGTCGGAACGACGCATCACTGGTGACAGTCCATGATGACTGATGGCCGAGTTTTTTTTTATTTTATTTGTACACAATAAAACAGATAGATAGGTATGGATAGGTAGGTAGATAGATAAAATACTGTATTGAACACAATGGATACAAAATACAGAGATAAGGACAACATGTACAGAAAAGCACAACAGGCGGCCTTATTGCGCATGCAGCAATATCTTCCAGGCAACCTTTGGGTATAGGAAAATTTTGTACAAATATTACAATAGCGGGTTAGTGTAAATAAATAATTAAAAGAACTACATAAATGAAATAAGTACATTTAACTATAATAATACATAAATATATTAAATTAATATTGTAAATATTATATTAATATAATATATATTAAGAAAACAGATAGTACAGGTAAACTTATCTCTAAACAAAAAAAAATCTTCCAGCTGACCTATGTAACGAGAGAGATATTCAACGTATATTAATATAAAGATTGAGTTTTGTTGAAGATAATCACATCAGGATGTGACTTTTCAAAAAGGATTATGATGTTTTCACTATACCTCAAGCGACAATACGGACACTTACGTCATAATATCATATCATTAATAATCTGAATTAAGTAGCTAATAATGCATTCGAATGAATTGAGAACAGAATGCAGCTACCATAATAGGTAAATGCCAATATTCCAGTTCATAAGATATATCAGCCGATCGCCCATTATGTTGGAAATATTAACATGCTCGGTAAGATACGCAGCTCAAATGCTATATGTTTTTCATCATCACCAGCCCATTAACGTCCCCACTGCTGGGGCACGGGCCTCCCTATAGATGGATAGGGAGATCGGGCCTTAAACCATCACGTGGGCCCAGTGCGGATTGATGGTTATTAACGACTGCTAATGCAGCCGGGACCAACGGCTTAACGTGCCTTCCGAAGCACGGAGGAGCTCGAGATGAAAGCTTATTTTTGTGGTCACCCATCCTATGACCGGCCTTTGCGAAAGTTGCTTAACTTCAACAATCGCAGACCGAGCGCTTTTACCGCTGCGCCACCGAGCTCCTGTACTACACGTTTTTTATTCGCTCCTAATGCAGCATAGAACTAGAGAACTTAGCCACATTACATGCAGTCATGATCGATACACGCGCGGGAGTGCGTGCGCGTGGCATCTACACACACAAACGCTTCTACGAACTGACCTACTGCTTCAACTGCTTGTATTTATTCACAATGTCGCAAACGAACCTTGAGATCCAATGCAGCACAGTGTAATATCGGTCACCAGACTATATTTCTTGGCACGCATAGAACGCTAGCTTTGTTCTACGCGTGAAATATTGCTTCCTACTCGGCGAGGCGTGAACTGAAGACAATGGGGGAACCGTCGCCTTAACTCAATATAGTTGAGACATGTAATTATTGTGATATTGCAACGATGTTGTGTTACTATCTATCTGATAGTGATGTTTGAGTTGAACTGAAAGGCGAGTTAAGTCGATTGTCATTTATACAAATTATATTTGAGTGTTATTTAAAATTAGGTAGGTTGTTTTGTTTCTCAGCTGAAAAGGCTAAACGAAACATGGGCCGTATTTTGAACAACTTCTGTTTCGAGTTTCTTTTGTTACTATCTATTTAGAAAACAATCCGTCATAATACGGTAATGTATGCAAAGTTGTTTCCGCCACCTGTCAGAATCTGAATGGACATCTGAATGTGCGTGGACTTCAGTGATTTTTTTTCACAGGTCTTGAAGTGTTAAAGAATACATTAAGTTATGGCTTTTAAAGCATCACTGTGGTACCGGACTTGCACTAATAAGTTTATCAATAGTGCTGTTTTCAAGTGGCGATACGGCTCACCACCTATCGCTATTGTTGGTCATAGCAGAAAGTTTGGTGAGGTATGGGTACTTAGTTCATCTTGCGATGGATGTTCAACTAGCCCAGTTGGGAATATAGTCATGAGCTTTTATGTTACTTTTAAGCCTATTTTAGCATAATTCGTCCTTATGGAGTTCAATTACCTCTGCGGGCTCCACCGTAAGCGCGCGACTCTTTCTCGCCTCGACATACGTCACCCGTCACTCTCTCACAGTACTCCACAGAAAGAGACAGACGATCTCTATCGCGGCGAGAAAGAGTCGCGTGCTTATGGTGCCAGGCCCGCAGAACCATCAGTGTACGTTACGAAACAGCGGCAACACGTGTCTCTCTATCTATTGATAACTGTTTCAATTGTTTATCTAGTTGTTTTTTTTTTCTGTAACAATTTACTCGTATTCTCCAACTCGAGTCAATCACGAGATGGCGAATCCGCTCACGTGTGGGCGCGGTGACATCACTATTATCAATGGTGATTGTCAATTTGATCAAACGTGGTAATAATTCATTGCTCGTGTGCCAGTAACATTAAACAACATTGTAGCGTATGAATACTGGACGCTATTTTGTTCACATTGATCGGAACGGTAGCCGTGTTGAGCACATTCTACTAAAGTTAATTTCTAGAACATTGGCCGTTATTTTGAGCAACTTTTGTTTCGAGTTTCTTTTGTTACTATCTATTTAAATAAAACAAATCGTCATAATACTGTATTGTATGCAAGGTTGTTTCCGCCACCTGTCAGAATCTGAATGGACATCTATGTGTTTAAAAGTTTCATGTTTGGATCACAAAAGATTGATATCACGTGGTTTCCAGGGTATGTGCCCCCTATTACATGGGACTTAAATATATCTGTGGGGAGTGGGTGTATCTATGTAAGTAATATGCTGTGTTAGTAAAGTATCACGTGTCACGGTATGTTATGATAAGTGATTGCAAACTAAAATTACTTACTTACCCATAAAATAATTTTAAGACTATTTTCTAGTGTTGTTTTTTGTTAGTAACTTTACAATGTTCGATAGTTTTTCATTGACTATTTATTGAACTAAAATCGTGTAAATAAGATGCGATTTCGATATGTTTTATGCCTTTTCGAATACTCTAAATCTGTCGTATCCGATATATATATATGTATTATATTCACAGAGAACGTAATGAAAATTAAGATCTATTTAAATCTATTCTACTATTTTAATGATTTGTATTCGTATAGCATCTTGGATACGTTGAATGCTAACAACATTTCAAGAAGTCTGACATTCCAGCCGCGCGGGCGATTGAGCAACCACAGCGAAATTTTGTTAATTCTATCCACCAAACAAGAGTACTGCTCAGTTGCAGATGCTTTGCAGTCCAAATGCGTTTTCTCCAGTGATGTACCGTTCTCAAGCATGTTCCCCTTCAGCGCTCCCCATTTGTCCGGCCAAGTAGTTAATGTCATCTGCGGCAAATCTACAATAAGTCACGTCAAAAAAAAAAAGCATGTTCCCAAAGTTGGAATGTTCCTGCTCTAAAAACTTTAATAGTGAAAAAAAAAAAATTCAGACTAAGATTGTCCATAAGATGTTAGTAGTTACAGAAACTTAGTATCTATATTAGTTAGTAAATAAAAAGACACTGGCTGTTTTTTTCAAATTGCTGTTCCTTTTTTTTCCACTAGGGTCGATTGAATTCTTTCAAATAGGTATTCTCTCAGACGACGCCCTGAGCCGAGGTTAGCGCCCAACTGGGCATCTTCAGGCCTGTTGTCTTAAATTTTCTCTCAGCGCTCCCCATTTGTCTGGCCGAGTAGTTAATGCCTTTTGCGGCAAATCTACGATAAATCACGTCAAAAAAAAAAAACAAAAAAGAATATAATAGGTACCTACTTGAACAATTGCTAGAAGAAAATATCTTAGGGGTTAGGGAAGCTTACGTATATACTTACTAAGCTATTGGTTTATAAACAATCATTGATTTATTCACAAACATGGTGGTCGAGTCACTGTGGTCCTGTGGTTGCTTCTCAAATAGGGAGGTCTGGTTTAGACTTGCAGCAATGAGTAATTTTAGATTAATTTATCTTAAGTGCCGAGGGGGAGCTCGGTGGCGCAGCGGTAAACGCACTCGGGCTGCGATTTTTCTATCCATCCATAGGGAAGGCCCGTGCCCCAGCAGTGGGGACGTTAATGGGCTGATGATTATGATGATGATCTTAAGTGCAATTTTTACTAACACTCTCGCGCTCACCACTAGGAAGCTCGGTGACGTGTGCGTACTTAGTTCATCTTGCGATAGATGCTCTTCTGGCTATCCTAATTGGGAATACATTCGTGGGCCTATGTTATGTTGTGCTCTGATTTTGTCTGCCTAAAGCCTATGTTATAAAGCTGTTGTACATAACTTTTGCGCCTTTCTGTCTTTTCTCTTTATATCAAGTGGGATCATTCTCGGGAACGTACATCACTGGTTTTATCTCTATTTACGTTGAGCCACGACTGCGTAAGCAATTCTATTTATACGATGAGGCGCAGTATGATTCATTGATGCACTGGCATCACAATATAATTGTCTAATGGCTGCCGTTTCACTACTCGTAACACGGTAGCGCAGATGGTAGAACCCTTGCCTCTCACTTTGAGGTCGCGGGTTCGAATCCAGCACGGGCCTAACTAAACCAATGATTGTCGAATTTGTTTTCGAATTCACGTTTGGATCGTAAATGTTTTTCACGTTCTCAGCGGTGAAGGAAAACTTCGTGAGGAAGCCCACATTCCCGAGAAATGAATTTTCGGATGTATGTGTGTGACCTAACCTATATTGGGCCTCGGGAGAAAAAAAACCTATATTGGGCTGGTTTTCCCTTCGCGGGTTTCGCGCCCATCTGGGCACCCTCAGGCCTGTTGTCTTAAACGTTGTACCGGGTGAGAGCCTTCAGCGCTCCCCATTTGTCCGGCCAAGTAGTTAATGCCATCTGCGGCAAATCTACGTCAAAAAAAAAACCTTCGCGGGTTGGAAGGTCAGACAGGCAGTCGCTTCTGTAAAAAACCGGACCTGTCAAATCTTTAGGTTAGGTAAGCAGACCCTGTGAAAAACGGGATAATGCTAGGAGGATGATGGCTGTCGTTTCATTGAACCTATCTAGTTCTTGGTCTGCACGCGAGTTCGTCGTTTTAGAGAATTGTTTACCTCCATTGTGTTTTTTTTCTTTCCTTGGATGCAAGACAATGAAATCCACTTTTAATTCTGTTTCATGGAGTGCAACATTATTAAGACCGTTGGGACTTGTAAAGCCAAAAGTGGCTGCAATCTTTCGTCGCATCTTTTCTTCATCTAGGTACGTAACAGGCGGAAGAAAAATAAAACAAAACTGACATTTAATAATACAAAAATATTTATGTATTTATTAAATCTTAAATATTATTATATTTTCGTCTGCGGGAATGATTCTATATAGTCATACTTGTGGATTGATTTATCACAACATAGAGTAATTAGGAAATACATGACCCATTTTATAAGAATTAGCTAGAAATATTTACTACATAATATTGATTCAATAAGTGATCTGTAGAAACTCTGATGAACGGTTTCATCACGAGATGAAAGTATACAATTTATTTATATCAAAATTCGTATTGTTTTCACCTTGAGGTTAGGTAAGTGAAAATGGGATAACGCCAGGGAGATGATGAAATTCGATTCGTTTTCCGAAGATTTTAAGTTTTAATTTTTACGTAAGTATTTAACTAGTGTAGCATCTATCTGGCATTTAGCTTTACACGAATCAAACACCATCGGCACAAACGTATTTTTTTCTAAAAATCAGGAAAGTATCAGAAAAGTTTTGCCGGTATAAATGATAAAGTTCGGTATCTATGGCCTTCTGACGGAAGTTTCCCCGTGATATTTTTTCATTTTAATCCTTGGGATGGGAACTGGGTTGGTATTTCTAAGTTCTATGACAGGTCCCTCAGAACAAAATTGAAAACTTTTTTAATTTTTGGCATGACACATTGTGCGTCGGTCGATTGTAAAGAGAAGACAAGAACTTGGCACTACTCTATGAATATTTTTTTTTCTATTGTGACCATGTGCATAGATGTTTGAAAGCCGATGTAGTCATTAGTTATCACACGCTCCCCTATATGAAAAACTAAAAATGTTTCAAACAAGTAAAGTTTTACGATAATGATATTCTTCTCTTCAGTGTATAATTATATCCACTTCAAGATTATTCGACGTTGCCTCCTACGTCTTGTTTTGCGGAAGAAACATGTTCACGGAAGCACTTGTCTCAGTCTTGCATTAATTGCATACCATTTCAGGTTGTTTACTGTTCGTACTCATGTATCATTCCCATTTACCTGAGCAAGTTATGACGGCACTAGGTCACGAGCAATTTTGTTTTATCGATCAGGTTTTTTTATAGAAATCTAGGGCCCTGTGCCGGCGTCTTTCTGTCAGCTGCTTTGCCCCGGCTGTACAGGTTGTGAGAAGCTGCAGTAGTTTTAGGCGGATGAGACGTTCGTTATGTTAAAATTGTCGATTCGAAGTGCAACTTTGTTACCTACTGAGTAAAGATGTTTTGGAATTTGATCGACTTTTGTTATTTACTTATAAAGAAAAGAAAGAAACATTTATTTTTTTGCTTCTTTACTTTAAATCACGCTTATTTTCGCATTGGGGTTGACCCATGGAATTCTGCTTACTTCGATCCTATACCACATTCACGTTTTCTTCTCTAATCGAAATCAAACACGCTCGATTCAAAATCAAATCTTGACCAAGCATTTTGAATTTAATCGAGGTACCTACGATCGTCTTCAGTTACATTAATATAAAAAAAAAACCATCAAAACTACCTTTCTCAATTCTTGTCGTATAAGTACAATTATCTACTTCCACGGCACATTTTTTTTAAATTTGAAAATGTATTTCATGTTTCGAACGACTACCATTTTTTTTATTGCATTACGATAAAAAATAACAATAAATAAATCTTGGTGCATTATTTAAATGACCTACATTATTATATTATATTGATAGTCTACCATAGTGTCAACCCTGGTGTCAGGACTATTAGTAAGTCGCCAAAGGCCCTTGACATGACTCACGAAACGACTACGTACATATTAATAACTAGTAACCAGAACCAACGGCTTAACGTGTCTTCCGAAGCACGGATCGTCTTGTTTTCAGGCAGTCGGGTGATCAGCCTGTAATGTCCTCACAAACCAGGGTTCACGAAGTGATTTTTGTGATATGTGGGGACATTACAATATTATCTTTTGCGTAGCGTTTAACTGCAGAATAATAGTATTAAGTATATTTATTCCTTAAAGATCAGAAAGAAGAAAAAGTTATTTTCGATCAAACCTGCCTTTTTCCAATTGATAGCTGCCTTTTTTCTTCGTAAATCATCCTTCAGACGGTATGGATTTGTGTCTCAAATTGTATAACACGTGCAACACCGCTATACCTGAACCACGAATGCACTGCAAATTGCTTTATAATCAAAATAAATTTACGAATTGGTAGGTAATTAACACGGTTTATCTCCACAAAAGGAGGTCGCGCATGCATCTTGCTAATAACTACTATTTGTGCCCGCAATCAGCATTTACTTACCAGCACTTAGTATTGCTGCAGTCACAACTAGGTCATCAAATCAAATCAAATCAAATCAAATATACTTTATTGCACAGAACTAGAATTCATCATCATCATTCAGTCATCTTGGATTATCTTTTCATTTTTTTTTGTCTATGCTTAGTCCACAGATCTTTAGTCATCAATACTTATACGTCATGTACGGCGTCTATGGTCCATCGGTTGAGCGTTTGGCTCACGATCCGTAAGTCCCAAGTTCGAATCCCGGTGGGGACATATCACAAAAATCACTTTGTGATCCCTAGTTTGGTTAGGTCATTACAGGCTGATCACCTGATTGTCCGCAAGTAAGATGATCCGTGCTTCGGAAGGCACGTTAAGCAGTTGGTCCCTATTTGCAGATGTAAGTGAATAATCGTTAGGTACATGAGTCATGTCAGGGGCCTTTGGCGGCTCAATCATAACCCTGACACCAGGGTTGATGAGACTGGTATTCCGCCTCACAACCCACACGATAAGAAGACTAGGCCTCAACCCTTGGAAATCATTTAATGCATTCTATTATATTAGGCCCGATGGCCGATGGGGCGGAAAGGTTCCAGAATGGCGACCACGTGTCGGACGACGCTCAGTGAGTAGGTCCGCTACAAGGTGGACCGACGATCTGGTGAAGGTTCCGGGAAGCCGCTGGATGCGGGCAGCGCAGGACCGATCGTCGTGGAGATCCTTGGGGGAGGCCTATGCCCAGCAGTGGGGGTCATACGGCTGATGATGATGATGATGATTATATTAGTTACGTGTACCGTGTGGATTGTGCGGTAGCAAGTAATCTTGGTGTTACCGTTCATACATAATTTTAAATGACCCTACTTATCTTGTTTTAAAACCATGTGCTTTTTCGTATGTGTCTGTTTACCGTGATAATGTATTGTAATCGATGAATACCGCCTGCTGCATGTTTATCTGTTCGTTACGATTGTTATTCAAATTAGGTTGAAATGTATGGCCTTGGTGGAGGCGCGAACGTTATATGTTTATATTTACATAAGTAAATAAAGAAAGAAAACAATTTATTTATACAAAAAACAAATACATAAAACGTTATTACTAATGGCGTGGGCACAGCTAAAGCAGCCTCTTTTTAATCCAAGTCCTAAACTGATATGATACGAGTGTGAACAGCCCAGCGCCCATACTATGTATGGTCCATAATTTAAAAAAGAATAATCCCTCTGTCGTTTTTGACGACATTCTCGAGACGATAAGCAGCTGACATCTTCCTCTGAAATGAAAAGGGACGGGTAATCGACAGGCATAAAATTTATGGAACACAATACACTTCAATTTTAGACAGTAATCTACAACAATCCTCTAAAAATTTTTCATTGGTCAATAACCCGACAGACTTAAGTTGACAGCACACGTCAAACGGGTTGCACAGCAGCGAGACCACTATTCGATTCGCCCGGGTTATTCATTCATTCACTCGTTCATTTTAAAATTAACAGCTCCACCGTCCCGTTCCTTTTCGGCGGATAAGAAAATCTCACGTGTAACTTAAAATAAAATTAGATCGTGTTTACAGGAATTAGTATCATTATATTGCTATTATTATGTGAACTACAAAGCGTATTGATTCCTTACTACTGCCTACGCTACGTCTGTCTCACTAGATTACGTAGGGCAATCAGTTATAAGCAATTTATCTTAGGAAGCCAGAAAATAAGAATTGCTTCTGTAATAAAACGCCCACTAGGTTCCGGACACTCCGGATCTCATCTAGAATGGCAGAACCTCCTATCTAAGTCCAGTGGTTCTCAACTGGTAGTACGCGGACCACTGGTGGTCCTTTAAACTACCTAAAGTAGTCCGCTCGTCTGATCGCGAAGGTTATTAGAATATTAATATAAATCTACCAAAAAAATATATAAACCGCGTAAAAGATGGTGTGACGACCTCAATGCTTATCGGAGGGATTGACTGGAGATGGCGCAAAGCTGAGAGGAGTGGAAAAATCGTAGGGAGGTATTCACCCAGCAGTGGGATCGTATAGGCTAGATAAGATAAGATATAAATCTCAATCAGTAAGGTGAGAGTGAGCAAAAATCTTTTAAAATAACATTGGTATTATTTTTCCAAATAACAACAACATAAGCTCACGATATATCCCAATTTGGGTGGTGAGAGGTCTATACCAATATGAATTAAGTATCCACACCTCGCCGAGCTTTCAATTAGACCAATGGCAAATAATATTTTTAATTAGTTACCTATGAATAATTTCATGCGAGTTTTATGATCATAGAACAGAATTACAATATTTATTAATAACGTTAATTACCGCCAAATGGTTGGTGGTCCACGGCTTATCAACAAATCATTCAAATGGATCCTAACTATAAAAGGTTAAGAACTACTGTTCTAGTCATTTCCTTGGCTGTAACTAGAAGAACAATCTAGGGTGAGATATATGATTATATTTCTTTTGTTTTCTTCTTCCTTGATGTTTAGGTGCGTCAAGTTTAGGTTTTTATATCCATATCTCCTCTGGTTGCTCGAGGGGAGGATTGTGTCCAGCAGTGGGACATTACTTACTACTTTTTTATTAGGTAAATTCTTAATTTAAATGTAACAAAAACTTTGAGAGATAATTCAGACCAGATTATTTTATATTATAACATAACATACATTATCTTTTCTCCAGCTTTAAACTACGTACACGTGTTCTCTATGCTACAGAGAGAGAACTAGCGAACAAAAATAGATTTTGATCGAAATTCGTCGAAAATTCTATTACTTTATCAAACTTTTGTAATAAATGTGCAAAGTATCAAAATTACAGATGCCCTTTTATAGTTAAAACTCGCACTTTAAGTTTTATAGTATAGTGTTTGAATTTGTATGAACGTATACTTTTGTTGGAGGCGGTGTGAGCTCAGGTGTAAATAAAACTCCTTCGACATTCGGACTGTATTGAAATAACTAAGAATTATTTACATTAAGTTAAAAGACACAAGAAAACATGCCTCGTTGGCAAAGTCCATGGGGTAAGAGCCGTAATATTGCCAGAGCAAATATTGTTACAGTAAAAAATAAATTAAGACATTGATGTTGCCAACATCTACATACTAAAACTTTTTGCAATGAGGGATTTTGCAGGGTACATTCCTCAAAATCAATATAGATGGCGCTGTGCAGCTTTTTTTTTCGTTTAGGTAACCTTCTATTTTCATAGATAACAGGTGGCGCAGCGGTTAACGCGCTCGGTCTGCGATTGTTGAAGTAAAGCAACTTTCGCAAAGGCCGATCATTGGATGGGTGACCACAAAAAAAAGTTTTCATCTCAAGCTCCTCCGTGCTTCGGAAGGCACGTTAAGCCGTTGGTCCCGGCTGCATTAGCAGTCGTTAATAACCATCAATCCGCACTGGGCCCGCGTGATGGTTTAAGGCCCGATCTCCCTATCCATCCATAGGGAGGGCCCGTGCCCCAGCAGTGGGGACGTTAATGGGCTGATGATGATGAGAAAATAGGTTATTTAATTATCACGTTAAAATTGAACAACGCCATCTATATTATTTTTGGTGAACGTAGCCTGGAAACTCCTTCATTTAATCAAAATTACATATAAACCTAATCCTTTTATTTGGAACATTCACCGCCACCATATTATAATTATTATGAATGTACTTTTTATACTTTTGTACTTTGTCAAGTTTTTTTTTATATTTGTTGTTATATGTGTGGCGTCCTGAAATAATACATATTTTTTCTCTTTATTCCGAAACAATTATCGCTTGTCATATTTCTTTTATAAATATAAAGCGCTTAAAATGAAATGTTTTAAAGCACTTACTGTAGTAAATTATAATAAAACGAGTAGCATAATGGATGAGAGAATCCCTGAAGAGATTCTCTGTAACAATGAAGAAATGAAATGAAACATTTTAATTGGGTTTTCGTTGCGGGTTGAGTTTTACATAAATTCCAAGTTGGGAAGGTTTTAGATTTCAACTAAAATGACAAGGGTCTAGACAACCGTAAAAAGATTATGTAATTACCGAAATTGTACCTACATTTTATTTATAAGCAGAAATGATTCGTAAATGGTGATCTTTTTTTAGACAGACTTTTTAAAAAAAAAAATTAAAAATACATTAGGTATTATAATTAGATAGGTAGTACAAGAGGCGGCCTTATTGCTAAGGTAGCAATCTCTTCCAGGCAACCTTTGTATAGGAAATGAATTTAATAAAAAGCATAGCGGGATAGACAGTACAAAATAAAAAGTTGAAAAATATAAGTAAAAAAATACAGCTACAAATATTTTATAAAGTTTTTATATTTGTTGTAAAGGCCTTTTACGGGTTTTTTTGGCATTAATAAAATTGTCTATACGAATTAAAAAGAAAAAAGTTATTATCATAAAAGGACGCCATCCACAGCGTTAATATTTGAGTTCATTCATTTAATTTTATTTCTTTGCATACTCATTATTGCTTTAAAACACAAAGGAACTATGTTGAATGTAAAAACCTTTTACACATATGATCAATCGTGACTCGTGACTATGTATCGTGGTGGTCCTTAGCATTAAACCTTCATAGATTGTATTCGATGTGGTATTCGATTAATTACGATTCTCGGGCAGTCATTCCGAGCGGTTCGAGCGATCGATTGCTCGATTATGCCGTGTAAGGTGTTCTTTAGAAAATTATAAATCCCCTTATTAATAAATAAAATGCAAACGTTTAACGCATTAATCAGTAATAAAAAATACTTTAAACGGTAAAATACTTATTTTAAAATTATATATTTTTTTCTAATTTTAAAAACTAGATATTAATTATACTTAAAGTTAGTCAAAAAGCCCGCCTCGGAACATACCCTGCTCAAATGTACCCATCACGCTGGCCGCGTTGCCGCGTTGGATGGCCAGCGAGATGTGCTGAACCAGGTATGATCCGGATCCCCCGGTATGAGCGGGGGTCGCGACCACGATCTCGCAGCCGTCGCCCTAGTTCTTTAACGAACTTGGTATTAATACTCAGTACGCGGTAAGGGAAAAAAACAAAAGATGAACGGAAACCGGTTGTCTCTCGCATGCCCATATCCTGGAAGTCAGCTTATAAGGGATCTTGTCTTGGAAATACTTGACGTGAGTATTATAGGCACATTTGTCGAGCCTGGGACTGTTATTTTTGTACGATTTATTGCTTGCATACGAATTATTACCGATGATCCGTCCTTCGGCACGTGAAGCCGTTGGTCCCGGTGACTACTTACTGATGTAAGTTAGTAGCCGTTACATGAGCCATGTCAGGGGCCTTTGGCGGCTCAATAGTAACCCTGACACCAGGGTTGATGAGGTTGATACTCCACCTCACAACCCACATGATAGAAGAAGATGTCATGTGATTTCCAGAACTTGTGCCTCGCCCCATGTTACATGGTGGGACTTAAACATAGTTGGTGAGGGGTGGGTGTACCTAATATACGAACATCTCTGCCTACCCCCATTTATATAACATAACATAAGCTCATGACATATGTCATGTTATATGTATAAATGGGGGTAGTCCTCACAATCAACTAAGTACCCACACCTCACCGAGCTTTCTGTTAGACCAACGCGATAGGTGTAGACTGTAGAGCCGTATCGCTGTCAATAATGGTCGAGCCAACTTTGTTAGTGACAACTGCATTTAAGATAAACTAATAACTCATTGGTGCAAGTATAGCACGCCGTTATCGGGGTTCGAACCTGCGTTCCCCAGTTGAGAAGCAAACCGGTTTTTTTGACGTGACTTATTGTAGATTTGCTGAAGATGGCATTAACTACTTGGCCGAATAAAAAACAATCCGGTGTACCACAGGACAGTCACTTTTCTGACTGATTGTATCCAAAAGCTAGGTCAGGGCGAATGGGCATTTCAGGTAACCGTGCGCCATCCATCATCATCCATCAGGTGTAAAGGTTAAAGGTGGGTTAATGTTTGATAAAAAACTATTACTCGAGCGTTGATATAGTCACCGTCCCCCTAGCATTATCCCGTTTTTGTTTTTCACAGGGTCCGCTTACCTAACCTGAAGATTTGACAGGCTGCCTGTTTGACCTTCCAACCCGCAAAGGAAAACCAGCCCAATACAGGTTAGGTCACATACCTCCGAAAATGCATTTCTCGGGAACGTGGGTTTCCTCACGATGTTTTCCTTAACCGCTGAGCACGTGATCATTTACGATCGAAACATTAATTCGAAAACAAATTCGACAATCATTGGTCTGTGCTGCGAACTCAAAGTAAGAGGCAAGCATTCTACCAACTGGGCTACCACGGCTTTACGAGCTAAAAAAAAAAACTGTCAATACTTCCTGCTACTGATACTTGAGGAAATAGTTGTATAGCAAAAAGGCGGTCTATCATTGTGCCAGTTAATTCTTCTGGTGTACCTGTTTAAAATGCTTCTCGTATGTGTTACGTACACTTTTATTCACTGTTATTTGTATTTTTATATAAATAAATTCTTAAAGTCCGATCACATTTTTTTAGTACAAACAAAGGTCAAAGTAAACAAACATAGAAAACATAACATTACATCTAACCTTTAAGTTTCCTCAACGAAAGCTAAAAAGAAATGTCTCTAGGTACGATTTTTCCTCGAACAATAATTTCCTGCTAATAAATTATGTTTGGGGACGTGTTACACAGATACAGAAACAATGTTATCTCGTGGATAAATACGTATACATTTATTTTATATTCGTGTTCTCTGTTGCGCGAAAGCCCTTTTAATCTTTTCCTGGAAGACAAAGATTTTCAAACTGCGCTATAGGTCAGATTATTTCGTTCCCTTTTCAAAAACATTCGTAATTTATTCTAATCTTTATTTAAACAAAACATTACATTTTAGCGGGCGAGAGGTGTTCTATTTTCAAAACTTTAATAACGGTTTTGATAGCAATTCTTTTCTTGAATTTAAAACTTATTTAGCATGTACAACTTTGATTTTGTATGTTGGTGAAAGGATTTGCCCAAATAAGTGTGGCTTGCTACTGGATTCTTACCATATTTACTAATAATATCTTATTTATAAGTCAAGTTTTAAAACCCGACTATCGATCGGAAATCTCGCTGTCTAAAAATTATGAAATTTGTGCATTTTCAACAATATTTCATACAAACAAGTCTGTCAAATGTGTATGAAGTATTAAAAACAGGATACATTAGCTGTGGATGAAGTTTCCTTACTTAAATAATAACACCTTGTTAAATTTTGTGAGCTCCTTAACATACATTAAACTTTGTTAAAGAGTAACAAAACAGATTGCGTTAAAGAGGCGCTTGTACGCCAGCTTACCACATTTCAAGTTATTGTAATGTATGGGGGCTACTTATTTACATAAATACACATGCCCGTAATCCCTAATGGGGCGGGCAGAGCCATAAGTAATCAAACACAACCTGCAGTCACTGTTGATACGAAGTCCTAAGATGGATATGATGAACTTTATGGTGACAAGAGACCAGTTTTACCCATAACAATTGTCTAGTAGTGAGATATGGCCCTAAGGCCGATAGTAAACGGCGTAATTTAAACGCGCAGAAGACGATAATTGTCGCGTTTGCATTGATAATACAAGCACGCGCATGAAGCCCGTATTTTCGCGTTTGAAGCGATACAAACTGTATCGCTGTATCTGCGCGTATACGCGCAGTAGAGGCGCGTTTCCGTGTGCTTAATCCTTGTCCAGATAAAAAGGCGCGATTTACACGCATTGTCATACCACAGAGTACTTAACATCGTACGGATACAGATGCACATCTCCAAGCATGCAGGTATCTATAAAATAATCAAATTGAAACTGTGGTATGAAAACGCGAGTAAATGGCGCCTTTTGAAAAAGGTGTTAGGTTACGATCGAATCGCGTATACGCGCGTAATCTGCGCTTGTCTCCGCGTTTAAAATACGTGTGCTATGGGCTATGGGCCTATAATTGCATTGTAGGTAAGCGGACCTGGAAAAAAGAGTCACTATTTCAATGGTTCGAGTGCCGCTGACCTAAGGTTATTTGAGCGAACTTCGGCTAACCCTGTTACGGACGAAGTTTGCCAATGTCTATTCCGATATAATATGTATTTGTTTCTCGATTTCGTCCAGCTAATGAGGTAAGTTCGTCGAGCCTCGTGTTGGCAACTGCTAAGTTTGTTCTTTAGGAAATAATGTCTTCTTCCCCAGTACTTAATGAGGAGTATTCAGTGTTCAAATAAGTCGTGTTGTTAGAAAAACAGATCACGTAGCAGTTTGAAATGAAATACTTAAAGTTTGCTGGTGTTGCTAGTTTGTAGGATTGTTTGTTCCATATTGCTGTAAATTGTAGAAGATATAGTTTGACAGTTACGTCTAGCGTCTGTGCCTTTAAATGTACTCCCTGCCTATTATATTATTATAAGAGAAGCTTTTATATACAGGGTGTTAGTGACATCGTAACGAATACTAGGGGGGGTGATTCAGACCATAATTCTGAGTTGATTTCTTGTGGAATTTTCCGTCGCCAAATTCATGATTTTTTATAGCTTTTTTATTTTTTTCAATTCTATACTTTTGCGATCGAACCCTGCCCCCGATAACAAAAAAGCGAAATGCCACTCACTGTAAAATATCTCAGAAACTACGACTGCTAGGAGCTTCAAATTTTGCATGGGGGTAATAATATGAGATTGTGTATTGTAATGTTTTAAAAAATTTACGGTAGATTATGAAGAAGAAGACGAAAGTGGATTGATGAAATAAGAAATAAGCAAATGGGTTTACTCAAATTTATTAATCACTAAGAAAACCAAAGTTACACAAAAATATAAGTAGGTATTTGGAACTTTTAAATCCTAAGGGTACATTCCAGGTATTCAAGGCCACTGGTCATTCGTTAAGCATTATTAAATAATAAGAAAGGTATTATAAAAACCTCCCTAGCTCGTTTGCCCTCGGCGGCGGGAAGGAAGCCGAGCCGACTAGAAGCAGCTACCAATAAGCTGTAGCTGTAGCAGTAGCAGAACAGCTGTACAAAACACCCGTCATAGAACAGAACAGCCTTCGTAAAACAGCCGTCACAAAACACCTTCGCAAAACACCTCCCCAAAACACCTCCTGTCGGAGGTCGAGAAGCCACGTATGCGGCCAACGTACGATGACGTCGATGCCACGACGCTGGGACAAAATGGCGGAGCAACGTGTCCACGCCACGGACACCAAAACCACACCAGAATAAAAATTTACGAAGATTTGGCGGCGCGTGCGACGGAGTTGCGGGCCACCGGTCACACGCTTATAAACCGCCCGAAATTCACACTAAAAATCGAAGGTGTGGACACACCCGCTCGGCGGAGCGCTGTCTGGGGAATCGGCAGCTCGCAGGCGCAGGACTATATAAGTCGCCCAATTCAACGCCTACGTCACGGACAAAGCCAGTACAACCTCAATCGTCCGTTAGATGACGCCACCGTCGCACACTCAAAATGCAACTCATTAACAAATCCAAGGAAAGGAGACAGACCGAAAATTCCCAAATATAATTTTGTATTAAATATTGACACCAACATTCTTCAGCAGCTACTTGACAAGGGACTCCAAGATATAGCCTTCCGTATAATATCGGCACACGCCATCTTCCGGTTACTGGTGGAAAGTCGTCGACTGCGGAGCCCAACGATAGCAAGTCGATGCTCACGGACCTTCCATCGATCAAGGCGAGATGGCGCTGTGTTCAATACTACACAAAAAAGCTATAAAACGGATCCCCTGTAACTAATCCGGAGGCTGAAAGAAACGGCACTACAATACCTCCCCACCCAAAAGGATTTCCGAGTGAAAAAAAAAAATAATTAAAAAAAATAAAACAAACGAGGAAATCCCAGCTGGCCCTCCAGCTGATCCCTCAAACAAACCAAAACTCAAACTTCAACAAAAATATTCAAGTTTAACTTGAAAGAGAAATAACTTTAAAAATTAAAAAAAAAACAGACACAAATGCTATTCAAGATAAAGTCGAAGAAAAAAAATAATCCAAAAAAATAAAAAAGTAAAACTATAGCAATGAAAATAAATAAAGGCAAAAAATGCCATTCAGTAAAAACAGTAAAAAAGAAAATCCTAGAAATACAAAAAAAACTTAAAAAGAATAGAAAAAAAAATAAAGGCAAAAATGCCATTGCCGGCAGAGGCCGCACAACTTAAAAACTTGCCGAGACGGCACATAAACCACCTGTGCTCACCATGAGCACAACAACATCAGATAGCATCCAAGAAATTCTTCGCATCGATAGCGCGCACACGTGCATTAAAAACACGTAGATAAGCAAGTCGCAATGACTCATCCCAATAATAATACGTGTCCGTAGCAACAACTACGTCCACCAACAAACACTGACGACTTCAAGAGGCATCAGTCATAACTACCACTCCCTCAACATCTTAAAACGGTGGGGAAGTGACCTCACCTAACAATTGGCGAGTGCTCGACCCCAACCAATAACAAACCACACGATTAGGTACTAATCCCTACCTAACGCGAAACAAAAAAAAAACGTTTTCAAAAAGAAATATAAAAAAAAAACGACCCAACTTGTTGATGGCGGCGCGGCGAGCCGCCGGTGCGGCCGCGCGTCCACCCGCAAGCTGCTCGGATATAAAGATAAAAAGAAGAGAAAAAAAAATGAAAAAATAAAATAAAATAAAAATAAGTGGACATGTCGACAGTGGCAGTGTGGGGAACCTAGGGAATGCCCACACGTCCACCGTCCACAATTTAATAGGCCACAATTCGCCAGTGGCGGCGCGGCGAGCCCCGCAGCGGCCGCGCGTCCACCAGTAAATCGGCTCCTACAACAACTAACCTAAAAGACAACTAACCTAAGTGATTCCCCAACGCTGCCGGTGTACCCACACCTTCAAAATGTGAAGATGTATAGTACAAGTGGTGGCCCTGCACCACGAAATAATACCTCGTAAATTATTTCATCTTTACGTAATAGACGAAATTTAATTAGACGTCCTTCCAATCCCATGATTAAAAAAAAAATGAATGACCAATGTACTTTAACAAAGATTTAACTAAGTACTAAGTTTTAAAGAAAAAAAAATAATCAAAGAATATTTTCATTAACTAAATACCTACTTGAAAAGTAAAAATAAATGCAAATAAACAAAATGCAAATGTAAAAAAAATATAGTTATTTATAAAACTAACAATGTATAAATGTTGTTTATTTAACGTAATTAATCCAATTCAAAAGATTTACTTATTAGAATTTATCCGGTAATAGAATACAAAACTATTAAGCAAACAATAGCTCAACAATAAAAGATCGTACACGTAATACTAACGAGCGTGTAAAAAAAACAAAACCAGTTTATTCGCTATAAGCTCAAAAGGAATGCAAGATAGATAACAAGCATGTAGGTACTTATGTATAGCCGTGGTTATACAACTAAGAACTATAATTTTACTAGACAGCAAGTTAAATGTTTAATTTAAATTAGGCCGAAATGCTTTTATAAATTGTTGCATAATTTGAAAGAATTTACAAATTGTAAATAAACCTTGAGGGTATAAAACAAAAATATAATTCTAAACTCACGCCAAGTTTCATAAAATTTTGAAGAAAAAAGCTGTATAGCAAAGCTAAGCAGTAAACTAGCAACAATAATAATTTTACTCAAGAATGTTAAAAATTTAAAGTTACATTAAAAAAAAACCTTTGTAGGGTATATAATGTTTTGTTTTATAAAAGCAAATTTGTGATAAAAACAAAAAAGTAAGCTCAAAATTTTAAGAAACAATTTAAGAAGTTTAATTATACAGCAAAATAGCTGCAACGCAGTATAATTTTTTTTAACAATGTGATGTTATAAAATGCTATACGAGTTCAAAGTCCAAACTTTAAAAGTATGCAAAGCAAAAGAAATAATATATAATGCAAATGTAGATTTAAAAACACAGTTATACAAAATAGTTTGTAGGTATATGTAAATTAACTTGTTTCGTTTAAAGCACACATCAATATGAATACGATAAATCTTATTCACTAGGGGGTAAATGAAGAAACACCATCACCACACAATTTGTTCTTTTTACACGTTACAAAAAAAAATACACAACGAATGACCAGCCGATCCTCGAGCAAAAGACCGAAGACCGGGGGCGTACCCTGAACCTTTAGACCTCAGTAATCGGGCGCCATGTAATGTTTTAAAAAATTTACGGTAGATTATGAAGAAGAAGACGAAAGTGGATTGATGAAATAAGAAATAAGCAAATGGGTTTACTCAAATTTATTAATCACTAAGAAAACCAAAGTTACACAAAAATATAAGTAGGTATTTGGAACTTTTAAATCCTAAGGGTACATTCCAGGTATTCAAGGCCACTGGTCATTCGTTAAGCATTATTAAATAATAAGAAAGGTATTATAAAAACCTCCCTAGCTCGTTTGCCCTCGGCGGCGGGAAGGAAGCCGAGCCGACTAGAAGCAGCTACCAATAAGCTGTAGCTGTAGCAGTAGCAGAACAGCTGTACAAAACACCCGTCATAGAACAGAACAGCCTTCGTAAAACAGCCGTCACAAAACACCTTCGCAAAACACCTCCCCAAAACACCTCCTGTCGGAGGTCGAGAAGCCACGTATGCGGCCAACGTACGATGACGTCGATGCCACGACGCTGGGACAAAATGGCGGAGCAACGTGTCCACGCCACGGACACCAAAACCACACCAGAATAAAAATTTACGAAGATTTGGCGGCGCGTGCGACGGAGTTGCGGGCCACCGGTCACACGCTTATAAACCGCCCGAAATTCACACTAAAAATCGAAGGTGTGGACACACCCGCTCGGCGGAGCGCTGTCTGGGGAATCGGCAGCTCGCAGGCGCAGGACTATATAAGTCGCCCAATTCAACGCCTACGTCACGGACAAAGCCAGTACAACCTCAATCGTCCGTTAGATGACGCCACCGTCGCACACTCAAAATGCAACTCATTAACAAATCCAAGGAAAGGAGACAGACCGAAAATTCCCAAATATAATTTTGTATTAAATATTGACACCAACATTCTTCAGCAGCTACTTGACAAGGGACTCCAAGATATAGCCTTCCGTATAATATCGGCACACGCCATCTTCCGGTTACTGGTGGAAAGTCGTCGACTGCGGAGCCCAACGATAGCAAGTCGATGCTCACGGACCTTCCATCGATCAAGGCGAGATGGCGCTGTGTTCAATACTACACAAAAAAGCTATAAAACGGATCCCCTGTAACTAATCCGGAGGCTGAAAGAAACGGCACTACAGTATGTTGAAAGTTTGTGTGAAACTTTACCATTTTTAAAGGTAGAATCGAATCGACGAAGTCGCGGGTAAACAGCTAGTTTGTGTATACGTAATAAAATATCAGGGTATGGTGCGTTCAGTCCTGGCGAAAGGGCTTCCAAGCTCGCAAGTGTGCTCCCCATTTGTCAGCAGTCAAGTAGTGAACGCTATTCCACGCAAATCTGCAATAAGTCACGTCAAAAAGTGTGCTAGTAACGGTGCTGAAACGTCGAGTATTCGTAGATATGTGCGGTAAAACAGAACAAGTTGTATAGGTAAAAACGAGTATGAGGATAAAAACTGCCTATTTTGTTATGTTTCCCTATGTTGCAGGTGACGCTATATTTATTGTGTCCCTAAATGTTGGCACTTTTCCATACTATTTGACTGGGTAAACAAACTTTTAATTAACGTAACATCTAAAGGTCGGAAAGAAAAACCATTGAAAAACATAATATCAATAAAAACTGCCTTTTTCCAACTGATCGCTGCTTTTCTTTTTCGTAACTTATTCGGACGAGATACACTCCACGTGTTTAAGTAGAATTCGAATTTTGGCTGGGTAAGTAGTATGGGGTCAACTGTCAAAATCAAAATTTAGTTCAACAGTGCTGCCACCTACAGTTGTGCTTAGTCTTTCGTTACTGTCCCAAATATGCGTTTTCTGTGCTGCCATTTGAAATAAAGATGAAAATGAAAGGAAATCTCTTCGTTGTTTTGTTCGCGTACAAATGTTACGCTTCGTACGTACGAGTACGAAGATTCGCATACAAGCGCATGGTAACTATTCTGATAGCATCCGTGATTACTCAGAAATCAGAATCATTTATTCAACGTAATTATCATGGATAAACTTGTTGAAGGTCAATGTAACATTTTTGAATTTACGTCATTTCGCAAGATGTTATGGCTGAGAAGAAGAAATGACAAGAAACTGCAACAGCAACACGTCTTTTAAATCAATAAGGGTATTATACATTACAATACATTACATTTTTATCATTTAGGTAATCATTAATCTTATAATAAGCTTTCTTACATAAAATAAGTTTCACATGAGTTTCAGATTTATTTTCTGACAAATTTAAAATATTATCTGTGTATTTTATTGTAAAAACGTATACATAACCCCAAAAAAGATTTTAATTTACTAGTACCGAAATCTTTTAGTTCTTGATTCACAGAGTAATTCCTTAGTTATGAAGTATAGCGACGTTCTGGTCTCACTTAGTTCAGATAAGTTTAACAGCTTTTCTGGTTATCTTAGGTGACCTGTGTTAGGTGACTGTTTTTCGATATTTTATTTGCTTGTTGACAAGAGGATGGGATTATCTTCGTCTAACATGATAAACGGGTTACTCATCTGTCTACGCAGCAAACATTCAAAATCGAATCATCTAAGTATTTACGTATAATGTATAGGTAACCTTGAGTGACATTATTTTCGATTATTATGTTTATTTTTAAATATATTTAAAACATTCGAAATTCAAATATTCAAAAATATTTATTCTTCGCTTTTTGAACGTCAAAAATTAAATTACATTATATATTAGCTGACTCTTTTTTGTATTTTCTTTTTTTCACTGAAAGGCAGTTGGGGTTTCTCAGGGTTAGGTTAGGTCACGAGCATTAATGTTATATACTTTGGTACCATGTCACATTAACGTTTTGCCAATTTCAATGTCAAATATATTAGTGCGACAGGGTTCTAAAGTGGGTACATGATGTTGATCACGGTTGTATATAATATAATACGTTTATGACATATATTTTTGTTTGTGTATTCTGTACGTATTCTTTCCTTCCAGTTTAGAAAAGACGTAGGAATGTAGGAAAACCGGTTTATAATGCGAATCGAATCGAATATTAGGATCACAATAATATTTAAACATACTTATATATCTTTATCTAGCTACAAATAATATGGCATCAAGGTTGTTGTTATGAATAATCTTTGAGTTAGAAGGTAAATAAGTACGTCAAGGCGGGTACAGTGGTATGTTTGTTTACTTATGCAAATAATGTGGCGCTGTTAACACGCTATCTACTTAAGAGGTACACTCTACTAGAGTCTTAAGAACAGGAGAAAATTGTCTTAAGGGGCCTCTACTTGTTGGCTTCGGCCCCACGCACGCCATCCAGAGGTCCGGGCTTCCATAGGCCCGAGATATGGAAACGACATACAAATAATAATAATAAAACACTTTATTGCACACTTTACAAAACATTTACAGGATAAATTTATTCTAAAGTGGGCAAAGGCATTTTTTGATTCGTTTCATTTTGTTATACCTGTCATTTACTTATCCGAAAAGGAAAGTAATAAAAACATAATACAATTGTCGCATATCGCACTCTAATATATTGTCCAATAAGTAGTTATTTTATATTTAAAATAAAAAAACATTGAGTATTAAGTCAAAACAACACAAAAGAATTACGAAAAAATTGTTTTAAGCCCGCGCTGGATTATTTTTAAAATGGCGGGACTAACTGCTTAATGTTGAAATTGCATATTGTTAGATGTAGTACTCATTAGGTACTATTAGGTATCTATAGTAATTAATCTAATACCTGTCCCATTTAAAAGACATACACGTTAAACTGTGGTCCCGCCATGACGCTAATGATCGATTCAAACCTACGACCTCACAATGAGAGTCGAGCGTTTTTCAAACTTGTTTACCACGGATATCGGTGTGTGTCGGCCTTCTGCAGTCTGTGAATGCAACTCGTGTATAGTATATACTATATAATGTATAATGTCTAGTTAGGTGAATGAACAAAGACAATAGACAATTGCTCTATTCGCTTTCAAATTCCGCAATACTCATTGAATGCAATATGTACTGTTTTGCATGACGCACATGCGCAGTGATGTGCTGTTCCCGGGAAAGTTCACAAAATGGGAATGTTCCCGTTGTAAAACCTCTTCTATATTACTATTAACTTCACTGGAAGAACACTGGCTGCTTTTCTTTTACAAATTGTTTTTTCTTGTACTTTGACCTTATCTGCCTAAAGGCACACCCTGGACACTTCATACAAACACTTTTACACAGATGCTACACATTTACATTATCAACACGCGCAACTGTGTGTGTGAAGTCTGACACTATACAATTCAAGTCTAAACTATGTTCAACTAGGGGGCTGAGGTAAACCTAGCTCAGACGCTGGTGGGGAGCGGAGAGTTGCCGTTCTATTACCGTTATTACATGTACAATATCAAGGTCAAAATAAGGTTACCTTCATCCCAAACTGCCCTCGCGGCACAGCAAATGTGCCACGCGTGGCGCGAATTATTTCGACTGCAACCAATAGCCTTAGGGGGTCAATCTATCGTAATAGCAAGCGCTGCGTCTTTTGGATATCAAAATAAAGTTACTTCTATAACAAACTGCCGACGCACCACAAATTATATCAAGGGCTTCAACCAATAGCCGTCCGACGTATATCTATCGTAGATAGCGTTCGCTGCATGTATTGGTCAAAGCCCTCGATATAAATCGCGTCGCGCGCGCAGACGCAGGACGCAGCTGCCATACTGACCCCGCTGGGAGCGAATAAATGACAAGGAGCGCTCATTTCTCTGGGCATGTCATAAAAGCCGATAGAGTGATAATGTCCATATGATATGTAGGAATTTAGTTCTAAATTTATCATTTTAAAGCCTTTTTTATACGTAAACATTCTTTGTTTGTGCATCTAAGCGCACTGCAGTGCGCAGGCCAAGTTCCCGCAATGCCGGTCGCAGGCACGTCGCGTCGTGCACTTCTATGTCGTCGGCATGTCGCCGACTTGTTTGGGGAGGTTCCCAAGAGAAACATTAGTTTTTTCCCCAGCCTAAAGAAGCTGTATAATGAGTATTGATTGATGGTTTATTTACGAATGAGTTCTAAATGACAAATTGGATTTTATTCCTTGATTGGGATAGAAAAAATCATTAACGTTTCAGTTTCCTCTCTAGTAAGCGTGACGTAAAAGTCGAGTTTTGTCGCAGCTGCGGTTAAATCAAAATTATAAAAAATCAAAATCTCGCTGCTGCTAGGCTGTGACTTTTATCAGCTGCAGCCGTTTCGGCATCAGTTTTTTTAGGGTTTCGAACTTCAAAAGGACAAGCGGTACCCTGTCAAGAGAATTTGTTTTTATGATTAAAATTTTTAGCAGTTGGTAAACTAATTGCGACCTTCTTATTCTTATCGTGTGGGTTGTAAGGTGGAATACCAACCTCATCAACCCTGGTGTCAGGATTGTTACTGAGCCGCCAAAGGCCCCTAACATGGCTCATGTAAAAATAGTAAAAAACAGGCTTAATTCGGAATTCGGACAATCAGGTGATCAGCCTGTAATGTCCTAACCAAACTAGGGATCACAAAGTGATTTTTGTGATATGGCGCTACCGGAATTCGAACTTGGGGCCTCGGGATCGTGAGTTCAGTGGTGAACCACTGAACCACGCAGTATGGCGACAATAGTTTGTTAACGGCAGAGTCGGAGCCTCGGAAACCACGTTCGTGACCGGTTTTATTTTAACAATGTCAGCTATAACTTTGGCTGCATTGTTTGGTTGATTGCTTGTGGCTCTGACCTTTCCATTAGGAGTCACAGACGTGAGCTCATGGTTGTGAATATTTAAGTTATGTGAAATTAAAAAATTACAGCCGGGATTCGAATGCCAATGTATCCTTTCAGCTAGCAAGTCCATAAATTATCATCTTCCCGCTTTTACGATTTGACAGGTCCGGTTTTTTACAGAAGCAACTGCCTGCCTGACCTAACCCGCGAAGGGAAAACCAGCCTAAAACAGGTTAGGTCACATACCTCCGAAAATTCATTTCTCGGGAATGTGGGTTTCCTCACGATGTTTTCCTACACCGCTGAACACGTGATAATCATTTATGATCTAAACATGAATTGGAAAACAAATTCGAAAGTCGTTGGTTTCGGCTTGAATTCGAACCAACTCCATAAATTATGTGAAAGTAGAACTAGGTATGTTAAGGTAATTATAAATTATCACGCTCTATTATGAAGCTTATACAAATGTTAGTATTTCATTAACTAGTTCTGCAGTTGTCTAATTTACTAATTTACTTAGGCGTGTAGTTAGGTTAGACGTTAGTTGCTGTGGTATTATCTTAACACACAATATAAACAGCCTTTGTGTAATTCACTACAAGAATGGCTTTTTTTACTTATTGTAGATTTGCCGCAGATGGCATTAACTACACTGGTCAGCAAATAAACCGGGCCACCCGCTCCCGTAGAACTCTAATTCGATTTCCAAAAAAAGTATAAAACTTACAACGGTTTAAGTTATACCTAAAGAAAGTGCATTTTGTGGCGATTAAAATGATTGAAAATTTATTGAAATTTATCGTTTTTATTAAGTGTTTATTAAGCAATTACAATAAAGACTCATTTGCCGGACTGTTTAATCATTGGTAAACGGAAAAACAAAAAACAAAATAAAACAAAAAATGAAACGCAAGGCTTAAAAAAGTTTTTGATTAGTATTCGGTATTCCCTCCCCTTGCTCGGATAACTGCCAGCATTCTCGTATTCATCGACCTCACGAGCCTGACGATAAAATCTTGAGGAATTGCATTCCACTCTTCTTCAACAGCGATTCGCAGCTCCTGAAGGTTTGCTGGAACAGGTGATCGGGCCCGAACTCGACGTTTTAGCTCTTCCCATAAGTGTTCTATTGGATTAAGGTCCGGACTTCGAGCTGGCCAGTCCATCGTACGAATGCCGACGTCACGCAGGTACTGGGTCACCACTTGTGCAACATGAGGTGGTGCATTGTCATGCATCAGTTGCATATCCTGCCCGATAAATCCAGCGTAAGTTATCACATGATCGGCAAGGACTTCAGTAATGTATCGATGAGAAGTCAATCCTCGTGTACCGCCCGTCGGTTCGACGAAAACTAACGCGGTACGTGCGGTTAATGAGATGCCGCCCCAGACCATTACAGATCCCCCTCCATAAGCAACTGTTTCTTCAATACAACACTGAGAGTAACGTTCTCCTGGGCGACGATATACCCTCTGGCGTCGGTCACTTCCATGTAGGCTGACCCTGGTCTCATCAGTGAAGAGTACATTGCCCCACTGCTCTAATGTCCAATCTCTATGCTCTCGAGCGAATTGAAGTCGTGCTCGACGGTGGGCTACCGTCAATTTTGGGCCTGTTGCTGCTCTTTTTGGAGTTAGTTTTCGTTCAGCAAGTCTTCTTCTGACAGTATCTGAACTTATGACCACTTGGCGTTTGTCACGCAGGCTTCGTTGGACTTGAACAGCATTAAGGCGGCGATTTCGCAAAACAGTAAGTTGGATATAACGATCATCTGCTGCTGATGTAGCTCTAGGTCGGCCAGTACCTGGTCGACGGTCGAATGCTCCAGTCTCTAGGTATCGTCTGTAAACCCGTTGTACCGAAGATCTGCTGATTCGAAGTCTCCGAGCGACTTCACGTTGCGAAAGGCCTGCTTGAAGTAATGCAACAGCTTGAACGGCTTCCTGAGGTGTCGTATTCATCATTGAATGAAGAAAGTAGCAAAAATACACGCGTTAGGAGCAAGTGATGAAAGATAACTAAAGAAATTATGAAAAATATCCGACTACCCTCATTGAAGAAAAAGAAACGGAAATCGAAAACTCTAGGCAAAAGAGGGTAAATCGTTAGTATTGTGTTTGTTGTTTAATTTCAATGTGAATTGATGGTAGTTTAGAATAAATTTTAAGTCATTATAATTAACATAAAATGCACTTTCTTTAGGTATAACTTAAACCGTTGTAAGTTTTATACTTTTTTTGGAAATCGAATTAGAGTGCTACGGGAGCGGGTGGCCCGGTTTATTTGCTGACTAGTGTACTTGGCCGGATAAAAGGGGAGCGCTGAAGGCTATCACCCGGTACAACGTTTAAGACAACAGGCCAGAGGGTGCCCAGTTGGGTGCGAACGTCGTCTGAGAGGAAAAATATTTGAAAGAATTAATCGACCCTAGTGGTCGATAGCGATAAGCGCTGATTGAGGGAAATCCTCGACCACGCCGGTGGGGTCGGTATCGGGGTCCTGAAGTGTTTGGTGGCGCGAGCTGATTGGCCGCCTCTGTGGTTAGATTTAATCGGGTCGTCGGGATCGTATATCTTCGGACACCGATACTACAAGAAAGGCCTGTCTGGCTAAGTTGTGAGTGTTTTCCGAGGCAAAGCTGCAATGGAGACGTGGAAAAACTCCAAAACTATTCCAGGGGGCTAGCCAAGTTGCAACCGATTTGGAAAAGCGACAGTGTTAATAATAATAATGGGTTCGAATTAAGGTGACATGTCGATTCCGTAAGTTGGGTAGTTTCCTAGATCAAAGATGAATTATGCAATTCTGATTACTAATTAAAGACTGATGTAAAGATGACAAAAAACGTTTTCTTTTTAACTTATTTATGAATTTTAATAAAGAAAAATGTATAAATAAGTGCGACATTTTGTCACATTTTGTACGACGTCACAGGTTGCTTTTTCATACAAATTCCATAGTAATTTCGTGTTTTGACGTTTAGTAAAACGTAATTGATTTAACTAGTTGGAAACTAGCCTATTTTTACAGTCGCACACCGTCACTGTCATAGTTTCTAGTAATCGTTTGCAACTTAAGGCGGGATATATAAGTTTATTTTTTGTAGGTATGTTAAGAAAAAAAATGTTCCGCCGGTATTCGAACTTATAATTTCTAATTTTCAGGTTGGGACCTGACTATAATTAAGCAAGCAACGCCTGTTTCCTGAAAAGATGCAATGACCTCATAATTTTGAGTTTAAACCAGATAAGGGATTTTGTCCGTTAAGTAAGCAAGAATACCTGTTAAGAAGGAATTGTAAAGCACCCAAAGGGTTCCGTAACTTCCATTATGTGATTGGAAGTTTGTAGACTGTTAACTACAAAACTGGTTTAATAAAATAAAACATATTATGAGATATACTATAAAATAACATAGCATAAGCTCACGACTATATCCCAATTGGGGTAGTCAGAGGTACATCCATCGCAAGATGGACTAAACCCACACCTGACTAATCTTTCTGTTAGGACCAACGTGATAGATTGTGACCCGTACAATGGCCGAGCTAACTGTGTAAGTGAAAAACAGCACTTAAGATAAATTAATTACTTATTTGGTACAAGTTCTCATGGGTTCGAAATGGCGCTCTCCGATTTGTGACTTTCAGTGACAAAAATATTCACCTGAATCGTCATACTTTTTTTTTAAAGTTTGAAGGAAGGCATTTTACAAAAAAAAAAATATTGTCTTTATTATGTTTGGTAATTTTCTTTTCTGTCGTGGATAAGATCCAACGTCTGAAGTTTCTGTTATTGTGGCTACGGGATCCTAAAACAAACGATTATATTTGTGTTTTTCCCCTTTCGAGGGGATGGAAATTTAGCCTGGTTTCCCGACCAGAACCGGAAGTAGAGAACAACATTATCAAATTACAAAATCAGGATAATTTATACTCTTGTTTGCTTAATTATTTTGTTTACGTCATTTCAAAATAAGGGTACAAGAAACACCTAGCAAAACAAAAAGGCGATATAGTGATCACTATGATCAGGTTAAAATGGCCACATCGAAGCAATTCATCTAAGAAAGAAATATTGCAATTTGACATTTTACCATATAAAAGTAAGTGCGCAATGCAAACCATTATAACCCCCCTAATCAGCATAGCTGTCAAAGATTAGGTGTAGATATCATATACCTCTATCTACTCTTCTCCCCGTTATTTATACAGTATTCCCATACTGTGGTGCTGCCATGTTATGTTTGTCATCTAATTGGTGGATGTGATGAGCTGTTACCCAATCAAAGTGCAATTCTTATCGTGTGGATTGTGAGGTGGAATATCGTCTCCGTGGTCCAGTTGAACGTTGGGCTCACGATCCGGAGGTCCCGGGTTCGATTTTCGCTGGGAACATTGTCTTAATCACTTTGCGAGACTGTCCTTTGGTGAGGACTTTGCAGGCTTGAATCACCTGATTGTCCGAAAAAGTAAGATGATTCCGTGCTTCGGAGCGCACGATGAGCCTAATGCTCTAACCATTAGACTACGGAGGCTGTTGCATTTAAAACAACAAACCCAAAAATGCCTGGAAGGTGCCTTTTGATAACTGTCAAAAACGATTCTGAAAAGTAAAAAAGAAACTATAATACTCCAAAAAAGTACCTACCTACACTGCCGTGAAATTAACAATTTCTACGACGGCAAAAGAAATATTGCGATGGAACCTGGCTTTTTATCGTCTAATTGAGATAGGTGGAGATGTGAAAGGGGCGGGTTACACGGAGGAAGTGCGGGTAATTCATCAACCACTGACCTGCCGGATGTGCGAAATGGCCTGAAAAACGACCCTGCCCTGCTGGGTATTACATCCAACTTTTTCTTCGCTCTATATTTGATTTCTTTAGTGGCTTTTGTCATGCGTTATACGCTATTTATACACATACATACACTGTTATAGCCCGCGATTTCATCATTCCTTTCCCAGTAAACTTAGTAGATTTTTTGTGGTTTTCTACAATTAAAAATGCTCTCAAATACAGAAAGTTCGTGAGCTTATGTAATACACATAAAAGTAAGTAACATAATGAGTAAATAACACTATTTATTTGTATTTTACTTCTATAATCCCTTAACAAAGTTATACCTACTATTATTAGATACAGCCATTTGATTATGTATAGAACTACTTTTTTTGGTCTGACTTATTTTAGGTTTACCTCAAACGGAATTAACTACTTCGCTACGAGTATATACCTAACTTAATTATACTTATAGTTAAGAAAACTTATTTTCATTCTCACAAATAGATGTGGCATCACTCCTCCAATCTATAATAAAGTGTCACAAATAGGCGTTAGAATTCCCACGTCACTTCAGATTACCTTACATAAATGCCACCTTAATTATAAGTGTAACTTAACTGAGCTAAGCTTTTACTTAACACTATCTAAGTAAGCGGTTGGCTTATTAAGTAAGGGTATGTTCCAATGCAGGCGTATTAGCGGCACTTTAGAATCGTCACGATTGCTGTCATCTGTATAATCACAATCACTAACTAAATAATAATAACAGGTCCTAAGATAGATATGAAAGAAAGAATAAGAAGAGAAAAATTGAAAGTGAAGCAACAGTGAAGTGAAGTAAAAGTCTAGGAAAGTGATCTTAGGATTGAAGAAAGAATAAGAAAACACAAGTTAAAGTGAAGCAATAGTGAAGTGAAGTGATAGTGTAGGAAAGAGTTTGGTGAAGTGTACTGTGCAGTTTAAAGTGAAGGGCGGTGTCGGAACTCGTCTGTGTAGCTTTGGACAAACTGTATCGTGTTTGTCGTGAATAAAATATATTTTGCTAGGATTGCGTGTGTTTCCTTCGAATCCTGGAACCCGCTTGTGTAACAATTTTTTTTCTTGTCTACTTCTAGGCAAAGGCCGCCATCCATTTCTTTCACGACTATTGCTATCGAGAAAGAAAATACGTCATCAAGCATACAAATTCTTCGTCTTTGACTTCATCGCTTGTCGCTTACCGTTTTCGCTGGCAGTCCTAGCTAATGTGAGTTAACAATGACACCACGGCAACTTAAACTTTAATTGGGATATGTACGTCACTGGCTTACTTAGCTTAGGCGAGGCGCGATGGTGACTTAGACGAAATTTGAAACTTGTCTGCCAAATCCTGTCAGCTTCCAATTATACAGCTGGTTAAACTAAGAGTTATTGTAAGTTAAATGACGACATTATTATTCTAATGTGACATATTTATACATGTGTCAGTAACATCGTAATGCAAACTTTGAGTGACGATTCAAACCATGATTCTGAGTTGAAATCAAGTGGATATTTCCGTCGCAAAATTTTGGAACTGAAAAAAATAAAAAAGAACACCAAATGTTTCCGACAGGAAATTCCACTTGATATCAACTCAGAATCTGGTCTGAGTGATCCCCCTTAGTATTTGTTACGGCGTCACTAACGCGATGTATATAAACTTATACGACTAAAAATAGGTAAGCTATAATGAGTCGTTTTATTTCTAGACATGATCTATTGTATTTTTACCTCTGATGGTATTAACCACGGAACAGAAGAAAGAGGTTGAAAAGGCACGTGAGCGTGAAACGCGCGTCATACAAGTATGAGCAAATAGTCCGTACTTCCACTTTGTACTCCACTCATCCGCAAACTTTACCACGCACAGAGCTCTGCGATAGTTTTGTTATTTTATTTTTATTTATTTATGGAGGAAAGCTAACAGCACGGAACCTTAAATAAATACGTACAAACATCAGCTACAATGAGGCCAATTACAAGCTTCCAAAAAACCCACATATATATTCCACATAGTATATTAAAAGGTCGTTGTGTGCATTATAACTTGCAGGCTCGATCTACATTATTGGCTATCATGTTAGGAGATCTTTGGAAAGTCTTTGGTCTTTTTTTACCTTTTTTCTTTCTTTATTATTTTTCATTCTTCTTTTTTCTTTTTTTCATTCTTTCTTATTTCTTTTTTTCATCATCTAAAGAGAGAGTCCAAGATCGGGGGTAATAGAAACAATCAATGACTTTCTTTCTAAGTTTTTCTTTGTGTTTTGTCCCCGCAAACTTTTTCACTCATAATTGTAAACCGGGGTAACAGCGCATAAAGGTGTGCATCTTTCGTCTGAGGGCACTCTGTACAAATGGAAGAGGTGCTCCGCGGTAATGGAGGTTCTTGGATTAGTGGTTGACCCAGTTTTCGGAGGTGTTAAGCTACATATCAACCCTCGAATTCGTCTAAACGTAAATTTTTCAGCCCACGACATCCACCGTGCAGATTTTTATTATTTGATAAATTATAATTTACTTATATAACGTTTTTTGTAAAAAATACACTGGATACGATAAGAAAGAATACTACGTATAAAACGGAAACTCTCCGCACCCCATCAGCGTCTGGGCTGTTTACCTCACCCCCCCTCGAACACAGTTTAGACTTAATTCGTATAGTGACACTACACACTCACGCCTGCAATCCCTAATGGGGTTGACAGAGCCATAAATACTCTAAGGCAATCATGATACATATTTACTTAAAAAAGGAAAGGCGATTTGAAAAAAGAATGAAAGATAGGTATCAAAATCAACCCATTTGATTAAAAAAATAAAGTATAATTAAAACACATAATAACGGGTTCTTACCGCGTTTAAATGGGGATATGAGACTCCCGATATTTCGACACTGTTGCAAGTGACAACCGCGTAAACTTAAAACAATGTATAATATAAGTATACCTATTTCGTAATATTTTTTATTCGTGTCTCTAAATACTTGTATATAGTATATTATGTTGATTAAATGTACAGCGTTCAAGTGTGCTTTGAACATGCCCGTCGGATCAGTGATACGATAAACTCGGCACTTAAAAAGCAGAGTGTAAAATTGTAAACAGGAAAATTGCAACTCATACTACTGCATATGTTATAAAAACAGTCTTAATTAAATTAGCCTGTAAATTCTCGCTACCTTCCCTTTACCTGTAACAAAGCAATTAGGTGGGAACAACTTTATCTCCTAGATTTTGTCAGTTTCAGGATTTGTATTATAAATCCGCCTAAAACTACTACAGCTTCTCACAACCTGTATAGCCGGTTGTGAGAAGCTGCAGTAGTTTTAGGCGGATGAGACGTTCGTTATGTAAAAATTGACGATTCAAAGTGTAACTATGTTACCTACTGAATAAAGATATTTTTGAATTTGAATTTGAAAACGTTATGCGGGGTACGAGTTACATCTGTCAAAGTAAAGAAGCCAGTGTTGTGACGTTCATTAGCATAGTGATATCTAGGCAGAATGGTCTTATGATCTTAGCCTGACCCTCAAATGGGCAAATGGAAAAAAAAGAGCATAGTGATGTATATTAGGCCGATCGATTCTGTTCTATTTTATTTATCATTATAAATGCTTTTTTATTCACACGTTTAAAAGAAAGTCAGATGTGATACACCTCCTCTTTGCTTTATTAGTAACTACAGTAAGAGCCATTGTACCCTTATTATTTATATTATTATTATTTATTAAGTACAATAGCAGCATAAGCTGATGCGTGTACGTCACTGCACTTGGGTTTTTGTTTTTTTTATAATGTTTGTCAAGTCTATTCTTAAATGAGTTCACTGATGGTGCACTGATCACTGACTCTGAAAGCTTATTCCATGAGTCCACTACGCGGTTGGGAAGAAAATGTTTTCTGGGGTTGCTTGCACATGGAGGCTTGTACAGTTTCAGTGAGAGCCCTTTTAAATTTGTGTTTTTGTAGAATTTATATGTTTGCTTTTGAGTTTTTTCGAAACTATATTGTTCATCGTATCATGTGATCATCGTGTCATTGAATTATAGTCTGCGGATGCATCTTACAGGGCATACTATGCTTGATAAGTAATGGGGAAAACATTTTCTCTCCTTCCGCCATTTTGTCACCCCTATGAATAAAAGTTTCGTTACCAATATCATTACTGCAAATAGTTATAGCCTAGCAATTGAGTATACCAGAGGCAATTCTGACTAAAGTTTGCCATATGAAATTCTATCGCGTACTATAATGGCATATAATGGGGAACGCCGGCTGAGTAGAAGTTCTGTACCACTTAGAAATAGTTTGCATACGTTTGGATTGGGAGCTGTTCGATTTTTTAGATATTTGTGTTAGTAGGCATCTTGTTTTAGAGCTTGTAATTACATTATCATATTGCGAGCAATTATTATATTACGAGAGAGGGTTTCTTTACACGCGAGAGAAACCTGTTAACGTTGACTTCAACGATATTCCTGTGATAATAAGCATTAATGCGCGTCTTTTTTTTACATTTTATACCTTTCTTTTGTATCGTGAATTTCGTGTACGAAGTCGCGGGCAGACAGCTAGTTGCTTATATTAATCAGATCAATCAGTTGGCACGATTTTCATCAACAACATCTTCCGACGACATTTGATACAATGTCTACTGATATTTATAGTGCAGCCTAGTGCATTTATAAGTGCATTTAACAACATGTTCTTGATTCTCAATTGACTTTTATTACCCGTATTGAGATTAAACATATTATAAAGGCAAGATGATTGGACTCTTATTATCTCATTTTATTTACAAAAAAATAGCATTTACAAATTATTATTATTATATTTTTATATATTATAAATGAGGAGCTCGGTGGCGCAGCGGTGAACGCGCTCGGTCTGCGATTGTTGAAGTTAAACAACTTTCGCATAGGCCGGTCATAGGATGGGTGACCACAAAAAAAAGTTTTCATCTCGAGCTCCTCCGTGCTTCGGAAGGCACGTTAAGCCGTTGGTCCCGGCTGCAATGGCAGTCGTTAATAACCATCAATCCGCACTGGGCCCGCGTGATGGTTTAAGGCCCGATCTCCCTATCCATCCATAGGGAAGGCCCGTGTCCCAGCAGTGGGGACGTTAATGTGTTGATGATGATGATGATATTTTTATATATAGGTATTTTAATCTCTCCGAAGAGGATTAATAACCCTCAATGTCCCACTGCAGGGTAAAGGCCACTCTTCCCTTCTGCCACTCCACCATGTCCCCAGCTTGTTCGTGCCACAGTTTCGAAAAGCGGTCTAACTCGTCGCGCCATCTTTTTCGTGGCCAACTTTTTTTTTGTGGTGAACATTTAGATATAATTAAAAATAAACTACTAAAATAAAGAAAGAATTACTACAGGCTCAAAAATGTTAAAATTTATTAAAAAAACATCATAGAAACTTACAAGGAAAGAGAGGAAGGGGGATATCAAAAAGAGCTTACATGGAACACATTATAGAGAAGGTGAATATCATGTCTTATAAGGAAGTGAATGAATTGGCCTTTGATAGACAAGAATGCTATACCGACAACAGCGTGCCTCTTAAATTAGTGATGATTGACCAATCAGTGTTCCTATTTGCAAACGAAGTCAATGAGAAATATAGTTTTCTTTTATTTATTTTATTCGGGATAACAATAGCTTGTTTTACATAAAGAGATTAAGTTATAATAATAATAAAAAAATATTTCTTTAACAGAGATGGTATATAATAATATTTGCAGTTGTGACCTTCTAGTAAGAGTGAAACATCTGTGTCAGAAGGTCACGCTCCTCTATATTTTTTTTTGTTTTGGTTTTGTTTATGTATTATTTATGTTGTGTATGTATTTTTTTTAATGAAAAGTGATGACGATGAATGATGAAACCTAAGCCCCCATCCTTGGAGCAGACTTCTACTCCGAACCCCAAACGAATTAACTCAAAAGTCCGCATAAACTTTCGAGTTATAAAGCAGCTTGTTGGCACGAAGCGAAAATAGATAGGTACACTTTGTTTATTGAATATTCCGATAAAATAACACTGTCGCGAATGTCTTTCGACTAACTTAATGCGATTATTAACCACAAAACACCACTTCGTATTAATTGTTTAGATTATTCAATGAAGAAAGCAACTGTCACGTTGCCGTTCCCGCCAAAAAGCACCGAATTAAAACAGTTTTTATGTTTATTTTTGCTCGTACTGGGTAGGTAAAGGGTATGTACCCCATACAGCCAATTTATGTAAAAAATTACTCCCGTATTAGTTCGGTCTGATAGAAACATCAGTAACATATCGCGTTCACTTAATGAAACATCTGCAAGCGATCCAAAGACGCAGCGAATCTCATTTCACATCCCGTCGTCGTCTCAACTATCCCGAAGCGTATCCAAAATCAGCCATGCAAAACGCGTAAGTAGTTAGTTACATACATTTCCACTATAGAACGCGATATCTCATGCTTGAATGTGGCCCGTGGGTGTTCAGGACGGGTCTCCAGAACTATTTCATTCAATATTTAGGCTCTAGAGTCCAGAACGGACTTACGTGAGCCGAGTTTTAAGTACCCAAGTTATTGTATTTTACAGAGTTTGTATGAGGGAATTATTATAGAGGATTATTATAGAGGAATCCGATGATAACTTTTCTGCACGTGCTGGAGTTGGGTTGAATTTTGGCGAAAAGTTTTATACTCCATTAACATAGGTACCTAATATGTAAGTAGGTACCTACATAGCTTTGAAATAGGTTTTTGTCTACGGAAAATAACACTACTGACATAATTCGTTTCACTGTGGTCCAGTAGTTGAGCGTCGGGCTTCCCCAGTTCGAATCTCGGTAGGCACACCACAAAAATCACTTTGAGAGCCCTGGTTTGGTTAGGACATTGCAGGCGGGTTGGTGGAGGTGTTTTACGGCTAATAGCCGAGTCCAACGGATTAACGTGGCCTCCGAAGCACGAAATCGGAATTACGTAATTATCTCATAAATAAACATCTCTTCACTGTATTATTATTGCTCAATTAGGTACACAATATCTTCATATTACCAAGAACTAGCATGTTCTCGGTAAATCATATTCAGCGAGAGCGGGTTATGCTACTGACTAGTTATTACCCGCGGGTTTGCTGGCGAATTACGAGATTATTAAGTATTTCTAAATCTTAGAATTTACAGTACTTCATGCTTTTACAGTAACATAATAATGTCGTCATTAATTTAAGAGCCACGCTCTTGTCGGTGTAGCATTCTCCACGCTACTTTTTAGGGGAAACTGGGGCAGTAGTTTCCCTCTTGCCTTCCGCCCCTCAGTACTCTGTCTGACGCAAGTGGGATGGCGCCCAAAGTAGTCTATTTCAAAGCCGTACTAGGACTCCTGTCCTCCGCCTTTGAATAGAACTGACAGTTACTGCTGCCCTCCGTCCTGCATTACGGACCGATGGCTCACTCTCCGCCTCTACAACCGTTGAGGTCTTCACCCGTACCCGTACCCCTTGGCAAGGGATAGTGACATTGACATTATATAATAATCATCCGTCTGTAATGATCGATTGCCAAGGTGTTCGGACGGCGATACGACTCATCACCTATCACATTGGTCTAACAGAAAGCGTTGTGAGGTGTGGGTACTTAGTTCATCTTTCGATGGATGTGCCTCTGACTACCCCATTAGGATAATGTCGTAAGCTTGTTATGTTGTATAACTTATAAAGTAACATATGAATTAATTGTTACTAGGGACGAGTGAGTGAGTGAACCGTATTTCATAGTTAGTTTCCAAGTTATATTATGACTCGTAAATGGGTATTAACAGTTGTTAGCAGTTAATATTATGCCAGTAGTTAAACTAATGTTTGTCGTTACGTGGTGTAATGTGTGAATGAGATAACTTAACCGATTAATGTGACATATTGCCCATTTCGAGATACGCTAATTGCGTAAGATTTTTCATTCTTGTCTATCAAAGGCCAATTCTTTCACTTCCTTATAAGACACGGCGTTCGCCTTCTTTTTAATCTGTTCCATGTAAGCTCTTCTTGGTCTTTCCCTTCCTCTTTCCTTGTAGCTACCCTTTTATGACGTTTATAATAAACTCGTCGAATTAATTAAAAACATCAGTTGATTGGTGACAATAAATTATTTTACTGAAACGTTCAAAATCAAGCCTCACGATAGCTTTGTTGAATAGTGGAAATCGAAGCACATTTACCTATACCGAAATTACCTTAATTTGAGCGCAGTGTTACACGCATAAACTGTGGTTTTAACTACGTAATGTTATGTTATTATGTGTAATAGAACTACACTGAAAATAGCAGTGATAATTATGTAACTGATTGATATGATGTTTTGACTGACATTATAATATTTATCATAATCGAACTGAGGATTTCATATCAAACATTTCTGATTACTGGTGAATCTGCTCACCCCATTACGGACCACGAGCGTGAGTTTATTTATTTATTTATTAAAAAATATACACTGCAGTTTTACAAAAAATATGTTTGGCCAAACTGCAAAACAGTTTGTTGCCGAGCTTATACACCCAATACAAATTAAGCAGCTTATCTATACTTCTATATCTAGTCTATTGTAATATTTATAAAAAGGTAATTTTTATGAGGTAATGGTTTGTTTAAAATGTATTTATTGTTGTAAAATTCCTAGTTATACTATGTATGGGAACATTAAGTTAGTCTCAAAAAGGCCACATCGAAACAATTCATCTACGTATAAAAGCAATATTGCAATTTGACATATTTTTTTGCAGTGCAGTGCACACTTACTTCTATATGCGGAAAAATTGCAATATTGCTTTTTTGATGTGGCCTGTTTAACCCCCGATCAACTACATATAATCTTTAAATTGATCCGTCAATTCGATTGTTTAAATATATTTTAGAGATGGGCAAAAGGGCAAAAAATTATGGAATGCGTTGAAAATCTGACATTTTTAAAACCATAAAACTTAAAATGCTCCATAAAGGGTGTACACCAAACTGCATCAGTCTTTTGACCGTGAAAGCAGCCGGCAAAGAGCTCTGCGTTCATGGTTCATTACCTCTTCATTACTGTTAATTACCTCGCTGGCTTGCGCTTCTTCAGCATTTTATATCCTCGATAAAGTTTGAAACATATAGGTGTCGTTTTTTGTAGATTATCTTATTAAGGTTTTAGCAACATTTTTAGTAAGTTTAATTTTAAGTTGGTAATATTTTAGCTAGCGTGGTAGGGTAGCTTGCTTATTTTTAATATGTAGTTTTAGATAACTAAAACACATAATAACGGGTTCTTACCGCGTTTAAAATGGGGATATGAGACACTTGCAACAGTGTCGAAATATCGGGAGTCTCATATCCCCATTTTAAACGCGGTAAGAACCCGTTATTATGTGTTTTAATTATGATAATAACCGCGTAAACTTAAAACAATGTGTTTTTAGATAGTCTATCATGGACTAAGGCTGTCACTGAATGGTGGCCAAGGGATTGTATGCGTTATCGAGGCAGATCACTAGCCTGGTCGTCGGATGATATTGTGAGGTACGCAGGAAAGCAATGGATGAGACTTGCTCAGGACCGGAAAAGATGGCATGAAGAGAGGTCTATACCCAGCAGTGGGTGGACACAAGGTGAGTAGCTAGATAGATATATTAATGTTGCGGTGTTGAAGAAAGTCATGCGATGCAAATGTACATAAGAAAAATACAAAAAAAAAAAAAAAAAAACAAGTATGCTGGTGCGGATATAATCCCTTAGTCGACTTTAGCAACAAGCTTGGGAAAAGCTTATAAATAATGCGATGACCATAATATAAGTACTCGTATGCTTGCTCTTTATTCTAAATCCAGCACAAAAAATAACATTTTCTAAGTAACAATGGAAGGTAAATTATAAAGAAAATTATTTCCACCTGTAGTTTCCAGCGAACATTCTCTATTCCATTCGGCATAACAATCAAATAACAACTCTATCTCTAAAGGACAGAGCGTACATTAAAATGTAAATTAGTGTGTCACAGCAATTCTGAACGATAGGGTTGCCACTTGTCATGTAAATGTTTACTGAAGAATGTTGCGATTTATTGATGAAAACGAGGCTTGAAGATGTTCATGTGATCTTCTAGCATGATAAGAAATTGTTTTGTTATACTATTTACTGATTCTTTGTGGATGCTGAATTTTGATCAAATTATTTGGAAAAAGTATACATTATCGGGCCGGCCACCATTGGGCGTCGTACGGCTGATGATGATGATACATTATTGAATTGAAAATTAACCCCTATTTTCAGTTTTAATTAATTTTATTTAATGTTATTAAACTGTTCGAAAAATGTCCATTAAAATATAATATTGTTACAAATTGTATAAAGTTAAGAAGTGTCGGGTGTTTAACAATTTAAAATGTTTCAAATTTTCAATTTTTATTCCGCACGACGCGGCAGCTATGTTGATTTAATTGAAATTTTCATAAAAATGTTCCAGAAATATTGAATTGGAATTTTATATTTTGACTTTCTCCATGCGGTAACGTCAGAAATATTTGATGTCATGAAAATTTTTAAACAAACATCGACTTTATCGGTTCTGTAATAGTGGTTCTGATTCCATACAAAACTAAAATGCTGACCTTCTTTTAAATACGTATACATTGATGTTAATTCCTGCAGACACCATCTAATTGTATTTTAAGTTATTTCTGTCATTTTCTTATCCGCCGATAAGGAAAGGGACGAGTAATCGATAGACACGGACGTATTTCCATAAATTGTGACGAATATTAGACAGAAATCTACAACAACCCTTTAAAAATTGTATATTGGTCAATAACCCAACAAATAGAATTAAGTTGACAGCACACGTCAAACGGGTTGCATATTAGCGAGATGCCTATTTTATTCGCCCGGGTTATTCATTCATTTTAAGATTAATAATTGTCAACCATCCGTCCCATTCCTTTTCGGCGGATAAGAAAATGACGGGTATTTAATAACTTAAAATACGATGTGTCTGCACGAATCGCGGCCATTATGTAGATAGTACCGACCGATTGGTTGTGTTTTTGGACCGATCGTCGTGGAGATCCTTGGGGGAGGCCTATACCCAGCAGTGGGCGTCTTACGGCTGATGATGATGATGTAGATAGTATAAGTTCGTTCCCTCAAATTAAGATGCTGATCAAATAAAGTGCAATATCGGTTGTACTGTCACGAGCATTAATATGTATACACTTTTGTACCATGTCACATTAACTTTTTTGACAAATTGAACTGTAAGTCTCACTAAATGTCAAATATGTTAGTGCGACAGAGTCCTAAAGTGGGTACATTATATTGCTTATGACTGTACAGTGTTGTTACACGCCTTTCCTTGTGACAAAATACGCCGTGGACTCTTTTTTACAAAGATGGTTTGTCTATTTGTTATAATAATATGAGGTCTATGACAGAGACACATTATGTTCCAAAGAGTTTATGACTAATTCACTACCAACCAATTTCCGGCAAAGTAGATAATGCCATCTGCGGCAAATGTAAAATAAGTCAAGTCAAAAAAAAGACTACCAACCCTAGAGTACCTGTAACACGGCGCAGCGGAACCTCACATATTTGCAGATATCTAAATGGCAGACCATGGCGTAGATATGGTAATGACGTCGACTACAGCCCCACCGATTGTCATCGCGTGTGGAACGGGACGGACTGTGATCTAATAAGAGAGTGTGTCGGTGTAATGTTGCATTCGTGTGTGTACATAATTATGTAGGGACCCTGGGGGTTTAAAAGCAACTCATATCCCCCTAGCATTATCCCGTTTTTTCACAGGGCCCGCTTACCTAACCCGAAGATTTGACACGTACGGCTTTTTACGGAAGCGACTGCTTTATTTGGCCTTCCTTCGTGAACGGGACACCAGCCCAATACAGGTTAGAACACATATCTCCGAAAATGCATTTCTCGGAAATGTCGGTTTTCTCACGATGGTTTCTTTCACCACTGAGCACGTGATAATAATTTATGACCCAAACGTGAATTCGAAAACAAATTCGACAATCATTGGTTTAGGCCTGTGCTGGATTCGAACCTGCGACCTCAAAGTGAGAAGCAAGCGGTCTACCAACTGTCACGGCTTAAAATAAACTCATAATGTAAAAGCAATATTGCTATTGGACATTGTTGACTTTTATATGCGCACCTATCTAATGTGTTTTCTCATATCATTATTAAAATCAATAAAATCTCAAAATCACTGAATCCGACTTTATTGAGTTTGAATTCTTGGAATGTTTGGATTATCGGTAATTGATATTATGTGTTTCCAAGATTTGTGCTCGGTAATGGGAATGGATTCGCCCACTATTACATTTGACTTAAACATAGCTTGAGAAGAGTGGGTGACATGGTAACGAAAACTTTGAAGCATTTAATTAATTACAAATGTCGCACCTCTGCCCCTGTTAGCAGTTATCAAAAAAATTGCCGCAACAACAAAATGTTAACTCTCGAAGATCGAAGAGTAATACTGGATGTGGGTCTTCTGTACGATGTTTTGCGTGGTCGTCTTGACTGCCCTGAGATGCTGGAGCGTTTTCGGTTCAATGTACCCCGTCGCCGCACAAGACACACTGCCTTGTTCCATGTTCCCCTACACTCTACTAATTACGGACAAAATTCTGTATTTACGAGATTAGTCCATACATATAATGCACGGTTCGGTGAAATTGATTTATTTACGGATAGTAAACGAATTTTTTTACGTAATATTAAATGTACTATATTTAATGGAAGTACTTAACTGAATTACTTTTCTATTTACTATCATATTAAGACATTTTTAAATTATAAAGTGATACGGACTGTTGTGTGGTATTGACATAAACACACACACACAAATACACACACACACACACACACACACACACACACACACACACACTGTCTCTTCTTTTTTTTCCTTTGGCATCCTCTTTATATTTTACTAGGTATGTAATTATGTGGATAGCTGTAATTGGTCTTACATATTGTAAATGAAATCATACATTGTACAATTAGATATAAGACTGTTGTTGTCCCAAATAAAATAAAATAAATAAAAATAAATGAATCAGACTATGATTCTGAGCTGATATCAAGTGAAATTTTCCGTCGCAAAAGAACAGAAAATAATTTAAAAAAAAAACACAAAAAATTCATGAATTTTGCGACGGATAATTCCACTTGATGTTAACTCAGAATCATGGTCTGAATCATCCCCCTCAGTATTTGTTACGATGTCACTAACACCCTGTACCTATACATAATACATACTAGAGGTGTATACTTCTACCTGTAGGTGTCTTGGTATGTTATGTTGTTGGTTATTTTAATTAAAAGATCATTAAAATACCTTATTGAAAGTTAAGATTCTATTTGAGTTTTATCTTGCAGCCATTGACTACCGCTTCACGGTTAAAGAGACGAATCAGCATTTTCCAGGGTTTGACGTACTCGTAGGATAAATATGACAATGATGCAGTTCCAATTATCGTCAGGTGGTTTGTAAAGGCCGGAACCTGAAACGGAAAATGGACTATTGTGTATAACCTTTTTGACTCGTTGAAGGGAATTGATGGTCATTGTGGGGAAATGCGTCTGTACAATATTATTATGGGTTGAAATGAGTGTTTCATCTTTTGTTGCATTTAAGTCATTACTCAGAATAACTCAAAAACATCACTATTCATTAGGTAGTCATACAATATATATATCACCTAATGAATATTTATTTGCATTAACAATGGTATACATTAGGAGCTAGTAGCTGGAGATTCCTTTTAGACTCTTTTAGTTTATACAAATAAAAGAAAAAAAAAGACACTAAGTATAAGAGCATACATATACGTGCGTCTGAGTGAGCTTTATAGTAAGTTACACTTTGAATCGTAAATTGATCATTTTTGGTTTCATTCATTTAAAACTACTGCTGCTTCTCACAACTTGTATTACCGAGGAAAAGTAGCTGCAAGAAAACCCTGGGCAGAGGGCCCTTGACTAGACGTTCTTGAAAAAAAGAAAAAATATATTGAACGCAATGTTAGCAATTTGGCTGCATGATATTGGTTCCCATGCATTTTTTTCTTCTAAGTAGTTATTAACCTTATATAATATAATAATACGATTTTGATTAAGAATTAATAGTATTTTATGCAACAGTTGTATAAGAAGGGTCAAAAAATGCGAGTGGCGTGAGTTGCGATGTGAGCCTTGGCGAACATCGCAATAAGAGACGCCACGAGCATTTTTTGACCTAGTTATACAACGTTGCATACACTACTTTTTCTACGACGTAATTTTAAATGAAACAAAAATTATACAAAGAAAAATTTTATTTATAAAAATTATTTTCCAACGCGCGGGAAAATGGCGGCAAATGTATACTTTTTTTTTATAGTATATCTATGGCACCAAACAAAGTAAAGGTGCCAGTTTCCAGGTCAAAAAAAAAAAAAAACAACAATGCTTTTTTGGCGACATTATAGTACAGTTACACTTTGTAAACAATGCTTTTATAGGCCATAGAGCGTACACTTTTTCAAAGAGTTTAATTATGTATGTACTTATATTAGACTTTTTGGTTATTTAAATGCCAGATTAAAGTAGAGGAGTAGAAAAAGACTTTTTTCTACTCCTCTACTGTAAAATAGAGAAGTAAAGAATTAAAGTAGAGGAGTAGAAAAAGACTTTTTTCTACTCCTCTACTGTAATCTGGCATTTAAATAACCAAAAAGTCTAATATAAGTACATACATAATTAAACTCTTTGAAAAAGTGTACGCTCTATGGCCTATAAAAGCATTGTTTACAAAGTGTAACTGTACTATAATGTCGCCAAAAAAGCATTGTTGTTGTTTTTTTTTTTTTGACCTGGAAACTGGCACCTTTACTTTGTTTGGTGCCATAGATATACTATAAAAAAAAAGTATACATTTGCCGCCATTTTCCCGCGCGTTGGAAAATAAATTTATAAATAAAATTTTTCTTTGTATAATTTTTGTTTCATTTAAAATTACGTCGTCGTAGAAAAAGTATTGTATGCAACGTTGTATAACTAGGTCAAAAAATGCTCGTGGCGTCTCTTATTGCGATGTTCGCCAAGGCTCACATCGCAACTCACGCCACTCGCATTTTTTGACCCTTCTTATACAACTGTTGCATAAAATACTATTGTCGTTTTGGCACTATAGAGTCCAATTATTATTCATGCATGAGATTATGTGACGTTAAAATATCATGTCGTTCGAATCCTGGTAAGGACATATCACAAAAATCACTTTGTAAATCCTTAGTTAGGACACTGCAGGCTGATCACCCGTCATCTCCTTTCCATTATTCAGCTTTTCACAGGGTCCGCTTCATCATCATCAATTTAAGAGCCACGCTCTTGTCGGTGTAGCATTTTCCATTCCAGTCTATCAAAGGCCAATTCCTTGACTTCCCTATAAGACACAACCGGGTAAGGGTCCGCTTACCTAACCTAAAGATTTGACGGGTTCGGTTTTTTACAGAAGCGACTGCCTGTCTGACCTTACAACCCGCGAAGGTAAAACCAGTCCAATACAGGGTAGGTCACATACCTCCGAAAATGCATTTCTCAGGAATAGTTGTTTCGATGTTTTCCTTCACCTCTGTGCACGTGATAATCATTTATGATCCAAACATGGATTCGAAAATAAATTCGAAAATCATCGGTTTAGGCCTGTGCTGGATTCGAACCTGCGACCTCAAAGTGAGAGGAAAGCGTTCTACCAACTGTGCTACTACGACTCTACCTAACAGTCATGCCGGAACTAAATTCACTGCTCATAAAACTAGTAAAAACATAATTTCGATATGATACCTCGTGAATTCGCGTTAGTGCAAACATTCGAGGCATCATATAAATCTCAAATTTAATGGATTTGCGACATTTTGTGAAATTATATTTATACACCGGGGTTACGAGGTTGTTGCTCTTGTTACGATTCTGAATCATGCGCAGTTTATAGGTATTCCCAAGGATTTAGTCTAGTCTGTTTACGTAGATTATCACTCATTTTATATATCATAAAGTTAATTAACAGAATGCACCACAATAATCATCGCGGCCAGCGTCATTTAGATGAATAATGTTGCTTATTTATGTACACACTATCTAATTTTATTTTAAGTTATACCTGTCATTTCCTTATCCGCTGAAAAAGAATGGGACGGGTAATCGAGAGACATAAAATGTATGGAACACACGTCAATTTGAAGCAGTAATTTCCAACCCGCGAAGAGAAAACCAGCCCAATACAGGTTAGGTTACATACCTCCGAAGACGCATTTCTCGGGAGTGTGGGTTTCCTCACGTTGTTTTCCTTCATTGCTGAGCACGTGATAATCATTTATGATCCAAACATGAATCCATAAGGCCGCCCAATTTGTACTGTATTCATGTTATGTCTGATTGTTGAAATTTTGTTCTGTGCAATAAAGTATATTTGATTTGATTTCGATTTTATTTGAATTCGAAAACAAATTCGACAATCATTGGTTTAGGCGTGTGCTGGAGGCATAGAAGTCCTTGGCGGCAACAGTAACCCTCACACCTCACACACCAGGATTCGTCATGTCGGTCATTCACTCCACAACCCACACGAAACAAATAGAATGGCTTTTTATAAAATATTGTGTTAAAGTCTGATGTGTAGTAGGTGTACTAGACACACACTAAACGCGGTACTAACAGAGAAGTGCCGTTCCCGCGAATGTTCCCACTTTGAGAACTTTCCCGGCAGTAAAAAGGCGCAAAACTTATGTAAAAATAGCTTTATGAACAATTTGAAAAAGAAAAGCAGCCATTAAAGAGTTTTTACAAGCGGAATATTGCCACTTTGGAAATATTCCCGCGAATAGACATCACTGGTGGTTACGGTGGGAATGGGCGGGACATGTCTGCCCTATGCTTCCGGAAAACTGGGCCAAAATTACAACCGATTGGTCCCCACAGGGTTGTCGACGTCGAGGTAGACCACGACGACGGTGGAGGGACGAGCTGGACGCCTTCCGACACACCTGGCGCAACGATGTACAAGACAGGGAGGGTTGGAAAGAGACGGGGGAGGCCTTTGCCCAACAGTGGGACATTAATTAGGCTACAGAAAAAAAAGACATCACTGGGTACTAAGAGGAAGTCATAAAGAGGTGTATGGAGAACGATGCGATATTTTATTTCGGCGCTAACGCAATAATGTTTTCTGTCGTGATGTCATCATTATATACGGCGATACGGCTGAGCAGCTATCATGTTGATCTATCAAAAGCTCGGTGAGCCGTGGAATCACTGGAAGACAATTTGCCACACTTGGTCAACAGTACTAAGTACCCAATGGAAGACTTAAGTACCTATTTAGTTCATGTTTGAATATTAGAATCTTCCATGATAGAATTCTAGACGGCGATTCGGCTCACCACATATCAAGTTGATCTAACAGAAGTGGGTAGTTCATCTTGCGATGGATGTAGTTATGTTAAATATAGTTTGCCGTACAGTGAATTTCTAGATTATAAAAACTAAACTTTGACATTGTTAACTAGAGTTTTATTATTATTTTATTTTATGATTGATTTGTATTATATAATTCTTATTTAATTGTAGATGCATGTGTAGCACAACAGCATAAATTTGAATGCTTACTTGTAAGCTGAAAACACGGACTACTGTATACAATAACATCTGTAAACACTGTTTTCTGGCAAATAAATTATTCTATTCTATTCTATTCAGTAGGGCTAACGGTCATTTTATCGATTCTGACGATATAATTATGTCGTTTTGTCGATTGGTGCTAATGTGTGAACCCAAATAAGTCATGTTGTCCTATCAAAATACGAACAAACTCACGTGACACGCATGTTAGGGAAAAACAAACTTATCGATTTTGATATAACTTATTGAATGGATTGATAATTTTGTTAATCACGGTGTACATGATAGCCCTGCTGATGACGCAAACTAGCTACCTACTGTTTTTTTTTAAACATAATGTTCAAATTACCTACATTATTATCAAATAACCTTTGAAGTACCATTATTTATGACAGATCACGAATTAGGTCGCGCCATCATCTGATGTGCGTCAAAATGTTAGCACTCACTACGTGATACCCCATGGATGTTGCCTTTCCGTTGCGTCGTCGGAATGAATAGTCTTATAAAAGCGATTATATCATTTGCCAATGCATCCTGCCCGATACGTTAAGGTCACGGGCGCGGCGATAGTGATTGTCATTTAGTCTAAGACTTAGCACGCACTACGATTTAAACGCACGGTTTAAAAATAGCTGAAAAAGCAAATACGCACGCAAATCACGCTTTGATTTAAAGAAAAAATACCGGCCAAGTGTTGGTCACACTGGCGCACGAAGAGTTCCGCACCATTGACTAAGTAAACAACAGTAGGTAAACAATTTCATATTACCTATCTGTTACCATTATTGCGAGCAAAAAATGGGCTAAAAAGATTTTGTGGCGCTTTTAATATGGGAGCCTTAAATATTTATGTTATTGTTTTTAGTTTTATGTCTTGTTACAGCGGCAACAGAAGTGCATAATTTGTGAAAATTTCAACTGTATTGCTATCGCGGTTCTTGAGATACAGCTTGACAGACACAAGGACAGACAGACAGCGAAGTCTTATACACACATTTTTACCCTAAAAGCCGAGGGCGATAATCGCAGTGCGGGCGCCACATTTTTATTACTCATTTCAATGGTTCGTCGCTGTGATTTGTAGTATTACTTATTTGACAACCCCTTCAGCATCCGATTTCAATATTGTTCTGTGAATTTTAGTATCCTCTATGGCTAGAGTAATCGACGGCGCTTAGAGCTTGACGCCAAGCGCGATGAATTGAAAGCCCGACCGCTTACGGCGATCAATTACACATATTTAAATGGTGTGCTCACATGCCCGCTATGTGCGAGGATCTTTTCCAATAAGATTGACTATATAAGCCACATGCGAGCACATGGACGTCAAAGTTGAAGCAGTTGCTGTAGCCAAAATCGGCTGGATCACATCATCATCAATCAGGTCGTCAGGATCGAATACTATATGTCCTTCGGGCGCCGATATTTTTCGGTACCGTCCATAAGCGGAATGTATTCAGAAGTGGTACTCTCTCTCTCTTTATTTAAGAGCTGCGCTTTTGTCGGTGGAGTAATCGCCATCACTCCATAGATAGGGCGTGTAGAACGGTGGTTGCCCCAATCGCCTTCCGTTCCGCAGTACACCGACCAATTTCTCAATCGGTGATATTCTAGCTAGAGCCCTACCAGAATCCATTTCCTCGGCCTCCAATCAGTACTGATACCGCTGCTGCCCGGCATCAGGGGTGCGTAAGTGGTACTCTACCCTACTCAAATACGAGTGCGGAACATCATCGAAGAAACAAAGATAAACAGAGTACGTTGCCGTAGTATGCAATAGAATCTGAATCAGCCGAACACAAGCTGCCGACAGAGATACATCGCTTCAGTCGCTACGAGTACACCCGACCGCCAGCCAGCGATATACCGTTGTTGTGCTATACGTGATTGGCAGATTGCAAGTTCTTGGAATCTACTCGGATTTTCAAACAAGCATTAGTTTTCAGTCCAGTTTGACGTTGCTTATTGTCGATTCACCTCAGAGCATTCACTTCGAGCCGGATTTCACTTGAAACAATGTAGAAATTAAAAAGAACGAAGCTACTACTGCGGGTTGTACTCTGTAAGCATGCATCTCCTCTCCTCCCTTAGCATTATCCCGTTTTTCACAGGGTTCGCTTACCTAACCTGAAAATTTGACGGTCCGGTTTTTAACAGAAGACTGCCTGTCTGACCTTTCACCACGCGAAAGGAAAACCAGCCGAATACAGAACCAGAAAGTGCATTTCTCGGGAATGTGGGTTTCCTCACGATGTTATCCTTCACCGCTGACCACGTGATAATTATTTATGATCCAAACATGAATTCGAAAACAAAACGACAATCATTGGTTTAGACCTGCGTTGGATTGGAACCTGCGGCGTTCTACCAACTGGGTTACCACGAATACTCTGTTTGTAAGCATTTTAATATATTGTTACGTGTAGACCATAAAATTAGTAGTCATTGTGAGCTATTTCTCCGTTTACAAAGCTAGTTCGTTCGTCAAAAGCAATGAAACGTGATGAGGACTGGAGAGAGGAAAAAATGAAATATTTTGTCCCAAGAATGCTTTGTTTCTTTCAACGGGTCACTCAATTAGGCGAACTCTTCGCGAGAATAGCGCAACTTCCAGACTTCCCTCGAGCAAATCTGTACTTTTTTTATTTCCCAAGAACTCCATGCAAATCTAGAGGTGCCGACTATTGGAAAATTCAAACGCCGAGCGCCCTTATAAACTTATCTCAACTTGGCCCAACTTTTAATTATTGCTTTCGAACGAATAGTTCTGCAAGCAGGATTATTTTATTTGTAAAATAGTTTTTCCTCCAGTTATGTAAACGTCAATAAGCACCTATTTTTTATAAGTAGCTATCTAAGCAAAATAATGAAATGTTTAAGGCTGTAGTCCAGTAAATATACAAGTTTAAATAAATTATTATGTGGGTTTGGGCAGGTATGTAATCAAATTCATGGAACTTTGAAATGTTTTCGTCTGCTATACCTACTTACCGAATTACGGTTTTACGAGGTTATCAAATTTATGTTTGTTACTCAAGTTTACTATGAACATGATTTGCTATAAATAATATTTGGTATAACATCCAATTTCTCTATGAAAGCCTAATTCTACAGCTATTACGTTTTAATGGACTTGGCATGGGTCTTTAAGTCAGTGGGGATCCGTGTTTAGATCTATATCCGACCGCAATGGCGACACGTGTACTGTTATTCCTGGTATATTATATATTATATACAGTCATAAGCAATATAATGTACTCATTTTAGGACTCTGTCGCAATAACATATTTGACATTTAGTGAGATTTACAGTTCAATTTGTGAAAAAAGTTAATGTAACATGGTACCAAAGTGTATACATATTAATTCTCGTAACCGCACTGTTATCCCTGGTGTATGTATATATACTGGTACACAGGGTGTTTATATATTATGTACGTATACTTACTCGTATGCGTTTCGGCGCCACAGCGTAGTTCACTGTGAAAGCTGTGGTAAAGTTTGACAACGTTTTTAACTAACATAGTTTTTTGTATTCGTTTTTTTGGATTTTCTGTGGATAGGCTTTTTGTAGGCGACCGTGTTCCGTTTATCGCAATGTCACTCTTCATCATCACATATTCTAATATACAGGGTGTTAGTAACATCGTATAATTAAGCTTGGGGTTTAGATAAATCTAGGCACCGATACGTATTAGTTGAAACTGTCCTTTTTGTTGTTTTGGTTTTCCCCGAAGGGCAAGGCAAAGGGAACTATACTCATACAGCCATGTCTTATATATTTTTTTTCTTGATGATGATTACTGAAATGATGAAAGGTGATGACGATGAATGATGAAACCTAAGTCCCCACCCTCAGAGCAGACTCCTACTTCCAACCCGAAACGAATTAACTGAAAAGTACGCATAAACTTTCGAGTTATAAAGCGGCTTGTTGGCACAAAGCGAAAATAGATAGGTACACTTTGTTTATTGAATATTCCGATATAATAACACTATAGCGAATGTTTTCCGACTAACTTAATGCAATTCGACTCTTTTGGACCCCACAATGAATATTGTTTGGAATATTTTTAGTAAGTATAATCACTCATTTCACTTAGATTGTAAACCGGTAATTTAAAACCACACGCCTAAATTAATATTCATTAACAGTTAATGTGTTTGCAATTCACAATACGTTAGTAGGTGATGCATCACAAATGTTGAAACAGGGATGTAATCTGCAAAGTACGGAATATTAAGCGGGGACTTAAATAATTTGCGGTGATTTAAGTCTTTAATGTGTTAATGTGAGGATTGGCTGTAACTCATTTGTGTATACCTATATCAAAGTATAGTCATGAGCAATATCACGTACCCACTTTAGAACCCTGACGCACTATCGAATTTGACATGTAATGAGCCTTACGGTTTAATTTGTCAAAAAAGTTAATGTGACATGGTTTTAAAGTGTAGTACTCGTGATCGTACACGGACGGCGAGAGATGTAAACTGATTTTTTTTTACACATAACACACAATCGCTCAGTCGGATTTTTACTTTTCACAACGTGCTCGAGAAGACAAGCCAGCAGTTGAATGTTAGTTTACCTAATAGTTCCTAATCCATCAAAATTATCAGTTATCAGTTAGTTACTTATCAGTTATTTGATTCTGTCAATGGACTGATCCGCTACTGTTACTATACATCAAATCAAATAAAATTTTCACAAAAAAAAAAAACAACAACATAACAAAAACAAAAAGGTAGTAAAATAATTTACATAACAGTGTTGTAATGTGTTCAGCCTGTAGGCAGACGTACAAATATATAAAAAAAATGGTACATTGAAAACAATACTTGTTTATTCATATATTTAAGCAAAAAAAAAACATCATTAAGTCCACCACAGGCTTCGTCAATAAGGAACTAAAAACAAGAATAAACCATAAATCCACAAAAGCTTCGTCAAAAACATTGAAAAGAAGATATATAATTATTGTTATTAAAAATTACACAAAATTATACTTATTACAAAAATTAATTATGTTTAAAATATTAATTTTTATTAATTTAGTGTAAGATATTATTATGTATATTTATTCAACATAATTATGAAATCAAATAATATAAAAATAACAAAAACAACAACACGAGCTAATTATTATTATAAATAAAAAATGAAATAAAATGAAAAATTAATATAAAATTATTATTAATATTTTTTATTTATTTGTTTTAATTATTATTTTTTTCTTTTTTGATTAATTAAAATTAGGTATAATAAAATTTGTTCATAAGCCATTTCGTGAGGTTAATTTTGAAAAAGTGACTGCATGATGTCTTCCGATTGCATACTTACTTGTAACTCTGCCCACTAACTAGGATTTTTGGCTTGTGTTTATGTATGTGTGTATGTATGTTCAAGTGAAGTTTTATAGTAATATTCCAATGACTGTGTGAAATAAGCTCAGACAAAAATGGCCGTAAATTGGACGCCTTATTAGCAATTCAACATTCCATTCTCTCTGATATCTCATTAATAAGGGGTCGAGCCGCTGATGTAGAAACTATTTTCATCATTCAAAAAAGGGCAGTTCGCGCTATTTATAATCTGCGTTGTCGGGACTCTTTAAGGGAGCTGTTTAAAGAAATAAATATACTGACGGTCGCAAGTCAATATATTTATGAAAACATTATGTATGTGCGTAAAAATGTATCTCTCCTTCCGAGAAACTGTGAAAGGCATACTTACATACAATACAAGGAATAAAAATAAAATTCTAGATTAAGTAAATTAAATTCATCTTTTTTGGGGTTATGTATACGTTTTTACAATAAAATACCAGATAATATTTTAAATTTGTCAGAGAATAAATTTAAAGCTCACGTGAAGCTTACTTTATGTAAAAAAGCTTATTATAAGATTACCTAAATGATAAAAATGTCTGGTATTGAATGTGGTCGTCTAGTTATTAAATAACTTGTAATGTACCCTCATTGTATTAAAAGATGTGTGGTTGTTGCAGTTTCTTGTCATTTCTTCTCCTCAGCCATAACACCTTGCGAAATGACGTAAATTCAAAAATGTTACATTGACCTTCAACAAGTTTATCCATGATAATTACGTTGAATAAATGACTCTGATTCTGATTCTAATTTGTTGAAATAGATATCTTTGGTTAAGTTTTAATGCTAAAGGTTATTTAATTCTTATGTGCAAATAGGAAACATTTCACATAATATGCGACGAAAAATTCCACTTGATATTAACTCAGAATCATGGTCTGAATTATCCATCATCCCTTAAAAGTTTTCGTTACGGTGTCACTAACATAAAATAGAGTCGGGAAAGGTGGACAAATGGGCGCCGTGTGCAGTGCATCAAACATAGTTTTATTTTTGAGGTGGACCTACATAATCTACATAGGCATATTGTCAATCCTTTTACACGTGCAGTCTATGGGTCAACTGTACTCAGGGGGCACTCAACGCCTTACGCGTACAGTATAATAACGCATTTAGGATGGTGTTGGAGCTGCCGAGATATTGCAGTGCGTCCGGCATGTTTGCGCAGGCAAGTACAGATGGCTTTCATGCCATCATTAGGAAACAATACTGCCTCTTTACTGCACCGGGTCCGGACCAGCTCCAACAGTCTCTTAACCGTGGTGGCGGACAGAATTGACTGTCCCATTGTGAGGCATTGGATTGACATCCATGTCTCACACTAGGTTTGTGATGTTAATAATGTGCCTACTAACATAGTATAAGTCCCTTACTAACCATTATGGATGTATAATAGTCTGAAATAAAGTTTTAAGTATTTTTTAATTTAATTTATAAAGAAAGCGAATGATAAACATTAAATGTTTGTCTTATTTGTTTTACAAGCAATTTCAAAAGGATCATGTTGAGAAAGTTCCGATGGAGTTGAATGTACGTAAAGGCGAATCTATATTAGATTCCGATTTCCCGGCCGATATCTGCCAAACGTCAGCATATTCCAACTAGTTCGGTCTCAGTATCAGAGTCATTGAGAGACTTCTCGCTGAGAGACGTAATATCTCTTCTGGCTTCACGCCAACTATTCCCCGCTCTAGTATTTATAGTGACAATGGCTACATTTTTCTCACGACTCTACGAATGTGCATTACTTCAGCTGTACTACAATTGGAGACTATCTAATCAGCTGCAATGATACTTAACTGCACATGGTTTTTCACACCGCCTTTTTTAATATTATTATTTATTTGCCCCTGAGGGCATTCAGAGAAATGTTAATTAAAAATATTTTAAAACTCATAAAATGTCTTTTAACACTTCAGTGTTAAGAGCCTTTTTAATCAACATTGGTAAAAAGACACACTTATTTTGAACACCTGTGTAGACGTTGCTGACATAGCTGAGGTGATGTATTTACTTTTGTGCATTTTTGCTGCTAGGAAGGAACCGCTTTCGGTATGCAGTCGGTTTGCAGTTTGGATACAGTTATACCAAATGCAGTTCGCCCGTAATAGCCCTATGAAACATAATCAATTCGGGGATGATCCATTTCATAATTCATTTTTAACCGAATCCAAAAAGGAATCTGGGGGCACGGTAGTGCCCCCGCCAAGACGAGCAAACGAAGCGCAAGCGCAGGCACTACCTACCTTAGCCAAGCCCTATATTTTGCCTAACGTGTAGAGTTTGTGAACTTATAGTTTGTATAATTAGGACGTGTAGAGTTAGAAACTTGGCGCTACATGAGATCTGATGACTTTTTGACATTGTGATCGATATGATCTTGGTAACATTTTTGCATGAAAATGATATTGTTGGGTTTATTGTTCCATTAAGTATCTACTCTCTGTCGCATTCTACAGGAAAAGACAAACTAAGAATGCAACTAGACAAACGTGTTTAAGTTTAGCGATGTTTGAAAACCAGTGTGTAATTTTTGAGCCGAAAAAAGAAAAGAATGTTAAAGTTTATGATGAGGAATTTCTGAGTATGTCATGCTTCAGGTAACTTTTGATATTAACGGATATTTACAATTTCATGTAGCTAACAAGCGCTAAAAACTGGTTTTGTGCGCGCGTGTTCGTTTCATAACAGCATTAACATTATAAAAAAACTACTAAGTAATGAAGAGTACTCAATGGTAACAAATAATAACTTGAGTTATTGCTTTTGCTTTACACTGTATAACACAATCGACAAAAAGTTTCGCTTTGTGATTTTACCTACTTAAAAATGAAACGTTGATATTAGGTACCTTTTTTATTATACAGGATGTTAGTGACATCATAACGAATACAGAGGGTGATGATTCAGGACACGATTCTGAGTAAACATCAAGTGGAATACTTCCTCCTTCTAGCTTCCTTCTCTCTTTAAACTTCTATTTTGTTGTGCCCGAAAGGGTCTAGATATAACGGCAGGCAGAAAGTTATATCTAAGATATAACGTATCAGAAAGTTATATCTAAGATATAACTTTCCGCCCGCGAGTTAATAATAATAAGTTATATGTAATAATTTATTCGACAATCATTTAGTCAAACTAAATTCGATTTCTACCCTGTTACAATACGACATGATACTCGATTATATTTTTTGTGATTGTTTTCTAAGGTGTGTCAAATTCAAGCACACACTTTCCCAATAGAGATGAAATCTATATTAATTATTTATTTATTTTTATGTTATATAAAGGTTAAAAAAGTATTTTTTTAAGTAGAATTTAGCTGGAGTAACAAACATATACGAATGCGGCCAATCTACGACAATCTGCCCTATTGTTTCCCTAGACTCAACAATGCTAGGCTTATAACGAGAGAATCTCGAGTCCTCTTGCGTTTTTTATGAAAACACCTTCCATTGTTTTGAATATTGCATTAAACCCGACGCAGGAAAGAATCCCATTTATTTATGCGATTTCGGTTTTCGAATTTTTCATTTCATTTTTTCCGTGTCACGGCCAGGGGTTTTCGGAAATAAATGATAAGTTAATTTTATTTTTGCCTCGAAACTGTCCATTAGTCTGTTTATTTTTCATCTGTTTTCAATGTCGGGAGTAGCTGGTTTTTGTGGCGTCTCGTTAATGTATTTGCGTTTTTTCTGTCATTCAGGCGTTTGGTAACGATGTTTTTTATTGCTGGTTATATTTTTAATAATCTAAAATGGGTATTTTCGTCTTTATAAAACCTAATAGGTAAAGCGCCTGTGTCGGTAGATATTTTTGCAATCTCAACATACAATAAGATATAATCTGGCAGCAGATTAAAAAAAATACAATTCATTGCAAAAAAAGGTTATTCAGCAAATTCGGCGGCCCCATTGGCCGAATTCACGTCTGGCTGTGGGTATGCAAATGCTGGCCAAGCACAATAAATGCACGCTCTGTGTTTATACATTTTATTGTCCCGCGTTTTATATAAACCACGTGGGCCTTTGTGGGCGATGCGCGTTATTCCTCGTCCACGACGTTGTTGTGAAACCCAAATTCCCTGGTAGTTGCGGCTTCCGAATATATCCCGCTTAGGGACGGTACTGAAAAGTATCGGCGACCGAAGGACGTAATATACGATCTCGATGACCCGATTACTCTAGCCATAGAGGCAGCCAATCAGCTCGCGACATCAAACACTTCAGGATCCCGATACCGACCCCGCCGGGGTGGTCGACGATTTCCCTCAATTAGCGCTTATCCCTAACGTCCTACTACGACTAGAGTCGATTAATTCTTTCAAATATTTTCCTCTCAGACGACGCCCTGAACCGAGGTTCGCGCCCAACTGGGCACCCTCGGGCTTGTTGTCTTAACCGTTGTACGAGCTGAGAGCCTTCAGCGCTCCCCATTTGTCCAGCCAAGTAGTTAATATCATCTGCGGCAAATCCACAATAAGTCACGTCAAAAAAAAGTTGTGAAAGGTGTGAAATACGTTTGGGAAGCCTCGATACTTACACCTCAAAGATAAAGGCGAAGCAATGAACGACCTGGGAAAAATGCAGATCATAATAATATTAGTCAATCATAACCCTGACACCAGGGTTGATGAGGCTGCTACTCTACCTTCTGACCCACACTATAAGATGTTCATCTGGTGATAGATGTACGTCTGACTACCCCAGTTGGGATATGGTCGCGAACTTATGTTATGTTGTTGAAGAAATAAACCACAAGAATTGACTGAATTGTAGTTAAATTATTAATGTTAACTAAACGACCTTATCGTATATTTGCCTCGAATGGCATTTACTATGGCATGTTTTGTTGTATGTATGTAGAAGTCTAATTGTACGAGCGACACGTGTAGTTTGTTGGCAACACGTTGAAGACGAGCTCGCCTTGAGTTATTACTAAACAATCCTTCAAGTGTATTTCACAAAATAATTCAAATACAAAAAAAAGAACCTTATATGAACCGTATAGTAACCATATATATCCATATATAGTAAATCTCAAATACTCCTTATTTGAGGAGCTCGGTGGCGCAGCGGTAAACGCACTCGGTCTGAGATTGTTGAAGTTAAGCAACTTTCGCAAAGGCCGGTCATAGGATGGGTGACTACAAAAAAAAACATCTCGAGCTCCTCCGTGCTTCGGAAGGCACGTTAAGCCGTTGGTCCCGGCTGCATTAGCAGTCGTTAATAACTATCAATCCGCTCTGGGCCCGCGTGATGGTTTAAGGCCCGATCTCTCTATCCATCCATAGGGAAGGCCCGTGCCCCAGCAGTGGGGACGTTAATGGGCTGATGATGATGACTCCTTATTTCATATTTTCTTATAAATAATTACTTACTAACTAATATAAATCTTAGCAATCATCATCACTAATCTAAGAGCCACGCCCTTGTCGGTTTAGCATTCTCCATGCGACTTTTTTAGGGAAAAATAGAGCAGTGGTTTCCCTCTTGCCTTCCGCCTCGCAGTACTCTGTCTGACGCGAGTGGGATGGCGCCCAGAGTACACTATTTCAAAGCCGTACTAGCACTCCTGTCTTCCGCCTCTGAATAGTACTTACAGTTACTGCTGCCCGCTGTCAGGTTCCAGGTTACAGTCCTTGTGACTCGCCTCTTCTGTCCTGCATTGCCAGGTACAGTCATGAGCAATATCATGTACCCCCTTTAGAACCCTGTCGCACTATCTTATTTGACATTTAATGAGACTTACGGTTTCATTTGTCAAAAAAGATAATGGGACATGGTTTCAAAGTGTATACATATTAGTACTCGTGACCGTACCTACCGATCGCAAAAAAATAAGTCTTAGCAATAAATGAGTATATTTTTTTTTTTTTTTTTTTTTTTCAAAAATTAAGTACAAACAGTGATTAAACTAACTAGCATCGTTACATATTAGTACTCGTGACCGTACATACCGATCGCAAAAAAATAAGTCTTAGCAATAAATGAGTATAATTTGAGAGTATTTCATTCAATAACGAATCAGAATCAGAATCATTTATTCAACGTAATTATCATGGATAAACTTGTTGAAGGTCAATGTAACATTTTTGAATTTACGTCATTTCGCAAGGTGTTATGGCTGAGGAGAAGAAATGACAAGAAACTGCAACAGCAACACATTTTAAATCAATGAGGGTACATTACAAGTTATTTAATAACTAGAGGAACACATTCAATACCAGACATTTTTAACGTAATGAGGAATTATTTATAGAAACCTAAGATAACGCCTATCTCCTGTCGGGCTTGGCAGTGACCACGGGATTCCACTTACTTCGATCCCGACACCACTACTTTCTGTTTATAAATTTATTTATTCTGATTATTTCAACTTTGTAACACAAACGTGCATGTATTTTTTGATGTGACATGTAGGTTTGCTTTGAATGGCATTAACTACTTGACCGGACAAACAGGGAGCGTTGAGGGCTCTCATCCGGTAATGAAAAGGAGAGAAACAGTGAATATATACGTACTTACTATAATATGTTTTTTTAGGATACGCGCTTGTCATCATCACTAATTTAAGAGCGACGCCCTTGTCATTGAAGCATTCTCCATTCTTGTCTATCAAAGACCAATTCTTTCACTTCTTTATAAGACACGACACGATTGTTTAACTTGTTTCATGTAAGCTCTTCTTCCCTTCACTTTTTAATATTTATGGCTGCATTATTTCCAAAAAATGATTCTGCCAACGTCAAGGTACCGAAGAAAAAAAACAGTAAAAAAATAAATAAAAAAAATAGTCGGTAGGTATATTTAAATTATAATGAAGACTGTTCGGCGGGAAGTCCAATGATGTAGCACAGAAGTTCCTTAAAAATAAAGACAGTACGATTGTTAATTAACTTCACAGACATATAGGTAAGCTCTTCTTGGTCTTCCCCTTCGTCTCTGTCCTTGTAGCTTCCCGTCTATGATGTTTTTCATAAATTCGTCGTGCGTGACTCGCTGCCCGCTCGCAATGAAATAGATCCCTCCACGCACAGCGTCGCATGCGTTTATATTTTTACGAAACAACGTGTAAGCGGTGTCGTGGTTTATGATTCTGTAAATACTGTTCTGTTGGTATATCCTGAATGGGGTCCGCTGGAGCGCTAAAACGTTGGCTCGAGATTTTATTGGCCGTTTATAATTTACGTTACACATTTGAACACTCATTAAAGAAAATAGATGAAAGGCATATTACTAGTGTAACCTTCAGAAGGGACCATGTTGGAAATCAAAGACGGAATGGAACATTCACAATTCATTTTTGAATATCACATAACAACTCTGTAACCGACATAGATTCGGCTTAGAACTACCTCCATTTAGTGGTAACGATAGAAATGTCCGTTCTGGAAAGAAACCTCTTCCTTTTTTCTTTTGGTTCGTTCGGTTTTTTTTTTAAATAACTCCGCTCTATTGTGAACCCTCCTACCCCCAAGCTACTACTACGCAGTGTCCTCAAACATCATTATGAAATTAGTATTCAAGTAGGTAACAATTATACCTAATGAATAATAGTTATTACTATTACACGAGGTATGTTATTATGAGTATGATTGTGGATAGGGGTAGATGAAAACACAGGAAAGTGTGGGAAAGTGTGATACGATTTTTATAATTAAAGCTGCGTTTTCATTGACGCGGAGCTGTGCGGAGATGAGCGGAGATGTGCAGGAATCGACCAATTACCGTGAGGGAGAGAGTTACAGAGCGTCTTCGTTTTTCGCTCTCTCGAACGCTGTGATTGGTCAAATCCGCAAATCTCCGCTCTTCTCCGCGTCAGTAGAAACCCGGTCTTAGTCCCCGCTTCGTGCTTCGTGCTTGTTTAGAGTAACATGGGATGTGCCATAGTGCTTATCATTCGCACATCGTTTATGGAAAGTATCCTAAATTGGTTGTTAATTTATCTTCATAGTATGTATAATATGATGTCTTACACTGACCACTGCTATAGGAATTACAAATTTATTAATAATTTGTTTTTATATTGTTTCAGGTAAATATCATCTTCCTCAGTAACCAGAAGTGAAGGCGTTCTCCCCAGGACCTTTGTCCATTGTGGTATTAGGCAAATAAATATTATAATAGTATTGTGCAAGGAATTCAAATATCTTCAATTCCACGTCATCTCCCTAGCATTACCCGTTTTTCACAGGGTCCGCTTACCTAACCTGAAGATTTGACAGGTCCGGTTTTTAAAGAAGCGACTGCCTGTCTGACCTTCCAACCCGCGAAGGGAAATCCAGCCCAATACAGGTTAAGTCACATACCTCTGAAAATGCATTTCTCGGAATGTGGGTTTCCTCACGATAATTTCCTTCACCGCAGAGTACGTGATAATCATTCTAATTCTATGTACTTAATTAATGTGCTTGACTATTACAAGTGCTGTTTTTACCAACACAGTTGGAACGACATCCCTCAATCAGCGCTTGTCGCTATCGACCCATTAGGGTCGATTTATTCTTTCAAATGTTTTTCCCCTTAGATGACGCCCTGAGATGAGGTTCGCGCCCAACTGGGCACCCACAAGACTGTTGTCTTAAACGTTGTACCGGGTGAGAGCCTTTAGCACTCCCCATTTGTCCGGCCAAGTTGTTAATGCCATCTGCGGCAAATCTACCATAAGACACGTCAAAAAAAAAAAAGTGGTCAAATAACAAAAACACTACATGAACCATGTCAGGGGCCTTTGGCGGCTCAATAATAACCCTGACACCAGGGTTGATGGGGTTGGTCATCCACCTCACAACCCATAAGATAAAAGAAGAATAGAACTAGAATATTAACTTGTTAACCCCCTCCGGTTGATTGAGGGGAGGCCTGTGCCCAGCAGTGGGACATATATAGGCAGTTTATGATTAACTTGTTAAGACGCTTCGAATGCGATATGTCTGAAATCTATTAGTGGACGGAGACGCTATGACTCATTGTCCTTTCAACGTTACACGCGTACGAAGTTCATGAGTAGTTAATGTTTACAATAATAGCATGTACACCCAGAGTACAAACATAATATAGTAACAAGGACACCCAACAATGTAGCTAGTACATTCACCTGCATTATGCAACTCAAGTGCACTCGGTGGTACCAACAATGTCTTTGGAAACAAAGTATTCCAGTAACACTTCCTCGTGAGGTTTCCGATACTTTAGACTACAGATGATATAAATTTTCAGCGCTATAAACTATATATTTTTATTAGAATAGCAAGAGTATGGTTTTGAAAGCTTTACTTTGTTGCGTAGGAAGTTTTTCTTCACAATATTTTAACTATCACGCGTGTGTATAGGTTGTTAGTGATAGTGGCTAGGACCCCGATATCGACCCCGCCGGCGTGGTCTTAAACGTTGTACCGGGTGAGAGCCTTCAGCGCTCCCCATTTGTCCGGCCAAGTAGTTATTGCCAGCTGCGGCAAATAATAAGTCACGTCAAAAAAAAGTGATAGTGACATCGTAACGAATACTGAGGGGCATGATTCTGACTATTCTGAGTGGATATTTGATGTCAAGTGAAATTTCCTGTCGGAAAATTCATAAAAATTTTAGTCATATCAACTCAGAATCATGGCCTGAATCATCCCTTAAAGTGTTAGTTACGCTGTCACTAATACCCTGTATATTTTTTGACGAACGTAGCCTGAAAAGTCATTGCGCACTAGACGGGACCATTACACTATTACACTTTTACGACTGCGATAGTTGAATGATAAAAACGTCAATTGCGCATAAACACTTCATGAATAACGTTTATGATCTCACAACAATCACTTTACACACTAAAGTGTTATATTACGAGACTTATAAGACCAATGACTAGATATAAACTTGTAATGAACGTCGGTTCTTTATTGTGAAGACTTAATCACGTCAAATATAATTTATTGCACACAAATAAAACGTAACAAACGTTTATCAACAGTACAAATGGCCGGCCTTATTGCTCTGAAGCAATTGCTTCCATACACGTAACATACATTCTTTACATTCAGAAGATGTCGCCTATTTCCCGTTGGGATAGGCAGAAAAACGGAATGCCACTTACACTATACACACACACACATTCACACACACACACACACACACATACACGTACACACACACATTCACACTCATACGCACACTAACATACGCACACAAGCATACATACCCACTTAGACACACACATTCACACACGTATATACACTTTGTTTTTGTTTTTGTATATACACTTATCCGCACACACACACACACACACATGCATACACACTTACACACACACGTTCACACACGTATACACACTTATCCGCACACACACGCACACTCTTAGATACACTTGTGTAGACTTGTCTAGCTTTTATGCTGGAATTGGAGCGAATAAAAAACGTGAAACACGTTCATCTGTTTGTCTTCTCGAGCATGTCGTAAAATGATGGACAATACGTAGAATAGTTTCCAACTATTCAAGTTAGTTACTTTTTACTAAACGACAAAACACGAAATTCCTATGGAATTTGTATGAAAAAGCAACATGTGACGTCATAGAAAGACGTGACAAAATGTCGCACTTTATTTTTTTATTTGTTAAAATTCATGAATAAGTTAAATAAAAAAACTAACAAAAACTACCAAATTGTTTCGGGCGATAGACTGATCCTTTTTCACCATAAGGTTCATAATATCCATCTTAGGACTTCGTATCAACAGTGGCTGCTAGTTGTCTTTGATTACTTGTGGCTCTGTCCACCCCTTTCGGTATTGGTCTTTTCTTTGGCGAGTATATTTTATTCTTCCCCGAATACATACACAACCGTTTCTTTGGTTTAAACCAAGACACCGATGTGTGTAAATTAGTGTCTTGTGAACGTGGCTCTGCCCACCCCATAGGGATTACTAGCGTGAATACTTTCTGCCTACCTCTTTTATTATATTAGTTCCAAGACAACAACAATGTTGGTGCGAAACAATCGTTGTACGGAAGTTTGGAACTGAATTGTTTACGAATAGCGAAATAGGTAGGTAGTATCGTTTGCTACGTTACTAGTAAAAGTTTTTCAATATCTTTATGACACGTGATAGTTATCAGAACTACGATGTTTGTGCAGAGCCAGATTTGAGAAGTCTGTCTGCCTGCGCTGTAAACTTAAATACTCGATGCGTCTAATGACTTACGTACTTCTAAGGAAGACAAAAAGTGTCACTGAGTCATTGTTACTAAAACAAGTAAGACACAGAGGCCTTGAAAACTCTCATATGAACTCCGGTTCCCCGTTCCGCGAGGCTAGCGGTATCGCGTCTCTGCGCATCGGGCTTTTGTTACATTCAGTATCTACTTATAATAGAACCGGGGGGGTTAAAAAGGCCACATTGAAACAATTCATCTAAAAAAGCAATATTTTAATTTGACATTTCCGCATATAAAAGTAAGTGCGCAATGCAAACAAATGTCAAATATCATTATTGCTTTTTTACATGAATTGCTTCGATGTGGCGTTTTTAACCCCCCAGTAATGTGAATCTGAAGGTTTTAGACTGCTCTCGCAATAAAGAACCCAATTTCTCCATAAATAATTTTACCGCAACAGTCTTAAGAAACTCAACGAATTAACACAGAAGGACATGAAAAAAAGATGCGATATTCCGGAAAACATCGTTAGTCCAAAGTTGGCGCAATAAAAACTGAAATATTCTCACAAGAAATTATTTATTGCTAGAAGATTTTTTTATTTTTCACGCTGTTCGTGTCTAGTCATTTTCGAGGTCGCTAAACATTGGAAAACTCTGTGATAAATTGCCAAGATTTGTTCATTTGATTCGTGTTCTTGAATTGTTCTTCGTAACAGACATAAATACCAACTTTCATTCGTAAATCTGACGATGAAGTCTAATGAAGATTAAGCTTACGGAATCTTGAGGAAATTAGTTACCAGAGTGAATTAGTTCTTATATGACTTTGATTTGGGTTTTCGAATGAGTTACAGTTTCGTCGCAGGAATGTTAATGTTTTTAAGATGCGGTGTTCATTCATTAGACATTTTTCCACCTACTTTCACTGTCAGGTATAAGTATTATTATGTATATATTTATATATTACTATATCTAATATAGACTAATTTTGTAAAGTGGACGAGTCTATCTTTCTCTTCAAAACTTAAAGATACTGTTTCCTAGTGTTAAATATCTATATTCCAACCGATGGAATGATTTACTCTGAAGACAAAGTCTATTGCAGGTAAACTGTCTGACAGCTGGATAAGTGTCAGCACAGGCGGCACGGGTTCATGTGGCGCCAATTAATCGAATGCTTTAATCAATAAACGTCTCATTCGTGGGACTCGTGCCGCAGGCGCTGATAGCAGTATTACTATCTACCGCAGTACCACCTACTGGATAATTTTGGATAGCTATTGCTATTTCAAACAAATCAAACATATTCTGTAACACTTATCAAGTTAACAGTTATTAATCTATGCTCTAGCAATGGTATTATTTATTATTCTGAGGTATTTAGTCTATGATTAGCAGTGGCGCCATCAGTAGGAATATTAACTGCGGAGGTAGCACGCCATTGGTGAGTTACATTTCCGCGCAAATATAAAACGTAAAATGTGACGGAGGTGGGAAGATAATACTCCCTCCAGGGTTTTGGGACATTCTGATGGTAGACACGAGTGATTCAAGACACAAAACAAGAAGGTACCGTCATACTATCAACATATATATCATGCGGAAACATGCTTTTATATCAATTTGTACGGTCAACCAATTTAACAGATCCTTCGCATTGGTAGCAAGTCAATACATCCGTAGGTATATAGCTGTGCATGGTGAAGCTTGTTAAACGTATTAGTTGATAGTTTCCAATCAACTCTCTTAATTAATTTATGAGCTCCTTACACTATAAGCATTTAATTGGAATTGGCAAACTCCAATACAGTACAATGGGAAAAGTTTTCAAGTCAGAACCTCTTCTCGTGTTGTTTATGATTTTTGTTTCTCGAACAACGTTTGAATATCGAAAAAGAAAAACTGTTTTTCTAGAAACACTTGTAAACTATCTCTTGGGAAAAATATGATTTAAGTGCCCCATCTCGAGCGCGCAATATCAATGGTGGCGCAAGGGCGCAACTTCGGTCCCACGGTCCAAGTGAGATATATCCTTCACTTTATAATTACTTATAAATAACGAGTAGGTACCTACCAAAAATGAAAGGACTTAAACCAAAAAATAATTAATTTGTAAAGAATCAGATTTAAAAACCAGTTACGAGCTCATTTTGAATCCTTATGCGGATATTCTTAGGATGTTACTGTAATGTATTTTATTTATTTCAATACTTGTTTTGTATGTGTGTGTAGTCTATTATTATTATAGTTTCCTTAGATTATAGTTAGTTTTACTTTTAGTTATTTATTTTTTGTTGCACCATCCCGCATTCAAGTTGTTTGTAAATTTTTGTTTCCTTTTGGTGGTAGCCTGGAAGAAATTGCTCTAGAGGAATAACGCCGCCCCAATTGTACTGTATTCATGTGTTATGTCTGATTGTTGAAATATATTTGATTTGATTTGATTTACTTAACTTGATAAATTGTAATAGACAAAACAATGGTGCACACCACTACACACCATCAAAGTTTATTATAAGTTTTACCTGTAATTTTCTTATCCATCGGAAAGAGGAAGGACGGGTAACCGACAGGCATATAATTTATGGAACACACGTCAATTTTAAGCAGAAAATGGCCCCGATTCCTGCAGACATCTCTTAATTTTACTTTAAGTTATACCTGTCATTTTCTTATCCGCCGAAAAGGAAAGGGACGGATGATTGACAGCTCTTAATTTTAGGACGAATGAGTAAATAAATGAATAACCCGGGCGAATTTTTAGACGGTTGTTTTAGATTTGTGCTTAAAATTGACGTGTGTTCCATAAATTTTATGCTTGTCGATTACCCGTCCCTTTCCTTTTCGGCGGATAAGAAAATGACAGATATAACCTAAAATAAAATTAGATGGTATTTACAGGAATTAGCACCATTGAGACAACCCTTTCAAAGTTTTACACAGGCCAACAACCCGACAAAATTAAGTTGACAGCACACGTCAGACGGGTTGCATACCAACAAGGTGCCTATTTGATTAGCCGGGTTCATTCGTTTAATATTAACAGCTGCCAATCATCCGTCCCTTTCAAATCAAATCACATCAAATGTACTTTATAGCACACAACAAAATTTTAACAATCAAACATTACACAAGAATAAATACAGTACAATTTGGGCGGCCTTATTGCTCTAGAGCAATTTTTTCTAGGTAACCACTACCAGAAAACAAACATTTACAAACAACTTGGATGCGGGATGGTTTAACAAGAAATAAATACCTAAAAGTAACCTAAAGTCAATATAAATACTCTACATATACGTACATTATATTAAATACGCAATATAATAGGTATAATACATATAATTACTAAAAAAAACCTTCTTGTCCCTCTCTTTTCTTCCTGATACTATTAAAAATGAAACCAACGGAAATTCTTTTATAAAACAACTAAAGCTACTACTTATCACTAATTTCACTAAATGCTATTACACGGTTTATGAATATAATTATGTAAGTGATAAATTAAAATGAATAATTTTTAACAACATTTTGTAAATTAAATCATAATAAACACATAAAACAATACTTAAAATATAAGTGCAATAATATTGTTAAATTATAGTTAGTATGATAAATATAAATGTTATCACTGACTAATAATTGTGTTGTCTTCTCTACCAGTTGTAGCGCCCTTACCGGGTCCATGTTGATACTATAATACTTACTTCAATATTTTTATAACACCACAATTTGTACGAACACATGGTCGCAATAAAACATTTATATTTCTATTTTTCTTTCGGCGGATAAGAAAATGACAGGTATAACTTAATATAAAATTCGGAGGTGTCTGCCACAGAGCAACAGGAACCTCCTGTTGGTGTTTGCAAGATTCAGGGCCAGAGTGTGACGTAGTCATGTTTATTATCGCCGTCTCTTAATATTGCTCGCACTCATTAACGATTCATTACATGACATTATTATATGACATGCCTTATTTTACTACTGCACGTGGACACAGAAATTAATACTCAAGCCAAATACAATACTTGTAACGTATTTCGTGCACGAGTAAGAATGTAAGGATATATGGTTGTCAAACTTACTGAACACGGCCAGTATAACGGGCTCCTTGGAAACAATTAGGAGAGCAGTTTTACAGGTTGACTGATATTGCTTCTGGAATCTTCTCTTCTTCTATCGTGAGGGTTATTAAGGTGCATAATTTATTTTATGTATTTAGTATAAAGACTAACTAAACTACATAACTTATTTTGCAATGTCTCAACCTCTATTGTTATTTAATTAGTTATAGTTATCATACTCACCCAAAGGTTGTATAGAAGAAATTGCTACCTTAGCAATAAGGCCTACATTTCTCTCTCTCTTTCTCTCTTTATTTCAGAGCTGCGCTCTTGTCGGTGGAGTAATCGCCATTTCTCTCTTCTTCCTATCAAATCCTACATTTGCACGTTTGTTTATTTAGTATTCCTGTGTTATATGTTCCTTTTGTGCATTAAATAATTGTATATTGTATTGTGGAGTACTAATCTCATCAACCCTGGTGTCAGGGTTATTACTGAGCCGCCAAAGACCCCTGACATGGATCATGTAACGACTACGTACTTACATCAGTAAGTAGTAACCGGGACCAACGTCTTAACGTTTAAGAGTATATGCAATAAGTAGTTTATATTTTTGATTTTGGAAAATATTACGTACTATCTGTCCTATCTTCTACCGTATGGGTTGTCAGGTTAATGACTGACATGAACAACTTCATTGACATTGGATATTTTGGTGCTACTAAAGGTCACTGACTCGCCTCATATTGTCTACAAAGAAAATAATAATTCGAAAAGGTCTTAACCCTGAAGGTCTTCTGAGGGTTGCAGTTGCATTCTCCTTCTCTTACTCTTCGTTTTACTCTTATAAAGCCGGTACGAGCGTGTTAACCATTACATCAACAGGTCTTCATACTCTCCATACCAATTTTCAATACTGTCATTATGCCGACCCCAGCGTCATCTATCCGAAACTATTTATTTTCTCTCTGCGTGTTTCCCTTAGCGTGGATGATTGCTATGAAAATAAAATCCTCAGATAGACTTCATCAATAGCTATTTAAGTAAAATAGCAACGCGATTATACATTAATCATTTGACCTTTGACTATTCGGACAATTGCAATGTCAATGAATCAATCAATCAATAATACTTTATTGCACAACGACATATACAAAGGACATAAACATACGAATAAAAACATAAGCACAATAGGCGGCCTTTAGTCAGCAATTTCTGCCAGGCAACCTTAGGGTGAAAGAAGTTTATGCATTGGAGCAATGTCCTAACTAAACACAGGACAATCTCACAAAGTTATTTCGGCAATGTTCTCATCGGGTATCAAACCCGAATTTACAGATTAGCCGAACGCCGTAAACCTCTTGATTAAATATTCTAGTGTTTGAGAGACAAATTATAATATTGCAGATCTGCTGAATAACTTTTGTCCGGTAGTCGATGAAAAAATGTTCACAAATGAATTGAAAAATGGTAGCTTAGTGTGGTAAATGGTAGCAACCCTGAATTTCGCCGACATTCAGCTAAATATAATATTGCATTGAGATGTCCAAATATAAATATCACTGTTGATGTTGGTTTGAAAACTCAAACAAAAAAAATCTCATATTATGTTGCACTGTCAAAATATGCGACTGTTATAAAAAATATAATATTATGTTTATTGTATGTCGATCTGGAGGTCCGGGTTGGATTCCCGATGGGGACATTGTCGAAATCACTTTGTGAGACTGTCCTTTGTTTGGTAAGGAGTTTTCAGGCTTGAATCATCTGATTGTCCGAAAAAGTAAGTTGATTCCGTGCTTCGGAGGGCACGTTAAGCCGTTGGTCCCGGCTATTAGCCGTAAAAACACCTCCACCAACCCGCAGTGGAGCAGCGTGGTGGAGTATGCTCCATACCCTCTCCGGTTGATTGAGAGGAGGCCTGTGCCCAGCAGTGGGACGTATATAGGCTATTTATGTTATGTTATGTTATGTTTTTTATATTATATTTTCATATTGTCTTGTATTTTTTTCTACCGATGATTCCTCATTGGGATTCGTTTAGTTTTATCTTATATTCCTTTTTTATTTAACCTAACCTAACCTAACCTACTTATACTGACGTCAGAGTTGAGCAGAGCCATCAGTAATCAGTAGATAATTTGCAGCGACTTGATACGAAGTTCCAAGATGGATATGATGAACCGTATGGTGACCTTGGTGCAAAATCTCGCTTTTACTGTGTGACTTACATCGTACGTGTGAGTGAGATAGTCAGTTTCTGGTTAAATAGACTAAAAGTCGTCCTCATCGGAATGGTGAGATAAATCAAGCTCGCTTCAAGCTTGTATTGGTACAGGGCGGGAAGTGTCCCTTCTATATTGTAGTAATATACTTAGTTTAATCTGTGACATTGGTGACAGGTGGTCACCCGTGGTGGATGTAATATAGCGAAACCTATTCTGTTTTTTTTCTTCACTCTCAGTTCAGCAGAGTCAAAGTTTTTCCTTTATAAATGCTTGCCTTTTAAATTGCGGTAAATCTACGCCTATGACGATAAGTCACGTCAAAAAAATATCATGATTGAATGCTTTGATATATCTACTGAAGATGGACTTTGTTTGAATTAAATAATAAAGTATTTTAAAAATAAATTGTACTTGTCTATAAAAAAATCCGAGTCGACTAAACTATTTACATTAAAATTTTCTGTAATTGAAAAGGTCGCTCTAAGTATATAATTTAATTTTGCGTATTATTTAAAAGTTACTGCTCTGTTGGATCGAGATGAAAGGAGAACCATAGTTATGTCAATTCCAGACGTTGAAAGACTCGTCACTCACACAAGAGTTCTCGGCCGAGAGAGTTTTCCGAAGAGTTATCTTCGGAGAACTCCGCCGCGCCCGCGCATCGACTCCGCCGCACCCGCGACTCGACTTTCAAAAGCGCACTGTCATTATTCTTAAAGAAAACCTTGCGTGCACTGTTGGAGCGCCCGTGCTACGACGTCGAAAGATTAGGGGTTCCTATCGAACCTAATAGAGTACCTTCATAATCGGGATTTAGCCGCAGTCGGATGAAAGTACTCGGCGAGCATGCATGGAGAGTTTGATGAAGGACGCGAAGCGAATTTGTTGTGCCAGGATAGTAGTAAGTGGAATTCCGTGGTTTCTCCCACTATAGCCTACCCCAACGGGAACTAGGCATGATCTTATGTACCTGTGAGGCGGGTGATCTGTTATCATATCATTACCGTCATGGTTCATCGTTTTCAATACAAAGTGCGGCTGCAAATCGTATTCACAAAGTTCACTTGTCTGTACCTATACGTATATATAACATTTAAAACAACCACAAACATATAAACATTTTGATAACCATTATTGTAAATGAATCCGATGCCGCGATGTGCGATAAAACGCCTGTCGGTATCGATATGAAATAAAAATTCAATGCAATGGTTTACTGTGACGTTTATTCGATACATTGTTTTCAAACTTTCAATGACTCACGTTTTAATGAACGTCGCAGTTTATTGTTTGTATTTATTGTGTGGTTGTTTTTTTCTATTTTTAGAAGTAAATTCAATGATGATGATGATGATGATGATCTCCGACCGATTACGGCCATGTCGACCACTTCGACTCCTAGTCCTAGTTTATATGTATAATAATATCCATTAAATAGTGGAGAAATACTGTGTGATGCTCTGTCGCGGAGCCACCACCTCCAATTCAGTTGAAAACGATATAGATTACTGTACGTACCATGTACATAGTGTACGTGAAAAGATTTTATGTGTACGTGCTATAATTAGAAAGAAAACAACAAATTAAAGTGGCTTCGCTGGAGAGCATACTCCCCAGCGGAGCCACTCAGTTTGCATACTTCGAGATGTTTTCTTCCTGTAAATTGAAGTATAGTTTGATGTACGTACTACGTACATAGTGTACGTGAAAAGATTTTATGTGTACGTGCTATAATTAGAAAGAAAACAACAAATTAAAGTGGCTTCGCTGGAGAGCATACTCCCCAGCGGAGCCACTCAGTTTGCATACTTCGAGATGTTTTCTTCCTGTAAATTGAAGTATAGTTTGATGTACGTACTACGTACATAGTGTACGTGAAAAGATTTTATGTGTACGTGCTATAATTAGAAAGAAAACAACAAATTAAAGTGGCTTCGCTGGAGAGCATACTCCCCAGCGGAGCCACTCAGTTTGCATACTTCGAGATGTTTTCTTCCTGTAAATTGAAGTATAGTTTGATGTACGTACTACGTACATAGTGTACGTGGAAAGATTTTATGTGTACGTGCTATAATTAGAAAGAAAACAACAAATTAAAGTGGCTTCGCTGGAGAGCATACTCCCCAGCGGAGCCACTCAGTTTGCATACTTCGAGATGTTTTCTTCCTGTAAATTGTAGTATAGTTTAATGTACGTACTACGTACATAGTGTACGTGAAAAGATTTTATGTGTACGTGCTATAATTAGAAATAAAACAACAAATTAAAGTGTATATGACGGCATGAACAAAACGTGAAGCGCTGAAGATTTTAAGAAACAATCTCCTTGCGAGAACTTTTTATCTATGCACAAACTACTAAGAGAACCTATTTCAGACGAACGTCTCTCATACAAAACAAAGAGCCTCAGAATTTAGAGTATGACACTTGATTTGACATATAAAATTATATTGCCACACGCAAAAATAATTGTGGGGTTGCCATAGTAATGATATGGCACGGCGTGGCAGTAGTGATAGCTTTAAATTATTTAGATTACTTAAAATTTTGATGACAAGGTTAACTAGAAAACTGTGATATCCATACAGTATGAGTGTAAGATAAGTAAGCGAAAAGACGAAAAGACGCTATATTTCACCAGTTTCCTAAAAGTGAGCTAGGAAGAACTCTAGAAGTGCAGAAGTTACAGTGTTTGTGTGATGACAATTTGCAAAGGCTTAGGACTACTGGGAACAATTGTGTTTGCCATGCGGATTGCACAAAGACATTTTTATTAAAAACTTTCCGGGTCTCTCAAGATTAGCAGTGTTATTATAAACAAAATATTAAAGGGTACAGACAGATGTCTCTAGATTAGAGAGTTTAGAGGAAAGTTTGCCATTAATGCAAAAAGGCATATTTAAAATAATAATAATAAAGCTCTATTTCAGAAAAAAAATCCATAAAATATAAAACAAAATTAAAAAATAAAATGTTATACAAGTAAACTGCAGTCTTTTTTTTATAAACCTTGTCATCAAAATTTAAAGTAAGTAATCTAAATAATTTAAAGCTATCACTACTGCCACGCCGTGCCATATCATTACTATGGCAACCCCACAATTATTTTTGCGTGTGGCAATATAATTTTATATGTCAAATCAAGTGTCATACTCTAAATTCTGAGGCTCTTTGTTTTGTATGAGAGACGTTCGTCTGAAATAGGTTCTCTTAGTAGTTTGTGCATAGATAAAAAGTTCTCGCAAGGAGATTGTTTCTTAAAATCTTCAGCGCTTCACGTTTTGTTCATGCCGTCATATACACTTTAATTTGTTGTTTTATTTCTAATTATAGCACGTACACATAAAATCTTTTCACGTACACTATGTACGTAGTACGTACATCAAACTATACTACAATTTACAGGAAGAAAACATCTCGAAGTATGCAAACTGAGTGGCTCCGCTGGGGAGTATGCTCTCCAGCGAAGCCACTTTAATTTGTTGTTTTCTTTCTAATTATAGCACGTACACATAAAATCTTTCCACGTACACTATGTACGTAGTACGTACATCAAACTATACTTCAATTTACAGGAAGAAAACATCTCGAAGTATGCAAACTGAGTGGCTCCGCTGGGGAGTATGCTCTCCAGCGAAGCCACTTTAATTTGTTGTTTTCTTTCTAATTATAGCACGTACACATAAAATCTTTTCACGTACACTATGTATATGGTACGTACAGTAATCTATATCGTTTTCAACTGAATTGGAGGTGGTGGCTCCGCGACAGAGCATCACACCATATCCTTATATAATAAGCACGTTGGTCCCGGTTACCACTTACTGATGTAAGTAAGTACTAGTCGTTACATGAGCCATGTCAGGGTCCTTTGGCGGCTCAATAGTAACCCTGACACCAGGGTTGATGAGGTTGGTACTCCACCTCACAAAACGATAGAAGAAGAAGAATCTGTTGCCGCCACAACAACAAACTCAAAATTATCTCTATTATTAACCCTAATTAATAAACTCTAAAGTTTCATTTATTAAAGTTTCGTTTCGTTATTATTATTAATTATTATTAGATGTATTCCCGTGATGTAATCCAAACATAACCTTCTAAAATGCTTGAAATTATAAAGCCATGTTTGTATTGTTTGAATAATTAATGTATTAATTGTGTTAAATATAATTATGAAACCTTTCAGATAGTGTTTAATACGACTACAGAACAGTGGAAACAATGAAGGACAAAACGTTACCTACGAGGTTAATAATTAGTAAGAAAGAAGATTTCTCGTCTATGTTTAGAATTTAATTTACGAAATATTCACTCGCCAGGTAACAAATTATTTGCTCCAATTTTTTTATGAAAATTTCTTCTATTAATCAGCAATGAAAATGAATTTTCTTTCTTACTTCCCAGGAGAGGTAGTTCTCTAATCTAAATTATGTAGATACCCATAATGGTATAAATACTAAAAAATCATTATCACTTTCATGTAGGTTTTTAGGAAAACTAAAGATAAGACAAAATCTGCACGTTTACTGTGTGTAATATTAATTGTGTATATCTCGTCTAGAATATTAAAAAATAAAAGAAAGATTTAATAATAAAATTATAAATTCAAAAAGACAACTCAAGAAAATGTTCTAATAAGTTTCACCCCACCGCTAAAGCGATATATTATATTAATTATTATGATATTTTAAGACAAATATTTGAATACACTGGCCCCAATTACTGCAGACACATTCTAATTTTATTTTAAGTTATATCTGTCATTTTTTTTCCGCCGAAAAGTAAAGGGACCGATCATTGACAACTATTAATTTTAATACGAAGAGAATATGAATGAATAACCCGGGCGAATAAAATAGGCACCTCGCACATAATGCAACTCGTTTGACGTGTGCTATCAAGTTAATTCTATCGGGTTATTGGCCAATATACATTTTTGGAAGGGTTTTTAAATTGCTGCCTAAATTGACGTGTGTTCCATACATTTTATGTCTGTCGATTACCCGTCCCATTCTTTTTCAGCGGATAAGGAAATGACAGGTATAACTTAAAATAAAATTAGATGGTGTGTACATGAATCAGCACCATTATTGATCTAAATGACACTGGCCGCGATTATTATTGTGGTGCATTCTGTTAATTAACTTTATGATATATAAAATGAGTGATAATCTACGTAAACAGACTAGAATAAATCCTTGGGTATACCTACAAACTGCGCATGATTCAGAATCGTAACAGGAGCAACAACCTCGTAACCCCGGTGTATAAATATAATTTCACAAAATGTCGCAAATCCATTAAATTTGAGATTTATAATTATGATGCCCCGAATGTTTGCACTATCGCGAATTCACGAGGTATCACTTCGAAATTATGTTTTTGCTACTTTTATTATCAGTGAATTTAGTAGAGTCGTAGTAGCCCAGTGGTAGAACGCTTTCCTCTCACTTTGAGGTCGCAGGTTCGAATCCAGCACAGGCCTAAACCAATGATTGTCGAATTTATTTTCGAATTCACATTTGGATCACAAATGATTATCACGTGCACAGAGGTAAACATCGAAACCCATATTCCCGAGAAATGCATTTTCGGAGGTACGTGACCTAACCTGTATTGGACTGGTTTTACCTTCGCGGGTTGGAAGGTCAGACAGGCAGTCGCTTCTGTAAAAAACCGGACCTGTCAAATCTTCAGGTTAGGTAAGGTTATGATGACTGGAGATGATGATGACTGTTAGGTACAGTAAACGAGTACGCTTATACATATTTTGTTGTTACAATTTTCTATTACATTTTCCTTGATTATTTCTTATCTATAGATTTGGTCAATGTGTACTGCGGTCGCGTAAGAATAACCCAACGAAACCTGCCCAATAAAGAAAGTGTGGATAGAATCATATCACCAGCACATTAACGTCCCCACTGCTGGGGCACGGGCCTTCCCTATGGATGGATAGGGAGATCGGGCCTTAAACAAGCACGCGGGCCCAGTGCGGATTGGTGGTTATTAACGACTGCTAATGCAGCCGGGACCAACGGCACCACCACACCATACCACCACCACCATAGAACCATATAATCATGAATAAATAAAATAAAATCACACTTCGTATAGAAGGGCCACTTTCCGCACCGCACTAACCAATTTGCTATGAGTCGATCACAGAAAACATCCTACGATCAAAAGAAACAGGATATTTTTATCGCTTCGTAGTTTATAGCTAAGTACCTACATGATTGACTACGGTCGAAGCTATTTTCGATCAAACGTAGGTACCTATTTGCGGATATTAGCATAAAAAAATCCCTTTACCAGTTCAACCTTGAATAAATCGTGATTTTGCTGATGAGAAAATCATGGTAGATTTGTACTTGACATTGACTCCATCACATAAACAAACTTTTTGCCAGATTTTTGGCCTCTGTGGTCTAGTGGTTGAGCGTTGGGCTCACGGAAGTCCTGGGTTCGAATCCCGGAGGCGATATATCTCAAAAATCACTTTGTCATCCCTAGTTTGGTTAGGACATCACAGGCTAATCACCTGATTGTCCGAAGGTAAGACGATCCGTGCTTCGGAAGGCACGTTAAGCCGTTGGTCCCGGTTGCTACTTACTAATGTATGTACTTAGTCGTTACATGAGCATGTCAGGGGCTTTTGGCGGCTCAATAGTATTTTTTTATTTATTTATTTTTATTCCACGTGTATACAATATAGTATTACAACTGCGACTGTTACAGCGATGATGTTTGTTTATATAAATAGACTAGAATTACGAGGACATTGGCACCGTACGTAATGCACACTCGCGCATACAGAGTAAATACATGATTAGTAAGTATTCTAGCTAAATGCCACGTGACAAATTTAAAGCGTGCACTTCTGTCGTATCGTCTAAGGGTGATGTTATATAGGTTGATGTAGGCGGGTCGATGGCCCTGCGCTTAAACACTGGGTCGGTGTCCATGTTGTTAGGGCTTCGCGCACGTTTCAGACGGAACAATTTTCTTAAAAAAAAAATATTAATTCTTGATTGTATTCCTAATTTTGATTTTCATTTCTGCTATCTAATTTAATATTGATTTTGTGTTCTTTTTTATTATGATTTTAATTTTAATTTTGATTGTGAAGTAAATTTTATTAATGATTTTTAATTTTAATTTCTAGTTTTAAATTTTTATTTATATTATTTTTATTGTTTATTATTATTATTTTTTTCTATGGACGTTATTATGGTCTGAAAATAAATTATTTAAATTTGAATATATTCGCTGATTAATTAGAATAAAAGGTCCGTCCACAAAGGTGATGCGGCCGCGTCGTTCCGTTACGTTGCGTCGTCGATTCGCTATGTTTACAACTTAGAGCTACATCGTCGCAATGTATCACGTGGCAGGTTGTTGTGTATATTATGCTTCACTGCTCAATTCTCGCGATTAATATGACTTTGTAGTACTGTCTTCACCCAACGGCCGTTAACACATTTTAAAGCTTTAATTTACTGAAAGAAAGTAGAAATAAAGTTATTTTAAAAGTAAGGATTTGTTTTTATGTCACTGCATTACCCCCACTCATATCCAGGCGCAGCACCGAACAGCGCGCCATCTACAACTCATTCTGTGTTCGTACAGCGGCTGTGACACGTATTGTATAAAAAATATATAGGATTATCTTTCTAATTAGCTTTGAAAATGGGAAGAAAACGTAAACACGACGGAACGGATGAGAAAATTAGGAGAAAGATTCGAAAATTAAACAAATATCTGCGAAAACACGGACGATCTATATCGAGTTCATCTTCGTCAGGTGAGTAATTTACTTATCATTTTATTTAACCGTTAAGTATTACTTGAATTCTTTATAGCAGAAAGGAGCCCCGCTCGGGGACCGCGATGATTCATAATGCAGGTTAGGTTGCGTAACAATGTTGTTTACGTGTTATTTCTTTGAAATGTTTTTTAACGTATTTGGTGATATTCAATTTGACAAACTGTTTGAAAAATAACTGTAATGCGAACAGTACAATGGGACTGTTACCTTTACAAATTCAAATATTATACTTACTTTCATAACGTACCTGGTAATGCGAACAGTACACTGGGACTGTTACCTTTACATACTTCGACAATACAGAAGTCAATAGGTACTTACATACCCATAGCATGATGCGAATAAATTATGGTGTTATTTCCTTCACCAATATTATAACTGTCATCAATAGACATACTCACATTATAATCATTATTATACCTTCATAACGTACCTTGTAATGCGAACAGTACATCGGGACTGTTACCTTTACATACTTCGACAATACAGAAGTGAAAAGGTACATATCTATAGAGTGATGTGAATAATTTATGGGATTATTTCCTTCACTATGACTGCCATATTGATGACTATTGAGTCATATTATATTCTTAGCACTATTTTCAGAGTGCGAATCAGATCACAATCTTGAAAACCGTGAAAATGAGCAAATCATTTTAGATGAATTATCAGATGAGGTCTGTCCAGAAAACCAGACTCAAATTACAGTTGAGGATAGTAACGAGGAAAAATTAGATGATGACATACTACTTCTTTTGGGTGACCCACCTAAGGAAGAATCACCTGTGGGTAAAGATATCCATAATGACATGGCAGACAGATTAAAAAATGTTCTACTAAACGGCTTATCTAAGGAAATAAAACAAAAAATTTCGGAAGAATACCCCACACCGGGAAACTGTCAATATTTTAAGGCACCTAAATTGAATCCTGAAGTTAAAGCCGCTATTTCCGATTTACTGTATAAAAAAGATACCTCTTTAGCTACAAGGCAAGAACGAATCGGTACAGTTCTGACAGCTCTCACGCAAGCAATGGACATTCTTATAAAGTGCAACAATGACAATAACAATCAAATACTTATTAAACACATAAGTAATGCTTGTCGCCTGTTATGTGATTCACATTTTATAGACACGCGTTTACGACGCAATTTTCTAATCTCAACCTTAAACAATAATATGAAGGAGACACTGAAGGAAACGAAGAGAGATAAACACTTGTTTGGCGAGGATCTGCCTGAAAGATTAAGAGCTTCTAAAGCCATAACTAAAACTGGACAGGACCTGAAAAACACAAGACCGAAATCTCATGTTAATAAGCCTGAAACATCCACTTCTAAACATCCCTCGAACAATTTAAACTGGAAGCACCCGCATTCGAACTTTCAAGCGAGAAAGCCTGCTCAGAATCATCAGCGTCGAGATGCGGGTTACTCGGCAGCGCCTCATCATCAGCGCTCGCAGACAGCAACGACAACTGCGCCGCCACGCGGAGGATCGACGTCAACTCGTGCTCGGGGCAATGCCCACTGGAACCAGCGACCTCAGGGGAGACACTAATCAACGAGCAGGTGAATAACACATCTGGCCGATTAAAATATTTTTACTCGGCTTGGCAAAAATTAACCGACGATCCTATGGTCTTATCATGGATTGATGGTTATAAAATCCCATTTATATCTAAACCATGTCAAACATATTATCCTAAAAATACACCTAGTAACGAGAAAAACCTGTTCGACTTTAAATTAGAGATTGATAAACTTGTAAGTATGGGCGCTATATCTCAATGTCAAAGAGAAAATGGGGATTATTTGTCTAGTATTTTTCTTGTCCCTAAGCCCAATGGAGATAACAGATTTATTTTAAATTTGAAAAGTTTAAATAAATTCATTAAAACATCCCACTTTAAAATGGAAGATATAAGAACAGCAGTGAAGCTTATGTCTCCGGGTTGTTTCATGGCAACAATTGATTTGAAGGATGCCTATTTTTTACTACCTATACATAAAGATTATAAAAAATATCTCAAGTTCGAATTTCAACAAAGATTTTATAAATTCAACTGTTTACCTTTTGGATTGAATACAGCTCCCATGGTTTTTACAAAAATTATGAAACCTGTAGTTGAACACCTACGTTTCCATGGTTTTGTGTCAACGATATATTTAGACGATATCCTTATAATAGGAAAAACATACTTAGACTGCCTCGAAAATATTACAGCTACAGTGAGATTACTTACATCACTAGGTTTTATTATAAACCACGAAAAGAGTAATGTTATTCCTAACTATGAATGTAAATTTTTAGGTTTTCTACTAGACTCAAAACAATTTTGTATTAAATTACCTGAACAAAAAAGAGAAAAAATTAAAAATATGGTACTAAAATTCCAAAAGATTACTAAATGTAAAATACGAGAGTTTGCTCAATTTATAGGGTCACTGGTATCTGTTTGTCCTGCGGTCGAATATGGATGGTTACACACTAAATTGATAGAAAGACAAAAATTCCTCAATCTTAAAACATCTCAAAATTATGAAAGATATATGTATGTAAAACAAAATATAATTAAAGACGATTTAGATTGGTGGATTCAAAATATAGATACTTCAGTGTCCGTTATCCGTAGTGATTCTTATGACTTAGAGATATACTCTGATGCCTCACTTACTGGCTGGGGAGCTGCGTGTAACGGGACACGGACCAATGGTTTTTGGACAGAAGAGGAATCGAAGTTCCATATAAATATTTTAGAACTTATGGCAGCACTATTCGCATTAAAAACCTTTGCCAAAGATAAATATAATATACAAATATTATTACGCATTGATAATACAACTGCCATATCGTGTATCAATCGTATGGGCAGTGTACAATTTCCCCATTTTAATAAAATTACTCGCGATATATGGCAATTTTGTCAGGATAGAATATTATATATTTTTGCATCATACATTAAGTCCTCTGAAAATGTAATCGCGGATTTTGAATCACGTAGATCTCAAACAGACATAGAATGGGAACTAGCCCCATACGCATTTTCAGAAATTATAGAAAAATTCGGCATACCTGAAATTGATCTTTTTGCTACCCGATGTAATACCAAATGTGCAAAATATATTTCGTGGAGACCCGATCCCTACGCTTATTGTGTAGATGCATTTACAACGAATTGGAGGGACTTCTTTTTTTATGCGTTTCCCCCTTTTTCTATAATTTTGAAAACTTTAAACAAAATCATGACCGATAAAGCGGTCGGAATCATAGTGGTACCATATTGGCCTACTCAGCCATGGTTCCCCATATTTAAGAAATTATTGGTGTCTGATATTGTTTATTTTGAGCCTAACCCTAATTTATTGATTTCCGCATATTCCAGGTCGCAACACAGCCTCCACAAAAACCTTACCCTGGCTGCAGCAACCTTATCAGGGAGTCTTTGTTAAAAAGAAGCGTACCGCCTTCGTCTATTAACATTATGATCAATTCTATATCTTCTAATACCCAAAAGCAATATGATTGTTACTTAAAGCAATGGTTTATATTTTGTAATAATCAAAACATTGATTACCTAGAAGCATCAGTACCAAAAATAATATATTTTTTAACAAAACTTTTCGAAAATGGATTCAAATATGGCAGCCTCAATTCTTGTAAATCAGCTTTGTCATTAATAATTAGTCATAATATTATGAGTGATGAGAGAATCAAAAGATTCATGAAAGGAGTATTTCGATTACGGCCACCGGAACCCAAATATGAATATACTTGGGATACCAATATAGTTTTAAATTATTTATCTCAACTGTATCCAAATGAAACGTTAAGTTTAGAATTGTTGTCTAAAAAATTGGTTACTCTTTTAGCTCTGATTACTGCTCATCGAGTGCAGACGTTATCAAAAATATTCATACGTAACATAAATATCTCCCCTTATAACATATTGATTAAAATTTCTGATTTAATCAAAACATCAAGACCTAATACATGTCAACCTTTACTTAAATTACCTTTTTATAATGAAAAACCTGAGATTTGTCCAGCGAAAGTATTATGTAGTTATTTAGATCAAACATCGGATATCAGACCAAGTAATTGTAACAATTTATTTATCAGCCACAGAAAACCTCATAATAAGGTAACTAGTCAAACACTCAGCCATTGGATTAAAGACGTGCTCCAAAAGAGTGGTGTGGACATTAGCATTTTCAGTTCACATAGTACGAGACACGCGTCCACATCGAAAGCAAAATCTCTCGGAATAAGTGTAGACTTGATCCGCAAAACTGCAGGCTGGAGCGCGTCTTCTTCAGTGTTCGCTAGATTTTATGATCGAGAAATAGAAATCGATCAGGCTGAAACTTTTGCTCGATCAGTACTAAACTAGTAGTACTTGTTTATTGTTAGCAACTGTATAATTAATCCTGTATTGTCAAGTTGACCATGTTACCATTAGTTTATTTTCTGTTTCTGTAGATCAGTTAATTGTTCACTTTGAAATATATTTCATTGATTATTTGGGTAAATATATATATCTTTATTTAAAAACACGACGCCTGATTTCAAACCTATTAACTCTAAACATCTACAAAGTCATATTAATCGCGAGAATTGAGCAGTGAAGCATAATTAATGATTAAACGAACTTACCTGTACGTGAAGTTCTATCATAATTATGCGAGCTGCTCAATTCGAAGCGATTAATAGGTATCACCCTCCCTACTAAGATTCCCTGCCCATAGAGGTCTGAAATCGGCATCGTATTTCAGTTATTCTCTTATTTTACAGGAAAGCTTTTAACAAAATGAGTTGTAGATGGCGCGCTGTTCGGTGCTGCGCCTGGATATGAGTGGGGGTAATGCAGTGACATAAAAACAAATCCTTACTTTTAAAATAACTTTATTTCTACTTTCTTTCAGTAAATTAAAGCTTTAAAATGTGTTAACGGCCGTTGGGTGAAGACAGTACTACAAAGTCATATTAATCGCTTCGAATTGAGCAGCTCGCATAATTATGATAGAACTTCACGTACAGGTAAGTTCGTTTAATCATTAATTATCACGTTCAGTTTGGAAAAAAGTGCACGTACTCTAGTCGATCGGGGATTTTTAAGGGCATGTTGTAATAATAACCGACATATCTTTGGACATTTTTTTTTAATCATGTTTTATTTATAGAGGGTTTTTTTTAAAGCCACCCTCATCGTGTCTCTCTAATACTATATACCTATATTAAACTTAAACAACTGAATTATATCTATACTAAATAAAATCGATGAATCTAACTTTTACGAAAAAGATAATTTTGTAGTTTAAAAATACCTATTATCAATAATTATTTCTGTTCGTAATGTTTATTTTAACTAATTCATACAACATTCTGGCTGTTCCAGAGTCGGGGTCAGCCAGAATGCCGTTTACTATACCAATATTATAATTATTTCTGAGACCAAGTTGCATCGCCGCCCTCGACCCGCTCCGCGCGCACTCCATTGTCACATGGTATACATCTTCGATCATTCCACATCTTTGGACATTGTATCAGGGGAGTTAAAATGGCCACATCGAACCAACTCATCTAAGAAAGCAATATTGCAATTTGACATTTGCGCATATAAAAGTAAGTGCGCCATGCGAACAAATGTCAAATCGCAATATTGCTTTCTCAGATGAATTGCTTCGATGTGGCCATTTTTACCCCGCAGAAGTGGCTGCAACTTGTCTTCCGATTACTTGTGGCTCTGCTTATTAGTTTTAATTGGGAATTTTCCCAGAGCATCGGGTAGATTGGCCTTGTAAAGTCATGGAGGATCATACAGCCTACTTATATAAGTCCCACTACTGAGCACAAGCCTCCCCACATTTAACCGGAGGTGGTAGGGAGCACACTTCACCGCGCTGCTCTGCTGCGGGTTGGTGGAGGTGTTTTACGGCTAATAGCTGGGACCAACGGCTTAATGTGCCTTCTAAGGCACTGAATTGTCTTACTTTTTGGGACAATCAGGTGATTCAAGCCTGTAACGTCTTTACCAAACAAACGACAGTCTTACAAAGTATTTTAAATTATGTCCCCATCGAGAATCGAACCCGGACTTGAGCGAGATCTTGAGCCCAACGCTCTAACCACTAGACCACCGAGGCTGTCATGGAACATTATAAGGCTTCAAACTATTTCTAATTCTGCGTATGTGTATATGTATGCCTTAGTTCTAAAGTGATGAAGGACATTTCTTCGACTTTTGGCAATGTTCACGGGCCTATATAGTGGAGTCAAAACCGGAGCTTCCTCACTAATTTGTAGCTTGCCAGAGACAGGTCCGATTTTGACGTTTATTTTTGTAGGGGTGGGTTTTATATCATTCAAAATCAGAAACATCTTGAGTGGGTCAAATAAATATTTCGATTAAATAAAAAAACAACTTTTTTATTCCAACGGAAAATTAAAGTACTTCTCTGATTCTGTACACACTAATATTATGAACGCGAAAGTAAGCCTGCCTATTGTCTGTTTGTTACCTTTTCACGTGGAAACTGCTGAATCGCCTTAGATGAAATTTTGTATGAAGACCGAGGCAGCAAGAACATCGTAATTTTCCCGCAAGCCCTTAAGGGGATGAAAAATTGCGTGCCGTTCGCAATAACTGAAGTAGCGGGATGAAAGCTAAGGGTACGACATGAGTCCTAAGACCGCGTCTTGGAAAACGTAGTGTAGGACTATTATTTGCTTAAATAAGAATTGTTAGATATAAAAGAATCGATCGACCTAATATCGACATCGTCACAACCCTAGCCTTACGTACTTTGACAGATCTAATTCTTACCGCGCATTGAGACGATTGTAAAATGTTATGTTTTTACAATAAAATACCAGATAATATTTTAAATTTGTCTGAAAATAAATTTAAAGCTCATGTGAAGCTTACTTTATTTAAAAAAGCTAATACTTTTTTGCAGATTAATGATTATCTAAATGATAAAAATGTCTCGTATTGAATGTGTTCCTCTAGTTATTAAATAACTTGTAATGTATCCCCTCCCCTCATTGGTTTTTAAAAGATGTGTTGCTGTTGCAGTTTCTTGACATTTCTTTTCCTCAGCCATAACACCTTGCGAAATGACGTAAATTCAAAAATGGTACATTGACTTTCAACAAGTTTATCCATGATAATTACGTTGAATAAATGATTCTGATTTCTGATATGTGTTATTGGAATATAATCAATAATTGTATGGAATTGGTCGTTTTTGTTTAATATTATGAAGATTAAGTCGTTACACGAGCCATGTCTGGAGCCTTTGGCGGCTCAATAGCAACCCTGACACGAGGTTGATGAGGTGGGTCATTGATATGACAACCCACACGAGAGAAGAATAAGATTCAGGCTAAATGCGAACCTATTAAGTAGCACACAAACGAGGCCTTCAGAGATTTATTTGTGGAAGCAGTGGAAGTTTAATCTAACACAAGGTCTAGATCTTTGAGTTCCGTTTTTCTTTAGATAAAGAAAAATCCACATTTGTGGGTCCGTTTTTGTGTAGTTTGTCGGCGTGGTTCCATCAATCTACCCTGATAACACGTCGCCTTTACGCCTCAATGGGGAATACAAAAATTGGGCCGAAAATCCGTGACTTTAGATTAGATTTCATTTGAAATGGAGAACTTTAAATGGTTATATAACGGCTTCCGTAGTCCAGCCGTTAAGCGTTGCGGTCCCGGGTTCGAATCCTGATGGATATAAATCATAAACATCACTTTGTGATTCCTTAGTTTGGCCATTAGCCTGCAATGTCCTAATATTGCATGATCCGTGCTTCGGAAGGCTTGTTCAATGATACCGGTTACTACATACTAATGTAAGTACGTAGTCGATACATGAGTCACGTCAGGGGCCTTCGGCGGCTCAATAGTAACCTTGACACCAGGGTTGATGAGGTTGGTAACCCGCGGCGTGGCGCGGATTATTATTTTAAACGTAGTTCATCTTTGGTCTTCGTTTTGCAATAATAATGTGAATGTTTACAGAAAATGTAAAGGTACCTAATTAAGTGTAACACAAGATGCAAATTCCAGGAGATATTTATATAAATTTCCTCACTTATTCAGGAAGATTGAATTTACTCCCCAGGTGCAAATTTATGGTGAAAATCCTGGTTTGTTCCAAGGTTTTATCAAGTTTTCATGTTTCCCGTGGCAACATGGAAATTCGCAAACTTTGGAGTAATCATGCAGATATGACATTCAATTCAGAAGTTTTTGATATAAAAACATTAAACAGTGCTTCACGCCTGTATCCCCGAAGGGGTAGGCAGAGAGTATAATATAAGCATAGAATAAGGTTAATACTACGTATAGTATGGCAAGTCTCGGCTCACGACTAGCGGCTGAGCTAGATTTACCTCACCCTCCACCCTCCTCAGTCTTACTTTAGTCTTCAATCGTATGGCGTCAGACGTCACATACACAGATGCATGTGTACGATAACGTCAATGTGTAGTGTCTGTGTAAAACGAGGTGTTTTGTATGAAGTCCTTCGCTGGTTGATTAAAACGCAATGTAGACCATTTTTTATCCGAAATGACACAGAAACGCTGGTTCACCTAGTTATTCTGCTGAATCCAAACAATTTCTTATTACATAAATAGCATTTAGAAAACAAGCATTAACGCAATTCTACAATTTGCTTGGAGCAGCCAAAACGCCACCTGATAAAATAAATACCTTTGTTGAGTAAAGATTCTGCAATTCCTCCGATTTATTGTTGACGCTGAGTTGCCGAATATGTTAATTGATGCCGTAATTATGTAAAATTGTACTCAGTCTTTGATAGTAATCCTATAAAATGATTAGTATGTGCTCAGCGAAGGAAAACATCGTGAGTTTTCTCACAATTTCGTGTTTTGACGTTTAGTAGAAAGAATATGATTTTACTAATTAGAAACTAGCCTATTATTCTTCATGTTAAAAGATACAATTCCTCGGGCGGTAAGATTTGTTTGTCCCAGTCCAACATAGAGTATGTGTAATTCTTTACTAGCGTGTTCCGAGCGTCGTCGTTGTGCCAGCGTCCGAGTAACGTCGACGCGACGTCGACGTCGCGTTCGCTCGGCGTTCGTCAGCGGGCTAGCGATGGCGTCGCATCGCCGCGGCGTCGACGTCGCGTTCGCTCGGCGTTCGTCAGCGGGCCAGCGATGGCGTCGCGTCGTCGCGGTGTCGACGTCGCGTTCGCTCGGCGTTCGTCAGCGGGCTAGCGATGGCGTCGCATCGCCGCGGCGTCAACGTCGCGTTCGCTCGGCGTTCGTCAGCGGGCCAGCGATGGCGTCGCGTCGTCGCGGTGTCGACGTCGCGTTCGCTCGGCGTTCGGCAGCCGGCCAGCGCTGGCGTCGCGACGTTGCGGCATCGACGTTGCGTCGACGTTGCGCGGACGCTGGCACAACGACGCTCGAAAGACGCTACTGTGGGGGATCTCTTATTAAGTAGGTACCTTAAGTACCCGTTCACATCCATTCAATATTTTAACAGTGACTATTTCACCTTATATTTAATAAAGTAACTTAACTCCTTAATTATTTACGTTTCCGCATAGATTACATACAATTTCAAATTCAAACCGTTAAAAGCACTTTCCTTTCATCGAATCCTTTATTTCAGTTTTGGCTTAAATACTTTATTAAGTCGTCTCAAAATCGGGGTAGAAGGATCAAAATCCTTTAGTCGTGGGACAAGAATACGGGAAGGGGAGAAAAGGACAGAAATGGCTTTATGATTAAGCTGAAGCTTCTTATTATCGCTGGCTTAACTAATGGCTTTGTCCTTACTGAATCGCACCTGGAATGCCTCTCTTTATTTTTTGAGAGTAATAGATGCATCTTTATTACCGGGGAAGTTAGAGCCATTTCACCTTTTCGCGGACTATGTTATAAGTCGCAATAAGTAAATGGCAATAGTATTGTTTTATTTTTAATTAATTACAATTTTATTAGGTTAAACACATAACATAAACATAAATTACATTTGTTTAAAACAATTAGGAAATTACGGGCGGGTAGGTATTGAGGTTAAGGGCGTGAGCTTACATAAATTAATTCATAATTTAATAATGATTGATTTTTTTGATTTAATTTTTTATTAATTAATTAATTTTGCGACAGAAAATTCCACTTGATATCAACTAAGGATCATGGTCTGAATCATCCCTCAAAGTTTTCGTTACGATGTCACTAACACCATGTATAGAAAAATAATTAAAATACATAAATAATAATTTATATACAATCATATACATAGTTTCATAATAATCAAACTTTTTTTTTATTGTCTGTTATCACTTTGCGTTATACTCGTAATATCTATAATCGTGTATACGTAGTGTTATGAATAAATATACTGCATTAATCAATTTATTTAAAATGCATGTTGAGCGCCAAGCCGAATTTATATATATTTTAAAAAAATGTATATTTTTGTATAAAATAATTTACGTTTTTTTCAGTTAGGGGTGAAATGAACCCGGATTTAGTGGTTTTCGTGATGCGAATATTAGATTTTCATGAATGCGAATATTTTTCCAGACACGTATTTGATTTTTCGATATCTGTTCCATTTATTTTTTGTAAAGGTCCGGTGAAAAAGACAGCTTTTTATTTTTTTATTATTGTACAGTCTAAAAAAAAATTAAAAATGCGAAACTTACTCAAAAAATTGGTGCATTTGTTTCAAAATACCACATATTTACATGGCCGCAGCCAAAACCAGGGCAGACAAGCAAAAGTTTTGCGACGCAATGAATGCAGATTCCGGAGTAAGGCAGGAAGGCGACTTCGGAAGTGGAGTAGCGTTTACACTTGACTTTCTGATATGACTTTCCATGATTTTGGTGACGTGGTTGTCAGATTTGACTCGATTTTAGGACTTGGCAGCAACTGGAAACAAGACAGAGGCTGTTGATGGCTTAAGATTGTAGATAATTGGGCTAATTATTACATGCGTTACAGCTTGGCCTACGCAGTCTGGTATAATACAAAAATCATATACTTACCTGATTTCGATGTATAAACAACTGAAAAATTACTCTGCAAAATTTCGAGGTCGTTTTGACTTGATTTATTGTAGATTAGCCGCAGAGGGCTGGCCAATTTTTGAGTTATTGTTTTGGTTATATTATCACACTATAACCCTTTGCACAGCATTTCTTTGCAAAATCATAGTGTTATATTTATTCCCTAAAAATCGGAAAGAAGACAAAAAAATATTTTCAATCAAAACTGCATTTATCCAAAGGCTTTTCTTTTTCGTAACTCATCCTTTAGACGGGATGCATTCCACATTCCTACACATTTTATAGCAATTTATCACGAATTTTAGATGGGCAGTTTTGAGAACTGTCAAAATTTAAGAACACAACAGTACTGCCTTCTACATTTGAGGTTCTAGATTTTATCCTCATTAAACAATTTATAACGTAGCTCTAGCGCCGTAATCGCGTCATGTCGTGACATTTTCTGCCAGATGAAAACGAGCCCGCAGAGATCTAGATTATTTGAGGTTGGCATTATGAAACGAAAGGGGGGAATGTGGGGTTTATAAAGCCTCCTTCTTCGTAAATTTTAATTAATACGAGATTTCTTTTAATGCAACACGCTCCCAGCTTGTTAGTTCAGTCAAAAGGAAGTGCAGGTTAAGCCGTACGCTTGGTTTAGCAGAATACTTTGACTTTCTCATCCTTTTAATTAGAGTGGAAAAGATTTCGTAATCTTTCCCCTAACGTCTTATTAAAACGAAGATCTTTGACGTTTTCTCGATTTGGAAAAATCTTTCGGGTCGTTAGACATTTCTTTTAAGTGAGGAAATGCGGATGATGAGAGTTTCGTAACTCAGTTCGTTACGGAAGTAAAAAACTAAATTAAGAATGTTTTCCTTCCCGAAATATTTTTTCCTTATTTAACGACGTTTACTTATGGTTTCCATAAATAATATAAAATCAACTAATTTTTACAGATTATTTCACCTTCTGCTATATTTATTATCTTGCTGTCTGTGTATTTAATATCACACAGTCATTGTCTAATTGTTCAACGAAGAAGATAAATAAGTATCGGGTATCAAAAAAGCTTCTTCACTATCTCCGTTTCGCCTAGAGGTATTATAATAGCAAAATATTATATTGCGAAAATAAACGCAACGCGATGCAAGGCGCTCAAATTAACCACTAGATACTATTAATTCATCAGTCCTTGATCATATTAAGCCCAAATACTTTGTCTTACAGTGGAATTTGAATATCAAGATGAAGACGAAATTCGTGGAAGGAAAATGTGCTCTAGATATAAATTGATGGATGATAGATAAATGCACTGGAATAGGTAAGTTACCTAGAAGCGATTTCTCCCTGTTGGCTTTCAAACTTCCATTTGAAGGTGGTATTTGCATTACATTTTAGGTAAAGGTTTGCTCTAAAATATGTATTTTAGAACTATGTCGCATTAACGTAGCTATTTGACGTTTAGTTACATTTATACTGACCGTTACATGTCTCGTACAGTCTGTTAGCGTAGCTTTTAATGACTAGATACTTCAAAACTTATACCTACACTCGTAAGTACTTATATGCAGCTAATCAAAGTCATTACTATGCCAGCTTCTCGATCCAGTGTACTGGAAAATCTTTTCTTTTAAGGAAAAACAGTATTAAGTACCTATAATTTTCTTTTGAATGTGGATTTAACTTCTTTATCATTGAATGCATTATAAAATAAACAAAGATAATAACGTAGGATAAAATTAGAATATAATAGAAGTGATATTAGATTCAAATGGGCTATTACATTTAAGCACAAAATTAGTGAAATCTTTCTACGTATATTTTATTAAGATATGTAATACTACCACATACATTCTACATATGAGGTCCTGACTTCCATGTTTCCAATTAGTAAAATCAGTTACTTTTTACTAAACATCAAAACACAAAATTACTATGGAATTTGTACTAAAAAGCATACTCTGACGTCATGCGCGTCATAGAAAAACGTAATAAAATGTCGGACTTATTATTTCGTTTTTCTTGATTAAAATTGATGAATACCTAAGTTAAATAGAAAAGAGAACATATTTTTCATCAGTTTTAAATTTGTCTTTTAGAATTTCATAATTTATGTTTGGGAAACTACACAATTTTATTCTGATAGGTACACAATAAATCTAATAATTGATGAAAATGGAAATAAATTAGCCTTCGTTTATGTTCGGAAATGCGATGATTTCAAATATAGAAGCACTGTACTTATAAAAGTTCTAATTTCAAATTTAATTCTAGAACAATCAATTAGGTTTCGTCCTGACACGCGACGATCTGTCTACATCTCGGCGACGCTACACTGAGCCAAAACATACATGACCCAAATGTGGTGGCAATCATTTATCATATCAGATTAAGTGCTTTTTGGCCGCTTCACAGGACCGGTCTACAGTACATACGGTTCTCTATTTGCGAAGATCGATCATTTCAATGCACATTTTGGGATATCTATTGACAGATTTTAGTGGGCGAACTGGAGTGTTTTACTGCTGTAGGTACTTTAGTTTCGATGATGGGTTCTTTGCGTATGCTCCATACACCCCCAGACGTCCGTAACCTTGTTGCATTGAGAGGAAGTCTGTGTCTAGCAGTGGCAAGTAAATATGCTGTTTATATCAAAAGTTCCTACTATTTTATCATTTTTAGGGTTTCATGGTCAACAAGGAACCTTTAGTTCTAGGAGGTTCCTCTGTCTGTCTGACTGTCCGCGCCTTACAATCAATCAATAACTCTTTATTGCACATAATTATGACATATAGTAGGTAACAACTGGATAGTACTTGTTTAATTCATTGGAAACTTTAGAACAGAAACAGATATAGGCAATTGTTTTAAGTTTACGCGGTTATTATCGTAATTAAAACACATAATAACGGGTTCTCAGGGTATCGGGAGTCTCATATGCCTGATTCAAACGCGGTAAGAACCCGTTATTATGTGTTTTAATTAAGAAATAGGCAAGTCTTATAAACAAAAACAATGGTTTAATAAGCGATTGATATGATACAAGAGAGCGATAATGATTGGCAGCTATAATTGTGTGATGACGTCAACCTATTTTCTTTCTTCAGTTAAGAAACGAATGATTCGTTTGTTCACATACCTCTGTGAAAATAAGCTCACGGTCATGTCCCAATTGAGTTAGCCAGGGTCCATAATATCCATCGCAAGATGAACTAAGTAAGTACCCACCACACCTCCAAGCTTTCTGTTAGACCAACGCGGCAGATGAAAGCTTGTTAATAATATAACATTTATAGCGCTAATGGGGGTAGGGGGATGGAAAAAAAGGTCGTCTTAAGAAACCTACAAAAGACAATGTGACGGATCATGATGCAGTAGATTAATGCATCGCTCGCCCAGACAAATGGGGAGCGCTGAGAATTCTCACCCAGTGCAAAAGAGTTTGAGCTAATAGACAGTACCTATACCTCCATTAAAGTTCGCTATTTCCATAAAAACTTCATCTGTGTGCGAGCCGGTTGTTCCCTCGAGTTTGGGCGAAAATTTCATAAAATTATGCAGGGCCATGAAGACGACCTTACTGTGATGTGGAAGAAAATGTTCCATTAATTAAAATACTTGGGACTGGATGGGGCTGGCGATGGAAGAATGCGTAAAATGAGGCCTTGCGACCCGACTTCGTAATATGTGCTACTACGTCTTTGTACATGTGCTTATTTTTTGACGTGATTTATTGTAGATTTGCCGCAGATGGCATTAATTATTTGGCCGGATACGGTACATCGTTTAAGACAACAGGCCTGAGGGTGCCCAGTTGGGCGCGAACCTCGGCTCAGGGCGTCGTCTGAGAGGAAGAATATTTGAAAGGATTAATCGCCCTAGTGGGTCGATAGCGATAAGCACTGAATGAGGGAAATCGTCGACCTCGCTGGCGGGGTCGGTATCGGGGTTCTGAAGTGTTTGGTGTCGCGAATTGATTGGCCGCCTCTATGGCTAGAATAATCGGGTCGTCGGTTGTACATTGTACAGGTTGTATCACTGTAGTTTATATTGAGATGCATCGAGTGAAATTATTGAAAATGCGTTTTGCATCACATAAGCACGGCTATATCCGAATTGGGTTAGTCAGAGGTACATCTATTGCAAGACGAACTAAGTACCCGTGTGGGGCTTTCTGTTAGATCACTTGCTTTTGTTGTTCACTTGTTAGAAGAACTTGCGTTTTACGTTTGGTGGCTTCGGTCGGCGGAGGTCCGTGTTGCTCTGTGTTTGGCGGTAATCTCCACGGAATGGAAGAAAGAGGTTGGAAGGGCCAAGTGAACGCGAAACGCGCGATGAAAGTATGAGTAAATAGTTCATACTTCAACTTACTACTTCATTCGTCCGCAAATTAACGACCCACGGAGCTCCGCATTAGTATATTAAAAGGTCGTTTTGTGCATTATGATCTGCAGGGCAAAAAAACAAATATCGACTATCATGCAAAGAGATGATGTGAGGTGATGAGCTGAGGTGATGAGCTGATGTAAGTGAGTAATCGTTACATGAGCCATGTCAGGGGCCTTTGGCGGCTCTATCATAACCCTGACACCAGGATTAATGAGGCTGGTATTCCACCTCACAACCCACACGATAAGAAGATGCAAAGAGATCCCTCCATTTATTCGTAATAGTTCGTATTACATGTCATTATGTCATATATGATCTAGGTTACATTCTACTAGTAGAATAATTCATTTGGTATCATTCATTACACATTAAAAACAAAATAAAATAATAATAATTATAAAATGAATACAATAGAGTAATAAAGAAGTCATTCTTAAATATTACAATAAAATTATGAGTTAAATGAAATAAATTCGTTATAACTATAGAACGTATGCTCAAGAAGCCAGCGTTTGAGTCGAGACTTAAAACAGGGCAATGACGGTGCGTCAGTGATATGTACACCTCCGGACCCCTTATCACAGGAAAGCTAAAATGAAAAGCTAAAAGTGTGATCGGCTATTTATCAAAAAATTACTTTTGTATGCATTATCCTACGAAAAGTAATGATAAAATTGCAGCCTATCACATAAGATATACATTGACGATAAAATGGCTATGGAGTTTGAGAAGCAGTTGTTATCTGTTCGCAGGAGTAGTGGTAAAAGAGAGCTGGGTTGAACCGGCAACAGCGGTTGTAATACAAAATGCGCGTTAGGGCCTTTCCATTCTTTTTCTTCTATTCCGTAGTAATCTCTCACATCAAAACTCTCTCGATGTAGAGGGAAAATAGAACGCACCGTAGAGAAACGCGCCTATGTTATGTAAAAGAGTGAGTTAATGCAATCAGTTCCATGAAACTAGTTTGGTTAAGTTAGACTGATCACCCGATTCGGAAGTCACGTTAAGCCTTTGGTTCCGGTTGCTACTTACTGATTACAAGAGTTGGATCTACCTAAGTTGCTGACGTTGGTCATGGAAGAGGTGGACCTCTTAACCCACACGTTAGAAGAATGAGAAGTTTAAAAAGGGTTTTCAAAAGTCCACGTTCTGTTAAAATTAAAATCAAACACAGAACAGATTTTCACTTTGCCCGTGTCAATTTATTTTTATCTCAGTCAAAGCAACTGCACAGTTCGTTATATTTCCCTTCAATTTTCCGCCGCGGCGTACTATTCAAATGCCGGGAAAGGCCCGATAGCAATGAAATGTTCATACGCTGAAAAATTTAACGTTCAGTGCGGGCTAAAGTGGAAATTAAAAGCGCCAGGAATCAGTTTCCGATTTTCGAGTTGCCCTCAATTTCCGTCTTTGCCTCTGCGACTGTAGCTTCAGCTCTAGTGATATTATATTTTTTTAAAACCCACTCTTTATTAATCCCTTATTCATGCAGTTCTGGCGCGTTTTAATTAAAAGCTCCTTCAGTTGAATTCAACGTTTGTTTCCTATTAATTATACTTCTTCTCTCATGTGGATTCTGAAATCAATAACCGACCTCATCAACCCTGGTGTCAGAGTTATTATTGAGCTGAAAAGGCTCGTGACATGACTCACATAACGACTACTCACTTACTTCGGTAAATAGTAGCCGGACCGCTTCACATGCCTTCCAAAGCACGGATCAATCTTAATGTCGGACAATCGAGTAATCAGCCTGCAATTACTTAACCAAACCAAATGTAATTACAAAATTGTGCATGTTTTCCTTTTTTGTACTTTTTAAAGTAATTTTTGTTTCAAAACTATTTTTCCATTGGTGGAAAGTCTTCTCGAATATCTTTTTATAACATAACCTAAGCTCACAACTAGAGGTATATTCCGAGGCATATACAAAGTAGGCGTTTTTGACGTGACTTATTATAGATTATTTGTTTATTTAACATACCAATTATTTTATAATTATTTATAAATATTGACTAAACTATGAAATATGTTTGAAGGTTTATATTATAAATAAATTCAAGTTATTTATTTAAAAGAGTCCCATTTCTGTTTTAATTTACTGGTTGTTAACTTAAATACGAGTAGGTATCATTAGAAATTAGAGATGTTTATTGCATTATTAATTTTGTTTTTTAAATAATTAATTCGCTTATATGTTTGCTGCTTCCTTACGTTTTAAAAATCACGTTGTTTACGTTTCAAGAATAATTTGCGCCGTGTTCTCCTTAAAATATTCTTCTTAAGATAAACAAATAGGAAAAGTTACAGGAGTTCTTATCTTGAATAACTTATTACGTGCGAAAAATTTTGATTAATTTGAAATATAATATTCACAAAGATATTTTTTCTGTGTTGATCAATGTATTGTTTACATGAAAACATTTTTTGTTTTGCCCGTATCGGATAGTCTTTTTGTAATATATAAATAAAACTGATTTCGTTTTTATTTATTTGTCAGGGACCTAAGGAGGCTCAATAGTAACCCTGAAATCAGTGTTGATGATCCACCTCACAATTCTTACGATAGCAGAAGAATTCATTATAAAGAAGAAGAGATAATAGGGTCCATATAATACCAGCGTCGTTGTTCACGCCGCGACTTGTGCTGAGTGAGGCCCTTTTATCTCAGGACGTCGACCACCACCTTATGATCATTCTAATGAACATCCTCCTACGCTTTTTGTAATTGTTTTGTGAAAAATTTTGAGTGATGTTATTGTCTTGCCTTTGTGTGTGGCGTCCTTTAATAATAAACAATTTCTAATCTATTCTATTCTATAGATAATTTTCCCATATCAAGTAATATAACAGACGATCCTCGGTTAGCAAACAGTCACCTTAATAACCGATTTATTTTTAAACCTTAAAGTTGGCGGTTCCAAAAAAAATGAAATCATTTGGAACAAAAATGTGTTGCTTAGCAACTAAATATACAAATGTTTAAAAGGTACCAAAATGTACGAAGTGTTTCTCACGCGGCCTCTGGAGAACTTTCGTCGTACACTTATCCGTCCGCAAAGGCAAGTCAAGTGAAAAGATACGCCTCTGAATCACTTTCACCCCGTTTCCAACTTTTCCTGATAAATCAATTTCTTTAGAGGGGCCGGAAACATGGGCTTATTCAAGACTTTCCTACGTTCATTTCTTGTAGAAAACAGGAATATCAAAAAAAGGAATACACGTACCATGGTATATTATGATACAATAAGAAAAAGCAAAACGAAATAAGATTTAAAATAAATCCCTCTGGTTTCAATTCAGTTCGTGTTTTTGAAAGAAATATTGTCAATATTGTGGTTAAGTGGACGATTCAATGACAATAGTATAGTCAAGGTTGGAAAGTCCAAGGGAGCGCGGGCCACACAAGTATGAGCATATAGCTCATACCTCAACTCGTACTGCATTCGTCCGCAAACTTTACGATGCCGATACGCGGAGCTCCGCGAAAATACATTAAAATATTGTCTTGTGCTATTATAACCACACATTGGGAGCGGAGAGGTGCTGTTGTATACGTAGTATTATTCCTTATTCTATGGTTTAAGTATAGTAATTAGGTACAACATGTTTCGCCACAATAATTAGGGGCATGCAAAAAAAATCATCGCAAGAGTATAGAATTGAACAAAATTAAAAAAAATATATATGAATTTTGTGACGGAAAATTCCTCTGGATATTATCTCAGACTCATGGTCTGAATCATCCCCCTCAGTATTCGGTACGATTTCACTTCTCATCTTCTTTGCGAAGAAGAGATTTCACTAACACCTATAAGTATATTTGAGGTTTGATGTTGCTGCTCTTCGCATTTACTAAAAAAAAAGAAATGTCAGGTTAAGGGTCACAGTGAAATCTTTGTGTTTCATAAATTACGTAATAATTTATACGTCAAGCTTCATATTTTCCGCAATGAAACGACAGTGTTCCGTGTTTAATTAATTTATTTCAAATTAATTTCTCATTTGTCAAGGAATCAAATGATGGCGGATGTTAATTGTTTTGAATTGAGAAAATGGCGCTTGCCTGTAAAATAAGTGCTTAATAATAAAATATTGAAACTGTTCTTTACGTGTGTTGCCTTAATTAACTGTTATTGCGTTTTGATTATAAAACATTTTATTATAGAAATATTCTATACATACATACATAAACAGCCTATATACGTCCCACTGCTGGGCACAGGCCCAAAAATATAAAACAACAATCAACAACAATAATAATAATTATTTTTTTTTTTGACGTGACTTATTGTAGATTTGCCGCAGATTAACTACTTGGCCGGACAAAAAATAATATTCTAATAAGAAAAAATTACTATAGAGCAACGGTCTTTGAACAAGAATAATGAAAAAGTTTTAAGATATTTTTTGTAATAGGTACATGAAATTCTTATTTTTTTAGATTTTTACCTTTGATGAGTTTGCTCTTGGCCCTCATCCTCGCCCGAAGGCATTGGCGAGTTTTTGATCTGTTGATAAGTGTAAATATAAATCCGAATCAAATAAAAGAAAATAAATTATTTTTCTAATAGGCTCGCTGTCTATTACCTGAGACTAAAATGTAGGTAGCTGGAGTAGGTACACTATACACCTCTACCTAATCCTTTATGTCATCATGTTTTATTTACTAAGTTTCCTCGCTTGAAGAAATCGCTTTAAGGCCACCAATTGTCATCTTTTACTTGTTTTTATAATAATATACTTCTATTCTTCTTTGGAAAATAAATTTACCATTATTACAATTTATTATTGTTTACTTACTATTGTTATCATTGTATGAAGTAATTGTACCAAGGAAACATACGTAGGTATTCATATTTGTTTGAAGAGAAGTCTTCAAAAGGCAACGGAAATTTTCCCGGAACATAATTTGTAAACATTCTTTCAAGTTTTTTCAGGTGAAATTCAATTGTTTCTCAACAAAACTTTTTCATACACAACAGTATGGGATTATATTCAGCTAGCGAAATAAACATTTGTGCAAATATTTGTAATACTTATATATGTCGTGGGCAGATCATAGAATTGATCATTTCATGACGTGATCGATCATTTCATGAAATGGTAGAAATAGAATATCATTCGTTGGCCACATCATGATGTAGTTTGGCCAGATCAATGAACACAAAACGTTTAACGATATGACCAACTAAATGCATGATTACTTCATGATATGGCCAAACGTTGGCAATCATATCTAATAAGTTATGTGTTATTCCGTGTTTTGTTTTTTATCTTTTCTGTGGTGTTCCTTTATAATAAGTGTTTCTTTCTTTCTTTCAATGCCCATTAGGCTTTGAGACCGTGATTGAAAGTATGTGTTAGATTTTTTTCCAGAAGTGGTTGCAATTCATTTGTTTACTGGAGACCCTACTCAGCTCATTGACACTGACATCAATCAATTTAAATGATTGATTGTGTGTTTTATGGTGGTTGATTTTTGTAAGATGGATTATTATTTTTTACGTTAACACGTTCCCAGTTCGCTAAATGAGTGAATATACGCACGCACTAAATATAATTTAGCAATACGCATGTATCCCGAAGGAATATTATATAGGTATTATAGAAGGGATCATTTAGGCCATGATTTTGAGTTAATATCAAGTGGACTTTTCCGTCGCAAAAGACTAGAAATGAAAATAATGAAAAAAAAAATCATGAGTTTTCCGACAGGAAAGTCCACTTGATATCAACTCAGAATCATGGTATGAATCATCCCCCTCAGTATTCGTTACGGTGTCACTAACACCCATACCTACTTATATGGTATGATTCAGTTCATTATTCTGAGTTAATATCAAGTGGATTTTTCCACCGAAAAAGTATAGAAATTAAATTAAAAATAATTTGATAAAACTAAAAAAAAATCATGAGTTTTGCGACGGAAACTTCCACTTGATATTGACTCAGAATTATGGTCTGAATCATTCCTCAAGGTTTTTGTTACGATGTCATTAACAACTATAATTATGTATATGTCACCGTAAAATTGTAAATAACGTTAGATTATAATCTATCGATTTACACTCAATACACCCACTCCTTTCAAGCTTTGTTTAAGTCCCATTTAATAGGGGGACGGGGGCGAACCTATTGCCATTAATCGGGCACAAATCCTGGACACACGTGATATCAATTCGTCGCTAACGTCGCTAACTGACGTATCTGAAATTATTGGCGAATCTGATTTACACCTTTTGCTATTGTCAATAAGATACAAATTACCTTAGCAAAACATTGCAGATACGTCAGTTTGCAAAGTCGGCCCCGAATTATCTATTATCCAAACATGAATTCATACTCAAAAAGTCGGATTCAGCTGTTGTTGGAGGCGATGGTTGCGTCGGTAAATAAAAACTCTTCGAGATGTTAAGTGGACTGTATTTTATCAAAAACTAGGAAATTATTTACACAATTAGGAAGAAAAGAAAAGACATGCCTCGTCGGTAAAGTCCGTGGCGTAAGTCCTGTAATATTTCCATAGTAAAATATACATAACACATAACATAAACAGCCTATGTACGTCCCAATGCTGGGCACAGGCTTCCCCTCAATCAATCGGAGGGGGTATCGAGCATACTCCACCACGCTGCTCCAATGCGGGTTGGTGGAGGTGTTTTTACGGCTAATAGGTGGGACCAATGGCTTAATAGTAAAATATATTACAGTAAAATTTATAATTAAGACTTTGATGTTGCCAACAGTTGTTTAGAGCCGGAGCTAGGATTCGACCCTGTCACATTACGATTTAAAGTCAGCGTTCTCCGAACACGGCTATCACGGATTACTTGCACTTCCTAAAAGCAATTCCTCGTACTCACCTGTCAAGCATCAATGCACGCAGTTTCGGGGTCCAATTCCAAGTGCGAGTGCACCTTGGATCAACACGTGCACACAAGTGCATTTAACTGCCAATACCAGGTCGTATGCTTGACGGTTGAGTTGACCTCGTGGCATATTTGTTTGTGCAATTTCGAGGAACTAAGCGCAGTGCTTCCTTTCACCATAGAATAAGGAATAATACCACGAATAGAACGGCAACTCTTCACTTCCCACCAGCGGTTGAGCTAGGTTTAGCTCATTTAGCGCTTATTACACCAACCTGTCCGACAGGCTAGATGCGTCAAGGTCACGGTGGTTACCATGGTAACTCCCCACCAACTCGCTCGAGATTGTGGTTACCATGGTTACGATCCGTCGATTTGCTTATTAGATAACTCGATAACTCGGTCGATATGTCGTGGCCAGATCATAGAATTGACCATTTCATGAAATGATCGACCATTTCATGAAATGGTCGTATTTCATGAAATGGCCAACTTCAACTGACCATATCGTTGAAACGTCAGCGTTTAATGATATTTCCATCCACGTTTGGCCATATCATTAATGTAGGGTGTCCATGATAAGTGGTGTAATAAAAACGCGAAATAAGATAGGAAATAATGTATTACTCTAGTACAAAGTACAAAAATGTTTAAAAGTCAATTAAAAATTAAAAAGTCGTTTTCGATTAACGGAGTGTTGATGTAGTTGACATATACGCCGTAACTGCATCTCGCTTTGAAGTCGTCGTCATATTTTTTGACACTATTTCATGCCATTGGTCATCATTCAGTATACTTTTCGTGTGTAAGATAAACATACTGGCGGCGTAGGGGTGGCCCAAGGGCCACCCCCGCCGCACCCTAACCTACTGTTATGCCTTGTAAAAATTATAAAAAAAAGGATTATGATAATTTAAATTATGACAAAAACATTTAATGCGTTTTAATAGAATCCTGTTTCAAGTAGTTAATGGCGGCATATCTACAATAAGTCACGTCAAAAAAAGAAACTTCACGGACAGTAGGATCGTCTATATTTTTCTTTTTTAAAATTAATATCTCTTCATTCGCAGTTTTAATTATATCATATTTTAAAATCCAATAATAGTCCATTGATTTACGTAGCGTGGTCACTCGACCTTCATTATTTGCCATATAACCTAAAAATAAAAATAAAGTTGCTGTCTACTGTTAATACGAGTTTTTCTTTTCACTTTAGTGTCAAAACATTGCTTCAATGCACTTTTATCTTGTATTTGCTCATTATTATTCGTATTATTCGCGTTCACACAAGAATAATTATTGTCCGCCGCCATTATGCAAAACATAAACAAAGCGACACCAGCGCCACTACCGGTGGATAATGTTACTATTTTACGATATGATCGCTAACGTTTGGCCATATCATGAAGTAATCATGCATTTAGTTGGTCATATCGTTAAACGTTTTGTGTTCATTGATCTGGCCAAACCACATCATGATGTGGCCAACGAATGTTGTTCTATTTCATGAAATACGACCATTTCATGAAATGGTCGATCATTTCATGAAATGATCAATTCTATGATATGGCCACGATAGATATACAACATGCGGGAAACCCTCCGCATGCGGGCTAACGACCAGTGAAAATCAACAAGTCGATACAGCACACAGATGCGCGTGTACCATAACGTCAATATGTAGTGTCTCTGTAAAACGAGGTTTTTTGTACGAAGTGTCCGGGGTGTGCTTTCACTTTGACTTTAGTATGCAGGAGGCGGAACATGAGCTATAGTGGAGTATGCGACAGTTATTTATCAATTACTCTTTGTACGGCGTCCGTGACTTTGGACGCGTGTAAAAATGTTTGTACACAATCGGTACGGCGCGAGAGCTTCCTTTACATTCTCTCTGACGCATTCCGAGATATTTTACAAGTTCGATCGGTCACACAAACGTCAAACCTACAGTTCCAAACAAAAAAAACAAGTTTATATAACATAAGTATTATAACATAACAACTTACAAAAATGTTAGCTATTTTCCTCACATACAGTCATGAGCAAAATAATGTACTCACTTTAGGACTTTGTCGCACTAACATATTTCACATTTAGTGAGACGTACAGTTCCATTTGTCAAAAAAGTTAAATGTGACATGGTACCAAAGTTTAGGTATACATATTACCTAATGCTCGTGACCGTACATACACACATGGTTCTATGACAATCTTGTGACGTAGTGAGTGGGCGCCGCTACTTCAAATGCGCACCTCTGATGCCGGACAGCAACGGTATCAGTACTGGTTTGAGGCCGAGGAAATGGATTCTAGTAGGGCTCTAGCTAGATCATCACCGATTGAGACATTGGTCGGTGTACTGCGGAACGGAAGGCGATTTGGGCAACCACCGTTCTACACGCCCTATCTATGGAGTAATGGCGATTACTCCACCGACAAGAGCGCAGCTCTTAAATAAAGAGAGACATACACACATAAACTCACGCCTATTTCCCACCGGGGTAAGCAGAGACTATGGAATTCCATTTGCTTCCATATTGACACACTTCTCTTGCTTCCTCCACATTCATCAATCGCTTCATATACGCACGCCGATTCAGAGTAGATCGTACTGAACATTTTCTAAGGGCAACTTCTTCTAGGTAGGTAGGTAGGTTTTAGGTATTTTCATTGTAAGTATAATAAAAAACAATATGAATCGCTTACTAGTCATTTTGGTCCTGTGGTACACCGGCTTGCTTCACAATGAATCTCTTGGTCTATATATGTTGATATTTAGACCAAGATATTATAATTGGTCGTAACTTCTTGCCCTGCTCGATGAGGTATGGGTACCTACTTAAATCATATTGAGATGAATGTACCTCTGATAACCCCAATAGAGTTGTAGCTGTGAGTTTATGATATGTTATGAACCGCTCGGGAGAATATACGATTTCCAATTCGTGTATCAGTCCTCAGCTACGCCTAGAGCCTCAAACTACAATCTCTTTGGTAATCGGTCACTTTCTTCTTGGTGAAAAATGTACTATTCCAAGTTCCATCTTTATTCGAGAATGGTGGCCATTGTTTGTAGTCCGCTCATGGGTGTAATGACTAGACCAGTCTTTCCATGCTCCATTGTCTTATTTTTAGCGAAACGTTCTTTTTTCAAATATTTTTTCTCTTGCATTTTATTGTGGATACATAAAAGAAAAAAAATAAATTCCTTTTTTGTAAGGCTAGGTCCATACATACGTACATAAACAGCCTATATATGTCCCACTGCTGGGCATAGACCTCCCCTCAATCAACCGGAGGGGGTATGGAGCATACTCCACCACGCTGCTCCAATGCGGGTTGGTCGAGGTGTTTTTACGGCTCATATCCGGGACCAACGGCTTAACGTGCCCTCCGAAGCAGGGAATCATCTTACTTCTACAGACAATCTGGTAATTCAAGACTGAAAAGTCCTTACCAAACAAAGGACAGTCTCAAAAAGTGATGTCGACAATGTTCCCATCGGGAATCGAACCCGGACCTCCAGATCGTGCGCCTAACGCTCTAACCACTAGACCACGGAGGCTGTTGACCACGGAGTCTGTTAAAGGTTAGGTTAGGTCCCTGTTTACTTATTCAAAATCTACTAAAATGTAAGTTCGAATAATTACATGGTTGGCTAGTAGGTACTATCGTTAATTGATAATTACTGTAACAAAACATATTATAATAAAAGCAAACAGGACATTACATTAAAAATAACAATAATATAAGCGTTTGTTTTCACGGTACTAACGGAATTAATTGCTTAATTTGAATTTGTTGGTTTGGCCATGTAAATTCAAATTATTTTATGTTTTAATACAGAAATACCTTTAAACAACTATTTTAGAGTATACTAAAGGAAATATTTATATTTTATAAGACTCGAACCTCTAATTTAATTATGCGAGGAGTTGGTGTAATATACTATTCATATACGTACAGTCATAAGCAATATCATGTACCCACTTTAGAACCCTGTCGCACTATTATATTTGACATTTAGTGAGACTTACGGTTTCATTTTGTCAAAAAAGTTAATATGACATGGTTTCAAAGTGTATACATATTAGTACTCGTGACCGTACACCTCTGCCTACGTCTTTGGAGTTACAGGCGAGGTTTTATGTAGCAAGTAGAATTCCACGACACAGTATAGAATATTTTCATTAATATCACAATCAACTCATTATTTTCAATGCAGACGTTAATGCCGGTACCCGATACCTTTTGGACTTGAGGTCTGCAAGGGGCTTGGCGGAGATAATCTGCGTCGGAGCTTGGGATTAGCTCAGCTTTTGATGGCTCTCTCGATTTCCTCTGATTTATTGACTAAGAGTACTTGAAATGAACCGCTGTTTCTCTGTATTTATGCGGCTTGAAGTTGGTTTTCGATTGTATATTAACACGTTCATTGTGTATGAACCATATATGAGGCAATACATTTGAAACTTATACGTGTATGTCCCATGTGAGGCACATTTTTTTGTATCTAGGTACGGTCACGAGTACTAATATGTATACACTTTGAAACCATGTCACATTATTTTTTTTGACAAATTCAACCGTAAGTCTCATTAAATATCAAATATGATACTGCGAGAGGGTTCTTAAGTGGGAACATGATATTGCTCATGACTGTACGTATACATAAATTCCAATGGGTTTATGTGGTATATAAAGCGAAAGTTGATGGTAGGCCTGGCAGAGGAAGACCTAGAAGGACTTACATTGACCAAATTGGAGATATCCTTAGAAAAGGTTCAGTACGATCTATTCTGAACCGGCGTGCGTGTATGAAGCGATTGATGAATGTAGAGGAAGCAAGAGAAGTGTGTCAGGATGGAAGCAAATGGAATCCATAGTCTCTGCTTACCCCGGTGAGAAATAGGCGTGAGTTTATTATATATTTATGTATGTTTTGTTTCTTTACGATACAGGCCTAGTCTAGAGAATCAAGGTTAACTTAGGCCTTAGGCCTTCAACGGATTAAGAGCTTAAAACTTCAATGACATTCATCGCATTTGAAACCTAACGAAAAACAAAACAAAACAAAATTCAATTGTCAGAAAAATACTGTTATCTAAGGTATCAATGAGAGACTTTCGTTTCGTTACGTTCCTCAAAATCAATATAGATGGCGCTGTACAGATTTTTCTTCGTTTAACCTTCTAATTTCATGGATAACAGACACAGAATCTTTCATCTTTGTTTTTAAGTATAAATGATGATCCTTTCTATTACACCTAGGCACAATTACCTACATCTTCCACCCATTAGTATTTTGATCAAAATAAAGAGAAGCGATATAGGCAGCAACGTAATTCTATACATACTGTGATCCAAATATCGAGTAACAATTATTTTTATATATGCTTCTGTTATTACTTTGTATTTTGGAATAATTATGTACCCGAGTCACAGCCTCCGTGGTCTAGTGGTTAGAGCGTTAGGCTCACGATCTGGAGGTCCGGGTTCGATTCCCGATGGGGACATTGTCGAAATCACTTTGTGAGACTGTCCTTTGTTTGGTAAGGACTTTTCAGGCTTGAATCACCTGATTGTCCGAAAAAGTAAGATGATTCCGTGCTTCGGAGGGCACGTTAAGCCGTTGGTCCCGGCTATTAGCCGTAAAAACACCTCCACCAACCCGCATTGGAACAGGGTGGTGGAGTATGCTCCTTACCCCCTTCGGTAGATTGAGGGGAGGCCTGTGCCCAGCAGTGGTACGTATATAGGCAGTTTATGTATGTATGTACCCGAGTAATGAGAAAATAGGTTATTATCACGTTAAAACTGAACAACACCATTTGTATTGTTTTTATTTATTATTTATTTATTTATTTATTTGTACACAATAGAACACAGAAAGAAACACACAAAGAAATCAGACAGTACAGGTAAGCTTTAGGTAAGCTTTGTTTTTGGTGAACGTCGCCTGGAAAGTTCTTCATTGAGGGGAAAAATATGAGTTCAAAATGTAGATTTTCATCGTTCCAGTGCGCTTTTTCTTATACCTATTCATCTGTAATGCAGTGCAGCATATTGTGTAGCACATCATTACGCGAAGGATGTAGTTTTGTTTCGCATATGCGCTTGTCTACCAGACTTTATTAACAGTAAAAAGCGAGGATCTTTTTGAAATATGACGCATTTATTTCTTATTGTTACTTTCATTAGATGGTTGAATAAGAAAAATATCAGGTTTACCAAGAATACATTTACATACTTCCTTCGAATTTATGGTATGGTATGGTGATAAGTGAATCGTGAAGTAAATCGAAACACGAACATCATAGAAGGAAAAATTGAAGGGAAGAGAGGAAGGGGTCGACCTAGGAGAACATTTATGAAATAAATAAAAGAGAAGGTGCAGGTCGTGTCGTATCAGGAGGTAAAGGTTTTGGCGGGAAGAAGAGAGGAATGGCGATTACTCCACCGACAAGAGCGCAGCTCTTAAATAAAGAGAGAGATGGTGATAAGTGAGCAGTCCGTCATCTAATGGTCTATCATGGAAGGACTCATCCGTTAGCTCTTACGGCATGTCGGGGTAAATAAGCAGATGCACGCGTGTGGTCCTGTGGTACAACAGCTTGCTCCTCAACTCAAACGGGGAGCACTGGATGGAATCCCGGTACTTGACTTGCCCTAATTCAAAATTCAAAAATATTTATTTTTCAAAATTGGCTTACAAAGTTAGCGCTTTTTTAACGTCAAAAAAATTTTTATTACGTATTATGTAACTAGCTGTAATACTACTACCACATCGGAATCTGTAACGTTGAGGGAAAGACGTGGCCAGAAAACCTCCCAGCACAGGGCCCTAGTCCTACTGTTTCATTTTTTCCTTTCTTTTCTTTTTTTAAATCCAGTTTGTATTACATAATAGACTTAAATACAATGATATTTCAATTAATGCGTCCTAATAGCTTGATCACATCTACCGAGTGGACGGGCGAGACATTTTGGCGGATCTGATATGCGCCCTTTACTATTGTCAATAAGACATTTTAGTTTAGCATAAAATTGCAGATACGTCAGCCAGTCATCCACGATATGGCCTGAAGGAGATTTTTCTGCTGTTGAGCCTATAGCTACTTAAATTTCTGCCAACTATAAAAAGTAAAAGGTTTTTTAGCACTTGAGAGCAGACCTGTACTAATAAAAGAACTATTTGTTGCGAAAATAAATCCCTCTCGTTCCTTATACATAAACTTTTTCCAGCTTGACGTCTTTTATCGGTTAAGAGGTTTACTTAGATACCCACGTGAAGTTTTTGCTTTTACTTCATGACTAATGTATGGCTGTTTGATAAGTGAAATGGGTCTCGATTCTCGTCTGTACAATCAAAGGGTAATGGTTCAATCATAATACCGTGCAGAACGAACCATATTGTGTGTTTGCCAAAGAGTGAAGTGTTTGCTTCTATGCTGTTCTGGGAGCAAATAAAAACATAGAACACGTTCAGCTGCTTGTCTTCCCGGGCATGTCGTAAAAACCGACAGAGGGATTGTGTCCTCTAACATGATGGACTAATGTTATGGGCGATAGGCTGATCCCTTATCACCATAAGTTTCATCATATCCAGCTTACGACATCGTATCAACAGTGACTGCAAGTTGTCTTTGATTACTTGTGGCTCTGCCCACCCCATTAGGGATTGCGGGCGTGAGTTTATGTATGTATGTATGTATGTATGTTTGCCAAAAACACATACGATTAGATCTAATCACAGTTACGCACACAATCTTCCTAACCATAAGCCGGATCTGTATACCTCTATTCCTTTACTATCGAACGACTATGCCGCCTGCTTGAGAGCTTTGCAACCGATGTTTAAATTCGCCACTGGTTAATAACGACTTGTTAGCCCAACGGTAGGTTAAATATGGTTACAATGTACAGTCATAACAGTCATAAGCAATATAATGTCCCTACTTTAGGACTCTGTCGCACTAACATATTTTTGACTTTTAGTGAGACTTACAGTTCAATTTGTCAAAAAAGTTAATGTGACATGGTACCAAAGTGTATATATCGTGGCCATATCATAGAATTGATCATTTCATGAAATGATCGACCATTTCATGAAATGGTCGTATTTCATGAAATAGAACAACATTCGTTGGCCACATCATGATGTGGTTTGGCCAGATCAATGAACACAAAACGTTTAACGATATGACCAACTAAATGCATGATTACTTCATGATATGGCCAAACGTTAGCGATCATATCGTAAAATAGTAACATTATCCACCGGTAGTGGCGCTGGTGTCGCTTTGTTTATGTTTTGCATAATGGCGGCGGACAATAATTATTCTTGTGTGAACGCGAATAATACGAATAATAATGAGCAAATACAAGATAAAAGTGCATTGAAGCAATGTTTTGACACTAAGGTGAAAAGAAAAACTCGTATTAACAGTAGACAGCAACTTTATTTTTATTTTTAGGTTATATGGCAAATAATGAAGGTCGAGTGACCACGCTACGTAAATCAATGGACTATTATTGGATTTCAAAATATGATATAATTAAAACTGCGAATGAAGAGATATTAATTTAAAAAAAGAAAAATATAGACGATCCTACTGTCCGTAAAGTTTCTTTTTTTGACGTGACTTATTGTAGATTTGCCGCAGATGGCATTAACTACTTGAAACGGGATTCTATTAAAACGCATAAATGTTTTTGTCATAATTTAAATTATCATAATCCTTTTTTTTATATTTTTTACAAGGCATAACGGTAGGTTAGGGTGCGGCGGGGGTGGCCCTTGGGCCACCCCTACGCCGCCAGTATGTTTATCTTACACACGACAAGTATACTGAATGATGACCAATGGCATGAAATAGTGTCAAAAAATATGACGACGACTTCAAAGCGAGATGCAGTTACGGCGTATATGTCAACTACATCAACCCTCCGTTAATCGAAAATGACTTTTTAATTTTTAATTGACTTTTAAACATTTTTGTACTTTGTACTAGAGTAATACATTATTTCCTACCTTATTTCGCGTTTTTATTACACCACTTATCATGGACACCCTACATTAATGATATGGCCAAACGTGGATGGAAATATCATTAAACGCTGACGTTTAAACGATATGGTCAGTTGAAGTTGGCCATTTCATGAAATACGACCATTTCATGAAATGGTCGATCATTTCATGAAATGGTCAATTCTATGATCTGGCCACGACATATACATATTAATGCTCGTGACCGTACTTTAGTATACCATCAGTGAAGCGGAAATTGGCAAAAATATATTAGTTGGTTGGGAGTATCATGCGTTGTAATTACCTGATCGCAGGCATTTTTCTGCTTGCAGATTTACATCCCGGACATTGTGGGCGACTAGTTTATGTTTTCGTGAAATGTGTTTGTTATGTTTGTATAGGTACCTAGTTTATTTTGCTATCTATTGTTGCTGTATGACCAACATATACCGAAGTCTATCTGTGGAAACCTATAATTGGCTCTTTTGTGATTTATATTTATGTTTATACTATGTAGCTGTTGGTTTTTCTAAAAATAAATAAATAGAATTTTTGATATCAGTGTTTGTGTCACCTATGTGTAATTGTATTGTTATTTATAAATGTTATTATGAGTGTTAGTTAAGGGTGAGGGTGTAGGTAATGTATATGGGTATCTTACTGTTGTTCAGTTCATTATTATGATTGTTATGAGGGTAGTTGTTTCACCTGTTCTCTCCGAATATTATTATGTCGTATTGAACGGACGTGTTTCATTGTGATTTCCTGAAACCCAAACTTACAAACTTTACAATTGGATTTGAGGCTAGTATGCGCAGAGTTCGAATCCTAGCAGTCATGGGCAAATCTCGAATTTTTATTGAATTTGAATTATCAAAAAGCGCTTATCACTATCGACCTACTAGGGTCGATTCTTCTTCTACCGTGTGGGTTGTAAGATGGATTACCAAGCTCAGCAACCCTAGTGTCAGGGTTATTATTGAGTCGCCAAAGGCCCCGGACATGGCTCATGTAAAGGTTACTCACTTGCATTTAGTTCTGTGCTATAAAGTATATTTGATTTGATTTTGATCAGTAAGTAGTAACCAGGACCAACGGCTTAACGTGCCTTCCGAAGCACGGTTCTTACTTTCGGACAATCAGGTGATCAGCCTGTAATGTCCTAACCAAACTAGGGATCACAAAGTGATGTGATATGTCCCCACCGGGATTTGAACCCGGGACCTCCATATCGTGAGCTCAACGCTCAACCACTGGACCACAGAGGCCGTTGTGGGGTCGATTAATTATTTTAAATATAATCGTTACAGGCGACGTCTTGAGTCGAGGTTCACGCCAAACTGGGTCCCCTCAGGCCTGTAGTTTTAAGTACGAAAGCTCTCGATAGCAAATCTATAAATAAGTCTGTGGCATTAAGTTATTTGATATTTATTGAGATTTACAGTTTAATTTCTCAGAAAAGTTACTTTTTAATGGTACTAAAGTTTATAGGTATTTCAATTATTTTGTGAATTATGATTTTCTAGGTGCGTCATCTGTTTAATATCACGAAGCAGTGGCGATAGAGCGGCCTTGATGTCGTAATCACAATAGATCTAGCAATATGCCTATCCAAAGTTACATAAAACTCTTGCTATTTATGAGTTTCAAACTCATAAAATGGAATGTGTTTGAATATTTGGGTCGTTAGATAATTGATATCGCGTGGATTTCAGGATTTGGGCTCGGCTGATAGCAATAGATTCGCCCCCGTCACATGGGATTTAAACATAGCTGACAAGGAGTAGTTCTATGCGCTGTTATGTTATTGTTAAGGAAGTGGGTTTCGGAATTGGAAGAAAACTCACTGAGTCCAAGGAGAAACGATTTTTTCACTATATACATGGTACAACTTCCGCACAGGGCTTCGCGGTATAACTCCGTCACCGTCACTTCACTTTATTTCACGACACTCGAACACAGCACGGAACACGACACTAGCACTGCACTAACACTGCACTTTACACTGCTTAAAACATTGTTCTTCACTTCCACTTTTCCTTACCTTTACTTTTCCACTTCTTCTTCGTGCTCCGATCGCTTTAGAAAGTGAACTGGCTCCCTTGCTCTTCCCGCACTTTATATATCCTATAGAATAGTAAACTCTTTTCTCGAATAATCTCGGGTGGAACTTTCTAGTAAAGGAAAAAACAAGGACGCTGCAATGCGCCAGAAAAGGATGCCGCTAGCAGGAAGAATTAACGGTGACGATAGAAGTTTCTGATTCCAGAGTTTGTTTATGCGATGTGACTGACATGAACACATGTGCTATATACCTAGGTAAAATATCATATTTGCTTTGCAACAGTATCACGTCTTTGGTACAGTCAGAACGAAAACCGAGTGTAGTCAGCGAGTTTACTTTCATTTGTTTCATCATCATCATCAGCCCATTAACGTCTCCACTGCTGGGGCACGGGCCTTCCCTATGGATGAATAGGGAGATCGGGTCTTAAACCTTCACGCGGGCCCAGTGCGGATTGATGGTTATTAACGACTGCTAATGCAGCCGGGACCAACGGCTTAACGTGCCTTCCGAAGCACGGAGGAGCTCGAGATGAAAACTTTTCTTTTTTGTAGTCACCCATCCTATGACCGGCCTTTGCGAAAGTTGCTTAACTTCAACAATCGCAGACCTAGCGCGTTAACCGCTGCGCCACCGAGCTCCTCGATCCTTTCATTTGTTTATTTCCCCAGTATCCCTTGCCCTTTGATGCTAAATCAGTATTAACTGAAAATTTTCTCGGGACTCTTGTCTTTCTAGTTAGCGTTTCGACTGGGAGTAATGCCGGCCATTATTTACTTTATAAAGTACGCTATAAATCACAATAGATCTCCTCCCGCCAGGGATGCAATTAGTAAGATGGCTTGTGACGTAGCCAAGCTGACCAGAGCCACACCACGGACACTACATACAAAAATGTAATTATTACCATAAGTGCGAGCGTGATAGATGGTCCGCGCGCGCTCTCCCTTACTCCTTAGCGGCTTACGTTCATTTAGACCAAAGTAAGATCCAAAGGGAGTGAGGTAAATCTAGTTCGGTGCCCGATACGAATTTTCTTTATGTGCCAAATAGTTGAAATGTTTTGCCGAACGCAATCAATAATAAACAAATGAAAATGTATACAATACGTCACGTATGATTGTATTCGAATTCTAAATTTAAGATTGTGTGTTGTTATAGTAATACACGTTAAAGTAATTATCGCAAGATGTACTGAGTACCGACCGATGATGTATGACGCGCGTTTCGAGTGTGCTCGAAACCCACGTGGTACCCACGATTCACTGAGTTTTTCTTTGACTAGCCCAATTGGTAACAAAGTCGTGATTGTATGTTAAAAAATTACTAGCAAGTAAAATGTAACGCTAAATATTTTTTAATTTTCTTTTCTTAGGTAAGTATTTTAATATCACACGAATATCACGATGTTAAACATATTTATAACGTTGTAGTTATTATTATTGAATTTCCTTGTGCAATAAAGTATTATTGATTGATTGATTGATTGATTCCCTGTGTAGTTTTAAAATATCTACGCGCTAAAGTATTTTTTACAGTTTATATAACCCATTCGATAGAGTAGGCAAAACGGCCTCCGTGGTCCAGTGGTTGAGCGTTGGGCTCACGATCCGGAGGTCCTGGGTTCGATTCCCAGTGGGGACATATCACAAAAATTACTTTGTGGTCCCTAGTTTGGTTAGGACATTACAGGCTGATCACCTGATTGTCCGAAAGTAAGACGATCCGTGCTTCGGAAGGCACGTTAAGCCATTAGTCCCGGTTACTACTTACTGTGTAAGTACGTAGTCGTTATAAATGAGTCATGTCAGGGGCCTTTGGCGGCTCAATAGTAACCCTGACACCAGGGTTGATGAGGTTGGTAATTCGCCTCACAACCCACACGATAGAAGAAGAAGATAGAGTAGGAACATAACTTGACATCACTGCTTAATTAAAACACATAATAACGGGTTCTTACCGTGTTTAAAATAGGGATATGACGCTCCCGTCAGTCATTCCGTGATCATGGCACTTGTCACTCACAACAGTCACTGGCAACAGTGTCGAAATATCGGGAGTGTCGTATCCCTATTTTAAACGCGGTAAGAACCCGTTATTATGTATTTTAATTATGATAATAACCGCGTAAACTTAATCACTGCTTAATTTATTAGCTACCTAACTATTGTTTATAAATATAAATTTTATAACTTAACACGTAAACAATTAATCGACTAAAGCATGCCGGTGGAGTCGGTAACGGGGTCCTGAAGTGTTTGTTGTCGCGGGCGGATTGGCCGCTTCTCTCTCATAGTACTTTAGGATTGTGTGTTTACGTTGTATTAGCTTTTACGACGATCACGACTGTCAACTGAGCCTCCCCTCAGTTCCCTTTGCCCAACACTTTTGCACAGCGTCTGCTGTAGCTCTACCCAACTACGTCTCTGTTCCCCAGTTTACATCGCTCTCTTCATTAGTATCTGCGAATCCTTTGTTTTCGGGGCAAATAGAAACAAATGTTTTGTAATTTTATATAACATTCATAGACATCACGCTCGAGGAGCTCGGTGGCGCAGCGGTAAACGCGCTCGGTTTGCGATTGTTGAAGTAAAGCAACTTTCGCAAAGGCCGGTCATAGGATGGGTGACCACAAAAAAAAAAAAAAAATTTCATCCTCCATTCGTACCATAAACAATCAAATCCCCATTCATTATCCTTCCATAGTATTCTCACTTTCCTACATTCATATCAAGTGGAATTTTCCGTCGCAAAAGCTTAAAAATAAAAATAATTAAAAAAGCACGACTATTTTCATGAATTTTCCGACAGGAAATTCCACTTGATATCAACTTACAATCATGGACTGAATCATCCCCCTCAGTATTCGTTACAGTGTCACCTTACCTTACCTTACCTGAACGTACTTGTATGGGGTATGAGTAACGAATACTGAGGGGGATGATATCATTTTCTGAGTTAATATCAAGTGGAATTTTCCACCGCAAAAGTATAGAATTGAAAATAATATGGCCGCCTGTTGTGTCTTTTTGTATCTGTTGTCTTTATTTCTGTATCTTGTGTTCATACATACATAAACTGCCTATATACGTCCCACTGCTGGGCACAGGCCTCCCCTCAATCAACCGGAGGGGGTATGGAGCATACTCCACCACGCTGCTCCACTGCGGGTTGGTGGAGGTGTTTTTACGGCTAATAGCCGGGACCAACGGCTTAACGTGCCCTCCGAAGCACGGAAACATCTTACTTTTTCGGTCAATCAGGTGATTCAAGCCTGAAAAGTCCTTACTAAACAAAGGACAGTTTCACAAAGTGATTTCGACAATGTCCCCATCGGGAATCGAACCCGGACCTCCAGATCGTGAGCCTAACACTCTAACCACTAGACCACGGAGGCTGTTCATTGGGCATAAAGTATTTATTTTATCTACCTATATCTGTCTACGTATCTAGACTGTATAAATAGATACTTAACTTTTGCAGTTCCCAAACGTATGTAATACTGAAAGTTTTGTTAACAGAAGTCTAAAAGCCTAAGTAGTTCCCTATGGCATTTTATCTTCTACGACTGTGACAGTTTATTAAGGGTCTAAAGCGTTGTTCACACCGGGCGAACTGAACGTAGAACGAGCGAAATATTCGTGTATTCACAGACCAATTTGTTTACATTTTACGTGTATGATATTTAAACGATTTTAGTCTGCACAAGATTCAGTTTTGGATTTGGAAACACAACATACCTCTGTACCCGAGGGGTAGGCAGAGGGGTAAGGGGGGGGGGGGGGGGTTTAAGGGAGGGGTTGAATTGAATTTGCTCATAACATCCAACATATGGACCATATCTCAATTAGCTTTAGTCAGGTATAATAATTGTGTATATACTTAAACCACTTTTTAAGAGAACTGTGTCAGGATCAAAGCAAATGGAATTTCATAGTCTCTGCTTACCCCGGTGGGAAATAGGCGTGAGTTTATGTTATGTTTATATGTCCTAGGCAACGAAACTTGAGTTGATATTTTTCTTTGTTTGTATGCATGTATGAAATGTTTCATACTTAATTTTGTTAGGTCAATACTTAACTTTTAAAAACGCGATTTACGTTTGACTATTACACTACGTCATCATCAGCCCATTAACGTCCCCACTGCTGGGGCACGGGCCTTCCCTATGGATGGATAGGGAGATCGGGCCTTAAACCAGCACGCGGGCCCAGTGCGGATTGATGGTTATTAACGACTGCTAATGCAGCCGGGACCAACGACTTAACGTGCCTTCCGAAGCACGGAGGAGCTCGAGATGAAAACATATTTTTTTGTGGTCACCCATCCTATGACCGGCCTTTGCGAAAGTTGCTTAACTTCAACAATCGCACACCGAGCGCGTTCACTACGTATTACAGACTTATTCTTCATTTAATGCTAGCGTCAGCTATCTCTCGCACTATTTCTCTCAAGCGTTTTCAAAAGTCAGTAATGAACATCACTTTCTCGTACTGCTTTCCTAACTTCTGAGAGCCGGCTGACATTGATTTAGTAGACAAAATTAAATGTTTCAACGTTGTATTTTTTGTAAATACGCCTCCTAATAAAAGCTAGAGCAAATTATTTCTTGTAGACAATTAGGCCAGTGTTTCTTTGTTCGAATATTAAGTGTGAAGCTTTTTCAAGGATTATTCAGACGAATATTGCTACATGATGTTCTTTTTGTTTTTTCAGGTAAGGAAAACTTCTTGGTGTTTTGGGGAAACTGCTTATCTTCTAATGGTATGATATCATTGGGAATTACAGATATCTTGGTATTGTGAAGGAAAGAGAGGAAGCGGAAAACCAAGAGCTTACAGGGAAGAAATTAAAGAGACGGCGTTTGCCCACGTTTTTGGCGGTGTAGCATTTCCATTCTTGTCCGTTGGAGAATGCTACACCGATACATATGCTTCATTCTCCATGCTACTTTTTAGGGAAAAATAGGGCGGTGGTTTCCCTCTTGCCTTCTGCCCCGCAGTACTCTGTCTGAAGCGAGTGGGATAGCGCCCAGTGTAGTCTATTTCAAAGCCGTACTAGGACTCCTGTCCGCCTGTGTCTTTGTGATGCTGTATTATTGTGAAATTATTAAACCTGTATACATGTATGCAGTTGTTCACCTGAAAATGTTTTTTATAGGCCCGTTTTTTATAATAGTTCAATAACTGACTTCATCCACACTGGTGGCAGGGTTACTATAGAGCCGGCAATGGCCTGAAATGGTTCATGTAACGACTACATACCTGGTATCCGGGACCAACTGCTTCACGTGCCTTCTTACTTTCGGATAGGTAATCGGATGATGTAAGCCGTGGTAGCCCAGTTGGTAAAACTCTTGCCTCTCACTTTGAGGTCGCAGGTTCGAATCCAGCACAGGCCTAAACCAATCAGTTTGTTTTCGAATTCATGTTTGCTTCATAAATGATTATCTCGTGCTCAGTGGTGAAGGAAATATGGTGAGGACACCCACATTCCCGAGAAATGCATTTTTGAAGGTATGTGACCTAACCTGTATTGGGCTGGTTTTCAGACAGGCAGTCGCTACTGTTAAACCGGCCAGTCAAATCTTCAGGTTAGGTTAGCGAACCCTGTGAGAAACAGGATTATGTTGGGGAGATGATGAATCAGCATCTAGCCAAACTAAGAAACTTTTGGGATATAAACCCGGGGTCTCCGGATCAAGAATCCATCGCTCGACCATTGAACCACGGGGGCCAATAGTATAGGGCCATGTCGTTTACACAAATCAGTAACACAGTACTGCGTACAGCCTCATATTTTCCACATCTTATGTTAACTCAACCATTCATTTCGCAGTACTTAATTACCGTTTACCGCTTTTGAGTCCGATTCAGGAAGGTTATGTGAAACCATTATACATTTTTAAAACGGGTGTTAAATTCCTAACGTGGAGTTTAAAGGTATTTTTTTATTATCTGTCCGGCGAAGGGTTACTTTGAGCCTTGAGAGTTAATTGTTATATGTATAGAGCATTATATAACAAAAAGGGTCCCGTTTTTTAAATAATATAAAAACTTTAAACGGCTTTTTCCTAGAAGGACGTACATTGACCAAATTGTAGATGTCCTTAGAAAAGGTTCAGTTTGAACTACTCTGTACCAGCGTGTGTGTATGAAACGATTAATGAATGTGGAGGATGAAAGTGTGTCAGGATCGAAGCAAATGGAATTCCATTGTCTCTGTTTAACCCGGTGGGAAAAAAGGGTGAGTTTCTGTATGTATGTTTAAACGCCTTTTATCGCTTACTTATTTTTGTCTTTCCATAGACGATAGAGGAAATGTAGAATATCGTAGTTGATAGTCAAGGCACAGAGTTTTTGGACTCTCGACCTAACGACGTTGACTAGAAAGAACATAACAGATTATTAATCCATCCATTTATCATCATGGATTGACACAATTGACAATCGTATTGATCATTGTATGATTGATTGGATGTCAATGGCCATCCATTTTAGAACTGCAATCCAAATGAGACTGCAAATTGTCTTCTGATAGTGATGTACCGTCCCCGGGCATGTTTCCGTTGTAAAACATATTTAAAAATAAGTAGTAGTGGTTCGATTTTTTTTTTCAAATTGTTCTTTCTTGTACTCTGGTCTTATCTGATTAAAGGTTAGGTAATAAAGCTGCTTTTATATAAGTTTCGCATTTTGAAAACGCTTCCAAAGTGTGAACAATCCGAGAACGGCACATCACTGCTTCAGGTGATTTGATTCATGAATCAATCCGTACTTAAGAGACTATACGCATGTACGTTTCAGCCTAATACGACATATTCATCATCTCCCTAGCAGTGTCCCGTTTCTCACAGGGACCTGACCTGAAGATTTAACAGGTCCGGTTTTTACAGAAGTGACTGCCTTAGGGAAAATTAGTCCAAGGTTACGTCATATACCTCCGAAAATGCATTTTTCGTTAATGTGGGTTTCCTCACTATTTATGGTCCAAACATGAATTCGAAAACAAATTCGACAATCTTTGGTTTAGGCCTGTGCTGGATTCGAACCTGTAACATCAACGCCTAATACGTCATATTGTCACGCATAAAATACGTCATACGTCGCATAATTTCCGCCAGCTGGTGTGCGATTGAGCGCGCGGCTAAACGACTCGAGTTTTGTGTGTGACGTCATATACACGAAATATGACAATGGGCATTTTGCGAAACCGGTACAGCTTACCAATTTATTGGCAATGCATTGAACAAAGTTTTATGTGATATCCTATCGCTTTGATTTTATTATTTTCCTTTGTTTGCTCCTTTCATTAGTCTGTGCTCAATGGTATGATTACTTTTAGGTTTTTGACGTTTAGTAAAGTATTATCAACGTTTTCTTACTCGCTAATGTTATTAGCGTAACCTCCTAGCTCCGAGGTTTCCAGAAACAATGGTAAAACAATGGGATTTAGCTTTTAAAAGGACATACGGAAATATATATAGTGCATATATTTGGTGCATTCGGCGCATTTTATTTCATTTAAAATACATATTTATTATACGTAGCGTCATTAATTAATTGTGGTTTGAACTGTACAACAAACAAATGACAAACTCGACGCGACATAGAGCCAAATAGAGACTCGCCTTAGCGGGAATCGACGTTTGTTGAAATGCTGTCAACTACCATAATTCGATTTTAGGTATAAGAATGGATAATCTTACGTACCTACTTTCTTCTTCTTTTCCATCTGAGTAATCTTATTGGAAAGTACTCAATTGTTTAATTTTAAATTGCGTAAAGGAAGTTTAATAGAAACAGAACACCGAGAACTTTAGTTACAAGGTCTTCTGACGTTTCAAGACAGAAATCTTCAAAACAAGTTGAGAGTCCTAAACCATCTTAAATCTACCTACATTCGAAGAAACAATGAAACAAACCACTTCAAACCTGACCTGATCCTCAAATATTTTTGATAGAAAAGCGTAAAATCACTCCACATTATGAGAAGTAAGTCTCTCAGATATTTTTTCCCAAATTGGGAGGATCTCATGTACCAACAACCTTTGGTAATATAAGCCCACTTCTGTCATGTTTCCTTTCATCCGTTACGTACGCTCCAGTGCATTCCGTTGAGCATTTCCAACAACGCCAATCCCCATAATCCTTCCAAGTATACTTGTCAGTTTTGCCTTCATTTGGCATTTTTATGGGGGCCATGTTCTTGGCGTTGCTTGGCAACCGATATTGGAGCCTACTGGACCTACTCCAACTCTCATAAACTTTATAGATTCAGCCACGGTCTCCGAACCCACCATAAACTGTATCTAAACAGAAATATGGAAAAATACGTACTAAACAACGAAATCTTACGATGTTATTATTCTTAAAAAGCATTTCGGCCTTCCAGTGTTCCGGTTTCGGAGTTTTTCTCATATTTTTCGGATTTTACGAGTTTATTTTGTTTACTATGCAACACGCATCACTGCACTGATGATACCGACTAGGCCAACAAATATAGATTGAAAGGATTTCGGCCGCAGAAATATCTTGTCCTAACACCTGAACGCACGTTAAAACGAGACATTTTTCTACGTATGATTAGACGGTAAATCGTTTCGACATACAGTTTTATATCGTACAAATCTATGTAGAATCTCCCAGGAAATCTTTGTTGTGTTCACACACATTATCATCAAACTGCTAACACAGTGAATCTACGCGAGTTATTTTGATTCTGTACGTATATTTTCGTGCGCTCGACTCTCAGGCTACAAAGTAATTGAATAACATTTTGTTCCATGCATAACTTCAGGCTTAAGCGAGCACGTCTCCGCTCTAAAGTCGTTTTGAAACAAAACCTCTACTTGAAGCGGAATTTTCTAGAAATGTAAAATCTCTTAGTCTTGAAGATGGGAACTGACTCGCGTTTAGAGATATGAGACTATCCTCCCATATAATGCTTATCCCAAAATCCACTTTAGTTAACGATAGCGGGCGTATTTTATTGAATTTCAGAGTACCTCTCAAGACGATTAGTTTTATAAGGCGTAGTATAAAATGCCGAATGTTGCACTTAGTGGCTGGCATTGCTATCTGGCCAGTGTCCAACGCTGGGGTTGGTAAATATGCGCGCGAGTGTTATTGGTTCAGCAAATACCATTACCAGACCCACAGATCGGGTTTGTTCCAGTTGACTTCGAAAACAGAGTCTCTTTATTTAAAATAGATTTTTGTAAACACCGCGCCGAGTGGGAATATACTCGTAATAGAGCGAGCCTTTGACAAGGAGTGAGATTAAATCGTTTTGCGATTTTTTTAGGCTGAGTTGTGAGGCTGTTGTGACAGGGTTTTTGCAGAGTGCGTCGGCACCAAATAACCTTTGGACCGAATTATATTCGAAGACACTATAAGTATACTACTTTTAAACTAATATACTAATTGGTGCAAATTCCTGTAAATACCATCTAATTTTATTTTAAGTTATATCTGTCATTTTCTTATCCGCCGAAAAGGAAAGGGACGGGTAATCGAAAAGCATAAAATTTATGGAACACACGTCAATTTTAAGCACAAATCTAAAACAACCGTCTAAAAATTTTACATTGGCCAATAAACCGCCAGAATTATGTTGACAGCACACGTCAAACAGTTTGTATACCAGCGAGATACCTCTTTGATTCGCGCGGGTTATTCATTGATTTACTCATTCTTACTAAAATTAAGAGCTGTCAATCATCCGTCCCTTTCCTTTTCGGCGGATAAGAAAATTACAGGTATAACTTAAAGCAAAATTAGGTGGTGTCTGCAGGAATCGGGGCCATTATGTATTTTCTTAGATAGGCATGAGTATTTTCAACATCCCGTTCGTAGTTTCGTTATCCCGTTTATCACTAGGTCCTCTTACCTGTAGATTTAACGGCTCCATTGCAAAAATATTACAGTATATTCAAGTCTACAATCTGTAGTTCGAATTTAGAATTATTCCTTCAAAAAAGCCACCATTGTAAGTCAGAAACAATAATAACAAAGCGTTGGCGGTGGAAAATACTGGAAATGAATCAAACGAGGACGTTTCTGTCTGTGTTAACAAAAACGCCTCAATTAATCAAAGAAGGAAGTAAATACACTGCATTGCAGACAAATGGCCCATTAGTACTAGTATTGGTTTAATTGTGAACTGAATTTTATTGTGAAACCACCTTAAAAGGAAAAAAGCCCGATGAAGCGTGGATACACAGTTCGGGAGGTTATGTATGTTGAAAAATTTATTTTTAAAGTTTTGAATGTCTTTTTTATTTTCTCTATTATAGTCTTGGATGTAGGTCTTTCAGGTGGCATCTGTGATATCGCCCGGAAGAACGTATGGCCCGTGCCCTAATACATTTCTCATCAAATATAGTTGTATTTTTTTGATGGGAAGTATTCATGCAACCACTTAACATTTCAGGGTTCCGTACCTAAGGGGTAAAAACACCGGACCCTCCCTATTACTAAGACTCCGCTGCCCGTCCGCCCGTCTGTCTGTCACCAGGTTGTATCTTATGAACCGTAATAGTCAGATAGTTGAAATGTTCACCTAACTTTCTGTTGCCGCTATAACAACAAATACTGAAAAATAGAAAAAAAAAACATAGAACACGTTCAGCTGCTTGTCTTCCCGGGCATGTCGTAAAAACCGACAGAGGGATTGTGTCCTCTAACATGATGGACTAATGTTATGGGCGATAGGCTGATCCCTTATCACCATAAGGTTCATCATATCCAGCTTAGGATTTCGTATCAACAGTGGCTGCAAGTTGTCTTTGATTACTTGTGGCTCTGCCCACCCCATTAGGGATTACGGGCGTGAGTTTATGTATGTATGTAGAAAAAAAAATTAAGGGGCTAACGTGTTTTTTTTGCTCGTTTTGGCTCGATATTAATACAATTTCGGCATAGGTAGACACTTAAAATATTCATAGAATATTTATTTATATATTTACTTTTGAGAAAAAAAAATTAAGGGAGGCTCTCCCGCAGTGGAGCAGCGTGGTGGAGTATGCTCCATACCCCCTCCGGTTGATTGAGGGGAGGCCTGTGCCCAGCAGTGGGACGTATATAGGCAGTTTATGTTTATGTTTATGTAAGGCAAGCTCTCATATATTCCCTTCGTGCTTTGTTGTCGTGACTTAACGTAGATTTGCCGTGAATGGCTTTAATTATTTGAACGGAAAATAATATCTATAAATATCTATCTTGGGCGGAAGGCAAGAGGGAAACCACTGCCCTATTTTTCCCTAAACAAGTAGCATGGAAAATGCTGCACCGACAAGAGCATGGCACTTAAATTGATGATGATGATGATGATAAAAATCTATTTTAGCCCACTGACTGTATGTGTAATAGGGTAGTTTCCAACTAGTCAAATCTGTTACTGTTTACTAAACGTCAAAACACGAAATTACTATGGAAACCTGTGACGCATATTGTGAGGTCCGGGTGAGAGCCTTCAGCTCTCCCCATTTGTCCGGCCAAGCAGTTAATGCCATAAGTCACGGTAAAAAAAAAACATTTTGTGACGTCATAGAAAAACGTGGCAAAATGTCGCATTTATTATTACGTTTTACTTTATTAAAATTCAATATTTAAAAAGTTTCTGTCACCTTTAGATTTGTCTTTATTTTTATCTGTCTACTCAGCCTGTATCAACCCACTGCTGGGCATAGGCACAGATCATATAATACTGCATAGGTCTCCTCTCTTTCACTCCATCCTTTCCGGTCTTGTGCAAGTCTCATCCATTGTCTTTATTTAGTAAATCAGAAATTCATAATTTATCTTTGACCTAGGAAACTACCCAGTTGCAGACACCAATCATTATCGATTCAATATTACACGAATCTCGTCAAATTGATGAGTTATTTTCCATTAGCCGCAGTAGAGCAGTGTGGTCCTTATTCGAATCAAATCAAATATACTTTATTGCATAAAACTAAATTTAAACAATCAGACATAACACATGAATGCAGCACAATATGGGCGGCCTTATTGCTCTAGAGCAATTTCTCCCTTATAATTGATGAGGTAACTTCATTTTTAACGCTTCAGCGTAACGAAAATTGTATTCATAATAATTTTGCCAAAGGGTTCGCTCATGCATGATAAAGCAATTTTTAATTAATTACTCACAAAAACGCGCTTCGAATGCGAAGTATCATTCAGATATTTTATGTGTATCATGTTTGTGCAAATGCTTACCTTCGTAGAAAATATTTATACTACCTACTTATTTTGGCGGCAAATCTATAATACCTCACTTCAAAATAAAAAAAACAATACCTATTTTGATAAGGATTACGGGCGTAAATTATATTTATCTGTCTGTGGGACGTACCTACGGAATAGACGAGGTTGGAAAGGCCGTAATCTATGCCTTCCAACTAGTCAAATCAGTTAGTTTCTACTAAACGTCAAAACACGAAAGTACTATGGAATTTGTATCAAATTCAAATTCAAAAATATCTTTATTCAGTAGGTAACATAGTTACACTTTGAATCGTCAATTTTTACATAACGAACGTCTCATCCGCCTAAAACTACTGCAGCTTCTCACAACCTGTATAGCCGGGGAAAAGAAGCTGCAAGAAAAACCTCGGCACAGGGCCCTAGACGTTCTTTAAAAAAATAAAAATAAACATAAAATATTGATATACAATTGAGTAATTTAGCTGCCTAATATCAGTTCTCAGACTGTTAATCCCATGCATTCATATCTTCTAAATAATCACTAACTTTATAATAACCTTTTTTGTAAAGTTTTTGTTTAACTACTGTCTTAAAGCAGTTGAAAGGCAAATTCTGAATGTCAATGGGAATCTTATTGTAAAAACGTAGACATTGCCCCTTAAAAGATTTAGTAATCTTATGTAATCGACTGACTTGTAAAGCAAGTTTAGTAAAGCAAGTATGAAAAGGCACACTGTGACGTCATAGTAAAACGTGATAAAATGTCGGAGATATTATTACGTTTTTCTTGATTAAAATTCGTAAATAATGGAAAAACGAAAATGTTTTTTCGTTAGTTTTAGATCTGTCTTTATTTAGTAATCAGAATTTTATAATTTATCTTGAACCAACACGACCCAATTGTTCGACACTTTGTAGGTATTGTGATAAACGCAGTCCATTGAAAAAAAAAAACCCATTGACGGAGTATTTGAATTCAGACTAAAACTCGCGCTGTGAATGTCTCTATATGTTTCTGGATCCCTGTTCAGTTCACAAGCATAGAGCTTAGTTTGTGGTTGAACTCTATCGGTTGCTTTTAGTGTTCAGTGACCCAGGGTCTCACTGAATGGACCTTCTATACTCGGATATTCGGATTCACATCTATCGAATTGATAAGGTGATTTAGTGTTTTCCACGTAAAACATTAAGTTTGTTTTATTTTCACGAGTCATGTATCTCAAAAAATGTATCTCTCCTTCCAAGAAACTGTGAAAGACATACAATACAAGGAATAAAAATAAAATTGCTATTCAAAATTCTAGATTAAGTAAATTAAATTCATTGTTTTTGGGGTTATGTATACGTTTTTACAATAAAATACCAGATAATATTTTTAATTTGTTAGAAAATACATTTAAAGCCCATGTGAAGCATACTTTATGTAAAAAAGCTTATTATAAAATTAATGATTACCTAAATGATAAAATGCCTGGTATTAAATGGTGTTCCTCTAGTTATTAAATAACTTGTAATGTACCCTCATTGATTTAAAAGATGTGTTGCTGTTGCAGTTTCTTGTCATTTCTTCTCCTCAGCCATATAACACCTTGCGAAATGACGTAAATTCAAAAATGTTACATTAACCTTCAACAAGTTTATCCATGATAATAACGTTGAATAAATGATTCTGATTTCTGATGTCAACGAAGAAACTTGGGCTTTTTTGACCCGACTGTGGCGAAGCGAAAAGGAGCGAAAGGATGTGCTTGAGCGCTATATATGTATGTATGTATGGGTGTATGCACGTCTGTTACCACCTAACTTCTAAACCACTTGTCAAAATTTAACAAGTGAGGTTGATACCTCACTAGAAGCGTCTTATTTGTCCGCGGGTTATAGGCTATGTGAGGTCGCGTTAAATTTTATGTGGCGCTCGCATGCCGTGGTAAGCAAACTCGTAGAACGGATTGGCATTTGACTACGGCTATCTGCGAAACATCACTATTCGGATAAAAATCTGAGAATATTCTTGTTTCATACTTTTTCGTTGTCGGGTTTTACTTTTGACTTATTGTTGATTTGCCGCGCATGGCAATCACTACCTGGCTGGATAGGTGGGGAGCGCTGAGAGCTTTAACCCGGTAGAACTGTGGGCGTTTCAGGATATGGATTTCGGAAATGAGGTAAATCCTAAAAGATGAGGAAAATGTAGTGACGATCATGGTGTCTACCGGATAGATTATTGACAGTACCTACGTCGAAAATTTTGAAGGATGGAGGATGAGGGGGAGACCTTTGCCCGGCTGGGGGACTATATAGGCTTTACTAGAACTAGATTTTCTTTGGATAGCATTCAATACAGGAGTTGGGAATGATGAGGGTTTTGTTTAGATCAGACATCTGTCTATAGTATAAATTAAATCATAATGAATAAGTAACTCTAGTCAGTTTCAAAAACAAAGTGTGTATGTGTATATAGGCAATAGATTTATATACTAAGTGTGAGTACAAATTGCCCTCGTGTGTTTGTGAAGTCAATGACCGACCCATTGATGTCAGGGTTAACATTGAGTCGCCAAATCCTCCTGACATGGCTCACGTTATGACTACACATTTAATTAAGTAAACAGCGGTACCGAATTTAATGTGCCTCTGAAGCACAGATCATCTTACGAGTACTTTTGGAGAAACTAGGGTTCACAAACGAGAATCGAACCCAGGATGTCCATCCTAATCGAGAGACCAACCGCTCTTACAATTAGACCACGAAGGCGGTCTGTCCATCACTTTCAAAACATTCGACACAATAGAAAACGAAGACCGGAGTATAAAGGCTTACCCTAGCGAAATTAAAGCTAAATATTACGTCACATCGTAAACAACGTAAGCAGCATATTGAACAATCACATTTGGATGTTATTTTTGTCAACTAAATCTTGCAGCAGACAAAAATTTCAAATCAGGTCAAAAACTGTGGTCTCTGGTTTGTTGAAGAAAACGATTTTCATAAATGTGATTTTCCAAAAAGGCGCTTAAGTATGTGGTATTCACTATAAGCTGACGATATGAGAATATTAAGCTTTAGTTTCGCTAGGGTAAGCATTTCCTCCGGGCTTGGTTTTCTATTGTTTTGAAAGTGATCGCCTCCGTGGTCTAGTGGTAAAAGCGGTTGGTCTCTCGATTTTTGGTGGGGATATATCACAAAAATCAATCAATAATACTTTATTGCACAACGACATATACAAAGGACATAAACAAACGAATAAAAATACGCACAATAGGTGGCCTTATTGTTAAACAGCAATTTCTGCCAGGCAACCAAAGGGTGAAAGAAGTTTATGCATTGGAGCACGGGATGGTGCAATAAACACATAATGATACCAACATAACTAAAAAATACCGTAAATAAAAATATATATAAATATATATGATACACACAAACATACACACAAATAGCCTATACAATATAATACATATAAGGAGAATAAGTAAAAATACTTCCAAGTTATGCCTGCAGGAAAAACGCCTTCACTCTTGCCCTGAAAGAGTCCGGAGAAGAAGCCCCAAAACAAAACATGAAACAAAAATCACTTTGTGAACCATAGTTTATCTGAATGTAATTTTACAAAATATCACTTATGTGGTTTTCACTACGAGGCGACGAGACAGAGAAAGCTTTAATCAACGCTGTGATAATCCCGTTACGGTTGTAACGGCACGCATGCATCTGACAGCTTAAGGCATGAACATTCTAATACAAAGCTGGTATAATATTCGCAATTATGAAGTGATATTGTCTCTACTGTGCCGTTGTCTTTACAAAATAAGGAGGAAAATCCAACATAATATATATTATTATAGCAAAATTGGTATAGCAGGAAAAATAAAAGGTTGGATCATAGATAAAAATACTTAATAAAAATAAAATCTTTATTCGTTTTAGACAATATTTTATTTTAAATGCTAGTTGACCCAAGCCCCCCTTTGAACTGGGATAGATATTTTTTCACTATTTTTAGTTGCTTGAAAATGAATTTGGTTTTGTTTCATTTGTTTTTGCTTTTAAGTGTACTTCTGGTGAGTTGCGAATCTGGAGAAATGAGAATCTCGAAACTGCTCCAAAAGGGTGATGATAGTCATAGTCATAGTCATAGTCATTTATTGATAATAATAATTACACGTCACAGATATTACAAAATTCAATTAAATTAAATATTACTACGGAATTCAATTACATTAAAATATATTCAATTACAGGTCGTCAAAACTATAGAATGCCTGCTCAATAAGCCATTTTTTAAGTTTAAATTTAAATATAGTACAATTCTTTGCTTGTATGATATGGTCAGGCAGTTTGTTGTACACTCCCGGGGCCATAACATGCACAGTTTTCGCGCTCCTCCGGAGCCTATGAGGCACCTTTCATATATCACGTGGTCTCCTCCATAGTTTGCAAGGATGGATGCATACTATACGACTCTGCCCACCCCTTCTGGGATACTGGCGTGATGCTGTTATGTTATTAGTTATGGCGTTATGTTCCGTGCTCTGTGGCTGTAGCGTTGTGTCTCGCATTCTTTTCATCATAAAAATGTAAAACAAGTTGAAATCTTTTTAATTTTTTTATAATAATCACGGCCTCTGTGGTTAGAGCGTCGGGCTCACGATCTGGAGGTCCGGGTTCGATTCCCGATGGGGACATTGTCGAAATCACTTTGTGATACTGTCCTTTGTTTGGTTAGGACATTGCAGGCTTGAAAAAGTAAGTAAAAGGAACAAGTAAGATGATTCCGTGCTTCGGAAGGCACGTTAAGCCGTTAGTCCCGGGCTACTGCCCAAACATCTCCACCACCCTGCAGTGGAGCAGCGTGATGGAGTATGCTCCATACCCCCTCCGGTTGATTGAGGGGAGGCCTGTGCCCAGCAGTAGGACGTATATAGGCTGTTTATGTTATGTTATAGTTATCATAATACACTGTATGCTAGTAATATATGTATGTAGGTTGGTGTCGGCAAAGTCAAGTTGGTAGGAACGAGCACGGATTTCGTATCGCACCCGGCGCGTATTATATATATGGAGAGCCTTAGCAGTGTGTATTGGTCGAGACCCTCGATATAATTCGCGTGCCGCAAGTGCTACGAGTCGTAAGATAAAATAACTTATAGTGACAGATTATTTACAAAAAAAGCCTGAAAGTAAGTTAGATTAATTATACATTTGTTTGCATCAAAAATGTTTACATTCCCTGCGTTTTTACGCCCGTATTCCGCGTTCAATTGTTTATGTTTACGGACATTAACCCTCTTCAAACTGCAAACTGTCCCATTGTCCCGTAATATTCAATCGCAATGTCCTATAAATTGCGATCGACTCTAAATTGCCGCGGTGATAAACTGCGGGACACATTTTTCAAGGCACCGCACCGCTCTCAGTTGGTGTAGGACACTTTACGTCTTCATAAAAACGAAATATGTTGGACCGAGATGTTTAGAGTAAAATTACGGGAGTTTTTTTATGTTTTTTAGCAAAATCTTTTTTATTATTGTTAATTTATTTGAACCATAAATTATACATTTTTGCAAATAACATTCTCTCGCCAAACTGACACCAGTTTGTTGGCGAGTACGCTCTAGCAATGTTTGATTATACCATGTACATGTAAATACCATTTTATCTCTTGGTTACAACATATGTATCACACTTTACGATGACATTATTTTAATTCAAGCTGTGCTTTTACTAATTTTGATAAAAGTTTTGTATTAGTGTGGAGAGTGGAAGTAGAATAGAGTAGGAATGTAAGTTTCTCGATGAGATAAACGAGAAAGCCCTAAGGTACTTCTATCATCCTAAGTTTGCCTGGCAAAAATTGCTATTTAACAATAAGGCCGCCTATTGTGCTTATTTATATTCGTATGTATATGTCCTGTGTTTATGTTTTGTATAGACTACTCTGGGCGCCATCTCACTCGCGTCAGAGTACTGCAAGTGTCTTGGAAGGCAAGAGGGAAACCACTGCCCTATTTTTCCCTAAAAAAGTAGCATGGAGAATGCTGCACCGACAAGAGCGTGGCTCTTAAATTAATGATTATGATATGTTTTGTGCAATAAAGAATTATTGATTGATTGATTGAGAAAACAAAACTGTTTCTGTCTGTCAACATCCATCGCTTGGAACAGATGAGACGGAGCTTTTAAACAAATAAGCATACATTATCAAAGTACATTTACATAAACTCACGCCCGTAATTACGTTATCTGTGACTATTTCAGCTCCTCATTTTTACCTTCTAGTGCTACCGCATTAAATCACTCGCATTATAGTGGTGACACAACAGCGGATATTGCTTCAGTGGAGATCGATCCTGAGGTACTTAAAAAGCTGTTACTATCATTGGACCCATCTAAATCAGCAGGTCCAGATCGTCTACCAGCATTATTTCTTATTAATTGTGCTATGAGCTTAGTTGTCCCTATCGTACTATTGTTTAAGAGGTCGTTTGCTGAGTGTTCCGTTCCAAAAATTTGGAAGTCGGCATATATTACTCCGGTGTAACAGAACGCACCACAATAATCGTCGCGGATGGAGTCATCTAGTTTATTTTCAATAAACTTTAATGTACATCAATAATGTGTACAAATATTTGTCTAAAAGTTAGTACTTAACAGTAACTAAAAGGTTTAGCTATGGGGTGAAATATTTTTTCGACATTTATTTATTATTTTCGTCTTTTTGAATTTATATTTTTATTATTATAATATTCTTTTATTTTTAGACTTTAGACAGGGAAAAACCATAATTAGAACTTTGAGAAACATGTAGGCTTTGTTTCACCTTTAGGTTTCATAATTTCATAGACCTACAAACAAAAGGAATTCAATGGTCTCAGCTTGCCCTGGTGGGAGGTGGGCGTGAGTTTGTGTATGTATGTATCTACAAACCTATATGGGAGTGATAATGATTTTCTAGTGGTTGTATCATTATGAAACTATTTATTTCTTAATTTGAATCTAGTGTTTTCTATAAGCCAACTATTTTTAATAATTTTATAAATTTAACGCCATCTATTAGGGAATAGATTTGGATAAGTGCGTCTACTCGTACATAGATGGAGTGGGAAAATGCCTGCCATCTGTGAGAAACAGGACTTCAACAACTCAATACTAGAAGACTTTACTATAGCTTTACCACTTTGTAGTACCATAGTTAGAAGTCATTGTAGTACCATGGCTTGTCAATAGATGGAGCTGTAAAATATCAATAAAAATAATCAACCAGGGGGTTTATTAATGAAACATACTATTTTCCTCCAAAAACTGCTTTATTTAATATTGATGCGCATAATTAACAAAGTACCTTTGATGTGAGAAACAGTAGTGTGCTTGTAGGCTTAAATCTTTCATCTTGATAAATCTGTCCGTCATTCACATTTGTTTTCCTATAATTTTCTTGAATATCTGCAACAGATACCAGCTTTGGAGTAAGTATCTGTCCCTCCTGGTTCTTTGGACGATTCTGAAAGTAATTAATAACTGAAATTAGGGGTAAATTTTATGTAAGAGCATAATCACTGTCTAGTACCTACTAAGACGATGACTTGCATTTACTTATTGTTTCTACAGGTATTATTTGTGATTCACAAGGCTCTAATAAACTAATAAAAACATGTAAGTACAATAGGAGTAGGATTCATTCTTATTCTCAAAAGAATATGAAGGGAGATCAAATCTCATCATGAAAGCCAGTTTTAAGCGAAACCGTTTTGCTAATAACTTTTTATCTTATGTATCAGTCCAGGAACTATTGGTTGATTTCATGTCTGGTAGGTATGTAATTTACTAATTAGTATATTACTCATCAATAAAACAATGTTGTTAGTGACTAAACATATGTAGGAATTTAAGGAATATTTGAAAATTTCATCTGTTAATATCTCATTAAATTCTAAACTGAGTCAGATAATTCTTGTAGTCCTGACAAGAACTATTTCCCTACACATGGAGTTAAGTAATAAAATTTGGCTTGATTGCTGTTTGATAGTTGAAATTATCATAAGAAAAATTGGAACAAATGGTTGAAACAGTGACATTTTACACTACGAATTTCTCTATAAAATACTTAACGAATACAAAAGGTATTTATTAATTTCTTACCTGGCGAGTGAATATTTTATAGGATACATTATAAACATCGTCAAGAAGTCTTCAATCTTACTAATTATTGTAGCTAAAACCCGTACGTTGCATCTTATTTTGTCTTCCTTCCATTATGATTCCCACTATTTTGTAGTCATATTAAACACGATCTGAAAGGTTTCATAATTATATTTAACACAAAAAGTACACTAATTGTCCAAACAATACAAACCACACTACTTGATTCAAGTGTTTTGTTTAACTGTGAGAACGAATGAAGGATATGTTCAGTTTACGTCACAGGAATACATAGATTATAAAAATGTATACGAAATTTTAAAGTTTGTTAATTAGGAGTCGAGATAGGGATGTAATTTTGAAAGAATATGTACGAATTTATGGAATAAAATTATTTAAAATACAAAAATAGACATTAGGATAGTTTGAATTTTCGCGGGAGTAGCAAGCACCTATAGGGTGTCGATGTAAAAATATATGAACGAAGGGTTTTGAGCTGGTATATTTTACAAAAATTGAAAATACTAGCTATATTACATAGTATTTCTTGTTGAAATTGATTTATAAAGCATACGAAGTTCGTACCTATCGTTTAAAATATTATTCTAATTTTTAGAACTGTAATTCGCGAAAATTGGAAAAAATCATGAAAAAAAAAAGTAAAACTAAAATAATGCCAAGTGTGAATCGCATTATTTGGAGGGGTTCCGTGCCTACAATTGAAAGAACATTTAGTGAACAAAAACATGAACGTGAATTGATCGTGAATTTTATATTGCTAGTATGTTGTCGTTGTTAATGACAAGCCAAAACATGCATTGGTGGATCGGGATTGTAGAGTGGGGGATCTTTTAAATGTTTGATTTATTGTGTTTCTTTGAATTTGTAGTTGTGATGGCAATGGAGATGCATTGTTTTTGAAAGTTTCAGCTACCTAATTATAACAGTTTAAGAGATATAGAGGAATTTAGGTATTATTCATGGTTTTTGTCTCCAAAAACGGAACCGTTTTTGGATTGTTGACAAGGTGTTGTATTGTACGCGTTCTAGACCCTAAAATAGCTGTTGTGCAGAAGTCACGCCACTTTCGCGCACACAGAGAAACAGCCAATAAGGTTGAGGAGCTTGGTTTGTGTAGATTATGTAAATTAGAGATGTGTGCGTGAAACTTCGGGCAAATGGTCTAGCAAGTGTTTGGCTTTTTAGAAATTCTACAAATTTGGATATATTTTTTATCTAAAATTCTGCAGTTCTGATTTGTTAAATTAAATATAATTTGATTAAATAAATAACATCATTAGTATTATAGTCTACTTTAGAATAAAAATAAAATTATTTGAAGATTTTTATGTCAATAGAAAGTATGAGATTTTCAATAAATACCTCGATTGTCAATGTCGGGTAAATGTCATTTTGATGTTTTTGTAACGCTAGTGGTAGCAATATCGCGATTGCCTGAGGGAGGAGTCAGAGAATAGCGGGTATAAAAAGGGTTTTGCACGATTTTTTTAGGAACTTCGTTCGTGGCATTAGCAGCAGGAGGTGCTGTCGGTCTGATAGGAACTTCGCTCGGAGCTAGAACAGCAGGAGGTGCTGCCGGTTTTAGAAAATTCAAGTCGGACTAGAGTTTCTGTAAGTCGGTAGGGATCCGTTCTGCTGGATTACCAGCTGTCGCGACTTTTGAGAGCTCCGTAGCTCAGGATTACAGTGCGCGATTATTATTTTGTCAAAATATGTAAATTTGCTCTTTAATCAGCTATCCGAACCTTCCGTGGTGTAGCTGATCGTCTACCGCGTTAGAATAGGGATTAGAATTAGCTTCCGTGCGTAGATTACGTGAAATATTTAGGGTTTTGTCCGACAAAAGTCCGCGGAGTGCGCTGTAGGGACCTTGTTAGGTTTAAACTAGGAAGTGTGGTGTACTAATTACCTTTTTCTTACAGGCATCGTTGGAAACAGGTCTGAGATCATCAGATCTCAGACGACAGGTACAATTTTACGCTAAAGATAGGGCCCGATAGGAGTAGGATGTGTCAAAAGTGTGTAGGGAAGCTTGCGAACGTAGGGATCATGTGCTGTTTGTGATTGTTTACCTTTGTTTGTGTTTTGTTATTATATATGTTATTACGTATATGTACTTTATGTATGTTTATCTATTTAACTTTTTGACTGACACTTTACTGACGCGTAGGGAATGACTGCTTGCGATATATTCTGACTGGACTTTATTTTTCTTATTGGTTATGTTTGGACTGTGTGTCAATGTTTACAATGAAAATTGTTCATATTGCCGCATAGACTGAACAAAAATGTTCTTCTTGTAGTTCTGTGTGTTGCGATTCACATTTCGAGGTAATATAATTATTGCCTGGAGATGAGGAGATCAGTATGCAGAATGAGGTATTCTTGTTTTAGAGGAAACCTCATGGATTTAGATTTTTACTTTATATTGTGAACCTAGACTGTTGGTCCAGGTTGGATTGTAATCTTGCTGTGTTTTATTGTAGTTAGAATTCCCCTGAGGATTCTATTCGAAAACCAATCTGAAGTTACACAGGGTGAACCTTTATGGTTTACGGCCTGCTACCTCACTGTGTCAATGTAGAATAATTGTAGGAACAGTTGTTGTTACCACTGTAACATGGTTCTGGATTGTTCTATAGTGGTGCTTTGGGAGATACAGCTATCTACAGGAGTGGGGCGGTGAGATATTATTATCCATGACCTTCTTTCTGATATTGGGACAGGATGACCATCCGCCAATATGAGATGAAGCTAGATAATCAGTATCGAGCCAGCGCTGCGACTTGGATAGTCAGGTTGGATTGCCTCCTCCTGATGAGCGGTTGTGCGTGGTGATGCTTTCGAGTATGAAGACTCTAGCCGATGCCATATAATCAGTAGTAGTATTGTATGGTATGGGTCAACTTTGTCCTCTTGTGTTGTAATGTAAATTTATTATGACCCACTCTGGACCTATCAGCTTATTGTGGCTTATCAAGCCATGTAAATAATACAATTAATTACTAATTTGAATTGAATTATAAAAGTCTGGATACCATGAGATGAAGGTAATGGTATTGATAATGGCTTATGAATAAACTTATATACTCTGAAACTGTGTTGTTATTTCACCTATGTGACTTAACATGACTTCTTATATACTTACTTACTTGTATTGTCCGGGCCTGCCTGGCTTGATTACACTGATATACAAACCATTTCTACACAATTTATTTGTGTTATTTTACTATTCTTTTACCTGATAATACCTTAATGTCACTGCTGCCAGTTAGTGACATACCTAACTTTATTACCTATACCTTGTCCAGGGGTTTACCTGGCCTGATTTCACTATGCAACTTGTTTGCTTACTAACATGCAATATTATTGCAATAATGCATTTATGCATAACAATTACATCCAGTTTGACTGCATATATTCTTGTGATTCATGGTTGGTGTCATATTCATGACCATCCATCTCACACTCATACTTATTCCTATGGCTGGTGTTATTGCAATGCCGCTGAAGCCATAGTAGGGACGTTAGGGACATTTTTGCTTAGTATACTCGGGGTCAATCCAGTTCGGTAGTCTCTGCTTCTGTTGATCCTCTTGCACTGTGGTGTATTGGGGGGAGGACAGTGATGAGTAGCTGCGTATTGCCTTCGGTTGCTAAGTCGCTCATTCGTTTTGTTAGGGACCTTTTGCTTAGTATATTTGGGGTCAATCCAGTTCGGTAGTCACTGCTTCTGTTGATCCTCTTGCACTGTGATGTATTGGGGGGAGGACAGTGATGAGTAGCTGCATATTGGCTTCCGGTTGCTAAGTCGCTCACATACTTACCTTTTTGCGCCATGGCTATGGTGCTAACTATGCATCACAATGAGTTGTGTTGTTAGATTGGATGTAAATCTGTCTAACTTAAATAATTTTATTACATATGTGAAATTGGTGTTGGGAAGCTCTTCCCTTTACCTACCAACTATTTACCTATTGCTCCTGATATGCCACATTTATGTGCTTATCATTTCATAAAAAAACCTATTTGTTCTTTCGGAGAGGGGCCTAAATCAGGGTAGGGCCTCATTCGCCGGTGAGCGTGGTCGGGGCTCGGAACGGCACCCTATACTATTACATTGTTGGTATGGGATTCTAATCCTTTTCCTGTGTTCCTAGATCTTTTACAATAATAAAACCTAATCCCTAACATATTTTAAATAACTAACTTATTTCTTACCTTCTTGTAAGTCTCTCTTGTTTAATTTGTTTAATTATAAGCTTTAATCTGTGTCATTAAGTTTAGGTTTGCTTGGCGTTGACTTGACTGTTTTTAAATTATAAATATTTACAATATCTTTTATTCCATTGCCCTATTACTTAGATAATTCCTTGACTTTCTCATATACCATAGTGACATAATTATAACCTATTTGTATTGTTATTTAGTATATATGTAGTATATTAAGTTAGTATTATTCTCTATTTACATGCCCTCAATAACATGCATTCATATCTGACTCAGCTACCTTCATATAAAAGAATTTGAGTTACTACAAAACACAACATAAGGTCCTACCTTTATACTAGACGATCACAACAATTATATTGGCCATTTTAATCACTTAATTTGACTATAACCCAGGGTCGAATCCTGGTCAGTTTAGTCGTGGATTGAGTGTGTGGGATATATTTATTAAGTATAGTATATGTAAGGGGGGGTGCGTTACACCGGTCCTCAAAAAAGGCTCTAGGACTGATGTTAGTAATTATAGACCTATCTCTAAATTATGTATTCTGTCAAAATTGCTCGAAAAGGTTGTTCATGGCCAAGTGTACGCCGTATTAAAAAACCTATTTAATAGTGCCCAACATGGTTTTCTTCAACGCAAGTCTACTGTGTCGAATCTTGTTCTCTTTAATGACTATATCACTGAAGCTATGGATAACGGATGTCAAGTTGATGTAGTTTATACTGATTACAGTAAGGCTTTTGACAGAATTGATCATAACATATTAATTTCAAAATTATTTAACTGTGGTATTAGGGGGGATTTACTCAGATGGTTTACTTCCTACGTTGAGAATCGATTTTAGGCTGTTGTCATTAACAATTATATGTCAGGGTGGGTTAATATTCCCAGTGGGGTTCCCCAAGGATCTCTGCTTGGTCCTTTATTATTTAATATTTTTGTTAATGATATCAGCAATTGTTTCTCTTTCTCAAAATTGCTGTGTTTTGCGGATAACATGAAAGTTTTCGCTAAAATTAAATCCGAAGATGATGCCTGCGCACTTCAGTCGGATCTTGTGCGCCTGGACGAATACTGTCGGGCTAACAAATTAGATTTAAACCCTTCTAAATGTTTTGTTGTTACTTTTTCACGTAAACATATTAATGTCGTAACGTCCTACTCGTTGGGAGGACATACATTAGTAAAGAGACCTGACATGAGAGATTTGGGTGTAGTTCACGATACTAAGCTGAAATTCGATGCACATATTGATAATATAGTAAAGAATGCTACGAAAGCTCTGGGTTTCATTATGCGTACTTCTTCTTGTTTTGTGCGTGCAAAAACGTTCAAAATTCTTTATTGTGCTTTTGTACGAAGCAAGTTAAAATACGCATCTCAAATTTGGAATCCCAGGTATCAAGTATATATTGACCGTATTGAATCCATACAGAAAAAATCATCAAATTCTTATGCTATAAATTAAGGAAACCTTATAGTTCCTCGTCTTACTATAGTATTTGTAAGCAGCATCACCTTTTACCTCTTAAAGCGAGACGTGATATTGCGGACATAGCTTATTTGCTGAGGCTAACTAATGGGTCCGTTGACTGCCCGGAACTGCTTGGCAAGCTTTCATTTAGTGTTCCCACTCGATCCCGTAGATTTTACACACCGATGTCATTGCCTTCAGCATCCACTAATTACCGGCAGGATTGTTTTCTATGGCGTGCATGTAGAAGCTTAAATGACGCAAATAAATACCTGGATCTTGATATCTTTAATTGTAGTTTGCTTACAGTTAAGCGTAATTTGGCGAAAGAGTGTTGGTTGGGGACGTCATAACGTTGATTCTTCGTTGTTTTGTTTACTGCAGACATTTTTCTTTTCTTTCGTCTTATTTTTAAATAGTTTATTTTAATTCAGCATGTTTTATTCTGGCACGGTATAATGAATTGTTAGTTATTATTTTTTACATATTATTATTATTATTTTTCTTTTTTTTGTATCATTTGTTTTTAATAAGTTTAGTGCTTAAGCTTGTTTACCTTATTTCTAGTGTGTGTGTGTAGTGTAGTGTTGTGTAATTATTATTATTATTTTATGTTTTTTCTATAAGTTTTCAATAAGTTTAGTGCTTATGCTTGTTCACCTTACTTGTATTTAGTATTGTATAATTAATGCTATCAGACCGATTTGTACTATGTCTATTTGTGGAAACCTATAATTGGCTCCCCTGCATCGTATGTATTTTTATATGTATATTGTTTAAAGTAGCTGTTGGTTTTCCGAAAAATAAAAAAATAAATAAATAAATAAGTAATATCTACAATACCATTATAATGTACTTGGAGTCATACCTACTTAAATATAGGTACAACTAATTATAAATAAACATAGAGACGGTACGACAGTTAGACGGTAAAGTTATTACCGTAAAACATAATAACTTTAAGCGAACTCCACTCCCACAGATAAACCGAGGAATTGGTTTTGTTGGGTTTTTATTGTACCAATATTTTCTGTATTTTTATGAAAAGCAAACATTACTTAATTAAACATACTTGCAAGCCCATTTCATTTTGACCAAAATTTGTCCGCATCTTACGCGAAGATTTTTCAATTTTACATGGAATTATAATTTGTAATATTTGATGACGTCATCAGAATAATTCGGCGCGTAAAAACTAATGTAGGCCGATTTAAATCCGAATAAAATAAAAACAAATATCGACCTCATATTTCCTGCAATAGTGATTGTAATTCCATATCAAAATGAAAATTCTAACAGCGCGTACGATCAAATGTTTTTTTGTTTGCTTACAGCCGTTTCCATTCGAAGTATTATTATTCTCTCGCATGGATTGTATGTCAATGACCGATGTCACCAACCTTGGTAACAATTGTATTATTGAGCGGGCCGTAGACCCTTGGTCTATTTCATGTAACGAATACGTCCTTATTTACTAGGTATTAATAAGGACCCATACCCTTTCCATTTGAGTGTGGGGACGCCTCTGCGTAGGGTAGGGACGTATATAGGCAGTTATGTTATGTATTATTCATTAGTAGGACGGAATAAATCCGATGCATGCCACTTTATCATCGTCAGGCATTTCACTGAAGTCCTGTGAAAGAAATAGCGTGAAAATACGTATTATTTAAGTACTTGAGTTTTGAGAAAAATAATGTATGTTTAGCAATAGGATTGAACGTAATGTGTGCACCCGGGCAAATACCCCCAAATAAATCTCGGGTACAAACCCTTTCAGATATTTATGGGTTGACTGACTGTTAGAGATCCCTGACCTCCATGCAAATGTGTATATATTTATATCATTTATACCAGTGTTATTTAAGTCCTTAATAATAATAAATAAATAAAAATAAATACTAACTAAATAATAAAGTTTTCTTTGGAAATCAGCATAATCAAAACAATAAATGTAACTCAAGGAGATTAGCCTAATCCCGTCAATCTCGAATGATCCTTCGGGATTGATCCCGAAAAATTAGACGAGAATTCGCGAGATCAGGATCCCGCATTCCCTACTCTATACCTTCTGTACTACACACGTCCCTGTCTACTTTTAACACAACCATCTCAACCTATCACCAATTCAGCCACATACCCACATGTGACCAAAACCAAATTGGACCAAATTGGAGATGTCCTTAGAAAAGGTTCAATACGATCTACTCAGAACCGGCGTGCGTGTATGAAGCGATTGATGAATGTGGAGGAAGCAAGAGAACTGTGTCAGGATCGAAGCAAATGGAATTCTATAGTCTCTGCTTACCCCGGTGGGAAATAGGCGTGAGTTTATGTATGTACCCACATATATATTCGCACGCGAGTTGAAAACGAGCGATTCAAAAATAAAGCCTCTGAGCGACGTTATCAGCCGCTGACGTTAAATTGACAAAATATGATAATGGTAATGCTGCGAGAAGAGGTGTCGCTGAGATGCTTTATGAGTTTACGTAGATTACAATACATGGCGTTACGGAAGTTATGGTTAGGAACGAGAACATTAGGGGGAGGGACGACGACTATGAGAATACATTCTTGAACATGGAAACAAAAATGGATGCACCCACACATCACGCCTATTTCCCGTTGGGCTAGGCAGAGATCACAGAATTCGACGGAAGATTGCACTTGATATTAACTCAGAATGATGTGCTGAATCATCCCCCACAGTATTCGTTACAATGTCAGTAACACTGTATGCCATAGAGAACAAGATATATCACACTGTTGGATTATTGTTCAGGGCATGTTGTTCAAGGGACTCTATTCTACCTAACACGAGTTCTTAATGGTGTGCGTATGTTAAAATGAGTGTAGATTGATTACTTTCACCACTCGTAGACTGTAGTCACATGACGGACACATCATACAAACAACCTCGTTTTACACGCACACATTGACGTTACCGTGCACACGTGTCTGTGTGTGACGTCTGACGCCATACGATTCAAGCCTAAACTACGTCCGAGGGGGGGTGAGGTAAACCTCAGATGCTGGTAGGGAGCGGAGAGTCGCCGTTCTATACGTAGTATTATTCCTTATTCTATGCTGTAGTAAAAAACCTCTTGTTTTACCACTTCGCATTTACTTTACTTTAAGTAGTCACAAAGGTTACGAATTTTTATTTTTTTTAGCTTTTTTTTAAAGGTACTTTCATATTGAAATTGTCAACAGCGTAGACAGATACAAAATTAAATAGAAGCAAAATTGTGGCCACTTTTGACATGAAGTCCTAAATAAAATGAGAAAGTTTTTGTTTCTAAGCGAAACACCATAAAGACTTATATTAAGATTGTCATGTGTCATCTATTTCAACCTTCATTATCTACCTAGCATTATCCCGTTTTTCACCGGGTACGCTTACCTAACCTAAAGATTTGACAGGTCTGGTTTTATACGGAAGCAACTGCCTGTCTGACCTTCCCGCGTTCCAACCTTCCAACCCGCGAAAGGAAAACCAGGCTTACGCGGTACTGAATGTTCGATTTGCTCCAATCTGAATCGGCTTCGTCTTAGCCGGTAGGGCCCCAGGTTAGGTCACATACCTCGAAAATGAAAATACATCTATTTCAACCTTACCAAAGTCTTATTCTAAGATATGGACATATTAAACAAACCTAAAGTATCTATCCAAAACAGACGTGCAGAGTTATTACGTCGTTCGTAATTCTTAACTCGGGTTTCGAAAGTTAGCGCGAAAAGTAAGTTCATATTTTCCCCGTAGGTCATAGGTTCTCAACCTGATTTTACCCACCGCTCTGTAAGACTATTTGTTTTTCCAGGGACTCCTATTTCTTTTTTAGGTACCATCTGTAGCTCATCCAAGATAGCTATAGCCATGATGTAATAAAACAAAGTTTTGTATATAGGATATTAATATGTCCCTATATTTTGTAGGCTGCCGCAGAAACGCTGTTTGAATCATCTGATAAAGACGTAAAGGCCTGAGATGATATTTTGTATCTGCGTTTAAAGAAGAATGTTTCAACTAGAGCAATTACCTGAGGCTTTTTTTTATAAATCCATAAGATAGTGTGTCAGGATCTTAGTAAGTGGAAATAGGAATATTTTTATTACCGTTAAAAAATCTCTGATCCGTGTACTGCCCTGATGAAAGTCTCCAACCTAAATTCGCACACTTTGAGAACCTGTGGCTCAGGATAGAACAAAGTTAGTAGCTGTCTCAGGATTTTCGCTTCACGGCGCTGACCACAGTCCCAGATAATTCCCTATTTACGAGCGCCTCAGCTAAAACAAAGGAACTATGGTTGAAAGGAACTCAGTTCCAAAGTTGCATTTGTTGTAAAGTTCATTTCGCGATGGAAAATGTGGAGTGTCGCGGAGTAAGTATATTAAACTTTGTGAAGTTAATTTCATTTTGCTGGTGATGTTTCGTTTGACTAATTTCCTAGATGTTCTGTTCTCTTCTCAGGTTCTTAGGTAATTTGTATTATTCGCTGCAGTAATCAACCTTTTATTTATTTGTACACAATAAAACATTTGGGCACAATTCCTGGGAACCACGTCATATCGATTATCTATGATCAAACTTAAATTCAAAATAATAGAGTCGAATTTAGTGGTTTAGAGCCCGAACCGGGAATCGAACCCGCGACACTACGTCGAGTACCAGTGGTTGAGCTTTAGGCTCACGATCCGGAGGTCCCGGGTTCGATTCCCGGTGGGGACATATCACGAAAATTACTTTGTGGTCCCTAGTTTGGTTAGGATATTACTGGCTGATCACCAGATTGTCTGCAAGTAAGATGATCCGTGCTTCGGATGGCACATTAAGCCGTTGGTCTCGGTTACTACTCACTGATGTAAATAAGTAATCGTTACATGAGCCATGTCAGGGGCCTTTGGTGGCTCAATACTAACCCTGACACCAGGGGTGATGAGGTTGGTACTCCACCTCACAACCCACACGATAGAAGAAGACGGATTCTCTAATTAATATATACGTATTAGTATTAATAAAGTCACGAGTTCATACTCGTACGCGCATCAACAGCGAGCTTTAACTTACTTTGTATATTAACACGACGACGCCCCCTAAGTTGTAATGACATTTAATAAACAGTCCATAAGATTTTTAATATTGTTACTGTAAGCAGCCTCCGTAGTCTAGTGGTTAGAGCGTTAGGCTCACGATCTGGAGGTCCGGGTTCAATTCCCTATGGGGATATTGTCGAAATCACTTTGTGAGACTGTCCTTTGTTTGGTAGGAACTTTTCAGGCTTGAATCACCTGATTGTCGGAAAAAGTAAAATGATTCCGTGCTTCGGAGGGCACGTTAAGCCGTTGGTCCCGGCTATTAGCCGTCAAAAAACACCTCCACCAACTCGCATTGGAGCAGCGTGGTGGAGTATGCTCCCTCCGGTTGATTGAGGGGAGACCTGTGCGCAGCATTGGGACGTATATAGGCTGTTTATGTTATGTTACTACAGTAACATACACACACACACAACACACACACACACACACACACACACTTATTATACTTACAAGTATATATGAATTAGCCAATTCATTACCAAATAACCTTTTTCCATCAAAGAAAAACTTCACATATAGTTAGATGAAGTGTGAAATATTTACGTACAAAGTAAGGAAACGTTAACGCACGTGTTTTCAATTTATACGAGCATCTTCAGAACGTGTAACAAATTGTCGCGTGTGAAGTGAACTTCAAGCACAAGAGACTAATTCAAAAGCGGATTAATTCGAAGCAGGCGCTTTATTTACAACTGTGAGGTCTGCATGGCTTACGCTATCGTGCGCAAAGCGACGAATGTCACAGGTTTTGATTAATAGACGTATGATTTACAATAGAGAACGACTAACAAGCTACTGGCAACAGGTTAGGTGGAAATTCGCCCACCTAATATTTGGTCATCGGGCGAGTTTACACTTATCATATCTTTTTGTACTCGACTCGTCTGAATGGGTCAGTCTACTCCAAATGAAGAGTGAAGAGGTAATTAATTCCTGAAATGTTGTAAATGACATTTTCTGTGCGGCAAAGCACTAAATTACCCCTTAATTATTCGTTCGGAGTAAACTGACAGTCTTACGAAAACATTCGGGCGAGTTGACTACAGAAAATATTGAAAGTGTTAACTGGCCCGCAGCTCATATTAAGTGGGCGAATTGCCCCCTAACCCCTGGCAACATCAGTTGATGCCCACGTTATCTGTCATGTTGCGCGCAACAGCGTAAGCCATGCGAACCTTGAAGGTAGAATACGCTCGGTAAGGTATTCAGGGTAACGATGAAAAATGTCCTTGTACAACATATGCGCTCCGAGTGTATTGGATCGGCACGAGTTGATTACTTGCACGTGCTCAGTGTATCTACAGCTGAGTTCCAATATTCGGTATCTCGGAAGATATGTGTGATTCTTCTTCCTTTTCTTTTCTTCTTTTTTTATTTAACAATGTTAAACGCAGTCAGTGTGATTCACCGGCTTGCTTTTCAAACGGGAAGCATCAGTTCTACCTCCGATACCGGACTTGCACCAATGAGTTATTAATTAAAGTGCAGTTTTCACTAACACAGTAGGCCCGAACTTTATAGACGGCGATGCGGCTCACCTCCTATCACGCCGGTCTAACAGAAAGCTCGGTGAGGTATGGCTCTGACTCTGACTATCCCAATTGGGCTATAATCGTGAGCTTATGTTTTTTAAACGAAATTTCAAAGTCCCGTTTGAACTGCTGATCACCCACTTTAACTTAAATATTTAAGGCGGCTACTGGCCCCGATTCCTGCAGACACCGCCTAATTTTATTTTAAGTTATATCCGTCATTTTCATATCCGTCGAAAAGGAAAGGGACGGATGATTCACAGCTCTTAATTTTAGGAAGAATGAGTAAATGAATGAATAACCCGGCCGAATCAAAAGGTACGTCGCTGGTATGCAATCCGTTTGACGTGCTGTCTACTTAACTGTGTCGGGTTATTGACGGATGTAAAATTTTTAGACGGTTGGTTTAATTTTGTGCTTAAAATTGACGTGTGTTCCATAAATTTTATGCTTGTCGATTACCCGTCCTTTCCTTTTCGGCGGATAAGAAAATGACAGATATAACTTAAAATAAAATTAGATGGTATTTACAGGAATTAGCACCACTATTTACTTAAGTAAGTACATACAACCACATGGTCGTTACATAAGCCAAGTCAGGAGCCTTAGCCAATAGTAACCCTGACACCAGGGTTGATGGGGTTGGTAATCCACCTCACAACTCACACGATAGAAGAAGATAGGAATTTCTAACATTAATAAAACAACACTCCTGTGACTAGGACCCACAGACTCCTCGCCTGCTATGTTTAAGGCCCATCTAATAGAAGTTCAGCCTAGTACTATTCACATCACTGATTTAAGAGCCACGCTCTTGTCGGTGTAGCATCCTTCATGCTACTTTTTTGGGAAAAATAGAGCAGTGGTTTCCCTCTTCTGCCCCGCAGTACTGTCTGACGCGAGTGGGATGGCGCCCAGAGTAGTCTATTTCAAAGCCGTACTAGGACTCCTGTCCTCCGCCTCTGTATAGTACTGACAGTTACTGCTGCCGTCTGTCAGTTTCCAGGTTACAGTCCCTGTCACTCGCCTCTAGTACTATTAACCGGGCCAAAATCCCAAAACCATATAGCATCAATGATCCAAAAATAAATTCGCAGTAGTATGTATACGATTACTGTTCCGGTATAGGAACCATAAGGTATGTATCTATACAATGCTTAATTGTAAAGCAATGCGCTATTCTGAAACAAAAAATAAATAAGCCTAAAATTTTAAAAATGGGGTCTGAAGGAATATAAAATTTAATAAAGGCAAAAAAAAGGGGTTGCGAATGTGTCTGAGAAACATAAATTGGCTGACAAAACTGTTGTCAGAGGAATTGTCACACTTTCGACTTGGTGTGTTAGTCCAATGATATTTATATATTATTGGTGTAACTAGATTCGAAATTTCAATCAATATAAAAAAATACACAATGGTTTCCTGTATCGTGTCGGTGGAATCTATCTATATTTAATTCTTTATGCTTTTGGCGGGTCTCTCCGTTGGACATAGGTCTCTCCTATGGCGTGCTCTCCTCCAGTCGCTGCCAACCACCTAACGGATGTCGTCACTTCATCTAACCCAAGGACGTCCTACACTACGTTTTCCAAGACGCAGTCTCCGCTCGAGAACTCTTCTTCCCCAACGGTTGTTGGTTCTTCGGCATATCTTCTGTCATGTGGGTTGTGAGGTGGATTACCAACCCCATCAACCCTGGTTACTATTGAGTTGCTATAGGCCCCTGACACGGCATAGGTGACCAGCCCATTGCCACTTCAGCTTGCTATTCCTCTCGGCTATGTCGATATATTAGGTATTATGTGGTATTTTACCAGCTGCTTAGGGAGATTTATGTAGTGTGTGTTTTTATCGTTTTCATATATTCTTAATTTACTTGCCAATGACATCTTGATTCGCACAGAAAGTCAAAGAGGAAGACTAAAAATGACTTTAACCTTGCGTCTCTGGAATGTATCTTCTCTGGCGTGCGTAAGACCATTCCACGGCTATGACACCACAGGGATACATCTGGAATAAACGGCAAAAACGAAGGTGGAAATGTCTTGTGAAATTCCTTTAGAATATGTACTGTATTTAGGTTTCATGGAATTTCATAGAGAGACACTGGCTTGCTTCTCAAACGAAGAGCGTCAGTTTGAGCCCCGCTACTGGAATTGCACCACTGAGTTATTAATTTATCTTAAGTGCAGTTTTCACAACACAGTTGGTTTGACCTTTCTAGACGGCGATACGGCTCACCACCTATTATGTTGGTCTAACAGAAAGTTGGTGACGTGTGGGTACTTAGTTCATCTTACGATGGATTTGCTTCTGCCTACTCCATTGGGATATAGTGGTGATCTTATGTTATGTGTGTCGATAGGATTGGATTAACCATGGTATAATAAAACTAAGTATGCACAATCCTGAAAAGCCGCCATTGCTGACATAAGTGTTGTCCATTAAATTGGTATCTCCAATATTCTAAGGACTTAAATTTTATTACTGAAAATTAAGCGAATTACAGACTAATGTACTTAATTACTTTCACTTGACACATATGTAAAAATCATTAAAACTGTAAGAAAATCTTTTACCTGAAGTTCAAAATTGCCTCGCAAATTAAATTAAAAACATTAGTCGAGGGTAATTTATTAATAATAATTATGGAGCATACTCCACCCCGCTATTCCACTTAAAACGAACATTAAAAAAGAAACAATTACAATCAGTCAGGTTAGGTCAGCGGGCGGCTTTATTGCTAAGGTCAAACTCTATCATATTGGATCATCACATCACTAATTTAAGAGCCGCTCTTGTCGATGTAGCATTCTCCATGCTACTTTTTAGGGAATGGGTATATTCGATCATAGTTGAAGAAATATGAAACTAAAGTGAAAAATCTCACGAGCGTTTATATAGCACTAGCTGGTACCCGCGACTTCGTCTGCGTACTTTTAATTTGAATATTAAGGATTATATAAAAGGAACGGTATAGCATGTGATTAAAAGAGAGTAAGTAGGTATATTTAAAAAAAATAAAAAATATCTGTTTACAGTCGTTATAAAGTACCTATGTATTCCATTGAGTGGCAGAAATTACCTAGGAATATTTATCGGTCCCTTATGTCCAAGACACTTACAGGGGTCAGCGTCACGTTGTGTACAAAAATATTTTAAAATGACCTAATTTAAAACTTTTTTGTACACAACGTTTGCTATTTTGTTATTATTTGTTAAAATGTAGAAATTGTTTGGACTCGACACTCGCGAGCAGGCCACGTATACACCACGTGCGCTCCCCCACCACAAGACAGCGCCGTTGACTGCCGCCACACTTCGGCGAATGTGCGCGACGACGAACGACGACCGACGGCAGTGGCGGCGATGCAGAGTATTCGTTAAAAGGAACTTTATCTACAAAAGCCAAATTTTTTTAACTTGATACACCCAAAACTACTAAATATCATGTTCCTAGGTTCAGTGGTTAATATTTTGTATACAAAAAGTTTGGCTTCGTAGTTCCCGTTCCGAATCCGTTCCGTTCCGTTCGAATTTCGGAAAATCCGTTTGTTGAAAAACTCTGCACATCCTAAGAGACCTACGTACCAAGTTTCATGGTTTTATCTTCAAAAATGACGAATACCCATACAAACATTCAACCCGTATTTCACCCCCATACTGGTAAAAATTTCAAAATGCTTGAACAAACGATTTTTTGTTTGTTATTTAGTGCCTAAACACAAAATTTAATATTTTTATCTTGAAAAATGACGAACCTCATAAAAATTTCAACACCTATTTCATCCCCTCAAAGATCGAATTTTCAAAAACGCTTTAACAAATTGTTTTTTTATTTCTTATCAAGTTCCTAAATATAAAGTTTCGTGGTTTTATCCCCAAAAATGACGAACTCCCATACAAACTTTCAACCCTCATTTCACCCCCTCACTGGTCGAAATTTCAGCAACGCTAGAACAAATGTTTAATTATTTTTTATCAAGTGCTTAAATATAAAGTTTCATGGATTTATATTTTAAAATTAAAATATCCCATACAAACTTTCAACCCCTATTTCAATCTCTTCGTCCCTTCTTTTCGCAATAAAAGGTATCCTATTTTCCTTCTCAGGGTCTAAAGATTGTCTGTGCCAAATTTAATCAAAATCGGTTGAGAGGTTTTAGCGGGAAAGCGTAACAGACAGACAGACAGACAGAGTTACTTTCGCATTTATAATATTAGTAAGGATTATTTTCCCTCGTTAAATAGTAATCAAACTAAGTGTAGGTGTTATAATTTCGTTGACGAACTGATTACCTATCCGTTTCTTTGTCTAAAATGAGTATTACCTTATTACTATGATTGATTACTGGGCTTAAAGTTCGTATAAATGTCTATCGAATTACCTCCTCAAGTTTAAAGCGTAGCTAGTCATGTAGTACTATATTAATTATGTGGTGTAAGTAATTAGATTTTATCTGTATGTAATGTAATAGTTAGTTGAATAAAAAAACTTATACAAATCAGATCAATTAATTGGCGTAATGTGATTCTAGAAAGAGTTTTAATGTTAATAGATAGCTAGCTATAGCTATGTGTAGGTTCCTGTAGGAATGAGATATAACTGTTTAATAAAGACAGTTGCATCAAAATTTTATCATAAATTCCCTAAATTATGGCGCCTACCTACCCTCTAAGTTAGAAAAGTGATCAAATACTAACTTGAGGTCACTCAGTTTAAAAAAAAACATCGAAATCATTCCAGTAGCTATGGCGTCATGCGCTTCTTGACACGATCACGAAATCTAGATTTCCGCGGGAATGAGGTATTTTCCCGCCATAAAAAGTAGCCTGTGTCCGTGCCTAAGATCCTATCTTTAAATTAACCAAGTCTTATAAAATTCCGTTCAGACGTTAAGGCGTGAATGAGGCAAACTTTTAAAACAAACAATTAAAAATCACTAACCTAGTTTTCTGTCTACTGCCTACGCCTTAAGTACGATAGCATAAATATTAATAGGCCATATCCTTTTCTAGATTACTATCTATCAGCTAACTAAATTTCATCAAAATCCGTTGAGCCGTTTAGGCATGATAGACAAAACTCCCAGCAAAAACCATAAAAAAATCACTAACTCAATTCAGTTTTCTGCCTACTTCCTACCCCCTAAGTACGATGACGTGATCAATTTGATCGTACAACCGTTTTTAGATAACCAACTATTACCTTACTAAATTTCATTAAAATCCGTTCAGCCGTTTAGACGTGAAAGAGCAAAAGTCCCAACAAAAACGACTACAAATCACTAAATCAATTTAGTTATCTGCCAACTGCCTACCCCCTAAGAACGATGGCGTGATTATTTATAGCCTATGACCATTTCTAGGTTATCATCTATCACCATACCAAATTTCATCAAAATCCGTTGAGCCGTTTAGGCGTGAAAGAGTAACAGACAGACAGACAGACAGACAGACAGACAGACAGACAGAGTTACTTTCGCATTTATAATATTAGTATGGATTATCTTAAGTTCCACCCAGTGGTATTCTGCAGTGGAGTATATTATTCTAAGCCGGAGTTTTATGTCTCCATAAATACGAGTTATATGTCGCGGCCAAGAATTATATGTGGATGTTCTGATATATCTACGGATATTCGGTGACTTATCTGGCTGTTTGATTGTTGCAAATTCTCTCGTAATGATGCACTTTTATTGTATAATTCGAAGTACATGGGTACATTAACTTGCGGCTATGGTTCTTCTTCTTTGTTGTCGTGTGGGGTATGAAGTTGATAATCAACGCAGATTCTAACCCTGCCCTGGTATCAGGGTTGTTTCTGAGCCGTTTAACGCCCCTAACTTGACATAATTCCTGTTGGAATTCGCAGGTCTTGATAAACCTGAAGCCACTTTCTGTATATACAAAAAGAAAGTTATTGCATAATAGGTTATAAGCCACTGCAAAAAAGAATGAGGTTATTTTTTTCTGGCAGAATTTGCGGATTAGCAATAAGGCCGCCTTTTGTGCTTATTTTTATTCGTCAGTACATGACCTGTGTTTATGTTTTTGTGCAATAAAGAATTATTGATCGATTGCCTGATTGATTGAACTTTCCTAAGTTTTCTCTTTGGTCTATTTGGACTATTTCATGAAAGTGTCAAAAAATATTCTCTGGCGCTTTGTGACGGCCTCGTACATACGGTTTGGTCTTTATAACGTGAAAAGCCGAACGCTGATAAAAGGCGACCGCCGGTGGCTTTGGTGTCGTGTTCTTTTTATTAGGTATCATGCCAATAGGTATACAGGGTGTTAGTGACATCGTAACGAATACTGAGGGGGATGATTGAGACCATGATTCTGAGTCGATAACAAGTGGTATTTACTCTCGGAATATTCATGAACGAGAGAAAATTCCGCTTGATATCAACTCAGAATCGTGATCTGAATCACCCATCAAAGTTTTCATTAAATGTCACTAACACCCTGTATTCTGCGTGTGTTTGAGTGTTTTTATTTTTATTTATTTATTGTAGTACTGCCCATGTGGCTGTACAAATCATTGTTCGAAATTCAAATATTATCTAGTCTGATATATTCGTAATATGGTCGTCGATGGCTTATACCTATGTTATTTTTCGCATTCGATTTGCTATCGTTGTGAAAGTTTCGCAAATCAGCGGGAGACATTTCGTAAGTCGTCCAGACGTCTTCAATTGTGACAATAGGCTACTCAGTATACAAGTTTGTGTCCCGAGCTTCTTTCTTGCACCCATTGTCATCATCAGCCCATTAACGTCCCCACTGCTGGGGCACGGGCCTTCCCTATGGATGGATAGGGAGATCGGGCCTTAAACCACCACGCGGGCCCAGTGCGGATTGGTGGTTATTAACGACTGCTAATGCAGCCGGGACCAACGGCTTGACGTGCCTTCCGATGAGATGAAGCTCGAGATGAAAACTTTTTTTTGTGGTCACCCATCCTATGACCGGCCTTTGCGAAAGTTGCTTAACTTCAACAATCGCAGACCGCTGCGCCACCGAGCTCCTCAACCACCCATTTCTTGCACCCATCTAATCGAAAAAATGCAAGGTTATGGGTTATAAATTGTTATGATTTTGTTATTATACCTAATGCATCATGTTGCTGGTATAAGTTTTTTACGACCAGAGGTTCCTGTCGTCGGTAATATTTACTGTCATAACCTTATGTATGTAATGGATTTTTTAATGATTGCAGTCCGTGTACAAAGAAACTATGTAATTTTATTCTTCTTCTTCTATCGTGTGGGTTGTGAGGTGGAGGTGGATTACCAACCCCATCAGCCCTGGTGCCAGGGTTACTATTGAGCCGTCAAAGGCCCCTGACATGGCTCATGTAACGATTACTTACTTAGTTATTACTTTTATATAGATTACTTACTTACATCAGTAAGTAGTAACTGGGACCAACAGCTTAACGTGCCTTTCGAAGCACGGATTAATTTTGGACAATTAAGTGATCAGCCTGTAATGTCCTAACCAAACTAGGGATTACAAAGTGTTTTTTTGTGATTGCCCCCACCGGGATTCGAACCCGGGAACTCCAGATTGTGAGCCCAACGCTTAAACCACTGGAACATGGAGACCGTAATTTTATATTATGGGTTGTCGTATTCAAGTGGGAGGGTTAGAGGGGGAGGACGGAGGGGGGTGGTGTCATGAAATAAATTCAAATTCAAATTCAAAAATATCTTTATTCAGTAGGTAACATAGTTACACTTTGAATCGACAATTTTACATAACGAACGTCTCATCCGCCTAAAACTACTGCAGCTTCTCACAACCTGTATAGCTGGGGAAAAGAAGCTGCAAGAAAAACCTCGGCACAGGGCCCTAGACGTTCTTTAAAAAAAATAAAAATAAACATAAAATATTGGTATACAATTGAGTAATTTAGCTGCCTAATATCAGTTCTCAGACAGTTAATCCCATGCATTCATATCTTCTAAATAATTACTAACTTTATAATATTGATAACACCTCACAACCCACACGATATAGAAGAGGAAGGACAAGAAGGATCCTTAAGAGTACTCAGAAATATCCAATGACGCGCTGCTCCGTCAGAAGCGCCCTTTGCCGACGATTAATCAACTTCAATAAAAACGTAAGTAATTAAAAATGATAGGACAGAAGGGTCTGACATCTCTATTAATATTAACGAACCTTCTTGCAGTAAGATGTCTGGAGGAGCTAAGAAACCGGCCTCACGGCGCGATCGGTTAACTTTTTTTTTTTTGACGTGACTTATTGTAGATTTGCCGCAGATGGCATTAACTACTTGGCCGGACAAATGGGGAGCGCTGAAGGCTCTCACCCAGTACAACGTTTAAGACAACAGGCCTGAGGGTGCCCAGTTGGGCGCGAACCTCGGCTCAGGGCGTCGTCTGAGAGGAAAAATATTTGAAAGAATTAATCGACCCTAGTGGGTCGATAGCGATAAGCGCTGAATGAGGGGAATCGTCGACCACGCCGGCGGGGTCGGTATCGGGGTCCTGAAGTGTTTGGTGTCGCGAGCTGATTGGCTGCCTCTATGGCTAGGGTAATCGGGTCGTCGGGATCGTATATTACGTCCTTCGGACGCCGATATCGGTTATCGCATCAATGTGCAATTTAGTATAATGTTACCAAGTACTATACCACATTTGACATAAAATTCGACGTCTGGTTAGTTTATTATAACGTTATAACTCGTAACAATTTGTAAACCGCCTTACCAATAAGAAATAAGAAGCGGTGACCGTGTGTATAAGTCTTTTACAGCCAAACAAAATTGAATCCAATTATAAAATAATTCTACTGAACTTTGCTTGGCTGTTAAATGCTTATATCATCAGCCCATTAACGTCCCCACTGCTGGGGCACGGGCCTTCCCTATGGATGGATAGGGAGATCGGGCCTTCCATCACGCGGGCCCAGTGCGGTTTGATGGTTATTAACGACTGCTAATGCAGCTGGGACCGACGACTTAACGTGCCTTCCGAAGCACGGAGGAGCTCGAGATGAAAACTTTTCTTTTGTGGTCACCCATCCTAGGACCGGCCTTTGCGAAAGTTGCTTAACTTCAACAATCACAGACCGATCGCGTTTACCGCTGCGCCACCGAACTCCTTACCTACACGAATTGCATCGCACAGTGAGGAAACTCGCTAAGATAACCCTTATTAGCAGACAGAGAGATCGTCTGGGGCAGGTAATAAATGAGGCCAATTTTGATTTATCGACCTTTTGGAGAAATTAACGGTCTTTTTGGTAGAAAGTTTATGTAGTACCGGTGGAGTACCGGGCGGGGAAGACGGGTTTTAGTGAGAAACCGATTTTTTGTGTGATTTTATACAATAGTATAATATCTGCGAATGCTATAATATCGGCAAAGGGACCGATGGCTGGCTTTCGCGTCAACTCGTGATCGGGTGTTGCGTATGTGGACCTGTCCACCTGCTTCTGTCAGGGAGCTCATAAAACACTGTTTCTGTGAAAACGTCACATAAACTTTCTTTAGTTTTCACTTTCCTTCCACCTTCTGCAATTGGAATACCATTGTATTTAAGTTTATATGTAACACATGTAACGCCTGCCGCGTTTTACTACTGAGTGTAATTGCTCTTGTTTTTCTGTTAGGAACTATCAAAAAGTTATCATTGAAAACACTTAAAAACTACTGCTTAAAACTAAAATATTATTACATAAATAAACATATACTAATTAATTTAACAAAACATATCTATTTACAAAATAATTCCGTTAATATTGTACGACTTTAATAATTATCACATTGCGTAGGTAGCCGTACCTACATTCCACAGCCGAGCCGCTACTCTTCCGATCGGATGTTCGACACAATCCTTCTGCCTTTGTAGCGAGAACACCTCGATTACTCGTATATTTTTTAAATACGTTTTTTTTACTAATTTTGTCTACGATATAATAATTTATAGTGTTGTGTTATCCCCATTAATTGGGTAAGTGTAGCAATTACTATTTTTATTAGTTTAAATATCAACGTAGACTAGTACATGCTTTCTTTGTTCATTGCATGACTGTCATTTTTCATAATCATCGTGTAAATGTATTTTCACGCTTTAGTGCTTATTTTATATCATAATTAGCAATCTTTTATGTTCAAAACAACATTTAAATTGTCAATTTTTCTAAATTAATTCTACTTAACCAACTTAAAGTTATCTTTGTACCTAAGTACTTTCCTTGTTTAAATAATTCTTAAATGGAACAATAATAATGTACAAAATACGTTTAATATCGTTGCTATTAAAATTATTCAGCTTAAAATATTCAATTTTACTATTTTGTTAGATAGTTTTTTAAAACAACTACCTACCATAAATTTATCTTGTTCTTTGTTCTTTTTCTAAATTTATTTTGCTAAATTCACTTTTATTGTGTGTAATTTGCTGACAGCCACATCTTAGATTGCTAAGCTTGCTTGCTATCCACTTCCCATCTTCAATCAAGCTAAGGGATCGGCATGTGGCAGTCAGACTGGGAATTCGGACAATTCTTGAAATGACTAATTCCGGGTTCCAGGGTTCACCCTTCGAGTTCAGCAACCGCTGGACCCACTACCGGTCCTGTACTTACCTGCACCGTTTCACCCTTCGAGTTCAGCAACCGCTGGACCCACTACCGGTCCTGTACTTACCTCTACCGCTTCACCTTTCGGGTTCTACAACCCGCTGGATCCACTTTCGGTCCTGTACTTACCCCACCGTTTCTGCTGCCCTGCTGCGCGCGCCGGTGTACCCCGTGTCGTCGTGGGAAGAGTTACAGGGAAGTGGTAGTTTTCCTACTGCACCAAGGGTGCTCAGCCAGTATCAAATTACCTGCGACCCAGAGATCCGATCTATGTACTTGCTAGGGATTTAATGTCAATAAACTTGGTTTTATTTCTATATACCGTTTTATTTACCCTAGTAAGTACAACCTATTTGATTCGCGTGATAAGAACGTGACACACAAACTGGACTTGGAAAGGAAAACATGAAACAGTAGGAGTAGGGCCCTGTGCTGAGAGGTTTTCTGGTCACGTCTTTCTCTCAGAGATGCCGATGCTTCCGAAGCATTGTATAAATGGATTTTGGCAAAAAACATTTACAAAATTAAAGATTTTATTGAATTTTGATAACTTTTGACATGCATGTACTTAACATAACCATAATTTTTGACATGTACCTAACTATTAGAGTATTTTTTATTGTTTGTTTTCATTGTATTTTGACTATTTTAATTTCATTCTTTGACTTGTTAGTACACTAACAAATTTGCATGCCTATGTTATGGTCAAATATGTTGTTCTTAAATATTATTTATTGTTACCACCTTAAATACCATATTTGTGCAATAAATGATTTGATTGATTGATTGAAGCTTCCGATGTGGTATTATAAGAATTTTGAAGAAAAATGCGTGACTTATGTCGTAGCGACCACTGAATTAATATTTGGATCATAGATAGGTAATTGGGTCGTGTACGTTTTTTTTTTTTTGATGTGACTTATTGTAGATTTGCCGCAGATGGCATTAACTACTTGGCCGGACAAATGGGGAGCGCTCAAGGCTCTCACCCGGGTCGTGTACTATGTTCAAGATAAATTATGAAATTCTGATTTACTAAATAAAGACAGATCTAAAACTATCGAAAAACTTTCTCTTTTACCATTTAACTTATTTATGATTTTTGAAAAGTCTATGACGTCACAGTGTGCTTTTACACACCAATTCCATACTAATTTCGTGTTTTGACGTTTAGTAAAAAGTAACCGATTTGATTAGTTGGAAACTATCCCATTGCTTTTCGCCTTTTGTATTGCACTCTCTCCTGTATTTATGTCATAATAATAAGTATTTATTCGTTAAACATCACTAGTGTATTTTATAAATTTAAACGTACATACAGTGCGACTATCCTTTCGTAAACACAACGTTATTGGTATAACGGATATTTATTTTCGTACATTGCAATCAATGTTTTATTAATTCCTATAAAACGAAAATATATCATATAGCTGGAAATGGCTTTTCAATATCACAGTTCAAAGTGACTTGTTAAACTTAACATTATGATAAAGTTAAATTTAGGGCACCTTTTATACTCATATAAGATTCAAGACTGATTTCACTAACGATAAATTTAAGAATTTATACATACATACATACATAAACTCACGCCCGTAATCCCTAATGGGGTGGGCAGAGCCACAAGTAATCAAAGACAACTTGCAGCCACTGTTGATACGACGTCGTAAGCTGGATATGATGAACCTTATGGTGATAAGGGATCAGCCTATCGCCCATAACATTAGTCCATCATGTTAGATGACACAATCCCTCTGTCGGTTTTTACGACATGCCCGGGAAGACAAGCAGCTGAACGTTATGAATTTATCTGATCTGTTTAAATACGAGTATATCCGATCTCTCAAGCAGTAAGGAGCGCTTCTATTGTTGGTACCGGAATTTTAGCAATTATGAATGAGTTTTAAGAACATTTTTTACTAATACAGTTGGCTATTGAATATTACAGACAGCGATACCTATCTCAATGGTTTAAAAAAATATATCAGTTTCTTGTCATTTCTTCTCCTCAGCCATAACACCTTGCGAAATGACGTAAGTGTTTAATTGACCATCAACAAGTTTATCCGTGATAATTACGTTGCATTAATGAAAACCTAATGTACCAAAATTTAGCTTCCTACTTACCTTGAAAACTGTGAAAAGTCCCATATAAAGTTTCACCCCCTCTTTGAAGTGGTTCGGGGCAAAATTACACATAAAAATTATGCTTTCTAATCGAATTTCTAGCTTTCTACCTTGAGAATTGTGGAATGTTCCATACAAACATCCAAACCCTATTTTAGGGAAGTGGGGGGTTAGGAAGAAACAAAATATGGCCTATGTCACTCCCCATCCCTTCAACTAATCACCTAAAAAATCACGTCAATTCCTCGCTACGTTTTACCGCGAAAGACGGACAAACAAACAGAAACATCATCATTATCATCCGTATGACGCCCACTGCTGGGCATAAGCCTCCCCAAGGATCTCTACGAGGATCGGTCCTGCGCTGCCCGCATCCAGCGGCTTCCCGCGACCTTCACCAGATCGTCGGTCTACCTTGTAGGCCTACCAACTGAGCATCGTCCGACACGTGGTCACTGTTCGAGAACCTTTCCGTCCCAGCGGCCATCGGTTCTCCTCGCAGACACACACTTTCCCATTTATAATATTAGTATGGATTAGGTAAGTATGTTGTATTAGACGTGATATGACGTTATCTCATTAAAATGAATTTGTATTGCGCTATCAATGTAATAGTCCATTTGACTCATGAATACGAATTGCAATAAAGACTATTCACGTGGCAATCAACGTATCGAACGAGTTTGTATGAATTGGAATATTTGCGCTCATATTAAATTTATGCCTTGTTTGGAATTGTTGGGTTATCTGGGATTTGACTAACAGGAATTTCATAAGCTACAGTTATGATCCTGTGAAATATATATTGTAAAAGTACGTTTTATGTTTTTATGCGCTCCCAATCCAGCATAGAAGCAACATTATACGGGTGCCGATTCTGGTAGCCAAAACTTTATTTTATTTTATTCTGACAGCTCTAAAACTAGTGTTGTCCTCTACTTACGATGAGTTAAAGATAGAGACAGAGCAAGTTTTAGAATACATGTACACATACATACATAAACTCACGCCTATTTCCCACCGGAAATAAAATAAGTCAAGTCAGTTTCAAGTTTTAGAACTGTTACGATTTTAAGTCTTAATGCGTCTGATTTCATTGTTTTGTAGGTAATTGAAGATATTAAAATGGCAACACTGCGTACTATGTAAAAGCAGTACTCAGTGGGGTAAGAAAGAAGTGGGGATGCGAGGTATCGTTGGAAGGGCCAGAGTAACGTGCGGCAGTTCGCTGAAGGCTAGCATTAAGGAAGGATTGTAAGAAGAACCCGTGTAGCAAAAGTGAATAAATGATTAGCGAGTTATAATTCTGAATTTGATTACAGAACTCATCATCATCATCAATTTAAGAGCCACGCTCTTGTCGGTGCAGCATTTTCCATGCTACTTTTTTAGGGAAAAATATGGCAGTGGTTTTCCTCTTGCCTTCCGTCCCGCAGTACTCTGTCTGACGCAAGTGGGATCGCGCCCAGAGTAGTCTATTACAAAGCCATACTAGGACTCCTTTCCCCCGCGTCTGGATAGTACTGACAGTTACTGCTGCCCTCTGTCAGGTTCCAGGTTGCAGTCCCTGTGACTTGCCCCTTCCGTTCTGCATTTCCGTACTGATGGCTCCCATCTTCGCCTCTGCAACCGTTGAGGTCTTCACCCGTAACGGCAAGGGTATTACGGAACTATCAAACTAAAATTTAGTTGGTGTCATCAAGTCGGTATCATTGATTATTTGATTTAACCATCGTAATGTCACTGGTTCGAGCGGTTCGAGCTCTAAACCACTGAATTCGACTTTATGAGTTTGAATTCATGTTTGGTTCATAGATAATTGATGCTTACCACGTGGTCTCCAGAATTTCTAAACATAGCTGGCGAGGAGTGGGTGTACATATTATACATCCTACCCCTTTGGAGATACAAGCGTGATGATACGTTATATATTGTCATATTTTTATTTTTTATTTTATTTTATTTTGGACAACAGACAGTCATAACGCATTTATTTATGTGTTACATAGGATAAGTGAAGACAAAAGACTGCCCACAATTTACTGATGAAGTGATGATATGATCAGATTAAGACGCATTATTATAAAGTTAGTGATTATTTAGAAGATATGAATGCATGGGATTAATTGTCTGAGAACTGATATTAGGCAGCTAAATTACTCAATTGAATAAAAATAATTTATGTTTTTTTTAAAGAACGTCTAGGGCCCTGTGCCGAGGTTTTTCTTGCAGCTTCTTTTCCCCAGCTATAAAGGTTGTGAGAAGCTTCTTCTTTGCGAGTCGATGCAGTAGTTTTAGGCGGATGAGACGTTCGTTATGTAAAAATTGACGATTCAAAGTGTAACTATGTTACCTACTGAATAAAGATATTTTTGAATTTGAATTTGACGTCTAAGAACAATAAGTTGTAAAGATTTGTTCGACAATTTAAATAGAAAAAAGCTAACCGAAAAACTCACGGGTTGAGTACTCACGTTGTAAAAAGGTCGGAAAAGGAATAACACATAAGAAAGTTCTCACCTAGCGTTCGTGCATAATATATCTTGTAAATACGAGTACCTTCCAAAGAGCTTCCAACGAAAACTGATGAGAAAGTTTGTCAAAGTGTGTGTTTGCCGTTGTGGGTTGAGGGTACACAGTTTGTACACAGGATGTAACAAGGAAATAGTTTTAAATAAAAAAGTAATAAAAAAAAAATTAAGCGACTTCAAAATGGAGTATTTTTTTGACGTGACGTGCAGATGGCATTAACTACTTGGCCGGACAAAATGGAGTAAAAAGTAAGAAATAATATTATTTTGTTAAATATCATGTCAGAATGTAAACCTCCCGTGCCACGGTAAACTCTGAAGTCTACATTTTTAACTGCTTTTCGAATATTTTCAAAATAAATTAATTCAGTAGAAGTTCCACCTAAATATATTTAATTATATTCTATTTAAAATAATAATGATGCTGATTCCATTATACACAATCTAATTTTATCTTATTATCTTATTTTTTTTATCTTTTGATCTTATTTAAATTGTACCGGGTTTTTGAATTTCGGCATAAAATTGTGTGTTCAATAAATTTTATGCCTGTCGATTACCCGTCCTTTTCCTTTTCGGCAGATAAGAAAATGACAGGTATAATTTAAAATAAAATTAGATGGTGTCTGCAGGAATTAGCACCACTATGACAAATCGCGTCTCCAGATGGAATCTTTTTAAAAGCTCGTTTTAGTAAAACCTGTGTAGGTAATTAAAATCCTTGTATCACTGGTACATTCCCGGAAATTAAAGTGTATTTTTTTACACGCTGTATACAGCCTATAGGCTGAAATCGTATCTGAATCGGCCTAGATCCGCAGGGAAACATCTGCATATCCAATACCCGATTTGCGCGAAACGTTTCGATTTAATGTAAAAAGTATTCGGATGTATCCAGTTTCCTGAAATTTTTTTCAATTCGGTCTCTATATATGTTTTAATATGTGCCTCTAGAGTCTGTTTAAAATTTTACTGTTATTCCAGTTTTATTAGAGAATCGAATATCAAGTGCAGAAGGTATTATTTTCATGTTCTCTTCTTCGTCGTTCCCTCACTGCTGAGGATCGCGACCACAGATTATGGTTTTCCACTCGTTACGGCTATAGGCTGCGTGGACCGCCCTCTGTATAGGCTGTTTGAATGTACGTATTACTTTAGTTTTTACGTCTGCATTATTTCGAATAGTTTCTAAATTTCATTTTGATAGTTCAGAAATATAATCAGAAACCAAATTCTGTTTGCTTAATTGTATAGCTTATAGTTTATATTGTAAATTAGCATTATTACCAGAACTATAATAGTGAATATTAAAGCAGTTCTAGTTTGTATCATCTCGGTGAGAGATACGCTTGGAAGCCGAGTAATTAATCTTGTCCTGTCTTCGTCCTTAAATCTAAATTACGAAAATCCATATTTAGGTAGTCATTTGCTTTCGGTGGACTATTTATCATAAGGCTTTGTTATCTTAGTGCCGCAGGGTACAATAAAAAAAATCCAAAAAAATCAAAATCCTGGGGCTTGTTCTTTAAACTCTAATTTCTTGTCTTTTCTAGTTGCTAGGGTCTATTATTTCTAACTGCGGGCTTGGTTACACGTCACAATTTGTCCCTTATTCTGTTTACACTTAGACTGGGGGCTTTAATAATCCCTTGATTTTGTTTACCGCGACGTAACGAGTCCCTCCTAATGGCGGTACGTCGGGCTCGTAAATAACTGAATAACACTTAGTAATTTCACAACGTTTTAGCTCAGGGTTGGCCAAAACGGAACCGCGGTTTCGCTCGACCGTATGTGACCGCGACATATTTTTTTCATGAATTTATTCCCTTTTTGGTAACCTTTTTTATCTGTTGGAGAGATATAAATGGTGGGTTGGTTATGTTGTCGGAGTTATGGTACAGGGAGTATTTAAAATGATTAAGTACAGCTGTTTGGCTGAGTGTTTATTATAATTAAGATAAGAATAAGTTGTCGAAATTACTATTAAGATTATGTGATACTTGTCAGGTAGAGTCAGAAGTTGTAAAATACATACTTGATTTCATATTTTTCTTATAATCCTTACAAAACATTAAACTTGCGAGGCGTTTCGATTTTTTATTTTCCATCACACCCCGGACACTTCATACAAACAACCTGTTTTAACACAGACACTACACATTAGTATACGCGCATCTGTGTGTGTGACGTGTACTGCACTTTAATTAATTTTAGCTGGTGTACAACCCTGCGTCTAAGGCTATAGGAGCAATTAGGACCTTAATACGCGTGCTGCGGTCAACTCAGTTCATAGTTATCGTGGACATAAATGTTAATAGATGTTGTAGTGGTTGGTGAAGAATTTTTATAGCGTATAATTTGCGAACTTAGTATCTAACACTCATTCATAACTAAGGCTCGTATCCCTGATCGGGTAGACCTACAAGCCACCAGACAATTCATTCATTTGCAATTTGTATACTTAAGTAGTCAATTTGAAACATTTACGCAAGTTATTAGAATGGTTGGTGGAGGTGTTTTTACGGCTAATAACCGGGACCAACGGCTTAACGTGCCCTCCGAAGCACGGAATCATCTTATTTTTTCGGTCAATCAGGTGATTGGAGCAGCGTGGTGGAGTATGCTCCATACCCCCTCAGGTTGATTGAGGGGAGGCCTGTGCCCAGCAGTGGGACGTATATAGGCTGTTTATGTTTATGTTATGTATTAGAATGGTTATCACGTCCATTTTAACAATAATAATAATATACTTACCGTATTAAATCCGAAACATAAGTTAGCAGTAAGTATTGATAAAAATGAAATAAAAATCCGAATTACGGCAGATTTTCACATACATACATAATTCACGCCTATTTCCCACCGGGGTAAGCAGATACCATAGAATTCAATTTGCTTCGATCCTGACACACTTCTTTTGCTTCCTCCAAATTCATCAATCGCTTCATACACGCACGCCGGTTCAGAGATTCATGTAATTTGTTGAGTGTGTGATTTGAGGGTAGATTTTCATGTTACATAGAAAGCACAGCTGTTGATTTTCAACTTGTTTTGAATCGTTTGCAACATGTCTAACCTTGGTGAATCTTGATTTGACAATGGCCTCAATTCCTGCAGACACCTTCTAATTTTTTTTTAAGTGAAAAGGAAAGGGACGGATGGTTAACAACTATTAATTTTAAAATGAAACAATAACCCGGGCGAATAAAATAGATAGACCTATCTCGCGCATATGCAATCCGTTTGACTTGACCTGTCAACTTGATTCTGACGGGTTATTGGCCAAAATAACATTTTGGAAGGGTTTTTTTAAAAAACTGCCTAAAATTGACGTATGTTCCATACATTATATGCCTGTCGATTACCCGTCTCTTTCTTTTTCTGCGGATAAGACAAACGAATAAAAACACCAAATTTTTCATGATTATTCCTTCCGACAGGAAATTCCGCTTGGTATGAACCCCCAATGTATTTGTTACGGTAACACTTACACCCATACGTACCCGTATGGCCGCATACTGTAAGTGCCTGAACATGGTGTAAGTGATATCATAGCGAATATAGAGGAGGATGATTCGCCTTATGATTCTGAGTAACATCATGTGTCATTTTTTTATCAAAAAAGTATAAACGAAGAATTTCGCGAAGGAAAATTCCACTTGATTATGACTTCATAATCACGGTCTGAATTATCCACCTCAGTATTCGGTACGATGTCACTTACACCCTGTAATTGCGAGTGTATTCCGTCTTTGTCCTGATGATTTAATGAGAACTATCAAAGGAGCCTATTTGAAACTGTATTATCTGCTATTATAGATTCAGTTACTAAGCCTTTGGCTCTAATAGGAATTCAGCGCAGACAGATTTGATTAAATTCACATTGTATAGTCTGGTTTGTCTAGATTCTTGCTTAATATTACTTTGTGAATACATATTACACACCCGAGCCATGTTAGGCCAGTTGGTGGTAGAACACTTGCCTCTCACTTTGAGGTCGCAGGTTCGAATTCAGCACATGCCTAATCCAATGATTGTCGAATTTGTTTTCGATTTCATGTTTGGATCTTAAATTATTATCACGGTGAAGGAAATCATCGTGAAGAACCCAGATTCCCGAAAAATACATTTTCGGAGTTATGTGAACTGACTCCTAACTTAACCTAACCTACCTGTATTGGACTGGTTTTCCTGCCGCGGGTTGGAAGGTCAGACAGGCAGTCGCTTCTGTAAAAAATCGGACCTGTCAAATCTTCAGGTTAGATAAACGAACCCTGTGAAAAATGGGATGATGTTAGGAAGATGATTAATACACATTACACACCCGTAATTACGGGTGTTTTTTGACGTGACTCTTGTGGTTGTTGATTGGCCGCATATGGAATTAACGACTTGGCCGGACAAATAGAGAGCGCTGAGGGGTCTCATCCGGTGTAAAAATTAAGACAACAGGCCTGAGTGCCAAGCTAGGCAGTGGCTATACCATTTTTTGATTCAAACTCCTTGGATGTGCAGGGCCCGCAGAATACCAGCAGGCGTGTGTGTCGTAGATTTTACCTAAATAAACTTTTGAATGAAGTTCTTCAGGTCACCGTAAATGATCCGGGCGCCAGCTCTTATAAGCAATGTTTAGGTTCAAACTATTTCTTTGTTGGCAAGCATGTGGTCTTGGGAAGGATCATAAAATCTCGTGTTAATTAATCTTTTCATACTCCCCGTGTCTTCATGTAAAGGCGCGATCCTTTACAATTAATTTAGTATGGTTGAAGTGTTGTTCGGAATTTGAAGATTTTTTAACTGCATTTATTAAAAGTCACTTTGAAATTGATAATTTACGAGTATAAGGTAAGGTAAGGTATTTCACCATAAAGTTGCCTGGAAGAAATTTCTATTTAGCAATGAGGCCGCCGATTGTGCTTCTCTTGTCACTCTTGTATTTTTTTTTTTAATTTTTTATTTATAGATAAGCTGCTTAATTTGTATTGGGTGTTTAATCTCGCCAACAAACTGTTTTGCAGTTTGGCGAAACATAACTTTTGTGAAACTGCAGTGTATATATTTTTTTAATAAATAAATAATAATAATAATATGTGCAATAAAACGTTTTTGTATTATATTGTAATTCCGATTTTGAAAAACTCAATAAGCTTTCATTCATTCATTCGGTTCATTCTTTCAAGTCATTTTCTTTATAAACAGATACTGAGATAAACTGTGTTTTGTTTGTAGTCATTTTAGAGGGATATGTTTAGTCAACTTCATTTTCACGTTAAGGTATATTGATAGAAACAACCTACTTTACACGAAACACCAGCCCATAAATACTAAAAATAACCATACAACTTTATTGCAGGCCATCTGATCCTTAGTATAGGAGAATTTTACACCAGACGGTTTTAGCTTGCCTGTAAAAAGTGAACCCTAGTGTTGTTATAAACACAGCTTAACACGTTATGTAATTTGTAGCAACCAGTCTGTGTTATCTGGGCTGAAGCAAGCGGCCGTAAAAGTCGGTAGAGAAATTATAGCGCGCGATATATTTGGAGTCGTAAAATGAAGTTGTGCGATAAAAATGTTTGGCGTCTGTGTAGCCAACGGACTGATCCGGGTCAAAGTTAGGTTAACTGACAGATTAATGGTTGACGTGATAAAACGTCCGATTCCAAGTCGTTACCAAGAGTGTTTCAAATGTCTCCAGTGGGTATCTTTAATGTACTTGACGGCAAATTATTATGTAAAACATCGGTTTATTCGAATCGATTTTATTGAAAAAGAAAATAATAAAAGAAAAAAACTAATAAAAATAAAATAATAGTAGTCGACATCAAACCAATAAAATGGGTTTATTTATTTATTTAAAATGGGATTATTAAACTCAAAAAATGTAAAATTGAGATCTTCACTGAAAGATAATTTCCGTTATCTTTACCAATTTATGATTTTCCATCTGAAGAAGATCAAAAGATTTGACCACAATTTTTTTCTGATGTTACATTATTTTAATGATGGATCAAGATTCTTTTTTTATCGTGTGGGTTGTGAAGTGGATTACCAATCTCATCAACCCTGACATGACTTATGCTTTTTTTTTAAGTAACGTGCTTTCGCCAAGTACGGATCTTACTTAAGGACAATCGAGTAATCAGCCTCTAATGTCCAAACCAAACTGAGAAACACAAAGTAGTTTTTGTGATATGTCCTGACCGGAATTCGAACCCGGGACGTCCGGATCCTGAGCCCAAAGCTCGACCACTGGAGCTCGGAGGCCGTTAAAATCAGTGAGTGGTGATTTCAGTCGAGAAAGTGTCACAATGGAGCTATAATAATTTTATAGCCTGAAAAAAGTTAAAACAAAAAAAGTGATCCCTTTTTGCTTTGACGTCATAAAACTACTGGTGTTTATACTCGATCGTATGCTATGTTATTATGCTGTTATATTGGCCAGTGGTAGTCAAAAGCATGAAGTTGCAATGTGATAAACAAAGTCATTAATGAAGGGGAAGGTATTTTATGATAAGGAAGAGTGGCTTGGTAATGGACCCTTTTGTTTTCGACAGAGACTGTTGAAAAAGCTATGTGTATTTTTGCTATTCTGTCAGAAAATATATTTTTCTTTTAGTTTTACTACCTATTTAGTAAAAAATAAATGCACATTTTTTAAAATTTAACAAGCAGTGATCATTTCTGTTTATATTATAGACAGTCAAGAATTATTTTAAATTGAATATAAATTTTGCTTGACTGTCAAATACTTAAACGTTGGTATGTAAATGAAAACTACGATTTCTGAATTCCCGGCTTTTTTGCCGTTCCCGGCAAACGGGATCCGGAAATGAAACCCTATTTAAACATTCGTACATGATTTTCGTTTAAAAACCTACCTACCTACTCAATGCCCAATTAAGATTGTTTGGAAATACCAAATTGAATTTAAATTTATTGCAATGAAATCACAAAAGCGTGAAATTAGCAAGGTGAGCTTCTATTTTATTTACTTAAAAAATTGGGGATCTTCAAGGAGCTCTGTTGAAAAAGCTATTTTTGCTATAAGTATTTTTGCTATTAAGTCAGAAAATATATATTTTTTTTAGTTTTATTACCTATTTAGTGAACAAATAAATGCACATTTTTTAAAATTTAACAAGCAGTGATCTTGTTTATATTATTGACGGTCAAGAATTATTTTAAATTGGATGTTAATTTTGCTTGACTGTGAAATACTTAAACGTTGGTATGTAAATGAAAACTACGATTTCTGAATTCCCGGCTTTTTTTCCTTTCTCGGTAAACGGGATCCGGGAATGAAACCCTATTTAAACATTCGTACATGATTTTCATTTAAAAACCTACCTACCTACTCAATGCCCAATTAAGTTAAGATTGTTTCTCCCAATTATTCTGAACTCTGAGCACATACAATTGGAAATATTGTAATTAACTCGATATTGTTGCCATATGCAAATATCATTCGGATGACAAATTGAAGTTGGATCCGTAATAAGTCTGCAACCTTGCAATGTTGATCAATTTATTGGATTCGCCTCGTCGAATGAAACGCAAATTGGGCTGGCGGAAGAGTTTATGCGGCCACAGAGCAATTAGTAGCAGCTTCACACGTGCATTTCGACAAACATCTGTCTTGATTTTTTGTAATTGTTTTAGTAGAAATTTGATATGATGTTGTTGTCTTTCTTTTGTGTGTGGCGCCCTTTTATAATAAACTATTTCTATTCTATTCTATTTCCATTCATTTAAAAATGTATGAAGTCAAAAATAACTGAAATTGACATGACATTGAATTGAATTGTTACTTGGTCTTCTTCTATCGTGTGGGTTGTGAGGTGGATTACCAACCTCATCAACCCTAGTGTCAGGGTTACTACTGAACCGCCAAAGACCCCTGACATGGCTCACGTAACGACTACTAACTTGCATCAGTAATTAGTAACCGGGACCAACGGCTTAACGTGCCTTCTGAAGCACGGATCATCTTACTTTCGGGCAATCAGGTGGTCAGCCTGTAATGGAGAATAATTATTAAAATATGGGAAAACAAATGAAGAAAACAAAATCTTTGGAGGTAGGAAGATCGCCGAATGAGTAGTTAGTAAATAACAATATTATTAAATAATCTTATTATATGATAATCCTATTATTGTTTAATAGGATAATTAGGATTATTATTAAATATTACTATTAAATAATGTCGAACGCAGCTGTGCCACACATAATAAACGTTGTTTGGAAATAGCAAATTGAATTAAATCACAAAAGAGTGAAATTTGCAAGGTGAGCTTCTATTTTATTTACTTAAATAATTTGGGGAGGTTCATAGAGCAAACCCCACCACGATGCTCCAGTGCTGGTTGATGGAGGCGTTTGGGCTAGTAGCCTGACCAACGGCTTAACCTGCATTCTGAAACACGGATCATCACTGGTTGCCTGGAAGAAATTGCTGCTTAGCAATAAGGCCGCCAGATTATACTGTATGTATTATAGTATATATATTGTATTGTATTTTATCATCTTACTTATCCGGATAATGTCCTAACCAAACAAAGAACAGTCTCACAAAGATTCCAGCAGTGTCCCCACCGGGAATCGAACCTGGACCTCCAGAACGCTCTAACCACTAGACCATGGAGGTTGTTTCCGCAGAATATAACATATTATAAATGCTAAGTGCAATTCGACTTGCAAACCCGACTAAGTACGCAATTACCACGTGTAATAAGTAGCCTGTGGCGCAGTACGAAGCATGCGGTGGCATGCGACTAAGCGACCGCCAGTTCAATTAAGATCGGCACTACAGATACGTTTTCGCGTGCACACGTACCGATAGTAAAATCCGAACTAGCGCCAATGTCCGAATGACATTTCAGGATTTTCTAGTACTTATATCCAAGCTTTTCCTATTTTTTGCTGGTTGATTAAACTCCCTTTTTTTGTAGTTTTTACCTTTTTTGCATCCTTCTTCTCTCGTATGGGTTCTGAATAGACAAGTACTACATAGGTTGTTAGTGACATCGTAACGAAAACTTTAATGGATGATTCAGGCGATGATTCTGAGTTAATATCAAGTGGAATTTTCCATCGCAATAGTAAAGAACTGAAAAAATGTAAAAGAAACACAAAAAAAATCATAAGTTTTCCAACAGGGAATTCCACTTGATATCAACTCAGAATCATTGTCTGAGTCATCCCCTCAGTATTCGTTACGGTGTCACTAACACCCATACCTACTTGAATGGCTATCTATATGTACTTGCACGGAGTGTTAGTGACATCGAATATTAAGAGGGATGATTCAGCTCATTATTCTAAGTTAATATCAAGTGGAATTTTCCATTGCAGTAGTATAGAATCAGAGTCTTGGTCTGAATCATTGCCCTTAGTATTCGTTACGATGTCGCTAACACCCCGTGCAAATACAGATAGCCATACAGGTAGATATGGGTGATAGTGACACCGTAACGAGTACTGGGGGGATGATTCAGACCATGATTCTGAGTTGATATCAAATGGAATTTCCTGTCGGAAAATTCGTAAAAAATGTACTGTAATGTACTGTAGTGTACTGTAATGTAAAAATGTAAAGTACTGTGTATGTAATTGATCGGTCTCTTTTCCTCAAATTTTGAAAGCAGGTTTCGAGTAATATTATAATCTTTGCAGCACAATGTAATTTTTGCACGTTTAACGTTATATATGGCATACCAATAGTAAAATTCGAAAAAGGCAATATTTTTAACAGACATTCCTGCCAGTTATTTCTCTCTTTCTAGTTTATTCTAGTTAATGAAGTTCTCTGCCGTCACTGGGAGGCTGCGCTTTTTTTTAGGTCCGTTACATCGGTTCTTTTAACGGTTTTTGTGGTGCAGTGGTTAGCCGCGGGCTCGAGTTCGAAACCGGGACCCAGATAATTTGCATGTATTCATTTTTTTTTTGCTTAGTATTAATTTAATACAATACATAAACTCACGCCTATTGCAAAAGCGGTATATAAAGCGAAAGTTGATGGTAGGGCTGGCAGAGGAAGACCGAGAAGGACTTACATTGACCAAATTGGAGATGTCCTTAGAAAAGGTTTAATACGATCTACTCTGAACCGGCGTGCGTGTATGAAGCGATTGATAATAATAATAATAAAAAATTTTTTTTTACAAAAACATTTTTATTGGTAAGTTGCACTTATAGTTTTTCCTCGCCTTATAGTTGTCTGGAATAAAACGCTTTAAGCGATAAGGCCGCGGTTTGCCATTGATCTATTTAACAGACTTTTGTAATTATTTCTTTTTATTTTGGTGTAATAAAGTATATTTGTACTTGTATGATTTGGTGCTATTCCACATAGAAAATATCATGGACAACAGTTTATGACCAAACTAATAATTTTCTAATGTTATTCTTATCATGGCTCGGGTGTTAAAAAGGCAACGTCAAAGAAATGCACCTAATAATGAAATGCTGCAATTTGACATTTACACATATAAAAGTAAGAGCGCAATGCAAACAAATGTTAAATGGTAATATTGCTTTCTTAGATGATTTTGTTGGTCCCGGCTATTAGCCGGAGTATGGAGTATGCTCTCGTGGGGAGACGTGTGCCTAGCAGTGGGACTATATACGTATAGGCTGTTTAGTGTTTATGTATATGAATTTGCAGTGTGGCTTTTCAACCGCAATAAAAATGGTATTACAGTCCATCACCCATCGTCGGATAAAATTATCCGGTTGTTAAACTTCGAACCGTCACGCTATTTTTATTCGAAGTAAAAACTTAGATTACAATTTTTTACCTGGATTAAAACCAGTGTGGCTGTTGCTATGTTTTGTTGAAGTAAATAGAAATCCTCTCCATGCTACTTTTTACGGAAAAATAGGGCAGTGTTTACCCTCATGCCTTCTGTCCCGCAGTACTCTGTTTGACGAATACACATAAATAACTCAAAAAAAAACATAAATGGCATTCGAATACACAGGATCTAAGAGATTTGCCATTAACAGCCACGCCATCTATTTTACACCTCATCACATTACTTATTGACGGCTTCTTAGATACTTAATGGAAAATGCTAATAAGCTGGAAGTGGGTCTGTAGAAACACCCTTACAGAGTGCGTTCTCCGATTCGTACGTAGATCAAAATCCAACGGAGGGTGTTGTAAAATATCTCATAGTATTTGAGTTTTTTGTTTACTTACTCCGTTGTAAAAGACTTTATCAAGGAATGACACGTATTTCAACGAATTCGTTGAATTATATGTTTTTAAGAATAAGAATAAAATAAATTTATTGCCAGTAACAATTTTTAAGATTGTTATTTTTTATAGTACTTTTTTTTATTTTCTTTTTCCACTATACTTATATTATTTCTTTGTAATAATAAATCAATAATTTTAGAGAACATACCTAAATATTCAGTATTTTCAACCAAACTAGCCGTGAAAAATAATTCGTTTTATAACAATAAAAACGCTTTTATACAATAAGTACGACTACAAATGAAATCAAAATAAAAAACCAATCTGAGGTAAAATTTCAACCGATCAAATTGAATTATAACAGATCGCGTCCCGTTCCAACCTCTAATATGGCTGATCTGTTTTGTCGACGCTCCATTTCACGCGATCGATAACTAGTTAATGAACAATCACCGCGGAGGTCGATATGACAAATTATATTTCGCACGTAATTGGACGAGTGTGTAATGGAACACATTGTGATTTTATGACAAGCAAGCTGTTTGTTTAGGGGTCGAGATTCTGTCCTATGCTGGACTGGGTGAAAAAAAGAAAGGAATAAAGAAAATGGAACGTGGTCAGCTGTTTGTCCCGGACATGGCGTAAAAGTCGAAAGAGGGATCATCCTGGAATATTCGGAAGGGGAGTCGATAACACGAGGGTGGATAATCATAACATGAGCGACGCCCTGATGAATTGTCACCAGAAGGTCGACAATTTATTTTCTCGGATATACAGGTTGTGAGACGCTGCAGTAGTTTTAGGCGGATGAGACGTTTGTTATGTAAAAAAATGAAGATTTAAAGTGTAGTACGTGAATTACCATGTAGTTTGGTTCTTATACTAAATTTTGATGAAATTAGAAATCAGAATAATTTAGATATTCAACGTAATTACCACAGATAAACTTGTCGAATGTCAATTAAACATTTTTAAATCTATGTCATTTCGCAAGGTGTTATGGACAAAGAGAAGAAATTACAAGAAACTGCATATTCATATAACAGGGTATTAGTGACATCGTAACGAATACTGAGGGGGATCATTCAGACCATGTTTCTGAGTTAATATCAAGTGGAATTTTCCATCGCAAAATTCATGTATTTTAATTTTTTTTTATCATTTTGAATTCTATACTTTTGCGATGGAAAATTCTACTTGATATTAACTGAGAATAATGAGCTGAATCATCTCCCGCAATATTAGTTACGATGTCACTTACACCCCGTTATTATACATAACATACATAATGAACTTCCCCATCGTCAAAGACGTCATTATGTCGATTTTAATTGCAACCTTTCTTGTTTCAGGTAAGGATAACTTGGATTGTCAGCAAAATGTTCTGGAACCGAACGGTATTTACAGCGTCAGACTGAATTATACAAGTCTCCCTCGTCGGCATCTTATCAATCAAGGGTTAGAGCCTATATACACTGCAAATTTTTTTTTTACTTTTATTTGACAGCAACGTTACAGAATCGTCATTCCAGCTATTATTAGTGACGTACCGTTTCTTGGAATCTTGTAAAATTAGGAATGTTCCTGTTGGTCCTCTTTAATATTAAGAACGCTCTGGCTGCATTTTTTTTTCAAATTGTTCTTTCTTTTACTATCCTTATTTCTTATTTATTTATTTATAAAGTACAGCCACATCACATACATTAAAACATTTTTACATTTAGAAAGTTACGGTACTGTAACTAATATATATGACAATTATGGCGTACATAACTTATACAATTAAGGGTAAGTATTTAAAAATAAAGTATAATTAAAATTAAATAGCAAACTTAAAAATAAGAAATTAGAAAAATATTAGGTAAATATAAGTGTAAGTAAATATAAGTAATTAACATCTGTCGGGCTTTATATAATCTAGAAATTTTCTCATATGTATATATTCAACGGATCATGAAACACATCAAGAACTTTCTTATAAATTGTTCTTTCTTTTGCTTAAAAGCTAGGTTATGAAGCTCTTTTTTTATAACTTTTCCGCCTTCTTTTGTCGTATCACTGCATATTTGCATAAGTAGATGCTTTATCGCAATATCGTTGCAAATAGTCGGAGTGTATCAGGGGCCTAACGCAGTGTATCTGAAGGTGAACATACTCGTACCAATTTCGATTGAAAAAGCTAATACCAAACTAATAACTGATTTCTTAAACTCGTAACCTCTAGTTTGGGGGTCATAACGCCAAGTCAAAAGATCGTCAACTACAATAAATGACATAACATAACATAAGCTGACGATTATATCCCAATTGGGGTAGAGAGAGGTACTTCCATCGCAAGATGAACTAAGTACCCACACCTCACCGAGCTTGTATACCAATATTTTATGTTTTATGTTTATTTTTATTTTTTTAAAGAACGTCTAGGGCCCTGTGCCGAGGTTTTTCTTGCAGCTTCTTTTCCCCGGCTATACAGGTTGTGAGAAGCTGCAGTAGTTTTAGGCGGATGAGACGTTCGTTATGTAAAATTGACGATTCAAAGTGTAACTATGTTACCTACTGAATAAAGATATTTTTGAATTTGAATTTGAATTTGAACTTTCTGTTAGACCAACCAACGTGAGAGCCGTGTCGCCGTCTATAATTATTATCAATATTTGTTTATAGGTTTATAGGTTTGGTTGTAAAACAAATATTAGGCTCCCTACTTATACCAATATGGTTTTGGCCAAATATTCCAAATTCCAAAGCTGTAAAAAAGAACCAAATTATCATGTTCTTAAATCTGGATAATAGGCAGTGGCTATTCCCATCCCTTTCGCACATATGTGCGCCTCCTTTACCAGTCTCGCTCCTTACCCTTTTCTCACCGGAAGGACCGCGTCCGCGCACGTTCCGAGTTCCCCAAAAATATCGGGAAAAAACTGCTGAAATTTTGTGAAAATTGAGCTACAGTGAAGTGCTATTTGGTGTGTGGTGTTAGTGGAGTAGGAATTCCACCTTTGTTCCACGAGAGGCTTCCCCAAATTGGATTTGGTTTCTACTAATATTTATCAAAAACTCCAGCGCCTAACTATGGATCGGAATGAAATTCCAATACAATTATGATAGCTAGTGTGACGTGACCAATCTTATTACGAAAGTAGATTTATCTGATAGAATTTGGGTTTAAGTTTAAATGCTAAAAACATTAAAGTAGGTAAAATAGAAATAACTATATATATCCATAACTAAACTAGATATAAGAAATCATTTAATAATAAGTATTATATTGAAGAATTCTTTCTATAAGAAGCTAATATAATTCATTATTTTATTTGTTTTATAATGTCAATAACAAATATTGGCCGTCTATTATACACTTCAATTATATAATATTTGTATTTCCTGTGTGTACAATAAAATATTTGTTATGTTACATAACAGAGATGACTAGTTTTTCTAGATTTTAATTTATTTAAATTGATTTTTTAGTTAATATTGTTTAACGAATATACGTTATAATATACATTTATGTAGAATTTATCGTCACTAATGCTACAGTTATACTTACGGTTAAATAAAGTTAAGAAAAACAACAAAATTAATTTAAATACTGAACAATAAATGATTAATTTTGTACAAGAAAATACGTTAATTACTTAATGAATAGGAAACCAGAGCATCGAAATCAAACTTTGGCATGAAGAACTCGAGGCCTTATTGAAATAATAAATTGGACTTCATATAAATCGACTATATAAAATATGCGGAAGCTTTTGTTTTGACTTCTGTAAGAAATGCAATCATATCTTCAGCATCACGATCACGGTCCAGTACTTCAGCGTTGGGCTCACGATCCGGTGGTCCCGGCTTCGAATCCCGGTGGGGACATATCACAAAAATCACTTTGTGATCCATAGTTTGGTTAGGACATTACAGACTGATCACCTGATTGTAAAAAAGTAAGACGATCCGTGCTTTGGAAGGCACGTTAAGCCGTTGGTCTCGGTTACTACTTACTGATGTAAGTACGTGGTCGTTACATGAGTCATGTCAGAGGACTATGGCGGCTCAATAGTAACCCTGACACCAGGATTGATGAGGTTGGTAACCCACCTCACAACCCACACGATAGAAGAACGGTATACTTAGAAGTATCTACTCCGTGTTCGTCAATGTCGTTATAACTTTTGATTTTGTTATACAAAATGTATTCACATGAAAACTTGAGTACACTCAAATTTATTTTTGAATTAGAATAGGACACTTATTTGCTAAAATTACTAGTCCTTAAACATAAAGTAAACAAAGAGTAGTTGATTAATTAATTGAAAAAAAAACAAAAAAACAAATAAGAATGCAATATTTATAGTGGCAAGACTACCGCGTTAGATATTAAAGAATGTGTGACGTGTGTCTGTCTGTTTGTCAAAATATAAACCGTACATGCAGAGCTTTTCTTTTGACGTGACTGATTGTAGATTTAGCACAAATGGCATTGACTACTTGGCCGGAGAAATGGGGAGCGCTGAGGGCTCTCATACGAAAATTTAAGACGACAGGCCTGAGGGTGCCCAGTGGGTCGCGAACCTCAGCTCAGGGAGTCGTCTGAAAGGAAGAAAATTCGAAAGAATTAATCGACCCTAGTGGGTCGATAGCGCTAAGCGCTGAATGAGGAACGAGGGAGGGCGTCGTTTGAAAGGATTATTCTTGAAAGCATCGACCCTAGCGGGCCGACAGAGGCAAAATAATGGCAAGACCCGTCTCGGGTTTTCATAAACCTAAGGTCACTCTATTTGTAAGGATAAAAATGTTCTTCAACATTTTAATTCCGTCCGTTGTCTGAAGGACAGTGTGAAAAATACGCACGTTATTTGTCCAGGGAGGAAATGCGTGCATTTTTCACGAGATTTGCCCGGCTTACGGTATGATACTGTTAGTTACTCCCAGCTAGGGACGGAGTCAGGACAATTTTGTAGGCCTTTACCTCAGCTACAACGCAACATAACATAAGCTACAATAAAACAGTTTATTTTAAATCAGGAATAACTCATTTTCCAAAAAGAAACAGAAATCGATAACTATCACGCGAGAAATTGTATTATACTACAAAAATAATTATGCTCACGACTATTATAACTTGGATGATTGTGATAGGCTTTTTATTTTTTTATGTGACATGTATGACAAACAGGCAGATGGACATTAAATGTCCAAGTGCAAATTTTGCAGCATCCGGGGTATTGCCTATATGGTGCCGTGTGATGTTTTTCAGCATACCTCATAATGTCATCCAACCATCGAGCTGGTGGTCTGAATTTTATTCGTTCTTTGCTAACCTAAAGATATAGTTTCAAAATTAGGTAAGTATTCAGTAAAATACATTTCATTTATGAGTCATGTCGTTACATATTACAGATTTACTTTATATAGTAAATATCGCTTAAAATAGTATTCACCGTTTGTTCAGTGTTATGGTTGCTTATTTTGGTTACGTGCGTTCGGAGATGTTGATACAGGACTGTTTATGTTAGGTCTATAGATTGAGATGTCTCGTTTCATAGTCATGAGAAGTCTGGCATGATAAGGGTTTCTTAGACATATCAAAGCTTTATTAGTATAGCTTTTGAGCAATTACTTAAAGCTGCGGCACATAAAGAGTAATTCAGAAGCCGTGCGGGGACAATTGCAAGTTGAAACTTCAACAAACGTCCGTTCACGTTAAAACCGCGATCACCGTCATTTAATTCCTGTGCAATATTCTCGTAACCTATTACAACACATTACCTACCTAAATCAATAGTGTAAACTTAAAAATATATTGTTGATTATATTGTTTGATTACTTTATATACCATTCTTTGTTATATCAGGTGTTAGGGGCTCTAACCGGGCGTCTTGTACAAATTCCTACTCATGGTAATCCGACTCCGATACCGACCCCGCCGGCGTGGTCGACGATTTCCCTCAATCAGCGCTTATCGCTATCGACCCACTAGGGTCGATTAATTCTTTCAAATATTCTTCCTCTCAGACGACGCCCTGAGCCGAGGTTCGCGCCCAACTGGGCACCCTCTCGCCTGTTGTCTTAAACGTTGTACCGGGTGAGAGCCTTCAGCGCTTCCTATTTGTCCGGCCAAGTAGTTAATGCCATCTGCGGCAAATCTACAATAAGTCACGTCAAAAAAAAAGGTAATCGTACTGTACGGTCGCCGCGACACAAGCTGTGCTTAGTGCGGCGGCCACTGGTTTTCTACCCACATTAACGATGCTACAAAGACATCCTTTGGCGGCAGCATTATCCGCCCCACCAAAATAATAATAAAATAGGTCTGTGGTATTTCCGTCGAAAGCTGCTTTCATTTTCTTTGACGTGGGCAGGTGAATCACCAGTCTGAAATGAAAACGGGCCATTGGCTAGACGTTGAGGTAGGTCAGTTGACAAAGGCCGTCACAGAATGGTGGCCATGACGCACGGTGAACTGCGCCGCCACTGCGCCGGCCTGCGCCCAAACTGGCACAGACCTGCACACACTTTCTTTTATTACAACATACCTACTCCACGCTGTGCCTGTGCCGCTATATGATGCTTTTGGTGTGCCAGAACTTAGATTGGATAAAGTTGGATAAGTTACTGATTATGTTCTAGCAATGCTTTATAGCCTCTATTTTCGTATACCTACATAATTGCTATGAACACAATCTCAACCGTAGTCTATCAACCTACTTTTATACTTTAATGTTAGTCTTCTTCTATCGTGTGGGTTGTGAGGTGGATTACCAACCTCATCAACCCTGGTGTTTGGGTTATTATTGAGCCGCCTAAGGCCCCTGACATGACTCATGTAACGACTACGTGCTTACATCAGTAAGTAGTAACCGGGACCAACGACTTAACGTGCCTTCTGAAGGATGGATCATCTTACTTAAGAACAATCGGGTGGTCAGCCTGTAATCTCCTAACCGGGATTCGAACCTGGGACCTCCGGATCGTGAGTTCAACGCTCAGCCATTGGCATACGGAGGCCGTTTATGTTAGTTAGATAATATAAGTTTCTTTGGTACTTTCTTGAGTTTATATGAGAGAAACATCAAATTCCGTCCCTGCAGCTGCTATATTTCTACCATTTTGGAATGAAGCTGTCTACGAGAACATTCTTAAGGACGAGTAAGTAAACAAGAAGTACTTGAGTCGGCTTATTTGTGATAATAAGATTACACTTTGAAGTTATTTGTAGACGTATTATAACGATTTGAAAAGGTGTCGGTTATCCAAATTATTAATAGGAACAGGAATTTATTTGAATTGTGAAAGATTATTTTCTTTTAATGGCTCTGTCGTAAATATGACTAGAATCTGGCCAAGTAGGTACTTGCGAAAGTGGTATCTTATATTCTAACTCGGTTTAATGGCCCCGATTCCTGCAAACACCTAATTTTATTTTAAGCTATACCCGTCATTTTCTTATTCGTCGAAAAGGAAAAGGACGGATGATTGACAACTGTTAATAAACATCTAGCTCGCTCATATGCAATCCGTTTTACTTGTGTTGTGAAGTTAAATCTGTCGGGTTATTGGCCAATATAAAATTTTGGAAGGGCCTTTTTTCTAAAATTGACGTGTGTTCCATAAATTTTATGCCTTTCCTTTTCGGTGGATAATAAAATGTCATGAAACGGTATAACTTAAAATAAAATCAGATGGTGTGTACACGAATTAACACTTATGTCTACCTTAACTTAGTTTTAGTCTTAATAGCAATAGGCTCGTCCCTTATTATATGGGACTTAAAGATGGCTGGCGAGCTGTGGATGTACTTTATACACCTCTGCCTAACCCTTCGGGGAAATACGCGGGATGGCATATTTGATGGTAATCGTAGAGAAACGCAAATCAGATCGGATATTCCAGTGCATAATTAGGTACCTTAACTTCATAAAATCCCAGGAAATGCTACCAAAATATGAAAGCGCCTTTTTAAAACAATTTAATGTTTTTTTTTTTTTCAATACAAATGTGCTATACTTATGTCAGTCTACCAGCGATTTTTAAAGCAAAAAGAAAAACTTTTTCTCTTTACTTTAATGTACAGCAAAAAGTTTTTTGATATAAACATAAGTGAATGTATCGAAGTAATTTGTTCTGTAAAAAATCGAGAAGGGAATACTTTTTGAATGGCAATGACTGTGTTGAATTTGATTACAAAGTTCTTACATATGAAGTATACAGGATGTTAGTGACATCGTAACGAAAACTTTGAGGGATGATTCAGCCATGATTCTAAGTTGATATCAAGTGGAATTTTTCGTCGCAAAAGTATGGAACTGAAAATGATTTAAAAAATAACAGAAAATTTAATGGATTTTCCGACAGCAAATTCCACTTGATATCAGCTCAGAATCTTGGTCTGAATCATCCCCCTCAGTATTCGTTACGGTGTCACTAACACCCGTACCTACTTGTATGGCTATCGTAATGAATACTGAGAGTGATGATTCAGCTCATTATTACAAGTTAATATCACGTGGAATTTTTCAAATGAAAAATACAGTTTTTCAGATGAGGACTGACAGAAAAAAGAGGAATACATGTTGTGCCGATCCCACCTAGAGTGCAGGAGGATGATGATGTTTAGTATTCGACTACCTATCAAGTTGATTATTTAAGTAGGTATATAACACACAAGGACTTCCGTGGTCCGTGGTTCCGTGGTTGAGCGTTGGGCTCACGATCCGGAGGTCCCGGTGGGAACATATCACAAAAATTACTTTGTAGTCCCTAGTTTGGTTAGGACATTACTGGCTGATCACCAGATTGTCCGAAAGTAAGAAGACCCATGATTCGGAAGACAGCCGTTGGTCCCGGACACTATTTAGTGATGTAAGTAAGTAGTCGTTACATGAGCCATGTCAGGGGCCTTTGGCGGCTGAATAGTAACCCTGACACCCGGGTTGATGAGGTTGGTACTCCAACTCACAACCCACACGATAGAAGAAGAAGAGAGGAGAAGAGACACACACCTGTGATCTTTAGGGGTGAGCAGCATACTTGTTCAGCAATATTGGGTACCCAATGGTAGACTACTTACTACTTATTTATTTGATTGAATTTTAGAATCTCCCACAGTGGAATTCTTCTTTCAGACTTGTACCAATGAGTTATTAATCTAAGGGCATGGGAATGCTTACCGCCAAGACGAGCAAAGCGAAGTGGACAGCTCGGTGAGGAGTGGGTACTCAGTTGGAGATGGATGTACCTCTGACTACCTCAATATGAGTGCAATGTGAGGTCAAATACAATCGTCCTATATGTCCCATATATATCATATATCATAGAAACAGCGATGGCTCCCGTCAATTTGTTAACAATGTTAAAAGTTGTTAACAATGAACCGTTGGTCTGTGTTTCATTTTTATAGCAATTTTATGCGTTTTCGATGGAGTCGCCGCCGCTGGCATTTTAGTGTCGTTCCGTGAGGTTGTAGATGCTCGATTACTAGTGTATTGTTCAGATTGTAATGAAAAAGCTCACACATATCTTTCACATTCAGTTTTCAATATTATTTGTGTGTCATACACGAATAAAAGGAGACAAACATTGAGAGTTATTGAGGACAAAACAGGCAAGATGATTGGACGCTTAATAAAATTATACAAGGGAAGATAGAAGGAAAGAGAGGCAGGGGAAGACCAAGAAGACCTTACGTGGAATAGGTTAAAGAGAAGGCGAACGTCGCCGTCGTGTCTTATGAGGAAGTGAAAGAAATGGCCGTTGATAGACAATAATAGAGAATATTACACGGACAACAGATGATGATGGATGATACAAGGACGATTGCTCCGCTGAACACCCAAAGTGTGCTCCTGGTGGTAGAACGGGTAAATTCTAATGCTCTGTTGTGCCCCTTTAGTGGTACAGAAGGGAAACTTTTGAGTTACCTGTCGTGCTCCTTTTAAGTTATGAACACATTGGAGGGACTACTAAAATGAAATAAGTACTTGAAATATTGCAATTATATTAATATCACTGACATTGACTGATGATAACAAAGACTATGCAAATTAGTAGTTCTATCTAAGTAGATTTTATTGTAGAGATACTATAACTTATTTGAAGTACTCTTCAGAGTCAAGTGCAAATAAAATAGTCATCATGTGTTCCATCCTTTGTAGGGGTAAAGTGGAACCATAAATATAACGACATAAGATGTGCTCCACCAAACCACCAAAGGAGCACTACGGATCATACAAAATTTACTCGTTCTACCACCAGGAGCACACTTTGGGTGTTCAGCGAAGCAGTCGTCGATACAAGAATAAAAAATAATTGACTTGTATGGACTTGCAAAAATTAAATCGAAAATGTCTCGGACGGGACTTGTACCCGTATCTGTTGTCAAGCGGAGCGAGCGTGTTACCCATTATACCAATGACGAGACCTGGTGGGTTAAAAAGCCACATCAAAGCAGTTCATCTAAAAAAAATAAACAATATTGTTATTTGAAATTTCTTTGCATTGCGCATTTACTTTTGTATGCGCTAATGTCAAATTACAATGTTGTTTTTTTTTTGCTGAATCGCTTCGATGTGCCCTTTTTAATACCCCTGATCTTCGACCTGTTTATGCGAATTTTTTCAAATCGTTGTTTGCTAACGCTACCATCTATCCGAAACATTGATTTTTTTAGTAAGTTTTTCAAACACGGATGAACCCGTATTAAAGTGGAGCCCAGCAGGGCGGTGAGGTAAATCTGGCTCAACACCTAGCGGGGGGGCGGGAGTGTCTGTTCTATACGTAGTATTATTGTTTATTCTATGCTTAAACTGCATCGTAACTAAACCACAACCAACTCATAAAATACTCAAGCGATGACGCTGTCACTTCACGGACACTTAATTATTCAAAGTAGAGCATGCAATAATATGCAAATTGCATGGTAAGCGCCAACCGCCATCAACTATTTTATAGAATCTGCCACTCATTCCAGCCAAGTAGGCAGCCTACATATCATAGAATAAAGACTACGTACTTATGTAGAACAGACAAATGCCTATTTGATATAATTAACTATTGAAAGGGCTCTTAGCTTATCTCAATTCCATTTTTTGTTCACATCTGACTCTACCCAAACGTAACGGTTTCTACACTAACGGCCTCTGTGGTCCAGGAAGGTGATGATGTTCAGTATTCGACTACCTATCAAGTTTTTTTTCTATCAAGTTGTTTATTTAAGTAGGTATATAACACACAACGACTTCCGTGGTTCAGTGGTTGAGCGTTGGACTCACGATCCGGAGGTCCCGGTGGGGACATATCACAAAAAGCACTTTGTGATCCCTAGTTTGGTTAGGACATTACAGGCTGATCACCTGTATGTCCGAAAGTAAGATGATCCGGGCTTCGGAAGGCACGTTAAGCCGTTGGTCCCGGTTACTATTTACTGATGTAAGTGAGTAATCGTTACATGAGCCATGTCAGGGGCCTTTGGTGGCTCAATCATAACCCTGACACCAGGGTTGATGAGGCTGGTATTCCACCTCACAACCCACACGATAAGAAGACGCTACACAAAGGTAGTATATTTAGAATATAGCTGTGATCGTATGCTAATCTCTCCTAAGAGTTTGCGGCGCGGCATACGACCACGGCTATCACGTAAACATCACTATTTGGAAGAATTTCAGAGAGATATACCTATTTTCTTGTTTCATACCCTTTAGAACATGATTTTTCCGTAGTCGGGTTTTAGTTATTAAACTTATATTTTTGTGTTTCGTAGACTTAAGCCCGTTTGTTTTGTGCAGAATGGACGCTTTTAGTCTTCGTTTTGTGAAGATGGTGACGTAATTGTACTTAAACCTTACACAGGAAATGAAAAGTACTTTTTACTAGTAAGTGACTCAGGAAGAAAATGAACGGAGGACGTAATATTTATTATTTATTTCGCGTCTCTCAATTTTTCTATGTAATTTGACAGATTGTGATTATATATCTCTATTAGTTGTTAAAATGTAGTGTATCATTATTGTTATAGTTCACGTGTGCCGCCTTATCCCTGGCGTGTGAGGGAGGAAACAGACCGTGCTCGCTCCCTCACTTCTTTACCGCTTACAATTTAAATAGACTAAAGTGGTAATGGGGGGCTACCCCCATCAGGAGGTGAGGTAAACCCAGTTCGCTCCAAGATCATATTAGTGCGGGACGGAGAATGGACCTTCAGTCACCTACTTTAAGAGTCACGCTCTTGTCGGTATAGCATTCTCCATCCTACTTTTTTAAGGAAAATTAGGGCAGTGGTTTCCCTCTTGCCTTCCGCCCCGCAGTATAATCTGTCTAACGCGAGTGGGATGAAGCTCAGAGTAGTCCATTTCAAAGCCGTATTAGGACTCCTGTCCTCCACCTCTGAATAGTACTGACGGTTACTACTGCCCTCTGTCAGGTTCCAGATTACAGACCCTGTGACGCGCCCCTTCCGTCCTGCATTACCGTATCTATTGAGATCTTCCCTCGTATCCCTTGGCAAGGGTTCTACGTTGTACCTCGTAGGTCTGGTTTCCTATCCGCACTCAGCCACCATCTCACTTCGGTCTACTGAAGTAAGTGGCGCCCACCCTAGCGGTAAGGACGCGCTGAAGATTGCCCCAGTGGAGTGCAGAAAAGATGGCTCTGTCCCCCTTATATGAAACCAAAACGAAATGCCGCGTTCAAAACCTTCTTTGGCCTTTGCCAACCACCGTACCGGTCTTTACCGGTACGGTGTGTTATTGTTTATTCTATGCTTAGAGTGTGTTAAGTAGCGTTCATACTTACCCTGATACGTCGTGACCTGAAGTTAGCTTACAGTACAAGCTAATTAGGAAGTGGCAAGATTGCAACTAGTGGTGTACCACTAGTACGCAAAGTTGTGAGTTGTTTGACTGTGTCACGGAGTTTCTGAGATGTTAGCTAGATGGATGTAGACTTCAAACTTTGTGTGATGTTCTTGAAGTAGTGCTTTATGTAAAGTAGGTAGACGTACAAGTTGTCAAATAATCATGTTTAATGTCACATTTTTTGACATGATTTATTGTATTGTTAGCGCAAATGGCATTAAGTGCATAGCCGGACAAATGGGGAGCGCTGAAGTGAACCCAGTACAAAATTTAAGACAACAGGCCTGATAGGGCCTGGTAGGGCGCGAAACTCGAAAAATTCCCATTTGTCCGGCCAAGTAGTTAATGCCATCTGTGACAAATCAACAATAAGTCACGTCCAAAAACAGAATAAAAATACAAAAAACCATAACAAATCGTCTACAAACATGACACTGTGTATTAAATAGTTATCAAATTTAAGAGACCTTCTAAATCCTCTTGTATTTCACTCTGCAGCCAGACTCCCCGAGCTGTAGGTTCTATCACGATATACAGTCGAGTCATGAGACAAGATTGTTCTGTATATACTTGTACATGTACTGTACATGTACTGTACGTGACTGTACGTGACTCCTAGTTGTACCAACTCTACTGAACAAATAGGAAATTCTGATAACTCTCAGAGCTGCGGGCGAGAAATGTTGGTTTCTCTTGTGCTATGCTGTGGTAATGTGTGAATTAATATGACATTAGCACTAAGCTAAGTGAAATCGTAGGTGAATATTAAACATTATTATGCAGTAGACATCGTTTACGACTACTCATAAACATCTATCTACATTTATCTATAATTAATTATTTATTCATTTATTTTTGTATAAAAGCTGAGACTGAGTCACTCATCATTTTTTTTTTGACGTGACCTATTGTAGCTTTCTCGCAGATGGCATTAACTACTTGGCCGGACAAATGGAGAGCGCTGAAGGCTCTCACCAGGTACAGCGTATAAGACAACAGGCCTGAGGGTGCCCAGTTGGGCGCGAACCTCGGCTCAGGGCGTCGTCTGAGAGGAAATATTTGAAAGAATTAATCAACCCAAGTGGGTGGATAGCGATAAGCGCTGAATGAGGGAAATCGTCGACCACGCCGGCGGGGTCTCATCAAAAATCTCAGAAAATACAAGGAGTTAATTTTAGGACTTATTAGGTCCTCACTAAGATAGGATTTTGCGAAGGGGTTAAAAAGGGGTGACAGAGTTTGTATGAAACTTCTATTGTATAATTTAGCGGGTTTCACGCGAACGAGTCTCGGGTAGCAACTATATTATAAAGGTGTGGCCTACATGTATTATGTATTTCCTGTGTGGATTATTAAAATAATATAACTTTAATGTTTCGTTTAAACCCGTTACCCTAAAAAATATATAAGTATAATTCTTAAATTTAATTAAAAGACCATAAAAAGCAGTTACTTGTATATACGTCCCACTGCTGGGCACAGGCCTCCCCTCGATCAACCGGAGGCGGTATGGAGCATACTCCACCACACTGCACTTACTATTACTTTTTATGCTGTTTTACGCTGGGTAAAATTGAATTAAGAATATTGGAATTTCTGCTATCAAAGTCTTTGTCTACTAAACAAAGCCATAGATTATACTTAAAAAAAGATCAAGTTTACACGAAAGAAAATAGTGATTTGTAGTATAATTTTGCATATTTTTATGAACTGTAGAATTTAGTAGAAACGGAATGTCTAGTTTGGTACAATTAGTGTTTATATTTCAATACTGATAAAGTTTACCTCTGAGTACCCCAATCGGGATATAGTCGTGAGCTTATGTTATGTAACTCGAAAAAGCGCAAGTCAAATTAGAACAAGAATGTCATGTTCAAAATTTACAACATGAGTTTCTTGGGAAGTTGTTTAATTTAAAAAGCCAACGTCGAGAGAAGCTCCCCGGAAATCTACTATTTTTAGCTCGCAATCTTGAAAGTTTTCTTTGAGAATGATCCTAATCCCTCTGCCACAGCCCGAACACTTAATACAAAAATCTCGTTGTTAACCGACTTAAAAAAAGGAGATCATCAATTTGGTCGTGTACTAAGTTTAAGATAAATTATGAATTATAATTCATAAATACTGAGTCAGTCATCCCATGATCATGACACTTGCAACAGTGTCGAAATATCCGGAGTCTCATATCCCTACTTTAAACGCGGTAAGAACCCGTTATAATGTGTTTTAATTATGATAATAACCGCGTAAACTTAAAACAAATTATGAATTTCTGATTACTATATACAGATCTGAAACTAACGAAAAACATTTTCTTTTTATATTTAACTTATTTATGAATTTTAAGCAAGTAAAAGGTAAGTCCGGCATGTTATCACTTTTTTTATGACATCACAGTGTGCTTTTCCATACAAATTCCATAGTAATTTTGTTTTGACGTTTAGTAAAAAGTGATTTTACTGTACGATAAAGTCTACTAGCAACTACGTAGTATGTATTGCATACACTGAAGGTCATCACTAAGCATTTTCACTCATTCAACTTGCCAGATTTAAAAAAAGAATCGAGCTCCCAGATTGGAGGTTAAAACGGCGAAGTGAAAAGACCAATTTGGCTTTGCATATGGAGTATGGAGAGAACACGATTCCAAAATAGAAACCCTAAGAATGTGAACTGGGAAAGTTGATAGGTGTATATACTCTTATTGGTTGATTGTTATTGTTTCCAATAAAGGCTATTTATCTGTGAGGTTCCTTATGTATTTTTTATTTAATAATTTATTAGTGAATCATACTTTATCTATAACAACACATTTCAAAACATACCAAAACAAATAAAACATAAATTACACACTGACGTTCAACAGAGCGTCGATTTGCAGCTGAATCCTTAAATAAGATACGTACGTACTTTATAATCAAATAGAAAAGTTACTAAAAATAAACAAGTTTTAAACATGAAAAAAAAAAGTCATTATAAAATCCATAAATCGAACCTGACATCTTGCCCCGCGCGGTCTAATACCTGCGGGTTTCGCACCGTAAGCGCGCGACACTTTCTCGCCTCGACATACGTCACCCGTCACTCTCACAGTACTGCACAGAAAGAGACGGATGATCTCTGTCGCGGCGAGAAAGAGTCGCGTGCTTACGGTGCTAAGCCCGCTGGGATTAGCTTATGAATGCTGCCGAAATAGCTCTCCGGGAGGCTAAATACTGGGCTGAAAGGATCTGAATGCCATCGAAACGACGAGAAGAGATCCCTCTAATATAATATAAATACACTTACACTTACACATACTATATTTACTTATTACTTACTATACTTACTTATTTTTTATTTACTTACTTACTTGAGATTGCTACTTAGCAGCAAGGCAGCCTATTGTACTCATTTTATTTCTCTTTTGTTTTGTATTTTATATTTTCCTGTTTGTGCAATAAAGTATTTATTATGTCATGTTATACACTACAATATAATATACACATTTTTGTGTATATTTATATTGATAGGTACATCTAGTTCATCACATTTATCTTACCGAAAGCAGCAGTTTTCTTCCCAGGCTACCACAGTAACGATCAAAGCGTGAGTGAAAAAGCGTTGATAAAGTAATAAATTAAAAATGTTCACAAGCAAACCAATAAACAACTCGACAAAGTCGACCGTCAAACCGGTAACGCGATTTATTTATTTTTTCACTCGCTCTTTTATGTCATCCGTATCGGCCGTTCAAAATAAAAGACTTACGAATCCGTTCATAAAATTCTGCGTTTTCCTGTCCCTGTTTCATTTGTGACATGGTTCCACCAATGTCCATATTGCTGGCACGGTTAAATATGAACTCTCCATTCTCATCCGCATGACGAATCCGTTCATAAAATTCTGCGTTTTCCTGTCCGTCTTTCATTTGTGACATGGTTCCACCAATGCTTGTATTGCTGGCACGGTAACTATGAACTCTCCATTCTCATCCGCATGACGAATCCGTTCATAAAATTCTGCGTTTTCCTGTCCGTCTTTCATTTGTGACATGGTTCCACCAACGCTCGTATTGCTGGCACGGTTAACTATGAACTCTCCATTCTCATCCGCATAACCAAGGATTGGTGTTTTACACAGAATGTCTTTCAGTTCTTCAAAAGCTTCTTCACAGTCTTTCTTCAATTTGGAACTTTGTATCAACAGTGACTGCAAATTATTTTCGATTAGTTTTGATTATTTTTAGCTCTCTCCACCCCATTAGAGATTACTGGCGCAAGTTTGTGAATATAAGTATACTATTTCATGTCACACTCGTATTGGTTATTCAAAATAAAATACTTACAAAGCATATTAAACCCGCTGAATAGCTCATAAAAGGCTGCGTTAGAATAAACATAAAATGAACAAGGGCAATTTCAATGAAAATCGGTAAATAAAACATTCTTCGGCTGTCATTTTAATTCCTCCAGCGTCAATTGAAAAAAAGAAGGTTTGATAAAGTTTGTTTTAATATTATTATTCTGTATTCTGTTCTGTGTGATATTTAGGTGTGTAGGTCAAAGATAAATTATAAAATGTTAATCTAGGAATAGAAGTCAGTATAAGATGATCAAAAATCAATCACATTTTAATTTTCGGCTTATTTTCAGATTTATAAATTAAGTAACAAAAAGTACGACGTTTGACGTTTATGGATGACGTCACAAGACAATATTTCCATACAAACTCCATAGAAAACTTTTTAGTTTTCACGTTTCGTAAAAAGTATCTCATTTGACTAGGTTGTCAAGTAGGCTATTGTGATAACCGGGTGCGATTCCCGATGGGAACATTGTCGTTACTGTGTGAGACTGTTCTTTGTTAGGTTACAACATTGGAGGCTGAATCACCTGATTGTCTGAAAAAGTAAGATGATTCCGAGCTTCGAAGGCACGTTAAGGTATTGGTTCCGGGCTGTTAGCCCTAACACCTCCACCAACCCTCAGTGAAGCAGCGTCGTCCAGGGCATTGCATGCGGGTTTGTTAGAGGTGTTAACATTTTTTTATTATAATTAAAGCACATAATAACGGGTTCTTACCGCGTTTTAATGGGGATATGAGACTCCCGATATTTCCCGACCATGTGGAATCCAGTAGTAGGTGTTGTAAATAGCTTGAAACGGCCTAATATGGTGAAAAAAAGTGAGGACAAAGTGAGTGCGGTTTGTCGTAGTGAGTTTGGTGCGAGTTCAGATGGTTCCGAACATTCCGATATCAAAAACATAAACAAGCGGCAAAGAAAGAGGGTAGACAGATATGTCTGCCCGTAGAAAATTATGGATCTACCTACTCCACTCAAATCTCATCAGTCATCCCGTGATCATGGCACTTGCAACAGTGTCGAAATATCGGGAGTCTCATATCCCCATTTAAACGCGGTAAGAACCCGTTATTATGTGCTTTAATTATTTTTTTATTGTTTAAATTTAGTCTTCTTCTTATCGTGTCGATGGCAAACTATATAGTACAGGCCCAAAACTTAGCAACAAGAATATGTACAACAAATAATGTAATAACATTATGCCTTGGCTATAAGCTCACAATACCCAGCGTAGAAATAAATCAATATTATCATAGTTTATTTAAAAAACTAAAAACAAAGTACGACGCCGTACACCTGCACCGAACACAAACTTCGCAATGTACTAACTTTTCATAGCATAACTTTCTAACTTCACGATACTATACTTTTAAGTTATTTTGTCAGGCTTTTTAGGGGTTTGTTACAAAAATGTACAAACATCAAACATGCATTGCTTCTATGCTGTTCTGGGAGCAAATAAAAAACATAGAACACGTTCAGCTGCTTGTCTTCTCGGGCATGTCGTAACAACCGACAGAGGGATTGTGTCCTCTAACATGATGGACTAATGTTGTGGGCGATAAGCTGATCCCTTATCACCATAAGGTTTATCATATCCAGCTAACGACATCGTATCAACAGTGGCTGCAAGTTGTCTTTGATTACTTGTGGCTCTGCCCACCCCATTAGGGATTACGGGCGTGAGTTTATGTATGTACGTATCATACATACACACACATAAACTCACGCCTATTTCCCACCGGGGTAAGCAGAGACTATAGAATTCCTTTTGCTTCGACCTGACACACCTCTCTTGCTTCCTCCACATTCATCCATTGCTTCATACAAGCACGCCGGTTCAGAGTACATCGTACTAAACCTTTACAACAACAATGACAAAAATGAAAAGAAATGAAAAATGCAATCATTTTTTTTGTACAAAAATGTACTTATCGAAAAATGAAAAAAAAAAAACATACTTTTATTTATTTATAAAGTACTAACTACGTCATAATGTATAAAACATTAACAACTAAGCCAATTACAGTCTTTATTACTCTTAAATGACAGATGTGATTAAAATATAAATACCAAAAAAATATTTACTCACGAAAAAAGAAAATAACTTACGAAATTTACTTTTGTTACTATTTAAGAGCATATTGCAAAGACTTTATTAAGGAGACTGAATGAATTGAAAGCGGTATGCCAGGATTGTGAAATCTCTGCCTACCTCTACCAGAAACAGGGGAGCACATATAAGGTGTATACGAGTAGTTCTACTTCAAAGTATACTTGCCTAAGTACAATCATGAGCAATATCATGTACCCACTTTAGAACCCTGTCGCACTATCATATTTGACATTTAATGAGACTTTCGGTTTAATTTATCAAAAATGTTAATGTGACATGGTTTCAAAGTGTATACATATAGTACTCGTGACCGTACTTACGTTTTCATAGTCGTATCATAGCCAGAACGAAACTGACAGAGAAAAAGAGGTCTTTCCTCTCAGAATTTTTCTCCCACGATAGTTGTTTTCAAGCGTTCTGATAAACTATTATATTACCTGTCGTTGTTTCTTTAAGCTTTTCCTCCCTTAAGTGTTGATAGATTTTTGAAACTCTCCGAGACGTTAGCCTTGACGTAAAGTCGAGATAAATGACAATAAATCGTAGAGTCTTTGAATTTGATCAGACCATCGAGTTGGAAAATGGAATCGAAATCTATGGCATAGTTCACAAAAAGAAAATTTTAATGGAAAAAAAATCTGACTCGGACGGGTGTTGAACCCGCAGCTCTTGTCAAGCTGAGACGAACGTGTTAACCATTACACCATCGGGTCCTCCTCCTGTCCATGCGAAATTCTTTGAGGAGTGTCCCTAAGCACGAATAAGTACTATAAAAACAAAAATCTATGGCTCAGTTGGTCCAAAATACAGATAACGAAAATATTTCATAGTATTTTATTTTAAAAAATCATGAATTTTGTAACGGAAAATTCCACTTGATATTAACTCAGAATCATGGTCTGAATAATACCCTTTAGTATTCGTTACGATGTCACTAACACTCTGTATACGGGTTATAGCTGGAATATTTCAAATAACGTAAAGAAAGCAATAAGGTTTTTTTTTGCTGAAGTAAAATTTACAGAACCCTCACGCAGAATCGTTATCACACTTACCCGCATGAGTTTCTCGATTACTAAATAGCTCTTTTTTATTTTCTTTGTGATAGAAATTGTTAATGGCCTGTTCGACATAAAATGCACACAAAACACACACACACACACTTTAGTCTGAAAAGTTTACTGGTATACTTGCCACTTATTTTTAACTTTGTAAGATTTCTCATGGCGCGAAGCAATTCGTGAGATTTCTACTAATACACAATAACAATCCTTACTTCATTTTATTATTACAGATTATTCCATCCTCGTTTCCTGTATGGTAATTTATTAGCCTACCATGCATCGTTGTCCTTCAAAAGACCTTTGCCCAATTACTAGTCATGTTTACATAATATCGGGATACGGGGGGCGTTAGGGACTCCCCCTGACTCTGTCGAATCAGATCCCGACTTTTACGACTACCCGCAACTTCTCGACAATTACACCAGCGGAAATTAAACAAAGGCTTGACCGCCCCAGTTTTATTAAGGCAGTGAATTCAAAACTATTTAATCTGGTATCCACTTCATTCATTTGTTATTTTTCGTTTCGACTTCTTCGTCGTCTCTCATGGCAAGAGGTTTTTCCTTCAAATAAAAGTATTTACTGCTTCTAAGATTATACATGTGTTCGCCGTCTGACAAAGATGCACGTGTGCCGTCTAACACGTAAATCTGAGCGAGACAGAACCCGCGCGCCTTCTCCCTTACTCTTTAGCAGCTTACGACCATATAAAACTAAAGTAAGATTCAGATGCCGTAAAGTCAGCGCCTGATACCATTTCTTGCGAGGCGAAGAGTTACCGTTACGTAGTAAATATTGTTGATAATTTTGGTTGATTTTAGGTTGATATTTTATTGAAATGAAAAATACGGTTTTACGGACAAAAACACGCCAACATATTTATATATAGAACACAGACAGAATGACACGTGGAAAGTATTGCCAACATAATTACTGAATAGCAGATAAGCCAACATACTAAAAATAATAATAATGGGGGCGTTCTCAATTCCCAACATTTATTATACGTATATTATTTATTCTATTGTTATTTATTAATACGATACGACATAAAATATATAAGCTCGTGACTGTATCTCAATTGGGGTAGTCAGAGGTATGATAAGAAGCAAAAGTCCAATCAGTTTCTTGCAAAGTAATAAATTAACTGGTTGCACTTAGGACCTCCTGTGGTAGTAGAGGTAATTGATGGCCCATTCTGGAAACACTGGGTTATGACCCATGTGTTACCTATACGCCGTGTGGCCAGGTAACATGTCTTCTTCTTCTATAGTGTGGGTTGTGAGGTGGATGACCAACCTCATCAACCCTGGTTATTATTAAGCCGCTACAGGCCCCTGACATGACTCAAGTAACGCCAACGTACTTACATCAGTAAGTAGTAACCGGGACCAACGTTAGTGCCTTCCGAAGCACGGAAATTAAAATGTAATGACACTTAATTGAATCTACTAAAAAAGTTTGTAAGTCTCTGTTATTTTACTAACATAATATGGCTATGAACTTTTTTTTTACTTGACTTATTGTAGATTCATAATAGAAAATCGGCATCTGAATCTTACTTTAGTTTTATATGGTCGTAAGCTGCTAAAGAGTAAGGGAGAAGGCGCGCGGGTTCTGTCTCGCCCTAACACCTGCACTATTGAAGACCTGTACGAAGCCACTGACAATGCCGTAAGCGTGGCCAATTATTGGTCAGCAAAAATTTAGCTTCGATCGCCATCGACTCGCAAAGAAGAAGATTGTAGATTTGCCGCAGATGGCATTAACTACTTGGCCGGGCAAATGGGGAGCGCTGAAGGCTCTCACCCGGTACAACGTTTAAGACAACAGGCCTGAGGGTGCCCAGTTGGGCGCGAACCTCGACTCAGGGCGTCGCCGTCGTCTGAGAGGGAAAATATTTGAAAGAATTAATCGACCCTAGTGGGTCGATAGCGATAAGCGCTGATTGAGGGAAATCGTCGACCACGCCGTCGGGGTCGATATCGGGGTCCTCAGTATGGATCCAGAAATAAATATTTTATTATTATTATGTACGTTCTCTAAGGAGGGACCCAATAAGCAAATATTGAGAACCATCGTAGAGACGCGGCAAGGACCTCTGAATTAATAGAGACGTGGCTTAGCAGACCTCCAACACTTACGAGGTAGACAGCCTTAATTGAAACCCTGATAACAGACTATTTAGTACGATTATTTAACGATTTCTAGTGTCCCGGGATCAAAGCAAATGGAAATCTATAGTCTCTGCTTACCCCGGCGGGAAATAGGCGTGAGTTCGTGTATGTATAATATGTTCTAGTATGATGATATTTTTTGCCATGATCATTGTAATGAATGAAAATTATTTTAGCCACTTTAAATTAAATTTAAGTCAAAATCATCATCTTCTGTCGTGTAGGTTGTGAGGTGGATTACCAACCCCATTAACCCTGTCAGGGTTACTATTAAGCCGCCAAAGGCCCCTGACATGGCTCATGTAACGACTGCTAACTTACATCAGTAAGTAGTAACCGGGACCAACGGCTTCACGTGCCTTCCGAAGCACGGATCCTCTTTCTTTCGGACAATCAGGAGATCGGCCTGAAAAAAATCATCATTTAGTACTTTATGATGATTAAAATTTGTGTTTTTAAAGCGGTTTTACTTAATTTAACTTAAAGTGGTTAAAATAATATATAAAGGGACAGATCTAAGTAATTATATTAATCACCAAGGTTGATGTGGTCGGTCATTGACCTCACAATTCACACGTTATAAGAAGAAGAAAACATGTTCGGTTTATCATATCCTCGTAAGGCCCGGATTTCTAGACACAATAGTTAAACAATGGGATTTGGATTTTAAAAGGACTTTGGGCCTTACGACCTTATTCAACCATGTATTTGGTTTCAAAAGTGGTTCAAGTCTTCTGGTCACTTGTAGTTCTGCCCACTCTAATATGGATTACAGGCGTGAGTTTATGTATGTTTGTGATACATATGAAACAATCTAAAAATAGAATTTAATCTAGGGTTAAATTATCAACCACAAGTCAATCGTCAAGTTAAACCGTTTCAATTTCATTATAATGTTTACATTTCGCTACGGCGAATGAGAACTTAACCCGTTGCTACGAAGGTAGCAACGTAGATGCGTACATCTACGCCGTAGCAAATTACTACGAACTACGAAGCTTAGTTTAAGCGTAGCAAGAATATTTTATTTACTTACTTCATCTTAATGGCGACCTTTGACTACCGTTAATGGTATTGCATCCTGTGGGTTGTCAGATCAATGAATGACCTCTTCAATTCTGGTGTTAGAGTTACTATTATGCTTGGACGAGCCGTAAACTGGATCATGTAACAACTCCATACTTAGGTATATACAAACTGGAACTAACTGCTTAACGTGCTTCTTATATTGAACACTTCCTTACTATTGAATCTGCACCTAATTTATTTTTTGAAAATTATGAAGTTGCCACCTTTTATGCTAGGAAGAATAAAGTAAGGGGGGGATCGTTGATTTTGGTAGAAAAAGGAAGACGTGTAGAAAAAGTAGAATGCATGCGATTCAGTAATATGGAAAATTTTGAAGTTTGTGGAATTAAGGACCTAGAGACAGATGTTTATGTTTTTAGTTGTTATCAGAATAATAGGAGGTTTAACGTATTTTTAGAAAGATTAGAATTACTGTTGCAACACTTCTTCAAAAAGAAATGTATATTGTGTGGAGATTTTAACGTTGATATGCTTAGGGACTATGACAATAGAGCTGCCTTTTTAAGTATCTTAAACAGCTATAACTTTACTCATCACGTAAACTCAAAAACTTTTGTGAGAAATGATGTAGAGTCATGTCTTGACAATTTTATAACTAACTTGCCGCATGATAGCCTACACGAAGTAACTGTAGATCACAACGGCTTGTCAGATGGTCATGCTGCAATCATTGCTAATATGAAACTGGAAACCAATTATAAGTCACATCATGAAAATTTTGTGTTTACTAACATACGTAAATTTAATAAAAAAAATAAAGACGTATTTAGAACAAGATTCCAGAGTGTCAAATGGGGGAGGCTAGGTATTAATGGCTTTATCAAACAATTTAATAAAACTTTTAAGATATCATTTAAAAAGGTCAAAATGAAAATAAATATCAAAAAGACCAATAACATCAAATGGGTTACGAGAGGTGTAAAAGTGTCCAGCAAAATGAAACGTATGCTGTGCACAGTCAATAAACAAAACTGTCATAACTCTATCATTAAGTACAGAGACTCGTATATTGGTCTGTATAGAAAGGTACTAAGACGTGCAAGAGCGCTCACAGTGCAATCAGACATCAAAAACGTAGCCAACTCTTCTAAGGGTGTTTGGAAAGTTGTTAATAAGTTTACCAGTAAAACGGCTATGTCAATAAAAGATAGACTTACATTGAAAATAAATAACAGAGTCTTGCAAAATCCCAAAGAAATCGCTGAAACATTTAATGAAATTTTTGATTTTGGTAAAAATTTGTTGAAGTGTTCCTTGCAGTCAGGCTTGGCTATTCTGACGGAAAATACCAAGCGAGTGCAGTCTAATCTCGCTTTTCGACCTACAAATCCGGTAGAGATAAAAAAGATTGTTAAAAATATGACCTCCAAAAAGTCATGCGGCTATGATGATATACCAATAACCATTATCAGAGACAATATTGACATTGTGGCTGACCCCTTAGCGCATCTGTATAATGAATGTCTTAGATTAGGTATATTCCCCGATCAATTTAAAATATCGAAAATTATTCCCATATACAAGAAGAATTCTAAATTCGATCCTAAAAATTACCGACCCATATCGCTTTTACCGGTACTGTCTAAAATATTGGAAAAAATTCTAAAAGACAGGCTCATGTCACACCTGAACCGCAACTTAGTTCTGCATACGCGGCAATTCGGTTTTCAAGCAGGTATAGGAACTAGTGAAGCAATGCATGCTTTGATTGGTGACATAATGACTGAGATCAACGATAAAAAGAGAGTTGCTGGCTTATTCTTAGATTTAAGCTCCGCATTTGATATGGTGGATCACGAACTACTTTTAGCGAAATTGGAACATCATGGTGTGAGGAATCAATGTCTTGATATGTTTAGATCTTATCTTACCAATCGCAAGCAATTTGTAGAGTTGAAAGATATTGACGAAGGTGTAGAGCATATAGTCACGTCAACGCTAACTAATATAACTCGAGGTGTCCCACAAGGATCTGTTTTGGGTCCAATATTTTTCATCATATACATTAACGACTTGCTATACTATATGCAAAACCACGTTCCTCAGATACACCTTATAAATTTTGCTGATGATACAAACGCTGTTCTCTCAGGAAATAATACTGCTGAATTAAATGTTCTGCTGCAGAAAACTATAAACGTATTTAAGTCATGGTTCACCTCTAATGGCATGATCATTAATAACACCAAAACTAACATTCTGTTGTTCAAAACTACATCTAAAAATAATGACTCATTGACTGTAAATATAGATGGACATTCATTAGCTATGGTAAACGAAGTAAAATTTCTGGGTATTAAAATTGATTCATTCTTAAATTGGAAACCAGAATTAAATGCTATCGAAAATGTACTTAGTTCCGCGTGCTATGCCCTATGCTGTATAAGAGATGTTTTAACCACAAATCATCTAAAAATGGTGTATTATGCCCTGATCGAGTCAAAGTTTCGGTACAGTATCGCCTTCTGGGGACAAAGCTACAATTACAATTTTGAAAAGGCTTTTAAATTACAAAAAAGAGCAATACGCACTATTGTACGTATTCCTCCATGGGAATCTTGTAAGCAACATTTTATGACACTAGGAATTCTTACTCTCCCATGCCTTTATATTCTTGTAACATTAACGGCCTTAGTAAAAAATAGGAGGCATTTTGAGACAGAAACAGAGATGGAAGCACGCTTGAAAACCCGGAGGAAAGACCTTCCATACATATTTAATCCACGTTTAACTATAGTTAAGTATTGTCCTCAGTATCAAGCAGTAAAGCTATACAATAAACTTCCTATATATCTAAAAAGCATAACTGATCTTAGAAAATTTAAAGTAGAACTTAAGTCATATCTTTTGAAGAAGTGTTACTACACAGTTGATGAATTTTATAATGACAATGAAAATTGATTATGAAATTAACATGACACTATTGTATTAATTTATTTATTTTATTTTATTTTTTATTGAACTTAACATCCTTAAATCTAAATACCTTTGAAATTTTGACATTATTGCTTAATTCAATTCAATTCATTGACATTGTTACTTTGTATTTGCTATTTAAATTATTATTAATTGCTATGAATTTTATGTTATTAATTATTTTCGTATCTGTAAAATTGTTATGTTCTTGTCATGAAATGTTTAAATATGTTAAGTATGGATGATGTATAATGTCGAACACAATGTAAAAATTGTTAACGATTACATAAATTAATTATTACTTTCGGACAATCGAGTGATAAGTCACAAGTATTTTTTATAATGCTGGTATATCCCCATAGGGATTCAAACCCGGAACCTCCGAATTGTGACTTCAGCGCTGGACCACGAAGGCCTCAATTAGGAACATAGTCGTGAGTTTATAAATATTTATATAAAAAAAAAGAAAATTAAAAAATAATTTATGTCAGAATAGTATTTACGTATATATTCATGTTAACATAAACACAAGAAGGACAATGACGAAACAAAAACAGATTTACAATCGGCGGCCTTATTGCTAAACAGAAATTTCTTCCGGGTAACCTTATTAATAACTAACCCTGGGTAACATGATTGCCTTTAAATATTCTTAGGGAAGTGGATTGCAACAATCTCAACAGGAATGCAAGGCATGGAAAATTCAGTGAATCTCGAAATTATCCCGAAAAGTTCTGTTCTAAAAACGAACAATATGGGATAAGATTATTTTGGAAAATAAATTTCCATACATTTTTACAAAAATCGACATCTAATGACATAAAATATCATAGAAGGGAAGATAGAAGGAAAGAGAGGAAGGGGACGACCAAGAAGAGCGTACAAGAGAAACCGAACGTCGTGTCTTTTATGGAAGTTAAGGAATTGGCCTTTGATAGACAAGAGCGGAGAATGGCTCCACCGATGAGAACTTGGCTCTTAAATTAATGATGAAGAATGACATATTAAGTAAATTGACGATTGGCAGAATAACATAATTTTTTTTTAGTTATTACCATGTACATTTGCCGCAGATGGCAAATGTACATGTAATAACTAAAAAAATTAACTATTTGGCCGGACAAATGGGGAGCGCTGAAGGCTCTCCCACCCACATTTTTTTTACATAAATAAAATATATGGAAATATATAAAGAGTTTTTGTATTGTATTGTATTGTATATAATATTAATAAGAAAAATTGTTTTGTTCAACGAACAAGTCCTTTTTGAAATATGTATCCATACTAATATTATAAATAGGAAAGTGTATGTGTGTCTGTCTGTTTGTTTGTCCATCTTTCACGGCACAACGGAGCAACAAATTGATGTGATATTTTTAAGTGAACATAGTTGAACGGATATAGAGTGAAATAGGCTACTTTGACAGCCTCCGTGGTCTAGTGGTTAGAGCGTTAGGCTCACGATCTGGAGGTCCGGGTTCGATTCCCGATGGGGACATTGTCGAAATCACTTTGTGAGACTGTCCTTTGTTTGGTAAGGACTTTTCAGGCTTGAATCACCTGATTGTCCGAAAAAGTAAGATGATTCCGTGCTTCGGAGGGCACTTTAAGCCGTTGGTCCCGGCTATTCGCCGTAAAAACACCTCGACCAACCCGCAGTGGAGCAGCGTGGTGGAGTATGCTCCATACCCCCTCCGGTTGATTGAGGGGAGGCCTGTGCCCAGCAGTGGGACGTATATAGGCAGTTTATGTTATGTTAGGCTACTTTTTGTCTCTTTCTAACCCCCCATTTCCCTAAAATTTGCATGAAAAAGCACACTGTGACGTTATAGAAAAAAAGTGATAAAATGTCGGATTTATTATTTCGTTTTCTTGTTCAATAGAAATATAATGTTTTTTGTTAGTTTTAGATCTGTCTTTATTTAGCAATCAAAATTTCATAATTTATTTTGAACTTTGTACACGACCCAATTCATGTAAAAGAAAGGGTATTAATCGAACTATTATTTTTCAAATTTTACATTACTTACTTATTAAACTACCGGAGGGGGTATGGAGCATACTCCACCACGCTGGTCCGCTGCGGGTACTCTACTTATACTCCTTCTACACTTGCTATACTTACCTGGGAACTATACTAACTCTGACTAAATATATACGTTTAGTTATTATGGATATTCAAACATAATTAATTACATTAATTGATGATCGAAATATGTGATTGTCGTCATCATAACACCTCGTGATAGCTTTGATTATAATGCGACATAATTACGAAGTAATTGGTTAATGCCGGTATACGGAAGTGGTTTGAGAACTTTTGATGTGGCTGGATAAATTATTCAGTGGGAGTAGTGTAGTGTTCGCTGAATTTTGATGTGTTTGTTTGTTTGTACAGACTCAAAGACACCAGAGACTTATCAGAGGCTTTATATAGTTAGAACCAGTGCGTGTGTATATGAGACGATTGATGAATTGAACGTCGTACTTTTTTTAAAAGAAAAATTGACTATTAATTGTCATAAACTGAAGTTTTTCACTTTTATAATACGTATATATTTTACACTTATCTAAATTATTATTCTTGACCAAAGTTAATAATAATATTTGTGATGCAGGGAAAAAGTCCGCCAAACTGAAGTGGGACTCCGGAACGACGGCCAAGGGTCGTTACTCACTGGATGCCTCAGAGCGAGCACAGAAGTTGAGGAATGTCTCATAAGAAAAATAAAATAAAAAAAAATTGAAATAAATAAATAAATACACCGGCCATAATGACGTCAGAACCTATTTAAACCCATCATTTTGAAACCTATTCCAATATTAAGCATGCATTTGTGCTTCAAAATGCACGCAATATCCAATCAAAATTATCGAAAATTATCCAATCAAAAATATCGAGCGGTCACGAGCATTAATATGTATACACTTTGGTACCATGTCACATTAACTTTTTTGACAAATTGAACTGTAAGTCTCACTAAATGTCAAATATGTTAGTGCGACAGAGTCCTAATGTGGGTACATTATTTGCTCATGGCTGTACACGGCAAAATAATATTTCACTACTTGACTGGACAAATGTGAATAATATTCACTTTTAAAAGTATTGTAATTACTCCGCCAAATCGTTTCGTTCGTTTCGCCAAACAGTTCGTTTACGTTTGTGTGAACAGAACATAATCCCTCATTATTAACGCGAATACTTAGTAATCAAATTATATTCAGCTTTGAAGTGGTTGTTTGGCTATTTACTGTAATAATTGAGTTTACTAGTGATGTATAATTATAATATGGCTTCGTTTTGGAAATGAACTTGATTCTTTCACGCGTTTCCGAGAAAAAGTGTTGACAGACAAACAAAGTGATCCTCTATAAGAGTTCCGTTTTTCCTTTTAAGTTAAAACACATAATAACGGGTTCTTACCGCGTTTAAATGGGGATATGAGACTCCCGATATTTCGACACTGTTGCAAGTGCCATGATCACGGGATGACTGATGAGATTGGAGTGGAGTAGGTAGATCCATAATTTTCTACGGGCAGACATATCTGTCTACCCTCTTTCTTTGCCGCTTGTTTATGTTTTTGATATCGGAATGTTCGGAATGTTGTTTTTGATATCGGGAGTCTCATATCCCCATTTAAACGCGGTAAGAACCCGTTATTATGTGTTTTAATTATGATAATAACCGCGTTTCCTTTTAAGGTTCGGAACTCTAAATATATGCACTTGAGACCTGGTGTCAAGTTTGTGAAAAATAATAGTTTTTTTCCGCAATGGAGCAGCGTAGTGGAGTATGCTCCATACCCCCTCCGGTTGATTGAGGGGAGGCCTGTGCCCAGCTGTGGGACGTATATAGGCTGTTTATGTTATGTCTATAAAATTGTTTTTTATTACCGTTGAAACAGGGCAGTGCTCCTTTAAGTTTGCCAAAACCGGGACTAAGGGACCACAGTGTCTTTTTCCGGGTACTTTATTTAACATATTCTACGGTACTACTTATTACTACATCACTACAAGGTGTTGAATTGTTTATTTACTGACACAAACAAGGGTTTCACATCAAACAGTATCTCTGGTTGATAATTGATTTTCTCCAAAATTTATGATATTTTATATTCAATTGATTCTGGCAATTTGATTGTTGTTTGAAGTAGGCTTTGAGCTTGGAGGGTTATTAAATCCTTAAATGTTTTTCCTTGAATATAAATATTTTTGAAGGAAAAGAAATCAATTAATTTCTTTTATGTTGTTATTTGGTCTGTGAGGCTGGAAAACGCGGTAGGTCAGATTCAAGTTACATTTTATTTTCCAGAGTGTTAGGTTCACTTACTTATTATCAATTAAATTAAATTAATTAATATAATAAAAAAAACGAAAAGCGTACCTAGCGTATTTTACATGTTTTTTTTATTAAGTCTTCAGGGACTTCTGTCCCCTTCTTTTAACTTCATTAGACTTTATGTATTATATAATATACTAGGTTAATGTTAATTATTTTTCTATTGGATATGTATAGAAATAATGTCCGTATGACCGACCATCGCACCTACTCGTTGTAATTTAATTCGCAGGTATAATTAAAATTCAAAAATAGTCAAATGAAAAATGAGATTCATAGAGTGAAAAAATATGTTTTTTTTTATTATCTTAGTCAAGCTTCTGTTTCTAGATAAGCATTTTATAATTTAACTTTGACCTAGTCAAATCGGTTTTATCCGGTTATTGTTTGAAGAATAATCTGTATCAATTTTCCGATATTTTTCTTGACGTAGTGTTTTTATTGTGATTTCAATACAAAATCGAATCACGTCTTAACCCACTAGCTTTGATTTAATTTTGACTTAATTAAAAGCAAATAACTTAATCTTCACCTACCCAATTTTAGGGTTGCAAAGCAAATTGTTAAAACCACATCCAAGGGTCAGTATAGACTTGTGCTAATGGAAATTATTCAAATAAGGGTCAAGCCTATCCTATTAACTGGGTCTGGTCAAATATCGGCAAATTGGCTGCGGCGGCCACCGGATACGGAAGTCGACATTGGCGGTGACGTCACATGGCGTAAGAGCGGGAAACGGACGAGATGTTTGCTTTGGGTCATGTGAGTGGGACTTTTAGCTTTAGTGGCTAAGTGCTGTATAGAGTTCTCATATGACTTTAAAAAATGCTAGTCAGCTCGGCAGCGTTGCGTTATGAGAATTCTTGCGAAATATACAGCTGGAGAGAATATAATATTTTAACATTAAGTACCTACATAACTATTTATAATGTCTTCCATAACATAAACATAATAATAACAATAATATGTCACACCAAATATAGATTGAATTGTCTTAAGGGGCCTCTGCGTGGCTTCGGCCCCATGCACGACTTCCAAAAGTCTGGGACTCCATAGTCCCGAGATATGGAAACGACATACAATAATAATGTTTTTTTTAACGACTATTTCTCGCTTGCGGGGTAGTCAGAGGTACATCCATCGTAAGATGAACTAAGTACTCACACCGCACCGAGCTTTCTAATAATATATTTCAATTGGTGTTGTTGTTCCCTTCGAGTTAGAAGGTCAGATAGGCAGTCGCTTCTGTAAAAAACCGGATCTGTTAAATTTCAAGTTACGCAAGCGGACCCTGTGAAAAACGGAATAACGGAGAGATAATAATAGTCTAAGTGTATCTTTTTTATTTAATTTAATTTGTAATTTGTACATAATATTAAGTCACTACAGACAGGAAGTCAGAGGTACATTCATTGCTAGATTAACTCAGTACTCACGTTTCAACGAGTTTTCTGCGAAATGTTTATAGGATTCTACATAGCTATATTTTTTACGTTATCAATATAATAAGTAAAATATTATATTTCTCGTAGTGTCGACTAAGACACGTTTTACATATTTATTTTTATATAGGACTAGCTTTTTTTTTGCCTGCGACTTCGTCCGCGTGGCGTGTTATAAAATAGAGATCTTTGTGTGTGTGGGAGTGCATGTCAAATTTCAAGCATCTAACTTATGCAGTTTAGATATTTTTGATACAACATTTTTTACCCGCTAACTCCCATTTTTCAAAATACAGCCATAACTAAACTTTATATTTACTAAGGTATGCATGCATGCTAGATTGAAAACATCTACTCATATCTTACGCGGTTTAGATTTTTTCATACAAATGTTTTTTCTTGCTAACTCCCGTTCCTGTGGGAATTTTGCAATATCCTGTTGCAACTAAGCTTTAAGTTTACTGAGGTACCTGCATGCCAAATTCATCAGCTTATTATTCTGAGTTAATATCAATTGCAAAAGTATAGAATTGAAAATAATTTTAAAAAATCATGAATTTTGCTACGAAAAATTCCACTTGATATGAACTCAGAATCATGGTCTGAATCATCTCTCAAAATTTTCATTATGGCGTCACTAACACTATATATATATAGTACATGTCTGGGGTACAATTTGTTACGTATCCACATACGAAGTTAGATAGATCTAACTTAAATTGATTGGGCAAGTTTCCAAGCAATACAAAAGGATGAAATTAATGCCTTAAAATACCGTTTTAATTTCCAGAGAAGATATATTGCTTTCAAAGATTTGTTACAATGTACGTTTAGCGAAGAGAAATTATTGTGAATTTCGACGTTAAGTTATGATATACAATATATTTAGCTAGTCGCTTTTCTGAGCAACTTGTAAAAATCTTTAAAAGAATCGGAGCTACTTCAGACTTTTATTTTATGATAACGCGTGTATGGTAAAACAGGCCTTCCATAACAAGGGGTGCATATTCAAGACTAAGATAGCCAAAGCAATCAGAAAACGATGCATCAAAACTTTTGGTATGGAGTATTTCCTTGGAAAGTTGGGCGCTGACACGAAAAGACACACCCCCTCCGGTTGATTGAGGGGAGGCCTGTGCCCAGCAATGGGACGTATAATAGGCAGTTTATACTTATGTATGCTGTATATCTTAGTGAGTAACGGATGGACGCGTAAATACTATTAGTAGTAAATTATTATTAAGGTTACAAAAACTCAGAAAATTACTATGAGACAAAATGTGCTACAATAAACCCAACATTCTAATATTTTATTTTATGATAAATTTATCAATTTTTGATATCGGTAGTTCCTAAACAAGCCGGTCACTTTAAATTATCTACTGGCTGGGCTGTATAACAACAGGTTGAATTATATTATGTTAATTTATATTGAGTAGGTATATAGGTTTATTTTCGGGGTATAACGTAGAGGCACACGGGTGAAAACCTCAACGGTAAAAAAAAAGAAAGGAAAACATGAAACAGTAGGTTTTCTGGCCACGTCTTTCCCTCAGCGTTACAGATTCCGATTTGGTAGTAGTTTTATAGCTAGTTACATAATAATGTAATTTAATTTTTTGACGTTTAAAAAGCGCTAACTTTGTAAGCCAATTTTGAAAAATAAATATTTTTAAATTTGAAAAAACGGTTGCATAGGCAGTGATAAGAGCCATAGGTACGGCAATGCAGGACGGATAGGGCAAGTCGCAGGGACTCTAACCTGGAACTTGACGGAGGGCCGCAGTAACTGTCAGTATTATTCAGGAGTCCTAGTACGTCTTTGAAGTAGACTACTCTGGGTACTATTCCACTCGCGTCAGACAGAGTACTGCGGGGCAGAAGGCAAGAGCGAAACCACTGCCCTATTTTCCCCTAAAAGCAGCATGGATAATGCTACACCGACAGGAGCGTGGCTCTCAAATTAGTGATGATGGTTATTAAATCAGAAAACATAAAAATTTCAACAGGGAAGACGGGTTCAAATTATCGAGCATGTGGAATCCAGTAGTAGGTGTTGTAAAAAGCTTGAAACGGCCTAATGTGGTGAAAAAACGTGAGGACACAGTGAGTGTGGTTTGTCGTAGTGAGTTTGGTGCGAGTTCAGATGCTTCCGAACATTCCGATATCAAAAACATAAACAAGCGGCAAAGAAAGAGGGTAGACAGATATGTCTGCCCTCAAGCCCCCCCTCCAAGCTCATCAGAGCTTGGAGTGGAGTAGGTAGATCCATAATTTTCCAGTCTTCCCGTGATCATGGCACTTGCAACAATGTCGAAATATTGGGAGTCTCATATCCCCATTTAAACGCGGTAAGAACCCGTTATTATGTGTTTTTATTATAGTGATGATGATATTGATTTTAACTAATTATTCCCTTGATATCTCTCTCATCCAGTTATTTTCATCCGCGTTTACATATAATAGAGGGACCTCCCCTCTATAGACCCATCACTCAGTTGTAAGGGAATTCTTTTGGCACCTTTTTTCCCTTACCATCTCTTACCTATAAAGTGTCAAAGGATAATGGTCTACTATATCCTTATTGTCGTTCTTTCGACCGTTAAATGGTGTCGTATGCTTGAAACACTTCCTCCATTGCTTCTGAATTGATTTGGCATTTTATTTGCGTGAGACTTGTTCGTAACAAGGTGTTTTGGAAAAAGTCTCAATTGGGAATTTACCCAAAATACCAGTTAGATTGCTCATCTAGCATCTATCTGGTATTCATGGTCATAGTCACAACACGACGATACTGAATCCACAGACTTTTTGAATCAATTGATTCGTTCTGCATGTCGCTGTCTGATAGAAAAAACCACATAACTGCCTTTTTGGAAAATCACAGTCGAACTAAAATAAACCAGCTTCTTACAATTTAAGTTTGAATTTGCAGTCTCAGTTTTTATCCCGAATTAAATTAATTAAAATAAATCGTGGTTTCATTGAAGAATATCATATTAGAATGTGATTTTTCAACAAGGCGATTACGTGATTCTCAGTATATTAAATTTGAATTGTAATTTTAAGTGTAATTTTTATGTTTAAGTATTTGGACTTTGATTTTTCTATTTAGATTTTATTTTTGTTTTTATATTGAAACATGTATTTAATTTTGTGTCGAAATATGGGCCGTGTGAAGTCTAAAAATAAAGAACATTATTATTTTTAGGTTCCAAATGTGTCTATTTGTTCATAATAATAAATTGTGTTCATATGTTTGTAATATGGTTTAAACACACCAGTGTTCTAAAATGTTTACACAGTTGTGAACGTTGATGTAAGAACATTAGCGTCTCCCCTTGTGCCTCGTCTTTTGATCACACGCCGTTAACAAAAACGTCAATAGACTTTGTGAAGGCGAAGGCAGCGATTGAAGTATACGAAATCACGAGAAGTTTTCTTATTTGTGTCAACTTAACATAGCATTTCGCACGCCATTTTGTATAGTTTTAGAGGGAACTTTGATTTATAATTATTTCAATATCAATTTGTCATTTCACTTCTACGAAAACGCAAATTTAGAAATCGCTTTAAGTGATAAGGCTTAGGATAAGATACTTAACTAAGTCTCTTTTGTAACTATTTTTTTTTTACTTCGGGCAAAAATACTTTAGTAATATACTATGTGTATTCTTATTCAATAATTATATTTCCATTTACTTAGGTCATAAGCCACAAACTAACCTATAAAATGCTACTTAGTTTCTATGGCGATCTTGTAACGTAGCGGGTAGGCGCCGCGCCGATACTTCAAAAGCGTACCCCTGATGCCGGGCAACAGCAGTTTCAGTACAGGTTGGAGGCCGAAGAAATGGATTCTGATAGGGTAAATCAGAAATCAGAATTATTTATTCAACGTAATTATCATGGACAAACTCGTTGGAGGTCAATGTAACATTTTTGAATTTACGTCACTTCGCAAGGTGTTACGGCTGAGGAGAAGAAATGACAAGAAACTGCAACAGCAACACATCTTTTAAAAACCAATGAGGGTATACATTACAAGTTATTTAATAACTAGAAGAACACATTCAATACGAGACATTTTTATCATATAGGTAATCATTAATCTTATAATAAGCTTTTTATTTAAAGTAAGCTTCATATGAGCTTTAAATTTATTTTCTGACAAATTTAAAATATTATCTGGGCTTTAGCTACAACATCACCGATTGAGAAATTGGTCGGTGTACTGCCAAACGGAAGTCGATTGGGATAACCACGTTCTACACACTATATTTATGAAGTCTTATTCTTATCGTGTCGATGGCAAACTAAATATTATCGGTCCAAAACTTGGCAACAAGTATGGCGCTATTTGCAGCGCTCATCAGATCCTTCTGCGTGCATGGAGTAATGAAGTTGGAATCCACAGACAAGAGCGCAGCTCTTAAATAATGAGAGTAAGAGTTCATAGGCCTAGTAGGTGTCGTCTTCAATAAAAGAACGAAGCCTATGATGATGCTGATTAAGACTGACAATCCTATCGTTTGTCGAATTCCCGCATAATAGTATACTATGAACTGCTCTATCTCTCATACATACTTACACATAAATTGAGACGCCAAAACCCCGTGACACGCTTATGTTACGACTAACATATTAGGGACTGCTCAACGTGCCCGACGAAGCACTGATCAACTTACTTTCGGACCCTAACTAAACTAGAGATAAAAGTGATTTTTGTGATATTTCACTAGCTTTCGAATCCGGGACCTCTGAATCGTGAGCCGACCAGTCAACCATTGGACCACAGAATACATAGTCCCTATTCACTACTGGACAGGCGTTTACTTAATAAAACGGAGGGTAATATTTATTTATTTAGTTACACACAGCGATACATATTAAACTTTTACAGACAGCATTATAAAAAGTTAAGTAATGTAACGTCTGTGTATGTGTGTGTTGTGTATGTATGTGTGGTAATGAAGCAAAATTATGTCACAAAACCGCCATCGCTCTGCTCTAGAGTATACTCTACACCCGCAGTCCAGTGCCGCCATAGAGGCCACTTAGGTCCTAGAGTGCCTAGTCATGAAATTATATTGCAATGCCTGACTCTAGACCTTGTACAGGACTGCATAAGGCCGGTGTTCATTTGCAAGGAAACCGTTTATGTCTAGCGTTCAGACCCTCCATTAATATCTTGTTGAGAATTCCTTCAGTGAATGAAGTGGTAAATCCTTCATCTTGCACTTATGTTCGACTTTTTGTGAACCATATTAAGTGTAGTGCTGAAACAGAATGTCTAGTTGGCTTGTCTAGACGGGATCAGTCTGACATCCTTATAATAACATAACAGAGCAAGGCATCTTCATCCGCAGATGGAATTAACTACTTGGCCGGACAAATGGGGAGCGCTGAAGGCTCTCACCCGGTACAACGTTTAAGACAACAGGCCTGAGGGCGTGAACCTCGGCACAGGGCGTCGTCTGAGAGGAAAAATATTTGAAATAATTAATCGACCCTAGTGGGTCGATAGCGATAAGCGCTAATTGAGGGAAATCGTCGACCACGCCGGCGGGGTTGGTATCGGGGTCCTGAAGTGTTTGGTGTCGCGAGCTGATTGGCTGCCTTTATGGCTAGGGTAATCGAGTCGTCGGGATCGTATATTCTTCCTCCGGACGCCGATACTTTAGCAAGGCATCACGCCTGTATCTTCGAAGGGGTAGGCATAGGTAAGTATACCACCAAAGAAGATATATCCTCTAAGAGTCCACTACGTTTTGTATAACCCTTCTATGTAATATGTAATAAGGGGCGAGTTTATTACACGAATTGTGGACACCAAGTAATATCAATTATCCAAACATGATTTCAAAGTCAAAAGCAGTAGTTTAGAGCCCTAATACTACTATGTAAATCACGTGTTGTCCTTACAGAGGGCTATGACGGATTATTTGTCTATTAATGTGCATACAGATAAAATCGACGACAACGAATTAGAAGGTCAAAAATATTCTCATGCAAAAAAATTAATAAGGAAAAGAGCCACAAATTAATAGGAAACAAAGTTGTAATTGGCTATGAATACAACATGCGTGTTATGGTTGTAACGGATAATACTAGGGATAATAAACACACACACATACATCCTTTCACACACTCACCCTCCTTCACACACATGATTTTATTTATCTGTAAATCTTCCTAAAATAAAGTAACATGCATAAATATAAACAGCCTATATACGCCCCACTGCCGAGCACAGGCCTCTCCTCAATCAACCGGACGGAGTATGGAGCATACTCCACCATGCTGCTCCACTGCGGGTTGATGGAGGTGTTTTTACGGCTAATAGCCGGGACCAACATCTTACATTTTCAGACAATCAGGCGAAAGTAAATAAATAAACAATAAATTATCGTCACTTGCAGACTACCCGTAAATATGAAATAGGTAAATATAAAAAATCAAAAGGTATTTATTTTAGAAAGAAAGAAAAGAAAGAAAATATTTATTTCCATATTGGACGCCACATTTACAAACTTATTTTCTTTTCTTACATGTGTTTTTCTTAAACTAGTTACTGGAGCCTCCTTTTAAGCAAAATATGCCTGTACCAGGAGACCTAATTAAGACATACTTAAGACATACTTTCTTAAAACATAACATCAGCTCGCCAAGTATTTAATGCCATGTACGGCAAATCTACAATAAGTTGCGTCATTGCGTCAAAAAAAAAACAGACTTTTATTCCCATTGAGGTAGTCAGAGGCACTCATGATGAACTAAGTAAGTCTTTACACTACATTTTCCCGGGTTTTTTGTTAGACCGACGTGATAAGTGGTGAGCGGTATCGCAGTCTATAATGTATGATCGATAGTACTTTTAACTACATTATGATGTGTTTTTTTTTCGTAGCAATGCGTAGCGTAACTTGCAAATTGCAATGCTGGTTTTGAAAACACCATACATTCTTATTTCACGGGATTTTTTAAAATTTCTAAAAGATTTTTCAACCTTAACCCAACCAATCTTCAACAATGCAAACTGCAGACAGATACAATTTAAATGTTAAGCACCTTTAAATTAACATGATAAATCTTAAACCATAATTGAATCCAAACTTATATCTGGCCTATCTCATGGTTTATTGGCGAATTCCGCCATAAATTTTAATGGTTCGGTGAGAATTAGAATTCATTAGTAAAATCAGCTGGTGCGGTCAGTCAAACTGCGTTTGGTGGAGGTTTCAATTTCGTTTTGTAAACATGACTGCATTTTGGGTCCCAGAGTAATTGGACACATGTTATTCAGTTTTTATAGGCTTTAGAGAACTAATCTTCAGAATAATAAATTAACAACATTTTTCTGGTTACGTTTTCGTCGCGTTGTAGTATTAGGATTTATAATATTGCATTGAGTGTTATATACTTAGCCCCGGTTAGCACCTAAGTAAGCGTAGTCGTTATGTGAGTCACGTCATGGGCCTTTGGCGGCTCAATAATAACCCTGACACCAGAGTTGATGAGGTTGGTAATCTACTTCATAGCCCACACAATAGAAGAGGAAACGGTTTTATATAGATATAATTATTATAATGTATTTCATATATTGCACCTCTTTTTATTCTCTCGCAGATATTCTAATACTACCTCTGGATTGGCTGGAAGAGATCTCTCTTAGAGTCCACCCTTGTTTATTTGAGTTTATTTAAGTTGATATTATTATGTTGATTTCTCAAGTTTAGTATGTTATATGAATGTCAATTTTAAATTTGTATGCCAATTCTTGGCTGAATGTGCTGAGACCGATGACAACACTGTAATATCTTGTAACACGCAACATTCACAAATAAATATTTTTTTTCACGAGAATCATTTATTCGTAATAAACATTACAGTCAAAACAAAAATACACATTATATAAAATAGACAATAACAATCTATTTAGTCAAATAAGCCCCCGCGGGTGGATCCGGGCGCAAAGGTCCCCATCACGCTTGCCGCGTTACCACGTTGTATGGCGATGGACAACCTTTGCGCCAGGAAACAACCCGCACGAGCATCTGACCCCCTGTCACTTATCCTTCGCCCCACCTCCCTAACGAAGGCTATAGCCTCCGACCCCCAACAACCTGTCGTCTCGAATATTTTTTTTGTTTGTATTTTGTATTTGTAAACGTCCATTTCATGTTTGTGATGTAACTAGTTGTTAAGTGCAATAAAGTATATAGAAGAGAGAGTACCTAAGTATCTAGAATAAAAAATAATATACAATGTATAGAACGGTAACTTTCCACCCCGCACCTATTCGTGTCGGGTACTGACCTCTCCCCTCTGGCTCTTACTTTAGGGCGTTTACAGACCAATGACGATGGTGTCGACGACATTATCGCCACGGTCACTAGTCGTAAGCGCACTTGGTCTTAAATAACCGTAAGCTACAATGGCGCAAAGGGTAGCGCGCGTGGATCGTCTGTCTCACTAGCACTTACGCATTAAGCTGCACACGGTAAGATTTTTTTTTTATGTATGGAGTGTCGGGGTTGTGACGTAATAGAAGATAGGCTAGAACACACACCCACACACACACACACAAACACGCACACGCACAAGCAGACACACACGGACACTAACACAACACACAACAACTACTCACATAACTACTTCTTAAATAATTATTAAGTACTACGTCATTCGCCAAAGCTCCTTTCTTAATGCTGTAATGTAAACTATCTGAAGATTAAACGTGATAAAGTCGTGACTGGAAATTGTGAATACACTGTAGCTTATAACATAACATATCTCAAGCCATATAGAGTATAATACATACGAAATGGCTGCCATAATCATGTCAACATCAACGTAACATCAATATTAAGATTCAGTAAGCCTCGTGCGTAATTCTAAGCGGCTATATACTCACCGCGCGACACGATTCGTGGGATATTGAATCGTAAAAACTTAAGCATCATGTGTGTGGGTGTTCGTTATTTAAACATTTCCCACGCATTTGAAATTCCCGCCCTTTCCCTTTGCCATTTGACAAGGACAGACGGAACCACTGCCATATTTAAAAAGAAACCACTTTTTCCGATTGCCGCGCGGACGACGCAAGTACCTCGCATCAAATATTAAAGAAAACCTCAAAAACCTAAATAAAACCTACATGGAATGCATTCCCGACGATTGTGAGTGTTTGTGAAGTGAAAACAATATTGGATTTAACATTGGCGAGACAAACTGTAAGTGTTTTCCTAATTCTTCCACTGTCGCAACCCCCCTCCATTATATTTCATACAGTGGGATATATAATTATTATAGAATTAATTATTCGTACCATAAACTACCAATTCCCCATTCATTAACCTTCCATAGTATTCTCTCTTACTTTTTTATCGATCTTACGTTTCGCTCTACTCACTTAATTTTATAACATAATGGTCTAATAACTCATTGGTGCAGGTCTAGTACCGGGGTTCGAACCGACGTTCCCGTTTGAGAAGCAAGCAGGTGACATGCAGCACCACAGTAACTTATTCCTCTAGAAACACTATGTCGTCGACACCAATAATTAATTTCTGTATCGGAATTAATACAATAGGTAATATTGAGTACTGTTCCTACTTCGGTGATATAATATCCAACACTTTGCTCCATATATCCTCTTATAAATTAATGAGAAACTTGATAACGTTTAGATATAACACCTTTTATATGTGTACTGTTTAATGTTGCACCCTATTTTAGGTATCTACTTGATATTTGGTAATTGTAAATTTATCCTTTCCTCTTTGATTGATGAAATGAACGTATTAATTAAATCATCTGAGAAGTTGACAGCTAGGTAATAAAATTACAAAACCAGACCTAAATATGTATGTATATGTTTATTACTTCTAATATTATTATTACTAACTAAAACGGCTGAGTGCAGCGCTCATGCAATTTTTCTGCGAACTAGTAAAGTGTGATAGGCAAATCAACAAAAGCACGTCAAGAAAGCAATCACAAAAATTTAATAGAAAGACAATTGATAAACCGAAGATACAATCGTATTTTCAAACATCCCAATACAAAGTAGACATAAAGAGAGGCAAGAACAAAATTAGCAAGAGCAAATCGCCTGCCATCATTTAGCGCGCTCATTTGGAATCGCTTGAATACAAAGTAAACTAACTTTTCTTAACAAAATGCAGGAACTTTCACGAACTACGGCTAGTATTTAATTTAGTGGACAAAGTTGAACTTGGGTATCGCTCCACTGACAGTTTAAATAGAAATAAATGGCTCGAAGCGACTCCTTCCGACCTAATTAAAGAATTCAAAATAACCGAAGTTTTCTCGAAGTTCCAAGAGAATCGTTGGATACATTTCCGGAGCTTGGATCTATAGCTGTAAGTTTGCTGTTGTAATTCCTATTTTGAAATAAAATATAATTTCTAGTTGCTAAGTTTATTCTGACATGAATAAACTTAGCAACTAGAGAGTTTTCGAATGTAAAATCCTTCTTTTTCTTTAGCTCTTAGCGGCATCCTTTTCTAACGCATAGCAGTGTCCTTATCTTTGTTTATTGGCATGGTCAACGGAGGTTACCAAATACCGTTGCGAACCATAATAGTCTAGTCACTAATTGATTGGAACGGATCTTCAACTATAAAGATCCTTTCAGAGTTAATATTCGACATCAATTGATATCAATGTATGCATGAGATAAAAATGTATTGATTACAGACAAGAAAAACCTTTTTTGACTTTCCTCTACGTTGGAAGATCAAACTGTTTTTTATTTTTTTACACATACGGTCAATTTCCCCAGGCTACATCAGCGGATCCGGGAATACACATGACGTATGCGAATGCAAAGGAAACGAAGGTAGTGAATACATTTAATATCGTTCCATTCTGTTACCTGTGTCCAGTGTTCACCCATGCAAAGGATAGACGTGAAATACGTTTCGGGGTTCTGTAACAGGAAAGCTATCAGTCGAATTTTGTAGTTTCAGAGCATTCAATTGTTCCGATAAAGTAGTGAATCCCATTTGAAACAAATCTACATTAACATCAATTTCACAAAAAAGAAATTAGGAGTATTTAATCGACATTTAGACGTTATCAAGGTATCTGCATTGTCACCAAGTTTGGTCCTTATTATAGGTAAGTACCTAGTATATTATAGCTATCTTTTGTTTTATACAAGGTGTTAGTGACGTCGTAACGAATACTGAAGGGGGGGTGATGATTCAGACCATGATTCTGAGTTAATATCAAGTGGAATTTTCTGGCGTAAAATTCATGATATCTTGTGTATTTTTATACTTATTTTCAATTATATACTATTGTGATGGAAAATTCTACTTTATATTAACTTAGCATAATGAGCTGAAGCATCTCCTTCAGTATCCGTTACGATGTCACTTATACCCCTGATGGAATGATTCAGACCATTATTCTGAGTTGATATGAAGTTGAATTTCTGGTCGGAAAATTCATGAAAATTTTAGTGTTATTTTTAATTATTTTCAGTTTCATACTTTAGCGACGGAAAATCAACTTAATATCAACTCAAAATTATGGTCTGAATCATCCCTCAAAGTTTTCGTTACGATGTCACTAACATCCTGTATTTCCTTTACTGATCCGCCGGCGCGGTCGATGTTTTCCCTCATTCAGTGTTTTTCGTCATCGGCTTACTAGTGTCGATTAATTCATTCAAAAACAATCCACTCAAACGACGCCCTGAGGCGAAATTTGCTCGCAATTGTTTTTTTTTTTGTACCAGGTAAGAGCCCTCAGCGCTCCTCATTTCCAAATAAATCCAAAAAAATGCTTTTATATTTCAAGAACGATTAAGATCAGCCTATAAAGCCTCCTTGGAAGACATCTACGTATACAAGCCATAATTTATCATCGTCAAACAAACGCTGAAAACCTTATCTGAGTTTAAGTGAATTTAACGTCTAACTGAATCCCGCGTTCTCTCGGCGATTTAAATTTATAACAAGACCCGTTCACTTCCTAATTGCGCGGCTTTGTTATTCAAACAATCGAATGGATTATAACTACTATTTCTCTAAAGTTCAAATAGTACAGGGGCGTAGCGTAGCTAGTAGATCAAGGGCCTCAAACCGGAAAAAATATATTTAAATAGACGTGTTCTTGTGTATAATAGACGTATAAGTAACAAATAAATATCATTAAGTAGTTTCAAATATATATACATAATATAATATAATATAGTAACTAATAATATTATAGTTTCAAATATAGAAATTAATAAAGAATTGAATGTGAGTCTCCGATTTCTATCAATATATTGCACAGTATATCGTTGAAGTTTTACTGTCACCATTTCGCATTAACTCATTGATTTATAATATGTAACTATATTGCATAAAATATTGATTAGCTTAATGTTCTGTCTTGCAGGTGTGACTATATGTATGAGTGGAAAACGTACATAATACATACCCCACTACTGGGCACAGGCCTCTCCTTTTTTTATGTTAGCAAATGCGTTACGCATACCACGCCACCCGGGGGGACGTGGGTACAGGCCTCTCCTCAATCAACTAGAGGGGTCTTCCAACCACCTCCAACTTCTACGTACTTGGCTTTAAATAGTTTTATTTAGGCGTGTATTTAGAAGGTCTATAGAGCTGGCTTTTCCGAATTCCCCCAAAGTGTCACCCCACTATGTCCCCGCACACTGGATCCTAAGTGAATTTGATAGCCGAAGTTTGTCTCTCTAATATTATTTGCAAGTGATATCAATCTCGAATTCATATGAATTTGGATTTAAATTTGGAATCTCTATTCCAAATTCAAATAAAACGCTGAGATGAAAGAAAAAGTAAAGGTGCTTGACCACTGAAAACCAGTTCAAAATAAAAATCGACCGTATCTGTTTTGCTTCAGTGAATTGAAATTTCTGACAGCGCATATCATTTGGAAGAATCCTGTGACGTGTTTACAGTATCTACTGGTGTAAATACCAGCACTGCCGGTGACCTAGCTCGTAGAAGCGGAACCAACAGCTCTTCGGTGTACTATTCTCTGCCCACAAACTCGAATTGAACGTTATATAAAAAGTCGCCTTTTAGAACGCTTCTGCAGGAGTTTGAGTGCTCGCCGCTTAGTTTTCATAGGCTGGCGGCCTCAAAATACACTGTAAAAAGTTTACAGCATTCATACAAGTTGCCTTTTAGTAATGGTGAGATCAGTACGGTGTAGCGATCATTCATGAAACAATAATACATTTCGTTGAAAACAAATGAACCTGTCACAACCAGTACATCTAGGTATTTTGTGATGCGAATGCCAATAGTGGCTGCAGTATATCTTATGACGACTGGTCTCTTCTGCCCTCGTGTGGGTTATCAGACCAATCGTGCATAACTGACATCAACCCTGGTGCCATGGTTACTACTAGGTTGACATGGCTCATGTAACGACTCCGGGACTGACTGCTGAACGCGCCCTCTGAAGTACAAATTATCTTGTTTCAGACACCTTAACCAAATTAGGAATCACCAGGTTATTGTTGTGACATATACCCACCGGGACTCGAACCGGGGCCTCCATATGAGCTACCACTGAACCACAGATGGCTTTGCCCGCGGCTGGTGCTTTTATCCTACTCCAATATTCCTTGCATGAGTACTTCGTCGGATCAACGAACCTACATGCAATTGACCTTAGCCAAAAAGGTTACTAATTTTATAAATTTTGCATTGTCACTGTTGTGAGAGGATTCACCAAACTGCGATACTCAAACAGGAATGAAATACTCAAACGTAATTGTTTTAACATCAAAGTGCGCAGACTATTTACATTATAACATAACTAATTTTATAGCCAGTGAAGACTGGAGTTCGCTAATACCACTGTGCAGCTTGTCGGCGTAGCAAAACAGAAAGACAGATGGGTACTGCGTCTTGTTGTTTTGACAAAATAATTTATCAGTTCTACTGTTTGCATTGTGTTTTTCTATTGCTCGGTAGAGATGAAAAACATAACAGCTCACGACTATAATCCAATTAGGGTAGTCAGAGGTACTGATGACGATGATGTCCTCCCAGACGTATTCGTCGACGGCGAGACCCTTAGCTAGTGTTAGACTGGGCTCTTGCATGGGTGCTATCGTGACTAGCAAAACCAAATTTGGCTTAGAAAGTCCTTTTGCAAGAAGTACAACATGACCAACGTGGTAGTGATCCGTAACGCCGAGTCCACTATGTTAGTGAAAACTGTACTTATGAAAATCATAGTAATTCGAAAGTTACAGAACAGCAAGAGAACTCACTAAACACGATTTACTTGAACACTTCTGCTTGACAAATCCTGAATATTTCTGTTCCTCGTGTACCGGTATTCGACTCGCTTACATAAACTGTATTAGACAATGTTTACGAAAACATAAGATTCCATATTTTATAAAGAACGCAAACATTATTGCGTTTCTTTGTTATGCGCAGAAATATTAGCTTCGAGTTTGGTCGTAAAATCGTATGCTTGTCTTGGACGGGATTGTGGGCGTGTTGTTTTTATAGTCTAAGCCTTGAAATAAGTAGTTCAATAAAAAGGAGCCAAATGCGTAATAACAAGGAAACCAGCTCAACTACAGTCCCATTGCGAAATTCGGGGTGGAATTTGTGAAATTCTTGGCGAATTTTTTCGCTCTCTCCGTGATTTATATGGCGGGTACGCTCGGCATTCGAAAATTGCTACATTGTGTTGTTCCGTTTTGAGGCATTGCCGTCCCGTAACCGTACCTTTTGCGGGCTGAACTTTACGTGTCTCTAACACCCGGATATATATTGAGGGTTACCGGAGATTTTGGCGATACGCATAAATCCACTGCGGAAATAATTTGGGGTTAAATAATGATTGGGTCCTTCTTTTTTATTGGGAGTTCGTGATGACGAGTAAAATACACATTGAAAAAGAACTTATAAAACTAAAAACAGACAGTCAAATACAGTGCAGCACGAGTATAAAACATAATATTTCTGTATGTACGATACCACCATTGGAGTTACTGGAAATACAGTAATTTCAATTTGTCTCGCTCGTGTACTATAATAAAAACAGCATCTAATTATTTTACAGTTGTTGCAATCACGAATAAATGTAGGTATAAATTCAGAACATTTATACAAGGCGTTAAAAGGAATATAAAATTATAAGAACCGATCAAGCTGACAGTAGCAGAATTAATTCCTGAAAAAAGGTTTGTCAGTTAAAGGGGAGGAAATAAGTTTCCTAATCTTGCCCCTTGGATTTCTTTTAAAGCCGAAAACTCATTTAACAGCCCTTTAATATTCCTTTTATCCCTTCCCCTCACAGTATACGAGTTAGATTAGCGTAATGCAAAGTCTATGTCTTTTAAAAATAAATTCGCTTATCACCAGGGGCGTTTAAGCGAGTTTTAAGATGTTTCTCAGGGTCGTGTTTTGGGTCCGCTTAGTTTGATTGTTCACATGGGTTTTATTAGATACTTAAATTAGATTTGTATTTTCGCCATCTACTTACTGTTTCTTGTGATCGACTTTAATATAAGATTATAGTACTTACAATAGGTATATTTGTGGTGTTACATAGGTACTTATATTATGTACTTTTATAGACGACGTTGTTTTAATTTTCCTATTGTAGGTTTGAGTTTTGTTGAAAAAGTGATGTAGATTATTTTAAGTTCCAAACTATCGTATGTGTTTTCTTTGGTGCTTATTCTTGCAGTCGATATCTAATTTTATTTTAAGTTATAGCTGTCTTTTTTTTATCCGTTGAAAAAGAAAGGGAAATGTAATCGACAGGCATATTTATAAAATACACGTAAATTTTATGCAGAAATCTTAAACAACCGTCTAAAAATGTTACATCGCCCAATAACCCGACAGAATTAAGTTGACAGCACGTCAAACGGATTGCATACCAGCGAGATGCTTATTTTATTCGCACGGGTTATTCATTCATTTTAAAATTAACTTGTTGACAATCATCCCTTTCCTTTTCGGTGAATAAGAAAATGACGGGTAAGTATAACTTAAATAAATTTAGGAGGTGTCTGCAGGAATCGGGGTCATTGTGGTACTTAACTTATCATGAAGATAGTTAATAATATGTGCCGAAAATTTTATGGAAGATTTGATCATAATTTCTAAATAATTATGAGGTATAAATAATTAGTCTTTCATCTTAATTAAATTACTTGATATATTTTCTTTGTTTGATCAATTGTAATTAAAGCTTGCGTGTTATAATTTATTTGCTTCTTTGGAAGTTCGAGAATGTTTTTGTCGAAGTTTCTAGAGCTTCAGAATAATAAACACATTATAATTTATTGAAGTTACAACTTCTGCGATTTTGGAATATTTACTTTAAATATAATTTGTGTTTAAAACTTTATCAGTTGTTTGAACAACTGTTATTTTTAAAGTTTATTTGAGTACTTACTTTGTAATTAGCTATTCTATTCATTCATAAAATCACGCCTTTTTCCCTATTTAGATGGATAGTATCAATAAAACAATCCACAGGCCATTCCACGGGCCTTAGCCAAGTTGCAAACGATTACGATAAATGAAAGTGACAGTGCAGCCCCCCTGATATTCGTGCTAAGAGGAATAGTGAGGTAGTAGGTTACCACTCCATCGAGCATTTTTGCTGGTTTATTAATTTAGACACTCCTTAAAACTACCTATTTCTCCCATAAGGTGTCGCTACTGTTGAGTGTTCTTAAATTTTGACATTTGAGTAAACTAACATTATTGTTTTGGTTATTGCGCAGCGTTTACTTGACAAAATCATAATGTTATGTTAAATTCTCTAAAGATCGGAAAGATAAAAACTTGAAAAACTTATGTTCAATCTAAACTGCCTTTTTCCAACTTATGGCTTTTCTTTTTCGTAACTTATCCTTCAGACGGGATACACTCCATATTGCTTCACAATTTTATAGCAATTTATCACGAATTTTAGCTGGACAGTATGGAGAACTGTAAAAATTTAGGAACAGTCAACAATGCTGCTACATTCCGATTGAAAGTGTCTTGTTGTAGGCACGTCATCAGTTAATTTTTGAATGACGTTACTTTAGACTAGAAGTTCCCGCGTCGCCGTGCCCCTAGCACGATGTTGATTGTGTCCAATTTTTATAAATAAATATATTTCTTCATTTCATTGTTTTCATGTTTAATAAAAAAGTGAATATTAAAGTTGATAAGCGCTTCCAGGGGGGTTAAAATGACCACATCGAAGCAATTCATCTAAGAAAGCAATATTGCAGTTTGACATTTGCGCATATAAAAGTAAGTGCGCAATGCAAACAAAATGTCAAATAGAAATATTGCTTCGGTGTGGCCATTTTAACCCCCAAGATCTTCAATAGTTATTGAAGATTCGTGACAGTATTTACTAACTAAGCGAACGTCCAACTGATTTACAACTGCCATAAATATACAAAATACATTGTCAACAATGGAGCGACACGGCTCGTTAATATCAAAGCCAAATTAAGGATGTACTTAGTCATTTAAGGACAAAGTAACGCAGTTTGAGAACCGTGGTCATTAATTACGCTTAGTAAGAACTCAAACATAAAGTCAATTTAATTGAAGCGGCATCTGTTTAAACTTCTTAAATGAGGCACTGTTTCTGAACTTTCAAAAGCAACTGAACTTACCACCGACAATCCAACCCTTTAATCATCATTTTACATTGATTAGTGGAAGCTGGCGGTTTTGTCAGCGTGTTTTTTTGGTACAGAATATATTCAACTTTAAGGTTCATTTTGAAAACTGGTGAGAGAATTTTTGGTGGTAGGGCTGGCAGAGGAAGACGTAGAAGGACGTACATTGACCAAATTGGAGATGGCCTTAGAAAAGGTTCAGTACGATCTACTCTGAACCAGCAAATGGAATTACATAGTCTCTCCTTATCTCGGTGGGAAATAGGTGTGAGTTTATAAAATAATGTATGTAAGTATAGAGCTTGCATTCCAACAAAGTTAACAATATTATAGGGTTAATAGGTATCGCCTACATTTGTTTCAACTTTGTTAATGAGTTCGATTCCCGACAGGGAATTTTAGAAATTACTTTGTGAGACTGACCTTTGTTTGGTAAGGACATTGCAGGCCGGAATCACCTGATTATCCGAAAAAGTAGAAAGATTCCGTGCTAAGCGGAAGGCACGCTAAGCCGTTGGTCCAGGGCTACTAGCCCAAACACCTCCAACCCGCAGTGGAGCAGCGTGGTGGAGTAAGCTCCTCTATACCTCCTCAAACCGCTCCAGATTGAGGGGAGGCCTGTGCCCAGCAGTGGGATCTCTATAGGCTGTTTATGTATGTTTATGTTGTTAATGAGTATATTATTCTTTTCAGGTATGTATGGAGAGCAAGGTGTGGTTTGCGATTATGATAAGGTATTCAGATCGAAATTGATGTCTATTCATCGTAAATCAGCAAGGCAACACGGATGCAAATGAATAATTTCCTTCCAAAGGCACCAAATCGTTTCATAATTTCACCGCACACGATTTCATTTGCTCACCCATTCAAATTAACCGGTGCTTACTCGTCCACTGGTGTTTATTTCCCCGTTAATGTTTCATCACACGTAACGACCTCCGTGGTCCAGTGCGCATATAAAAGCGCAGATAAACGGTACTTTCTTAGATGAATTGCTTTGATGTGGTCATTTTAACCCCCCTGTTGTCTTTTGTACCTGATCAACCGGACGAGAGCCTAATACCATAAGTCATGTAAATAAAACCTTTCATCTCTAATCATGTAATAAGGCTGCAGCTGTGAGGAGCTCGGTGGCGCAGCGGTAAACGCGCTCGGTCTGCGATTGTTGAAGTTAAGCAACTTTCGCAAAGGCCGGTCATAGGATGGGTGACCACAAAAAAAAGTTTTCATCTCGAGCTCGTCCGTGCTTCGGAAGGCACGTTAAGCCGTTGGTCCCGGCTGCATTAGGAGTCGTTGATAGCCACCAATCCGCACTGGAACCGCGTGGTGGTTTAAGGCCCGATCTCCCTATCCATCCATAGGGAAGGCCCGTGCCCCAGCAGTGGGGACGTTAATGGGCTGGTGATGATGTGTACAACCATGACAATGGTTCCAAAACATTACATCCTTTCACAGCCGTTTCACCAATATTAATTCGATTATATTCGCTTAAATGAGCATACACTGAACATTTAGAAGTGTAAATAAATGGATTAAGGAGACTTCGCACGATACGGGATCCTATTTAATTCGTGTTTCGAAGCTTAACGAATTGATTATGGTTGAGTAAATACAAATACCTAATAACAGAAATCTACATACAAATGCATACATAAATAAACTCAAGCCTATTTCCCGGCGGGGTAAGCAGAGACTATGGATTTCAATTTGCTATTCCATCCCATTTCCATTCTCATTTTTAATTAACAGAAATCTAAAAATAAATAGTTCTATGAATTCCGTATATTCTGCTTACTTGATTGTTGAAAATAAACGATACCCAATGTAGCATCACGCCTATATCCCCAAAGGGGTAGAAACAAAATAAAGCATGAGCAATGGTAGATTTTAGTATTTTGTGAAATTGTTTATAGAAACGCAAAGTAATTAGCATCTACGCAATGGAGTTAGAGGACGCTTCACGTCACTTCACAACCCTTTGTTTTTGATCTTTTTTTTTGACGTGGCTTTTTGTAGATTTACCTCAGATGGCATTAACTACTTGGCCGGAAAATTTGTTTTTGATCCATAATAATTGTAATTAAAAAAGTTAAGTACCTTCTGTTTTTCTGTAACTTTTTCACGCCTAAACCTTTAGGTACGGCCGTAAAGTGCAAATTTCAACATTTAAGAGCTAGGCCTAGTGGAACGAATGACCTAGACTTTAGTCAGTAGAACACTTTCTATCCCTTACATGTTCCTTGATTTCCTTGTATTGACATTAAGGTGCTAGGTTTTTCGAAGTATCTCAAAGGGTCTGCTTACCTCACCTGAAAATTTGACATGTTCGGTTTTTTACAGAAGCGACTACCTCTCCGACCTTCCAACCCGCGAAGGGAAAACCAGCCCAATACAGGTTAGGTCACATATTTCCGAATTTGCATTTCTCGGAAATGTGGGTTTCCTCTCGATGTTTAAGTTTAGATTCTCGATAATTAAAACACATAATAACGGGTTCTTACCGCGTTTAAAATAGGGATATGAGACTACCGATATTTCGACACTGTTGCAAGTGTCATGATCACGGGATGACTGATGAGATTGGAGTGGAGTAGGTAGATCCATAATTTTCTACGGGCATATATCTGTCTACCCTCTTTCTTTGCCGCTTGTTTATGTATTCCCTATTTTAAACGCGGTAAGACCCCGTTATTATGTGTTTTAATTATGATAATAAGCGCGTTAGCTTAAAACAATAGATTCTCGATGGTTAGGAAGTATACTTTCATTTAAAAAAGAAGACGTAAGAAACCATTGGTTGCAGGCGTGTCGCGCCAAAACGCGCATGCTTGTAGACCATTCGTATGCTGCTCGCGATCTGTGCTCCTTTCGATTATGGTATTGTACACTGTATGTAGAGTGAAGACGACGGAAATAACCATGTTCTTGTTTTGTAGCGGACCCAACTAGTTGGCCACCTAGTTCCGCTCACATGCAACAGATGGCGCCACATTCAATAATGCAGTCTTCAAACGGTCGTGAAACGCGGTATCAAAGTTTACACGGCAAGACGCATATATACAACTTCCAACACAATACTGTTGGATCGTCGATCCCTAGTCACACTACCAACTTGTGGCTAGCGGGGTACTATGCTCAGTTCGGTACCCCGAAAACATCCTTTGGCGGCAGCACATCCTCGCCGCCAAACTGGTGACCCTCGACAGAACACTTCCTGCCTACACCTTCTGGGAGTCGGAGTCAACTGCGTCGCACCTGCATCATCCGCCACCAGCATCAATCACCCCGCATCAACCCTCAACAGGCGTTCATCATCAGCCTTCAGTCGGAGCATCATCAGCACGTCCACCTGCCAGCCGCCTACGACGCTGCCTGGACACCTGACACTCCACACCAGGACTTCGGAGCATCTACAGTTCCATGACCAGCTGCCCTAGCTGCCTGGACCTGGCACTCCGCACGCAACAGCGACACAGCACACGAGGTCCACTGCCATACCACGCTGTCGAGCACGCGCTCCACGTGGCAGGCCGCCTTCTCGCCTCACGCCAGTCGCCGGCTCCACAATCCCGACTCACCGCGGATAGGAGCAGCTCCCCATCCCGACTCACCGTGGATAGGAGCACAACTCACGCCGTACACACCTCTTCCCGACGCACTGGGAATACAGGCAACACGGCATTCCTGAAGAGCACTGAAGCACTTGAATCGACCTCCGGTCTGAGGGGGGGAGTGATGTAGCGGACCCAACTAGTTGGCCACCTAGTTCCGCTCACATGCAACAGATGGCGCCACATTCAATAATGCAGTCTTCAAAACGGTCGTGAAACGCGGTATCAAAGTTTACACGGCAAGACGCATATATACAACTTCCAACACAATACTGTTGGATCGTCGATCCCTAGTCACACTACCAACTTGTGGCTAGCGGGGTACTATGCTCAGTTCGGTACCCCGAAAACATCCTTTGGCGGCAGCACATCCTCGCCGCCAAAGTTTCTTTTTTTGTTTAAGTACTTATATTTATTTGTTTTTATTTTTCATTCTATTGTAACGGAAGAACTGATGGAACTGGAAGTTCAGTGGGAGTTAAGAGTGTCTTCGCGCTTTACAAACAAGCATGAACCCAAGATTTTTTGAATATTAAATAGATATAGTATTTCAGCCGACGTCGAAAGTCGAATGCCATCGGCCTTATTTTTAAAATTATTTTAATTCACGCAAAAAGGAGAAAACAGGATGAGAGTTGATTTACTTTTTAACAGATATTGGAAGACTTCAAAATGTTTGACTTAGGGAGATTTATTAAAAGTATAATACCTAAAGGTACGCAGAAATTTTTGAGATGAAACTGGCGTCAGATGGCGCAGGGTAGGTTTCGGAATAAATTTTTCCGTAGGTAGAAATTAAAAATTAAATTTTGAGACAAAAATGTTTTGCTTCGACCAATTTCAATTTTTTGAGTTACATTTTCAAATTAGAAGCTTGCAGACAATCTCAGCTGTTGTAATAAGGGACGGAATACAGATGTTGCTAGCATTTTCTATTGCACAGGACAAAACAAGGACATTTATTTCATTATCTTTTTCATTTCGTGGATGTCATTAGCTTCCATACTTACCAGGTTTATAATATTCCCGGATTTGTGCCCGGTTAATGGTAAGGGGCAGATAGATTTAAAATAGACGAAATAAAAAGAAAAAACAAAATTTAAAAATTCGTTAAAAATTTCTAAAAAACTGAAATGGAGATGGACAGGACACATAATGAGAGAAGAGAAATGGACCAAATTTGTGCTGGACGTACAGACTAGATGGTCAGCCTGAAGCTGACCATGGCCCATGAACGCCCTACACCGAGGGGGTGCTGATCGCCGCAACAGGGAAATAAAATGCTTCTTACAAATCTTCAAATTCTGAGGAGCGAGGCACCGCAGGAGAGCCCGGAGACGTCGAGTATGCGCGCGCGATAGGAACCAACTGACACGAGTGTTTTAAAATGACATCCTTATATACGAATGACGTACCTACTCTACTCCTAGTTGTGCCTCACTTCTCTGTTCTTTATTTTCATTATGATATTGACATATTTTCTCTTATAACTATTATTCTAATAGGAATTTACAAACAAACACTATCCTAAATTGATGATATTCTACTTTCCTAATAAAAACATATCATAAATAGTATTTCTCTTCTAAATTGTTTCGCTAATCCAGAATTTTCATGACTGTTTGGGGTGAAGCCCCTTAAAAATGGATCATCTTTTCAATATATTTCCTTAGGTAAATGAAAGACACGAACATGACAAGTTTTATTTAAAAGTGCATACTTAAAACTACATATCACAACATTATTTCAAGCAATCAAATACCGAAAACAATAATTATTCAACAAAAACCTTACATCTCTAAGTGAAAATGATACCAAAATAGCACAAAAACAAAACTTAATCTAAATCATTTTCCTCCAATCACAATTTCTACAGTCTGTCCTGCTCTTTAGGTCCTTTTCTTTCACGATTCTTTGTCTCTATCACGCATTGCGTCTCACTCTAACTTACACATTAAATGAAGATAACAAGGATTTCTAACAAAATTTCACTTTTGATCGTCAATCAATACAAATTACACTATAAGTCATTCACTAAGAATAAAAAAGTCAATCATTACGAACAGAAAGTCATTCATCGCGAACAAAATTAGTAACAGAATGGTACCCAAGAAATGCTAAAAGAAGAGGTAGACAGATGACAAGGTGGGAAGACGATATCAAAAAAGTGGCGGGACCATTATGGACCCGAATAGCAAGGGATAGAACCAGATGGAAATCTTTAGAGGAGACCTTTGTCGAAAGACAAGCTGTCGCAAATTATCAACCGTTCGCCGATACAGTTAATTAAACAACAGATTTAGTTTATTTTTATAAAGTATTGGCAATTAGATGTAAGTACAATGTAAGTAACATAAGTAACAGCAATAAAGGCTTATTTTATTTTTATTTTTTAATGGTAAGGGGCTCGCCCCCTTTTACATGGGACTTAGACTTAGCTGGCGAGGAGTGGGTGTACTATGCACCTCTGCTTTCCGGGATACAGGTGTGTTGCTAAATTTATGGTATGTTTGAAGAAGAAATAAGAAGAAGAAAGAAACGTTTGTTTTATAATTTGTTAAAATTACCAGACAATCACCATTAATAGGTAACAAAAAACAATCACATTTTAAAAGTCAGGAAACTACAAAAATAATAGGCTATTTTCCAACCAGTCAAATCAGTTACTTTTTACTAAACGTCAAAACATGAAAATACTATGGAATTTGTACGAGAAAGCACACTATGACGTCATAGAAAAATGTAACAAAATGTCGCAATTAATATTACGTTTCTTGATTAAAATTCATAAATAACTTAAATAGAAGAAAAAAAATATTTTCGTTAGTTTTAGATGTGTCTTTATTTAGTAATCAGAATTTCATAATTTATCTTGAACCTAGTATACGACTCAATTCTTTCAATAATAGTAGTGGACGCACGTTAACTTTGATTTCTTGTGGTTTTGCCCACCCCGATAGGGATTACAAACGTGTGCTTATATACATTACGTATAAGAGTTTATGTATGTATGCACTTAATTAAGTTAACAATCAGTTGCAATCGGTAAACCGAGTCTACTCAGTGGAAAAGCCCTAAAGACAAATGGCATTGGAAACCGAAAAGCCACAAAACACAAAATTGGCTGAACTAAATGTCTTAAGTGATTTAAATTACGGCTCTCCACAATGGTCTGTCGAGTAATCGCAGCGAATGGCTCCAGGAGAGAGCTCGTTCAAAAGCACCTTGCGACGTCATGACGTTTTTTCCGTTTAACTTTTCGCTTTGGCTTTCGCTTTGTCTCTGCCGCAGCTTTGAAATGGTAATCTTGAGGCAGACTGCATTCGCTGAGTTGCCTTTCGCTTTGCGCTGGCTTATAAAGCGTTAAGTACTAGTGGTTACGGTCTTACTAATAATTGGTTTTAATCGTTTGTAATTGACTATTAGTCTGCAGTTGGAGGATCGTTTTGTGGAATGAAAGGATTGTCTTTAAGTGTCAAATATTTATCATTTGGTTCTTAAGTGCAAGCGAACTTTTTCATGAGTGTCTATTGCGAAAATGAAGGAAAGTAGAGTTACGAAAAAGATTTATAATGCGGGTGTAAGTGATAGAGTTGGAAGAGGACTGCGATCAGATCCAGGATGTTTATAGACAGGCCATGACAAGAGTCATCATCTCAGCATTATCCCGTTTTTCACAGGGTCCGCTTACCTAACCTGAAGATTTGACAGGTCCGGTTTTTTACAGAAGCGACTGCCTGTCTGACCTTGCAACCCGCGAAGGGAAAACCAGCCCTATACAGGTTAGGTCAAATATCGAAACGCAATTCTCGGGAATGTGGGTTTCCTCACGATGTTTTCCTTCACCGCTAAGCACGTGATAATCATTTATGCTCCAAACATAAATTCGAAAACAAATTAGACAATCATTGGCTTAGACCTGTGCTAGATTCGAACCTGCGACCTCAAAGTGAGAGGCAAGCGTTCTACCAACTGGGCTACCACGGTTCCACTGGCCATGACAAGAGTAATACTCTGAATTGGCGAGCATGCATAAAAGTCTTTGATGAGAGTGGGTGAAGCGAAGGTGGTGTGTTAGGATCGTAATAAGTAGAATTCCGTGGTCTTTTGCCCAAGGTACATTTTCTAACACGCGTATATGTCAAAAAAATCAAAAATCAAAATAGTTTATTTGCTTTAAATAGTACATCAATATATACCCCGTTATTGGGACTTCCTAGTAAGCCTCATTTAAAGACCTGTGTCAGGAAGCCCCGCTCTTCCTAATCGGTATTACAACTTTGATAATACGTATATCTATTTATTTATTTTAACAAAAATAATCAACGTTTAAATAAAGATAAATACTTATGAGATAAGTGTGTGTGTGTGTGTGTGTGTGTGTGTGTGTGTGTGTGTGTGTGCGCGCGTGTGTGTGTGTGTGTTTGTGTGTGTGATATGTGCCGAAAAATTTAGTTTTTATCCTCGTTGTTGGGATTTTTTGAGTTCGGGAGTAAAGGTAAACGTAAAAACTACGCATTCACAGGGTGTTAGTGATATCGTAGGTCACGAACACTGAGGGGGATGATTCAGATGATTATTCTAAGTCCGTATTAAGTTAAATTTTCCGTCGCATAATTCATGTTTTTTTTTTATTAGTGTTATTAGTTCCATACTTTTGCGACAGAAAATTACACATTATTTCAGAATCATGGTCTGAGTTTTCGTTACGATGTCTCTAACGCCCTGTATTACTTGAAGACCTTGTTTGAAGTTATTAAATTTTAGATCTTAGACTTGAAGAAAAACAGAAGAAAGTTTGTGAAAGATTTAATATTTTACTAAATTAAACACTCATACCTTTTAGTTTTGAACGTTGTAAAGTTTCGTCTTCATTTAATTTCTCAATTAAATTTACTTTTTCATTTATGAAGTCTGAAATGCAATAATTGGATACAGATGTAAATTGAAACTTACAATGAGAGTAATATTTCTAAATCACAGTTAATTTCTTACAACGGTAACGTCAAAACTTACAAAAGCTAAATAAACCTATTTCAAAATTAGCTTATGTACTTATAACAAATTTTAAGTTATTTATCATAACTATTTTATGATTAAAGCACATAATAACGGGTTCTTACCGAGTTTAAATGGGGATATGAGACTCTCGATATTTAAACGCGGTGAGAACCTGTTATTATGTGCTTTAATTATGATAATAACCGCGTAAACTTAAAACAATGTATTTTAGGACTGTTATCCAATGTGGTCGTAAGTTGTCTTTTGACTTTTAAAGCTTGCGACTGTTGCCTCAACCATCACGAATTACCTTACCTTACATCCATACATAAACTCACGCCTATTTCCCACCGGGGTAAGCAGAGAGTATAGAATTCCATTTGTTTCGATCCTGACACATTCTCTTCCATATTCATCAATCGTTTCATACACGCACGCCGGTACCTACCTTATAAAGTATAATTTGTAGTAAACGGTAACCAGATCCATTAATTAGTGCTTTGAATGCATTGAATTAAACATTCAATCGCAGGATTTAAGTGGTACGCTCACAAACCCAAAATTATTCAATTTCGACACCACATTTTAATGTCGATTTCACCGCTGTAGTTGTATTTATTCTATACAATATAACCGACTATATCCCTATTGAGGTAGTCAGGTTCATCTATCGCAAGATGAACTAAGTACCCACGTCTCACCGAGCTTCATATTATATGGGTGGAATGCCTAGAGACAATAACTATGTCTCACTGACTATAAATATGGAAAATTTTGTAATTTTTTGAAATATTTTTAAAGAATAGAGATCATCATCATCATCACCCTAGCATTATCCCGTGTTTTCACAGGGTCCTCTTACCTAATCTGAAAATTTGACAGGTCCGGTTTTTTACAGAAGCGAATACCTGTCTGACCTTCCAACCCTCGAAGGAAAAACCAGCCCAATAGAGGTTAGGTCACACACCTCCGAAAATGTGGGATTTCTCACGATGTTTTCCTTCACCGCTGAGCACGTGATAATCATTTATGATCCAAACATTAATTCGAAAACGAATTCGAAAATCACTGGTTTAGGCCTGTGCTGGATTCGAACCTGCGACCTCAAAGTGAGAGGCACGCGAGAACGCTTGCCCAGTTGGTAGAAACCAACTGGGCTGGGTTTATAAAGAATAGAAATACCATTCTAGTAAATATGGAAATGTTAATTACACTCGTAATAAGGTCGAGTAGATAGCTACCTACATCCATATGCTTGTTGTACAGCAACCATATTTAAATAGAGTTAGATAGTGTGGGTATTCAAAGCTCGTTCGCACCCGGGACCACATTCGTTTGTGGTCACTAAACAGTAAATACCATGGGATGTAAGGGACTAACTAATTAAAGGGAAAGCCAGGGTGGGTATTAAGGGTGGCGAGAGAGAGGACTATTTAATTAATAGAAAAGTATTTCGAATTTGGAAGCCTGAACTATGTATACAGGGTATTAGTAACATCGTAACGAAAAGTTCACTTTTAATATGGTATGTAACTTTTAAGTATGGAACTGAAATAACTTAAAAAAACGCTAAAACTTTCCTGAATTTTAATAGGAAATTCTAACTCAGAATCAGGGTCTGAATCATCCATCCCCCTGAGTATTCGTTACGATGCCACTAACACCCATACGTAATTGTATGGCTACCTGTACCTAGTACGAGGTGTTAGTGACATCGTAACGAATACTGAGGGGGATGATTCAGCTTATTATTCTGAGTTAATATCAAGTTGAATTTTCCATCGCAAAAGTATAGAAATAATTAAAAAAAACACATTAAAATCATGTATTTTCCGACGTAAAGTTCCATTTCATTTTAACTCAGAATCATGGTCTGAAGCATACCCTTCAGTATTGTAACGATGTTGCTAACACCCTATGTAATATAGTAGCAGTAGCATAAGTGTATCAGAATTTGTTCGAATGTTAATGTAAGTACCAATATGTATATTGATTAAATACAGGACCGTCTTGTAGGTATGTATGTGGTCTAACCTGGCTTCCCTTTCGCGGGTTGTAATGTCAGACAGGCGTTTCTGTAAAATCCAGATCTGGTAAGCTGACCCTGTGAAAATGGGATAACGCTAAGGAGATGTTGATGATTAAATACAAAAAAAAATCTAGGCTCACAACCTCAGCTCACGACGAACTTCTTCTTCAATTGATTGCGCAACCGGGTCGAGCAGACCATAAAGACACCGTCTACTGCATACATACATAATGGTTGCTGATGCGACTGTGGATGGTTTCCAACGAGATAGGACTCTTCGTCACATTACACGTAGTGCTAGGGTTATGCAAGTAGGTTAACGTTTTTATTTTGCTCCCATTCACCACCAGTCCCACGCTAAAAATAAGGCCAAAACGATTCCAGTTCCCGTAGTTACCGACGAGCACTCGTCAAAGCTTGTGCAGTGGTGAGCCAAAGTAATTGCGTTCGTGCGACGCCGGTGTACATTTGCAATGTTATTGGCTTATCAACAACTAGTCAAAACTGCATCGACGTATTGGCAGTGCGGGGGAGAGCTTCAAAGAGTTTCCATTACAGACCTGTAAGTAGTTTGTCTAGATCGGAGATTTTCAAGGTGCAGTTTCCTTCAAGCGCATGACTGTTTTACGCGATGAGCAACGAGTCTTTGCCTGCGTCTGTTCTTCTTCTCGTGGCAATTAATATACTTTGAGCCCAGATTTTTTCAACCCGGATCGCATTATAAAGCACAGAAGGCAGTTAGGAACTCGTAGTAAGGAATTGAAAGTACAACAAAAGCATTCTTCTTCTTTGGGTTGTGAGGAGTATTAACCTCATCAACTCTGGTGTCAGGGTTACTATTGAGCCGCCAAAGGCCCCTGTAGCGACTACTTACTTATCTCAGCAAGTAGTAACCGGGACCAACGGCTTAATGTGCCTTCCGAAGCACGGATAATCTTACTTTCGGACAATCAGGTGATCAGACTGTAATATTCTAACCAAACTAAGGACCACAAAGTAATTTTTGTGATATGTCCCCACCGGGAATTTTAAAATTGGAAAAGCATTTCCTAATAACAACTTTAAGAAAACAAGTTTTCGTAGTAAATAACAACCAATTGAAGATGTTGTCCAAAACTGCCTCGCTTTGCATAAACTTGCGGATTTCAGCATGGCTTCATTGTAGCACCAGAGAAGGCTGTTTGAAGGGATTGCTCCATTTGCAAGGTATTGTCTGAAACACTTGGAAAGCCCTTTGTTTCATCCAACCGAATGAAACTTGGGAGAAATGAGCGACGGTTGTTACCATTCAAGTTATTTAAGTATTTGTTACAGAGACTGGGTTGCAGATATCCACAGAAGTTTTCATTTTGTTTACATTTTCAGTAGTATTATATTATGATGCTGTTTAAAATTTAAATTTAAAATTTGTGTAAAATTTTCTCAAAACATCTTTGAGATTTTTTTTTAATTAGGCACCGAGTAACTTAACGTCACAAATTCACAACGGATGTGTAGTCAAAAGTGTAAAGCTACAATTGTTATTTTATATTGATCTGCAACCTAGCATGATTGGAATCGAGGTAAGTTATTAGGTACTTATTACATTATTTAAAAAAAAATGCTTTAAAATAACTAGTGTATGTATATTGTTGGACAAAATTTTGAGTCGTAGACTCTTGGAAAGGCCAATGGTTGGACAACAACAAGGAGTGGGCGAACGTGGCGACGGACGAAGAACTATTCCGTATGGCCAGGGAAACTACAGATTCCATGAGCTGATCGCCAACCTCTAGTGGAAAGGCACGACAAGAAGTTCAACTTACGACTCTATGTCTTAGATTCGATATTTTTATACGAAAAATTCACATAGCGTATAAACCTTCTTTTACCTTTATTCCAGATTTTATCTGTGACAAAAAAGATATATTTGATATCCTCTATCGGAAACACGTGTAGGGGTCTGTCCAATCACCATATTTCTTTGCCCCTACTTTTATAGATTGTATCCGGAAAAGTTGTATTATTTCTCAACTCTTGCTCACTTAAACCCCCGCTAGTTGCGATAGGATACATCTTTTTGCCGTATCAGTTAGCCTCAGCGAATCCCTCTTTTTGCGAAGAACTTCCGAAATGAGGGTAACTACTATTTGATTTGTTTTTGAGCTGTTGTTATTTGTTGTTTTATTTAGATAGCGTGGAAGGTTAAGCTGGTTGGAAAAGAATGAACGGATGACGTTGGTCGGCATTTAATTTATTCCTACTATTCGTGTTTGTTGAGAGCCTTGGTAGCCCAGTTCGTAGAACGCTTGCCTCTCACTTTGAGCTCGCAGGTTTGAATCCAGCACAGGCCTAAACCAATGATTCTTGAATTTGTTTTCGAATTCGTGTTGGGATCATAAATCATTATACGTGCTCAGCGGTGAAGGAAAACATCGCAAGGGAACCCATATTCCCGAGAAATGCATTTTCAGAGGTATGTGACCTAACCTGTATTAGGCTGGTTTACCCTTCGGGAGTTGGAAGGTCAGACAGGCAGTCGGACCTGTCAAAACTTCAGGTTAGTTAAGCGGACCCCGTGAAAAACGGGATAATGCTAGGGAGATGATTTCTGTTTGTTGCGTATCACTTTAAGTCAATTTTATAGGTAAAATTTTTGGAGCTGGTTTCCTGCCTAATATTTGAGGTACTACCATTCAGGAATTGTTAATTAAGTTTGGATATTAATCTAAACTTTCAAAATCAATCTCGGGTCTTGAACCCTTAAAGCTTTCGCGTGGAAGAGAATAAAGGCAAAACAACTCGATCGAATGCAAACTTTTCATTTAATCCTTAGATATCCTTTTATTTTTTTAATCCTCCCCCCCCCCCCCCCCATTACACACAAACAACTTCCTTATTCATGTAAATACTTACGTGTCATCATCATCATCATCTCGCTAGCGTTATCCCACTTTCTCAGGCTCCGCTGACCTAACCTGAAAATTTGACAGGTCCGGTTTTTTACAGAAGCGACTGCCTGTCTGACCTTCCAACTCGCGAAGGGAAAACCAGCCCAATACAGGTGAGGTCACGTACCTCCGAAACGAATATCTCGGGTATGTGGGTTTCTCCACGATGTTTTCCGTCACCGCTGAGCACGTGATAATCATTTATGATCCAAACATGAATTCGAATAACGATTTCGAAAATTATAGGTTTAGGCCCGTGCTGGATTCGAACCTGCGACTTTACAGAGAGATACAGGCGTTCTTCCAATAGGGCTACTTACATTTATCAAAGATACCTATCTACTCGGTATCTTATCGTATTCGGAGCCACGAGGCTCGTGGTAAGGATCGTCCTCTAATTACCAACAAACCGAAGAACTTTCTCTCCTAGGGGAGTAACCTAACCAGCCCTTATTCAATCCGTCAGTACAAACTTACTAAGCCGAACTTTCGCTCTTTGACCACGATTGGAAAGTGTTCCAAGGACTTCGAAACCAGGTGGAATTGAAACCTCCTTGATGTAAGTGGATTTTAGAATGTTTCTGACAATCTTAAGGTACAAAGGACTTGTTCAGGTCGCTATAGAAGAAATTGATTGAAACTTTAAAGTTTTGTAATTGATGTGGTGGAATTGTTACAAACTTTTGGTTTTATCCGGAATTGTCATTGATATTATTAACTAGAATTACATATTTATTTGTCACTATGGTCCGTGGTCTAGTGGTTGAGCGTTGGGCTCACGATCCGGAGGTCCCGGGTTCGAATCCCGGGGACATTTCACAAAAATCACTTTGTGATCCCTACTTTGGTTAGGACATTACAGGCTGATCACCTGACTGTCCGAAATTAAGATGATCCGTGCTTCGGAAGGCACGTTAAGCCGTTGGTCCCGGTTACTACTTACTAGTGTAAGTACCTATGTAGTCGTTACATGAGCCATGTCAGGGGCCGTTGGCGGCTCAGTATTAACCTTGACACCAGGGTTGATGAAGTTGGTGTTTCACCTCACAACCCACACGATAAGAAGAAGATCTTGCGATGGATGTACCTCTGACTACCCCAATTGGGATATAGTCGTGAGCTTACGTTATGTAATAGTTTTGGACTAGCCAGATACGAAAATATAAACTTTTCATTTTCCATACAGATGGAAGTACAAAAATAGCTTTGTAATTCAATTACATTGAAAATAAACAATGTCCTATTGCGATCGTTGTTCTGGTAACTGTCATTTTCAAAATAATCTTTCCTTTAGACAGCTTTATTGTTTACTAAGACAGCGCTCAGATTCTATCCACCATTTTGTGGCAACTTGGTCTTCACTCGCAGAACTTTATAATTAATTAGCGAAATTAATTACAATCTGGCAAACTGACTGTTACCAGTTTTTATTAACTCGTGGGAAAATCATTGTTTTGTTGAATATAAGAAGAAACTGAATGAAGACAAGAAACTTAGTAGGGAAACCCAAAATTATATTAAAAATTCCGAATGGGCTTTATGTTATACATACATGCAATCAAACAGAAGACAACTTGCAGTCACCATTGATACGAAGTCTTATAAAAGATGAACCTTACAGTTATAATAGAAGGTGTGAAAGTGATTCTCTTTATTACCTTTTCATGCCAGAACCGCTGAGCCGATTTGGATAAAAATTAATACATTAGCCATAGATAGATGGAATGAAAGACTGCCATAAAGTACTTAGTAGGAAATAGGGTTTTCGGAAAGAGATAAGTTAACTTCAGTAGTTCGGCTCGGTTGTCTCTTAATGCTTAAGTTAAAGTAAAAAAAAAAATATATTACAAAAATAAACGCTTAGATTGCACCAATGAGTTAGTCATTTATTTTAAGTGCGGTGTTCACTGACATAGTTGGCACAACCATTATAGACAGCAATACGGCTTACCGCCTAGCCTATCCATTGGTCTAACATAAAGCTCAGCGATGTGAGGGTACTTAGTTCACCTCATGACGGATGTAATGTTTTAAAAATGTTTATATGATTTGTTTGTGTGCAAATCAAATCAAATTAAATATAATAATAAAACTCTGACTGTCCCAATTGGAATAAAGTCATGACCGTATGTTATCTCTGAGGAAACAAACGGACTTTTGGTTTAAAACTGTTTAACGGTTGCAAGTAGAAAAGTATTTATTTACAAAGTAAAAATAACAGCTTCAGCTAAGCTAAGAGTACCCTTCACAATCTCAGAGCTAAATGTATAAAGTCTGCAACGAATGACATAGGATTGTTCCGGGACTGAAGCGGGTTTTTATTACATCAGGCTTTTACTGACGGACCGACATTCAGGACATTCGGGACACTCGTCCTTTCAACCGTCTAGAGCACTCGAGAAGCAGAAAGTCGTGACTTGATGCACTCCTACGATCGTTAATTCAAGTGCCACTGGCGTTACTTGCCGATTTACTCCCGACGACCCGATTACTCTAGCCATAGAGGCGGCCAATCAGCTCGCGACACCAAACACTTCAGGACTCCGGTACTTATCCCGCCGGTGTGGTCTTCGATTTCCTTCATTCAGCGCTTATCGCTATCGACCGACTAGGGTCGATTAATTCTTTCATATTTTTCCTCTCAGACTACGCCCGGAGCCGGGGTTTCCGCTCAACTGGGCACAATCAGGCCTGTTGTCTTAAACGTTGCCTTCAGCGCTCCCCGTTTGTCCGGCTAAGTAGTTAATTCCATCTGCGGATGAAGATGCCTTGCTCTGTTATGTTATTATAAGGATGTCAGACTGATCCCGTCTAGACAAGCCAACTAGACATTCTGTTTCAGCACTACACTTAATATGGTTCACAAAAAGTCGAACATGAGTGCAAGATGAAGGATTTACCACTTCATTCACTGAAGGAATTCTCAACAAGATATTAATGGAGGGTCTTCAGCGCTCCCCATTTGTCCGGCCAAGTAGCTAATTGCCTCTGAGGCAAATGTATAATCATGTTAAAAATAAAACAAAAAGAATTTTCCATGACAAAAACAGAAATATGAGAAGTAATAAACCTTGTGGAATTGAGTCCGAACTTTAATAATGTAAATTGAAACGAACAAAGAAAAAAACGAAAGATTTTTCCTGCGACAATTCCGAAAAAATTTCATTGAGCTTTTTATCGTAATCATTAGAGATGTTGTCAAGATAAAGATGGGAGTAATTGCTCATTAAATAATACCTCGACTGAGTCTGTTGCGTCGAATAATGATCGCCATCATTTTTTTTTAAATTACATTCATAATAAATATACACTTAGACTTTAAGTCAATTTTATAGGCAAAATTTTTAGACCTGGTTTCATGCCTAATGTTTTAGGTGCTAGAGGAAATTCCACTTGATATCAACTCAGAATCATGGTCTGAATATAGACCCTTAGTATTCGTTACGGTATCACTAACACCCTATAATATTTAATGTAAGTACCTACTTATATTTTTGTTAAGTATATTCAACTTTGGTATTTTACATAATATGGCACTTTTTGAATTTAATCATCGACTATGTTCGAGTTATTAGAAACTATTAACGTACTTGTGTGCGCACGTACGTAAGAAACTTAAAAGATGATTCTGAAATCGAATACATATAACTTTGTAAACGTATGTTTCGATATACAAAGGAAAATGTTATCCAATGCGAACACGCCATCCCTTAATGTTTCTTTTATGATTACTTACAACTCTGATAGTGCGCGTGAAGAGAGCTATGTTGCTAGGTAACGGATAAGAATCATCTCCCTAGCGTTATCTCATTTTCACAGGGTCCGCTTACCTAAACTGAAGATTTGACAGGTCCTGTTTTTTACAAAAGCGACTGCCTGGCGGACCTTCGAATTCGCGAAAGGAAAAGCAGCTCAATACAGGTTAGGACACATACCTCTGAAACGCATGTTTCGTTTCATTACTATTAAGTATTACTATTTTAATACACTAACACATACTACTAAAACTACTGCACTACACTACAGTATACTATTTGTTTATTTATTTATTACTACTGCTTTACTATTTAAATTGTTCCGACAGAAAAAGGGAAAAATTATGATTTTCTTCTCAAATGCATGGAATGTATAACGCTGACCGATTTTGAAAGGTTCGTCATATTATATTACGCGTATTACATTTTAAAGGTTTCGTTCCACTACAAAATAAGTACACACAACTCCCTATCACGTTACAATTTTATTCTAATTATAACTAGGTTTACATAACCTCTGACTCTCTTACGTACATAAGCTTCACGACTTTATTCAAATCCAAAAACTAAGTAGGTACCCACACTTCACAGAGCCTTCTGTTAGACCAACGTGAAAGGTGGTGAGCCATCTTTCTCAATACTCTATCTATCATAGAATTTAGAATAGGATTTAGAAGCTTACTCTAACCCTACGGGATAGGCCTTGAACTTGGACTGAAATTTCAACCCACTCCAAATTGTAAAGTCAACTAACGAATCAAGTTAATTGAATACATAAGTGTTCATACTTCTAGATTAGGAATATTAAAAGCAAAGCTTCTTCAACCGCTTGTCTATGCGCAAACACGTCGACGGAAGAAGCCAAGTAGAATAAACTGAAATAAATAGCCGAAGTTGGGCGCGTGACAAGTATTTATTGTTATTCATAGCAAGAAGTTTCACCCAGTTTTTGACCTCTTAGGTATCTGTTCGTCTTATGGCGCTGTGGAGACCGACATTTTCCTTTTACTCTCTTGGTCTGTTTTTTTTTCTCTCATTAAAACAGAATAAAGAATAATACTAAGTATAGAACGGACACTTTTCCCCCCGCACCGATTCATATCGGTGCCGAGATAGATTTACCTCACTTCCGCGCGTTCGCTTTACTTTAAATGGCCGTTTGCGTAAACATAGACCCCAATTCCTACAGACACATCCTAATTTTATTTTAAGTTATACCTGTCATTTTCTTATCCACCTAAAAGAAAAGGGACGGATGATTGACAACTGTTAATTTTAAAATGAATGAATAACCCGGGCGAATAAAATTGGCATCTCGCTCATATGCAACTCGTTTGACGTGTGCTGTCAACTTAATTCTGTCGGGTTATTGGCCAATATACAATATACTTTTTTGGAAGGGGCTTTTAAATTTTTGCCGATAATTGACGTGTGTTCCATAAATTTTACATAAAACATAAACGGTCTATACACGTCCCACTGCTGGGCACAGGCCTCCCCTTAATCAACCGGGACCAACGGCTTAGCGTGCCTTCCGAAGCACGGAATCATATTACTTAAATAAAGAATGAGCACGATAATTAATTTTAGAAACATAAATAGTCAAAATTCTATATGAAAAGTTCCTTTATAGCTAACATACATAGGTAGCAGAATCCCAGTGGATTACAAAAACGGAATGACAAAAGACTTGAAGAATATTTTCGGCATCAAAACCAAAAGTAATTCATTTCTTATTCATTGTTTGTTCCGGATTTACAGTCTTCCGCTTGTAGGGGCTATAAACGAGGCGCCTACTTATTCAGAGTGTCGGAAACTTTCTTCGAGATGTTTACAATGTTGTTACAATAATCTCGTGGGGTTATTAAATCTTTAGGATCTTGACGCTGGGATCACCATCACATGGAATTTATGCTAGTTTAATACTTTTCGATAAATATTCTTTGTTGATTTGATGGTGACAAATTGAAAATTAAATAGTAAGTACTTTTAGATAGAACAGAATCTATCGGACTAATTAATATTCTAATGAACGTCACAACATTGGCTTCGGTTCTTTAACAGTTCTAACTCGAACCGCGCATTTAAGCTGTTGTAGTAAGGCATCGCATTGAAATATAATCACAAATTGTACTAAGCTAGACGATCTATTTAATAGTTTCTGTATATGAAAAACTAGCTACAGCTATTAATAAATAGAGCCGTGGTAGCTCAGTTGGTAGAACGCTTGATTCACACTTTGAGGTCGGAGATTCGAGTCTCAGAAAGACCTAAACCAATAATTTTCGAATTCATGTTTGGATTATAAATGATTATCACGTGCTCAGCGGTGAAGGAAAACATCCTGAGGACACCCACATTCCTATGATTTGCATTATGGAGGTTGTGACCTAACGTATGGTAAATTTTCATTCGACCTCAATAGAACAGATAGGTAAATTCTAAGTCATTTCTTTTACGTTTTTGAAAAAAAAAAACGTATTTAGCAGAATATTCCTTTAACTTTGAGAATATCTCATCTTGAATCAAGAGACGCAATGCTTTGTCAAATCGGCACCATTTTCTTACCGCATTATTCAAATTCAAGCATCACTTAATTTGGAGTGTCCTTGAGATAGTTATATAGGTAAACCTATGTGGAATGAATTAAGGAAAACCACGGCAAAATAGTCATTTTACGACATGTCATTAACAAACTAAATATATCAAGATGTCATTATTTATAACTTTAGACCATTTTGGACTTTGAGCCACGTTCCACTTAACAGATAAGGATTGTTGAGAGTAAGATGCCCTAAGCATCTACGTACCAATAACTAGAGCAAAGCTTTATATTAAAAAATATTTATCATAAAAGACATCATCTTTGCAGCAGCGTCAAAGTTGTGGACGAGGTTAGCGCAGCACTGGAAAGAATGGTGCACAATGAAGATCGTCTGTACCCAGCAGTGGGATGATGTGGGCTTTATGGTGATGATCACGTAATAGAATAAAGAGGTTGGAGAGGCCCAGTGAGTGCGAAACGCGCGCCATACAAGTATGAGCAAAAAGTTCATACTTCAACTTTGCACTCCACTCGTCCACAAACTTTATGACACACGTGAAATCTGTTTAAGAATATTTAAATCATCATCATCTGCCTAGCATTATCTCGTTTTTCACAGGGTCCGCTTATATAATCTAACCTGAAGATTTGACGGGTCCGATTTTTTTAGGAAGCGACTACCTGAATATCAAAAATAAAGAATATTTAAATGAGATTATTAAATGTTTTTGTATTACTAACTAAGAAAATAAAAGGGGTTTATTTATTATATTATTATTAAAATAGATGTTTTTTGTTCTCCCTTCCACATTTACTACAATATATAAAAGTACTCAATCCCCTTCTAACCCCTTTAAAACGCAAACAATTTCAATCCACCCAGTCATGTACACATAGTGGTATTAACTTGTCACATAGCAACGCTCTTTTATCTAAATCGTCGTTGAGGACATAAACAATGTGTCTGCATTCGGCTTTGCCGTCTGATGGATCGCTATTGTTCCAATACATTGCGGCCCCGAAATGTCCTGTCAACGTGACCCCCGATGGAGATAAAACGATGCACTGCGACCCATATTTTATCGTCTACTGTCCTGCTGCTCCAGTTCTGGTCTCGATTCAGATTCTATCGTACTTGAAAATTACACAAATTATGTTTGTTATACATCTTATACTTGGAATATAAGCAATAATTCGCGGGCAGAATGATAAGGACCGATACAATCCCTAAACCAACTACATAAAAGGTTATGTTGGGCTGGTTTTTTCTTCGCGCGTTGAAAACTCGGTCAGGCAGTCGCTTCTGGGAAAAACCGGGCCTGTCAAATCACCAGGTTAGATAAACGGACCCCGTGCAAACGATATATCGCTAAAGAGATATTGAACTACATAAAAGGTTATATAGATACTGCTGGTCATCATATTAGCATTATCTTGTTTTTCAAAGGACTTGGATCATACTTCTTCTACCGTGCGGGTTGTGAGTTGGAGTACCAACCGAAATAAAAGAGAAGGCTAATCTCGTGTCTCAGGTTGAGGTAAATTAAGCTCGCTCCAAGCCCGTATTGGTGCGAGGCCTTCCATATGAGTATCACAGTTTTATTCTATGATCCAGGTGTGCAAGCCGTAGATCCCGGTTACTACTTACTGATATAAGTGAGTAATCGTTACATGAGCCATGTCAGAGGGCCTTTGGCGGCTTAATAATAGCCCTGACACCAAGGTTGATAAGGTTCGTAATTCACCTCACAACCCACACGATAGAAGATCATGGAAAGGAAGATAGAAGGAAAGAGAGGATGGAGAAGACCAGGAAGAGATACACGGAACAAATTAAAGAGAATGTGTAAATTGTGGTTTAACTAAAAATAAAACTGTGTTGTTGGTGATATAACATAATTCCAGGCAGAATATTACAATTTTAGTATACAATACACATCCGAAGCTATTTGTCAAAGCTTCACATACATTACCTAACACATTGTTGCTGCATACAATAGCCACTCAGATAGCAAACAGACCTACTTGTATATACTTCACACTACTATCAACACAAAATATATACTTTAAAACAACCCTTTAAAGTTCACATTCGCATGGTTCGATAATTACGAATGTCTGTACACGAGGAACAGTAGTCAACTAAAGTTTGGCGGTAGAGGTATATTTTGATATGTGATAGGGTTGTTAAGGTGAAGGTTAGAGCTTTGTTGCCATCTGTATGTGTTTACAGTACCCACGGAGTACCCCATCAATCTCACCTAAGTGAGGTTGTGAGGTACATAGATTGGTGGGATGTAGGGATTTGATGATGATAATGTATTATGATAGACTTACGTGAGTAAGTGTTCTCGAGTATACATACTTAATCTTAGCATAAAATGTGACGGATATTAAAATAGGTTTTTCATTCAACAGATCATCATCTACCTAGCATTATTCCGTTTCTCACAGGGTCCGCTTACCTAACCTGAAAATTTGACAGGTCCGGTTTTTTACAGAAGCGACCGCCTGTCTAACCTTCCAACCCGCGAAGGGAAAACCAGCCCAATACAGGTTAGGTCACATACCTTCGAAAATGCATTTTTCGGGAATGTGGGTTTCCTCGCGATGTTTTCCTTCACCACTGTGCACGTGATTATCAGGCTGTGGTCAAAAAGGACCTGAGCTCGTGCCATGTCTCCTAAAACGACACGTCTGATAGAGCGAAGTGGAAGAGAAATACGAAGAAGGCAGACTCCACCATAAGATAGGAATAATAAATCCCAAGAAGAGAGAGAGAGAGAGATTAAAAATACAGTCATGTATGAAGTAAATGATTGGACATTTTGAAAATAAAATAACCTGACGTAAACGTGACATTTCCAGAAATGATTCAAATTGTCTGATTGTTGAAATTTAATTCTGTGCAATAAAATATATTTGATTTGATTTGATTCCAGGAATATAAGTTAAGATTGGCAGATCCAAAATTATTGACATGTTTCACCAAACAATCGTCAACGTAGAAATCAATTCTATTTTAAGTAATTATTTCGTAATTAACAACTTACAATGCAATTAAAACTCATTGGTAGTGGCATTTAGTGCGTGAATTTCAGAGCACAATGTGAAATTAACTGCCTATCTTTTGACACATACGTAATGTTCAGGTAATAAACGCGTAACGAATTTGATATTGATGATCACTCTATTCTATAGTGGTACATTTTAATTAAGGGGAAAACGAGAGAAACTTTGTGATCCCTACTTTAATTAGGATATTACATTCTGATCACCTGATTGTCCAAAAGTAAGATATTATAAGCAATAAATTATAAGCACGTTAAGACAATTATAATGCGCAATAAATAATTATTGATTGATTGAAAAAATATCGAGTGCCGTGTGTTTTCTCAATGGCCAATGCATGCTCAAACAATGAAGAAACATTTACAAACAGCATCGAGTCGAGAGAAGTCCTAATTTTCAAATGCAAGTCCTAATTATCTGTTGTATTAGTGAAATCCGTGTCTTAAATTAATACTGTATTTAATTCAGTGCTGCGAAATGCGTTAAGCTGTTGGTCCCGGTTACTAGTTACGGATGTAAGTTCGTAGTCGTTACATGAGTCATGTCAGGGGCCTATGGCGGCTCAATAATAACCTTAACACCAGGGTAGATGGGGTTGGTAATCCACCCCACAAGCTAGAAGAAGAATATTTGAAAATGTAATTTAGTAACCAAAAAATCTAGCAGATGGCGCTAATAACTAATGCCAATAAACAAGAGGAGTGTACTACATGACACGACTTTTAAGCTCATGATTAATGTTTCTCATCTTTTTATCATCAGACTTCCTATTGCTCCATAAAATCGGTACCGGAATTTACAGTTTTCTTTTTAAGTGACTTGTTGTTGATTTGGCGCATATGACATTAACTACTTGGCCGGAAAAAAATTAATATGTAAGCAAAGAATTAATAACATCGTTGTTCCTTTGAAAAGTCAGGTAAAGCATTGAACGGTAATATCAACTATATTTGACTAGTGGTTAGAGCGTCAGGCTCACGATCTGAAGTCCAGATTCGTTTCTCGATGGGGACATTGTCGAAATCACTTTGTGAGACCATCCTTTGTTTGGTAAGGACTTTTCAGAATTGAATCACCTGATGGTCTGAAAAAAGTTAGATGAGTTCGTGCTCCGTCCCGGCTATTAGCCGTAAAAACACCTACATCAACCCGCAGTGGAGCAGCGTGGTGGAGTATGCTCCGTACTCCCTCTGGTTGATTGAAGGGAGGGCTGTGCCCAGCGTGGGAGTATATAGGCTGTTGATGTTATGTTTACTCGAGTGCCGTTAAGTATAGATAAATTAAATAGGTATGCTATAGAATTCCCGAACTATATGATTTAAAAGTCCGTAATAAAAAAAAAATAAAAAAAAAAATCCCCGACAAAAAGTACTCAATTATTATGACAAAAGGTTAAAAATGCTAAACCCTATAAAAAGCAAAAAACAACTTATCCCACATATGCTTGCAAGCAAAATGAGCTTGTAACATTCCTATCACAGTTAATAAACGACCTGATGACCTTGAAGACCTGAACCGATTTCCACTAAACATAGATAAGAACACTCTCGACTGATATACCTTTCAAACAAAAAAAAACGCATTAAAATCGGATCATCGGTTTAGGACATACGATGCCACAGACAGACACATACACATCACCCCGTCGTTTTTGCGTTGGGGGTTAAAAAGACAATAATATTCCCTCATAAACGCATTATAAATGAAGTTTCCGTTAAAGATTTTCCTTAAAATAAAGACACACTTACGCTGACCGCGGCTGCGGCAGCGGCTGTCAGTCCCAAAAGCCAGTGCATCGTATTGCGGTTTCACAGTGCCTGTTTATAGCCGTTATTTCCCTGAGAATAAAATTTTATAGCGATCCGAACGTTCGGTGTGTATTTAACTTTATAACCCCACTGTGCTTGAATGATTTTGCGAATTGGGGAAAATGAGACGTTTTACAACACGTTAGGTCGTTAGCGGATGTGAAATGTGAGATAGTTTCGTAAAAACTAATGGAACTACGCGAGAGAATGTAATACTTGATAGGTACTTGCATTAACGTTATTTACAGTTTTAATTTGTTGTAATCCCCAATGGTACAGAGTGGAGTTGTGTTGTATTTCTTATTATATTCTTACTCAGCTAACTAGTTGTGTAAAGACACTTTTTTCATATATTTATACAGGGTGTTAGTGACATCGTAACGAATAATCGTAACGGATGATTCAGACCATGATTGTGAATTAATATCAAGTGGAGTTTCCCATAGCAAAAGTGTAGAATTAATCTACACTTTTCGAAGGAAAGCCCCGTTTGATATTAAGTCAGTGTAATGAGCTGAATCATCCCCCACAGTATTCGTTACGATGTCACTTACAACCTGTACAAGTACATACAAGTCGCTATACAAGTTGATAGGGTGTTGGTGACATCGTAACAAATACTGAGGGGGATGATTCAGATTATGATTCTGAGATGATATCAAGTGGATTTTCCTGTCGGAAAATTCATGAAAATGTTAGTGTTTTTTTAATTATTTTCTGGTCCATACTTTTCTGACGGAAAATTCTACTTGATATGAACTCAGAATTATGGCCTGGATCATCCATCAAAGTTTTCGTTACGATGTCACTAACACCGTGTATATTAAGTTTTTTATAGAGACATACAGACATACTATTATCTTATGCCCAAATCTCCTTTCAGCAGCAGAAAAAAAGTTATACGAAATTTACAGCCTACCCCTTCAGGGGTACAGGCGTGGTGCTATGTTTCTTTACAGTAGGTACAAATACACAACAGGTATTCACTTCAATTATTCACATACTTATATTCACTTCACAACAGATTGAGTTAATGTACTTAATATAAATAAAAATAAAGTGTGGTTTTGCTAAGTCCGGATGTTTCCGACTTAAAAATACATTTTTAACTTCATTTTTGAACGCAACAGGTAGAAATCTGGAGCGACAAGTGTAAAATAAACTTTATCGTACACTGCATATTTTTTTTAAGTAGGAAAAAAATGTCAGATATATTAGCAAAAAGTTGACGCTTGTGATGTACTACTCCGTTCCCTGTGAGATGGGTTAATTTAAAGGATACAAATACAAAATACAAATATACTTTATTGCCCCAAAATAAAAAGAAATAATTACAAAAGGACTCTTAACTAGGTACATGGTAAATGGAGGCCTTGTCGCTTAAAGCGATTTCTTCCAGACAACCATAAGGTGAGGAAAAATGTAAAAATTCAAATTGAAAGATTGCGGGTACTCATATGGCTAGCACGAACAAGAAGATCGTGTCATTTGTTATATTTACGTATCACAAAAACTCAATAACAATAATAAAATATCATTGTCCATGTATTTTTTATAAGTTTTGACGACATTTATAATGAACGCAATAACTCTGTTAACCGATTTAACATTTGTTTGCTCGATATATATCGTAAATCTTTTCGTTTGTATTCGATAAAAAAAATTATGAGAAAAAGCAAATAATGTTTAAAGCCAGGGGCTATAGCTTGGTGTTCATAAAATAAATTACATAAATCGAGCAACTTCAGGACGATTTATGAACACTCGCGGCTCGTGCCAACGCAAACTCGTTCGGATTTAGCTACACTCCACTTCAATACTTTCATTCAACTTAGATTTTCATAGTAAAATAAGTTAAGCTAATCGTGGCCGACGATTTCCCTCATTCAGCGCTTATAGCTATCGACCCACTGACCACAGAGTGTAACTCTTTCAAATATACTCAATAGTCAACCTATAGGGCACCCTCAGGTCTAGACTGCAATAAAGGATTATAAAAATACGTGTGTAAATGAATGAAAATCAATAAAAAATAATATTATATTGATTTTGGAGTGCTAAATTGCATAATCGTCTTATAGTGAAAATTTTGAAAAATCATATTGATTTCAATCCAGGTTAAATAAAAAATGTAAGTAAGTAGTCTAAATTTTGACCCGGATTGAAATTGATTGAAAGGAGTCGAGTGATTGAAAGAAAATAACATCGAAATGTGAAGTTTATCGTATATATTTTTATCTTTATCGTATATTTTTGAGCAACACTATGTTAATAAATTAGAAGTGAATACGTTAATGCATGTGTATGGATAAACTATAACCTCAGTACCAAGTGAGAACCCTGAGCGAATCCCATTTGGCCGGCCAAATAGTTATTGCCATCTGAGGTAAATATACCTCTACAATAAGCCACGTAAAAATTCTATTTCTAATTAGCTTACGTCCGCGACGTTTTGATAACTATTGGCTGTCAATTTATTTAGAAGTGTCTCACATACTAGGGGCCCTAGCCAAGTTGCAAACGATTATTACAATCGACAGTGACAGTGATAAAAATATATTATAATAATATGGTATTGATATGTCACCTTATGTCACTCCCATATTATATTTTTATTACTGTGACTGTCGATTGACATAATCGGTATGCCACTTGGCTAAGGCCCTAAGCCAATGGCCCCTTAGGTCCCTTGGCCTATGAATTTTCTACTTTTCTTGACTAACACATTTTAAATTTTGTTCGCAGGTAAGCATATGGTACACATCGGGCGATCATGAACACAACATGATGGGTAGATAAATAGATAAAATACTTTATTGACACAAGATAAAGAAATAAGGTCAACAGATACAGAAAGGCACAACAAGCAGCCTTATTGCTTATGCAGCAATTTCTTCCAGGCAAACTTTGGGTACAGGAACACCTTTGACTATTGTCTTTGAACAAAATATTCCTCAAAATGTTTGCTACTACTACCGGGCATGAATACGTAAGCCAAATAAGGATTGTATTTCAATTCTCCTCATATTAAAGTTCTGAATTCTTCGTATTAATCGAAACCCTTGGGATGTACTTAGAAATCTATTCAGAGACGATTTTAGTAAACTTACCGCAATTCACGCAGACAAATATGCGAATAGCTAGTAATACGTTCTTTATGCTGCCGCTACGGACTAGGTAAGCGTAAGTTCAATATTTTTATGAACGGCCTCTATAGTCCAGTGGTTGAGCGTTGGACTCACGATCTGGAGGTCCCAGATCCTAAGCCAAGTTTGGTTAGGACATTACAGGCTGCACACCTGATTGTTGAGGGAAGTAAGATAATCTGTTGGACCCGGTTACTACAAAATATTAGGGGCCTTTGGAGGCTCAGTAATACTTTTGACACTATGGTTAATGAGGTTATGGTTAATGCATTTTCGGAGGTAAGTATGTGACCTAACCTGTATTGGGCTGATTTTCCCTTCGAGGGTTGGAAGGTCAGACAGGCAGTCGCTTCTGTAAAAAACCGGACCTGTCACATCTTTAGATTAGGTAAGCGAACCCTGTGAAAAACAGGATAATGTTAGGGAGATGATGGTTTATGAGGTCGGTAATCTACACAGCACATACAATAGAAGTTACTTATAATTTATATAGTTTAGTTTACAGAGAATTCCCAGCCAAGTGTACGTCTTAGTTAAGTGTTTGCAGTAGTATCGGGATTGGGGCAATGAGGCAATAAACCGTGAGACATGGCTAGGAAGACGCACTGCCAGCAAGCTAAGGCCATAGTACTAGGTAGTGATGTGACACCATGCCATTACAAATTTATTCATAGGTCTTATATAGCAGCGGGCTTAGCACCGTAAGCGCGCGACTCTTTCTCGCCTCGACATACGTCACCCGTCACTCTCTCACATTACTGCACAGAAAGAGACAGATGTTCTCTGTCGCGGCGAGAAAGAGTCGCGTGCTTACGGTGCTAAGCCCGCTGGTGTGTGTAGCAGACAGTGTTTTGTTATTAACTTACCGCGCATGACTGTGAGAGTCGCAATCTTATTTTGAATTTTAAATATAGAATTGGGTAGTTTCCTACGTCAAAGATAAATTATGAAATTCTGATTACTAAATAAAAGCAGACATAAAGGTGACAAAAAACGTTTTCTTTTTTCAATTCAACTAATTTATGAATTTTAATAAAGAAAAATGTAATAAAAGTGCGTAATTTTGTCACGTTTTTCTATGACGTCTCAGTTTGCTTTTTTATACAAATTTCGTGTGTTGACGTTTAGTATAATTTTTAGTATAATACCTATATTCGATTTTATGCCAGTCGTAGTTACATCATTCCAAAGAAAATATTTTTATGAGCTGTTTAATTTAAATCGAAGAAAGTGAAGAGATTTTTGGTTTGTAATGACAAAAATTAATGATTAAAATTAAAATAACATTTTATAATTGAACAAAGAATTAAGTTTTATTCAAGAATAATAATTTATCTCATACAATACTTATCATCCAATTCGACATAATAATAAAGTAAATAAATACCAAGGTAAAGGGTTCTTCGTTCAGTCCTGTTTAAGTGAGCCTTTAACACTTTCCACGTCGTTTCATCTTGGCTCCGGCACATTTCATTCTGGAAAATGAAATAAACAATAACATAGTAGGTACCTATGTATTACTTGTATACAGGCGAAGGATAGTCACCTTAGCGGCTTACACCTATTTAAGACCCAAAGGAAGGGGTGATGTCCACGCCCTATACGAATTTGTGCGGGGCGGAGACATGTGGGGACATATCACAAAAATCACTTTGTGAACCCTATTTTGGTTAGGACATTACAGGCTGACCACCTGACTGTCCGAAAGTAAGATGATCCATGCTTCGGAAGGCACGTTAAGCCGTTGTTCTCGGTTACTATTTACTAGAGTTAGTATGTAGTCGTTACATGAGCCATGTCGGGGCCTTTGGCGGCTCAGTAATAACCCTGACACCAGGATTGATGAGGTTGGTATTCCACCTCACAACCCACACGATAAGAAGAAGAATATTGTACTTACTGGCACTCATTGCTGTAGGTGACCCCATTGGTGCCGCAGACGGGGGTGTAGACCGCGGGGCAGATGCAGGCACTTGCCTCCATGATTAGAGACCCCAGCAGGGCCAGGAACAGAGTGAATACTGAAAAAAAATGATGTTTTTTTATTAGTACCCAAAAGTCACCAATATTTTTCTCTCATGAGTCTTGACGGTTGTGGGGTCAACGACCGACTTCATGGACTCTGGTCATAGAGTAAGGAATAGTGTAGAACGGCAATTCTCCGCTCCCCACCAGCTGCTGAGCTAGGTTCACTTCACCCCCCCTCGGACTTACTTTTAGTCTTCAATCGTACTGACATCAGACGTCACATACACAGATGCGCGTGTATGATAGCGTCAATGTGTAGTGTCTGTGTAAAACGAGGTGTTTTGTATGAAGTGTCCAGGGTGTGCTCTGGTGTCCGGGTTATATTGAGATGGCCTACATAACGAATACATACATACATAAACTGCACAAGCCCACTTTACTTTACACACTCTCCGTAGCACGGATCATCTTACTTTCAGACAATCTGATCAATCAGCTTGCGCAATGTCCTTGCTGACTGTCTAGTCACAAAAAAAACACTGTGACTTTGATTTGTCACTTGGATTCGACTTTATGAGTTTCAATTGAATTCATGTTTTCACAGTTAATTGATATCACGTGGTTAAAAGGATTTATGCGGCAATATGCTCGCCCCCGTTCAACAGCCTCCGTGGTCTAGTGGTTAGAGCGTTAGGCTCATGATCTGGAGGTCCGGGTTCGATTCCCGATGGGGACATTGTCGAAATCACTTTGTGAGACTGTCCTTTGTTTGGTAAGGACTTTTCAGGCTTGAATCACCTGATTGTTCGAAAAAGTAAGATGATTCCGTGCTTCGGAGGGCACGTTAAGCCGTTGGTCCCGGCTATTAGCCGTAAAAACACCTCCACCAACCCGCAGTGGAGCAGCGTGGTGGAGTATGCTCCATACCCCCTCCGGTTGATTGAGGGGAGGCCTGTGCCCAGCAGTGGGACGTATATAGGCAGTTTATGTTATGCTCGCCCGTTTTAAGTAGGACTTCAAACATAGCTGGCTGGAGTGGATGTGTATACTATGCACCCTTACCCCTATGTGTATCTTCTTTTCGTACGTAGCTATGTAGAAAATTCGTAGCATGTTATAATATTTCCAAAACTTTTGTAACACATAAACAAAGTGCAAACTCGTTTTTAGTTTGCCTCCAACAACGTCAAGTTAGTGCCAGACAAACTAACTTAGCACCCAGAATGCAGTTTTGTTCTAACGTCGTTGTCACAGAGCAGCTATGCTATGTGGTCAACACATGCATGGACGTAAATAACACAAAGTTTAGCATGAAAAGGACGAGTATTTTAGGAATTATTTAGTGCATGTGCTTCGTCTCTCGTGTGGGTTGTAGTTGAGGTTAATGACCGACGTCATCTACCCTGGTGTCAGGGCTAGTTAGGGCCTCCGTGGTCCAGCGGTTGAGCGTTGGGCTCACGATCCGGAGTCCCTGAGTTCGAATCACGTTGGGAACATATCACAAAAATCGCTTTGTGATCCCTAGTTTGGTTAGGACATTACACGCTGATCACCTGATTTTCCTAAAGATCCGTGCTTCAGAAGGCACGTTAAGACGTTGGTCCAGTTACAACTTACTGACAATTAACAATAACGCTGTAGACATATAATAATTATATTCCATTTGTGTGCCAGGGTAAGGAAGGCGTGAATAAAAACAATAGATTACTAGATTACTCACCAAAAGTAAGCTGCATGTTGTCAACACTCGAGAAGTTTAACTAACACAAAAAGAGTGCGAGCGGCTTTATATTGCATTCAAACAGGAAAATGGGCTGTTTATTACTACTGTGCATAGCTTGACTACAATAATATGTACCATCTTTATTGTCACACATCGTAAATATGTACGGTCATGAGTGCTAATATGTATAAACTTTGAAACCATGTCACATTAACTTTTTTGACAAATTAAACCGTAAGTCTCATTAAATGACAAATATGATAGTGCGACAGGGTTCTAAAGTGGGTACATGATATTGCTCATGACATGACATAAACTTATGTAAATAGCCTATATACGCAAAACCTAACCACAACTTGGTTGGGTATGTGACCTAACCTGAATTGGGCTGGTTTACCCCTTCGCGAGTTGGAAGGTCAGACAGGCAGTTGCTTCTGTAATAATCCGGACCTGTCAAAATTTCAGGTTAAGTAAGCGGACTCTGTTAAAAACGGGATAATGCTAGGGAGATGATGAAATAATTAATATCACGCACGACTCACACTACACTCGGCTTATATACGACTCACTGGGTACAGTCATGAGCAATATAATGTACCCACTTTAGGACTCTGTCGCACTAACATATTTCACATTTAGTGAGACTTACAGTTCAATTTGTCAAAAAAGTTAATGTGACATGGTACTAAAGTGTATACATATTAATGCTCGTGACCGTACAGGCCTCCTTTCAATCAACCGAAGGGGGTACGGTGCATACTCCAGCACGCTGCTCCAGTGCGGATTAGTGGAGGTTATATTCACACATACATTATTCATATTAAGAATAAGTGACATAACATAACAACGTAACATAACATTACGCCTGTATCGTATAGTACATCATCATCATCATCATCACCAGCCCATTAACGTCCCCACTGCTGGGGCACGGGCCTTCCCTATGGATGGATAGGGAGATCGGGCCTTAAACCTCCACGCGGGCCCAGTGCGGATTGGTGGTTATTAACGACTGCTAATGGCAGCCGGGACCAACGGCTTAACGTGCCTTCCGAAGCACGGAGGAGCTCGAGATGAAAACTTTTTTTTTTGTGGTCACCCATCCTATGACCTGCCTTTGCGAAAGTTGCTTAACTTCAACAATCGCAGACCGAGCGCGTTCACCACTGCGCCACCGAGCTCCTCAGTATAGTACAGTCATGAGTAATATCATGTATCCACTTCAGAACCCTGTCGCACTAACATATTTGACATTTAATGAGACTTACAGTATAATTTGTCAAATAAGTTAATGTGGCATGGTATCAAAGTGTATACATATAAGTACTCGTGACCGTACACCCAATCCTCGCCAGCTTTTTTTTGACGTTACTTATTGTAGATTTGCCGCAGATGGCATTAACTACTTGGCCGGACAAATGGGAAGCGCTGAAGGCTCTCACCCGGTACAATGTTTAAGACAGCAGGCCTGAGGGTGCCCAGTTGCTCGGCTCACGGCATCGTCTGAGAGGAAAAATATTTGAAAGAATTAATCGACCCTAGTGGGTAAATAGCGATAAGCGCTGATTGAGGGAAATCGTCGACAACGCCGACGGGGTCGGTATCGGGGCTCCTCGCCAGCTGTGTTAAAACAAGAATAGGTACAATATTTAAAAATAAAAAGCAAATTTTACCCGACTGCATTGAAGCAAAAAGGAGGGGTAGGTAAAAATTTGTTTGACCGCTATATTTATGTATGTCCATCTGGTATCACCTAACCTCAAAACCACCCGTCATAATTTAACAAATGAGGCGTCAATATCACATAAGAATATAATTTTTCAAAGAACTGCTCACGTGGTTTTAACGCAAAGGCGATTATGCAATGTAGCACTCGAAAATGACTATAATAATTTTCATTTGTGATTTTCATTCATTCAACCAATTTTTTTACATAATCCTTTAATGGAGTCCATCATTACTATTCATTACTTTAATGTAATCTTCCACTAGAAAGTGTATATTTTGCACATCAGTTGCGTTGAGCTACTGTCAGATTTTTAGGGGTCCGTAACCTAATGGCAAAAAAGGAACCCTTATAGATTCGTCATGTCTGTCCGTCCGCCTGTCCGTCCGTCCGTCCGTCCGTCCGTCCGTATGTCACAGCCATTTTTCTCCGAAACTATAATAGCTATACTGTTGAAACTTGATAAATATGTGTATTCTGTGAACCGCATAAAGATTTTTACGCAATGATAGAAAAAAAAAACAATAAATTTTGGGGGTCCCCATACATAGAACTGAAACTCAAAAAAATTTTTTTCATCAAACCCATACGTGTGGAGTATCTATGGATAGGTCTTCCAAAATGGTATTGAGGTTTCTAATATCATTTTTTTCTAAACAGAATAGTTTGCGCGAGAGACACTTCCAAATTGGTAAAATGTGTCCCCCCCCCCCCTGTAACTTCTAAAATAAGAGGAGGATAAAACTAAAAAATATATATGATGTAGATTAGCATGCAAACTACCAACAAAAAATAGTTTGAACCAGAGCTAGTAAGTAGTTTTTTTAAGACATCATAAATCGTAAACGGTAATTTACTTTCATAGTTAAAACATCAAAGTTACTACGATCTAAAATAAAAACTTTTATATTATGTTACTTGCTGTTACGGAACCCTTCATGGGCGAGTCCGACTCGCACTTGGCCGCTTTTTGCACCTTTGCATGATCATAACCTTTACGTAACATTCAGGTAGACTTTAAAATAAATCTTAGGTCTTTTAACACCATTCAAGTAGATTGTAAATAAAAAAAAAAACATTGTTTTGACAGTTTTTGAATACTTTTTTCAGTTTCATTAGAACAAGAAGTTTGTTATAGTCAAGCTATAGCGATAAAACTAAGGGTCCCAGATGCCATTCCTAGATTCCTGTTTCAAAGGCACGTTGTTTATAAAAAAGATATTCTTATACAAATTTACATATTCATACTACTCGCTCCTATCAAAGATATACCAGTGTAAGAACCTAGTTCCTTTTTGCATAGGTAGATTTAATTAGATTATTATGTAAATAAAACCTGCTTTTCTCCAAGGTAAACAAAATAAAAGAAGGAAGACGCCAGGTTGAATAAATAAACAAAATAATATCCGTTTTAGTTGTACGAATAAGAATTTATAATTAAAATTAATACTTTTCGCGTTTCCTACCTATATAATTATTAATTCTCTTTTATTTTTTCTATAATATTTTTCTTAAACAAACATAGTTAGTAAAATGTTTTCAACATTGATAACTTCTCTATTTTGATATTTTCATACTGTATTTTTTCTGATACTTAAATTATAACCACCTATCACGTTGGTCTAACATAAAGCTCCATACTTAGTTCGTATTGCTATGGAAAGCTCGTACCTCTAACTACCCCAATAGGGATATAGTCGTGTGCTTATGTTATGTTATAATTTATAAGTAGTTAATTAGTACTGATATCTTTTGGCGGACTCAATTTATCTCATATGAATGCACTTCCAGTTTACTTTAGAAAACACAGGAAATACAAAATTACAAACAAAAGACAAATAGCGATAATAAAGACGCCGTTTGTAGTACGTTTGTACCTACAAAAGGTGTCTATTATTGATAAGTAGTAAGTCAGTAATAGTATTATTCAAGTTATAAACTAATATCCCTTATAAATATCTATTGATGATAAATTAATAATCTTCTCGAGGTTCTTAAAACATTAACAAGCAATTTTGTAGCCAAACATAAAGTAGGAAGATCTTTGCTTCACACCTTCTCAAATTACGACTCACGCGAGGCGATATTATAACAAATTACCTTGGTGAAATATCGTCGTGTACGCACCCCATAAGCTTGTGTTTAGGCGGGATAAGCCGAGAAGATAAGTGACAGGGGGAACGTTCCGAATATCCGGATAGAACCGGGACGGTCAATCGTGGGGTGATTGCAGAATAGGTTGCTGTTTGCGCCAAGTTTTGTTGCGCTGTGGGGTTTTGTCTTGAAATTTCGAAGCTCTAGGACAAGTACCAAATAACCTTATAATCGTAAACAGAAGACACTTTTCGACTAAGACCCATATCTCATTAGGACCATGATTGCTCCACCGATACCGTAGATTGGATGAAGGATAACAGTAGCGAAGATTATTGCTAGAGCTGGCAGAGAAAGACCTAGAAGGATGTACATTGACCAAATTCAAATCCTTAAAATGAGTTTAAATACAATGCACTCTAAACCGGCGTGCGTGTACGAAACGATTGATAAATGTGGATGAAGCAAGAGAAGTGCGTCAGGATCGTATCAAATGGAATTCCATAGTCTCTGCTTATGCAGGTGGAAAGCGTTTGTGTGTTAACTGTACACATTTTGTTGGTGTAGCCACATATATACTTGGTGTTTGCGCAACCGACAATACACCAGGTGATGGAGAGTTTATTGGTACAACTGCATTGATTTTGTTAGCTTCGTGGACCACAGTTATTGTAAGTCTTTAGTTCTACTTGTGCACTGTTCTATTCTTGTGCGATTATGCAACAAATAATTTTGTATTGTATTGTAAAAGAGCAGAAAGACCACTTCGACTTTTGGGTCCATTGCTGAACATCACTCCATACATAGTCTATAAGGTCCATGCCATTTCATTAGCAGCAGCATGGTCACCCTACTCCCATATTATATCGCGTCAGATATTAGTTTAATTCCACCAGTAGGCGAGTCACGGGTTGGCAATACCCAGCATCTGTTCACACATCTACTTATTTAATCTCCACAGATTTATGGAATAATTATTATAGCTATTATTAATAATTAGTATAATAAATATAATTATACATTATATATCAAAACTCGCCTTAACTGGCGTAGATTTGTTTGTATTATATGCCGTTAAAACGTATTCAGCTGAATTTGGGCCACGTGTATCCAATGAGATATAGGTAATAGGAATAGGGTAGTTTCCAACTAGTCAAATCAGTTACTTTTTAATAAACGTCAAACACAAAATTGGTATAAAAAAGCAACCTGGGATGTCAAAGAAAAACGTGACAAAATGTCGCATTTATTATTACTTCTTTTTATATTTTTTTTTTATAGATGTGTTAAATAAAAAAAAAATAAAGCGTTTTTTGTAACCTTTAGATCTATCTGTCTTTATTTAGTAACCAGAATTTTATAATTTATCTTTGAGCTATGAAACTACTCAATTGAATAAATCCATCGAAATTAAAATATAAAATTTATACCTATTTTTATTGTCGTGACTTATTGTAACTTGTTTGCCTCATATTATTATGACAGTAACTACTTGGCTGGAACTTATTTATACTAATAAATATGATTAAATATTAGCATAGATAGCAGTTGAGTAGTTCTCTAAATCTCTAACTCTAATTCTCTCTATGGACTAAAATTATGGCGTTCTTCATTTAATCTACAATAAGTAAACAAAACCTATAATAATAAAGTTCATCAACCCCGTTACCGACCACGCTGGCGTGGTAGCCGTTTTCCCTCATTCAGCGCTTATCGCTATCATCCCAATAAGGTCGATTAATTATTTCAAATATAATTCGCTCACACGACGCCCTGAGCCGAGGTTCGCGTCCAACTAAGCATCCTCAGGCCTATTTTCTTAAATTTTGTACCGGGTGAGAGTCTGCAGAGCTCCCCATTAGTCCGACCAAGTAGTTTATTACATGCGGCAAATCTACAATTTGTTAAAAAAAAATTATCAAAATATTTAAGCTAGGACACCTTCATTAGGTAATAGATGTGAATATTATTCTTTGTTTGATTCTCTATTCTTATTATTCTCGTATGTATGTAAATATAGTCAGTTTTTTTTTTGTGAAGATAGACAAATAAAACGTGATGTAATGTTATGCTCATGCTGTGGGTTTTTGTCGTGGTAACTAATAAGTGAATGACGTGTGCCTCGATAATCTGTTTTGATATTATAATACTATTAAAACAATATCAAGGGAATTCACCTAGCTCGGGTATTATAGAGACACCCCACACTAGGGTATTTCGAGCGTCGTCGCCGTGCCAGCGTCCGCGCAACGTTGACGCCGCGGCGACGCGACGCCAGCGCCGCGCACGCTCGGCGTTCGGCAGCCGGCCAGCGCTGACGTCGCGTCGACATTGCGCGGACGCTGACACAACGACGACGCTCGAAAGACGCTTGTGTGGTGGGGGGGACTCTTAGCACGTAGTTACTAAGCGACATTCTTATGTGCACTCCATAGAGGGACAAGTCAAAATATTGAGTTTCTATGTGCGTATAGCTTTAATTAAAGTTCTCAAACAATTGTAAATCCATCCTCTAGTTACCTAACGCAAATTTGAGACAAACCAAAATATAATTCTATTTTCATTTGGCAAAGTACAAAAAGGTTTTGAGAATGTTGAGGTATATTACTGGGGACACAGCAGCTATGCCGGTTTTATTTCCCTCAAAGTTTTCGATGTTACTAACACCCTGTATTGTGATCGCCGACTTATGCCACACTTCACCTTTAAGCCTTACCCTATCTAGTGTAGAATTAGTCTCGAGGCTCACCCTGCAGTCATTAGGTATCCTCCAAAGATAACGCAAATGTGTATTAATTAATATATAAGGTAGATACGTACACCCTAGCGTCTGGGTGTGGTTCCGCTAGTGTGTTGTTACCCTAGTAAGACGTAGTGACTACGAGGTTATCTGTTTCATGTGAATCTTTATGTTTGCTAATGGAGGTGAGTAGGGTGCGCCATTTATGCGAATTTGCCTTAAGGCAAAGAGCGTGCGTTTCTGAGTGACTTAGCAATAACGTGTTGTGTTGATATTATTTTCCTTAAAAACAGGACGTCTTCGCGGTCAATGATTTACCTCAAGGCTTATCGCTATCGACCCACTAAAGTCGATTAATTCTTTCAAATATAATCCTTAAAACTTGGAACCTCATATATAAGCGGCATCACTGTTTAGTGTTCCTAAATTTTGACAGTTTTTCATACTGTAACGCTAAAATTCGTGATAATTTACTATTCAGTATGGAGCAACGTGAAGTGTATCCCGTCTGAAGGATGAGTTACGAAAAAGAAATGCAACCAGTTGGAAAAATGCAAATAAGTTAATTTGATATACGTTTTTATAACTTTTCTTCTTTCCGATTTTTAAGGAATGAATATTACACTATGATTTTGCACTTCAACGCTGCACAAAGGGTAATAGTGTATAAATATAACCAAAACAATATGTTTGTTGACATTAGTATGAGGATCTATCGCCGGCGACGCCTGATGGGAGGAAAAGGCAGTTTTTATCCTCATTAGGGGTTTCCCAGCTATGTCCGGCCTTATGGAAATTCATTGTTAGTGATTATTATACAGTCACACACATGATCAAAATATCATTAGCATCCCAATCACATATAGCATTTATTACAATAATAAAATAGAAATAGAAAAAGTTTATTATAAAAGGACGCCACACACAAAAAAAAAACAACATCATATCAAATTTCCACTAAAACAATTACAAAAAAGCAAGACGGATGTTTGTCGAAATGACCATAAGGTGGTGGTGGACGTTCTGAGATAAAAGGGCCTCACTCAGCACAAGTCGCGGCGTGAACCACGACGCTGACATTATGTGGACCCTGTTGGGTGACGCACGAACATCGTATTCCATAAACATGTGTTAATGGTGTATACATTCAAATTTGATTCAAAAATATACATTATAACAGTGAGTTCTTGATATAAAGTGTTTCAATGTAGTCTTTTTGACCCAGGAATAGGTATAACCATTCCACCGGTCGGGCAACCGACCGTAGAGGCAACAGCGGCCTTGGAGTTTAAATAACTTCAAAAATGTCTGGGGCAGAAGGCAACGGGAAACCACTGCATCTATTTTCCCAAGAGAGTCAGCATGAAGGGTCCAAGAAGCAACCCTGATGCTGACCACAGTCCTCAGATATGAGGGACCGACCCAAGAGATTCGTAATGTGCAATTCATCGCATTTAATTTCCATTTGTTCATTGAAACAGTAAAACTATAAAGTACATAGTTCTAAATTCAAATTCTGATTCGATAAATCCAATACTTGATGAACATGGAAATTAGCATTTGTTTGTATTCCGAAATACGACGATAGCCGAGGGACCTCAAGAAAACAGAAGCACTGTACGAGAGATTACTTATCCTTATCGCAAATGAGATTGCCTAATCAATTTATCGACCCAAACCTTAGCTTTGATCACAATAAATTTTGACAAACATTATAAACGTCTCAAATGTCTTATCCTTCTCAATCTTTTGCAAGACAAAGAGAAAGACAGAGCTGTAAAACAAAGTTAGCGTCTGAAATGTGATGGTTATTTTAATTGCAGCTGTCAAAGAGTTGTGAGAGTGCACGCAAGATATTCCCTGCCCCCCCTGCCTCCCCTTCCATACCCTCCCCCCCATCCGCTTTGAGGACGCGAGCTTTGTCGCTGAAAGCTTACAAGACGTCCTGTACTTACACTGTACACTAACCGCCTTGCCAATAAAAAATAAACAAGTGGTGAACGTCTGTTAATGTGTTTGACAGCCAACAAAAGTTGTTACATGACCAAATCGAAAAAGTCAATGATAGACCCATGTCAGGGGGTTTAGCGGCTCATTAGTAACCCTAACACTAGGGTGATGACACGACCTATACGCAAAAATCACTCTGTGATCCCTAGTTTCGTTAGGACATTACAGGCTGACCACTGATTGTCAGAAAGTAAGGTGATCCGTGCTTCGGAAGGCACGTTAAGCCGTCGGATCCGGTTACTATATCCTGATGTAGCTAAGTCAGGGGCTTTTAGCGGCTCAGTAGTAACCCGGACACCAGGGTTGATGGGGTTGTAAATGCACTTCACAACCCACACGATTGAAGTTGAAGAGACCACCCATATGAAAAAGAATTGATTATAATATTATATATTCTAAACAAATTGACACGCATTGATAAGCAATTGATGAGGGCGTTATTTATTATCATAATATAACAAATACGTTATTGCATTCACAGACAGAAAAATAGTAAAATAGATGGCTCTATTGCTAAGTTTGTAATGCCGTGTTTTCTTTACATTGTGAGTTACTGGAAGAGTACTTTATCCGTTTTGTGGTTTTTTATATTATAGTATTTTGATGAGGACCCAAAATCGACGGTTTAGGTTTTTACATTAACTAACCCGAATGGCGCTGTATTCGGGTTAGTTAATGTAAAATTCTAGACCGTCGATTTGCAATAATTGAGCTCAGTATTGCTTTTATACTTTGCGACTTTCTACGACTATTGATGTGTGACTTTGACAATAATCGCTCTAGTCGACTACGACAGTCAATTGTTATTACTATTTCCGCGACCGTTTATTGTTGCGTTCGCTTCGGTGTCAAAGAAGAATACTAAGAATATTAAAGTAGTAACTAAAAACCGACGTAACATATCCTAGAAAATCAGGTTTATAATAACAAAGTTTAGCGAGTATGAAATAATATGCCCAGTGGTTTGTTAATAACTAGCGTCGCTAGTATACTATAGGGTTGTGAGATCAATGACCGACTTTATCAACCCTGGTATTAGGATTAGGTACTAATGAGCCGCCATATTTTCGCTCATATTTACGGGCATTCCGGTGACCAGCCTGCAATGTTCGAACCGAACTATAGTAACCACATTTTTTTTATAATAGATACCTACACTGTTCTGTCATCAACCTTTTCTGTTCTGTGGTTGTATCTCTAATATCATCTCGCTCACAACACATTCGAAACGAAACGCACAATTGCGTCTTATCACATTTTTATTGCGCGCCTCTAGATAAGCAGTCGACATTCTTTCATTCATTCGAGTAGTTAATGCCATCTGCGGCAAATATACAATAAGTCACATCAAAAAAAAAATTCGACCCTATTAAGGATTACAGGCGTGACTTTATGCACGTAGGTTTAATATTATTGGGTAGTTTCCGAGGTCAAAGATAAATTAGGTATAATTTGAATATTATTATTACTAAATAAAGACAGTTTTAAATCTGACAAAAAAAAGTTTTCTTTTTCTATTTAACCTATTTATAAATTTTAATAAAGAAAAATGTAATAATAAGTGTGACGTTTTATCACGTTTTTATATGACGTTCCAGGTTCCTTTTTCATGCAAATTCCATGGCAATATCGTGTTTTGACGTTTAGTAAAAAATAACTGAAACTACCCTATGGGTGAATATCAAAATGTGTCAAGTTTGGTGGCGACTGTCATATAATTTTTTCGTGAAAAATTGTTGAAATTGGGAAAATTGGGAATTGAAAAATTCCTTTTTCATGTCGGAACCGAGGATCTTTTTGGATCTTTTTCATGTCGGAACCCAATTTTTCACGAAAAAATTATATGAAATTTCGCCACCAAACTTGAAATTGTGAGATTCACCCCTATTCTCGTCTTTTTATAACTCGGGTTCTGGCACCGACAATATTTTGTATAGTACATCAAAGTGTTGTTTGCTGTCACTTAGCCTATTACAGATCTGTCATCAAAATACCTTCTTAACATATTTGTGTGGGGACATCTTAGCGTGAGCGTAAGTGCCACCATTTTTCGTGTCGTTACAATATCAACAAGATACCGGTACTTTTCACGAGGTGTCATTTATTTTGCCTAGTCGTGTTTACTTTCGTGTTTTTTGTATTTATTCTCAGGGACCGGCATTGCCTCGGCTTTTAGCGTGTGAGAAATAAGATTTCGCGCGTTCTGTGCGAGAAGTTGATACAATGAAGTTACCTAGCGAGAGTGGTGTGTTGATATGTCTGCAGACATTTAATAACAGATGGTTACAAACAATGCATTTTGAAGTATGAAATAGCCACGAGGAAGATAACTTAGAGCCGCTCTCGGCATTATAAATAAGTACATAAAGTAATAAAGTTTACCTTATCATGATAGATAAATAACGAGATATATCTTATCATAAATAAGTGATTTTATCATATCTTTTGATAAAACTTATATACTTAAATCAATTGATAAACAGTGTAAAACTTTCTTTTAATTTATCCTCCTAAGACCGAATGTTCTTTATAAATCCAAACCCCATTGTTTAACTATTGTGTCTGGAAATCTCGGTCTTAAGAGGATATAGCTCTCGGTCTGTAGAGAAAATATTTCAATCAATCAATAATACTTTATTGCACAACGACATATTACAAAGAACATAAACATACGAATAAAAATAAGCACAATAGGCGGCCTTATATTTGTATTTCTATATAGCTATATGTATAGAAGAGCTTCCTACAGGCTACTTCCTTTCCCTTCGATATTTATTTACTGTCCCATTAAAATAATAGCTTTATTTATTACGACATGTATTCATCACTGAACCTAGGTACCAGACTAGCACAAATGCTCACAATTGCGATACGACGCACTATCTAACACATTGGTCTAATCGAAATATCTGACATCTGGGTAGCTACTCAGTTCATCTTGCGATGGATGTACCATCACTAGCCCAATTAAGAATATACTTAGTCGTGAGGTTAAATAGGCATTTTATGTTTATTCATAACTGCAACAACTATCATGCTCAAAATTCGCTAAAATACAGTTGGTCCATTCTACACAAAAGTAGTGTCGGTTCCCGGAAATACCGTACCGGGTCCCCGGATTCGTCCCGTCATTTCATTTGTATGCCACCGAGGCACTGTCCCTGCATTATTGCTTTTACCATACCTTTTTCGTTCTGAATACCCCTAGTTTGTTTTCCCTAAAGCCGTTCTATTTACAAATTACTATGGAAAAGAAACAAAGTTCCATTTTGGTAACGGTGGTTTAATCTTTATTTTTTTCTTCCACGCAGCATAAGGCCTGTTTCCTGTCAATAAGGTTTAACCTCATTTAACTATAAAAATGATTTGATAGAACGACGCGCTCTGAATGATAAACAGCTAACCGCATTTCGATTTTTCTACACTTTCAGCATAAACAATAACTTTTACGTATAGAAGGGACACTCTCCGCCCCGCAGCAATACCAGCTTGATTTACCTCACCCCCGGATCCCTTTAGTTTATTAAGCCGTAAGTCGTTCGGGAATAATGCCCTGATCTACCGAGTGGACGGGCGAGACAGTGCGCTCGGTACAAAAATATCAAACAAAACAAAAATAAAATTACACATACATACATAAACTCACGCCCGTAATCCCTAATGGGGTGGGCAGAGCCACAAGTAATCAAAGACAACTTGCAGCCACTGTTGATACGATGTCGTAAGCTGGATATGATGAACCTTATGGTGATAAGGGATCAGCCTATCGCCCATAACATTAGTCCATCATGTTAGATGACACAATCCCTCTGTCGGTTTTTACGACATGCCCGGGAAGACAAGCAGCTGAACGTTTTCTATGTTTTTTATTTGCTCCCAGAACAGCATAGAAGCAAAAAATAAAATTAAATAAAACTAAAATAAATGAACAATACTGAAAATAAAATAAATCAAAGTACAATTAACACTTAAACTAAAGCTTATTTAAAAAGCCCGCCTCCAATCGTACCTGGTGCAAATGTACCCATATTAATACTAGCTGCGTTTCCGCGTTGAACAGCCAGCAACATGCGTTTCACCGGGTACGATTCTGAGCTTCTTAAAGAAGAAACTAGGTATTCACGTGAACCAGGGAACGAAACGAGAATTTATTGCCATCAGCGGAGTCGTAAAATAAAAATATGTTTCGTTGAGATAGCACGTTTATTTAGGTAGGTACTTAAAGTACAAGTATACTTAGAAAATATACCTTCCCATATACTGTACATATTAATTGCAAGTGAAAAATCACCCAGATATATATATTTATTATGCAAATATGGAACGTTACTGATATGTTTGCTGCCAATGGTTTTAATAGCTTACAATTATATATTCTTAGAATTTTGACGTGTTTATCTTATTCTTTATATTACGTTTAAAATTGTAGATGTTCAATTTATTTGTGACAGGCTGTTGCTTCTGTAAAAAACCGGACTTGTTTATTTATTTATTTATATATTTGTATTTTACTTTATTTATATTATTTGTATTTATGTTATTTACTTGTCAAACAGCCTCCTGAAAATTTTAGCAGCCTGTGCTCAGAATTCATTTTTGAGCACTGAACAAAGGCTATATTGGCGAAACCAAGCTCTTATTTATAAATTATAAGCTAACACTAGCTTCTTCTTCTTATCGTGTGGGTTATGAGGTGGATTACCAACCTCATCAACACTGGCTAACACTAGCTAATAAGTTTTCTGACATACTAACCCCTATGGATGTGTTAATGTCTGATATAAACATATTTGAACTAGAATTTGAAAATGAAAAATATATATATATATATTTATTTGCTCATAAAACATGGTATAACATGATATGGCATTGTGGTGTGGTAGCATGGTATCTTCAGGTTAAGTAAGCGGACTCTGTGATTAACGAGGTAATGTTAGGGTGATGATCTTTAAAATAAAATGACAAATTGTACTATAAAATTTCTGATAGATGGAATGAATGATCAGAATTTTTTGGCCAGTATCGATCCTGACTCATCACACAGTAATATAGTATAAACTTGTATTTACAAGAAGAGTTATTACTAAATAGTATTAGTAAAATCTGAAATCTCTGTCTGAACCCGAATGAGTTTCAAACAAGCGCGCTAATTCAATTTCACAAAGTAATAAAATAAACTTTGCGCATTTTCTTCCGCTCCATTTAAACCAATTTGCTTCTTTGCGGTTTCCATCAACTCTCCGTTTTACAAGCTAAAAAGAAGAATAGTAAGAAAATCTTTCGTAAATATTTTATATATTTTTTGCTTTTAAGTTTTAAAACAATCCGAAGTTCGTCAGAGAATGGTCGGTTAGAGAAACAGGAAATGGCGCTGCAAAACCTGTATTGCTTTGCTTTTGCGTATGTAACTATTTCTGTGATCTACTTCTCTAATTGTGGGGGTATCATCAACCCTGGTGTCAAGGTTGACATGACATGAGTCATGTAACGAGTACAGACTTACATCAGTAAGTAGAAACCGGGACCAGCGGCTAAAACGTGCCTTCCGAAGCATGGATCATTCGAGTGATCAGCCTGTGGTGTCCTAACCAAAATGGGAATCATAAAGTTGTTTTGTTATGTTTCCACCGGGATTCGAACCCTGGACCTCCGGGCCAACAGCCCAACGCTCAACAACTAGACCACGACGGCCGTTCTGCAATGAAAATGCTAGATTCAGATCGTAAGGTTGTATTTGTCTGTTTCATAAAACTTACTAGATTACTGCAAAAGCTATTCTTGTAGAAGATACGCTACTGAATTCGAATAAGGCATAATCTGTAAGAGTATTTTAATACCCTAATTTCTATGCTGAGCTGTTTTGCGTTGAACACATAAAGTAAGATTTCTTGATGGTACCTGCCATAGAGTTCTTACTATATAGAGATGCCGCGGGAGCATAGTCGGTGGGACCGAGATATGCACAAAACGATCACATTATATGAGGCAACGATCGTATTACAAAATTTTCCATATATGATTCATTGTTTTTTTGGTAACACAACCAAGTAGCGCTTGTTACTACGCTACAAACGGCAGGTAAATTGACGTATCGGGTCCAGCCAGTCTAGGCAGCTTCACGCTCGACGTGAGTTGACAGGTGACATGTGGATTCATGCTGAAGGCATATCTCCCTTGTTTCTATCATCTGTGGTATAGTATTTGCCCAAATGTAGCGAAGGATGCAAACTGGTTTAAAGCATTTCAGTCTTTTAGAACTAGATTTACCGTCACTTCAGTGTTCAGTTCGGTCAGGTTTAAGCCTCGTATCCACTAGGCAACAATTAACGCGCAACACGTAACGCCAACATGTACGGCAACGTTGCACAACAGCGCGCGACGTTGCCAGCTGAAGCGCAACATGTTGCGCGGATTGTTGTTTGTAGTACATGTAGTACATGTAACGGCCTCCGTGGTCCAGTGGTTGAGCGTTGGGCTCACGATCCGGAAGTCCTGGGTTCGATTCCCGGTGGGGACATATCACAAAAATTACTTTGTGGTCCCTAGTTTGGTGAGGACATTACAGGCTGATCACCTGATTGTCTGAAAGTAAGACGATCCGTGCTTCGGAAGGCACGTTAAGCCGTTGGTCCCGGTTACTACTTACTGATGTAAGTACGTAGTCGTTATATGAGTCATGTCAGGGGCCTTTGGCGGCTCAATAGTAACCCTGACACCAGGGTTGATGAGGTTGGTAATTCACCTCACAACCCACACGATAGAAGAAGAAGAAGAAGTACATGTAGTACATGCTCAGGCAGACAACGTTGTTAAACAAAAGTTCCGCGCTAACTTTCAATATGTTGAGCGACATGTCGTGTGCCAAATGTTGCCAAGTGGAAACGTGGCTTTATATCTATGCTGGACTGGAAGCGAATAGAACAGATGAACGCCTGCCTGAACGCGTTCGCTGGTTGATCATCTGTCACCATGCAGTGCCATATCCATATTCAGGACTTCGTACTAACTCTTTCTTTTGATTACCTACTGCCCTGTCCATTAGGGATTACAGGCATGACTTTATTTATGTAGGTATGTCCTGGATCAGATTCACGAGGTGCACAGTAAGCCGCAGTTCCCGAGAGAGAAGGAATATTGCGGAACCTTACCGAGTGCGGTTCTATGTTACTCAAAGGTTTACAACGAAGCCTCAATGTAAATTATTAGGTGGTATTCGTTACATGGACCGCTGTGCTTTCGACATGTCAAGACGGGCTTAAGCGCTACGGTAAACGACCCTTTGGTACCTATAACCCGTGAGAATTAACTAGACACCTCTCCTCACACAGATTGTATACATGCGAAGTGTCTCCTTGATTCGTAAGGATTACACTCACGCTTATTACGTTTACACATACATACAGTATACCAGACATGCCTATTTCCCATTTTAGTACGCAGAAACCACGGAATCCCACTTAATGTTAACCTAACACACCACTTTCGCGTCTTTCAATCTCATCAAATTCTTTATACTTATCGCGGATTTGGAGTAATCTTAAACTGGCCTTTCTTTAAACCACCCTGAATCTTATCGGGGTATTGTCGCCTAGGCCTTCTTCTTTCGACTCTGCCACTTACAATCACCTCATGACACTGAGCCGAGATTTTCGCCCAACTATTCACCCTCAGGCCTGTTGTCTTAAATGTGGTACCGGGTGTAAACCCTCAGCGTTCCCCATTTTTCCGGCCAAGTAATTAATGTCATTTGAGGCAAACCTACAGATCAGATCAGATCAGATCTCTACGTAATATATAATTAGAGTTAATTAGTATAATGCATAAATGTAAACCATGTGGCAGTACTAATTAAATAAATAAATAAGTAAGTAAATAAAAGTTGAGTCTTTTTGTAATTATTTATTTTTTTGTAATTTTTTATTTATTTATTTTTTGGACTTTGTCCGAAATTTATTTATTATTATTTTTATTTTGGTGCAATAAAGTGTATTTATATTGTATTGTATTGTATTGTATGAATACAAATAAATATATTTTATAGCACAAACAAAAAATAAATTAATAACCCTGGCGAATATAATAGGCATCTCGCTAATATGAAACCCGTTCGACGTGTGCCGTCAACTTAAATCAGACGGGTTATTGGCCCATATAACATTTTGGGAAGGGTTTTTAAATTTCTGCCTGAAATTGACGTGTGTTCCATAAATTTAATGCCTGTCGATTACCCGTCCTTTCCTTTTCGGCGGATAAGAAAATTACAGGTAGGTACTTATAACTTAACATAAAATTGGATGGTTTGTACTGGATTCAACACCAATATAATTATACAGGATGTTAGTGACATCGTAACGAAAACTTTGAGGGATGATTCAGGCCATGATTTTGAGTTAACATCAAGTGGAATTTTCCTTCGCAAAAGTATGGAACTGAAAATAATGCAAAAGAAAAACGCAAAAATTTTCATAAATTTTCCGACAGGAAAATCCATTTGATATTAAGTCAGAATCATGGTCTGAATCATCCCCCTCAGTATTCGTTACGATGTCACTAACACGCTGTATTTAAGTAACCAGAAGTTATGAACCGAATCATTCTATCAAGTTTATTAATAGAAACTTCAGTGTATTAATGAATAGGGGACGTAACGACGTTCAGAAATAGCTTACTGCACCAAGTTATTAATAAACAGCGTACGCTGAAATTACTTCCACACAGTGATGTACTGTCCCCAGGAATATTCCCATTTTGGCAGTACAAAGGCGTGAAACTTATCCAATCATAAACATAAATGTGAAATGAGAGCCAAGTCCAATATTATGATAAATGCCTTGGTTGTTGACTTCAACGACAAAAGAAGTGAGATCTAAATGGGTGCCAAGTGCAGTGGTCAGTCCTGAAATTTATTTATAAGTAACAGTAAGTATAACAAGTGGTGTGAGTTTATGTATGTATGTGTAAGTATAACATAATCATACATACATACATACATAAACTCACGCCTATTTCCCACCGGGGTAAGCAGAGACTATAGAATTCCATTTGCTTCGATCCTGACATTTGCTTCATACACGCACGCCGGTTCAGAGTAGATCGTATTGAACCTTTTCTAAGGACATCTCCAATTTGGTCATCGTAAGATAATCACAACATAATCATATCTTCTTATAACATAAGATAATGTATTGTAGCCTAAAGTTTGTCTTAAATACACACGGCGCGGCTCGCCAGTTCTGTTTCTTGAACTTGGCTTGACACGCTGCCGCGACTGTCTAGATATAAAAAGCGCTTTATTACCTAACCTTTAGGCAGATAACATCAGAGTACAAGAAAGAACAATTTGAAAACGAAAAGCAACCAGAGTTCTTACTATTGAAGAGTTCTTACAACGGGAATATTTCCATTTTGGGAATATTTGGGAAATTCCCGGGAACGGAACATGACTGCTTCCATAGGAAAGTTTATGTCTAAAACATGCGAGGTATTCGTAGTTAATTAATTTCACTAGTGCTAATTACGCGGTCCTGCTCGGGCTTCTTTTTTCCATAATTATACACGTTTTGTGAAATGTAACGGAAAACTTAAATGTGTTTTATGTAAGTAGGTTATATCTTATAACCCTCCTTTTTTGCTTCTCCGTGGTCGGGTGATAAAATGGAAACCTACTAAGTTGAAGTGCACCACGGCATTAATTAAGCTCTTCTTCAATATATTTCTTTTAATTGTTTTTTTTTATTTTTAATCAACTACAGTAGTTAGGTAGAAACCACACCCCGGACACTTCATACAAACAACCTCGTTTTACACAGACACCACACATTGACATTACCGTACACGCGTATCTGTGTGTGTGTGTGACGTCTTCAAGTCCACAACCAAACGATTCAAGTCTAAACTATGTTCGAGGGGGGGGGGGGGTGGGTGAGGTAAACCTATCCAGGGTCTATTACAATATCATGTGTTTATTATTCTTCGGCGAAGTTTTAACAAGTTTAACATTTTTGGTCGAATTCTCACTTTGACTTCCAATAACTTTATTTTTATCTTTGATTTGACTGTTTTTCTTTTTTCACCTAGCGGTACAATATATCTTTAACCATAGTTATGAAGTAAAATAAAATAATTATTAAGAAAGGGATAGCGACAAAATGATTAATTCTGAAGTAAGGTAGAAAATCTAGAAAAAGGTACAAAATGGGTCATATCTCCTAAACCGTAAATAATTGCTGAACATACATGGGGGTGTTTCTGGTAGCTAATAAGCCCCTCTATCTAATTTTTCATTTTGAACCTGAACTTCTGGGCCACCCTGTATAGTACAGTCATGAGCAATATAATGTACCCACTTTAGCACTCTGTCGCACTAACATATTTGACATTTAGTGAGACTCACACTTCAGTTTGTCAAAAAAGTTAATGTGACATGGTACTAAAGTGTATACATATTAATGACCGTGACCGTACATAGCATGTAACATATAAGGGGACCTTTCGAAATTCGGCCAGGCTACATATACATATATATCAGTCCTTTCTGCGATCTCATTAAGTGTGTGCATATAATCGTTAGCAACTTGGCTAAGGCCCATATTCCCGAGAAACGCATTTTCGGAGGTATGTGACCTAACCTGTATTGGGCTGGTTTACCCTTCGCGAGTTGTAAGGTCTGACAGGCAGTCGCTGCTGTAAAAAAACCGGACCTGTCAAATCGTCAGGTAAGGTAAGCGGACACTGTGAAAGACGGGATAATGCTAGGAGGATGTGAACTTGGCTAAGGCGCCTGGTGTAGATTATCTTACAGTTAGCGCATACAGATCTCTGGAGGGGTTAAAATGGCCACATCGAAGCAATTCAGCTGAGAGAGCAAAATTGCAATTTGACATTTGTGCATATAAAAGTAAGTGCGCAATGCAAACAAATGTCAAATTGCAATACTGATTTTTTAGATGAATTGCCTCGATGTGGCCATTTTAACCCCCCTGATGACACTAGGAGAGATGCTGAATGCGCATTGATCAAGTCACCGTCCGTTGATTAGTCCTCGGTTTGCGGTCAGTACGGAGGTTCGATTGACTCTGATTACTCGCGTATTGTCATCAGGCTACCAAATACGTGGACATAGTAATAGCTTGAACACATGTAATTGTTTGGGGGAATTTAGGGGTGGGGTTAGTCTAAACTCCCCCAAACATAGATCTGTGTCTAGGTGGAGACAGTACACTGTTGGGACATTTTCTATTTTATCATTTGACCTAAAAAGTCTTCCACGAATCCGTGGACCAGCATGGTGGGGAGGCCTGTGCCCAGCAGTGGGATTTATGTAGGCTGTTTATGTTTTATGTTTATTTGGCGTGACTCTTTGTTGGCCTTAGATGGCACCAATTACTTGACCGGATATTTGGAGAGGGTTAAGGGTTCTTATCCGGTATGTATAAAAAAATAAGACAACATTGGGGGCATATCACAAAAATCACTTTATAAGCCCTGGTTTGCTTAGGACATTACAGGCTGATCACCCGATTGTCCGAAAGTAAGATAGTCCGTGCTTCGGGAAGCACGTTAAGCCGCGTGGTCCTGGTTACTACTTACTGAGTACGTTGTCGTTACTAGAATCACGTCCGGGGCCTTTGGCGGCTTAATACCTTAACACCAGGGTTGATGATGTTGGTAGGCCACCCACATGATAGAAGAAGAAGAAGAATTCTTGTAACCATGTATGTCGTAACAGTTAACATCAATGATAGATGAATGATGGACTGATTGCCTGTCACGGTATGGAGGCAGATGCTTTGTATCAAGATCACAGCACTTCGTATCAAAAGTTCTTCGCACACTATTTTTGGCTCTTCCGATCCCATTAGTACCAAGGTAGGTAGATAGGCAATTGGTACCAGGGTTGATGAGGTTGGTAATCCACCTCATAACCCACACGATAAGAAGAGGAGAGTAATCGTGGAAGGAATTTACACGGATGGGTTGTTAAGCGTAATTTTGACTTCAGTCTTTACTGATCCACGACTTAATTCCAGTTTACTGCTTCAGTAATTCACAGGTTCATAATTTAAACTATTTCTGATTTAAGTACAGTAAATAGCTTTACAGGCAAGTTATTTGATTAAAATGTTAAATAGACCCTGAATTCCTTTTCTTTAATCACTTTTACAAAGAGATTCGTTTTAGGCAAAGGTATACAAATAGTCTATGCTAGGCTAGATATTTTAATTTAAAAGGTTAACAACCTTCCCAAACACGTCAAACTAATTCGTTTTTTAAGATGTTGGAAAACATGCTGCACGTTGTTTGTTAGCCGCGTTTCCACTTGGCAACATGTGACGCGCGATATATTGCACAACATGCTGCCCATGTTGAAAGTTAGCGCGGAACTTTTGTTAAAGTTGTCTGTCTACGCATTTACTACCCGTCTGTCGTCGATAACATGTCGCCAGAGAAACTAGTGTTGTTGCGCGTCACGTCTCCACTCAACAACAATTATTGTTGCTCAACTAACGCAATCTCAAAACAAACAACAAGCCGGCCGACATGTTGCGCTTCAGCTGGCAACGTCGCGCGATATTGTGCAACGCTGTCGTTCAAGTTGACCGTTATGTGTTGTGCGGTAATTGTTGCCTAGTGATTACGAGTCTGTTTTGTTGCTTTTTGTTGCTTTTTGTTGCTGTTGTGTTGTTGTTGTCAATTTGTATAAAGTGAGTATAAAATATTGTTGGGAATTGAGAACGCACCCATTATTATTAGCCTAATATGTTGGCTAATCTGCTAGTTACTCTAGTTACTGATTATGTTGGCAATACCTTTTTTATCTGTCATTATTTTATAACAATAAAATACGTTCGCGCGTTTTTTTGTCCGTAAAACTAAAACAAGTCTTTTTCTTATTTTCCTGTTTTAAATATCAACATGGTAGCAGAGCGTAGTTGCGTAAAAGTTGATAAAAAGTGAAGACTCCGAAAGAATTAACAAAACTGGCCGTCGTATTTGTTGTCAACTCTGCCGTATATTTTTGAGGTTACCGAAGCGGCGTCATTATTCACATACCGACAATCACAGTTTAAATTGCTGAAAGATGTCTACTACAAGCCATAATCCTTTTCACATTGATAGACTTGTCGGAAGAGACAATTACGCAAGTTGGAAATTCGCAGTAGAGGCATATTTCAGGCTAGAAGAATTGTGGAGTTGTGTTGAAGGAACTAATAGTGATGAAAAGAAGGAAATAAAGGCGAAATCGAAGCTTATTCTACTGCTAGACCCGATCAACTATGTACATGTACAAAACGCGACTACATGCAAAGAAGTCTGGGACAGTTTGCAACACGCTTTTGATGACAGTGGGCTATATAGAAGAGTAGCTTTGTTGAGAGATCTCATCACAACTACACTAGACAGTTCTCGAAACGTAGATGACTATGTGAATAAGATTATGTTGACCGCTCATAAACTTAGAAATATTCAGTTTGACATTAATGATGAATGGCTCGGAACGCTGATGTTAGCTGGCTTACCGGAAACTTATAAGCCAATGATAATGGGCTTGGAGAGCTCTGGGATCAAGATCAGTGCAGACTCAATCAAAACAAAACTCCTGCAGGAAGTACAATGCTCAGAAAGTACAGCATTCTTCACAAGGAAAACAGCCATTCACGGGAATCAGAGTATAGCAAAGGCTCATACTTCTAAGGGGCCCCGTTGCTATAATTGTAACAAGCATGGACATTTTGCTAAGAACTGCCGTGCTCCGAAGAAGAAGATAACAGAAAAAGCAGAAGAAAATAAGAGCTTTGTAGCAGCATTTTCAGCATCTTCACAGACAATGAATCCGGACCTTTGGTATGTGGACTCAGGTGCCTCCATGCACATGACCAATAGATGTGACTGGATGTATGATGTAACAAGCCCACCGATACCCACCATCACTGTTGCTAGTAAGACGCCACTGCCTGTGGAAAGTATGGGAAAGGTCAATTTATTAATGAATGGTAATGAACAGACTAAAATTCAGACGCATGGGACACCTGAATTTTTCAGATGTTAGTAAGCTACCGGAGTGTGCAGAGGGAGTCAAGCCATTTCCTGACAAAAGTAAAGAACTCATCACATGCACCACCTGCCTCAAAGGTAAACAGAGCAGACTGCCATTCAATAATACTGGTTCAAGAGCCACACAACCACTGCAGCTCATCCACACAGACTTATGTGGACCTATGGAACAAGCATCACTGGGAGGTATGAAATACTTTATTACCTTTATCGATGACTTTACTAGAAGAGTTCATGTTTATTTTTTGAAAGACAAATTGAGTGTTATTGATGTATTCAAAGATTATAAAAGCAAAGTAGAGAATGAGCTTGGCAAAAGGATTAAAGTTATTCGGTCTGACAATGGAAAAGAATACTGCAATAAGGAATTTGATAGTTTCTTAAGTGGGCATGGAATTGAACATCAAACAAGTACTCCGTACACTCCCCAACAGAATGGTCTTGCAGAAAGGATGAACAGGACACTGGTGGAAAGAGCTAAATGTATGTTGTTTGATGCTCATTTGTCTAAGCAATATTGGGGAGAGGCATTGGCAACAGCGGCTTATGTAATTAATAGATCACCCACAAGGTCAATTGATGGCAAAACACCTATGGAAATGTGGTCAGGCAAGAAACCTAATTTATCAAATATAAAGATTTTTGGCTCTGAAGTAATGGCTCAAGTACCAAAAGAAAAACGTCAAAAATGGGATTCTAAATCTAAAAAATATATATTTGTCGGATATTGCGAAACTAGCAAGGGATATCGCCTGCTTGATCCAAATACTAATAAAATTATTAAAAGTAGAGATGTAGTATTTTTAGAAAATGTTCAAAAGGTTGATTGTAATGTGTACTTACCTTACTTACCTGACAGCAATCCTGATGGAACACAGTCCCCCACAGAAATCTGTAAAGAAAAATTAGAAAGCAACTCGGTTCATTCTTCAAGCGACGACTATCTGTCTGGCGACAATGATGATCCTCCCTACATACCTGAAGTATCAGTTGAATTATCGACACCAGCACGCAATATAAATTTACGTCCACGTAAAGCAGTCCAGTATGCAGAGACAGATGATTGTGATGTAAGTTATTTTTGCCCAATTATTGATCTGAATGACCCACAAACTCTTGATGAAGCTCTTACATCGTCTCATGCAAATCAGTGGAGGAAGGCCATGCAGGAAGAATATGATTCTTTAATGAAGAACAAAACATGGTCATTAGTAGAATTACCACCAGGTAAAAGAGCTTTACCTTGTAAATGGGTTTTTAAAAGTAAGACTAATGAGAAAGGCGAAATTGTTCGTTTTAAAGCTAGATTAGTCATCAAGGGTTGCGCTCAAAGAAAAGGAAATGATTATGATGAAGTTTACGCCCCTGTCGTAAGATATACCTCAGTTCGATATTTACTTGCTCTAGCCGCTAAATATGATTTAGATATGATTCAGATGGACGCCATAAGCGCATTTCTTCAGGGCGATATTGACACCGAAATCTACATGTCACAGCCAGAATGCTATGAAGAGAATGGTAGAGTATGTTATTTACATAAATCAATCTATGGGCTGAAGCAAGCCAGTCGTCAATGGAACCTAAAATTGAATGATATTCTTCTCAAAATTGGATTGGAAAGATCAAAAGTTGATCCATGCATTTATTATTCAGTAAGTGAATCTAAAATGATATTTATTGCAGTGTGGGTGGATGACTTCTTGATATTTACAAATGATAAGGAAACAGCAACAGACATCAAAGAAAAATTAAAGGAAGAATTCTGTATGAAAGATCTGGGCGAGATGCGGCAGTGCATTGGCATAAATGTTAATAGAGATCGTGAGGCAGGTGCTGTTATGATAAATCAAAAGAAATATATTAACTTTATACTGGAACGATTTGGTATGTCTCAATGCAAACCAGTACGCACACCAATAGAGGCAAATACAAAATTTAATAAGAAACCTGAAAATGAAGATAGTAATTTTCCATATAGAGAGGCAGTGGGCTGTCTTATTTATCTGGCACAAGTCACACGACCTGATATCACCTATGTAGTTAATAAGTTGAGTCAGTATTGTAATGCTCCAGGACATCAACACTGGCTTGGAATAAAAAGGGTCATGAGATACCTTCAAGGAACCAAGGATCTACAGTTATGTTATGTTAAAGAAGACTCAAGAGAAATAACTGGGTATTGTGATGCAGACTGGGCCAATGACCCATTGGATCGAAGGTCGTGCACTGGCTACACTTTTATTTTTCAAAATGGGAGCGTATCTTGGAATTCCTGTAAACAGCAGACTGTAGCTCTCTCTACAGCAGAGGCCGAATATATGGCGATGGCGTCAGCGACACAGGAAGCATTATGGCTTCGGCAGTTGCAAGATGAACTCGGCCAAGGCATGGACAGTGTGTTGAACATTTACAGTGATAACCAAAGTGCAATAAGACTGGCGTTAACGGATAGTTATAAACCTAAGACAAAACATATTGACATTCGATTACATTTTCTTAGAGAAAATATTGTAAAATCTAAAGTTAAGTTCTTATATGTAAATGGTTGTAACATGGTAGCTGACAATTTAACTAAGGGTGTGACTTTTGTAAAACATTTGTATTGTATTAGTAAAATGGGTTTGCGTTCTGGAGGGAGTGTTGGGAATTGAGAACGCACCCATTATTATTAGCCTAATATGTTGGCTAATCTGCTAGTTACTCTAGTTACTGATTATGTTGGCAATACCTTTTTTATCTGTCATTATTTTATAACAATAAAATACGTTCGCGCGTTTTTTTGTCCGTAAAACTAAAACAAGTCTTTTTCTTATTTTCCTGTTTTAAATATCAACAAATATGACTCGATATTTTTAGATATTTATTTAATAAACTATACGACTTATTTGCCAATATAAAATTGGGAGGGTTTTTTTAAATATCAGCCTAAAATTCACGTATGTTCCATAAATTTATGCCTGTCGATTACCCGACCCTTTCCTTTTCAGCGGATAAGAAAATGACAGGTATAACCCTGGTGTCAGGTGTAATGTAGGTGAAAAATAATATTAGATGGTGTCTACAGGAATTAGCAGCAATATAAGAGTAAATAAACTTATTTCAATTGAGGAGTGGGCGGACTCTATAGTGAATTGTTGTCATCTACTTCAAACGGCTCATTTCCAACAGTCCTTAGCTTTCTACAGAATGACTTGAAGCAAGTATTCCTTTAGAAATGATGATACAATAATCGAGTACTATAATAGCTACCCACGAACTGTCAAGAACTATCTCAATCTGCAAGTATGCATTTCAACTACGCATATTAAAACTTACTCAGATTTGTTCGGAATCCTTCTGTAAAGTTGTCCTCTAATGGGATTCCAGTAGGTTCGATACGGCCAGGTGCGCAGCATGAAAGGCATCTTGGTGAATAGGTTAAATCAAGCGAATGGCAGCGAGGACAGAGTACTGAACAATGGAATAATCTATAAGTGGTGGCGGTCACGCCGTTTTACGAGCAGAAATTAAATGTTAAAAAAAACTTTTGCATTTATTGAAGGATATATATACTCTTATTTACTAAATTGACGATTCGTAGTCGTAGTTGTCTTGAGTAGGATTAAAGTAAATAATCATCTTCATACAATTATGTCGTTTTTCATGCGGTAAGCACCTAATCTGAATATTTTACACGTATGGCGCGTTATAAAGGTCACATCAAAGACATTTGTGTGCATCGCGCACCTACTTTTATATATGCACAAATGGCAAATTGTAATATTGCTTTCTTGGCTAAATTGCTAGGATGCGGCCTTTTAAACCCCCCAGGTCTTATACAGAAGCGACTGCCCGTCTGACCTTCCAACACGCGAAGAGAAAACCAGTCCAATACAGGTCAAATACCTCTAAAACGCGTGTGGGTTTTTGCGATTTCAACCCAACCGAGCTGAATGTAATTATGAAGCCGAGAGTTTCATCATAATTTATTTACTTACAGAAATATTTACTTTTGGGGTGTAAGAACTCTATGGTGGGATGTTAAAAAAAACTTTAATAAAAAGAACTACAGAGTTTTAATACAGTTCTTTGTGTACCTAAATGCGGTGCAAAAAGAGCTACTTTACGAGGAAGTGTGTTGAAAACAATATTATTTGTATTCTGTAGGACAGGTGTTAGCCTTTCTTAGCGGTTACACTAAGGAATACAACGAAACTAAAGATAGCAGTCGTCTGCAACTTGTGATTCTCAGACAAATCCCTAAGCGAGACGCCTTCTCTGTTCGTTGTCTGCTCTGCGTCGTAAGTTCTTGCTTTTACAGTGCGGGTTTTATTGAAACTGTCCACAGAGAGTTTTAGGTTCGACTCCGCGGTCGGTATTGCAAAGGATTTCCAATTCGCCTAGCGATATCAGTGGCTTGTTTGTGCTTTGAATTTTGAAATGAGATTTTGTTAACGTAATCCGCTGTTGGTTTTGTGAAGTAAATCGGGAATCTGTTTCGCTTGTTCATTGTTCGGGGTTTTGCCGCGTGAGTGAGTGATTTTAACGTTATTAATTATAGTAAATTCTAGAAGAATGTTGGTCTAAGGCGATTCTCACACAGCCCCGCATCATGCTGCATGTTGAATGTCGACGCACCTACGCGCAGTGCAGATCTGCATCATCGTGCGTTTTGTAGATTAACGCACGGCGACTCTCCAAAATCACGCGCGGCCGTTCCAAAATCACGCGCGGCATTGCGGGATTCGGTGTGCCATACCTTGCGTCTCACGCCCCGCACCTACGCGCGGCGGTGCATGTTTCTCCGCTTGTATGCGCGTGATCCGCATGAACGCGCGTGGATGCATTTTCTGTGTGTTAGAGGTGTTTTTTATATAAACGGAGATACTTACAAGCAACGGAAGAACACGCATCCACGCGCTGCGCTGCATCAAGCGGGGCAGTGTGAGAATCGCCTAACAGAAAGCTCGGTGAGCTGTGATTACTTAGTTCATCTTGCGATGGTTTGGTTGATATATAAGTAGTCCTGAGCTTATGTGTTATAGGTATATTAGAAGAAGTTTGTAGCACTGATTTTTGTAAAACTGGATAGAAAGTCAGGCCATCCTAATAAAAAATAAAGTAAAGCAAGTGTTACAATCACTTTGACACGAAATTACTATGGTTTAAAATAAAAACCCTTTGGGACTTCATAGAAAAACGTGATAAAATGTCTTAGCAAGTGTTACAATCATTTTGAATAGGCTAATTTCCAACTAGTCAAATCAGTATCAGAATCAGAATCAGAATCAGAATCAGAATCATTTATTCAACGTAATTATCATGGATAAACTTGTTGAAGGTCAATGTAACATTTTGAATTTACGTCATTTCGCAAGGTGTTATGGCTGAGGAGAAGAAATGACAAGAAACTGCAACAGCAACACATCTTTTAAATCAATGAGGGTACATTACAAGTTATTTAATAACTAGAGGAACACATTTAATACCAGACATGTTTATCATTTAGGTAATCATTAATCTTATAATAAGCTTTTTTACATAAATTAAGCTTCACGTGAGCTTTAAATTTATTCTCTGACAAATTTAAAATATTATCTGGTATTTTATTGTAAAAACGTATACATAACCCCAAAAAAGATGAATTTAATTTACTTAATCTAGAATTTTGAACAACAATTTTATTTTTATTCCTTGTATTGTAAGTATGCCTTTCACAGTTTCTCGGAAGGAGAGATACATTCTTACGCACATACATAATGTTTTCATAAATATATTGACTTGCGACCGTCAGTATATTTATTTCTTTAAACAGCTCCCTTAAAGAGTCCCGACAACGCAGATTATAAATAGCGCGAACTGCCCTTTTTTGAATGATGAAAATAGTTTCTACATCAGCGGCTCGACCCCACAATAAAATACCGTAAGACATTACGCTGTGGAAGTAGCTGAAGTAGACAAGTCTAGCAGTGGGTACATCTGTGAGTTGTCGGATTCTTCTGACGGCATATGCTGCTGAACTTAGCTTGCCCGCTAGTGATACATTTATGCAGATACAGTTACAGTTAAGTGCTTTTTACTAAACGTCAAAACACAAAATTACTATGGAATTTGTTTGAAAAGCACTTTGGGACTACATAGAAAAACGTGCTAAATGTCGAACTTCATTCATAATTAAGTTAAATAGAAAAAAGTAAATAATGTTCGTTTGTTTTCTGTCTTTATTTAGTAATTAGAATTTCATAATTTATCTTGAACCTAGTACATACCCGAATTCAAGGACACTATGAATAGGTCACCAACTAGAAATTGTTCGGGATTCGGTTGCCGGCCACATATCGGTTGACTTACCCTTTAAACAGCTGCATACATTTTGTAGGAGGCGCAACCGTGGTGGCGCCACCATAGTGTCCAATTCAAATCAAGATATAATCCAAAAAGTAAGGTATATACACTAGTAATCTACACAAGAGTTGTTGTTATTCACTATTATGAAAGGAATCTCCTCAAGATACGAAAACAGAGGAAAGGAGGCGAAGTTAAAATTTGATCCGGTAGCTATCCCGCGAGACGTCACGGGAAAACACGCCTCGCCCCAAGGGGGATGAGCTGTGACGTCAGACCGTGAACCGTCTTCACGAGAATGTAACCCGAGCGAAGCTACGGCGTGTAAGGAAATAATTATTACGGTATAAATACTTGTTCTGACTTTGGACGTACACACACCAACATAACATAAACTCAATTCTCGCATGATGAATTAAGTACTTACCCACGCGTCACGGAGCTTTCTGTTACAACACCGCGACGGGTGACTGGTGAGCCGTATCGCTGCCTATAAAGGTAAACTAAACAAAACACAAACTAAACAAACAAAAAAAAAACCACAAACAAACCATAAACCAAAACCATAAACTCCACACACTCCACAAACTCCATAAACTTGAGCATTCACTTGTAATGAGCATTTGTGCGAATGTTACAACACGAGAAAAGTACAAGAACATTTTAGCGAACATTCTATCGAGCGTTTTTACTCGTGAAAACGTTCATAGCAATGTAGTGTTACTATAAAACACAAACTAAAAATAAACTAGGTTTGAAATAGTATTTTGCGCCATGAAAGAAGTCAGCGGATTTTAATGAAACTAACTTAACAAGTCATAATAATTCTATGCAGAATCTGCGACAGTAGCGCCGCGGCCTTCGGGACTTCTTTCGTATACGGATTATATTTTAAACATAGTCTATCTTTTAGTCTTTGTTTTATAGTAACACTGTTACAGTTTAAAGTTGTCAATGCTAGACACTGGCTCTACCGACTAATTGGCCGAACTTCAGCGACTTGAAAACGATTCAGATAAATCGAAGTTCGATGTTTGGTACCGGGTAATTTCCCTGAATAGGCTTTTGCAGTGCTTTTGCAAGGTAAATACATATTAGACAACGTAAATATACACCGCCTTTCACACAATACAATACAAATGTACTTTATTGCACCAAAATAACAGAAAATAATTACAAAAGAGACTTAAACTAGGTACATGGCAAATGGCGGACTTCTTTCTCTCGTGTGGGTTGTGAGGTGGATTACCAAGCCACCAAAGGCCCTAGACATGACTCATGTAACGACTAATTACACCAGTACTTACTGGTCATGTCCCGGTTACTACTTAGTAACCGGGACCAACGGCTTAATGTGCCATCCGAAGCACGGATCATCTTTCGTTCTTAATGGCGGCCTTATAAAACAGACAACAATAAGAAGTATAAGTACATAATATACAAAAATAAATAAAACTTAAACCTGTAACATCATCATCAGCCCATTAACGTCTCCACTGCTGGGGCACGGGCCTTCCCTATGGATGGATAGGGAGATCGGGCCTTAAACCACCACACGGGCCCAGTGCGGATTGGTGGTTATTAACGACTGCTAATGCAGCCGGGACCAACGGCTTAACGTGCCTTCCGAAGCACGGAGGAGCTCGAGATGAAAACTTTTTTTTTTTTGTGGTCACCCATCCTATGACCGGCCTTTGCGAAAGTTGCTTAACTTCAACAATCGCAAACCGAGCGCGTTTACCGCTGCGCCACCGAGCTCCTCAAAAAAACCTGTAAATACACACAAAATACCTACCTAATAATATTCCGCTCAAGAGCCACAAAATTATAAACCCAATATGTATAATATGCCATAGATTTGCAAAATAAAGCGGCATAAAGGTACTGCGTACGAGCGGCCTCAGGTAGCGTTCATTCATTCATCTTTTGTCTTTGTTTTTGGGTATAAATGGTGACCCTTTTTATTACACCCAGGCACATTTATATCTTCCACCCATGATTGTTCTGGCTGAAATAAACAAAAGCAATTTACCTATATTGCTTCTGTTTAACAATACGCCTCCTTTCTAAGGTCCGGCGATACTTCACCTCAGAGCAGTTGCTCGATCCATACACAGCACAGGTTTGATCTTGTATGGAGTACTGCTGTCACCTTTGGCAAGGCACTGCCAGCTTTCAGTTGGCTGCTCTCGACTCGGTGGGGCGACGAGCAATAAAGCTCATAGACTCGTTAGTGGAAACTCGACTTCAAAGTCTAGACCATAGACGAAGGGTAGCTTGTCTGTCGGCCTGTCGTCTTTCGTCATTCTATCTACGGACAGCTAGGCGTCGGCGGGGATTTCATCCTTATGTTGGCGAACAGTGAAGGATTGGATCTGCCTGCTGTCTTTTGTTTTCTAACTCGTTATAATCTGGGAGTCTTCAAGGCTAAAGTGAATAAGCATTAGCTAGGTAAGCCCGATCCAGAGGAGCTCGGTGGCGCAGCGGTTAACGCGCTCGATCTGCGATTGTTGAAGTTAAGCAACTTTCGCAAAGGCTGGTCATAGGATGGGTGACCACAAAAAAAAAGTTTTCATCTCGAGCTCCTTCGTGCTTCGGAAGGCACGTTAAGCCGTTGGTCCCGGCTGCATTAGCAGTCGTTAATAACCACCAATCCACACTGGGCCCGCGTGGTGGTTTAAGGCCCGATCTCCCTATCCATCCATAGGGAAGGCCCGTGCCCCAGCCGTGGGGATGTCAATGGGCTGGTGATGATGAGGTAAGCCCGATCCACCCTAAACCACATTACTTACCGTTACTTACCGTTAGGTGAAAATGTGGTCAAACGTAAGATTATATTATTTTTTTAAAAGTACCCACACTTCATCCAGCATTCTGATACACTAACGTTAACGCCTAGCCTATTATACTAATTCTATTTCTCTTTTGTTTTGTATTTTGTTTTTTCCTGTTTGTGCAATAAAGTATTTGTTATGTTATGTAACGTGACAGGTGATTCACTACTTGACCAGACAAATGGGTCTCACCCATTCTTGGCAGCTTGCGCGTACTTGCTACGTCATTAACCCTCCCGTTCGGTTTGTAGGCCATTAGTAATAACGGAATGATGTCGTATTTCACATTTCCCATTCCTTAAACTTCTGTCTCCGCTCCGCGGTGGAATAATGGCTTTTTTGCTTATTATTACTATATTTCATTCGATGCGGCCCTGTTGGCAAATAACTTTTATTACTGTTGTCTACTATCTCTCTCTGTCGTTAAGTTTGGCGACACGGTTGCGCATGTAAAGATACAAAATCACTCATACACACATACATACATAAACAGCCTATATACGTCCCACTGCTGGGCACAGGCCTCCCCTCAATCAACCGGAGGGGGTATGGAGCATACTTCACCACGCTGCTCCACTGCGGGTTGGTGGAGGTGTTTTTACGGGTAATAACCGGGACCGACGGCTTAACGTGCCCTCCGAAGCACGGAATCATCTTACTTTTTCGGACAATAAGATGATTCAAGCCTGAAAAGTCCTTACCATCAAAGGATAGTCTCACAAAGTGATTTCGACAAAGTCCCCGTCGGGAATCGAACCCGGACCTCCAGATCGTGAGCCTATCGCTCTAACCACTAGACCAAGGAGGCTGTTATGAAATCACTCACTTGGTTATTTTTGTCACCTTATTTGTGACTGTTTCTTATGGGCTTGTTTTGACTTCTCTGTTCAAGCTTAGTTGTTTGTGATTTAGGATGACAATACTTCCGAGTCGTCACTAAGTGACTTTGATTCTTTATGAAACCGTCACGATCTACTGCTCTCTTCATTCACTGAATCACAACAGTCAGCGGACTGCTAACACCTGCAAACTCTAAAACATTTTCTTTGGTTTTTGACGTAAGTATCTTATTGTTTTGCCCCATATATATTATGATATTAGCTACCTACTTGGCCAGAACTAAACCATCTAACACCGTCACACTTGCATAAATAGATTCAAATTTAGATTAAATTGAAATTAATCCTTCAAAACACTCGGTCCCAATTCTTGCCGTCTAAGCGAGGAAAGTCATCAAATGCCTTTGAAAATATTAAACACGAAATGTCCTTGGGGCACGCAAATAGATCCTTCAAAATTCCAAAAATCATTGTGAATCGTCGAAACTAGCATACAGTATGCTTCGGAATCCGCTATTCTAAGTACTAAAAGTTATATTGAAATTTGTGTACTTACTCTGAAAACGTGTCGGACCTTCAACTTCACGGATAGTTTCTAATGTGCTATTTAGTTTATATCCCTTGTAGTAAATTAATTATTCCAAGCAGAAACACGATTGGGGTCTAAAGTAACGAAACAATTTTATCGAGTCAAATTGTTTCACAATAAGGAATATGTTTTAAGATCGAACTAATTTTGAAATTGTTACGTTATCAGAAGTATACGAATTGATTGAGGGGAGGCCTGTGTCCAGATATTATTCGTGCCACGCGCGGTGCTCTTGCCGTGTCTGGAGCTGATAGTGAATTTCTTTTTACGTGATTTATCGTAGATTTGTCTCAGACGGACACACCAATGGACAAATAGGGAGCTCTGAGGGCTCCTAGGCCATCGTAGGGCACGTCAAAAAAAGCTGTAACTTTCAAACAAGGTCACCTACTGTTCACATAAAGCCAACCTTGATTCATACTATTCGTTTTTTTCTTTAGACCAGCCTTCTCCTCTCTTATATTGCGCATTTTCAAAGCTCAAAAACCGTCACCGTCGCGTCCCCAACTTGATTTGAGCCAACATTACACTCGTAACAGGCGTCACAAAGTCAAAACACACTTTTTCGCATTACGATAAAATAAAGTGAGAAAATTTCTTCATTTTGTATTCCTTTGTAAGGTTGACGTTATTCAATTTCCGTGACGTTTTTATGAAAAATAAAAGAATACTTCTTTTGTAAAACGGTTTATTGACTTGTGGACGGAAAATACATTGTTTCGGACACGGGGCGTGCAGGGAAGTAAGTAGTCACCAATCGACAAACGCCCCGTTTACATTATCGATATATCGACACTTTATTTAAAGAACACCACGAGCCGTTCTTTTTTTTTTAATCTTCTATTATTTAAATAAGCTTTATTTATAAACCATTGACATGTATAAATGATAGGATTTGTAGCAATACGCTCTAAAACATCTCTACGAGTAAGCACATGACTCGACGCACGTCTCTGATATATTTCTACGTCGCGCTCATTTTAACAGCACGCCTTCTTGCATCATGAATAGTTTAACAACTATTCCTTTCCATATTCTTTTAAATTAAACCTCAGAGTAGGATTTAAACGAGTCCCTTCCACAATATAGCGTATCTTAATAATAACAATAATATATTTGACTACTTGGACTGACAAATGGAGAGCGCTGAGGGCTATCACTCGGTACAAAATCGGCTCAGGGCGTCGTTTGAGAGGAAAAATATTTGAAAGACTTAATCGACCCTAATGGGTCGATAGCGATAAGCGCTGATTGAGGGAAATAGTCGATCACGCCGGGGGGTGGTATCGGGGTTCTGAAGTGTTTGGCGTCGCGAGCTGATTGGCCGCCTCTATGGCTAGAGTAATTGAGTCGTCGGGATATATTACGTCCTTCGGACGCCGATACTTTTCAGTACCGTCCGTGAGTGGGATGTATTCGGAAGGATGATTATGTAGCCTATATAATAGAAGAAGATAATAAATCTATCACGGCCAGCTGTGAACTTACATTTACGGTGCATATATTACAGAAAACTCGTTTTAGAATGAAAACTATCAATGTAAAGTCACTCGTATCGTTCAATCATTTTCTATATTATCATGCGCAATAGATTCCACACAAAGAGATATTTCTTCGATTAATTGAACTGTTTGTAATGTTGTTGAAAATACTCATATTAAATTGGTGAAAGTTTGAAGACGTGAGTTTACAAATACGATGTTTCACTTGAAAAATAATTTTACGTTGTACCTTTATTGGTTTTGAAATAAAATAATACAATAAAAACATACTAAAACAGTTATGGGCAATCCAGTTGTGTACATTTATTGATACTATAAATTGGTACTAGTATAATATTACGTACGAAATAGGTTGATAAACTTTGGCAGTGAGAAATAAAGTAAAATATATCAAGAGTTAAAGACACATAGCAGGGTGAAATAAATTACGAATTTGCGATGCAATCATCTAGTACAATCAAAAATGTGAGTATTGAATTTTGAACTATACGAATTCACAAATGTAAATTAATCGCTGTGATAACTTTCAATATGTAAATATTGACTAAGTATTCAGATAGCTTTAGGTACCTATGTAAAATCGATCACGAATCCACTTATTATTCATAAAGTTTACACGCACAAATTATACGAACATTAAATCCAGGCTACTCTATGTGGCTTGGCTTACATTTGTACAAGTAAGTACTAATGTATTTTTGTGTCCTCCTGTGTACATTTTTTTATTAAATAAATCATCTAATTAAGCGTTATCCCGTTTTCTCAGAGTCCACTCACCTAACCTGAATACTTTACACGTCCGGTTTTATACAGAAGAGAGTGCCTGTCTGTTTTTAAATAAATAATGTTACTTATTAAAATATGTCATAAACGTCCTTCCAGATTGTATACACACAAACAGTGTGTATCGTTTTACTGGAGTTTGTCACGCCGTTTCCAAGTTCTTCCTACGAGTCTACTGATTACGAGCAAAATCCGTTTTTGAGAGACGACAATATCGTGTTTTCTGAAGAAACGCACCGTCATAATGGAAGGAAATCTTATCGCCACAGAAGAGGGAAGTCAAGACGCGGTAGACATTCAAAGCATCATAGACGGCCCAATATCTGCTGTCAAGGTCCGAGGTGCGGTGACTGTGCGTTCATGCAACAACCTATGCTGCCACCAGCCCCAATGGGTCCGTTAGGGCCAATGCCGCATATGCTTCCAGTGCCACCAATCGGCCCACCTATGGGTCCGATTCCCCCTCCACTAGGGCCGCGTGGTCTCCCGATGGGCCCAGTTCCCCCTCCAATGGGCCCAGGTCCAGGTGTCCCTGCCCTTGTCCCAGCTGGCCCCCATCCCATACTCATGCCGTATCAAGTCCCGTATATTGTAAATTTATGATAATAAAGTCACTTGCCTACATTTTGTAAACTGATATGTTTTTTCCTTGAATATTAACCATCAGCTCCATTCTGTTCCAAACAGAATTTGAAATGGGACGTTACAAAGCTAGAACCGAACAAATAACGTGGAGTGCCAATAACGAAGAAACACTGTCCAATATTGTACTGACATCCACGAAAACCGTAAAAAATACTTGAAAATCTTTATTATACTTAATTATCCGTCAATTTATGAGTTTAGCTACTTTGTTATGTGAATTTGTTTCACTTATAAATGTATCGCAATCCTACATTCACTGCGAAAGAAACACTTCTTTCAAACTTTTACAATATTTTAATTTACTAAAGATTTCTAGTTCAGACAATGGGGTTTGGATTTAAAAAGGACATTTGATCTTACGACTTTAAATGACCTAACTTAAGTGACCTTACGTCTACTGAAATTCTCTCGGATAGACGCAGGAAATAAGGTTCAGGATTCAAGACTAACTTGAAAAAGCTAACTTTAATAGCATTTCGACGGGTCCATTTGATGAACGATGGAACGCTAATGTCACAAGGGACTATCTAGGGTAACGATGCCAACTTTCCAGAACCTCTCCTTCTTTTGTCATTTCTGGAAATTAACTTGAAAGGGGCTAAATCCACCCCTGCCCCGTCTGAAACAAGATCCGGGCAATATCCGAGGATGCTCCAGCAAACAAACTTCTTTGTAGCCCTGACTGTTTGAGCGCAATATATGAATATTTTATCCCGGGATAATATTGTAAAAAGGCTACAAACGGGCCAATCCCGTCAGAAACTTCAGTTTACTTAGGACGGCTTCTACGGGTGAGATAGTTTGTACGATACGCCTGTGATTTACTTATTTGCATACTTGTCGGAAGTCTTTTTTTTATTGTAGCCTTTTGTTTATTATTTGTGTTTTTATTATCATGTTGTACATATGTCAATCAATAAATTATACCACTCTCAATGAAACTCGCTAAGATACATAAATACATAAACTCACGCCTATTTCCCACCGGGGTAAGCAGAGACTATGGAATTCCATTTGCTTCGATCTTGACACTTCTCTTCCTTCACATTCAATCATACACGCACGCCGGTTCAGAGTAGATCGTACTGAACTTTTTCATTATTTTTTTTTTGCTGTAAAATTGAGGCCTTTCACAATTGGATAATGATTAAACAGAAGAGAGTTGTATCCTGTTTCAAGTCATAATAATTCTATATAGAATCAGCGACACTGCTTAAGTCTTCGTTTTTTAATAACTTGGAATAAAATTATACTTAAGCATTTTCATTCGGGACCTAGTGTCCGCCGATTTCATAACAATCGAAGGCCAAGTGAATAATAACTTGCGAAATGAAGTTACCCGAAATTCCCGAATACAATTTTCACCCAAAACTTGCCTCGTCTTAGTGTGAGGTAATGTGTGGGGTCGAATGGGTAAGTTTGACTTTGAATATATTAGCAAGTTAGCCCGCGAAGGAATGCTAGGCATATTAATATCGCTATTAGGGCTGAAAATAGTGACCTTGGGGATGCTACCCTTGAGATCAGGTGGGGTAATGAGCTGATGAAGCTCCAAGAGGGAGTCATGTAACGGAACGTTGCTTAAAGTGCAAATTTTAAAGAAATATGTAATTAACATAACGCATCTTATCGCCTGTATCCCCAAGAGGGAGAGGTATAACTAACATCATCATCATCATCTCTCCAGCATTATCCCGTTTTTCACACGTTCCGCTTACCTAATCTAAAGATTTGACAGGTCCGGTTTTTTACAGAAAGTGACCACAGCGAGACAGCCTGTCTGACCCTCCAACCCACGAAGGGAAAGCCAGTCCAATACAGGTTAGGTCACATGCCTCCGAAAATGCATTTCTCGGGAATGTGGGTTTCCTCATGATGTTTTCTTTCACCTTACCCAAGTAGCAATCAAGAATTGTGATTAAGTCATATATGTCTAAACTTTAGCTAAAGTGAGATTTATCCAAATCAAATAGGACTTATTAGGACTTCATAAATTCATTTCCTTCTTTAATACTATATAGTTTTCAACAAATCCTACTTTAGATAATTTAGAATACACAAAACCAAGTTAAGTATTCACAAAACTATTTAGTCTTATCTCAGCCTACTGTTAAGTCTACAAGTATTCTTTTACTTTACTCAGATTATTTAAAGGCTCACTTAACACTAAATTGATTTAGTGAAGTATCAGTTTAGCCTTGTAAAGTAAAAATTGATTGCCTAGATATACTTAAGGCAATTTTTATTATTTCTTGCTCCTATACAAGACTGTTTTATTCGTTTTTGACTACAATAAGTAAAACATAAGAAAAGTCTATTCAATGGACGATAAAATCGAAATAGAAGCAAGCAGAAAGATGGATGAAGTCCAAATAATAAAAGGATCTGGTGGTTTTCGAAGGCAGAATATTAAATACAGAAAATTAACCTGTGATAATGCACATCCCACTGTTTTTGTTAGCGATGCGATATCTTCTTCATTGCCATCATTTTTTTTTATATCGATTGGTATAACACAATCATTTAATTTTGGCAAAAAATCGTAAGTTCCTGTTTTTCAAATCCGATCCAGCGTGTGGCGGCCCAGGTACCTACCTACGTCTCGCACAAATCTTCTCAAAAATGACTAAGCTAGTCTAACCTAGTCTAAGCGCACGGTAACACTACACCATGAAAAATCGAGTTTTATATTAAAACCTGCTAAGTTCAAATATAAAATTAGGTACCTATTAGTCTAATAATAAATAAATCCAATCAAAAACATAAATGTGAAATGAGAGCCAAGTTCAATATTATGCAATGCTTTGGTTGTTGACTTCAACGACAAAAGAAGTGAGATGTAAATGGGTGCCAACTGCCAAGTTCAATGGTCAGTCCTGTAATTTATTTATAAGTAACAGTATAACATAGGAGCTTATCCCAATTAGGGATAAGCTCGCCTATGCTTTATCTAACGATAAATTATATGTAAATTTTCTTGTATTCTAAAGCAATAAAGAGTATACAAACAAACAAACAAACATATCATATCTTCTTATAACATAAGATAATATATTGTAGCCTAAGGTCTGTCTTATTGTAGGTAAGTACATATCTTCGTAACGCGTGGGTCCTTTTAAAAGGACAAATTCAAAACTAAAAGTCGACTTTATAGGTATAAAACATTTGAATACCTATTAAACTCGTTTAAGATTCACGTTAAGTTAAAAAAAAAAATAATATGCCAGTAAAATGGATGAGAGTTGTGTTGTATCGTGGGCGAAAAGCTGACAACCTATCACCGCTAAACACATGTTCCAACTTGCTTACCTACCCTTAAAGTACTTGTCGAATGTGGCATCAAGTGGTTTTATGATCACTTAGTGCTCTGCCTACCCCGATAGGGCATATAGGCGTGATTGTATGTTATGTTAAGTTAATCTACATACCTACCACAAAAAGACCGGCTGTCATGAGTTTTGATTACTTACTGATTCTTACATCTATAGTTAGGTACAGGCACTAATTAGGTATTTATGTTAAGCGTTCATGATAGAATCTAATTATTAAAAAGTTGCCAGATTTTTTATTTTTTCCTTTATATTCATCTAATTACCTATCTGCATACCAAATTTTAACTCTCTAGGTCATCTGGAACTGGGTTAGAGTTTTGATAAAAATGAGTCAGTCAGTCAGTCAATGATAAAAATGAGGATTTTGGACATTAATATCTAAATAACCGTTTGAGATAAGCTTATGAAATTTAGAACACTTATAATGTATCTCACAAGTCTCAATATATGAGCCAAATTTGATACGTTTATGTGAAATAATTTATGAGGGGGTCAAAAGTGGCTCAACCCATCTTAATTAAAAAAAAAAAAAAAATGGTTCGTGTAATAATACACACGGTGCGGCTCGCCAGTTCTATTTCTTGAACTTGGCTTGACACGCTTCCGCGTGTCTAGATACTTTTCTTTCTTCTTTCATTCTTTCTTTTAATAATTTTAAAAATGTACCTATTTTTAACTAAGCTTTATTCACAATCATAAACAAAACATATCTATTTTAAGTTTTGTGTATGGTTAAATGCATTTAAAGTGGGCATTAGATTCAATTCCTTTATTTTTTTAGCTTGATAAAGACATCGGGAATTTGGCCGCCTTTTTTAACAATAATGTTTTAGGTGGGATTAGAAACTAACGCGCACACACACGACGTTAATAAAATTGCAAGGGTTCTTCGTATATACAATATTCAACGGATACTCGTTAATTTTTGCAATAATCACATTGTTTCCGTTGGCAATTAGAAGCGCGGTGATCGTACCTACTTTGCGTCAGCGAACCATGTAGGTACCTATGAGAATGTATGCGCGGAGACTCATTAGCAAATTGAGTTTATGTTTGTTAGTTCCAATTGTGATAAATATTAAATAATTAAGTAAATCACATTCCTATCCAAGTAGGAACTCAGCATAACAATATTTTTTTATCTTCCACGAGTCGAAAAACTTACCTCTCAAACAAACATACTTTCCATAGGTTTTAAGCTTGTTCGATTTTAATTGTTACTTGTTACATAGATGATTCTGGCACAGAATAAACAAACATGATTTTACGACATTACTTTACTAAATCAAAATAGAGGATCACTTTAGATATAAGAGTTTTAAGTAGGAATTCACTAAATACTTTTTGTCTTAAGTTGGTATACTCCTAGACAATTGAAGTAAGATTTATCTTAACTAGTACTTGATGAAGTGCAACTTGACTTTACTTTTCTAAACTGATTCTTACGAAATCAATTGTTTCTAAAGTCTTACTTCATTTAGAAAAATATTACTTAACGCCATTTTGCACTTACAGGAAGAAACATGTAATATTTTTTTGACAATATTATCGTCAAAAACTGAAGTATATTAATATATATTTCTGTTGTAGTAACAATTACTGCGTTCAGCTGTCACATATTAATAGAAAATGAATTTCTCTATACTATATGTCACCATTTTTTTTATTTGCTAAATAATCAATCCAAATTTTATTATTATTTTTCTGGTATATTAAAGGCCCTTCTGTTTTTTAACACTTTCTATCGATTTTACACGAGAAACAATCATGCGTTTATAATTTCCTGTATGTGAAACGGCAGAATAACCTTTTGTTAAAACAACTTAACCAATATTTTAGACGCCATTTTCTTACAGACTTCATTTCTTGTGTTAATATAAATGTTCGCCATTATATTCTAAAATAAAGACGCGTGAAGTAAAAATCGTTTTAGTATGACCTGAAGTTTTACTTCGTTAAGTTACAATTGACTCAGTGCAATTCAATCCTATAGTCTTAACTAAGTATTGTAGATATCTTCAAGTATACATTCTTGGTATTAAGTGATACTACAAGAATTCTAAGTTTAGAATATGCAAGAACATTGTCTAAAGTAGGGTTTAAGTCTGACTTAGCGTTGTCTTAAGTCTGTCTTGTATAAGAGTTAAAGTATGTGCCCACTTTTACTAAACTGTATCTTCAAGATATCTTGAGGGATATCTTGGAGACCTATAAGACTTATCCAAGACAAGGGTTTGATTTAGTCTACTTGCCTTCAAGATATCTACAATTCTCTTTTAAGACAATCGGTTGCTACTTGGGTACTTAACCTTTAGTATATACCACTTACTTCTCGCCAGCTATGTTCAAGTGCCATGTAACAGCGGCAAGCCTATTGCCATAATTTTGGCACAAATCCTAGAAACTACGTGATATTAATTATATTTGTAATTCAAACATGAATACGACTCTACCACATAGTAGAATTTAACTTATTGACTAGAATGACTTGGTTATCCAAGATTTATGTTTCCACTCAATATTTTTGTTTCAACGGTTGACTCTGTTACTATTAAATTCAAAAATATTTTAATTCGGTAGGTAAAATAGTTACACTTTGAATCGTCATTTTCACACAACCTGTGCAGCCGGGGAAAAGAAGCTGCAAGAAAAACCTCAGCCCAGGACCCTAGAAATACTGTTATACAATTTAGTAATTTGGTTGCCTAATATCAGTTTCCAGACAGCTAATCCCATGTATTCGTATCGCCTAGATAATCACTTATCTTATAATAATCTTTTTTACAAAGTTTCTATTTAATTCGTCGCTGACGTCGCAAACTGACGTATCTCAAATTTTTGGCGCATCTGATTTGCACCTTATGCTATTGTTAATAAGACACAAATTATTTTAGCACAAAATTGCAGATACGTCTGTTTGCGACGTCAGCGACAAATTATTGTGTAGGGATCTTTGGCCCGCATTTGTCTCTCCACAAATCTAGATTAACAGAGCAACAAAAGAGTATAGTAAATACGGGTATTTCTCCTGTTTTGTTTACAAATGTATAGGTATGGTATGTGAAATTTAAAAAATATAATATAAAATATATTATAAAACCCAGAGGTTGCCTAGAAGAAAAATATTCGTTTAATTTGTATCAATGGCCCCGATTCTTGCAGACACATCCTAATTTTACTTTAAGTTATACCTGTCATTTTCTTATCCGCCGAAAAGGAAAGGGACGGATGATTGACATTTTAGGAAGAATGAGTAAATTAATGAATAACCCGGGCGAATCAAAAAGGAATCTCACCACAAGCATCAACTTCACACCACCACTTGTTTAATACGGGGCAACATCTATTGAACGAAATTAATACTTGTACCGTTACGTTAGAAAACCAAACAAAAAAATATGAGTGTGAAATTGATCAGCTCCAGGCACAGATAAAAAAACTGACAAAATCCTTAGAAAATATGACACTGGACTACGAAGTAGCTCAGAAAACTATTCGAAAGCACGAGCTGGCCGCTGATAAGTTAGTGAATTTGAGTTTTCACAACGCGGAACGCTTCGATTCACTAATTAATCGTCAGTATAGTTGCAATCATTCATCCTCGCAGACTGAGCGGCCTGCTCGTGTTTCCGAGTCCTCCCCGCTGTCCGCGCCCGCGCCGGCCCATCAGCTGGTACCGGCGGTGCAGGACTTGCTCCTCACACCAATTGTTAATGACAATAATACGTCCTTCTCGTCGGCGACCGGGCAGGCGGCGCCCGCGCCGGTAAACAAAGCGCAAAATATTATTATGTTTAGTGACGAAATTGGCAAAACAATGGGTTTACAACTTAGCCATTTCTTGAGGCGGGCAGTAATTAATAATTGTATGCCGGGTGCCTCCTATTTAGACATTTTAAAAAGAATAATTTCTTATAAATTCTCGAAAAATAGTACAATCATAATCTTGGCCGGTAGGAGAGGTAACGCGAACAAAGAACTACTTTCCCATTATATTTCCTTACTTAACAGCCTACCGAATGTAGAACAAGTGATTTTGTTTGCATTGCCTTTCAGCCAAAGTCAGCTTAATTCCGAAAATAAGTTTAGGCATGATCTAAACCTGACATTGCATACTTTAGTATGCGATTATTATAATAAATTTCAGTTCATTGATACGAATTCCTATGTTAGGAATTTTTATTTGACCAAAGGTAGATATTACTATCTATCTAACTTTTACAAAAGACAAATAGCGAAGTCGCTATCCTTTTTTTTTACAATAGAATCAGCCAATTCGTTGGCTTTTAACGCGTCTGCTCCTATTGAGCAGCCTATTTTTATTTCTGACATTTGTAATTTAAATTAAATTTAATGACAACAGAGAAAAACTTTGGCTGTAGTAAGTTAAATGAGGACATATTAAATATAAAATGCAATAAGAAAAATACAAATGTAATCAACCTGGTACACCAAAACATACAAGGAATATTGGGCAAGGAACTTGAAATTGAACTTTTTTTAAACAGTAATTGTGTTGATATTATGTGCGTAACTGAACATTGGCTAAAAAAACATGAGTTCGTTTGCTTCAATAATCACCAGGTTGCCAGCTCGTACAGCAGGGAGACGGCTATCCGTGGCGGTTCATTAATATTAGTACGTAATTGTTTAAAATATAAGGAACGAACGGATATTGTAAGTCTCTCAGTTGAGCGAACTGTTGAGCTGGCCTGTATTGAACTCAGCCGGCTTATTGTATTGAGCGTATACAGACCCCCCGCTTCATCTTATGATCTATTTGAGAAAGTTATTGATGAAGCTTTATGCAAATTATGTAATAAAAGCAAACATGTTATCGTCTGCGGTGATTTTAATATTGATATTCTGGAAAATTGCTCATTAAGTACTACATTCAAATCTTTATTTCTGTGTTATAATCTTGTAAATCTTTTTTCAGAACCAACCCGAATCACGTCACAGTCCGCGAAATGTATCGATAGGTAATATTTTTAGTAACTTAGAACCTTGTGATAAATTAATAATTAATAAATTAAAGTCAGATCACTGTGGTCAACAAATATCTTTCAACTTATTTGTTGACCGCTCACTGAAAAAGGATGTTACATGCAATCCCATATCAAGTAGTCGTTTAGAACAATTCAAAGATAATATGTCAAACAAATTACCAGAACTTCCTTACTGTGATGACCCAAATTTGTTATATAACTCCCTATTTAATCTAACAAAATCGGAATTTAATAAAGTATTTAAGGCAAAAACAATTAAGAAAGCAGACACACCAATTTTTAGTGACTGGGCGACGGTAGGAATTTATAAGAGTAGAAACAGGTTGTATGAACTTTACGAAGAAAGAACATACAATCATAGCGTAGCTTTTCACGACTATGTAAAACAGTATTCAAAAGTTTTCAAACGTGTTTGCGTTACCGCGAAGGCAATGTTTGTTAGCAGTAAAATTAAAGGTAGCTCAGATATTATTAAAATGACTTGGAAAGTTATTAATAGCGAAACTGGGAAAGTCAAAGCACGCGATCTCGAGTATCAATTACAAATTGACGGTAAACTACTCACAAATGATAAGCAAGTTGCTGAAGCTTTTGAAAAATTCTTTACTGACATTCCATTTTCGACTACCAAGGACTTGAAGTCATCTCCTGCACTCGCTCAATCACTTGTAAGGGAGCACATAGATACGTCCAAAGTAGATAAACTAACATTTACACACGTGAGTCCTAGGGACGTCTTAAGAGCTTTTAAATCTTTAGAAATCAAAAAGACTGCAGATCTTCATGGTCTCTCTGTTAAAGTCATTAACTCCGTGATTGATTGCATAGCTCCCTATCTATCATGTATATTTAATAAATGTGTAGACAATGGTGTGTTTCCAGATTTAATGAAGCACAGTAAAGTCATTCCATTGTTTAAAGCTGGTAGTACTTCTGACCCTACTAATTTTAGACCAATATCTATACTACCCACGCTTAGTAAAATATTTGAAAAAATTTTATTACTGCAATTACTTCAACATTTCAATTTAAACAATTTAATGTCTAATAAACAATTTGGTTTCACAAAGGGTCGCTCAACAACCGATGCTGGTGTTGAGTTAATAAATCATGTTTTTCAGGCTTGGGAGGAGTCCAAAGATGCTATTGGTGTCTTTTGCGACCTTTCCAAAGCCTTCGATTGCGTTTGTCATGATATCTTGATCGCGAAACTTCGTCACTATGGAATAACTGATAATGCCATCGCTCTTTTGGAGTCATACCTTAGTGGCCGCGTTCAGAGGGTTGATGTGCATGGCTCCAGATCGTGTGGATCTAACGTCACTATAGGCGTCCCGCAGGGCTCAATTCTAGGTCCATTTCTATTCCTAGTTTACATAAACGACCTACCTAGCCTTGTAAAACATGAGGTGGTGCTGTTTGCAGATGATACCTCCTTACTTTTTAAAGTAAAGAGACGACAAGATTCCTTTGACGATGTAAACAACGCCATTTCAGAGGTAGTGGATTGGTTTACTGTAAACAACCTGCTACTTAATGAAAATAAAACAAAATATGTTTATTTTAGGTTATCGAATGTTAGTAGGCCCCTCGATTCTATTATTGTAAAAAATAAGGAATTGGACCTCACGGATACTGCTGTATTTTTGGGAATTACTTTGGACGCTAAGTTGCAATGGAGTCCTCATATTGATAAGTTGTCCAAAAGGCTCAGCTCAGCAGCATTCGCGGTCAAAAAAATTCGTTTAATAACCGATATAGAAACCGCGCGATTAGTTTATTTTGCCTACTTCCACAGTCTAATGTCGTACGGCATCTTGCTGTGGGGTCATGCTGCAGATATGAACAGCATTTTTGTTCTGCAAAAGCGAGCCATTCGGGCGATTTACAAATTGGGACCCAAGATGTCACTTAGAAATAAATTTAAAGAAATTAATATTTTAACTTTGGCATCACAATATATCTTTGAAAACTTAATATATGTAAAAAAACATATAGGATTATTTGCAAAAAATAGCGATCGGCACATTGTTAATACCAGGAACAAAAATAAACTTGCTTTACAAGTCAGTCGATTACATAAGATTACTAAATCTTTTAAGGGGCAATGTATACGTTTTTACAATAAGATTCCCATTGACATTCAGAATTTGCCTTTCAACTGTTTTAAGACAGTAGTTAAACAAAAACTTTACAAAAAAGGTTATTATAAAGTTAGTGATTATTTAGAAGATATGAATGCATGGGATTAACTGTCTGAGAACTGATATTAGGCAGCTAAATTACTCAATTGTATACCAATATTTTATGTTTATTTTTATTTTTTTAAAGAACGTCTAGGGCCCTGTGCCGAGGTTTTTCTTGCAGCTTCTTTTCCCCGGCTATACAGGTTGTGAGAAGCTGCAGTAGTTTTAGGCGGATGAGACGTTCGTTATGTAAAATTGACGATTCAAAGTGTAACTATGTTACCTACTGAATAAAGATATTTTTGAATTTGAATTTGAATTTGAATTTGAATCTCGCTGGTATGCAAACCGTTTGACGTGTGCTATCAACATAGTTCTGTCGGGTTATTGGCCAATGTAAAATTTTTAGACGGTTGTTTTAGATTTGTGCTTAAAATTTATTTATTTATTTATTATTGACGTGTGTTCCATAAATATGCTTGTCGATTACCCGTCCCTTTCCTTTTCGGCGGATAAGAAAATGACAGATATAACAAAATAAAATTAGATAGTGTTTACAGGAATTAGCACCAATATGTTCCTTTTTGCAATAAACAATTGTGTATTGTATTGTGTAAACAAAAGAAATACAATCAGAACACCAAACCAACTGTCAATAATTACAGTGATACAAACACACGAGATTAGATTATGCCGCGCTCATTATTACGTTCAAATGGGTCCTGTCAAACTTGTCATTAATGAAGGCAAAGTACGCAACGTGTTCGCAAATATTAACGGCCATTGAAAAGCTATTTGGGCATGTGGCAAGCCACCGCTAGTGTTTGAGTTTGTAATTCATTTGCGGTTCTAAAAGCTCTCATGTTAATCTCATTACAAGTCAAGGAGACAAAACCATAAATACACGACTGTATCTCAATATTAACTAAGTAGCCACACCTCACCGCTTTCCATAAGACCAACGCGATAGATAGTGAACCGTATCGCCGTCTATAATGGTCGAGCCAACTGTGTTACTAAAACAAATACGAGAAAAGAAGCGGCCGGCGTCGCTCCGCAACAACACCAGTGGTCAAAGCGATCAAGGCGCGCATACGAAGAAATCCAGTTCGAAAACCATGATATACTTTTTACAGACGAAAAAAATTTCTATATAGAAGAAAAGTACAATAAACAGAATGATAGAGTGCACCCTAAGAGCTCTGAAGAAGCAGGAAAAAAAGTTCCACGGACTCAACATGGACATCATCCATCTTCATTGATGGTCTGGTTGGGAGTCCCCTCTCCTACTATGGGCCTACTGAGGTTCATTTTTGCGAAAAAGGGGTCAAAACCAGTGCCAAAGTGTACCAGGAGACGGTTATAGATCGGTATATAAAACACCTGCCCAACACGCTATTTTCTGGACACCACTTCGTGTTTCAGCAGGATTCTGCGCCTGCTCACAAAGCCAAGACTACTCAAGCCTGGTTCGAATGTCACAACATCGACTTTGTCAGACACCAACCCGGACCTTAATCCTCTGCACTATAAAATTTGGCAGGTCTTAAAGAACAAGTCTGTGCTAAACCCCATAAAAATTTGGAGATCCTGAAATTAGATATTATTAAAGCAATCGCTGAAATAGACATGGAAATGGTGCGTGCTGCGATAGACGACCGGCCACGGCGATTAAGGGCCGTTATTAAAAATAAGGGAGGTCATTTTGAATAATTTTAAGTTATTTTAATTCATTGATAAATGTACTTTAAAAAATAGTACACACATTTTTGTATAAGGGTTGTTACATTATTTTTTATCATTACTTTCCTACGTATATGACAGAACTTTGGGACCGACTATGTATAATAATCGGGAGCGGAACATAAAAGCGATGATTCCTCTTTTACTCCATTTTGTTTTATTGGCATTGGTTAATAGCGACATCTGTTAGATTTTTGATTACTAAGTTACATTTTCAAATATTTTGACATTGAGGTAAAAACAAACGAACGAAGCGAACTAATTGGCTCCTACAATATGCGCTAGATGGCGCTTGTCCGTGACACTGTTTTTATTGATTGTTTTATATTCATTGTCACCGTCACAACAAGCCATAATCGACAAGAGACTGCTCACTTCATCACAGGTACTAACAACACTAATCGCTTAATACAATCTCGACTATGTGAGCAAATATTAGGAGCCATTGGAAAGCTATTTGGCAAGCAGCAGGCGTTGCGGTAATTGACTCTCAGAGAGTGGTAGCACCTTGATGGTGGGTGTAGGTACGTACACTTTCAAACGAGTGCTCTCGTCAAGCTTCACCGAGTACCGTATCTCATTGGCAAACTCCGGACACTTCAAAAACCTCGTTTTACGCGGACACTACACATCGACGTTATCGTACACGCGTATCTGTTTGTGACGTTCAACGCTATACGATTGAAGACTAAAGTACGACCGAGGGGGTGAGGTTAACCTAGCTCAGCCGCAGGTGGGGAGCGGAGAGTTACCATTCTATACGTAGTATTATTCCTTATTGTATGCCACTGGCCTGGGTTTAGGCAAGAGTTACTATGTATTCGGCGCGGCTCGTCGCTCCTGTTTGTTTCGGTTCGGATCACATTACACTATGATACTTGATTAGATCGCTTGTTTATCAACACGCGAATTCTTTTATGAATGAAATTGGATCTTGGGAGTTATGTTTTTCTTATAATCGGAGTATATATTATGTGAACCAGAAATGTACGCATACAATACATGTAAACATGATGGCCCAGATTCTTGCAGACACTTAGGTGTCTGCAAGAATCTGGGAATTTAAATTATTAGTAATTTAAATTTTAGTTATACCCGCCATTTTATTATCCGCCGAAATGGAAAGGGACGGATGATAGTCAACTGTTAATTTTAAAATGAATGAGAGAATGAATGAATCGCCCGAGCGAATAAAAAAGGCATCTCGCTGATATCGGACCCGTTTGACGTGTGCTGTCAACTTAATTCTATCAGGTTATTGGCCTTTTGAGGGGGTTTTAAAATTTCTGCCTAAAATTGACACGAGTTCCATAAGTTTTATGCCTGTCGAATACCCGTCCCTTAAAGTAAATAAGATGGTCTGTATTGGAACCAGAACCAATATTCGTATAAACGGTTTCCGTGGTCTAGTGGCGGGTCTCTCGATCTGGAAGTCTCGGGTTCGGTTCCCGGCGGAGACACATACATACATACACTAACACTTATTTCCCACCGGAATAAGCAGAGATTCTCTTATATATTTTCATCTTCTCTTATACATTAATTCGTTTTAGTTTTTCCTAAAGTCCCAGCCCAGCACTAAAGTAATAATATTAAAACCAAAATACGTCCTACCGCTGGACACAGGCCTAACTTTAATCAGAGTGAGTGTGGAGCATACTCCACTACGCTGCCCTCCTGCAGATTCGTAGTAAGTCTTTGGAGTTTTAATGTTGTTAGACTTAACTCTCTCTTGGGTCGGTCTCTCATATCTGAGGATCGTGGTCAGCATCAGGGTTGCACCTGGAGCGATCTGCCTCTACCGGTTCCTGTCCAGCGCTTCCCTTACTACAGTGTAGAGAACTTGGATGACGACGAGTCTTTCACTTGATCAGTTCATCTAGTTGGTGAACGACCACGCGATCTTTAGCCTAGACTTAACAATTACGTATCAAATTGTAGCGGCGCTCTTCGCGCACGTCCGCACTCTTCAGCGCCGCGACGAGCAAAACCGAGACGCGGTCAGGCCGGTCGTATTTATCGCTCGCGCAAAGTTTCCGGGGTGGAAAGCGCGACGCGCGGGCGCAGAGGAACGATTGCGCCGCGCGTCGCTTTCCACCCCGGAAACTTACACCTACAAAATCATAAGCAAATGAGAATCGAATCTAATTATTGGTTAAATACAATTCGTATTGACAATATAATTTGTGGGTGAATTACCGTAATTCACCCACAAATTATACGTCACGATCACACACATTATTAACACTATAACATTAGCCAGTAATAGTTATCCACATCACTGCAGTTGTTTCAACATTTAATTATGTAATTAACAGTATATTTGATAACCGATAGTTAACTGCAAACATTCATCCATGATTGTCATTGGTTTTCCTATTCCTATTATAAAGGGTGGCCCAGAGGTTCACGTTCAAAATGAAAAATTAGATAGAAAGACTCATTGGCTACTAGAAACACCCCCATGTATGTTCAGCGATTATTAACGATTTAGGAGATATGACCCATTTTGTACCTTTTTCTAGATTTTCTACCTTACTTCAGAAATCATTATTTTGTCGCAATTTCTTCCTTAATAATTGTTTTATTAGCCGACTACGGCGAAGCAAAAAGGAGGGTTATGTGTTTTTTTACTTCAAACCTATTCCATAGATTAATAATAATCAGAATAAACACATTTGTCTAACAGATAGCTCGGTGAAACGTGGGTACTTAGTTCATCTTCCAATGGATGTACCTCCAGAAATAACCCAATTGGGAATATCGCCGTGAGCTTATTTAATGTTGTCTGGCTGACACGGCTGTGTCAATAGGCTCTGCACGGTAACCGTGCCGCGCGCGGCGCGAATTATATCGAGGCCTTCCACCAATAGCCGTTTGACGTCCATCTACATAGATAGCACTCGTATCGTTAATTGGTCGAAGCGCTCAATATAATTCTGTCGTTATAATATACAATCCTGATGACCCGATTACTCTAGCTCTATAGGCAGCCAATGAGCTCGCGACAACAAACACTTCAGGACTCCGACACCGACTACACTGGTGTGATCGACGATTTCTCTCATTCAGCGTTCTATCGCTATCGGCCCACTAGAATAGATTTTTTAAATATAATTCTCTTAGACGACGCCCCGAGCAGAGTTTCGCGCCCATCTAAACTGAGCACTTTCAGGCCTGTTGTCTTAAATTTCGTATCGCGTGAGAGCTCTCAGCGCTCCCCGAGTAGTTAAGTCATGCGTATTATGCTTCCGGTCAAGTAGTTAATACCATTTGCGACAAATCTACATAATGAGTCACGTTAAATCATGTCAAAAAAAGCATACTTAGTATGCGGCAAATCTACAATAAGTCATATCAAAAAAATACTAGTTGACATAGTCTGCGTTATCCAAACCAAACATTCTTTCCAGATCACATAGAAAAATCGCCCGTATTTGCTTTTTTGTGTACAGAAGGAAATAATAAATACCTACCCAGACGTCTTAGACATCTTAAATCAGCCTTCATCTGTCCCACAAGGCATGTGATCAAAAACAAATGGACAGTTACGAATTGTATTGACAAGTTAGGTACACGTCAAACCAGCCAAAATAATGGGGCATTCTCAACTTCGACAAATGACGTGTTTTTCCCTAAACATTTTATTCAATAACATTTTGACGAAGTGTTCATTTTTTGCTTTTGACCCAACAAGGTATGGATGGATTGTGTGAGGAATGATATGTGTGTGAATAGTGTGAGTACGGAGAAGTCGACTGACAGAGATGGATGGTAGAGAAATACATGGAGTGCCGACCCCGCCTCGAGTGGAATAAGGGCAGGACGATGAAGATGTTTATTGTTTTTTTTTTGTATTTTTTTGTTTTTGTTTTTATTATTTCACAGCTGAGCAAAGGTTGACACTCCATTTTAATCAATCAATAATACTTTATTGCACAACGACAAACTAAGGACATAAATATACGAATAAAAATAAGCACAATCAATTTCTGCCAGGCAACCTTAGGGTGAAAGAAGTCCATCACCACCATCCATCCTCAACCATTCATCTCCATTTCTTCCTGATAAATACAAAACATAAATAATATACTTTATTGCACTCTAATGATCCGTACCTGCGACCTCAAAGTGAGAGAGAGTCTACCAACTTGGCCACAGTTCCGTACGATGAGAGGCAAGTCAAGTGTTCTACCAACAATTACATACGACTGTAAGTTATAAATTTACTTAAATCTAAATTTTGGCGCCAGTCTAGAGCCGCTGGAGCAAGTTTGTCAAGCTCCTCCAGGCGGCCGGAATAACGCCTGAGGGTGTCTCCTCTCCAGAATAATGTATGATAAGCATGTTACGTATAAAGGTTGGTACTGACTGATGTTACGAGGCGTAATGTAATGTGTTACACAGCGAGCTTTCGTGCTGTCAGTACAGGGAAATGATGATGATGATGTGATCCAGCCAATTTCGGCTACGGCGACTGCTTCAACTCTGACGTTCATGTGCTCACATGTGGCTTATATAGCCAATCTTATTGGAAAATATCCTCGCACATAGTGGGCATGGGAGTACACCATTTAAACAGGGAAATACACTGATTTTAAGCACATGACGTAACATATCATGCCCACTGCGAATGGTACATTACGCCTCGTGACACCGGTCGAGTAAGGGAAAAGAGACAAATACTGAGAATTATTAAGGACAGAAGAGGCAAGATGATTGGACACCTAATAAAATAAGATGAATTTATTAAAAACATCATAGAAGGAAAGCTAGAAGGAAAGAGAGGAAGGGGAAGACCAAGAAGAGCTTACATGGAACAGATTAAAGAAAAGGTTAAAGTCGTGTCTTATAGGGAAGTCAAGGAATTGACCTTTGATAGACTGGAATGGAAAATCTACACCGACAAGAGCGTGGCTCTTAAATTGATGATGATGATGAACACCGGTCAATAGCCACCTTAACCTCAGTGTTGATGCTCGCCATGAGCGCCTTATTTCCCTGTACTGATGCACGAACGCTCGCTGTGTAACACATTACATTACGCCTCGTAACACCAGTCAGTAACCACCTTCTGTATCCGCGAAGGGGTAAGCAATAGGTGTTTAGTATAACACCCACTTCTCGCCAGCTATGTTTAATTCCCGTCTAATAATATATCGTCTTATACAATCCGCGTAGCCGGAACCCACATGATAATAATTATTTATGATCCAAACATGAATTCAAAGCCATAAAGCCCGTGACACTAAGTCACTAGCGACCCGCCCCGGCTTCGCTCGGGTGCAATGCTGAGGAAAAAATGAAATTATTTACGACATCACATTAAAAACCTCAAAAATAACAGTATTTAATTGATGTTATTCTACATATAAACCTTCCTCTTGAATCACTCTATCTATTAAAAAAACCGCATCAAAATCCGTTGCGTACTTTTAAAGATTTAAGCGTACATAGGGCTACAGGAAAAGCGACTTTGTTTTATACTATATAGTGACGCGTTTTACGAACAGAGCTATCGCGGATTACGTACAACATCTTTTATATTCCATTCCCAAGGAACCCCATAAGAGCTCTACAAAAACAACAGTTACCAATTGGATTGATAAGTTATATACCTAATAATAAGGGATATTCTGGACCTTTCTCGAACGTTCGACAAATGACGTCATTTCTTCCCAATTCTTTCAATAACCGCGTGACGAAATTACGCACTTATTGGAACAACTTATTCTTTCTATTGTTTTATTATTAGGGTTATATTTTTTATTTGCCATAAATGCAGTAAGTATGTGTGTGTAGGTATATATATATATATATAGAGCAGTTTCGCACTTATGTAAGAAAATAGCCAGGAAAATACAGCAAGGAGGAAATTAAAAAAAGCGGTGATGATAGATTATGTTTCCTAAGCGGAAACAATTTAGGTGTTAGACGCAATTTTTTAAACTTAAATACAACATTTTATGATGTAACAGCAACATTGGAACATTATTTATAATTTAAACATTATCAAATTATTTTTCATAATTTTATTTATTTATTTTAATTACCTAACAAGGTAGGCTATCATCACACATCACTAATTTAAGTGCCACGCTCTTGTCGGTGCAACATTTTCCATGCTACTTTTTTAGGGAAAAATAGGGCAGTGGTTTCCCTCTTGCCTTCCGCCCCGCAGTACTCTGTCTGACGCGATTGGGATGGGGCCCAGAGTAGTCTATTTCAAAGCCGTACTAGGACTCCTGTCCTCCACCTCTGAATAGGACAGACAGACAATTTACCTATGAATGTATTAATATTCCTAGCCTGCAAGTTAATAAGCAATTTATCTTTAACCTAAACTACTAAAAAAAATTGAGAAAATGACTTTTTTCCTTTGTTGCAGGTTAACAATGCAGCGATTGCTTACCATCACGCTGATGACCACCATGGCGGCAGACGTATACACCCAGGAAGACCGGGAGCACCAGGGCCCACAAACCTGCGGGGGCCGCCTCAAGGGCCCAGTGGGGGTCATCCAGACCCCCAACTTCCCAAACCCGTTCCCGGTCCCGATAAAATGCCGCTGGATCATCGAGCATGACATTGTCAACGGGACCATATCGATATATTTCACTCAGCAGTACACGACCAGTGGGCTGACCTTCACAGAGTATATGTACTATGATGAGTCGTACAAACTGGGTGAGAGGAAGGCTCTCACCGTCACCGAGGAGAACATCACCAGGATCAAGTGGTTGCAGGTGAGAATTACTTATTTGTTCACTTTTAAAAACCCACGCTGCTAGTAAATTTACTTTTTATAACTGCAGTTTTTAAAATTAAAACTAAACGAGTTTTAAACAACTGCAAAACTACAGTTGCACTTAGTTAAATAGAAATTAAAATTACAAAGAGAATAGAAAAGTTGTATAACCATATTCAATTTAAAAACTTGAATATTTTTAAGTTCGTGTTATGAAATGGGACTGGGCTGGATATGTTGCCCGAATGCCCGATGATCTCTGGGCCAAAAAAGCTACAGAGTGGGTTCCTGCAAATGCTGTCAGACGTCGGGGAAGGCCACGAAAAAGCTGGGGACAGGGAGGAGTGGAAGAAAGGAAGAGAGGCCTTTACCCTGCAGTGGGACATTGAGGGCTATTATTAATAATAATTAAATGTAATAAATAGCCCGCGCGCAAGTTGTTGTCAGTGTCACCTGAGTTACTTATGTGAGAAGTGAGGTGAGAGAGGGGAGCGATTGAATGATTGGCGGACACTCGCGTCGACGTAACGCACCAATGAGTGTTTGTCACCATCGTCTCCTTATTCCTAGCTGTAACGCTAGGGATATTGTAAGTAATTTACAATGTTCCGTATATATGCATTTAGGGACATACATACATAAACTCGCGCTACTTTATTACTTTTGTATATTACATACATGCCTATTTCCCACTGAAGTAAGCAGAGACTATAGTATTCCATTTGCTTCGATCCTTACACACTTCTCTTGCTTCCTCCACATTAGGTTTAGTACGATCTACTCTGAACCGGCGTGCGTGTATGAAGCGATTGATGTATTTAGGGACGAGACAACAATCATGACGCTTATCATTCAGCATAAGTCAGCTGGCATCAAATCCTCTTACATCATATTTCACAGAACAAAAAAAAATCAACTTCACCTTTTTACCAGTAGATACTAGCAGTTTCAGTCACCACATTTTATTTTCCCCTCATCCAAAGCAAAACAAACACACGAAAAGAAAAAAATTGCACATATTTTTTTACGTCAATGATATACGTCGCTCGAGACTAAGCGAGTGGGGTTAATAATGTACAACATTACCGTAATTGCCGTTGTAACAAGGTTGTCGCCGACTGTACCTACGTCGCCAGATGAATACGTTGTTGACTTTCCTGCGGATGTTGCAGGGGTAGAAATAGTGTTGGGACTCGATGTTTTTTAATCGAGTCTAATGCGAGTGGTGTGAGCTAGAAGAGTGGCCTGAGAGAGAGTGAAGAGTGAAAGGTAAGGGAGAAGTAGAAGCTCAAAGGGGAGGCCTTTGCCCACCAGTGGGATAATAGAACCAAGGAATAAAACGAGGAGCTCGGCGGCGCAGCGGTAAACGCGCTCGGTCTGCGATTGTTGAAGTTAAGCAACTTTCACAAAGGCCGGTCATAGGATGGGTGACCACATAAAAAAACTTTTCATCTCGAGCTCCTCAGTGCTTCGGAAGGCACGTTAAGCCGTTGGTCCCGGCTGCATTAGCAGTCATTAATAACCATCAATCCGCACTGGGCCCGCGCGGTGGTTTAAGGCCCGATCTCCCTATCTATCCATATAGAAGGCCCGTGCCCCAGCAGTGGGGACGTTAATGGGCTGATGATGATGTGTACTAATAAGCGACCGCCTATTGTTCCTATTTTATCCTATGTTATAATGTGCAATAAATAATTATTGATTGATTGAAAAAAAATCGAGTGGCATGTGTTCTGTCAATGGCTAATGCATGCTCAAACAACGAAGAAACATTTACAAATAGCATCGAGTCGAAAGAAGTCCTTCTAATTTTAAAATGCTCATTATCTGTTGTATCAGGAAATACATACATACATACATAAACTCACGCCCATTTCCCACCGGGGTAAGCAGAGACTATAGAATTCCATTTGCTTCGATCCTGACACACTTCTCTTGCTTCCTCCACATTCATCAATCGCTTCATACATATATTTTTGTATCAGGAAATCCGTGTCTTAAATGAATACTGAATTTAATTACGTGCTTCGAAATGCGTTAAGCTTTTGGTCCCGGTTACTACTTAGTGATGTAAGTACCTGGTCGTTACATGAGTCATGTCAGGGGCCTATGGCAGCTCAATAATATCACTGACACTAGAGTTGCTGAGGTTGTTCATACACCTCACAACCCACACGACAGAAGAAGACTGTATTTAACTAGATACTTCCCTAATTATGTATTAATGTGTACAATAAAGAGTTAATACACAGTGCACTGAAAATATCTTGAAAATAATTTCCTATTTAAATTAAGATAAATATTCAATTACATGAACAGCCCCAAAATGCACTCACATACCTTATTTTAAGATTGACTCACTCCCATAAACCGTTTTCAGTTAGTAACAATTTTAGCTAGGAAGCACTTAAGTATATTATTTTATTCAATTAAGTTGGGGGCCTATCACTCATGCTATTACTTAGCGACACCCATACGTTAGGACACTTAAAGGTTCCCCCCATCGTGACCCAATATGGAGCAGAAATCAGAAATCAGAGTCATTTATTCAAAGCAATTATCATGGACAAATTTGCAGAAGATCAATGTAACATTTTTGAATCTACGTCATTTCGCAAAGTATTATGACTGAGGAGAAGATGTGACAAGAAACTGCAACAGCAACACATCTTTTAAAACAAGGTATACATTACAAGTTATTTGATAACTAGAGAAACATATTTAATACCAGGCATCATCATCATCATATCATCCAAGCCGTGTCTGGCGACGGCGACTCCTAAGTGTCTATCCCAGGTCGATGTTATGATAGGCTCTGACAGAACGTCTATAATGACGTTCCGATTCCAAGGTGTCATACTATCTATTATGAACCATCAATGACCCATGGTCTCTGCCCGTGAAAGGGTGAAGTTATCACCTAAAAGGTTAAACTCCCTCGACCCAAAAATAAATGAAATCGTAACATCACTAGCTTAACAAAACCTCTTTCACATTTTTTGCAGCAGCCATTTTCTCTTCCCACACAGGTCTGTCATTTGTTTCATAATTATTTCTGAAATGTACCGCCTCCGCAAGACGTTTCTTAATTTAACTTCTTTGTTTTGTTGTGGGGTGATATTGTTTGTTTTTTCCGTCTTTGGCGGGATCGCGTGTTAACATTTAGGTAAGTACAAATATAGAAAAGAGATTGTACCTAATTATCCACATATTGTTTCGCCTTAGGTAGGATACGAGCTGGCACACTTGCATGCCAGCTCCTTGTACATGGCAGCTACTTTCATCTGTATACGTTAACTGGCATGTCTGTACCTTGCAAGCAAGTAGATTGTACTTGTTTATAAGTTTAGCTTATAGGCAGCTCTACAGTGTGCTAGTTACTACGTGCTTGCTGCATGCAAGCTACTGCTCCGTTTAATTGGCATGTGTTATGTATTTTTATAATATTATGTTCATTTGGAAAAAACTCATAATTGGATTGTAGTGAAAATGTTGTAAGTACTTTTATTGCGATGGACACAATCCCTCTGTCGGTTATTACGATATGTTATAAAACCTAGATGAAAGGCAGAGTATAGATGACTATGCAAGAGTCGCAATTGTTAGAGGTCTTTACACACAGAGGCGGAGCTAGCTTTAAGCAATGTGGGACTGGAAGCGCAGTGAATTTTTACGTGAATGTGTGTATACTCGGACATAACGGCCTCCGCAGCCCAGTGGCTGACGATCGGGCTCACTATCCGGAGGTCCCGAGATCTTATCCCGGTGGGGATATATCACAAAAAAATACTTTAAGATCCCTAGTTTGGTGAAGACGATCCGTGCTTGTTCGGTTACTACTTACCGATGTAAGTATGTCAGGGGCCTTTGGCAATTCACTTTTAACCCTGACACTACGGTTGATAAGGCTCGTAATCCATCTCACAATCCACACGATGGAAAACGTAGACTCGGACGTTATACAATGTCTCCGGAACAGAATCAAGTTTTAAATATAGTTCCCAGTCTATTTCGTACCGTTCTGCCACATGACGACGGAACCCCGAAAGGAACACAGAATCTTACCCTCATTTTCCCGGTCGTCGCGTGAAAATAAAAGATAATTCGCAACAGAAGCTCGCGGAACAACCAATCCTTTCCGCCATTACAAGATTTGCGGAAACAATGCTGTTACGGGTATAATTGAGAAATGCCATGACCCGCAATTCTCTTGGGGGATGGGTCGGGGAATGTCAAGAGGTTTCTGGTTGTTATAACCCAAAATAATAAGCCGTGCGGATTAACTAAACATCTGACATCTCTCTAGTAACCTACTTATCTATATACCACGTAGGCAACTTTCTACGCGAGGTATCAAAACTCAAACTTAAAACTCATTATTTTTTATAAAGTTGACGAATCAAAGTGTTACTATGTTACCCACTACATACACTTTGAATCGTCGATTGTCATCAATGTCGAAAACAACTGCAGCTTCTCATTATCTGTAGGGCTGAGGAAAAGTAGCTTCATGAAAAACCTCGGCACATTGCCCTAGAGATTCTTAAAAAAAGACTTATTTCGCTACCGAGAGAGATTGGTTTCCAGACGGTTATTGCATTCTTGTCTGTATCTCATTCATCATCAATCAATTTAAGAGCCACGCTCTTGTCGGTGTAGCATTTTCCATTCCAGTCTATCAAAGGCCAATTCTTAACCTTTAACGTCGTGTCTTATAGGGAAGTCAAAGAATTGGCCTTTGATAGACTGGAATGGAAAATGCTTTCTTTAATCTGTTTCATGTAAGCTCTTCTGTATCTCAATAATAAGCTATTTTGCATCCTAGTCAAATGTGATACTTTTTACGAAACGTATCATCTATTCATTTTGAACGAAAATGTTCCGTTGAATTTCTATGGAAATACTGTTCTAGTAACGTCATTAATAAAAGCAGTCATCCATCGTACTTATTGCGATTTAATTGAAATTGGAAAATAAGTCAAATAGATTTCTGATCATTTTAAACTGGCTTCTATTTACATATTAGCATTTCATAATTTATCTTTGACCGTGTGAAATACCCTTTTCGAACAGGATTATACTATATGTATACGTATATAAGTAGGTGATTATACTGTATGGATTGGACGTTGCAGGAATAACTGGCTGTTCATCTTCTTATTTTTTTTAAGGATTTCCCTACCGCCCCACTCGAGCAAAGGCCTTCCCTCTCTTCTTCCAGAGTTCGGGTCTCTTTGCTCTCGTTTTATTTAGAAATATAATATACAGCATACAATTAATTCGAATTTCAAATATGAATTTCGAACGGAACCGCTCTATGATACGATATTTCGAAAACGGAATTGTTTTAAAATTAATAAAAATGTTCTGTGAATATTTGATACTTGGATGTGTGCCTGGCTTTTGCACGTTTTCCGATATCGCTTCGTCATCAGCCAATTTTAAAGACAGATGGGAAGGTCTCTCTACCTTTGGAGAAAGTCGGAAACTGCGATCCATCTACACTATTACTTTCCGGTACTTTCCGGTGTCTATTATGTTTTCCTCCGAAAAACATAATAGACACCGGATATGTTTTCGGAGGAAAACATAATAGACACCAAAAAAAAGTATTCGGAAAATTAGGAATAGCCTATTTTATCACTTACAATATGTATAGTAAATATCGGTATAATTATTGTCATTAATTATATGTCATAACAAAATAATGTCTCTACCAACTTAAAAATTTTTTTAGCATTAAAAAGTACACGAACATAATAACATTGAAATACATCGCCAATGGAGTAAGAAGAGATGTATACTGTATAGTATAATATACACCCACCCTGTGTCAAATATGTAAAGAAAAAAAAACCGACTACGAAAAAGAAAGAGGTCTTCAATTCAAGGCCTATGTATTTTCATAACACAACGGTAACAAAATCGAACAATGAAACTAAATTGGACAGAGATCGGGTTGTGGTTGATTCAATATTGAGTGATTTATTTTTCAGTAAACCGACCTGTATTCAGCTGATTCATTTCAGACAATACGCGTTAATATTATAACGACCTTGTATTGTATTACTTGTTACCGGCAACATTTTACCTACCCTTGGTGATTACATTTCCGTGCCAAATCACGCGTTGGTAATACTCACACATATTTATTAATAAGTAAAGAAAAAAAAAGAAAAAATATTTATTTCTATGATGGACGCCACAATACAAACTAACTACTCATGATTTCAGTTATCACCCGCGGAATATTTATTCCAACTCTAAATACGTAATATAACGTAAAGTAATGTTCTTTCCCAAGGTTTAATCTATTTCTGTACCTAATTTCATCAAAATCAGTTTAGTATTTTTGGCGTGAAAGCGTAACAGACATACAGAATTACTTTCGCAGGTATAATATTAGTAGGAATTATGTATTAGATATCAGTTAGTACACGTTATACGAAAGCTACAATTTTGTCACACAAAAAATACGAAAAAGTTATGAAAATATGGAATCTGACGCGCAATATCAATTCAAACAAAGGTACGTACCATAATTTCGTACATTTTACGGATATTAACTTTTCAGAGGTATTGTTTTTCCTTTCTCAATAAAAGGGTTGGTATCAAAAATATCTTTAATAAGATCCGAAATGTTAAACACCTCGATAGCGATCCCACGCATCTTCGCGCCATTATTAAAAAAACATGGAGGCGGCGTTCTGAGCAAACTTTCTCAATATAAAATTATGCATTCCATTAGCATTTTCCGCGGAGGTCTTTCTACCTCGAATGCTCGGTCCTACAGGACGTGATGTGAATCGCGATCAGCTTTTACGATAATAATATGATATTTTACCGCACTCTGCCGGTGGTGTAATACATCATTTATGTAATAGAACTACCGAGTTCAACGTTCGATGACAACTTAGTCGTGTTATATTAAGTGGTGGTGGTGTGACTTTCACGCTGATCCGAGAAGGATTTCTTTCCGAATGTTACAAAGTGAAGTTTTACTGCTATTTTATGTAGAGATTTATTTTCTGTGTAAATTGAGAAATATTCAATGCTGACGCTTTGCCTATTTATTTAAGCTCCATGCCAGCAAAATTTGAACTTTATTTAACTTAAGGGCCACGCTATAACAACGTAATATTTACCACTTATCTGTATCCAAAGTCAATTATTTGTTATAAAAACTTATGTTCGCCATCTCTTTCATTTAAAACGAATTAAAATTACATGCTATGATAATAATCAGCGCTTAAAACCACTAAGGTACACTAATACACATTACAAGCACAAATAGTAGCCACTATTAAGCATTGCTATTTAGTAGCATATGTGTAGCATTGCTAGTAAGCAATTATTATGTTTTTGAACATGCTTCCTGCTACGCATGTGGAAAGAGTGCTTTGAGCGCAACAATATAGGTTTGCTTATGCTTTGTGTATGAATTGAGTATGTTTTTAAGCAAATGTATACAAACAAAGAGCATGCTAATAAGCATACCTTAAGAAGAATTTAAGGAACATCTAGGGCCCTGTGCCGAGGTTTTTCTTGCAGCTTCTTTTCCCCGAAAAGCTGCAGTAGTTTACCGTCCCCGATTTTAATATGTAGCAAGTTCATTCACCCTAAGGTTGCCTGGAAAAAAAATCTATTTAGCAATTTAAAATTGACGATCGAAAGCGTAACTAACATGTTACTCGTACCTACTGTATAAAGATATTTTTAAATATGTCTTTCAAAAGAAAAAAACGTAAAAAATATAAAAAGTGTTAAAACCTGCTCTGTGTGTTACAGGCTGCGCGGAGGCTATAAACAGGAAGGTTTAGCGTGTAATTGAAAACTTCTGTCGTGTACAGAGGAACATTGCGTTTGAAGTTAGGACTCTTCAGGTTCAGTTCCGACTTTGACTTCGCAGTTTTACGAGCAGACTCACAATTGGAAGCCGCTGGTGGAAGAAATAAGCGAATATTACTTGTTTTAAAACGAATAAGTAATCTTCTCTAGTGTGAATTGTGAGAACAACGAGCGACCTTATCAACCCTAGTGTCAGGGTTACTATTGAGCCGCCAAAGGCCCCTGATATGGCTAATGTAACAACAAGTTCTCCAGACATCATGCTGGAACTCGAGTTTCGTCGCTTGGCAGCAAGGTTTTGTGTGGAGCATGGTAACCAGCCACGGCCGGAGCCTATTCACGATAAAAAAAAGTTCGCTTTTTCGTTAAACTTTTTCGTTAAACTCTCCCAGATATTACGCTACAGTGCCTTTCATGTAATTTATTACGTAAGAACCGCATATGGTGCATTTTACGAGTTCTAACGGTAGTTTCCTTAAGTGACAATTATCTTCAATAACGTCGAGTAAACCCATAAATTTCTAACTTTTCTTACAATGAAATACTTTTTGAGATTAAAAGCAAAGGAAGATGTCTCGTCACATTCTGTTGCCTAAACTCTATTTTCACATTTTCAAAGCTAGGAATTCGGATGTAAGGTAATTTTGAAGGTAAGTATTTTTTAATATTTTTAAATGAAAGATTAAGCTATTAAAAAAACCAATTTGTCTTTTTTTTGTTATTTAGTCCGTAGGACAGGCAAAGGGATCATAGCCCATACAGCCAAGTCATGTGTTATATTTATTTATTTATTTTTAGTTAAAACTAACTTGAATAGTTGTGCTTTTCATGCAGTATCTATTTATTTATTTTTCTTTTATTTATTTTTTAAATCGTCTCCTATAGCAGGCTGAATGACGTTTATGCCTTTGCCATTGCTTAGTTTGTATTAAAATATTAATATTGACGTTTTGTTAGAGTAATGTGTCCAAACCACAGAGTAGTTTTTGTCCAAACTGTGAGCGGTTCCTAAGTATATTCAGGGCCAATAAGATTAAATACGATCTCTCTCTCTCTCTCACACACACACTCTCTTTATTGTCGGTAGAGTAATCACCAATCCTCTCTTCTCTCCGCCGAATCCTTCACCTCCTGATAAGACACGACCTGCATCTTCTCTTTTATTTGTTTCATAAATGGTCTCCTAGGTCTACCCCTTCCTCTCATTCATTAAATGTTTCCTTCTATGATGTTCTTTATAAATGAGTCGGGGGTCTCACCCAAAAAGAAAAAAAAAGCAGTGGGCTATATTTTATGGTTCCGCAAGGTTCATCATATCCATATTAGGACTTGTGGCTCTGCCCACCCCGTTACGGCCATGAGTGTATGTATATCTGTAAGGGCTATCTTTATTTTTATTCTTCTTTTTTTAAGTTCAACAGTTCTTAGACAAAACATAAAACAATAAACCATTTAAAATTCTGATTGGAATACCCACTGAATATGTTATTCCAAAACCGCGGAACTTCACAATTTTTGGTAAATAATGTAAATAACAAATGAGTTTGGGGCATTTTACATCCGAATTTAAATTATAATGAATATTTATCGTTTGTAAGCTTATTGCAAAAACTCAGCACTTTTTTGAATTGTCCGTAATAGTAAGATGATTCCGTGCTTCGGAGGGCACGTTCAGCCGTTGGCCCCGGCTATTCGCCTTATAAACATCTCCACCAACCGCCCGTGGAACAGCGCGTGCTGGAGTATGCTCCTTACCCCCTCCGGGGTGGATTGACGAGAGACCAGTGCGCAGCAGTGGGACGTAGGTATATAGGCTGTTAATGTTTACGTATGAACTTATGTTATATATTGGAAAAAAACTATGCGTTTATGCGTTGAATAAAAAACATGCAAAGAAAGAGGATAACTACAGATGCAGTATACCTATCTTTGTATTTACTTTTATACGTACAAGCATTCCCAAACTGCACAATCCTGCTATATTATATAATTATTATTTTTTTTTCAATTTCGTTCTACTTGCGATCGGTCGTTCGACCATAAGCAGGTGTTTTAAGGTGCAGGTGATATGTGGGCGTTTATAGTCCTGTGATTAAATGGCCCCCATTTCTGTCCTCTTATGTTAAAAGAATGTTCTTTCGCTTGAGTATTATATAATATGAAAAAGTATCTCCTATACTTAAAGGTTGCCTGGAAGATATTGCTACTTAGCAATAAGGCCCCCTATTATACTCTTTCTATTTCTCTTTTGTTTTATATTTTGCGTTTTCCTGTTTGTACAATAAAGTATTTGTTATGTTATGAAATCAGAAATCAGAATTATTTATTCAACGTAATTATCATGGATAAACTTGTTGAAGGTCAAACAAATTCAAAATATTATTATTATCTGGTATTTTATTGTAAAAACGTACATGACCCCAAAAAAGATGAATGTAATTTACTTAGTCTAGAATTTTGAATAGCAATTTTTTATGTTATGTTACGATTACGTGGTATTCACAACAATATAGCTATTGCTATTTCGACGTGCTTTCATAAACTTGAGAAGACAATTTTCACCCACTCTTGATAATAACATCTTGAGATAGATTAATGAACTGAATAGTGAAAAGTTTCCAGCTCAGAAGCGTATAATTAGTCAATTCTTATTACACGAGAAGTGATCCCTTATTCTTACTCCAACTTCTATTATAATAAGAATAATATGACGTATTAGCTGATAGTTTCTTTCTTCTATTCCGTCATAGATTTACTACTACCGTAGATTGAACATCAGCGCAAAGTTACTGTTAATATAGCGACATTGACAGTACTTTACCTCAGTGCGCGATTAGGCGTCGAACTGGCAACATTGGGAAGTGCGTGGTAAAAACTTGCAAAAATAGAAGCTCGAAGCGAAAAAATAAGGATGGAACATGATATTTCTAATAAGTAATAACATTGTGCATATTATCATAGTATAAACATTTTGATTTTCGCAGTAAAACCCACCAACATTATTATTTTATTTTAAAATGCACTAAAACAAGTACTCCCGGTCAATCCGAGTCGCAGTATAACTCGACCGCGTTACGAAGCACCACACGCTAATATAAGTAATAACACGATGCGTACTTTCTTAATTTGACACGATTTTATTGAATGTGTATACCGCTGTGTAGGAATGTATAGATAAACAAGCGCCAAGTTTTCGTCGCATTTTTGTATCAAGCGCTGTATCTACGGTAGTGGTAAATCTATGTATTCCGTGCTCATGACTATAGCCCAATGTAGTCAAAGGTACATTTATCGCAAGATGAACAAGTAGCCACAACTCACCGAGCTTTCTGTTAGACCAACGGCTGCTCGGGAAAGATGATTGTTAAAAGACACATGTCACAGACAAGCGCCATCTAGCGAAAACGGGATGTAACTTTTTTATCATAAAACAAAAGAAAAACAATAGAAACAAAATGGAGTAGCAAGAACGACGCCGTTTTATTTTCCCGCTCCTTATATTCATTTATACAATTCAAATATATCCATATTATTTATCTATTTCTTCATGGTGACCCCAATCATAATTATTTATTTGCTTAAAACACGGTATTTTAACCTGGTAAAAAGTGTAAGTAAGTACATCATGTTTTGCTTATAAAAATAGGCATGCAATATTGGTAGTGCGACGGGTAATCTTAAACAGTTTTATCTCATAAATTCTTCCATTTTGTTTTAAATTGAGTTAAAGGTAAGGGTAGGTTTTATATCAGATGGTAATTTATTATAACATATATGACGCCTGCATTTTTGTCAAAAAAAAAACTTGCATTTATTTATTTCAGTTGCTGATGTAAGCACAAGAAGCCAACGAAATCACCATAGACTGATTTTTTTTGATGTACCATTGACAGAAAAATATAACCGTAATTGTTTGTGTATGTGTATAAGATTATATTATATAGACACGGTAAGGGTAGTAGACCAAGATCCTTGAATATAGGTTTACACGAGTCCAGGGTTGACTTTCCAGCCATCGCGCGTATACATTTTTAATAATACTTAAATATGAAATGAAACTTCTATATCATAATATATTATAATAATACTGATGTATTGTCATACGACATTCAGCTAGTTAAGCCCCGCGACCAACTTTTGTTGCGCTCCAAACTCAACGGAACAAGGAAAGTTTCAATTGGTTTTATTAGAATTTTGTATACAACACTACAATGCATTATTTTATGTATTATTTGCTTTAAACTTCAGCTTTACGCGTGCTTGAGCCTCATACATAATGATGATGATTATGATGATGAACTGCCAATGTCATATAAAGTGTCAACTATAGGTACAATATATTTTAATGTACATTGCAGATTGCTCGATCAGAAATGTTTTGTGGTTTGATAGTGGTGACGCACTGAACACCAAAATGTAATTTACAATTACAATGTTTATTATATAGGCCCCGATATAGCTTGGGAAGGTTTTAGCTAGCATAGTATGATTTATTTTAACCTCGGCTCAGGGCGTCGTCTGAGAGGAAGAATATTTGGAAGAATTAATCGACCCTAGTGGATTGATAGCGATAAGCGCTGAATGAGAGAAATCGTCGACCACGCCGGCGGGGTCGGTATCGTGTTACACATTATCAATCTTGTATGATATTTTATGTCTAGTCTGCTCTTCTTAAAGTATTAAATGTCTGCGCATACAGGACACCCCGATATCGACCCCCGTCGTTTGTTGACGGTTTCCCTTATTCAGCGCTTAGCTATCGGCCTAGGGGATATTAATTTTTTCAGATATAATCCCCTCTGCCGACGCACGACGCCCTGAGCAGAACCGAGTCTCGCGCTCAGCTGGGCACCCCCAAGCTTGTTGTCGGCGCTCCCATAATGTCAAGCCAAGTAGTTAATACCATCTACAATAAACTACGTCAAAAAAAACCGTACCAAAATCCTTCCGTGGTCCAGTGATTGAGCGTTGGGCTCATTCTAATTTGGTTAGGATATTTCGGGCTGATCACCCATTGTTTGAAAGTAACATATTGATCTCGGTTACTACTTATTGGTGTAAGTCGTTACTTGAATGATGTCAGCTTTGGCGACTCAATAATAACCCTGACACCAGGGTTGTTGAGATCGGTCATCCACCTCACAACCCATACGAGAGAAGAAGAAGAAGAACTGAAGGTTCTACAACCGGCACGCGGCGGCCACCATCATATATCGCATCGGGTATCGGATACTTTCTTCTTATTATTTAATATATTAAAATTTGGAAGATGAGATACTACTACAAAATGTTTTAATTATGATTTAGATTTTCGTCAAGAGTGGACATCAAATTCGTGACATTTAGAGAGAGGTTCGACCTCAAAATCAACTGAGCGTACAGTAACCGTTGGTGGCATGAATCGTGTTAAAATTAGCAGCCATAGCAGACCGCAATGCAGTTTGATATACTTATCGGGGCGTGGACAGGATATGCCGAAATTCACGTCAATTTCGTAATTAAGTTATATTCACAAGCACATGAACTAGTTGCTAAAATTTTGGATCTTATTAGTGTTTGGACAGGAGTCCTAGTACGGCATCGAAATAGTCTGAGCATCATCCCACTCCATCGAACGCTTTCCTAAGATTGATATGATGAATTGATAAACTTTATAGTGAGAAGGGATCAGCCGATCGCTCATGATATTAGTCAATCATGTTAGAAATTACACAATCCCTCTTTCTGATTTTACGACATGCTCAGGAAAATAAGCAGCTGTGTTTTTTATTCACGTCCACTCCGGCATAGAAGCAATAATCCTTCGAATATAAACTACCTCAAATCAAATACAATATAATGATATAACAACAACAAGACGATTTTACTCATACAAATATTAAATACACCTTTTAAATTTCGAACATAGGTACCAATCCAAGGTACCAACATAAGATGGGAACTTAATAAATAAAACTAAAGCTGCGGTAAACCTTCATATAACACATACAGAAATTCAAACCAAAAGGTCGGAACGCGGGAACAAGCCGACCAACTTCCGCGTAGGTTAAGCCGGGCATTAGCGAACAAACAAAACGGCAAGTGTGCCACAATGGCGGCAAGTAAAATACAGCGGCCATTGTCCGGAAACAGCTGGAATTGACCAGATTTTTGGCGGTTTTTGTTCGCGCTAGTTTATTGCGCGGGATATCGGGCTTACTCGCACCTGCTTTGGAATTCCGGAATATATCTGTTTTACTGGGTCAATTATTTTTTTAATGACTGCAGAAGTCGACAAGCTGCGTTCTGAACATTGATTCTGAAATATCAAGGAGCATCTGAAACTATGTAAAATGATAGCAGAATTACTAAGAAAAAAGCATCAGAGAAAACGGTTCACGAACACCTATACTTATTTGTTCAAAAGGCTGATCTTTAGAAATCAATAAGTAAAGAATGTAATTCTTTTAAATTTACTCAACAAGTACAACGAGTATAAATGGTTTAATCGTGTCGTTCATAGGTACGTTAATGTGGCAATTATCGATAACGCAAAGGCTGTATCTCGGTCGATATTACCGTTAGTAGTAAAAGGGTCTGATTCGAGGGGAGACAATGGTTTGGTATCAAAGTACAAGAATTAAAGCCATTTCAAAGGAACTTAAGGATAAATCTTCTATCGTGTGGGTTGTGAGGTCGACTAGCCTCAACAACCCCTGATGTCAGGGTTTCTATTGAGCTGTCAAACCTGACATCATTCAAATAACAATAACTTATGTTGGTCATGATTGGTCAATTCCTGCACATATCCGCTCATCTCCGCACAGCTCCGCGTCAATAGAAACGCAGCCTAAACCTAGCTCAGCCGCTGGTGGGGAAGGGAGGGTTGCCGTTCTATACGTAGTATTATTCTTGTTAATGAGTCTGATAGCAAGCACTTACCGAACTCCTGGAATGCCGTGCGCACTGGGTTTGCCGGGCCCGGCGTATGTCTTCAGAAGGTTTGCCTACTCATATAACACAATCTTAGTTATCCCGGGGCTGCACTCCAGCAAGTATTTTCTTCACACTTCTCTTGTTTCCGTAACAAAAGAATAACATCACACACACGAGATAATTTTGAAGACGTTACTGGTGTATGCGATATGCAACTGCCTTCAGAGCAATGTGTCAACAACTTTTCAATTGACAAGAAGATTTCATTCATTAGATCGTCCATAATGAAATTAGCGCTGATTGTGGCGCCATCGGAGAAACGGAAAAAATGCAAACTATCATGACTCGTAAAAAATACAAATAATGCAAAGAAAATCAATCCAGATTCCAGAAATATATTTTCGTAGGAAAATCTGTTCCATTACGGAACATGCCGCTCACCTTAAAAGTACGTAGGATCTTTTAACAAATTGAATGAACGGAAGCCACGAACTTTAGGTACCTACATGCCTACATTAATCTACGTGAAATTAAAATAAATAAAAGAAACATGCTTACATACGTGAAATTAAAACTAAGTTATTAGTATTTAAACTCTCTAAGAAATAGGAAGAGGACAAATCTTTACAACTGGTCGCTTAATAAAATTACTACCAACTTGTAAAGTTACAACGCGCGTTATCCCGTCTGATCCAGGATGGACAGCATGCACACGCGCCAGTCTCCACTGGAGAGGCGGCGAATTGTCGTCACAAATTACAACAATACTGTCTACACTAACAGGAGACCCGCGGCCTTTAAACCATTTGTTCTGTTGTTGAATTTCGTGTAAATATTCACGACTCCATCGCCTCCAAAAATGCTGAATGGACTGTTGGATTAAACGCCACCGAACGAGACGACTAGGATTCGTTTCCTCTAATGAAACGTCAGGGATAGCCGTCAGCGGCTCACCGATAAGAAAATGAGATGGAGTAAGTGGAAGGGCATCCTTCGCATCGGCACTCAACACACAGAGCGGGCGAGAGTTAAGTATCGCCTCAATTTGGCATAAATAAGTGTGCATCTCATCGTAAGTTAACGTGCGATTACCTATTACTCGATGAAGGTGGTGTTTGAAGCTTTTAACACCAGCTTCGAAAAGTCCGCCAAAATGGCTCGCATAAGGTGGCTGAAAATGCCACGTTATACCTTGCTCAAGTATTTTATTATTGAGCGTACTTTGAATCTTATCAGTTCGTAAAAAGTTATATAACTCCTGTAAATATCTGTCACAACCTACAAAATTTCTACCGCAGTCCGAGTAAATATCTTTACATAAACCTCGGCGCGATGTAAAACGTCGTAATGAAGCTAGAAAAGCCTCAGTGGAAAGCTCCGACACTAGTTCAAGGTGTATAGCCTTCACACACATACAAACAAACACGGCCACATAACATTTAGTTATCTTGGCATTACGCACTTTGTTTGCGCGAACATAAAAGGGTCCGGCGAAGTCCACTGAGGTTTTTAAGAAAGGACGTTCCGGACGTAATCGTGTCGCGGGGAGCGTAGCCATCGAAGGCTGTGAGCGCGGCGGTCGCGCGCGGAAACAACGGACACAACGATGTATGCGAGACCGAACGACGTTCCGACTAGATAATATCCAGTACCTCTGTAATAATAGGTGCAGCGTGCTTTGTGCACCTGAATGCATGTTAGATATGTGTGCGTCATCAATAATTAAAATTGTAAGTGGATGGTTCTTAGGTAAAATGACTTGATGTTTCGAGTCAAATGGTAAAAGTGACTTATGAATACGTCCGCCTACACGAAGGAATTCACTTTTATCAACGAAAGGATTTAATCTCCTTACTTTATCGGAAGCCTCTTTACCGTTTAATAATTTTTTAATGTCTTCACTAAAAACAGAATGTTGTACAAGAAAAATAAGTCGATTTAGGGTAAAATTGTATTCTGGCACTGTAATATGCGAAGGAAATGTAGTTTTCGGATTTTTGATTTTTTCAATAAATCGAAATATTAACGCCGTAACTCGTACTAGTTTACCGAGAGAAGAAAAACGCGAAATAATTTCTACTGCATCGGGCGGAGTAGAAGAAAGAGACGGATTGGATACAATCACAACACTACGTTTTTCTTCTTCAGTATGTATCTTCTCATGAAGTACAGGCCAGACACTCTCCTCCTCGTGTAGCCACTGTGGGCCGTGAAACCACAAATCATGCTCTAAAAATGAAGCAGGTAACATGCCTCGCGAAGCCGCGTCGGCAGGGTTGTCTGCGGAAGGTACGTGGCGCCAGTGTACCGTAGGTACAGCTTGTAATATTTCCGTAATACGATTGGAAACGAAGGTTTTCCACTCATGAGGGGCGGCACGTAACCATGAAAGTACGATTGTGGAATCGGACCACGCAAACAATTGATCAGGCGAAATAAGCTCAACGTAGGTATGTAAAACCTTTTGCATAATTTTTGCTAATAATAATGCCGCCATCAGCTCTAAACGTGGTATCGAAATACGTTTAGTAGGAGCAACTCGTGTTTTTGCTAGTAACAATGAAATATCTACCTCTCCTTCCTCATTTTGTACGCGCAAGTAGATACAAGCGGCGTACGCCCGCTCAGATGCGTCGGAAAAGCCGTGAAGCTGTATAAGGCGGTTTTTAGAAAACACATGACGCGGAAAAGAAACTTGAGTTAAAAGTGGAAGTTCACTAACAAAAGTAGACCAAGAATTAACGATTTCTTGTGGTGGGGTTTCATCCCAATCCACGCGTGCAATCCATAAAAGTTGTATTAAATGTTTTGCAAAAAGAGTGACAGGGGATAAAAGCCCGAGTGGGTCGTAAATTCTTGCAATTTCCGATAGAATCGAACGCTTCGTACAAATTTCACTGTTTGTTTTGACACTAAAGGCAAAAGCATCATTTTTAGGATGCCATTGGAGACCCAAAACTTTAATTTTTTTATCATTCTCCATCTCTGCGAATAGGACGCTATCGCGCCGCTCACCGTCAGAACAATCAGGCCTAGCTGCAGCCAGAATGGCCGCGGAATTGCTATGCCATTTATGAAGCTCGAAGCCTGCTGTCCGGCAGATGTCCACTAGCTCTCTCTGCAACGTAAGTGCACCAGCCTCACTGTTGTCGCCCGAAACCACATCGTCAACGAAAACATCGCTCTGCAACACTCGCGCAGCGCGAGGGAAGCGAGCCGCCTCGTCTTGGGCGAGCTGCTGCATGGTGCGTAGTGCAAGGTACGGTGAAGAGCTTACACCAAACGTTACCGTTTTAAGACGGTAATCACGCAGTGGATCTTGAGGAGATGAGCGCCATACTATACGTTGGAAATCCCTGTCTTGCTCCCGAATTAAAATGTTGCGATACATTTGTTTGATGTCCGCGGTAAAAACAATAGAATGAATGCGAAACTTTAATAAGACATCGACAATGTCTAAATGAAGCTTTTGTCCGACTAATAAAATATCATTCAAGGAATTTCCTTGGGTAGTCTTGCAACTTGCATCATAGACTACTCTGGTTTTTGTGGTTTCACTCGATTGGTTGACCACGGCGTGGTGCGGAATATAGTACGAGCTCGATACAGCTGCTTGACTATCCACAGACTCCATATGATCGAGATCAATATACTCTTGGAGGCAAGCGTGGTAATCGCGTTTGAGCTGCGGATTGCGTTCGAGTTTGCACTCCAATTTACGGAACCTAGCAACAGCAATATCCCGGGATTCGCCGAGTGGCGGTGCGTCGGGTTTAAACGGCAGCGCCACCACGTACCGTCCGGAATCATCACGTATGTGTGTATCATTATAAATTTTCTCACACAAAAGTTCGTCAGGAGTGAGAGACTTTTGTTCTGAAACTGATTCCAGTTCCCAAAAGCGCTTAAGGTCAAAGTCCTCGGAGAAGGAGCTGTGACACGCATGAATAGGGGTTGAAATCGAAACTGAATCGAAATCTATCTTTCCCAAAAGAAGATAACCAAAAATGCTATTCATAGCAATGGGTGACCCTGGTAAACCCGTTATAGTGTTATACAATAAAATCTCAGAGAGTACGTCAGCACCGAGTAAAACTTCCACGGGTTGTGGAGTATAAAATTCAGGGTCAGCTAAGGTCAAATTTTCAATATGTGACCACCCTGTAGAAGGGAGTGGGCACGCAGGCATATTTGTTGTCATTAACTTTGGCAAAACTAACGCATTAATGTTAACAATCGGACTTGATTTATTTCTCGGCGCAACTTGAAAGAAAACAGCACCTTTAGGATGTACCGGTTTATCTTCGTTAATACCGAAAACAGGTGGAAAGTTTACATGTTTTTTAGCTATGTTTAAACGCTGTACACAAGCCTCCGAAATAAAAGATACTTGACTACCGGTATCAATAAGACAACGCACAGTCGATCGCTTCGTATTGTTAACACATACATCGACGAGTGCGGTTGACAGTAGAACGGTACCCGTTCGAACAAAAGGCGCCTTGGATGAAATTGCGCGCGAGCGATCCCCTACCACGGATGAAGTCATCGCCACTTGCCCACTATCCGAGGTTTTCATAATAGAAGTGTCCGAGGAGGACGCATAAACATTCTTGTTGGGAGAAAGCGAAATAGAATTATTATCGTTCAAAGAACCACCTTGCGTGAGTGAACCGGGTTCATTCATACAGCTTAAGGACTGTTTGTTACTCTCAAAGTGCAATAAAGTATGATGACGTTTTTTGCAGGAACGACAAACGAAACTAGATTTGCAATGTCTTACGTCATGACCTACATGCAAACAATTAAAACACACATTTTTTTCTTGTATAAAAGAATACCTTTCCGAAGGGGTAAGGTTAAGAAACTTAGAACATTTTGTCAACGTATGTTGAGCATCACACAACAAACAACTATACGCCTTCGCACCTTGTATATTAGATTCAATATTGCTTGCAGAATACGCGGACTCGATATTTTGTGGCGTGAAGCCAGCTGCGAATGTTCGCTTGTGCGCAAATGATTTGTTCATCATGTTGGCACCACTGCTAGCGCTTCCACTACGGAACTGCTTGGAATTCAAATTGTCCGACGCAGTTTTTGTAAACTGCCCACAATTGGGATTAGAAATTTCGCATGCGGCCAATTCATGCTCAAGGAAGGTAATTAAACTTTCAACCGCGGGTATACTCGTATGCAATGGTAACTTTCGTTCGAACTCTCTACGGAATGAAATAGGTATTTTACGCAATAAAATTGTCACTATGATAAAACTCCACTCTAAATTGTTCTGAAAATCAAAATTTAAGGCTTCAAGGGCTTTAATATGTTCGTGATAAGTATTTAGGAAAATACGCAAAGAATTAATATTTTTATCATTACACGGTTCGATATCTAAAATTTTTTCAAGATGATGGGTTGCGATTTTTCTCTTATTGTCGTACCGTTTTATTAAAATATCATAAGCTCCTTGATAGTTATCCTCCGTAATAGAAATTGATTTAATTAGATTATAAGGTTCGTATTTTAATGTAAGAAGTAAGTAACGGAATTTTTCGACATTAGTGTAGTCAGTATTGCAATGTACGAGTGAATCATATAAATCCCGGTATGAATTCCAGTCAGCGTAATTACCAGAAAAAGTGGGTAAAGACAATTTTGGCAATTTTGCATTGGTATTCGATTTCTTTAATTGAATTAAAGGTAAACTACTAGCGCGTCTGCACTGCTCGTCTGCCCTTTTAAGTTTATTAGAATGCGTAATAATAGCATGATAATAGTCATCGAAATCGTTACGAATTTTGATCTGCTCTTCCTTATTAAACAAGTTATTAAGCATCAAATATTTCTCAATTTTAGTTTGCAATTTGCTAAACTTTTTTTGATGAGAATTTATATCGATAGTTCGCGAACGAAACTTTTGTTCATCGGTGGTTGCGAACTGCAGGGTACGTTTCAAATCGTCTAAGATTACTTCTCGCTCGAAAACATCTTGTTGATATGAAAGATTACTCTTGGAAAAAGGAATATTCTCTGATACGCGAGATTCCTTCACTATTTCATCGTCCGACATTATGCGTGGCAAAGATGGCGAACACGAAAATGAACAAAGAAACTAGGTAGGTACGTATGTACGCAATAGAAAATGGAAACGAAACTAGAAAATACTTTCTGGAATCTGAAAATCCGGCTCGACGGACCAAAAATATTTATGTTAATGAGTCTGATAGCAAGCACTTACCGAACTCCTGGAATGCCGTGCGCACTGGGTTTGCCGGGCCCGGCGTATGTCTTCAGAAGGTTTGCCTACTCATATAACACAATCTTAGTTATCCCGGGGCTGCACTCCAGCAAGTATTTTCTTCACACTTCTCTTGTTTCCGTAACAAAAGAATAACATCACACACACGAGATAATTTTGAAGACGTTACTGGTGTATGCGATATGCAACTGCCTTCAGAGCAATGTGTCAACAACTTTTCAATTGACAAGAAGATTTCATTCATTAGATCGTCCATAATGAAATTAGCGCTGATTGTGGCGCCATCGGAGAAACGGAAAAAATGCAAACTATCATGACTCGTAAAAAATACAAATAATGCAAAGAAAATCAATCCAGATTCCAGAAATATATTTTCGTAGGAAAATCTGTTCCATTACGGAACAATTCTTTACTCTGTTATTGGCATGTTCTGAAGCCATACATTCAGCATTTGAGAGACTACTTGAGGGAAGTTAATGCCATATTCTCTAGTGCTAAACGCTATTACGTCTTCATTAATTATGCAGTCAGCTCAAACACTGAATTGTTGAGTGTATGAGGCTCCTAGTATGCCCATATTATGTGAGAGCGTAATGAGCCCGGAAAGGGAATATGTGTCTTATTGCTGGTGAAATGCATACTTGCCTTTATTTAGTTTAGTACTTGGTGCCTTTATTCACTTAAGGACCCCGATATACTTCAGGACCCCGATACCGACCCCGCCGGCGTGGTCGACGATTTCCCTCAATCAGCGCTTATCGCTATCGACCCACTAGGGTCGATTAATTCTTTCAAATATTTTTTCTCTCAGACGACGACCTGAGCCGAGGTTCGCGCCCAACTGGGAACCCACAGGCCGGTTGTCTTAAACGTTGTACCGGGTGAGAGCCTTCAGCGCTCCCCATTTGTGCGGAAAATCTACAAGAAGTCACGCCAAAAAAAAGAAAAAAAGTATTTCGTAATAAAAATTTCCTAATTTATCTTAAAACTAGCACACGGCCCAAATCCTTTGCGAAACAATCTCGCAGAGACAAGACAGCGTTAAATCAAAAGGAGAAACAAAACATTGCGGATGCTATGACGTAGTTGATTTCTATTAGTTACCCTATACATTTTTCTGGTCTCGTATGCCAGTGACAGGGGTTGACCGGACCTTCGTCAGTCTTCGGCCTGTGGTACAAGTTAGCTACTGCGCAAAATACAAGCAAAAACTGTTTCGTCATTGCGTAACTTCGGTAAAATGTATGCGTGTGAAGTATGAGCATCGGTTAAGAAACTGTACATAGCAATTATGTGGGAAATTTTCATTGAAATGATAGGATATAATGCGACATCAAAGGACGGGAGTCAAACGCAGTCTGTGTTTCAAAAAAGTTACACGTAATTTTGAAGGTTTTACTATAAGTAACCATACCACTTCGTAAACGCATACCGTATCTGTACAACATGCTGCCGGTCGACATACGTCAGGAGTGCAATATAAATAAATTTAGAAAATCTTTATTTAAACATCTCATGCAAAAGATCTCTTAGCTGTAAGTTAACTTTAAGTATCTTAAACATAATAACATTAAGCGAACTCCACTCCCACAGACAAACCGAGGAATTGGTTTTGTGGGGTTTTTATTGTACCCATATTTTTTGTATTTCTTATGAAAAATAAACACTTTTACGATTTTTTATTTTTACAATCTGTTGGTCCCCGCCTGCGATACTTTCCATCAACATTTATAAATTATATTTAGTTAGTGTTTCGAATACGAATAGATTTTATAGTGTATTTTATATTGTTTAAAAACATTCTTGTGGACTTTCTTTCTTCTTTTTAATGTTCTTTTTATAATATTTTTTTAAATGACCGTTTTAGACGAACTATCATAAACATGTTTTTTTTTTTCAATTACATTAAAACTAAGCGCTACATCCCTCTTTTGCGTCTTTTCCAAGTATAAATGGGTCATTTATTGCGGCACTCACATCTATTGGCCTTTTTCAATTAAACTTCAGAACGATACAAGCCTCGCTAATAGGAAAGTGAGGGGTTTTCCCAACTGAGCCTTTCTATACTAGGCGCCGCCGCCGGTTCAAACTGTATAATATTTCCTCTCCTTTGTTATATATTATTTCAACTTCGACTTAGGACTTGAGACATCGTTATAAGTTTGAATACATTTTGTTTCTTAAAAGCATTATTCAAAAGATTGATGAAAGTATTCCATTATGATTTACTACGTTTGTTACTTTACCTTATCACATTCCCGAAAATGTATTTTCGGAGGTATGTAACCTAACCTGTATTGGGCTGGTTTTCCCTTCGCGGGTTGGAAGTTCAAGCAGGCAGTCGCGTCTGTAAAAAACAGACCTGTCAAATCTTTAGGTAAGGTAAGCGGACCTTGTGAAAAACGGAATAATGCTAGGGAGATGATGACTTTATAGCACCTTACATAGTGAGAAAACCCACACACTCGAAGAATGTATTTTCGGAGGTATGTGACCTAACCTGTATTGCGCTGGTTTTCCCTTCGGATTAGAAGGTCAGACAGGCTGTCGTTTCTGTAAAATCCGGACCTGTCAGATCTTTAGCGTCGGTAAGGAAACCCCGTGGAAAACGGGATAACGTGACGTTACTCAAAAAACAATGAAACTTACATCAGATGAGATTTCGGTGAAAATCTTAAAAATATTTAAGTAGTTTTAACCTTTTAAGGACCGAGCAAAATGGCGGCTGTTTTGACATATTCCCAATGTCACGGGCTCGTGTCAAGTGGCGCGGCACTTGAGTCAGATATTTTATCGTTCGTAACTCGTTTGTTTATAATATAAGACTGATCTAAGGAGTGTTTTGTCATATGAGATGTACCTACGTGTTTGAATGAGTAAAAACACACACGACGTTCACCTTCTCTTTAATCTGTTCCATGTAAGTACTTCTTGGCATTCCCCTTCCTATCTTTCCTTGTAGCTTCTCTTCTATGATGTCTCTATATAAATTCGTCATGTCTTATTAAGCGTCCAATCATCTTGCCTCTTCTGTACTCAATAACTCTCAATATTTGCCTCATTTCCCTTGCTCTTAGTAGCATTTTCTCATCAGTAACCCTTTCTTATAAGGAAGTGAAAGAATAGGCCTTTAATAGACAAGAATGGAGAATGCTACACCGACAAGAACGTGGCTATTAAATAAGTGATGAGATTGCTAAATATATAACTTTGAAAACATTTAGATTAACAGGTGAACATGAAAACCAACTTCAACAACGTAATGAATAAGTAACATTAAATAAGTATGTGGTGAATATTATAGTATTTTATGCAACAGTTGTATAAGAAGGGTCAAAAAATGCGAGTGGCGTGAGTTGCGATGTGAGCCTTGGCGAACATCGCAATAAGAGACGCCACGAGCATTTTTTGACCTAGTTATACAACGTTGCATACAATACTTTTTCTACGACGACGTAATTTTAAATGAAACAAAAATTATACAAAGAAAAATTTTATTTATAAAAATGAAGATGTAAATCTTGAGCTAACGTTGAAATTTCTTCTGGTGTAGAATTCAATAGTTCTTCATCCATTTTTCCTTTTTATTTTATACTTTTTAGTGTTTTGAAACGAAACACAAAAATTTTCCAATTTATTTTCCAACGCGCGGGAAAATGGCGGCAAATGTATACTTTTTTTTTATAGTATATCTATGGCACCAAACAAAGTAAAGGTGCCAGTTTCCAGGTCAAAAAAAAAAAACAACAACAATGCTTTTTTGGCGACATTATAGTACAGTTACACTTTGTAAACAATGCTTTTATAGGCCATAGAGCGTACACTTTTTCAAAGAGTTTAATTATGTATGTACTTATATTAGACTTTTTGGTTATTTAAATGCCAGATTAAAGTAGAGGAGTAGAAAAATTTGATTAATGCATTGTTTTAATGCATTTATTTGTTATGAAACTATCATTTAAATATTTTATCTGTGGTTACGTCTCGTATTCACATTTGGCGGACAACAAACATTTTGAAATATATATTTAAATCATGGCGTAATGACGTATTGGTATGGACGCCAGTCCTTTTATACCACGTTGATTTGAGTTACTATCACTTTTAATAAAGTCTTAATTGAATTTAATAAGCATCAATCACGTCAGCTAACTATGAAATTGAATACTCAATACACACCATAAACTCACGCCTATTTCCCACCGGGGTAAGCAGAGACTATAGAATCCCAATTGCTTCGAACCTGACACACTTCTTTTGCTTCCTCCACATTCATCAATCGTTCTGTACACGCTCGCGTTCAGAGTAATTCGTACTAAACGTTTTCTAAGGACATCTGCAATTTGGTCAATGTACATCCTTCTAGGTCTTCCGCCAGCCCTACCATCAACCTAATAAAATCATCATTATCAGCCCATTAACGTCCCCACTGCTGGGGCACGGGCCTTCCCTATGGATGGATAGGGAGATCGGGCCTTAAACCATCACGCGGGCCCAGTGCGGATTGATGGTTATTAACGATTGCTAATGCAGCCGGGACCAACGGCTTAACGTGCCTTCCGAAGCACGGAGGAGCTCGAGATGAAAACTTTTTTTTTGTGGTCACCCATCCTATGACCGGCCTTTGCGAAATAACTTCAACAATCGCAGACCGAGCGCGTTAACCGCTGCGCCACCGAGCTCCTCACCTAATAAAATACCTAATAATAATTAAAAAGCTGACATTTATCTACTACTTATAAAAAGACGTTTTTACAACTTTCAGCAGCTACGTCGTTTCAAGTACACTTATCGGAAAGCTGTCGTTGTTCCAAAATTTCAAAGTAATAGATGGAGATCAGCTCTTTATTGGACATAAAAGACTCCCTTTATATTAATCGGTGAAGTCGATTAGGCGCGTACATCGATACGCCATTGCCCTTTGACACTAGGCTCATAAATCCACTGGAATTTTATTCAATCGCTCCATTTAGTGAACCAAACGTTAGAGACCAAAATGGACTATTTGTGATCGCATAAAATTTTACAACTTCGCCCGTCGACACTTTACTAGAATATTCTATCGCGCGCGAAATAGGGGATTTTATTTTGATTACCAAAAGATCCGATGGATACGTCGAAGACACGAAGTGGAGTTAGTTTATTTTATAGTGTATGCCGAAAAGGTATTGAATTTATTTTGTATTACGTGAAGTTCGCAGAATTGGGATCACTTGAGTGACGTGACGGGTTTTTGTTTTCTTTGATGACGTGCTCAGCAGTGAAGGAAACCGTCGTGTGGAAACCCACATTCCCGAGAAAAATTTTGGAGGTATGTGGCCTAACCTGTATTGAGCTGGTTTTCCCTTCGCGGGTTGTAAGGTCAGACAGGAAGTCGCTTCTGCAAAAAACCGGACCTGTCAAATCGTTAGGTTAGGTAAGCGGATCCTGCGAAAAACGGGATAATGCTAGGAGATGATGAGTCTTGTTCAATTCCCTGAAGCAACGGAACAACCTTCGCCCCTTCCTCTTACCTCTCTTCTTTTTCCTTTTAAAACCGAGGTGTGTTTTAATGATAATGTATGGATTTCGGCGATATGCTAGTTGTACTGTGTGGATATAGCAACGTAGGTAGGTGTGTGTGTGTGCGCGTACGGACCACCGCGACCCGCCAGTCAACTGTCAAGTCGCGGGCAATTGAAACGACCGTCATAAAAACGTCCGTCACCCAAAGCAGTCATATTAAACCAGCTTTGTCAAAGCCTGCGGATTACGCGTATTATAATTTACGGTGTGGTACCTATTGTCTTTTGATTAAACGTTTACCGCGAAGAGGGTAGATGAAATGCTTTTGTTTGATCTCGCTACGACGGTTTTCGAATCAACCCTCAGTTCAAATACAAGGATCATTTGTTATAAGTATCTGACATAATTATCCAACCTTCATTTTATATTTTTATTTAAAAGTCAGAAAGAAATCAACATACCCTAAACAGATCTCATTTAGAAGTAGTTCTAACCTTTGAATTTGTATAAGACTAAAGTATTGTTAACCTTTCAATTCATCCATCATTGAAAGCATTAAGTTAACCTCTGTGGTCTAGTGATTAGAGCGTTGGGCTCACGATAGGTCCAGATTCAATTCCCGATGGGTACATTGCCGAAATCACTTTTGTATAAGACTAAAGTATTGTTAACCTTTCAATTCATCCATCATTGAAAGCATTAAGTTAACCTCTGTGGTCTAGTGATTAGAGCGTTGGGCTCACGATAGGTCCAGATTCAATTCCCGATGGGTACATTGCCGAAATCACTTTGTTGGTAAGGACATTGCAGACTTGAATCACCTGATCGTCCAGAATAGTAAGATGATTCCGTTGTTCGGAAGGCACTTTAAGCCGTTGTTCCTCCGTCCGTGTATAGCCGAGTAAAAGTAACTGCAAGAAAAACCTCGGCACAGGGCTCTAGACGTTCTTTAAAAAAGGTGCGAACTACTAATGAGGATAGGTGAACTGAAATGTTAGGGTCAAAATTTCTATTCTGCAGAAAAAGGAGGTTCCCTGTTCTTTATAGGAAAACAATGAAAAGCTGAGTATTTTACTCCCCCGTATGTTTCGCAATCCCATAAAAACCATCTTCTCCGTGGCTGCTCATCCGTAAGAAACAAGCATATGACGTCCATTATTATATCGTCAAAATGGCGTCGGAATAAACGATTAGAGCAAAGATAAATTGACAGCAGTGATCACCAAGCAGATGGTACATTTGTCAAATATTACTCTCCAAGAGGAAACGACGACAGATAACCGGAGAAGGGTGATTATACGGCTTATAAATAACCAACCCTTAGCGAATTGGTTTCAGAATAAGCCTCGCCTTTATTGCAGCTAGACGCGTTAACTGGATTATACCGGTTATTGCCAGCTAAAACTGGTTAAAACCAGTAATAATTACGTTAGGCCCCGTTTGAGTCTGAAGGCGGAAATTTCTCAGACGATTTTAAAATAAAATTTGAAGTAGAATTTCAAGTCGGATTTATAATCATATTTATTCATTTTATTTGAAACTTAGTTTGTGCAGATTTTACACAACTTTTAATAAAATATACTGATTGTATGTTTCACCAGCGACACGCAGTGGAGCAAAAGGCATGTTACTACTTCAATATTGCCACCTCAGTATACGCTACGCTTTTGTTTTCTTAGGGCGTGGTTGAATAAAATCAGTTGCCTACTTTGCGTTAAAACTGTGATGCTTATCATAAATCCTATCGTAGTCACCCAAATAGTTCTATTAGGTGTAACCGTGTTAGCGATTGCGTAAATCTGATTGTATTAAAAAAAAAAAACAATTCGACTGTGGCGCCATCTTACGGCTTTTTGCCGCGAAAGAGCATTAAGCAGTTGTCATTTAGCGGAGAAAGGCGCGATGGAGAAAAAATAATTACAACAAGGGAGTTCAACGGAGATTATTGTGTTAACGAGAGTACTAGAGTGAATAAGATAAAGTACTTTATTACTGGTAAAGAGGCTTTTTCTTTCATATGTATCGAAATTTAATTACAATAATAAAATTTAAGCGAAACTAGCTTTAAGGCAAAAGGCCCGCGGGCTTTTAGATTAGCTGAATTATTAAACTGTCCTAACCGTGACATATTTTGAAATCAGACATAACAATTTCCCTTGAATAATGCGGGATCACGTATAAAAGGGTTTAATCCGGTACAAGACATGAATAGTAAATTTTATATGAGAAGAGGTAATTCCAACACCACCTTAGTAGAGATGGTAGCAGTTAGGATCACCTGTCACTGTTACAAGTATTAGTATCAATGTTATGTAGTAATAAATTAACAACATAAACATAAACAGCCTATATACGTCTCACTACATGCACAGGCCTCCCCTCAATCAACCGGAGCATACTCCACCACGCTGCTCCAGTGCGGGTTGGTGGAGGTGTTTTTACGGCTAATAGCCGGGACCAACGGCTTGACGTGCCCTCCGAAGCACGGAATCATCTTATTTTTCCTTCTCCTTCTTTTTTCTTTTACTTTTTCTTCTTTTTTATTTCTTTTTCTTTTTTTTCTCTTTTTTTCATCTTTTTTCTTTTTTTAGTTACTGCTTCAAAAATATATTCCTCTTCTTAAGTAAGACACATCCATCTCCTCATCCCAGCAGGGCTAACATGCGCATTATCGATGGATTCAGTAAATTTTATCGAAATCGATAAGTTTGTTTTTTTCCTACCATGCGTTATATGCGTGATACGTGATTTTGTTCGTATTTTGACACAACGACATGACTAATTCGGTTTCCCATATTAGAACCAATCCACAAGTGACAATTATATCTCATTGCGCCTGTTAGCCCTACTGGTGTTAGTGTTACCAATAGGCGCCCCTACATGGCTCATCTAACGACTACATACTTAACTAAATAGTAACCTTGACTACTTAACGTACATTTCGAAGCACAGATCATCTTACTTTCAGGCACTTTACACTACGTGTTATGAACCTAACCTGTAAAATGTCATTCAACAAAGAATCCTCAAACAACTGCTACAAGATAATATTTTCAACAGAAACAGTAGAGTGTACCAGATACTCAACATTAAAAAAACTGGGTATTCGAATTCAAATTCAAAAATTTCTTTATTCAATAGGTAAAATAGCTACACTTTGAATCGTCATTTTTAAAAAACGAACGTCTCATCCGCCTAAAACTACCCTTATCATAACCCATATAGCGGCGGGAAAGAAGCTGCATGAACAACCTCGGCACACGGCCGCCCTAGACTTGCTATAAAAATAGTATTATATATATATAGTATAGATAGCTCATAGCCCCACTATCCCCGGGGTCCATATTTAATAAAGATACCAGATACACGGATCGCCAGGTTATCTGGGACCTCTTATTAAGCGCTACGCACATCCCTTCGTATATAAGTGATGAGCTCGTTAAATTGTACCACTGCTCCATTAAAAATGACTGGTTGCTTGGCATCAAGTTGTGAAGTGGACAACGTAGCAACACGCCTGCACCCCTGAAGGGTCAGACAGAGGTACATACTGTCCTCGCCAGCTATGATTAAGTCCCATGTAACCCAGTGTCTCAATATGAGAGTGTGTCTACGTATGTGTGTTGTGAAGTAGATGTAATCCATATTTGGCTGTTAAGGATATGAAATTTCAGATACGGATTGGATACGGATTTAGGAATGATTATTATACCGGATACGGTTACGGATAATAAATTCTTTCGGATAATCCGCTAGTTTCGGATAATTTTTGTTACGGATATTATTTTTTTAAGAAATTTCATACATATATACATAAATAGCTGATATACGTCCCACTGCTGGGCACAGGCCTCCCCTCAATCAACCGGAGGGGGTATGGAGCATACTCCACCACGCTGCTCCACTGTAAAAGTAAAAGTAAAATATAAGTAGGAAATGAAGTGGTTTTATTTATATCGGATAAAGTTATAATGAAAAGTTATATAATGTTATGACGAAAGAATTGTACCCACTTTTTTGGCAATAAATTATTATTATTAATGTTATGACGACAAAAGCAGAAAAAACAAACAATGCGCGCGGCTTGTGTGTCAGCTGATCAAAACAACTTGTCATAATGTGTCTCAATTAAGCTCCACCCCTATCCGATATTATCCGAAATTTTTATTTCGGATTCGGTTACGGTTACGGATGATTTTTTTATATCGGATATCCGATAGTTTCGGTTACGGTTACGGAGCTCCCTAACATCTCTGATTTGAACTCTATGTTGAGAAGAAGGGTATTGTTAAGTTTGGTATATTGGTACTATACTCTTAATTGGCGTACCCCTTAGTTGTGTTTTGATTACTTGTAGCTTTGCCCATTTCAAAAGAGATTTTGGACTTGCGGTTTAGACACAAGTCTATCAGAATCACAGAATCTTATTAAACGATCAAATTGCTTGACTTTCGTAAGAATTTTAATAGAATGAGGCGGAACTGCCGAAATCGTCTGATAATATCATTTTTCTTTCAATCTTTCGCGAACATCTGGCCTGTGAACTGAGAATATAATATCAAACTTATTCCACCCAAAGAACGAAATTTCTCATTTGAAGTAGGTTATATTTTTACTCTTAATTTATTTACTAAATGTTATTAAATAACGATGATATATTTTTTACAGTAATCCAGTGCCATCTCGTAGCCTTACATTTTAATTTCATTACGTAGTTCGTGATAACTTTTTAGAAAGTTTTTGTTATTTATAAAGTTATAAGTAATTGATAAGTAATTAAGTAATTAATTGGTAAGTAATTGATAACAGCCTCTGTGGTCTAGTGGTTAGAGCGTTAGGCTCACGATCTGGAGGTCCGGGTTCGAATCCCGATGGGGACATTGTCGAAATCACTTTGTGAGACTGTCCTTTGTTTGGTAAGGACTTTTAGGTTACATAGACGAGTAGGTTACATAATACTTACTTATCAATTAAAATTAAACAGCCTATATACGTCCCACTGCTTAGCACAGGTCTCCCCTCAATCAACCGAAGGGGATATGGAGCATACTCCACCACGCTGCTCCAATGCGGGATGATGGAGGTGTTTTTACTGCTAATAGCCAGGACCAACGGCTTAACGTGCCCTCCGAAGCACGGAATCATCTTACTTTTTCGAACAATCAAGTGATTCAAGCCTGTAAAGTCCTTACCAAACAAAGGATAGTCTCACAAAGTGATTTCGACAATGTCCCCATCGGGAATCGAACCCGGACCTCCAGATCGTGAGCCTAACGCTCTAACCACTAGACCACGGAGGTTGTGTCAGTACTAATTTAATCTACTAAAGTGCAAAGTCAATAAAGCCACTAAAGTCCGTATCAACATTCAATTTTTCATCACCCCCTCAATTAATTACTTTACGGAGTCCAAAGTTTCGTCCATATATCGTACCTAAAGGTTGAGATAATTCGGAAAGTTATTCGCACGCCCATCGAATTGTTTTAATTAAATGTAATGCTTCTGACTCGCCGCCTTCGGGGACTATTAGCTTTCTGAACTGGCTGCATGGGTTACGCTAGCCGAGAATTTCCTCTACGTAGATAATAGATAACAAACTCGACTAATGCCGTGGAGACTTTTAAAACAGATGTGAAAGTTGATCAAATCCAGTGCAAAAAAACTTATTTTAAAAGCATTTTTAATACTTACTTATTAGAAAATTTTATTTTTATGTAGTGGGATAAATTTGGATGAGTAAGTCACCCAGGTAAGTGTCGATGATGGATTTCGTGAAGAAATACAAGTATGTGTGAAAGGTAACATTTTACTTTTATTTTTATTTTTTCTTTTTACATTTCTGTTATATCATTATGTGTATGATTTTTTCCTGACGTTTATTTTTATTGTTACTGTGGCGTCATCTAATAATAAATACTTTATTTTTTCTTTAAAAGTGTAAGTACTGAGATGACAACTGGTAGAGAGGAATAGAAGACAGCCGTGTTGTGCCGACCTCACCTAGAGTTGGATAAGAGAGCGTTGATGATGACTTTCGATATGATAATCGATGTAATATGAATTCGATGTAGGTAATACTTTTAATATCGAATTACTTGAACAAAGTCTACTAGTTGATTCGTAGGGTTCAATTTTCCATAGCTGATCAGAGGGGTTAAAATAGCCACATCGAAGCAATTCATCTAAGAAAGCAATATTGCAATCTGACATTCGCGCATATAAAAGTAAGTGCGCAATGCAAAGAAATGTCAAAAAGCAATATTGCTTTCTTAGATGAATTGCTTCGATGTGGCCATTTTAACTCCCCAGAACTTGTATTGAAAATGTTGTTCTGTGTTATGCTACCAATAGATCTTCTATTGAGCAGCATTTAGAGAGTAATCAAATGCTAATCAAATTTAATTTCGAAGCAAATGGAATTCTATAGTCTCTGCTTACCCCGGTGAGAAATAGGCGTGAGTTTATGTATGTATGTGTGTATGTTAGAGAGTAATAGCGCTTGTCAAGTAAAATCTTATCTTTGCGCGCCCGTGGAATTTCTAACTCCGGAATGATTCGCCAAAGACACGGTTCTTCTCATCAAAAAAATCGAAACACTTCCGTTTTCATTGTTTCTGTCCGAATTTAACACAAAAAAGAATTCATACGATGAAAAAAAATACATAAATGTATAGCTGGCAGTTTGGCCATTACAGTAATAAGCGAAAATTCTAAATTCAAAATTAGAATTTCATTTGTTTATCTTATAAACGAAATGAATCACTGTTTTGAGACAAATGTGTGTTTAGGGTTGGAGTACATTTAGCGTTTAAAAACTAAAAATTGGCGCCTATCCTTAAACTTTTTGTTTTTTATTTCAATACTGTGACTTTGGGACGTCTGAAAAAAGGTTTTTTTCTAAAACGTATGGATACTTCGCCCACAGAAGCCGCCCAAGTTGTGGCATTGCTGGATTCTGGCCTTAGTCAGCGTGTTGTGGCTGCAAGACTGCATCTAAGCCTGTCATCTGTTCATAGAGTCTATAAACGTTATCGGGAGACTGGTTTGTTCACGCGCCGTTCAGGATCTGGCAGGAATCGGGTCACTTCTGAGCGAGATGATCGATTTATTGTAACAACTTCTTTAAGAAATCGACGCCTTAACGCTTTTCAACTGCAGCAGCGGCTTCGTGTTGTACGAAGGGTGGCTGTAAGTGACTCTACAATTAGAAGAAGGTTGAAGGATCGTGGACTGGTACCGCATAAGCCAGCAAATGGGCCGAAATTAACTGCAGACCATCGAAGAGCGCGCCTTAACTTTGCACGTGAGCACCTAAATTGGTCATACCTACAGTGGAGCAAAGTTCTCTTTTCTGATGAGTGTAAAATTATGCTGTATGGTAACGACGGAAGGAACAAGGTCTACAGAAGAGACGGAGAACGCTATGCACAATGCTGCATTGAAGAAAAGGTCAGCTATGGTGGCGGTTCTGTAGGTATGACCAATTTAGGTGCTCACGTGCAAAGTTAAGGCGCGCTCTTCGATGGTCTGCAGTTAATTTCGGCCCATTTGCTGGCTTATGCGGTACCAGTCCACGATCCTTCAACCTTCTTCTAATTGTAGAGTCACTTACAGCCACCCTTCGTACAACACGAAGCCGCTGCTGCAGTTGAAAAGCGTTAAGGCGTCGATTTCTTAAAGAAGTTGTTACAATAAATCGATCATCTCGCTCAGAAGTGACCCGATTCCTGCCAGATCCTGAACGGCGCGTGAACAAACCAGTCTCCCGATAACGTTTATAGACTCTATGAACAGATGACAGGCTTACATGCAGTCTTGCAGCCACAACACGCTGACTAAGGCCAGAATCCAGCAATGCCACAACTTGGGCGGCTTCTGTGGGCGAAGTATCCATACGTTTTAGAAAAAAAACCTTTTTTCAGACGTCCCAAAGTCACAGTATTGAAATAAAAAACAAAAAGTTTAAGGATAGGCGCCAATTTTTAGTTTTTAAACGCTAAATGTACTCCAACCCTAAACACACATTTGTCTCAAAACAGTGATTCATTTCGTTTATAAGATAAACAAATGAAATTCTAATTTTGAATTTAGAATTTTCGCTTATTACTGTAATGGCCAAACTGCCAGCTATACATTTATGTATTTTTTTTCATCGTATGAATTCTTTTTTGTGTTAAATTCGGACAGAAACAATGAAAACGGAAGTGTTTCGATTTTTTTGATGAGAAGTGTATATTAGCCAAGTTGCTGGATTAAATAACTAGAAACGTATGTGGTCCACGGTTTTATTTAGCTCGTTCACTCAAATGAATTATCTTTGGAACACGAAATACAAAACCGGCTCTGATTTACCGTCTATTTGCGCAAGGGAACCTTTTTCTGCTGTTTCAGGTAGACAAACCCAATTAAACAACAGCCACTTGATTGACTGAATTTCCCCCTATTCGGAATGTTTAATGATCCCTATAGCCTGGACTAACGGCCTCCGTGCTCCAGAGGTTGAGCGTTGGTGCCATGATCTGGAGGCCCCGGGTTCGAATCCCGGTGGATATCACAAACATCACATTGTGTTCCCTAGTCTGTTTAGGACATTTCAAGCTGATCACCTGATTGTCCGAAAGTAAGATGATCCATGCTTTGGAAGGCACGTCAAACCGATGGTCCCGGTTACTACTTAATGATGTAAGTACGTAGTCGTTACTTGAGTCAGGGGCCTATAGCGGCTCAATAATTACCCTGACACCAGGGTTGATGGGGTTGGTAATCCACCTCACAAACCACACGACAGAAGTAAAAGAAGAGTAAAGTCTTTGTTGGTAAAGGTCCGTGCCCACTACACTGTACCATACTAGGGTAGTATTCGTCTCGGCACTTTACGTGCTTAACGTGCCTTCCGAAGCACGGATCATCCTAACCAAACTAGGGATCATAAAGTGATTTTTGTGATTGGTCCCCACCGGGATTCTCGAACCCGGGACAGATTTTACTAATAACACTTATACCAAAACATTATTTGTCAGTCGCTCCAGTAACTAGAAATATTAATTATTAGCAAACAACCATTGATTTAGTCGAATTTGTTAGCTGATGCTTGTATGATGACGTTTGTTCTGTTTGCGCTCCAAATTAATTAATTTGACTAATTGAGTCGGAAACTTTATTATTTATTTATTTATTACATATTCACACACACGGGATTATGCTGATATAATAGCATAATTGATGAATCAATGATATAGGTATATTTCATACTTATCCTTAGCTTTCCAGTAGTTTACAAAAGCGATATATAGCGAAGATTGATGGTAGGGTTAGCAGAGGAAGACATAGATGGACGTATATTGACCAAATTGGAGATGTCCTTAGATTTTTTTATTTCCTTGGTTGTTCTTTTCTGTATACTTATGTGATCCTTATTTTTGTACCTTGTGTCCGGTATGTTCTATAATATGCTTTAGCATCTTATATTTCAGTCAATATCGTTTTTATTTTTTTCAATTTTATTTTTTTAGTATGGAGACTTTCTGTGTGTGAGTTGGACGATCAGACAGGCAGTCGCTTCTGTAAAAAACCAGACCTGTCAAATCGTCAGGTTAGGTAAGCGGACCTTTTGGAAAAGAAAAAAGGGATAATGCGAGGGAGATGATAATGGAGACTTTCTGTGCAGTGTACGTCTCTGTAGATTTTTTAAGCTCATGCGGTGTTTGTGAATTTAAATTGTGTATCCACAAAACCTGTTCAGTTTTTCTGAAGAAATAAAAGAAATCATTTATTTTCGATATAAGTAGGTATTGGTACACAGTAGGAATGAACATAGTAATTAATCATTATTTCTACAAAGGGACGTCAGCTCGGAAATATAGGGTGTTAGTGACATCGTAACGAAAACTTTGAGGGATGATTGAGACCATGATTCTGAGATGATATCAAGTGGAATTTTCCGTCGCAAAAGTATGGAACAGAAAATAACTTAAAAAAAAACAAAAATTTTCATGAATTTTCCGACTGAAAATTCCACTTGATATCAACTCAGAATCATGGTCTGAATCATCCCCCTCAGTATTCATTACGGTGTCACTAACACCCATACCTACTTGTATGGCTACAGTATGTACTTGTGCGGGGTGTAAGTGACATCGTAACGAATACTGAGGGGGATGATTTATCTGATTATTCTGAGTTAATATCAAGTGGATTTTTTCATCGCAAAAGTATAGAATTGAAAATATTTAAAAAAAACTAAAAAAAAAAACATGAATTTTGCGACGGAAAATTCCACTTGATATGAACTCAGAATCATGGTCTGAATCATCCCAATCAGTATTCGTTACGATGTCACTAACACCCTGTATATTATAATATTTCTCAACATATTTCTAAACTACATTTCCACTCTCAAACTTAATCACAATTAACTTACCTAACCCACACAAGTGTTATCGGTATAAAACTGTGAATAGACCTCCATTACACAAAGTGGACCCCACTGTTAAAGTATAAATCCATTATTAGACACGACAGAATTGATATCCACAAAACTTTTACTAACAGCTTAGGTATTAGTGAGATTGGACTGTTATCGTAACGTTTAGTAAGTACATAACGATATTATATAGGTTACGATTTTAATAATATAATAGGCTAGTTTCCAACTAGTCAAATCAATTTTTACTAAACGTCAAAACACGAAATTACTAAGGAAATTGTATGAAAAGCACACTGTGATGTCTAGAAAAACGTGATAGTCAAACTTATTATTACGTGTTTCTTGATTCAAATTCATAAATAAGTTAAATAGAAAAAAAGAAAATGGTTTTCTTTGGTTTTAGTTCTCTCTTTATTTAGTAATCGACACCTCTGCGTAAACTCCTTCGCGCCTGCGCCTTGACTTACTGAGCTGCCTGCTACTTCTTCTTCTTATCGTGTGGGTTGTGAGGTGGATTACCAACCTCACCAACCCTGGTGTCAGGGTTATTAAACTTAAACCTTTAAACACTTAAGTGTGCTTAAGTCAAATTTGATAAACCTTTAAAGGTTTATCAAATTTGGAAATATTTTTGTATAGTGTTACCTTTTTAATAATATGTTGTAAATCCTCTTTCGATTGTTATGGTAATGACTAAACACTTTGACCTCAACCAAAGGTCGAGGGATCATCCCCGCCCTGGCTGGGTGACTATTTCGATAGAATTCCGGGCAGTAACCTTACTATTTCTTGGTATATGTGTGCTTTGATGTTTAAATACAGTGAGTTCACGAGTACATTCCCCATTGAGGAAATCAGAGGTACATGTATCGCGATCAAATTAATTTGTACCTATTTCAAGATTTAATAACCTACCGAGTCTACTAATAAACATTATCCGTACGTTATCTCGTATAAGGCAAATAAATTATATCTGAGTAAATGTCTCCGACATTTAGGTCCGACGATCTGGTGAAGGTCGCGGGAAGCCGCTGGATGCGGGCAGCGCAGGACCGATCGTCGTGGAGATCCTTGGGGGAGGCCTATGCCCAGCAGTGGGCGTCATACGGCTGATGATGATGTGATGATGAAATAGATGATGAAAGACGCGCCGTACCTACATACGATCAAAAGCCGAGGCGGCGGCGTCGACGCACGGTCACAGGCGGAGTTCGCGCTGCATCTAGGTTTTCTTTACGAATAATTAGCAGGCCTCTGTGGTCCAGTGTTTGAGCGTTGGACTCACGATCCGGAGGCCCCGGGTTCGAATCCCGGTGGGGACATATCACAAAAATCACTTTATGATCCCTAGTTTGGTTAGGACATTACAGGCTGATCACCTGATTGTCCGAAAGTAAGATAATCCGTGCTTCGGAAGGCATGTTAAGCCGTTGGTCCCGGGTACTACTTACTGATGTAAGTAAGTAGTCGTTACCTGAGCCATGTCAGGGGCCTTTGGCGGCTCAATAATAACCCTGACACCAAGGTTGGTGAGGTTGGTAATCCACCTCACAACCCACATGATAAGAAGAAGAAGTAGCAAGCCGCTCAGTAAGTCAACGCGCAGGCGCGGAGGAGTTGACGCAGAGGTGCCGAGAATTCCCCGCCATTTTGAAATTTCATTTCGCAAATAGAAATCACGCATCGACTCGCATGTGAACTACGCCCCTTGAGAAAGAGGTGTCATACGAATTTCAATTGACATTTATTTATTATTTTTATTTATTTATTTCAAGGAAGACTTACGGCCATACATTCTACATTATGCATGAGAGCCTTCAGCGCTCCCCATTTGTCCGGCCAAGTAGTTAATGCCACCTGCGGCAAATCGACAATAAGTCACGTAAAAAAAATAGTATTCCTGTACTCATGCAAATTCTATGAGCTACAACCTCTTTTTAGTATTTGGTTTGTATCAAAACTTTTTAAAAATCAATTAAAAACACAATTAATAGTTACTACTTACAAGAACCAGTAATCTTGATTTGATCTGAGTGGGTAGTAACTGATTTATGAAGAGATAAAGAGATGATTGATAAAGAGATATAGCGTGATGATTTCTACTGGAAAAAATCGTTTAAATGCTGTTTTTTTACTTTTTTTTTTACGTGATGTGCGAAAAAACCCAAAAAAGACGGACGAGTCATAATATTGCCATGTATTTGATTAGCCTGATGAAATAAAGGAACAGACCAGCTTTTGGTCCTCGGACCGATTGCAAGTGGTGACAAAATAAAAAAAAAGTATTTGATTCGGCTTCGGTAGTCACTGGTCATCATCATGCTGGCGTGACGCCTGTGTAAATAAGCCATCCAAAAGGCTGAGGTCAGCAGTTCGAAGGCACCTGATCTACGTACTATGGGCTGTCTCCCATTCCACAAAAGTGTCTTTCTCAGAACATCCTACCTAACCTGAAGATTTGACAGGTCCAGTTTTTTACAGAAGCGACTGCCTAGACTTTCCAACCCGCGAAGGGGAAACCAGCCCGATATAGGTTAGGTCAAATACCTCCGAAAATGCATTTCTCGGGAATGTGGGTTTCCTCACGGTGTTTTCCTTCGCCGCTGAGTACGAGATAATCATTTATAATCCAAAAATTAATTCGCAAACAAATTTGACAACCATTGGTTTTAGTCCTGTGCTGGATTCGAACCTGCGATTTCAAAGTGGGGGCAAGCGTTCTACCAACTGGGTCACTACGGCCCCAAAAGAAAGTGTATTTCTCAGATAATAATCGTAATACTGTATTTTGAGTGGGAGAAATCATCATCAACAGGCTATATACGTCCCACTGCTGGGCACAGGCCTCCCCTCAATCAACCGGAGGGGGTATGGAGCATACTCCACCACGCTGCTCCAATGCGGGTTGGTGGAGGTGTTTTTACGGCTAATAGCCGGGACCAACGGCTTAACGTGCCCTCCGAAGCACGGAATCATCTTACTTTTTCGGACAATCAGGTGATTCAAGCCTGAAAAGTCCTTACCAAACAAAGGACAGTCTCACAAAGTGATTTCGACAATGTCCCCATCGGGAATCGAACCCGGACCTCCAGATCGTGAGCCTAACGCTCTAACCACTAGACCACGGAGGCTGTCAAGAGTGGGAGAAATAAACCTATGAAAAAAAAAACATAGATATAACACCTACGTGCCTACTGCTAGCGGTGCTGTTTTGAATGGCATAATGCTATTCATACGCACTGGAGCGTTATGCCACGTCTTTTCACAGCTGCATACAGCACACTGCTTATCCATACCTGGGGCCTGTTTTATAAAACTTAAAATTGTAAATTACCATGACAATTTGGTGTTCATTACGTAGCTAATATGAAACTGCAAAATATTCGTGATCACACACTCCGCAATGTACATCAAATTGTCATTGTAATTTACAATTGTAAGTTTTATTAAACAGGTCCCTGGTATTCTATAGCTGTCAATAACGCGTAGGTACGTATCTGAATTCAGTAGGTAATATAGTTACACTTTGAATCATCATTTTTTACGTAACGACCGTCTCATCCGCCTAAAACTACTGCAGCTTCTCACAACCTATAGAGCCGGGGAAAAGAAGCTACAAGGAAAACCTCGGCACAGGGCCTTAAACGTTCTTTAAAAAATAATCATTAAAATATTGTTATACAATTTAGTGATTTGGCTGCCTAATATCAGTTCCCAGACAGTTAACTCCATGCATTCATATCTTTTAGATAACCTTTTTAATGATAGTGTTAGTGAGCAACGGAAACGCCGTATAAAGTGCAAGAGGCGTAATAATCCAAGCCCTTATAAAATACTTAAAAGACAAATAAATAGGGAGATTTCACTCTTTTTAATTTGGGATAAGGTCCACTAAGGCATAAAAGGATAAAACCACTACTTCGTATCTTAAGTGAGAAACTCGGTGGCGCAGCGGTAAACGCGCTCGGTCTGCGATTGTAGAAGTTAAGCAACTTTCGCAAAGGCCGGTCATAGGATGGGTGACCACAAAAAAAAGTTTGCATCTCGAGCTCCTCCGTGCTTCGGAAGGCACGTTAGCCCTTGGTTCCGGCTGCATTAGCAGTCGTTAATAACCATCAATCCGCACTGGGCCCGCGTGATGGTTTAAGGCCCGATCTCCCTATCCATCCATAGGGAAGGCCCGTGCCCCAGCAGTGGGGACGTTTATGGGCTGATGATGATGATGATGATGTGTCTTAAGTAAGTCTCGAATCTACATCTTCAATATGCTGTAAGTACTTAGCTAAATGTATTCAAATTAAAAAGTATCAACTATGGAAAGTTCCGCAGAGAATAATGTCTTTATTTTGCACAATATCGCTGTCATTACGGTGCAGAGGAGCGGACAGAATCAATGTTCGCATCTCGTTATATCTCTGGAGGTTCCTTTGAAAATAGAGCTCTTTGTCATTTAGAATATTGAACATGTGGGCGGCAGCGGAAACCAGGTGAGGGGGACCTATTCTATTTTAAAAGTTGAGATATGCCAGCAAAATGTTGCACCGACCCACTAGGGACGATTAATTCTTTCAAATATTTTTCCTCTCAGACGACGCCCTGAGCCGAGGTTCGCGCCCATCTGGGCACCCTCAGGCCTGTTGTCTTAAACGTTGTACCGGTGAGAGTCTTCAGCGCTCCCCATTTGTCCGGCCAAGTAGTTAATGCCATCTGCGGCAAATCTACAATAAGTCACGTCAAAAAAATCCAACACGATAGACTATCTACGTATATAGGCCTGTTACCCGTCATCATTATGATAAACATATCCATCTTATATCTCGTATTATATCAAGGGGTCCAAAAATGCCCCACTTAAGCAATCATCAAAAAGCATTTGGACATATAAAAGTAAGCCAAATAGTGTAATTTTGGTTTTTAGATTTTTTTCTTCAATGCTTTTAATATCTCCCCAGTAGGGCTATCGGTCATTTTATCGATTCTGACGATATAATTATGTCGTTTTGCGCTTGGTGCTAATCATTATCATCAGCCGTACGACGCCCACTGCTGGGCATAGGCCTCCCCCAAGGATCTCCACGACGATCGGTCCCGCGCTACCCGCATCCAACGGCTTCCCGCGACCTTTACCAGATCTTCGGTCCACCTTGTAGCGGGCCTACCCACTGAGCGTCGTCCGACACGTCGTCGCCATTCCAGAACCCTTCCGCCCCAGCGGCCATCGGTTCTCCTCGCTATGTGTCCTGCCCACTGCCACTTCAGCTTTGCAATTCTCCGAGCTATGTCGTTGACTTTAGTTCTCCTGCGGATCTCCTCATTTCTGATTCGATCCAGCAGGGAAATACCGAGCATAGCTCTCTCCATTGCCCGCTGAGCGACACCGAGCCTCCTCACGAGACCCATAGTAAGCGGCCACGTCTCACTGCCGTAGGTCATCACTGGCAACACGCACTGGTCAAAGACTTTCGTCTTGAGACACTGAGGTGCTAATCTGTGAACCCAAATAAGTCATGTCGTTCTGACAAATACGAACAAAATCACGTGGCACGCATGTTAGGGAAAAAAAGAAACTTATCGATTTCGACGAATTCATTGGATCGATCTATAATTTTATCACGTTACGCATGTTAGCCCTGCACGTGGTTTTCTAATTTATTTGTGGCTTTACCTTATTACAGATTACAGATAATAAGGTGTTAATCACACATATCTTAATTGGGTTGTGTCTTAGGTGAAATAAAATTTAGAAAATTCTGATTGCTTCCATAATAATTTCGTGTTTTGACGTTAAGTAAAAACTAACTGACATGACTAGTTGAAAACTAGCCTTGTTCATAAAGTAATAAGATTCTTCTTAATGTCGATGTGTTCCTTTGAGATTTGTCTTTCTATCATGGTAAAAGGATTTGTAATCTACATGAGATGTTTTAGCATATTGCGCTTGGGCATATGAGATAGGTATAATATAGTAAGCACGACACTATCGTTACACAAGTTCATAGCCATCCCCCCTCTTCCTTCCTCCCATAACCTACAGGATGTATGTACTACACACCTCTGCCTTACCCCTTCGGAGATACAAGCGTGATGCTAGTTAATACCACGAAATTATGACAATGCATCTCCAGCCAACCAACTGCAGTATGAAATCCTTTATCAATGTGTGTCAAATACGAAATCCATAAAAAAAACATTCGGAATATTGAAAACGTACGCGGAATCACATGCCAGACTAAACCTAGGTATTCCATTTTAATATTTCCCACGTACCAACTCAGATATTTACTTTCGAGCGCCACCTGTCACAGCGGGCTCCATTGAAAGCATTGAACGTTTTATTAACTTTCATAATGGTTACTGGGTTGTTTTAATACTTTTTTTTTTGTAGATTGTTTCGTGATTTGTTTCGATTGTTTCGTGAGTATTGAAACTAAATTAACGTTTCGGCTTTCATTTTTATTTCATGCATCGGATATTTCGGGTTTCACATAACCTGATGTAAAATGTAATATATGAAGACTCAATAGTAACCCTAGCACCAGGGTTGATGAGGTCAGTCACTGACTTCACAACCCATACGAGTCGACCTTTTTGGAGAAGACATAATTCCTAGTTCACTCAATTCTGGTAGAAATGTTGTCGGTCTATCGCTATCCAGGGTGGAAATGCGGCAAGTTTGATGGACACCTTTGCATCACGGGGTGGCTTATGACACGACGCATGTAAATAATGGACATTAATTAATTATTTTATACTTTTGCGTGCTCATTGAAGGGCAGTATCAGAAATTTAAGGTTCTAAGTGCACCAGGAGTTAGTGTAAATCCATCATATTTTTTGCCAATGTATATAAACTCTCCTCCTCCCCCTCTCCCTCCTCTCTCTTTCCTCTCTTCTCCTCTCTGTGAGGGAAGAGAGGAAGGGGTAGACCTAGGATAACATTTATGAAACAAATAAAAGAGAAGGTGCAGGTCGTGTCGTATCGGGAGGTGAAGGTTTTGGCGGGAAGAAGAGAGGAATGGCGGTTACTCCACCGACAAGAGCGCAGCTCTTAAATAGAGAGAGACATAAACTCACGCCTATTTCCCACCAGGTAAGCAGAGACTATATGGAATGGAAAAATTATTTGCTTCGATCCTGTCACACTTCTTTTGCTTTCTCCGCATTTATCAATCTTCCATACTCGCACGTCGATAAAAGTATATTCTACTGGATATAAAAGACTGTCCAGAAATTACCAATAAAGGCAGTCGAATGCATATCCCTTCTTTTTTCTTTATAATCTCGATTCATGAGAGTTATTTTAATAGGTTTTCTTCTATGCTGTTCTGGGAGCAAATAAAAAACATAGAACACGTTCAGCTGCTTCTCTTCCCGGGCATGTCGTAAAAACCGACAGAGGGATTGTGTCCTGTAACATGATGGACTAATGTTATGGGCGATAGGCTGATCCCTTATCACCATAAGGTTCATCATATCCATCTTTGGACTTCGTATCAACAGTGGCTGCAAGTTGTCTTTGATTACTTGTGGCTCTGCCCACCCCATTAGGGATTACGGGCGTGAGTTTATGTATGTATGTATGTATTTTAATAGGTCAGTGAGAAATAGCACCAATGATGTATAACACAGTTTATCAAACCCTTGTCAAAGCGGACGTCACGTGACAAATATCGCGATAAACGAACGTTAGGCTCTATCGATGCCCTCTGTCAGTATAACTTGATTTATGTCGTTTAGTATCTTTGACGCCACTGTGTGGTTAATCATTTCAGTTAAGCTTAATTATGTGCCCAATGAGATCCATTTGTAGTTTGAATGTAGTTTCTGCGATGGGTGGTTTATCAAATAATAGTGAGAGTTAGAATGACCGGTCCCTCGACAAATTTTGCTACAGATTAATGAGCCAAAAATTCCTTCTCCATTACTGCCCTCATATTAAGGAGAGATACATTTTTACGGATATATATAAGACATGGGGGAGGCCTTTGCCCAGCAGTGCGATCACACAGGCTAATAATAATAATACTGCCCTCAACCTTATAAGACGTACGTATAAGGGTTCCGATAAAAAATATATCGGTAAATTAGTTTCCAAGAAATAGTAGCATTCAATGTTTCCGATAGATGGCGGCATAATGACGACCGCATGGATAGGGTGACTTTAAATGTTGTTTAATTTCTAAAAAACTTTAGAAACACAAAAATTACAATTTTAGAAACATTATACGTATAGATGGCGATGCGGCTTACTACAGCCGAGGTAGCCTAGTTGGTAAAATGCTTGCTTCTCACTTTGAGGTCGCAGGTTCGAATCCAGCACCGGCCTAAACCAATGATCGTCGAATTTGTTTTCGAATTCATGTTTGGATCATAAATGATTATCACGTGTTCAGCGGTGAAGGAAAACATCGTGAGGACACCCACATTCCCGAGTAATGCATTTTCCGAGGTACACGACCTAATCTGTATTGGGCTGGTTTTCCCTTCGCGGGTTGGAAGGTCAGACAGGCAGTCGCTTCTGTAAAAAACCGGTCCTGTCAAATCGGAGGTGAGGTGTGGGTACTTAGTTTTCATCTTACGATGGATGTACATCTGATTACCCTTATTGGGATATATTCGTAAGGTTATGTTACGTTCTGTTGTTAGGCAAATGTCTGGTGAGAGACTGAAACAATTGCTAAGCACTATTCCTACTTTAAATACCTACGCCGTATGACAGGCCATTCTAATGCTACCAAATAATACCGTTGAAAACACTTCAGTGATTTTTACCCCTGAAATTGACTTAGTGAGGGTAGATTTGTCGTTTCCTTATTGTATTTATCCTGACTTGGAAGAGGAAATCGGTACAAAACCGTCGATAGATTTCACTAACATCCACTTGTAAGTTAGTAAAGCCTTTTTTTCAAACAGTTAACGTAATGGGGTAACGCAACGCAACGTTAGGACATGACGATAAAGTGTATAAAAGTCGCAGTACTTTTCTAAGTCGATTCTGTTTTGTGGGCGAAAATAAAACAGCATCGTATTTAAAATATCACCTAATATAACTAAACTCACGACAAGGTGAACTGAGTACCCATGTGACTTCCTTCGTGGCGCGGTTTATATTTTAAAACCTATTTTATAGTCTTCTTTTTTTGACATGACTTATTGTATATTTGCCGCAGATGGCATTAATTTCTTGGCCGGACAGATGGGGAGCGCTGAAGGCTCTTACCCGGTACAACGTTTAAGACAACAGGCCTAAGGGTGCCCAGTTGGGCGCGAACCTCGGCTCAGGTCGTCGTCTGAGAGGAAAAATATTTGAAAAAATTAATCAATCCTAGTGAGTCGATAGCGATAAGCGCTGATTGAGGGAAATCGTCGAACACGCCGGCGGGGTCGGTATCGGGTCCTAACTTTATAGACTTCGTTTTGTTAAAAGGCGGTAAGAATTTTACATCAAAATTATTGTAGACCATGCGACCTTAAATTAGTTGCAAATAATTGCAAGCTCAGCAACAATCAACAATGGATCTCAATCGTTATAACGGTAACGTTAGAAGAAGCAAACAAACCGGCGTTATATTCGGTAATGACACGTAGTCGTACAAACGTGGTCCCTTGGGAGCGATATAGCTGCAATCTACGTTGTCCCGTGAAAGGCCCATGTAGTTTGGGTGCGGGTGCACTGTTGGCTGAGAGTTTTTTTTTTATTTATCATAGATACAATTTAATGCTACGTTTTAAAAAAGCTTGTAATAAGCCTACAAACTAGAGTACTCGCAACTAGGCATTTGCTTATTTTTTTTTGTTTATACCTTTGATGGGTTTGCTCTTGGCCCCAGACTTGCCCGAGGGCATTGAGGAGCATTATCCCGTTTTTCACAGGGTCCGCTTACCTAACCTGAAGATTTGACAGGTCCGGTTTTTTACAGAAGCGACTGCCTGTCTGGCCTTCCAACCCGCGAAGGGAAAACCAGCCCAATACAGGTTAGGTCACATACATAACTCCGAAAATGCATTTTTCGCGAATGTGGGTTTTATCACGAAAAATACAAAACAAAAAAAAATTCGTGGAAAGGAAGTACTTACGTAGTCATCCATTTTCAATTGTATGTAATACCTACCTATTTACTTTTAATTAATACTATCTACCTATTATTACTTCTTTTTTGTACTTAAAATCATAGATTCATTTAATCAACATTTAAACTGGCAGATACAAATTAAATATAATAAATAAATAAAAACTTAGTCTAATTTCACTACGCCACCTACACTACCTACCTACTACCTATAATTGTATTTTTACCTATTTTTGTACTTACCTATAATTTCCCTCGCTCCGCTCCCCGCTATATAAGTAACCCCGCCTGCAAAGAGTTTTAACTCTAACAGAGCTCTTTTGAGATAAAGGACGATTCACGAGTGAGCCGTTTTTACGTCCACAAAGACCTTTTTTGGAGAGTCCATTTCTTCGGGTAGGTAATATGCGGTTACCACATTTCCCTAAGGATATGACCGAAACGCGAATTTATGATTTTCTTTCTTACTTTTCTCAGCATGGGGTGGGATTCTCGCTCTGCTAAACATTTATAACAGACCACATTCTGTCGGAATCGCTTACTATAACTATACCTGGTAAAAGTGCCCTCAAAGTAACAAAAGAATCGATTTGTGAATTAAAGTTTGTAAGATTCTTTTACAAACATTATAGGTACATCGAATAATCAAATATTGCAAATAAAAAATATTATGTGCTGATTTTTATTGAAAACTTGACAATGACAAATTAAACAATAGAATTTAATAAACATGACTTATAAAAAGAACATACTACTTAAATTGAGTTTAGTAGGCCTTCGTAAATACTACATAACATATATAATAAGCTCACAAATGTATTCTAATGGTTTAAAATTGGTTACAGATTGTCCGAAAGTAAGATGATCCGTGCTTCAGAAGGCACGTCAAGCCATTGGTCCCGGTTACTACTTTAAGCAAGTAGTCGTTACATGACCCATGTCACCTTTGACGGCTCAATAGTAACCCTGGGTTGATGAGGTCGGTACTCTACAACCCACACGATAGAAGATCCAACAATATACGAAGACAAAATTTGTTATTCTAGTCACGTCCATGTCTCCGGTTAGTTGGTGATAGTCATATCTCCGTTAAGTCTGTATCTTAGACACGAATCCCCACAAGACGATGCAAGGTTGCTGTGAATTGTGTGCCGATGGTATTTGTCTTTGATCCCTATAGGAAAAAGCCACAAATAATCAGAAGACACCCTGCAGGTACATTTTTTTTAATATTTATATAGTTTTAAGCATATGATTGACCGTTTGGTCACCCCGGGCACTTAATACATACAACCTCGTTTTTCACAGACACTACACATTGACATTATCGTACAATTCGTACACGCGCAACTGTGTGTGTGACGTCTGAAGGCTGCCAATTACAACATTTAATTTAACCGGGTGCTTTTAAGGCAGAGCGAACAGGCACCTTCTGGGCGAGCTCACTCCATCTTAGGCCTCGTCAATGCCTTCGGGTAAGTCTGGGGCCAAAAGCAAATCCATCAAACGTAAAAAAAACCGTTATTACTTAGGTGGGTAGTACTACTTACGACAAAATCAGTTAATATTTATTCATTTATTTATCACACTGTTTAAAAAAAAAGTACAATGAAGGTTCACAATATAAATAAGTAGATTTTACACTTGACTAAAAAGTTCACTGAACTATAAGATCAAATATTCGAATGAGACGAAGGAATGTCGGTGTCTAATTTCAAAATTCGAATATATAAACTAAACTCATAAAAAATAAAAACAACGGTCCACGTGCAGCCTATAGACGGCTATAGCCGTCACGATTCAAGTCTGAGCTATGTCCGAAGGGCTCAGACGCTGGTACGGAGCGGAGAGTCGCCGTTCTATAGGTACCTACGTAGTATTATTCCTTATTCTATGATCCTGTATACTATATGCGAACTCTATGTTTATCGTCGTAAACAAACAGTTCTCTAAGTACATCTTTCAAATGGAAATCGTCATGCACCCCGCCCTCGCGTAACCGTGTGAGACGTAACCGATAACAGAATAATATTTCATAGATAATACCGACGAGGGGATGATGGATGATGCTATATGCCATCCAAATCCATCTTCGGAATACTTAGCTACGCTGTGTTAACGTAGTTCTGTCTTATGGCTTCCAAGCGCCTTAGTCAAAATGCAAACTATTAAGGAGATGCACGTTTTTTGAAGTTACTTATTTCTTAATTAGTAACCAGAACCAGCGGCTTAACGTGCCTTCCGAAGCACGGATCATCTTACTTTCGGACAATCATGTGATCAGCCTGTAATTTCTTAACCAAACTAGGGATCGCGAAGTAATTTTTGTGATATTTCCCCACTGGGATTCGAACCCGGGACCTCCGGATAAGAATGAACATTATACAGTATACGGTATGCAAAGAAATAAAGAATGTGATATTACTTTTTTGTGTACCCTTTACCAGATAATCTTTAACAGGAAAAACCCTGGTAAATGGAAATCATATTTCGCAGCTATTTTAATATAAAATACAGACAAATTAAATTCCAACCGTAATATTTCTAAGTCGAGAAAGTATTCACCGAATTATTATATTTACCAGAACGTAGCTGTTTCAGGAAACTCTCGTAATAGAATACTGTACTTACGTTGCCATATAACAGTGTTATTAATATCTGTGAGCTAAACTCTCCGCCTTTCAAAACGTTTTCTAATATTGCAGAAAATTATAATTCATAGTAATTTTATTCATGTTCTATTAAAATATTTGTTGTGGTAAATTGAACAAAATTGGATTAAGTAAGTAAATATTATTAATTTAGACAGAATATCTACTTCAGTACAATTATTAATTATATTTCAACATTTTACAATAGATTCGTTGCTCGGTCTGGTTGCGTATTAAGAATGAAAAATATTTTGTAGCAACTATGCTGTTAAAAATATTCTTAGTTGGCAACTGGTTGCTTATTAAGAAAAAACATTTTCACAACTAGTTGCCAACAAAGGAGTAAAATTCTTCCTGTGAAACTGGTTGCGAAACGTGGTTGCGATGGCGGCCGAAGGGGCTCGTTACGAGTTAGATCTGTCAAAGTACAGAAGTCACTTTTGTGTCGTTCATTAACATTACTGATCAGTTGTTCCCGACGACTCGATTATATACTCTAGCCCTAGAGGCAGCCAATCAGCTCGCGACACCAAACACTTCAGGACCCCGATACCGACCCCGCCGGCGTGGTCGACGATTTCACTCATTCAGCGCTTATCGCTATCGACCCACTAGGGTCGATTAATTCCTTCAAATATTTTTCCTCTCAGACGACGCCCTGAGCCGAGGTTCCAACTGGGCACCCTCAGGTCTGTTGTCTTAAACGTTGTACCGGGTGAGAGCCTTCAGCGCTCCCCATTTGTCCGGCCAAGTAGTTAATGCCATCTGCGGCAAATCTACAATAAGTCACGTCAAAAAAAATATGATCAGTTGAGATTAGGCCGGTCGATATTTTTTTATTTAAGGGTGTTGGGACCCTCGCTATATACGTTTTGGCTACAATAGATGGCGTTAGTGTAGCCACACCATTCGGTAATCGACATTATTATTTTTGTCATAGATACACTAAGTTATACTTCGTGCTTCGTTCTTGAGATTAGTAACCTATAAGATGATAAGCTTGAACACAATGTAGTAACGTTTAGTGACACCCATTTTTGCACACATAGTTGAAAGCATATAGAAAAAAATAATAACAAAAGTAATTCTTTTTTTATTTTTAAGAAGGTAGTTTTATATTGTCTGCCTCACTCGGATAGTCTCCACGCGCTTCATTCGCTTTTGTGTGCTCGGCCATTCTGCACGGTTCAAATAATTGACCTATAATTCAAGAAAAACATCTTAAAAATACAATAGTTTTAATAGCTAATCATGTCGAAAAGACACAGTGAGGATATTAGTAACGTGAATTACATTAACAGACGTTCAAAAAACATTACAACTCACGATGATGCGTTCACAAAGACCTCGTGCTCGAGTTATTGAATTATCATCGTCGGAAGCGTCGTCATGAGAACCATCTACTTCGAAGAACCTACAAGGTATTTAGTACAAACTTTAATAATTTTCGTCGAGTTCGATATTTAAGGTCTATAGAACCTACAAACAATAAAAATATTATGAATCCTTCGTATTTTCTTCAGGTTTACTCTGGGCCTGAAGATATTAACAAATTCCTATTTAAATGTTCTTTTTATTACTTATTATTAGAAACTCATTAAAAAAAGTTTTATAAAAGTTTATTTACGTTTATTTCTAACAAAAATACAGAAAGTTAGTAAATAAATACTTTAATATTCCATCAATAATTTAAATAAAATACATTATTATTTTACCACTTGTGGCACAAATAAAATGAATCCTCCGAAATTCCACAATTATTTTACGTTTTACACTGAATGTGCTACACTTACGCCATCTAGTTAACGGATAGGAACTAGAGTCCCTACACCCTTAACAGTAAGTACCTATATAAGTTTTCATCAGTCTCTACAATACGAGAGTTGTGAGATCGACATCGACACAAACCACATGTCGATAATGTTTGTTGCCAGTCGCACAGACCGGATACATCATACAAAAATCTCGCTCTTTCCTTGTACCATCTTGTCTCATGCGCACGAGCAAGACAGACAGCCCGTTCCCTTACTCCTTAACGGCTTATGGTTTAAATAGACGAAAGTGATCCCATTCGGTGTGCTTGAGGTAAAAGCTCACTCCAAGGTCGTGTCGCAGTAATATTGTTTAATGTATATAAATACAATTACAGTACAATTTATAATAAACACATCCTGACAGAGGACAGCATTAACTGTCAGTACTATTCAGAGGCGGCGGACAGAAGTCCTAATACGGCTTTGAAATAGACTACTCTGCGCTCCATCCCACTTGCGTCAGACATAGTACTGCGGGGCGGAAAGCAAGAGGGAAACCACTGCCCTATTTTTCCCTAAAAAGCATGGAGAATGCTACACCGACAAGAGCGTGGCTCTTAAATTAGTGATTTAAAAACAAAATCTCATGAAAAATAAATTTATTTTTAAATTAATGAATTCCTGTTTCAAATTTAAATAGGGTACTTAAATAAATTATTTTTACCGGACAGGGCAAATATTTAAGTAAACCTGACAATAATCTCCAGTTTCCGACCTCTTCGGCGATATCCGGTGTCGGTGAACTGCGACCTTTAGACACACAGGTAAGTTCGTTTGACCTCTCTCGCTCAACCGTTGACCTTTGGAAGTATTTATTATGTCCTTCAGTGACAGATGGTCTTTGGTTCAACCTTTGAACATCAATTAAATCCAGAAATAGACCTTTTCAATAGTTTTCTACCACAATACAACGCACTATACTTTGTCGAGAAGAAACATTCAACACAGTAATACTAATTAAACGAAAATACAAAAGGCGTCCTCATTGCTAAGGTATTAGCGACTTCGTCCAGGTAGGTATTCTTTATGTGACTACATTCTATTGAAGTCAATTGGTGGGATATAAAATATATTCGAGATTTTAGAGTACTTACTTAAAAAAAATAGTTTGTGATTTTAAGAGAGTTGTAATATAAACGTAAAAAAGCCTCTATGGTCTAGTGGTTAGAGCGTTAGGCTCACGATCTGGAGGTCCGGGTTCGATTTCCGATGGGGACATTTTCGAAATCACTTTGTGAGACTGTCCTTTGTTTCGTAAGGTCTTTTCAGGCTTGAATCACCTAATTGTCCGAAAAAGTAAGATGATTCCGTGCTTCGGAGGGCACATTAAGCCGTTGGTCCCGGCTATTAGCCGTAAAAACACCTCCACCAACCCGCATTGGAGCAGCGTGGTGGAATATGCTCCGTACCCCCTCCGGTTGATTGAGGGGAGGCCTGTGCCCAGCAGTGGGACATATATTAGGCAGTTAATGTAATATAAACGTAAAGACACAAACGATTTCTGTTGATTAATTACGATGTGATTTATTAACTGCGAAAATCTAGCGCACTCAGGAGCAACAGATTACAGAATGTAAGCCGTCTTGTTTATAAACTTTTGGCGCTTCGGAACTTTCCATATTACCTATCTTGTTAGAGTGCAAACTTTTGTTTACCAGTCTTTTGTTACACTGATGCTGAGCGCACTAGACCACTTGGTCCAAAAACCTTACCAAATAGTGCTGTAGCTAGCAAAGATAAGAAAGTTTCCCATGTAAAAGAAAAATGTGCAGAGTACGAACGCACGGCCCATGTTAGAGGTAAGCAGTAACTAGGGATCTGTGTTACTGGTCCAATGGAGTTAAATGTTTGCACTTGCTTCTGTTTTTAATATATTTTCCTAGAGAATGGGTTTTGGGAAGCAAGAAAATCCATGCAATTGAAGTTGAAGGCAACAGCTCGTTTTCAATAAATTTCCCTCTGATTAATGGAGAAACACCCCATATCTAGTAAAACTAATCTTTTCATGTAAATCAAGGGTAGGGTAAAAGAAAGATGAAAAAGTAAAATGATTCTTACTTCGGAAAGCACGTAAAAGCTACTTACTAAGTCCTTACGTGAGTCATGAAAGGAGCCTTTGGCGGTGTATCCACCTCACAATCCACACGACAGCTATCAATGAATTACCAATTTTATTAACATATTACCTCGTCACTTCCCATAGGCAGAGTATATTTCACCTAGACGGATATATAACCAAAAATGAAGTTATGTTAAGTTACCAAGATAAAGTGGTATTCTGATACCACGCGGTCTGCCGCGTCAAACGCAAACCCTCAAGGTTGTTTGGATAGACAAACGTCAAACAGATTGCAAATCGCGGTAATTTGAATGTCAAAACAGTATCATGAAGAGCGCTAGCCGTCGCTACTGAGACTAGAGATGGGCTATGACAGAACGTATGAAGAAGAGTGTTTGGGCTGTAGGCAGTGAATGCAATCCCGACTCGAGATCCCGCGGGGTTGGAAATATCAATCCCGAAAAATTCGGGATCTCGTCTAATTCATAAAAAAAATGTAAAGTTAGGATGGCCGGAAACGATGAAAATTGCTTGTTTGTGATAATGAGTTTAATTTAAAAAAAAAGTTTTTTAAAAGAAAACAAAATTCTTTAATATTAACATAACATAACATAACGAACACTTTATTGCATAAACAGGAAAAAACAAAATACAAAACAAAAGGGAAATAGAATGAGTAGAATAGGCTGCCTTATTGCTTAGTAGCAATCTCTTCCAGGCAAACCTAACTAACTAAATAATAAAGTTTTTTTTTGGAAATCAGCATAATGAAAACAAAAAGTATGATGGAGTGTCTACTATCCCAAACACCGTTTATCCCTTTCCTTTTCGGCGGATAAGATAGGTATAACTTAAAATAAAATTAGATGCTGCGAACTGCTACCGGAATCAGCACCAATAACTAGGCGCAAATACGGTCACAACACTAGTGTAACGATTCGTTGCCTTTGCAAATACAGAACACGCGAGGATATTAGGTATTCCGTAGAGCATAGCCTGACTATTCCGGTTTACTTGCCTGTTTAATAGTTTACTCTTCCCGGGGAAAATAAGGTGCTGGAACTTTAAGAGATAATTGAAAATCTGAGCGTAATGAAATATAATTAAAAAGCAACTTAAGTAATGAAAAATAAACCTTAGGAAACATTAAAAGTTTTTGATATCTAGCGTTTTAAGTTGTTTTTTTTTTGTGTAGGTATTCTTCTTCTGTCGTGTGGGTTGTGAGGTAGATTACCAACCCCATCAAACCTGGTGTCAAGGTTACTATTGAGCCGCCAAAGGCCCTGACAAGGCTCATGTAACGATTACTAACTTAACCAGTAAATAGTAACCGAGACCAACGGATCATCTTACTTTCAGACAATCAGGTGATCAGCCTGTAATGTCCTAACCAAACTTGGGATCACAAAGTGATTTTCGTAATGTGTCCCCACCGGGATTTGAACCCAGGATGATGAGCCCAACGCTCAAACCACTGGACCACGGAGGCCGATGTGTAGGTATTTAATGTTGGATTTCGATAGTAGTCGAACAAATGGGAAAAATAATCTTACTAATTCGACGATCGAACTAATGAATCGAACTAGTGATAACAAAATCTAAATGTTCCGGTAATTCTGAGTCAGACCGAGACAAAGAGCGAGGGAAAACAACTCGAATTTAATTTAGGTATGGGGGTGGGGTCATCTGATAAATGGAACGAACATAATAGTAACAGAACTTCTGTTAGACTCGACGTTATCCCTGAAGCCGATCACAGACGGTGAAGATACTATATGATGATGATATTTTATAGGCTTCTATACATAACACAGCATCATGCCTGTATCCTCGCATAGGCAGTGGGATATATCTTCTCTCCTTTTTGTGGTGTGGGTTGTGAGGTGGAATACCAGCCTCAACAACCCTGGTGTTAGGGTTATGATTAAGCCGCCAAAGACCCCTGACATGGGTCATGTAACGATTACTAACTTACATCAGTAAGTAGTAACCGGACGGGAAGCACGGATCATCTTACTTTCGGGCAATCAGGTGACCAGCCTGTAATGTCCTGACCAAAGCAGGGATCACAAAGTGATTTTTGTGATGTATCCCCCGGGATTTGAACCCAGGATCTTCGAATCGTGAGCCCAACGCTTAAACCACTGGACCACAGAGGTCATATAGTATACTTATACACCCACTCCTCTTCAGCTATGTTTATGTCCCATGTAATAGGGGACAAAAATATTGCCATTAACCCGGTACAAATCCTAGAAACCACGTGATATTAAATGGCTTACGATCATTTAGACTAAAGAAAGACCCAGAGGGGGTGAGGTAAATCTAGAACGGCCCTCAATACGGATTGGTGCGGGGCGCGGAGTTACCGTTCTCAACGCAGTATATAGTATACGAATTTTAACAAGATTATATATATGTGACATAATGTCCTGTTGACATGTTTAACCATTTAATTTAATTTATTTTATTGCATGGTATTTTATTTTGTTTTGTTTTATTGTATTTTTTATTGTATTGAAATGTAATTTGTAATGCTATGGGACTAGTACCTGAAATAAACGATAAATAAATAAATAGTATTACCACTACACACAAAGAATAAAATATATTTATCCTATTATCATGTTTCAGCATATCATATGAAGCAGCTCTGCTCAGTTACAATTTAAAGTAAATATTTCTTTACAAGACTCAAAATTAACATATAAAAATAACTCGGAAATTATTTATAAATCCAAACTGAATTCCGATTTTATTAACCGTGAAAGTTTACAATTTATTTGTTTTAAATTGTAAACCATTTCCAATTTAAAATCAATTTACAAGGAAATACTTAAATGTTTCCACTTGTGTGAACAGTTGATTGAAATAATGGCGTTTTGTGATGTAATAAATCAAAATACAGAATGAATCTGTATTTTAGTAATTTATTAAGAGGTACCTACGTCCTACCTTAGAGCATCTTACAATTTATAAGTAATTATTTCTTTACAAGACTCAAAATTAACATATAAAAATAGCTCGGAAATTATTTATAAATCCAAACTGAATTCCGATTTTATTAACCGTGAAAGTTTACAATTTATTTGTTTTAAATTGTTTCAAATTTAAAATCAATTTACAAGGAAATACTTAAATGTTTCCACTTGTGTGTACAGTTAATTGTATAATAATGACGTTTTGTGATGTAATAAATCAAAATACAGAATGAATCTGACTGCCTGCTGTATTTTAGTAATTTATTAAGAGGTACCTACGTCCTACCTTAGAGCATCTATGCTAATAATACTACGTATAGAACGGCAATTCTCCGCTCCCCACCAGCGTCTGAGCTAGGTTTACCTCACCCCCCCCCCCTCGAACATTGTTTAGACTTGAATCATGAAGGCAGTGCGCGGACCGTTATTTTTATTTTTTTTATCAGTGTAGTTTATATGTTCGAATTTTGAAATTGGACGCCGACGTTCTTTCGTCTGATTCGAATATTTGATGTCACAGTAATTGTCCGCGCTGGCTCGCCTGCGCGGCGCCTGTAAATATTTATTTTTCATGGTGATTGTTCATCAAACCGTGTTAATAATTTGCAATAAAATTGAACCTAAGTGCTTAATGTGAAAATAATGTGAATGCAATTAATTAGATCTGTGTTTTTTTTAGTCAAGTGTATTTATTGTGAACCTTCATCGTTCCTTTCTTGTTCGTGTTTGTGTGGTAAATAAATTAATATTAACGTATTATTATGAATGCATCTTTCGTAAGTAGTACTACGTACCTAAGGTACTAAGTAGTTAAATGGGAGGTATCAAGATGTTTTAATCTTACTTTCTTTTATATGAGGTAGGTATCGGTAGGTGTTGTCCTCTGTATTTTGTGTCCATTGTGCTCAATAAAGTATTTTATCTATCTATCTATCGGCCCGATTGTAATAAATAATGTAAAAAAGTCACTGTGTATCCGATGTGCTTCTCAAACAGGGAGCGCTAGTACAATCTCAGCTACCGAACTTGCACCAATGACTTATTAATTTTATCTAAAAGTGAAGTTTCCACGAACATAGTTGGGTCGGCCATTATAGACGACGATACGGCTCACCACTTATCACGTTGGTCTAACAGAAAGCTCGGTGAAGCGCGGGTACTTAGTTCATCTTGCGATGGATGTATCTCTGGCTAGATTTATTAATATTACATCGATTATATTTTGTGAGCTTACATAAATTTACTTAGTAATACTTTCTTCCATAGAATGTTAGTATTAACACTTTCATAAGCATAAAAAACATTTATTTTTAAAGTTTGTATAGTCACAATCTAATTTTAGATAATATCAAAGATCTGGAGTGAATATTTTTCAATATCACAAAAACCTTTAAAGTTAAGTAGATCGTTACAAGAGTTTAAGACATGCTTAAACATAATTATGAGATTAAACGAACTTACCTGTAAGTGAAGTTCTATCTCAATTATACGAAGCTCCTTGTTCGAGAGGTTTTTAACAGTGTAGTCTACGTCTTATGCTCCAGCATCGTCACAATTTTCAAAGCTCATATCCAAAGCTAAAAAAAAAAAGTTAGTTTCCCGCTTCCTGAACGCAGCTGTCAACTAATGTCATTATGTTTAAAGCATGTTTCATGGACAACTCCATCACCTGTGGAAGCTTTAGGGCGAGATATTAAAATTGAAGGGAGGGAGTCCTCTCGAACAAGGAGCTTCGTATAATTGAGATAGAACTTCACTTACAGGTAAGTTCGTTTAATCTCATAATTATACTCGCTCCTTGTTCGAGAGGTTTTTAACAGTGTAGATGTTCAAAGTTTAGTTGGGAATGAAACATTTAAATTGAAACGAGTACCAATAATATGATTATTCATTAATGAATAAAGTACATACATTGTTATCACAAAAGCTAATTAAGCTGCCCATGACTTTAATCCCAATAAAGGCAGTCAGAGGCACAGCCGTCTCCTGATAAACTCAGCGCGGCGTTCCACCAAACGTTTTGATATTATCATGTAAAAAACAATAAGAATAATAACTGTTCGCTAAACAAGTTTCACCAGTTCACAAGAATGGAATCGATATTATGTATGTTATATATGGTTATACTATACTGTACTAGAATAGATACATAGTTCTAAATAATAAAGTTGAAGTTGAGCAAGTACATTAAATACCTATTTCACATTACTATCAATTTCACAACAAAATAACTACACAAGAACAAATTTCTGATGGAGCTCAACATCAAGATTGGCTATAAGAGCCTCACAGGGACCTCACCATAGAGCACATTTCCGAAGCTCTTGAACAACAACGATAGTTATAGTCGAAAGGACTGTGAGACTTCATCATATAGTATAACACTCATTTTTCATTGGCACACCAAGGGCTACAATAATTATCAAAGTTACACATTATTTGTTTACATACATAAAAGAAGAAGAAATACATAAAGAAGAATGGGTAATGACGAGGGCACCCAGACACAAGATTGATTGTAACATCCTGTGCTAAGTTGGCAATTGTTGTCGACATTGAGTAGTTAAATGAATCCTAAGACAACATGTCAAATTGATTAGAGAAAATACAAATATAAGTGCAAGTAAGAATTTCGATACATTTATTCAAATTACCTTTTTCATTAAAATATTCAGAACCACTGAACTAAACTTTCCTCTTTATTATAAGATATTGTTAAATGAGGCTGAAAGTATAAAGAGGGGAAGTGCATTTACATTATGTACTTGTGTGATAATTATCTTCGGAATAATTAAGATTTTGTTTTTATTAAAATAGATTACCTGAGCCCACGTTATTGTGTATTACCTAATATCGACCATATGGGCTTGGTAATAACATTTAGTATAATTTTTTATGTGGTAATAATAAATAAAACTTGTTGTGGATTTTTTTCCTATTCCTCTATGCAACCTTTCACCCACCAATCAGATGATAGAACAACGTACACACAACACATTAACACACGTAACATTGTTTACGCAGCTATCTCTTTAGTGTTATAATTATTGAATTTGTTTTTAGGACAGTAATAGTAACGTCCTATTATTTACTGGAAAAATAGGATAAACATATATTTATCATGAAAATATTATTGTTACTTCTCCACTGCAGTTTGGTTCCGATTGATTAAGTGGAGGGACATTATTGTTGTAATTTTTATATTAATTGTAAACTGTGTTTTGGGCTGATCAGCAACAACATAATAAATCTACAACAACATAATTTAGAGAAAACGCTAATGGTGATGTAAGATATGTTAATAATTAACTATTTTTCCTTCCTTTTCACCTATGAGTTAATAATAAAAAGGGCAACTATTCTATCTAACCGAACTAGGTATCAATATTTTACAATTTCGAATGTAATACTTGAAGGAAATTTTCATTGAAGTTATAATATTATCAGGTAGGTACCTCAATTTATACTGAGATTAGTATTGTTATTCCTGATTAACAAAGACAGGATTTGAATCCCATGTCTTAATGATAATGCTAAAACTTTTAGTGATAGACATTCGGAATTAATTTTACCAGAATTTTGAAAAAGTAAATATCATAAAGGTAGGTATATTTGCTTGTGCAAACTTTATAGGGAATTCTTCCTCCTCATGAGGTACTATTCTTAAACGGCCTTGCTGCCTGGGCCACTATTGATACTAATGGCTGTGAGACTGCTAATACATCTGGTTGTAGCTCTGCTACTACTGCTGGCTGTAGGGCTGCTGGTACTGCTGGTTATGGCACTGCTGATCATGACTGGTTGCATCACTGCTTTTATTGCTGGCTGTGGGGCGGCCTGCTGATACTGTTCCTTGTGGGCTTTCTGTTCATGCTGTTGGCTGTGGGGCTGCCTGCTGATACTGTTGTCTCTGTTCCACAGATCCTGTTGCTATCTCGTTTACTCACTCTTCGGGCAATGTTATTCATTATTATTTATGTGCTATTTGAATTTTATGATGTTGGTTGAAAGAATTTAATAGCAGTATTCTCTAACCATGTCTTGTGTACAGTTATCTCTTTTGAAAGTAATCTCTGACATTACATACTATTAATACTTTGATTTCTAGCACAGTTGAATCATCTGATAAAGATGTAAAGGCCTGTGATGATGAGGTTGATTAATAGAACAGAGGCTTTTAGGTTTTTGAATTGTCAGTTATTTCTTCAGAATTTGTACTCTCATTATTTTATAATAATCAATTTGACATAATAGTCTATTGTTTCTCAGCATTAGTCTAATCTTGAGTTTCAACATGGGTAGGTAAGCCCCGACAATTCAATGGTTTATCTTCGATTCCTCAAGTGACAAACCAAACATGGAAATAAAAGTATAAAAAAATAGTTGGTCTATGTTCTAGCTATCTACTAGGGTTTAGCAAAAGGCGATACTTGTAGTGGTAGCTTTATGTTATTTGAGTTGATACCATCAAGTCCATTGTCTATCCTCTAAGTGATAGCTCTAGGTATGGAAATGAGAAATAGGTATATAGCGCTTGCTAATGCCGACCATAATCGTGGTAGCTCTTATATTAATAGGGTTCATACCATAAAGTCCATTGTCTATCCTCTAAGTGATAGCTCTAAGTATGGAAATGAGAAATAGGTACGAGGGGAGGTCAAAAAGTTCGCGGAATGAGGGGGAAGGGGGTCGAAATTAAACACGAAACTATTTTTCCTTTTCAATATATTCTCCCTTAACCTTAACACATTTTCCGGATCTATCAAATAATTTGTTTATTCCATCATAAAAAAAGATTTCTCTTTGCTGTCAAAATAGGCCGAAATTGCAGACTTGACTTCTTCATCATCGCCAAATTTTCGTCCACGCAGTTCCTTTTTCATTTTTGGGAACAAATAATAATCGCTGGGGGCCAAGTCTGGACTGTAAGGCGGGTGGTTTAATTTTTCGAACCCGCATCGGTGAATGGCAGCCGTCGCAACATGGCACGTGTGGACGGGTGCGTTGTCGTGCAAAAGGAGCACACCTCTTGACAGCTTTCCTCTTCATTTTTCCTTGATAGCCTCTTTCAATCTATCCAGTAAAGAAGCGTAGTAATGTCCCGTTATAGTCACACCACGATCTTTATAATCAATCAGCAAAATACCTTCTGTATCCCAAAAAATAGTGGCCATGATCTTTCCGGCCGATTGTGACACCTTAAACTTCTTTGGAGGAGGTGTGCCTTTTTTATGCCACTGCATCGACTCTTGCTTCGACTCAGGTTCATAATGGTGAACCCAGGTTTCATCTCCAGTAACAATCCGGGCCATAACTTCTTCCTTATTCTCTCCACAGAGCTCTAAAAACTGGCGAGAACACTCGACACGCTCGCTTTTTTGAAGTGGCGTGAGCATTCTTGGAACCCATCTTGCGCTGACCTTAGTCATCCCAAGATGTTGATGTAGGATATTTAAAATACTTGTTTCGGATACACCGACCATTGCTGCAAGCTGCTTCTTCTTCAAGCGGGTATCTTCTAATACAAGTTTCTCTACTTTTTCGATGATTTCCGGTGTGGTGGCCTCAATGGGCCGTCCGGAGCGGGGGTCATCTTCAATCGACTCTCTTCCTTGCTTGAAAAGACTATGTCACTTGTAAACCATGGTTTTACCAGGGGCAGAGTCCGCGTAAACTGCTAACAGCTCTTGAAAAATCGTCTGAGCGGATTTTCCTTGCTTGGTGAGGAACTTAATGACGGCGCGGTGTTCAATTTTCTCCATATTCGCTGAGTTCTTCCCGATTCACTTGTTTGCTGGTCGATAGTTCAAACGTTAATGACCCGATTTGCTTCAAACTTGGTACATATACTGTTAATGAGGTGTGCAACTAGCGGCTACCTGTACGAGCAAACCAACCCCCTTCAACCCCTCCATTCCGCGAACTTTTTGACCTCCCCTCGTATATAGCGCTTGCCAATGCCGACCATAATCGTGGTAGCTCTTATGTTAATATGGTTCATACCATCAAGTCCATTGTCTATCCTCTAAGTGATAGCTCTAAGTATGGAAATGAGAAATAGGTATGTTAGCGCTTGTCAATGGCGACTTTCTTAGTGGTAGCTCTTACATTCATTGTGTTGATACGTTCAAGTCCATTGTCTATCCTCTAAGTGATAGCTCTAGGCATGGAAATGATAAATAGGTATATTAGTGCTTGGCAATGGCGACCTTCCTGGTGGTAGATCTTTTGTTAATTAGGTTGATACCATCAAGTCCATTGTCTATCCTCTAAGTGATAGCTCTAGGTATGGAAATGACAAATAGGTATATTAGCGCTTATCAATGGCGACCTTCCTAATGGTAGCTCTTATGTGCATTGTGCCTTTAAGTCCATTGTCTATCCTCTAAGTGATAGCTCTATGTATGGAAATGTAAAATAGGTATATTAGCGCTTAGCAATGGCAAACTTCCTAGTGATAGCTCTTATGTACATTAAGTTGGTACCATCAAGTCCACTGTCCATCCGCTAAATGATAGCTCTAGGTATTAAAATAAGGCATAGGTATATTTGCGCTTTGCAACAGTCTTAGTGGTTGATTTTTATGTTAATAGGGTTGATACATCAAGTCCATTGTCTATCCTCTATTGTGATAGCTCTAAAAGGAAACAAATAGTCTGTCTATTCTCTAGTCAGACAGTTCACTACTAGTGCTTAACTAGGTGACTCTCCAAGTGGTGTTCTCTTGTTGGTTAGGTTGGTACCAATACTACCAATAATCATCACCCATACGTTGGAAGCTTGAATTATAATAAGATTAGAGTAATTTGGAAGAAATTGCTTACTATAATAAGGCTATCTTTTGCCTGTACTCTCTTAACACTCTTTCTGTTTTTATTGTTAGGGTATATTATCATCATCTTATATTGTAAGTATCATTCGGAGAAGATAACATTATTAACAACACTTAACAGAGACTGTGAGAAGGGATTATGTACTGTTATAATATATATAATATCATTTTTAAGTATGGTTATCTTGTAGTAAACCAATTATAATTCTCTAAATGTTTTAAGTGTTATCTTGAATAAGTTATGTATCTTGTCTACCAATGGTGTAGATGACCTCTGTGATATCGAGTACTACTGTGTCATGGGTACTTCTTGATGAACAGGGTAAACATGAAGTGCTTCTGTCATCTAATTATCTGAACTTGTCAAATTATTTCCGAGTTAATTATTTACTTTTCTATGCCATTCTGCGGTTATATTTCACTGGTTCTCTTTGTTTTATAATAAAACTGCTCATTTCATTCGTTGATAGTAAGTTATCAACCGCAACATAAGCCAAGAACACGAATTACAAAAAGAAACAAAAAAAAGCAACATTTTTTGACAGATGAAAATAAAAGACAAGGCTTAGGCCTATTTTGATCGTGATTTTCGAATATTAAATTACTAAAGTCAAGACTGTTAGTCTTCAGATCTTTGCCTGCCTTATATAAGGCGAATTTAAACAACATCAACATCGGAATAAAGTATAACTTTTAAATCACTGTTATAACACGAACACGATACAATTTTAATATTATTATTTATGTTAATAAAACTAGTTACTTTTATTAGTAATAAGTACCAACTTAAGTTACTTCTTCTCTTGTTTTAGTAGATGGATAATGTTAAGACTTACCAGTTTAATCCACATTTTGTTTTATCAAAAAGAACTTACGCTCGTCGTCATCCACATTTTTTCTTTGGTACTGTTTCTAGCTTTTTTAGAGAAAAAAGCACTTGATTATGTAAGTAACAGATTTTTCGCACTATATCAATCATGTTTTTGTATTAAATATTGGTTTTCAATTAGTTTATTTACGGAGGCGAAGTGACGCGCCGGTGCACAAAAACCGTAATGACATTAGTTGACAGCTGCGTTCAGGAAGCGGGAAACTAACTTTTTTTTTTTTAGCTTTGGATATGAGCTTTGAAAATTGTGACGATGCTGGAGCATAAGACGTAGACTACACTGTTAAAAACCTCTCGAACAAGGAGCGAGTATAATGAAGGACTTTCCAGGCTACCTTCACCAAAATCAATATATTGTTTTAAGTTTACGCGGTTATTATCATAATTAAAGCACATAATAACGGGCTCTTACCGCGTTTAAATGGGGATATGAGACTCCCGATATTTCGACACTGTTGCAAGTGCTTTATCAAGCATGTGGAATCCAGTAGTAGGTGTTGTAAAAAGCTTGAAACGTCCTAATGTGGTGAAAAAACGTGAGGACACAGTGAGTGCGGTTTGTCGTAGTGAGTTTGGTGCGAGTTCAGATGGTTCCGAACATTCCGATATCAAAAACATAAACAAGCGGCAAAGAAAGAGGGTAGACAGATATGTCTGCCCGTAGAAAATTATGGATCTACCTAATCCACTCCAATCTCATCAGTCATCCCGTGATCATGGCACTTGCAACAGTGTCGAAATATCGGGAGTCTCATATCCCCATTTAAACGCGTTAAGAACCCGTTGTTATGTGCTTTAAAAAAAATAGATGGCGTTGTACAGCTTTACCGTGATATTAATTATCTATAGTGTAAGTGCGGCATTGTTCCCCAAACGATGGAGCATCTTACACCGTGTCTGATGTAAGATGTTTTGATGTTTTGAATTTGATGAGGATCTGAGGAGCGCTGCAGATAGCGCCATACTTGTTGGGCCGATACTATTTAGTTTGCCATCGACACGATAAGAAGAAGAGATTTTCTATTGTCTCATTTCTCGGGTATATCATCATCACTGGCCTTATACGTCTGTTACAGACGATTTATGACGTCATTGCCTCGAAGAAATGCACTTTCTTTCGGGTATATAATTATCACAAAATACAGTGTAATGGGATAAGCATATATAAAAATAATTGTTGCTTGATATTTTCCGGTGAAGTAGTTAATGCCATCTGCGGGAAATCTACAATATCACGTCAAAAAAAAAAAAACAGCTAGATAGTTGGATCACACGTTGTTTCTCCGAACATTAAATAAATAAATTATGTATAGAATTATGAGCCGTGTTGGCCCAGTTGGTAGAATGCTGCGACTTTAAGGTCGCAGGTTCTAATCCAGCACAGGTCTAAACCAATTTTAAAAAACATCTGGCCTTAGCGTACTCGTCAATTCTACGAATGTATTTGCCGCTGAAACAAACTATTATCATGTTCAATGGACTAAATAGAGCATAGCAAGTAAGATTAATTAGCACATTACCCAGAGCAAATGCGTTGCTAATTACAATTAGCACAAGATATCTATAATCAATGTATATGATTACATGTAGCATTTACACGTAATACATCTCCTTATTTATCGCTAAATATACATACATAAACTCGCGCCATCTTCCAGTCGGGGTAGTCTTCTGTAGGTAGGGTTACTATTGAGCCGCCAAAGGCCCCTGACATGACTAACGACTACGTACTTTTTTAATTAAGGTGAGTTTGTTGTGTGAAAGAGAGGGGAACAAATATTCGAACAAGGCACCCGTTGATAACAATAAACAAACATGTCCAAAAATGTTGCACTTGTATAGTCTTCTTACCGTGTGGATTGTGAGCTGGAATACCAGCCTCATCAACCCTGGTGTCAAGGTTACTATTGGGCCGCCAAAAGCCTCTGACATGACTCATGTAATGACTACGTACTTACATCAGTAAGTAGTAACCGGGACCAGTGGCTTAACGTGCCTTCCGAAGCACGGATCGTTTTACTTTCGGACAATCAGGTGATCAGCCTGTAATGTCCTAACCAGACTAAGGATTACGAAGTCATTTTTGTGAAATTTCCTCAATGGGATTCGAAACCGGGACCTCAGGATCGTGAGCCCAACGCTCAACCACTTGAGGCCGTCTGGGGTCCGGGGTAATCAGAAACTGAAAAAGAAAAGGAATCAAGATAATCTAATCATTAGGACGCCTTCAAATTAGTCGCGGTGCGAGAATTATTAATCTGCGCGACACTTTGCAAGACTAATTTTAACGCGTCCTTATTATTGTCTCGTGTGGATCATTAGTAACAATAAAAAATATTTATACATTGGAATAATGTGTCAATGTCTAAAATATATCAACTTAATGGCTACTAGATATATCTACTTACTTCGTATCAAATCTTATTGCCTAACCATTTGTTACACTTTTATAAAATAGTGTGTTAATTGTGTTTATGTAAACAAAGAAATGTTACTAACATCGTAAAACTCCGGGTCTCTTGTTCGGAATTATACCTTTTGAGGCCACAACACAAAACGGGTCTTATATCCTCTGAATATTTATCCACCATACGAATTGCTAATTCACAAAAAACATTGTGCCCAAAATAAACAACTTCTATTGGATATTTTTTGTCTTTCTCGCCATCAATCGTCGGCTTTCGTTGTCCCCATTTTATCCATTTATTTTTTTGTTAATGATCTTGGTCCCTGTCTTACTCACAAGTATATTTGGGAATATTTTTTGTTTGTATTTTGTACACAGAAATGCGAATGCGTGAACAAAATCCGCTTAATAAAAAAAAATATTTTTTAATGTTCAGTTTTCAAAAATATAGGATAAAAATTCTTGCAATCCTATTAACAATATTTAAAAATAATAATTAAATATTGTAGATAAAATGTAGGATCTCTTCAGACGTCCAGCGTAATGAACTTGGCTCTCATTTCACATTTATATTATTGACGGGATAGATTTAAGTTCACTATGTAGGTTGTCTATCAATTACTTAGGTCTATATACGAGTAAGACTATTGAGAATTTTGTTTTACTAGGAAGTCAAAGTGTCCAGTGGTCCTATCAGTAAGTCTATTGGGAAGGAAAGTCCCAGTAGTTCAACTGGTAAGACTACTTAGGAGTAGGGGTTTAAAAAACAACATAATGTTTAAACAATAAAAGAAAACACAATGATATAATTGTACAACAACCCTTTGTCTGTAAAGTTCCCTGTATTCTACTGTGCTATTTGTACTATTAGTTTTTTCAATAAAGTATATTATTATGATATTCGTCATTTCCATATCTCGGGACTATGGAGTCGGTCGACTTTTTATTATTACTAATAATTATAATAAACTAAATGTTCAGAAAATTATGTTGCTTAAATCTTTAACTGGCGCGACTGTGTTGACAAACTTGGGATCGAATGACGAATACAGGTTGTGAGAAGCTGCGGTAGTTTTAGGCGGATGAGACGTTCGTTATGTAAAAATTGACGATTCAAAGTGTAACTATGTTACCTACTGAATAAAGATATTTTTGAATTTGATTTTGAATTTGACAGTTTTCAATATCATGGTGGCTGGACACAACAGCATACAACTAATTATTATTTGTTTGTTACAGGTAAATAACCCAACAATGCAGAAGGTAACTTAGCGTTGGATAGAATTATCTACCACACTCTCTTAAATCGAACGCGATCTCTTTAGCGGAACTGACATATCTGTAATTTTTGGCGAAACTGATTCGAAGCTTTTGCAATTGTCAATAAGACAACGGCGTCCGTGGTCCAGTGGTTGAGCGGTAGGCTCACAATCCGGAGGTCCCAGGTTCGAATCCCGGTGGGGACATATCACAAAAATCACTTTGTGATCCCTAGTTTGGTTAGGACATTACAGGCTGTTCACCTGATTGTCCAAAAAGTAAGATGATCCGTGCTTTGGAAGGCACGTTAAGCCGTTGGTCCCGGTTACTACTTACTTATGTAAGTAAGTAGTCGTTGCATGAGCCATGTCAGGGGCCTTTGGCGGCTCCATAGTAACCCTGACACCAGGGTTGATGAGGTTGTTACTACACCTCACAACCCACACGATAGAAGAAGAAGAATAAGACACAAATCACTTTATCAAAAAAAAATAAAAGTGAGATACGGGAACCACGACAGTTAAGTAGTCCAAAGATTGAGAAATACCTCACACACTTAGTCTACAAAATGAACACCCCGGACGTAATATTATTTGGGAATGGACCGACATTGTTCGACAATCGAAGGGTCATTCCACAAAACGACATAATACGTCGACCTTTTACAAAAACTGTCTAAATCACCAAAAAACAGTAACTCCGTCCAATTTTCATACTTTTTGTTATCCCGGCTTGAAACTCCCAATATGGTTGGCAAAACGGCTTTCACTTAGGCTAAACGAGGCCATCTACGCAACAAGACCTCTGGTGGATATTTTAGGATATTTTACGATGACCGCAGACAAATCGTCTGGGGCCGGCGCAGGCATTTGTTACTCCACTGATTATGCTCGCCGTGGATACTGCTTTAAAAAAATCTCCAAATGAGGTAGTTCCTATGTCAAAGATAAATTATAAAATTCTGATTACTAAATAAAGACGGATCTAAAGGTGGCAAAAAACGTTTTCTTTTTTCTATTTTGAACTTAAAAATGTAATGTGTTTTTATACATAAATAGCCTATATACGTCCCACTGCTGGGCACAGGCCTCCCCTCAATCAACCGGAGGGGGTATGGAGCATACTCCACCACGCTGCTCCAATGCGGGTTGGTGGAGGTGTTTTTACGGCTAATAGTCGGGACCAACGGCTTAACGTGCCCGCCGAAGCACGGAATCATCTTACTTTTTCGGACAATCAGGTGATTCAAGACTGAAAAGTCTTTACCAAACAAAGGACAGTCTCACAAAGTGATTTCGACACGGGAATCGAACCCGGACCTCCAGATCGTGAGCCTAACGCTCTAACCACTAGACCACGGAGGCTGTGTTAAATGTGTTTTTATACATAAAAATGTAATAATAAGTGCGACGTTTTGCCACGTTTTTCTATGACGTCACAGATTGCTTTTTCATACAAATTCCATAGTAATTTCGTGTTGTGACGTTTAGTAAAAAGTAAGTGATTTGACTAGTTGAAAACTACGCTACATTGAGTTTGTTAACTAATCATAAAGGGTGAGAAAAAGTTGTCTGTAAACTTATTACTTAGTTAGACAAAGTAACTCTAAAAATATTGAAATACCCTCGTAACGCCGAAGCATAATTACGATTTCGAAGTAATAAACGACGGTGGTACCTTGAAAAGGACCAAATTTTTGTAGTCGTAAAGGCCGAGCACTTCAAGTACAATTTTTAAAGTGTTAGAGTTATCCGATCGGGTTCAAATTAAGTGGAGACCTATGTAAGGACGAATAGAAGACATTTTTGAAAAAAATACGTTTTTTTTTAAGTTCTTCCAGAAGGACTCCCGGTTTAAGTCACTACTTTTAGTAAAATCTGAAAAATATTATTATTATAAAGGGTAATGTACTTTTTCATTAAAATACATACCTATTTGTACGTCATAAATATGTGTATATACTTACATATTTAAATATAAAATAAGTAACGAGTTTTAGTTTTTATGATGTAGTTTGTGATTAGTCCCTCTGGAAGTACATTAGGATTTTATTATTAGGAAATAAATTAATTCATGGTGTCAGTTTAGTTCATCATTAGAAGGAAAAAGCAAATACATAAAATGAAGACGGTAGTTTTTTTTTTTCATAATCATAAGATCACGTAAGCAAGGCCGTCTATATCGGTATGATTTAATCACATACCTATAACAATTTAAAAAAGTATTTGAAAAATATCCGGACACAACACCTAAAGTCCCTTGCAAAGGACTAAAAAAGTTTGCTTTCATATTGCTAACGATATCGATACGAAATTGATAAAATAACTATGTCATGTTGTTGATTATTATCTTACCTGCGATTTCTGAAAATAATGTGTATGAAAAACTACGAAATTCGATTATTAACTTGATTTTTTTTCACCTCGTCGCCGTGTGCGCACCATCTTTACCAATAAAATGACAAATTATGACAAGTGATACATATTTCTTTTTTATTAAAGCCACCTATTCACGAAATTGAATGAACTAGTTCATAGACAAAATACTTTTTTTCTCAATCGGCGCAAAGGTTTGAATTAAATTGACAGGTAAAGTTTTGGTACTTTTAAAAGTACCTTCGTTGATTATTAGAACAAACTATTTCAAAACCTTCGGCCTTTATGACTACAATTATTTGGTCCTTCTCAGGGGACCCCAGGGCTTACGAGGTTATAACTACAACGTAACGTCATGCCTGTATGACGTATAGTATATAAGTCCTATGTAATAGAGAGCGAGCCTATTTCCATTAACCGGGCACAAATTCTGGAAACCACTAAGATAAAAAAAAAATTAAAAAAAAAATCCTGTACCCAAAGGTTGCCTGGAAGAAATTGCTGCATGAGCAATAAGGCCGCCTGTTGTGCTTTTCTGTATATGCTGTCCTTATCTCTGTATTTTGTGTCCATTGTGCTCAATAAAGTATTTTATCTATCTATCTATCTATAAAATATACAATACAAAAACGCTTTATTGCGCATATAATCACAACATTCTATTATTATTTTTATTCTATTATTCTTATTCTTTTTCCATTTATATCTTTTTTTCTAATTTTTTTCAAATAGTCGTTCGTTACATGAGCCATGTCAGGGGCCTTTAGCGTAGCGACTCAATAAACCTGACACCAGGGTTAATGAGATTGGTAATTGACCTCACAACCCACACGATAGAAGAAGAGATATCTTTATACTTATCATAAAATACATCTAAGTTATACTTTGAACAAGTTACTCCAAGTAAATAAATTACTTCATTTTATGAAGTAAGAAGAGTAGGTACTGGGTACATGACGTTCATAAATCAACAAATATGATATTTCAAGTCTACCCTCATCAAAACCCTAGCAACGTTCGTAGGTGTAGTTTAGATACATATACAGGGTGTTAGTGACATCGTAACGAATACCGAGGGGGATGATTCAGACCATGATTCTGAATCAATATCAAGTGAAATTTTCCGTCGCAAAATTCTCATTTTTTTTTAATTATTTTCAATTATATACTTCTGCGATGTATAGAATATACTTTTGCGATGGAAAATTCCACTTGATATTACCTCAGAATAATCAGCTGAATCACCCCTGCCAGTATTTGTTACGATGTCACTTATACCCTATACAAGGATATATATGGTTGTTCGTGACACCCCGTAACGAATACTGAAGGGGAAGATTCAGCTCACGATTCTGAGTCGATATCAAGTGGAATTTCCTGTCGGAAAAGTCATGAAAAATGTAGTATTTTTTTATTATTTTCAGTGCTATACGTTTGCAATGGAAAATTCCACTTGATATCAACTAAGAATCATGGTCTGAATCATCGCTCAAATTTTTCGTTACGATGTCACTATCACCCTGTATATACCACTTGGTACCTTAGTAGGTTTGTTATTACTTCCTTCGAGTGAGAGTTGATGAGGTTGGGACGTGACCGTTCAAACATACATCGCCATTTTACGACTATTTAAGAATTGTCATTTTACAGCTAAATTAAAAAAATATATTTTATATAAACCCTTCTACCAGTTTCGATGGTTAAGCGCTTAAAATGTTTGAGTGATTTCTATTTTTAAATTTTTCGGTCGTTTTAATTTTTTTTAGAGAGGTTTATATTAAACTGGCCAGTAACATCACGTCTCCTGGCAGCATACCTATAAGATCAAGTTTGATTTATGATTGTTAAGTTTATTAAAGCAGTATCAACATCTCCTTAATGTTAGGCGTTTTTCAGGGTCTGCTTACCAAACCTGAAGATTTGACTGCCTGTCTGACCTTCGAACTCGCGAACCCAAGGTTAGGTCACATACTTCTAAAACGCATTTCTCGGTTATGTGGGTTTTCTCGCGATGTTTTCTGGGAAACGATTTCGAAAATGATAGGTTTAAACGCGTGCTGGATTCGAATCTGCGACCTTACAGTTACAGTAAAGCGTTTTTCCAACTGGACCAAACGTAATATACTTTAGTTAAAGACCCTGATTTCCTCTATGTATTTCGTCTTTGACTACAAACAATCACTCACAATTATAATCACTCACCAATAATAACCACCGCTGTGTTCGAGTGTCGCCAAATAAAGTGAAGTGACGGAGACGAAGTTATACCACGAAGCCCTGTGCGGAAGCTATACTGTGTGTATAGTGAATAAATTCGTTTCCATCCAGCCATTTCCTCACACCACCTACAGTTCCAATGCAAAGTCACCCAAGGCAGCAATAAGTACACCACATCAAAAAGACACTCTATTATCGGATTACGGATGTATTTCGAACAGCGCTTTGCCTGCTTTTTTAACGAGTCACTGGCGACTTCAACGCTCAAACGGTACCTCCTTTATACCAGCCATACGTCTTTTTTAACGTTTTAGGGGAAATTCATGCTTCAAAATTTTCGGGAGCTCTGGCGTCCACTTGACGCCGTTTGATGCCTAACTAGTTTAGGAAACTCAACGCTGCTACGCTCGATTTCAAACTAAGTAAGTACATTGATTTTTCTTCGAACGTGTGGAAGATTTTAATTTTATCTGTCATACAGCACTTCTGTATTTACTGCTTAGCTTGTATATCATTCTCAGCCGCTCTAAGACTTAGTAACACGGAACCCATATGTCAAGTTTTGAGGTGAGTTGCCTACTAATTCAGATCCTTATTGCTGAAAACGCGAGAAGATTAAGAAACCTACAGAATACTTTAAAAACTTTCTTACATTTGTAAGTCGTCATAACTTTCAGTGGAATTAGATAGTGACTTATCATAAAATAGACAAAGTTGACTTTCTTTGTTAATTTAAACAAAAAACATGTGACGTCATCTGAAGAATTCGACGCGTAATGTACTTAATTGAAATCTTTCAAATTGACATATCAAAAAATTACTTTATCTATTCTGTAATAGTGATTATACGTACACATACATAAACTCACGCCTATTTCCCACCGGGGTAAGCAGAAACTATAGAATTCCATTTGCTTCGATCCTGGCACACTTCTCTTGCTTCCTCCACATTCATCAATCGCTTCATACACGCACGCCGGTTCAGGTTTTAAACCTTTTCTAAGAACATCTCCAATTTGGTCATCGTAAGTCCTTCTCGGTCGATAATAGTGATTATAATTCCAAATAAAATTGAAAATTCTGACAGCGTAGCTAATACGGGGGGATTTTAGAGAGCTTTATTTTGATTCAAGCATCTTTTTAGCTCCGTTTCAAAACTTTTGCGCAGTTCCTAAACTACTCCCCGAACAGAATGAATGTAGGACAAAGGTGTACAGGATAAGGTGCTAAAACTAGTACAAGAGGAAAACGTAGAATTTTTTTTTTTAAATAAACAAAGGCAAACAATTTTTTTTTTGCTTCATGCCCTAGTCCACAATTGTTGAGATACTTGTACTTGGTATGTTCTTAGTTTATCTTCCGATAGATGTATCTCTGACTAGCCCGATTGGGAATATAGTCGTGAGCGTACTTTATGTTTTTAAGTTCCGAATCGATGTCTGTTCAATAAATCTAGTACCACAACACATTAAACCCGAAACCCTTTCTATACATATTGTGTAATTTTAACGGTTACGCGTAAAAAAGCGATACAAATCGCGCTGAAACAAATGGTTGCCTTCGGGTCTCATAACTCACAGTACGAACTAATTGAAAAGGAGAAAATATCGTGTGTGGGGGTGAAAAATGATGATCTTCCGAGATGTAGGCCGTGAGAGATGGCCCGGGTAGCGGACGTTCCAATGGAAAATGCCCCAGTGTATTAGTGTATGGAAAGAATTATTTGAAAAGGAAGGGCAAAATGTCTGCAGTGGTTTTAATTACATACATACATAACATAAACTCATCTTACTTTTTTGGACAATCAGGTGATTCAAGCCTGAAAAGTCCTTACCAAACAAAGGACAGTCTCACAAAGTGATTTCGACAATGTCCCCATCGGGAATCGAACCCGGACCTCCAGATCGTGAGCCTAACGCTCTAACCACTAGACCACGGAGGCTGTTTTAATTAACGGTTTCGAAATTATTGACATTAACCGTGGTACTAAACTTTTGCAACTGTGTACGCGATTGAGGATTGCGTCGGTAATTTTAAAATTAGAACATTTTATTAAGAAAATTGGTTTTAAAACAAAACCACATCGCAACCACCAAGCGTGGTTTTGCGGTGAACGTATATGAAATTTTAATAATTGATACCAAACTCATTTTACTGACATAGTTTGGTTCATTCAATTATGTCGTAAAAAATATAGCGACCTAGAGAGATAAATATTTACCATCGAGATTTAAGATCGTATCAGAATTCATGTTTTTTGTTACATTTTGTAAGTACGTGATTAAGGTCTCTTTATGAATGAATCATTGAATTGGGCTTTATAATGCTTTGTTATAAGGTAAAGGGAGCTTAAGCTGGATATATGATCCATGCAGGATATTTTATTTTTGTCTGCTATACACAATAATAGTAATAAGGTAAGTATTCTGTTTTTTCCAAATTAATTAATTAATACCTTTTGTCTATTGAAGAAGTCAATAGTAATAGCGTTCGCTTGTTAATGAATGTGATAGTATACGCTTGAAACAAAACACAATCACTTGAGGAGCTCGGTGGCGCAGCGGTTAACGCGCGATTGTTGAAGTTAAGCAGCTTTCGCAAAGGCCGGTCATAGGATGGGTGACCACAAAAAAAAGTTTTCATCTCGAGCTCCTCCGTGCTTCGGAAGGCACGTTAAGCCATTGGTCCCGGCTGCATTAGCAGTTGTTAATAACCATCAATCCGCACTGGGCCCGCGTGATGGTTTAAAGTCCGATCTCCCTATCTATCCATAGGGAAGGCCCGTGCCCCAGCAGTAGGGATGTTAATGGGCTGATGATGATGATGATTCGTCTCACTGCTGGACACAGGTCCCCCCTCCTCATCAATCATCTGGATCCATCCGCTCTATACCCCGGAGCATAAATATGAAACATTTAAGTTTTAAACAGAAAGCTCTGTAAAGTGTGGGTACTTAGTTCATCTTGCAACGGATATACTTTCAACTACCCCAATTGGGATAAAAAAAATGAAATAAAATAAAAATCATTTATTTCGGGTGATATAGTCGTGAGCTTATGCAACTTAAGTTTTTGCTCCGACACATTTTTCTATATTTTTACGAGTAATAAAGGAATAAAGGAGCCACGGAACCAGCAGCAAATTTAAAATGGCAGCCGTCTCTCAGAGCCGGGCAGTCTTCTTCCGTCAGAGGCAATGCCATTTATTTCTATTTTGCGCCGGCATCGGTGTAAGCAGTCCATTCTTATTCCAAACAAGGCCCTTCCTGTAAAACTGTGTATACGTATATTGTATCTTTTTTGTATTTATTTATTTATTTTATTCGGGTAGCTTACAGCTTCTTTTACAAACTAGATATTTATGTGTTTTTTTTTTGACATGACTTATTGTAGATTTGCCGCAGATGGCATTAACTACTTGGCCAGAAATTTATATGTGTAAGCAAACGCCAATATATTCAATAGTAGACCTACAGTGTGCAAGCGACGTCGAAAAGAAAACTTTGAGGGACGATTCAGACCAAGATTCTGAATTGATATCACGAGGAATTATCGTAAAAGTATTTTTTTATTATTAATATAAACAATTGAGGAGCTCGGTGGCGCAGCGGTCAACGCGCTCGGTCTGCGATTGTTGAAGTAAAGCAACTTTCGTCGAGGCCGGTCATAGGATGGGTGACCACAAAAAAAAAAAAAAAAGATTTCATCTCGAGCTCCTCCGTGCTTCGGAAGGCACGTTAAGCCGTTGGTCCCGGCTGCATTAGCAGTCGTTAATAACCACCAATCCGCACTGGGCCCGCGTGGTGGTTTAAGGGCCGATCTCCCTATCCATCCATAGGGAAGGCCCGTGCCCCAGCAGTGGGGACGTTAATGGGCTGATGATGATGGTGATGATAAACAATTGCAAAGTACAATATCATGTTTAGTACAGTACATCACAAACTTAAATAATAATAATAATAATAATAATAATAAAAGTTTATTTCGGACTTTTAAAAAAAAAAACATCCATATTTGTTAGTAACATTGCAAACTTAAATCTAGTATTAGTAACAAATAAGTAATCGAGGCCGGTTGGACCCCCGATGGCGGCAGACTATACTTGTTTGACTGCGTGCAGTCGTATCCATCGGGCCAGCAACCGTGAGTCCCACCGGTCCGCCAGCGCGCGCAGTATGGTGTTGGGGCTGTCGCGCGTGCGGCGCAACATGGAGGCGCAGCGCTTACGCATGACAGCGGCAAACCCATCCATGCGAGCCTCCGCGAACATTGCGGAGGCGCTACAGTAGCGCGGCAGCCCCATCAACGCCCGGAACGCGTTGTTGTATTGAACGCGCAGATCGCCGTATGCCCGCTGCGTATAAGCCACCCACAGACTGCAGGTGTAAAAGGATTGACAATAAGCTTTGAATAGCGTTACCTTTACTTGTTGCGTACACCATGCAAACCTGCGGGCCAACATATTACAACGGACAGACAGCGCCCTGCGCTCCCTCTCGACATCAAGGTTGTCCTTCAGATCCTCAGTGATCCAGTGACCCAAATACTTAAACTGCGAGACTTTGTTTAGAGGAGTACCACATAGATTAATTTCCGGCACAGTAGTATAACGCTTACTGTCCGGTCTGAATATCATAAATTCACTTTTCTTCGCGTTGTATTTGAGTCCATGTGCCACCGCGTAGGACTCACATACTTTTATAAGCTTTTTCAGGGCTCCTATCGACGGGCTCAGCAACACCATATCGTCCGCGTAACTTATGTTGTTAACACAGACCCCGTCTATATGACAAGCGATACCGGTGCTGCTAAGCTCCTCGACTAATCGGTTTATATACAGGTTGAAGAGCGTAGGAGACGTCAACCCCCCCTGCCTTACTCCGCACTGCAACCTGTACTCCTCCGAGAGAAAACCTTTCCATCTCACACAATTCTTTTGATAATCATACCAATGTATGAAAAGTGGTATAATTTCCTTAGGCAAGTCCGTTTCGTTACATAATTTCTCCCACAGAATATCATACGACACAAGATCGAACGCTTTTGATAGATCAAGGTAACATGCGTATACTGGCGTCTTTCTTGTTGTGTAGTACCGCACAGTCTGCTTGAGGCATAGAATAGCACTCTCAGTGGAGAGGTTAGACCTGAAGCCGAATTGAGCATCACTTAGCGAGATGTGCTTATCCAGATGCCGGCCAAGCAGACTGTCCAGCACTTTAGCGATCACCGTGGCCAGAGAGATCGGCCTATAGTTGTTTACATCTGATGAATCACCAGTTTTATTTTTGATGACTGGAACAACTATAGTTCGCATTAGGCTATCAGGTAAATACGAGTGACCCAAACACAAAGTAAAAAACATAGAAAGAATTCTAGGTAAATGTACACCTGCGTGCTGCAGGTGCTCGATGCTCAGACTGTCATGTCCCGGCGACTTGCCTCTTACCATGTTTCTGATCACCTCACGGACTTCCTTCGCGGTAAACTTAACATTACGTATAGCCCGACCATCACCAACCCTAGCATCGAACGCCCGCCTCTCCGCCGCCGGCCCAAGAGGAGAATCCACCTTGAAATACTGGCTAAACACATTGGCTATTTCTGCAGGCTCGTGGAAACCGCTCACGCTCACGGGGAGGCTCGGCTTATAATTCATTCTATTTGTAGTTTTCCAGAACGCACCGAATTTCTTGTTTAAGTGGTGTTCAGCAATAATGTCCATTTTTATTTTTCGTTCATTATTCTGACACCATCTTAACTTTGATTTGAAAACGCGCCTAGAATCACACATCTCACTATACAGATGACCAGACTTGGGTTTACCGCCCTGTAGCCACACTTGATAACAAAGCCGAGCCTTCCCGTGGGCGCCACGAACATGCTTATTCCACCCAGTTACATATTTGTCTTTCCGTTTATGTAAAGTGTTATAGCTACTTTCAGCGGCCTCAGACAATATACAAACAATACTATCATACATTATATCCAAATATTTTTTATGACATGTATTAGAGCACATAAAGTTAGAACAATCGCTTAACTCCGTAGGAAAATCAATTTCACGTAGTCTAGAATGACAAACGTCATGATACTTCGCTATTTGAGTCGAGTCGCGTTCACCCCAGACAATTTTATTAGTATACTCAATAGGCATATTCTTCTTAGGCTTTATAAGAGATAAATTACATTCTATAGACACTCGGTAATGATCGGACCAATATGTATCACATAACACAGAAACATTACACACTAATTGGCGCGCGGCACTAGTCACCAGACAGTGGTCAAGCCAGCGACGACAACCATGCGCGTCACTCACGAACGTGTAGCTGTCCGATGGGAGAAATTCCATGTCCACGCACGCCCACGATTGTTCAGCACAAAAAGTTATAAGTTCAGTTGCGAATGACTCACCGGGATGCGCGTTGAAGTCCCCTAACATAAATACTGACTCCACGCAGTGACTATCAATTATGGCCGTCATTTAAAACTCATCGTCTCTTAAAAAGTTTTACCGTACACTGCAGTTTCGTCGATTATAATAGGTAACAGATTAACAAATTATAACAATAACAAGATGAGGTACACATAGATATGGTCAAACACGTATAAATCATAATCGCATCAATCGTTTTTGTAGATGTGCAGTGTGTAATTGTTTTAATAAAAAAACATTGAAATTTTCATGAAATTTCCGCCAGGAAATTCTACTTGATATCAACTCAGAATAATTTTCTGAATCATTCCTCTCAGTATTTGTTACGGTGTCACTAACACCCACACGTACTCATATGGCTACCTGTATGTACTGACTTGCTGAGGGGGATAATTCAGCTCAATATTTTGAATTATTATCAAGTGAAATTTAGAGTTGATAACAACTTAAAAAAAAACAAAAAATATCGTGAATTTCATCAACAGAATCTGAATGATCTCCCTCAATATACGTTACGATGTCACTAACACCCTGTATAGTGTAAAACCATGTTTGTTTTAGTAATGTAATAGGGTCACATGATTCGTTGGCTGAAACGAACTTGAGTTGTATTTGAGTTAGAATTGTTAGAACTTCAATCTATACTGGCGGCAACAATGGTGGCCGTTTTGACATAATAAAGTACATCAATTATCTCCGTCAATGCAATTAAAAATTAACACGAGCCTTGATAAAGAAAATCAAGTACAGCTATTAGCTCCTTTAACGTAGTATTAATGAATACGAAAATGATAGTTTTTCTTGCTTTAAAATGTTTTTTTAGAGAATAGACATTCTGGAAGGAAGGAAGATACAAGAGGCGTGGGTTATTCGTAAGTTCTACTTAATTTGCATATTTCCTCGCATTATGGTTGTCTGGAAGAAGCCGCTTTAAGCGATAAGGCCGCTATTTGTCATTTACCTAGTTAAATCTCTTTTGATATTATTTTTCATTATTTCGGTGCAATAAAGTATTTTTGTGTTTGTGCTTGATTCATCTTGCGATGGGTGAACAGTCAAAGACCAAAGTTCAGTCACTGAGCCAGCGAATTATTTGTAAACAGTGGTGAAATTATGAACTATTAGTTGTCATAATTATAAAATTTGCGTTTTTGTAGGTGTCTATGGTCTATTACAGAAACGACAAGTAATCAGAAGGTCTTTTGTGCGACCAGTTAATCTATTACTTCGTAAGAAACTGATTGGGCTTTTGCAGCTTATAGTACCTCTGACTACCCCAATTGGGATATAGTCATGGGCTTATGTTATTAGACATTGTGGGCCAGTGATACTTTTATTCGTTACAAAATTCAATAAAGCAAAGTGGAAATATTTGAACTGCAACAGATAGAAATATGCACTGCCCTACATAGAACGTTTAAATTTTTTATGTAACCGTTCTAACGCTCTATTCACTATCGGACCAACGCTCAACGTCCGCAGAGGTCGATCAAACATTATTATTTGGAATATAAAATAACATTTCAGTGGTGAAACAAAACCTACATGTTTCTCAAAATTCTAATTGTTTTTCCTGTCCTAAGAAATAAAATAATAATTATAATAATAAAAATATAAATTCAAAAAGACGAAAAGAACATGTAAATGTCGAAAAAATATTTCACCCCATAGCCAAAGCAACATCTATTGATCCTTCCAATTATTAAGATAACTACCTTTTACTTTTAGACAAATATTTGAACACATAATTGGTATATAATAATAATTAAGGGTTATTGAAATTAAACTAGATAGCTCCATCCGCAACAATTATTGTTGTGCGTTCTGTTACAGTAGACAATGATGCTAATTCCTATAGAAATCATCTAATTTTTTTTAAGTTATACCTGTCATTTTCTTATCCGCCGAAAAAGAAAGGAACGGGTAATCGACATGCATAAAATTTATAAAACACACGTCAATTTTAGGCACAAATATAAAACGACGCTCTAAAAAATACATTGGCCATTAACCCAACAGAATTATGATGACAACACACCCATTTGTTTTGTCCGGGTTATTCATTTATTTTAAAAGTCACAGCTGTCAGTCATCTGTCTCTTTCCTTTTCGGCGGATGAGAAAATGATAGAACTTAAAATAAAATTGGGAGGTGTCTGCAGGAATCGGGGCCAATTTTATGGAGGCCTGTGCCCAGCAGTGGGACAAATACAGGGTGTTAGTGACATCGTAACGAATACTAAGGGGGATGTTTCAGACTTTGACTCGTGGAATTTTCCGTCGCAAGCTTCACGATTTTTTTATATTTTTTAAATTATTTACAATTCTTTACTTTTGCAATGGTAAATTCCACTTGATATCGACCCAGAATTATGGTCTGAATCATCCCTAAGAGTTTTCGTGTATATCACCTCTATCACCCCTGTATGTTAAAATGAAATGATAATTTCTCACTTGGTCTGCGTCAAATGCAGCATTTAGATTGATAGATGACCGCTTGCCACAGCAATAGCTGTTTAAATAACTTACACAGCTGTTAACTGGAAGCACCTGAGACGCCGCCGGCAACTTCTAGAGTAATTTCTGAGAGTATTCTAAGTGCTTCTCGTACTAATTAATGTACAAATGTTTGGTACCACTATCTTCAATGAACTAAACTATGGTGACAAGACAACGGGACGGTATTTTAATTATCTTTAAAACAGAATAAAATATGCCTTTTGTCTTTCTTTTTCACACATCAATTACACACAGACACACACACACAATGTAACAGCCTCCGTGATCTAGTGGTTAGAGTTAGTCTCACGTTCTGGAAGTCCGGGTTCGATTTCCGATGGAGACATTGTCGAATCACTTTGTGAGACTGTCCTTTGTTTGGTAAGGATATTTCAGGCTTGAATCACCTGATTGTCTGAAAAAGTAAGATGATTTCGTGCTTCGGAGGGCTCGTTAAGCCGTTGGTCCCGGCTATTAGCCGTAAAAATACCTCCATCAACCCGCAGTGGATCAGCGTGATGGAGTATGCTCCGTGCCCAGCAATGGGACGTATAGAGGCTGTTTAGGTTAGAATTAGGTTAGAATGTAGCTCATAGTTATTTTTTCATTTCTCGATTGTGTTTGTTCATAATAGATTTATCACCAAACTTTATTGCGCTTTTTTGCTATTAAGATAATCTCATGTCTTCGTTGACGTTGGCAGAATTACATACCTACATACATACATAAACTTACGCCCGTAATCCCTAATGGGGTGGGCAGAGCCACAAGTAATCAAACACAACTTGCGGCCACTGTTGATACGATGTCGTAAGCTGGATATGATAAACCTTATGGTGATAAGGGATCAGCCTATCGCCTATAGCATTAGTCCATCATGTTAGAGGACTCAATCCCTCTGTCGGTTTTTACGACATGCCCGGGAAGACAAGCAGCTGAACGTGTCCTATATTTTTTATTTGCTCCGAGAACAGCATAGAAGCACGTTCGCAGAATTATGCTTTTTAAATGCTGCTGCCATAAATAAGAAGTAAAGTTAGCAACCTGTTGAAAAACGAGTTTTCTTTAAAACAAGAAAAAATCACTTTTCATCAGCTGCTCGGTCAATCCATCATTTGTTGTAGCGGTAACTGACCGCCAACTTGTTAACTGCGGGTAGATGTATATAACTGCCGCTTCTCTCTTTTTCTATGCCATGATATAGACTGAGCTACAGTTTTGTTCCGAACCGAAAGCAATGATGTCCGGCCAAGTAGCTAATGCCATCTGCAGCAAATCTACAATAAGTCACGTCACAAAAAAAACAAAACAGCAATGATGACAAAGTCAACATAACATGTTATTTTATTTTAATTCTTTTTAATCTCATTAGAGATTAGAGAGCAGGTGAACGTCGTGTCTTATAAGGAAGTGAAAGAATTGGCCTTTGACAGTTAAGAATGGAGAATTCTACATCGACAAGAGCGTGGCTCTTGAATTAGTGATGATGATCAGTTTGAGTAGATAATTGATATGACGTGGCTTCCAGAATTTGTGCCCGGTTAATGGCAATAGGTTCACTGATCCCCTTTCGGGGTACAGGAGTGATGATATGACATATTTTGTAGCCATAGAGGCAGCCAATCAGCTCGCGACACCAAACACTTGAGGACCCCGATACCGACCCCGCCGGCGTGGTCGACGATTTCCCTCATTCAGCGCTTATCGCTATCGACCCACTAGGGTCGATTAATTCTTTCAAATATTTTTCCTCTCAGACGACGCCCTGAGCCGAGGTTCGCGCCCAACTGGGCATCCTCAGGCCTGTTGTCTTAAACGTTGTATCGGGTGAGAGCCTTCAGCGCTCCCCATTTGTCCGGCCAAGTAGTTAATGCCATCTGCCGCAAATCTACAATAAGTCACGTCATAAAAAAAAGGGCGTGATGCGTATCCTGTCATAGTTGAAGTCACAGTTTAAAGTACTACATCTTTAAATGGAACACGATAAACAGAAGAGCAACATTTCACCTTGTCTGCCCCTCGTCAGACAAACCGCACACCATATATTTATTACCGTAATACTGTGACACCTCATACACTGTGAAATATTATGGAGAAATAGGCAAATAGAACCGACTTTTCCGCTTCCAAGTAAGAAAGTAAAGTGGGTAGTTGTCACATAGACTTACCTATGTTTGAAAGAGTGTCCCTTGTCAGCGCCCATGGGTGTCCTATAGTGACACCATAGTCAAATGAATTCTGCATATCACTATTTTATTTGCATGATCAAAATGACAGGTTTAATAAAAGTCCAGGGCAAGTATAATATAAACTGGCGTATAATAAAGGACTAAACGTAGTGACTTTTATTCTCTTTGATAGAGTCTTTAGTGACAGATCAGGAAGCGTGAGTCAGGATCGTAGAAAGAGATATTAAAAGCCTTTTTCGTCAAACGAAATCAATAAAATTTTATGGGAAATAGGCGTGGTCCACGACGCTGATATTCTGCGAACCCAGCCTAGTAATTTAAAGAAAGAAAAGAAAGAAAGAAAATATTTATTCGACAAAAAATACATAATTATGTATTGTTAAATGGTAGTTAGTAATTAACAATAGAATTATAAATAATGCCGAAACGGCTGCAGCTCAGCAAATGCCATAGCCTAGCTGTAGCTAGATTATTGCGCTGATTTACAGTTGCAGCCGATTTATTATCAAAAACAATTAAACAAAAACTGGGCTCGAAGCCTCGCACAGTTGTTCTTACGATTAATTAGGTTTAGTTTAAAAGTTAGGTACTATTATTGATTATATTTCAATAAGATAACATTTAACAATGATCTCAATGCGCGGTGAATATAACGTCTGTCAAAATACGTAACAAAGTGTTGTAACGTTCATTAGCATAGTGACGTATCAGTCGATACTAGGTCCATCGATTCTATTCTATCGAACTGTACCTATGGCAGCCCTATTATTGATAAATCTATCTCGAATTCAAATTAAAATTCAAAAATAATTTTATTCAGTAGGTAACATAGTTACACTTTGAATCGTCAATTTTCACATAACGAACGTCTCATCCGCCTAAAACTACTGCAGCTTCTCACAACCTGTATAGCCGGGGAAAAGAAGCTGCAAGAGAAACACACACAGAGCCTTAGACGTTCTTTTAAAAAATATATATAAAAATATAAAGAGTAATTTAGCTGCCTAATATCGGTTCTCAGACAGTTAATCCCATGCATTCATATCTTCTAATTAATCACTAACTTTATAATAACTTTATTATAATAAGTTCTAATCGTTAGACACGATCCCGTTGTCCACTTCAAGTTGCTACTTATTGCATAATGCTTCTAGGCAGAGGTGTATATATAACATACACACGCACTCCTCGCCAGCTATGTTTAAATCCCATGTAGTAGAAGGCGTTCAGCACAAATCTTAGAAATCATACTCCGTGTAAGCGCAAAAATTTCCAATCAATCAATCAAATCGTTAATTGACAAAAGAAAAAAATACAAATCATTTATTGACCTAAGTCTATGTTCATACCTATCGGATTCCAAAATGAAGAATTACTGCAATTCCTTACAAAGATTAAACTTGTAACTTATTATGAAATGTGAATCTAAGCGTAGCTTCCAAGTGTTAAAGGTAAACGCGAGATTGTTTAGTTATTTTTATTAATGGTATTTTTACTTGCCTGTCGTTGCCAATTACAACGGCCGTAAATAAAAGACAAGGGCCTTGACGAAGGCCAGACGGGTTCCAAGATAACATGCGTTCCGTAACTGCTCTTTTTCAGGCTTATAAGTATAAGTATACGTTCCGATACGTTCCGATAGTTACTAAACGTTGGCCTAGAATGTTTGCCTGTAATTGGATTGCCCACAACGTTGTTCAGTATTATTTCGAAGGAACTTTTGTTTTGTATTAATTTACCCAGTAACTAGTTTACCGCCCGCGCCGCTTCACCCGTTTTCTATTTCCTTCTCCAATATAAAAGCTTCTTCGAGCAGTTCAACGATTTACTAAAAATATATTTATTGCATGTAGGTACTTGAAAATTACAATCCCAAGAAAAACATTTTTATGTAAAAGTTATCAGATCTCATGTAGAGCCAAGCTTCTAACTCTACACGTGCTAACTATATATAAACCCTACAAATTCTACAAGTTAGGCAAAATATGGGGCTAGGCCGTTTCGCTACCATCACATGAGCCCCTGCCCTTGCGCTTCGCTTCGCTCGTCTTGGCGGGGGCACTCCCGTGCCCCCAGACAAAATGATTGGTATAGTCTGAAATACACTATTATGGGGTACCACGGCTCTTTTAAGCCAAACAAATTATAAAGGTGCTGCTTAAAATATAGATTCTGTCGCTACACAAATCATAAGTACCTATATTGCCTATCGACTTATCGATTTATTATATTAATTTACTATGTATAAAGTGCGTGAATGTTTAAAAGTGACTAGCACTTTTATATGTAAATAAGCAACATATTATAATGGCCTGCAATATTCACAGTTTTCGGGCCATTATATTTCACAATGCGTTGCTTGTTAGGTTTCCAAGTCAATTACATGGTCATAAATATACGGTAGTGGTCTGTGATGAGGATGACAGTGGACTCGATGGAAATACGTACCTTGCAGTATATTTTTTTTACGTGACTTATTGCAGATTTGCCGCAGATGGCATTAACTACTTGGCCGGACAAATGGGGAGCGCTGAAGGCTCCCACCCGGTACAACGTTTAAGACAACAGGCCTGAGGGTGCCCAGTTGGGCGCGAACGTCGGCTCAGGGCGTCGTCTGAGAGGAAAAATAATTGAAAGAATTAATCGACCCTAGCGGGTCGATAGCGATAAGCGCTGACTGAGGGAAGATCTTACGTAGGAAGTTAATATTACTAATATTAGCGAGCGAAATTAAAGATGACCAACTCAGTATTAATTTATAATAAAGAGCGAAAGACCACAAAATTATAAATAATATTAAAAAAAAACTTTACACCCCCGTTGCTATGCGCCATATAACCAACAAACCTAGGCAACGGGGGTTGAAGGATATGACGCCAACATCTAAGATTAACCCTTACCTCAACAAAGTCAATTCAGGATATAGCATTGTAATCTCTCCCTCGAAGGCGACCGCATTTCAGTTTAATAGTCACCTCATTCCATAGTAACCACGACCCGAGTCCTTCAGTCATAAGTTTGGACCTTTGGACATTGCTGAGGGTGATATCAGTCGTAAACCGCTTCGACCGTGTCATGATTGGCTACTAGTTTTGGATATCTTCTTTGTGTTGATATATTGGGAGTCTCATATTTTTGATTTAACATACATGACATACATACATACATAAACTCACGCCTATTTCCCATCGGGGTAAGCAGAGACTATAGAATTCCATTTGGTTCAGAGTAGATCGTATTAAACCTTTTCTAAGGACATCTCCAATTTGGTCAATGTAAGTCCTTCTAGATCTTTCTCTGCTAGCCCTTGATTCCTCCCTTGGGATTTTCCCCTTTTTTTTTGCCTTTGATTTAAACACGGTAAGAACCCGGTATTATGTGTTTTAAATATGATAAGTGTTCTAAAATATGCCAATACGTAGGTTATTTTGTCCACGTATATATGGGACGTAGAAGATAAGAGACGATGAATTTATATATCTTATGTCTACACTGAAGATATCCCGGACGTCAGCCTGTACGAGATTAGGATGGCCCTCAAACAACTCAAAAACAACAAAGCGGCAGGAGATGACGGAATCACAGCAGAACTATTGAGAGCGGGCGGAACGCCAATACTTAAAGTCCTCCAAAGGCTCTTCAATTCCGTCATATTTCAGGGCAAAACGCCGAGGGCATGGAGCGGAAGCGAGGTGATCTTGTTCTTCAAGAAAGGTGATAAAGCCCTACTGAAGAACTACAGACCTATCTCGCTTCTGAGCCATGTCTACAAGTTGTTTTCGAGGGTCATTACGAATCGTCTCGCTTGCAGGTTTGACGACTTCCAGCCTCCCGAACAAGCCGGTTTCCGAAAAGGCTTTAGCACCATAGACCACATCCATACGCTGCGGCAGGTTATACAGAAGACCGAAGAGTATAATCTGCCACTTTGCTTGGCGTTTGTGGACTATGAGAAAGCCTTTGATTCGATCGAGACCTGGGCTGTGTTGCAGTCTCTTCAGAGGTGCCAAGTGGACCATAGGTACATCGAAGTGCTAAGGGACCTCTACCAAAATGCCACTATGTCAGTTCGAGTACAGAACCAGAGCTCTAATCCGATCCAACTGCAGCGAGGAGTGAGACAGGGAGATGTCATCTCTCCGAAACTGTTCACTGCTGCATTGGAGGATATTTTTAAGCTTCTGGACTGGAAAGGATTTGGCATCAACATCAATGGCGAGTACCTGACGCACCTTCGATTTGCCGATGATATAGTCCTAATGGCTGAGACCCTGGAAGACCTGAACACCATGCTCGAGCATCTCAGTAACGCATCCCAACGAGTGGGTCTTAGCATGAACATGGCAAAGACAAAAATTATGTCCAACGACCATGTCGCACCCACTCCAGTTCAGGTTGGGAACGTTACACTCGAAGTTGTAGACCAGTACATTTACCTAGGACAAATAATCCAGTTAGGTAAGTCCAACTTCGAGAAAGAGATCTCTCGTCGGATCCAACTCGGATGGGCAGCGTTCGGGAAGCTGCGGAATATCTTCTCGTCCAGAATACCTCAGTGTCTCAAGACGAAAGTCTTTGACCAGTGCGTGTTGCCAGTGATGACCTACGGCAGTGAGACGTGGCCGCTTACTATGGGTCTCGTGAGGAGGCTCGGTGTCGCTCAGCGGGCAATGGAGAGAGCTATGCTCGGTATTTCCCTGCTGGATCGAATCAGAAATGAGGAGATCCGCAGGAGAACTAAAGCCACCGACATAGCTCGGAGAATTGCAAAGCTGAAGTGGCAGTGGGCAGGACACATAGCGAGGAGAACCGATGGCCGATGGGGCGGAAAGGTTCTGGAGTGGCGACCACGTGTCGGACGACGCTCAGTGGGTAGGCCCGCTACAAGGTGGACCGACGATCTGGTGAAGGTCGCGGGAAGCCGCTGGATGCGGGCAGCGCAGGACCGATCGTCGTGGAGATCCTTGGGGGAGGCCTATGCCCAGCAGTGGGCGTCATACGGCTGATGATGATGATGTCTACATAGTTGTAGGTATCTCTCTCTCTATTTAAGAGCTGCGCTCTTGTCGGTGGAGTAACCGCCATTCCTCTCTTCTTCCCGCCAAAACCTTCACCTCCCGATACGACACGACCTGCACCTTCTCTTTTATTTGTTTCATAAATGTTATCCTAGGTCTACCCCTTCCTCTCTTCCATTCAATCAAGTTGTAGGTATATTTAGACGATATCCTCGTAATATACTACTGCACGATATTACTTACAAAAATCACAAAAGAAAATATTAACAGAAGAAAATCTGCACTACAATCGTGCTAATTTTATAACTCAAAGAAAACGCTTCTCCTTTGTAAGTTACGCCGTTCATCATAAAGGAACATTTACAAAGCAACATCATAATAAAATTAAAAGTCAATTCAAAACGCTGTAAATAAATACTGTTAACAGCTGAATGGGGTACAGTAATGGACTGTTTATATTTACGGCGGTTGAGGGTCAGGTGCTAGCGATGGAGAAAAGACGAGTAAGCATTGATACTTCCGGCTTCTTCTTTCATAATAAATGACGTTTGATGGTAGAGCTGGCAGAGGAAGACCTAGAAGGACGTATATTGATCAATTTAGAGAAGTCCTTAGAAAAGGTGTATGAAACGATTGATTAATATAGAGGAAACGGAATATGGAGCAAACAAAAAGTCAAAGTCAGTGAAGTGAGTGAGTGTGAAGTGTGTGTGTGTGTGTGTTTTTAGAACAGAGTGTGTGTGTGTGTGAATGAGTTATGAGTATCTCTGCTTACCCCGGCGGGAAATTAGGGCTGAATTTATGTATGTATCTATGTTTCATTAATGATAATTTAATAAAAAAAGACATTACCTATCTGCTGAACTGGGAGTAGAGTTGCCTTTTTAATTATTTTTTTGTTTTTTCTTTTTTGTTGTTTAAGACAACAGGCCTGAGGGTTCCCAGTTGGGCGCGAACGTCGGCTCAGGGCGTCGTCTGAGAGGAAAATATGTATTTGAAATATTTATTTATTTTTAGTGGATCTTAGTGGGTTGATAGCGATAAACGGTAATTGAGGGATGTCTGGGATGTAATCGTAGTCGTGTCGTTAACCTATCCCGATCACTGATTATAATTCTCGAGTCGGGGACCAACAGACGGAGCGGATTCTATTCTAAACGTCATACGTCTATTATCCGCGGTTACTGAGCCGCGGCGGTTGGTAACATAATGACATCTGTTCAATTAGAATCTTTGTCCCCTTGATCTTTGTTTGCTACTTGAAAAGCGCACCCCTGATGCCGGGCAGCAGCGGTATCAGTACTGGTTGGAGGCCGAGGAAATGGGTTCTGGTAGGGCTCTAGCTGGAATATCACCGATTGAGAAATTGGTCGGTGTACTGCGGAACGGAAGGAGATTGCGGCAACCACCGTTCTACACGCCCTATACATATATGAAGTAATGAAGGCGATTACTCCACCGACAAGAGCGCAGTTCTTAAATAAAAAGAGAGAGAGAGAGATCTTTGTTTACTTGGGTTACTCGCTAATCCCTACCCGCTGACAGCCGAGCTGATCCCAGTGGCTGAAGAGTATAACTGTCTATAAGTCCATGAGTTTCGCTTTCATTGCGCGCCTACGGAGGACGCAGCTCGAATAAAAGCCAAATTTATTCAGAAGGGACAAGTGGTGCAACAAACTTTAGCAATTTATCGCTTGAATACGTGCGCTTCCTCACTACAAGCAAGCTACATTTCTTTATGTTAAAAGTTTCGGATAATATGACTACAGCTATATGCTGTGTCGTTTCCGGAGTAGACAGGGAAGTGACACTGTCGCCGAACTAAGGCTCTGTATTATACAGTCATGTTTTTTTTTATGGGTATGGAGCAATGAAGCGTAGCATACTAGGTGTAAAACGAATTGGTCGAGTTAAAAACACTGTGTTGCGCTCAAAAACCGGTATAGCTGACGTTGGCAAGAAGACCGTCAGGCTAAAGTGGGACTGGGCTGGACACGTGTGCTGCAATCATCCGGAACGATGGGCAAAGATCACCACGCACTGGGTACCACAGGATGGACACCGTAGACGTGGTAGACCCCGGAAACGATGGCCCGATGATCTCGTCGAAAAGACTGAATAGAGCTCGCACAGAACCAGGATGCTTGGATAGACGTGGGGGAGGCCTTTGCCCAGCAGTGCAATCACACAGGTTAATAATAATAATATTTTTTATAACACTTTTTCGTAAGCTTCTTCGTCATGGCGAGTATCAAATCCATCGGGATTTGAATAAGAAAAAATTGGCCTGCATGCATGGGGTGTTTTTGCAGATTACTTCCTCAAGGTGCGTTGGACGTGACGAAGTTAGGTATAATACATCACCCAAGGATGCTCATTTCTGGTTTCCTAATTTACAAATATGTAAAGCGTATTATTTTTGTCTTATTTAGAGTTAGAGCTCAGCGAGTGAGCATTTCACGCAACTGATATGACAAATATACTGTAATAACATAGGTCTTACGAGTTATTTTGACGGCCTCCGTGGTCCAGTGGTTGAGCGCTGGGTTAATGAACCGGAGGTCCCGGGTTTGGGTATCACAAAAATCACTTTGAGAGCCCTGGTTTGGTTAGGGCATTGCAGGCTGATCGATCATCGCGCAAATAAGATGATCCGTGCTTCAGAGGAAATGTTAAGCCGTTGGTCCTGGTTACTGCTTACTGATGTAAGTGTGTACCTTTTTTTATTTTTTTATTTTATTTATTTATCATAGATACAATTTAATGCTACATTTTAAATAGTTAACATCGGAAAACCCTAAAAGGGTTTGTCCCGACATTAATCCCACATATTATTATACTAGTACATCTTATACTAAAGATAATTACAATCAAATTGCGACACCCAACGAAGTTGCTTGTCACCTAGTCAATACATGAGTCATATTAATATTATCGGGCGGCTTTTAAGATCACTTTTTAATCGTTTGCACATTAAATCACATAATAATGCCCCAGGGGCCAGACCATATCTACTACTCGCCAGTATGATCCGTAATATTTTACGTAACTGCAGAAGTGCAGACAAAGTTTTTATTTGGGCACAATGCTAGTAAAATTTTGCAATAAAAAGTTTCGCGACGAAATTTATTTGTGTCTCCCATATACGATATTGCAGTATCAATGAAAAGTTAGTTATTTTTCACTCGTTCTGTTTTTACCGACTTCAAAAAAGGAGGAGGTTCTCAATTCGACCGTATATTTTTTTTTTTTTTTTTTTTTAAATAGGATGTCTTGGTCAATCTTTAAGGTAATGAAAGAACTTTTGACACATATTTACCTCTTTGCCATATTATGCAAACATAAACGCAAGTAAATTTTTACACACATAAACTCACACCTATTTTTCATTGGGCTAAGCAGGGAATATGGAATTCCATTTGAGTCGATACTGACATACTTCTCTTGCTTCCTCCACATTCATCAATCGTTTCATAAGCACACATAGATCGTACTAAACCCCTTCTAAGGCCATCTCCAATTTCGACAGTGTACAGTCATGAGCAATATAATGTACCCACTTTAGGACTCTGTCGCACTAACATATTTGACATTTAGTGAGACTTACAGTTCAATTTGTCAAAAAAAAATAATGTGACATGGTACCAAAGTGTATACATATTAATGCTCGTGACCGTACGCCCTTCTAAGTCTTACTCTGCACAACCTTACCACCAACCTTCGCTTTATATATAGCGCTTCAACGTCAATTTATACTTTTCAAGTATATTACAAAAAAAAAGCGTTTCGAAGGTGCCTAACCTGTTTGTCTAGTCGTTTTTTCTTTCGCGAGTTGGTAAGCCACGTTAAGTCTTCGGTCCCTGTTACTACTTACTGATCTCAGTACATAGTCGTTACATGAGCAATGTCAGGGGCCTTTGACGGCTCTATAATAACCCTAACATAAAGTGCTGAGGTCAGTCATTCACATCACAATGCACATGTTTAAAAATAGATATGTCAGCCTGTTGAAATAGATTCCTAGTATTATTATTCATAGAATACCCACCTGTAGGTTCCCGTTTTAATTCCAAAAACGCTGACCAAAGGCTTTTCATAATGTTTCGGATATTTCAGTCACAAATATGAGTATACAAAACGCACAAACATATTCAAATATACGGACATACTCGTATTAAAAACGGACCTGAACTTGCCTTACGAGATAAGCCGATAACGGCTTTACCGATGATTCAGAAGATATTATCAATCAGCAAATTCTCTTGAACGTTTGTCACTTTGGTCCTGTGGTATATCGGCTTGCTCCTCAAACGGGGAGAGTTCGTTCGCACCCCGGTATCGGACTTACACCAATGAGCTATTAATTTATCTTAAGTGCAGTTTACACTGACTCAGTTGGGGCGACCACTCACCACCTAACTACTAACAGAAAGCTCGGTGAGGTGTGGGTACTTTATTCATCTTGCGATGAATGTACCTCTCTGATCCTAATTGATATTATATTATATCGTCGTTATAGTCGCGAACTTATGTTCATCATTAATTTAAGAGCCACGCTCTTGTCGGTGTAGCATTCTTCATTCTTGTCTATCAAAGACCACCTCCTCATAAGACACGACGATCGCCTTCTCTTTAATCTGTTCCATGTAAGCTCTTCTTGGTCTTCCCCTTCCTCTCTTTCCTTGTAGTTTCCCTTCTATGATGTTTTTAATGAATTCGTCGTCTTATTAAGTGTCCAATCATCTTGCCTCTTCTGTCCTCAATAACTCTCAATATTCACTTCTTTCCCCTTACTCTTACGAGCTTATGAGCTGAGCTAGGTTATGTAAATTCTCTTAGACAATGTCCTTTACATTTGGATCCGATCAGTCCCAAACCATGTCGTCAGTAGTTACTGGAGTGCTGATATCTATTCCCTATGGACTTGCAAATATCCCAACATAGGCAAGTCAGACGCACCGACTCGCAAGGAATGACCCAGATCAGTGGCTTGTCCGCAACGTGAGGCATGTGGATTCATCAGGTATTTCATTTAGTAGTCAATCGCGTGTGGCATAGAAGCATGGTTAGAATAGTAAAGATGTTCAGGATGTAGTACTGGAGTGGTTCAGTTTAAATATTATGTTGATATATCCATAATACTTATAGCTGATGAGTTTGTAGTTAAAAGCAATGTATGTCCAATTTTAAAATATTGAATTTTTTTAAATAGCGCCATAAAATTGGAAATCTTTATTGCAACTTATTTCACGAAAAAGCACATAGACACGAATACTTTGAGGCGGACAAAATATACAACAACTCTGTATTCATTGTACTTTCAGCCACCTTGCGGTTGCTTCTGGTTTTCAGAAAGTAAATACCTATTTGCATAGTTACTATGGTAATTATGTCCAAAACTAGCGTCTTTTACTTGTTCAAACAATATTCCAGGCGGTGCGCTCACATAACCTAAATTAAATTCCTGCTCTAAATTACAACGCCGTAGAGAGCGGTCAGCCCTCGACGCGCATTGTATCGTCAACGCCACGTCCCCGCTGACGTGGCGTGACGTGGCGTGGCGTAACGCTATCTTGGCGTCACGTAAACATGGCGTCACATAAACGTGGCGTTTGGTAACGTGGCGGAACGCTGACGGCGCGCCGCGACCCGACAAATTTACGACGTCATAACTTACTGACCAGCAGACCAGCGACTCGCAATTTGTTGTTTATTAACTGCCAATGTCAAGTCGGTTGGCTCGATTGACTTTAATTACGTGGTGGAACGGAAAATAAATAGTGACCACGTATTTTCTTTACATTTGGTTTATTTGCATAGTTCCGGATGAAGAGAATTTGCTGTTGACACGTTATTAGTCTTGCAAATTGGCTACATATCTACTATATGTATTAAACATATATTTATACAACAGAGATGACGATCACAGAAGAGTTTTAAAGGTCCATGACCGTAACCGTATGAGACCCATCCCCCCTCTCCAACAGTTTATTTATTGTATTTCAATAGTATCTATCAAAAGATTACCAATTAGTTCTAACTTCAAATTTCATGGGGTTTTGAAATAAAATTAAAGAAAGGTTGGTCGAAAATCAACATTGGTTGAAACAATGTTGTAGTTAAAAACCCGAATCCGGGCTATACAACCCGACCCGAATCCGGGCTATCCGGGCTATGCGTGTATCGAGAACTACGAGAACTATCTCGAGAACGAGAGCAAAATATCAACTTAAAGAAAGAACAAAAATATCAAATCACTAAGACGCTTCGAATCAGGTATGTCGGGAATCTGTTGATAGAGGGGGACGTTTTGACTCATGTCCTTTTGTTACGAAATAAGTACCTACTTAAGCGATTTCTACAGGTCTTATAAGTACTTAATGCATTGCAAGAAGTAGCTTTCTTTATACAAACATTGTATAAATAGAGAAAATCAACCAAGAATGAGATAAACATAGCGACATCAATCAGATATGATTGTTGTTTTGCTTGTTGCCAGCGCTTCATCCGCTTAATTCTTGTAAAAGAAATAATATTCGACAAAGAAACGTACACATAGATATTTGGAGACTGTTTTATAAAGATTAACTGTCGAGTTGTCGTCGACTAGATACAATAGGTTTTAAAATGTAGATTGATTAAATCTAGTGATAGTAAATAATCAGTAAGTATTGTATAAATAGAGACAATCAACCAAGAATGAGCTAAACATAGCGAGATCAATCAGATGTGATTGTTGTTTCGCTTGTTACCAGAGCATGAGACTTCTTTGGCATGCTGCATAAAAGTGGGACAAGCGCAGTAGACCGGAGGCATAGAATAAATAGAATAATACTATGTATAAAGCGGTAACTCTTCGCCTCGCACCAATTCGTATCGGGCGCCTACATAGGGCTTTAGGCGTCGTACTTAATCTTGAATGGTCGTAAGACGCTAAGAAGTAAAGGGGGGGGGGGGATTGTGGCACAGAATAGGATTTTTGTATGGGTGTACCGGGGCAAGGCTTTTTGTATGAAATAACAAGCAAAATCCCGCGTCACAGACTGCTTATCTCGTGTTTTCAGCTTTTTTTGACGTGACTTATTGTAGATTTGCCGCAGATGGCATTAACTACTTGGTCAGACAAATGGGGAGCGCTGAAGGCTCGGGTGAGAGTCTTCAGCAATAGCGTAAGCGTAATAGGTTTAAGTATTTAATAGCGTTAGTAGTAGGTTTTTTCAGCTCTGAGTGTATAATTTATAAATCTCTGCACCAGTATAACAAAAAGATCATCTATAACACACCTCATTGCACTCTTTCACGTTCCATATTCGAAATAGCAACATTCACTAAACGCATTACCACAGCGTATAAACTTCACGCGGGAACGCAATAAATTCCGAGATATGACCGGAAACTTTTCACACGTAGAAAATTGAGAGTACGCGGAACAATAAGCGTCGTATTTTAGCCACCGCAACAATACTGGTATCGGCGGGACCACTCTGCGATGGCTTCAGTTCACACATGTGTGAATTTGGGGGCACACGGCTTGGGAAACTGACGAGCAACTGCCTCTTGCAAGGTTATTTTATAGGTCAATTCTTTGAATGTACATTCAAAGAGCAAAAGTGCAGTCACTGAGCTCACCGAATTACTCGTAAACAGTGATGAAATTATGAACCATTAGTTGTCATAATTATAAACTTTATATTTTTGTAGGTGTTTTTGATCTATTACAGGAACGACATGGAACCAGGAGATCTTAAGTGCAACCAGTTAATTTATTACTTTGCTAGAAACTGATTAGACTTTTGCACCTTATCGTACAATAAGTAAGCGTCGCGTGGTATTTATGTTACACAATACTGGTATCGGCGGAATCACTATGTGATTGATTTTATTCACACGTGTGTGAATTTTAGGGCACACAGCTTTGAAATCTTACACACATCTCTCGATTTCACTTTTTATTGGTATAATATACACTCGTGTGTGAGTCGCTATAAATTGTCTAATATTAGACATATCTCTATTAACAATTTTGTGGATCATAGCTTATCGTCTGGAATATCCGTGTGTATGTACCAATGCACAATATAATGGAATATTGTACACACCTAGTCTACGCCATATGTATTTATATATGTGTAATATCTGTGTAGTCACGTATTGCGAACTTTGAACATCCCAGTCTGACATAAACTGTATCCATCGCCTCTCTGGGCTCTCATCGGAGATTGAAATATTGGGAACACTTCAGTGTCGTATGCACATTGCCAACTCTAAAATACTTCACAAACGTACCTTACAAATGTAAAAATGTTGTTTACGCGGTTAAGTGTTATAAGTGTTGTTCCGGATGAGAGCCTTCAGAGCTCTCCATTTGTCCGGCCTAGTAGTTAATGCCATCTGCGGCAAATCTACAATAAGTCACGTCAAAAAAAATGTCTTTCTGTACTGTACAGACTATATATAAACCGTACACATTGGTCCTCTGGATGCTAATCGGAGATTGATAATGTGCTGAGCGACTCGACCAACTGTGGCTAATTGACTGCCGATAACAAATTACCTATCGTGATATTGAGATGGTGCCGGTAGATATCCTTATCGTGTTCCGGCCAAGTATTTAATGTCATCTGCGGCAAATCTACAATAAATCACAAAAAAATCCTTATCGTGATACGTAAGGAAGTTACTAGAAACCGTACAAATAATTAAAACACATAATTACGGGTTCTTACCGCGTTTAAAGCAGGAATATGAGACTCCCTGCTTTTAATATCCCTGTTTTTAACGCGGTAAGAACCCGTTATTGTGTGTTTTAATTATGATAATAACCGCGTAAACTTAAAACACCGTACAAATAGTTTAAAGACAAATAGAGCTATCGGTGGATAATTTAGTTCTGTCTAATAAAGTAGTATATTTGATTTGTATTTAGAAACGCGGGGGCGTGTCAAGCCAAGTTCAAGTAACAGAACTGGCGAGCAGCACCGTCTATATAAAAACTAGCCAAGTCAGACCTTAGGCAACAATTTAATATCTCAAGTTATAAGAAGAAATAATATTTTATATTGTTATAAATATTTCAGGACTGACCATTGAACTTGGCACCCATTTAGATCTCACTTCTTTTGTGGTTGCAGTCAACGACCAAGCCATAGGTATATCGTAATATTGAACTTGACTCTCATTTCACATTTATGTTTTTGATGATCATGTTTTCCATGAACCGTGCCATCGGTAAGTAGTGACGTTAGTATTATAATTATGATCTGTGTCATAGGAAAACGTGATAAAATGAAGGACTTATTATTAAGTACGTTTTTCTTGACTAAAATTCTTTAATAATTTAAATAGAAAAAAGAAATAATATTTTTCGATATTTTTAGATCTGTCTTTATTTAGTAATAAGAATTTCACAGCGTTTTTATTTAATTAGTACACAGCGTAGCGTAGTAACACATAGCGTAGCACAGTAGTGCTTCTAGGCTGTTCTGTGAGCAAATAAAAAACATAGAACACGTTCAGCTGCCTGTCTTCCCGGGCATGTTGTCAGAGGGTTTGTGTCCTCTAACATGATTGACTAATGTTATGGACGATAGGCTGATCCCTTATCATCATAAGGTTTATCATATCCAGCTTACGAAATCGTATCAACAGTGGCTGCAAGTTGTGTTTGATTACTTGTGGCTCTGCCCGCTCCATTAGGGATTACGGGCGTGAGTTTATGTATGTATGTACCAAGTACACGACCCAATTAACGCCGCGCGGTAGCTGTGACGCGAGGACTAGTAAGCATTGCTAGACAATTATGATTTTTCACTTTTTAAAGCCAGGTTTTTTGTTTAAGGTTTTTTTACATTGAATCCATATAAATGTGTTTGAAAGAGCATCGCATGATGTTAATGTAATTATCCGTGTAAAGGAAAATTAAGGGTGTAAACACGACAGGGGAACAACCGCAACGTTTCGTTATGTAATTAACCCGTGAAAAGTAAAAATTAATGAACCAGAGTGTTATCGTTGGGGACCGAAATTAATAAATTATGATGGAGTACGTTCACAAAATAATGGGATAAAATAAATTTGTATTTTAAATCGCCTGGTTCACGTTATTTCTTACTCCTATGAAAGCAGAATTTTAATTTGACACGTCACATCCGCAATTTATTTTAGTAATATTTCATTAGGTTTGTAACATCATGCTTATAAACCTCATTGGGGTGGGTAGATCTAAAAAGAGTAAAGCAGTTTTCACTCGCACAGTTGGCTCGAACATTATTAAATTGTGACGTCACGTTGGTCTAACAGAAAACCAGGTGAGGTGTGGATACTTAGTTCACCTTGCGATGGATGTACCTCGGGCTACCCCAATTGAGATATAGTCGTGAACTTATTTATAGTGGAGTCAATAAAGCTGGAACTTCCGAACTAACTTCTAATTTGCCCGGGACAGGTCCGATTTTGATGTTTTTTCTTTTGTCAGGGAAGTTTTACATCATTTAAAATCAAAGACATCTTGTATTGTGCAAACAAATATTTCGATCATATAAAAAAGTAATGTTTGTTTTTTTTACTGAACGAAAAATTGATTTATATGTAAGTAATACATTATATTCATTTTTTTATATAATCGAAATATTGATTTGCCCCACTTAACATGTTTCTGATTTTAAATGATATAAAAAACTAGCTATACCTATATAATATTACGTATAATATTTAAATTTGAATTTAGAACAAATATTGCGCGATGGCTTGTTTATTTAATAGGACAAATAAATTATTTATTAAATAAAAATACATAAACAAGTACATTCCATCCAACTACAGTTGTATCAACACACATATTATTAAAATCAAAACATAAAAAGACAATAACAACACATAACATAACATTAAACATAACACATAACACAACACACACAACATAACACAAACACAACATTAACAACATAACATAACAACAACACAACACACACACAACACAACAACATAACACAACACAACAACACACAACAACAACAACATAACAACACAACACACAACACAACATAACAACAACACAACACACAACACAACACAACAAACATTTAATAGGATATATACAATGCAATGTAAATTCGACCTTACGACTGACAGCTTTTTCATCTTGCTATATCCATTATAATAAATACCTAAAGTGAGTCTCACTAGTAATACTAGTGCTATAAAACCATTACTTCAAGAGATTCTAATTGCAGATTTAAGTTTTTCCTTTTCACATAGAATAGGTATCGAGGTAAACCCAGATCCACTAGTCGTAACAAGATAAATGTATGACTCGAAACTCTTTAAACAACAGCAATCAATACGATGTTGAAAGTCTGCCAGATTAACTTCCAAAAAGTTGTTTGTTAAATTTATTTCGTTTGTATTCTCATGTGTGCTCTCATTTGGTGAAATCAAAGTAAAAAGTTGTTAAGCGGAGTTGGGGATACAAATTGTTCGTGGTTGGCAATCCAACTTATTCAAACCACACGCCAGAGGTTCAACGCAACGTGTGACGGCGTTTGGACATAGAGTAAGTGATGGGACCTTAAACGAACACATTTTTAAATAAAGAATTATAATATATATTTCAGAGTAATACGCCCATAAAAATTGTCAGTCTTATTAGAAAGGGCACAATCATGCATGGAGAGTTGCGGGTTATCCGAAGACGATGTCCCGGATAGGGCAAAGTGGAGGAAGAACAGTAGGAAAGCGGACCCCGGCGCAAGACGGCGGGATTCACGCTAGGAAGAAGAAGATTAGAAAGGGCACAATCCCTCTGTCGGCATTTCCATCAGTAAGACAGGCAACTGAACGTGTTCAAATTAAAAAAGAAACATTCGATTCAAACGACAGCCGCTTTAAAAAATAAGCCACTGAAATTATGTAACAAACTACATTTGAAAATCGACAATTTGACAATCACTTTCTCATATTACCGATTTGAAATTAATTCTTCTTCTTCTATCGTGTGGGTTATGAGGTGGAGTACCAACCTCATCAACCCTGGTGTCAGGGTTACTATTGAGCCGCCAAAGGCCCCTGACATGGCTCATGTAACGACTCCTTACTTACATCAGTAAGTAGTAACCGGGACCAACGGCTTAACGTGCCTTCCGAAGCACGGATCATCTTATTTTCGGACAATCTGGTGATCAGCCAGTAATGTCCTAACCAAACTAGGGACCACAAAGTAATTTTTATGATATGTCCCCACCGGGAATCGAACCCGGGACCTCCGGATCGTGAGACCAACGCTCAACCACTGAAATTAATTAATAGATCCATACAATCATTCCTTTACATTTCGTACTATTGCGCCTTGCGTAGTAAAAATAAATTATGCTAACTCTAGAACACAACGTCATTTCATAGTTACACGAATCCACATTGCTTACACTACAAAACTGTAGGATCATTAGTCCAGGCAAAACAAACGTAAAACAAACTTAAAAGCTTAAATCCAACGTTTTCGCAGAAGAAACTCTGTACAGAGAACTTTTTATGACAATTTTAATGCACTCGAGAGCCTCCGCTGTGTAGGTATTAACTACGAACTGCAAGAGGAGCCGCTGAATTTTGTTGTTTATTCTTTGTTGTGTTCCTTAACCGCGAAATAAATTGGCAAAGTTTGTTGCAGTCTTTTCCCCGAATAAAATTCTCATTTATTCGTCCCACGTCCTTCCTAACTGTTCATAAAACGAAAGCAAAATGCGGATGTCGAGTTGCCATTTTGTAATTAAATTACAAGGAAGGAGGAAATTTTTGTTATTTAATAACAACGATCTGTATTCCAGAGCGTACAGCTGTTGATTACGAGTACCTATGACTGTAAAGGGCGCGGAAGGAAGTACAATTTGGGCTGTGTATACTGATATTCTTTGAGTTTCGAATACTTTTTGTAGATTTTATAATTTAATGTAACCTAACCTATAAAATAGACACACATAACAGGACAGGAGTCCTAGTACGGCTTTGAAATAGACTCTAGGCGCTATCCCACTCGCGTCAGACAGAGTACTGCAGGGTGGAAGGCAAGAAGGAAACTACTACCCTATTTTTCTCTAAAAAAGTAGCATGGAGAATGCTACACCGACAAGCCTACAAAATCCCACTGTTAGGCACCAGATCCTTAGGTAGCCGCCAACCTGTCCCGGACTCTACTACGATCTATACCTACTTGTCTTAAGGCACGTGGGTACAACATATTCATCGTTCACACATGCCGCGTTGTTTACGAGTTTGGTATCAGCCGATTACATACAAAGACAATGCGACCTTGCCGACCGCTTCACCCGGTGTAGTGCAAAATTAGCCCTAAAAAGCGAAAAGTTCGCTTTCGTTTAAAAATCGACATCTTCGGATTGGTAGCCAATTAGCGAGCCATCACAGTGGCGTATTTACAAACATACACATGTTTACATATGCGGCGGACTACGTGCGGCTTTTGCCAATTTTCTACCACCTGGCGATGGAATAACAAATTGTCCAGTGGACTAGAAAACACAACGTCCACATATAGGTATGCTAATCCGCTCGTGTGGGTACTTTACATAATTACCGGCTAACTACCTAAAAATACGACCTTGTTCGTCTCTGGGTAAATGTCGAAGCCGTCATTTTGTGCCCTAATAAATAAATAGTAAATCTTTATTTCAAGTAACCATTGACTCATAAGTGTTAGTAAATGACTTATTTCTAATGTTAGTATAAAATAAAAATAACACACAATATCAAAAACTTATAATACATTTGGGCGCGTGCAGCCCACTGCAGCGACGTGAATAAGGGCTCTTATCCCCAATCGAACAAAGAGCAAGGTCAATGGCCCCGATTCCTGCAGACACCTAATTTTACTTTAAGTTACACCTGTCATTTTCTTATCCGTCGAAAAGGAACGGAACGGATAAGTGACAGCTCTTAATTTTAGGAAGAATGAGTAAATTAATGAATAACCCGCGCGAATCAAAAAGGTATCTTGCTGATATGCAAACCGTTTGGCGTGTGCCGGGTTATTAGCCAATGCAAAATTTTTACGGGGTTGTTTTGAGTTTGTGCTTAAAATTGACACACGTCAATTTTGAACCTTGTCACCCGGGGTAATCACCCGTCCTTTTCCTTTTATAAGAAAATGACAGATATAACTTAAAATAAAATTAGATGGTGTTTATAGGAATTTGCACCATTGGCCGTTGGACTGATGTTTAAAAGAGACACACTAAGTAGTAAGAGTACATGTAATCATAACCTTATTTTCTTTTCAGTGAAGTTCAATAAACAACTGTCAGCCAGAGATATTTTCGAGGGATGAAATCGCAATTCGAGTTTAAATCATAATTGAATTAAGCCCTTAAAAGATGTTTCGTATGTTCGCTTTCCACTCTCCCCTTAATGCGTGAAGGATCGAGAATTAAATACATTAATGTAAATCTAATTTGTATTCAGGTAACAAAATCAACTGGGACCGATTAATTAAAAACTTATAATTCTATTACAGGACTGAATAAATTTCAGTAAATTACTTTGATAGCTTAAAAGTTATTCGAATTAGATTTTATTACAATAAACTCGATTCAACTTAGAACTACGTGGGATGAATGTACTTGTAAACTACATAAATGAGTAAATTAAATACAATTAAATGTCACAAATGAGGATTACCCTTATAAACCTACAACTTGGGTACTACTGGTATTACTTTTTTTAATATTAATTTTGATGTATTTGTACTTTTTAATTTTTATAATTTTTGCACTTATTTATTGTTTATTATTATTTATTTTTTCTATGCACGTTACTATGGTCTGAAAATAATTTTGAATTGAATTTGAATTACGAGGCCAGAAGTTGGTTCGCGAATTTAGTTGTCAGGGTTTTCAAGCCGCTATAAAAAAATTAATATAGCTGTATGAATTCCTATTTTCGTTGGGGTAGACACAACGGAATTCCACTTACTACGATCCTGACATTCTTTCTTCATCGTCATCATCATCAGCCTATTAACGTCCCCACTGCTGGGGCACGGGCCTTCCCTATGGATGGATAGGGAGATCGGGCGTTAAACCATCACGCGGGCCCAGTGCGGATTGATGGTTATTAACGACTGATAATGCAGCCGGGACCAACGGCTTAACGTGCCTTCCGAAGCACGGAGGAGCTCGAGATGAAAACTTTTTTTTTGTGGTCACCCATCCTATGACCGGCCTTTGCGAAAGTTGCTTAACTTCAACAATCGCAGACCGAGCGCGTTTACCGCTAAGCCACCGAGCTCCTCATTCTTTTTCTTTCTTCTACACTCATCAAATATTTCATGCTCGCCGACTTAGAGTACTTTTGACCTAGCCCTTAGAATTACATAGTTTAAAGTAATAGTGAAACTTATAACCATAACTCCCCATTGTAATTCTTGTGTAACATAACACAGCATTACCCCTGTATTCCCGAAAGACATATGTGTAATAACTATATACATGTAAGTAGGTGTATATTAGCATCCAGGGTTTTAGTGGCGTCGTAACGAAAACTTTGATAGATGATTCAGACCATGTTGTTGATATCAAGTGGAATGTTCCGTCGCAAAAGTATAGAACTGGAAACAATTTAAAAAACACTAAAATGTTCATGATTTTCCGACAGGAAATTCTACTTGATATCAACTCAGATTCATGGCCTGAATCATCCCCAAAAGTAAAGAATTGAAAATAAAGTAAAAAAACTAAAAAAACACGAATTTTGTGACAAAAAATTGTACTTGATATTAACTCAGAATCATGGTCTGAATCATCCCCTTTAGTATCCGGTACAATGTCACTAACACCCTGTATACACCAGTCCTCGCCAGCTATATCTTTATCTTGTCTTGTCTTGTGCGCTACTTGTAAATATTTTTCTCCTATGTATACCTCTGTTCTAGTGAAAAACGTAAAGACGGAAAGCCATTTACAATAACAACATGTTATCCTCTTTCCAGGTAAATATCTCCACGACGTCCCATAAAGGTAACGATAAAATATTCCCAACAGCCGCGTATTAGCGATGCCTTGACACATACCTACATCAGTGTTGCTGTACGTGTAAATTTGAACATCAATTTTACTTCTCGGCAATAATTTAAGGGAAGAGCCGACGTGAAAATTGCAGCGCCTCAATAGAGTGGAGCGAAATAAATAAGGCTTTTGGTGTATCGCGAGACGCAGTGGAGTAACTCGTTTACCTTGAGCTTGAGACGGCTGATTTATTGCCCGAGACACGCTAAAGGTACTGGTATTACTCACGAAATAGTCATAGTGGTTTAAAGGTGGGTACTGAATGGTGTTACGATGCGACATGTGATGTGTCACACAGTGAGCGTCCTGAAATACGTAACTTATCATCACGACTATATCATGCGTGTGTAACATGATTATGTTCATCATCACCTTCATCACCAGCCAATTAACGTCCCCACTGCTGGGGCACGGGCCTTCCCTATGGATGTATAGGGAGATCAGGCCTTAAACCACCACGCCGCCGGCCCAGTGCGGATTGGTGGTTATTAACGGTTGCAGCCGGGACCAACGGCTTAACGTGCCTTCCGAAGCACGAAGGAGCTCGAGATGAAAACTTTTTTTTTGTGGTCACCCATCCTATGACCGACCTTTGCGAAAGTTGCTTAACTTCAACATTCGCAGACCGAGCGCGTTTACCGCTGCGCCACCGAGCTCCTCGATTATGACCGATTATGTTCAAAGGAAACCATTTAATGTCTTTTGAAGAATGTCTTGTGTTGCATAGAATGCTAATCATGCTATTTCAATCACAATAATTGACGAAATTACTCGACTGATGTTGGAGTTACCAATTTTGTGGCTATCTCTTCGAAAATGTATCATTATTCCTCGTTTGACTTTGGTAATTTGTAGGGATAAAATTATTGTACCATTTATGCTTTGATTAGTCTTCATTACAATTATGCGATCGATTAGACGAAGACACAAACGTAAGCAATTCAATTTACTGATAACCTAGCCCAACGCTAGTAATTAGAGCGTTGAGGTCACGATCACGGTCCAGATTCGATTCCCGATGGGGACACTCTTTTGACGCAATCAGGATTCTTCGTGAAACATGGAACGATGAAATCAAAACTAAATTGGAGTTAGTTCCTGTACCAGTCTCGGGTTAAATCTAGTTCTACGTAGCTACGTTCGTGGTGGTACTATCTAATGCCACACGGCTTAAGAACTCTTAAGACGTCTTTTTAAGTCCTAAGCTTGCTCAAGATTACTCAGGTGTATTTTAAAAACAATCTTACCTGAACAGCTGTTCTAATACCCCTCCCCCCACTGTCCGATCTCTGCGACTTTTCGACCCGAAAATAACAAGGGACTTTGAAACTTTTAGATAGGTATCTCACCAGAGACTTTTTCGGGAATAAATTTAAACTTTCCCTACAATTAATTGGTCAATTAACCGACAAAATTACAAAGTAAAGTCTATTAAGAGTTTTCAAAATAATCTCCGACGAATTCGGTAACGAATTAAGACGATGTTATTATCATCGGATTGGGATTAAGACCTTCTATCGTGTGGGTTGCGAGGTGGATTACCAACCTTATCAACTCTGGTTTCAGGGTAATTATTGAACCGTCAAAGGCCCCTGACATGGCTCATGCAACGACTACGTACTTATATCGGTAAGTAGTAACCAGGACCAACGGCTTAACGTGCCTTCCGAAGCACGGCGGATCATCTTACTTTCAGACAATCAGGTGGTCAGCCCGTAATGTCCTAACCAAACTCAGCGGGGTTCGAACCCGTGACCTCCGAATCGTGAGCCCAACGCTCAACCACTGGACTGCCAAGGTCATTGGGATTAAGACCGAATGCTCTTTATTTTGTTGTATGGTGTATTTTTATCCGTATTTTTTTTAAATAATGAGGCGACCCTATTCACGAAATTTTTATTTTTTAAGATGCTGTTGTTACTCTGCTTTTGTTTTAAGTTATTTCGACGTCCAATGAGACAGGAAGAAATATAAGGTACTTGTTGACAATTGCAACATAAAAATACCTTTTAAAAAAAGTAAAAAAAAGGTTATATTGTCGGACGTATTTGTTACCTTTGTAGCTACTTAAAATAAATTAAAAAAACAATCAGCGTTTTTTACCACAGTCTACGATTGAAAATAATTTAACCTCACTCATTTTAACAGTTTATCATCATCATTTTCATTGCCCTTAAAAGTTTATTTCAAACAATTAATTAAGGTGTTAGGTAAGCAAGTACATAATAATATTCATCAATACATATATACGAGCGGACTAATATTGGGCGACAGACTCTGGGTGGTCGCGATAACGTTTACACGAGACGGTAGGTGCAAAAGCGCCTACGATCCCAAATGTAGTCGACGAGAAACTGTTCAAAATCACTTTGGGAGACTGTACTTCGTTTGGCTAGGGCAGTACAGCCTGAATCACCTGATAGTCCAAAAAAGTAACATGTTATAGAAAAGAATAGAATAGAAATTGTTTATTATAAATGGACGCTACACACAAAGACAAGACAAAAACATCACTTAAAATTTTTCACAAAACAATTACAAAAAGCATAGGTGGATGTTCATTAGAATGATCATAAGGTGGTGGTGGACGTCCTGAGATAAAGGCCCTCATTCAGCACAAGTCACGGCGTGAACCACGACGCTGGTATTATGTTTCTATACTTCGGAAGGTTAGGTACTAACCCAAACGCCTCCACCAACCCGCACTGGAGCACCGTGATGGAGTATGCTCCATACCCCCTCCGGTTGATTGAGGAGAAGCACATCCAGTTGTGGGACGTATAGAGACTACCTATATATGAAGAGGAAAGATCACTGACCGACTGACGCACTCATCTCAAAATCTCGGACACTAAAGAAAGAAACATTTATTTCTTCCTGACACCACAGACATAGACAGACAGGTACATTACATTTAACACAGGATAGAAACCACACGGAAATCAATAAGTACACAGAGAAAAAAATCCAAAACAAAAAAAAACAAACCAAAATCATAAAAACAATAATAATAAAACTAAATACGACACTACGAGTGCTAATGAGGAGTTTAAAATTTTACATAGGGTTTTTTTAGGACATAGGTGCTCACTAAGACGGGATTTTGCGAAATTCAACGATCATCATCCCCCTAGCATTATCTCGTTTCTCACAGGGTCCACTTACCTAACCTGAGGATTCGATAGGTCCGGTTTTTTACAGAAGCGACTGCCTGTGTGACCTTCCAACCCGCGACGGGAAAACCAGCCCAATACATGTTAGGTCACATACCTCCGAAAATGCATTTCTCTGGAATGTGGGTTTCCATACGATATTTTCCTTCACCGCTGAGCACGTGGTAATCATTTACGATCCAAACGTGAATTCGAAAACAAATTCGGCTATCATACGCGAAATTCAACGATGAAACTGTAAAGGGGTGGCAAAGTTTGTATGAAACTTCTATAGTTTTAATAGTAGGGTTTGACGGGAACGAAGTCGTGAGTAACAGTTACTTATAACCTTTTGTCGTAAAAGTATTTACGACAACCCGGAATGAAAACTTTTTTATGTTTTTTCTTTCTTCGTACGGTAGTGTAGTTTACACCATTACAACATTAAACAAGTTAATTAAACTATACAACAACAACAGTATCCCACATTAACGGCAACCCCGGCCCGCCACAGAATGTTACATTGCACGAACAAAGACCGTAAATTGTGGTCATAATCTTAGTTTACCGCGCCGCTGCTCTTGGTCTAACTTGCACTCCATTGCGAGCGCATTTTTCATTTTCGATGGCCGCCATGACAGCTGGCGCAGTGTCATCTGGCAATGTATAAAATATGAACATATCGACATCAGATTGTTTAATTGATAGGAAATTCTTTGTAACGCGTTCCTAATGAGTATACCGCGAGTGATACAAAAAAAATATCTGAGTACAGAGACAAGCCAGAACAGAGTTCTTTGGCGCAGACGTGTAAGGAGACCCGACCCCAGCTAAACTGGGAACAGGGGTGGACAAAGAAGAAGAGCTTCTGCAATCAAATTGTGTTTTTGAAGAAATTGGTACCCGAATAATGAGAAAATAGGTAATTATCACGTTATATTCTATACGCTACATGAGTTTTTTATCGAATCTTTGAGATACTGATTATTGTAAATGTACGTAAGTATCTTTTATTTTTTAACATAATTTTTATTATTTTTATTCTTTATCTTCTGTTTTCATTGTGTAAATTTTAAGTTGTTGTAATGCCCTTACAGGGTTCCTGTTTGTACTTTCCTCTATCTTTAAGACCTCTGTAAAAACATCAGGAATGCAATAAATATCTTATCTTAAATCTCGACAGCGCCATGTATAATATTTTTGGGCAACAGCCTGGAAAGCATTAAAATAGTCAAATATAACAATAAAACGCTCTGTTGTCTAAAATGGTTATAAATATTCCTTAAACTTTTAATCGGCTTGCCCGCAGCCGAAACTGGACGTCTAATCAATATTATGTACGCGTTCAGTAATGGGCAATATCATGTACCCACTTTAGAACCCTGTCGCACTATCATATTTGACATTTAATGTGACATGGTTTTAAAGGGTATACGTATTAGTACTCGTGACCGTTCTCGTAGTTCACGTACAAACGGAAAACTTTTGATTTGTCTGTCTTTTTAATCTTTTACTGTCAAAATGAACGTGCGGCGGGGTTTTGAGTGAAAAATTACCGCTCGGAATCGTTTTGTGCTTTGAAATGAATGAAAATGAAACTAAAAGCAAAAAAGAGCGCTCCAGAATTGCTCGTAGGCAAAGCAAAAATGGAGCTAGAATTTAGACCGCTAAAACAGACGTTTCTTTGTACTTAGACATCACTCAGCAAAAAGGATTTAGAGGTACCTTAAAAGTAAGTGAACGTTGCTAAACAGTCATAACATTTACACTAAGTATAACAATAAAAACAATATGTTAAGTACACTACGTACAATTTAAAAATGGTATATTCATGAAGTCACCTTAAAAGGAATCCCTTTCTGGGTAATCGGAAAAGATAAGTGGCAAGCGAGGCCTAATGATCCTTTATCGACATTTCCATTATTTCTAAAAACTAAAAATTTTTAACAAAAAAAAACCGACTTCAAACGCAAAACTAAAAAGCAATAAATAAATTTACTTCGCACAAAGTAATTAGTACGTATTTTCAATTAGTTAATTATTTTATAAATCTGAAGCCGGTGCCAAGGAAATGCTACAACGAAGTACCGATTCATATATTTTTCAATACTGATTGTTTTGTAATTTTTTGTTTGACATTGTTTTGTAATTGCTTTGATATAGGTATTAAACAATATTGTGTGTACATAGTAATTTGATATTGTAGTAGGGTTGTTGTAGCATTTACTTGGCACCGACTTCAGAATTATAAAATAATTAACTAATTGAAAATACGTACTAATTACTTTGTGCGAAGTAAATTTATTTATTGCTTTTTAGTTTTGCGTTTGAAGTCGGTTTTTTTTTGTTAAAAATTTTATTTTATTTTACGATTTTAAGTGATGGTTAGACCGAGCAAGGATGCAGACAGACAGATTTTCTGATTTATATTCATATATAATAATATAATATATTATTAGTAGTGATCACAATTATTATTGATGAACATGTTTACACACACACACTCACACACGCGCTAACGCACACGAGCACACGCGCACGTACACACGCACACACACAGACACACGCACACACACAGACACACGCACACACACACACACACACACACACACGCGCGCACACACACGCACACACACACACATGTGTATGTGTACATACACACATGTGGTTGTCAGTGGAAGCTGCTATCATACACACTCACGCATACATATAGATACGTAGATTTCGCGTGGTTCGCTCGCTGCTAAAGCAGCTCGCGTGTCCTGTTTATTCGAAACTGTCCCTCTTCGTATGGCGGCCATCTTGTTTTTCCGCCACTTTGTTCTTTTTCACCGGCGACAGAATTTGACCAAGATTTAAATGGGTGTCGTGGAAACAAACAAAATCCAGGTGCAATAGGTTTGCCAGGCCGTAGGATGTCTCCCTGATTGGGAGCAGTTTTCAAAGATGACGTTCCGATCACACGCCTATACATCATTTTTACCCCCAAGACATTTTCTGGAAAAACAAAATTTTGTATGGCGGCCATCTTGTTTTTTCGCCATTTTGTATTTTTTTCACCGGTCATTAAATTCGACCAAGATTTAAATAGGTTTCGTGAAAGAAAAATTGGTTCAGGTGTGATAGTTTCGCCAGGCCGTAGGGTGTCACCCTGATGCAGAGCAGTTTTCGAAAATCGGGAAGTATTTCCATACTTAACATGACGATCCGACCACAACCCCGATATATATTTTATATCCCGAGACATTTTCTGAAAAAACAAAATTGTGTATGGCGGCCATCTTGTTTTTCCGCCATTTTGTTTTTTTTTTACGCGCTATGGAATTTGACCAAGATTTAAATAAGTGCTCTCAAAGAAATATTGGTTCACGTGCGATAGTTTTGCCAGGCCGTAGAGTATCTCTCTGATGCGGAGCAGTTTTTGGTGATCAGAAAGTATTTCCGTACTCTACATGACGTTTTGAGTAAGCGCCCCATACATTATTTTTACCCAAACGGGCTTCTTCCAAAATCGACAAAATTTTGTATGGCGGCCATCTTTTTTTTCCGCCATTTTGTTTTTTTGCACCGGCGATTGGATTTGATCAAGATTTAAATACGTTTCGTGAAAGAAAAATTGCTCCAGATTGTATAGTTTTGCCAGGCCATAGGGTATCTCCCTGATGCTGACCAGTTTTCGAAGGCCGGGAAGTTTTCCCGAAGCCTAAAGATCGATCCGATCAATATGACTTTACAAACGCACTAGTCGCTCCTACGATTTTTGAAAATTCCCCTCGATTTCTCTGGTCTTCCATCATCAGATCCTGACTTCCTTGACATGGGACCCCCTTGGGTATATCTCCTTTCAAACAAAAAAAGAATTATCAAAATCGGTTCATATACGACGAAGATATGCCCGAACAAACATAAAAAAAAAAAAAAAAAAAAAAAAAAAAATATACGGTCGAATTGAGAACCTCCTCCTTTTTTGAAGTCGGTAAAAATTACCATAATAACATATACGTATATGATGTCACATATTTTCTCAGAAAAACCTTTGTCTGTTAAAAAATAAACTTACAGTATTTAAGACTCATTATGTAAAATACTGTATTTATTTCTGATCATTTTTTTTTACATACTATTACTTTTTAATGTACTTACATAATTTTAATTTAGACTATTTTTATATTAGATAAGATACCTACTACACACTCCGAGGAGTAACGTGTATGCAAGATAGCACAACTTTTATAGAAGTTAACCTCTTTGATATCGTTTTTACTCCTTTCATCATCATCAGCCCATTAAGGTCCCCACTGCTGGGGCACGGGTCTTCCCTATGGATGGATAGGGAAATCTGGCCTTAAACCATCACGCGGGCCCAGTGCGGATTGGTGGTTATTAACGACTGCTAATGCAGCCGGGACCAACGGCTTAACGTGCCTTCCGAAACTTTTTTTTGTGGTCACCCATCCTATGACCGGCCTTTGCGAAAGTTGCTTAACTTCAACAATCGCAGACAGAGTACGTTTACCGCTGCGCCACCGACCTCCTCAACTTTTTACTCCTTTATTGTCTTTGTATTTTTGATAATGCCTTCTTTTGTTTTCTTGAAAAATATATAGTTGTTTGCACTAGAACCGGTTTAATATTTGTAGGTCGCCAATAACGTATACACAGGCATTGCGCAAAATTCCATTCCACCATTGCAGTAGTGCAATCCGCTTGTGCGTGCCGTAGGGCCACCCATGTCGCCGGAACGTATTTTCCCCTCTTTGTCGTAGATATTCCATCAGTCCACACAATTCTCTCACTCTGGACATGAAAGGCAAAATACAGGTATAGCCTGCTATAGTCTGTTTCTCGAAACTTCTAGGCTAAAAGGTATTAAAGGTTATATGATAAATAAAATAATAAATAGGCTCGGACAAGTTGGGTGTAATCCTTAGGTCGATTCCACGCCACATCTTCACTCTTAAATCTGAAATTACCTATTAGAGACAAAATTGTCTTCTTCTGTAATTTACGTAACTTATAGTCATTGTGTTCCTGTACTTAAAAAACGGCTTGCTACTCAAACGGGAGGCGCCAGTTCGAACCCCGGTTTCGGAGTTGCACCAATGATTTGTTATGTTTTCACTAACACAGTTAGCTTGATAGACGGCGATACGACTCACCACCTATCACGTTGGTCTAACAGAAAGCTCGGTAAGGTGTGAGTATTTAGTTCATCTTGCGATGGAAGTACCTCTGACTACCCTAATCGGGATATAGTCGTGAGCTTATGTTAAGTTATCCTAGTGCCTTCATATTAAAAATACATGTAAATAAAACTACGCCTTGATACTTTAGAGCTAGCTATTCCAAGTATTAAAACACTTCATGTTCTGGCGCGTTCATTTAAAATTCCTCCTGTAAAGTTTTGCTCAGAAGTTATTATATTCCTGGCGAAGTGCCTAGTCAATCAAGGAAATATAAAACTGGGGCCGTTGCTGCTGTCAGCACTGGCACCGAGTAGGTAGCACCAGCTGGGGTGCCAACTGTGTCACTGAACTGCCAGGGGTGATGCTATATGGCGATGAATTGCTTCGATGTGCCCTTTTTAACTCCCCAGGTAAGTCTATTCATTTATGGATTAGTTGAGATTGAGATGACGTAATTTCAGTCGCTACGCCTCATTTCTTCCTGCTTCATAAAATTTTTCATTATCTGAATTCGCGCTTAATAGTAAACGGCACTAAATTTTTCAAAATATTTTGGCACCGCAGTCTAACCAGTTGTAAATCAACACTTTTCATTCTAGTAGAGGCAACCCTACATCAAAACAGCCTCCAGGCTTGCCGCCAAATTCCTTAATAGTAAAATATTGCTGTGACTTTTAATAATGCATGATATGACGAGCTTGCAAAAATCGAATTCGTAGAACGACTGTCTCATTCTTGAAAAAGAAATATACGTATTGTGATTAGAATTAACCAAGTCTTCTAGTATCTGAATTTTTGTTTTATGTTTACGCGGTTATTATCATAATTAAAACATCTCATATCCCTGATTTAAACGCAGAAAGAATTTATTACGTGTTTTAATTATCTGTATTTTTGTTATTATCAAGTATACGATATTGTCAAGTACGTACTTAAAAATATGTGTTCTGGAATAGAAAGCTCGGTGAGGTGTGGGTACTTAGTTCATCTTGCGAAAGGTCTACCTCTACCTACCCCAATTGGGATATAGACGTGAGGTATGTTGTGTTCGGAAATACATCTTTTAACTAATTCAAAGTGATCTGTTTATTTATACAGGGTGTTAGTGTCATCGTAACGAATACTGAGGGGGATGATTCAGACCATGATTCTGAGTTAATATGAAGTGGAATTTTGCGTCGCAATTTTTTTTTTTAAATTAGTTTCAATCGTTCAAGATTAAAGTAAGACCCAGAGGGGGTGAGTTCGTGCCCTATATGAATTGGTGCATAGCTGAAAGTTACCGTTCTCCTAGTAAGTATATTATTTATTCTACGGTATTGGTGTAGATGATCATCTCATCACCTAGATTCCCTATAAATCCGTTTCGGAGGTGTGTGAACTAACCTGTATTTTGCTGGTTTTCCCTTCGCGAGTTGGAAGGTCAGACAGGCAATCGCTTCTGTAAAAACTGGACCTGTCGAATCTTCAGTTTAAAAGACAACGCTTTAAAAAAACGGTATCTAACTATGGAGATGGATGGTGTCGATGAGGGTGTCACTTGTTCCAAACCTTCACACCTTGAAATAGTTCCGCAAACATACATACATACATACATAAACAGCCTATATACGTCCCACTGCTGGGCACAGGCCTCCCCTCAATCAACCGGAGGGGGTATGGAGCATACTCCACCACGCTGCTCCAATGCGGGTAGGTGGAAATAGGTCCGCAATATCTACAAATTCCGTATATATTAGTGTTTTGTAATACGATGATACTGAATATAGCAGTGTTTTACCAAGCTAAGCGTTCAAGCGGGCAGCACTCGCAAGTTATAATAACAACTTTACGTTAGACGCGGAAAAGCGTTCCTGAAACCTGCCTCGACTAATATTAGACTTGGAATTTAAATAACTAGGTAATTATAGTCGTTACGTTCTAAACGTTTGAATTCTTAATACGTGGATGTGTATTTAGGCCGGCAGAACCGGTAGCGCTCCAGCATGACAGCGTAAGGACGCGTTCAAACGGCACGCGCCCGCTACGCGCATGCCATGCGCGTCAGAACTGGCGGTTGGCCCGCTTAGATTTTTTCTATAGGGTGTTAGTGTCACCGTACCGAATACTGTGAGGAATGATTCAGTTCACGATTCTGAGTTGATATCAAATGTACGTTGTCACTAACACCGTATAATTTAAGTGTCATAATTCATCGGTAGATCACAAATTGCATAATGAATTCCACGAGCACGCTTCACGCCCGCCTTGTGCCACCTTGATTTTTAAATTTGATTTCGAATTCATGTCACGAACATTAATATGTATACACTTTGGTACCATGTCACATTAACTTTTTTGACAAATTGGACTATAAGTCTCACTAAATGTCAAATATGTTAGTGCGACAGAGTCCTAAAGTGCGTACGGTCACGAGCATTAATATGTATACACTTTGGTACCATGTCACATTAACTTTTTTGACAAATTGAACTGTAAGTCTCACTAAATGTCAAATATGTTAGTGCGACAGAGTCCTAAAGTGCGTACATTATACTACTCAGCGGTGAAAGAACACATCGTGAGGAAAATGTTAATGCCTTGGTTGGATGGTGAAACAGGCAGTGGCTACTGTAAAAAAAATCCGAAACTGTCAAATCTTCTGGTTAGGTAAGCGGACCCCATGAAATAACGGAATAAGGCTAGGGAGATTATAGGTGCATAGTATGTTTAACATGAGAAGACTTCAACATCGATATACCCATGTTTTATTCTGTCCCTCTTTCGCTATTCTGAATAGTAAATTCCATTCGTCTATTTATATCTGGTACACATTTTAAACCGACTTAAATATAATTATTAAATAACTTAGAAATATTGGCCATTTTAATAGATAATCCTTTTCCGCAATGGGAATTCAAAGGATATCTTGCCAGCCACGCGGACATAACTAATATAATTTTGGAACGAGAATCAATTTGGAGTGGCTCAACGTACTAAAATAGTAAAATTAAAATTATCTTAAGGGCACACAGATATAAAGTATTTTTTTAAATAAAGAACGTCTCATGTGCCTAAAACTACTGCAGCTTCTCACAACCTGTACAGCCGGGGGAAAGAAGCTGCAAAAACGTCAGCACAAACGGCTGCCTAATATCAGTTCTCAGACAGTTAATCCCATGCATTCATCTCTTCTAAGTTTCTGTTTAATTCTTCTTCTTCTTCTAATCCCTGCATCCCCTGTTGGGATGCTCGAATGACAGATTTCGTCTCCTCGCGATCTTTTGCAGCCCCTGTATCTTGCTCCCATGACATGCCGAGAGTTTTTAACCCTGGGTCAGCCGAGAGTCGCCAGGTCTCTTTGGGTCGCCCCCTTTTGCGTTTTCGACGCGCACACCAAGTCAGAGCTCGTCGGGATGGGTGTTCCACAGGTCTTTTAAGGACATGACCAACCCACCGCCGTTTCCATGTGCAGATATCTGTTTAATTACTGTCTTGAAATTGGCAATAAGATGCAAACGCACGCCAGGTCAGAGCTTGTCGAGACGGGTTTTCCACAGGTCTTTTAAGGGTATGACCAATCCACCACCATTTCCAATCAGTTTAATTACATGCAAATCTTGATTTCAATGGTCTTGTCATATTTTAAATGTTTCTTAACGTTCATAATTACGGTTCACCGACTATGAATGTCAACGACATACGCTGTGCGTTCACATATCGAGGTACGTTTTCCATCGGAGCAGACTTCAAAGGAGGCATAACGAGCGCTGAAAATCCAGAAGACGTAGCATAAACGAGGCTTCTTTAATTAGATATTACGAGACGCTCACGTTCTCAAAGTACCTTCAAAGAAACACAATTGATTAATTTGTTCGTAATTGCTTAGGCAGAAGTGTTTTTTATTAAAAGGTCTGAATGTTCACTTGAAAAAATGTTGTTTTTTTTATTTATTTATTCTTTATGCAAACCTAACAGCCTCCGTGGTCTAGCGGTTAGAGCGTTCGGCCCATGATTTAGAGGTCGGGGTTCGATTCCCGATGGGGACATTATCGAAATCACTTTGTGAGACTGTCCTTTGTTTAGTAAGGACTTTTCAGACTTGAATCACCTGATTGTCCGAAAAAGTAAGACGATTCCGTGCTTCGGAGGGCACGTTAAGCCGTTGGTCCCGGCTATTAGACTTAAAAACACCTCCACCAACCCGCAGTGGAGCAGCGTGGTAGCGTATGCTCCATACCCCCTCCGGTTGATTGAGGGGAGGCCTGTGCCCAGCAGTGGGACGTAGGTATATAGGATGTATATGTTATGTTTATTCAAACGTATACAAAAATACATAAATAAAAAAGTGTAACAAAAACCAGAAAGGTTTGTATGTAAGCTGTACCGTGTGTATAGTGAATCAATTCGTTTCTCCTTAGACTCGGTGAGTTTCTTTCCAATGCCGAAACCCACTTCCGTAACTATACTTGTACGGTCACGAGTACTAATATGTATACACTTTGAAACCATGTCACATTAACTTTTTTGACAAAATAAACCGTAAGTCTCATTAAATGTCAAATATGATAATGCGACAGGGTTCTAAAGTGGGTACATGATATTACTCATGACTGTACTTCAGTAGTAGTAAAATTTGAGAAAACTTATTTTATTCGTTTGTTACCTTCTTAATAAATTCGCCGTGTCTTTTTAGGTGTCCAATCGTCTTCCCTATTGAATCATCTTGGTAATTAAAATTACAAATTGGCGTAAAAGTTAGCCATGTGAAATTAATGTAGTAGAAAACATGATACTTAATAAAATTAATAGCAATTAAGATTTGAGAATTATTCACACTTCCTCTTTTTCTTTCGTGTGGGTTGCAAGGTCGATGACCGACCTCACCAACCCTGGTGTCAGGATTACTATTGAGTATATAATACTCAGTAGTAAAGCGTCCATTAAAAACCATTATGTTAATACTATTTTGGGAAATTTAGTTCTTTAATAACTTAATATCATCACCTCCCTAACGTTATCCTGTTTATCACGGGGTCCACTTACCAAACCTGAAGATTAGACAGGTTCGGTTTTTTACAGAAGCGACTGCCTGTCTGACCTTTCAACCCGCGAAGGGAAAACAAGCCCAATACAGGTTAGGTCACATACTTACGAAACGCATTTTTTAGGTATGTGGGTTTCCTTGCGATGTTTTCCTTCATCGCTATGCACGTTATAATAATTTATGCTTCAAACATGAAATCAAAAACAAATTTGAAATTATTGGTTTAGGTTCGAATCACAATTCGAACTTGCGACCACAAAATCATAGTTAAACGTTTTTCCAACTGAGCTACCACGGCTCTGTTTATTAATTTAATAATTATCTACTTATATGTACATGTTTTAATGTCTTACCGATAGTGAAAATAATAATAAATAGTGAAAATTGACATTTTAATAATTAATATCACTCCAATTTAACTATTCTAAACATGCACTGTCCTCGTGGCAAACGGAAAAGTGTTTCTACTCAGTTCAAGAATATCTAAGTAAGAAAAATAATTGAGAGATTTCTACCCGCATCGTATAATATTTGTTTGCACTTTGTTTTATTATTTGAACTTTGACTTGTTTAATGAAAAATATTTTTGTTATACTTCTATTTTTATTTTATTAATTTTCTATAATTTTTATTGACATTTATTTATTTGAATTTGGTCTATGTGAATTAATTTAATGATATTTATTTAAATCTGTACAACAATTTATTTTCATTATAGGACCTTTGTATGAATTCACATTTTTATATTTTAAATTTTATAAATTTTGGATGATTTATATAATTTAAATGCACGGTAAACTATATTTTTTGTAACATCTGTCACACTGCGTTTATGGCAAATAAAGAATCTTATTATCCTATCTTAATCTATAATAGTTCTATCCCATAGCGAGTTAAACTCTATAACAAGAGGATTATGGATCCAAATTTATGTTTGTTAAAATATTTCACACAATGCTCATCAATGAAAAAGGGTCCTTTTTAGTTCTTCTATAGCCCCACCTCTTCAAAGTCTACGTACATCCTTGGTATTCACGACAAAAATAGGTCTTCGTAAAAAAAAGAGACCGAAAGGATCCAAATCCTAGTCACAATACGGTATAAAGTACACCGGTTTCTCTAAGAACACCGGTCAAAGAAACGGTTTTACCTGGACAATACCGTTTGAGCCTTCTGTCTCGTTTGTATTGCATTTCGGACGTATTCGGAGGCTAAATCCGTATTCGGACATTCACTAGAAATGCCTTTGTAGTCTGTTTCGTTCGCGATGTAACAATAAAATTGCCCGAAGATTGTGGAAGGATTGGGTTACGCCGTATCGAATTGTTTGGAATTGTAATTTCCAACGGTGATGTATTTTCTGTTTTATCTTATAGACGGTAATCTGTAGGGCTAACATACGCCACGTGATAAAATTTTGTCACGCTCATTTTATCGACATTATTTCTGACGATATAATTATGTCGTTTTGTCGATTGATGCTAATATGTGACCCCAAATAAGTCATGTCGTCTGTCTAAATACGAAAAAAATCACGTGGCACGCGTGTTAGTTAAAAACTAACTTATTGATTTCGACAAAATGTATTGAATCGATATAATATGCGTCATTACCAATTTACGCGATTGTTTTAAGTTGCCCTTAACTCGCGAATAAAACTGATTTGATGGTCAACAGTCCAAAGGTCACATTTTTTGTTTTTACAAAACGTCAAAATGAAAGTTTTCTTTTTAGTGTGTATGGAAATAGTAACCTGTGATTTTTCATCTATAAAAACGGTCAAATGTCGTACTCATTATTGCTTAATTCATAAATAACATTCGAAAATAAGTGGGAAAGTAAAATGAGATTAATTTCTGACAATTTAGACTAGCTTCTATTTCTAAATTAGCATTTTACATTTTATCTTTGACCCAGTCAAATACCCTACTACTCGTGCCATTAAATGTTTTGCATCAGTGACACACATTATAGCATGCAAGAATAATATTGATGGAGAGAATAAGCTAACGCGCCATGAAAACACTAGGGTCTTAGAAATTGCTATGAATATGTTATCTAGCAGGGACCTCGTTACAAGAACACGTAAACGAAATTGCTTGTACAAGGGAGAATGTTTCCTTAGAAGAATGAAACTGGTTTTATTAACTTTTTAGATGAATGTTGCTTCGATGCAGTACTATCATTGTGATGATCAGGTAGGTTAAAATGGCCACATCGAAGCAATTCATCTAAGAAAGCAATATCGCAATTTGACAATTGCGCATATAAAAGTAAGTGCGCAATGCAAACAAATGTCAAATAGCAATATTGCTTTCTTAGATGAATTGCTTCGATGTGGCCATTTTAACCCCCCTACAGCGACTGCATGATAACGGCGTCATGCGTAGTATGAATTATATCGAGGCCTTCGACCAATAAACGCAGCGAATTCTACTTACGTAGATAGACATCGAACGGCTATTAGTCGAAGCCCTCGATATAATTTGAGCTACGCGCGGCGCGGTTGCCGTGGTCTGCAGACCACGCGGCATTACTTTTAAATATCGCAATAAATTATTAGAAATTGCACTCGCGAAGGTAGAGCTTAGTTAATCCTTTATGTTACGTTGGTACGCATAAGTACACAACGGACACTCCATACAAAAATCTCTTCTTACTTTGTGCCACCTATCGCGTAAGTGCAACCGAGACAGAGTCCGCTCTCTTTGCCCCTTATTCCTTAGCAGCTTACTGTTCTTCTTCTTCTATCGTGTGGGTTGTGAGGTAGTACCAACCTCATCAACCCTGGTGTCAGGGTTACTATTGAGCCGCCAAAGACCCCTGACATGGCTCACGTAACGACTACTTACTTACATCAGTAAGTAGTAACCGGGACCAACGGCTTAACGTGCCTTCCGTAGCACGGACCATCTTACTTTCGGACAATCTGGTGGTCAGCCAGAAATGTCGTAACCAAACTAGGGACCACAAAGTAATTTTTGTGATATGTCCCCACCGGGAATCGAACCCGGGACCTCCGGATCGTGAGCCCAACGCTCAATCACTGGACCACGGAGGTCGTTAGCTTACTGTTAAGACTAAAGTAAGACCCAGAACCCTCGAGAACTATTATTCTTTATTCTATTGCATAAGTACCAAAAAGTTGTAATATAATATTGGAATGAAATACAAACTTAATAAAAACGGAAACCAATAAAGCAGCCCTAAATTAAATGTGATAAATTACGAGGTTTGCTGTCGACATCTCCATGCCAAGTTACAATGTTAGCCGTCCAAGTTTGAGAGACATAATTTATCGAATAGGTCTCTTCACGGGACGCCCAATCGATTCTGTCGATTAAATTTATTGGCGCCACTTACATTCCAGTCAGTGGCCACTAACTGAAATGGACACGGAATCTATCTTGAAGTCACGATGGATGGACTCATTTACGAGTTTGGCTACTCTTTTAGAAATTGAGTTAATAGATATTCTACTTATATTCTTATCTATTTTTTATCTTTTATATCGATACCCTATCTTGCTCTTAGAAAGAGCCGTGGGTAAGTAGGAAGAACGCTCGAATCCCAGACCTAAACCCAAGATTTTTTTAGGCCTAATGGGTTTTAAACTTATTTTTACGGCAAATATTAAAAATCTGACCTAAAACTATTAAAACCACAAAACTGCGGAGATAACTGAGCAAAATAATGTGGAAACTGATATCCGCACACAAAAATGGCGGTGGGTTGGTCATGTCCTTAGAAGACTTGTGGAATACCCGTCACGACGAGCTCTGACCTGGTGTGCGCGTGGAAAACGCAAAAGAGGGCAACCCAAAGAGACCTGGTGACGTTCGGTTGACCGGGAATTAAAAACTCTCGGCATTTCATAGGAGCAAACTACAAAGGCTGCTGGAGATCTAATATTCGAGCCTCACAGCGTTGGTTCAATATAGACTGTATTAGACAACCTTGATAGGTAAATCTGCGGCTCTTCACTACGACTTAATGCGAAGACAAGACACACACGCGTAAGTAGGTATGCATATATCAACATAATACTTATTAAGAATCTACCCATATTCCACATATACATGACAAACGTAAAATAATATTTAGACTACAAATTGAAAGCATGTATTATGTAGAATATTTGTAAAACTGATGTCATTATTTGTCATTGTTTTAACTTGTATTGGGCTGCTTTTCCCTTCGCTGATTGGAAGGACATGCAGGCAGTCGTTTTTGTAAAAACCAGACCCGGTTAGGTGAGCGGACCCTGTGGAAAACGGGATAATGCTAGGGAGATGATGAATTGGTATTATTTTAAAAAATCTGTGCGTATGCCTTGGTGATACTCGATGAAATGTAACAGCTGTTTGTAACCTTAAATACCACAGAGATAAATAAATTTTATTTAGATCCCAACAGGGGATAAACGGATTAAAAGAAGCCGAGAATCGACACAAAACCTGTCTGTTTTCTTTGTATGTTCTTTGTACAAACATAAATAAATGGTGATCTAGGGAACGCATTGAATGCCGCGGACTGCCAGAGTAGTTTAAGTGCAATTTAAAAGCTGACAGAAAACTCGTAACCATTTCCTAAAATTCATCTGCATCCAATGGAAAACAAGACTGTGATAAAAACCGACGGGTGACACGTTGGAAATTCAGTTCGGCTGTTTTCAGCGTCGCGAGCAAATTGTGCGAGAAAAGATTCACATTTCAGAATTCTGCCGCCTTCACATATTTGAATCGCGTATTTGACGTGAATGAATTTTGCATCTCTGATAACTATGACGTGAAAACGTCTAGGAGGAGGTTATGACTGGTTATTAGAAAAGTAGTTTCCTCATGTTGTGTTTTTGGAATAAACAAAACACAAACGTAAGCTTACGACTATATCCCAATTGGTGTAGTCACAGGTACATCCATCGCAAGATGAACTAAGTATCCACACATCACCGAGCTTTGTGTTGGACCAACGTGGTGAGCCGTATGAACGTATATAATAGGCGAGCTAACTGAGTTACTGAAAAGTGCACTTTTAAGATAAATTAATAACTGATTGGTGCAAGTCCAGTCCGGTGTCCGCTAAAAATAAGTTCACGATTCTTAATTCGGGTAGTCAGAAGTACAGTCATCGCATGATGGAGCTAATCGGGAATCTCATAACCCTGATAATAACGCGGTAAGAACCCGGTATTATGTGTTTTAATTATGATGGAACTAAGTACCTGAGTTTCAGCGAGTTTTATTAGGCCGACGTGATAACGGACTCTGTAGTCCAGTGGTTGAGCGTTGGACTTAGGATACGAAGGCCTCGGGTTAAATCTCGGTGAGAATATATCACAAACAATCACTTTGTGATCTCTAGTTTGGTTAGACTGTCTGACGGCACGTTAAGTCGTTACATGAGCCACGTCAGCAGCCTTTGGCAGCTCAATAGTAAGCCTGACACTGAGTTGGTGATGATGACCCACACGATAGTAGAAGAAGAGGTTAATCGTATCGTCTTTGGAACGGACTGTTACTATTCTTAGTTAGTTTTCAGTATTTTTATATTTATGAACTTTTAATTCACTGTTAAGTCCGTGAATCGACTTATGTTCGTATGCATATAAAAATATAAACACAGGACATGTGCTGACGAATAAAATAAGCACAATAGGCTAACATGTAGATAGGTAGGTGAGAGTCCAAACTCATTTTACTATAATTTGGGTACAACATACTACCCAAAAATTGTAGCGTTGACAGCGACTTTCCGAACGGCGACTCGCGCTACGGCGACTCTCTTTACGGCGAGTGGCCTTATTTTCCCTTTACGTCGAGCGAGTTTTGACGTTATTGTACAGTTATGGTAAAAACTGTTTTGCTGTTTTCTTATAATTTTCAGTTCGTTGTTTTTATATAAGTAGTAGTATTAGACCTATTCTTTTTATTTATGATTTGGTTTAAATAGACAAATACTTACAATTAATTTTCCTCTTATTATTTTCCTAGCTACTTACCTTTTAAGAAACATAATAATTATAGGTACTTATGTGGAGAAAATGGCTGCAACTAATGAAACTCCATTTTGATATAATAATATATTTTTATAAACATTGTTTTAAAAAGACCTATACCTTCTTTATATTGTGAAATAATACAATAGTTCTACGGTAGAACTGATCAGTTAGAACTACAGGGAATAAAGGACATAACATAGCATCACGTCTGTATCCTTGAAGGGGTAGAATATTGAAAAAAAAAATTAAGTACATTTATCATGTAAATACAGGCTGGCGCAAACATAGGCCTCGTTAAGTTAAATTCTGCTTTAAAAATCTTGTAATGGATATTTCGAAGGATGAAACTTCCTGCGTAGCCTCTGTGTGGGGATGAGCCCACCCTACCTCTAGGACGCCGTCGGCAGGGCATTGAGAAAGGGTTGTTCCCAGGGCATAGGTGTTAGTTGCCGAACTTAGAGAATAAAAGGGATCTTAATAGAGTGCAAAAAAATAGAGAGTAGGATTGGGCGCCTTGAACATGATACTCTCCTATTGCAAGCAAAGCAAAGGGGATGGAATTAAAAATTTCACTTTAAAAAATGTATATTAACATTACTTCTTCTTATACAGCAAAGAGTTTAGCATGTCTAGGTTATTTCATGATAACACAAATTTAGGAATAATCCTGTTATTACAATCAAGCAAAGCTTAGTCAAACCACTTAAACGCTAAAGTTTCACCCAAAAAGTGATATATTAAGTGCCTGGACGGCAGGTCTTAGGCAAAATCATGAAGCAAACCGCTGGATAGCAGGTCCTATTCGAAAAGCATGATGTAGATGTAGAAGACAATTACTCCGAGTGTAAGCACAACATTATCTTAATGGGGAACTCCCCAGGTAGCCCTTGAAGATAGACATCCAAGTTGGACTTTGAACCCTGCAACAAAACGACATATTACAGGTCTGCCTACCCCGTTAAGACGCGGAAACATAGGTAAACCACATTACGTGTGACGGTATAACAGCATAATCGATAGTCAATGTACTAAGCCAATGATTTTTAGGTGGTTTTACAGTTATTATTATTCTGAGGGTTTTACACTGAAAGAAAGATAGTGAGATTAAGCCATTGTCATGGACATGTGGAACTTATTTTAGCCAAAGTTCAGAGATAATAATCACAAAAAAACACCAAAAGATTTTAACATCATTTCAACATCATCAAAGAGTAAAACTACGTTGACGTGGCACACCACTTTAAAAATAAGGCATGCAAAGGGAGCTTAACCCATACAGCCTAGTCTTTGGTCATCTTAATCTTTTTTAAGTTGCCATCGTCATTCGATAAATGTTAATTTGACACAACTTTTTCCAAGCGCGGAGGCACACACTCGCATGCGATTACCGGGTGAGAGCCTTCAGCGCTCCCCATTTGTCCGGCCAAGTAGTTAATGCCATCTGCGGCAAATCTACAATAAGTCACGTCAAAAAAAAAACTCGCATGCGATTCAGCCTTGTCGGAAGTCTAAAAACTGGTGTTACAAGAATACCAAACATAACTATTATGTTTAAGTAGGTACCATGATTATAATCATTAAACCCGTTGCCTGAATAATATAAAATGAATTTTGATTTAGATAAGTAATACCTAATAAGTACCTAAAATATTTGTCCCTGGCTCCAAACGCGTGGAGAGTGTTTTCTATAGGTAGTACTATTTTATTAGTTATTGCTGTGCTGTAACGTAACACACAATCAAACTCACATTCGAATTTATTCTGTTCTATTTATTAGTTAGGATCAAATAAAATTGAACAATTTTAATAAATTATCATAACATGTAATCTTCTTTCAATCTAATTTACAGTTTTTGGTATGTATGTTTTGACTGTTTAGTATATTATAAGTAATAAAATTACAAATAATAAATAATGTTCCTGTCATGTCAAGCATTTGTCATGTCTATTGTTATTTTTATAGAATAAATTTCAATTTCATTGTAAAAATTCAATAAAAGTATCAAAAAATTGTGAAACAAGGATGAAACAAAGTACTCCTATTGTGTGGTTATCAGTGTTGGAATTATTCGTTGATAAATTTTGCCAAATAATCAAGAAAAAGAATGGTCGATACTGGACTGGTCGAGTTACCTACACGTATATGCTAAGGTTGGACGAAATTCATTGAACGTTACTCTCTGATGTGAAAGTCACCAGTTTTTCAAAAAGTTGGAAGACAACGAATGCATCCGTTTACCAATTTCAGAGTTGAAGGAAAGGTTTGTCAATAAGGTAATTCGGCTATACTTACCTTTGCTATTAAAATATATGTAAATACCTAGGTATCCACTTTATTTATTTTTACATAAAAATACTCGAATAATCGAAATAATCGAATCATTGCTGCTTATCATCGTTATGTATCATAAAGAGTGTCACTCTTCCCTGGGAACAGAAGTTGCTATTGATCTGTTAAAAGCCACCAAGATTGCTCATGATCCAACTGAGTGCGAACTTACTTGTATGCTGAGGTGATGAGGTGAAAAGTCTTAGTCCGGGATAAGAATTTAGGCAATGCCTGAGAGTAACCACGTGGGCGCAGGATGATGTTGAAGCGATAGCAGGCCGGAGTGGACCTATAGCAGCAAGCGCCTAACAAGTACGGTAAAGCTACGGCTGCTTGAAAGTACATCAGGTGGGATTCATCTATTTTTACGTTTATAAGTAATTGACGAGGTGATGCTCTCCCAGCGAACCCACTGCAGAGTTCATAGGTTCTTCGAGTACTAGAGAGATAATGAGAATACGCCACACAGTGTACGAGAAGAACACGAAAGGACGTCGAAGCTTATGTGTGTGCGCCTGTTCTAGAATTATTAAAAATATAAACGTTATATATATAAATAAGAGTCTATTGATGACAATGTGTTTTATTAATTTAAACCTCTCCACATCGGTTCTTAAAAGTTATCACATCATCATCCATCATTGCTGCTACTAAAACTATCATTTATATATTAATTGATAAACTTAATTATATAAACAATTAATAATAAATTGATTTATTAGTTTAGTTACTTTTTGTTTTCGTTGAGTGTGAATATTTAAATATTGGGACTTTATCATCTTCTATGGGGGTGATTTTTAGGATAAAAACTAGGTCTAGGTCTAGGTCTCAAACTATCTGCGTAACAAGTTTCATCTGAATTAGTTCAGCGGTTTATCGCATTTATAATAATTAGTCTTGATTTTGTGAGTCTGAGTAACTTGTGCATGTGACAGATAGAAAGTACGATCACGAGTTATAGATATATGGAACACGATGTACTTAAATTAAAATAAAAAAAAAATCGAATTGCACCTGAAACAGCGCCAAAATGAATTCGATCATGAAACTAAAACGAGAATCTCTGCAGCTCCTATAATCCGTACGAAACTTCAATAAAATCTCTCTCGACTGGCAAAAATAAAATATATTCTTCAGCAATTTCGCTGGAGCCACACACGAAGATTTAACCAAAGTTAACTGGTCGTAAATCGGGCAGTTTACAGCTGATTTACCGTGCAGTTGTCTCGTAAACCACCCGGCTACATTGTACTAGCGTGGGATGTCTCTTCTATTAACTCTACTTCTAAGAATGTTCTTAATATTTTAACAAAATATAAAGAACTTGCTCTTTTTTTATGTTTTCCAAAGTTCTATGTTTGCGAGCATGTCGTAAAAGTTGAATCAGGGCAAAGAACAAAAAATAATACGACTTATAGAAGTGACACTCTCCGCCCCGCCCCAAAACGAGCGTAGAGCGAGCTTGATTTACCTCACCCCCGAGACAGGGGTTTGCGCGCGCGGACTGTTGGTCTTAATCACATGCACGAGATAAGGTGACCCACGTAAGAATAAGATTTTAATTTAGAGTGTTCGAGCTGTGATAAAGGGCTGTATTCACTAGAATACGATGGACTATTTCTTAATCTCAGACGTGTAGCATCACGTAGGCAGGTATATGCACCGGAAACTCTAGAAATGACATTCTGTTCTTCTTACCTGCAGCATTGGGATCGTTTAATATTAATAAAATTATCTTCCACACGTAGCATATTAAAACATATTTTATTTCCGAGTCTCGACTATGTTATACGCTCGTTTCAGGTTGTTTTATAGTGCAATAGTCGGGAAACGTCGCGTATGCAGTCTCCGTGCATATGTTAAATAGGAAGTAGGAAGACTAGGACATGACAAGAATATAGATCGGAACCTCTTTAGATTTGCCGGATCTTAGAGTGGTCACGCGATGTTAAATCAGAGTTGAAGACGGGTGGACTTAACTATAATCCCATCCTGCCAATATAGTGATAAGTACGTGTGTATACCATGGCCAGATCTTAGAATTTATCATTAAAATAGTCGACTTCAGTTGACCATATCGTCATCGTTTAAAGATATTTCAATCAACGTTTGGCCATATCATTAATGTAGTCGGTGTCCATGCGAATAGTCGATTAATTTCTTAGGTTCAAAATTATTTACACTAAGTACATTGATTCACGGATTATAATATCAACCAAGTTTTGTGGTGGATAATGTTACTTACTTTACGATATGATTGCCAACGTTTGGCCATATCATATACAGGCGTGATCCTATCAATGACTCTCAATTTCTTTTTTGCGTCGAATAAATTTCAATACTTCGCCGGACAAATGGAGAGCGCTGATGACTCTTATCCTCTGCCTCAATACCTTTCCATTATTTTTTTTAATTTGTTTTTTTAAACGATTTAGAAACACTTAATATTCTACTAGAACAGTACCTAAACGTAGAGTACCGACAATGAATACTGAACAAAGCCTCATGGAGTACATAGAAATGGGTTTATTGAATACATTCCAGCGGCGAATCCAATAAATATTGCTCCAGTAATAGTTGTACCTTACGCGGTATCCAATATATTATAGCTTAGCATTATATGGGCTGAAATATGAATACAATAAATAGATTGAAACGGGTCTTGAATATATTGTCACCTAATCTTTTATTCTTAGTTATATGTATGTAGATAATGGCCCCGATTCCTGCAGACACCTCCTAATTTATTTTAAGTTATACCCGTCATTTTCTTATCCGCCAAAAAGGAAAGGGACGGATGATTGTCCACAAGTTAATTTTAAAATGAATGAATAACCCGTGTAAACAAAATAGGCATCTCGCTGGTATGCAATCCGTTTGACGTGCTGTCTACTTAACTCCATCGGGTTATAGGCCGATGTAAAATTTTTAGACGGTTGTTTTAGATTTCTGCTTAAAATTGACGTGTATTCCATAAATTTTATGCCTGTGGATTACCCGTCCCTTTCTTTTTCAACGGATAATAAAATGACAGGTGTAACTTAAAATAAAATTAGATGGCGTTTGCAGGAATTAGCACCAATGTGATATTTATAATCTGCGTGATCGGGACTCTCTAAGGGAGCTGTTTAAAGAAATAAATATACTGACCGTCGCAAGTCTATATATTTATGAAAACATCATGTATGTACTTACGTAATCTCCACCAACTCGCACTGGAGCAGCGTGGTGGAGTATGCTCCATACCACCTCCGGTTGATTGAGGGGAGGCCTGTGCCCAGCAGTAAGACGTGTATAGGCTGTTTATGTTATGTACCTACGTAAAAACGTATTTCTTCCGAGAAAGTGTGAAAGGCATACTTACAGTACAAGGAATAAGAATTAAATTGCAATTCATAATTATAGATTAAGTAAATTAAATTTAAAAAACCTTTTTTGGGTTATGTATACGTTTTTACAATAAAATTCCAGATAATATTTTGAATTTGTCAGCTAAATAAATTTAAAGCTCATATGAAGCTTACTTTATGTAAAAAAGCTTATTGTAAGATTAATTATTACCTAAATCATGAAAAAACCTGGTATGAAATGTGTTCCTCTAGTTATTAAATAACTTGTAAATTAAGTATGCCTACATTGATGTCAAGGATGTATTGCAGTTTCTTATCATTTCTCTTCAGCCATAAGACCATGCGAAATGACGTAGATTCAAACAATGTTAAATTGACATTTATCAAGTTTATCCATGATAATAATAAATAATTATTACGTTGAAGGAATGATTCTGATTCTGATTGATTTCTGTTATTTAAAATCAGTGAAGAAGACTCCTTAAGTTTCCGTAGTTTTATGTAAGTAAAATACTTATGTTCTAGAATGTAGAAGAGCCAAAATTTTAGTCCAATATTCTCAACCAGACATTGCTACCATATAACAAAGTATGTACATTTAGTACCCTAGCGTTCTTTAGCGCTAATTCTAGGGTATATAGCAACGATGTTCAACTCCTTTAAACATCGTATTACTTATACAAGTACACCAAAAATGTCTCGTCATAAGCAAGTCTGGGTATGAAATTAGTATTCTCGCATTTACATAAGTATAGGGTTGGGGACATGAAGCTTTCCGTCCCTTTCTTCAGCAGACAACTAGAGTAAGTGAGAAAGAGACACAAATTTTAGATTTAGGTCAAAATGCGTAAGGCAATCTTAGAAGATGAGTTGCTCAATGCTCATGGTGCTTTGGACCACAAATGGAAATTGGGTTAATAACTGTGTTTGTTAGCCCTCCCTGGCCGGTGGTTTTATTATTATGGGTTCTGAAGATCAATGTTTAGTTCTAACCCCGTTGTAATCCGGGAGAGCAGATGTTTGTTTGAAAGTAAATATACGGTAAAGCCAGGGTTGTATTGGAAATTATACAACATTGTTTATCAAAACTCAGAAGTTAAGAGAGTGAAGCTTGTTTGAATTCATGCTCGAATTAAACTATAAATTCATAATACAAAATATCTTGTCAGTTCTTCGGTCTCTTGAGTCTCTTTTATTTGCGAGATAAAGAGCGGGAGTTCCATCGCACTCTGCCACGTGCTGTCGCCGTGGTATAAAAGGACCAGCGGATCTTTCTCGCCGCGACAGAGATCATCTGTCTCTTTCTGTGCAGTACTGTGAGAGAGTGACGGGTGACGTATTTCGAGGCGAGAAAGAGTCGCGCGCTTACGGTGCTAAGCCCGCGGGTATGCTCAATCCTATGACAAGCCGCCATTGCTAGCCCATTGATGACGTAAGTGTTACCATTCAATTGGTATCTCTAACATCCCAAGGACGCGAATTTTATTATTGAAAATTAAGTGATTACTGACTAATGTATTAATTACTAATATTTATCACGTACTTATACAAAAATCATTAACTATACGTAAATCTTTTATTAAAAGTACAAAATTTCCTTGCAAAGTAAATTAAAAATATTGGACGTGGGTAATTTATTTTTTACGAAATGGCAACACAGGGTCGGATGACGTCAGCTGGGCTAACCTTGAAAATGCTGGCTGTCAGCTTTGAGCATACTTGGTGTTCTTATACCATGGCTATCGCATTATCTCGCTCTAGCAAATAACGGTTTTGAATGCAGAAAAGGAAAGACGCGTACAAAGTTCAACTCTTACTCTTACTCAAGTCATCATCATCTCCCTAGCATTATCACATTTTTCACAGGGTTCGTTTACCTAACTTGGAGATTTGACAGGTCCGGTTTTTTACAGAAGCGACTGCCTGTCTGACCGTCCAACCCGCGAAGGGACAACCAGCCCAATACATGTTAGGTCACATACCTCCGAAAATGCTTTTCTCTGGAAAGAGGGCTTCCTCACGATGTTTTCGCTGAGCACGTGATAATCATTTATGACCCAAACATTAATTCGAAAACAAATTCGACAATCATTGTTTAGGCCTGTGCTGGATTCCAACCTGCGACCTCAAAGTGAGAGGCAAACGTTCTACCAACTGGGCTACTACGCGTCATTAACGCGTTATTACGCGTGTAAAGATTGACTCACACCAAAGCCAAGGCGTCCTATGCCCCAAAGCCATGAGAATCCGCCAGTTGAACCACAAACTCACCCATCAGACTTTTATAAACACAAAACAAGTATAAAGAAGTATAATAACTTATGATCAAATCACAAACTTCATCCATCAACAGAGAAAACAAAGTAAGATTATTTTGAAATAAAATTTTCGGTTGGGTTTTTAAACAAAATTGCGCTAGAAAATGTTGTAATTAAAGCTATGTTTACCGTTTGCGCAAACTAATAGGGCTGCGATGAGTGATTCACTATTACAAAATCGTTTTTAAATAAAATAAGTATATACAAAAAATAATAAATTCATATTGTAAATATCATCATCATCAGCCCATTAACGTCCCCACTGCTGGGGCACGGACCTTCCCTATGGATGGATAGGGAGATCGGGCCTTAAACCACCACGCGGGCCCAGTGCGGATAGGTGGTTATTAACGACTGCTAATGCAGCCGGGACCGACGGCTTAACGTGCCTTCCGAAGCACGGAGGAGCTCGAGATGCAAACTTTTTTTTTTTGTGGTCACCCATCCTATGACCGGCCTTTGCGAAAGTTGCTTAACTTCAACAATCGCAGACCGAGCGCGTTACGCTGCGCCACCGAGCTCTTCATTGTAAATATAAATAAGTTTAATACACAGAGCAGATTCAACGACATACGTGATTGATGAACCTGACGACGCATAATGTCCCATTCGGTTGAGTCCTATTTTTTCAGTCACGTTGTTTAAAATAATGATGTTGTAACGGACTTATTGCTCGGCGGCTAGTGATAATAGGTAATAAAACGAAATACTTAATAAGAAAAATACCAAAATATAATGTAAAATATAACAGCAAGGGAGCACCGCCGAAAGTCAACAACAGAACAAAAAACGTATCAAAAAATAAAACAAAAATGTCATTCCATGACAGGCCGGAGACCAGCCAATCGCTGCCTAACTAAAGAGTTCGAGACAGTAGTCTTCAAACACATACCAATTATTCATGTATAAACGTTACCTAACAAATTGCGCCACCAAATTGCTGCCGACAAACAAATCCCGGTTAATTAACCGTTGGTAGCGCATCCATACAGATTCTTGGTGAGATAGGAACCTTACAATGACACTCATCAACGGCCTTTGCCTACACCTTCATTAAACGAAAAATTTCGAAATTCATCACATCACTGTAGTCAATGAGGTGATGAATTTCGAACTTTTTCCTTTTCCCGTGACCCGCTCACTGGTTATCAAGAACAATACAATCGGCTCACAAAACTGAATCAACTCAACAACTCCGCCGCCGAGTTCAGCACTTCCCTATCAGGAACGCATTTTCCGTAACGCTGAAGATAATTTTAAGGCTTAAACAAACATTTACGTTCCGCTGGACAGAAATACTGTGGAACCGTCTGCTTTATCAATGTTAGTAGACGCCATAAAAGCAAGTGTTCCGTACTCGAGCTATGGGACGTTTATGGCACGCTATGATTTGAGACGACACGGTCTTGGATGGCAAACCGCTTAAGATACAGAAAATATGTGCGGGTATTTATGTGCCTTGGCTTTGTTCCGTCTTATTGGAATGGTTCAACTTTAAATGGTCTTTTAAAAAAGTTTTTCATGACCTAGTAGCCAACTTTATACTAGATTCATTATTACTATTATTGTCACGTTATGGTAAGGTGAATTCTATCTGAAAGGAAAAACACGAAATTTTACACAGAGAAAATTGAATCGTAGAAGTCTGAATTGGACTCTTGTCAAGCCGGGACGAGCGTCTTAACCATTACACCAGAACCAATCATCCTGTCCATGCGAATCATTCGATCTATATCATCATTACGCCGAGACAGACTTTTTAATTAAATTTTCTCTTTGTGAGATTCTCTAAGAACAGCACGGGTAAGTGTTTTAAAAACAACAATCCACGAAATATTAGTTTAAGTAATATCGTAGGTAGGTACTTAGTAAAAATACACACTTTGATTTTTGGTTTACGAACTCCCCCAAAACCCCCTTACGAACCCTTTTATCCAAAAACTGTCGCTCTATCCATCTGTTAACCCTTTCAGGGGCTCAGGTAAACAATATGTGTCACTATGAAAGCAAGGCCCACATACGGGTTAATTTCCCGCTTGGCGTGATTGTTATAGCGTTACAAACGAGTGTCGCGTTATCTCGGTGTGATCGTAAATCAGCGCAACTTCGCCGCTCTCGGCGTTTATAATGAACTTGTTACCACCGTTCCGAGTACTGCGAGGGTAAAAAGGCCACATTGAAGCAATTCATCTAAAAAGCAATATTTCAATTTGACTTATGCGCATATAAACTTAAATGCGCAATGCAAAGAAATGATAAATAGCAATTTTTGATGAGCAGGGCTAGAAGCTAACATCACTAGAACTTAGAAGCCGCCACTTTTGATACAAAGTCTTAGGATTTCTTTTACCTATTCGTGAATTAGGAAACCTGTCAGGTATATAGTGAGTATTCAATAGAAGCCGACACTGCAGCTGTCTCGATTGTACACAAGACAATCGGCTCAACTCGGCTCAACAGACAGACAACGCGAGAATGCATAGGGCACTTACACGGGTCGGATTGAGACGCCTATGTGTGAGTTCGAGATGACTTCCGAAGCGAATTTGCCTAAAGTCGTCTCTAGAATAGGTACACTATACTAAAACCCGTCACAAAATAATTGCGGTCCATTTCAAGCGGATTGGTGTTCAATTATTTCGGTTGTTGTAAGAACCGTCCTTTACCGTTATTAAAACAAAATACGACGAATGTAATTTATACATAACGACATTAAAACCCTTTTTAAAACCCTTTAGGCTTAAAGTGTAATATTTTTATGGGTTGTAAGCTATTTAAAGCAGTCGCATCACCTACTTACGTTGTGACTAAGTATTTCCAGTCAGTTGTATTCGTTATGATTATGAGTAAGTCAATATAACGAACACTTATTCGATTTTTGATTTTTGTCTTATTTGATTTTTCTTGCAAATGGAATTGGCGTGAGTTTATGTATGTATGTTTATGTATTAGATTTTTCTGTGGAGTAGAAACTTGAAAAGAATTCCAAATACCGTTTGATACTCAATGGTACAGAAACAATCTGTTTTTACGAGGTTAGCCGTAACGCGGGCGATAGGCCTGATTGCACAAGTACTTACTGAGAATAATCCAGGATGTTTGAGAGACTAGCATGTTGATATGATACTTGTACTGCTGTGTTGTGTGTGTGTGTAGATTGTACTGTATCTATCATCATCTGTGTTAATTTGTTTTGTATGTTGTGTGCAATTAAGTATATTTGATTTGATTTGATTTGTTATACGACTCTTATACCCGAACCTTGCTTGAATTCAGTGTTTATTGACGGTATACAAATACAAATGAACTTTATTGCTATAAATAATAAAAATATATTGCTATAAATATATTTTTACTTTGTTTATAATTAAGTAGTATAATTTTTAATAATCTTCTTTTCAGTGCACCAAATACATCACAACATTTTTGTATTTTATGTGTTCTCGCAAATTAATAGATTTGATTTGCACTAAAATAAAAGAAAATAGTTACAAAAAAAACTTAACTAGGCACATAACAAACGGCGGCCTTATCGCGATGCAATTTCTTCTAGACAACCATTAGGCGAGGAAATATGTAAAAATTAATATATAAGTTATATTTCAAATCCGAAAGGTTATTTCCTACTGGATTAATATTATAATCAGGCATTATGTTTTAATTTTTGTTTGAAAATAAATAATTGTGTTGTTTACTTTTGGATTAATTTACAAGAGCTGTAAAGAAAAGAAAAACTCAACCGCCTAGTTCATGCGAACAAGAAACTCCAAAACTATTTTAATATTTTTTGAAAATTTGAACTGAAACTGAAATATGAACGATATTTATAGTTTTTTCTTAATCTGTTTTAAATGTTAAATAAAACTCCCCTACAATAAACAAACCTTGGAAGTTATAACATAAAATTCTAGATTCTAATACAATTCTCCTCATTTTACTAACATTATTCAGAATTTCGTGCGACAGTATTAATTGCTCTAACCCAGTTTAAACAGACGACGTCTCAGATTGAATAAACTCTTGGTTGGTCGCCCCAGGAACTATTACTCTTATAAAACTTCATTTATTCTAGAGAATGAAAGGAGCAAAAATACTGGAGGAATAAATATTCATATTCAATTAAAAAGTAATTTGAGTGCGAAAGCAAGATCTGACTCAAATATTGCGAGTATTTTTTATGCGAAAGCTGCGAAACCTATTCCAAAGCTTATCCTAGATAACATTCAATTCAAATTCAAAAATATCTTTATTTTAGGTAACATAGAACATAACACAAAAACATAGTAACATAGTTACACTTTGAATCGTCAATTTTTACGTAACGAACGTCTCATCCGCCTAAAACAACTGCAGCTTCTCATAACCGGGGAAAAAGAAGCTGCAATTAAAACCTCGGCACAGCCCTAGACGCTCTTAAAAACTATAAAATGTTTTTCTTTTGTCAGATTGTAAATCTACATTTGACTATAAATTGGTCCGGTACCTTATTATTTGGATGGAAAAGTTAGATGGCAGTGGCGTCTATAAGAAACCCAGTCTTGATACGAGTATATATCAAAGCGTTGGTAAGTGGAGAGGAAAGAAATAGGTAACCTAAAATGACCCTAAACAGCAAATAAGATTTTATTGTTTACCTATACGTGTAAACAAATGATTAAAGTACCAAGATTTAAATACAGAAGACTTATATGCCGATTACCAACACAAAATAGCGAGTATTTTCTTTTTTCAAAAAAAGATCTCTTACTGGGAAAAAAAAAGAATCGATCAAAATGTTATTCAAATTGAAGTCAAAAGTAATATTATTTCAAACTAAAATAGATTCAGAAGGGAACGAGTATACTTAAAACATTCTATAATAGGAAACGAGGAAAATTTTGTCCCTCAACCAAATAACTACAAAAATAGGAACATAAATAAACCAATTACTTAACTTATATTTATTAATAATAACTTGACATTTTCCTTACTAAAACGTAGGCGGTGTAGGCAAATGTTATAATCAAAAAAACATATTTTTATGAAAAAAAAAAAAACAATTATCACTCAACATAATTGTTTATTTTCTGGTTTTTTCAATCAAATTACTAATATTTGGTATCTACAGAAAAAGCTTTTATTTTTGGTACACTAGGGTTTTTGATAATGTTTGTTATAAATGAATCGTGTCGTATCAGGTGGCCAATCATATTTCCTCTCCGGTTCTCTATAGTCTTCAATAAAAAGAAGGTGCAGGTCGTGTCGTATCGGGAGGTGAAGGTTTTGGCGGGAAGAAGAGAGGAATGGCGGTTACTCCACCGACAAGAGCGCAGCTCTTAAATAGAGAGAGAGAGAGGGTTTTTGATACTTGGGTAATTGTACTTTTAGGTCTTTATTTTTTAAGTCAGTCTCCTGTGATATTTGCAACTTAAATAGAGCCGTCGAGTATAACTGACGTACGTAGTTATAACTTATAGGTATTATGTGACATATTATTTTGTTAATATGTATATATATAGATATACGTAGATATACATTATGCATATGCGGGTTCGTGATTGAATCAGGAAAGTCCTGTTTAATCTATAAACCGCAGTGGAGCAACGTGGTGGAATATGTTCCATACCCCCTCCGATTGAGGCCTCGTGTCCAGCAGTGGGAGACGTATATAACCTGTTAAACTAATAAAAATAATTTCTTTGTTGTACACAAAAGGTGGTCTTATCTTTAAAAGAGCCAACCATGCAGGATTGTAGTTATATAGTCACAATTTTGATGAAATCATTGATTTACCCTTCTAGAGGCATAAATACCTCCGTCTACGCCTGGCCTTATTAACATGAGCTTCCCAGAAACGGAAATTACATAGGCCATTCCTCCCCTTTATTTTTTCAACCCAGTTGCCCTAGCGAACACAATTACAGATATATAAGTTGACAGAAGAATTCCTCGCTCATTCTCCATTCATTCCTTTATTCATTCTTTTCCCTGAGTCCGTCAAAGCAGGTGAATAATGACTTTATTATTTGCCACGTCCTTACCCCTGCTGAGTTTCCATTCCTATTTCCTATTTACTTGAGTCTTCTTGCAATTTCCCAGAAGAAAAATGTTTGCATAGCAAAGCGGATGTCTCGCTTGGAAAATGTTGAGTTTGAGATGTTGTAATAACTTAGTGCAGTCCCGGGTATGGTAATCCGGTAATCCCGAACGGAAACTGAATTATACAGGCCTTATTAATAAATGACAAGTTTTATATGTTACAGATTTTTCTTGTATAATTACGAATTGTTAGTGAAACCTCTCCTCCAGTAATATTTACTATTTACTTTATTTTACGACAGAAAACATTATTATACTGACGACTATATAGCAATTAATCTAAAAACGCATTTTGCTTTATACATACAAAAACGCTTTATTGCACATGTAAACACAACACTAAGTACAATTACAAAAGTGACAAGAGAAAGCCTTAAAGCCTTATTGCTAAATAGCAATTTATTCCAGGCAACCTTAGGGTGAAAGATCTTGCTACTTAAATATTGGAGTCGGGGACAGGCAAATGCCATTATTGTTTTTAAATTAATGGCTTTGTTGTGGCATTTTTAAATCCTCTGGTCTTTATTTTCTTGATGACGTGATACTGGCAGTAATTGTGATCACACAAAAGCCATTAATCAATAATTGTATTGAACATCCATGCCGGTCTATATGTTGTATAGAGTGATGTAGGTAAACGACCCCGATTCTCACATAACATAAGCCTCACGACTATATCACAATTATAATGGTCGAGCTAACTGTATTAGTTAAAACTGCACTTTAGATAAATTAATAACTCATTAGTGCCGAGAAGGACTTACATTGACCAAATTGGAGATGTCCTTAGAAAAGGTTTAATACGATCTACTCTGAACCGGCGTGCGTGTATGAAGCGATTGATGAATGTGGAGGAACCAAGAGAAGTGTGTCAGGATCGAAGCAAATGGAATTCCATAGTCTCTGCTTACCCCGGTGGGAAATAGGCGTGAGTTTATGTAGTGCAATTCCTGTAGCGGGATTCGAACCGTTACTTCCCGTTTGAGGAGCAAGCCAAAGTTAGGGACTTTAAAACATTTTTTTCCGAATTCAGACGCAAAGATTACTTAGTTATTACTTATTACCAATAACTATACTAACCACACATATACAGTAGTAAGTAAACGCGAACTTATTGAAAGTTCTCCATCGTTTGCAGCGGGATCCATTACTTATTGTTTAACAACTTCCCAATTCCCGCATTCAAGTTTTCCGTTTAAAATTCTACGGTTGTTCTTTACGGGAAAAAAGGGGGAATAGTTGGAACTAAACTAACTTGAAGTTGCATTGTTTACAAAGTTTTATCTTGACTGAAGACAAGCTATTATTTTTGTATCTACTTAACAAAAATATGTAGTAAAATTTTCTTGCTTGTTACATATGCCTACTATAAGACTATTGCCGACGCAGCAAACCCTTCGTTAGCGTTAACATCTAGATTGAGGACAAGCGACGACACGTTCCGCGGACTCAATATTATTTCCCCACTATTTCGACATTTCCTTTTTTGATGTATAATTTTAGATCGTCACTACTTATTCTTGTATCGAACAAGTTAGGTTCTTTTAGTTTTAATTAATATAAGTTTAAATATTGTAATTTCAATTACTGAAATTAAATAGTTTTATAAATCATTTCGGTTTTTTTTCGATCCTCCGGCAGCAGCCTACGTAATTGGCGCAGTCGGTAGGATACTCACGAGTAGATCCGTGGGCACCATAACTCTTCGCACATCAAGAGTGATCGCCGCAAATCTCTCGGGTAGCTATTGAGCTCCGTTCCTGAGTATCCTGAATCTACGAACCAGCTGCCGCCAAGAGGAGAATCCAGACTTCGATTCAAGAGAGGAACCAGAGATGAGATATATGTGAGTACACTTGAACTGTTCTCGTGTTGCTTGCTATTTTTACCCCCTAGTTCTCTTTAGTTTTACACAATTTTTCATCCATCGAAAAATTCCCTCCCGCGGGAACCTGCATCTCGACAGGCTCGCCGCCACGTAGTAGATAGTAATAGGATAATAAATCTAAACTCATTAGGTAAGGATATAAAAATGGCAGTCGATAGAGATAATGTCTACAAAGCACTGCGCATGGTCCCGGAGTTTGATGGGAACCCGAATGTGCTCACAAGATTCATTAGAATCTGTGATCAGATAGTAATCGAATATATGAGCAATGATCCAGGTAGTGAATTAACTAACTCATGTGTATTAAACGGAATACTTAATAAAATCACCGGTTCCGCAGCAAGCATTATCAACTCCAATGGGATTCCTGATAATTGGTTGGGTATTCGTACGGCGTTAGTTAATAATTTTTCGGATCAACGTGACGAGACAGCACTGTACAATGACCTCTCATTAGCAACGCAGGGTAATAGAACACCGCAGGAATTTTACGCGGAATGCCAAACCTTATTCAGCACGATAATGACTTACGTGACATTACATGACTCTATACAGACGACTATTGAGGCAAAGCGAACTTTATATAAGAAGGTCGCTATGCAGGCATTTGTTCGAGGGTTGAAAGAACCCTTAGGGTCCCGAATACGGTGTATGCGTCCCGAGACCATCGAGAAAGCTCTCGAGTATGTGCAGGACGAACTTAACGCTATGTATTTGCAACAGCGTAGTGATGTACCAAGGTCCCAATACAAGCAGTCCACCCCGTCTAATCAGAATTACCAAGCGCCGCCAATACCATTCAACTGGCCAGCCCCTATGGCACAACGCGCTATGCCACCCGCGCCTCAGCCGTTTAAATTCCACGTTCCACCAAATCAGCCGCAACTTCGTATGCCTACTCGTACGCAACAAATGTTCCGCGCTCTACCACCTAATTACAACCCCAATAGTAACGTGTTCCGGTTACCACCCAAAAATCATTCACCGCAAAACTTTCCTAAACCCATGAGTGGTGTACAGCATTTCGTCCCTAAACAGTTACCCCATACTATGATGACAGGACATGATTGGCGTAAATCAGGCAATCCACCACCAACAAGTTATTTTAAAACCCGCGAAATGAACATGAATGAGTGTGCAAGTCCCGACGATTCATATTACAATTCCGAGTACTACTGCGAACCTGAGTACGTTTACTACGCGGATTACGATAATACTTATCCTGTTGAATATGACACCAGTGCATATCGTTGCGATACGACAGACAATCAGCTGAGCGATGAAGGTCAACCACAGCCAGGCACCAGCCAGGTTGAGCAGGATTTTCAGACGGATTCGATATTAAAAAAGCCAAAATAGAATTAAACTTGCAAACTCAACGTCAACTGCCGTACATAAAAATTTCAAATCCACCACTTAAACTTTTAATAGATACCGGTGCAAATCAATCTTTTATTAGTCCCGAAGCTGTTGAAAAATACTTTTCGCAGTTTCCTCTCAACTACGATCCCTTTGAAGTTACGAATGTTCACGCCACAAGTAGGAACGACTATTCTATCACGTTACCTTGTTTCACCGAGTTCAATGACAACGATAGTATCAAGTTATTTGTATACCGTTTTCATGACTACTTTGATGGACTTATAGGATTGGACTTACTGACGACTTGGGAAGCAAAAATTGACTTAAAGCACGGTAATTTAGTTACGCGATCTGCTATAAATCCAATAAGAATGTACAATTCACATAATGTTAACCTTTATGAGGATATCATCCCCGCCGGTACTTCCAAATTGATTCGAATCCCCATTGATGCACCCGACGGTGACGTCATCATCCCACAGCAGGTAATTTGTAACTGTATGATTTACGAGTGTCTAACTACTGTATCTAATAACCGTGGCTATTTAGAAGTCGAAAATACAACGTCAAACGACATTATATTTTCACTCGATCACCCCGCCCGAGCCGAGTTGTTCAACGTAGAGTGCACGCGCACCACACAAGCTATGTTGCGCGAGCAGGACGTGGTATCGCGATTGCGTACGGACCATCTTAACGAAGAGGAAAAAGCTAATCTCACTACTCTTTGTTCCCGTTACGCAGACGTTTTTTATATCGATGGTGAAGCCCTAACTTTCACCAATAAAATTAAACATCGCATTAGAACAACTGACGAGGTCCCCGTGTACACGAAAAGCTATCGCTACCCATTCGTTCACCGACAGGAAGTTAGAGATCAGATAGCTAAGATGTTAGACCAGGGTATTATACGACCATCGGACTCTGCCTGGAGCTCACCCATCTGGGTAGTACCCAAGAAAGCGGATGCTTCTGGTAAGCAAAAATGGCGTCTAGTAGTCGATTTTCGTAAACTTAACGAAAAGACTATAGATGATAAGTACCCGATACCCAACATTGCCGATGTCCTTGACAAGCTAGGGAAATGCCAGTACTTTACTACCTTAGACTTGGCAAGTGGTTTCTATCAGGTAGAAATGGACCCGCAGGACATCCCCAAGACAGCCTTTAACGTCGAGCATGGTCATTTCGAATTTCTTCGAATGCCTATGGGACTTAAAAACTCGCCTTCCACCTTCCAACGAGTTATGGATAATGTCCTTAGAGGTCTTCAAAACGAGATATGCCTTGTCTACCTTGACGACATCATTGTGTTCAGCACATCCCTTCAGGAACACATGATTAACCTGGAAAAGGTTTTCCAACGCCTTCGAGAATCCAATTTTAAGATCCAAATGGATAAATCGGAATTCCTTAAACTTGAAACGGCTTATTTAGGTCATATCATCAGTAGTGATGGCATAAAACCTAACCCGGACAAGATTTCAGCCATACAGAGGTATCCAATCCCAAAAACCCCCAAGGAAATTAAGCAGTTCCTAGGTCTTCTCGGTTATTACCGTAAATTCATCCCCGACTTTGCTCGCATAACAAAACCTTTTACCCAATGTTTAAAAAAAGGTAGAAAAATCACGTTAGACTCCGACTATGTTAACTGCTTCGAGAGATGTAGAACTCTTCTCACTAATGACCCCATACTTCAGTACCCTGACTTCAATAAGGAGTTTATACTGACCACAGATGCTTCAAACGTAGCTATTGGAGCTATATTATCCCAAGGGCCTATAGGATCGGACAAGCCCGTGTGCTACGCTTCTCGCACTCTTAACGAGAGCGAAATGAATTATAGTACCATCGAGAAAGAACTTCTTGCCATAGTTTGGGCTACAAAGTACTTCCGACCATATCTCTTTGGACGTAAGTTTAGGATACTGACTGACCACAAACCACTCCAGTGGATGATGAATTTAAAAGAACCAAATTCACGTCTAACTAGATGGCGACTAAGACTTAGTGAGTACGACTTCACAGTTGTATACAAGAAAGGCAAGCACAATACTAATGCCGACGCCCTTTCTCGTATTGAGATCCATAATGAGGAGGTTGAGTCCTTAATTAAGGAAATTGAGGAGCTCAGTTCACTCCTAGGCAACCCTTCTGAAAAACCACCGACTCTAGCTGACTCATCGACTAACACCGTACATACTGCTAACGAACATCCCATCCTAGAAGTCCCAATTACAGACGAACCCCTTAATAAGTTTCACCGACAAATCCGTTTCACTGTAGTTAGTGACGTTAAACGTAAACCGGTAATGACTAAGCCATTCGACACTCACACGAGTGTAGCTGTTCAATTGTCCGAATCAAATCTAGAGAACGATGTAGTTAACGCTATAAAAGAATATGTCAACCCTAAAGTCAAAACCGCAATCTTAATAAATCCACCCTTAGCCATGTACTCTATCATCCCGATCATCCAGGACAAGTTCAAAAGTTCTTCTATGAACCTTGTTTTATCCAAGGTTGAACTGGAGAACGTCAAGGAATATCTTCGCCAACAAGATATAATTCGCCATTACCATGACGGTAAGACTAACCACCGTGGCATTCACGAGTGTTATCTCGCTCTATCACGAAGATATTTCTGGCCTAAAATGAAGGAGCACATAACTAAATTTATTAACGAATGTACAATATGTGGACAAGCTAAATACGATAGGAATCCCATTAGACCACAATTTAATCTGGTACCTCCAGCTACAAAACCGTTTGAGATAATTCACATGGATTTATTCACTGTGCAAAGTGAAAAATACGTAACTTTCATCGATGTTTTCACGAAGTACGGACAAGCGTACCATTTACGTGACGGCACAGCTGTTAGTATCTTGCAAGCGTTACTGTTATACTGTACTCATCACGGTCTCCCTATGACTATAATAACTGACAATGGAACTGAATTCACCAACCAACTTTTCTCTAAATTTACCCGACTTCATAAGATAAATCATCATAAAGTTCTTGCCCACTCCCCAAATGACAATGGTAACATAGAGCGTTTCCACTTGACTGTACTTGAACACCTCAGAATATTAAAATTGCAACATAAGGACGAGCCAATTGTCAATCTTATGCCATATGCAATTATCGCTTACAATAGCTCTATACACTCTTTTACTAAATGCAGACCGTTTGACTTGCTGACTGGACATTTTGACGCACGTGATACCCTCGACATGGATCTTACGCAACACTTATTGCAACAGTACACGCAAAATCATAAAGAGCAAATGGAAAAAGTGTATGAAATAGTTAACGAATCTTCACTTGCTAATCGTACCGCGTTAATAGAGAGCCGCAATAAAGACCGCGAGCCCGAAGTAGAATATTCACCGCAACAACAAGTTTTTATTAAAAATCCTTTCGCGAGCCGACAAAAAACCGCACTGCGTTATACCCAGGACACTGTTCTCGCCGACTTACCCATACATATTTATACCTCGAAGAAACGTGGCCCCGTGGCTAAATCGCGCCTGAAACGTGTTCCTAAATTGTTACAGAATTCCGCTGTTACTGGTGATCCGTCTGACTCGACCTCAAGAGATAAGACTTGGAAGCCTTGACGATAGATGTAGAAGTGTTAGAAACTATGATACGTAAATTAAAATTAATTTATAATAAAGATCAAATTTTAAACTTAGAATTGAGAGAATATTACGATATGATTAAACCTGGGTTTTATTACATAGATAGGCAAATAGTTATCATTTTTAGATTCCCTATAGTTTCAAAAAGTACTTATGACTTGTATAGACTCTCTATAGTGCCTAATAAAAAGCACTTAGCTCTCATCCCCTCTTATCCTTTCATAGCAATCAATACTGAGAATAAGTTCGTGTACATAGAGGCAGAATGCCCGAAGTTAAATAACTGGTATCTCTGCGAGGAGAACATTAACCACCAGATTCGCACCAAGTCTGACTGTATACAACATCTCATTACTAATCAAGCTCTGGAGAATTCCTGCCACTTTACAGAGGTCTCACTATCCAGAGAAGCCATGGAGAAGCTCGATGACCAGCACTACGTCGTGTCCTTCCCACAACCCACGAAAGTACGCCTAACCTGCGGAAGAGAAGACATCAACTCACTGCAGGGAAGTTATCTCGCTACTATCCCCGTCAACTGCTACCTGCGAACACCGGAGTTCACTATTACCAATGATAACGATGAGATAAAAGGCCAGCCTCTGAAACTTATGAAGATACCATATGATGAAGAAAAACGCCCTACCACTACATCTCATATTAATCTCCACTCCATTAATCTCAAGGGATTGCATGAGATAGAAGATAGGATCATGATGGAGGCTCCTCTTCAACTGGAACGAGCGCAACCAAACGCCCTGTATCACACCACCATACCCTTCTACATCGTGATATTAAGTGCAGGCGCACTCACCCTCTACATCGTGTTACGTCGCTACCGGCTATGGCATCATAAGACGATTGAGGATCCAGCATCGCCAGCCCCTGGACGACATATTTATGAAAAACCTGGAAATGAGAAACAACTTCAAACCCTGGAGAACGTCCCCGCAACATTTTCACTGAACGTGCTAAAATAGTTGCTCATCTTAGGGGGGAGGTGTTACATATGCCTACTATAAGACTATTGCCGACGCAGCAAACCCTTCGTTAGCGTTAACATCTAGATTGAGGACAAGCGACGACACGTTCCGCGGACTCAATATTATTTCCCCACTATTTCGACATTTCCTTTTTTGATGTATAATTTTAGATCGTCACTACTTATTCTTGTATCGAACAAGTTAGGTTCTTTTAGTTTTAATTAATATAAGTTTAAATATTGTAATTTCAATTACTGAAATTAAATAGTTTTATAAATCATTTCGGTTTTTTTTCGATCCTCCGGCAGCAGCCTACGTAATTTGCTAGTAGCAAATATGTAGTGTATTTTAAACAAAAACAGACATAGGTCATTGACGCTGATAATATCTCTAATGTAGTGTGCAAAGTCTAAAGTAGCAGTTACATTTGGTACTTGTATCTTATAATATATAACGAACCACATAAATTAACATCACGCCTGTATCCCCGAAGGGATAGGCAGAGGTGTATAGTATACAGGGAATAATTAACACTGTAATTAATACTGAAGGAGAAGAGTTAATATCAAGTGGAATTTTCCGTCGTAAAATTCAGGAAAATTTATCTTTAGTGGGGAAGTTAGACTCCGTTGTAAAATAAACACGGGATTATGACTTGAGAGACGTTAGAAAATTCTAGAAAATACTAAAAACTCAAGGAAAAAACACATAATAAAACAATAATTAATAAATAGAATATAATGAATAAAATTTGTTTTTTTTTTACTAATAATGAACGAAACAAAGGGTAATAGGAATTACCCGCAGTGGGGTAGGTCAAACTCCGTTCTAACAAACACAAGACTATTACTTAAGATATAATGTTACAGAGTAATAGAATTAAAAAACTAATAATATAAAAATACATTCTATTGATTCATTAACGAAATCGATCGAATTTGTGTTCGAATTCATGTTTGGATCATAAATGATTATCAGTAACTAAACCTATATCGGGCTAGTTTTCCCTTCACGGGTCGGCAGGTCACACAGGCAGTCGCTTCTGTAAAAAACCGGACCTGTTAAGTCTTCAAATTAGGTAAGCGGACCCTGTGAAAAACGGGATAACGCTAGGAAGATGATGATGATTCGAAATCGATCGTAGTAAATGGAATTCCTGGTCTCTGCCTACCCCAACGAGAAATAGGCGTGATCTTATGTAACCATTCTACGGTTAAAATAATTAAAAAAAACAAAGGATAATAGGAAAACTTACCCGCAGTAGGGTAAGTCGGACTCCGTTGTATTGTAACATAAACACAGAACTATGACTCGGCATATATTTTACGGAGTCATTCCTTACTATGCACCACATGGGGTTCTATTTTATTAGGTTTCTTTACCTATTTTATGTTACATTTGTTTCTTTGTTTAGAAAGAAGCTAATAGTGAGGGTAATAATAAATAATACACTGGAACATTTTGTAACAAGATTATGTTTTCCTTTGCAACTAATATTAGACAACGTATTATTCTTATCGTGTGGGTTTCTTTTTAATACCAGCCACATCAAACCTTGTGGCAGGGTTATGATTGATCCGCCAAAGGCCCCTGAGATGGCTCATGTAACGATAACAATCAACACAACACACAACGGCAACGTATTAGAAAATAAAAACAAATCGATACATTTTGAATAAAATCACGTGAAAATAAATATTCTAGTTAAAAGACTAAAAACCTTTCGATGGCTCATTAAAAAATACATTATTAATTTCAAATTAATATCAATGAAGAGCGATCACATTCATAATACTAGATGCTAATGTACTACCGAAGTAAACCTGAAACCACCCTTTGTCCCCAAACTTATGTTCTAATTAACTTTGTGATTTTACAGTTGAATACCTACTCGATATTCACAAACAGAAATTTAAGTTGAAAAAGAATCTGTCTCGGACGGGACTCTGTGAGTTCCCGTAAGCACGGATAAGTGGTATAAATACTTTAATCGAATATTACCCATAAAACAGTAAGTACTTACTCAAGTTATTGTGTACCTTCCATGGGGCTCTATGGCCCCTTATGTCGTGGCCCCCTAGTCGTGGCATCGACTCGACGTACCATTGCTCGCTTCATTTGTTTTTATTTACCCGTAATTTGAACACAAGCTGTGGTGTACCCACTGGGTGGACCATATTTGTTTTATTATTTTTCTTAGATTTTATTACTGCGGGCAGCTATACGGTTATGATGGGTTTATACGTGTGAGTTGTATGAGTATTACAGATGTAAACTGGTATTGTGACTAATAAAAATACACCGGAAGCGTACAGCTTATAGAGTAGACGGTTCACTGTTTCATTTATTCGCTTATTGTAAGTAGCTACACAAGACAGACAGTTATCTTTGTATTTGTTTTTATACGTACAAGTATCCCCATGCTGCACTATCCCGCTATCAATCAATCAAATCAAATAATATTGTATTGCACAACGACATATACAAAGGACATAAACATACGAATAAAAACATAAGTACAATAGGCGGCCTTATTGCTAAATAGCAATTTCTGCCAGGCAACCGTAGATCAATGTCAAATAGCCCTGAAGCCATTTTATCTAACGTAATATTATCATAGTATGATTGATCGATTTGACAGCATACCTGGGAATCAACTGTAACTTAATACTATAAGAGAGACAGATATGGTACATTTTATATTACAATATCTTCATAAAACAAAATTGGTGGAACATAGGTAGAATGATGATTAATATACTCATAGTTATACGTTATAATACACTGCGCATAGCCAGGCTGTGAGGTATTCAGTTTAAATCTTTGTTTCAATGAGTTGTTTACAACGATATCCAGCTGCTAGCAATAGTCGAGCGGCCAATAGGCGAGCGATTTAAGCTACACACCAAAATAATACCAAAACCGCAAACCATAAAGCTCATCCAAAAGCTAAAAGCGACCGGATGGAATCAAAGCATTTGACCTCTATCGACCTGGCCATACTTAAATCAACATGATGAAGATTAACAAAAACTATGCCAGGAGTGTTTTGCGGAGTTAGAAAAGGGATTTAGGGATGAAGCTACAGTTTTTGTTGTTCCTCCCGAACCATTAGGCGAAAGTTCGAGGTCCATGGTTACGAAAACTAGGAGAGTCAAAATGCTAATGCATTTCCTTGTACTACTCGACGACTTTGCTTTCGGGAATTGAAAAAGAGATCATAAAACAAAAATTCCAACTGATTATTATTTCATCATCACCAGCCCATTAACGTCCCCACTGCTGGGGCACGGGCCTTCCCTATGGATGGATAGGGAGATCGGGCCTTAAACCACCACGCGGGCCCAGTGCGGATTCGTGGTTATTAACGACTGCTAATGCAGCCGGGACCAACAGCTTAACGGGCCTTCCGAAGCACGGAGGAGCTTGAGATGAAAACTTTTTTTTTGTGGTCACCCATCCTATGACCGGCCTTTGCGAAAGTTGCTTAACTTCAGCAATCGCAGACCGAACGCGTTTACCGCTGCGCCACCGAGCTCCTCGATTATTATTTATAGCAAAAACCGCGTAAGCGCTAGGGAATGCAATCCTGATCTCGCGGGATCCGCGGTGTACAATAAAATACAAAAACACTTTATTGCCCACAAAAGAAACACATTAGTTAGGTATATAAAATACATATAAATACAAAGCTAAGGTAGCAAGTAAGACTTAGGTACCTAAACTCGATTCTAGAACACACATTTTCTTTACAGAAGAAGTAAGTTTGCTTCTATGCTGTTCTGGGAGCATATAAAAAACATAGAACACGTTCAGCTGCTTCTCTTCCCGGGCATGTCGTAAAAACCGACAGAGGGATTGTGTCCTCTAACATGATGGACTAATGTTATGGGCGATAGGCTGATCCCTTATCACCATAAGGTTCATCATATCCATCTTTGGAATTCGTATCAACAGTGGCTGCAAGTTGTCTTTGATTACTTGTGGCTCTGCCCACCCCATTAGGGATTACGGGCGTGAGTTTATGTATGTATGTATGTAAGAAGTAAGTTTACGTAAATACATTTTGTTTCCACGTGACATCAATAAAATATTTAATAAATACCGTCTTATTATCTTCTATTTACTAAGGAAACGTGGCAGACATAAGTACATTTATTAAAGAGGTAGGGTAACATAAAAAAATATATAAGTAATAAAAAATAATAAAAATATCATAATTTATCTATAATATACAGGGTGGCCCAGAAGTTCAGCATCAAAATAAAAAAATAGAAAGAGGGGCTTATTAGCTACCAGAAACACCCCCATGTAGTTCTAAACGCTTCTCATGCTAGCCATGTAGTGAATGCCATCCAAGACAAAAAAAATGTTAAGTAAAAAATAAACCTACATGTCTTCGTTTGTTAGTGGTCGCTTTATACCCGCGCTACTGGACTTAATGATACAATAGCGTTATCTCCGACTAAGTTCCACATCGGCTCACAGGACCACTTTGTGTAAATTACTCTCACCTACACTCCCCCGAGTACTTTGAAAACGATCTTTATTGCTTCTTTAAAACTACCTGTAGTTGTTAAATTTAGTGTACTTAATAAAAAAAAGCTATTTTTCGTATTTCCAATCAATTTAACAGGAATCGCGACTCTATAGCATTATTATTCTATGGAAGAAAAGGTATACAATGTTACCCCAAATATGAACTACTTTTCGTAACAATTGACTACGCCACGTCGTCTCGTAGCCAGCTACTACGCCGCTACCAATCGTAGCAAGTTGATTTGAAATCCTATTTACCCGATTGAGTGACGCAAAAAACGGTAATGTGTTTTGTCAGCTGTATATATAGTGTATATTTTTTGTTATTTCACGGCGCTCTAGAGACCTAACGCGTGGGCCGATTTTGATGATTTGGACGTCAATCGTTTTCCTCTTCCCTTTATCGAGATTTTTTAGACGTGACTTGTTATAGATTTACTGCAGATGGCCGAAAGACTAGGAGCAAAGACTTACAATGTAATTAAATAGGTTTAGTTTAAGGAAAAGTCCCCAGACCTTGCAGATAAATTCGAACAAAACGAAATAAAACGTCAATCGCACGAATTTGCTTCAAATCTAAGCGGAACTCGCTGATGGGTCTTCATCGACACGTGATCCACATATAAATGAGACGCGGTGGGGATTCACATTCGTCATTCAAGAAAGTTTGCTACCCCACCTATGACGGACCCGTCTATGTTTGAAGATATATGTAGAGATGGACAAGAGTGATGGAAGTTCTTCTTAATACCTCGATATTTAACTATGAAAATACTTAATTAAAAAACAGACTTACACGTAATCGGAAGACAAACTCCAGCATGTGTTCATAAATTCCAAACTCCATAATCCCAGAGGGTGCAAAACGTCCTCATACCAGAATGTCTTATGTCCCAGAAAGCCCAAAATACCCATGTCCCAGAATGTACATTTCCCAAAATCTTCTTGTCTCAAAATGTCCATGTCCCAGAATGTCCATATCCCAGAATGACCATGTCTCAGAAAGTCTATATCCCAGAATGTCCATATACATACGGTGTCTATCATACCAGACACTTGACTGTCTGTTTAAAAGCATATAAAAAACAGAACAACTCATTTCAACATTTGAAGCCAGACTTTTGTGTCCCTTACTCTAAACATTAAAGATAAGCCCAGTAAGCGTCGAGTTAAACACCCACATTACAGGCGTGTCACTTTTAAGGCTAGATTACAAAACATTAACACGTAGTGTAGATGTGCTTAGCAGTATTTAACAAGTTACATTTTTGAGGTTGCATAAAGCGACTTTATAAGCGTCTAACCCGTCCTTTTGACTTGAGCTAAAGCTGGTAATCGCGGCTACAGTCGACAAAGTTACAAATTGGATACAATCTGTTGCGATTATTTCTTGTCTTAGATAAATATAATGTACTTACTAATTGAAAGCAAACTACCTACTAGCCGGTTGTTGAAGATAAGTTCGTGTTACGCAAACGACTGCTGATTTGCGCAGAAAAGTTTGCTTCTCCGTTCCTCTAACCTATTTCCTATCATATGGAAACACTTTGTACCTCTACGTCGCGCAGGCATTTGCGGTAATAGTGATGTCACACGATTCTGAAGCGCAACACTATGACATAGAATAAAAAATAATACTACCTACAGATAGAACAATATATAACTGTAACTCTCCATCATCCTAATTAAAAGACATAATAACGGGTTCTTACCGCGTTCAAAGCAGGGATATGAGACTCCCGATATTTCGACACTGTTGCAAGTGCCATGATCACAGGATGACTGATGAGATTGCAGTGGATCACTATCATCCCCCTAGCATTATTCCGTTTTGCACAGGGTCCGCTTACCTAACCTGAAGATTTGACAGGTCCTGTTTTTTACAGAAGCGACTATACAGGTTAGGTCACATACCTCCGAAAATGCATTTTTCAGGAATGTAAATTTCCTCACGGCGTTTCCCTTCACCGCTGAGATTATCATGTGTTAATCATTTATGATCCAAACATGAATTCGAAAACAAATTCGACAATCATTGATTTAGGCCTGCTGGATTCGAACCTGCGACCTCAAAGTGCCACGGCTCCCCCGGCGGATATTACTGTAAGTCTCCGCCCCCACCAATTCGTACTGGGCGTCGAGTTAGATTTACCTCACCCCTCTGGGTCTTCCTTTAGACTAAATAGCCCTAAGACGCTATCAGGTAAGCGAGAGCGCGCGCGGACTATCTGTCTCGCTCGCACCTACATGATTAAGCGGCACACAGTAAGAATGATTTTTTTGTACAGAGTGTCCGAGGTGTAGCTATATGGTATCTGATGGCATATCCACAACGTATCGTGTGATACCGCTCTAACGTAGCGATGAACAATCAATCAATATCGAGCCCTTTACATACAAATCAGTCGGGAATACACATTTGTCATACCCGGGGATTGCCAGGGGCGGCTCTGTTGAATTACTCCCTTTGACGTGTCACAAAATGACACGTATTTTTTGCCCTTGTCGGCGTAAAGTTCCTACTGTTGGTTGTTGGTTAAGGTTACAGCGAGATTTAAATGAGAAATATATACTGAATAGGAAGTGGAAACAGTCACTTTTGTAATAGTCTCGTTTAAAATGACTTTTGACTTACTGTAAGTCTGGAAGGCCGGACAAACGGAATGCGCTGAGAGCTCTCAAGAGGTATAAAAATTATGCCAACCGGCTTGAGGGTGCTCTTGTTAAATCTACGTGTCTCTTGTACAAACATAAACTGACGCCCACTGTGCAAGATAGCACATCTTTTTTATAAAATTTTACCTCTTTGATATAGTTTTTTATTCCTTTATTATCTTTTTATTTTTGATAAGAAAATAAAATAAGAAAATCTTAATTGTCTTTAATAATAATAATAAACAATCAAAAAAAAACTAATAATCTAATCAAATCTAATGATATTAATCTTTACGTAACCCTGGTGTCAGGGTTATTGTTGAGCGGCCAAAGGCCCCTGACAAGGCTCATCTAACGACTACTTACTTACATCAGTAAGTAGTAACCGGGACCAACGGCTTAACGTGCCTTCGGAAGCACGGATCATCTTACTTTTTCGGACAATCAGGTGATTCATGCCTGAAAAGTCAAACCAAACAAAGGACAGTCTCACAAAGTGATTTCGACAATGTCCCCATCGGGAATCGAACCCGGACCTCTAGATCGTGAGCCTAACGCTCTAACCACTAGACCATGGATGCCGTTCGATACGACCACAAAGTAATTGTTGTGATTATGTCCACACTGGGAATCGAACCCGGGACCTCCGGATCGTGAGCCCAACGCTCAACCACTGAACCATGGAGGTCGTTCGATAAGAAATAATGGTAAGGGATTTGTACCTTCACAAATGGAGCCAATACCTGGCACCTACCTGGAGCAATACCTTATATAAGTGATTGTCGCGGAATTTATACGAGTTGAAACCTTTGAAACCGGTATAATCCCCAAAGAGATTATTTTTACATAAAAAGTGATATCCGGTGAAATGAAAGATTTTCGGAATTTGTTTTTTGCCTTTCAATTAATTAGGTTTTGAACCATGTCAGGGGCTTTTGGCGTTCAATAATAACATGACACCAAGGCTGATGAGATTGGTAATCCACTTCATAACCCACACAATAGAATAAGATTAATTAAGTAAGTACTTACCTACCGCGCCAGCCAATACAAGAAAAAAAGAACCTTTTGGTACTTCATCGTCTCCCTAGCGTTATTCCGTTTTTATCCCGTTTTTACTGAGTCCGCTTGTTTGATCTGAAGATATGACAGGTCCAATTTTTTTATAGACATTACTGAGCTCCCAATCCGTGAAGGAAAGTCAGCTCAATACAGATACTATTTGTTGTGCCCGAAAGGGTCTATTATGTGAAACGCGTATGTAACTTACAAACTTGTACACCATCATAGTATGCAAATAAAAAATATTGAATATTAAAATAAATAATTCACATAAAATATTTAAAAAATCAAACACATCAAGTAGGTTCTATCACACTTGTCTATCTTTTAACATAAGCCGATGACCGCCATCAGACTTGAACGGCAAGGGTCCTCTGACCTAACCTTTGATCCCCGGTCCATGAAGGACCTTCGAAATTGACCATGCATGAATATCAAACCTCTCACATCAATCTTTATCGTACAAATTACTATCATCTCGAATCTCCAGACATGTTTGCTCAATACTGTAATATTGGATAGCATTTTGAAGTTTCTTTTGTTGAAGGATGTAAATCAGTAAAGATATCAGAAGTACATACATACGTGTATATTAATTTAAGTATATAATATACTAGCGACCCGCCTCGGCTTCGCTCGGCTGCAATGCTGAGGAAAAAATGAAATTATAATACATACATACATAAACTCACGCCCGTAATCCCAAATGGGGTGGGCAGAGCCACAAGTAATCAAAGACAACTTGCAGCCACTGTTGATACGAAGTCCTAAGATGTATATGATGAACCTTATGGTGATAAGGGATCAGCCTATCGCCCATAACATTAGTCCATCATGTTAGAGGACGCAATCCCTCTGTCGGTTTTTACAACATGCCCGGGAAGACAAGCAGCTGAACGTGTTCTATGTTTTTTATTTACTCCCAGAACAGCAAATTATAATATCACATTAAAAACCTCAGAAATATCAGTATTTCTCCACTATATAATGGATTTTATTATACATATTATAAACCTTTGTCTTGAATCACTCTATTTATTAAAAAAACCGCATCAAAATCCTTTGCGTAGTTTTAAAAATTTAAGCGTACATAGGGATATAGGGACAGAAAAAGCGACTTTGTTTTATAGACATATACATAATTTTTTTTTATTATTGTTTTATACTGATAAATAATTAAATATTGTTTTTTTTTGTGAGGTGTGGGTATTTAATTCGTCTTGCGACGGACGTACCTCTGACTATCCCAATTAGGGTGTGGTCATCTACATATTGCATAACTGAATTTTAAAATTAATAAACTTTATTCACTCGCATTCCTGGTATAGGCATCTTAAGATATACAGGGTGATGGTAATATCGTAACAAAAACTGAGATCGAAATTTTTTTTTGTTTAAATTATTTTCAATTCTATACTTTTGCGATAGAAAATTCTGAATCATATTCTTCGTTACGATGTTACTAACACCCTGTATGAAGTGTGTATTATGCGATGATAGGAATAATGACACAAAGTTTATACATTGTTTTAGGTTTACGCGGTTATTATCATAATTATAACACATAATAACGGGTTCTTACCGCGTTTAAATCATATGAAATAAAACGGGATATTTTAAATATCTTTACTCCTTCTATTAATTTCTTCTATTTCTATTTTTTTTCTATTTTTTCTTAATAAATTTTAACAAAACCAAAAAACTTCTTCCCTTATCCTCTAACCCTGACAGACTTCCCACCTTTCTTATTTTTTTAAAACTGCCTTACGTCCCATTCATTAACCATCCTCCATTCATACCATAAACAAACAAATTCCCATTTATTATCCTTAGTATTCTCACTTTCCTACAGGTCGCTGATTTAATCGTGGTAAGAACCCGTTATTATGTGTTTTGACACATAGTTTCTATCGTCTCTTTTCAGTGTTAAAGAAGTAGACAACACGTGTAAGATAATTTCCACTTCAAACAGTGTCTTTACGTACGTCCCCGTTTGATCTTTAAAACATCTTACTTTGAAGCTTTGAAGCCATGGTTCTTGATGTCGGTTCCCAGTTCGCACCCATTCATATGGAAACATCTCTGTCGCGAAAAGGAATTGTTCCTGGAATCGGAATTATTCCCGTGCTTTCTTGTTTATGCAAACCATTGATGTACAAACACACATGTAAGTAAATTTTGGACTTTTTTCGACGTGACTTATTGTAAATGTGCTTGAGACGGCATTCATCAGCAGCTCAGACAAATGGGAGCGCAGGCTTTAACCAAAAACTTAAGATAACATACTTAAAAGTGACCCTGGTCAGTTTTGGAGAGCTGAGGTGTATGACGGTGCGAACTGATTAGCCTTATCTATGATATAGAATAAATAATAGATTACTTGACAATCCTAGACGCCGTGGCAGCCCAGTTGGTAGAACGCTTGCCTCTCACTTTGAAGTCGCAGGTTCGAATCCAGCAGGCCTACACCAATGATTGTCGAATTTGTTTTCGAATTCATGTTTGGATCATAAATGATTATCACGTGCTCAGCGGTGATGGAAAATATCGTGAGACCCACATTCCCGAGAAATACATTTTCGGAGGTATGTGACCTAATCTGTATTGGGCTGGTTTCCCATCGCAGTTTGGAGGGTAAAGGAGCGCGCGTGGAATATTTGTCTCACTCGCACACGAAGATCACGCCTATTTCCCGCTGGGGTAGGCAGAGACCATGGAATTCCATTTACTACGATACTACTGACATACCACCTTCGCTTCTTACATTTCCATCGAAGTCTTCATGCACGCTCGCCGGTTTAGAGTTCTCTTGATCTGGTCTTTCTTTAATACATCCTGAGGATTTGGTTGGGGCATGTTCGCATACAGATTATCGTAATCAGATTCCTAAATCTACCTTTTTTTTGACGTGACTTATTGTAGATTGGAGAGATCGAGATACCCGATAAAGATCGTCGTGGAGATCCTTGGGGGAGGCCCAGCAGTGGGCGTCGTACGGCTGATGATGATGATGATTGTAGATTTGCCGCAGATGGCATTAATTACTTGGCCGGACAAATTGGGAGCGCTGAAGGCTCTCAGCCGGTGAGGGCTTTCACCTCACACGGTGAAGGCTCTCACCCGGTGAGGGCTCTCGCCCGGTAAAGCCTCTCACCCGGTAACTAAATCTACCAGAACACGATGTACAACTTAGTAATAACTACATAAATCTAAGTAACATAACCTAACTAAATAACACATCCGGGTAGAACAAGGATAAGCAAATACAAACAGGATGGACTCGACCAAACAAGGACATCCGGTACTTTGGAGACAAAAGTACCTAAGTAACTTTAACCATGTTGCCTATAGAGCATACAAACTCTTTTGATAAAGGCATTCTGCCCATCTTCTCATTACAAAAGGAAGACTAAAGATAAATACCAGGTTACTCTTCTATCGTGTGGGTTGTGAGATGAATTACCAACCTCAGCAACCCTGTCAGGATTAATACCAATACCACCAGGGTTAATACCAGGTTAAAATACAGGGTGTTAGTGACATCGTACCGAAAACTTTAAGGGTGATTCAGACTCTGAGTGATTCTGAGTTGATTAAAGCATGGAACTGTAAAAATAATTAAAAAAATCACTAAAACTTTCATGAATTTTCTGACAGGAAATTCCACTTGATATCATACAAGTACGTACGTACGTACGAGTACGTATGGGTGTTAGTGACACCGTAACGGATACTGCGGGGGATGATTCAAAAGTATAGAATTGAAATTGTATTGTAGATTTGCCGCAGATGGCATTAACTACTTGGCCGGACAAATGGGGAGCGCTGAAGGCTCTCACCCGGTACATCGTTTAAGAGAACAGGCCTGAGGGTGCCCAGTTAGGCTCGAACCTCGGCTCAGGGCGTCATCTGAGAGGAAAAATATTTTAAGGAATTAATCGACCCTAGTGGGTCGATAGCGATAAGCGCTGATTGAGGGAAGTCGTCGACCACGCCGGCGGGGTCGGTATCGGGGTCCTGAAGTGACTGCGATAGAGATATAAGTAGTACATCGCCCAGCGCGAAAGAGACAAGAGATCGTGGCTTATTTTGCAAACTGACTTATCTGTAATTTTTTGCTTAAATAAGTCTTATTGGTAATTATAAAAGGTGGAAATCAGTTTCGCCAAAAATTGCAATTACGTCAGTTAGCGACATCATCGACGTATCTTGCGCCTTGACGATGTACAGCTGAGTACGAAAGAGATCAGGAGGAATCAAAGCAATATTGCAATTTGACATTTGCGCATATAAAAGTAAATGCGTAGCGCAAACAAATGTTCTCTCTCTCTCTATTTAAGAGCTGCGCTCTTGTCGGTGGAGTAACCGCCATTCCTCTCTTCTTCCCGCCAAAACCTTCACCTCCCGATACGACACGACCTGCACCTTCTCTTTTATTTGTTTCATAAATGTTATCCTAGGTCTACCCCTTCCTCTCTTCCCTTCAATTTTTCCTTCTATAATGTTTGTTATAAATGAATCAAACAAAAACAAATGTTAAATAACAATATTGCTTTTTTTGTTAGATGAATTGCTTCGATGTGGCCTTTAACCTCCCTGAGATAAGTTACTCTGATCATGCTACGTTATAAAGGAAATAGCTGATATTCTGAAAACAGTTTGTACCTGGTCGACTACGTACGGTATCTTTCTTTACCAACGACTTTTAGTACAGGGAATATAATACATTAAGATTCATCGCGAAATCGTGAAAGCCCTACTTCTCACAGAGTTTGAAACTAATTTATGTAAGTTAAGCGTTTGCAAGGCACTCCAGGGATAAGTAGACAATTTTCTTTAAACCGTACCTTAGACTGATATTATCCCTCTCAAATTCCCCCGAAATATTGTCTGGTAAATTACTTAAAAGTACGACGAAAGTGTTTTCTCTCCAATATTGCTCACGAGAGAATTGTGTTATTAAGAAGAAAAAACTTTATTTTCGTTCACAGTCCTCTTACGACGGCCAATAATAAACTCTCACTCATAAAATACTTATAGAGGTTAAAAATATATAATAATTCTTCGCTAACGCCGTGTAAAAAAGAGAACAACGAATATTTCTTAGAAATACACTTGAGAGAGAATGGACTTTGTTGCTTTTTCCGTATAAAAATATTAAGGTTTCACGTGGTATGCTGGAAGTGTATCTGTTTTCCGACAGAGCGACTCTGTTTCATTTGCTCTGCGACTAAGAACTCCAAATATTCTTTCAAATAAACTCTAACAAAGTTGAGAGGAATTTTGAAGGAGAGAAACTCTTAGGGTAATTTATGTCAGACCAAAAATAATTTATGGTCACGGGCAAGGCTGTGGGTCCGTGTCTCGTACCGAACTGGGTTAAACTTCGTGCTCCGTTCATTATTGTTTATGTGTGAAACTGTTCTCACGGCGAATTTCCTTTCCGACTTTGCGAAAGGAAGGCAGTGTCGGGTTTTTAGCACCCAGTGTCGTAATAATTATTATGAGTTTCGCATCACTTTACAGTAACATTACTCAATACTCAATATTCTTTATTTGCATACTCACATCTCTGTACTCTTAAGGTCAACTCTAATCGAGTAATTGCAACACTGGCTGGAATTAAAACAAAATGTAGGATTGAAAAAGAAAAAAAATATTGACGTCAAAATGGCCGGACCAATTGGTTAATGATGAAATTGCCTATTGTTAGATATAGTAGTCATCCAGTACTATTTGGTACATAAATTGAAAAATCTAGTACCTTTCTCATTGAAAAGATATACACGTTAAACTGTGGTCAAAAGTTTTTGAGGCGGGAGATGGATTCGAGAATATAAAAACGTGGATATTGGCTTTGCTGTTGTAGAATAATAAAATTATATTGTATGCTGATAAACGGATAATACTAGAAAAAATATAAGGCGTTTAAGTATAACTACATTTAAAGTATCAATGGCCCCGATTCCTGCAGACACCGCCTAATTTTATTTTAAGTTATATCCGACAGTTTCATATCCGTCGAAAAGGAAAGGGACGGATGATTCACAGCTCTTAATTTTAGGAAGAATGAGTAAATGAATGAATAACCCGGGCGAATCAAAAAGGTACGTCACTGGTATGCAATTCGTTTGACGTGCTGTCTACTAACTGTGTCGGGCTATTGACTGATGTAAAATTTTTAGACGGTTGTTTAAGATTACCCGTCCCTTTCCTTTTCGGCGGATAAGAAAATGACAGATATAACTTAAAATAAAATTAGATGGTATTTACAGGAATTAGCACCAATATATACTTATAGTATAAAACTAACACTCGGTTCTCTTTATAATACCTTATCTATAAACCACGTGAATCAGTGATCTCAATACCTATCTACGAAAACAAATCGAACGAAATACCTATACCCCTAATAATATAAAGAAATGTCATTCGACTGTCAGAAAAATGATTTCCTCGCTACGATTTTCGATCTACGTATTCTGCAGGATGTTTACCGACTAACGCACAGTTTCCATCATTCCCCTTTCGCGATTTGTGAGCGAACGTGCCTGAAATTCGCACAGACTGCGGAAATAAGCGAAAATGCGGAAATCACATTATGTACTTCATTATAACACTTGGTATAGATCGTGCGTAGATATGAATGTTATTTTGCTTTCATAACATCATCATAATCATCATCCCCCTAGCATTATCCTGTTTTTCACAGGGTCCGCTTACCTAATCTGAAGATTTGACAGGTCCGGTTTTTTACAGAAGCGTCTGCCTGTCTGACTTTCCAACCCACGAAGGGAAAACAGCCCAATACAGGTTAGGTCACTCACATACATACCTCGGAAAATGCATTTCTCACGAATGTGGGATTCATCACTATGTTTTCCTTCACCGCAAAGCCCGTGATAATCATTTATGATCCAAACATGATTTCGAAAGCAAATTCGGCAATTATTGGTTTCGGCATGTGCTGGATTCGAACCTGCGACCTCAAAGTGAGAGGCAAGCGTTCTACCAACTGTGCTACCACGGCGATAACAACAACGAACTTACAAAATTAAAAATTTAAAGGCAAACACTTTAAACACCCATCGTCAGGAAGACAAGTGAATAAAACAAAACAGCTTCATCCTCTCAAAGTATAATGTGCATTAACAAATATAAAGTTGTTTCAGAACCTGTCTCTGCATTATGCATGTCTGAAGACGTTTTAAACTTTCATCCGGGTTTATCCGGCCCGGACGAACGGAAATCCGACCGGGTTTGTGTGACTTCTTGGAAACAGTCCGATTTAAATTACGAATGTTGTTATTGTTTTAATATTTTTTTTAGTCCGTTGCCAAGCCGTTGGTCCCGGTTACTACTTACTGATGCAAGTAAGTAGTCGTTACATGAGCCATTTCAGGGGCCTTTGGCGGCTCAATAGTAACCCTGACCCCAGGGTTGATGAGGTTGGTACTCCACCTCACAACCCACACGATAGCCCATTTGGTAGAACGCTTGCCTCTCACCTTGAGGTCGCGGGTTCGAATCCAGCACAGGCCTAAGCCAATGATTGTCGAATTAATGTTTGGATCATATATGATTATGTAAATGAAAACATCGTGAGGAAACCTACATTCCTGTTTAAGACTGGTTTTTCCTTCGCGGATTGAAAGATCAGACAGGCAGTTGCTTCTATAAAAACCGGACCTGTCAAATCTTCAGGCTAGGTAAGCAGACCCTGTAAAAAACGGAATAATGCTAGGGGGCTGTTATTGTTTTTAATTAAAATTAAATATTTTTGGTAAGGATTGTTGACCATTTTTTTTTACTGTCATGATCTCGATGTCGATATTGCAAAACAAAATCAACTGAATTCGAATCGTTATGGGAACATATAACAGAAATCTCTTTGTGATCCCTAGTTTGGTTAGGACATTACAGACTGATCACCTAATCAACCGAAAGTAAGATGATCCGTGCTTCGGAAGGCACGTTAAGCCTTTGGTCTTGGTTACTACTTACTGATGTAAGTACGTAGTTGTTATATGAGCCATGTCAGGGGACTTTGGCGGCTCAATAATAACCCAGAGACGTGGGTTGATGAGGTTGGTAATCCGTTTCAAAACTATTTATGCAATAACGTACCTATTTGAAGATAAATCGTGTCGATACTATGTGTTTGTTATTGACCACTATAATCATTGATGTATAAATATTATAAAGAAAGAAACGTTTATTATAAAGGGACACCACAGTAACAAACACATGAAAAAAAAACACATACATATAAAAATTATATTATATAATAATATTAAATATATAATAATATTATATATTATATTATTTTTATTATATTTAATTATATTATTGTTATATTTTTATACATATAAAAATTGACCATCGTGTTATAAATAACACAAACCCTCTGTCTGATTTTACGACATGCCCGGGTAGACAAGCAGCTGAACGTGTTCTAGGTTTTTTATTCGCTCCCAATTCAGCATAGAAGCATAGAAATAATACAGTTCGCTAGAAGGACACTGTTCAATTTAAGCGTCCGAAGTCACAATATCAATTACTCTCCCGGTCAGTAATGCAACTTAATATCTCCATTCTGCAGCATGCCTAATGAAACGTGAACGCGGCTCACTGCGTTTAACCCCTTTGCCTTTATAAGGGAGGCTACAACAGCCCTATTACCTTTTAAACGCGCAACAGCCACGAGCGAGAAACTTGTGTTTTCGTTTAAAGTCCGGCAAAGAAGAGCAGTTATCCGTAAAAGCTATTACGGCGAGCTTTGATCCCGCGCCCGCGGGTGCAGTCTGCAATCTCGTGGTCTGGTTGCAACAGCCAGGGTTGGGTGAGCCCTGTCGTTATTTGGCCTTTAGTATGCTTTGGTTTTTTTTTTCAGGAAAAAAACCGTTTCAAAGCTATGGAGATGATAATACCTTTTTTTTTTGACGTGACTTATTGTAGATTTGCCGCAGATGGCATTAACTACTTGGCCGGACAAATGGGGAGCGCTGAAGGCTCTCACCCGGTACAACGTTTAAGACAACAGGCCTGAGGGTGCCCAGTTGGGCGCGAACCTCGGCTCAGGGCGTCGTCTGAGAGGAAAAATATTTGAAAGAATTAATCGACCCTAGTGGGTCGATAGCGATAAGCGCTGAATGAGGGAAATCGTCGACCACGCCGGCGGGGTCGGTATCGGGGAAAGATGATAATACCGTCGCTGACGTCGCTAACTGAATTTTTGCAATTGTTAATGAGACACAAATTATTTTAGCAAAAAATTGCAGATACATCAGTTTACAAAGTCAGCCACGATATGTACTACTTTTTTACACGATTACTTACAGCAAAGCCAAAATAGTCATAATTTTAACAGTCTTTTTTTAACCAACTACTTACGGCAAAGTCAAATGAGTTATAATTTTAGCAGTCTATGCATGTATGTACTTAAGTACGGTCCATCGTAGCCCCTAAATTACCTACACGATTTTAATGATTGAAGATTGTAAAGACTGAATGAATCCGTTATTTTGGTCCGGGTAACATAGGCTAGAATTTTTTATATTTTATTTAATATGATGGCTGTGAAATTGAAAACAATTAAAACTGACTGAAGAATTCTACACAATTAAATATCATTATCATATAAATGTCATTTGTAAGACTATTACAAACCATTTTTGGAACCTTAACATTAAAAAAACTCATCGGTTCATCCTTTTTAAGGGCAACTTTATACGCAGATAGGTAGGGATCGGGTTTTAGTTTCACTAGGTTTTATTTTGTAGTCCATGTTTATTATATTTTTATCTTCTCCTGTCTCTTTCTTATATATAATATGTTCTATTTTTGTCAGAAAAGCTACTCAAACACTTCGTTTCACCCACGGCTGCACCCACTCAAGAAACAATTGAACATCACAAGAAAGATTATCGAACACACCTTTACTGGCCTTAAGCTCTACAGCAATTTCTAAGAAAGTTATTTCCGATGACCAGCGACAGGAAATAACAGAAATAAATATTCTCAACATTTTTCTTACCTTTTTTTTTATTCTTTACATGTATTTTTTTCGTTTTCCTTCTGGGAAACGGGCAGTCAATCCATACTAATATTGTCTGTTTGTTTGTCCATCTTTCACGGCAATACGGAGCAACGAATTTACGTGATATTTTAAGTGGAGATAATTGAAGAGATGGAGAGTGACATAGGCTACTTTCGTCTCTTTCTAACCCCCCGCTTCCCTAAAATGGAGGGTAGATAGATATATATAGATATAGAGCATTCCGCAATTTTCAAAGTAGAAAGAAAAAATATACGCGGACTATTTGTAAATTACAAAAAAATCGTGATTGATTTTTTTTTTGAAAGCTGTCTCCAACCCTTTCAATGGGAGGGTGATATTTTATATGGGATTTTTCGTTAAAATTTGTACATTAGGAAAGCGGAACCGTGTTACCCCAAATTCAACGCGAGCGAAGCCGCGGGCAAAGCTAGTTAAGTATAGGTCTCCAGCAATATTCGAAAACAATTTGTCTAAACGACACTTTATAACAATAAAACACTGCACATAAATTTAAAAGACATATACAGGAGAAACTTATTCTAAGGGGCAAATCCGGCCTTATCACTAAGAGCGGTCTCTTCTAGACAACCTTTTTCCTTTTAGTAAAAGATTTACTTCCAGTTTTAATGATTTTTATATATGTGACAAGTAATAGTCATTGGTGTTTCAATTGCTATAGGAAAACACCCGAAATAAATGTTTTTTTTTTTAATACATTTACGTCTTTGGAATGATGGAGATACCAATTTAATGGTAACACAGTGGTAACACGTCATCAAAGGGCTAGTAATGGCGGCTTGACATAGGATTTGAGCGTCCCTGGTCTTCTTACACCATGAATGCGCAAATGCCATATTGTTTTTGAGTAAATGGCTTCGATGTGGCCTTTTCAACCCCTCCTCTTGTCTTTATTTTCTTCATTACATGATACTGGCAGAAAAGTGATCACACAAAAGCCAAAAAAAAAAACAAAAAAAAATCGAAAAAAAAATATGTTGTATAGACTGATATGGGTTAACGACCCCGCTACTAATAAAATAACATAAGGACACGACTGTATCTCAATCGGGGTAGTCAGAGGTACATTTATCGCAACATGTACCAATTACCCACACGTGGTAGGCGTTGAGCCATGTCGCCGTCTATAATGGTCTAGCCAAGTGTGTTAGTGAACTGTATGTGCTTCTAATAAAATCTTATTACTTTTTTGAACGTGGCTTATTTTAGATTTGCCGCAAATGACACTGAAACTAAGCAATAAAAAACAGTCTACGGGAATAATTTCAGAGCAATTTGATGATATTTCAGGCTTCTTTGCACAAAGTTTTCAAATTCAATTGTAGGCGAAATTTCACGACAAAAACAGATCCCATTTAAAATATACAATCACAATTGTATCACGGACGTTGAAAATACAAAAAGTTGGAAATTATATTTATATTTACTACTGTGGGAGTTAAAGTGGGATGAATTAATTTATGAATTCATTTAAACTCTGAAGCAAATTGATGAATCGAATCACTTCTTACTATTTGCTTTGTAAGTTTTAGCAACAGACCGACGCAAATTATTGTTCTTATATCCACAAATCGAATTATTAAGTAAATAATATAAATCTTAACTTGAATTGTATTTCACTACTGTATTTTTAAGGACTGGGATGTCCTAATTTACGCTGAGACGTATTTCGGGAAACATTGAACTTCGGGGAAAACTTTGTTCTCAAAACATCGCAACTTACCTATTCAAAGATGTCGGTTTTATCATGATATACGAAAACCAGATATGCTCAAAAGTGACAGCTAACATTTCAAGGTTAGCCCAGCTGACATCATACCATTTTGTAAAAAATAAATTAAATCCAAAAAGCTTTTTATATTTACTTTGCAAGGAAATTTTGAACTTTTAGGTAATGATTTACTTACTGTTATTATATATGAATTTTATATATGTGACAAGTAATAGTAATTAAATACCTTAGTCAGTAATACACTTAATTTTTAATAATAAAATTTACGTCCTTGGAATGTTGGGGATACCAATTTAATGGTAACACTTACGTCCTCAAAGGGGTGGCAATGGCAGCTTGTCATAGGATTGAGCATACCTGGTGTTATTATACCATGGGTTTTATATTAAACATAAATACAATTACGAAGTAAATTATAGTACACTACATTTACTTTATTGGTAGGTACTTAGTTGCCTGTCGACCAATGAGGATAAAACCTTAGAAAAACTTATTTTCAATGAAAAATACCTCTTTCCAACTGGCTGCTTTTTTTTCGTAACACATCCTTTAGACGCGATACACTCCATGTTACTCCACATTTTATAGCAATTTATCACGAATTTTAGCTGGACAGTATGGAGAACTGTCAAAATTTAGGAACACTCAACAGTGCTGCCACCTACATGTGAGCTTCTAGTTTATATCCTCATTTATCAATGATATTTCACCAACATTATAACAATGCCTGCCTCTTACTACCTTGCAATAATAGACGCATTTTTACACATACATACTTACATAAACAGCCTATATACGTCCCACTGCTGGGCACAGGCCCCCCTCAACCTACCGTAGGGGGTATGGAGCATACTCCACCACGCTGCTCCACTGCGGGTTGGTGGAGGTGTTTTTACGGCCAATAGCCGGGACCAACGGCTTAACGTGCCCTCCGAAGCACGGAAACATCTTACTTTTTCGGGCAATTAGGTGATTCAAGCCTGAAAAGTCCTTACCAAACAAAGGACAGTCTCACAAAGTGATTTCGACAATGTCCCCATCGGGAATTGAACCCGGACCTCCAGATCGTGAGCCTAACGCTCTAACCACTAGACCACGGAGGCTGTTAACCGATATACTTACACGCTAATAAATCAAGCTATCCTTCGCTTCATTGGAGATGATCTTGTTAGTCTTCCATCCTTTTCCATTCAGTACTAAATCTAAATGCAAAGAAGTCAACAGATTATAATCGAGACGATAATCGATTACAGTCGACGCAGCGATTGAATCGAGAGCACTCGAGCAGAGTGCAGACTGCATAATGCGCGGGAAATAAGTGCAATGGGACTCTGAGCGCTTTTACAACTCACTTCGGACTTTTAAAAGGAAAATATAAAATCAATCCTTTTATTTAGTTGTTTCTATAACGAACAAAAAATACCTATGCTTTTGTTGACTTTCAGCGGAATTGAAAAGAAAGTGTAAATAATAATGTCTTTATAAAGTCATAGCCCGCATTAAAAACGTCATAGAAGGGAAGATACCCAAATTGTACTGTATTCATGTGTTATGTCTGATTGTTGAAATTTAGTTCTGTGCAATAAAGTATATTTGATTTGATTTTGATTTGATTTGAAGATAGAAGGAAAGAGAAGAAGGGTTAGACCAAGAAGAACTTACATGGAACAGGTTAAAGATAAAGGGAACGTCGTGTCTTATAAGGAAGTCACTGAATTGGCCTTTGATAGACAAGAATGGAGAATGCAACACGGTCAAATGCGTGGCGCTTGAATTAATGATGATGAAAGTCATAACCCACAGGATAGAAGAATAAGAAAACTTCATAAAGTGTAAATAAATAAAAGAATTGCAGTGTTCCTTCAATGGTGAATGCTTAAGTACCATTAATTTTAATAAATGTAACATAATAACATAATATCGAAAGAAAGAGGAGCTCGGTGGCGCAGCAGTTAACGCGCTCGGTCTGCGATTATTGAATTTAAGCAACTTTCGCAAAGGCCGGTCACAGGATGGGTGACCACAAAAAAAATAGTTTTCATCTCGAGCTCCTCCGTCATTGGTTTCGGCTGCATTAGCAGTCGTTAATAACCACCAATCCGCACTGGGCCCGCGTGGGTGGTTTAAGGCCCGATCTCCCTATCCATCCATACGGAAGGCCCGTGCCCCAGCAGTGGGGACGTTAATGGGCTGGTGATGATGAACATAACATCACGCCTGTATCCGCAATAAAGGAGTAGACAGAGGTCCATAGTATACTCACCAAAATTTGCCAGGTATGTTTAAGTCCCATATAATAGGTTTTGCCCGCGACTTCGTCCACGTGGCGTGTTATGAAAGAGAGATCTTCAAGCAAAAGTCAAATTTCAAGCATCTAACTTATGTGGTTTAGATTTTTCATACAAAAGGATTTTCCCGCTAATTCCCGTTCCCGTGGGAATTTCGGGAATTCCTTTCTTAGTGCACCTCTGCGGTACCTAAGGTACGTCCTTTACGGCTGTGCGTTGATATGTCAGTCAGTGAGTCAGTCAGTTATGGTTGACCATATTTTACCCGTGGTCCTCAAGAAGAAATTAATTTGTTTCAAGAAGGAATTGTTTATGTTATCTACGTAAAATTTGTTATTTTTGATTTCTCAATACTTTCAATAAATTCAGAAAATAGCTATAGTTTCTTATGACATGTATACTCGTAGTCCTACTGGTGATCAATGTGTTGAACGGTAAAAAAATACCCGTGGCCCCACAAGGGGGACATGTTTGTGGCACCACGGGTAAAAGGGGTCCTCAACGCACACAAATCCGATATCAAAGCCTTATGACTACCAAAAATCTCCATTATTCCGGTGAAATAAATATATAATAAAAAGCATAAATCTTTGCTTTAAATAAGAGCGAAATAAAACCACATTTTTGAGCTGAAAATTTATTATGGAGCATAAAACAAAGCGAATGACGTCGCATCCGCGGTGCCAACAGGGAGAAAGATAATTATCTTGTTACACTAATTTATTACTTGCGGTGGGCGGCGAAATCACTGGCACTCTCAGCTTTATTTTATATATCTACCTACTTACTACTAATTGGCTATTTCTAGGCAGATATATAGATAAAATATTTATAAATTCGGAGTAACACGGATCCCTTTTTGCTAATATACCAATTTTTAGCTTCCTACCCTGAAAACTGCGAAAAGTCCCATATAAAACATCACCCGCTCTTTGAAGAGGTTGGGGGCAGATTTCCAAAAAAAAAAATATATTTGATTTTTTTTTGTTGCTCACAAATAGTCCGCATACCATTTTTTGCCTTTCTACGTTGAAAAATGCGGATTACTCCATATAAACTTCCACCCCCATTTTAGGTAATTGGGGGGTTAGAAAGATACCCTATAGATAGATTAGCCGTGAAAGGAGACAAACAAACAGACACACACGCTTTCCCATTAATAATATTAGTACTTATAAATAACTACACAGCCTCCGTGGTCTAGTGGTTAGAACGTTGGGCTTACGATCTGGGGGTCAGGGGACGATCCCCGATGAGGACATTGTCGAAATCACTTTGTAAGACAGGAATTTGTTTGGTAAGGACATTGCAGCCTTGAATCATCTGATTTCCGTAAAAAGTAAAATGTTTCCGTGCTTCGGAAGGCACGTTGAGCCGTTGTTCGCCGGGCTGCTAACCCAAACACCTCCACCAATCCGCAGTAGACCAGCGTGTTGGAGTATGCTACATAGTGAGACGTGTATAGGTTATTTATGTATGGTATGTTATGTATAACTACAGGCAAAAGGGGATTTCAACTCAGCAAAAAATCTCTGAAGAGCCAGGGTCAACAGAGCGCTTATTTTTCGCTGAGCCTGTAATAAAACTGAATGCATAATAATAATAATATAAAATAATAATTATTAAATAACTTGAAATTCCTATTTTATTACAGAATTAATATTCTACGGAAGGTGTTCAAAGTAAGATGAGCAATAATAAAATATTAACAATAAAAACTTCTGCTTTAAAATAAAACCATAAAATCTCTAAGTTAAAATTCAAAACCTTTCAAGGAAATGAAGCGCAGAAGCACAGGCTTCCTGTGATCTCAATGTTTTATTCTCCCGGTAGAAACTACATATGTATGTACTTATGTGTTCTCAAATCTATGTAAATCTCAGAACAGTCAAGGAGCCAACTCTGGGACTTGGCGTTTGATAAAAATTCAGACGGAACCCAGCGCGTCTGGCGATACGTCCTTTGACTTTATCTGGCTCTTCCTTCCTGTCGTAAAATCTAGACAGGTTGAATTTAACGTGAAATTAAAATGCTCGTGTGCTTACGTGCAAATGCAATCGCGAATAACATTCACCTTAGCCACACCCCGGACACTTCATACAAACACCCTCCTTTTACACAGACACTACACATTGACATTATCGTCACGCGCATCTGTGTGTGTGACGTCTGACACCATACGATTCTAGTCTAAAGTATTCTCGAGAGGAGGTGAGGTATCCTAGCTCAGACGCTGGTGGGGAGCGGAGTTGCCGTCCTATACGTAGTATTTTTCCTTATTATGTGCCTCTGTATAGGTTTTCAAAACTACAGAACAAAGACAACATTTTAGACGTTACATCGTGTATTACCTAATCATCATCATCATCCCATTTTGCCCCGCTCCGCTTACTCCAAGATGTGACAAGTTCGATTTTTTACAGAGACGACAGCAGAATCTTGTGTTTCTTCATTCGAGTTAATTCAGTAGTATAAGTACTTACTTATACCGCCTCTCGGGCTGACTTCAGAATTTATATTTTAACTTTGTATTCAACGTAATATTATTTCTTACTTTTTAAACTTAACTTCATTAAATTACTTTTTGTTATAGAATATAATTTTATCGAAAATATTCACAGTTTTTTAAATAACTTATTCTTTACTTACTTATATTTTAAACTATGCAATCTCTTGAGGCGATTTCAATTACCCGCACCGACGTACCAGTTGACATAGCAATCTATCAACTCAGTCGCAGTATGTAACAACCTCGTGCAAACAAGACGAAATTAATTTAAAGTTCCATCCTCCAGGACAAACACAGATTCGAACTCCCGATCGCTTCGTTTACAGTCTCGGTGTAAAGTTCTACCTGTGCGGCGTTAACTAAGAAGCTAACTTGTATGTAGAGGAAACTTAGATGTGTTATATTTTGGTGGATTAGTGTACTTTACGCTTTCACGGATTAGTACTTAGATCCGCAATTGCATTACGCCCTAACGTGCTATAATGCCAAGAACGAAGGGAAAAGAAGAATATTCCATTCTGCTGATCATAACGAGAAATTGACAATTGAATTGCCATTGATTATTAGTTTAATTACTTTGCTATTGAAGAATTTGCTATTAAACAATTGTTATTTTGAATTATATTTTTGTTATGTTTTTTAATTCTTTATTTTGCGTTTGATTAATCTAGAGGGTATTTCTATATTGTAAGCAACTCTATTGTTTATGGTGCAAATATTTTTTTCAGTATTGTTATTTTTCTTGCGTGTTTATGCAATAAGAAGTTTATGTATTGTAATATGATATATTGTGAGGATAATAGGAGGACAAAGGCCGTCACAAAATGGTGGTCAGGGGAAGGAAAAAGGTCAGTAGACCAGGGGCCTGATGGTCAAATTTCGCGGATGAATTAGCGCAGGACCGAAAAAGAGGAGACCTATACCCAACAGTGGGATACGGAATGATTGATAACGATAATGGTATAATGTGTTATAGTTATGTTTCTCGACGTTTCCTACCGAGACCTATAAAAAATATAAATAAGAGTTGTGATGTTCCAAGCGACTGTAGAGGGCTGGTTGTCTGAGGAGTGCCAAAAACTCACTGAATTTAATTTAAATTTGTACAAACAGTAGCATACACAGTTCAATGGAGCACAAAAAAAACAGAAGACACGCGTCAAAAATTGTTATTGTTATTGACGACCTCCGTGGTCCAATGGTTGTGCGTTGGGCTCACGATCCGGAGGTCCCGGGTTCGATTCCCGGTGGGGACATATCACAAAAATTACTTTGTGGTCCCTAGTTTGTTTACGACATTACAGGCTGATCACCTGATTGTCCAAAAGTAAGATGATCCGTGCTTCGGAAGCCACGTTAAGCCGTTGGTCCCGGTTGCTACTTGCTGATGTAAGTAAGTCGTCGTTACACGAGCCATGTCAGGGGCCTTTGGCGGCTCAATAGTATCCCTGACACCAGGATGAAGAGGTTGGTACTCCACCTCACAACCTACACGATAGAAGATTGTTATATAAAAATATAAATTTAATGTTGGATTTGCCAACATGAGTTCATATATGTATGGCGATCCGACAAATACATAAACGCGGTAAAGCTGGTACACACGGACGCAGCAGAGTGAATAATGCATGCGGCTGCAAACAGTGTACACTTGCCCTACGCGCGCGGCATAGAAGATGACCCTGATTTGATCAAATACTTCCAGCACTCCTGTTTACACCACGTGCTTTAAATACCAACTCATAATAAACTGAAATACTGTCACGGGAAAACTCCCCCTTTGAATAAACATTCAACGCAGCAAAAATTGAATTTATTTGACAGGCGTTGACTAATTTCCACAACAATGATTTATTAGGAGACTGCTGAACTCGAACGGGAATAATAAAAAGTTCACGGCTATATACCAATAGGGATAGTCAGTGGTATATCCATCGCAAGATGAACTAAGTACCCACAGCTCAGGTTTCAAACGGCCTCCGTGGTCCAGTGGTTGAGCGTCACAAAAATCACTTTGTAATCCCTAGTTTGGTTAGGACATTACAAGCTGATCACCTGACTGTCCAAAAGTAAGATGATCCGTGCTTCGGACAGCACGTTAAGCCGTTGGTCCCGGTTACTACTTACTGATGTAAGTACGCAGTCGTTACATGAGTCATGTCAGGGGCAATAATAACCCTGACACCAGGGTTGATGCGGTTGGTAATCCACTTCACAACCCATACGATAGAAGAAGAGAAGAGAGCTTTCTGATAGACCAACGTGATAGGTGAGCCGTATCGTCGTCTATAACGGTGGAGCCAACTGTGTTAGTAAAAACTGCACTTTATTAATGCAAATCCAGTAGGTACCGAAATTCGAACCGCCATCGCTCCACGTTTTGAGAAGCAAGCCAATGTGCCACAGGACCACAATGTAAGTAATCGTCCCCATATTTTGTCTATGAACATAAATATATAAAATGCGATATACGTGTGATGCAGCTGTGAGCGAATGTACCACGCTGCATGCATTATTCACCTGGCGGGCCCATCTGTACCTGCTTAGCCACATTTACAAACTACCTTCTACTTCATACATTTCTTATTCTGCCGCTTCTAGCGCTATTTGCTTCGGGCAGATGCGGAGTTGGACGTTTTTCAGACCGTACGTTTCTTGTTTATGAACAGTCATATTTAATACCATGTACCCACTCTAGAACCCTGTCGCAATACCATATTTGACATTTAATGAGACTTACGGTTTAATTTGTCAAAAAAGTTAATGTGACATGGTTTCAAAGTGTATACATATTAGTACTCGTGACCGAACACTGTATAGTCTGCATAATTATTATTGAGACGCACTTGAAAATGATACCGCCCAAACGCTCTCGTACATCACCATAATATGTTTAAATTAACCGCACGAAGTACTTATCAACGCGGTAATTCTCCGTAAACGAGGCATGGATAACTTCATAGGTGAAATAATTTTAAGATTTATTTTATGTCAAAAATGATACGGATTTGTTTTTAAATGATTTAAATAACTTTTTATTGACGTGACTTATTGTAGATTTGCCGCAGATGGCATTAACTACTTGGCCGGACAAATAGGGAGCGCTGAAGGCTCTCACCCGGTACAACGTTTAAGACAAACCTGAGGATGCCCAGTTAGGTGCGAACCTCGGGTCAGGGCGTCGTTTGAGAGGAAAAAATATTTGAAAGAATTAATCGACTCCTGTGGATCGATAGCGATAAGCGCTGAATCGCCGATCACGCCGGCGGGGTCGGTATAGGGGTAATTTAAGAAACTTATTGAAAAAAAACTAGGGTGATTCTTGCACGACGTAGAATTTTTTAGTTCGTGTAGGCATAGTCGATCACATGCCCACTGCTTCATCGCCTAACGCGTCGGTGCAAGGTGTCGTGTGAAAATCGCCTCACTTATGCTAACTTTAGTTCCAATTCCGATGGCCAACTTTAATCAGGAATTTAGTTTAAGTTGGGCACCCTGAATACCTCCCACGGTCTGTACCTGAGAACTTTCTCAGTTGAATAGGAATCTGTAGAGCTATCAGGGATTTGTGTAAACTCGACTCTCGCCCTGGACTCCGGCACCTGGCGAAGTTTATTTTTATTACATTAGCTCCACGGCGCATCCTAGACTGCGGAAAATTGAATAAATGTTTCACTTATTTTATATTTATTACTTTTAAAGGATTTCAATAAATATATTTATAGCAGAGTTTCTTAACTACAAGGTACTATTTTATTTATTTATATTTAAATATGTGTATTATAGAATGTATAATAATAGTAACGACCCAATAATAACCCTGACACCAGGATTGATGAGGTTGGTATTCCACCTCACAACCCACTCGATAAGAAGAAGATAGGAAATATAATGTAGGTAGTTCTGTTAGTCCTGATGTTCTGACAGGTAACATAACATAAACAGCCTATACAATACACGTCCCACTGCTGGGCACAGGCCTCCCCTCAACCGGAGCATACTCCACCACGCTGCTCCACTGCGGATGGGTCCTCCAGGTGTTTGGGCTAATAGCCGTGGCCAACTGCTTAACGTGCCCTCCGAAGCACTGAACCATCTTATTTTTTCAGACAATCAGGTGATTCAAGCCTGTGAAGTCCTTACCAAACAAAGGACAGTCTCCCAAAGTGATTTTAACAATATCCCCATCGGGAATCGAACCGGAACTCCAGATCGTGAGCCTAACGCTCTAACCACTAGACCACGGAGGCTATTCTGTGAGTGCACTGACATCTGTATTTATATTACTCATGTTTAAATAAATAAATTATCTTTATCTTATTAATAATAATCTCATATTTGGCGTGCATCCAACTTAAAACTAGAAAAACAATGTCAGACGAGCCCAAGCACCGACCACCTAAAATAGTGCGCATTTAGAACCAAATCCAAGATATTGACTTACAAATTCGAAGATTTCTCAAGCGGACCTGACCGTGGGTAGCCGGGTAGCCCATGTTAGGAGTTGGCTGCCTTCCAAGGAACGCCATGTATAAAACTTGCAGCTTTCTCTGACTGTTGTTGCTTGCACCCGTATAAATAATAATACTTGTGAATGCGAAAAGACAGGCAGTACAGTCACGAGTACTAATATGTATACACTGAAACCATGTCACATTAACTTGACAAATGAAACCGTAAGTCTCATTTAATGTCAAATTTTCTTTTTATCGTGTCAATGGCAAACTAAATAGTATCGGCCCAAAACTTGGCAACACGTATGGCAGCGCTCATAAGATGTTCCATCGTTTGGGGAACAGTGCCGCACTTGCACTTTAAGTCTGAGCCATCCTCAATGTCAAATATGATAGTGCGACAGGGTTCTAAAGTGGGTACATGATATAGCTCATGACTGTACATACACGCTCCGTAGAGAATTCATACGGTACATTATGCCAGCTGGCGATATCGTTTTGAAGGATACTTTTCTTTGTCGGGTTTCTTTTATAGAACTTGTTTGAATGCTTTTCAGTCTGTTCCGTTATTCTGTCGGTTAGTACTGTTCTTTGCTTGCATGTCGTTATTGAACGAGCTTGACATAAATTTATTTTTATTTACATTATATTACATAAGCACACGATTGTATTCGGGGTAGTCAAATGTACATCCATCTCAAGATGACATAAGTACCCACACCTCGCCGAGCTTTCTGTTAGGCCAAGGTGATAACTAATGAGTCGTACAATGTCTATATAATGGGCGAGCCACTGAAACTGATGTCATTTACACAATGAATGAAATGTCTGTAATTAAATTATTATTCTTGTTTCACAGCCATAGCGGTCGCTCTTCTCTTTGTCTGTTTACGTTACCTAAATAACTTGATTTCACTGCAGAGCCCCATTCTTGTGCCCAGATCACACATAAATGAAATGAAAAAGTTTCCGGCCAAGTAGTTATTGCCATCTGCAGCATATCTGCAATAAGTCACGTCAAAAAAAGCATTTTCAAATATGAAACGAGCAAAATTCCATATTAATTTATTTTCCATTAAAACAAGCTTGCGAAACAAAACTAACAATTTTTTTCCCAACTTCGCCGGAGTTTGTATCGCGACGCTTTTATTAAATTCCCCCTAACACCAAGTTTTATCTCATTTCAACGTTTTTTTTTTTTTGATCGCATTCGACGGGCCTTGTAAATTTTATAATATATAATTATGTTGTATATTCAGCAAGTCAAGCCAGGATGTTTTAAAGAAACGGAATTCGATGGTCTCTACCTACCCCAAAGGGACATAAACTTGATCTTATGTATGTATATCTTGGTTGGTAGAGCCAAGCTATCAGAAATCAGAATCATTTATTTAACATAATTATCATGGATAAACTTGTTGAAGGTCACTGTAACATTTTTGAATTTACGTCATTTCGCAAGGTGTTATGGCTGAGGAGAAGAAATGACATGAAACTGCAACAGCAACACATCTTTTAAAAACCAATGAGGATATACATTACAAGTTATTTAATAACTAGAGGAACACATTCAATACCACCTTCATGATGTATCGATATTGTACCTTTGATGATAAAAGCACCGTTACCGTGCCTAATTTGATTTTTGTTATACATACAAGTTGTTAATGACATCGTAACGAAAACTTTGAGCGATGATTCAGACCACGGTTCTGAGTTGACATCAAGTGGAATTTACCGTCACAAAAGTTGATGGCACCACAGAATTGTGGTCTGAATCTCCCCCGCAGAATTTGTTACGGTGACACTAACACCCACACGTACTCGTATGGCTACCTGTACGGGGTGTAAGTACATTGTAACGAATACTAAGGAGAATGATTCAGCTCATTATTCTGAGTTAATAATAATAAAAAGATCAGGTACCATGGATCAGGTAGGGGGTAAGATAGGTAGGTAGTTTGAAAAGAACTGACTATATTTAGGTTAATATTAGGACCTATCCAAAAGTTTGGAAGTAAGGATCGTGCTCGCAAATTACCAACTTTTCTTTAGCAAGAGACCCTCGGTAAATCAATCAGATATCAATTCAGAAATTGGGAGGAAGAGTACTGTGAATAGGCAATATTAGTCGGACTAGATTTCCGCTTTTTTATTCCCAAAATCATATTATGAAGTGTAGCTACGAAAGTCTCGGTACTGTTGCTACGACTTTTGTAGCATGCTACGACGTAGCAAATCCAGAAACGTTATGTTAATCGTTCAATCTGAAATTAGTATCAATTAATAACTCATAATGTGTTACGAATATTATAACTCATCATTTGTTTAAACGTGGTAAAACGGACTTATTATGGTTTCTTCAATAGTCGACTTCACCCCTCTTCTGTAATTGGCCTGCGCACGCGCTGCCTTTTAATCGCGTGTTAAAACACACACACCTTAAATAATTCAATTAATAACTAGCTTTACTTAATAATTAATGATAAAAATATGTGATAAATATTAATCATTTATTATTGTTTTTATTATTTAATATAATATATTTTTTTATAATTATGCGTCTTTCTTTTCTCGTTCTAATCTTGCGGGACATCCATTTTGCTTCAGAATGACACAGAGCGGTTAAATATAGAGTGAGTTAGATAGGAATCAGGTTACGATAGGACGTGTTAGAAGTGCTAAGGACAGCGGTTGCTGTCGCCTCAGTTTTACTCGCGGAGTGCTCTCGAAGCACGTACCAGAGACTTACAGAACACCGTAACGACACACAATGTATACATAGGTACGGTCACGAGCATTAATATGTATACACTTTGGTACCATGTCACATTAACTTTTTTGACAAATTGAACTGTAAGTCGCACTAAATGTCAAATATGTTAGTGCGACAGAGTCCTAAAGTGGGTACATTGTATTACTCATGACTGTGCACTCCCGCTTGTAAAGAAGAAAATATAATAAAGATTTATTTTCAGACATTACAATCCATAGGTGTTAGTAATTGCAATCTTATTCTATTGTTAGTAAACATACAGCATTTTAAGATAAAATTAAAAATAATAATAATAATTCAGCTGCTACTACCATCTGTGTGCAACCGCATCCAACTAATAATACCTTATGCTAAGTAATACCTTATGGGCTGGATAAAGAGACAAGATTTTTTTTATTATTTTTGTTATTGTTAATGTGTTACGAAAGCGGTATATAAAGCAAAGTTTCGTGGAAGACCTAGAAGGACGTACATTGACCGAAGGAGATCCCCTTAGAAAAGGTTCAGTACGATCTACTCTGCGGCGTGCGTGTATGAATCGATTGATGAATGTGGAGGAAGCAAGAGTAGTGTGTCAGCAAATGGAATTCTATAGTCCCTGTTTATCCAGTGGGAAATATGCGTGAGTTTATGTGTGCACCTATGTAATATGTGTTCTATGAAGATTTTCAAATTTAGAGATATTATAACTACTTAATATGATTTTGTCTTTTTTCAGGTACGTTAATGATAATTCGGAAATCTCCTTAGAAAAAATAACTAGGTAAAGGTAAGTCTCCAGTTCAGTCATTGCATCAATATAAGCATAAAGACTTAATAACCAGATATACATAACATAACACAGCATCATGCCTGTATCCGCGAAAGAGTAGGCAGAAGTGTATAGTATATGTACCCACTCCTCGCCGGCTAAATTATAATAGGTATATAGACAAATTACTAACAAGGCTGCGGTCTAATCAAACAATTAATATTGGATCCTGTAATCAATATTCCAGATCATGGTCCGTCTAGGGCTCTAAGTAAACATATGATAAACCAAGACCTAAATCAAGCCAAACCGAATATCGGCACAAATTGCTTGGTACTCTATTTGTATTATCATAATATATACGAGTACTAACATAAACTTACATTTTTATGCTTACATTTGGATGTATATTGAGAAAAATATTGAGAATTATTGAGAGGACAGAAGCGGCAAGATGGTTGTACACTTAATAAGACACGACGAATTTATTGAAAACGGCATAGAAGGAAAGAGAAGAAGGAGAAAGCCAAGAAGAGCTTACATGGAACAGGTTAAAGAGAAGGTGAAAGTCGTAACTTTAAAGGAAGTCAAAAAATTGACCTTTGATAGACAAGAATGCAGTATGCTACACCGACAAGAGCGTTTAATTTAATGATGATGATGGATAACCATGCAGATAGCAAAACCAAGCCAAAGTGTGTTTTAGTGAAACATAGCCTAATGGGTCCATGGGACAATATTTCAGTTCATCACATTCATTCATCTTAAGAAACCGAGGTAGCCTAGTTGGTTGAACGCTTGCCTGTCACTTTGAGGTCGCAGGTTCAAATCCAGCACAGGCCTAAATGATTATCACGTGCTTAGCGGTGAAGGAAAACATAGTGAGGAAACCAACATTCCCGAAAAATACGTTTCGGAGGTGTCTAACCCAAACTGTATTGGGCTGGTTTTCCCTTCACAAGTAGAAAGGCCAGACAGGCAGTCGCTTCTGTAAAAAACCAGACCTGTCAAATCTTCAGGTTAGGTAAGCGAACCCTTTGAAAAATGGGATAAACCTAGGGGGGGACATTCATTCATCTTAGGATTTCAACATCATATGTGACTTCAAGTCATCTTCTGATATCTCGTCGCATTGATCACCTACCTCAACGAAGGTTTAAATTGGAGTTCATGTATGCACATATTATTATAATGATTACACATGTGTAAAATCGTACATATGACTAGTAAGTAAACAGACCGAAATACGCCTGATCTTAATGAGAACACTCTTCCGAGAGGCAGGACCGAATTCATTAGTCCTTCGATGAGTTTAGACGGAGCTCTTTGGATAATTAAATACCGAAACCTCTTTAAGTGAGGGAAGAGTACGTATTTGTCAACAGAAATGTTTGTTTATTTACTTCATTTAGTTAGAGGAGTACGATTGTACGAAATTCTTTTAATTAAGGACAGTGAACGACCCTGGTTGATTGGATTTCACACGAGGCTACTCGAAAAGGTGCGTTTGGTGAGAGTTAAGTGACCTTTTTGCTTAACCAGTCAGATAGGTGACTAGTTAGTGGCAACCGTTTCAAAGATTCATTCGAAGGGAAAACCGGCCCAATACAGGTAAGGTGACATGCCTCCAAAAATACATTTGCATGTGGGTTTCCTTACGATGTTTTCCTTCACTGCTGAGCACGTGATAATCATTTATGATCCAAACGCGAATTGAGGCCTGTGGGTTCGAACCTGCGACCTCAAAGTGAGAGGCGAGCGTTCTACCATCTGGGCTATCACGGCTACGTTCTACGTAGTACTTATATAAAATTACATACATTTTGAGGCATGTCTTGAAACAGAGTGTATGATCATTTGACAGCTTGTGTGTCAGATTATCTCAAATTGAGATTGGGTGGTGTTTTGTGTCTATGCTACGGTATATAGCAATCCGACACGATCTCTTATGAACCCAGCATTCCAATCTTCATATTGTAATATACCTGCAGAATTCAATGTATTCTGATCACAAATTAAGGTCAGGTGGCATCGTCTCTAGGCACAATGATCCTGCATAATGTATTATCAGAGCGACCTGTGACCCTAATGACCTTATATGGGACGCTATTGCAGGATTAGAGGCGGTGCTCTAAGAGCATTACTGTACCACCTGCGCTCCGTATTAGGCAGTGATGTTTGTGATAAACGGAACGTAAAATTTCCTACATCTAGTCCGCTTTTATAATAGTACTCGTCATATTTATTACAAGTAATTTCCATTATAGACAATAATAAAATAGTGGTTTAGATTAGTGCACGCATTTAATACCTCCGGCCAAGTAGTCAATGCCACCGGCCAAGTAGTTAATGCCTCCGTCCAAGCATTTAATACCTCCGGCCAAATAGTCAATGCCACCGGCCAAGTAATTAATGCTTCCGGCCAAGCATTTAATACCTCCGGCCAAGTAGTCACTGCCACCGGCCAAGTAGTTAATGCCTCCGGCCAAGCATTTAATACCTCCGGCCAAGTAGTCAATACCACCGGCCAAGTAGTTAATGCTTCCGGCCAAGCATTTAATACCTTCGGCCAAGTAGTCAATGCCTCCGGCCAAGCATTTAAAACCTCCGGCCAAGTAGTCAATGCCACCGTCCAAGTAGTTAATGCCTCCAGCCAAGCATTTAATACCTCCGGCCAAGTAGTCAATGCCACCGGCCAAATATTTAATGCCACCGGCCAAATGTGATAAATAAAAATTGAAATCTGCCACTGCGACAATTTCTAAGCCTGCGGCATTACGCGCCAACGGCATCGGTGAGCGAACCATTAGCATTACTGTAAATACCCTACAGTCCCATACACAGTCTTCTAGTGAAGTAGTGAAATAACAAAAACGTAATTAATGGGCTGGCCAAAGAGACTAACGTATCGTTTTTACGTAAAATATTAAATTAGCTGCATATTCTTTTTCTCAAAACGATTAGATATGTGTAACACGATATACTAATTCCATCGGTGATATTATCTACAAACATGTACGTATTATAAACATTGCCGCTCAGTCTATGAATATAGCTGCGTCCTAATCAACACTACATTAAACGCTAAGACCAGCGGAATTGCATCCCATTTATCTTGAATGCCTGATTGTATACCATCCTATTACATTTTTATTTATCCCTCACGTTTATTTAAATCCTTATATGATCCTCCACGTGAAGAGTACACAGGTGCTACGCCGTAGCAAATTGCTACACCGCGTAGTAAAATGGTACGCGCTTAGTTTTTTATTTTTAGATATATCAGTAAAACTCGAACGTATAAAGTGCCGTTTTGTGTAGTGAATACAAAAAGCACTAAATTCTACGATAGAATTTTCAATTCGGATAAAAATTGTAATTTTTTTTTGCAACGTAAGTATTTGAACGAATTTATGTTTGTAAACAAAACGGAACATTTTCGTGAAGTGTACATATATACATACATATTCCCTTCAATGTGAAACGCGAAATCCCCGAAACTGTGTAAAGCTTATTTAGTTGTGGAGAATTCCCATGCAAAAGTGTTAAATTTGCATACGTGTGGGTTATTAAACGAGAAATATGTTTATTCTGCGCTCTATACTAAATATACGTGTTTATTATGTTTCCATATTGATGTATATGGGTATTATAGAAATTTCAACGCGAAGTAAATTAATGTAGAAATATTTTGTAAACGACGAATGTCGTCAGAAATATTAGAGCAGACATTTAAAGCGAAGCGAATGCTGGGCGATTTAAGGAAACGTCAAGTGAAGAGTACTTACTTCAAAACGTCGAGTAACATGAACTATCATGAGAGAGGATAAGAAGAAAGTGGCAGGTCAGGTTCGTTGCAAGTGAACTGTAGTCTCTACACAGATATTCGTTTTTTAGGCACAGACTTAGCAACAAATAACCGATACGTTTCTACACTTCAGTCTAATGCAAACAACCTATCGATCCCAATCCTAAACTCTGACCTTGCCTTGCTTATCCTCCGGATGTACACCTTATACAGTCTATCGTCGAGTCTAAGCGTAGCCAAAGTTTGAAGACTTAGCTTATCGACTACTGATATGCATCAATAGCTCTGGACACGACAGCTTTTAGTGCCCTCCCGAAAGGAAGAGACAAACCCGAGCTCAATTTGATAATAGGATCCAATCTAACCTACCAACAATAGATATTCCAAAACTTATTATCAGTCCTTCAGAAGGCCTTGACCCAAACACGACCCTGTTAAAAACAAGGCATTACCCGCAACGGGCCTCTGTCTCCGGATCACGTCAACTCAATCCAAAACACTTGACAATTCAAACACCGATTTGAATTCGGCACCAATTCATTCAGCCGCGCGATTCGCTATTCGAGATCTGAATTCCCAAGCCAGAGGCGGCTCGGCTCGGCTTCTAATGAAATTCCAAAATATTGGTTATCAAGTAACTGGGAAACAGAGCCGTTTTTTTGCTAAAATAGTTCACTAGAAACTTGCCAAAATACTATAAGTACCTCAAACTGTAACTAACTTTTCAGTCTTGAATTAGGTAGGTAAATAAGAGTATGTACAGGTTAATGTTTGAACGAATTAGTTCCGTAGATGACTTCTATAACACGCCTGAAGGTCACATAATACGCAGTTTCCGCTTACTAGTTTATTCACAGACTTTGCATGACTCGATAGTCTCGATAATGTAAGTAAAATATATGTATCAACTTATATGTTCACTATACTCTTTCTCAGCTTCATTTTAAATGTAGATAGATAGATAGATAAATGATTTATTTGGTCTACAGACACACATGCATACAATACAAATCAACAACAATACACACCACATACAAAATGTTTAACACACGCCAGGTATGTATGTGTGCTGCAGCAGCGCAAAACGGTCATAGCTCAGCGCAAGCATTTGCCCTTTCGAGCAAATCGCTGATTTTCAGCTACAACCCGGATAGAGGAAACCGCGGATACAGTAACCGAACTAATTGACGTTGTTTACAAATAATAAATAATGCATGCAGAAGATAATCGTAAAAATGCGTTGTAAGATTACTGATAAAAATAAAAAGACGTACATAATAAAAAGATACTTGTTTGATATTTTATAGGTATATATATAATAACAATCTAAATGCATAGACAAAATAACTATAAAGCAGTGTTCGCCACCTATGCAAGAAGTTGTGAATTTTCTTGTTTCTGACAATATAGAAGTATTTTTTTTACTTTTTCCTTAAAAGATAATTTTGATGAATGTACGGTCACAAGTGCTAATATGTATACACTTTGAAACCATGTCACATTAACTTTTTTGACAAATTAAACCGTTAGTCTCATTAAATGTCAAATATGATTGTGTGTCAGGGTTCTAAAGTGGGCACATGATTTTGCTCATGACTGTACGGTAGCCGTTCTTCCGTTCCAAATTCGTGCCTGTTTCAAGACAATTGTCTTCGTTACTCAACATCGAGGCCTGGCTTCGCTCTGAATTGTTAACATTCCTCCATTCCACCCGCCAGGCGGTTCGCTTCTCCTTACTCCGCGCGACTTCGCCAATTTCCCACGTGACCCTTGTAATTGAACCTTCACTGGAAGCCTTTTTGCAAGGTACACTGTAATTTCTCAAAGACACTGTCGAAGGGATTCCCTATGAGGCTCCTTTGTGAATCTTATCAAAACATCTTTTCCCGATTCATTTTGAAGTTAAGCAATACTGTGACGACTGTTTGCATTCGCGTGATATATGTTATGTACGGTCACGAGCACTAATATGTATACACTTTGGTACCATGTCACATTAACTTTTTTGACAAATTGAACTGTAAGCCTCACTAAATGTCAAATATGTTAGTGCAAAAGAGTCCTAAAGTGGGTACATTATATTGCTCACGACTGTACATAGATGTTGAATTTCCGAGGTTTTTTTTGCAGCTTCTTTTCTGCAGCTATACACATTCGGTTGTGAGAACACAGTTGGTTTGTGAGGTATGGGTACTTAGTTCATCTTGCAATGGACTTGCCTCTGACTACCCCAGTTAGGATTTACTCGTGTTTTCTGTATATTTTCAGTTTAAATTCATCATTCCGAAGCAATAAATAATAAAGTAAAAAAAATAATGACTAATGGGGTTAGCTTTATTAATATTTTCAGAATTATACTACCATTTTGCAAATATCGTTCCATTTATTCCGTTTTATATTGGATAACAATTGTTTTATTATATATATTGTAGACTCTTCTTCTTCTTCTATCGTGTGGATTGTGAAGTGAATTACAATCCTCATCAATCCTGGTGTCAGAGGTACTATTGAGCCGCCAAAGGCCCCTTACATGGCTCATGTAACGATTACTCACATCAGTAAGTAGTAACCAGGACCATCGGCTTAACGTGCCTTCCGAAGCACGGATCAACTTATTTTCGTACAATCAGGTGATCAGCCTGTAATGTCCTAACCAATCTAGATCTAATCACAATATTGTAGACGATGAGTACGTTTTAAATCAAAACGATAAATACGAACTATTTAATTTATTCTCCTCTTCTATCGTGTGGGTTGTGAGGTGAATTACCAACCTCATCAACCCTGGTGTCAGGGTTATTATTGAGGTGCCAAAAACCCCTGACATGGCTCATGTAACGACTACTTACTTACATCAGTAAGTGGTAACCGAGACCAACGGCTTAAAGTGCCTTTCGAAGCACGAATCATCTTACTTTTTGGACAATCAGGTGATCAGCCTGTAATGTCCTAACCAAACCAGGGATCACAAAGTGATTATTATGATTTGTCCCCACTGGGATTCGAACTCGGGACCTCCGGATCGTAAACACAACGCTGAACCACTGGATAACGGAGGCCGTTACCTCGCCTAATAAAAAAAGGCGACGAAGAGAACAGCAGCGACACGTTTTCGTCTATGCACTCGTTCCTTAAAAGAATTTTGGTTGCCAAGAATTCGGAAAAACAAACGAAAACAGGTTTCACATCTTGGCAGTGCGCATAATCAATTTACGTCGCAGGAGATTATATTGGATCCTTACGAGGAAACCAATAACAAGGTGTAGGTACTCATGGGGAGAAATAGTGCATTTTGTAGCGACTTGTTGCCGCCGGGAGCGATGCAATTCCTCGAACACTAATACCGGACTTACGCCGCACACATTCGATTCCACTTTGCCGGGTCAAACCGGGTTTTAGCCCTATTTCGACCACCAAATTGACATTTGGCCCGGCGTCCACCGTCTTTTGTTTTCCGCCGGCTGCCTGGGAAAACCAATAGAGGTCCGATAATTTTGGTGGTGCAGATAAAGATACGCAGGGATTAAACAAGGGTTCTATAGCTGATATATCTGAGCGTTACTTTGCGTTGTCAGTTGTAAGACTATTTTCTGAGTTGGTCAAAAGTGTAAATACAGAAAATATACAATCGGTGTTGTAAAAAAAATACTATTTATGAATAATAATGACCCCAGCTTTGCAAGGTTCCAATTTCCGGTTATTACAAAGGACTTTACATTTTTTTTTTTCATATTTCAGTGTCACTAATACCCATACATACTTGTATGGTTACCTGTATGTACTGGACCGGGGTGTAAGTGACATCGTAAAGAATACTGATAGGGATGATACAGCTCATTATTCTGAGTTGATATTAAGTGGATTTTTGTTAATTATTTTCCGTTCCATACTTTTGCGACGGAAAATTCTACTTGATATCAACTCAGAATCATGGTCTGAATCACCCTTAGTATTTGTTACGACGTCACTAACATCCTGTATGTAAAAAAAAGATTCCTCTCTACTTGTTAGGAAAGTAAACAACAGTTACAAGCAATAACGATTCACTTACGAGCACAACACTGTTCTACCTTAGTGTGTTTAATACATAAATACGGTCTGGCTGGTCCAAACTCAGCTTGTGAATATTGTATGCCATATTGTATGCTCCGCTTGCGCCCAAATTACCAAGGGTCGATGTGGATTTCAACATAAGTGAGGTATACTGGGATGTTTAAAATGTAATCTATGATAATGACTACCTTGGGACGGGTAATCTTTATACTTACATTCCGTGCAAAGACAAAGAGGAATGAAATATTTGAATGTAACGTAACATCCAGTCTTCTTCTTTTTTAATCGTGTGGGTTGTGAGGTGGAATACCAACCCCATAAACCCTGGCATCAGAGTTACTATTGAGTCGCCAAATGCCCCTGACATGGCTTATGTAACGACTACTAACTTAGCTACATCCGTAAGTAGTAACCAGGGTCGGTCCTGGCTTAACGTGCCTTCCGAAGTACGTATCACCTTACTTTCGGACAACCAGGTGATCAGCCCCTAATGTTCTAACGAAATTAGGGACCACAAAGTGATTTTTATGATATGTCCCCATCGGTATTTGAACCCGGGACCTCCGGATCGTGAGCTCAACGCACAAACCACTGGACCACCAAGGCTGTACCCCCAGTAGGTAGGCGTCATTGTGTTTGTGACATGCAATAATAATTTATTGAGCCGATCTACACCCCTGACATAGTAGCAGACGGAAACCATAGGGGTCTTCCGATGCTCGAAATTATTTAACTTTTTCCGATGGCAAAGTGACGTGTTTTTGTTATGACGTCACTTATTGTAGGCGATCGGCTTTAGTACTTTACTTTACTTTAGTACTTACTTCACTTTACTTAAGTCACACCCCAGGAACTTCATAAAACACTTGGTTTTACACAGACTCTACTCATTCACTTTATCCTACAGGTGCATCTGCGCCATAAGACCGTAGGGAGGGGGGGTTGTATTAACCTAGCTCAGCCGCTGGTGGAGAGCGAAGAGTTGCCGTTCTATACGTTATTATTCCTCATTCTATGCTGAAGTTCTTCAATGAACGCCCACCAATAATCCATTTGTAAAGCTGATATATCCCAGTTCAATGCCCTCGGATCCACAGTAATGAAATAATCCCATCAGCATTGTGTCATGATACACAATGAGTTACGTTCTCAATTTCGGCAAAGCCACAAATGCGGGAGGACAAACAAATTCCGAAAAATTAATCTAATTTTGCGGGCTGTCGAACGCACAGGCTCTCCGTCACGAAAATCATTATCCGAGAGAGGGCCAGGGCAATTCTGGCTGTATAATAATCATATTGTCCAGCCTCCCTTAGGAATACTGCACATTGGCGATTGTAAACGACTCTGCAGCGTGACGAGTTGTGAACGGAGACGCAGCGTTTGTAACCGCCACATAAACGCCCGTCTCGACAACGCATTCGTAAAAACAAAAGGTAAACGTATACAGGGCGTTAGTGACATCGTAACGACAACTAAGGGGGGTGATTCAGACCATGATTCTGAGTTAATATCAAGTAGAATTTTCCGTCGCAAAATTCATGACTTATTTTTTAGTTATTTTTAAATAATTTTATTTCTATACTTTTGCGATCGAATATTCTACTTGATATTAACTCAGAATAATGAGCTGGATCAGCCCCCTCAGTATTCGTTACGATGTCACTTACACCCCGTACCTGTACATACAGATAGCGATACAAGTAGGTATGGGTGTTAGTGACACCGTAACGAATACTGAGGGGAATGATTCAGACCATGATTCTGAGTTAATATCAAGTGTATTTTCCTGTCGGAAAATTCATGGTTAGTGTTTTTTCAATTGTATACTTTTTTCAATTGCAACGAAAAATTCCACTTGATATCAACTCAGAATCATAGCCTGAATCATCCCTCAAAGTTTTCGTTAAGAGGTTACTAACACCCTGTATGTCTACGGTCAAGTAGTAATGCCATTTGCGGCAAATCTACAATAAGTCACGTGAAAGAAACACACTCACCATCTCTGGTAGGAAACCACCTTAATACTGCGCCGGCATATATAAAAGTTGCCATAGTAAAAATATTCCCTAAGTGGTCAGTATATCTCCCGATCAGCCCTTCTATTTTTCCCTCTTTGTTGTAGCCACAACGGTACGTAGCCACGTACCATCAATACCGTTAATATTTATTGGCTATCGAATGTGGATCTACTCTCATCCCATTAGTCTAAATGTGAAATTATCTTTGTTTATTCCTTATAATACTGTTATTTTGAAGAGATATCTCTTCTACATTGTTTTAAGTTTAAGCGGTTATTATCATAATTAAAACACATAATAACGGGTTCTTACCGTGTTTAAAGTTTAAAAATATTACATTATTACATGTCGAAATATCGGGAGTCTCATATCCCTGCTTAAAACGCGGTAAGAACCCGTTATTATGTGTTTTAATTATGATATCTCTTCTAGCGTGGATTGGCATTCTTCATTGATCTGGAATTCATATTATCGTCTTCTCTCGTGTGGGTTGTGACCACAATAATAGAAACTCATCTACTTGCTATATGCGCAACGTGATAAAATTTTCGATAGCTTCAATAAATTTTGTCATGCATGACAGGTAATTTTGTTTGCTTTTTTATAGAACGACATGACTTATTTGGGTTCGCATATTAGCACCAATCGACAAAACGACATAATTACATAGTCAGAATCGATAAAATTACTGTGGCAAAATTTTATCACGTTGCGCATGGTAGCCATACTGGTGTCAGGGTTACTATTGAGCTGCCATAGGCCCCTGACATGGCTCGTGTAAAAACAACATACACACTTAGGTAAATAGAACCCAGGATCAACTGCTTAACATCCCTCCGTAGCACGGAATATCTTACTTTTGGCAACCAGCAATGACCTAACCAAACTGGGGATCACAAAGTGATTTTTATGATATGTCCCCAACGAGATATGAACTCCGGATCGTGTGCCTAGCACTCCACCATTGGACCACAGAGGCAGTCTTCTTCTATCGTATGAGTTATGAGGTGAATTACCAACCTCATCAATCCTAGTGTCAGGATTATTATTGATCCGCAGAAGGCCACTGACATGGCTCATGTAACGACTACGTACTTCCATCAGTAAGTAGTAACTGGGACCAACTGCTTAACGTGCCTTCCGAAGATCATCTTACTTTCGGACATTTGGGTGATCAGCTTATAATGTCCTAACCAAACTAAGGATCGCACAAGAGATTTTTGTAATATGTCCCCACCGAGATTTGAACTCCGGACCGTGAACGCTCCACCACTGGACCACAGAGGCCGTTATTCATATAATATTCAACGTGGCAACGCGGTGAGTGTTATGGGGACCTTTGCGCCGGGTGAGGCGAGGGGGGGCCTGTTTGACTAAGCAGGGATTCCTGCTACAATGTTTAGTTAAGGTATTTTCTGATTTTTTTTTCTTTGTATTTTCCATTTTTATGTTTTTTTATCGCCAAATTTGTTTATTGTTAATTATATAAATTTTCAAAGAGATAATAAAATAATTAAAAAGACAGAAAATAAAATAATTGCAAATTAGAAAAGTATGTACTCATTATATAAATGGATACCAGAATAAACAGAATAGAATAAACAATACTTCAATTTAGTGAAGAATATTGCATTCTACCGAAGCCTTGTTTATGTAACGATACATTTTTCCCGAGAGAGTTATATAATCGTATTTCATCAATGTGCACCCGCATAAAATTATATGTGTGTAATATAATACAAGTACCGAAATTGAATGCCTCACAACGTAAACGGTTCATAAGCCATACATAAACTTTGCAACATCGTATGTTAAATTGGTTCTAAAATATATTTTATAAGTTATAGAGATTTAAAACGGTCATCACGTTATCAAGTTCTTCAAAGAGCTCGCTACTAACCGCCTCCGTGGTCCAGTGGTTGAGCGTTGGGCTCACGATCCGGAGGCCCTAGGATCGAATCTCGGTGGGGACATATCACAAAAATCACTTTGTGATCCCTAGTTTGGTTAGGACATTACAGGCTGATCACCTGATTGTCCGAAAGAAAGATGGTCCGTGCTTCGAAAGGCACGTTAAGCCGTTGGTCCCAGTTACTACTCAGTGATGTAAGTATGTAGTCGTTGGATAAGCCATGTCAGGGACCTTTGGCGGCTCAGTAATAACCCTGACACCAGGGTTGATGAGGTTGGTACTCCACCTCACAACCCACACGATAAGAAGAAGAAGAAGAGCACGCTTACCTAACGCGAAAATTTGCCAGGTCTGGTTTTTTACAGAACGACTGCCTGTATGACTTTCCAATTCCCGATACCGACCCCGCCGGCGTGGTCGACGATTTCCCTCAATCAGCGCCTATCGCTATCGACCCGCTAGGGTCGATTAATTCTTGCAAATATTTTTTCCTCTCAGACGTTGCCCTGAGCCGAGGTTTGCGCCCAACTGGGCACCCTCAGGCCTGTTGTCTTAAATGTTGTACCGGGTGAGAGCCTTCAGCGCTCCCCATTTGTCCAGCCAAGTAGTTAATGCTATCTGCGGCAAATCCACAATAAGTCACGTCAAAAAAAATGACTTTCCAAACACAAGGTAAAACCAGTCCGATTATTATTCGGGTACACCCTCCTCACGTTGTTTTCCTTCACTACAGAGCGCATGATAAGCATATTTAAGGTCCAAACACGAATTTGAAAACCATTTCGGAAATGATTGGTCTCGCAATGAAAGTCAAGCGTTATTGCAATTTGGCTACCGCGGGTCTCTGCGGTCTAAGACGGTATACACTGATAAGTATGTCTAAACCACTCTAGCGTTTCAAAGTGAATAGGCCGTAAGGTAGAGTGTAAATTACAGACCTGAACCCCCGACGAAATCCTAACGGATATTAAATAGTACTTAGTACTTAGAGTAATCACTTTCTGGAGTTGTCGTGACGCCAACTTTCCGATTTATTTAGTTCGCGTTTGACTTGAAGATTAATGTGGAAGCTGGAACTTGAGTTCTGCGAAGAAAAATAAAGGCAGACCGTTCGTTCTCGACCAGGAGCGAACTGAGGTACACCTACCCTTCTAAATTGGGATTTTTAAACAACACTGGCGCTGATTCCTGTAACCATATAATTTTATTTTAAGTTATATCTGTCATTTTGTTATCCGTCGAAACATAAAGGGACGGGTAATCGACAAGCATAAAATTAACACACGTCAAATTTAGGCAGAAATTAAAAAAGACCCTTACAAATTTTATATTGGGCAATAATCTGAAAGAATTAAGTTGACAGCACAAGTTAAACGGGTTGCATATGAGCGATATGTCTATTTTATTCGCCCGGGCTATTCATTCATTTTAAAATCAACAGTTGTTAATAGCCTTGCCACCAGGTTTGATGAGGTTGGTATTCCACCTCACAACCCACACGATAAGAAGAAGTTGTCAGTCTTTCCTTTCCGGCAGATAAGAAAATGACAGGTATAACTTAAAATAAAATTAGGATGTGTCTACAGGAATCGGGGCCAATGGCTAGCTAATTTAACCTCAATTGAGGTTAATAGGCAATTGCCTATCCTGCGCGAAATATATCGAGGTCCTTGACGTAGTGAATGCTATCTACGTCGATAAACGTCGTACAGTTCTTTCTTACGTATATTAGCATGCGATAACAAAGAAAACGTTATAAAAACAAAAGGAACAGGATAAAGAAACATAACAAAAGAGATTTTGTTTATTCTTCCCCATCACATCCGAATGTGAATTGGAATTTTCCGTGTACTTGCCAATCCTGCCAATGTCGTCTCCAGAAATATAACTTATAATAACATTGAAATATAACTTGCATATAAAAGCTTTGATTCGTCATATCCATTCTTCATCTTTCGTGTGGATTGTGAGGTGGATGACCAACCAATATCCATTGTAGAACTGCATCAAAAGTTGTTGCCTTCTGATTACTTGTAGTTCTGCCCACAAGGGTAAGCCGTATCCCTAAAGGGTTAGGGATTACGGGTAGAGAATGTATGGGTTATGTAACAGCCTCCGTGATCTAGGGCTCACGATCTAAAAGTCCGGTTTCGATTCCCGATTGGGACATTCTCGAAATCAATTAGTGAGACTATCCTTTTTTTGGACATTGCAGGCTTGAATCACCTGATTATCCGAAAAATTAAGATGATTCCGTACTTCGGTGGGCACGTTAAGCTGTTGGTTCCGACTATTTATTTATTTACTTTTCGGAAAACCAACTGCTACTTTAAACATTATAGTACTTACATATAAAAATATTATATAGGTTATAGTAGAGCCAATTGTAAGTTTCCACAAATAGAATCGTAAACCAGCTCCACCGACCCGCAGTGCAGTAGAGCAGCGTGGTGGAGTATGATCCATACCCCAATTGCTGGCAGTTGGACGTATATAGGCTGTTTATGTTATGTTATATTTAGTTTATGTATGTATGTATTGCACACACACACAAAGATTATAAAAATTGTTATTCTATGTGTGTGAGAACATATAACGCCATTCCGTCCCATATTAAAGAACTACCCCATCTAAAGTTTCGATCCCAACTCAAAAAGTGGTTAAAGGGGAAGCAGTTTTATAGCTTAAGAGAGCTTTTCAGTTTGTAAATAGGTTTTTTTTTCTTTTTTTTTATATAGATAAGTGTTTTTGTAATATTTTTCAGTACTTTATGTAAGTACTTAGTTATTATTGTATGTCACAACATGACTAAATGTGCTGAGCGCTATAAGCTTTCCTTCCATCGATATAAGTACTTACCACATTTATTGCAATAAATTTTCATTTCATTTCATTTCATTTCATAAAATAATAACATTACGAGCTGTATTTTGGTAACCGTAGAGCTTACAGAGTAGCGCTTCGTGTGCATATGACACACTCTCTAAACACTTCAAACTTCACAAAATTACGTGTAGCTCTCCAAAATTCACAATTAACGAGAAAGCAAGGGTGAAATGTACTTAACGCCGAAAATGCAGAATGAGCTGCATTATGTATATATTATCAAGCATTTGCCAAAACGCATAGAAAACGAAACTATTTCAGTATTTCAGGTTTTCGCGTTCGCTAATAGGCTAATTTCCAACTAGTCAAATCAGTTATTTTTTACTGTGGAATTTGTATGGAAAAGTACACTGTGGCGTCATTGAAAACTGTGATAAAATGTCGGACTTATTATTACGTTTTTCTTGATTAAAATACATAAATAAATTAAAGTGAAAAAAAGAAAATGTTTTTCGATAGCGTTAATCCGTCTTTATTTAGTAATCAGAATGACCCAATGACACGACCCAATTGCTTTGGTTTTGGTTTTTTTGATTTTGGTATTTTTTCTTAATGGTCATAACCCTTACGTATCATGGTCACGCCACCATCAAAATGTATGCAGTTGAGTGTGTTTGTTGCGCATCCAACAAGACACTAGATGACGTAGCGTTTATACGACTAAATACATAGATTTTATAGGGGTAATAGGATCCTAACATCACATCATCATCACTAATTTAAGAGCCACGCTCTTTTCGGTGTAGCATTGTCCATGCTACTTTTTTAGGGAAAAACAGGCCAGTGGTTCCCTCTTGCCTTCCGCCCCGCAGTAGTCTGTCTGACGCGATTGGGTTGGCGCCCAGACTAGTTTATTTCAAAGCCGTATTAGGACTCCTGTCCTGACAGTACTGCTGTCCTCTGTCTGTTACAGTCCCTGTGACTTGCCCCTTCGGTTCTGCATAGCCGAGTTCTACGTTACCTACGGGGACCCTAACATAACAAACTCGAATTAAAATTTCGAGACTTACTAACTACGGCTCTGAAATGAAAACCTAAGTGGGGCGTGTTTCCTAGCGCTAAGATCGCTGCTCATTCTAGTCAGAGTTGTAGGTTGAGAATGGAGCTCAACCCTCAACGCTCAACGTAATTCGGGTTTACTTAGTAAACTCTCCGTTTGTGTTTCTGTTGGTTTCGAGTCTTCAAGCACTCCTAAGCTGGAATAATAGAACCAGCATCCAAGCTAAGTAGTCAGAATTTAACAGACTAGTGTAAGTGAATTGCTTTGGTCTGTACATGACAAACAAGCAAACTTGGACTGTTATAAATAGCCCTCAAAGAAACTATAGCTCCACCGCAGTTGTCTAATAAAGTAGCTGTTATTTTTATCAATTGAATTTCGCAGAAATACTGCGCCTTTATTTTTTATAGCAATAAGACAAAGTCCCTATAAAGATAAAAAAAATATTCCTCGTTAACTTAAAAGGCGAAGAATCTATGATTATCAAAAATGAATTTCTGATTACTCAAGCAAAATGAATCTCCAGTAAAATCCTCTATTCAACGCGTCCAATCATTAATCTACATTTTTCCCGCACCTTGTTTTCCTTTTTTTCCGCCTATATTGTTATTCACTGAGAAATGAACGAATTGATTACTTAATCCTATTGTTCAGCCGCTTTACTTCGCTTTATTATTCCAATTCCATTCATTCGATTATTTCTGAAAGCACTCGCACTATAGCTGATATTTCTTTTCCCCAAATCTTTTGAGGAGATAAAATAATCGTCAGTATTTTGTTTAAACTACAGGGATATGCGTGTTAACGTATACGCGTGTACATATGCGTGTTTACGTTTATGTTAATAATGCCTACTTTTTGTTAAGGTATAGTTACACATGTATTTGATTTGATTTGACAGAGATGTGTTGTAAAAGACGATAGTGACTAAGATTGAGAAGGGAATGTTAGATTGGTTTGGACACGTAGAGCGGATGAAGGATAATAGAATTGCGAAAGCGGTATATAAAGGGAAAGTTGATGGTAGGGCTGGCAGAGGAAGACCTAGAAGGACTTACATTGACCAAATTGAAGATGTCCTTAGAAAAGGTTTAGTACTCTACTCTGAACCGGCATGCGTGTATGAAGAGATTGATGAATTCGGAAGAAGCACGAGAAGTGTGTCAGAATCGAAGCAAATGGAATTCTATAGTCTCTGCTTACCTCTGTGGGAAATAGGCATGAGTTTATGTATGTATATATTTAATTTCATCTATATAATCAACGTGGTATCAACAGCTGAAAACAATATGTTTATAGCCTAGAAAATGGGTCAGTTCCGGATAGGCGTTTCGGGTTGAATAGGCAGAATGTTTCGAATTTCCATGTCCTGGCTTTTATGTATGGAACGTATTGTTTGCATTTTTTTCTAGCATATTGAAGCGAGGTTCTTTTCATCCTATGTAGACTTGTTTTCTGGCAACGATCTTAGTTTATTAAGCGAACATGAAGTCACAGGCGTAATTCCATGCTTGAGTGACTTGAGCCTCCATTTATAATTTGTCATCTATATTCCTCGTTATTACTTTAATATGAATATGAAATTATAATGTTCGTAGAATGTTTACCTTGACGTGAGACTTAACAAACTAAATTAATAAAATAAATACTTAAATTTCTGATTTATTTATATTTATTTCCTGCGCCGAACTCATTGAAACAACACCAACATTAAAGGAACACTTCCACCGCGGCACGTCAGTTACAATTAAAATATAAGTGCTTTCTTTCAGCTCCTCGCTTCTTACACAGCTTTTCCATTCATTCATTATGATTCACTCGTTCACAGCTCAACCATTCAAATGGATTCAACTCAATTTATTGAATTCTATCACTGAATTGGCGACGTTAAAAAATTCGCCCGCCAATCTCCGCTAATGAAATCTACTCAAACATTTCAGGGATCTCAAATTATTCCTTTGACCGACTCCCGCATCGAGCTGATTGTTTTTACTTTATTATTTACTTTTACTTTCCTTTTGACGTCAGGCAAATTATTGCGTTAATCTTTACCCTCATTCTTTGTTGAAAAGCTTGCCGATTGAAAGTTACATAATGAAATTCGTACATTTACAAAATTTGTGCTACAGAAATGTTGTAATACTGGCTCTGTTGCTATTAATCAAAATTAAATACGCTCATATATAAATAATACTCTAAATAGTGCATAAATGGCATACACTTAAACGTCCTACTGCAGGCAGCGTAATACCACACCCCGGACACTTCGTACAAAACACCTCGTTTTACACAGACGCTAAACATTGACGTTATCGTACGTGCATCTGTGTGTGTGACGTCTGACACCATACGATTGAAAACTAAAGTTAGACCGAAGGGGGTGAGGTAAACTCAACCGCAAGCTGGGAGCGGCGAGTTGACGTTCTATACTGTAGTATTATTCCTTATTCACTAACTTTCTATAAATCACTAAATAAATCTGTGTATTGGGTATGAGTGATGAGGTTTTTCTTGCAGCTTCTTTTCCCCGGCTATACAGGTTGTGAGAAGCTGCAGTAGTTTTAGGCGGATGAGACGTTCGTTATGTAAAAATTGACGATTCAAATTGTAACTATGTCACCTATTGAATAAATATTTTTGGATTTGAATATAATCCTCTACTTATCAGTAACTTTATCAAATTCAGTTGAGCCAGAACTGATTTATCTAAGCACCGAAATCCTATAAAACCCAATTCTAAGAAATCTCTTACGTAAAAAGCGATCCGGTTTACTCGTCTTAAACGTGATGTAAAGATCCGCTTTTGAATTCGTAGAGCATAAAGTCTATACGTACTAAGTTCGTTTAAAAGCACCGTACGGATAAATAAGCAGTGTGTTTGTATTTTCAATATAATAGTCCCGGGAATCAGATCCTGGGAGAATTTCTACTAAAGCTAAATGGTAAGCTAATTAGCTTGGGAACATTGATGAAGGTAGCAGGAAAATAGAACAATGATTTGGATTTGTACTCTCTATTAGACTTACATTTGTTACGCAAAATATTTATGCATGCTAGAGGTTATATTTTACTACGTACTTTGTCAAATGCGATACTACGAACGTCAAAACGAAAATTTATAAAATTGGGTCGTGTACTAGGTTCAAGATAAATTATTAAATTCTGATTACTAAATAAAGACACATCTAAAAGTAACGAAAAACGTTTTCTTTTTTCAATTTTACTCATTTTTGAATTTTAAACAAGAAAAACGTAATAATAAGTCCGACAATTTATCACGTTTTTCTATGACGTCACAAAGTGCTTTTTCAAACAAATTCTATAGTAATTTCGTGTTTTGACGTTTAGTAAAAAGTAACTGATTTGACTAGTTGGAAACTAGCCTATTATTGTTCGAGTGACGTCATTGTTACCTATTTCATAATTAAAATTCTAAAATAAGTCAAAGAAGAAAATTATATCGCCTTTTGAGAATCGCGGACTGGCGTCTAATTCAAAAATTTTATAATTCATCTTTGACCCAGTGAATACCTTAAAAAGGACTCGATAATTATTAGATAATGCTTGTCTTGTCTTGACCTTGTCACATTCACATGTAGATCTGATCCCAGGAAGTAGTTTCGAAGTAACAATACGTAAGTATTAAAATATACAATTAATATTAAATTTCAATATTTATTGGTAACAACAAATATTCAAAATGTTTGCAAAAACTTTTTGTCATCGAAATGAATACAAATTAGATTTTCTGAAGGATATTTTGATAGCCGCCTACGTAAATACTGCGAAGTCAATCAAACTCCGTGAAATTCAACAAAGTAAGTAAATAATTCCAGACGACTTACTTTGCAATTAAAAACAACTCGAGAAACACAAACGGTTCTTAATAAAGTTAGAACTAATATAAAGGTCAAAGACAAGGATTCTTGCGAATAAAATTTCAATCCTACTCGAATCTAGCACAATGACACTTAAAAAATATTTAGCTAAACTTAGATTATTGTTTGCAAAACAAAGTGACTACATAACTTTATTACTAAGTAATATATATAACTGTTTTGTAATTATTTATCAATATATATATCAAATATCAAATGCCCAACACAAGCACCGGTGATTGCTTTCTGGGCAGATCTCATTATAACATTGTTAAATGATTGTGTGAATAAACTTCTTTTTATTTATTTATTTATCATATCATGTAATGTATAATGAAAAGAAAAAAAATGAGTTTCATTTAGCAGGCTTTCTATCCTCATTGTGCGTTTCAGACGCGTGCGCAAGTTTTACTGGCTTAATAATTTAAAAAAAAATGTCATCTTTTTTTTCCATATATAATCAAACCCAAAATAAAAAGCCTTAATTTCCTAGTTATTTATTAAATTCGGCACTCAACAATGATCACAATATACCTACATAATAACGTACCAATCAGCCTGGCGGCTCAATAATAACAAAAAGGGTTGATGGGACAGGTAATCCACCTCATAATCCACACTATAGAAGAAATGCAATTCTGGATTACAAAATTATTTACAGGTCGTGTTCAGTCAACTGATTTCAGACCACAACTCCGAACTGCGGTCATAAGTTAATATGTTTTCAACACTACCATTACTTATTCAAACTACGATCTCAAATAACAGCATCTCAGCTGATTAGGTCATCCATATAAACTCAACATTACAGGATCTATGTACTTTTGGTACGACTGCGCCGATGTAAGATGAGTGCAGCGACTGGCAGTTGGCCAAACTGTAGTTTTATACAATCAGCATTTGAACTATCCAGAAGGCTGACTTCGTGACCAAACTGCGAACACCGTCATACCAACCAGCGATTCCAGCCGCTCATTGCTTTTTAAACCACTAGACGATCGCGGAAACCCAGCTGCTGAAAATCTCGATTCGATTTTCAAATTCTTCAACAGTCCCGGCAGAGGCATTCGTTCGAGATTTATATTATTACGCCTTTCTTTTTTGAAATAGCAATATTCGAACGATAAAAAAGATTTGATTTTTGGAATACACGCCTCATGAGCAATATTTATGTTACGTACAAATCGGTTGAGGTAAAATATATTTTTACGTAAACGTAATCCACAACATCTGACTTTCATGTCACAAGTAAATTATGTTATTTCATGTGAATGGTAACTGCTTCAACAAGTTAGGAAAGTATGAATTTACTTTTGAAAATCTTCTTAAATATTTTCGGGCCAAATCGAATTGAATCGTAAATGTGAAGTACTTAGTAGTATAATTGTAACTGCTCTTGTACTCTTCAACTTACAGAGAGAATTTATGGAATTCACTCATACATATTCATATTTGGTTATATTGTGTACTTATGCATGCCCTGTTAGGTTAAACAGGGTCAATATACGTATACATATCAATAAAACAAAAATTCCACTAATGCTGAAAGCCGATCAAAAATATTCGCGCTGTCGGATGAGGTCCATTTTTGTTTAGTTAATTTGAAAAATTCTGATGCCGTCATCAGAAGAGACCAGCGCGTAACGGATGGTAGCCATCCGAATTTCTAGTTAACAAAACAACAATCGACCTTAAGTGTTCTATGATAATGATTATAATTCAATATAAAATTTACAATTCTGACAGGGTGTACAGTGCGGAAGAATTTTGATCTACTTTCAGCTAAAAATGTTTATCTGTCTGACCATCACAAGACAAAAAAGTAAACACGAAAGCTGAAACATTCGAAATTCGAACCCAAATGAATAGGCGATAATAGCCATGAGCGGTCTGACGCAAAATTGCGGAGCCTCTTTGCATTTATAGCACCGAAAATGAAAGATCGCGAATGAAAAATAGAATGGAAGGTGTACACGCAGATGTAGAGCAGCTGGAAACGCTCACAGAGGCACTACCGCGAGGGTTAGGAAGCGTATATTATGAATCCGCTTAAATGGCGTCTGTTTTCAACGAGCTTACTATTATTATACTATTATTACTAGCAAACTTGATCCCAATGCTTGCTGGGTAAAGCCGTCCCTCAGGTCTTTGCAGAAGTCACAGTGCGACCTCCGTCCAGTCCTTCCGATAACAGGTATATAATTCCCACTTCTATTCACTACTTTTCTGATGCACTACAGAGTAATACCCCGCTCTACTTCGTCATTGCAAATTGATGAAGAAACATTCAGTAATTAGTCAATTTAAAAGTTTATTTCCTAATTTGACCCAACTGGAACGCAAACCCGGGGCTTTTAGTCGAGGTTGATCCATTACCATAGAGGTTGAGTCGAAAGGAGAAGATGCTTCCAAAATATGAAGTCCATCAACGTATATTGTTGAGCAAAGAAGTATGGTAATAAGATTTGAATTTCGAATGCTGACGTCGACTTCATAATGTCTCGAAGAAAGTTTGTGACGCTGCATTTTTGATGCGCTGGTTTTTCACGGAATGTATTTAGAACTCAGAAATGTCAAGAACTAGCTTCCCTACAATCTGTATAGATATCTATAGCTACGTGATATTGAATTATGTATACATGAACTCGCCTCGAAGTCATTTGAAACGTATAACTTCCAAAACGACTTGAATCTTGAAACCAATTCAAGATTAAAAACACTTAACCATTTCAAGATTCTGCCCGTTGAAATAACATTTCAAATAGATCACCAGTAAGAGTGCGCTTAGAATCAGTTTGCACTGAGTGCATAGCAATGAGGTGCTAAGGTGCGTTCCCATTGAAACGGAGCGGTGCGGAAGAACGCGGCGACATTCGGAAGTGATCAATCACAACGAGGGAAGAAGCAGGAGAGAAGATGCTCTGTCGCATTCTCGCTCGCTGTTACTGGTCTGTGCATCTCTCAGCTCCGGTTGTCCCCGCTCTCCTGAGCAGTGGGAACGCACCCTAAAGCACAAATCTTGGAGGTGCGAATGTGTGAAGCCACACAGAACAGAATATAGTTGATAATATACTGTGGTTTGAAACGTGAGCATTGTATGAAATTATGCGATTTGCTACCACGTTACGATACAAACCTGGATAGTGAATTGTTTTTTAAACCATTCATGATAATCACGCTTGTGTCGTCCCCGAAGAGGTAGGTAGAGGTGTGTAGTTTATACCTACTCCTTACCTAGTCGCCTGATATGTTCAAGTCCCATGAAGGCGGGGGAGGAAGCCATAACCCGGCACAAATCTATATATAAGCTATACAGGTTGTGAGAAGCTGCAGTAGTTTTAGGCGGATAAGACGTTCGTTATGTAAAATTGACGATTCAAAGTGTAACTATGTTACCTACTGAATAAAGATATTTTTGAATTTGAATTTGAATTTGAATCCTTGAAACCACGTGCCATCAAGTTTAATTCTGTATTTTTTTTTTTTATAAGAACAATTTTATATTTATTATTGATAAGCACGAAATTACATAAATAATTAACAAAAAATAATGCTATTTACTGCACTCGTCAAAAAGCCCGCCCCTGACTAATCCGGGCGCGAAGGTGCCCATTACACTAGCCGCATTTCCTCGCTGTACAGCAATGGACAACCTTTGCGCCAAGAACAATCCGGCACGGCTATAGCTATGTTTGTTTGTATACTTTTTATTGTTTTCAAATATATATGAAATTTACATATAATTTATTTTAGTTACTATGCCCAGCAGTGGGCGTCGTACGGCTGATGATGTCTTTATAATTATTTTTTTATTTATGTATGTATTTTGTTACTGATCGTCAATAGGTCATGAAAAATTATTTAACACACAAAATAATTTAATTAATTAACATTTTTTTTTGTTTAATTGGAAAACAGTTTCTCTTCCATGGGCTGTAGATCGGCAGTACCAGTGGGCTACTCTCCCGAATGATCTCGACGAGTGAGGTTGTGTTTTTGGGGCGTGCCTGCTTTGTAATATTCATGCCGCCGCCATCGCCACACCACGGTTAACGATCCTACCAACACTGTGTTATACCACCCTTACACACTACTATAGTAATTAGTATAACGGCCTCCGTAGTCCAGTGGTTGAGCGTTGGGTTCACGATCCGGAGGCCCCGGATTCGATTCCCGGGGGACATATCACAAAAAATCACTTTGTGGTCCCTAGTTTGTTTAGGACATCACATCACATCACCTGACTGTCCGAAAAGCAAGATGATCCGTGCTTCGGAAGGCACGTTAAGCCGTTAGTCCCGGTTACTACTTACTGATATAAGTATATCATTTAACGCTCAAAGCTTTTAAAATTTTTCCTCAAAATGCGTTCAATCTTTCTGCATATATTTTATATACGCACGGTCCTAACGCTCACGAATATTTAGAGTACACATAAGTATCTAAGTATTTTTTCCCAGCAGTGGGACGTATACAGGGTGTTAGCGACATCGTAACAAAAACTTTGAGGTATATAATTCAGGCCATGAGTCCGAGTTGACATCAAGTGAAATTTTCCGTCGCACAAGTATGGGACAGAAAATAATTTAAAAAAACACTAAAATATTCATGAATTTTGCGACGAAAATTCCACTTGATATTAACTCAGGATCATGGTCTGAATCTCCCCCTCAGTATTCGTTACTACATCACTAACACACCGTATTTTTATAATGTCATATTATTATTATACGATAATATTACTTTGTAGCTGTTTATGTTAAGTATGTTATAATTTAAAAAATGATTTGCTATGGATCCGTTTAATTATTTTTCATTATTAGTAATAATTATATTCCACCAACCACACATTAATTGTGCACTTATAATTAATATAATTAAAATTATCGTTTAAAAGATGCTCAGTCGTAATTTTAATTAAAATAAACGAAGTTTCTCCTTTATATTGTAATCCTTTAACTGCACACTTAAAAGAGAATGCAACTCAAATTACAGTGTGTTGAATAATATTTTACGCCTAAAACGTAACACAACTCCACTTAATATTCAAAACGCCAGTAAAGAATACCCAAACATAAACCATTTTACGACAACAATGTGTGAACAAACATCATAATTTTCCCGGTATAATAAAGTACGAAGCACGTAAAAGTCGAAAAGATCAACAGGAAATTTTATTTCAAAACTCGCGCCGTACAGGATATGACTCGGAATTTAATTCGCTTAATTTATGTTTAATTGTAGAGAACATTCTCCATTTTGTGATAATTCTCCGTTTCGCGCGGAAGCCGCATGATTATACCTCTTTAAAACAGGAATATTTCACTGTAAAGAGCTTTAGGCCTTAGCCTCATTCGCTAACTTTTGCCGCCCCATTACGATGGACAATGGACTTGATATGAGTTTCATAACAAGTTTGAAAAAGTTTAATTGAAAGATAATGTTGCTGATCCCAGTACACACCATCTTATTTTATATTAAGCTATACCTGTCACTTCCTTATCCGCCGAAAAGTTTTAATACATTTTTTTTTCTTGGTTTAAACTACAATCAGTTCTCTAGACTATAAGCAGTTTCGTTGAGTGGATAGATGATGTGTCAGGAGCTACAACTAGTGTCACAGCCTCCCACTTTATACAACATGGCTTCTCTTCAGTTTTTGATTTTATTTTCGATTTTTTTTTTTTTCAATTTAAATTTTCTCTTTGTGAGTTTCCCTAAGCACGGGTAATTACTATTAAAACAAAAATAAATGAACTACTCTTCAAATATACAAACATCTCAAGTCTACTCAACCCTTACAAGTATACCTACTTGGCAAAATTTGAGTTCCGTAATTAGTCACTTTTGTAAGTTAGAGTTCCTCAGGCTGTAAGCGAAGTATGTGCGATGACGTCATACTTACACGCTTAATTTATTTCCACCCGTCTCTGTAATGTCTCCATTATAAGTTAAGGAGAATTGTCATATATAAAGACTAGATATGTGCTCGTTAAGTGATATCAAAATTAGTGTAAAGATACGACAATGGTCTCTTCCAACGGTCAGACCCGGCAGTCGTTGTGTAAAATACCGGACCTGACAAATCTTCAAATTTGGTAAACGAGGATGATTGTAAAGAAACCATTTTAAGCGACATTTTTCATTTATCGCAATACACGGGAATAGAGTAGTTAAAAAGGTTCCAAAACAAAATGCTTTTCATCTATACTTATAATAGCTTTTGCCCGCGACTTCGTCCGCGTGGCGTGTTATATAAGAGAGAGATCTTTGTGTGTGTGGGAGTGCATACTTATGCAGTTTAGATTTTTTCATAAGTACATTTTTTTTTCCCAATAACTCCCATTTTTCAAAATACAGCCAAAAATAAACTTTATATTTACTAAGGTATGCATGCATGCTAGATTGAATCAATTGATTGAATTGATTTTTTTTTTAATTGATTGTTCATTGAGTTTTAATTTTAATACACACTTCCTCTCTTCCCTTCAACGTTGCTGTGCCCTACAGGGTCCATGTTTTAGTTCCTATGCCTATGTAACACCCCATTGTACTACATGGAATGCAATAAATAATTTAATTGAATTGAATTGAAAACATCTATCTTACGCGGTTTCGATTTTTTCATACAAATGTTTTTTTCCCGCTTACTCCCGTTTCCGTGGGAATTTTGCAATATCCTGTTGCAACTAAGCTTTAAGTTAACTAAGGTACCTGCATGCCAAATTTCAAGCGTCTAACTTAAGCGGTTTAGATTTTTCATACAAAAGGATTTTCCCGCTAATTCCCGTTCTCGTGGGAATTTCGGGAATTCCTTTCTTAGTGCACCTCTACGGTATCTAAGGTATCTGCATGCCAAATTTCAAACGTCTAACTTGAATGGTTTAGATTTTTCATACAAAAGGATTTTCCCGCTAATTCCCGTTCCCGTGGGAATTTCGGGAATTCCTTTCTTAGTGTACCTCTACGGTATCTAAGGTACCTGCATGCCAAATTTCAAACGTCTAACTTGAGTGGTTTAGATTTTTCATACAAAAGGATTTTCCCGCTAATTCCCGTTCCCGTAGGAATTTCGGGAATTCCTTTCTTAGTGCACCTCTACGGTATCTAAGGTACCTGCATGCCAAATTTCAAACGTCTAACTTGAGCGGTTTAGATTTTTCATACAAAAGGATTTCCCTTCACTACTCTGCTCCTATTGATTGTAGCGTGATGAAAAGTATACTATAACCTGTCCAGGAGTGTGAAGAATAATTGTACCAAGTTTCATTAAAATCCGTCCAGTAGTTTTTGTTTCTATAAGGAACATACAGACAGACAGACAGACAGACAGACAGACAGACAGACAGACAGACAGACAGACAGACAGACAAAAATTTTACTGATTGCATTTTTGGCATCAGTATCGACCACTTATCACCCCCTGATAGTTATTTTGAAAAAATATTTAATGTACAGAATTGACCTCTCTACAGATTTATTATAAGTATAGATAAATCTGTAGAGAGGTCAATTCTGTACATTAAATATTTTTTCAAAATAACTATCAGGGGGTGATAAGTGGTCGATACTGATGCCAAAAATGCAATCAGTAAAATTTTTGTCTGTCTGTCTGTCTGTCTGTCTTTCTGTCTGTCTGTCTGTCTGTCTGTCTGTCTGTATGTTCCTTATAGAAACAAAAACTACTGGACGGATTTTAATGAAACTTGGTACAATTATTCTTCACACTCCTGGACAGGTTATAGTATACTTTTCATCACGCTACAATCAAAAGGAGCAGAGTAGTGAAGGGAAATTCTTTTGTATGAAAAATCTAAACCACTCAAGTTAGACGTTTGAAATTTGGCATGCAGGTACCTTAGATACCGTAGAGGTGCACTAAGAAAGGAATTCCCGAAATTCCTACGGGAACGGGAATTAGCGGGAAAATCCTTTTGTATGAAAAATCTAAACCACTCAAGTTAGACGTTTGAAATTTGGCATGCAGATACCTTAGATACCGTAGACGTGTACTAAGAAAGGAATTCCCGAAATTCCCACGGGAACGGGAATTAACGGGAAAATCCTTTTGTATGAAAAATCTGAACCATTCAAGTTAGATGTTTGAAATTTGGCTCGCAGGTACCTTAGATACCGTAGAGGTGCACTAAGAAAGGAATTCCCGAAATTCCCACGGGAACGGGAATTAGCGGGAAAATCCTTTTGTATGAAAAATCTAAACCGCTTAAGTAAGACGCTTGAAATTTGGCATGCAGGTACCTTAGTTAACTTAAAGCTTAGTTGCAACAGGATATTGCAAAATTCCCACGGAAACGGGAGTTAGTGGGAAAAATACATTTGTATGAAAAAATCGAAACTGCGTAAGATAGATGTTTTCAATTCTATTCAATTAAATTATTTATTGCATTCCATGTAGTACAATGGGGTGTTACATAGTTAACTTAAAGCTTAGTTGCAACTGGATATTGCAAAATTCCCACGGGAACGGGAGTTAGCGGGAAAAAACATTTGTATGATAAAATCTAAACAGCGTAAGATAGATGTTTTCAATCTAGCATGCATGCTACGAATAAAAGCATGCATGCATACCTTAGTAAATATAAATTTTAGTTATGGCTGTATTTTGAAAAATGGGAATTGGCGGGTAAAAAAAATTGTATGAAAAAATCTAAACTGCATAAGTTAGATGCTTGAAATTTGACATGCATATATTATATACCTTAGTGAATGCAAAGTTAAAAATTTCCCTGGGAACGGGAAGCGAGTTAGAGGCTTGAAATTTATAGCTCGCGGTAGTGGCAACCAAGAAACGTCGCGGCCGCGGCGGCGTTTGTGGGGCGGCGACAGCGGTGGCGAGGCGCGGAGGGGGGGCAGATACCCGAGTGAGCAACCGGAACGCGGCAGACGCGTGAGGGCAGACGTCGTTGATTGTCGTGTCAAATATTGAATTTTGCGGGCGAACTTTTCACTATTCTTGGATGGTTCAAATCTTTCGTAGGTAGTTTTCTGTTGAATTTTCCAGGCGGACGTTTCACGGCGTATTTCTGTTGTAATTTTTAAATTTTGTTTAAATTTTCGAAACTGATCGTATTTTCCTAAAATATCAAACCAAATCATAAACTAATAATCTAGAAATTAATAACAATTCATTATTTAACTGAGCTACTTATACTGTAACCTCATTTAAAAATAATAAAATTAAGCATTTTTTAACCTTTCTCCTTTTATAACACGCCACGCGGACGGAGTCGCGGGCAAAAGCTAGTTAAAAATATTTTGTTGTTCATAAATTTTACAGCTAAATGTGAAAACAGAGTCTAAATCCGTTCAAACAAAATGAAAAAAAAGGAAGAAATGGCAGCAGGAACGGTGTCGTCACATAATTATACGGGGTCTAACTGACATCGTAACGAATACTGAGAGGGTTGATTCAGTTTATTATTCTGGGTTAATATCAAGTGGAATTTTCCATCGCAAAAGTATAGAATTGAAAATAATTTAAAAAATTAAAAAATCATGAATTTTGTCGATAACAATTATCCATCATAATATGATTTTACAACATGCCCGCGGAGACAAGCAGCTGATCCTGTTCTGTTTTTTATTCGCTTCCAGCCCTCGCGGCACGGAAACCGCGTCGCGGGCGGCACGAATTATATCGAGGATTCGGCCCATAGCCGTAGGACGTCGTAGATAGAATGCGCTACATTTATTGGTCGAAACTCTCGATATAATTCGCATATACAACATGCCCGGGTAGACAACCAGCTGATCGTGTTCTGTTTTCTATTAATCACCAGGCCTCGTAGCACAGAAACCGCGTAGAAGGCGACACAAATTATATCGAGGATTTCGGCTGATAGCCGTAGGACGTCTATGTACGTAGATGGAATTCGCTGCGTTTATTGGTCGAAGCTCTCGATATAGTTCGTGCAGTTCGTGTTCGTGAAACACGGTGTATAGTTCGTGTTCGTGAAACACGGTTTCAATACAATGTCAAAATATGTGATGTGATGGTAGAAATTAATGAGCCAGAAGTTGTTAATAAAACGGCGACTGATGAAATACGTCCCATTATAGCGAACACACCGCTGCGTATAATTTGACTAACGAGACGGCTTGGTGTATGGTTAGCACAAAACATGTAAAGAACGGAACGGTTCCCGAATGGAAACTCTATGCTTTATAGAGTTATGAATTTTAAGCATTTTAAAGGTATAATGACAAGTGAGGTACGTCGAATTAATTTTATAGGAGCATCTTTCGTTAGTATTTTTTTTTTATTTACCTAATGCAAGTTTGAGAATACAGTTTTGACGCATAGTATCGCTTTATAGAGTTATGGATTATAAGCATTTTAAAGGTATAATGACAAGCGAGGTACGTCGAATTAATTTTGTACAAGCATCTTTCGTTAGTATTTTTTTAATTTATTTACCTAATGCTAGTTTGAGAATACAGTTTTGACGCATAGCATCGCCAAACAAGACTGGTTTCCTGCCATGTGTCAAATTATACAATATTCAAAAGCATTAGGTACACATCAAGGACATGCATTATTATGCTTTTAGCTGCTGAGAAGTTAAAATCAGCAGACTAAATATTGTTTTTGTTGGCTTACAGATTAGTACTGTTTTACTTAGTTTAATTATGTCTTAAATAAATGTTTTAATGTGCATAGCTGTCAGTGATCCATTAAATCAATACTTACATAAATAAATTACAACGATTCTTATAATGAAGTCTTCTTCGACTGGACACAATTTTAGTTACTCTGTAGTCTCCTTCGTTAAACAGTAAAAATGCATCCAAATTCATTAAGTGGTTCTCAATATTAGCCCTAAAGTACAGAAGACAGCTTTTATACAAGGCATAGGCACAGAGTAGACTGCCATTTATTTCTGCCCTCAGTAAACTGGCTGGTGAAATTCCAGAAACTACCACTAAATAAATACCCCATTACACTCCAAATTTAATCATAGGCTTCTAATACACCCTGGTATTGAACAAACTTTTAAGTCCACTAACAGATTTTTATCAGAGAAACATCTCATTTTTCAAAAAATAATTATTTTGATTCCGTATTGCATAGCATCGTTTGCGTAGTTCGCAACTTTGTTCAGCGTAGTAGCCGCAGGCAGAATTATAAATCTTTAAGTAGACGTTGAAAAATGTTCCGCATATTTCTGCGGCTGACCGTACGGCCAAGAGAAAACAACAGAGCACGGAACCTGGCCCTCGACTGCTACTAGATAGGAAAATCGTAATAATTGCCGCTCCGATCAACTTCGTCATCGGCACAGTGGCTCTTTAAACATGCCTTGTTGTGTTTATTGTTTTAACAGGTGAGAGCATGTGCAAACGGACCATAGATAATTGATATCATTTAGTTCCCACAATTTGTACTCGCTTAATAGGCCCTATTATAGGTATATATATAGGTATTACATGGAGTGGGTGTATATACTATACACCTCTGCCTAATCGTTCGGGGATACAAGCGAATGACGATGATACTTTGTGAGATCCGTCAGTGCTCCGTCTTTACTCCAGCCAAATAGGTGCCAATGCCATCCGACTCAATAAGTCAGGACAGGAAAATCCATAAAGAGAATATTAAATCGAAAAAATCTAACTCAGTCAGAACTTACGCCCGCGGTTCTTGTCAAGCCGGGACGAGCGTGTTAATCATTACACCACCGGGTCCAAACACAGTTGAATGCTAAAAAAATCAAAAACCCTTAAAAAAGACCATGCTGCATAGAGTACTTAATTATGAAAATTCCCTATTTGACGCGTCATAAAATAGCCTACACCCGCCGCATCTAAAGATACATTCTCATAAAGCGGCTACTAACGCCCGAACGAAATTTACTTTAGTACTCTGTGGGGAAAACAATAATTCCTCAGTTTGGATGAATGCCAGTCCACATTTCCTGTTAGTCGGTAATCCTGGAAGAGTCGTCGCAAGACACTGTTTCGGCTACTTCATAAATAATTCGACAGTTTTATTCCGTCGCCGTGTGACTGTGTGACTTACGGTACTTTGCAATGGGTTATATGAAGATAAAGAACAAAAAGTATGTGAGTACTCCATAAAGCACTATAAATCTCATTCTTGATGCTTTTTATGATGTAAAGCTTCTACACCAACATAAATGATTATTTCCAAGAAAATAAAAATAAACCCAACATCGACCAAATTGGAGATGTCCTCAGAAAAGTTTCAGTACGTTTTACTCTGAACCGGCGTGCGTGTATGAAACGATTGACGAATATGGAGGAAGCAAGAGAAGTGTGTCAGAATCGAAGTAAATGGAATTCCATAGTCTGAGATATACATAGAATGTATGTACAAGAAAACATTTAACACGTAGATACTCTCTCACTCCATGATAAAAATGAAACCAACAATGAGTGTGGTACGTTGCTAACAACACACTCGTAATGAAGAACTCTAGCTCAGCGCAGTTCAGCGCAGCTCAGCGCTATAACAAAGAAGATTTAAGCGACTTAGCGCAGATTAAATGAAAATGTTTACCTACACAGGTGCTATCTGACTGCGTTTGGAAAAAAAATATAACGCTACAAGAGTCCGGGATTTCAAAAGGTCACAATGAGCATTTTGTCTAATAAAGAAATATTGCTATTTGACATTCCAATTAAATATACAAAAAATGTACAAATTGTAATATCGCTTTTTAGATGAAATGCTCAATGTGGCTTGTTTAGAAGTACATTTCGTACCGAGATGGCGAAACTTTACTCGCTGTACTTATGTTATAGCTAATTATAATAAGTGTGCAGAAGTATATTTTATTCTCAATTTATATTTTATTGTCATTTTATTCGCAGTGTATTTTTATTAATAATAATATTAATAAAGTTTATTTAGGTAAAATCTACGACACACATATACATTTACAACATTACATTATCCCCTTGCACAGAAATTATTATTATAAATTCCATATTGTACAGTGTCTATCAATTTCCTTTTCTACTCTCTATCAATCATTAGAAGCGTCGAGTACGCTCTTCAGTGTCCCGTCAATGCAGTGGCGGCCCTAGGGCGGTGCGAGATGTGCCACCGCACCGGGCGCCGAAATGGGGGGGGGGGCGAAAATGTCAACCAAGACTGGTTCACCCTGGCCGCAAGCTAGCTTCATCGGGTTAGATTGCTCATACCGGGTGGCCGATGTAGTGTATTGATATTGCTATCCTTGTCTCGGGCGTATACGTCATCTGAATACAGAGCAAGACAAACAGTCAGTCAATTCAGGACGGTCTGCCTGTACAGAGTCATGGTGTGTTGGCGAGCCAAATCATGGCAGTATACAAAAGGTGTACTCTACAGCCGTAAACAACATTTTTTATTTTAAGGGGCTGAGGGGTGCCACTTTGAGGTCTCGCACCACCTAAATATTTTGCTAGGGCTGCCACTGCGTCCATAACGAAAAGTGTGCTACTTACGAACTGTTATAAGATAGGAACGTAATCAAAATGTATTTCTTCTGTACAGGTCCAAAGTCCAGTCCTAGTCGTGGAGCTGTCTCTAAACAGACTGGAGGGGACACAACTCAGGGCTCTAGGGCTCCTGTCAGTGTTTGGCTTCAACGTGACGTACGCCGTGCGGGGGCCCAACGAGGCCCCGGGGCCCCCTTCCTGCAGCGCTATAGAGTGTCGGCTGCTGGGACACTGCTACGCTCGTCAGGATTATCAGTAAGGATTTTTACTTATAATTGGCTACTTGACAGATTTCGGATAAAAAAATAAGTTTTTAAAAATACAGCCGCTTATTTTTTATCTCTTAAAATAATTTATTTTCTCGAAAAAGCTATATATAATAGAAAAAAAACATATTTTTCATCATTAATTTCAAATTTCGCGCCAAAACGGTTGGTCACGTGACATTTTGCCCAGTGACGTGACATTTCAAGAAGCAAAGAAACTGTCAAACAGTATAACTTCAAACCTGATGGATAGATTTTGTTTATTTTGTGAAATGTGACGTCACACGAAGCTCAATCATGGCCGCCCGTGTTTTGAGTCTTGTAATACACAGATAAAAAACACATTCTTATTTTGTAAAACAAAAATATTTAAAAACGGTCTTAATAAAAAAAGCTATTGGATAATTATCGTTAAGTGATAAACTACCATATCCGACATATTTCATATTTATTCTTACAACTGTCAAGTAGTCAATTATGTTATAACAATGGGTTGGCTCATGTCATGAGCGAGTATTCTCTAATACATTATATAACTTTCATAAAAGCGTGGCTGATAGTTATTATCGAGGTTCTGTTGACCTTTGTAGTTTATTTATGTATGTAGATGTAATGTCGAAGAGTGACGAAATTTAAGAACAATAATCCACTCGACAAAAATACCAGTATTCCTAAAGGATCAGGATATATCTTAATACAACTTGAAATTAGAGCTGTAATTAGAACATTTAAATAATTGAATCAGACTCTGGCAACGTCGCAATTTAGCCGCACGGAAACCAAAACTCGTCTCTCCATTCCATTGTAAATTGCAAGAATAAATGCCACATTTTACTATTTGCCAAATCACTTTGTTAAAATCCACCAAATATTTCAGAATTAAACGTATTTATGGAGCTTTCCCAACGAAATTCTCCCTTGAAATCCCATTAACGAAGTCAATAGACCGCGAAAATTTAGTGCAAAGTACAAAATGGCGATGGACTCGATGACAAGCGTGATCCAGTCGCTGGCAAAAAATAGCGCCATCCCTCACCATATACAAATTGGACGGTGCACGGCAAAAACACGCCCCTCATATTGTGTTGCGGCATTCGGTCAGTATTTTGTAAAATTTATCGCTGAGTCCGCAATATTTTCCGCATCGCAGGGAGTTTTTCTGCTCGTGTTTCGAGGGCTACTCGGGCAGCGATTGCGGCGTGGGCCCCCTCTGCCCGCGAACCTCCAACATGTGCAAGAACGGCGGCACCTGCAGGTAAGCGTATTCACTACACTAGAGATGGCCAAGTAAAAATATAGACACCCTGTAGAGATTCTTTCTAGTATAAATGCCCTATTGATTACGGTAAAGTTACTTTTTTACCGGGTACTAGCCCATCTCTGCCCGTAACCCGACGCCGCCAAGTACGTGTTAAATCCATACATTACCATTTCCGCGCTGCATTTATTTACGCGAGAGCGGTCGCTCCGTTTCCTTTAATGTCGCGCAATTTCCTCGAAATAACGAATTTCGCGTGGCCACGCCGCATCTCCCCTCGATATTTGTTGAGAGAAACTTTCGCTCGTTACAACTTAAATGCACATTATTCTGAAGCGGTTCCGGCGTATTTAACTTAAATTTTGTGTAGAACCTCGAAACTGTCTTTGTAAATAAGTATGGCTGCATTTCTCAGCGCGCAGTAGTTACTCATTTGCGTTTTCGGTAGTTGTAAAACTTGGATGTTAATGTTTGACTTGGATGTGGGAACCTGGGTATGTTGCATGTGTGCAATTCTTAAACTCTTACAAAGTTTCCTTTCGCGTGGAAGTTGTCGGTGGAGCTGAGAGGTTTTAGGAAGTGATAAGTGGATAAACCTCTGCGCGGATTCCAGTGAATAGGATCGCTTGTCGAATGTTTGTCTTGCGTAATGCATTTTGCCGCGTCAAAAGCTTTCCTTAGATTTTTGTACGAACAAATGTGAAAATAGATTTTCCGTAAGCAACAATCCGCTTAGCATAATACTTGATACGTGCTCGAAGTATCAACGTTTAAGAAAATCCAACAAAGTTGATCCTTTCATATGAAGATGAAATTGAGATTTCGTGTGTTACTTCCATTTTATTATCATCCTATTTTTTGTATAAGTAAAAAAACATGTTAAAAATACCTTAGAAGAATGTTTAAAATATTTTGTTTTACTAATTGATCACACTGCTTTGATACACTACACAACAACTTATTGTAGTCATACGAATCCTAATCCAACGTTGAGTCGACATTTGACAGATTCTACATTTTACATCATAGTCTACATTTGACAGATTCTACACTTGACAGATATTGCTTTTGACAGATTCTACTTTTGGAATCCTATACCTAGGATTCGTATAATGACTATTATATCCTAGGCTAAACAAGATCTTATATTGATGATAATTACACAACAATTATGACTAAAACACTCCTATTACTAACGCCATTAGTAATAAAATATATTTACATGATTAAAATAATTATTCTGTGTATGACAGACAGATGGGCCCGGCGGCAGTAAGCTGTATCTGTGCTCCCGGGTACACGGGAGATCTCTGCGAGGCGCAAGTAGCTGCTCCTGGTAAGTCATTATCTATATTATTATGTTATACATAAAGATAGAAAAGAAAAATACTGCTTTTCGGTAAGTGGACGGGAAAATGTAATCATTTTCTATTATATCTAATAATCATAATCTTTCTATTTGTCATGTATTTAATAATGTCCTCATTAATATTAATACCCTGCTAATCTTTATTTGGGTTTTTGGTTGGTATAAAAAATGGGTAATGAAATCTTATAATACAATACATGCAGAGTTTTAACGCTAGGTTGTAGCGCAAGATCGTAGTACTGCTACGGATAACGTAACGACCCGTAGCAAAGTGTATTGCAATAAAGAATACATTTAAAAAAAAAATGTGTTGAACTGCGGTACGTGGCTCTATGGTTAAACTTAAGCAAAGAATAATACAACACCAGAAAAATAAAACCAATATCTGCCTAATATAATTAATAGATACATTTTATACGCGAAAATAGAATTGATGAATTAATTGATTATTCCACTCACACTACACTTATGCAAGCATGTAACAGAATTGGACGGTAGTTGATCTAACCTCAGCTTTACAAATAAAAATACTAAAAAGAAAACAAGACACAGCAGTATTAAACGTCCAAACCAAAACGAAAGCGAGCAAATTATATCTTTGAAGTGTACAGTTTAGTTACGAGACGTTAACCAAGGTGGGAACACCTGTTGTTCACAATAACGGTAGTTGGATCTCGGAACACTTCCGTAACTCGCCCGGCAACTTGCAACATTAGTGCGACTTACTTGATCGTAAGTCTTGCAAGTTGGTTACCTAGTTTCCAAACATAGTCATTATCAAATTAAGCTCTTGTTCTAATTTCTGGTTCGTGTGCCGGAGATATGGGTTGTTTGGTTTGTAGTTGAGGCATATTTAACTCAGCACTATACTCCACACCAAGTACTAAGTCACTAAAATATAATTGAGAATGATAAGTTATTCAAATTACCTACTACTAATTTACGTTACTCCTACCTTCCTGTTATAATGTCTCAAAATACACTCTTAGTCGTTTTAGGGTAACCAACCTTACCATACCGTACCGAATTAAATCCATGCTATTATTATAAATGGGAAAGTGTGTCCGTGTCTGTTTGTTTGTCCGTCTTTCACAGCAAAACAGAGCGACGAAAATACGTGTTTTTTTTTTAAATGGAGATAGTATAAGGGATGGAAAGTGACATAGGCTACTTTTAGTCTCTTTCTAACACCCATGCTTCCCTAAAATGGGGGTGGAAGTTTGTAGGTAGGTATAGAGCTAAAAATTGGTATGCAGACTATTTGTGACGAACAAAAAAATAGTGCATCATTATTTTTTAAATCTGCCCGCAACCCCTCTAAAGAGGGGCTGAAATTTTATATAGGACTTGTCGCATTTTTCTAGGTAGAAAGCTAAAAATTGATAAATTAGGAAAGGGGAACCGTGTTACCCCGAATTTAACGCGAACGAACCCGCGAGCAATAGCTGGTATGATATAGTATTACGCCTGTATCCCCAAATGGATAGGCAGAGGCGTATAGTATATACACTGACACCTCACCAGCTATGTTTATGTCCAATGTAATAAGGGAGAGCCTCTTCCCATTAGCCGGGCACAAAACCTGTAAACCACTGGATATGAATTACCTATGATCAATCAACACATGTTTCAAACTCATAAAGTCGAATTCAGTGGCTTAGAACCCGGCCCGGGATGCATTCTGCGCCTGTCACAGATTCTACAAAAACAATCTAACAAACTTAATTTATAAATAAAGTCTATTTAGAAATACCAAGATAACACCTGTCCACCCCAAAGCGACAAGAAAAGTGACGTTACCGCGGAAACAACAATAGCATTTAGGTGTACGGAGAAACATTGTTTTAGCGGAACTCTCCTGCGCTAATTGCGCTCCTAATTGTCTCGAATTTCTAGCAAATTGAGCCGGAGGAGAACTTGTAGGTACCCCAGAGTTGTTCTAGGTATTCCAGGATTGTTCCACGTATTTCGGAGGGCACCTTAAGTTGTCCCTGTCTGGGTTTCCTCGTAAATGTGAGTTAATTTTAAATGTTGAACACTACTGAGTTCTGTCACGGGATTAAACGAGGTGTTTAGTATTTATAGTTTGGATTTTGTTTAAGAAGCTGTGGTAGCATAGTTGGAAGAAAGCTTGCCTGTCGTGGTGAGGTCGCAGGTTTAAATTTAAAATTATTTTCGAATTGATGTTTGCATAATATCGTGAGGAAGCCCGCGAAATGTTTTCATACGTATATGACCTAACCTATGACTGGGATATTTCCTTCCAAAGTTGGAAGGTCAGAGAGATAGTCGCTTCTATAACAAATCGGATCTGTCAAATCTTCAGGTTAGGTAAGTGAAAAACAAGATAAGGCTAGGGAGATGGTGACTTTGGGTTTAGTTTTATATTTGTGTCATGTTTATTTTTAAATTAATGAAAATATTGTCCCAAAAATAATTAATAATTCTTTATTAATGAGGGTTATGTGTGTTAACCCATACGTTATGGTCATATGAAGCAACAAAGTATTGAATTTCAGTTTCAATCAAATAACCATCCTCGAACATATAGAATACGGAAGAGCGAGATCTGTGAAATAAATAGTCAAATAAGAACTTTGTAAAGGATTAACAAATACAATAAAAAAAATCACTTCACCTTTAACATACTAGTCTAGTATAGGCTAGTGATAGCCATAACTGAGCGTAGGTTATTTCAGGCAACCCTTTCACCTTCTTCCTGCCGGAAAATTAAATTGCTCTAAACTTAATTAGTTTAGTCTGGCAGTAATAGCCTTATTCATCAAAAGGTAGCTAAGTAAACTACACAATATTATGTTTATTTTGATTGAAAATGATTGATGTTGAGCTGGGCCTCTTGATACTTACTTTTGCGGAGGTTTTATTAAGATGTTTTGATCGGACGCATTTAATCCTACAACTACACCATAAAGGTCCTTTTTACCATTTTGGTCACATCACTAAAGAGCCACGCTTTTGTCGGTGTAGCATTCTTCATGCTACTTTTTAGTGAAAAATAGGGCAGTTCCCCTCTTGCCTTCCGTCACGCAGTACTCTGTCTGACCTGAGTGGGATGGCGCCCAGAGTCTTCATAGATTTCATAGTCGTACTCAAAGTCATAGGGACTGTAACCTGGAACCTGACAGTAACTGTATATACTATTCAGAGGCGGAGGACAGGAGTCCTAGTACGGCTTTGAAATAGACAATTTTGGTACGGATACCTAAAAATGAGTACTTAGTGAGCAACAGACGTAGGACGTAACGTCTTCTGACGATAACGAGATTCCGTTTCCCAATCTCGCGTGTGTGTGTGTGTGTGTGTGTGTGCGCACGTTTGTGTGTGTTATGAATGAAAGATAAGTGACCAGTAGTTACTGTACCGCAGCCTGTTACTTGCTCGACTGTACCTCCGTAAACCAGTATTGTAATAAAGCATTTTACGAATTCTGTAGTTGAGCGTTAGAGTCACAATCCGGAGGTCCCAGGTTCGAATCCCGGTGAGGACATATCACAAAAAATACTTTTTTATCCCTAATTCAGTTAAGACATTGTAGGCTGATTAACCGATTATCCGAAAGTTAGATGATCCATGCTGCGCAGAACACGATAAGCAGTCGGACCCGGCTACTATTTATAAAGGCCTGAGATGATGATGATGAGTCGTTACGTAAGGACCTTTAGCGGCTCAATAGTAACCCGGCTGTCACCAGGAATGATGTGGTCGATCATTGATCTCACAACCCGCACGAGAGAAGAATTAAGCATTACCTTCGTCCCACACAATGAACTCATCTATACACACAATGAACTCATCTAAACACACAATTAACTCATCTAAACACACAATTAACTCATCTAAACACACATTGAACTTATATAAACACAATGAACTCATCTAAACACACAATATAATCATGACTCTCCGTCTAGACCCACAGGGTAAAAATAGAAATAGCGTCTAGGCTAAATACGGTAACGCCTCAAGATTTTCCCCGGAATTTCTTTTCCGAATAAACGGACGAAGACTTAGCCGGAGCTGTTAGATAGAGCAATAAGCAGTAATGTCCCGTCATTTCCCTGGCCATTTCCTCATTAGCCGCCCCGCTTTGGTCACGATTTCCAGGAAAATGAGTGGATCTGCTCACGATGGTGGATAGATATATATTTCCCATTCTTATTACGCGTATCTTATTCTTTTCCATACAGCAACATCACTAGTTTCAAAGGAAATAAAAAACAGAAAAGTGAGAATAGATATACAGGGTGTTAGTAACACTGAAACGAATAGTTTGGAGGATGATCCAGACTATGATTCGGAGTTGATAGAAAGTGGAATTTCCTTTCGGAAAATTAATGAAAATTTTGTGTTTTTCAATTATTTACTCCCATATTGTTGTGGTCTTCGCTGCATATAACCGTAAAATAAAAATATGACAATGACAAATTATTAAAAACCATCAATGTAAATCGAACTAGGCGAAAAGTCGTGCGCTATGTTTGCGTTGTTCGATTTACATTGCGGCGCAGCAAAAGCTCACGATAAGAAAAATATGTACCGTCATGTATAGTACGGTCAATTACACGTTCAAATTGTATTTTCGTTATGGTGTCACTAACACCGTGTATTTAGACGAACACTAGTTATCAATTGACAAGAGCATAGACTGAACCTTCTTTGATCGAGGACAAAAACTAGAAGCTCAAAATGTAAGCGGTAGCACTGTTAAGTGTGTCTAAAACTTGACAGTTCTCCATACTGTCCAGCTAAAATTCTTGATAAATTGCTATAAAATGTTGAGCAACGTGGGGGATGTCCCGTCTCAAGGATGAGTTACGAAAAAGAAAAGCGGCCAGTTGGCAAAAGGCAGTTTTGATTGAACATAAGTTTTTCTTAGTTTTCTTCTTTCCGATCTTTAGGGAATAAATATAAATAGTGTAAAAATACAATTTGCTCAAATAATGTGGGGACTTGTCAAAACTTAAGAACATTCAACAGTAGTGACACCGGTGAGAGTAATAGGCAGTTTATATCCTTAATTAATTAATAAGTATAAGTAAGTAGTTTTATAATGAATCTAAGGTAAATTTTTCAGAATGTGGAATAGAAGAATGCTCAGGTTGCAAAGATGGAAGTTGTGAATGCAACCCGAAAGACAGCGACGCTTGTGAGTATTATAACAATTAAGCTAAGCTACATATACAATTGTCGACACACCTAGGTGATATCATGGTATAATAAAACCAGGTAAGCTCAATCCTATGACAAGCCGCCATTGCTAGCCCTTTGATGACGGTCGATGTTACCATTAAAGTGATATCTCCCACATACCAAGAACGTAAATTTTATTATTGAAAATTAAGAGAATTACTTACTAATGTGTTTAAATACTACGACTTGTGAAGTTGTGACATACATGAAAATTTGTAAAACTGTAAATCTTTTACTAAAAGTTCAAAATTTCCTTTCCAGAGTAAATTAAAAACATTAGTCGTGGGTAATTTATTTTTTTCGAAATAGCAACGCTGGTTGGGATGACGTTAGCTGGGCTAACCTTGAAATGTTAGCTGTCACTTTTGAGCATACCTGGTTTTCTTAATTGGGTGGTATCAGAATCGTTCCAAGGTGGAGACCGAGTGTATAGAATTGGGTCGTGTACTAGATTCAAGATTATAAAATTCTGATTACTAATTAATACAGGTCTAAGACTAAGGAAAAACATTTTCTTCTTTCTATTAACTTATTTATGAATTTTAGTCAAGAAAAACGTAAAAATAACTTCGACATTTCATCACGTTTTTCTATGACGAGTTTTTTCATACAAATTCCATAGTCATTTCGTGTTTTGACGTTAAAAAGTAACTGATTTGACTAGTTTGAAACTAGCATATTATGTTGCTACCTATATTACTTCTCTTTATTTTTATCAGAATAATTAAGGGTGAAAGAGTTATTGTGTACAAAAACAACGATAAAAGATGCATGTCTGCTATCCATTACAAGGTTAAAGAAGGAAGTTTTTTTACAGCGCATTCTATTTATTTTTTGAGGAACGTAGCTTTGAATTGTACCTCATTCTCCAAAGGGGTAGAAAACGATGCATATGTAGGCAAACGCCTCGCCATCTATGTTCTAGTCCAATGCAATAGGGGGCGAGCCTATAAGTATTGCGGATGTAAAAATTGTCGATTCAAAGTGTGACTATGTTTCCTACTGGACAAAGACATATTTCAATTCGAATATTCCGTAAAGTTTTATTTATGTTTCAGCATCGGCGCGTTTTGAAACAAGACTGCAAATAGTGGACCAACCAAATATGAACATATCTCAAGAAATTGTCAAACAGGTGGATAAAATTACGTATTACTTACATAAAATTTTATATTAACACGCCCACACACACACGCCCACGCGCGTTAACACGCTCTCTTGGATCTGTTTTGCATAGTGGTGTAAATTAGCTATAAAAACTTGTAATACTAATAAATATTAAGTTTACTTAATAATTGTTATATTGTTAAAATGTTTTTTTATTGATTTCAGATAACGAGCTACTTAAAAACCTCAAACATTACGTTAGAAGATGAAATAGAAATGCTAAATTTAAGGTAAAAAATTCACGGCCTTTTTTCCGCTCCGAATTAAATTACTTAAATTAAATTCTATCTAATTTAGGTTACATACAAGTTAGTGTCCGACCGAAACTAGGTTTAAGGGCCACGGTCTTAGTTTCGAAACGCCAAGTATCACAAAGGCTGATATATTAACATAGTAATTAAATTATAGTTATTTTAAAAGGGCACCATACCTGCTCAACTATTATTTTATAGCTACATTTTGGTTGCTATTGCTTCATCAGTTTTAAAATTGTATTTAAGTAAAAAGATAATTCGTCAGCGTTGAAAAGTACGAGCACAAATTATACTAAACGTATCAACTAATAAATCCTTTCTTAACCTTTAAACTTGATCGAATTCTTCACATAATATCCGATTTTTCCTCTAGTACCCCGGAAGCGAACAACGCGCGCACAGCATCGCTGCGCATATGGGGCGTGCGCAAGGAGGCGGGCGCTCTACGCGCGGCGCTGTCGCGGCTGGCCGCCACGCGCGTGCGAGCCGACCGCCTGCGCCTGCTCAACGCGCCCGTACACTTCAATATGCATCCTGCGCTCAGTTTACATGTAAGAGAATTATAACATAACATAAATAGCCTATAATTGGGTCCCTGACACCAGGGTTGATGAGGTTAGTACTCCACCTCACAACCCACACGATAGAAGAAGAAGATTGGGTCCCATTGTCGTTGTAGATAGAACAGCTTCCCCTCAATGGGGGAGGTATGGAGCATACTCCACCACTCTCCACTGCTGGTTGGTGGAGGTGTTTGGGCCAGTAGCCCGGGACCAACGGCTTAATGTGATTTCCGAAACACGAAATCATCTTACTTTTTTGGTCAAAGGAGATTCAGTGAAGAAGATTATAGTAAGTATCTAAAATAGAGGTCGTGCCAACAGCTTTATTAGCAAAATAATTTACGATGCCTCAGTTTAGTTTAGTTTGATTTTGGTGATTCCGATTTCCGATTCTAGTAGACACAAACTTACTATTTAAGTAAATTGACAACCAAAATAATATTTAAAATAAAATAAATAAATTTAAAATTTTAGTTGGAATCTTTCAGAATTGACGCACTCAATACCACAGATTACTAAATAGTGACAATACGTCTCAATGCGTTCAGTAGCGGATAGTATTTTTTATAAGTTAAACATACATACATAAACTCACGCCCGTTATCCCTAATGGGGTGGGCAGAGCCACAAGTAATCAAAGACAACTTGCAGCCACTGTTGATACGATGTCGTAAGCTGGATATGATGAACCGTATGGTGATAAGGGATCAGCCTATCGCCCATAACCTTAGTCCATCATGTTAGAGGACACAATCCCTCTGTCGGTTTTTACGACATGCCCGGGAAGACAAGCAGCTGAACGTGTTCTATGTTTTTTATTTGCTCCCAGAACAGCAGAAGTTAAAATATTATTATTTAGTGTTATTTCTCTCTAAAATACTACATAATGTATTAATCTAAGCATTGACAATATTATCTACCCTGTAAATACAAAAAGCACTCGAGCCCGCTACATCTACAGCAATATAAGTGGACACTATATATCCACCTTCATTTAGCGGAATAATAAAAGGCAGGTCGAGGGGGAAAGTTTAATTATTTGAAATGTGCATTCTCTGGCTGCAGCTAGCCAGCGACTGGCGACGCGCCAGCCCTGCTATTTCTCGTTAACCTGACTTAGCACCTTCTTTGTTACAATAATACGACCCGCGCTGAACCTTCCCTGAAAATTACCGCCGCAGTTTTTCAGATAAATTGCTTATCTCCGTGTAAAGCACTTGTGTTAAGTTGCCAAGCGAAATGGGTTGATGCGAAGATAAAATAATTAAATATTTACTGAGTAGATTAGTACGTAAGTAAACTTACCGCCTTACCAATAAAAATAAACAACGTCTTTAAGTATTTGTCTGCCAAGCAAAATTGAATCCAATTATCAAATAATTCAATTGAACTCTGCTTAGCTGTCATTTGAAACTTACACACACGGTAAAGCGGTAGAGTTTATTTTCATAAGCTTTTGACAACTACCAAAAAAGCGTAACTTGACGTGACTTGTGAATTTTCCTCGGTCGACACTTCTAAGCCGGTCAAATGGAAAGCGCTCTGGATTTCCAAAGTGTGTAAATTTTGCAAGTATTTAGAACCTAGAGCACCCACGCCTTTAACAATACTAATAATACACTTGTATGTGTAGGGAGCGCTGGTTATTTAATTAAAACGCACTTTATAAATATTTTGACGAACTATATTAACTTTTATATTGATTGAATTACAAGATACAGACTTTGAGATGCTCGTTTACCCGCGCTTGATTTGTGAGTAACCATAAATATCTATGGTAGATTTTAGATATGTCTCAGTTTGTAACAAACCATATTTGTCGTTGCAGGCTCTGATAGTCAACCAGCGCCCAGAGGTGTGGGAAGGCTCAGAATTCATCCTGAGCTGCATGGCGTACGGCTCGCCGGACATCGTGTTCACTTGGTACAAGGATGGAGTGCAGGTGAACTTCAATGGCACCACTAGGTAAGCGTGCACAGACTACTTCTATTCTATTTTATCATCATATAATCATGTACCCGTCCGTGGTCTAGTGGTTGGTTAGAGCGTTAGGCTCACGATCTGGAGGTCCGGGTTAGATTCTCGATGGGGACATTGTCGAAATCACTTTGTGAGACTGTCCTTTGTTGGGTAAGGACTGATTGTCCGAAAAAGTAAGATGCTTCCGTGATTCGGAGGGCACATTAAGCCGTTGGTCCCGGCTGTTAGCCGTAAAAACACCTCCACCAACACGCATTGGAGCAGCGTGGTGGAGTATGCTCCATACCCCCTCCGGTTGATTGAGGGGAGGCCTGTGCCCAGCAGTGGGACGTATATAGGCAGTTTATGTTGTGTTATACTCATGTAGGTACCAGTATCATCAATTAGAAATTAAACCGTGTTGTTGAGGAGTTCACTCCGCTACTTCTTCTCCTGAGCCGTAACGTTTCGAATTGGTAATAGAAAGGCAATAAGGATAAAATTAAAATATAAATGTTCAATAAATGTTATTTGATGATGCTACATTTTTTGGAAGAATAATAATTTAGGATCACATAAAGCCCTCCTAAAAATTGACATCGTGACCGCGATCCGGCAGTAGGCAAGTTTCAACCAAGAACAAACATAATTTCCATTTTAAATATGGAATCCCTAAAAACAAAGACAAAAAAATCAAGTCACGTAGCACATAAAACAAAAAAAAATAAATGAAACTCTCTAGCATTCACAACTAACATTCCAATTTTAAAATTTTATTCTTCTGTTGACTTTTCCTGCAACCGTACTGAAATGCCTACGTTTTGAGAGTTTACTGTTATATGCTAGAGCAAACAAAATCAGTTTTTTTCTTTATCTTTGAACACTCCAATACTTAGACGGAGCGAATTCTAAGTACGTGGATAAACGTCGTACGGCTATTGATCGATGCCGTCGAAAAAATTCGTGCCGAACAAAAAGACGCTGGCAAATATTATAAAATACTATACCGGAAGTTTGTTTGCCTCTTCGAAAGAATATTGGCACGTAGATAAACATAAAACACCACAGGGCTTTCCACGGACAGAACGAACTAAGAATAACTGTTGAGGTCTGGTCTTGCAATTAAACGCCCAACTTGAGATGAATAGATTTATTGGTTATGCGTAGGTATGATGCTTGTTACACAGAGCTAGAGAAATTAACTCACTAAAAAAATAGTATTTTAGTTGGACTTGCCAACAATAACTACTTAACGCGATAACTAAATTACACATAGGTGCTAATTCCTGTAAATACCATCTAATTTTATTTTAGGTTATATCTGTCATTTTCTTATCCGCCGAAAAGGAAAGGGACGGGTAATCGACAAGCATAAAATTTATGGAACACACGTCAATTTTAAGCACAAATCTAAAACAACCGTCTAAAAATTCGCCCGGGTTATTCATTTATTTACTCATTCTTCCTAAAATTAAGAGCTGTCAATCATCCGTCCCTTTCCTTTTCGGCGGATAAGAAAATGACAGGTATAACTTAAAGTAAAATTAAGAGATGTCTGCAGGAATCGGGGCCATAGTCAAAGTAACAGCAGCTAATTCTACACATTTCCTTTTTCCAGGGATATTTGGACGCGAACAGTAGCAGAGGATGCCCTAGGCAGGCGTATGTCAGTGCTAGGAGTGTCAGAGGCTAAGAGACCTGACGGCGGCAAGTGGTCCTGCGCAGCCGAAGACACGGGGCGGAGGCGATGTCGCGCGCTGCGATTGGCTGTGCTCCGGCCGCCTGATATACGACTTGTGCCCTCCGCCTTAACTGTCAATAAGGTACGTTTATACTTCCTTAAATGCGGAGTTGGCTGGAAGAGATCTCTTTTAGAGATAAGTCTACCTTTTGTTTTTTTTGTTGTGAAATACACGTCGTTAAGTACAACAAAGAGTTTAATAATGTTCGACACATAAATATTAAAGATCACTCGGAAATCAATAACTAGTTGGTTTGGAAATATGCTTACAAAGATCCTCTTGCCCAAGTGGCAAAAATGTTTTTTTTTACTTACTTACATACTTTTTTATGTATTTTAAACCGACTTCCAAAAAGGACGGGCTGGCACCGTCTCTAAAAATAATTGATTACTTATTGTAAATATTGGAATTAGTTTAACGTAAATGTAAAATTATTTTTTGGTTTTTAGTTTCTGCGTGTTTCTCTAATGCGCCCTCTGTGTTTGTAGATAATGCTCTTGTCTGAAAGCCGTTCTTTTTTTAATTTATTTGATTACAGCATTTCAGGTATGCATTGTTCTAATAAATAATATTCTTCTATTAATTTTTTTTTATTAAATAGTTTAAGCGTGTTGGACCACGATCCCGCTTGGTCTTAAGCAGCGATGTGGTCTAACGTGGAGCACGGAAACTCGAATAGTGCCTATTCACTCTTGCCTTATTTGTGTAGTGTGTAGCATTTTTTATTGAATCTAAAATGATAGACAGGTACTTACATAAGTGCCTACTCAAATGAAATATGTTTCCAGTTAATCAAACTTAACTGTCAGAGAGAGCACTGCGGGGCGGATGACAAGAGGGAACCCACTGCCCTATTTTTTCCTAAAAAGTAGAATGGCTCTTAAATAAGTGATGATGAAAAAAACCTTATTACTAAATAAAATTGCAATTTCTTCCAGCCAGTCTTGGGAAATGTAATAAAAATTATATTACTCGTATTACTATTATTCTCTAGGGTACCTACCTACTTGGCCCTTCTGGCTCCTTCGTGTCTCTAACTTCACCATCAATGAGCCTAAGTGTTACTAATAAGCTTAAGCCCCCGATACCGACCCCGCCGGCGTGGTCGACGATTTCCCTCAATTAGCACTTATCGCTATCGACCCTCTCGGGTCGATTAATTCTTTCAAATATTTTTCCCCTCAGACGACGCCCTGAGCCGAGGTTCGCGCCCAACTGGGCACCTTCAGACCTGTTGTCTTAAACTTTGTACCGGGTGAGAGCCTTCAGCGCTCCCCATTTGTCCGGCCAAGTTGTTAATGCCATCTGCGGCAAATCTACAATACGTCGAAAAAAAAACTAATAAGCTTAAGCGGATAATTAGATCTAAATAATCTTTATAACTCGAGGAGCTCGGTGGCGCAGCGGTAAATGCGCTTTCGCAAAGGCCGGTCATAGGATGGGTGACCACAAAAAAAAAAAAGTTTTCATCTCGAGCTCCTCCGTGCTTCGGAAGGCACGTTAAGCCGTTGGTCCCGGTTGCATTAGCAGTCGTTAATAACCACCAATCCGCACTGGGCCCGCGTGGTGGTTTAAGGCCCGATCTCCCTATCCATCCATAGGGAAGGCCCGTGCCCCTGCAGTGGGGACGTTAATGGGCTGGTGATGATGATGATGAATCTTTATAACACTAACAGAAAGATCGGTGAGGCGTGGGTACTTAGTTCATCTTGCGATAAACCTTAACTTTGACTAACCCAATATAGAGCTTATGTTATGTTATTATATTTATAACCCAGAATTTCATTCAATTAGAATTTTCATTGAAATCCATTTAAAATTATTTAATTTTTGATTGATGAATGGGAGGAAGTAAGATATGTGTGGATTAAAGCAAATAAAATTCCATACTCTCTGCTTACCCCGGCGGGAAATATGCGTTTATGTATGTATGTTTGTAACCCAGGGCGACAACGTAAGCATCACATGCCTGGCGGGTGCTGGCCGAGTCCATGGAGTGTTGGGGTTCAGCTGGGCCAGGGAGAGGACCTTGCTGCGTCTGGCGCCTGGAAGGGAGGTCTGGGAAGATCTGTACCCCGCCGGCAGTGTACTCAAGCTTTATAACGTCCAGGTAACATTTAACTCCTTACTGCGAGGTTAAGAAAGCTACGTTGAAATAGTTCATCCAAAAAAGCAATATTACAATTTGACATTTTCTATACAAGTACGCAAACATAACATGACATAAATAAGTAACCTATATTCGTCCCACTGCTGGGCACAGGCCTCCCCTCAATCAACTGGAGAGGGTATGGAGTCCACCACGCTGCTACACTGCAAGTTGGTGGAGGTGTTCAGGCTAGTAGCCCGGGACCAACGGCTTATCGTGCTTTCCGAAGTACATAATGTCGACAATATTGCTTTTTAAGATAAATTGCTTCAATGTAGCCTTTTTAACCCCCTGTACTCTTTTCGATTTTTCAATTTAATTTCCACCTCCCCAGTTCAGTTCAGTCAGGTCAGTTTTTCCTTTTCCTCAGTTTATTATTTTCTTTTTTAAATTTTATTTTCCTTTTTTATTTATATTTTTAATTTAAAGAAAATTAAACAAAATAATATATTTAAGTACCTAATTATATTATTTAGTCTTAAAAATATACATTTCTTTATTCGGTTATTTTTTTAACTTCTTTTTACTTTAAAAGTATTCTAATTCGCCAGTAAAATTACAACAAAAACCTAATTTATAAATTTCTTACAAATAATTTTCCAGAAATCTGGTGAATTTCGGTGTCAAGTGTCTTCAGTAGCGGGTACCAACGCGAAGGGGGTAACAATGTGGGCTTTGGGGCCTAACGACGAGGCCTGCCAAGCGGAGGCCTCACACGGCCTGCGGTGGCCTAAGACCGCTCCCGGGGCCCACGCTTCTGCCACGTGTCCGCCAGGACATAGTGGAGAGTCTACTAGGTAATTCAACTATATTACATAAAAGCGGAAGGTCATTGACTCATATAACCACATAACCAATTGAAGTAGTCAGTCAATACATCCATCGTAAGATGAACTCCCCACGCCTGACCGAGCTTTCTGTTAGACCAACGTGACGATAGGTGGTTTGCCGCATCGCCGTCTATAACGGTCGAACCAAGTGTGTTATAATGACTGACATACACACTCATCACGAAATCTCAGAAACTACAAGTGCTAGAAGTCTCAAATTTTGCATGGGAGTACCTTTTAAGGCGTAGGTATAAACTAAGGAGGAAAAATGTGTTGACAAAATTTGTATGATACTTCTATAATCTTAATAGTAGGGAAGCCACAGGTACGAAGTCATGATTATATTTATATTTCCCGGGGTTTATTTTGATCTCGAAGATTCTAAATATAAAGCCTCATTTCACTGTTTCAGATTCTGTGAACCAAAGACGGGCCAGCATGGTGTCAAGTGGATGTCGCCTGACTTCTCGGGATGCATTGCCGATTCTCTGAAGGACATATATGAACAGGTAACCATTTTTGACTGGTTTTTTGAACTGCTTGCTGATGGCTATCGTAAACATAAGCAGCCAGCCTATAGGTAAGTATCACCAGCACTTGCTTACGTCCGTCCCCATCAATCAGAAAGGGTACGGGCCTATTCTATCGCACTACTCCACGGCGGCGTATTACTGAATAAATACCATGATAATCTAATCAGTTCACAAGTTTGTTTCCTGCTTAACGCGACTAAAAATCAAATCCAGGACCTTTGGTTTGGCGGTCAAGTTTTCTAACATTCGAAGGTCAAACAGGCAGTCGTTTCTGTAAAAAACCGTACGTGTCAAAGCTTCAGGTTGGGTAAGCGGACCCCGATAAAAACGGTGTTGTAACGCTACCAATTACAGTTTTAGAGAGATGATGATGACACCACAGTGATCATCCAGATCTGTTCACATAAAAATCTTACTATGTTTTGTCTTCCTCTAATTCCAGTTCACTAGAATCTCCTACGGCTACTCATGGGCCAATGTCTCCCACGTGGCGCACCAATATGGCGCTGTTCTGCGCTCCCTCCCCGCGCACCCCGGAGAGGGGTCCCTCCCCCTCCGACACTCCCAGGACATGCTCGCCTACCTGCTCTCCGCTGCCGGGAAACCCAGGGATAGGGTGGAGAGCGTCGAACATCTGTTGAAGATATACGATACCTTGCTCAAGCATCCCGACGCTTTTTTGGATGAGGAGGTAAGGACGGTTGAAGTTTCATTTTATAGTGTGATAATATTATTTGCCTACGTACTTAAAGAGTTTGTAGTCAAATTACAAATAAAAACATTAGTTTTTCCACAAGCTTTCGCTATTTGCTCTTCGCGCGCAAAAAAATATATGTATTTTATTCAATATGCAATCTCTTTCGTTTTGTGTTGAAAAAAATATGTTGACAGCCAGACAAAAATTTAAAAATAAATATTTTTTTTTAAATATTATTAATTGGAATAAACACACTTTTTTTCGAAAGTTTCCAGTACCTACTTTTTGTTTTTTGAAATAGTTATTTCAAAAAAGATCTGATACCACGGAGACTTAAATATTTTATTACCGACTTCAAAAAAGGAGGAGGTTCTCAATTCGACCGTATATTTTTTTTTTTTTTTTTTTTTTTTTTTTTTTTTTTTTTTTTTTTATGTTTGTTCGGGCATATCTTCGTCGTATATGAACCGATTTTGATAATTCTTTTTTTGTTTGAAAGGAGATATACCCAAGGGGGTCCCATGTCAAGGAAGTCAGGATCTGATGATGGAAGACCAGAGAAATCGAGGGGAATTTTCAAAAATCGTAGGAGCGACTAGTGCGTTTGTAAAGTCATATTGATCGGATCGATCTTTAGGCTTCGGGAAAACTTCCCGGCCTTCGAAAACTGGTCAGCATCAGGGAGATACCCTATGGCCTGGCAAAACTATACAACCTGGAGCAATTTTTCTTTCACGAAACGTATTTAAATCTTGATCAAATCCAATCGCCGGTGCAAAAAAACAAAATGGCGGAAAAAAAGATGGCCGCCATACAAAATTTTGTCGATTTTGGAAGAAGCCCGTTTGGGTAAAAATAATGTATGGGGCGCTTACTCAAAACGTCATGTAGAGTACGGAAATACTTTCTGATCACCAAAAACTGCTCCGCATCAGAGAGATACTCTACGGCCTGGCAAAACTATCGCACGTGAACCAATATTTCTTTGAGAGCACTTATTTAAATCTTGGTCAAATTCCATAGCGCGTAAAAAAAAAACAAAATGGCGGAAAAACAAGATGGCCGCCATACACAATTTTGTTTTTTCAGAAAATGTCTCGGGATATAAAATATATATCGGGGTTGTGGTCGGATCGTCATGTTAAGTATGGAAATACTTCCCGATTTTCGAAAACTGCTCCGCATCAGGGTGACACCCTACGGCCTGGCGAAACTATCACACCTGAACCAATTTTTCTTTCACGAAACCTATTTAAATCTTGGTCGAATTTAATGGCCGGTGAAAAAAATACAAAATGGCGAAAAAACAAGATGGCCGCCATACAAAATTTTGTTTTTCCAGAAAATGTCTTGGGGGTAAAAATGATGTATAGGCGTGTGATCGGAACGTCATCTTTGAAAACTGCTCCCAATCAGGGAGACATCCTACGGCCTGGCAAAAGTATTGCACCTGGATTTTGTTTGTTTCCACGACACCCATTTAAATCTTGGTCAAATTCTGTCGCCGGTGAAAAAGAACAAAGTGGCGGAAAAACAAGATGGCCGCCATACGAAGAGGGACAGTTTTGAATAAACAGGACACGCGAGCTGCTTTAGCAGCGAGCGAACCACGCGAAATCTACTGTATCTATATGTATGCGTGAGTGTGTATGATAGCAGCTTCCACTGACAACCACATGTGTGTATGTACACATACACATGTGTGTGTGTGTGCGTGTGTGTGCGCGCGCGCGTGTGTGTGTGTGTGTGTGTGTGTGTGTGTGTGTGTGTGTGTGTGCGCGTGTGTCTGTGTGTGTGCGTGTGTACGTGCGCGTGTGTGAGTGTGCGTTAGCGCGTGTGTGAGTGTGTGTGTGTAAACATGTTCATCAATAATAATTGTGATCACTACTAATAATATATTATATTATTATATATGAATATAAATCAGAAAATCTGTCTGTCTGCATCCTTGCTCGGTCTAACTATCACTTAAAATCATAAAATAAAATAAAATTTTTAACAAAAAAAAACCGACTTCAAACGCAAAACTAAAAAGCAATAAATAAATTTACTTCGCACAAAGTAATTAGTACGTATTTTCAATTAGTTAATTATTTTATAATTCTGAAGTCGGTGCCAAGTAAATGCTACAACAACCCTACTACAATATCAAATTACTATGTACACACAATATTGTTTAATACCTATATCAAAGCAATTACAAAACAAGGTTAAACAAAAAATTACAAAACAATCAGTATTGAAAAATATATGAATCGGTACTTCGTTGTAGCATTTCCTTGGCACCGGCTTCAGATTTATAAAATAATTAACTAATTGAAAATACGTACTAATTACTTTGTGCGAAGTAAATTTATTTATTGCTTTTTAGTTTTGCGTTTGAAGTCGGTTTTTTTTTGTTAAAAATTTTTTTTCTATTAGGTATTTAATTTCCGAAAGCAGCCACTTTTGTTTCTTGAGATAGTAAAATAAACAAAAAATATATATTTTCATCTTTATGCAATCTTTTTCGTTGTTTTATTCATACATTGATCTGGCCGATTAAAAAAAAATATATAGCCACAAACCCTATAAAAAAATAAATTAAATTTCATTTTAATAATGTTTAATGGCTCTATAAAACATTTCTTTTTCAAAGCTGCCAGCCACATGAATAAAAACCAAAAAGTATTCAATTATTTATTTATTTCCAATTGCGGTCTCGTAACTATTTTAGAAGAAACATATTTGAATTTGAAATTAAAAATCATATTACCCGCCAATATTCTCTGAAAAACTGTGAATCAATTTGATCGTACACTTCAAGATAAATTATGAAATTCTGATTACTAAGTAAATAAAAACAGATCTAAAACTAATGACAATATTTTATTTTTTCTATTTTAGTTATTTATGATTTTTAATCAAGAAAAACGTAATAATAAGTCCGACATTTTATCACATTTATTAATGACGTCACAGTGTGTTTTTTCATACAAATTCCATTTCCTGTTTCGACGTTTAGTAAAAATATTTTTACTAGTTGAAAGCTAGTCGTAAAAAGTAGAAGAGAAACTAAGAAGAAAGCAGTCTCTTTCCGCAATTTTACAGTATGTATCCAGGTATGTAAGTACTACTACTAACCTAACCAAACATTATTTTTCTAAAGACAATTTTTATCCTTTTCAGAAAGTATACGAGCTCCAAAACGCGGTAGCAGACACGGCGGGAATGAAGGATCACTTAGACATTCACCTCCACGAGTTTTCAGTCAAGACAAAGCCGGCCAGAGACGACCACGCCGCACACTTCTCCTTGCAAACCACCTCTCTAGGACCTGAGGAGTGGGTCTTGGCTTCGGCCGGAGTGGAACTCCTTGGAAGAACCGGCAATGCGTCTGTAGTCGCTGTACAATACCATAATTTAGCTACTAGACTGCCGTCCCTGAGAAGGTCTATTGAGTTTAAGTAAGTTGGTCTCTTTAGTTTTTAAGTAACAATAGGCTAGCTTACAATGCGTAGTATTATTCCTTATTCTATGCGATACTTTTTCGGTTAATTTTATGGTGGTACGAGACCACAAAACGATGACGTCATCAATAAGCGTGGTCAAACGTCATACTCATTCGTAGTATCTTATAATTAGTCTGTGGTTGCGAGCTATATTGCTAACACGAAAAATGGGATGTATTTTTCATCTTAGACTAGCTTCTATGTCTAGACTAGCATTTTATAATTTATAATTGATCTATTCTATTACTCTATTGTAGGTTAATACTTATATGTATTAAATTATATTAGAAAATAATATTAATTTAGACATGTTAATCTGTTCTGTTTAGATATTTAAAAAAAATACGCGCATATCCAACAACTTCTTATTATATTTAATTATCTTTTTGGACTATCTACCTTCATTATTTAGACTTGTATATTTTTTTATTAGAAGTACCCCTTATTTTAAATATTTTTTTTATTCTCAACGTCATTCTAAAAAAAACAATTTCAATTAATTTATTTTCTGCCTCTAATGCTGTCATTATTTATCAATCTCTGTCTTCCGTTTATGTTTGTTCTGTTTCGAACCTATGTCGCTTTATGTTCGTTTGGGTTATAATTTACGTTGGTGCTGCGTGGCGGGTGTGCAGTGACTCGTCTTCCAGGAACGGGCGCGAGACGGAGTACCTGCTGGCGTCCAGGCAGGTGCAGACCTGGGCTAGTGGTGGTGTGGACACCTCTGTGCAACATACCGTCACGCTGCTATTCACGCATGTCAAGAATTATACTGCTGTTGGTATGTTTCACACTTTAACTTGTATAAAAAATGAATTTACAGAAAAAACCCTAGAGTAGGGACCCATTGGGGTTATAGAGGTTGGAGCTGGGGGGGTAGGATTGGGGGGGGGGGGGGTAAAGTTGTTTATTTTGTTTACTCAAGAAGATTCCTTCTACAGAAATAGTATTTATTCAAAATGGAAAAGTCTGGTTTTTGAAAGCCTTTCTAACTGTCTAGCTATGTAGTCTAATTGTTAATCCAATCTCATAGTAGCGCGTATTCGGGCGCACACAAGCTTTACCTAATTTTACTTTGACACGTCTTACACTAGTGCCGTCCTTTTCCTACAATACGTGCAAGAAAGAGATGGGGTTATTTAGTCCTGTGAAATTAACTTAAAATTAATTTGGTTGTTGTCCGATTCGACATCATTGCCTCGCAATATGTCTAGGTTTAAGTACAAATTAGATTACATCCAAAAAAAAAACATTACTTATCAGATGTTAGAAGTAGAAGAAAATTCAGGTTCCGTATAGGCAATGTTAGTCAAGTGTTTAATCGTCACGTAAAAGGTATAATTCCTTGATCCTTCTCCGTTTTGATTTCCTAAGCCTCCCGATTCGTAAAACTTCTCATTCTTTGTTACCCTAAACGATGTGGACAATTAAGATTTAGGTGAAGGTGTACTGATATCTAGTTGCTATGCGATAGCCATATTGCTACCTAGACAACCAACCCATATTTTCACTATTACTAAATTGCACTTTATTTTTAAGGAACTCGGTGGGGCAGCGGTAAACGCGCTCGGTCTGTCATTGTTGAAGTTAAGCAACTTTCGCGAAGGCCGGTCATAGGATGGGTCACCTCAAAAAAGTTTTCATCTCGAGCTCCTCCGTGCTTCGGAAGGCACGTGAAGCCGTTGGTCCCGGCTGCATTAGCAGTCGTTAATAACCATCAATCCGCACTGGGCCCGCGTGATGGTTTAAGGCCCGATCTCCCTATCCATCCATAGGGAAGGCCCGTGCCCCAGCAGTGGGGACGTTAATGGGCTGGTGATGATGATGATGTACTTTATTTTTATTCACAGCGTCCAAGCTAGCGTGTGGGCTGCGCACGCGTTCGAACCCTAGAGCTTGGAGCACGAAGGCGTGTGAAGTGCGAGTGCCGGAGCCGACACACGTGGCGTGCAGGTGCCGGGGGCTGGGCACCTACGCCCTCTTCACCGTCGCTAGGTCTACCCTCGTGAGTACTTCACCCTGTCTACACTATCGTCTCTCTACTAGAGCTTAGAACACGAAGGCATGTGAAGTGCGAGTACCGAAGCCGACCCATATATCCAGCACCCGCGGCAGGGGTTCTGAATTATATCGAGAGTTTCTACAAAAATCCCTTACGACGTTTATTCATATGGATAACATTCACTGTGGCTATTGGTCAAAGCCCTTTTTTTTATTGAAATTGAAGATATAATTCGCTACACGCGCGGCACGGAACTTGTGCTATAGGCGCTGGTGCAGAGGGCCTTATCCGCTCTTCACCATCGCTAGGTCTGTCATCGTGAGTAGTTAAGCCTGAGCTTTCTTCGAAATATATTTTCTGTACATACACATGCCTGAAGAGAAAAAGACTTGTCTTGATTAAGATTTTTTAACATGCATTTTACACTAACCCAGCTAACATTAAATTGCCAATTTCAATTAAAATAGCCGAAGTAAAGTGAAATAAATATTATTATTTATATTTAAAATGTCAGTTTAGACTTTTAACAACTTTTAAAAACTGTATACGGTTGTATAACCTGTGCGAATCAACTGAACATCTGTTGTCAAGGGAGTTGCACATTACTGAGGTGAATTGGATTCTCAAGAGATACCTACCTAATGCATCAATGCCGTATTATACGATTCCAGACGGACGCAGAGAAAGACCTGCGTGGCATAGTGAAGATCACCGTGGGTCTGGGCGGCGCGATGTGCCTGGCGGCGGCAGCGCTGCAGCTGCTAGCGCTGGTGCCGGGCCGCAAGCCCAGGTTGCCTGTACTGTTGAAGGTGGCCACCGCGGGCACGCACTCCGCCGCCATGTTGGCTCTACTCGAGTGTGATACGCGACAGGTAAGTTATGGGAATTGAAGATTTAATATAAGTGATTCTTCTTCTTCTATCGTATGGCTTGTGAGGTGGAGTACCAGGGTTACTAATGAGTCGCCAAAGGCTCCTGACATGGCTCATGTAACGACTACTTACTTACATCAGTAAGCAGCAACCGGGGCCAACGGCTTAACGTGCCTTCCCAAGCACGGATCATGTTACTTTCGGACAATTAGGTGATCAGCCTGTAGTGTCCTAACCAAAGTAGAGACCACAAAGTATTTTTTGTGTATATGTCCCCACCGGGAATCGAACTCAGGACCTTCGGATCGTGAGCCCAACGCTCAACCACTGGACCACCGAGGTAGTGGAATCAAACAAGAAGTAGTATTACCTTAAATGATGTTTGAAATTACATTTTTAATTACAATAATGAAATGTGAATCTTATTTTAAGCGCATAGTCAACCATGCCAGAAACTTTCTAAAGTTTGCAGTTTTTCCATTGCATATAATGCTTACTTAGCTATCAAAGTCTATGTAGATTGCAAATTATTTCTGTATCTTATTTATGATGTACCTAACTGAGGTAATGTTGTTGTATTTCTCAGGAGGAGGCGTGCCCCGGCGCACTAGGCTGGGTGTGCGCAGCGTGCTGGTGCGCAGGGTGCGCGGCGCTGTGTGCGCAGCCGCTACTGCTGCAGGCTGAGCTAGCGGGCCGCGCGCAGCGGGCGCCCTCGGTAGGCTTGCTCGCAGGTATGTATGTGTGTGCGAGTCCTAAAGAAGCTGACTATCAGTAGTAACAGATCTGGGAGTTTAAGGGTTGAACTACATCTGATCGCACTGAGCACTTTCCTATGCTCCTATCATTTTCTGTCACTCAGAATCGTCATTTACCAAAGCGTTCTCGCTTTGAGGGTAAGTGTGACGTGGCGGGACTGACGAACCGCTCGTCGATACGGAAAAAATGCGATAGTAAATGCAAGGAAGCGGAAAGAAGCCGCGCGAGGCAAACTAATAAAGCGAAAGTTAAAAGAACAATGGAGCGTGATTCACAGACGGAACAAATGCCGTTCTACCAGTTGTATGTAGTTTAACCTTACATAAGCACACAACTATATCTCAATTAGGATAGTCAGAGATACATCCATCACAAGATGAACTAAGTACCCACACTTTTGGTAGACCAACGTGATAGGTGGTGAGTCGTATCTCTGTCTATAATGGTCGAGCCAAATGTGTTAGTGAAAACTGCACTTATGGTAAATTACTAAAATAACTCATTGGTGAAAGTCCGGTACCGGAATTCGAACAGCGGGCCTAGCACCGTAAGCACGCGACTGATTCTCGCCTCGACAGAGATCGTCTGCCTCTTTCTGTGCAGTACTGTGATATATGTCGAGGCGAGAAAGAGTCGCGCGCTTACGGTACTAAGCCCGTTGAACTGAACTGTCTGAGAAGCAAGCGACAAAACCACAGAAACGTCTTTGGCGGCGAGGAGGTGCTGCCGCCAAAGGATAGTACCCTCTAGCCACAAATTAGTAGTGCGACTAGGGATCGACGATCCAACAGTGTTGTGTTGGAAGTTGTATATATGCGTCTTGCTGTGTAAACTTCGCTTGAAGACTGCATTATTGAATGTGGCGCACTATTGAACTAGGTGGCCAACTAGTTGCGTCCACTACACGTCTGATATTTAAAAGCTTTGTTGTAGTATTGTGCAATGTGGGCGTTGCAGGCGTGTGCACGCTGTCGTGGCTGTCGGCGCGGCTGTGGGGCGGCGCGCCGCTGCAGCTGGGCGCGGCGGCGCAGGCCGTGTGCGCGGCGGGCTGCGCGCTGCTGGCGGCGCTGTGCCTGGCGCTGGCCGCCTGCGCCGCCGCGCGCCTCAGGACCATCACGCACAAGGTGCCCGCCGAGAGGAGGAACTACCTCAACGACAGGTAACGCATAAAACACATTACACAAAATCATACAATAAACAATAATAGGTTCTATAACATGGCATAGAACGGTAACGCGCACCAATCTGTCTCAGGCGCCAACCTCACCCCTCTAGGTTACATAAAATCATAAAGAATAATAGGTACGGTCACGAGCATTAATATGTATACACTTTGGTACCTTGTCACATTCACTTTTTTGACAAATTGAACTGTATGTCTCATTAAATGTCAAATATGTTAGTGCGACAGAGTCCTAAAGTGGGTACATTATATTGCTCATGCCTGTACTATAACACGGTATAGAACGATAAGTCTCCACCCCGCACCAATTTGTCTCAAGCGCCAACCTCACGCCTATAGGTTACTTTAGTTTTAAGTGGGTAAGAGGAACGAACTCTGTTTCGCAAGAGTTCAATTTAAATTAGTCTCAGAGAAAAGTAGATGCGTAGAAGAGTAGTATTCGTACTCAAATCCTCGTGAAATGTGAACTTTTATGTTTGATCAAGTACAACTTAACAGAGAATGTTGATACTTTGCGCATTAGATTGATAGGACAAGAAAACTTTGTGTTTATTAATCCATATAACCATGTATTAATTGGCATTACAATGCAATCCCCGCAGGTGTCGCGTAGTCCGGCACACGCTGGTGCTGCTGGTGACGACGTCGGCGGCGCAGGCGGCGGGCGTGGCGTACGCGCAGCCGGGGGAGCGGCAGCTGGCGCACGTGGCCGTGCTCGCTGTCGCCGCGCTGGCCAATGTGAGTCCTTACCTTAATATACCTTTATGTACATATTACCATTAATTTAAAGCACCACTTAAGTTTGACACCTCAAGTACTCATAAAAGTGTCGACTTTGGCTTAAGTCCTACAGACTCTAGCAGAACGCACTCTGTTTTTCTTAACTACCAATAGGCTAGATGACGACCTAGTCAATTGAGATACTTATTAACGTAAAAACGGTTAATTTATATGACGGTTGTATATGAGAATAAAAGACGGTGACGTCATCGCGTGGTCAAACGTCGTACTCGGTGTCCCGTAATTACATACATACATAAATTCATGCCCGTAATCCCTAACGGGATGGGCAGAGTAACAAGAAATCAAAGATCAACTTGCAGCCACTATTTATACTGAGTCGAAGTAGTTGTGTGATTTCTTTCTTATGTAAAATTCTCGAAATCCAAACAAAAAAATGAGGTTGATATATTGACTAGCTTCTATTCCTAGATTAGCATTTTATCATTTTTCTTTGACCAATCATCCAGCACATGAGTAAAATACTAACTTACAAATACTATGTACTACTTTACTTACTTTTAGGTACTTACTTAAAATTTTAACATACAGTCATGAGCAATATAATGTACCCACTTTAGGACTCTGTCGCACTAACATATTTGACATTTAGTGAAACTTACAGTTCAATTTGTCAAAAAAGTGAATGTGACATGGTACCAAAGTGTATACATATTAATGCTCGTGACCGTACATGACACAAACTCACACCTATTTCCCACCGGAGTAAGCAGAGACTATGGAATTCCATTTGCTTCGATCCTGACATACTGCTCTTGCTTCATCCGCCTCATCAATCGTTTCATACACGCACGCCGGTTCAAAGTAGATCGTACTAAATCTTTTCTAAGGACATCTCCAATTTGGTCAATATGTACGTCCATCTAGGTTTTCCTCTGCCATACCATCAACCTTCGCTTTATATAACGCTTTCGTAATCCTATTATCCTTCATCCGGTCTACGTGTCCAAACCAACTTACCTAACACTCCCTTCTCAATCCTCTTTAATAATAATAAGCCTTCCAAAAGTCCGGGACTCCATAGGCCCGAGATATGGAAATGACATACATACTAATAATAAAGCTTTATATTTCCATACATACAAAATACAACTAAATTTTAAAATAGCCATTCATCATCATCAATTTAAGAGCCACGCTCTTGTCGGTGCAGCATTTTTCATGCTACTTTTTTAGGGAAAAATAGGGCAGTGGTTACCCTCTTGCCTTCCGCTCCGCAGTGCACTGTCTGACGCAAGTGGGATGGCGCCCAGAGTAGTCTATTACAAAGCCACAAAAACAAAGACTCCTGTCCTCCGCCTCTGAATAGTACTAAAAACTATTTGAATAGTAGTAAAATAGCCGTGAATTGATTTGAATGAATATGCTATTTTTCTTTATCAAGCTATCTTTATTTCTAGGGTTTAGCAATGCTGATATGCTACGTGATCCGAGACGACGAGTGCCTGCAGTCGGCCAGGAGGGTCCTCTCACTCTCCTCCAAAGACTGGCACGAGTCGCCCGCGGGGGATACCTCTCTTAGTTGTAAGTTCCTCCAAGTTTACTTAACATAACATAAACAGCCTATATACGTCCCACTGCTGGGCACAGGCCTCCCCTCAATCAACCGAAGGGGGGTACGGAGCATACTCCACCACGCTGCTCCACTGCGGGTTGGTGGAGGTGTTTTTTTACGGCTAATAGCCGGGACCAACAGCATTACGTTCTTTTTCGGACAATCAGGTGATTCAAGCCTGAAAAGTCCATACCAAACAAAGGACAGTCTCACAAAGTGATTTCCACAATGTCCCCATCGTGAATCGAACCCGGACCTCCAGATCGTGAGCCTAACGCTCTAACCACTAGACCACGGAGGCTGTTGGCTGGCTGATGTGTGTGTTAAGTTTAGTTAAGTAAACTATTATTATTGTGACGTCCGCCCATTTGTACTGTTGCTAAATATTTGTATGTTTTGTGTGCAGTAAAATATATGATTTGATTAATATTATAATTTACAAACATTTCTCAATCGGTGATGTTCTAGCTAGAGCCCTACCAGAATCCATAACTTGTTAAAACTAATTAAAAACTTGATTCCAGTGTACATAAAGCAAGGGGGTGAAGTAGAGAGCAGAGGAGGCGTGCTAGAGTCGTCCTCCTCCCACGTATCCCCCATAGCGTCGTACTGGCGCGCGCCCGGGCTGGAGAGCCCCGCTAGAATACAAAGGCAAGAAACTCATACAAATACAATGGTATATTATGGACATTTTTATTTTATTTTATTGCTTTTTATTTGACTTTTCTATCCACTTCATCATATTTTATTATTTAGTACAAATAGTTTTGTGAAACTTCCTTACTCGTACTTATTAGACATCAGAAATTAAAGTACAAAATGACTGCTTTAATTCAATTCCATTTACAACTAGGACAAATTGTTGACTGTGTAATTATTTCCACAGAAGGCTATCAACCCCAGACAGCAGAGCAGACATAGTTCGTTGCGTGGAATACAAGGACTCCATCCTGAGTCCGCACCGCTACGAGGCGCGGCACGTGACCACGACTCACGCGGTTTGCGACCTTATCCCTCATAATGTGCACACTAACCCGCAGCCCGAGTACATGGCTCGGGTATGTCTGGAGCTAGGAGTCCTCAACACCCCTCCCACCAGGCACCCCCTGCCCGCAACATCCCCCGCCCCCCTCCTCACCTGCTCAGTAGACTTCGAGCCCTACGACAAACGCTTCGACACCGCCAAAGAAAACTGCTCCATATGCGTCCAGTCCAACCCAGACGTATCCAAAATCCCCTCCCCGCCCATCAAGAGCTGTCTAAAGAAAACCAAAGCGGACTTCACCTCAAGCACATCCCTACCGTCCATGGAGGTCATCAAAGATGAACCCAAGTCCAAATCTGACATAGACCAAGTGAACCGGGAGTGGAAGAAAGCGTACGACTCCCCGGCGGAGACGGACAAGATGCTCAACAAGATATCCAGCGATTTGGATTTTCTCTTAAACAGGACTCAGGATCCTAGTAAAAATATACTAGACCAGATAGAGGAGGCCCCGACTTAGAGAAGTGGTTAGGTTAGAGTTGTAAGCGAATGAATAACATGGAAACAGGGGTGCAACAAGCCAGTTAGATAAATAAATTTTGTAAATATAAAAAGTTTTATAATAACTTATAAATTGTATCAAACTCGCTCTGTTGATATTTTTATCTATAATTTCTTTTTCGAACACTATCGTACTTGTTGTGTTGTATTACATTAAAACAATCAAAGTAGTCGAATATGTGTGTATGCACAATAGATGCGTAATGTTAATTTTAACAGATTGTGATAACCTCAAATACTTAAAGATATTCTAAATTATAAAATAAATATTTAGGAAATTGTGATATTAAGTTTATGCCATGGACGACGTCGTCCATGCTTCTGAGTTACCTGAAGCTAACCAAAACGTTACTTTAGTACCTAAGTTTTAATTTACAATTTTGTTAAATTAGTAACATTATTTTTTTATATAATTTAGAAACATCCCACCCTTCGAAGTATTCTCCACACACTTAAATTAAGTTAAACTTCAACATTAGTAAATTTCAATTGTTAAATGTAATTGTAAATATGAAACTGTACATATGTTTAAATAAGGTGAATTCTGAACGAATTATATTTTATGTTAAATCGGGTACAATATATTTTTATTTACAGTAAATTTTTTACAATTGAATTTTGAAGTTTCATTTCAGACTCCTCAAATACTACAAACTAGATAAAAAGGGAACATTAAAAGGCAAATTCAACGAGTAATAAAATATCGTTTATTAAAGCTCAACTAGCATAAATAAATATAATGGGATAAATCCACAAATCAAAGCGTACATAATTGCCAAATATATTAACTGTAAAATTGTTCGCTATCTAAAAGTGCAACATACCTTCGATAACTTGGAAATAATCAATAGCCAAAACAAAATAGGAAGGATTAAACCAGTATTTCTATTGGTTCGGGCATTATAATATTAAAAAGTGGGTATACTAGAATAATCCACGACTTACAGACTAACAAGCGAGCAAAAAGTGGGTATCTTTCAGCGCCATATTTGGCTCGTCCACGCGATTGTTACAATTTACCCAAATTCCACTTCGGCTGTTTTCTTGCATATTTTAAAACAATATTTGTTTAATTTTGTACTATTTTGTGAGTATGAAAAGTGCGATAAAATTGGGTTAGTGATTAGTGAGATATCCGAACATCCGCAGCTCAACATGGTTCAAGGTGAGTGATATAAACTTTTATTTGTTTATTGTAATGCCTGAAATACTACATATCCAAGTAATTTCACTCGAAAATTTGGCTAAACAGATGGTCCATACAAAACTGCAGGACCTTGCTTGACTATGTGAGCGGGAGTTCAAAACAAAGTTCGGCTTTGTCAGACATATTCGAGCGAAGGAGAACTATATATATTACAAAGTATCGAAGGTACTTCATGCAGAGTTCATAAACGAATCCTTTTTGGTAAAATATCAGTATTATTTTTTGTATATTTTTCGGCGGAAAACAAAATGACAGATATAACTAAAAATAAAATTAGGTTTATGTTGGAATCAGCACCAATATAGCAATTTATAATTCAAGCTTACAAAAAATATGTTTGTATGAACTCTGCATTGCTACACCGTATATTAGATTTAGATATATCATACGACTTAGGTAATCAGTTATACAAAGTACATCTAACATTATATACACGACTGTACATGTTTAATTATTATGTTTACATAGAAACAACACATTTGGAATTGTGCATATTGTAAGGTAATTATGCGTAAGAATATTTTTTCACGTTTAGGATACAAAAAAAATTATTAAATCAAGCAGACGCGATGTGCATTATACGTATATAAAAATCTCAAGACAATTTTACAAATATTACGCTGTAAGGATTGTCTTAATGAGAATTACATCTGCGGATGAAATATATTCTGCATGAACAAAGAAGCAAAGAAGAAAGAAGGATGAAATATACGGTTAATAACGTCTTCTATCGTGTGGCTTGTGAGGTGGAGTACCAACCTCATCAACCCAATGAGGTAAGGAACAGTTAGCTAAAAAACATTGATAAAATAATTTCAATGTGATAAGGTGTGATTAATTTGACTCACGCATGAGTGATGCACTCTGGTCACTCCTGTGTCCTCATAGCACATTTCTATGTATCTATCCTTTTCTAGCACTCAGAACCGTCATTTGCTAGAGCGAGATAATGCACGCGGCGGAATCGACGATGCGGTCGGAGTGCGGTCGCATCTCTTTATCTCGTTCTAGAAAATGCGATTCCTGAGTGACAGAAAAGGATAGAATAGGAAAGTACGCTGCGGTACAGCCAGATGTAGTTCATCCCTAAGCTTACATTGTGACGCATGACAAAATGAGTTTATAGTCTGAACTTTTACTTCATATATACTCCAACGTACATATTTTTTGTGATATCAAAACTGCTTTTACCGCGGCAGGCGGCTACATCGCTAGGCATTCAATTTATATACACAAACATTTTAAAACGGCGGATTATCACGTTTATCTATAGCACCGCAACATAAAATATGACATGTATCCCATTCAACTGCTAGTAAAGTAGTAAACACACTCGACTAGGCACAAAAAGCTATGAAACATTTACAAACATGTATAATGGAATTTTGAACTTTAATGTTATTACTATTATACTGGTAATACGAATCTCTTCGGTTAGTATCATTATAACAGATTTATTAAGTTACGAACACCAATTGTATACTTACATATTTTGACGGATTATTTTAAACGGTTATTATAAAAGTTGAGAAGGCTCACGAATTCCTAGCAACGATAAGACTTTTTTGTGTAAGGTGATAAAATGCTGCATTGTTGTTGCCGCCAATAAATCTATTGTCAATAAAAAATGACCATCATCTCCCTAGCATGATCCCGTTTTTCACAGGGTCCGCTTACCTAACCTGACGATTTGACAGGCCCGGTTTTTTTACAGAAGCGACTGCCTGTCTGACCTTCAAACCCGCGAAGGGAAAACCAGACCAGTACAGGTTAGATCACATACCTCCGAAAATGCATTTCTCGGGAATGTGGGTTTCCTCACGATGATTTCCTTCACCGCTGAGCACATGATAATCATTTATAGACCTCAAAGTGAGAGGCAAGCGTTCTACCAACTGGACTACCACGGTTCAATAAGTTAAAAATGTAATTGTTCTAAAAACGCCAATCTAATTGGAAACAAAATAACAGACAATAGACCACGGTATACTAGACATTTCGAATGGGTTTTGAACGCAATATGTAGCAAGGAAGTCAGGAGCCATCCACCTAGGCTACCAGCTAAGATGCACATAACAGCTATCACAAGGCACTGTATCTTAAACCAAGTCACATAACACTCGCAGCACGACTAACCTATATTCATACTTGGACAATTTGTGATAAAAACCTTAATAAACACCCCAATACAATTTGGTATTATATTGCTTATGTATTACTACAATACAACATAGATATTTTGCGACAGTTCCAACATTATTCAGGTAAAAAATAAATTAATAAAAAATCCCTACTAATGAAAAAATAACACAGGGTGTTAGGGACACCGTAACGAATACTGAGGGGAATGATTCAGACCATGATAGAGTACATGATTTTTTTTTTTAATTATTTTCAGTTTCATACTTTTGCGACGGAAAATTTAACTTGATATCAGCTCATCATGGTCTGAATCATCCCTCAAAGTTTTCGTTACGATGTCACTAAGACCCTGTTTGTATGCATCTTCCGATACGTCAAGACTAAATATTTAAATAATGCTTAAATAAAATAAAAAGATCAATCATATTACATTCAATTGATTAAACTATTATATTGTTTTTATTCTCTAGTAGTTACAAGATCAACTTTTATTATTATTTTAACAATATTTAATAAGCTCAACGACTATATTAAACTTTTACAACATAATTAGTGCCTCTTCTCGTAGGTATTATATCATCTTAATTATCGGCCCTTATAAATAATTATGTAATATTAAATAAATACGGATTTATTATGAATAGTAACGACGCTAGATAAAGCAATATTCAAGATATTAGCATCTAGTATTTACTTTGTAGTGTAAGTAAACGTGAAAAGTAATTAATATCGACTAAGGAACATTATTATACATAAATTATATGGTCAAGCATATCAAATAAATATATAATATAATATAATTTTATTTTATTTTAAGTTATACCCGTCACTTTCTTATCCGCCGTAATGTTAAATGTTACCTACTGTATAAAGATATTTTAAATTTGAATTTCGAATTTAACACAGAGTTAAGATATTTTTAAATTTGAATTTTGAATTTAACACAGAGTTCTGGTATCGGTTGGGCGGTGAATCGGAAAACATACAAAGTTAATATAAAATAGATAAATAAAATAAATGTTATTCACAAATGACTAGAAATATATAGAGGAAAGGTTAAGTAGATAAAGTGACTCCCTTATCTAGCGTCGTATTGGCTCATATTTTTTTACTACCTCCAGTAAGCAGTATAGCTGTCAGTATGATACAAAATTAATTTATTCCTATATACTTTATGTAGGTATTTTTTCAATATACGAGTATAATCAAAGTTGTTACATGCTTAAATCAATGAGGGACTTTCCAGAGTACATTCCCTAAAAATAATACAGATGGCGCTCTTGTTCTTCTATCGTGTGGGTTGTGAGGTGGAGTACCAACCCCATCAACCCTCGTGTCAGGGTTACTATTGAGTCGCCAAAGGCCCCTGACATCGTGCTGTTCAGATTTAACGTGATGATTACCTATTTTCTCATTGCTCGGGGTACATAAAAGTTCAAAAATATAATGTTATGTTGGCCAGTATAAAAATAATTGTTGCTTGATATTTGGATCAGATACCTATCGAATTATATTGCTATCTATATTGCTTCACTTTATTTTTATCAGAATAATATTAGGTAGATGTGTTGTGCCTGGGTGTTACAACAAGGGTCATCATTTATACCCTAAAACAAATAAAAGAGTTGCTTATGTATGTTGAAGAAAATAGAAGGTTCATCATCATCAGCCCATTAACGTCCCCACTGCTGGGGCACGGGCCTTCCCTATGGATGGATAGGGAGAGAGAAGGTTAAACGACGGCAAATTTGTACAGTCATGAGCAATATAATGTACCCACTTTAGGACTCTGTCGCACTAACGTATTTGACATTTAGTGAGAGTTACAGTTCAATTTGACAAAAAATTAATGTGACATGGTACCAAAGTGTATACATATTAATGCTCGTGACCGTACAGCGCCATCTATATATTTTTGGGGAACGAAGAACGAAGCCTGGAAACTCCCTCATTCACAGTAGATAATTTTGTGTTCCTTATTTTAAGCGTCGCTGACTGCGTTTTACTTTACTTTTACATTCCAATGGCCCCACATTTTCTAATGTTAATATAAAGCACGGAGCTGCCTCATATACTAACATAGTTTATTTTATATATTATACAGATATAAATATTATTACTATACTAATCAATATTCAATAATATAGAACTAGTGCTACCACACCCACAAGAGTGAAGTGGAATTGATATCATGAACCACAATTTATAATTCAGGTTAAAAAGGCCACATCGAAGCAATTCATCTAAAAAAGCAATATTGCAATTTGACATTTGCGCATATAAAAGTGCGCAATGCAAAAAAAAATACAAATAGCAATATGGCTTTTTTGGCGGCGTGGGTGTGCTGCCGCCAAAGGATGTTTTTCGGGGTACCGAACTGAGCATAGTACCCCGCTAGCCACAAGTTGGTAGTGTGACTAGGGATCGACGATCCGACAGTGTTGTGTTGGAAGTTGTATATATGCGTCTTGCTGTGTAAACTTCGATATCGCGTTTCACGACCGCTTGAAGACTGCATTATTGAATGTGGCGCCATCTGTTGCATGTGAGCGGAACTAGATGGCCAACTAGTTGGGTCCGCTACACTTTCTTAGATGAATTGCGTTGTTGTGGCCATTTTAGCCCCCCAGTTCTTGTCAACACAGTACCACGTCTGTATCCCAGAGTAGACAGAGGTGGGTGTATAAGTAATATACACTCACTACTCGCCAGCATTTGTTAAGGCGAGGCTATTGCCATTAACGAGGGAAAATCCTGGAAACCACGTGATACAAATATCTACGCATCTTAATTTTATAGATCATGATGTAAGTATTATAATACTTCGTTTAAGTTATTATATCTTAAACCAAAATAAGAGTTTCAAACTTGATTATCAAACTTTACATAACTCTAAACTAAGTAAGCAATTTTTGTTTTTTTTTTTTTTTTGACGTGATTTATTGTAGATTTGCCGCAGATGGCATTAACTACTTGGCCGGACATCTTTTTGAAAAATAAATCGCATTCGGATGTGATATTTGTTAACAAAACCTTGGCAATAGACATGCTAGTTTCAATCCAAATTAACATTTGCAGTCTCAATTTTTACTTGAAATGAAATTAATAGAATGAAATCGAGTTTTTCTTGAAGAAAATCACATAAGAATGATCAGAATATAATTTTTTCAAAAAAAGACGCTTACTAGGTTTTCTATATAGGCGACGAAAGTAAGTGCATTGATCCACGACGATAATTGTCCGTCAGTCTTGACTTGACCCACCTATGGATGTGGCAACACTTTAATTTATAATAAATAAGGAAAGTTGTGTTATATATTAATCCATCTCTTTCCTATGCGTATAGTTATATGAGGGTCAGTCTTGACTTAAGCGAGAATAGTAGATTATTCAGTCAGTACTAAATACACTATATTTACGGTTCGGCTAGTTTACCCACTAACCCCATAGCTTGCGTAACCACTTTCTACCGCCTTTTATGATATAAGACTCATTCCTGTACACAACATCTAATTTTAAGTTATACCTGTCATTTTCTTATCCGCCGAAAAGGAAAGGGACGTATAATCGACAGGCATAAAATTTATGGAACAAACGTCAATTTTAGGCAGGAATTTTAAAACCCTCCCAAAATTATATATTCGCCAATAAAACGTGAAACGGGTTGCATAACAGCAAGATGCCTATAAAATTCGCCTGAGTATTCACTCATTTTAAAATTAACAGTTGTCAATCATCCGTCCCTTTCCTTTTCAGCTGATAAGAAAATGACGGGTATAACTTAAAATAAAATTAGGTGTTTGCAGGAATCGGGGCCAATGATTATTATTACTTTGATTCTGGGTTAATCTCTTCGTCATCTTCATCTACCTAATATGCGTGTAATGCACACATATCTGGTTTTTTCTGCGTAGTGGAGTATTATATTTCTTACATACATATATTTATTTTCAAATTACTACTAATATTAGAAATTTGAGGCGTGAATACTGAGTTCACCATGCGATAAACGTACCTCTGATTACCGTAATTGGAAACACAGTCCTGAGCTTATGTCATCTTCGCTTAAGCGGAGACCGGCCCTCAAAATTGTATCTATTTATTAATTTATGCTTCACTTCACGTTAACTGAACAGATCGTGGTATAGTTCATTATCTAATAACCACTGCGCTTGATCTAGGGCGGTGACTCACCCGTGTACTTGGATCATGATCGGGATCGGCCGATCCGATCACGGGGGATCCGATTGGAGTTCGGTGGATCGGATCGGATCACAGAGGACCTAATCGGATCGCACCCGATGCGTGAACCGCCTGGGCTCGCGCTCATTGGAAACGCGCATATCTGCAATTTGAAAAATACATTTGTCAACAAAATAATATTAATTAATACAAAACCGAATCGTTATCAACAACATAATAACACTTTTTTTTGTATATCCAGTACGTTTAGGTAGATAAAGTTAATTTATTAGCAATGAAATCGTGCGTTATTTAAAATTCGAACCAATAGAAAAAGTAGTTTATGTGTATGTTTTCAACCTAATAGTGGTTGCTATGTATGTTATGTGGAGGTGTTGTAACCTACCAAGCCTTATAACAGGGCTAATGCTAATGACCACTTGTCGAATCATTATCTCATTGAGTTCATTTACATTTTATAGGAGATAACGAACCAACCTATTTTTGCTGATAAGTTCACAATAATATTACGTTGTGTTATTTTATCACCCTATTAACCTCTGTGCTTAGATAAAGAACATTGTCTAGTAAATAGAGTTGACTGTGAGGCTCCGGTATCAACGGGAGAGTATTTGCTTCACTTTTTGCTTAAGTCTGGTAGCTGGGTCGTTTATGATCAAGGGGAATTACTTGAATTAAGCATTCCCACGCCCAATAACTAATCTAATCGACAATCAGAGTAACCAACCATCGAGAGCAATGGTTTTTATATGTTGATTTGATGTTTCATACAAATCTTTGACGAACGTCAACACCGCAGTCGCTGACCGTGGCAATCGGTTACTGTTGGAATCATACTTAGAGCCGTGTCGATGGGGTTCAACATTATACAGACCATGATTCTGAGTTGATATCAAGTGGAATTTACCGTCGCAAAATTCATGTATTTTTTTTTTTTTAATTATTATCCGTTCCATACTCAGTATTCGTTACGATGTCACTAACACCCTGTACACGGTCCGATAACGTACCTACGCTGTCCCGGGCGCGCTACAACTGGCAGATATCATCTATATATAGATATCTCGAGCCACCACAATGAAGAATCCGCACATCTCCCCTATCACAACATCGTCGGGAGTCACCAGTACTAATGGACTCTTGTGACGTCACTCACCTGCGCTGTCTCGGGCGCTACAACTGGAAGATATCATCGTGCACCCTCTCGAGCCGCCGCAGCGAGGAGTCCACCCGACGCCCTTGAGTCAACGTCGACGGCGGCGGCGGCAGCGGCGGCGGAATCACCTCGTTGTATGAAGTGGAAGCGCCCAGCGACTGGGACTGCCGAAGTCGCGCCGTCGGCCGGTGCCGCACGAACCCGTCTTCTAGGTCCTTTACGAACCTGAAATTTTAGATGAAAAAACTTTAGAATGTAACAGATATGATGATGATGACGAGGTATATCGACAGGCGACGGGTCTCAGCTCCTCAATGACAATATGATCCCAGTAAATATGAAGGGGTGCTATTTAAACAGATATTTATTTAATAGCATCACATACATAAGCTTACGACTATACCCCATTTAGGGTCGTCAGAGGTACATCCATCGCTGAACTAAGTACCCATACCTCACCGAGCTTTCTAAACTACTGTGAGTGCAGTAGATATCACAGTGTCGTGTAATTTATTGAGCAAATTACTTTTGAGCAAATTATGTATATATGATTTAAGAAATAAAAATGTGATATGTAGGTGGTGTGTATTAGTGCAATGATCATGATGTCTGTAGAGGTGGTATAAATAAAAAAAGTTATCTGAATAACCTTGAAAGAAAGTAACAAATGTTTATGATTGACAACTATGTGGTGTCAGGTAAATACATTTGTTAGTTCACTATAATGTAGAATGTTATTGTGGCGCATTATTCATTTATTGTTTCCAGTAATTTCTATTGTCACGACGAGGCAAGCGCAAACAACATCGCTTAACACCCGAGTGCTATTTTCCGGATACCTCTTGTTAGATACTTTGTTAGTATCGTTAATAAATGTTGCAATTAATACTACATAACATATAAGCTCATGATATTCCTAATTGGAGTAATCAGATAGTCAGAAGTACATCGGCGGATTCAGGGGGGATCATGGGGGTCATGACCCTGGGCGGCAGGTTGGGTCATGGGGCACTGCAATAGGCTGTCAGCGACCTGGTGCTGGATCCGCACTTGGGTAAATTCATCGCAAGATGTTCTACGTACCCGCACCTCACCGGGCTATCTGTTTCAGTTAGACCAACATGATAGGTAGTGACCCGTATCGCCGTCTAAAATGGTCGAGTCAACTGCGTCATGGTGCACATAAGATGAATTAAAAACTAGGACTAGATTTCTAATAAACTATTTTTATCGTCCAATAAAGAGCAGTGCCTACATGGCATTTACAATCTGCATATTGCCGGGACTCTGACGGATCCATTAATAGACATTCCTTGCATGTATTAACGTGACATTAATGTAGGGGATAATGTGTCTGTAGTTCTACTTCGAAGAAAAGAAGTCCGCCTAACATACCTACGTACGTACCAATCAGAAATCAGAATCATTTATTCAACGTAATTATCATGAATAAACTTGGTGAAGGCCAATGCCCTATCTATACAGGGTGTTAGTGACATCGTAACGAATATTGAGGGGAACAATGCCCTATCTATACAGGGTGTTAGTGACATCGTAACGAATATTGAGGGGAATGATACAGCTCATATCAAGTAGAATTTCCTGTTGAAAATTCGTGTCAATTTTAGTGTTTTTTTTTTATTATTTTCAGTTCCATACTTAGGAACGGAAAATTCCGTGACATCAACTTAGAATCACGGCATAGAATAAAGAATTATACTACGATAACGGTCCGAATCATCCCTCAAAGTTTTCGTTACGATGTCACTCTAACACCCTGTATAACAAAAGTGAAAGATCACACACTGACTGACTGACTCACTGATCACAAAATCTTAGTAGTTTTAGACGGAGAAGACGTTCGTTATGTAAAAATTGACGATTCAAAGTGTTACCTATATAATAAAGATATTTTTGAATTTGAATTAGAAACTACAAGTGCTAGCAGTCTCAAATTTTTCATGGGGTTTCCTTTTAGGACGTAGGTGCTCATTAAGACGGGATTTTGGGAAATTCAACCCCTAAGGGGGCAGAAAGGGGTGGCAAAGTTTTTATGAAACTTTTATAGTTTTTTTCCATACATTACATATACATATAAACATGCAGAGACTATGCAGTTCCATTTGCTTCGATCCTGACACACTTCTCTTGCTTCCTCTAAATTCACCATTCGTTTCATACACGCACGCCGGTTCGGAGTAGATCGTACTAAACGTTTTCTAAGGACATCTCCAACTACACGTCGTTTTCCAAATTACTAGAAAATACCTCAATTCAATTCAATTCTCAATTATTTATTGCATTCCATGTAGTACAATGGGGTGTTACATAGGCATAGGAACTAAAACATGGACCCTGTAGGGCACAGCAACGTTGAAGGGAAGAGGAAGTGTGTATTAAAATTAAAACTTATCATTTAAAAATTAGTCTACAGTATAATAGCTCTTTTTAATTAGCATTGTTTTCAGATTTTTTATAAATAAATTAGTTTTAGTTTAATCCCTTAAGTACTTTGGGAGCTTATTACCTACTCATTATTTAAAGAAATTAAAATGTATTTAATACTTTTTTTAAACAACCCTTGCAATGGGGTGAAATATGATATGTAGATTTGTATGGAAATTGTTTTTATTTTAAAAAAAGCTTTCAACTCTAATATCACATAATACACTACTCGTCACACTATCCGAAGCAGGGGCGGGTCACTAATCTATCTAAACCTACGTATGTATCTGTACAACAAACAAATAACAAGAATCCACAAAGACAATAAAAGTACTAGATTAGTAACCGGATAATCTCATTTAGAGTCAGGTGACGGAGCAATCCACTGCAGTGCCACTTCATCTTTGGCCTTGGAACGAATTCTTTTAACGACAGTCACACTGACTGCCTTAATGAATGTTCTAGATAAAAGAAGTTAAAAAGGCACCTAGGACACCAGTATAATGGCCCCGATTCCTGCAGACACCTCCTAATTTATTTTAAGTTATACCCGTCATTTTCTTATCCGCCGAAAAAAAGGGACGGATGATTGACAACTGTTAAAATAAATGAGTGAATGAATAAATAACCTCTTGCTAATATGCAACCCGTTTGGCCAGTGCTGTCAACTTAATTCTGTCAGGTTATTGACCAATATAACATTTTGGGAAGGTCTTTTAAATTTCTGTTTATAATTAACGTGTCTTCTATAAATTTTATGCCTGCCGATTACCCGTCCCTTTCCTTTTCGGTGGATAAGAAAATGAGAGGTATAACTTGTAATAAACTTAGATCAGAGGACCAATGTCACCAATGTCAAACTAGCACGCTCTGATGGCCGTTTTGCCTTTGTCCCGCTCATTAAGTTTCGTATTAATTAATAACTACGTTAAAGGAGCAAATAACTGTACTTGATTGTGTTTATCAAGTTTCGTATTCATTTATTGACGGAGCGAATTCCTGTACTTTATTATGACAAAAATGGTAGTGGACAAAGTGAAGATTGCCGAAGTAAACGGCACCCAAAGAAGAATGTCATGGGAATTCTCCATTCTCCACCGGCCCGCTGTAGTGTAGTATCAGATTGATTAGAGACATCGATGCCATCAAGGTTATATTTCCATGTAAGGAAAATTGCTATTTAAAAATAGGTTTCTTAGAACCCTATTTACATAAATTAAATTACGTGAACTATTCCTTATAATTAGTATTACACAACATGTTGTGAACTAAAGATTATTATTTTTCTGTAAAGGTAAAGTTAAAGAACTATAAGGAGTGTATTGCTATGGTTTACCATTAGATATAATGGTAACCGAAATCTTTTTATGACAACATTGCCGCAAGAGAAGAGAAGCAAGAGCAGTGCGTCAGGATCGAAGCAAATGGAATGCTATAGTCTCTGCTTACCCCGGTGGGCGTAAGCTTATGTATGTATGTACAACATTGCCGCGAAGTGATGTAATTTTAGGGCTCCCTTATTACGAGGTCCATCTGGTCAAAAGACGTGCCCCCGACCTATACTATGCGGCAAATTGCTATAAAAAAATGCATAAATCAATCATAATTACTATGAAAATAGGGTACAACTACGTATATTTCTTCGTAAACGATCTTTGTAGCGATGTTCGGTATTTCCGTGACCAGTCACTATTCCTAGCCAATCATAAACATACTAGACACGACGTTGTTTAACAAGTGTAGCATAATATTAACTGAGAACCGCAGCTGTACGAGATTATCACTTTAATATTTCATATTTCACATACACGCGCTCGTAAAGATATGATATCTAAAAATAACATCGACGTCGGGATTAAAACTGACCCGTCCACGCCCTCGATTTACTCTAACTTTTTCCATATACATAACATATATATTATATAGCCTATATACGTCACACTATTGAGCCTCTGTGATCTAGAGGTTAGAGCGTTAAGCTCACGATCCGGAGGTCCGGGTTCGATTCCCGATGGGGACATTGTCGTAATCATTGCAGGCTTGAATCACCTGATCGTCCGAAAAAGTAACATGATTCCGTATTCGGAGGGCACGTTAAGCCATTGGTCCCGGCTATTGGCCGTAAAAACACCTCCACCAACCCGCAGTGGCGCAGCGTGGTGGAGTATGTTCCATACCACCTCCGGTTGATTGAGGGGAGGCCTCCACTCCACCACGCTACTCCAGTGCCGGTTGGTGGAGGTGTTTGGACTACTAGCCCGGGAACGACAGCTTAACGTCCCTTTCGAAGCAAGGAATCATCGTAGTTTTATGTCAATCCGGTGTTTATCATTATACATAAACGTAGTTACTCGGTGCATATGGAACAATTAAATAAATAATAAAAATCGGCAAAAATAATTAGTACCTATAAGTAGCAAGATGTCCATGCACTTAAAACGAAGAGTCTTTGAGCAATGTGTTCTGCCAGTATTCGCATACGGAGCCGAGACCATGACCCTAACTGAGAAATCCGCAGAGAATCTCCGTGTTGCCCAGAGAGCAATGGAAAGAGCTATGCTCGGCATTTCCTTACGGACCGGAAGAGGAATACTTGGGTTGGATCTAAAACCAAAGTTAGGGATGTGGTAAAAGTAATTGCCGAACGCAAGTGGAGATGGGTGGGACACATTGCTCGAATGAGCGAAGAAAGACGGACCAAGAGATTGTTAGAGTGGCGCCCACGAGCATTCACAAGACCGAGAGGAAGACCACCAATGAGATGGAAAGACGACATTGTGTGGCACGCAGGATATGGCTGGATGTCGATAGCCCAAGATCGTCGGAAGTGGAAAAACATGGAAGAGGCCTACGTCCAAAATTGGATATGAATTTAGGCTGATATCAATAGACCTATAAGTACTCACACCTCACGGAGCTTTCTCTTAGACCATCGTGATAGGTAGTGAGCCGTATACAATGGTCGAGCCAACTGTGTTAGGGAAAATTCCACGTACGTAATGAAAATAGTAACGGAGATTAGACCCCGCGTGGGTTCATTCACCATGCGAATAATATTCCTCTGGCGACCCTCTGATTAGCTTGAATTTGTCTATAATAAAGAGTTTTCTATTGTATTTTATGTCGTGTCGTGTTGTGTTACAAACAAATACAGTCTTAAGCAGAATTTCATCATTGGTGCCGATTCCTGTAAACACCATTTAATTTAATTTTAAGTTATACCTGTCATTTTCTTATCCGCTGAAAAAGAAGGGACGGATAATCGACAGGCATAACATTTATGGAACACACGACAATTTTAGGCAGAAATTTAAAAGACCCTTCCAAAATTTCATATTGGCAAATCACCCGACAGAATTAAGTTGACAGCACACGTCAAACGGGTAACATATGAGCGAGATGCCTATTTTATTCGCCCGGGTTATTCATTCATTTTAAATTAAGAGTTGTCAATCACCCGTCCCTTACCTTTTCAGAGGATAAGAAAATGACGGGTATAACTTAAAATAAAATTAGGATGTGTCTGTAGGAATCGGAGTCAATGTTTATGCTAAAATGCTTTCGCGAAGTGACCTTATTGTCGGAGTCAAGACGAACAGTCAAGAATCGACCGGCCACAGGCTGTCACTGGCCACTCAGGGTATATTTAGCGAACACGGTGGAATAAACCCAGTATTCGTAAATCGACCATGCACGACCTCGGTTACTAAGTCAGCTGATCGCTATAACGTCAACATATCAACATATACTACATACCTACATTAACACACGCATTATTGTCTTTTACGTAGGACATAGCATTATTATTTATTCTATATTTTAACGAGCTTATGTATTTATTATTGAAGAAGGATATGTGTGTGAGTACTGAGAAGACGACTGACAGAGATGAATGAAAGAGGAATATATGACGTGCCTCTACTTAGAGTGGGATAAGGGCAGGAGGATGATGATGATAGAGTTTATTTATTACACTCCTTCAAGCCCGACGCCGGCGGGCACGAACGCATTTCGCCATACATTAAATTTCTCATTTATTTATTTATTTTCTATCCTATTTTATACCAACACCCGATGCAACGGGCTCGATCGATTGGGTTCTGTAATAAGCCCTGAAGTTAGACTTATGATGTCCTATTAATGTGTGCTCGTGAACAATAAAGAGACAATTATTTATTCGTTTAAAACCGGCAGTAACTTTTCGGCACAGGCCTCTCCTCCATCAACCGGGGCATACTCCACCACTCTGGAGACCACTCCACCAACTCACAGCGAAGCGGACCTCCGTCTTTTACGGCTAATAGCCGGGACCAACAGCTCAACGTGCCCTCCAAATAACGGAATCATCTTACATTTTTTCACAATCAGGTGATTCGAGCCTGCAATGTTCTTACCAAACCAAGGACAGTCTCACGAAGTGATTTTTGACAATGACCCCATCGGGAATCGACTCCTGGGTGGTTGAAATGGCCACATCGAAGCAATACATCTAAAAAAGCAATATTGCCATTTGACATTTGCGCATATAAAATTAGGCGCGCAATGCAAACAAATGTCAAATAGCAATATTGCTTTTTTAGACGAATTGCTTCGATGTGGCCATTTTAACCCCCCAGATCGTGACCACAACCATATATTAATTAAGTTAGATAACAAAATATAGTGTGTAGGAAAGTTCAAAATTGGTACAGTTGCATACTGACTGATTGAAAGAATGTTTATAAAACAGTAGCGGAAGACCCCGAAATGCGGGCGTTGTTTTAATAACATCTTTTCTGCACCCATTCATGTACTATATCTTTGCAATTGTACTTTAAACATAATAGAAACGAGTGGACTCTGTAAGTGAAATAATAAAGGATGATTCGTAATTTTTAGTCTGTCTACATTACTTAAATTAAAAAAAAAGTATATAAACCGACTTCAAAACATTTAATAATATTTTTTATTTCCTTTATTTAAATAATATTATTATATTGGGAATTGTTTAAGATTAGCTGAAATGGGAATTGCATAATTTTATTGTATTATACATTTTTTTATAATTTTCTACACAATGTGAAATTGTTCAGAAATAAATAAACTAATAACACAAGTATCTACGTAATTATTATAAAATTTACAGTAAATGGTTCCATTTAGTCGGACACTCTTTCCTCATATTTTATAGGCGATGAAAAAAATGGAGGTTAGAATTTGTAGAAAATGAACCTCTTTACCGAAAACTTTTCACCTTTAAATGGCACTGGCCCTGTGGTATACCTGGCTTGCTTCTGTATTGGGGAGCGCCGGTTCGACCCCGTTATTTTAAGTGCAATTTTCACTAACACAGTTGGCTCTACCACTATATACGGCGATACGGCTCACCACCTATCACGTTTTCTAACTGAAAGCTTGGTAAGGGATGGGTACTTAATTCATCTTGTGATGGATGTAGGATAAGGTGCAAAAGTCCAATCAGTTTCTTGCAAAGTAATACATTAACTGGTTGCACTTAAGACCTCCTGGTACATATCGTTTCTGTAATAGACCAAAAACACCTACAAAAACATAATTTTTATAATTGATGTCAACTAATGGTTCATAAGTTCCACTGTTTAGAAATAATTCGCTGGGCTCAGTGACTGCACTTTTGTTCTTTGATTGTACCTCTGACTACCCCAATTAGGATATAGCCGTGAGCTTATGTTATGTTTCATCTCAATTGTCTCAACAGTCTGTTACGTTTGTTTCATTATCAATTTCAAAAGGAAATGTTATCGACGCAACAGTGCCTTTCATTATTTATGAATGAAAATTAAATTATACGGTTGAAAGCCACGTTGATATTAACGCCTCATCGTGTTCTCTACTAGAATTTTCCCTCTAGAGATACAGCCAATCTAGCATGATAAGAGGTAATAACTATAATTCACATTTCACGACCTCTGTAGTTCACATTTTCCCTAGAGAGGCAAACAACAAATAGTGCACAGTCTAACACAATATTATCATTACTAGATATTCGTATTACACGCAGAAAATAGCGATAAGAATTCGTACATTGAGGTTTACGCGGTTATCATCATAATTAAAACACATAATATCGGGTTCTTACCGCGTTAATCAGGGATATGAGACTCCCGATAGTTCAACACTGTTGCAAGTGCCATGATCACTCTCCACTCCAATTTCATCAGTCATCCCGTGATCATGGCACTTGCAACAGTATTGAAATATCGGGAGCCTCATACCTATCCCTGATTAACGCGGTAAGAACCCGGTATTATGTTTTAATTATGATTTAATTCAGTAGCCTCATCATCATCAGCCGTATGACGCCCACTGCTGGGCAATTCAGTAGCCTAATAAAATATTACTAAATTCGGGAGAAAATTCTCTGTGATTAATAAAATCTTGTGTGATTTATCGATAATATACCGTTACCTTTTTCCTATGCTACTTAAAGATAAACTATAGATAAGTAATAGGTATGTGATAAGGAGCAGTCTTAACGGAAGCAGACCCCGGTCACTCAATTCAATATTCTCATTGGTAGTAATCGACAGGCATAAAATTTATAGACCACACGTCAATTTTAGGCAGAAATCTAAAACAACCCTCTACAAATTTTGCACTGACCCATAACCCGCCAGAATTAAGTTGCCGGCACACGTCAAACAGTTTTCATACCAGCGAGATACTTATTTGTTTCGCCCGGGTTATTCGTTCATTTTAATATCAACACCCCTCAGTCATCCGTCCTTTTTCTTTTCGGCGGATAATAAAATGACGGGTATAACTTAAAATAAAATTAGGAGGTGTCTACATGATTCGGGGCCATTATTTCCGTGTGCTGCTTAATGCGGCCTCTGCAACTCTTTATCGGTTTTAGTGGCCATTTAAGACTAAAGTAATACCGAGGGACAGGATTAGCAGAACGTAGTGGGTAGCTCATTGGGACGAGCTAACCTATAAAATGCTACTTAGGTTCTATGACGATCTTGTGACGTAGCGAGTAGGCGCCGCTACTTCAAAAGCGCACCCCTGATGCCGGGCAGAAGCGGTATCAGTACTGGTTGGAGGCCGAGGAAATGGATTCTGGTAGGTCTCTAGCTAGAACATCACCGATTGAGAAATTGGTCGGTGTACTGTGAACGGAAGGCGATTGGGGCAACCACCGTTCTACACGCCCTATCTATGAAGTAATGGCGATTACTGCACCGACAAGAGCGCAGCTCTTAAATAAAGAGAGAGAATACCGAGGGGTGAGGCCGGCGCCCGATACGAATTGGTGCGGGCGGGTGAGTAACTGTTCTGTACCTAGTAATCACTTTTATTCTATGACGGATAAATGTAAAACGACATGTCTGATGGAAGCATAGAATAAAGAATAATACAATGTATAGAAACCTCCACTCCGCGCCAATTCGTGTCGGTGCAGAGCTAGATTTACCTCATCCCCGCTCTCCGGGCTGTGCTGGGAGTAAAAGAAGCATTATACGTTCAGCTGTTTCTCATGTGGAGACCATAGCTAAAGTCGAATAGGTGTTATATCTTCTGGCACATGAAGTACTAATGTATACGGGGTGTAAGTGACATCGTAACGAATACTGAGGGGGATGATTCAGACCATGATTCTGAGTTGATATCAAGTGGAATTTTCTGTCGCAAAATTCATGTTTTTTTTTAGTTTTTTTAAATTATTTTCAATTCTATACTTTTGCGATGAAAAATTCCACTTGATATTAACTCAGAATAATCAGCTGTTTCATCCCCCTCAGTATTCGTTACGATGTCACTTACACCCCGCACAAGTACATACTGTACCCATACAAGTAGGTATGGGTGTTAGTGACACCGTAACAAATACTGAGGGGGATGATTCAGACCATGATTCTTAGTTGATATCAAGTGGAATTTTCCGTCGGAAAATTCATGAAAATTTTTGTTTTTCTTTTTATTATTTTCTGTTCCATACTTTTGCGACGGAAAATTCTACTTCATATCATCTCAGAATCATGGGCTCAATCATCCCTCAAAGTTTTCGTTACGACGTCACTAACACCCTGTATAAGTGCGCCGTGTCCCATATATGATTTATCATATCCGTTTTAAGACTTCTATACCAAGGAGATAACTCCTTGTAACTTGTGGCTCTGCCTGTCGCGATTAAGAATAGGAGCGTGAGGAATATGATGTTACTCATCATCCTCCTACTATCCCATTCAAAGTGGGGTGAGCACAACATGTACAGTCATGAGCAATATAATGTACCCACTTTAGGACTCTGTCGCACTAACATATTTGACATTTAGTGAGACTTACAGTGCAATTTGTCAAAAAAGTTAATGTGACATGGTACCAAAGTGTATACATATTAATGCTCGTGACCGTATTCCTCTTACATCCATATCTGTCAGTCGTCATCTCGGTACTCACATCTTTCACACACTTCTTCACACAATCCATCCACACTTAAATACACGAAACAAACTATTCGTATAAATTAAAAATACCACTTGCTGTTATTTAGATTTCTTCGTAATTTCGTCGCCAGTGCGATGGCACGTACCGGAACGGTAGCAAAGAAAGTAGAATAAACATAATGTAAATTTTAATTTAAAAAAAAGCCCCTTTACCAGTTATAAAATACTTTATCTAATTCATTTAGTACTCTCGTTAACACAATAATCTCCGTCTCCCTTGTTGTAACTATTTTTTCTCCATCGCGCCTTTCCTCGCTAAATGACAACTGCTTAATGCGCCTTCGCGGCAAAAAGCCGCGGGATGGCGCCACCTTCACACGATTTGTTTTTTTTTTAAATGCGATCAGGGAGGTTAATGGCCACATCGAAGCAATTCATCTAAGAAAGCAATATTGCTATTTGGCATTTGTTTGCATTGCGCACTTACTTTTATATGCGCAAATGTCAAATTGCTTTTTTAGATGAATTGCTTCGATGTGGCCGTTTTAGTCCCCCAGATTTTCGCAATTGCTAACAATTTTGTGTTTTGATCTTTGTCATAGAATAAAGAATAATACTACGTATAGAACGGTAACTCACCGCTCCGCACCGATTCGTATCGGGTGCCGTGCTGAACTCACCCCCTCTGGTCTTACTTTAAGGGCTTATTACACCAACCTGTCCGACAGGCTAGATGCCTCAAGGTCACGGGTGGTTACCGTGGTTACTCCCCACAAACTCGCTCGAGATCGTGGTTACCATGGTTACACCCGCCGATTTGCTATTAGACTACACGATCTGATTGGCAAACGGGAGTTGGTGGGGAGTACCCATGGTAACCACCCGTGACCTTGACGCATAATAAGCCCTTTAGTCTTAAATGGCCGGAAGCCGCTAAGAAGCAACGGAAGAGTGAGGACTGTCTATCTCACTCGCACTTACGCGTTAAACGGCATACAGTAAGAATTCGGTTTCTGTATGGAGAGTCCGGAGTGTGCCTTTGTGTGGGCGTCTGGGCAGGTTTTGATATAAATTTTTTTCGGTATCAGGACTATCAGAGTCCTGAAGTGTTTGTTGTCGCGAGCTGACTGGCCTGGATCGTCGGATCGTATATTACATTCATCGTGACAAACACAAAACAACTTAGACCTAAAACGAATATTTGGATCCATAAAAAATGTTTACCCAGACTAAGAGCGAATATGAAACCTGTTACTAGGATAAAACCACAGAATAAATAATCTATCGACAAACAATCGTTATAGCAAATGACCAGTAAACTACTTGAATACTTGTTTTTTGATAAAGTAAACGAACCGGCAAATTGCCTATTCCATTACAAATTACAGGAATTGTTTGAAAGGTCGATCGTACGATATTCTTATTTATAGATAGTTCTTGATTGATGGTATATATGTCTTTAAGACTGTTATTACCTAAATCGCAGTGTAGAACATTGTAAAAAAACTATTTCACTTTAAAAAGACTATGAATAACGTAGAATTTACTTATACAAAATTTTATGTTTATGCTAATTAATAAACTTTTTGTTGTTAGTGTTTGGAGTGCCCAAGTGCTCCGGATAGTGCACGGAGTCGGATGGCCGAGTGTCATGATCAGATCACGCATATTTTAAAAGAAGTCAATCATACATGACACTCGACACAAGTTTAAGTAGTTATTTCGGCAAATACACCCAAATATATCCAAATAATCTGAACTCAAATCCTCAAACATGAATATTAACTAGGTTAAAGTTAAAAGTTACGAAACGATGGTATTTATATGGAGTTTTTATTTACCTGCACTTAGCAAATGGGCCTAATATTTAAAAGTATTTTAATGATTTCAAATATTATTAAATATAATTAAGTGTAAATTAAGTATGGTAATAGATAAGTCTTTAAGAGTTCAAAAACATGAACTCATTCGTCAAGCTCCAGTTACTCGCTTAGAAAAATGACAAGGCAGCTATTATGATGATGGATGAACGCTTGACTCGTGACTTTGAGGTCGCAGGTTCTAATCACAGCAACCTAATCCAATGATTTTCGAACTCATGTTTGTATCATACATTACTATCACGTGCTCAGAGGTGAAGGAAAACATCGTGAGAAAACCCACATATCTAAGAAATGCGTTTCGGAAGTATGTGACCTAGCCTGATTTTCTTCGCGAGTTGGAAGGTCAGATAGGCGGTCGCTTCTGTAAAAAAAACCGAACCTGTAAAATCATCAGGTTTGGTAAGTGTGAAAAACGAGATAACGCTAGGGAGATGACGAGGTATTATGATAATAGATAAGGAATAGTGTAAATATAATACTAACTTCAGCAATAGTCATAAAACGTTCGACATATAACGCATGATAACACATAAACGTCTTATATAGCGTAATGGTTTTAAAGTGAGTTTCCACTTAAACACAGCGGACAATGACCTTTCAATTTTGAATCTCTACAAGGATGACGCATTGTGTACATAGCTTAATCATGTGACCAACTATAGGTATAACTGTACCTACAGCATATACGCCGAGAAAACAATCTTACTTAGCCTTATCTCTATGTAAATCACGAATGTAAAATAAAGTTTAGCGAAGAATTTTAGAAACTACATAGTAAACAGCATCTTTTGGTATGGTGTTCCATAAAATTTATATTTGTCAATTACCCGTCGCTTTCTTTTTCAGCTGATAATAAAATGACAGGTATAACTTAAAATAAAATTAGATGATGTGTACAGGAATCAGCATATCTACCCAGTTTATGAGACTCGTGGTTAGGTGACGATTGTAGGTAAAGTTTATTTCGCTTCGTCCAATTTGAGCATCCTCCGTGCACATAAGTAGCAACACTAGCGACACACAACTCAAGATGAAATAGGTATCATAGGTAATAGGTATCACATGATGAAATATTAGAAGAGTATAAAATCTTTAACAGCCACGCTATTACAAACAAACAATATTATATTTAGAAATTGTGTTATGACTGGCGTATCCGTGGGACGGTTTGATCGAGTTAGTAATCGTAATTAATTTAAAAGAAGTGTAACTACACAGATAATTTTAATGTATAATAGAGGCTTCAGACGGATATCTATATCATTGACTATGTCTATAAAAATATAAAATAAGATTCCGAAAGCCTTGCACGACATCTCTGATTTAAATAATTTTAAAAGAAGCTTAAAACAGTACTTACTTAACAAAAGTTTTTATACTCTGCAGGAGTTTTTTTTTTTAATCATAAGTAGTTTTCTTTTAAGTTTTATGTCTAAAATAAAGCATTATGTTTCAGCCTAAAAAATATGAAACTGTAGATCTCTTTTAAATTGCTGTGGCCAATCCGGGTCCATATGTGTTACTCGCCTTGTGTTACCTTCTACCAGGTGGAACGCAATAATTATATAGGTATATAAAAGCAAAAAGTCACTCACTCACTGACTGACTCACTTATCACAAAATCTCAGAACTACAAGGGCTAGGAGTCTCAAATTTTCCATGGGGGTTTATTTTAAGGTTTAAGTGCTTACTAAGACAGGATTTTCCGAAATTGAAACGCTAAGGGAGTAAAACGGTGTGACAAAATTTGTATGAAACTTCTATATTATGTAGTTTTAAACGAACGGGTAACAGCTAGTTAGGTATATATTCGAAGAACGACATTCTAACGTCATAATAAAAAAACAGAATGGATTGTAAAAAAAACGTGACTTTTCATAGTTGGAAGGCCGAGAAAGGCGGCTGTCATGTGACCGGTGCGGTGCTTAGAAAGTGCTAGCGTTGCGCGCGCAACGGCCTTGGCTGACTCACAGCCGCATGCGCAAACCCGCAAAAAAACATACATAAAGAGCACAAATATACATAATTTTGTTGTCTGCTTCTCTCCGTATGATAAGCAAGATGTTCATAATTCGTGACGTATTGCGTGAGAAATAAGGAAGAATTTCAATGGTAAAAATGTAAACTCTACAGTCAATGGGAGAGACGTAAAGAGTAGTGGTTCTCCACTGCTCCACATAATATTAAAATTCTTCCCTATTTCTCACGGAATACGTCACAATTTGTTTCATAAATGTTATCCTAGGTCTACCCCTTCCTCTCTTTCCTTCAATTTCAAAGAGAAGGTGCAGGTCGTGTCGTATCGGGAGGTGAAGGTTTTCGCGGGAAGAAGAGAGGAATGGCGATTACTCCATCGACAAGAGCGCAGCTCTTAAATAGAGAGAAAGACGTCACAATTTACCGTAGATGATTTACTCTACTTGCTACTTGAAGAACACTAAGATTTATTTTTCTTGACGTGACTTATTGTAGATTTGCCGTGGGTAAGCAGAGGTGTATAGTATATACGTATACCCACTACCTATATCTACGATCCAAACATGAATAAAAACTCATAAAGTGGAATTCAGTGGCTAGAGAGCCCGAGCCGGAATTCGAACCCGTAACACTACGATGGAAGTCACGCGTTTTAGGAACAGGGCTATTACGGACGTATTACAATGAATAGATAAGTTACAGCCTAAATCGTATTCTGATACTAGTTTATATTACACTCTGTCTGCGATGTTATCATATCAGGCTACTTTATCAATGATTGCTCACATAAACTTCAATCAAAATTTTCCAAACTAGACCAAATGCTACTTCGTGGTCTATTCGGAAAATATGCCGATAACTTTTACTTTATTCTTCTTCTATCGTGTGGGTTGTGAGGTGGAGTACCAACCTCATCACACCAGGGTTATTATTGAGCCGCCAAATGCCCCTAACGTGACTCATGTAACGACTATCTACTTAAATCAGTAAGTAGTAACCGGGACCAACGGCTTAACGTGCCTTCCGAAGCACGGATTGTCTTACTTTCGGACAATCAGTTGATCAGTCTGTAATGTCCTAACCAAACTAGGGATCACAAAGTGATTTTTGTGATATGTCCCGGGATTCGAACCCGGGACCTCCGGATCGTGAGCCCAACGCGCGTTCGCGCGCTCTCCGCCTTACCCCTTAGCGGTTTACGGCTATTAGGACTAAAGTAAGACCCAGAAGGGGTGAGGTTACGCCAGATACAAATTGGTGCGGGATGGAGTTACCGTTCTACTCGTACTTTATTCTATGCTACATACTACGAGTACACCGTGTACAAAACAATTAGCGGTAACAAACTTAAACATGCCAACGATGTTTGTTGCGCCAAGAATCTAATCCGAAACCTTTTGCACAAGGCAGTCGCACTGCCAACTGAGCTAATGATCTTAAATGCAGTTTTTAGAAAGACCGCTTTGTGTGAAATAAAGAATATTTGATTTCATTTTGTCTTTAAACTGATAAATATTGTAATATCATATAATAATAAAGTCTCAGAATTGTGTAAATTACGCACGATTCACGAATTTTGGTATAAAGTTAACTTGGCAGGAAGTTGGCTGTATTCTGTGCCAATTTTAGTATTGATCCAGTACCAGTATGTTTCTGATGCAATAACTTACACTTTCATACATAAAAATACGCGCGTAATCCCTGTCGCTATCTCTATGACAACCCTAACCCTATTCCCAAGATATCTTGCAGTCAATATTGGTAACGGTGTCTTACTTAAAAGTTTCGACACACCAAAATAAGGAGCACTCCACGTTGCTACACATTTTAGCTGGACTCTTCTTCTTCTATCGTGTGGGTTGTGAGGTGAATTACCAACCTCATCAATCCTGGTGTCAGGGTTATTATTGAGCCGCCAAAGGCCCCTGACATGGGTCATGTAACGACTACGTACTTACATCAGTAAGTAGTAACCGGGACCAACGGCTTAACGTGCCTCCCGAAGCACGGATCATCTTACTTTTTGGACAATCTGGTGATCAGCCTGTAATGTCCTAACCAAACTAGGGATCACAAAGTGATTTTTGTGATATGTCCCCACCGGGATTCGAACCCGGGACCACCGGATCATGAGCCCAACGCTCAACCACTGGACTACGGAGGCCGTTAGCTGGACGGACAATATTATGGAGAACTGTCAAAATTTAAGGACACTCAACAGTGCCGCCTACATTTGAGCTAGGTACTAGTTTTTATGGCACTACTTTCAGGTCAGAATTAGCGCGGGGGCCAGTGCTGCTAGCACTTTTAGTGTGCCTTATACGAAACTTAAAATATTCCATGTTGCTTATCTAACATGATAAACAGATAAAAAAAAGTCTCTTGGGTGACAGGCTGGAAATAAAGAAAGAAAAAAGAAGGAAAAAAGCAAGAAAGTGTGGATGGATTGTGTGAGAAAGGATATGTGTATGAATGGTGAGGTACCGAGATGACAACTGACAGAGATGAATAGAAGAGGAATACATGTAGTGCCGACCACACTTAGAGTGGGATAAGGGCAGAAGATAGATAAAATATTGAGCACAATGGACGGTCACGAGTACTAATATGTACATTAACTTTTTCGACAAATTAAACCGTAAATCTCATTACATGTCAAATATGATAGTGCGACAGGGTTCTAAAGTGGGTACATGATATTGCTCATGGCTGGACATAAGATACAGAAATAAGGGCAACAGATACAACAGGTGGCCTTATTACTCATGCATCAATCAAGAGGATGATGATGAAGCTAAAAAAACCATTCATAAAATCGACAAGAGTGACAGACTGAGCTGAGCTTGTTTGCTTGTTTATATGTTAAATAGGTAACCAACTGTTTTATTTAACCCATGTTATTTACTTAACCCAATTATTATACAATTAATACATAAAATATAATATAATACAATTAAATAATGTAATATACAATAATAATGCGCTATTTAATATTTAACTATAATATAATAAAATACTAAATAGGCTGTGTGGAACCTGCTTTACTGTCATTGTGTTCAATGCTTCATTAGTCATTTAACAGAGAATGTCGCGATAAAAAGTTTAAAGTCAAGATCAAACCAATTATTGATTGTAATTAGATACTTTCAAAGAATAAAGGAAGGCCTAAGCTGCGGGACATGAAAGGGCTGTTTTTATGCTGTTATAAAAATGATTATTTTATTCTTTGGTACATTGCAAAGTGGAGAGAGTCTGGAATCTCAACAAGGCTCTAGTACGTAGAGAAAGTCACGCCCATTATCTCTAATGTCAAATAATCCTAAATGGAAAACTCTTCTAAATAACTCTTCTTCTTCTTCTATCGTGTGGGTTGTCAGGTGGATTACCAACCCCATCCACCCTGGTTTCAGTGTTATTATTGAGCCGCCAAAGACCTCTGACATGACTCATGTAATGACTAAATACTTACATCAGTAAGTAATAACCGGGACCAACGGCTTAACATTTACTTAATTTAATATCAGTAATTGATTTTGTAGAGTTTTGATTGTAACAAAGTTTTTTGATTGTTAAAATTTTATTCTATTATGGTAATATTCATATTCATTTATTCACTGCAAACTCATGATGAGTGTTATTTTTAAATCACCCGTCTAATTAATTATTTGAGTAAGCAGTGGAATGATACAGTCCAATTGAATGAATGGACGAAAGTTTAAAAAATCGTCTATGAAATTGTGTGATATTATCTGTAACTACTAACAGTTTATAAAGTGAACATTTCCATAACAAAATAATATCATGACTCAGTTATAATAATAACATTATTCATAATAATTTTACTTTAATCTTTATCTTCTTATAGCTGGAATGTTCTCGGCCCTAGTGCCACAGTGCAAGTAAACACTATCCCAACATCAAATATTCCCCTATCATCCTGCATAAATACTGTTATCACTACCAGATTCTATGTATTTGCTTTACCCACTACTTTATCTATACACACATACATAGTAGTAATCAGTATAACTTTGTTGGGTTAATTCACACCCCAGACACTTCATACAATCAACCTCCTTTTACACAGACACTACACATTGACAATATCGTACACGCGCATCTGTGTGTGTGACGTCTGACACCATACTATATGCTGAGGTAAACCTAGCTCAGACGCTGGTGGGGAGTGGAGAGTTACTGTTCTATACATAGGTAGTATTATTTCTTATTCTATGGTTAAATATAGAAATTATATAGAATTATGTAGAGAAAGATAAACATACAGGGTGTTAGTGACATCGTAACGAAAACTGAAGGGGATTTAGATCATGATTCTAAGTTAATATCGAGTGGAATTTTCCGTTTCAAAATTCATGATTATTTTCATGATTTTTGAAATTATTTTCAATTATATACTTTTGCGATGGAAAATTCTACTTGATAGTATTCACTCAGAATCATGGTCTGAATCATTCTTCAAAGTATTCATTGCAATGTCACTAGCATCCTGTATATAAACACATAACTCACCTATTCCAAGAATAAAAATAAAAAACAAATAATAAAATAAATTTTTACGATCTTTTTCTTTTTTTATATAAAGAATCTTTAGGTTGTACAATTATTGCCACGAAATAACCAGTATTGTTTGTTTGGAAGTGTTTAAAAAACCTGTCACAACACAGCAGAAATCAGAGTAAGCGGTGTTTACCTATATTTTTTTTCCTGCCTATTTTGAGCCACTTGCAATCGGTTGTGCGACCATAACCAGGTGTTTTCGAACGTACATAATGATGTGGGCATTTACGTATAATTAGTTAAGCATTTAGCATAATACCCAGTCTTGTTATAATATTTAAGTATTGATATAGTAACTGTTGGCGGAAGTAATAAAAAAGATAAAGTAACGTTATGACAATCATTATATATTAATTCCTAAGTTCAAGTCATATAGTCTTAAATCATAAGTGGGCAGTCTCATATGGTTACAAGAAATGATGAAATAGAAAGCTATTAATAGGAATTTAATCAGAATGTAGTTCATGATATGCTTTGATTCTATTTCAAGAGTCATATCACTGCATGACATGACATTTAAAAATAAGTCTAGTACCATTGAGAGTAATGACTACATTGTCTTGAAAATAAATGAAAATATTGTTTGTCTCATACAATAGCTCATTCCCTATCAGAAGGTAAACATGATTGATAAACTGTTTTTAAAACATTAATTTATATACAATCTCATAAGGAGATCTATCTCTATGTTTATATCCATACTGCATTATAACATATTCTTTTTGTATAAATTACCATTAAATTTACATGTGTTGAGTAAAGTTGTCATAGTGAAAAACAAACAAGGATGTGAAAGGGGAAAAATGTAAAATACATTAAAATATAATAGTTTCAAGAATAAGGTACTCACTCGCTGTTCTCCTTAGTCTTTTCCACATGTTTCTTTATGTCAGCAAGAGAAGAATCCAATCTACTGAGGAACTCATCAAAACTTTTCTTCTCGTCGGGACTGCCGGGGGAAAAGTCTCTCGTAGGCATACCTGAGATGGAGGCACGATGGCTAGGAGCTGGAGGCTCCGTCACCCGCTCACCATTCTCATAGAAAGGAGAATCTTTGGTCACAGGGATCAATAAATACTCCCTCAAAAACAAACTGTCCGAAGCGAACAAACGGTTCGCCCGCCTTATCTTCTCCATCTGCAACCAATAAGCAGCATATATATTCCATCACTCATTCAAGACACACAACTTAAACGAGATAATAACACTTTTATTGCGATGTTCATACACTTACAGTTACACCATATTTAAGAGCGAGCCCTTGCAACGTATCACCTTTTGATATCACATGTTTTATGTATTCTTCGTTCCTTTTCATATGGTTGCATGTGCTTCCGTATTTTTTCAGAGGACGAGCAGATTCTCGAATAGAAACTCTCTCATCAAAGAGACGATCTTCCTCCATTTTTGACGTAAACGAAAATGAGAATTATGACATATTGATTTTTTTTTTTTTTTTGTTTTTGTTTTCCCCGAAGGGTAAGGCAAAGGGAACTATGCCCATACAGCCATGTCTTACGTATTTTTTTCTTGATGATTGATGAAATGATGAAAGATGATGATGATGAAACCTAAGCCCCCACCCTCGGAGTAGACTCCTACTCCGAACCCCAAACGAATTAACTCAAAAGTCCGCATAAACTTTCGAGTTATGAAGCGGCTTCCTGGCACGAAGCGAAAATAGGCAGATACACTTTGTTTATTGAATACTTCTATATAATAACACTCGCGAATGTCTTCCGACTAACTTAATGCGATCATTAACCACAAAACACCACTTCGTATTAATTATTTAGATTATTCAATGAAGAAAGCAACTGTCCCGTTCCCGTTTCCCGCCAAAAAGCCCCTATGACATATTGACATTTGTGAATGTAGACTTGTCTGAAGTTAGCTGTACTGAACGTTCGGATACAATAGAGCTGCACTAATAATAGTAAACTGTTTCACCAATAGATGGCAGAATCAGATGAAATTAAATTAGTAACGCTATTTGATAATAGATGTCAGTGTTTTATTTAGTTACAAAGCAAACGAATAGATGGCGGTTCATGTACCAAACAAGGCTTTACTAGGGTGGAGTAAACACATTCATTCAATATAGTTCATTCATTAGCAGATGGGATGATGGAGCTTAGCTCAACTTAGTTCAATTCAGTCATTCATTCAGTCAGTCAGTCCGCATTTTTCGGTCGCTTGAAGAGGTGGTGTTTTGTGTTGTTACAACTTGATTATGAATTGTTAGAAACTATACCAAAACATTTATTTTATGTATGAAATATTTTTCGTGCTTGCCTTTTTGGCACAAGGGCAGTCGCATAAGTGATTTCAAATTATTACACTGGAATTTTATGATTTGTGTACACATGTGATCGATACAATTTGTTGTCGTCTTTTTCTTATTACTGAGGGTAAGTTTGAATGAAAATTTTATTTATATATGTTGTGTATGTAGAATTCACGTTGAATTTTTTGATGGGACATGCACACTACAGGTTGTATATTCCCAGTGCGGAGCGGGGCCGCGCGCACCCGCCCTATAGCGAAAACATTGCGAGGGTTGCTCGGCCCGGGCACTCTCTAAATGCACGACCGTTTTATTACGTGGGGGTGCTATTTTTCGTGATTATATTAATATAAGGACCTGTGCCTGTAATTTGATTCATAATCATTAAATCCCGGCCTCGAACCTACTTTGAAAATATTTGCATACCGCTCCTGAAGGAGTAGGTGTGTAGGTACCTACTCGATAATTTCTCGTAACATCAAAGATGAATCTACGCTGCGCACGGAATTAATTGTTTCACAAAAGCTCATGGATATAATTAGAACCCAATTAGATTAAGAAGTGATCAAACACCAGTTACTGTTTAGTTTTAAAACAAGATTTATAACAACATACGTAGGTACCTACCTACCTAACTCCCTAGGTAAGGAGGTACCTATTCTAACTAAACTGCTGTCTAATGAAAGACTAGGTATATTTTATAGGTGCCTACATAGGTATTTATGATGATAGTAGGAATTATCTGATAACTATCGCCATGCTCATCATTATTGTAATCCTCATCCAGATTCTGAGTAGGTACCTAGGTAGGAAGGTATGTTACCTACCTATTCGCATTATTTTCCTTGTATAGGATAGGTAGGACGGTCTACATTCTTCCAATTATCGATTTCGCCTATTACTATGATTTTCCGTTTTACGTTGTAGAGTTAAGTAATCGACCTTATTGCGCCAACCTATACACAATAAGATCTGAGGGTTATCCTCCTCTTGAGGCCATCCTCTTGAGGTTTATAGGTACCTATTCTTCAATAGTTTCTTTCCCTCCCATCACACCACCACTTCCACATGGTATCTCAATATCCATCAGGTAATGATTTATCGCCTAAATAAAACCTACAAATTACTTTAGCCTTGAATATGACAAATTACCCTAGAAAGCTTTCTATCGGCTGACTCACAAAACGGAGCTGACCGAGTGTCGAACATAATCGACCTATTCAACCCTTCACTCGTTAGATAAGATTTATTATTCAACGAAAAGACAAGAAAAATGCAAAGAATGCATGAGTCACAAACCGGAACGAACCGACCAGAGACGGGGGTTTTGAGATCATTTTGTCGTTATTGTGTCTTGATGATTCATAGTGATTACACACGACCTCAAGGAATCCCTCTCTTATCACTAATCACATTAGATTAGTCAAGAACGCTTGAAATCGTGACTAATTGAAGGCCTTGTTGCTGTTACACCGTTCAGTACACTGGCAACTATCGGATTAGCAAAAAAACATATTTTAATCGTAAAAGTTTTCAAAGAAAATTGTCTAGTCAGTATCGGCTCCAATGTATGTAATAAGAATGTAACAACGACGAAACATGATCCCAAAGTAAACAATAAAATTCTGCTAATACGTAACACAATACACGAATTACGCGTGTAATACAAGAAGCGAAAGGTATCGCTTTTATTGCCTCTTAACCGACGTGCAACTTAAAGACATCAAGCCACACGTGACATCACAAGTAGTTGTGTAAATGTGGAACGCTGATAATGCGTCAGGGTATATCACGGACGTTCGCGGATCCGTCGTGCTTATTCATAGGAAATATTCCTTGTATTGCCACACACTGACTCTGAGTAACAGGTACCGGTGTAGTTTTACATTACGAGACTGTCAAGCCGGCATTAGCGGTATGCAGACACTTTTCCAACGACATTTTCAGGAAATTGCCTACTCTGACAGGAGCTTATTACTAACCGGAATGTGTCATGATCAAAACACGCCGCCGTATTTATCTTGTTACCCAACACAAACCTAATCGAATAGTAAAACTTTATAAATCAAATAACGTCTGATACCTACGTAAAATAAAAAAGCAAATGGTTAATTAAAAGAAACTCTTGACTGACTCTTTCTTAATAATAATTCTAATTCAAAGTTATCTGCAAAATCAATTATAAAGGGTAATACTAAGACGTAAAGGTCAGCGAAAACCGCTATTGAATAACAATGGGGCTCAGGGCTCAGCTCACGGTACTCGGGCGCGCCGCGGACATCGCCTCGAGCCATCACTGAACTATTCAATGCTTGTGTTCTGTAATGCGACGGCTAAGGACCTAATAAAGAGCAGACGTTGGCCACAGAATGGATGTCAGGGTAGATAAAATCGCTGTGGCCATAACAAGCGTGCGCCAGTGGACACGACTCTGACCCGGCGCGCCGGCTGCCCTTACTATCGCGGGTAAGTCGCTTTATGTCACATTTTATTAGCCTTTATATCTGAGCACACGGATACTTCCATCACATAAAGCCATTTCAATAAACGACGTTTTCACATGTTTTTCCCTAAAAAGCCTCGTTTGAACCGTTCCGTTTATTTAGCCAATTTACTTCTGCCTCTAGGATTGAAACATTAATATCTTGCCATCATTTTTCGTGTCAATTCGCAAGTTCTTCCAATTGGCAAACTTAACACAATTCCCATAAACAGATATTTGCAAATATTCAAAGAAACTTGAGAACACGGTACGATGAGTAAATGAGCTCCATCAGTTCTGCTATCGAGTTATTTCTGCATCGAAGATTCATTTTAATGAAGATAATAATTCTTTTTATTCTGCAAAGTCATTAACGCGTTGCATAACAGTAACTGACCTTAATACGAGTAAGTATATTGATTTGCACTGCGCTGTTTTTTAATTAACTTACAGAATTAATCACAATAATAAAATAAGTTACATTTATTACAGTAATTGTTGTTGGAATCTCCAAGAAACATAACTTGAACTTTGAAGACAGGTATTTTATCTGTGACCAGCTGCTAAGCATAAGTACAAAACGCGCGAATGACGTTTTGACACCTTTAGGCGGCGCAGTCATAATCATTTTAAATTTCTTTAACGAGATGAAAGTTCTTATTATTAAGTAAATTTACCTCGACGTCTGCGAACAATTTACTGGTATCGCTACCAGGAGACAGCTGTACGAGATAAACAACAGGTGTGCACGCGCCTTAATTTTTTGTTCTTTTTAAGTATACCTTTTTCATCACAGTTATGGGTATATACTCGTCTCGCTCACTCCATAACAACCATGGGGGCGTGATAATAATACGTTGTTAAGATTTTTTTCCATTTCGTAGTTGTGAATAGTTTACATTGTTCATAGTGAAAAAGTTGTTAAAAGTAAACGCGTTAATTTTTGGGTTCATGTCGTTAAATAGGTGTTGAAATACTGGTTATCAATAGAAATATAAATGTCCAAAATAAAATGAAAATGTTGTATTATTTCGCTGAAATCAAATCGTCCGCTGCACAAGAAACGCAGCAAATTACGCGGCATAAACATCACTTTACGCCAATTTCCCGGACAAGATAAGGGTTTAAAGGCACCAAAAACCTGATGATGGGTATCGATACAATTTATCGACGGCATCAATCTTGGTTCACGCCCACGGTTTCATCGGCAGCTGTGATAGATTTTGTATTTTTTGCACGATTCGCGATACACCAGACATCGATTTGCAATTTGCAAGCAAGTCCGACCTTTATGTTACTACCTGCTCGTCGTGAGTACAAAAACTTGTCGCCGGTATCTCGACAAGATGTCTTGAAATCCTCTGTATCTACAAGTTACACTTGCTAACCGTTTTCATTCATTTTACGTCTTCATTGTTCTTTGTTACCACGTCTTCTAAACGCAACAATAGATAATTGAACTCGATTATTGATTTTATTATTACTTGGGCAACTTCTAAAACAATCGACGGTAAAAAACGAAAGGACCCACCTGCCAAATAAGAACAAAATTTCGTTTATTATAATATCATTGGCTCGCTCACATCCGAACCTAAAATAAAGGACGAAAACATTTGCAAACCGTGAGCTAACCATGGAATTTTATTTGAGTGGTGCAAGGAACATCTGTTACCCGTCGGCAGGGAGCCATCGTTACGACATCAAAGGATACTTCGACGAAGCGGACGCGACGAGCGCTTTTTGGTAACGTCTGTCCTGGTAAAGATAATCCTTTTACACTGTCTACTAGTAAACTAAATAAAGGAAGTAATTAAAATCGCCTTTGGCGCCGAAAATGATTATATTTTTCAAACGGTAGTATTTTATAGCCAGTTTGATTATAGTTACATAACATAAACATAGCATAGCATCACGACTGTACCAAATCTAATCAAAAAATCAAATCAAATAATCTTTATCCCCGAAAAGCAGAGGTTTATAGTACACCCACTCCTCGCCAGCTATATTGAAGTCCCATGTAATAGGAGGTTGAGCTTATACCTAAATAAACTTTTACCTAAATAAACTTTATTATTACTATTGTATAGGCTACTTGACTACCTAGTCAAATGAGATTATTTTTACAAAACGTCACAACGCAAGTTTTCATTAAGGTTTGTTTGGAAATACCTGTGACGTCATCTTCTTCTATCGTTTGAGTTGTGAGGTGGATGACCAACCTCATCAACCCCGGTGTCAGGTTATTATTGAGCCCCTGACGTGACTCAACTAACGGCTACGTGCTTACATCAGTAATCATCTTCTGGACAATCAGGTGATCAGCCTGCAATTTGTTCGAACCCGGGACCTCCGGATCAACAACGTGACGTCATCAATAAAAGCGGACAAACGTCGTACTCATTGTTACTTAATTCATAAATGAAATTCGAAAATAATTCGATAAGTGAAATTAAATTGATTTTTGAATATGTTAGACTGGCTTCTTTTTCTCGATTATCATTTTATAATTTATTTTTGACCCAGTCAAATACCCTATTGTATATTGTATTGTATTATTGGTTACCAAAGCTGTTTTCTCACAAAACCCTACGGATGTGTCCCCATTAGCGACTGACGGTCATTAACCGGCACGAGGAGCCTCTTGTTATCTGTGACCAGTGTCCAGCTGCCCTTATCGCCGGGGCAACAAGGATAATTTACTGTTAAATCAAGGCTACGTCGCTTATAGGTACCTACATAACAAGCTCATGATTATATCCTATAAGGCTACTTGACAACCTAGTTAAATTAGATACTTTTTACGAAACTATGTATGAAGCATACTCCACCACGCTGCTCCAATGCGGGTTGGTAGAGGTGTTTGGGCTAGGAGCCCGGGACTGACGACTTAACGTGTCTCCCGATGCACGGAATCATCTTACTTCTTCGGACAATCGGTTGATTCAGCCTGCAAAGTGATTTCGACAATGTCTCCATCGGGAATCGAACCCGGACCTCTAAGCCCAAAGCTTTAACCACTACGCCATACAGGCTAATTTACTCATATTTACATAAATAAATATGTAATACAGGAGTCAAAAATAAATGGGTTTCCTATTTATCTGAAAATTGGCAAAATTGATTGTCTGTGTATGATAGGTACATACCGGAGGTCCGTGTTGTTGCTGCTCTATATACGTACTCTTGTTTTTATAGATTCTATTTCATTTGGCACAAGGACACCTCTTTTCTCTTACTAACGTGAAAGTGTTTGGCACGAGAGGCCCACAAGTTTATAAAACTACGAAACACTTTTATTTCTTTAGCTTATTGATGGGCTTTGTGCACATTGTTCTCCGCCTTAGCTTTTAGCCTTACGTTGGTGCTAATTCCTGTAAATACCATCTAATTTTATTTTAAGTTATATCTGTCATTTTCTTATCCGCCGAAAAGGAAAGGGACGGGTAATCGACAAGCATAAAATTTATGGAACACGTCAATTTTAAGCACAAATCTAAACCAACCGTCTAAAAATTTTACATCCGTCAATAACCCGACACAGTTAAGTAGACAGCACGTCAAACGGATTGCATACCAGCGACGTACCTTTTGATTCGCCCGGGTTATTCATTCATTTACTCATTCTTCCTAAAATTAAGAGCTGTGAATCATCCGTCCCTTTCCTTTTCGACGGATATGAAAATGACGGATATAACTTAAAATAAAATTAGACGGTGTCTGCAGGAATCGGGGCCGTTGTCTCAATATGATTAAATAATTAATTTATGTAACAGTTTATTTGTACACAGAATATAAAGACAATTCGACTAACACAATACAAACAAACGGTTCAGCTTAATGTGTAATGTTTTCGATTACCTCAAAATATAGCGATTAGTCTGTTGAATTTGTTGCGGTTTATTTGATGTAACTGGCGCATGCGACGGTTTCTTGTTATAAAACTGATGATTGATATGAACTGACTGTGATAAAACTGGCAATACTTTGTAGCAGATGTCCAAATACAGTAATGTATAAATAATATATATGTATCGTAAGTTGCTCCGTGCTTCGGAAAGCAAGTCAAGCCCAAGTTGGACCCGGTTACTACTGACTGACGTAAGTACGTGGTCGTTACATGAGCCATGTCAGGGGCCTTTGGCGGCTTAATAATAACCTTGACACCAGGGTTGATGAGGTTGGTAATCCACCTCACAACCCACACGATAGAAGAAGAATGTCCCAAATCAAAGACGAATAGAATCCGAATCTAGCATGGCCACGTGCGTAATCTAGATCCTCATGTCACAACACTCCTTCGGTTTTCGACTGACTGATGTGCCCCAGCCGGTTCCAGCTACGGCGACTGCTTCAACTCCGACGTTCATGTGCTCGCATGTGGCTTAAATAGCCAATCTTGTTGGGATAGATCGTCGCACATTGCGAGCATGTGAGCACACCGTTTAAATATGTACCTATAATTGAATGCAGCAGGTGATCGGGCTTTCAATGGCATCAAGCTCTATGCGCCGTTGAAAGCCCGCCGCCCAAGCGCATGTGTACATTTATGGCGACTCACACGCCTTTCTTCAACAAACAGTCAAATTCTTCACGCTTCGCCTTGTATGGCCAAGCTTGTTTGTTTACAGCGGACATCTGTGAGAAATGCGGCCATGATTCCTAATTAGTTGGGACAATCGTATTACCATTCATGAGGCGCTCACAGCTTGGACGGGTATAAATTCTTAATTCAAAAGGGTAAAGTGTTGTTCATTGATTTGTTTTTTTTTTCAGTTTGAACTGAGCCAAACTTTAAACAACTGGAAACATTTTGTTAGCGCAACTGTAGTGACGCTACCATGGTGTCCTTGTAAGATGGCCCTTAGAGAGCTTTCCGCCTTCCAATGGTTTATTTGACTATAACTATCACATTCAGCGTAGGCAGACAAATAAGTATCGTGCTCTGAATTACATACAAATAGCACAATAAATTGTCAAGTGAAAGGAATAATGTACTGGGCTGGCTGCTTTGGTATTACCCATCACACCCACTGCATTGTATTTTGTCGATCATGTTGAAACCAGTGGTTATTCCCTAGAATTTTCCCACTATGGGAACGTTCCCGGCGGTGAAAAAACTTATGTAAAAAGAACTTTATTACCTAAACTTTACGCAGATAAGACCAGAGTACAAGAAAGAACAATTTGAAAAAGAAAAGCAGCCAATGTCTAAAAGTTTTACAACGGGAATATTCCCGGAAACGACACATCCATCTGATTGGAACGCCTACACAGTTTTGAATATATCGATTTCACCTGTCGTGCCGTCAGAGCCGTTAACAAACACACGTGAAATTATAAAACTTCACGTTCAATAGGCCTGTTCATTTCCCCTGACAAGCTTCTGGATACAAGGTATCCGTACAGCCATCTATATGCGTTCCACGGCCTGGCTTAAAACGCAGCCACCCTAATGAAAAGACATGAGCGTCGAAACTACATTTTATGGGCTTTAAAAGCGATAAAGACGTATTCGGTTTCGCTTTCCGAATTACAAAACAAACGGACTGGCATTCTTGGGTGTTCCCAAAGGACTGATTGAGACTAACGGACGACCACAGGTGACTTTTAAAACGCTGCCGTTGGCATTTCGAACGAAAACAATGTCTAATTTGGAAATGTTTGCTGGAAATATCAGGGCTATAAAAATAAAAACCCGAGCCTATACTTCGTGGGCGCATGACGAAATTGTTTACTACAAAAATAACTGCCGTAAACATTAATCTGCACGTGAATCAAGCGTAAATTTCTTTATATACATCCTGGCGACGTTGAGTTTAGGTGCAGTCCGAATTATGGGTGAATTAAATAAACACGTGGTGGGGGTATTGACCCCAATTGGCCGAAACTGAGCCGAGTACCCCCCAGCCGGCCACGTGCGTTTGTTCAACGATGTTTGCACAAAAAAGTAATTAAATTCCAATGGAGAGTCTAACAACGTTTCTGAACTGTTAGTTCAATGGTAGCAAAAAACTGGGTCAACAAATTAACGATATACATCTACCTCGATCGGAAACTTCGAAAAAACCAAACAACTGATCAATTGAATTCATGGAACGGATAAAAATTTCCTTTTATTCACGCAGACATCAAAGAGGCACGTGTAAAGGACCAATTGTAACGATTTTGATCGTTATTCTTGTTACACTTGACTCCTAAAGTCAGCTTTCTTTCAGTCTTTACAGCTTTGTCAGAATAACAAGTGCACAAGTAAGTGAATAATCACTTAGTCCTGTGGTACACCGGCTTGTTTCTCAAAAGGAAGCGTCGGTTCGAACCCTGGTATCGAACTTGCACCAATGATTTATTAATTTAGTTTTCATTAACGCATTTGGCTCGACCATTATAGACGGCGATACGGCTTAGGTACCTCCTATCACGTTGGTCTAACAGAAATCTAGGTGGTTTGTAGATACTTAATTCATCTTGTGAAGGATGTACCTCTGACTACCCCAGTTGTGAGCTTATGTTATTTAAATAACGACTTCGTTCTATTTTCGAACTTTTAAATTCGGAAGTTTGAGATTCGAGTAAAACTACTTGTTCTAAAAGCTTTTTAATCTCAGTTCTGAAAGGGTTTAAATTAGGGAAGATTCGAAAGTCAACACTTCTCAATCGTCGCCTAACTGCGCTGCCGTTTATGTTCCACACTTGACTCCGTCGATGGGATGGGTACGATGGTCCTCGTGGCACTATAATCCTGTTCAAACAGCTGAGGGTATGAGGGACGTACCTTTTGTATGTTGGTCTGAAAGCATCGCCATTCCCAGTTTCAATTAAGCTGGGAACATTCAATTTCGGTCTGCGAATGATGGATGCCAATTTCACTGGTGATTGAGCTCAATCACAACAATCCTTATAACGAACAGAATCAAGCTTGATTCTGTTCGTTTTATAATTTGTTGTTGTGGTGTGGAAATTCAAAAAGTTTTAGATATACTTGAATTTGCACTGTTAGGCACCCACTAAAAACAGTATTACATAAATTCTTCGTTGTTATCTTACTTCCTAATTTTAGTCTTGCTGGTTTATTGCCTAAAAAAACATTTCCGGATTGATGAGAATCTGATACCCAAACAATTTTTACCATGACTGTACTATACAAAAAAAAAATCGCTCGATGTAGAGGGAAAATAAAGCCGTAGAGTCATGCGACGACAAGCCACTCGCCGTAAAGAGACTCGCCGTAGCGGGAATCGCCGTTCGGGCAGTCGCTGTCAACGCCATAATCATCTTCTTCACCCATAAATAATTTAGCATCCTTTGTCATCTTCAATACTGACAATTTCAATCGTAAAGCTATTCATAAGTAATTTCATAATTAATCTTATTCCGTTACTTCGCACGTAACTTCATTATGAAAATGCCTCTTAATCATCGTTTTATAATTAATCCCGATCAAATATTTATACTGATGTCTACGATCATTAGAGAGGGTGTGGTGCTATTAATACTACAGACGTGGTGATTGGTGATAATAACTCACGTAAAGTGACCGTACCGTCTTCTCCGAGCTTAATGGACGGAGTGTGATTCTGAAACTTGAATCTGACTGACATGAACGTCTTTGTCCTGTAATTCCATTAACGTAGATATTTTCGACAAAATGAAGACTAAAATAAAGTACTTCCTTTACTTGTCTGAACTTCTCATTCTGTTATTTTTATATAACGTAACTATCGTGTCGTGTATACACACGTCATATACCCCCGGACCCCGACGGAAAATTACACTTGATATTAACTCAGAATCATGGTCTGAATCATCCCTCAAAGTTTTCGTTACGATGTCACTAACACCCTGTATATACACCCACTCCTCGCCAGCTATGTTTAAGTCCCATGTAGGGGGCGAGCTTATCGTCATTAACCGACCACAAATCCCTGGCATAATAACCTGTGAACTATGAATTCAAAGTTATAAAGTCGAAACACGAGTTTTCATGACACATCGAGTAGTGCCGCGCGAAATTTCATAAAGTTGAGCCGTTTCTTCGTTTATCAAGTTGGCTCGGCCCTACGCGAACTTCCTCCATTCTTTTCCATAAACGTCGAGATAAAGAAAATAAACTGAAATCCTTATAAGACGAGTTCCGCCGTAGTTAAATGTACTTACGTCACTCAGCGTTGGGAAATATGAAGCTTATAAAAAACAGTGCTTCGTTTTAAGAATCGGCCGTATTGCGTGCGTTCTCCAAGTCTAGTAATGATCGCAGGCGGCACGCTACTCCACTACGCTACTACGGCTACGTCTCACAATGGGCATCTACTAATTGTTACGTCAAACTGTTATCTTTGCTCCGGCATTAGAGTCATTACCGGTGCTCTGTTGGAAAACGGTTCTTCTAACAGTGTGGCGTGATATTTTCGAGTTGCTATTTTGTGTTCGGCCAATTTGGACTAATACTCATTCATCTCTGTCGTTTTGTCGATTGTTTGTTTTGAAGCTGGACGAGAAAACCGCGGGCCTTCAAAACTAAGTTCAGTGACAAGAAACAATGATATTTCATACGATTATGAGCAAAAATAATGATAATGCCTATTAATCATTTAAAATGTTATAAAATGGTCTCTGGCGACCGCTTAATAGAGTCCTTGGAAATGTTAACGACGACTACAAATTAATTTCCTCGCAAATTACCTGCGTTATGACTTGCTTCTAAACGCAAACCTCACGACTATGATAGTTACGTTACGTGAGTCAAGCTGGGTGTGACGATGATGTGACAGTTAAGTTAGTACTCCGTAACCAGGAACGCGGGGGTTTGCGTTTGCGTGACGAAGGTATGCCACGGTGCCATCGCGGCGCCACGACCTAACCCCTAATCACGATAGCCAACAAATATCAAACAGATTTACTTCGTGTTGTAAATGTGGTTTTCCTCGAAAACCTGATATGGACTGGACTTTGCTGTGAAAATACCGCTTTGACCATTTTGATATTTTTGATATTGACAAAAATAACGGTACAATGTTTTCCTTAAATGAAGCATAGGTAGTTGACATGAATATATTGATTAGGTACCATATCTGACTAAGTATAGAAATACTTGTATTTCAGTCTATGATGCCTCTCTCCTGGAGAAATACACAAAAAAGTAGCCAGCATACAATCTTATGTTTCCGACAGAGTAAACAAAAAAAAAGTAACAAAAGTTAGTAATGCTAAATCATATCAAAAAAAAAACTGGACTTAAAACTCTTTGATACCGTGATATTACCACGCATTTACCACGTTATTTACAAATCATTTAAAAACATTTGCATAAAATTAAATTTAATAATCCCTTTCTCATCATAAACGTTTTAAAAATATAAACTCAAAATACCTGTTACAATCATAAAGTAATTAGTGTTGTAGCAATACTAATATTTTATGCGTGGAGGTATCGAATAACCCATTGGTTCTTATTTCAAACTTTCAAAGTACACCTTTCGTCGATGTACACTCGCGAACATTATCGAAATAACTCGCCGTTCGCAGCTGCTTCGTATATTAATGCACATAAACAGCTCATTTATTCTCGTTCAGCAGTTTTCCTTGCACACTTGTAAGCCACTTGAGCCTATTTGAAGTGTCCACAGCACGACAGCGATATTTCAGAAATAGAAACTGTCCTGAGAAATAAGAGTATTGCAAGTTGCAAGTTTGTCTGCGAAGGGTTATTGCTAATATGTATAGAAAGAACATTATTTGTGTTTATGTTTTGATCGTCGTCAGCAAAAATGCCAGGGGCATTAGTGACGTTGCGAACGATTATGACAATCGACAGGGACATACGACATGTCAATCCCATATATTTTTATCACTGTCGCGTTCATGCCCATATAGTTTTATCGATGTTATGTTCAGTAGGGCTAACATGCGCAAAGTAATAAAATTTTGCCACGGTCATTTTATAGATTCTAAAGATATAGTTATGTCGATTGGTGCTAATATGTGAACCCAAATAAGTCGTGTCGTTCTGTCAAAATACGAACATACATTGCGCATGTTAGCCTTGCAGAGGTCAGGTGGCAAATCTGTATCTAATATCTATGTAATATACTATTATGACACTTAACATAACATAACAAATACTTTATTGCACAAATAGGAAAAATCTAAATACAAAACAAAAGAGAAATAGAATTAGTACAATAGGCGGCCTTATTGTTAAGTACTTACTTATTGAAAGATAAGGTAAAAGGACATACATATCACATTCGGAAAAAGTAATATACGAGTAGTTGCATTCTTTCTAACTCTGTTTCTGTCGTTAATAATTATTATAAATTGATAATCAATTAGGATTTCAGTCGCTCTTTGTACGTAACAAGAATAGTACTAAATATTTTACTCTAATTAACGTTCCTTACACGCGTATCAGAAATAATTGGCTGTAAACATGTTAGAGCATTATCATCTAACAATATCGTCGTATAAGATCTTATAACGAGGTTACTTCCAATTACTACCTTTGAAGATTCGTCTTTGTCACTAAGGTCTAATATAATATGGCAATTAGGCGAAAATTAGAACATTGTAGGTACACGTGGCTCTTGCCATAAATGGCACAAATATTTTGTTCAGTTAAATTTTACCAGACGTGTTTTGAGTGCCGACTTTTGGATGCGAGCCAAATATTCAAATTGAAATAATTAGGCGATACGGCACTTAAGTATGCTTAAAGTATATTGAACCTTGGTATTGTATGGTGTTTTGTTCCAAACAATACCAACCGGACTAGATATAAACATCATGTCATATAATATAAATCATAAATACATACCTACCTACCCTCACCCACAATCTTACACACCGATTACTTTGAGCAATATGTGTTTCTTATAATTTTATCAGCTGATTTAGCTATAAGGTGGAGACTTCCCAGGCCTCAAAAATGATATAGATGGTGATAGTTACCTATTTTCTCATTACTCGGGTATATAAGTATTCAAAAATACAATGTAATGGCAGAAGCATATATAAAAATAATATTGTTGCTTGATATTTGGAAAACATTATGTATAGAATTACGTTGCTACTTAGGTATATTGCTTTTATTTATTTTGATCAGAATAATAATGGGTAATCTTTTATATCCAAATACAAAGATAAATAAAAGAAGCATAATTATATCTGTATCCATGAAATTCGCAGGTTAAACGGAGGAAAATCTTTACAACGCCACCTATATTGTTTTTGGAGAGCGTAGCCTGGAAAGTCCCTCATTAGTACGGTCTATTGTATATCCGCTCTTAAAAATAAATGTAAAAATTGATTTGTCAAACTTTATAATTGGCTAACAAAAATTCGATAACAATTATGTTAGCTGTCAGGTTTGCAATAAACGACAAAATAAAATAAACGTAGGCCCAAGTTTTATGACTCTTGTGATAGATAGATATATACAATAACGCACCATTGTTGAAATAGGCATATACTAACAAACATATATCTATCCTACTTTGATACATTATAGTTTATATTATTCGTCTCTTTCAGACAGAAGTATATTTGTTTCTACGTATAGTTTTCAAGTGGTAAAAAGGACTTTAGATTCTAGACAACGGTAGGGCGATTATAGTTCCTTTCGTAGGCTACTTCACCCCTGTAATCGCACGTTAAAACACACACACACACACACACAAACAGCCTATACACGCACCTGAATTAATTAATTAAGAGCATTACTTTAAATTCTAATTCTGCGCCCTAATCTTATAGCCATAATGCTGCGTGACAGCAGATTCTTGCTCTATACAGTTGTATATTCAAAACGAGTTTGCCATAGTGATAATTATCAGTACCATCGACCATCACGAAAACAAAGACGATGAATGTCCCAACTCTCCCATCACATGGTTCAATAGTCAATAACAAACAAAACAGCTTGTATCAAAATATATGTTAGTGACATCGTAACGAATACTGAGGGGGGTGATTCAGACGGTGATTCTGAGTTAATATCGAGTGGAATTTTCTGTCGCAAAATTCATGATTTATTTTTTTTTTTTATTTTTTTTTCTCGTTGTATGGTGATAGTGACACCGTAACGAATACTAAGGGGGGATGATTCAGACCAAGATTCTGAGTAGATATCAAGTGGAATTTCCTGTCGGAAAATTCATGACAATCTTAGTGGTTTTTTTTTTTTCAGTCCCATACCTTTGCGATGGAAAATTCCACTTGACATCAACTTAGAATCATGGTCTGAATTATCTCTCAAAGTTTTCGTTACGTTGTCACTAACACCCTGTATAGTAAGATGAGCCGTTGGTCCCGGTTGGTACTTACTGATGTAAGTAAGTAATCGTTACCTGTGAGGGGGGTTGATGAGGTTGGTAATCCATCACACAACCCATACGTTAGAAGATCAAAATATCTATAGGTATACGACGTAGATGTCTATACGTTTACTCGTCTTTATAAGTTGTATTTTGTATTAGATTTCGAAAAACTGATATTTCTTTTTTACCGTTTCTTTAAATGACCGCACATTAACCTTCTTTCATAGTTTCTTGCCTCGTCGGTTGTTTGCGTTCTCTTCTGAGTTATTATTTCTATTTGCATACCGACTTTTTCTGATAGATATTCATCTAAGAAAGTTCCGATGGACTGTGGCGTGTTGCTTCGCTTTAATGTTAGCTACAATTGCATAGTTTACATAGTATTTTCTTCGGGAAGGTTACTGTCTTGAGAAGTTATGAAAATTTGTTCATGGATGGATGGATTTGTTCATGGATAGGGGTAGGGGACGACCCAAGAAAGTGTAGATGGATTGTGTAAAGAAGGATATGTGTGTGAAAGGTGTGAGTACTGAAATGACGACTGACAGAAATGCATGGAAGAGGAATACATCTGTTCGGTTTCATCGATCTATGTAGTAAGTATAATAAGTAAACACATAAGCGCCTTTTTGAAAAATCACATTCGGTTGCGATTATTGTTGACAAAACCTCGCAATAGACACGCTAAGTTTCAATTAGGGTAAACAATTACGGTCTTATCCTCGTAACGCCGAAGCATAATTACGATTTCGAAGTAATAAACGACAGTGGTACCTTGAAAAGGACCAAATTTTTGTAGTCGTAAAGGCCGAGCACTTCAAGTACAAATTTTAAAGTGTTAGAGTTATCCGATCGGGTTCAAATTAAGTGGAGACCTATGTAAGGATGAATAGAAGACATTTTTGAAAAAAATACGTTTTTTTTTAGTTCTTCCAGAAGGACTCCTGGTTTGAGTCACTACTTTTAGTAAAATTTGAAAAATATTATTATTATAAAGGGTTATGTATTTTTTCATTAACATACATACCTATTTGTACGTCATAAATATGTGTATATACTTACATATTTAAATATAAAATAAGTAACGAGTTTTAGTTTTTATGATGTAGTTTGTGATTAGTCCCTCTGGAAGTACATTAGGTTTATATTATTAGGAAAAAAAATAATTCATGGTGTCAGTTTAGATCATCATTAGAAGGAAAAAGGAAATAATGAAGACGGTAGTTTTTTTTAATCATAAGATCACGTAAGCAAGTCAGTCTATATCGGTATGATTTAATCACATATAACAATTTAAAAAACTTTTTGAAAAATATCCGGACATGACACCTAAAGTCCCTTGCAAAGGACTAAAAAAGTTTGCTTTCATATTGCTAACGATATCGATACAAAATTGATAAAATAACTATGTCATGTTGTTGATTATTATCTTACCTGCGATTTCTGAAAATAATGTGTATGAAAAACTACGAAATTCGATTATTAACTTGATTTTTTTTTACCTCGTCGCCGTGTGCGCGCCATCTTTACCAAAAAAATGACAAATTACGACAAGTGATACATATTTCTTTTTTATTAAAGCCACCTATTCACGAAATTAAATGAACTAGTTCATAGACAAAATACTTTTTTTCTCAATCGGCGCAAAGGTTTGAATTAAATTGACAGGCAAAGTTTTGGTACTTTTAAAAGTACCTTCGTTGATTATTAGAACAAACTATTTCAAAACCTTCGGCCTTTATGACTACAATTATTTGGTCCTTCTCAGAGGACCCCAGGGCTTACGAGGTTAATTTTAAGGTGCTTACAATGTTTTCACTATAAGACGATGTTATGCCTTTTCCACGCCAGTATCACTCCAGTCATAGAATAAGGAGTAATGCTACGTATAGAACGGCAACTCTCCGCTCCCCAACAGTGTCTGACCTAGGTCTACCTCACCTCGGATATAGTTTAGTGTTAGTCGTATGGCGGCAGCAACAGCCTCCGTGGTCTAGTAACAGCCTCCGTGGTCTAGTGGTTAGAGCGTTAGGCTCAAGATCTGGAGGTCCGGGTTCGATTCCCGATGGGGACATGGCCGAAATCACTTTGTGAGACTGTCCTTTGTTTGGTAAGGACTTTTCAAGCTTGAATCACCTGATTGTCCGAAAAATAAGATGATTCCGTGCTTCGGAAGGCACGTTAAGTCATTGGTCCCGGCTATTAGCCGTAAAAACACCTCCACCAACCCGCAGTGGAGCAGCGTGGTGGAGTATGCTCCATACCCCCTCCGGTTGATTGAGGGGAGGCCTGTGCCCAGCAGTGGGACGTATATAGGCAGTTTATGTTACGGTATGTATGGCGGCAGACGTCATACAAACAGATGCGCATGTACGATAACGTCAATATGTGGTGCGTGTCTGTAAAACGAGGTGTTTGTATGAAGTCTCCGGCCTGTGTTACCTGATTCAAAATTGGCTAACACCGCATAGCTCTTATGCTTTTAACTCATGCATGTCATATGCCAAAAAATGCATAGGAACCGCAGCAAATGTCTGTCAAATGGCACTCTACTTCGGCGTGAGTTATATGGATTTATCCGACGGAAATTGCTCATTGCTCCACACTTTTTAATGACGACTTCCCTAATGAAAGCTTAATGAGTCGGCGCATGTGTGTCGAGTTTTTGTAGCTTATGAAAGTTTAAAATCGAAATCTAACGGATAATATCATTATAGAATTGCATTACGTACGTAAAACTAGATTTATTCGTGGAAACCATTAGTGGAAAACAAGAAGTGGGGCGATAGAAAAAAACTTTGGAAATAGAGATCTCCCGATGCACCGGTTTGTTAGTATTCTACTCCTGGTAGCGATACAAATTGTAACTTGGTTTGGTGCAATGCAGTTTTATTCTCAACATGCTTTCTTATTATATTATCGGATTTCTTGGATAATAAAATAAGAGAAAGCAAGTTTAGAGTAATATCGGTCTATAAACATTCTACTGATGGATTCATGTGACTAAATACGTGTTTGTTACTAAGCGTTCTGGGTCGAACAGTTTGTTTCTCAAGGTGACTTTTTAACAAGTCTAAACTCTAAACATATACCTTTTTGTTTCAATAATGTTTCCATTAGTTCCGGTATCGATGGGCAATAATGTCTGCACCCGCTGCCCGCGCCGAACCGCCCCTCCAGCAGGCGCGGCCAATAAATCTCACTTCTCCACCTCACGGCGGGGATTTGACAGTTCATTCATTATCCTTTTTCCACATAACGCATATATACGTTACGTACGTAAAATCGCGCTCTTATTCCCTAATTGAGTAGGCAGAGCTATATGTCAGTAAATGACAACGTTAGGACGTCAACTGCACGTTGTCATTTACTGACTAAGGCTTATAATATTATATATAGTATATACTATACTCGTAGGTATATGATAAAGTGTATCGTGTTAGGTTAGAAGCCACGACACGATACATACAAAAGAGAAAAATCATACAATACGAACTTACAACAATTGATTATACCAATGATAATAAACAGCACGATTTGAGTTTTTTATTTTGTCTCGATCAATTGTCTACTTCTCGTTTTTGTTTTCACGGACTGGTCATTAATAAAGAGAAAATAGTAAGAGAACTTACAATTTCTTGTCTAATGGCTTGACCAGGTAGATCAGAGATTATTTAGCGAATTTAGCGGTTCATTGAAGCGAGAACCAGCTCTATAGCTAATTTATTGGCCGGTATAAGTCGAGTGAAACCATGAAAATCACCGTGGAACAAAAACTTTCCTATTAAGAATTCTCCCTTTTGCACAATCATAGTCGTAAATCATACGATAATTACTATTAGGTACAATCAGCAACAAAACCATGGAATTGAATCTAAGATTAATCGATATTCGAGCTATATTATTATTTTATACAGACATTGTAATTTATTCGATATATAAAATGTTATATTCAAAAACAATATGCTTATAATAGTTTATATTAAATTGTCCTGATTCAAATAAAGATAAGTGTTTATATATTAAGAACATATACCATAAATAAACAGACATTTATTAAATACAAGAACCCATTATTTTTCCGGTATTTTAGCGCTAAATATAATTACTAATAACTGTCTGCTGGAATTAAATGCTTTTACACTTTTAACAGTAAAAAGTGATATTAATTGCCGGTGTATAATAACATAAATGTACTTTTGTAATAAAGGAGATGTCATAAATGTCTTGAATTGATGTTTTAAACTTAAAAAAGTTTTTAAAACTTAAAAACACTTCAAAAAGTTATTCTGCAAAATTACTTCAGGCACATGTCGTAAATAAAAATAGTCATCTTAAAATAATTGAAACTTGAATCAACTGTATTAACATCAATACTTAAAATATGTATAATTTGAATGCAAAACACATCGAAGCTCGGGAACCTTTCTTGGGCACACGACGTATTTTATACATTGACATTCAGATATGAATTCGTATATCGACCGCTATGTTCCGGCCATGACGAATTATCGTCGAATACATTATAATATTTTTGCCTAATAACTGTTTAATGCATGCCTAAATTGGGTGCATACAAATCATTTTAATGCGCGTTTCTTATGTCGATTTCTGACCATAAAATTGCTAAAAGTTTATATTTAGGAACAACGTTGCATAATAAACTAGCTGCAACATATATATCTACTTATAAGAACACCGCACCACAGCATGCAAGAGATTTAAGGATTCCGTATAAAATTGAATTAAGTAACTGTAAAAGGAGTTTTCAGTTGTCGTCTGTTTCGCCGACATTTTAGTGGCCAATAAAACCTGCTTTGTCGTTGAATTATCTGTCTGGCTTTTATTTTTTATTTTCTGGCAACAGCCTCCGTGATCTAGTGGTTAAAACGTCGGGCTCACGATCTGGAGGTTCTGGTACGATTCTCGATGGGAATATTGTCGAAATCACTTTCTAAAATTGTCCTTTGGTGCCTGTGGTGCATGTCTTCAAAATAATAAATTATTATTTCTTTTTGAAATAATTGATGACTTTGCAGGCTTGAATCTCCTGATCATCTGTAAAAGTACGATTATGTGCTTCTGAAGGCCTGTTAACCCTAAAAACCTCTACTAACCCTCCATTAAACCCCCCTCCAGTACTGTGCTCTGCAGTGACACTTATATAAGCTATTTAAATGAATCAATTTACTAGTATAATTATATTTATTATATAACTCCGCGCCCGTAATACTTATCCGAACAATCCAATTGGACTCACAACTGTATATTTTGTACATTATTATATTGATGATTATGGCCTCCGTAGTTCGTACACACCTAAAATAATCTTCCAACCACAATAACAAGCATTCTATGTTGTGTTACCTATTACTGGCTATACGAACATACGACACCAGCTGTAGATAGATGTATATATGTAGAATCTTGGAATTCCTCCATTACGTAATAGAGACGTCAGACGAATATGAAGAGAAATTTCATGAGTTCCGGAATATAGGGGGAGTGTCGGCGAGGATTCCATATTTAATACGAATATTACCTGGGGCATTCGGTCATATGACCTCAATATTTTTCGTTCTGTATTTCAGTCAGATTTAGAAACTTGTGGATAGAGGAGTTGATTCTGAAGCTTCCGAACTCCGAAATTTTCCGGATAATAGGGAAACTAAAGTTTAGACAGTGTTTGTCGGACTCTGAAGTTAGATGCATCTGGGATTTCCTGAATGCAATTGTTTTTTTTTAATGTATTGTAGTTTTTTTAGCCAGAGGCTAGCAGTGCTTCGTACTCAGGTAGTAAGTAGAAAGAACATGGCCTAGGGCCTAGACAGAATCTCTCGCTTCGCTTTCATTTTCACTAATATATCGTGAGCAATAAAAGAGTTGAAAGTACTTTTTTCCTTTTTCAAATTCTAATAAAATGTTTTTTTTTTTTGTTACAGATTGTGGAAGAATGAAGCGGCCGTAAGAAGTTCTAATATCTCGGTGACGTATCAGCAGGTGCGTTCGATGCTTTTTTGATGAGGGTCCGACTAAGGCTTCCATCGGTTTACTGCCTCACAAGCTTCATTTATTATGTTGAACACGCTCTCAGTCCTACACAATCCCTCAAGTTGATGTGCTTTTTAAATGAGATTACGAATTGTACGATTGTACGCCCTAATTACTTTTAAACAGACGTTCTTACCACGTAATACGACATGTAATATACTTTTCTGGAATGGTTGGCATATTTTACCTTGGCTTTGTTTAGAGGGAAAACATTCTAATTGCATATGCGATATAATCACTGAAGATTGGCTATATAAGCCACATGCGCTCATGAACGTCAGAGTTGAAGCAATCGCCGTGGCCGAAATCGGCTGGATCACATCATAATAACTGATAGTGTCACTGTACATAATACCTATATAGGTTAGACCAACCAACTTGCGACAAGAAACACTTCAGAACCTCGATACTGATATCAACGGCGTGGTCGACGTTTTACCCCTTTTAGCTCTTTCCACTGTCTAGGAGCCGATTCTCTGAAAAAAAAAAATCCTCTCAGACGACACCCTAAACCTAGGTACACGACCGCCTGAGCATCCTCAGGCCCCTTGTCTATCCTAGACTGTGCATTAAACAATTCATAGCCATAACTAATAAATTATCAATAAAAACAAAAACCCACCTCTTAAACTACACTATCAATGCATCAGGTGCCTAACAATCGTAGTCACAGCCATATTCAGGATCTATAGTCCATACAATCAACAAGCAACCTGCCCCTCCCGTATGGCCTATAGACGCGTGCGCAAGCTGTCACAATGGACAATAGCACTCGCCTGTTTGTCATTCCACTGGGTGTCTCCTGAGGAAGTGTATACGTGTCGAACGGGGCTAAAAGAGTTGCCGATGCCATGGTAGGGAGTAATGAGTGACGTGGGAATTGCTTCCTCTGCTCCAATAGGGTTTTATTTCCTATGAATCTTTAAAAGGCTAGTGAATTATTATCAGCAGTATTTAACTCAATATCCTAAGTCAAGAGTTACAACGTCAGCGCGATAACTGGCATAGATATTTTCAATTGTTTTACCTCGAGAGATTCACAAGACAGAACCGTCTTTTTTTTTGACGTGACTTATTGTAGATTTGCTGCAGATGGCATTAACTACTTGGCCGGCCAAATGGGGAGCGCTGAAGGCTCTCACCCGGTAAACCGTTTAAGACAACAGGCCTGAGGGTGCCCAGTTGGGCGCGAACCTCGGCTCAGGGCGTCGTCTGAGAGGAAGAATATTTGAAAGAATTAATCGACCCTAGTGGGTCGATAGCGATAAGCGCTGAATGTGGGAAAAACAGAACCGACGAAAACAGAAGCAATTCATCTAAAAAAGCAATATTGCAATTTGACATTTGCGCATATAAAAGTAAGTGCGCAATGCAAACAAATGTCAAATGCAATATTGTTTTCTTAGATGTTTTGCTTCGATGTGGCCATTTTAACGCCACCTGTTAACACTAATGATAACAAACGACTTTTTAACGTCTTTTCTTTTCTCGAATAGCACTACTTGGCCGGGCAAATGGGAAGCGCTGAGTTCTCGCCCAGTACAAGGTTTAAGATAAACAAGAATGTTTCCATGTCAACACATTACAAATACAACAAGATAGAGGCTTAGTGCGTCAATTGTCGTGTACGTGCAATTTTCCTCGGCATGTACTCAAGCATAACAGTAAACGTTCATTCATCGACACTGACATACTAAAACAAATAGACTCACAATCGCTAAAAATTTTTTCCATAAAAGCGCCCCAACCGTTTTGTTAATACGTATATATTAGGTAAATAGTATGAGTTCGTTCTCTCAAATTAAGATGTTATGGTTGTTAAAATAAAGAACATCCTTTTCGGCGGACGGGAGGATGACGGGTATAACTTGGGGTAGGGTTGGGAGGTGTCTGCAGGAATCGGGGCCAATAATTACCTATTGTATGTCAGAATATAACTGAATGTGCTGAACCATAATACTTACTTCCTCCACTATGTATGACCACATTTACTACAATAAATTTCATTTCATTTCAACAATATCAGTTATACAGTGTTGTCATTACGCCCATCGCGCTTAAATTCGATCTTGACACGCCGCACTATGGATCGAAAAATGGCTTTCATAGACATAGGGATTTCAAATTTTAAGTGGCGGTTTTTTTGCTGGATATAGCTTCTATTACCTATTACTATACAGGAAAATGATACCCGAGTTGAATCTGTGCAAAAGCGGATGAATTATAATTTTTTTACGAAAAAATTGTATGGAGCTACTATGAAAAATCCGATTATCTCGAAAACGGCAAAAAAAAACCGTAATATCCTGACAGATGGTTATCGTACTAATTATTTATGATTTTTTGACATAGCTCATATAACGGTTTGAGATGCCGTTTTTTTTTTAAAAATCGTCAAAATAAAAATATTATTTTTTTGATTAGAAATGGTTTCTTTCAAGTAACACAGGTATTTAACAACATTATAAGACATAATGGCATCACGCCTGTATTCCTGATGGAGTAGGCAGAGCAGAGAAAGTATACCCAAGCTTCAACAGCTATGTTTGAGGTAGATATATGTCAACACATAACAAGTCGTCTGACGGCCACGGAAGCAAACTGTGAATATAGATGTAGCTTCTATTACCTATTACTATATAGGAAAATGATACCCGAGTTGATTCTGTGCAAAAGCGGATGAATTATAATTTTTTTACGAAAAATTTGTATGGAGCTACTATGAAAAATCCGATTATCTCGAAAACGGCAAAAGCAACCGTAATATCCTGACAGATGGTTATCGTACTAATTATTTATGATTTTTTTGACATAACTCATATAACGGTTTGAGATGCCATTTTTTTTTTTAAATCGTCAAAATAAAAAATATTATTTTTTTTGATTAAAAACGGTTTTTTTCAAGTAACACAGGTATTTAACAACATTATAAGACATAATGACATCACGCCTGTATTCCTGATGGAGTAGGCAGAGGTTTAAGTACACCCAAGCTTCATCCGCTTTTGCACAGAATCAACTCAGGTATCATTTTCCTATATAGTAATAGGTAATAGAAGCTACATCTATATTCACAGTTTGCTTCCGTGGCCGTCAGATGACTTGTTATGTGTTGACAAATATCTACCTCAAACATAGCTGTCGAAGCTTGGGTATACTTTCTCTGCTCTGCCTACTCTATCAGGCATACAGGCGTGATGCCATTATGTCTTATAATGTTGTTAAATACCTGTGTTACTTGAAAGAAACCATTTCTAATCAAAAAAATAATATTTTTTATTTTGACGATTTTTTAAAAAAAAACGGCATCTCAAACCGTTATATGAGCTATGTCAAAAAATCATAAATAATTAGTACGATAACCATCTGTCAGGATATTACGGTTTTTTTTGCCGTTCTCGAGATAATCGGATTTTTCATAGTAGCTCCATACAAATTTTTCGTAAAAAAATTATAATTCATTCGCTTTTGCACAGAATCAACTCGGGTATCATTTTCCTATATAGTAATAGGTAATAGAAGCTATATCCAGCAAAAAAACCACCACTTAAAATTTGAAATCCCTATGTCTATGAAAGCCATTTTTCGATCCATAGGCGCCGTCGCGTCGCTTAGTGACAAGATCCGCCGCGGACATTTTTTTACAGAGATTGGTAGTCTATTCGTTTATATACGATGTCAATGTTCATCGTTTCATTTCGACACATGCCGTGTCGTAGGGCTGTGAAGTTTCGTTTACATCGGAACAATGTGTCTTGATTGTGTTATATATTACAACACTAGCGATTGTCCGCGACTTGGAATTGGAATTTATCTAACGGTCGCCGGTGTGAATTTTGACCCTTCTGAATTACAAATTGAAGCTCAGCAACACCAACTGATTTTGACGTAACTCGCAATTTCTGGCGATCTCTGTTTAAAAATAATAATTATTAAGCACTTAAAATTCCCAACCTTACCTAACCCGAAAGTCAAAAAATAATTTAAGAGTTCTTGAGGTTACAGCAAACGCTAACCCACCACTCGTTCTCAAAATACTGGTAAAAATGTTGTTCACTTCATATTTTTATAATATTAGTATGGATTGAGTTCCCAAGAGTTCATTAACCCCTCCACTACGCTTGTAGTGGACTTGTGGCAAAAACACCTCCCCAGGCTTCGGGCACTAGAGTGTGTCCCACTTTTCTTTCCTTCCCTACAAGCTCTTTGTTTTGTTCCACTTACGTGCTTAATGCTTCACTTTACCATACAATCTGCCTTGTTTTCTATATTCCAGTAGTTTATACTGACATATATTTTTCCTCCCAATCAACCAACAACGAATCTTCAGTTGTTTTCTTTGTTATCAAAAAATAAAAAGTCGTGGGCTGAAGCCATTTTTGTTCTTCGGCCCACGGCTAATATAATATCTAATAGCATTTAACATTTATAATAGCATCTAATAGCATAATAGCTTACAAACTTATAGCACATTATAATTAGGTCTAAGGGTCCAAAGTGTCATGTGACTGATTATTTATTTAGTTTGGTCAGGACATTGCAGACTGATCACCCGATTGTCCCAAAGTAAGATGATGCGTTCTTCAAAGGGTTAAGCGGTCCCGGCTACTATTTACTTAAGTATATAGTCGTTAGCCATAACAGGGGCCTTTTGCAGCTCAGTGTGGTTAAAAACGTCCCATCAAAACAATTCATCTAAAAAAGCAAAATTGCTATTTGACATTTGTTTGCACTGCGCACTTACTTTTATATGCGCAAATGTCAAATTGCAATATTGATGAGGTCGACCATTGGTCTCCCAACGGACACGAGAGAAGAAATGATTTAGTCAACTTCTACGACAAGCGTGGCAACATAACAAGCAGTATAGAACAATATAAACTTTTTCTGTTCGTCTTCGGCGATGCATAGAAAAAACTGATGTATTTATGGATTATTTAAAACATAAATAAATCATAAGAAATGTAGCAACCGATAAAGGCACGGCTGCTGCATTTGTAAATAATGCTATTTCAACAACTAATGACTTCGGAGGTAATTAATGATTGTTTTATTCCGTGCAAGCGGTGGAGCACAAAGCTTAGTATTTGCTGCACGTATTGGTATTGCTCCGAATAATGCTTTACTGTAATGCTTTTTGACTTCACTGGTTTACGGGTTTACACTGCTACATACATAATAGGCTAGTTTCCAACTAGTAAAGGGTGGGGGGGGGGTTAAAAAGGCCACATCGATGCAATTCATCTAAAAAAGCAATATTGCAAGTTGACATTTGCGCATATAAAAGTAAATGCGCAATGTAAACAAATGTCAAATAGCATTATTGTTTGTTTAGATGAATTGCTTGGATGTGGCCATTTTAATCCCCAGTTACTTTTTACTAAAAGTCAAAACACGAAATTAGTATGGAATTTGTATGAAAAAGCACACTGTGACGTCCGAGAAGAACGTGATAAAATTTCGGACTTATTGTGACGTTTTTCTTGATTACAATTCATAAATAAGTTAAATAGAATTCTTTTTCTTGTTAGTTTTAGATCTGTCTTTATTATTATAGTAATCAGAATTTCATAATTTATCTTGAACCTAGTACACAACCCAATTACGTACGTAAATAAATTTATCCGCTGACTGCACAAATATAACTTGTCCTCAATTTTACTCAATGAATTATATTGATTTTATAATCCCTAAAAAGGGATAGCTAGAATCCATAAAGCGGGAAAAACCAGAAATATTGTCCTCATATAAATAGAACATTACTATTCACCTACTAGTTTATAAATAGCCCGACTATTTCAGTAAAGCGTTTTAATTTCCGCTCAAGAGTTCCTTTTTAAGCGCGTGTTAATATCGCTGTTCCAATTCAGCCGGTACCAGCGAGGGTGCTCTCGAGTCCACGACACGACCTACTTCCACAGCTGAGTCGGCACTTCCAGGCTTGATTAGTTCAACTCACTTGGACCGCAGAACACTTAATCACTAAGTATGCATAATTCTTGGCCGAATAGACATACACACACGTATATATCTCACAGGGGTAAGCAGAGACTATGGAATTAGTTTTGTTTTATGACGTAAAAAAAAAGTGGAAGAAATTCTAGAATAAAATTAGGACCCCGGTACCGGACTTGCACTAATGAGTTATTAAATTACCTTAAGTGCAGTTTTCACTAACACGGTCGACTTGACCATTGTAGACGGCGATACGGCTCACCACCTATCACGTTGGTATAACAGAAAGCTCGATGAGGTGTGTACCTCTGACTACCCCATTGGAATATATTCGTGAGCTTATGTTAAGCTATTTATAGGAGTATAACCTTTAAACAACATAACATAGCATCATGCCTGTATCCCCGAAGGGGTAGGCAGAGATACACATCTGTACATACCTAGTAGGTATATACACCCACTCCTCAGCAGCTATGTTTTAGTCTCATAAGGGCGCCCCTTTATGAGCCACTACACGGCACAAATCCTGGAAACCACGTAATATCAATTATCTATGACTAGCGACCCGCCCCGGCTCCGCTCGGGTGCAATGCTGAGGGAAAAATGAAATTATTTACGACATCACATTAAAAACCTCAAAAATAACAGTATTTCTCCACTATTCAATGGATGTTATAATACATAATAAACCTTCCTCTTGAATCACTCTATCTATTAAAAAACCGCATCAAAATCCGTTGCGTTGTTTTAAAGATTTAAGCGTACATAGGGATATAGGGACAGAAAAAGCGACTTTGTTTTATACTATGTAGTGATTCAAACATGAATTCAAACTCAGAAAGTTGATTCACTGGTATAGAGCCCGAGCCAGGATTTGAACCCGTGACTCTACAATGTAAGTCACACGCCAAACAGTCAAGCTAGGCCGTATCTTCGCACAGTTTGAACTTACAAAATGTTGGTTTACAATACACGTTTCCACTGCGAATTATTGGTTGAATATGAAGTATAAGAACGGTAACAGTTTTTCTTCATCGAACTTATCTCCTATTTGTACTGCAGATACGTGTTGCGATTATTATTGTTGTCGGGAAAAGTTGTAAGTATTAATTTATACCACGCCTGGGAGTAAATTTCTTATCTCCCAGATTATCTAACTTCTCCGTGGTTGTTGAACCACGAACAAAAGAAACACGATTTGAAAAGTCACGCGAGGTACTTTGGAAAATTATGTACGTACATCTTTTGTTTTTTACTAGAAATAGGTTCGCGTTTATATTGCATCTTATATGACAATCGCTGACACTGTCGTTCTAAGATGAAAAAGCCTGGTGATCTAAGTTGTATGATGATACACATGTAATTTCGTTAAGAAACTCGCCTAAAGTAACTAACAAACAAAGCTGGAATTCGCTCAAACTTAACGAAACTAAGTTAACGAGTCGTCAGATGAATCCGTCGACATGTTGATAGACCGCGAAACTGGACCGCGCAGAAACGCTTTGAGCGAAATATGCTGAACAGAATTCGCTAGTAGGGTCCGTCCTGTTGGTAGCGATGTAGCGAAGACTTCACCTAAGATTTCTAAGACATTTAAATGTGTTAACGAGTAAAGAAGGCAAACTGTAAAAGGTAGTTTATAGTTGCGAGAAAGAAATACATTTTGAGTTTTTGCAGCGCCGCAATATTGTTCGAATTATATTGATGGTTTTTAATATTTAGTATTTTTTTTTATTTGGGTTCTATGCGGCTTAAAGGACTATATGGGACTGAAAATAATTTTCTGACAGGAAATTTCATTTGATATCACAGAATCATGGTCTGAATCATTCCGCAAAGTTTTCGTTGCGGTGTCACTACCACCCTGTATTGGCACTCCCCAGAAAAAAGCAAGGATCGCGCAAGAATAGTAGTTTATTTGTAGCTAGGGATCCCAAGGCATTTCTACGTACAAGAATGAGCTAAATTCATGATCACCTGTCAGTTTGTCGCTGGCAACGCGACGAGCCTGAGCTTTCTCGACATTACGTAGTTTCGCTCTGTAAATAACGAAGTAACTGTTGACATTTCGCTTTGTGTTCCCAATTCCAGCTGGAGCTTTGTGCGATTACATTTTCCAGAGCATCAGGCATCATAGGCACCTTCAAAGCGTTGCTTTCGCATCACTGTTTGAACGCGGAACATGTAGGAACGACCGAATCAATTATCAATTGAAAACCAATATTGCTTTTTGACATTTGTTGGCATTGCGCACTGACTTTTCTATGCGCAAATTTAAAGAAAGAAAGAAAGAAAATTGCTATTTAGATAAATTGCTTCGATGTGGCATTTTTAGACCCTAGTGTTGTTTGTCAAAGTCCAAATCAGAGAAATCATTTAAATTCTGCGTGGTCACTGACACGGGCGAAATGTCGCGTGGGATAGTTTCGTGATACAGTTATGCCGCATTTTCGTAAAATACCAGCCAACGTTATTTATTTTCGCATGTACATAAATGACAGGGTTAGCATAATGTTTGTTTACCACTTCACACGAGAGGCCTACATTTTTAGTCGGCTATCAGCGCTTCGTGCGCGGTTGAGGTGCGGTTTAATTATAATTTTACACATTAGCAAACTGAGCCTGTCATTTTGACCCAATTATACCTGGAAATTGCTTTACGTCACTGTTTAAAAAGTTGCAGATACGAGTCATTACAGCTCATTTTAGTGTTATCTAAATTGTGAGTTATAAATAATATCCGTAAATTGATTTATGTGCCTACAAATTAATTGCCTGATATGGGTCAATGTACTATGTAGCATTAATTTGGATTATACCCCCCGGCAAGCTTCGTGTGAAACTGCTAATTCAAATATACTTAGTGTCCTTATCTAGAAATCGGTTATCTAATCTATTCCTTATACTTCCACAAGAGATGAGCGTTAAACATAGAGTAGTTGTTACAAGCGAATTTGATGTATATTGCAGCAGGATATAAGGTCACCGGGTTTCTAGGGCGGGGCTGTATATGTATTCAGTTTTGACCCAATTCACCAATAGTACCAGGGGAGTGCTTTGTATGCGTTTTCAACTCAAATTACGTATGCTGTTCTGTTTAGAAATACCTAAACAGATACCACAATAGAAAATCATCCATATATCGTCCCTTTATAGTGACCAAGTAAGCGCCTTGTTGAAAAAAAACAACATATTTTTATTGTTATTTTAGTTAACAAAACCACGTATTAGACATAGTTTCAAGCAAGACAAGGTATACATTTTGTAGCCTAAATTATTACGAATTCCAATGAAATTAATTGAATGAAATCGAGGTTCCGGTGAAGGAAATCACAATAGAATGTGAATTTTAACTATAAGCACAGAATAAGGAATAATACTACGTACAACAACTGAACTGTTGTATAGAACGGTAACTCTCCGCTCCCCACCAGCGTCTGAGCTAGTTATACCTCACCCCCTCGGTCATAGATTAGTCTTGAATCGCGAAGGGTGCGAGCGAACTGTTGTTTTTATTTTTTGTCAGTTTAGTTTAAACGTTCTAATTTCGAAATTGGACGCCGACGTTCTTTTGTCTGATTCGAATATTTAATCCCACAGCCTATAAATATTTAAATTTATGGTGATTGTTCATCAAAACATGCTAATAATTTGCAATATAATTGAACCTAGGCTAGATAGATAGATAAAATACTTTGCCTAGGCCTTTTTTTTGCTTTTACTTGGCCCAGGGTTTTTTTTTACTTTGGCTAGGTGCTAAATGTAAAAACAATGTCAATGCAATTAATTAGTTCATTGAATTTTTAAGTGTAAAGCCTACTTATTTACATTGTGACCCTTTATTGTTCAAAAATTTTTTGTGTGTGATTTGTGTGGTAAATAATAACTGATTATAAAAGCTTCTTTCGTAGGTAGTACTACCTACCTAAGTAATGCCGCAGCCCTCAGACATCACACACACACAGTTGCGCGTGTACAATAGTGTCAATGTGTACTATCTATGTAAGACGAGGTTGTTTGTATGAAGTGTCCGGGGTGTGCTATACGCCGATGACGTATAATATAATGTTCCCAGGATGATAAGCAGCACAGAACATTCTACTGCGCCAAGCACCATACCTGGAACGTAATATAATAGAGTGGCATGTGAATAATTATGGTGAATCATTCAGATAGTAGTATGATAAATCAAAAACGAATACTAAAGTGCTATTAAACGCGATCGAAACAACATTAATAGTACTCCTAATAGATTTACCGCATATAAAACGCTCCACTTTAATCTTACTGCCATAAATTTAATCAAAAATCTTTAACCAGACGCTCTGTTAGATCAGGTTGAAAGTTTATAGCTTACTTATTTGCTTTTAAAAACAGATTGCCTACTTGGTTTTATAACTTATTGCTCTTCTATTGCTCGCGACTATTTCCCAATTGGGGTAGTTAGAGGTACATCCATCGCAAGATGAAGTCCCACACACCACCGAGCTTTATGTTAGACCATTGTGCTATGTGGTGAGCCGTATCGCCGTAATGGTCGAGCCAACTATGTTAGTGAAAACTGCACTTGAGATATAACTAAATTAATAGCTCATTGGTGCAAGGCCGGTATTGGAGTTCTAGAAGCAAACTCATGTGCCACAGGACCACAGTCACTATGTAATAATTCTAACAATTCATTTCATACTAACAAATCCATTGAAACTTCACTGAATCTTCATCATCCTTGCTCTGTTTATTTTGTACCCCGAGCTATTAATTAGTTTCCTATCTCAAGTTCCTTCCGTATAGTGTAATTACTTATATCTAATATAGTCAGTGGCTTGAGGTTGTTTGATCAATTAGTTCATCAATCTCGAACGGTGTATTAATACAATAATGAACAAGTATTTCAATGCAGAAATGTTTCCTGATTAATGGTTGGGAACTAACATGCCAGATGTTAGCCTTCCAATGAAAAATTCTTAAAAATATATTGGCCCCGATTCCTGCAGACACCGCCTAATTTTATTTTAGGTTATATCCGTCATTTTCGTATCCGTCGAAAAGGAAAGGGACGGATGATTCACAGCTCTTAATTTTAGGAAGAATGAGTAAATTAATGTGTCGGGTTATTGACTGACGTAAAATTTTTAGACGGTTGGTTTAGATTTGTGCTTAAAATTGACGTGTGTTCCATAAATTTTATGCTTGTCGATTACCCGTCCCTTTCCTTTTCGGCGGATAATAAAATGACAGATATAACTTAAAATAAAATTAGATGGTATTTACAGGAATTAGCACCATTGAGCGTGAGTTTAAAAAAATCACGGATCCATTTAAAATCTGTGATAGCCCTGTTCGGAGAACGCGTGACTTACATCGTAGTGTCGCGGGTTCGAATCCCGGCTCGGGCTCTACACCACTGGATTCACCTTCATGAATTTAAACTCATGTTTCATCATCATCATCATTGGCCTTTACATCTTTATCAGATGATTTAAACTCATGTTTAGATTATAGATAAATTGATATCACATGGTTTCCAGGATTTGTCCCCATGATTAGCAATAGGCTGCCGTGGTAGCCCAGTTGGTAGAACGCTTGCCTCTTACTGAGCTCGCAGGTTCGAATCCAGTCTAAACCAATGATTGTCTAAACCAGTGTTTGGATCATAAATAATTATCACGTACTCAGCGGTGTAGGAAAACATCGTAAGGAAACCCACATACCCGAGAAAAGCATTTTCGGGGGTCTGTGACTTAACCTGTATTGGGCAGGTTTTTCCTTCGCGGGTTGAAAGGTGAGACAGGCAGTCGCTTCTGTAAAAACCCGGACCTGTCAAATCTTCAGGTTAAGTAAACGGACCCTGTGAAAAACGGGATAATGCTACGAAGATAATGAATGGCAATATAATCGCTCCCTATTAATACTAGGTACATTTATAGTAGTAGTATAATAGGTACACCTCTGCTTACTACTTCCGTTTTTATAAGTCCATTTACGATCTCTTATTCCTCATTTACGCCAGACGGTACGTGAAAAAGTTTTTAGCTAAAACTTTCTTGCAAGGCTGTGCTTGGTAATTCCACCTTACATTGTCTCCACCAGACGAGTACACAATGCAGCCAGTCTACCTCCCAGCTACGAATATACCTCCCACCCCCCCTTTTATAGACCAGTACTATTGGAAGACTTTAATATTTCACTTTTCTGATATCAAAAAAGCTGTATATCAGCTTGACAAGCCGACTAAAATGATTAGATTCTTCGGAGACTTTGGTACCATGTCACATTATCTTTATTGACAAATTAAAGTCGACGTAAATCTCACTAAATGTCAAATATGTTATTGCGACAGGGTTCTAGAGTGGGTATGCTCATGACTGGTCACTTGTCAAGTGTACATTGTCTGTAATCCATCTAAAGATACACATAATTATTCATGCTATAAGTGCCATAACACCTCTGCCCGTACCAATAAGGATTAGATTACGGAAGACAACATATCTATGCAAAATAATAATGTTTTCCTAAAAGTTCCCGTTTCCATGGTAATTTGGGAACGGGAATAATTATTTTACTCTCAAAATAGAAATGGGGTTCTAGGGAATTACGGCGTAATGTAAATAAATCACAACAAAAATGTTTATAATTTAATTATAAATTTCAAATTTCAAATTCGTTTATTGCAAAAAATGAATTAATGTTTATATTAATTCTTATCTCCTTTCGACCAAAGAAAAATTAATTAGAATGTAATTTAGTGCAAATCGCAACTTAGTGGTAAGTGGGCGCCATACGACTGATGATGATGATGAACCTAACCTAACCCAAACCCTAACCCTAACTGGTGTCATAAACCCCAGGTGGTTTACTTAGGTTGGTCAACCCACACAATAGAAGAGAAGAATAGGTAACAAAATAACCTATTTCTGTTCCATGGTATCTGTTATAAACATCAATAAACTTAATTAAAGTCTTATTTAAGTATTTCAATCTCGTCAATAAACTTAATTAAAGTTTTATTTTTAAACTTAATCAAAGACGTTTCAACGAATAACATCGTCAGACTCCGAACGACTAAAGGTCCAAAATCCACCACTAAAATTTAACGAAATTATCTTTAAAAATTTGACCATAAGTCGCGTTTCCAAGCAATCATGCTTTGGTAACAATGGCGGGCTTCCATTTTCCCGTCTCGTCTGCGACTGCATAAACTACAGTAATATTTCCACCGTGCAACCGTCCTTATATTTCCACTGTAGAACCGTCCTTTGTACTACAATCGCGGGCCCATTCACGCCGCATGCTTTTTTCTCTTATTCATCCTAGGCTGTACTCTGTCATTACGTCGTATATTATGCTAAGTGTGCATAGAATTGTAGATGTATAACCTCGAACCATACTAATTCACAGATACCTTCTGGTCATTAGAACGTAAATAATGATGATTAACAAAATGAAAGATCGAACAATTCTGACTCGGACAGGATTCCAACCTGCAAGTATTGTCGAGTGGCCCGAGCGGGTTAACCACGTCACCACCGGTCCAAGTCAGTTTTTTTTCTCTTTCTGTATTTGAGTGCTATTAGAAACAAAAACATTGAATAATGATTTCATTTGAAAACAAAATCATCTATCCATCACTTATTATTTGCAACATACATCATTTAGACACAAGATAGCAAACAAATGAGAGAAAGATGTGTTGCTGTTGCAGTTTCTTGACATTTCTTCTCCTCAGCCAGAACACCTTGCGAAATGACGTAGATACAAAAATGTTCAATTGACCTTCAACAAGACCTTCGCATATAACATAAAATAATAAATACTTTATTGCACACACAGGAAATATAACGTTATAGAAGTGAAATGAAAAATTATGGATTATTTTCGGTGATATTAATTATTTCTATGTATCCACTGTGGGATGGGGACACGCGATCTATACGGGTCAACTAATTATTCTAGAAAAATCCACGTACGATAAGCTGCAAAAGTCCAATCAGTTTCTTGCAAAGTAATAAATTAACTGGTTGGCTTAAGACCTGGTTACATGTCGTTTCTGTAATAGACCAAAAACACCTACAAAAACATATATTTTATAATTATGACAACTAATGGTTCATAATTTATCGATTACCTGTGTCGATTACAACGTAATGAAAACGAGGAATTTCACCACTGTTTACAAATAATTCGCTGGGCTCAGTGACTGAACTGCTCTTTGATTGTACATGACTTTATGTTTGCTTGGAAGTGTTGTTACACTATATGGCTGGAAAATATAAGAACAATGAATTCTCAAATCAAGCGAACGGGGTAACTGAATCACCCGCACTTACTTTCGTATCGATTTAACAAAAAGCCCGGAAACTACAGACTAAGTAAGTGCACATTCACTAAAGTACCTCATACTCGTACATTCACTTAAGCTGCTATGAAAGTACAAGTTATTGAAGACAATAGAGCTTGTAACTATAAAGAAACCATCGCGTTTTTTCTACACCTGTCTTGGCTAGGACAAGTTGTATAGAAACCGGAAGAAATAATGAACCTCTATTAGTAAAGAGGCGTGGCTAAATGCAGTTTGTATAATGTATATTAGAGAGACTTATCCCAACACGACACTCACATATTTAACGCCTTATTCATTCTGCAACCGCCAACGCAATAGTTTCTATTCGTTTATTAACTGTTAACATAGTTTAACTCCTATCCCACTAAATTAAGGTCTAAGAAAGTAACAAACGATTCTTCAAGAAGCATTACAGGATGTAACACACCTACATGCAAAATTGGTATTTGAATGTAGAATTTGTGCGGTTCATTATTTTTTTAGGTCAAGCGACAATTTCATAGATTAGGATAGATGAAGCCGAGGTTCGTAGGATGCTCTAGTGATGAGTATTCCCATATTAATGTCACGATATTAAACGCCACGTTATGGATTTTAATATGACACTCCAATGAATGAACAATCGTTTACCGCTGTGGGGAAAATAGGCCAATCGTTTATTCTTCGTTCGTTCTTCTTTTCTTCTTCATTTGTTAGGTTCTGCTGGAATATTATGCTTTCAAATATTTTCTTTGGTTGTACATTCACGAGTACTAATATGTATACACTTTGAAACCATGTCACATTAACTTTTTTGACAAATTAAACCGTAAGTCTCATTAAATGTCAAATATGATAGTGCGACAAGTGGGTACATGATATTGCTCATGACTGTACATGATGTTGATATCACACCTATCCAGCCAACATAATTATAAAACGTAAAAAAGAAAACAGTTTTGTAAGCATAAAAATGTATTAACGACCTAAAACATGGACCAAATTAAAAGGACCGCGACGGACATGAACGAAAAATTGACTACGTCCCACAAGACCGGTGATAAAGGTCCATTCAGAGTAAAAACCCTTTTTTCGTAGACTTACGCATTGCTTTAAGTAGGTAGTAGATAAGAGAGAGATAGAAAATGTTTATTCAACAAATTGTGACACATAATAATATACCTCTTCTGGGATCAACTAATCATCAATGTCAAATACCTTCTTCTTCTTCTTCTTCTAACGGCCTCCGTGGTCCAGTGGTTGAGCGTTGGGCTCACGATTCGGTGGTTCCGGGTTCGAAACTTCGAATGCCGGTAGGGACACATCACAAAAAATCACTTTGTGATTCCTAGTTTGGTTAGGACATTACAGGCTGATCACCTGATAGTCCGAAAGTAAGACAATCCTTGCTTCGGAAGTCACGTTAAGCCGTTGGTCCCGGTTACTACTTACTAATATAAGTACATAGTCGTTACATGAGTCATGCCCGGGGCCTTTGGCGGCTCAATAGTAACCCTGACACCAGGGTTGATGAGGTTGGTAATCCACCTCACAACCCACACGATAGAAGTCAATTACCTAATGTCTATTCGATTTATAACATTAGGTATACCGTATACCTATGTTCGTATTTATGTCCACACACATGTATTTCGAACACAATAGGTAACTTGTAACACAATCAAACGACTGATGTTAGGAGGACGAATATCATGAAAGTAATAATTAGGTTACCTTATATACGTAGTTACATTAGTAGGTAACTGATAATTAGTTTCAAAGACATCGGAACTTGGCAATGCTACACATATTGTTTCGAAGTTAACAATGAATACCAGCCCCTTCTAATACATATAGTTTCGAAGCGCGCCCCAATAACTTGCAAGACTAATTTAACTCGAAGTATGTCACTAGGAAAGGAATTCTTTTATAACGGCGATGTCAGTGAAGTCATCAAATTCTTTCTATATTCACATTAACGCCAAAAGGAAAACGGCCTATGTGGTCCAGTGGTTGAGCGTTGGGCTCACGATCCGGAGATCCCGGGTACGAATCCCGATGGGGACACATCACAAAAATCACCTTGTGATCCCTAGTTTGGCTAGGACATTACAGGCTGATCACCTGATAGTCCGAAAGTAAGATGATCCGTGCTTCGGAAGACACGTTAAGCCGTTGCTCCCGGTTACTACTTACTGATGTAAGTACGTAGTCGTTACATGAGCCATTGGCGGCTCAATAATAACCCTGAGGTTGGGAGTCCTCCTCTTAACCCATACGATAGAAGAAGAAGAATGCCAAAAGTCCTATTATCTGTTGTAAACAGAGATTATCTTTAAGGTTATCTTTTTATTAATTAAAATACGGTAAACCCAATTTTTAGTTTCAATAAATAGTTATTAATGAGTTTATGTAAGAAACATATCATACCATGTATCTCATTAAAACGAAATACTCATAATAAAATATCGTCAAATACGGAGTTTACAGTTCATCTCTACGTATATACAGATACGGTGTAGCAGATTACAACGTGTAATAAATACATTTCGAGTGTAATTATCCCAGTATGGAAATTTGCAACGGATATAATACATTATAATTAAATGTGAATAATTAGATGTTCTATATTTTGTTCCTAATATCAAACAATTAAATTAAATAATGCCCAGCAGTGGGCGTCGTACGGTTGATGATGATGAAATTAAATAATTATAGACCTACTTCAGTAGATTGATCTAAAGATACTATTCATTGATATGCACCAGACTAATTTCATAATGCAATTGATTTTGGAAAGCTCTTGCGGCTTATTGTTAAACTAAGTCGATAAATACATATTTATATGGTCATATTTATATAAATATGTATTTATCGACTTAGTTTAACAACTAGCAAAAGACATATTATGCAAGTGTAAAATCTATCAGCTTATTACCGCAATAAAATGTATCAGTTTATACGTTTGCATTAGTTGCCATACTGTTTGTATATGCGCACTTTATCTATTTCCGTCGGCCACGCGCCGCTTTTACGGCAATTAGATAACAGGAGATTTATACGCGGCGCACGCGCAGCGATTCCGACTCCCGTGTCGCCAGGAGTCAGACACAAATAAAAAAAATCCGGATGCTCGTAGCGTTATACCGGAAAAAGCCAAAGAATAACTTGTTGCAAACCTATAAATAAAATAAAATAATGAAATAAGGGTGATGTCTTTCCTGCTTTGTGGTAGGATTAGCGATACACTTATAAAACTATTTGAAATTTATGTTATTTCAACATTGAGTTATGGTCTAGAGTCTAGAATATTGCACTTTTAACAGGTAGATGGTATCTATAAACACTTAAATTATGTGGTTATAAAATCTTGTAACATAACAGTCATAACGTATAAAAGGCATGCAAAATAATATGCAATACATACTTAAACAAAATCAAATACATAACAGACAGGTTTACTACATAGTTTTCCTATGATTACTGGTAGTTAAACATCAATATGATTTACAGTCACGGCAGTTGATAATTTAAACCTCAATGTTTATTTTCCCGCTTATACAATACAATTTATATGAACTGCATTGGAGTTATTGGAAATTCCCGTTGTTTGTTCGAATGGAATGCTAGGACTCGTGCGCGTTGAGCGAACTAGGGCGCGGGAAGATAACACCGGATAAATACATACTTCTTTTGTTATTTGGATGAATCGATGCTTAGAGAAAATAACATTCGACGGTCAATGCAATTTTTGGCAGCTGTTGCCTGCGATATTGAATACCTTGAGGTTTTATACGCAGCCGTATATTTCAAGCGACTTTTTAAAATGTGCATAAAGTATGATGAGGGATGGATTGAATTTGGATAGTAAACTCTGCACTTGTTTCCTTTCATTCTAGATATGATCTGGGACAAAACAACGTAGATGATAGAAAGAACATATATTGTTATTATAGGTTATTATAAAGTTAGTGATTATTTAGAAGATATGAATGCATGGGATTAACTGTCTGAGAACTGATATTAAAATACTCAATTGTATACCAATATTTTATGTTTTATGTTTATTTTTATTTTTTTAAAGAACGTCTAGGGCCCTGTGCCGAGGTTTTTCTTGCAGCTTCTTTTCCCCGGCTATACAGGTTGTGAGAAGCTGCAGTAGTTTTAGGCGGATGAGACGTTCGTTATGTAAAATTGACGATTCAAAGTGTAACTATGTTACCTACTGAATAAAGATATTTTTGAATTTGAATTTGTTATCACCGAGTATGTCAAATGACAAAAAAAATATCATCAGCAGCCGTACATTGACAACCGGATAACGCGATGATATTTGACATGCGACGCGATATTTGAACCAATAGCATTGTTTTATTTATCGCCTAGCCAATAGAGTTGACATATATCGCGACACGCGCAATATGCGTGCAGCGTGCTACAGGGGCAGGGTTAATAAAAATAATTACTTAACCTATCTTCGATTAGTACCAGTAGTAAATAGGTACAATACTGTACATTATATTTATTTTTACATAAGATTTGTGACTACTCACCTCAGTAAAGATTTTATGTTACTTTATTAAGTACCTACGTAGATTGTAATAAAGATAGCCAGTCTTCTTGGTATTAATGTCTGAGTATCTTCTTTAATCACGAAGGGACCAATTTAGTTAAACAACTATCATTATTGATTTAAAAGCAATAGTCGTTGTCCCACGAGACCATACGCAATTAACTCTACCGCAAGTAAGTATAAGGCGAATAATTTGTGGTCCTAGATCCTATTGTGAAGCCATTTGCTGTCGATCACATAATTGTTGGTTGCAAGACGTGGTAAGAGCAGACGACTGTTAGTCGACTTCATTCTCTTCTATCGTGTGGATTGTGATGTGGATAAACAACCTCAGCAACCCTGGTTTCGAGGTCATTATTGAGCCCCATAGGCCCCTGACATGGTTTATCTAACAACTACCTACTTACCCTTAGCCGTTTTTAAATATTTGTGTATAGAAATTGAATGCCTGCCGGCGAAAGCGCCTGCCGCCATTTTGATTTGGATTATCACGTCATATGGGTAAATAAGTAATTATTTCGAGCGACCGCCACGAAGTCGCGTGTATGAAAATTAATATTATCTATATTTATTCTCAATGGAATAAAACGTAAAATATGAGCTGCTAGAAAGGTTATAGTTAAACTTATAATTAATCCTCGTTTCTTTGTCTGGTTTGCTTTATTAAAGCGCAAACACAGAACCCTTTTAAAATAAATAGTTCGTTTATTATTAGGCCCAAACACAGACTCCAATTTATACATGGGCCATCCACTTTTAACACCTGCAAATGGCAAGCCATTCCCAATTAGCGCGTCCTCAACCCAGTTTCACCTGCGCTCACATTTCTGTTATAAATAAGCTGGAGGCAGCAAGAAATGGGAAATGGAGCATCGTCCGCCATCGACATGTGACATGGAAGTAATGTTCATTTGCCGCCACTTCCCAGCACAGCTGCATACCCGTATTGCGGATATGAAACGCTCCAGTCCAATTACCAGCCAAATAGAAACATGAGCGTCATAGTCCCAGTTTCAAACCCCAAACTTTGTTACGGGAATTTTGTTTCCAACGTCTAAATACTTTGGAGTTTTATCTCGAACGACCTAAATGGAAGCTGTCTGAACGCTCATTCCAAACATGTTTTGAGATACTTGTTCAAGGTTTCATAGGCGGCTTATCCTTTGCCCGTCGTATAAAGAATTTCAGGATCTTCTGAAAAGAAAAAAATGTAACAAATGTATTTTAGGCGCCGTTAAAGGGATTCCTTTAAGGAATTCATAAATCAAGAGGCGGAAATTATATTTACGTCAAGCTTGAACACAACGCGGGGGTGTCGCGTGTCACATATTTCTTTACAGATTAGGCTCGCACCGTTTGTTATTTTATAGCATTTCTCCAGAACCTCGTGAAACAAACGGTTATTCTTATCGAATTACTTAAAAGCCACTTTGCTTCTAGCGTGGTTTTCTGACGACGCTCTTTCAGGATAGGTATAATATAGTAGGTAGGTACCTAAGAATGCTTACCTAGCTTGTGTTCGCCTAGTTGTGACTAAAACTAAAGTCTGAATACAATTAAATTAGGTTTATACGTAAAATTATTCAACTTCAACGAACTTCGGTAAGCTTTGGCTACGTTAAAAATACCTACTGTAAGTGGCAGACTATACAAGGTATGGCACATGATACTTACTTCACCGTAAACCTATAACAGAAATCTTATACATATTTTGCAGTAATTACGAGAAACGGCAGTATTAAAAAGTTGCATCGTCGAGTTACACCCTGCTGAGCGTAAAATATCGGAAGTACGTGCTCTGAAAAGTTTCGAATTGTGACGACACTCCTATAGCTCCTAGCCTAACTTGCAAGCGGAATATCAACTGAAAATGAACTTTAAAATAACGGAAAAGAGATGAAATATTCTCGTCTTAGTAAGTTTATCGTGTAATTAAAGAGTTGAGGATCTCGTTGCCTAGTTGCGCTTTTAGTTTAGTAACGATCAATACAAAAATGTCAAAGATTACGTACTTTGTAATCTGTCTAGATAGCAGTTTAGCAGCGTTCAGACCTTCCCAATACTACAAATATGCAATTCAGATATAATGTCAGAAACCTTCTGACAGACGTTCACAAGTGTTCTAGCAGCTTGAAAACTAATAACTAATGCTAATAAATCAGAAACATCTAGCATTGTTGTTGCATACTCTAGCTAAAGCGGAAATGAAGAAAGCCCTTTGCCCAGTAGTGGGCAGTATAAAGGCTGTTTATGATAATTAGCCGTCCACTCATGAACCCAACGAACTGTGGTTAAGTCATGTTCACGGCCTGTTGTGGTATGTTATGTGGTGGAACACCCACTTTCTTGAACGTAATGGCTGACCATTTTCCGTGCATAATTTTATTATAGCTTAAATAAACACATCATAATGTTATTGCCTTTGTTTCGCTTTACTCTACTGTAGATTACTAGTAAACGCCATTATTAAAAAAAAAGAAAAATAAAAGAAAAAAAAGAGAATAATTTTAAAGCTTATGAGAAAGTGTAGAATTATTTATAGGTGATATGACTTATCACTTAGTTAATTTTGTGATGAATGTACCTCTGACTACCCCGGACTCTGACTAGTCGTGAGTTTATGTTATGAGAGTCAAAAGTCCCCCATCAAAAGTCAAATCAGCTTCGATAAAGAGTGATTAACGTGGCCAGTTAAGCTGAACCTAATCCGACATAAACAAAGTAGTAATCCCGCTCAGGGGGGATAATACTAATTTGTGGGGATGGCATCGCTGGCGGCTATTTCAGGTCGTGGAGACGACAATGTTGTAAACAAAAAGGCCATAAGGTAAGCTAATTATGAGTGAAGCTTAGGAAAATAGTTTGGCGGGGAAGGGAAAGCAAGTAAAATTGAAAATAAGCAGAACAAAAGTGTCTTTCGTTTTGTTGAATACCCACGTTTAAAACAAAATTTATATGCCATCCTAAACCGTAGTGTTTATTTAGTACTGTGTGTCCAACGCGAAAACTGAAAGTATTTTAGAAAATGAACAATGAACCTTGTAAAATTGGAATGTTTAACTAATTAACAAACTAATTTAAAAAGTTGAAGGACGTAATTGTTAAGCATAGTTAAGGTCAAATTGTGTAATATCAATTAATTTCGAAAAATATTTTTTTAAAAGTAATTTATTTAGGAAATTATTTTCACGGTCACTGACATCGCCGAATGTCTAATTGTCTACTTTAGCATAAAACAAATAATTATTAATTATACCTACAGCCTTGCAAAAGCGGTAAAGAAGCAAGTCAACTTGGCTAAATTCCTGACTGGTTTTTTACCTCTACGGCGGGCTGTCCACGAGGTCCCGAAATAACTTTCACATGGTCCTTGAGGCCGCATTGTCTTCCACATTAGGTAAAGGAATGCTCCCCCCCACCCCACCCCCGGTCCTGTAGAGAGCCCTCTTGACTACGCTTGATCTTGCAACATCACGTCCCTAAGCCAGTGCGGTTTGCTCATACATATAACATCAGAAATTAAGCTCAGAACAAATATTATCAAGTGAGAATTATGTGGTGCTTTAATAGGTCGTTGACAGGAGTTCTTTCGACCTCTCCCAGTGATCTAGCTCCAGACTAAGTGAAATCTAATTTACATGATTACAGCCAATTTACTTCGTCTCTGTCGTTGATGTTAACAAAATTGTGAAATCTACAATCTTGGCACGCACTATAACATTATAATATCACGTGTACGCATCGAAGAGCCTTTGTTCTAGTCTAGATTCCAGCAATTTCCAGCCTACCTGAGTATCTGAGTTGGCGATCGAAGTTATGATGTAAATGCGTTGCGTGGTTCTCAAGGGACCGCTCGACACGCTCGGTGGCGGCCGTGTGAACACCGCCTTACATGACTGGCTCAGTTGTCTAATAGTCCTATAGTGCGTTGCTGCGTTCAACACCCGTAAGTAAGTGGTTTGGAAATTTTACGCTGTTTTAACGCCGTATAAGTTTTATATTGACTTTGTTACTTCATCAACCGTGTTCTATAGTTTGTTACTCAACGCCTCTGAGCGGTTCGCTCGTGATTAATTATCATTTTGATTAATTAAATTCTCAAAACAATGTCGGCGTTCGGCTCGATATCGCTCTTAATTCCATCATCTATCACGCCGTGTTTCTTGGAGAGTGTTTAGAATTTGGCGATCAATTCTATTAAAACCATAAAAGTGGACAAAAATCTTTTAAAATTGCCCTTAAACGGCATGTATGACTGTCTGAATAAAACGTAACACCTTCAGGCAGTTTTTACAAATGACAATGAAGTCTGTAATATGTCGTTGCACTCGTATCTTCCCACTCAATGGTCAACGTCCTAGACAGACGACCGCCGGTGTCACATTAGCTGGTGGGATTTGTCCGCTCGACCGAATAAAGAAGTGTGAAACACGCATAAATTGGCAAGGGCTTCACGTATTTAGGGAAACGGTAAGACATTGTTAAGGAACCCGACTTCAGTAACTGTAATTTCTCAAAATTCGTCAACCATTTCTATAAGGAAGCTGAATTACACGCGATAACCCTTTTTTGACCTGACTTATTTTAGGTTTGCCTCGGATTTTGGCTGGAGAACGAAACCAAATTTTATTATTTGGCTTACGATTACGAAGCCAAACTCCAATAAAGAATCTGTTCTTCTTCATCCTTATTAGCAGCAATAACAATAAATCGCTACTATTCATAATACCTACACTCATACCAATGGGAGCAAATCCAGTTGTATAATCCCGTGAATGATCTATTATGTGTGTTGGTCGGGGACAATGTAGTGTTTATTTAACACCCACATCGGTCACTCGGTGAACTGGATTGATCCCGGGACTTCTTTTCTCACAACTCTTGAATGTCTCGTCCGCCCACTTCTTTACATACTGCCAGTTTGTATCATTGGTCTGCATACTCACGCCTATAAATCTTCAACTAAGACAACAAACATGGTGAACTGTATAGTGAAGGGTTCATCAGCCTATAATTAAATAAATCTATAACAGATTAGATTAGGAGCTCGGTGGCGCAGCGGTTAACGCGCTCGGTCTGCGATTGTTGAAGTTAAGCAACTTTCGCAAAGGCCGGTCATAGGATGGGTGACCACAAAAAAAAAGTTTTCATCTCGACCTCCTCCGTGCTTCGGAAGGCACGTTAAGCCGTTGGTCCCGGCTGCATTCAATCCGCACTGGGCCCGCGTGACGGTTTAAGGCACGTTCTCCTTATCCATCCATAGAGAAGGGCCGTCCCCAGCAGTGGGGGCGTTAATGGGCTGATGATGATGATAACAGATTAGTAGATGTGACGCAATCCGTTAGTGGATTTCGACGACAAGCCTGAGAACTTTAACCGACTTATTACAAAACGAATACTTACGATAATACCAGGTTTAAAATCTCACACCATTAACATATCACGAAAGAAATTTTGCGGCCGTATGCAGCGTGTACTCACGCTTAAGTGTCGCAGATTCTGCATAGAATTTTACACTTTTATGACTTGTCAATTAGTCCCATTAAAATCCGTGGACTTCTTTCATGGCACCTGGTATTACCTTTAATCTTCGTTTTTTAATAAGGCGTTAAAAGTTTAACTTTTTGTTTGTGCCTTTCATGGAAGGATTTGTAACCCACAATGTAAAAGTTTCCCTTCCCGCTTCCACTTTTCAACCGTCGACTTCTCTTTTCGTTCATCGGTTCCGGTTGATTCCAGTTAATTTCTAACTTAGTATTTTTAACAACTCTCAACTTTGAAAGACCAAGGAAAACTTTATAAATATCGAACAGCTGACTTATAAACACCGTTTTCGAAAATGTGTCTATTTTACGTTAAACTTTCTAATAGAAAAGGGTAAATGTTTATTCAATTAGGTAACTAAATAACGAAGCGTAAAGTTTGCGGTCCCAGAAACCGCAACCTCTACTTACTGGTCATTGCGCAAATCCTGTGACCTAATTTCGCAAGAGTGTTCCCTTGACCCGCGATTTATAAAGGACAGACCAACTTGTCAATAGTTACGAAGCTATAAAATAAAAGAAGATTCCTCTTAAAAGATAAAAATGTTTCTACCTACTTATGATTCTACTTTTGTGTAAAATCACAAATCGATTTGATCCCTGCTGAGTCGACAAGAGGCCTGAAATCGTCAGCAAAGGGTTTACACACACTCTGCTTTATTTAACATTGTGAAACGTCCATCATAGGATAATATTGTTCGTATGAAATGGAAGATTATTATGAGATTTAAGACCGACAAAGGGTAAATATTTTCGTCGTCCAAACCACGTACAGCTTACAAAGCAAATCAATTAAGATTAATGGATTGGTAATCAAAATGAGAGAGAGATTTGGACTAGTCGCGTCTTCGGTAATTCAATATTCTAATTGTGAACGGTGTTATCGATAATTCCCACTGCGTAGAATTGAATGGGCTATTAAAGTCGCCTGGAGAAGAGTGCGCCGGGGAGGGGTTCGCTGGTACAAAGTTGCTAGGAGTGACTCGTGGGCGAAGGCGCCCGGCGCCACCTACGGGCGCGTGTTTGGTCTAATTGATGAAAGATTTTACATGCTTGGAATTCCATAGATACGTATACAGCGCAGTTTATACAATATCAACTACTTACAAACTTAACAGGGAAAAAATAGGTGCCTAACTACTCTAATTGGCTCAATAATTACCCTGACACCAGGGTTGATGAGGTTGGTAATTCACCTCTCAATCCACACGATAGAAGAAGAGACTCTAATTATTGTATCTAAACGCTACATATTGTTAAGTTTTCAGAGTTAGGAAATGAAATCTTGAGGTATTCATTGATGCTATCTATTTCCGCTGATGCATTGGAATTCGGAATCTAAAACAGACTTGATCGTTAAATAAAATAAAATACACTTTATTGCACAGAACTTGTTAACAATCAGAAACATCGTCATTATCATCTTAGAGACTTTATATTTTTTTTTTATAATTGTCAATATAAATTATAATGCCGCCTGTGTTTGTACCACACTCTCCAAGTCCCCTGGGAACCCGCTTTGAACGACGTCTGTACATTGCCACGTTCTGTCTGTTGGATGAATTTACTACTGCTCGTTGAAATACTGATTCGTATTAATTTTCATGCAAATTGCTTTACGAAATACTAATTTTATAATTAGCTATATTATTTATTTGGTTTTTTTTTATAGTCGTTACATGTGCCATTGGCGGGTCAATAATAACTCTCCTCCAGTGCTGATGAGGTCGGTCATTGATCTCCCAACCCACACAAGATGAAGAGCTATTTAGAAAGAAAAGCTTTAAATAAATTAACGGCCTCTGTGGTCCAGTGGTTGAGCATTGGGCTCACGATCCTGATGTCCTGTGTTCGAATCCCGGTGGAGACATACCACAAAAATCACTTTTGATCCCCAGTTTGGTTAGAACATTACAGGCTGATCACCTGATTGTTCGAAAGTAAGACGATCCGTGCTTCGGAGGGCACGTTAAGCCGTTGGTCCCGGTTACTACTTACTGATGTATGTCCGTAGTCGTCACTCGTCACATGAGTCATGTCAGGGGTCTTTGGCGGCTCAATAGTAACTTTGGCACCAGGGTTGATGAGGTTGGTAATCCACCTCACAACCCACACGATAGAAGAAGAATTATTACTTGTCATCCCGACAGAGTCACCCACAAAGTGACTTTGTACCAAATATAACAAAAGGTGACGGGTTGGAATTTTTGAATTTACATCTCTATCGCTTTACAAACACAGACTCTGAAAATAATACCTACACCAAGCCTAAAATGGCTAGTCACGGCAATCATTAAACTTTTCTACTGATAATTGATTAGAAAGAGGGTCGCCCCGAACATTTCTTCCCCTCGACAAATAAGTAGAAACACGGAATTTAGTTACGTTCCTTGTCTGTGGTGTACATACAACATTTTCATTTATGTAATTGATTAGTTCGTGCGAAATAAACAGGAAAGTGTTACTTTTATTTTATTGTTATTATTTGAATGGTCTCTATTGTATAAATAATTATAAGACCAAATAAGGATGTCTGAAAATTCCGTTCCTGTCTATAAACCACGTCGTAATTAAGGTCATCTTTTTTTAACAACTGCATTATCCCTGCCCGGTTCACCGGTATGGTCCCTGCATTCGGAAAAGTTATGTGTATTTCTAGATTGGATGTTCCATCTGCATCTCTAACCAGCAGTGGTGCAATCCATATCCCTCATCTCTAACTATTCTATTATTTTTTCTTTTTTTTTATTGTTCTATTTTTTTTACATTCTGATCGTATTCACGGAGTAAGTGATCGATACCAAACCTGCGTCCCAACAGAGTGAGTCATATGAACAGTTTAAAATGTTACATACACTTTACTGTTTGTTTAATCAAGTCGGCGCCACTATTCGATTGAATCGATTTGAAAGTCGAGTTAACTCGATTAAGTTGGAGAGCTTTTATTTGTCTGGCTGGACATGTTTGGTAAATAAGAGAGTCGCCTTCTGATTGACAGCGCTTTGTCCGATGAACAATGACGCTGTTCTAAACATACGTATACAGCTATGTTATGACAGGTGCTGGTTATACAAATATGGTATATGTTACTTGTACCTGTTGCTTAGTTCTCAATTATCTTTAATAACGCTATGAACGGTATGTGGGATAATGAATGACCTAAACATTCTTACATAAATTAGATAGGTAGAGTAAGAAGTCGCGAAACGATAATTGCTACTTACTTTTGGTTTTGGTGACGTCGTGTATTTCAATATAGATAAGTTTATAGCCGGTAAAGGTAACCCTAATATACGCAACAAAAAAAACATTTTAATTTTGAATACATTTTATAAGGTATCAGCGGCGTAAGAAAACCCACATCACAGGTTCCGTGCTTACGAGATAGAGAAGAGGAACTATTCCACAATCTTCAAAATATATTCGTATCGCTGGGAAGTCTTTGTATAGAAATCCACGAGGAATTTCTAACTTGTACTTATAAAAATAATCTTTATTTGCCTTTGAAAAGGGTACATTAATAGATGGATGTACATAAATTGATCAGCTATCAACAATAGCATGCAAATATCCCTATTCCCTCTTGGTTTGCCTAGAACCTACTCAGTCAACAATCTACTCGAAATGTCTCACTAACGAACCTCAAGGGGCTTTTAATCCTAACCAGCAGTAATCCGATAACGAAACGATAAATTGTCAGGTAAATGGATCTATCTGTTCGCACTTATCTTCCCTTGAACTATCCCCGACGTTGCTATAAACATTGATTTACATACATTATGCAAAGTCTATTTGCCGTATTCATCTTATAAATAGCGGAAGTTTCGCCATGACTGGCGCATAGTTTTTGCCATAACATACAATGTTCCGCTAACACACGTATTCTAAAATGTTAACTCTAACTTACCTATACAATTGAGTTTTTCAAACTAATTGCTCCTCCCACTACCCCTACCCACTCCTACCTACCTTCCTTCCTCTCTTCCTTACTTTACTTCTTCCTACTCTTACTTTCCTTGTCTTCATCCTCAATTGAGGCGGCGATAATGAAGACCTCGAACTCAGCTCCAAATCGGTAGTCTTAGACGTTGCCTCAACCTTACCTCGAGATTACTCCAGTGAGGTTGTGAAGACGCATGACGTCATTATTTTTGTTGGCAGTAACATGTGCTCACCTCCAATGAGTAAAGTCCTTAAAGTATAATTCGTTGTATATAATATTTTCTCAATACTTATTATATCTTTATATTTTATAATGATTGTTTGTTCCAATTAACCACCTATAATGTGTTGGGTTGATAGTTCACTAACTCCATAGTGATTCTTGACAATTTCGTAATGTATAACTAATCCGTTATTTTGTCACATAATAATCGACGTGACGCTGGCAAAAATGTCATTTCTGGACGATTGCCATATAAAAAAAGTAAAGTCCTCACGTCGAGGAAGTCAACTTAAAATACTCAGCTGAGTATGAGTCATTTCGAGTAATTTCGAGATTTATACTTTTTTTAGAAGGAAATTTCGAGATAACATCTTAGAATAAAGGTGTAAAATCTTCTTGGTTTTTTTTCCCGCACGTGCCGTCGCCTGGACCAGAAGTCGTCATAACTTGTGAATGAGTTTTCCTTGATTAATTGTGAGAAGAACAACATCAACTTCATTACTGGAGCTTCAAAAATGTACATTTCAAGTTGGTTTTTCAAACTCATTGCTCCGAGTTAATGGAGTTTTGTAGACGAACTTAGAAAAAAAACATTTTAAATCTTTTGTGGACGTATTAAGTGGAGGTAGGGAGCAAAATAAGATACACGATGCTTTGGGGTTTGGATTTTAAAGAATTCTAACACAAGTATTTTTATACGACGAAAAATATATACTACTAGCTTTTGCCCGCGACTCCGTCCGCGTGGCGTGTTATAAAAGAGAACTATTTCTCATACAAAAGGATTTTCCCGCTGATTCCCGTTCCCGTGGGAATTTCGGGAAGTCCTTTCTTAGTGCACCTCTACGGTACCTAAGCTACGTCCCATCCAAATTTCAAGTGCCTACGTTTAGCCGTTTAGGCTGTGCGTTGATATATCAGTCAGTCAGTTTCTCCTTTTATATATTTAGATATGTCCATCCCGCCTACATACCTAACACAAATACAAATACGCGTAAGACAACTGGAACTAACTTTTTGGACATCATCTCAGAATTCAGGCAGTAAAATTTCTGTGGCGTCTAATTTTACAGCGAATAAAAAGAGAAATGACACTAACCATTCGCAAAGCGCATTTGATTCGCAATGGTCATTGCAGCGGAAGATGGGTAATATCAATACTCGTAATGTTGATAATGGCAAGTGCGAGGGCGCGCGGTGACGTAGTTATCCGCAAGTGACATTTCCGTCCGATAAGTCCCTCCCGGCCTCCGGGTGTGCTGCCTCTAAAGATTGCTTGTTGCTATGCTTTCTTATATGTATTGAATTGTTATTAATAACATCTTGCCCTTCTTGTACGTATACTTTAGTATGTATACATAACATAAATAGCCTATATACGTCCCACTGCTGAGGGGAGGCCTCCTCTCAATCAACCGGGGGGTTATGGAGCATACCACCACGCTGCTCCATTGCGGATTGGTGGATTTGGGCTAGTAGCCCGGGACCAACAGCGTGCCTTCCGAAGCACGGAATCATGTTACTTCTTACTTACTTACAATGTCCTTACCGAACAAAGGACAGTCTCACAAAGTGATTTCGCCGTCCCCATCGGGAATTGAACCCGGACCTCCAGATCATGAGCAACGCTCTAACCACTAGACCACAGAGGCAGTGATGTTGTGTTAGTACGTAAGTATGGCAGATTGAATCTTATACAGGACAATCAAAAAGACTTCGATAAAAGACGATTTTATACGACATAGATCATACCTACCATTCTCACCCTACTTCCATATGATCCAGACACGACGGTAAATGATTTACCTGTTAAGCAATCATCCAACGTCCCCTAACTGAACTCAATAGCGTGTCAAAAGTCACGAAAACCGTTTAGCGATCGATCAACAAGATAAAATCATATCATCGGGACTCCTCTAGGGCGAGAGATTGTGAATTGAGTCGAGGACTTATTCTGAAAGTTTGGAACAATTCTCAAGACCTTCTTCACTTATTTACTGGCTGACTGGTGTTCTTAATATTTTCTACTAAGCCTCTGCAATCCTAAAGAAAAACAATGTTAGTATCACTTTATACGAAACGAGATACTTCGAGAATTTCAAACCTTTGCTTAGAATTAAACAGCTATCAACATTGTTTTTGATATGTTTACACACGACACACGCACGAGCGTTCGTGTATTAGACTAAACAAAAACATATAATATTTCATAGTTTCGTTTACACGAGATTCGTTTGTTCAGCACAGAATCGACCTCCTCGATCTCGACCCTCGACCTAAAGACAACATTGTATGTAGCCCTCGAAGGGGAGCCGTCTCCTTTTTCGACGTCTAGGTGTAATATAATCCGATCGTATGAAAATATTTTTATTGCTTCACACCCTTATAAAACAATAATTGCTATTCGATCTCTTTTGAGCATCTTTTTTATTACCGTTGACATGTGTTGACAATATTCTTTGTTTTTATTTACTAATCATGTTTGAATTTCGAATTGAATGTTCCCTTGTTCCGCTGTCAACCCTACTAACATTTCACAGTTGACAAATAAAATCAACTGCCATGTCCGTTTTTAATATTTTTTAATAACTTTCGCCACATTTTATGAGATTTTCTATATATTTTGGTAAAAGATGGCTACCGACATCGTTAAACCTAATTTTGGACAAAGTTATTCGCGTCGCGCGTTTTTACGTAAGATTGACAGATCGGCTATTAAGGAAAAGAGCTGTGTTGACGGTGTGAATTTAAATGGACTAGTATTGAAGGTCCAGGCGATGTTTGAAAAGCGAATTAGCAATCAAACAGTAAATAGAAAAGAAAGATGGAAGCAGGGAAAACTCCGCAATGGTTAGAAGTGGAGTTAATTATAATGTTCCATATTTTAACGCTATAATACCCGGCTGTAGTCTTACCGCCTTACCAATTGAAAATAAACAAGCTGTGAACGTGTGTACAAGTATTTGACAACCAAACAAAATTAAATCCAATCATTAAATAATTCGGTTGAATTTTGCTTGGATGTCAAATACTTACACACGTTCGCCGCTTGTTTATTTGTTACTGGTAAGGCGGTTAGTGTGTTAAGTAAATCAATCACCTGACTTCACCTGAGTGAATTACCTCATTAAGCACTTCACTTCAATGTATTACTTCACTAAGAATACGTGTAATACACCAAAGGCCCGTTACTAAAAGCCTCCAAACAGAACTTCACGAGATTTAAGTTTAAATCTCGTGAAGTTCTATCACCACAGTAACACCATAGTAATTATACTTTCTTAGAAAGAAGCTAACCAGAATTGTTTATTGCAGGCAAGATGGAGGAGCGAGAGAGCGAGGGCCCGGGCGTGCCCGACATGACGCTGATGCCGCAGATCACAGAGGAAGCCATCAACGACAACCTCAAGAGGCGGTACCACCATGACCTTGTATACGTATCCTTTTATGAAAGAGATCAACAGCAAACCAATCCGTGTTCACATATTAGTAGGAAACAAGTTGCTTTTTCGTACAGATTCCTTAGTAATTTCGTGTTTTCACGTTTAGTAAAAAGTAACTGATTTGACTGGTTGGAAACTACCCTATTGCAAGCCTTCGTAGCGATACGACGAACCGTTTCATTAAATTAAATCGATTTTAACGTCTCATTCAAACAAACGGGGTAACCCAAGCGCACTGCGCTGCAAAAAATGCGTATGCGGGCCCCGAAAGGCAACAGCCATTCCGTTTAATAAATGTATGGTGTCCGCTGATTTACGTTTTCATTTTTTATCGCGGCAAGTGAACGCTATGCCCACCGGACCACAGCCAGATCGATACAGCTTCCCGACTAAGTTAATTTTGCTCGAAACCGAGTTGTCTTTCATCGCACGGATAACTTATTTATACGTATTTGAAGCTTTCTATCAATTACTTAGCAGGGACAGGCGGTCTAGGACTTTAAATGAAGTTTCTGCTATAAGTAGTTTGTTAAAGAATTAATCGGTGAGATGAGCTTGTTGCTTCAAAATGATACACCGATTTTAGCCATGATGCATTCTTAGTAGGTAGATGTGACTGTTTATTATGACGCGGCGACGCCGTTTTTCAGTCAGCACGAAGATCGCTCTCTCTCTCTCTCTTGCCCTTTCTCTCTCTCTCTTCTTTCTGTCTCTCCTTCTCCCTCTTTTCCTTTTCTCTCTATCTCTTTCTTTCTCTCTCTTTTTAGTAATGATCACTCACAGTTATTGACAAATATTTTTATTCATTCTTTGTATTTGCGGGAAAAGGAAACATTTCGATGGTAAATAAAATACGTATCATTAAAGTTTATGATTTATTATTACATTAGGTCTATAGTTAAACCAAATACTATATTTGTTCATAATTAGCTACTTATTAATTTTCCTTAACAACCAAACAGACATACACGGGCTCTATTCTAGTCGCAGTGAATCCATATAAGGAGTTGGGATGCTACACAACGGTGAGTACCTACCTTTATACTTGCGTTTATTGTTAACGACATAATGACAGAAATATCGTTGTGATGGATAGCCATGGTTATAGTCGTATGGCAAACGGCGCGTGTCCAGCTATTATCATGAATGGTTTTATGGACGTCACAGGAATCACGCTGCACTGCCTTTCAAAATGAAACTACCTTTTTTAATCTGTCCGAAAGGAAAACTTAAATCCAAAAAACATACTAACAATGAGATTTATACGGGACGTTTCCGTATTTTATTCACGCTTATCTCGTCTAATAAGATACGAGACGTTAAAAGGTTCCTTCCTGCGTTTTTTAAGTGAATAATCACCATACAATAGCTGTCACTTTCTATTTCCCTTCTAGATAAAAAGCAATAGGATTATTTCGCTTTTTTCCGCCTGTCATTTCGCTGCTAATTATAAGAAATTAAGTGATTTGAACATAATACCTCAGTGAGACGCCTTGCGCGAGTCTCATTTGTACAATTTATCTTCCATTGTTCAGTGAAGGGTACAAAACGTAGAAAGACTTTTACTTGGCTATATACATGTATCTACTTCAATATCTTCCTAAATGAACAATGCCGATGCATTGTCACGTGTTAGTAAGGTACTACTAATAACTAATTACTTGACACTGCTCATAAGACCATACTCATGACCATAGATTCAAAAATATCCTTCGTCAATATCTTGAGATAAGGACTGAAGTCCACAATTTTATGACCTATTTAGCTGATTGTGTTCTAAAAACAAAAAATAAAACATTGTGTTCTAAAGTTGTTGTTTTTCACAGGAACATATGCAAAATTACAGAGGCAAAGCCTTTGGAAGTCTTCCGCCGCACGTGTTCGCGCTCGCTGAGTCGGCCTACAGTTCGCTACAGGTAAGCTTTTTTACAAGTTTGCAAGGATTGGTCAGTAATGAATGGAGTAAGACTGATCAGAGTATCGAGCTTTTGAGTGTTTATTCCACTTAATAGATATTTCAAACCAATATAGATACGCAGATCCAAAATCTGGCTCTTTCTCTTCTTCCAATCACCATATTCCGTAGATTACTCGCTTTTCAATCACGAGTTGTACATTTTAAATCGAATTACTAGTGCTTATTCAGTTGACTGCTAAGACGAAAAAAAAATATATATACGGTCGAATTGAGAACCTCGTCCTTTTTTGAAGTCGGTACAAACTACACCAGTGATAACATGCGCAACGTCATAAAAAATTGTCACGGTCATTTTACCGATATACCGAGATACTTATGTCGTTTTGTCGATTGGTGCTAAGTGAACCCAAATAAGTCATGTCGTTCTGTCAAAATATGAACAAAATCACATAACGCACATGTGAGGGAAATAAACAAACTTATCGATTTCGACAAAATTGATTGAATCGATCGATAGTTTTATCACGTTGCGCGTGTTAGCCCTGCTGGCTACTATTTTATTAACAGTAACTCTCCCCACAGAATGGCGAAAAGAACCAATCGGTAGTGATATCCGGGGAGAGCGGTGCGGGCAAAACTGAAACGACGAAGTTCATTCTGCAGTATTTATGTGCTGCCGGAGGTCAGGCCTCGTGGGCAGAGCAGCAGATTCTGGAAGCCAATACTGTGCTCGAGGCTTTTGGTAAGCAATATTTTACAGCCAACTCTGGAGGGATTCTCTTTAGAGTAACAGTGCTTTTGGGTAAAAATCGCCTCGCCATACCTATTCAATTTTATGTAGTGCACGTTTACGTACAGACGTCAAGAGGAAACCTTTAATATTACCAGTGTGTTAAGTAATAACGTCCTCCATTCAGGCTTATCCTGCATTTGTCTTGTTTAAGATCTCTAAACCTTACAAAAATATGAAAAATCGAAAGTTCCAAAATTTAATAGAAATTTAATGTTTTCAGGAAACGCAAAAACCGTTCGCAACGACAACTCGTCCCGTTTCGGCAAATTCGTGGAAGTGCGATTGGACAATCGGGGCGGGATCCGAGGGGCAGTGCTAAGAGACTTCCTGCTGGAGCGAGCGCGGATTACTGGGCCGGCGCCACGGGAGACTAACTACCATGTCTTCTACCAGCTCGTTGAAGGAGCTAAGGTATTTATAGGTCGTATAAAACTGACAACCAAGCGCCTCCAATAAAAAAAATGGATGCATGTCTATAGATGTTAGAACTGGACTCGTAAATAGTTTTAACAGAGACTTCTATTTGTATTAATGAATGTCTAAACAAGTTATTTCTTAACTCCAGCACAACGCGGAACTCCGTAGTAGCCTGCGTCTCCGCGAAGACGTGCAGTACAAGTATTTGCGGCCAGAGGACGAGGAGGCGCGCAGCCGTGGCGGCGAGCAGGGCAAGCTGGAGGCGCTGCAGCTAGCGCTGACAGTGCTGCAGGTGCCGCCACACATGTGCGAGGGGCTCTTCAAGGTGCTCGCCGCCGTGCTGTGGCTCGGCAACGTGCAGTTCCAGGTAACATTCGGAACATCGTTCTTTTTCATAATCTTATAGTAGTTCGTATTTGGGTGAATATCAAAATGTCAAGTTTGGTGGCGAACTTTCATATTATTTTTTCGTGAAAAATTGGGTTCCGACATGAAAAAGGATAGTTCTAGCTACTAAGGTAACTTGTTCCAAACATTGTGTTGGATTGTTTTACAACAAAAAAATGACTAATAATAGGTATCACAAACTTAAGACAAGAGAGGTGCTACAATATAAAGTTTATCATACTTTTTAGATTAATTATTATGAGCATACAAATACTACAATGTCAGCAATAGATAATAGATATTCCTATTAGGTAGTAGTACTTTTGTTATAGACATAGTACTTGCTTTCATGTAATAGTTGTGTAAATCTCGCAGCGTGAGAATAACAATTTGTATACTTACGCCATGCACTTCGGTGGGAGATCATAAATCAACAATACGACTTTCCTAACATCGTAACAATAATCTCCTTGTCACTACATAGTTGATAAACTAGCCTGTTTATTACAGTTTAACAATGCATAGGGGTCATATCATAACTTTAGAAATATAAAATAATACTACCCTTGCTATCCGCCCGCGAATTCGTCCGCGAAATTTCATGCTTCTAACTTTAAAAACGACACATGCAAACTTTGCCACCCTTTTTTGCATTGAATTTCGCAAAACCCCGTCTTAGTAAGCACGTCCTAAGAGACTCCCATGCAATAAAAAAAAAATTGGGACTCCTAGCACTTGTAGTTTCTGAGATTTCATGATCAGTGAGTCGTGAGTCAATCAGTATGTGTGTGATCTTTCGCTTTTATATAACAGATTTTTGTATTCTTTTTTGCAGGATGTGGATGGAGAGCGCACAACTCTAGCGCCAGAAGACACGGAAGCAGTGGACGCGGTCGCCAACCTCCTAGGGCTTGCTCCACCCACTGCTAAACGGGTGTTACTTGAAAGACAGATCAATGTTCGGGGCAATGTCACCGATATACCGCTGCGGTTGCATGAGGTGAGAATATACTCGGTTGATTTACAGTGTAGTCAACGGAGAATTGACTGTAAGTGGTCACAGAAAGACCTATGATCTTTATTATTTGCCTATTATACAAGAACTGCAACAAATCCAGTGTTTTTCTTCTTCTGTCATGTGGGTTGTGAGATCTATGACTATGGATGAATAACATCCTGATGTCGGGTCTTAAGTTATGTATGATGCTATCAATAAAATTTTCGGGCTTTAGTCAATTCTTCTCAGTACTGTGTATAAGAATAATAATAATAATAATAATAATCATTTATTTCGGACTCATCCACATTGATTACATCCATATTTGTTAGTAAAATTGCAAGCTTACAAAACTAGTGTTAGTAACATACAAATATATTAAAAATGGCAAGTCCGGATGGACTCCCCGACGCTGGCGGCCAATCATACGACTGCGTGCAGCCGAATCCAGCGAGCCAGCATCGGAGAGTCCCACCGGTCAACTAGCGCGCGCAGGATGGTGTTGGGACTGTCGCGCGTGCGGCGCAGGATGGAAGCGCACCGCTTTCGCATGATGGCTGCAAATCCGTCCGTGTTAGCCGCAGCGAACATCGCGGAGGCACTGCAGTAGCGCGGCAGTCCCATCAGCACCCGGAACGCGTTATTATACTGCACGCGCAGGTCGCTGTATGTCCGCTGCGTATAGTTAACCCACAGGCTACAGGTGTAAAAGGACTGACAGTACGCTTTAAATAGCGCAGTTTTGACAGTCCCCGTACACCGCGCAAACCTGCGGGCCAACATGTTGCATCGGACAGACAGCGCCCTGCGCTCTCTCTCTATATCCACCCTATCCTTAAGATCCTGGGTGACCCAGTGGCCCAAATACTTAAATTGCTCAACATGATTTAGAGCTGTACCACATAAAACGAAATTCGGACTCAAAGTGTAACGATTGTTATCCGGTCTGAAAATCATTACCTCGCTCTTTTTTGCATTGTATTTGAGCCCATGAGCCACCGCGTAGGACTCGCAAATTTTCAGGAGTCTTCGGAGGGCACCAATCGATGGGCTCAGCAGCACCATATCGTCAGCGTAGCTGATATTATTCACGCATACTCCGTCTATATGACACCCTATGCCGGTACTACTGAGTTCATCGATCAGTCGGTTGACATACAGGCTGAAAAGTGTGGGAGAGGTTAGCCCCCCCTGCCTCACCCCACACTCCAAAACGTACCCCTCCGAGAGAGAACCTGCCCATCTTACAGAGTTTCTCTGATTTTTGTACCAATACATAAACAATTGTACAATCTCCCCAGGTAATCCAGTTTCATCCCTTAATTTACTCCATAGAATATCGTATGACACGAGGTCGAACGCTTTCGACAAATCAAGGTAGCATGCATACACTGGGGTCCTTCTACTCGTGTAGTATTGCACAGTCTGCTTCAGGCACAGTATAGCACTCTCGGTAGAAAGACCAGGTCTAAAGCCAAACTGTGCGTCGTTTAACGACACGTTTTTATTTAGATGCTGACCAAGCAGACTGTCAAACACTTTGGCGACCACTGTGGCCAGAGAAATCGGAATAGACCTCTTTACTGATCTTTGGCTAAATCGTTTTTCTCGTACTAAGCAAAAACCTCTCAAAGAAACCGTTAGTTACACTTCATTCATAAGGATTATCTTTCCTCAGGCCCGTGAAAACCGGCATGCGATGGCGCGCGCTCTATACTCGCGAACCTTTGCGTGGCTGGTTCGCCACGTGAACAGCTGCTCGGCGCCGGGCCGCGAAGCGCCCCGCGCTCTCGGCGTGCTCGACATCTTCGGCTTCGAGAACTTTGCCGCGAATTCATTAGAGCAACTTTGTATCAACTACGCCAATGAGAAGCTGCACATGTTCTTCAACAACTATGTGTTTGCTTTGGAACAGGAGATTGTAAGTGTAGCATTGTTATATTTATTACATACCAAACAGAAAATTTACGTAAAACAACTATGGGACGCCTGAAACTATTATTAACTGCAAATTAATGCATTGTTCTTCAAATGTCTCCCTTAAAAAATATATTTTTGAATGAGTTGGTGTGACATGGCTATAATTGTTTCAGTACAAACAAGAAAGGATAAAGTACAACCAGATCCAGTTCACAGACAACTCTGCGTGTCTGGAACTACTGGAGAAACCTCCAAGGAGTCTGCTCAAACTGCTGAGCGAACAATGCCATATGCCAAAGGTAACTATGAAACTGGTACTAAAATTTGGTATAAATATTAATCAAATCAAATACACTTACACATTTACTTTTAACAAGCAGACATATGATTACTGTACAATTGGACGGTCTTATAAAAAAAATGTTCGCCAAAATGGGCCGACAATTATGAAAAATCTATTTTCGGGAAAAGTTACGGTTGCGTATTTGACCTAACTAATATGCTCCTCGATTCCAGGGCTCAGATGGTGCGTACCTAACGAACATCCAAGGCGAGTTCGGGGAACACCAGAGCTTCGTGAAGGGCTCGCGGAGGAAGTGGGAGGAAGAGTTCGGGGTTCAGCACTACGCCGGGGCAGTGACGTATAGCGTGCAAGGCTTCGTGGACAAGAACCGAGATACGCAGCAAGACGCGTTCATCGACCACTTGAGCCGGTCGCAGAATCCCTTCGTGAGGGAACTCGCAGACTATGTCGCTGATTTGGCGCCACCTGGACATGTAAGTAGTCTTTTTGTCTGGAAATAATTCGTAACATAAATAAACTCATGGCTATGTCCCAGTAGGGTAGTTTCCAACTAGTCAAATCAGTTACTTTTTTCTAAACGTAGAATTTGTATGAAAAAGCACACTGTGACGTCATAGAAAAACGTGACAAAATTTTTCCTTATTAAAATTCGTAAATAGAAAAAAAAAACGCTTTATCTTCACCATTATATCTGAGTTTATTAAGTAATCAGAATTTCATAATTTATCTTTGACCTAGGAAACTACCAAATTGGGGTAGTTAGAGGTGCATCCATCGCAAGATGAACTAAGTACCCAAATCTCACCGAGCATTCTGCTAGACCAACGTATCAACGTATCGGTGGTGAGCCGTATCGCCTCAAAATAAATAATGAAGGCAATTTAAAGCATTGTTTAGATGACCCGTAGCGTTCTATGTAAGAGATAGATCGTTCTTAATATTTGGTCATGATGACTTAAATTCCTCCGAATCTGTTGCAATACATGTTTAAAATTACCTATGACATATCTCGTATGTTTACCCAGATCTCAAGAGATAAATTCAAGGGTTTAATCCTATTGCTTGTTTTAGGATATATCATTGTCAAGCCCAAATTCTACAAACACGACTCAACGAGGCACCTCTAAAGGACGGCCGACTGTAGTGGACACATTCAGAGCACAGTTGCAATCTCTTGTGGACATGCTGCAAGTCACTGATGTATGGTGAGTATTCTTCGAAGCTCATAATCTCGCCAATCAATGACTACTGTGGCTCTACAGCTGTTCTTCTTAACTCATTCCCATTTACTTCTCTTTCTGTCGCTATTCCTCCTGGCTCATTCTTGTTTACTTGAGATAGTCTTCCTAGTTATGCGTTGCGTAGCGTCAGTGGGGGCCCTATCAAATATTTAGGTGGTGCGAGACCTCACAGTGGCGCCCGTCAAAATACATTTTTTTCGATTAGTTTACGGCCACCGTTAATATACCTAATTAAATCTTTTAAAAATGTCGTTTACCCACCCATTAAATATATGAGTTTTATGTGCCCGCTAAGAGGTCTGTCACAGGGCAGGTGTGTCCAATCCAGTTATTCCCCTGTAGATCCGGGGATACCAGCCAGGGTGATCTTGGCTGATTTTGCCTATAATTTCAGGTACGTCCGCTGCATAAAACCGAACGAGAACAAAGAAGCGGGGTTATATAACGACAAGTTGGTGCTGGAACAGCTGCGGTACCTCGGTATGAACGAGATCGTGCGCATCCGCCGCGACGGCTTCCCCGTGCACCTGCCCACGCCGCTGTTCCAGGCGCGCTACCGATGCCTGTTGCCGCATCCGAGACCAACGAATCCTGATGTAGCGTGAGTATTTCGCTATACCTTCGTATTTTCTTTAGCAAAAGTCTTGCGTAAACACAAGACACGAGTTCAATTAAATTTGAATTTGGAACATTTAAGAATTCAGAACTTTATAATACCCGCTGTAAAATTTCATTTACTTTTTATACTTCTTACACTCGTATTGAATATTTTTCTGATATGAACAAATCATAATGTGGGTGGTGCATTTTTTTGAAAAGTTCCCACGATCTGCAGCATATCGATACGGGCCAACCAAATTGGGTCTTACCATCACTTACGATAATGTGCTTGGAAGTTTAAGAACATTTTTTAATCATCTACAGCAAACTGTGTACATTTAAACAGGACTATTCAATAACTTAAGTAATATTATTAATTCCCCTCTTCAGGCGTATTATTGGACTAGTAAGTGCGCCGGGCGACGACTGGCAGATCGGACACACGAAGATCTTCATGCGGAGCTCTGTACACGCGCCGCTCGAAGCCAAGAGGACTGCGCTTATACAGTCCTCGGCTCTTAGGTTGCAGAAGGTAAATATTTATAATTTTTGTAAAGATTTCCACCAAAGCGCAAAGGAGTGGATAAGAGTTGGGACATGCGGAATCGATCGTTAACTGCGTGCAAGAGAGAATGCGCTCTGTCGATCTTTCCCTCGTGGTAATTGGTCGATTTGGCATTTTCCGCTCGCCTCTTCCCGACTCTGCTTTAGAGGAAATCCACCCTAATAGTGTAATAAGAGAATGTACTTTTTAGTAAGTAGTCATTATCTTTTATCTCTTTTGGGCTTTTATGTTTCTTAGCTCATCTCATCCAACAAAAATCCCTGATTAATCTCCTTTCTACAGTGGTACAAGGGCAGCGTGAAACGCCGCCAGTATCTACAATGGCGTAACGCGGTGATAGTGCTGCAAGCGGCGTGGCGCGGCTGGAAGGAGCGCGCGGCGTTCCTGCGGCTACGGCGGGCGGCCCTGACGTTGCAGCGCCACCTGCGCGGCGCCTTCGCCAGGGAGGTGGCTGCGGCACTACGGGAGATGAAGAGGGTCAACCAGGAGATCAAGCTGCGAGAGGAGAGAAACAGGTATGAATAACATACATACATACATAAACAGCCTATATACGTCCCACTGCTGGGCACAGGCCTCCCCTCAATCAACCGGAGGGGGTATGGAGCATACTCCACCACGCTGCTCCACTGCGGGTTGGTGAAGGTGTTTTTACGGCTAATAGCCGGGACCAGCGGCTTAACGTGCCCTCCGAAGCACGGAATCATCTTACTTTTTCGTTAAGAATAACATGACTGCTTTTTTATTATGTTTCATTTGATCCGGATGGATCTCCGTTGTCCAGTGGTTGAGCGCGGTTCGATTCGCGGTGGGGACATGTCACAAAAAATACTTTGTGTTCAATAGTTTGGTAAGGACATTACACGTTAAGCCGTTGGTCCCAGTTACTTATGATGTAAGTAAGTAGTCGTTACATGAGCCATGTCAGGGGCCTTTGGCGGCTCAATAGTAACTCTGACACCAGGGTTGATGAGGTTGGCACACGATAGAAGAAGATTCGGATGGCATTTGTTTTCCCTGACAAGAATCGCATGCATCGGCTAGATTCGGTGACACGGGATGTCATATATATGCTCATAAGCTAACGAGCATAAAATATTTTTTGTTTTTCTATCAGCCTCGCAGAGAAAGCAAACCAAGAGCGCGTGGAGCTGGAAAACATGGCGGACCAGCTTCGAGGACTGCCCGCAACTGGGGCACGAGCGGACTCTGTGAACCTGGACAACCTGTTCGACTTCCTGGCAGACGTGCCCGGACAACGCGGCGCGCCCGATGGACAACCAGACCATCATCAACCGTCTATAGCCGAGATTGGCGACTCCATGGCCAGATTGGCTGACGATTTGCATCATGAGGTAACTATTCTGATTGGATTGTCTCCGTGAATATGGATACCTGTTGGACTCTCTAATAAACGTGTTTGGACAAAGCATCGATACGATAAAAGTTTTCTAGCTCATCTGTCTACCGTATACCATTCCTTTTTTCAAATGCTTCTATTTTGTACGCACAGTATAACACATCATGTCTTATGGTCGTAAAGCCCAATGTCCTTTTCTGGAAATCTGGGCTTTATGAGGTTACATTTATAAATATATATCTGTTCGTTCGTATTCGTAACATTGTCAACTCTAATGACATATCCTAACCGCCTAATAACTAACAACAGTTGGAGCACGTGCTGGCTGCGGAAATGAACGAGCTGAGCAAGTCGACAACAGAAGCGCAGCGCAAGCCCGATGGCGCGCCTTCGGAAGCCATCCCGCCGGCACCACCGACCTCACTGCCTCTGCCTCCGATGATGCCGCCTAGCATGACGTCATCGATGAACGGCGTGAAGGGCATCTCGCCGATGTCGAATGGAGACTCGATGACGTCATCGCTGATACTGCCGCCGCCGCCGCTGCCGCCGGAGTTACCGGAGGAGCCCTCACCTGCGTTACCAGACCCGCCGCCGCCCCCCGTGCTGCCTGAACCCGCCGGCCCGCCGCCGCCGCCACCGCCCCCTGCTAAAGGTAATGCAATTTTACTACTTTGTAACGTGAGATACTTATTACGAAACGTCCAAACGAAATATAATTATTATATTATTGAAATATATTCACTAATTGTACTGAACTGGTCGTTCTGTTTAATATTACAGTAGTAATACTTAACCTTATTTCCCCCTCAGACACGACTCCGCCAGAGCTGACAAACGGCGTGATCCCCAACGGGAAGCTGTCGATAGTGAACGGCAAGGAGCCTATATACGAGTCCGTGATACCTCGCCCGCCCGGGCAAGAGGCCGCTAAAGAGAAGGAAACGCCTGCGCCGATGTCCCCGCCGCCGCCTCCGCTCTTACCACCTGAGAATGGGTTCGTTTTTTTCATGTTTCAATCTCAGCTATTTACATAGTAGCGGTTTTAATTTAGAGTAAGGTTGAGTTTCCACCAATGTATGGAGCAGAGGAGCGGAGTTGTATTGAATCGACCAATCGTGGCGTGCGGGAGAAAGAGAAAGAAGATGTTCTGTCAATATCACTGCTCGCCTTCTCTCTTCTCCGTTTTGGTGTAAACAAAATATAGCTGTTGATATTTTTATGGTTACCAAATTGGTTTGTCTCCCTCAGATTCTCACCTAAAGAACCGGAGCAAGAACTGTCAGAAGCGCCGCTGCCGCCGCTGCCGAGCGCGGTGACGTCACAGCGGTCGATGACCAGCAGCATGACGTCACAGAAGTCTCTGCCCAACAGCGTTGCGTCACAGAAGTCGCCCACGCCCCCACCGCCTGTACCGATGGACACATGCTTGAGTCCACCGCCTATGGTCAATGGGGATTCTGCTGTAAGTTTATCATCTTTTTACTTAAGCAACATTCTCTGTACCCAATTTAATTGCAAGATAGTAAGCTTCTATTTCTTCGTTGCTAAGGGACGACTGTCATGTTTCGATTTCCTCTGACAGACCTAGAACATCATTGCAGGGCGACTAAGTAAAAGCATAGCGGAGAGTTGCTGTTCTATACGTAGTGTTATTTCTTATTCTATGCGAGTAAGCAACTGTGTCTCGCTTGCATTTAGCATTAGGCGGTACACGGTAAGAAGGAGACTTGTATGGTTAAAATGCTATCCTATTGGGAAGTGGTCGTAAGGGCGCACACAGTACAGTAGCGTAACAAGTGTATCGCGTACCAGAACCCGGAGCGCAGCGCGCGCCGCAAGGAGCGCGTAGAGCGGCGCCTGCACCAGCTGGAGGCGGCGCCGGCCGCCGCGGCGCCCGCCTCGCCGCCCGCAGACGCCACCGACCTCGCCGAGTTCGCCAAGCTGTACTTCAACGAGCACCCGCGCTCGCCTGAAGGTAACCAATAAATCAACAAGACGATCAGGCTAATGTAACAATATTATACCAAGGGGGTAAAAGAAATATTTCTATTGAAACAATTCACCTAAAAAAACAATGTTGCTATTTGACTTTTGTTGACATACCTACATAAACTCCTATTTCCCACCGGGGTAAATAGAGACTACGGAATTCCGTTTGCTTCGATCCTGGCACACTTCTCTTGCTTTCTCCACATTCATCAATCGTTTCATACACCCACGCCAATTCAGAGTAAGTCTTACTCAACCTTGACTCTTCCTCTGCCAGCCCTACCACCAACCTTCGGTTTATATACTGCTTTCGTAATCCTATTATCCTTCATCCGCTCTAAGTGTCCAAACCAACTGAACATTCCCTTCTCAATCTTAGTCACTATATCGTCTTTTACACCACATCTCTCTCTTATCACCCTGTTTCTCACTCTATCGCACATTTGTTGACAATACGCACTTTTGTGAGCAAATGTCAAATTACAATGTTGTTTTTGAGTTGAATTGCTTCGATGTGGTTGTTTTAGACCACCCGTTCTTTAACACCATTGAATGCCAGATCCATTTTGGAAAAGCTCTTAAAACTCGGACAGTATTCGTATGTCAAAGTAAAAACTGTAAATAAGACTACTCTAATTAGACCGAATAAAGTTATATCTACACAATTTTTAACAATACAGTTCAAAGTCAAATCCCCCAGGCCTAATATTTTAAATGAAATGCACTAATGGCTATACTTTATTCCAGGCACAATAATAGCTACACTGACGAGGAAGAGCAAATCGATGGAGTTGTTAACTAAGGAAGAAATGATCACATACCACAAGGGGAACAACATCCCCACCTCGCACATACAGCTGCACGACCCCGACAGTGTCACTGCCGCCGTCAATATATTCAGGGTGAGTGCTGCAATAATAATTGATTGATAATAATATATACAGGGTGTTAGTGACATCGTAACGAAAACTTTGAGGGATGATTCAGACCATGATTCTGAGTCGATATCAAGTGGATTTTTCCGTCGCAAAAATCATGTATTTTTTTCAGTTTTTTTAAATTATTTTCAATTCTATACTTTGGCGATGGAAAAATCCACTTGATATTAACTCAGAATAATCAGCTGAATCATCCCTCTCAGTATTCGTTACGATGTCACTTACACCCCGTACAAGTACATACGGTAGCCATACAAGTAGGTATGGGTGTTAGTGACACCGTAACGAATATTGAGGGGGATGATTCAGACCATGATTCTGAGTTGATATCAAGTGGAATTTCGTGTCAAAAAATTCATGAATTTTTTTTGTTTTTTTTAATTATTTTCCTATCCACACTTTTGCGATGGAAAATTCCACTTGATATCAACTCAGAATCATGGTCTGAATCATCCCTCAAAGTTTTCGTTACGATGTCACTAACACCCTGTATATAAAGGCATTTGCTTCTGTCAGAAAAAAATACTTGTTGTAACATCAGTAGTCATGTGTTCCAGTGGTACACCGACTTGCTTAGCAATAGTGGAGCGCTAATACCCCGGCACCGGACTTGCACTAATGAGTTTTTTATCTTAAATGCAGTTTTCACCAACACAATTGGCTCAACCATTGTAGACGGCGATACGGCTCATCACCTATCACGTTGGTCTAACAGAAAGCTTAGAGGCGTGGCGATGAATGTACCTCTGACTATCCCAATGTTATCTACCGACCTCATCAACCCTAGTGTCAGGGTTATTATTGTGTTATGTTATGTAAAAGAGTGCATTTGCTTCTGACGCGGTTACGTAATTTGATCATGTTGTATACTTGTAAAATAGTCAAACACTTCGGTTTACACAGACACTACACATTAACGTTTACGTACACGCGCATCCCGTGCTTCGGAAGGCACGTTAAGCCGTTGGTCCCGGCTATTAGCCGTAAAAACACCTCCACCAACCCGCAGTGGAGCAGCGTGGTGGAGTATGCTCCATACCCCCTCCGGTTGATTGAGGGGAGGCCTGTGCCCAGCAGTGGGACGTATATAGGCAGTTTATGTACACGCGCATCTGGGTGTGTGACGCCTGTACGATTGAAGACTAAAGTCAAATCATCCTATTCTTCCAAAAGTAATGTCTTGCCCTGGAGATAGCATCTAAAAATAATGTTTCCATATTGCAGGACCTCTGCCGGTACATGCGCGGCGAATTAACAGTGGACAAGGAGACGCAAGTGATACAGTCGCTCATTGCTAAAGGCTTAGAGCGAGAGGAACTGCGAGATGAGATACTGGTGCAGTGTGTTCGACAGGTAAACTGCATTTACATATTTAAATTTCCGAAGTAGATTGCTGCAGACACCTCCCAATTTTTATTTTAAGTTACACCCGTCTTTTTCTAACCCACCGAAGAGGAAAGGGACGGATGATTGACAGCTCTTAATTTTTAAATGTATGAATGAATGAATAACCCGGGTGAATGTATACAACCCGTATGAAGTGTGCTGTCAATTTAATTCTATCCAGTTATTGGCCAATGTAAAATTTGTTATTGGCGTGTTCGTGTGACGTCCCTTTCCTTTTCAGTGGATAAGAAAATGACAGGCATATTACTTAAAATACATATATTGCTTAAAATAAAGTAAATAGATGTCTACAGACACATTTTGGAGACGGTCAACTTTAAAGCTGACCCTAAAAACTCAGTTTTCGAATTTCCTCAAATGTATTTTAATGAGCATTAGGGTTGTCTATTCCCTTGCTTATTTCCCACTGTCGCTTACCGTGCAGATAACGGAATGCCCAGTGGAGGAGTGGGCGGAGCGCGTGTGGCTGATCCTGTGCCTGTGCGCGGTGGCGTGGCAGCCGAGCCGCGGGCTGCAGAAGTACTACTGCGCGTGGCTGCGGGCGCGCGCGCGCCTCGTGGCCGCGCAGCGCGCCGCGCACTGCGCGCAGTGGTGCCTCGACAACTGCCGCGGCGCCGCGCCGCGCCTGCTGCCGCCCAGCACCGTCGAGATCGCTGTGAGTCATATTTTCTTCTGGGATCTTCTATCAGTAGTGGAGTCCATAAAGCCGGAGCTTCCTATGGTGGATAACTCTTGGCGTTCACCTCGCTTTAATCTATTTGGACTTGTCAGGCAATGCGGCGGCTGGGCACGATAGTGTGCCGCTTCTTCTTCCTGGACGGGCGCACGAAGGCCATCGACGTGCACCCGGCGGACACGGCGGCGGCGGCGGCGGCGCGGCTGGCCGACAAGCTGGGGCTGGCGCCGCACTCCCGCGCCGGCTGGGCCGTGTACCAGCAGCGCGCCGGCCGGGAGGAGCACGTGCGCGCCACGCACTACCTCTATGACGTCATCGCCGCTTGGGAGATGTAAGCATTTATCGTTATGTAGAGCTGTATACACGGTTTTTATGCTCTGGGTGTCAAATGGTCACACGAATGCGCACGAGAATCGATAGGTAAAAAGCAAAACTGCGAGATATCATAATTAATTTTGTTTGGTCTATGACAGTATTCTAGAATAGTCGTTACTTTTGGAAAAGCTGGTACGGTGTGTGTGATTTAAAAATTGAATAAACTGTCAGAGCTCAGAACATGTTTTATTTCCATCCCACAACTTCTTTATCGGATAATATTTTGTCGTAACAGGCAACAAGGTCCAGGCGGCGGGTCGGCGGACAACCGGTTCGTGTTCAAGCGCCGCTTGTTCCGCGGCGGGCGAGAGTTGCCACACGACCCCGTCGAGGTGGCGCTGTTGTATGCACAGGCTGTGCATAGCGTCGTCAAGGTATGTTTAAAAATTATTATATTCTGTTAGTTTGATTAGTATAGTGACCTAAAATATGATCTTTTTATGAAGTTTTAGAGCACCCATTAATTACATAAGCCGGTGTCGGTTTTTCAAATATGACTTTATTATTTTCATGTCAGTTATTATAAGCTTCATTGACTGGCCTCACCAACGCTGTTCTTAGGGTATTTATTGAGCTACCTTTTCCCTCTGACATGGTTCGATTTGTGATTCGCTGAGTGATATGTCGCTGGATGAAAAGTTAAAATGGTCCATTCGTAACAGTTGGGTAATATATCCTAGGGCAAAGATAAATTATGAAATTCTGATTACTAAAGAAAGACATTTAAAAGTGGCGACAAACATTTTCTTTTTTCTAGTTAACTTTCAAGACACATGTAAAATGTCCTATATTTTACGTGTTTTATGACGTCGCAGTGTGCTTTTTCATATAAATTCCATAGTAATTTCGTGTTTTCACGTTTAGTAAAAAGAAACTGGGTTGACTAGTGGGAAACTCGCTTTTTGCGACCCAAAATGTATTCCTGGGTGTTCAGTAATATGTTTGTTCCATAGATGGACGAGTTCCCCGTATCAGAGAAGGTGGCGCTGCAGCTAGCAGGGCTGCAGGCTCAAGTGTCGCTGGGCGAGCCGCCGCCGAGCCCGCCGCCGCCACACACCCGCGCCTACTACGCGCACCCCGAGCAGTTCCTGCCGCAGCGCATTGCCAGGGCCAGGCCTGCGCACCAGTGGGTGAGTTTAGTGAAACTCCGGAAACCACATAATATCAAGTATCTATGATTCGAACACGAATTCAAACAAGGCTCTAAAAATCTCTGAAGATTTCACTGAACCAGAAAAGAACTCGCTGCCACACTAGGATTACTTTGATCAGCACAACCCGTTAAAACATACGTTATTTTCAGGCGACAATTCTAGCGCAAGCGCACCGCCAGTACGGTGCGGGCCGGGCGGAGCTCACCGCCAAAGCTCTATATCTGTCGTGCGTCATGCAGTACCCACTGTACGGAGTCACGCTCTACCCTGTCACCTACAAGGGCTATTGGGCTCATGGTGAGTCAAATTCAAATATATCTTTATTCAGTAGATAACATAGTTACACATTGAATCGTCATTACATAATGCGATGACACGATCTTCGTGCCTCACCCAACAGGGCCCACATAATACCAGGGTCATGGATCCCGCCGCGACTTCTGCTGAGTGAGGCTCTTATCTCAGGACGTCCACCACCACCTTATGATCATTTCGACGAACATCCGATTTGCTTTTTCTTTCGTAATTGTTTTGTGAAAATGTTAAATTGTTATTTGTCTTGTTGTTTTTGTGTGTGGCGTCCTTTTATAATAAACTATTTCTATTCTATTCAAAACTGCTGCAGCTTCTGCAGTACTTTCACTATTCATTTTGTAATAACGGAGAGATAAACCTTATCTGCGCGCCCGAATCAGTGCGTAGCGGAGAGCTACCGTTGTAGGTATTATTCTTTATTTACATCGATATTTAGAAACCACCGATGTACTTACCATGCGACGCGACGTTTGATCCCGCTAAATCTATCAAGAACCTAAGGCCAAAACGATTGCTTTGCTGTTGCAATCTTCACTCAGAACATAAAGACATTGTAAAGAAGACATTTCTACGTGTGACGATGTCGTTTCCCTTCAGAATTACAACACAAGTTATTCGTAAACAGGTCCGAACGTGCTACTGGGCGTGGGCTCAGAGGGCGTGGTGCTAGTGCGTCCGTCGGACAAGGTGGTCTTGGCAGAGTACCCGTACACCAACATCGCCGCGTTGCTCATGGACCCCGTCGACGCGGGACTCACCATCAGTCTGACGCATCACGGTCAACATGATGGCCATAGGTATGTAAATAGTGCGAAGAAATGGAATGAAGAAGCATAAAGTATATTTCAAACAGAGACAAGACTTTTGGTGTGTCGTGTCTTGACTCCAATAACATCTCCAGTTGAACAACATAATTTAAGTTTTGCTTCTACTAGAGCGGAATCTAAGCCGATGGACCGTAAAGAGCAGCTGCATTTGCAGAATAGTTACACAAGAGACTTAGGTACATAGCAAATAGCGGCTTTATCTATTAAAGTGATTTCTTCCAGACCAGACATAAGGCGAGGAAATATGTAAAAATTTAAAGATTGCTGGTGCAATCCAAGTACAACTCAACTCCGATTCCACTCAAGTGGACGCGCAACTTCATTGTCGTACTGCACCTGCACGCTGCAACAGTACTTAGTCAATATTGTCTTCCAGGTGCATCGTTCTAGAGTCCCCGCAGAAGAACGAAGCGGCGTGGCTGATGGCGGCCTATAGCCCCGTGCTGGCCAACGGGCTGGCAGATGAGCCTCCGCGCCGCGCCGCGCCCGCCTCCGAGCGGTCGAGGCTCGCTGGCGCTCTGAAGGGCGCCAGGCGAGCGCTCGTCGACTCGGGCTTGCTGAGGCGGCCTACAGAACAGACTGGGAATTTCTTGAGAAATACTCTACGCAGGTTAATGTTGAAACTGTGCTATGTTCTGTGTCTTTGCCACCCCTACATCGAAGAAGTTTCATTCTTATTATTGAGTAATACACTTTTTATAATTTTAAATTGTCTGGATTACATTAAATTTTCCACGAACGAAGTCTCATATAAATTAAGCAGAGCAAAGTGTTGTATCTCAAGCAACTCTAATATGTTGACCTGCGTAAAATAGTATAGGGATTTTGTAAATTTGACTCGAATGATAAATGACTTTCAATAAGATAATATTTTGTGTTGTCAGACTAAGCAAGCATCGGCTGGAGAAGGTCCGGTTGGACATGGCGGCGGAGACGCAGGGCGAGAGCTACAAGAACTTCCCGCCCTCGTACTGGTGCTGGGCGCGTACGCTGCCACACAGCCTAACCAAGCTCAACGAGGCCGAGGAGGTCGCCGCCATGCAGATATTTAAGGTTGGATTGGATTGCATTACCTAGCTGGCTTGTCATTCTTATGTACACACATGCATACTTGAAATGGCGACTATTTCTGGGTAGGCAGAGACCACGGATTTCCACTATCCAATCCTGAGTTTGAAAAAAGACCACAGTGTGTCGAATTTCCAGCAAGTTTGGGGTGAGTGTGGAGACAAAACAATGCATCTATGTATTTTGAAGTTGGATTAGATGAGTCTGAATAAAGCCAAGTGCTAAGTGTTCACAAGATGTTTATAAGGATAGGAAGCTCACAACACGTCGCAAGATGAACTAAGTACCCATACCTCACCGAACAAATAAATACAAATTTATTGATAGATTGTAAGTTACACGCTATTGCGTTGTTCCAGGACATAATGAGCCACGCCGGCCTCAGCACGCAGGGAAGCGAGCAGGGCAGCACAACGAACCTAGCCAACAACAACAGTGTGAGCAGCCAGGAGAGCGACAGTGACGACCGCGTGGCGCTCGCGCAGAGCCTGCTGCAGCGCTGCTTGCAGAAGGACACGCTGCTCTGCGAGCTGTACATACAGCTAATCAAACAGGTATGGGGGTAACAAAAAATCTTGGTAGTTGTGGAAGTTTAAATATAAAAATACCTGTAGTAGTGAGACTCTTACAAAAATACAGGGTGTAAGTGACATCGTATATTACCGCGTCTGAAACAATTCGAGTTACGCTTGGCCATAAATTAAAAAGAAGTAAGTAGATAAGTGTAACGTGTGCCAACAACAGTATGAGCAACCAGAATACTTCATTCAACCGATCAACAGGTGTTTTATGCGACAAAAACTCAATACGAAGTCTTGCTTTATACAATCGTTGTTCTAAATACTTTGTAATAAGGGTTGCCAATAAGGGCTGCCTCACACAACACTGTTTCCCTCAGACAACAGATCACCCGGAGCCGTCGTCGCGGGTGTCGGCGCGGCACTGGGCGCTGCTGTGCGCGGCGGTGGGCGCGGCGCTGCCCCCAGTGAAGCCCATCCGGCGGCTGCTGCTAGCACACCTGCGGTATAGAGGCACTGCCTTGCACACCGGCGAAGAGGGCAAGTTCGCTAGGAGAGCTGAACAGGTTGGTTTCAATAACTGTACAAAATATACAAAAATCTCGATCTTAAAGCGTGCTACCCTTACTCCTACCTATCTATCTACGGTACTTATATATCAATGATTCCTTATTCTAACAACAGGTGGCGCTAAGCATAGCTCAAGTGCCGCGTCGTCTCGCCGCCCCCTCGAAGGAGGAGCTGCTGTGTGCGGCGGCGCGGCGCCCCATGCACGTGCGAGTGCTGCTGTTGGACGGCAAGCAGCACGGCTTGGTGTTCGGACCCGCGGCCACTGCCGACCACCTCGTCACTATGCTGAGAGAGAAGATAGGGCTCAATGAGAGCGCTACCGGTAGGAGCTTTAATTCTTTTAGAAAAATGCATGATTTCCAAATTCACAAAGGATTGACGTTACCTGGTAATAGGAGCAGCCATGGGCTTTCAGCTGTAAAGGCTTATTACACCTACCTATATCCGTCAGCCTAGATGCGTCAAGGTCACGGGTGGTTACCATGGTTCCTCCCCACCAACTCGCTCGAGATCATGGTTACCATGATTACGCCTCGCCGATTTGCTTTTATTAGAATACTCGATCTGATCGGCAAACGGGAGTCGGTGAGGAGTAACCATGCACAAATACAATTTTAGATACAACTAAATATGTAATATTACAGGTATTTAGATAGGTAAATAGGTTTACATGTTTAATACCCTCCGGCGCCAGGGGTCTACTTCTCAAACAGTCTATTTCTCATTTTGACTACTTTTCGTGGAGACAACTTCGCAAATCGCCTACTTATCAAACAGTCTATTTCGCATTCCGCCTACTCTCAAAGAGACCACTTCGCAAACTACCTACTTGTCAAAGAACGAACAAAGTACTGATAAATAGAAAATTATTCATTACGTTTTGTATTATATTATTTTTATTAACCAAACAAACTTAAAATGAAATTAAACTTAAATTGTAATGTAATAACAAAGAAAAACTTAAAAACACTAATTAAATTTTAATCGCATATAAACAGTTTTTTGTAAATATTCTATAATTGTTATTTCGTTAGCTTCTAATTGGCACACGTGTTTTTCTAATTTTTGATCAAATTGTATATCACAGTTCTTGCGGTTTTTTTTTCAAAGGGTGGAACAAACATCTTTGAATTTGAAAATCGAAATGTTTTCCCTCTTTGCGCAGTTTATGAACAAATGAGAAGAAAGTTGGCTTTTTAGGTATCCTGGCATTGAGACGCCTATGCCAACCTTCTAGAACATTTGTTGTACGATGCAATTGGTGTGCACAACTCAGGATCTCCGCAGAAACTTTTCTCAGCCACTGGGATTCAAAGTAAATTTTGAACTCCATAATCGGATTATGTTATTAACTGTCCGAAGATGACATTAAAGAAAAAAGTAGTCAGTTTGCGAAGTAGTTCAATTGAAAAGTAGGCGGAATGCGAAACAGACTGTTTGCTAAGTAGGCAGTTAGCGAAGTAGTCAAACAGAGAAGTGGGTAATGATGCGAAATAGACAGTTTGAGAAGTAGACCCCTGGCGCCGGAGGGGTTTAATAAATAACGCAACAATGTTGTGAGACAGCATATTATATTCTTTTCTGATCAAATGCAATATCTTTTGTTCAGTTTTACTGCGCAATTGCTTCTTAAAACGCGAGGTCAAAAATGTACACGTTTAAGTTTTTGTATAAAAGTAAACTTAGGACAGTACTGTTTTTCATTATTCATTACTCAACATTTCGCACACTGGTCCGTTTGGAGAAGAGATATTATTTGGATATAGGCATGAAGATAGCAGGCAGTCGCTTCTGTAAAAAACCGGACCTGGCAAATCTTCAGGTTAGGTAAGCGGACCCCGTGAAAAACAATGATGATAGAGTAATCGGTGGTGTTGTGCAGGTTACGCGCTGTACGAGGTGTGCGCCAACTCGACGCCGGCGGGCGCGGGCGAGCGCGCGCTGGGCGGCCACGAGCGCGTGGGCGACGTGCTGGCGCGCTGGGAGAAGGCCGGCGCCACCGCCGCCGCCTGCAGGTGCCGTACTACCTGTCGCCGCTCTCACTGACGCTTCACCGGCGCCTTGCCGAGATACCAGACACCATTGATTATCTATTGTCTCATGTAGATCTGCATAAGGGTTAATGCAAAATGAAAGCGCCGGAGTTACGCGGCTTTAGTATTTTTTTGTAGTTCTCGGATCTTTCGGGTGGTTTTTCCTTTGGTGGTTTCCACCAAAGCGCTTAGGAAAGGATCTCCTTTCTTGAGCCATGCATTCAAGAGGCAAGACGCTCTGTCGCTCTCTCCCTCGGTGATTAGTCGATTCCGTTTACTTTTCTTAACTTTCTTCTAAATTGCCCTAGCTCAGATCTTTTAGAATTTGTTTTTATTTCAGGCTGGTATTCAAGAAGCGCCTATTCCTAGGCGACAGGCCTTTACAATCGGCGTGCGTTGCCGAAATGGAGCTGCTCTACTATCAGATTCTGCATGCCGTTCGCCACGACAGGCTTCCTATCGAGACTGATGAAGCTGTAAGTATTAGATTTGTGCTAAAATGTTGCATAATTCACTTCGCAATATTGACCAGCGTGTTCTTTTTACCCGCATACATAATTTCTAAACCACTTATCAGAATTTAACAAATGAAGTGTCGTTAGAAGCGTCTTGATGCTTGTTAACCCTCTAGTGAAATGATGGTGTCTGCTGTGCGTCGTAAATGTTGTAACCCGTTCCGATCCCGAGCCGTTGTTTCCACCCACAGGTGATGCTGGCAGCGCTGCACGCGCAAGTGGTGAACGGGGACTGCCTGGGCGGCGGCGAGGAGTGCGCGCACGCGGCGGGCGCCGTGCTGCCGGCGCGGCTGGCCACGCCCGCGCTGCCCGCGCCCGCCGTGCGGCTGCACCACCTGGCGCTGCGCGGCACGGCGCCGCACGCCGCCATGCAGCGCGCGCTCACGCTGGCCGGCTCGTGGCCGCTGGCGCGCGCCACCATGTTCGACGTCACGGTGAGTGCACCGACTACCGCGGCGCGCTGCTTACGCACGGATTGTTTTTCGTACATAACCTTTAATATTTAGGTAATGGCTCTTTTAAGAACAGATACGACGCTCCATACAAAAATGTCGTTTCGCCGCGTAGCGCCTAACGCATAAGTGCGAGCGACACGGTCTGCGTTTTCTCCCCCTTACTCTTTAGCGGTTAACGGCTCCTTATCACCAAAGAAAGATCCAGGTCGGCGACCTATATGAACTGACGCGGGGCGGAGAGTTACCGTTCTATATCTACACGTACTATTATTCTATGACGAAGACATGAATAAGTAAAGCTGTGCATTTGTGTGGCAGCAATCGTTCACGTCGAACTGGCCGCGCGCGCTGTGGCTGGCGGTGGACGCCCGCGGCCTGACGCTGCTGCGGCGCGGCTCGCGCGCGGCGCTGGTGTCGCACGACCACGACCAGCTGCTGGCCGTGTCGCCCGCGCCGCGCGCGCTTCTGCTGGTCACGCGGGCCGACCGCAAGCACGCCAAGCTCGTGCTCTCCACGGACCAGGTAACACACGCTATATTGCTATGTCGCTGTGTCGCACGACCAGGAAAACAAATACAATTCGAAAACTGAGTTTACCGCCATCTCTTATCATAGAGGTGACAGCCTTAAACCCTTTATTATCCCGTCCCTTTCCTTTTCGGCGGATAAGAAAATGACAGGTAGAACTTCAAGTAAAATTATTTTTCATTAGATGCTTCACTTGATATGCGTTCACAGTCGTAACCTTGGTATGTTGACAAATGATTGAGCAAGTGCGCGTTCCCCGCAGGCGTACCAGATCGCGACGCTGATCAAGGACTACATCGAGGCGGTCCGCGGGCCGGTGTCCCCGGCCGTGGCGGCGCCGGCCGACCCGTGCGGCGCCGGGCCGCGCGCCGCGGCCGCGTCGTGACCCCCGCACGCCTAGTGCCAGTGCTTCCACGTCCGCCAGTGAGCAGCCTCCGCGCACTGACGCGTCGACCGCGCTCGCACACGCGATTCACTCGAACGTTACCCTCGTATACTCAGTCTTATAATATGCTTCGTAGCGACCTACATTTAGCTCATAAGCGTCTTCCTTAAGTAGTCTATACGAGTGAATCGTGTGATACATCTGAGTAGATTGTGTATTCAGATCGAGCGTCTCGATAGGTCGTGTCGGATTGTATGTCAGAAGTAAATGTCGATATGATGACGACGTCTGTTTTAAACCGAATTGTGGTTTATGGTGGTCAACCACCGAATAGTAATAAATTGGCAAAGTTTATTTTGAATTATTTATAAGTAAATACTTATTAGTCGAAGCATATCATGAATCAGTCAACATTTACTTCAATATGGCCAGATTGCGGAAACTAAAGCGCTTTAACACTGTCGCTTTTAATGATAAAATGTTTTAAATATTTTCAAGAAATATTAAGAGGCATCGACGTATAATCATACTATCATCGATGGATAAAAATAAAACGTCGACGTATCTAAAAACACATTGAAATGTAATAAAAATGTAATAAGCGACAGAAGCGACTGTTAACGTGATCAGGTCTCGGGTGAGGTGCAAGTGGTGTTTGGTTCGAATGCAGGAATGGACAATTTCAGTTGCCAGGGAGACGGGGAAGCAAAACTATCGCACATACTATATACACTACAGTTAGCTCAACAATTTTAATCCACTATTTAAAATAGAGTTATATTCCAATCTTCAATCACTTACAATTGTACATCAGTATTATTGCTGTTATGTGTTACTGAATGTTACGTTAAGAGTATTGAAAGTTAAGAATGTTTAGATGTTTCTGGAGATAATTACATAATCTATACCCTTACCCCCGTTAGTCTATGGTTAACGATAAGGTCTAGTTTACAACGGCAATGGTTCTAGCGCAGCCCTAAATAACTATATTGTCGTTGTAAACGATTATAACGCTAAGCCAGCCCACTATAAACCCTATTATGCTCATAACAATATATTTTAGACGTAAGACCATTTATTACACGAATCTAGAAAACTGTACATTCACAGAAGTCAAGCTCAAAGAAAACTTCTGTTTGTCTACTTAGAAAATCTGCCGCACAAATTAAATCTGTTGAAGTGTATGTAACATGGCATGCCAAGGTAATCATGAAACTCGTTACTAACATCATTCGCATACGTAACTCTAAAACATTAAATTTCGCTTATTAGTCATAAAAGCCTAATTACTTAGCTCAAAGCAGACCTGTTTTTCCTCTTAGAAATAAGTGTTATGATTGTTTCTACATATAGACTAGACTATTTATCACCCCTTCCCACATATAGAATATTTGTGTAATGTACAGTTTTCGAGTCATGTTATGTACGTATGTGTATTAAAATTTATTCTTCTCTTAGATCGAATCTCAACTTTCGCGTGACAGTATTTTATGGGTATCTCTTTTATATTTGATTCCTAAAAAATATACAGAATTTATAATATATTTTTGGACATTCCTGAAGTTGTGTTGTGCCTTTAATGCTGAAATGATGTTGACTCTTGTATTTAATATTTCACAGCAAAGTTTCAATTACCTATTTAGACTGATCAGGATGTCATTAATTATTCTTAGCAAATTATTGTGAGCAAGTTGTGCAAATTTATTGTGAATGCGAAATAATTTATGAATTGTTTCAAATGCGATAATATATATCTTCTATCATGCATATTACACTATATTGCACAATGTTATGTCTCAATATTTTATGTAAAAGTACATAATTATATTTGATATTGTAGCTAAACTAAATGTATAAGCATTTACCATTAGTAATGCGCGAGTAACTGAATTTAAAACTGAAGGCAAATGCCCCTTGATTATGAAAGATATCGTACGTGACAACCGTAAAATATTCTTTATGTTAGGCCTACTGGTGCTTAGACGATTAATTGCTTAGCTTGAGTTTCTGATCTCATATTGAGTATTATTTATATAGATGCCATATTTTGATTGTAAGCGTGAGCAATACTTGGATTAGGTTTATTTATTTTGTGTAACGACATTTTGTATATTTGACAAACCAAAGACTCAAATCGTCCCTTTGGATTTTAATTTAGACTTAATTTAATTTTTTGAAGAATGTACATAATTTTAGATTAAAATAGTATATACTCATTGACGTGAAATTCTCGTATCATATAGGACTTGAAATTATAATAAATATATAATACCTAATGTTTGGCATTCACAACATTATTATTGCCTCAGACTGACACAAAACATGTCACTGCAATTCATAGGAGGAAGTAGGAAGGTAAATCTGCATGAATTTGTATAGCCTAATTGGTAATTTTTGTTCAATATTATATTTGAAGCAAAATATTTGTATCGTTTTCGAAATATATTCTTCAGAATGTCGAGTCAATCTTTAATAAATATTATTTAAGTACAGCAGTAAATTAATAAAATTGCAATGTATTCTACATATACACTTATACCAATAATGGATTGATAGATTTTAAGGGATAATGTTAGAATAATTTAACAATGTGTTAACCCCACATCGAGGTATAGCAACCACCACAACTGCCCAAATAGACTGAAAGTGTCCAAATATTTTGTCCTTTTTTGGATTTTGTTACATTGTGTATGGATTTATAACCTATTATTTGAATGCCAAATAAATGATAATACATATTGAAGCATTTTATTCATCGCTATTATGCTACTGAATGCAATGCTGGTCGTACATGTACCGAGCATTGGGGGTTATTTTAAGACTAGCCATGGCTGACATAGCCATATCATGGCTGACTTTGCTAACTGACATATCTGTAATTCTTTGCTAAAGTGTCTTGTGTTTTTTGTCTTACTGACAGTTGTAAAAGGTGCAAATCAGTTTCTACAAAATTTGCAGATACGTCAATTCGTGGTGAGCATCAGAATGACTGCCCAAAATGACAGATCAGCTTTAAAATATTACTGGCATCCAATACCTTTTAGCTACTATTTAATACCTTTGTATAGATATTTTCTACCTAATTAATAAGAAAATTTATTTAAAAAATGGCCAGTCATTCTGATGTCTGAATGACCACTAGTGCTGCAAAGAACTTTAGGCTTTTAGCCCTTATTTTAAGACTAGACTGTTAAATAAAAAGCTTAGTAGGCTAAAAACCTATAAAGCCATTTAGTACTTGCGGCTAGGCTAGGGTTAAGCCTATTCAAGCCTATTGGTTATAAGCCTAAAGGCCTTAAAAAGGCCTAACCTTGTTTAAGACTAATTTAATAAAATAAGACGCTCAAAAAGCCTATGAAGCTCTTAGACCTTAAGGTTATTTAGGCTATACATACAGTCCCTTTCTCAAGTAAAAAAAAGTAAAAGTGTGGGTGGGTACAACAAACTTTAAAAACATATATACCTACACAAACACTGTGAAAAATTGATTTATTGTTAGATGCACAACTAGCTAACTAACTATGAATATTGAAAATAACTTCTTACTATCAATTAGTATGGAAATAGTCTAATAATTATAGTAATACGTAACAGCACGTCCCGTCAGCCCCATACAAATTACTTACGCCAGTATTATATAGTACTCTGTGGTAACAGTATAGTAATAGACTATTAGGTATATTAGGTACCTTTTTTGAAATCGGTAAAAAGGCTTTTACTAAAAAATGATAATAAAGACTCCAGTCCCAAAAAGCCTACTACTTTAAAAAAAGCTATAGGCTTTTTAAAAGCCTACTACATTAAAAAGGCTATAGGCTTTTTTAAAGCCTACTACTTTAAAAATGGCTTAAAGTTTTTTAAAATGACGAAGCTTTTAAAGCCCTATTTTACTGGTCTAGTCCCAAAAAGGACTCGGTAGGCTGAAATTTAGGGCTAAAAGCCTAAAGTCCTTTGCAGCACTAATGACCACCCACATTTAGAATCTCCACAAAAAGGCTCCGAAATGTAATTTCGCCTACACACAAATTTAGTACCTATTCAATACCCAAACAAATATTTTTTTTTTAGATTTTTAAAACAAGAAATAAAAAATTATGAGCAAAAAATGTTTTAACGAAAATGTTAATTGTTTGTTAACATTTTCGTTAAAACTTTTTTGCTCATATTTTTTTATTTGTTGTTTTAAAAATCTAAAACAAATATTTGTTTAGGTAGGTACTGAATAGGTACTAAATTTGTGTATAGGCGAAATTACATTTCGGAGCCTTTTTGTGGAGATTCTAAATGTGGGTGGTCATTCAGACATCAGAATGACTGGCCATTTTTTAAATAAATTTTCTTATTTATTAATTAGGTAGAAAATATCTATACAAAGGTATTAAATAGTAGCTAATAGGTATTGGATGTTAGTAATATTTTAAAACTGATCTGTCGCATTGGGCAGTCATTCTGATGCTCACTAAGTGACATCAGTGACAATATTGGAAGAGACTGCTAACCTCAGAGGCAGTACAGATAGTCTAGAGACAAGCAGCCGGGCAAGAGAATGTAATTTAAAATATTATGTATTCCTTATTTAATTCATTTATTTGTCTTAAATTATTTTATTGAGTAACTAATCCTAAGTAGTCATCCATTAGAGTCCCAATTGCAAACTGTAACAAAAATAAATGTGAGCAAATAAATACGAAGCAACAGATTGGAAAATAAATTTTCAAAACTAAGGAAAAAAAATGAAGTTACATACGACAGTAGAAACCTTATGACAAAAAATAAGCACTAAACAAAAGAAGTTTGAATAATTGACAACTCACAATGCCAGTTGCATCAACTCTCGTGCCCACTATCTTTAACCTGATTACATCCTCTTCCTGTATCACATTGTCTTCCTGTTTACTCTTATAACATGGGGGATTCACATTTGGACAAAATTCCATATCCGCTGGTATTGACTGGAAAACAATAGCTTTGTCAATATGATCAAATTCAATGATAATTAAAAATAAATTACTGGCATTTATAACTTACATGGTGTGATATAAAACAACTAAGCGGGCCAATTTGTGCAAACATCCCAACCTGGAAAATATTGTCACATACTATTACCAAAACCTACAAAGTTTATAATACCTACTTCAGGGTTTGAAAATATTATCACTTTAAAGTCTGATATGTACACATTCTAACATTGTACAGTTATGCAAATGAAAAAAGAATCAAGTCATAAAAATGTACCTTATTAACTTGCGTGACTATAGCATCAAGAACTTCTCCTTTGAATGGTCGGAACACTATAGCCTTATACTTGACAGGATAGACAACAAACCCTTGACCAGGCATAATAAGACCAGCTCCGATGCTGTCTATTGTCGTTACTGCTATCACGAAACCGAATCTGAAAAATAGAAAAAAAACATTAAGATACTGAACAAGTAAACATAACCTATAGTTTCCTTCTAAAACACTACTTACTTGCCGGTACATGTCCCTTCGACTTCTGTATATAATTTCTGCTTTACAGTATCTAACAATTGAGGTCCAAAATATCTGGGATGCAATAATATTTCGTGTTCCAAGGAAATCTGGAAGATTCAACGATTTAACACGTTTTCTAGTGTTGATTAAAGAGGAATGTTTGTTTCAATACTTACATGGTAAAACATTTTAGCTCCTTTTATATTCAATGGTAACAATATTTCATAACTTTGTTAATTGTTAATTATTAAAAAAATATTTACAAATAAACGAACGCTAAACTATACCGCGGCTTCTTTTCGTTTTCGTTCAAAAATTTTGAAACGTCAAAGTCAAATCGAATGTCAAGTGTGCGTCATGCACAGTGATGTGCCCTTCCGATCCGAGGAATGTTCCTACTTTAGGGAATGATCCCGGCAGTAAAAAGGCGAATAATTATGTAAAAACAGCTTTATTACCTAACCTTTAGACAGATAAGATCAGAGTACAAGAAAGAACAATTTGAAAACATTAGTTGATCAAGTGACGTCCATAAATATTGTGAATATCGATATACTCTTATAAAACATACATCAATTTATATAACAATACAAAGACCTAGCATCTGTTTAATATTACACAGAGTACGTATATAAATACGTAATGGGAATATGAACACGCAGAGGCTCAAACATTCTAATAATACTGTATGTATGTGATACTTGGCAATCACCCGAAATATTTGAGATGCGCGTGTCGTTATTGCAGTGAAGTCCAATAAAGTATTATCGACTCGGTGAAGTTGAAACATACAACACTAGCGATTACTCAAAAATGCCAAATGAATGGCTGTTCGGGCTTTTTGGCGGGAGGCGGGAACGGGACAGTTGCTTTCTTCATTGAATAATCTAAATAATTAATACGAAGTGGTGTTTTGTGGTTAATGATCGCATTAAGTTAGTCGGAAGACATTCGCGAGTGTTATTATATTGGAGTATTTAATAAACAAAGTGTATCTGCCTATTTTCGCTTCGTGTCAGGAAGCCGCTTCATAACTCAAAAGTTTATGCGGACTTTTGAGTTAATTCGTTTGGGGTTCGGAGTAGGAGTCTACTCCGAGGGTGGGGGCTTAGGTTTCATCATCATCACCTTTCATCATTTCATTAATCATCAAGAAAAAAAATACGTCAGACATGGCTGTATGGGCATAGTTCCCTTTGCCTTACCCTTCGGGGAAAACCAAACCAAAAAAAAAAAAAATGAATGGCTGTTCGTGTAATCAGATTGTTGTAAAAAATGGCAAAAACTTACGATTATTTATTTAAATTACTCTTGATAGGTGATTCTGGAGTGGGTAAAACTTCTATATTATTTAGATTTTCAGAAGATGCTTTCAATATCTCATTCATATCGACTATTGGTAAGTGTTTCAAGTCTTTATAATCAAAGGTTATTGTGAGATAAGTTGTCTTTTTTTATACATAATTTGTCATTGAGTTGGATTTTTTGTTCCTGGTTCATTGTGTGAGCTTTTCCCGGTGCCGGATTGGATATTGGTACTGGAGTAGGGTGCGGCGCGATGATAATGGGACCCTTATCGAATTATACCAATGTAAAGTTCATGACATCATACTCACTAATTTTAATTAGTTGGCTCTCGAGTTAAACAACTGTCTGTTGCAGGAATCGACTTCAAAATTCGGACGATAGACCTTGAAGGGAAAAAAGTGAAGCTACAAATATGGTAAGTTGAAAATTCTTGTTTATTGTTATCCATCAAGTTCTCACTGTTTGCTGTGGTTTTGGTGGATATGCAGGAACTGGATGTGTAAGAATCTGATGATACAACCCATGTGTCAATTTAATAACCTTCCTAAACACTTGCTTATCATATATTATCTTTAATTATACCCACATATTTTTTTATAAAGTTGATGTTAAAATAGTCCAATGATCCTGATCCTTTATTAATGTAATGACTCAACAGGATGCTTGTTTCAGCTGTAAATAGTCATTTAATTTAAACTTTCAAAGTGTTAATATAATTTGAATGGACCAGAAAGCCAAATTATTCAATGTGTATCTTAGCGAGAATATCTTAAAATCCTTTTTGTAAGTAATCATAAAAATACTTATTCTCTTTAAGGGATACCGCAGGCCAAGAGAGATTCCGTACCATAACCACTGCATATTACCGTGGTTCTATGGGCATCATGCTAGTGTATGATGTGACAAATGAGAAGAGCTTCGAGAACATAAAAAACTGGATCCGAAACATAGAGGAAAATGCCAGTGCTGATGTTGAAAAGATGATTCTTGGCAACAAGTGTGATCTGGAAGCTAAAAGACAAGTAAGTGAGCTTATCACTGTCACATTAATAGAAGATATTAGGATACTAGCACAGGAGCAGCACTTATACTTCCTGATTATTAGATTATTCCTGATTATAACTCTGCCTGTCTTAGAGATGGCTGGTGTTGGTTTAACAAGTCCAAGGTTTGTAAATCCAACATGCTAAGAAGCATTAAATTTCTGAAGAAAATTTGCAGCCACTTTTGGTACAAAATTTAAATCCAGTCACTTTCTAATGATACCTACCATGAAAAAATAAACCAAATATTTATTTCCAGGTATCAAAAGAGAGAGGTGAACAATTAGCTATAGAGTATCAGATAAAATTTGTAGAAACTTCGGCTAAGGACTCACTAAATGTTGAATACGCGTTTTATACTCTTGCAAAAGACATCAAAGCAAAGATGGAGAAAAAACAGGTATGTGCATATTACTAAGTTCTATGTCAAAGTATAGGAACTCTGTGTTCATAATGGAAAAAAAAAGATATTCTTTAACATTTTCCCAATTCTTAAAATCAGTTTGTAAAGCTAAGAATTTTATCTTACTGAACATAGATAACTTAACAATCACAAAAGTAGTTTATCTTATATTTATCTATAATCTACCTATCTTTCTTTCTAAAACAATATTCTCTTCTGTTCCATGGCTGCTATCGAAAAATAGAAGGTAATAAAATAAGGCTGGTGTGTGTTGTTTTATTGTGCTGTCTATTGTGGAAGGTGTAGGTTTTTATTATATTTTTGCTCAAAAAGCTCTTAGAGACACATAATATATTAGTTAGTCCATGGTAATATACTACTTTTCTTACCTAAGAAGGCCTTGATCAATTTCCAACGCCACCTGACCCTTGACCTTGAAAGTGTTTTGTTTGTTGTTCTTGTTAGTGTTCTGTATAGTACTGTTATGCATGTAAAGGTGTTGCTTTGTTGGGTGTAGCATCATCACAGATAAAATTTAATTGATTTTTTGATTTTTATTAAAATTTGCATGTTATAATTTGTACACTACATATACAAAATCATAGTTTTACTTATTATATGTATATTCTAGCGTGGGGTAGCACAGATGGAATTGAAAATCGGGTTTAGTTCGCCACACTAGTTTTTATTTTATATTAGTGAACACTGTAACAGCTTTTGCAACAGAACAGAGAGTAACGTAAACTACGGGGCGCAGCGGCGCAGCGCGTGCGCGGACGGTTCGCTCGGGCGGCGCGAAAACGGTGTATCGCGTATGAAGCTCGGCGGCAAACTGAGTGAGTGCGAGTGAGCGAGAGTCAACGAGCGCGCTCGCGCATGCTACTCGCGCAGGCGCGCGGGGGGAACGACGGCGCGGCCCGACCGAGCCGTTCTATACGTTCTATTATTATTATTATTTTTACCTCCCGCTACAACCTCCCCCTCCAAGTCACCGGATCGACCCGATGGTGACTTGGCCGGACGACCCTTTTTACGGGGGTGTTCTATGAGGGTAGCAGTCCCCACATAAGGGGTAAGGGCACTAGCATGATACTTCCCTCTGATGGTACCTTGCTTATCCTTAAGCAGAAACGAGGTTGGGCTGACAATTTCAGATATCTCGTACGGTCCCTCGCGACGCGGGGCAAACTTACTACTAAAACCCTTAGCGGCATTACTAAGCCGGTGAGACTCAACGAGGACGAGGTCTCCCACCTGGTAGGAAGAAATCGGGCGGCGATTCTTATCGGCGACTTCCTTTCTACGATCCTGTTGCTCTTCGGTTCTCCATTTGACTTCCTGGAGGGTCTCGGTGAATTTTAGCAGGTATGGAGTTATCTGAGGAACGAAGTTCTCGCGTTCAACAACCCCTCTGAGGTCAGTAACTACATCCATTGGTGAGCGCAATTCACGGGCAAACGTTAAAAATGCAGCAGTCCTCCCAGTACCTTCATTGTACGAGCTATTAAGGGCAAACCGAACGGCGGGCAACGCTTCAGGCCAATTCCGATGTTCAGGCCCCACGAGCATAGCAAGCATTTGCTTCATGTCGCGGTTCTTGCGCTCGGACAGGTTAGCTTCCGGATGGTAAGCAGGAATGAGGCTCTGCTTAACGTCGAATACGTACATCAATTTCTGCATTACAGCAGAGACAAACTGTGAGCCGTTATCAGAAATTACACGGCGAGGAAACCCATATCTGAGGAATACTTCCTCCAACAACACTTTAGCGCAGGCTTCAGCTGTAGCGTCAACTAAGGGGAACACTTCCACCCATCTACTTGCAGTGTCCACGATGAGGAAGATCCATCTCTCTCCGTTGCTTCCTTCGGGAAGAGGTCCAAAAAGATCCATCGCAAGGACTTCCATACGCTGATGAGCTACGGGCGTCTGCAACAACCCCGCAGGCTTCATGTTGCTGGGTTTGTAGGTTTGACACAGGTCACATGACTTGATATACTTGGCAACATATTGTCGTATGTTTCTAAAATAGTATCTCTCCTTCATCTTCTTCAGGGTTCGTTCCAGGCCAAGGTGTCCAGCGGTAGGTGCATCATGCAGCATCTTCATGACCTCTTCACGCATGGACTCGGGAACTACCAGCTGCGGTTCTTCAGAATCTCCGTCCAGATCTATACGGTAAAGTACGCCTAAGGTCATATAATATCCGCGATCAGTCCAGCGGTCCGATGCATCGGCCGTCTGACCTTCAAAGTCATTAATAATTTTCTTTATTTCAGGATCTTCGAGCTGCGCACTACGGATCTCTTCGGGACGACGATGTGGTAAGTCTACACTTACAGGGCAAACATCGCATGAGGAACTGGCAACAACATCCTTTTCTGGTAAGGCATCACCGCACACGGGCCTACTCATCGTGTCGGCAATGACATTCGCCCTTCCTGGGGTATACTCTATTTCCAGGTTAAAGGCCTGAATCTTCATGGCCCAACGGGCTAATCGACCACTGGGGGTCTTCAGCGATAACAACCACTTCAGTGGCTGGTGGTCAGTCGCAACGCGCACTTGCGCGCCTTCAAGGTAACCCCTAAACTTCTCAAGGGCCCATACAACTGCAAGAGCCTCACGCTCGGTGGTATGGTAATTACGTTCAGCTGGCGTTAAAAGTCTGCTCGCATATTCGATCGGCCGTTCCTCCTTCGGATCATCTCCCTGAAGGAGAACAGCACCCAGGGCGTATGCACTGGCATCAGTACGCAGGATGAATGGCTTCTCAAAATCAGGCTGCTGCAGAATGGGGCTAGTCGCAAGACGACGCTTCAGCTCTTCAAACGCGAATTGCTGATCGTCAGCCCATCGCCAGGTTCGATTCTTTTTCGTAAGATCGGTGAGTGGACGCGCTACTTCCGAAAACTGTGGTATAAATTTCCTGAACCACGCACAGGTTTGTAAAAACGTTCTCATTTGTTTCAGATTCTTTGGCGGCTCCATATTTAGTACAGCTTCAACCTTCGCGGGATCTGGCTCAACACCACGACAGGTAAGTACATGTCCAAGATATACAACTCTATCTCTTCCAAAAACACACTTCTTTCGATTTGCTCGGAGACCAAATAATCGAAGTCTGTCAAAGACCTGTTGTAAGTCACGCACGTGAGTTTCAATATCAGGCGAGACTATAAGGAGATCATCTAAGTATGCAACTACGCATACATCCTTCAGGCCGGCACGAAATCGATCAATTAAGCGTTGAAATGTCGCCGGGGAATTCTTAAGACCAAACGGCATTCGCTTAAATTGGTAAGTCCCGAACGGTGTGGTAAAAGCCGTCTTATGGCGATCCTCTGGCGCCACTTCTATCTGCCAATAACCTGCTTTGAGATCAATGGTGGACATGATGCTGTTGGCTTTCGTTGACTGTATCAAATCGTTGATCAAGGGGAGCGGGTACTGGTCGGATCGCGTCACGCGGTTTAGCTTCCGGTAATCTACACAAAAGCGGACTTCTCCATCCTTCTTAGGGACTAAAACAGCGGGAGAAGCCCAATCCGATTCTGCATCCTCGATGACGTCTTCGTCCAACATTTTGTCCAATTCCAGGCGGATGATTTCCTTTTTAGAGGGCGTGACTCGATACGGCGGTCCCGCTACTGGTGCGGCGTCACCGGTGTCAATGCGATGAGTGGCAAACTTGGTGGGTGCTCCCCCTAGCTTGAAGATATCTTCATTGTCTTGCAGGAGAGTCGTGAGCTTGTTCCGAGCGTCTAAATCAAGGTGGGCGCCCTCGTCCTCACGAAGTTCCACAGTCGATAGATGAACTAAATCAGTCTTGCCCTCAAAACACATTGGTTCCGGTTGAGAATTTCTCAAATACCAAACATTACGATCAAAGTCAAGTATCATGCCCGTACCCTCAATGAAATCCATACCTAGCAATGAGTTAGTAGCATGTGGTAACATTAGGAAACAAACCTCAGTCACTACATTACTACAAGTAACATTAACACGTGCTACATTAACTTCTTCTATACAACTTCGCCCATCGGCGTATCTAAGTTCAGTTACAACTTTATCAAAAGTTTGACCACAATTTACAAGATGGTTATACAGACTCTTACTACCAATAGATTGTTTTGCACCAGTGTCCACAATTGCACTACCCACTAAACCACAAACCGAAATGTTCACAACGGGACGGTCCCGTGGAACCATAAGATCACTCACTCCTATAGCCGACACTGAGTTGAATGTAGACGACACAGCAGGAACTACTTTGCTCTGCTCTTTGCATTTAGGGCAATTGGATCTTATCACGCCGAGTGCTCCGCAGCCAAAACAACTGACTGGGCGAGGATCAGGAGCAACTTCCTTCTTAATCTCTACTTTATTCTTCAACTTTTGACATTCTTCTCTTGTATGTCCATAGCATTTGCAATATATGCATTTCGGACGGGACTGTGTCGGGATAGCACGTGCAGTAGTGACGGCAGGTGTAGCAGTAGTGGGGGTAACAGCGGTTACCCGATTGTGTCCGATCACTGGTCGACTCTCGTCTAACATATCTTCTACGCTTCTGGCATGCTGCAGTAGCTCTGCAAATGATGAAAAGGAGCTACGTGACACCCTCTCGCGTATTCTACGATGTAACAATCCATATGTCATATCCAATTGTACTGGATTTTCTGGTAGAGTGTCAGGTGGTAATTGAGCTATCAGAGCTCTCACTCGGCAAACAAATATATCTGTTGATTCTTCTGCTTGCTCTTTCTTGAAGATCTGTCGGTAGATCTTATGTGGAGGCATGCGCGGACCGAAGGTTACTCGTAGCAGTTGAACAGCATCAACCCAGGACTCTGTAGAATGCTTGACTCCCCGCCACCAGGAAGCAGCAAAGTCGGTCAGCAACATAGGCAAGCCTCTCAGTGCAACGGCATCATCAACTCCCAAACATTGCTTATACATCTCCACGGCGTCTATGAACGCGTTTATGTCGCCGGCACCATTGAAACGTGACGTGCAGTTCGCAAAATTAGAGGTTTGCGGACCAGGCGGCAAGGGTGAAGGTGCAGGTGATGATTGCGTGCACATGGACAGCAGTCGGCTGAATTGTTCATCTGTCATCAGTACTGAAGATGGTGATGGGAAGACCTGGCTTGCATGCGTGGGTTCCAGCACACCACGAGGAGAAGCAGCGGCAGGTGCACCATAAGGAGAAGGGGCGATTGGCCTCGGCACAGTAGGCGCAGAGGGGCCTGGCGCCATGAAGCTCACGCCGGGCGACTCGTCATCAGCGAGCAGCGTGACATCGACGTGCGACGCGCCCTCGGCAGGCAGCGTGACATCAATGGGAGACGTGGCATAGACGGGCATCGTGGCATCTGCTGGCGGCGTACGACTGACGGGCGGCGTGCGAACGACGGGCAGCGTGCGTTCGACGGGCGGCGTGCGATCGACGGGCGGCGCAAAATCGTTACCACTTCTAGTTAAAACCATTTTAACACTTTAGTTCGTTTTAATTTACTTTAAGTACTTTCACTTTAGTTTGTAGTATATAGCAGTCAATATAACAGATAAAATAACAGTTCCGCTTATAGTTCAAATGTTCATTAGCACTGTGTGAAAAATAGGTAAGGGGTACTTCCCTAAGTCCAAGCAGGTTGCGGGCATGCGCGGCTGGCGCAGCGGTATAGCAGCTCTGCATCAATCGTGCCAGCGCAAGGGCATGCGCAGGGCACGCACGGTGTACTCGTACGTATGGCAAATACGAGCAACTGGAACATCGACCCTCCACGGTCGACAGCAACTCGTCTCATACGAAACAAAACGAGATACACTAACGTATTTCACTTTACGTATGCACTGTTAGTACCTAACTGAAGTATTTTCCAGTCAATACTAAGTTTTCACACTATAATAACTATAAAACTGATTTACAACAGTTAATAAACAAAAGTTTTTCACGAAAGAAGAGTTCGATAACGCGATTGACAATTTGACATTGACAGTTCGAATTGCGGTAAAAAGTGGCACTTAGAAAATGGAATCGCCCGATTTTCAAAATGGACTCGCCCGATTTTCACAAACGACCACGCCCACTTGTGGACAACGCGCAATGATAAAATACTTATTTAAAACTGTCCGCAAAAGATATTTAACACAACTATCCGTAAAATATAGTCAATCTGAGTCTAAAAACACTTATAAGAAGTATTCGAACACGTGAAGATCGCAATTACAAAGTCTAGAACATGAATGTTCGAGAAAAACTAGAAAATAAACGAAACACAAAACGATAGACACACAGTCCTAATGTTCGTCAGCTAGTTACGACACTCAATAAAGTCTAGATCTAGGTAATAATTTACAGTTCACACGTAGTAGGTATGTACTTAGATTTGGTCACTCGGGCGGGAGTCTTCGAGACTCAAAAGGCACACACAGTAACACGATCGCAACTTCTTCTAGAAGATAAAACGATGCTTAAGCACATGAAAGTCACTCCGAACGTACGCAAAGTCCATCACAATATCCAGCTTCACGTTGGGACGCCATCTTCTAGCGTGGGGTAGCACAGATGGAATTGAAAATCGGGTTTAGTTCGCCACACTAGTTTTTATTTTATATTAGTGAACACTGTAACAGCTTTTGCAACAGAACAGAGAGTAACGTAAACTACGGGGCGCAGCGGCGCAGCGCGTGCGCGGACGGTTCGCTCGGGCGGCGCGAAAACGGTGTATCGCGTATGAAGCTCGGCGGCAAACTGAGTGAGTGCGAGTGAGCGAGAGTCAACGAGCGCGCTCGCGCATGCTACTCGCGCAGGCGCGCGGGGGGAACGACGGCGCGGCCCGACCGAGCCGTTCTATACGTTCTATTATTATTATTATTTTTACCTCCCGCTACAACATAGCCTACTGGATCCCAAAGCTGAGCAAGGCCAAATAGTTTTAATTATTAAACTTTTACTTTAGATACTTTGTGTTGAGTTACGTTATAGTGCATTTAGTGTTATACTGTGGTTACTTATCATAGATAGTTTGTGGTATATACTGTGTGATGTATACAGCAATTAAAGTATGTGATGTAACAAAGCTTGTGTGGTGACAGGAGGCGAGTAACCCGCAGGCGCGGACGGGCGCGCACCAGCTGAAAGCGAACGAGCAGCAGCGCAAGCCCACGTCGTGGCTGTCCCGCTGCTCCATCCTCTGACGTCGCCGCGCCCCCGCCCGCCGCCGGCCTCGCCCTGCCCGCGCCCGCGACATACCCACCTCAACTATATTTTTCGACCTACACTTTTAAAAACTGGTGCGACAACTCACAGGGGGACATTGCTTTTGTATTTTTATATCCACAACTATACTTCACATCTTTAAAATAAAAGAAACAGTATTTTATCATAAATTAATTGTGGATTAATTTCCAATTTTGAAAAGTTACAATTTATTTTTAGAGCGAAATTACTTGGTGTTATGTTGGATAATTTGAAGGATAATGGTTAAATGGATATTATTTCAATAGATTATTTAGCTGTATTTTTCTTTTGCTATTTTAATTAAGATATATATATTTTAATGTAATATATACTATTTAATTTGAATAAACAGTGCTTTTTTATATAACATTTAGTTTAATTAAAAAAATAAGGTTACATTTTCTAATAAGAATTTATTTGCCAACAATATATACAAAAGAGTTAATTTGCAACTTTGAAAACTGGAAGAATCTCCTTCTAGTATAAAAGAATAACCAAGTAAATTATGATTTAGATAATTAAAATGGTGTATCTCTTTACTAGAATTTTTAAGTATCAACCACTAATAAATAAATGCTTTCATGTAGTTTGGACTTGCTTAGGATTGCTTCTGAAAGGTCTTAGGGCAACATTCTTGGCTCCTACTAAGGCACTTATGGAGACAAAAGTAATTAATTGCAGCAGTTTCTTCACTGTCAAAATGACCATTTCTTTTGTAAGTTGTGAGCCTTTCCTCCAGAAGACCACATAGGCTGGGAGAGGTGGCAGCTGGTCAGACCAGATGCCATTCCTGTAGCTCTTGGCTTTGGCTTCAGCAGATAGCAGGACGGGTACCAGTTGTGACTCTATGCTGTTCTTCTTCACCTTCTCAGGCACTGTAGCTTTGGCAAAGCCAAGTTCTACAAGCTTCTGTCCAACATCAAGAGTCTCAACAGTTTTTGTCTGAAAAATAAGCACCATACTCTTAGTTTCCAATTTTCATAAGACTAAATAGTAACATTAGGCTGTAATGTTCAATTATTATGACAAGTAAACATTTATTACTTGGATCTTGCAGTTTAGGTAATTAAATTTCTTTCATAACATTTGTTATTTTTGTGTTAAATTTAAATGTTTACCTTTGCTTGTGGTAGGTGGAGCAGCACAGTAGAGACAAGATCATCTTTATCTCTAGCAATCGGCTTCAGAGTCAACTTCTGACCTTTTGCTACACACTCCAACCAACTGACAGCATTCCCACTCACTATTTCAACTCCCCATAACTAAAAAAATAAGAAAAAACTTGGCATCAGTCCTATGTATGTTAAGACAACAGTAATAAATTGATGACATTGAAAACTAACCTTGACTGGTAAAGGCGGTTTGCTGGAATGCCATAGTGGTAGATATATTGGGGCTTTGTGGTTGACTAGTAGGCGTACTGGAGAATGCTGCACACCAGCGTACACACCGTTTAACGGCTCATGGTTCCTCAGGAAATGATCAGGGATTTTACCCGCCTTTGAAAACTTGCTAACCTGATTAAAAATATTATGTTAGAAGTTATGTAATAAATACTAATATTATTAAGTAAGTAGCGTAATATTTACCGGTCGGATCTTATGTATGGATACGGCTAGGCCCGCAGTAGCAAGAGCGTAGACCGCTATCTGAAAACAACAAGTGGCTGATAAAAAAACATTTAAGTTTTGTAATCTGATTATTATGGCCCACTCTACTTACATTTACCCCGCGGTAATCTTGCTGCAATAACGACTTTATGTTGTAGAAGATGCCTCCTTCTTTGCTATCCATTTTAAAAAGGTGATGAACAACAAACTTTCATAATTTTCGTTTTCTTTTATGTCATCTATATTTTCGGATTCGGGAATTCGTTTTCCGAATTCGGAAACTTTTGACAACTAACTTTTTTTTATTTTGTATGGCTGATTGATAGAGTTGTATGCGTGTGCTTGACATATGCTTGATAACGTGACGTGAATTGACTCTTTTCGAACTAATTCAATTTTATTATTCGTGAACGCACCATTTAACTTATTTTAGTGTAGTAACATTATTGATTCCACGTCAACCAATTTGTTTGACAGCTGGCACGAGTCGAAGATTTTGCTGGATTTTTGTGGATTGTTGATTATTCTAAAACTGATTTCAATATGATTACTGTGCTAAATACTATAGATACTGGCCATGAAGACATGATACATGACGCTGAATTAGATTATTATGGGTTGAGGCTTGCTACATGCTCTTCAGATAATTCAGTGAAAATTTACGACATCAAGAGCGGCACACAAACTCTCGCCGCCGACCTAAAGGGACATTTCGGTCCTGTTTGGCAAGTAGCTTGGGCACATCCTAAGTTTGGCAACTTGCTAGCATCTTGTTCTTATGACAGAAAGGTCATCATATGGAAGGAATCTGGGGAATGGACCAAGCTGTACGAGTATACCGGTCACGAAAGCTCGGTGAACTCGGTTGCGTGGGCGCCCGCGGAATACGGTCTGATCCTCGCGTGCTGCAGCTCTGACGGCTCCATCTCCATTATCACATATCAAGATGGTGGCAATTGGGATGTGAAGAAGATTCCAGGTGCTCACGCTATTGGCGTCAACTCTATAAGTTGGTGCCCCGCTATTTCTGCTGATCTGAATCTAGATCCCCTCAGCAACAAGGAAGCACCAAAAAGAATAGTATCTGGTGGATGTGATAACTTAATAAAGGTATGTTCATCATCATTCAAATAATTATTCTTATATTTAAAGTCTGCAAGTCTTGAGTAATATTTTTCATTTTGCAGATTTGGAGAGAGCAAGGTGACCAATGGGTGGAGGAGAATCGCTTGGAGATGCACATGGATTGGGTGCGGGATGTGGCATGGGCTCCTTCTTTAGGTCTCCAAAGGTCCATGATGGCCAGCTGTTCTCAAGACAAGCGGGTTGTTATCTGGACAAGTGATGACAACATTTCATGGACCCCCACTATTCTGAACACCTTTGATGATGTAGTCTGGAGTGTGAGCTGGTCATTGACTGGGAATATTCTGGCAGTGTCTGGAGGGGACAACAAAGTCAGTCTCTGGAGAGAAGGAACTGATGGCCAATGGCTGTGCATCAGTGAAGTAGCCAAAGGTCTTGGACAGACACCCAGCGATGAAAGAAGTACACTGTAATATTCTAGTAATAGTTCTGCCTGCATTCTTCTGTTTATAATTTTGTCCAATAGTCTGCTCTAGTGCTGTCCACTGGTCAGAGTGCACAACTTCTCTCTTTTCTACTACATAAAACTGTTTGTTGACTTGAGCATCACATAATGCTCTACAAATTCTTTTTTATGGGAAGAAAAAATAAAAGGAAGATAATGACATTGGTTGCTATTCTTCAAGCAAATCAATAACAATGCATCAAATCTGATAAGTCTTGCGACTGATTGCAGATAAAAAGAACGGAAAAAAAAATGGGAAGGGATGAACAATCTGGTTTGATACAGTAAGTGGGATGAAAATTTGTCACCCAGTTGTCACCCGGGGGACAGTGCTAGAGGGGAATACTGGTAATAATCTATATTTTTTTGTGTATTTAATTATCTAATTGTAATATAATGTTACTATAAGAAACTTGTTCAATGTTTCATTTGTCTGTTTTCACCTTAAATAATAATAATAAACTTAGATAGGTTAGTAAAATAAAAGAAGCCTTACAAGGTACCTAATTTACATTTTATCATTATCAAACTTACAAATTACAAAACTTAGAATAACACTTAAATACTATCACATATTACTTATGTTAAACTCTATAAGTTCTAATAAGAGAGGCATCTTGTAATACTGTGCGATGGTTTTGAAGGTAGCTAGTTGTGACCTCACTTCTGTCGCCGGTACCATCAGGGAGAAGTCGCCGGCGCATTCGCAGACCACTGAGAGATTCTCGCGTTTCACCTGCGCAAATATAATTTCTTATGTATCTTAGAAACAAGTTGTTGTAAATTACTTGTTTTCCATTAGTAAAATGTTAATTAAGACCTTGTAAAAACGGGATCATGATGAAAAGAATCTGTTATCTTTTTGAATTATCAGTGCCTCTAAAGTAATAAAATTTTAAACCACAAGAGACCTTAGAGACGTCTTAAACATTTGGAGAAGACTAGAATATATTATTGGGGAAGTATAGAGGTGTTAGTGTTACCTGATGGCAGCGTGTGCATACGAGGTCCTGCAGCGTGAAGGTCATGGCGCGCCGGTTCATGGTCTCGATGAGCCGCCACTCCAGCTCCTGGTTGTCGTACGCCGCGCCGCACGTCGGACACAGGCACACGGGACTACGGGACAAGTGGAACATGTTTTAAAATTACAAAGTTTCAACCCCTTTTTTGACCCCTTGGCAAAATCCCACCGACGGAAAATTCCACTTGATATTCTCAGAATCATCTCCCTCTGTACTCGTTACGGTGTCCCTAACACTCTGTATATCATATACTCACACGTCGTTGTTGACGGAGCGGTGCGTGTCCCGACAGAGGTCGAGGTCGCGGCAGTGGTTGCACACCTTGCAGATGACCTCTGTGAGCTCGCACGAGTCGCACGGGTCGCGCCACTCCGCCAGGCTGCTGAACTCGCCTACGCCGATCAGACGGAGCAAGTTACGCCGGAGAAGAGTGACCTGTCGTACAAGATTTAGTTTGAAAAAGATGATGATCACACTCGTTACTGATACTTTGTTCCGATGACACACCTAGAGCCCCGGCTCTTCGTTTTCGCTATTCGGATGCTGATCGTCGACTTAACGCTGGCGTTGCATTACCAAATCGCCAGCGCAACGCTTTTTGCAAAAAAGTACTATCCACAACGCGATTTTCCACAGTGTGTGTGTGGGGGGGTGTTCCTTAACACGACAACATCAACGTATATTGTAAGAATACTCTACCTCTTCATCCAAAGATTGGTGTAACGACAGCACCTTGCAGACCGCGTTGACGTACAACAAGGCGGGCGTGGTGGAGACGTCGAAGGCGTCAGCTCGGAGGCCGGGCTGCGGCTCGATGTCGCCGGGGCGCAGGCACGGCATGCGGCTGTTTATACGCTCCGTCATACTGGAGTGATGGACGGTAAGTTATATGGGGAAGAAAAAGACAGGCTTCTCGTCGTGTGGCTTGTATCCAGGTCAAGATTGAGAATGCTCATCCGCCTCACAACCCACACGATAGAAGAAGATCGACCTTAACCAATCATGGCAGAGATTTTATTGAGCCTCCAAAAAACGCCGTCACTTTACCACTGCTGAGCTTCCCCTTGATCCTTCCTCTCTTCTGAATTCTGAGTGTACTCTGGTCAATTTCTTCGGTAAGGGTGTTCACAAATCTAATAAGGGATCAAAAAGGGTAAGGGTATAAGGGTTCTCAAAGACATCGTCTATTAATTCAGTGAGGCTCGAAGAGGGGATGGGGTCAGAAAATACACGAAATATCACGAGGGAAGGGGTGAGATATTACGTGTATTACATTAACGTTGGACGCGCAATTTCCAAATTTGCCGCTTTTAACCAAAATTTTCGGTTAAAAGCGGCGTGTGACCCAATTTCTAAATTTAAAAGTTACTGAACAATCTTACAAATTTATGGTCCGTTGACGGTGCGGACGGAAAGTTGTCAAACAATCATCGTAAAAACGCCTCACCGGAATAGTTTCTGTGAGATCTCTCCCCTTAGTAATGTGGGCAGATTGTGTGGCTCGGCGTGTGCTGCGCTGAGGAAGCCCGCCACGGCCGCTGTGAAGTACTCGCGCACGCCCGCTGGCAGAAACGAGCACAGGTTCCACTGCATCGAGATCTCAGCCTGGAGGAGGACAAAAATAGCTTTTTAGGTGCCAGCATTGTGGGACGAAAAGTTAGAGCAGAAATAGTGATGCATGCTCTGACATTCCGTAATACATGATTAGGCGACGAACTGGCAACATGTAGATTGGTATAACCCTACCGCGTTACGAATCAATACGTGTTATAGATGCCAAGACGACCTACGTAATTTTTAACGATTTTATTGAATCTATACACTGTGTAAGCTCAACGTCAAGTTGTCATCGGATTCTTGTACGACGCGCTTTGTAAAAAGTAGGACCTGTAAGGATATCAAATACAATGGTGACAATCTACCAGGATTCATCATTTGTAGCGCACACAATTTCCGCGAGTATACGGTCCAATGTTGTGGCGCAAGTTGTCTATCAAACAAGGTACCAGAAGTGGTTCTCGAATAAGAATTAGGTATAGTGAGTGACAGATTTAAAAAATAATATGAACAGCACCATACCTCTTCATCGGGATTTTCTTCACTTTCAGTCGGCAGCTGCGATGATCCTACTTCTACCAAGCCTTGAGGAAGTTTTCCCTATAAAAAAAAATACACTTATAACTTGATCAGCTTCCCGCTCCAGTTGAAAAAAATTCTGAGATAGATTTTATTCCCTGGTCTCGGGTCCATTTTATCATCTGATGGTAAGTGACTATGGTCTAGGGTAGATCACGATTACCTAGCAAAAGCCTATTCACTCTAGCCGTGAAGACTTCCAGATTATAACGAGTTAGAAAAAGTCCCAGTCCAATTCCATTCCTTTGCTGTTCGCATCGAAAAGGAAAAAGCAAAACGTTTAGTGTGAATTAGTCCATAATATATATCGTTGCGTATGAATGTGTAGTTAGCGACAAGCTTTCGCCATGTTCTTATATTGATTATATTTCTGTTGATGTTTTTGTAATATATCAGTGGACGTGGGTATTACGAGGTTACTACTTACTGATGTAAGTAAGTAGTCGTTACATGAGCCATGTCAGGGGCCTTTGGCGGCTCAATAGTAACCTTGACACTAGGGTTGATGAGGTTGGGAGTACCAAACCCACACGATAGAAAAAGAACGAGGTACCGGAACAGTTAAGTGGTCTGAAGGATATGTTGTAATAGTACCTGAATCCCGGCGTAGTTGGCCTCGTCGAGCCACAGCAGGTACCCCCAGCACCGCTTGTACCGGATGTCGATGCCGTGGAACAGCTCCTTGTTGCGGATGCTCTGCACCACGAACTCCACGTACCCTGGACGATACGATAATTAGATGGCTTAAGGTGAACGCGCACCTAACGCGCGCCGAAGTCATCGTATTTTGTGGCAAAATGCGGATCGTGCAGCGAGCACGCTGCATACGATGTCATACAAAGATTTAGAAAATGCGGTGAATACTGATTCAGAGATTGGTATATGTACAGGGTGTTAGTGACATCGTAACGAAAACTTTGACGGATGTTTCAGGTTCGATGGATGTTTGACGGAAGAGATTTGAGGGATATTCTGTCGCAAAAGTATGGAACGGAAAATAATTAAAAAAAAAACACTAAAATTTTCATGAATTCCACTTGATATTAATTCAGAATCATTTCGCTTGATATCAATTGATACGGCTTTGAGTCGTGTGTCAATTTTCAAGTGAATTTCTCACAAATACTAACTTCGCAGCACACTTAGATAGGTACCCACTGATGCTTCTTGAGGTATCTGAGTCTGAATCTGCTTCAAGCAGCAGCAACCAAGACTTTTTGAAGCAGCAGTCGGTTCCGGCTCCTATAGCCTCCTATTTACTTAAGTACGTAGTCGTTAGATGAGCCATAAGTGGCCTTTGGTGGCTCAATAGTAACCCCGACACTGACAGGGTTGATGAGATCGGTCAACGATCTCACAACCGACACGAAAGAAGAAGATGGGGAACAGCTTCTTCATCAGGGTGTACATACATACCATAAACTCACGCCAATGTCCCGTCGAGGTAAGCAGAGACTATGGAATTCCATTTGCTGGATCCTGTTACACTTCTCTTGCTTCCTCTTCTTCCACTTCTCTTCTTGGTTTAGAGTAGATCGTGCTAAGCCTCATCAGGTAGTGCCAACTTTATAAATACTCACCGATGCCGTCCAATACTGAGGTCTTCTTAGTAGCGAGTATGATGCGCGTGAAGTCAGCGAACACTATTGTAGAGCCGAGCCTCTTGAACTCAGCCACCAACATGAGGAACAGCTTCTTCATCAGGTTGTATAATGTGCGGCGCAGCGCAGGGTCGTATAGCAGCGATGTTGGAGTCTTTAGCCATCTGTTGATGCAAGGTCCAAGGTAACGACTTTCTTACTTGCATATCACACCCGTCCTTCTAGGTCAGTAAAAAGCCATAGATAGTGGACGCAAAACTGACTCACTGCAAGCACACCCCGGACACTTCATACAAAACTCCTTTTACACAGCAACTACACATTGACGTTATCGTACACGCGCATCTGTGCGTCTACGTCAACGTCTGACGCCATACGATTGAAGACTAAAGTTAGGCCGAGGTTTAAACCTAGCTCGGCCGCTGGTGTAGAGCGGATCGTTGCGTTGTATACGATAATAGATAGGTGAGAATATAATAAATTTATCGTTGTCCAGAGTTCAGTACTGAATGCCCTTCGAGGCAAATTTATAACTATATTATATTTCGGAAATTAGGCACCGCTATACGAGGAAAATACAATATGCCTAACGTCGGTTTATATATACGTTCCACTGCAGGGCACTGGCGTCATCTGGAAGGAATGGAATCAACTGCAGGGGGTATTCGAGCTTATTCCAGGGATTGGTGGACAACAACAAATCACGTCAAGAAAACAAATAGCATACTTACCTATAAAAGTGTGATATCTGGTAGTCGGCGAAGACGTTTTTGAACTGCGTGACGTCACGCAGCCACGTGGCGATCATGGTGCGCAGGACCTTGAACGCCGCGCTGCACTGCGCAGTTTCATCGTAGTTAACGGACGCATTCGCTCCTGCAACGAACACGCTTCATATGAGTGACGTCATGCAGCCACGTGACGATCATGGTGCGCAATACTTTACACGATTTATGACGACGTAACATGGTTAGTGTGGCCTCTGTGTAGGTACTGAACTTCCCCGCACGTCGGCATATAATTTTACTCATCACTTTCCTCGCAATATGCCCTTCATCATATACACTAACGTGTTGCTCTGCTTTCTTAGTGGCTGGCGCTACTGTCAGACTTCCTCTTTATACAGGGTATTAGTGACATCGTACCGACTACTGAGGGGGATGATTCAAACCATGATTCTGAGTTAATATCAAGTGGAATTGTCCGTCGCAAAATTCAAGTTTTTTTAAAATTATTTTCAGTTCTATACTTTTTTGCGAAGGAAAATATCACTTGATAACTACTCAGAATAATGGTCTGAATCAAAGTTTTCGTTACGATATCACTAACACCCTGTATATTAATTCCTAATCTTGTCATTAATTTCATCTTAACATTCGCAAATCGTCCATCAAAATCATGTATGTAAAGACCAAGGATGGCCTGTCCACAAACAAGTTGGTGTGTTCACTGACCAGTAGTGTTGATGGCGACTTGTATGTCAGTGGTGGCGAAGGGCGTGGCGGCGCTGGTGCCCTCCACGTGGTGTATGTGGTGCGCCTGCAGCAGCGCGCTGACGGCCAGCGCGTCCGTGTCCAGCTCCACGCACACGCTGCCCCACGCGCCCGCCACCGAGTGCGCGCAGCCCGACGTGTCCTCCGCCTCGCTCACCAGCCTGCACAAGGCAACATCCGACGATATTTCACCTTATCATGAAAACCACGTAAACACCACACATTCTGGTGAGTTCAGATGAATTGCTTTGATGTGGCTTTTTTAGATCCCTGATGTAATTATCTACAACAAAACCTACGTTTCTTTTAATTAATTTCAATCCAGGTTAGATTGATACTGGTGCTAATTCCTGTAAATACCATCTAATTTTATTTTAAGTTATATCTGTCATTTTCTTATCCGCCGAAAAGGAAAGGGACGGGTAATCGACAAGCATAAAATTTATGGAACACACGTCAATTTTAAGCACAAATCTAAACCAACCGTCTAAAAATTTTACATCCGTCAATAACCCGACACAGTTAAGTAGACAGCACGTCAAACGGATTGCATACCAGCGACGTACCTTTTGATTCGCCCGGGTTATTCATTCATTTACTCATTCTTCCTAAAATTAAGAGCTGTGAATCATCCGTCCCTTTCCTTTTCGACGGATATGAAAATGACGGATATAACTTAAAATAAAATTAGGCGGCGTTTGCAGGAATCGGGGCCACTAGCTGGTCTATTGCGAAGTTTTGAGGAATGCTTCAAGGGTCGCTATTACCCACCAGTGGGATCAAAATTTAGACTAATCTACTTCTTTGAATCAACAACTGACCTCATCAACCCTGGGGTCAGTTACTATTAGAAGAAGAATACCCAGCAGGATGAAGTTGTCTAATAATTACCTGTTATCGTCAGTCTCGCGGCCGCCCAGGTCGGGCCGCTCGAGGTTGGAGCACCACAGCACGAAGTTGTGCTTGACGAGGTGACGCGCGTAGAACAGGTCCGCGCCGAACAGCGTCGGATCCGCTGGCATGTTGCCGAGGGGGACGTGGAAGTATCTACCAGAGAGAGCATTCGTAATTTAACTAAACTTTGTAGAACGGCCTCCGTGGTTTAGTTCGGATCCGGAGGTCCCGGGTTCGATTCTCGGTGGCGACATTAGGACATTACAAACTGATCATCTGATTTTCCGTAAGTAAGATGATTCGTGCTTCGAAGGCACGGTAAACCATTGGACCCGGTTACTGATGTCGTAAGTAGTCGTCACATGAGCCATGTCAGGGACCTTTGGCGGGTCAATAATAGCCCTGACACCAGGGTTGATTAGGTTTGTAATCCACCTCATAACACACACGATAGAAGGTTGGTTGGTGGGTTGTGATTGATCACAGCAACTCTAGTGTCAGGGTTATTATAGCTAGAAGCCGCACAATAAAGAACTTTCAAATTAAACAAAATCATTCGGTTACCTGCATTGTTCTATAGTGAGATCGAGGACGGGTTCCAAGTTGAGGTAGTGGCGCACAATAGCGCGGGCTCCGATCCTCTGCCAGTCTAACGTGCTGTACAGACTCTCCACGTCACGCACGTGAAGAGGCACCAGCGGGAAGTCCGTCAGACCTGGAGAGATTTTATGATTAGGAAGATTTAGTCGCTAGTTAGCTGTCGACTACTCAAAACTGCTGATGAAGAAACGAGAATTGAAAACTGAGAGGGTAAGTGTGTTCTGAAACAAACACCGCTACTACTCTACCAATGTTGTACAAGGAAGGAGCAACAATCTGCTACAGATGGTTGCCATAAAGATCGTGAGCGTGTTTTATCGACCGATCATTTGTGTAAGGGTGTGTTTGTGGTTGTGCGCGAGGGTGTGTATGTGGGTGTTGTAATGTTTTGTTTTAAAGACGAGGAGGAAAGTAAATGAAATAAAAGTGAGAAGTAGGTTAGAGGGTGTGTTCGTATGTGTTAGGGTGCGTTTGTGTGTGTGTGTGTGTGTGTGTGTGTGTGTGTGTGCGTATAGCAGGCGCCTGACCGGGCATGAGCTGCGCCAGCGCGGCGGGCGAGTGCGCGGCCTGCAGCGCGCACAGCGTGGGCCCGGCGCGCTCGTCCCGGTACCGCAGCAGCGCGCGCTGCAGCAGGCGCCACACGACGCGCGGCTGGCTCTCCGCCACCACCTCCCACGTTATCTCCGCCGGGGGCAGGGCGCTCTCCTCCGCGCCCTTGTTGATTCTACCGTTGGAAAGAAACGAGTGCTGTTTTCACTTTTATCTTTGTTGTAACACGGAGTGTAACGCAAAACCAGTTTTATGCCGACGTTTGAATATTTGAAAAAACTTCACTGGCGTTAATATCTGTAGTCAGATGCAGGGCAGCATATTGATAGCTCATAGGATGCTTTTGGTGTAACCTACTTAGTTTTACATACGTTGCCGTCCTTTGTAGCGTAAATAAATTAGCATGTTGTGTTTGCGTGTAATTGGACGAGCAATAATCCAGTATATAGGTTAAGATACATGTAAGTGTTCTTGTCCGTTGGCAAACAATAACAATACCAATAAGGATAAACAGACAGAGTACGACGTGTTAGAAACATTTTATGATCTCCTTGAAGACTTTCTGGATATTAGTAAACACTAGAAAACTCACTTGGCAGTTCTCTCAGCAGCGTACAGAGTATTCATGTTGGGCACTTGGTTGTTTTTGACGGTGTCGAGTACGAAGATGTATCCTCTCTTGCTCGGGCCCAGAATGAGCGCCCACATGCTGCGCGGCGAGTTGGGCGCAGAGTGCTGGTACAGGAATATGTGCTTCACTGGGGACACGCCGTCCTGGGAAGAATAAATAGCTTGCTCAAAGATAAATTATAAAATGCTAATCTAGAAATAGAAGCTAGTCTAACAGCTCGCGACATCAAACACTTCAGGACCCCGATACCGACCCCGCCGGCGTGGTCGACGATTACCCTCAATCAGCGATTATCGCTATCGACCCACTCACTCACTCACTCTTGGTCGGTCCCTCATATCTGAGGATCGTGGTCAGCATCAGGGTTGCACCTGGAGCGTATGATCTGCCTCCACCGGTTCCTATCCAGCGCTTCCCTTACTATTGTGTAGAACTTGGATGACGACGCGTCTTTCACTTGGTCAGTCCATCTAGTCGTTGAACGACCACGCGATCTTTTGCCCCACTAGGGTCGATTAATTCTTTCAAATATTTTTCCTCTCAGACGACACCCTGAGCCGAGGTTCGCGCCCAACTGGGCACCTTCAGGCCTGTTGTCTTAAACGTTGTACCGGGTGAGAGCCTTCAGCGCTCCCCATTTGTCCGGCCGAGTAGTTAATGCCATCTGCGGCAAATCTACAATAAGTCACGTCAGAAAAAAAGCTAGTCTAACATGATCAAGAATCAACCACATTTTTCGTTTGGATTAATTTTTAAATATCTGTTACTTGAGGGTAATAAAATAATATTACACGTTTGTTAGCTATGAGTTCTGGAAGGTTAAAAAGGCCACATCAAAGCAATTCATCAGAGAAAAGAAAACAATATTGCGATTTATTTACGTATGCGCAAATTTCAAATTACAATATTGCTTTTTTAGATGAATTGCTTCGAAGGGACCTTTTTAAACTCACTATAAGGAATTAAGCAATTTTAGGTTTAAAAAGTTCTATTTAAATCTGTATGTTCATTATACCTGAACCTTGCTAGACCTGGAAAGTTGTTTCACATTAAAATTGCAATTACTAAAAATAGATAAGGACAGGACAACTTATGAACTTAGTATTCATTTTATAAAGATTGACTCACCTGTTTCTTCAAATACGGCTGGTGAGCCACCGTCTTAAACTGGAGTTGGCTTAGCTTGAACGAATCTATATTGCTCGAGCCAAACTGAAGTCTGAAAAATTTAAAGCTTATCTTTATAATCATATAAAGACACATTCCTGCTGATACCTCCTAATTTTATTTCAAGTTATACCTGTCCTTTTGTTATCTACCGAAAAGGAAAGGGGACGGATGATTGATAGCTATTAATTTTAAAATGAATGAATAACCCTGACGAATCAAATAGGCATCTCACTTATATGCAACCCTTGACGTTTTTGACGTGAGTAATTTAATAATAGTTTCCAACCAGTCAAATCAGTTACTTTTTAGTAAACGTCAAAACACGAAATTACTTTGAAATTTTTATGACGTCACAGGTTGCTTAACCAGTCCAACACTCGGTTAGGTCACACACCTTCGAAACGCATTTCTCGGGAATGTGGGTTTCCTCGCCATGTTTTCCTTCACCGCTGAGTACGTGATAATCATTTTAATCCAACAATAAGATTCGAAAACCATTGGTTAAGGCCTGTGCTGAGATCTAACCTGTGATCTAAAAGTGAACTAAGTAAACTATCGCATCAGACTTCTTGAAGTCTTAATAACTTCAGGTTCAGTAAGCGGACCCTGAAATAAAGGGGATAGGGAGATAGACTGTAAACATCATACTTGCGCGCCTCCTGCGTGTCGACGGCGCAGATACACCCTAGCTGCATCAGCACACGGAACTCCAGACTCATCTGCGTCTCGTAGATGCCCTCTATCTCCGGCGCCGACAGCTCGCCCATCAGCTCCCTGGGGCGAAATTACTTGGTTAACACACGTTGAAAATTCTTCTTCTATCGTGTGGGTTGTGGGGTGGTTGACCAACCTGTGGGGTGGTTGGTGTCAGGGTTATTATTAAGCCACCAACGGCCCCTGACATGGTTCATGTAACGACTATTACTAATCTAATCATACTTACTTAAGTAAATAGTAGATGAAACCACGGATAGTCTTACTTTCGGACAATCAGGTATGTAATGATTCGAACTTGAGACCTACGGATCGCGAGCCCACAACACTCAACCCCTAGACCACGGATGCTGTTGCATATACTCATTATTCACTCTTGAAGGGAAAGTGTTTTAGACATTAGGGTTAATATTACGCCATATAATTCATCGTTCCGATGACATTCGGTACTTACAGATGAGGCGTTTTCAGAGTCCCAAGACATGCTTGACACCGTGGATAGCGTAATCGTGGATCAACTCTAAAAAGAGGTGTGAAGGTGTTTCGGAACCTTTGTTCGAGAGATTGTCCTAGAAGATTGCTTTGGAAAAAAGTGGCCTGAAGTAGGAGGGGTAAAACTTCAATGTTACAATAGTTCCGTTGTAAGAGACTTACTCCTGGTGGTCGCGGTATAGCTGCTCGGGCACGGAGTACTGGTAGAGGTGCAGCGCGGGGTGCGCGCGCGGCAGCAGGCGGCTGCACTTGCGCCAGTACTGCCCGCTGTCAGCGCCGCGGGACACGCGCTGGTTCACGTAGAACACGCGCGGCACCGACAGCTTCACCTGATGCAGCTCCGATCCTACCAGTACCCACAGCTTGAAAAGCCCTGGCTCTGCTGTTTCTGCTACCTGTGTGGACAAGGATTGAACTAGCGACACTCTTCCAAGGTCGTTTTGACGTTTGTCCCGCTCATCAAGTTTAGTGAAAAACCAAATCGACCATCCGTTCTGGAGCCACGATGGCGCAGACGGACAAAGGGATGAAAGTTCCGCGTAGCGTCAGAAGTTTAATTAATTAATAACTACGTTAAAGGAGTGAATAGATGTCCGTTATTGTGTTCATCTAATTTCGAATTAGTTTATGAGTTTTATAACTATATTGACGGAGCGAATTGCTGTACTTTATGCGTGCCGCTAATTTAGTAGACGTGATATGAAATTTTCAGCAACAAGAATAATAACAAAAGCAATGACTGCCACCATTGCCGAAAGATCACGCTTGGACGATCGCTAAATGAAAAACCGCCTTTACGTACATTTTTTGGTTATCGGGTGTCTGCGTAAGTTCAACTACTATCCGACTACAGCGAGGAAATTTCAGGAATTTCCAATTTCCAAAATTACGACGGTTTTTCCGTAAAATCGGGTGCAATACGAATACACACCTGTATAATCTGCCAAGGAGTATTCAGTAAGGTGCGCTGCGCTCGTCGTATGAACCCGCCCAGAGTATTGGTCGCCTCCATGCGCGGAGGGGGCATTGACATCGCGTCATGGTCTATCTTGCCTGTGGAAGCCAATAGAATGTTCAGATTCTAATAAAACTGGAATTACTAAGAAACGCAAAGGAACCATACAAAAATAAATTTTGACTCAAGTTTGCGAATTTCTGAATGTCTCAAGATTACCAACATTGCAACCGAACCTGCTGAACAAAAAGATCAGGGGGTTTAAAAAAGCCACTTATAAGCAATTCATCTAAAAAGCAATATTGCAATTTGACATTTTCGACGATTGGCATTTGCTAAATAGAGTGAGTACTGCGGGGCGGAAGGCAAGAGGGAAATCACTGCCCTATAAAGTAACATGGAGAATGCTACACAGCCAAGAGCGTGGCTCTTAAATTAGTGATGAAATGCGCAATGTCAAGAAATCTGAAATAGGTAGCAATATTGCTTTTTTTATATGAATGCTTTGACATACCTCTTTTTCCCGTTCGAGTCCGCACCCCGCGTTGCTCCAACTGCCATTTCCACTTTTTCTTTTGGAACAATATCCACGCTAATCGCTCTTCCTGTACAGATGAAAAGTTTGTAACATAAGTTCACGACTATATCACATTTTTTTACTTGACTTATTGTAGATTTGCCCCAGATGCCTCGACTATTTGGCCGGACAAATGGGGGGCGTCGAGAACTCTCGCCAATCTCATAATATCCCAATTGAAGTAGTCAAAGGTACATCTATCTACTTTCACCTCATGGAGCTTTCTGTCAGATCAACGCACAGTTCTTTGTTGGGTGACAGTCAGAAGTCACGGATTCTTTTACGATTGAATCCTGTAGAATCTATCCACTTTTTCGCATGGACCGATTTAGAAAACATCGGCTATACCTAGCCGGTACTATTGTGTTTGGTAACATAACATAAACATAAACTAGACTCACGACTATATCCCAATTGAAGTAGTCAGAGCTACATCCATCGCAAGATGAACTAAGCACCCACACCTCGCCAAGCTTTATGTTAGACCAACGTGACAGGTGGTGAGCCGTATCGCGATCTGTTATAGTCGAGCACATTAATAACTTAGTGGTGCAAGTCCGTTACCGGGGTTCGATCCGACGCTCCCCGTTTGAGAAGCAAGCCGTTGAACTACAGGACCACACTAACATTTTTGTGTAAGATATTACTTTCTAATGACAGCTCCACAGTCGATTTTGACTACAGCGACAGCTACTGGTGGACTCATCAATCAATCAGAATCCGTTTCCAAAATCTGTCATCTGCGCAAGACATATTTAATTGCGCAAGCGCGCGCGCATACAGACGCACTCTCGTCCGCCCACTCCTTAACCCGATGGAACGGATACTTTCTAATATGTGTAGATTGTACCTTAGTGTCGCCAAAAGGCGGCGGCGGCCCCAGCGCCTCCCTCCACGTGGCGTACAGTTTGGGAGGACTCTCCTCTCGCTTCCTCTTCACAGTGTGCACCACAGGTCTTATTGTAGGGCTCTTCTCTGACGCCGTCTTGCCTATGTCTTCTATGTCCACTTCGGTGTTCTAGAATATTCAATATACTCATCAAATAAATGGTTGATATAGATAGATAAAATACTTTATTGAGCACTAGATACAGAGACAAGGACAACAGATACAGAACAGCACAACAGGTGGCCTTATTGCTAATGCAGCAATTTCTTCCAGGCAACCTTCGGGGACAAGAAAATTTTAAGGTCTTTTTATTTTTATAGGTGCTATTGATATGACCGATGATCTTTTGATTAATTATACCTAATTTAAATCGTAACAGACACATAAAATTAAGAAAATGTTGACCTTCATTGGCTTTTGTGGGATGAGGAAAATAGGTGGACGCATAAAAAAGCGAAAAAAAAAATTCTAGCGGAAACGCGAAAACCCAAGGCATCAATTGTATATATTTACGCGCGTAACCCCTAAAGGTATGGGTTACAAGATAACTTGCAGCCAGTTTAGACGCCATAAATGCTAAGATGGACATGATAGCTCCAACTCACCGAAGTGTCGACATTCTCACTAGAAGCCCCTTCGTCGTCCTCTACATCTTCCCTCTCTTTCACCTGCTTGGGCGCCGCAGAGAACATGTCCGTGATCTTCCTCGTCTTGAACTTGTCTGTCTTGGCCAACATCTTCTTGTGCAGCCAGTCCGGATACTGCACGCGGGGGACTGGGTTGTCTAGCTAAAAGTTAGATTGACTCTTTAATTATTTATTTACATTTCTCAGCATGCTAGTGCCGACGCACCAACGCGCAAGGAAACATATTGCGATATCTAACATAAGCTTACGATTATATCCCAATTGGGTCGTGTTCCCGAATGTTCAGGATAAATTATGAAATTCTGATTACTGAATAAAGACAGATCTAAAACTAATGAAAAACATTTTCAATCTAACTTTATGAATTTTAGCCAAGAAACACGTAATAATAAGTCCGACATTTTATCACGTTTGCCTATGACGTCACTAGAGTGTTTTTTTCATACAAATTCCATAGTAATTTCGTGTTCTGATGTTTAGTAAAAAGTAACTGATTTGACTAGTTGGAAACTAGCCTATTGAGGTAGTTCGCAAAATGAACTAAGTACCCACGCCTCACCGAGCTATCTGATAGACTAACGTATTGGATGGTGAGCCATATCGCCGTCTATAATGGTAGAGCCAACTGAAGAAATAAAGTATTCTTATGATAAACTATTTATAAAAGTACTCACGCCTTGCATAGCGGCAGGTATAGTAATAATCTTTTGTATGGCGCCACTCAACCGCTCGATGTAATACGCCCAGTCCAAAACATCTCTAATGTCGATGTCTTCAGATATGCTGTTGTCTCTCAACCATCGTCTCAAGTGGTGGCGTTTGACTGCTGGCGGGGACTGGAAGATGGCTAGTGGTATCGCCCGCTCCGTTACCGGAGCGCCTTCGGGCTTGCGCGATATTATGAACCTGTGGTTATATAAGTGTACTTCTTGATAAGGCTAGACGGTGACATACATCTTGATGGAATCTTTAAAATGTTATGCGTGTAGAAAAGAAGACGATTAAAAAATTCAAGGTAACTCCACTGCTGATCAGGTTTCCATATAAACCATTTAAACAAACCAGACGGTTTTTATAACCCCCTTTTGGGTTCGGGTTTATATTATTCTAGGAAAGTCATAGTTTAACCAAGCACGTACGTACCCCATGTAACGGAATAAGTGGCCAATAAACAACAAGCATTTTTTCCTGGCGTTCTGACACATAAATTAAATATTGATCGACTGACGTAGAATATGGAACATACCTGCAAGCCAATCCGGCATCCTTCACCATCTGATCTCCCAGGAACTCAGCCAATCTCTTGGCCGTCGAAATAGATGTCGACTTCTGTCCGCCATAGTCTTCCAGCTTCTTTGACATAGATCTGTTTTCCGATATCAACTCGAACAGTTCTGAATTGGGCATGTTAGATCCCTTGCTATAAAGTACATCCAGCCAATAATCGGCTACTTTAGCCACGGCCGCATAGCAGGACTTCAAGTCATTGCCTTTGAGGAACGCTTCGAATACTGACGATTGGAAGATCTTTATCAGTTGCAGTTCGCCACGGCGCTTTACTTCGAAACCTGTGTTATGTAGAAAAGAGTTTTAATTACTGCAAGTTCTTGGTAGAAAAGGCAGCCTCAATGCTTAATATAGACATACCTTTCAGTTCAGCCAAAGATCCATCGAAATTAAACACAGCATATCGTTTCTTCAACCTTTTCCCTTCCTCTTTAGAAGCCGGCAATACCATAGCGAGGTAAGGACCATCCACTTCGAAGAAGATGGAGTTTTCCGCACGCTGTTCGTATTTCTTCTCCACAGGGTCCACCAGCTCGAAGTATTGGTCGTTTGTGAAGTGGTCCTGGGGGATTAACGCCATATTGTTACTGGCAATATATTTATTTTATTCTTCATCTATTGTACGACCGTACACAAAGACTCTTTCTTTGAAGTGTTGTTTATTCAACTGGATACAGAGTATTGTGTGTGTTGGCCGAAACGTCTCAAACGTTTGTTAACAAATAAAATTGGTTGTCAGTTCCCAACCTGTTCGAGTCGTATGTGTAACTGCGGATCAATTGCCTTCAGGAGCTCATCAACGAGGGAATTTGTTAGGGAGACGCCCTGAATTTGTGGAATTTAGGATACATGAACAGAAAAATATTAACATTTAGGATATAACAAACAAACTTTCTTTGCAATACTTCGGCTCTTAAGCACTTTTTTGAACAAGTGCAATAACACTGTGAGAAATAAAAAATCCTTGTTTACCTTGACCATGGCGTTGAGGACAGCGTTGGGGTAGGACACGTTGATCTTCTTCTTCTTGTTGTGTGACGTGAGAACTGTCACCGTCTCGGGGAACGACGATGGAAGCAAGCACCAAATACCTTTATATTGAATAAATATATTTTTTAAAAGTTTACATTATAATAGATTGAATTGTGTATCCTTAGATAGGAAGATCAGTCTTGAATGCACATTTGCATAGTAATTATTTTTACATACAAAAACTCATGCCTATCTCCTAAGGCTAAAGGGAGTCTATGGATTCCCGTTTGCTTCAAACCTGACTTCTCTTGGTTCCTCCACATTCATCAAGATATACGCGCGCCGGTTCAGAGTAGACCGTAATAAATATTTTTAAGGACTTTCGAAATTTGGTGTATCGAAATGTTCTCTTCCCCCTCCTTCCTTCCTCCTTCGTTTTCGTCGGCACCGCTTTCGCAAATCTTCTTTCCTTCAACTATTTCTGGAGTCCAATACGAGAAAACCTTACAAAATATATGAGTATTTATGTCAGCTCACCGTCAGTATCGAGCTCGAGCGGTCGTCCGACCTGCTCGATGATCTCCCGTGCTTTCATGATGATGTTGGCACCTGTGTAGCACACTATACCCGCCATTTCCATGCTGTGCCATCGGGCTCTGGGGATACACTTATAAATATACATCTACATAGGAAAAACCGTATTGTTCTTAAAAATACATATGCAATATAGATGGTAGTAGGTACTACCATGCCCCCTTAAAACGTGGCATTATTAGTGACATGTCTCTCGTCTCTTTCCCGCCAGGCGATGCACTATATCTCTGTCCTGCTGACATTGCATGCAAGAACCCAGGCTAACACTAGCTAAGGGTGTCGCCGTCGACGGATACGTCTCTGGAAGGACATCATCATCATGTTCCAAGCTAAAGGCCTGTAAACTTTGCAATCATGTTAGTAAGTAAATTTAGTACGTAGTCACGAATAATAAATGTTGCTTCCTTTTTGTTTATCAAACATCATAAACAGATAAAAATGACAGAGATAGCACGATGTCCTGGCTGATTCAATCGCTTCACCCTTATCAAAAAGTAGGGCTTCCATAACGATAAACAGTGTCGAAACTTTTTGTCGCAATCCAAACTGCTATCACCGGTGCTTCATAGATTATGAGTATTATGATATGACTCAAGCATAAACTAATCACATATATTTTATGACTGGTATCACTGGATCAGTGAAACCAACTACCAGATTTTGTTTATCGTATTTAACTCACCCTCTCCTCATGACGTATCCGTAGAAGGAGTTCAGAATGCACTTATGGGCGAGTTGCAGGGAGTCGTAGAGCACCTCACGGCTCTTGGCGATCTTGATTTCGGCCGCGTCGCCGCTGGCCACGGCCTCTGACACTTTGGCCTTCGCCTGCTTGTTCAACGCTTTGTACTCGTAGCGACGGTCTCTGTTGAGTGGCCAAAGATGCGATATTGACAAAGGAAAATGTAAAGTCTGTTACTATTATTTTTTGCTTTATCAATGCGATTCATCGGCTTAGTTCAGCTCTTGCTGACACAGTTCTCAAGTACACCAATCGCTAGAGAATCCAGGTACACAGTAATAGTAGTATTCTCTTTAAATAATGTACGATATACTACATTCGTCTGCCTTACCTGAAAGCTCGAACAGTGTCAACGTAGAAAGAATTCTCCTTCTGACAAATGGTAGTGGTTCGCACTTCTGTTCTCGTCAGTTTGGTCTTTTTGTACGCCACTCGGCAGTAGTCCGCTAAACGCTTCTTTTCGTATGCAGCCTAAAAAAAGTTAAAAGGCATACATAACAATTAGAACTACGTGTTACCAGAGGTTGCAAGTTGTCAGTTTATGTGTGTACATACATATACATATAATACAATCCAATAATCCTTTAAACATTACAACACAGGGTGGCTCGATACTTATGTCCGGAAGTGTTTATTTGAATTTAGAAACTGGTTATTGTCGGTGTTACCTGGTCTTCCTTGGGCAAGGCGTGGAAGGCGCGCGGCGGCCCGCCCGGGTGCAGCGGCGGGAACTTCTCAGTCTCCAGCTGATGCTGGATTCGCTGGTACTCGCTGCGACTCGCCGGCACTACCACATACCATTTTATTGTTGTACTAGTTACAACTAGCTAATGAAGAATGTGATACAAAAACCATTGATTAGCTTTATTATTTTTTATTGGCCTTTTATTGGCAATAGACAAGATTGGAGAATGCTACGCCGACGACACTGTTGCAAGTGCCATGATCACGGGATGACAATATAGGGAGTCTCATATCCTTGCTTTAAACGCGGTTATTATTTTTTTTAATTAAAATAAATAAATTATTAACAGTAGGTATATATTGTTTGAACCGCGTGGGTAAGCGAGACAACGCATTAAAGATATTTAAATTGAAACTTTCTCAAAAAGCTAAAAATAATATTTATCTTGTTGTAATTATAAATCGTCCGAAATTCGATGGCATATTCACCCAACTATAATGGTGAATAAAATTATAGCTAATTTAAAAGTCAGTTAAGGCGGTGGACATCAACTCTATATTAGGGAATTTACGTAAATATGCCACAGAATTTTCGACTTATACTCATAATATTCTTAAGTATTATTTTTCATTCTTACAGTATTCTCCGCGCCACATCCACTCCATGTGTCTCTGGCAGGTAGCTCCGGGTCTGTTGTAGTCGCACACTGCGCAGATACTCGCGTTCACCATCGCCGACGGCTGCAACCTAGCACACGGTATATTAGAGTTGAACCACGTCTCAACATCATTCACAGGAGCGTCAATTTATCTGAAGAGAACCGTTTACAAGATCTCGACGCAAAGCGTGAAATACGGAAGACTCGACCGAAAGCTTTATTATTTGCCGTGTGACCAAATCTTCAAGTCCAAGTTCGGTTTCGCCGGCTACATCAGAGCCCACCACAACAACGACCCAGGATAGATATTTAGAGTCGCCGTCGCCGGATACGGTTTGGACGACATGATGATGACACTCCTATATACATGCACAGCACTCTCCTATGCTTCTATGCATTTTTGTTACTCAAAACCGTCATTTGCTAGAATAAGAGAGAGCAACCGCCTCATCGATTCTACCGCGCGCGGTCGCTCTCTCTCCCTCTAGCAAATGACGGTTCTAAGTAACAGAAAAGGATAAAGCATAGTAAAATGCGATAAGGTGCTGACAGATGTGGTTCAACGCTAAGAAACTTATAGGGATGTGTACACCCAATTCACTTCGCCAAGCGCCTACGAAGTGTCCATAACCGAGATTCGTAATTTAAATAGTTGAGGGTTAAAAATGCCATATTGAAGAAATTGACTATTGCTATTTGACATTTGTGGATATTGCGCACTCACTCGTCTAATTGCAATATTGTTTTTCAGGTGAATAGGGCAGTTTCTAACTAGTGAAAAAAATAACCTTTAGATATGTCTTTATTTAATAATCAGAATTTAAAAATGCTTCAACATAGCCTTTTTAACCACCAGGTCCTTACTTACCTGTTAGTCAGGATGATGTTGGGGTACATAGCACCGACATCGAGATGGTATATCAAAGGGTTCTCATCTCTCCTCGGATGATCCTTCATATGCTGCAACTTCGCACGAATCTCTCCGCACACCTCTTCAAAGTTCGTCACCAGCTCTAAGGGAATCCCTTCTTCCACTTCTATGGCGTGTTTCATTGTCTTCTCTATAGATTCAATCAGTTTATCCACCGCCGAGGGAACGATACGGAACTTGCACTTAATGTCCGCTCTGAATACGCCTGAAGAAAAAATGTGTAAGGGAGTTCTTAATTAAACAATTATACTTCTCATCAAAAAAAAATTAACACATCCGAATTTTTGTTCAACAAAACAGGAGTTAATTAAATAAGAATATGGAACTAATGTTCCATACCTTTTTGAGTTTTATATTTATTTCTAATACTCGTCTTTAATATTTCTTTTGATGAGAAGTCTACTTTTTAATTACTGATGTCATAGATGGGTTAGCGATTTGCGTTTATACCGGGTGAGAGCCCTTAACGCTCTCCATTTGTCCGGCCAAGTTGTTAATGCCATCTGAGGCAAATCTACAATAAGTCACGTCACAATAAAAAAGATTTGCGGTCGAGTACGGTTCGTGACGAACTCAATCTGGAAGGGTCTGAGTAACTCGGTCACTAACACTGCTTTCGGCGTAGACTTCGGACGCGGTATCTATGGCTTTCTCCCAGTCCAGTCCAGTCACTGTAAAACACAAGAAATAAAGTCCGTACCCGACTCGAGCGCCTCGACGTGCCCGCCGACGTAAGTCTCAGTCTCCAGCACGTGTCCGTCGTTCGTCAATTTGTTCAGTTCCTCCACCTGTTTATTAGGGAACACGATGTTTGCGTGGAACGCTTCCACCATGAGGAGCGACTCGCACAGAGTGCCGGAGCCTTTGCGGAGTACCTGGTAATGTAAAAATAGTGTCATCTATATATATATAAAAGCGAAAGATCTCACTGACTGACTCACTCATCACGAAATCTCCTGAGATTAATACTGAACTGAACTACAAGACCTAGGAGTCAAAAATTTTGCATAGGGTACATAGGTGCTTACACTAAGACGGGATTTTGGGAAATTTAAATTTCACAATTTCCCCTGTGGGGGTGATAAGGGGTAGCAAAGTTTGTATGTTAATAGTAGAGTTTCGCGCACTTCACGCGGGCGAAGTCGCGAGTCTAGCTAGTAATAACATATATCTGGGAGGAGGTAACTCATCAGTGCCACAAGAGCATTCTGGGCATGTCAACTTGTCAGCAATGTGCTGGATATTTTTTTAGGGACAATATCTTGATCAGCTTGCGGAAAACAGAAAAGGTTGAAGGAATAGTACTGTAAGTAAACTCGTGTCGCATCTATATTGGATAATTAAACTACGAGACGTATGTATAAGTGGAACTTCGAACACCTTTGGTCAATATCATTACCATGATCGCAAAAATATTCTAGAATCTTAAAAAAGGTATTAATTGTAAAAATGTGTATTATGTAGCTAGCGATTAAATGTATTTTTTGTAGATACCTCATCTGGCTCCAACGGGATGATGGTACAGAGCGCAAATATGAACGGATGCACGTATTTCATATACAAGTAGTAAGTCGCCACTGCATCTGACACTGAATAGTTGGACAGCACCTAAAACCAACAAAAAGTTTAAAAAGGTATTTTTTCCTCTGCGTGTTTGGGCCAATAGACGCAACGAATGATACGTATACAGCAATTGGTCAGTCCGTGATATACTTCGTGCTGCGCGCCATGTCAAACTCGTGCAGACCTCCGGGTTTTAAAGAATCCCTTAGCACCCACCTGGAAACCCTGCGGTATTTGGATATCATAGTTTACAAATAGAGTAACTCCTTTGTATATCGGTCATCCGTTATGTACGGCACACCCCGGACAGTTCACGATAACAACCTGTACAGATGACATCTCTCACCACGATGACAAGTCTAATTGGACACAAAAAAGAAAATGATAAGAGATAAAATCCCATACCTGTGGTTGTTCCGCCGCCATCCGACACATGTCTTCGGGGTCCAATTCCACGGGGTCGTAGCGGAGCTTCGCTTTGGCCACGGCTTTCAAACCTTGTGAGCCTACTGGCAGGTACGAGTCTCTCTTTACCCAGCTGAAAATAAGTAAAATTTTCTAGAAGCTGCTTATTTCTTAATTAATTCCATCTCTCCTAATAATAAAGGCTTCGTAGCGTTACACATCGCTTATGGCATACTCCTGTCTATCCACAAGATCGATGGGAAATAGGCGTTAAACATCTAATTGCGAAAACTGGTCCTCGTTTGTATTGGACTGCATTGCTTCCTAAATTTACTGAGATAGATAAGGTACCGAAAGACGAACACAGAGATCCTCTGTGACCAAGTCTGTCATTTAATTTGAAATTTTGCCCCGGAGTCATCTGAAAACTTAGTCAAACAACATTAAATCAACCTGATATGGATGTTATGATCAATAAGTGATAGTACCACAAGCAGTCCATATGCATGGCGGGTCGACAAGCGTAGGTGCCGTCTCGCGCCGCGATCTTGCTGAACCCGATCTCCTGCTTCATGTCCAGACCCAGTATCGCCGCACGCGCCTCCACGAACGGCCAGTCGAAGAAATCACCTGCAATTAAAATGATTCAATGGTTCAACTTAGACTACCACCGATGGTGAAGATTCTATAACATTTTAACTTAAAAAACGACGGACGGATATGAAAAATTGCGTTACGTTATGTTGTTTTTCTTTGATCTTAAAATATCATGGAACAATCACAACTGGGGGGTAAAAAAGGCCACACGCAATGCATCTAAAAAGCAATATTGCTATTCGACATTTGTTGACATTGCCCACTTTAGCGCAAATGTCAAATTGCAAAATTGCCTTTTAGATGACTATGCTAGCTTCGATGTGGCCTTTTTTACCCTGGTTTCGACTGACTGGAGCGAACGTCTGCCACGCGGACCACAGCGTCAAGCCTTGGATATACCTTGTCTTCCCCATCGTAGGAGCTGTTTGACGGAATTATGACATTGAATGTTCTCTGTTAACGAGTCAAAGAAAAGTGAGAGTACTTACCGTTATAAGTAACGAAAATGTGAGGCTTCACATCCATAATGTGATCGAAAAATTTCTGAATCAGGGCCAGTTCATTTACTTCATTAAAAACGATGAATTGCCTGCAGAGAAGAAGCACAGATTGTAGTTACGAAAGGGAATGAACATAAGTTCATCATATTTGAATACAGTACGTAAGTCACACTCAAAAATTATAAAGAATAGGAGGGTATTAGGTCTTCATTGGGAATATAACGGGTTCCGTGGTCCAATGGTTCCTCCCGGGGACAAATCACAAAAATCACTTTGTGATCTCTAATTTGAATAGACATTATAGGCTGATCACCTGATTGTCCAAAAGTAAGATGACCCGTGCTTCGGAAGGCACGTTAAGCCGCTGACCCCGGTTACTATTTACTGATGTAAGTACATAGTCGTTATATGAGTCATGTGCCTTTGGCAGCTCAATAATAACCCTGACACCAGGTTTGATGAGGTTGATAATCCACCTCATAAACCACACGATAGAAAAAGAAGATGGTCTTGGTAGGTTCTGTAAAGACCTGTGAGTCAAGCTGAATGTGGCATTGGCTTACATGCTTCACAAGTTAGTCCCATATCGGATGGTATTCAATCTCTTACCCTTCAAATTCCGGTTTGGGCGTATACTCAAAGTCTTCAACATCAACAGATATGATCTCTCTGTTAGTAATCAAGTATCCTTGCCCATCGATCATGTATGAAATCATCATGATTTGATCAGTCTGCGAGTCGGGGAACTTTAGAGGCAGTTTAGTGGTTTCTATGTCGAACGCTAGGACAATAGGGTCTGGTCGTTCGATGATGTCGTCTCTCTTGGTGAAGACCGGCGGTTCAGTGCCTCGGCTCTTGACGGTGTACCACGTGCCGCAGAATATCTTCACGTCGATTGATACACGCACGTGGTATGGAACGTCGTGCTCTCTGAAAGTATTAATGGAGTGAAATGGCCTTGATTCCTTCAGACACATCCTAATTTTACGTTATACCCGTCATTTTCTTATCCGCCGAAACGGAAAGGGACGGAGGAATGAATAACCCGGGCGAATAAAATAGGCATCTCGCTGATATGCAACCCGTTTAACGTTTGCTGTCAACTTAATTCTGTCGGGGCCAATATATAATTTTGGAACAGTTTTTTTTTTAAATTCTGCATAAAATTGACGTGTGCTCCAATTTTAGGCCAGTCGTATCCCGTCCCTTTCCTTTTCGGCGGATAAGATAAAGACATGTATAACTTAAAATAAAATATGATGGTGGAATTGGAATCAGCTAGAAGTGACCGCTGTTAGCGATAACCGCCTGTGCCGATTTTAGTGTTGTACTTTCTGTAAGATTATCCATGTACTTTTACAACACATAACATAGCATCACGCCTGTATTCCGGAAGGGGTGGGCAGAGGTATGCCTTGTAACATTGTTAACAATAAAGTGTTATCTATCTTATTTTTTAAGATAATCCTCTGTCTGTCTTGGCTGGTAGCAGGGGATAATGCCAGTATAGATTTTGACATTTATGTACTCTTTGAAAGACTTCAGCTAATCAAATCAAAATCAAATCAAATTCTTTATTCAGGCAACTAGGCCCACACATTGCATTACATTACATTAAATAAAACATACATAAAAATAAAATAAATTAACATGAAATGGTTAGTAACTTGAACTGTCACCAATGTTAAAATTTTCATTGCAAGAAAGGTGATGAGCTGACATGCAGTCTCATCCACCTCTCCAGTATCGGCGAGTCCCACCGCTCAGATCACAACTTACCATAACTGATATACCACAGACTACCATTTAAATGAACCCAATTTAAATAAATAAATATATCCACACACACAGCTAACACAGTTGTCTCGACCATTATAGGCATTATGAATATGACTCACCAACTATCACGTTAGTTTAACAGAAAGCTCGACAAAGCGTGGGTACTTAGTTCATCTTGTGATGGAGGTGTAATTGGAAACTGGAACCTATGCTATGTTACCTTATGTCCAAAATATTCTCCATATGATCTGTAGTTTTCTTAGCGTGTTCTATAGCAGCGGCGCTAGTGAGAGCATTAGTCAATAGATCCGCGTAGATGGCGTCTTTTTTCTCTCGTTCTTTATTTTTGTTGACTGCAGTCAATATCTCTCTACGAACCTTCATCATGTCATTTTGTGACATGAAGGATAGTTTTATATACCGCTGCTTTAAGCCTGATAGATGATTTAGCTGTAACACATTTTATTTTTTACATTTTATAACAAAAAGCACTTAACATCCACTACAAATTACAACCTTTGCAAATGTCTCTTAATATAAAAAAGTATGTAATGTAAATTAATTTCCTTAAACATGAATTCTCTCGAAATATATGAATAGGTAATAACAATTTAAAACTTCGATAGACATTTTATAGAAAAGGATGAATGATCCAGCAATATTCAACCATGTGATCATCACTGTCAAGTAAAAATAGGAAGAAAAATTACCAAATCTAAATCTTCTTTCTCTATGACATCAATTTTATGGACACTGCCAGCAAACTTCTTAGACAGGTACTGTATAACTTCCTGCTCGCACTCCTTGCGCGCCATGATGAGGAAGTATGGCTGGAAGGTCAGTGACACCTTGAACCGGGAGCCGTCCATTTCTATGAAGTAGTAGTCCACGGCTGCCACTAGACGCTTGTCTTCATCTAATACCTCTGCCTGTTGATTAAAGAAATAACTGAATATTCTGGACTTCTTCAAGACTAATTTATTTAATTAAGAAAACTTAAGAATATTTAAACTGCCAGCATGTGTGCCCCTCCACAGCCAACTAACAACATTGTTGAAATAAACAATGTATGAACAATCATCAACACAAGTGATATATATATATTCTAAATAATAATGATTTATTGCTTGAACCAGATACATACATACATACATAAGATGACACCTATTTCCCCAAACTTATTAAACCAAATAAATGTAACATAACAATAATAGTGAACTCTTAGTAGGCAAAGTTATTACAATAATAAATAAGTAACAAGTAAAAGTGAATAAAATGTGTGATGGTGTGCATTTTTGTGTATATGTATTGTGACGGTTTACAGATCTTTATTAAAAAAATAAAAGAACTTCTCATTAATAAATGTTACTACAGCACTAGTGAATACCTTAATGATACTGATGTTACTATTTGAAAACCTTTCTCCTCTCTTTTAAACTTCTATTTTGTTGTGCCCGAAAGGGTCTATGATGTGAAACTCATATATGTAACTTACAAACTTGTACACCATCATAGTATGCAAATAAAGAATATTGAATATAGATCTCATGAAGAATGTTTTATTTTTTTATTGACATAAAAAAGCTTTCACTCATTTCCATCAATTGGCATGAATATTCCTAATTAAGTGCACAGAAATATTCCCAATTCTGGATTATTATTATTAGTACATTCTTAAACATGTTAACTTTGCTTATTTGCTGTATGTAGCAGGTAGGCATTGTTTTCGATGCTTACCCTACAAGAAACAGTGTGATAGCGCATACTTATGAGTACTTACAGTATGCATGTTGATCAAGTAACCTGTCCTCTCTTTAGCATCTCGAACCCGATCAAAGCCGTACTTCGAATCAATTCTGTCATTTTCCAACGCCACACGGATACGGGACTCTGAAGATTCCTCTCTATTTCACAAGAGAAACAATATAACTTTGATTAATCGTGGTAAACATAGTGGCAAATACAAAATAAGAATAATTTGTACCTAGGACCTGATGATGAGCCTGCATCTCTCTTGGTAGGGTCCTCCCGTTCTGCTCTATATTTCCCAGTGTTTTGAAGTACCATTTTCATTAAAATCTGATATAAATTCACATATTTAATCCTAAGACAAAAACGTCTGCGTTTGCTACATAATCAGCTGTTTATGTCACTTTTTCGCGCCCTTTCTTTGGTTTATGCTCGGATACATTCATCAACTCATACAGTATTGCAGAATATCACATACATACTCACTGACTTGACTCACTCACTTATTACATCTTTCAAACACGCACCGCTAAAAATTTTGCCGGCAAAGTTGAGAAAAATCGACCTTATTATTATTTAACTGGTGGTCGTTATTTGTAGGGTTATAAGCTGGTCAGAATATTGTGGATTTGAAAAAACAAAAAGAATCTAACACCACACCGGAGTCAAGGCCCTCAGAAATATGCCTATTGGCGAATTTAAAATTTAAACAACAACATAAACGGAAAAAACTAAAATGCATATAAAAATATTATCTATCTCTTTCAATTCTCCAGAGATTGAAGTGACATCTTATACATTCTACTGAACATTTAATTTTACTGTATTATATTGACAAGCAAGATGCCAAGAATGCCAAGATTGACATCTTTTTGAAAAGCGCGGGAAACTTCCGAAATTGGCGGTCGTGTTTTTTAGTGAAAATTTAATTTAATTGATTTCGTGTGGGTTCAGTGGAGTATTTCTGTATTATTTTATCTGTTAATTCATATTTATATATATTCTTCTAAAATACTTGCTGCTGTGTAGTGGTAAGTGAGTTTTTCTTTTTACTATGGGGGTTGATCCCCCCGACGACCCCGGTGGCGGCCGGGATCGTCATCGTGTCCCTCATGTAGGGATGGAAGTTATTGTTGACGATACTTCGTCAATGGATACGGAGGACGGGTGCTCCTCTCAAGTCAGAAAACGTGTAAGACCCTTGAGAAAGATTTGCAAACATTGCAACAAAAAGCGCAAAAGTAAAAATAGTAAAAACGTTTCGGGTGTAGACAAGTGCAATTGCAATTCTGACGAAGACAATTCTCTTTTATCAACAATACCTGATCCTCCACCTCCACCACCAACAGTCACAGTAACTAATCAGCAAACCCAGCAGCAACAGCAAGTTGGTAGGAAATATGTTTCTTCCGACCTAGCACCCTATGTGGTGCACATTCAAAAGGAGCAGTCTACTCCTGACGATCCTGTTTCACTGCATCCCATTCAGTTTGGCAGCGTTCTAAAGAAAAATATGATTAAAAACATAGTGAACGGTAGCTTGAAACGGATCGGCAGAAATAGACTATCCATGGCCTTTTCCACATATTCTGATGCTAACGCTTTTATTGAAAATCCTTGCCTTGCCAGCCATAGTTTGAGAGCTTTCATTCCAACCTTTATTATCACACGGATGGGTGTTGTCAGGGGTGTCCCTGCTGACTGGCCTGAGGATGAGATTTTGGATAATGTGAGTGTCCCCATTGGATGTGGGAAAGTTCTTAAAGCTAGGAGAATTAAAAGTAAAAAAATTATAAATGGGTCTCCAGAATTTACTAACACTGAAACAGTTGTTTTAACTTTCGATGGACAAGTACTACCAAAACGTGTGTTTATGTGCTATACTCCATTGACTGTCGACTTGTACATTTATCCAACCATTCAATGTTACAGCTGCTGCCGTTTTGGTCATACAAAGGCTCAATGCCGCTCCAAGCCTCGCTGTTATAAATGTGGGCAAGGTCACACTGCCGAATCTTGTTCAGTAGAACAAGAGGATGGATCATGCTGTCTTTGTTCTGGTTATCATTTTGCCACTAGTAAGGCTTGTCCTGAATTTTCCCGACAAAAAAATATCAAAGTGTCAATGGCTCAAAACTGCATCTCATATTTAGAGGCTTCCAAATTACACCCCGTTGTCTCCAAATCTTTTGCTGACGTTCTTAGAACTTCGCAACATAAACAATCTCAAGATGAGGCTGCTAACCCAGCAGCTCGATTGTCCCCATCTTCCAGCTCATATAAAAAAACAGTTTTCCTTAAGCCTCGTGCTCCTCCTACGCCTTCGGCTGGGTATGACCGGGCTGCACATGCATCTCTAATAAAAGATTATGATATACCTCTATCTTCACCAAATGGTTCTGCTCTGAAAAATGATAACTCAGAAAATGATAAATCAAACCAACCCATAGCGAAATTAATTTTGTCTCTTATTGAGCTTTTGTTTAAATCCAGTTTAATTCCCACCAATTCTATACCGTCCCACGTTGCCCAACTAATTGAAAACACTGTGTCTATCAATCCCAATAATGGATCAGGTACTCCTACAGTGGAATTGTAGAAGTGCTGCTGATAAAAAACCTGAAATAATATTTTTAATTAATAAATATAATCCTTCAATAGTCTGTCTCTCAGAGACATGGCTTTTGCCTGAATATTCTTTTAGAATATCAGGTTTTAATATTCTTAGGAAGGACAGAGCTAGTGATGCGCATGGTGGTGTTGCCATCCTTATCAATAGTTCTGTTCCTTACAAACAAATATCTCTTCCTCCTGTAAATAATGGTGTTGAAGCCATTGCTATCTCTGTAAATAATGTGTGTATAGTTTCTGTATATATTGCTCATCCTACTTTAGCTTTGTATAGTGATCTCACTAATATATTTAAATGTATACCAAGCCCTTTTTTAGTACTAGGTGATTTTAATGGCCAGCACCCGGCATGGGGAGGTTCATCTAGACATATTTTTTATGGAGAAGAAATGTTGCGAATTTTAAATTCTCTCAATCTCTGTATTTTAAATGATGGTACTCCTACTCGGCGTACTGGCCCTGACGAGGGCCCTAGTGCTCCAGATCTCTCTATATGCACGCCTAATCTTGCTTCTATTCTTTCGTGGTCAGTTCACCCTTCTACTTGTGGAAGTGACCATCATCCCATAACTATTAAGTTTCCTTCGTTACATCCAATGATAGCTCCGAAACCTACTCCCCGTATGAAATATAGATTACCTAGTGATTGGTCTGCATTTAGTCAGCAAGTTGACAGTAAAGTTTCAAACCTCCCTTCTGTCTGTATGGGTAATGAGATGGCTTGCTCTGAGGCTCTTGTCAAAGTCATGATTGAGGTTGCAGATGCTTTATTCCCAATTAAAGTGGGCGGCTCCAGAAAAATCCCCTGTCCACCTTGGTGGGACAACGAGTGCACAGAGGCTATAAAAAGAAGGAGGGAAGCAGAAAGGGTTTATTCCTGTTTAATGACATCTGTGAACTATGAGCTTTACTGTCAAGTGGCACGGGACACTCGTAAATTTTTGAAAAAGAAGAAGTTTGAGGGATGGAGAAGATTCTGTAATAATATTTGTCCAGATGTTAATGTTTCTGTTGTTTGGCAAAGCGTTAGGAGATTCAGGATGGGTGTTAATCCATCATCTAGAGGCTCTCTATCTTCAGAGCTAGCTGAACAATTCCTAGATAATCTAGCTCCTTCTTCAGTTCCCGAGTTACAAATTCAGTGCTTGCCAACTTCAATTTCTAATAATTTATCAGGATTAAATTCACCTTTTTCCATGTCTGAAATTAAAGGCATTTTAACAAGTTTAATTGACACGTCACCCGGTCAAGACGGTATACCCTATTCCTTTTTCTGTAACAGCAGTGATAAAACTTTAAATTACTTCTTAAATATTATAAATTCTATTATGTTGTCTGGCAACATTCCTCTCTCATGGAGGTCCCAGTTAGTAATACCTATCTTAAAACCAAAGAAACCTCCTTCTGACGCTTCTTCTTACCGACCTGTTGTTTTATCTTCTGTACTGGCCAAATTGGCAGAACATTTAGTCAAAAATAGGCTAGAATGGTATTTAGAAAGCAATAGATTGCTCTCTGAAAGTCAGTTCGGCTTCAGAAAGGGCAGAAGTACTTCTGATAGTTTGAGTCTGTTTATGACTGACATTAGACTGGCATTTTCAAAAAATGAATCCATCCTCTCTGCTTTTTTAGACATTAAAGGTGCCTATGATAATGTTGTTATTTCTATTCTTCATAAGAAATTAAAATCATTAAATGTTCCGGAAATGCTCACTTCATTTATTATTAGAATGCTGTCAGAGAGATCTATAAGTGTTACACTAGATGGGTCCCAGATATCTAGAGTTGTTTGGCAGGGCTTACCTCAAGGCTCAGTGCTGAGCCCTTTACTATATAATGTATATACTTATGATTTAGAGGATTCCTTAAGTAACTCAGTTAATATTTTACAGTATGCAGATGATCTTTTATTGTATTGTTCAGGTAAATCTGTTTCTAATTTATGTAACACACTTACAACATCTCTTGGTATATTGAAGGGTTGGCTGAATGATAATGGCTTAGAATTATCCGTTTCCAAAAGCAATGTAGTGCTTTTTTCTCGTATGAGATCTCCCCCTGAAATTAATGTTTTTTATGATAATATCCCCATGCCTGTAAGTTTACAATGTAAATTTTTAGGAGTTATACTGGATTCCAAACTTACTGGTATCCCACATTGCAATTATATTGAGGCTAAATGTGAACGGAATCTTAATATTATTAAATGCCTCAGAGGTGTATGGTGGGGCGCTCATCCTACTTCTCTGAGAATCATTTATAATGCACTAATCAGGAGTGTGATTGATTATGGATCTTTTTTGCTGGAACCATGTAGTGCTGCTGCTTTAAATAAACTAGATAAAATGCAATCGGTAGCTTTAAGGAGTGTTCTGGGCGCAATGAAGACTAGCCCTATTAATGCAATGCAAGTCGAGTGTGTTGAACCCCCTTTACAACTGAGGCGGCAGTTTCTTTCAGATAGTTATTTATACCGTTGTTTACAACTAGGTGACCACCCACTTTTAACCAAGCTAAAAATCCTCTCTGAAGAAGTCAACTCCTCAAGTTACTGGACTCATAAATGCACTCCTTGTTTAATTAATAGTTATCAAAAATTACTGTCAATTGATACGCCAATTCATAACTCAATATGTTTCCCTCTTTACACCTCAAACTATGAAGCCCTTGTTTATAAACCTGATGTTCGTTTAAACTTGGGTATAACTAAACAAACTTTTGAGGCATCCAATGTTTTCAATTTCGTTCTAGACACGGAATTTGACAATAGCACTGACAGTTGGCATCATGTTTTTAGTGATGCGTCCAAACGATCCACAGATAATAAAGTAGGTGTTGGCATATATCACTCACAATACGATATAGTTCAAAAGATTAAATTACCTCCTGAGAGTTCTGTTTTTACTGGTGAAGTTTTTGGTCTGTATAAAGCGGTTGAGTATGTACTTTTAGCAAAACTTAGGAAAACTATAATCTTTTCAGACTCAATGAGCGCTCTACAATCTCTATCTAAATTTTTATTTAAAACAAAACTTATTAGTCCATTGATAATAGAAACCAGAAACATGATTGTTCAGTGTGCTGCAAAGGGATTTTCGATTATTTTTGCCTGGATTCCGGGACATAGGGGTATCCGTGGAAACGAACAGGCTGATAGGCTTGCTAATGACGCCATTGATTGTGGAGATATGGCTTACTATAAAATCTACCCTCATGACCTTCTTGCTCTACCCAGAGTGTATCTACGTGATTCGTGGAGGGAAGTGTGGTCTGTCAGTTCTCAAACAAAAGGAAAATATTTCGCATCTATCCAACGTGAAATTCCTGCAAAACCCTGGTTCTCGCGGTTGCTGTTGGGCAAGACGGCATCGTGCATCCTGACTCGTATGAGATTAGGTCACGTTTGTACGTCTGCTCATCTAGCTAAATTTCATATAGTGGACAGTGCTTTATGTGAGTGTGGTGAGGTGGAGGATGTGGATCACATCTTCCTGAATTGTCCTAAATATGATAATGCTCAACTTTTTCAGGGACTTACACATTTACACATTCCTTTTCCTACTTCTATCCAGATCCTTTTATCTTCAAATAATCCTTCAGTCTATCGTTTATTAAGTATGTTTATTAATACTAATGATATTAAAATTTAACTTCCTCTTTTTATTATTATTTTATTATTATTCCTCTCCTGATCCTCACCTTTTCCAAATTCCGTTCCTATCCGGTATATTTTATTATTGAAAAGTTTCCTCGTTTTTAACGACTGCACAGTAACAACATGAAAAGATAATTATTATTGAAGACTAACTCACGATTTATCACTCAAGATTTGTCATTGGCGCATCGCTAGCCGCGGAAGCCAGAAGAAAAAAAAAAAAAAAAAAAAGATTGACATCTTGACAAAGAGGTTATGTTATGTGCGTACCTACCGGGAAATAAAGACTGAAATTAATTATTACACCTGACTATTGATTAATGTAGTTATCATTTTATAAAATGGATAGCGTCGAAGACTTAAATGTAATTTTAAAAGGCAGCTGTAGAAAAGGAAATGTGAGTATCAGTGAAACATTAGCAGACTTTGAAAAACTGCGTATTTCTGCATTGACGAAAGCTGCAGAAATAAGTCACCTTGTGAAAGAAGTAACCATTGGTCCCAACAGTCCTGTAAAGAAAGACACTATCAGAGATGAAACGCCTCCTACTGAGCAAGACAAGGAAAATAGAAATGAAGAGAATTTGCTGGAAGATAAGATCGCTGAAGAAATGCGACATACTCTAATAATCAAAGACTACGAATCGCAACTGCAGGATAGTTCCGAGGAGTTGTTCATAAACCTCATTGAAAACCTAATGAAAAATCGTGCTGAAATAATGAAAAAGTATTGGAAGAAACAAAGTGAAGAATGTGAACGCAAGGCATTAGAGATTCGGGCAAAGAAACTTCAACTATTGAAAAGTTTACAAGAAAATGACAATATGAACATACTTGAAAAAGCTAGGCATGATCAGCAGACCAGTCAGCTCATCAACACACAGACCATAGAAAACATGAATAGAATTTTAGATGAACAAAATAAAGCTACAATGAGATTTGATTCAGTCACTGACAGTCACACCAAAATCTGCATTGCATACCACGAAATAACTGTTTTAATACAATCAGAACCATTGGCCAAGACTGTGTCAGAAAAATACATAGGATCAATTAATACAGTAATTGGGAACATCCAAAATATAATGAATTTATGTAAGTCAGGTACTTTATCAGACAGGGATGTGAAACAAGCTGAAGTGTTGGCTTTAAATATAGAAAATATTAAAAAGAAATTAGTTGATGAATTAAATATTGCTAAAGAGCAAGAAGCAATCAGTAAGCAGTATGAAGAAAAGTTAGCTAAAGAGAAGGAAATACAAGAAAAGAAAGCTCAAGAAGCTAAAATGGTTCAAGTGGACCAAGTAGACACAGCTAGAGTAGTGACTCCAAACATAGAACAAAATAAAAGATCTGGGCCACTATTTTATTCCCCTCAAAATTATACTTATTATGAAAAACTAAAGAAATTCTTAGAAGAATATGAAGGAAGATATAAAGAATTACTAGAAAATGTTAATTTGAAAAAGTTTCGCTTTGATTGTCAGAAGGCTGTTAATACTCCAATAAATGCACTTTCTTCAGTTAGTGGTAATCATATCAGGGATAAGTTTGACAAACTTTCAAAATTACTCAGAGGTGAAAGAGTGCAAGTACTAGACATTTATGTAACGGCAACACAGCATCCTCAAGGTTTATACTACTGTACTGCTCTGTTAGCTAAGAAAATTGTTAGACAAGGAGATCTGCTGGTCTCAAGTAATCCAGAAGCAGCATTTCCTTTAGCTGCTTTAACCACTGCCCTATGGTCCCAATTTCCAGAACTTGGTACTCTGTTGGAGGCATATTTTCATAGACAGTGTCCATATTTAGTACCAATGTTTCTTCCTCAGAAAGAGGGCCAGACAGACAAAGACTTTTATTTATCTAGAGGCTACATATACAGTGATGAAGGGGCAGTAGAAAAACAAGACAAATTTTTGAAGCGGATGTCTGGAATATTCAGACTCCGATGTGCTATATGGATTGCCAAAACGCCAAGATTTCTAAACACACCAAATCCTCACAGCTTGCGCTATGGATGGCAATGGCTTGCTTCATTTATAAATTTGAAACCTGAGCCAGAGATATCTGCTACTTTATTACATGATTTTTTCAATGTCTGTGGTTCAGAATTTATGAAGTGTTATGGGAAGCAATTCTTGAAAATAATAAAATTAATAAGCACAGACTACCTAGCAATTCTGCAAAATATTGACGAAGGAGGTCCGAAAACTAGACTGGAAGTATTTCTTCAGAATGTACTGAAAACGGGCCATATCTCTCCACCTAGTGGGTTGCTGGAGCCAAACACTTGGTAGAAGTATAAGCAACTGTAAATAGTTTTTAGTGACCTTTTGATTAAGTAATAGTGTTGTAATCTTATGTATAAATTGCAATTATATTTATTGATACAATTTTTGAAAATTTGTATTGTAGATAAAGTGTACTTACTACTAATAAAATTGATTTTGCTTCATGTTTAGAACATACAACGTTTATTTATTAAATCCTCCCATAGTGGGCTTAGGTAAGCTCTATATTATCTCGTTCGATCGACGAGAAACTTGTGGCTTAAGATCTATGCTTAAGATACATTTTAAAAGTGTTAAGGGTTACATCTTACATGTGAAGGAAGGAGCATATATAACGCCCCTTATTTATTTTAATAATCAATGTGTGAGCAGTTTTTAATTCGTTCGTGGAAATAAAGCATTTTTTACATTATTATTTTAAATTCAGCGCCCATTTGAATTTATTGATTGATTGATAGGATTTTCTACCATTGGTAACCCTTGTTTAAAATAGAGGTGTAACGTACTGGGTAAAATACGATAAATTAAAATATTTGTCCAAAAACAGAGGTGGGTCCATTAAATAAAGTGGGAAGTAATTGCATTAATTATTTGCATCTGAGTAAAAGCGTAAGCGATGCAACTAATAAAATGTCTGTTCGTTCTGATAGCCACGTCCCGCTACTCATTCACACACACAAGCATTAATCAAAAGCGTCTCTTCGATCGCGTATTTTACGTAAAAGTTTTACGAGTAAATAACTTTGTTGAGTATCGATACCAGAGAATAAAAAAATAGTGTAATACTCGATAATAATATGCATTTTAAGTAAGTATCACTCACTCACTCATCTCTAGTTACAAAAAAATAATACCAAATTTAAGTTTTCTTATGGCAACACTAGTTTCATCTGTTTCTGTCAAAACCAAGCAGTTTGTGATTATCGGATTTCTCTATTTTCATCGCAAAACACAAATGTAGCCATTAATTATTTACGATTCCCACTGCATTTACTGTGACTGATATGACGTGTACTTAATTATTATTGTCCGTGTTATTTCCGAGTCATAGTTTGTAGTTTTGATATCGCAATGGGTACCACATATAATTCCACATTTATGGCGAGGTACTCGGCGTTCAGCCCATACCGGCTGATCAGGCGGGAGACAGGGTTCGGGACGCCCATCGGGGCGGGCGACGCGATGGCTAAGAGCCTGTACTGCGGCATGAAGCCCATCGCATCGTGGGACTGCGAACAGGCAAACGCACTTCCTACTGGAGGGGTTTTCAACCTTGAATTCTCCCCGGAAGGGTAAGCTCAATATTCTGATACTGACCTTGACTTTGTCTTGCTAAAATAGCTACTTCATGGTCAGGACTCTTAGCGCATTCGTTAATTAGAATGCAAAATAAGAGGCTACTGATTGTTTGTGCTTGAGAAAGAAAAGTAGGTAACATAGTTGTTGTGTCCAAAACGAAGATCATTAATTAAATTTAGAAAGAAATGGACTTATTTTATATTATTATAAAACATTATAGAAATACTGTGCATACTGACTTACATTCACAAAGGTCAAATTGCATTATTGATTTTTTAGATGAATGGCTTCAATGTGGCATTTTTAGAACATCAAGAAGAAATAAATATAAAACATCAAGGAAGTTATACAACTTCACATTGAAAGATGTGTATCTAGTCTGTAAAACTTGAAACTTGAGTTTAAAGAATACATAAGTATCACCACCTAATCAGCAAATATTATTTTCATTCAATATAAGTGTGTTTCAGGTCTCTTCTAGTGGCAGCTTGTGAGAAGAAGTCTATTCAGATATTTGACCCCCTCACACACCAACGAATACATTCTGTCAATGGAGCACATTCAGACTGTGTCAACTGTGTTAAGTAAGTGTTGACTTTGTGATTGATATTTTTCCCAAACAAGTTGATAAACTTATCAGTATAAGTTGGACATTAATAAATTATGTATTGTCTTACATGTCAGTCCACTGCATAAAATCACTAAATGGTTTAAGGAGCATTGTATACATTTTTACAATAAGATTCCCATTGACATTTGGAATTTACCTTTGAACAGTTTTAAGCTAGTAATGAAACATAAACTTTTTAAAAAAAGTTAGTGACTGTCATGAAGATATGAATGCATGGGATTAACTGTCAGGGAATTGATATTAGGCAGCCAAATTACTAAATTGTATAACAATATTTTATGTTTATTTCTAAAAGAATGTCTGGGGCCCCGTGCTGAGGTTTTCCTGCATCTTCTAGTACATATCATAGAGTTGATTTTACAGTTCACCACTTTGCTTGACTTTTTAAAATAGCAATAATTTTATTTGTTATCAGAACAATAAAATACTTAATCAACTCTATGAAATACTTTTAAGTTTAAGAAAATGAACCACCAAATTTCTGACCAATTGTTGTCAGACTTCTCTAGAATTACAATAATAGATAAAATGGTTAAACTGGCAGATCCACAGTATAATCATTCCTTAGAACCACAAGAGCAAAGTCACTGGTGACCGCTAGTTTACAATGTATTTTACTTTATTATAGGTTTTTGGATGGACGAATGTTTGCCACATGCTCTGACGACACCACAATAGCCCTGTGGGACGTACGGAACCTAAAGAAAAAAATACGCTCCTTGCTGGGCCATTCAAACTGGGTCAAAAATATAGAGTTCTCAGTCAAAGACAAATTACTAGTCACCTCAGGACTAGATGGAAGCATATATACGTGGGATATCAATTCATATACGGAATATAACCTTGTATACCAAAGAGTGTTCCATGCATCTGGATTGATGAGATGCAGATTGTCACCGGATGCCCGGCAAATGGTGATGTGCACTACAGGAGGACTACTTGTCATCATTCATGACCTCAATTTGACCACACTGGCGCAAGACTTACATGGGTTTAAGGTAACATATCAATTTCACAAATCGGTTTCATCTTGTCAATTTTGCACTGTAACAAGCTCAATTACGGTTGCAATTTGTTTTATTGTTGTAAATTGCCCGCTATCACAGTCAATAAAGCAACAATCTTGGATTTACTGAGCTCAAATTGGTAGCACTTTAAAATGTTTATGCAGTTACTGTTTCCTTTGACAATACATTAATCTGTTTAGTAGTATATGTACTGCCGAAGCAAGTACAATTAATCTGTTTCTTAAAACAGTTTTTAAGACACTTAGTTTATTTAGTAGATTTGCCATAGATGGCTTTAGCTTCTTAGCTGGATAAATCGGAAGTGCTGAGGGCTCTCATCTGGTATAAAATTTAAGACAACTGGGTTAAAGTTGGTGGGCGCCGATCCTCGTTAATCCTTAATTAACATTAAAACACGAAATTTGGTAATCACATGTTTATTGAGCTAGGTAGCAAAAACAATGTATCAATCCAAAACTACCCACTATTTAACTAATATTATTTGTAATAAGAGAAATCTACCTACAACAATATCTAAACTCATGTGTCCATATAACACTCGTCTCATGTGCGTGGTCTGAGAGTGTTTTGTTTGAGAGAATCGCCTCGAGTGCAAGTGCTGAATGAGAAAAAACGAAGACCACGTCAGCGAGTCGATATAGGGTTCCTGAGATACTTGCTGTCGCTTATAAGCCGCCTTTATAGCTATAAATCAGGTCTCCATCAGAATCGTATTACACTCTTCAAGTTTATTTGCTACATTTAGATGCACTCCTGTTTTCTGAATGAGATTTACAGTTATATGTTTTTTTCTATTTGTACAAGACAATTATAAAGACTTTATGTAAAACCAACTCTAACTTTATCGCTAAACAAAAAGTTGTTACAAAGGTTGCCAAAATTTGTGCAAACCTTTTATCTGTTAAAGACACATATATTTATTCCACAGCCAAACCTGTACAGACTGATGCAGATGAGTCAGCAGCTGATCCCGATCGCGGCCATGTATGACCATTTGTTCGACAGCAAGCGTAAGGAAAACCGTGTCGAGTTTGTGTCGGACTTTCCCGACGGGAACGATGCGGAGGTGGTGTCGGCGTTACAGGTGAGGTAGTTTATCTAAAAATAAGGGACATTCCAGGCTACAGGGTATAGATGGCGCTGTAAAGATTTTCCTCCGTTTAACCTTCTAATTTCATGGATAACATCATTTATCTTTGTTTTGTCTTTGGCGTTTGTAGCTTGGAAAGTCCTTAATAAAGAAAGTTATAATGATAACTATGATAATTATGTTTGACGTATAAGTATTGCATACTGAATTTGGTTCTAAATAAAAATGGACGTAAACGTTTTCCTTTTTGTAGATTCATCCACAAGGCTGGAGTGCGTTAAGTAGAAATATCAGTCACGATGATAGATCCGAGGTAAGAATCAGTACAAAATTACCTTATTATATTTTTTCACTTAAAAAAGTTACACTACATGTTTAGTTGGGTTACTTTTTATTGTGTTATGACCTTGTTCCCATTCGAACTATTATTTCTGTATAATGGTCTTTGTAGCAGAGAGGGATCGACCAGTCTTATTTATTCTGGGAACGTAGTAATTGAATTTGGGAGGTCACTGAACACTCAACTCATGCAGTGGAGCAGAGTGGTGAAGTATGCTCTGGACCTCGAGGGGAGGCCTGTGCCCTATGTGGGACGTATATAGAGTGACTAACAGAAGCGTGGTACCGCAGTGGTCGTGCATCCACGACATCCAGCCGCTGGACGAGTGGTCGGACAAGTCTGTCCGCGACAGCGCGCCGCCGGCGGCGGGGCTGCGGCGCGCGCCGCGGCGCCTGGCGCGCCTGCGGCCGCGGCCCTACCGCGCCGCGCGCCCCGCGCCCACCCCCGCGCTCTCCGCCACGCCCGCCATCCCCGCCGCCGCCGCGCCCCCCGCGCCCGGCGCCAGTGGCAGCGGGTCAGTGCACTTCCTACTATAATAACGGACCTTATAAATGCATTCTAACAAAATGTTATCTATTGCCTTTAAACATTTCTTCATGTTTTCTCAATAGTCAATTGCAGTATAAATCTTCCTAATTTTGCCTTTACAGAACTGAAGTTTTCAAAAAGCGTGCATTTACAATTTAAACCACGAACGTATAGTATAAAGTATCGGTACCTGACAGCCCCGCTCGTTACAGGTCGTCATCCCAGAGCCAGCCGGAGCGCCCCCGCGGCCGTTCGCGCTCCAGCTCGCCCGAGGCGGAGCCCCCCGCCGCGGCGAGGGAGCCCGCCCCGGGCAGCTCGCGCCATGGCGTGGTGAGGCCGATACATACGCTGCTGTTATACAGGTGCTCTAGCTACCAACTACTCACACCCTCCTTTGTTTGATCAGGGCCTATCCAATGACGTCTGGGAGGCGTCTATTACGATCAAACAGCACAGAATGCTCCAAGAAATGTACAGCAGGTATGAGTCTCGAAGCACGTTTGATATCTATACACTGCCTGTATTACAGTCAATATTTCAACTAATCGAATATATCAACCACCTATAAACATCCTGTAACATCCATAAAAAAATAGACTCGCTATTTCAAGCTGCATAAGGCAATTAAAAATATCCATATTATAGCATGATATGCTTTAAATGCACCATTTTGCTATTTTTACGTCTGGTCTTTTGTACCTCTGTTTCCTAATTCGATGCAAAAATCATCAAAAATGTTCCAAATCTTTATTCTAAAGCCTACATCTTTATCCCTTCAAGAATACTTTGGGATTATATATCTTTTGTTTCTGCATCGAACAGTGTATTGGACTGGGTCAAAGATAAATTATAAAATGCTAATCTAGAAATAGAAGCTAATCTAAGATGATCAATAATCAATCTCATTTTAGTTTTCAACTTATTTTTGAATTTTATTTATGTATTAAATAACAATGAGTACGACGTTTGACCGCTTTTATTGATGACGTCACACAGGATAGTATTTCCATACAAACTCAAAAGAAAACTTTCGTTTTGACGTGTCATAAAAGTATCTTGTTTGACTAGGTTGTCAAGTCGCCTATTATGAGAGGGTGTGTGAAGTAATTATTATTATTTATTTCATATCAACTAACAATGACTCGTATTAGGGTTAGTAATAAACTTTACACACTAAGTTTAGTATACTAGACTACGGGAACAGTTCTTTAAAACTTAAAGTTGCTTTTAGTAATGACTTCCGATAAGTATTCTTATTGCTGGTTGTATACTTCTGAAACGTCATAGTAATATTAAAAATTTGGCGGTAAAAATGTGTGCGTCAAGCTAGCGGCCTCAAAAAAAAAATGGGCACGAAAAAATAATTTGACCATACCAAAAAATAGTACTCTTATTGAAAAAAATAGTACCTGTTGTAAAAAAATTAGTACCATCACGGTTCTGGATTTATAGCCATGTTTTATTGCACTTGCTAGCTTGACGGTGAGCGAAATTTGGCGAGAGTTAACGACAAGGTCTTTCGCTTTGATTTAAACGCCAAAAAATAGTATCGAAATAGTACTCACCCCCTGCAAAATACCGAAAGTAGTACTTCAACGGTTCCAAAGTTATAAAGGTAGTTCTTTGATCCCGCTAGCTTGACGTTTTGAAAATACCTATTATCTGGGGAATGCTTGCATACTTCAGTTTGTAACTAATGTCAATAAACTCGTATGAAATAGTACTCCCTACCATCATAATTTGGACCTGATTCTCTTTGTAGAAATATGTCAAAAAGTCATTATAACCTATGTCATACATTTATCAAGACGAGTACAGTCACGAACAAAATTATTACACATGGTCAAGAATGTTGTCAGATTTCAGTATTTTTCCCCATTTTTGGGTAAAAATTGGTGAAGTGCCAGGGTTGTTAGATGAAAGTAATATCATTGTTGAAACTCTTTGAGTTATTCTACAAATACTGCAAATTGTTTATTAACAAACACTTCGATCCGTAACAAATTCAACATGAAGGTATAAATTATAAAATAAAACAGCAGATTAAAAATGTATTATGATGTATTAAAATCACAGATTGTTTTCGATAAGAACTAGACCCATGCAGCCATTTTCTATTAAAATTAGTGCATATGGGTGTATGCAATAGGAATTTTTTGTAATAGCAGCACTGAAGTGCAAAGAAATGGTAGGGTAGACCTCCAAAATGGCAATACTTACGAATAAATTGTGAGGTTATGTAATTGTCTACGTGACTGTATCAACAACAAATGTATGGCATAGGTTATGATGATTTTTTAACATTTCTACAAAGAGAATCGGATCAAAATTATGATGGTAGGGAGTACTATTTCATACGAGTTTATTGACATTAGTTACATACTGAAGTATGCAAGCGTTCCCCAGATAATAGGTATTTTCAAAACGTCAAGCTAGCGGGATCAAAGAACTGCCTTTATAACTTTGGAACCGTTGAAGTACTACTTTCGGTATTTTGCAGGGGGTGAGTACTATTTCGATACTATTTTTTGGCGTTTAAATCAAAGCGAAAGACCTTGTCGTTAACTCTCGCCAAATTTCGCTCACCGTCAAGCTAGCAAGTGCAATAAAACATGGCTATAAATCCAGAACCGTGATGGTACTAATTTTTTTACAACAGGTACTATTTTTTTCAATAAGAGTACTATTTTTTGGTATGGTCAAATTATTTTTTCGTGCCCATTTTTTTTTTGAGGCCGCTAGCTTGACGCACACGGTAAAAATTAGTCTGATAGCGATATATATAATGCAAAATATATCCTTCAAATGTTATCATTAAAAAATATTATGGTTGTTCGGTCATGTAGTTACGCTAGTGACATAGTGGCCCCGATTCCTGCAGACACCTCCTAATTTTATTTTAAATTATACCCGTCATATTCTTAGCCGCCGAAAAAAAAGGGACGGATGACCCGGGCGAATAAAATTGGCATCCCGCTGCTATTCAACCTGATTGATATGTGCTGTCAACTTAATTCTGTCGGGTTATTAGGCAATGTAAAATTTTGGGAGGGGTTTTTAAATTTCTTTCTAAAATTGACGTGTGTTCCACCAGACGATTGCCAGTCGATTGTCCGTCCCTTTCCTTTTCGGCGGGTAAGAAAATGACAGGTATAACTTAAAATAAAATTAAATGGTGTGTACTGGAGTCAGCATCATAAACTATTACCTCCTATGTTATCATAATCAAACTGCTGTTGGTGAATTGGTATAAAGGGTTTGGTATGTGGTATAATTAATCGAATTACTTACATAATCGCATAGAGATGCACGGGAAGTAGTGAATTGATAATTAACGGTTTTAGGAAGTTATCGTAATGGCCCCACGGGTTTGCATCTACTAACTTGTACTGTAAATATAGGCTACAATATATATATATATTATGGATAACAGACAGTTATAATAATACAGCATTTATGTGTTACATAGTGATAAGTGAAGACAAAGAGTGGCCACAATTTACTTAAATAACAAAGTGATGATATGATCAGATTAGAACGTCTAAGAACAATAAGTTATATTGATTTGTTCGACAATTAACTGTACATCTCTGCCTACCCGCTCGGCCTGAATATAAATGTAATAATCCTCGGATGACGACTTTTGTAAGGAGATTTTTTATCTATGTAACTTAACAGGAGGCTTAAACTAGTGGCATGCTATCACGGCCGTTTTGACATAATATAGTACAGCTTTGTGCTCGTATGACGTAGTTATAAAGTTCTAGCTATAACTGGTTGAACAGGACAAATGTCAAGTCTGTCATCGTAGTATAGCCTGCAGCTAGTTTAGCGCAGCTGCAAATGTGTCTATATGTACAATTGCTCACACAGCTAACAACCTCCGTGGTCTAGTCGTTAAAGCGTCAGGCTCACGATCTGGAGGTCCGGGTTCGATCCCAAATAGGGTCATTGTCCTTTGTTTGGTAAGACTTTGCAGGCTTGAATCATCTGATTGTGTGAACGTTAAGCCATTGGGCCCGGCTATAACCCTTAAAAACACGTTCACCGACCCGAGTATGCTCCATACCCGCTTCGGTTGAGCTCTGTGCCCAACAGTGGGATGTATATAGGCTGTTTATGCTATGATACTTATGTACAATCGCTAACGTAGAACGCGTCCAAATTAAATAACATACACTTACATTATATTACATTTCATTCCGTCAAGGACAATCTGTAAAAAACCGGACATGTTAAATCATCAGGTTAGGTAAGCGGATCCCGTGAAAAACGGGATAGGGAGATGATGGAGTATCCGGGTTCTGCCCAGAATTTAGTTTTGTGTGTGCCCGTGACCTCATCTTCACTTGATTGGTTAATATGTGTCTTGGAGCATTGTATAGCAGTGTGTGTTAGCACACTATCGGTAGATTCGATAGTTAGTCACTTTTGACTATTGCAAAAACTATCGATAGTATTGCTTCTGACGATTGCAAAGATTATCGATAGTGTCGACATTTCTTGCAATGAGAGACTTTCCCGTCGGCGTTCCCCAAAAAATACGACAGATGGCGTTGTTAAGTTTTTTCTTCGTTTACGCTTCTAATTTCGTGGATAACAGTCATATGCATCTTTTATCTTTGTTTTTGAGTAAAAATGATGACCCTTTTATTACACCAATGTACAATTACAACTTCCACCCATTATTATTCTGATCAAACTAAAGAGAAGCGATATATATAGGTAGCTACATCATTCTATACATAATGTGATCCAAATATCAAGCAACAATTATTAGATTTATATATATGCTTCTGCCATTACATTACATTTTTGAATAGTTATGTACCCCAACAATAAATAAATGGGCAAATATCACGTAACAACGCCATCTATCGTATGTTTGGGGAACGTGGATTGGAATGTCCGTCATAGTCAGAAGCAATACTATCGTTAGTATTACTGTGTGATGATTGTATTGATCTAAATGAGCTGTCGATAGTATCGTAGATTTTCAATTTGCCGAACTATCGATAGTTCGGCAAAGCTAGTGTGTACAACAGCGGTATGTACGCAGGGGCCAGGTGGGGCGCAACTTCAACATGCAGCGCATCATGGGCATCAATACGGGCATCGCGCCGCCTGCGCAGGCGACGCCCGCTTCGCAGCGACTCTCCTCACGGCATATCTGCACTAACAACTCATTGAGGTAACTTTATACTTGTTTACGTGTCGTTTGTCAAGATATTCAAGTCAGATTGTCTTTGCGACAGGCAGTATGCTAAGGCAGGTTGCTTGGAAGAAATTGCTACCTTAACAATAAGGGCGTCTTTTGTACGTTTGTATAATTTGTATTCTTCTGTTGTATGTTCTTTTTGTATATTGTATTGTAAGGGTTTGATATCACAACTGAATAATGAAAGTAGAATGAATTCAGCTGAAAATGAGCATTGCGAAGTACAGGTGGTGTGACTCTTAACATAAGCACTCTGCTATATCGTAATTTGGACAGTCAAAGGGACTTCCATCGTAAGATGAACTAAGTACGCACATCTCACTCAGCTTTCTGTTAGACTAACGTGATAGGTGACTCTTAAAAGTCAGAATTGTTTGTTTTTTAATATCGGGATGAAGCTGTGGAAGAAGAGAGGAGAGGCCTTTGCTGAGCAGTGGAACACGGTAGACTAGGGAATAAAATAATTACGACCTTGTATATTCCCCTTCGGCCGCCATCGCAACCAGTTGCAAAGGAAGAATTTTACTCCTTTGTTGGCAACTAGTTGTGAATGAAGAATGTTTTGTCTTAATAGCCAACCAGTTCCCAACTAAGAATATTTTTAACAGCATAGTTGCTGCAAAATATTTTTCGTTCTTAATACGCAACCAGACTGAATAATTCATCACAATTATGTGATTCTTATTCTTCGTATTGTAAAGATGCATTTGGCTGAATTAATCGACCATTAAATTAGAAGGTTGAACGAAGATGTTGGACAGCACTATCTATATTTTTATTGGGGAATGTAGCCTGGAAAGTCCATTATTCAATAAATAATTCCTAATTCTCCTCAAAGTAATAGTCACTGTGGTCCTGTCGTTTACTAGCTTACCCCGCGATACCGGACTTGCACCAATGAGTTATTAATTTATAGATAGACGGCAATGCGGCTCACCTCCTATCACGTTAGCCTAACAGAAAGCACGGTGAGCCGTGGCTACTTAGCTCATCTTACGATGGATGTACCTCTTGACTATCCCAATTGTTGACACAGTGGCGGCATTAGTAAAATATTTAGGTGGTGCACAATGCGGTTTTTTTTTCTATTAGTTTACGAGCACCGAAACGACGACGACTTGGACGCTTGCCGGAGGGACTGGCCGGAGTACGCACAGGACCGCGAAATGGAAAGAGGAAGGGGACGCCTTTGCCCAGCAGTGGGATCTTGTAGGCTAGATTAGATTACGACCACCGAAATATACCTAATGAAATCTTTGAAAAATGTTGTTTACGGCCGGCCACCTATTAAATAAATGTATGAGTTTTATGTGGCCGCTAAGAGGTTTAATTCCTGTGGATTAGAGCTCTTAGCGGCCTGCCCTGTGGCAGGTGTGCCAAATCCAGTTACTCCCCTGTAGTTTCGTCTTGGTTGATTACCCCCCCTCCTCCTCCTAAAACGGCGCCAGGTACGATCATACCGTTCGCACCGCTCTAGGGCCGCAACTGTGTTGTTATAGTCATGAGCTTATATTGGTGTTGTACTACTCCTCAGTAGTTCCTCGTCGTCGACATCGTCGGCGTCCAGTTCCCGTGACGGGTGCTCGTCGTGCGGTGACGAGGAGAACCGGAACTACATCCGGCAGAACCGCGACCGGCTGCTCTTCTACAAAGAGGAGACCAACGAGGGGAAGGGCTTCATCAAGGTGAGACCGAGTTTTTAGACATTTACGGAACTGTCACACTGGTACTGTACATATTGTATTTTAACACATAACGCTCCTTTTTGCTTCGCCGCAGTCGGATAAAAAGATGTTTTGTGATTGACATTGTAAATTAACGTGGAAAAAAAATACTCCATCACATTTATGTATGTAAAAAAAATACATAACAGATGCGCTGAATCGTGATTTAATCGGTTTGTCTATCACCGGACCGAATATTTGAAAGTATTCGGTTTCGCGCCACAACTTACAACCATTTGGGGAAGTAACCAGTTCTAAGTAGACATACACCCCCGAAAAGATTATTTTTTATTTAAATATGTTTGCGTTACCATAAGCTCACCTTCATAAGGTGGTACAAATATATTGTTCTGATCAGTTTTCTACAATTATATATTGATTTCTTTAAAAAAAGCTTTATTTCCTTTATATTCTCACATGAAGAAACGATTATATGCAGCTCTAGACTATAGTCTTTCAAATAGTTTCGATACAATAAAATTCGCCAGTATTAAATACCCATCTCCAACGTTTGCATTGGCCGACTGTTACACAATCCCGTTAGTAAAGATCAGTACGTGATGGCGGTGTTACAGGAGCTGAGCTACTCGGCGGACGGGCGCGTGGTGTGCTCGCCGTTCGGGCGCGGCATGCGGCTGCTGGCGCTCAGCGAGGGCTGCCCCGAGCTCAGCGCCGCCGTGCCCGACCACGCGCGGCCCGCCCGCCCCGCGCCCATGCTCGACGTGGGGCAGAGCCTCGGGATACACCAGGTACACTCACTAAATCCCTATTACTATTTGGTAGAAATTGTGTTTCCTCATTTGGCAACACTGGTATATATTTCGATTATCTGTCTAACCTGAAGGTCCCACTGCAGGGTAGGGTAAACGGTACTCAATTTCTTGTTAGTTTTGAAGACGTCAAAATTAAAATATTTCGTAAGTTAAAATGTTCACATCAGTCCCTCACATGATATGGTAGTTATTAACATTCAGTGTATTTCTTTGAACAGGATCTGGTAGTGAGTTCCAAGTTCAGTCCGCGCTACCACATGCTGGTGACGGGGTGCCTGGAGGGCAAGATCGTCTGGTACGAGCCCTACAGCGGCGAGACCCTATACTAGGTGCATACAAGAGTCTCTCATTCCGAGCAGTGTCTACCGCAGCGCCATTCGACGTGTACTGCCTTGTAAATTCCGACATTAAATGATTGCGTGTATAAAGCTTGACTCTGAATAATGCTGTGTACCTTGAAATTGTATTGGTGAAATTGTATGTATCGGTGATATTATGTTAGTTATTGTAAGAAAATGATCGTGTTAAATAAAATTAGAGCTTTTAACATGGTAATATGTGTATATTCAACAACTTCGAGGCTACATCACTGAAATTCTTATTAAAAATCTCGTGTATAAACTGATTTTACTAAGAAAGGATTTTAATAAATGTTCGATCTGTGGATTAGACGTCTCTGTTTTAAACGTGTCCTCCCTCCTTAAGTTTGCCGACGAGTGTGTCGATGTCGGGCACGATGGAGCCGGCCTGCCTCACCGGCGGGTCCTCCACTGATACCACCTTGATCCTTGGCGCCAGGTCCACACCCAAATCTTTCGCTGTCACCTTCTTCAATGGCTTCTTTTTGGCTTTCTGAAAATTTATACAAACAGATATAAAAAATCAAGAAAGCACAGTTCGGAGCGCCCGCGAGAAATTTATGAGCATCTCTAGTTTTAAACAAGACTGCTCACTCAAAAACTGTAATAATCCAAACGCAACCGTTCGAGTTTCAAACTTCGGAACTGCGTCAAAACTTCAGAATGAGTGTGTACATTGGGCAGTGTGACTGAACACAGTATTACATTTTCCATTTGAACCAAAACGGAAAGAGAGACGAATAAAAGTCAAAATAATGGTAAAATGTTTTGCGCCAGATTATTAAATGTTCATAGTTGTATTAAAGGTCTTTTGTAATCCGCCGTACTGCAATTTTTGCCCAAAGCACTTTATTTTTAAAGAAAATAAATAAGAAATCATGATTTTTAAATTAAACTAAAAGCCAAACTAATGATCGTACACGTTTGGCGCTATAGAAAAAAATGTTAATAGGCATCTACTCGATACTCTCTACATTGTATTTTTGCTGGTTGGCAGTTTTCACATTTGAACTAAAACGTAAATTCTAATAAAAGTCAAAATAATGGTCATAGATTTTTGGTGTCATATTAAAAAATATTGAGAAGCAACTATTAGACAGATTCGACGTATTTTTTTCGATGGCCGGCATTTTAACATATTAAACAAAACGGAAAGTCCAACAAAAGTCAAAATAATGGTCATACACGTTTGGTGCCCAATAATAAATGGTCAAACGGATAAGTTATAACGGAGTATACCAATATTGTTTCTTGGCCGGCACTTCACATTTTCACCAAAAATGTATGAAAATTCATGTTTTTTTTTATTCGAATAAAACCGAAAATATTGACCCTACAGCTTTGGTGCCATAGTATTAAATGCTCAGACGGATAAGTTCTAAGGATATATACCATTATTGTTACTTGGCCGGCACTTTACATTTTGACCAAAAATGTATGAAAAATACAGTTTTTTAAATTCGAATAAAACCGAAGATATTGACCCTACAGTTTTGGTGCCATAGTAATAAATGCTCAGATGGATAAGATCTAACGGAATATAGCAAAATTATTTTTTGGCCGGCATTATTATATTTGCAGCAAAATTATATTTGCCCAACTGTGAACTGCTCCAGGGTAGGACGAGGCAACCCGGTTTGCTGTGGTCCGCTCTCCTACTAATATGTCTGTACCAAATTGTTGAATAGTGTGACTGAACATAGTACGAGTGTGTACCATAATGGTGGGTAGTGTGAGTGACCATAGTATGTGAGTTGTACCATAATGTTGGGCAGCGTGGCGTATCGGGGCTCGTTGAGGCGCAGGTCCGCACTGAGCACGGCCGGGAGCTTGGTCTTGATCACCTCCAGACCTCCGTCGATCTCGCGCGTCACTGTCAGACCCGCGTCTGTCTTCTCTACCTGGGTAAATCACACACACGTCATACAGTTATAACATTATGAAAATGTTTTTTTTTTGTACTACCGCGTAGCGCATGGCACTACACTTTTAAATTAGCTAGGTGTATACCATATCAGTTTATTACGAATCAAACCGTATCCAGAGATTTAAATAATAACGATAAGAAGAAGATATAGCGAAAGTTTAATCACCTGCGCACATTATTACATAAACATAACATAAACTGCCTATATACGTCCCACTGCTGGGCACAGGCCTCCCCTCAGTCAACCGGAGGGGGTATGGAGCATACTCCACCACGCTGCTCCACTGCAGGTTGGTGGAGGTGTTTTTACAGCTAATAGCCGGGACCAACGGCTTAACGTGCCCTCCGAAGCACGGAGTACATTATTACTAATTATTCAAATTAATTCTTCATATTACTTTACAGATTTTGTTATCATTCTGTGGCAAAAACTAAAGTTTTAAAATATTACACTTGACCTTGATAATTACTTTATTCTGTAAAGATGTGTAACTAGTTAACTCAAGTTAACTGATAGTGTTATCAGAATACTAATGTGATGTAACATCAACAGTGTGTAATTTTAAGACATTTCAAACACTTTACCTTTGACGCAAATGTACCCTGTGGCCAGTCCAGCAGAGCAGCTGTCATTTGTGCAGTTTGGTTGGAGTCGTCATCAATAGCCTATAAATAAAAATATAGATTTTTTACTCTCATAAATAGCTGAGTAAATGCTGTTTAGTATCTGTATGAATGGACTTGTAAACTAGGAAATAATTTCTGGACATTTGCCCAACTGTTTGGCCAATATAATTGTCAGATTCCCATACTTTGGCAAAAAGTATGAGAATAATTTTAGTCACATACCTGTTTGCCTACAATCACTATATCTGCTTTCTCGTCCTTGGACAGTTTAGCCAGAATCTTAGCAACATGTAGGGGCTGCAGGGTTTCATATTCAGCTCCTGCCACTTCCACATGGATGGCTCTGTCAGCACCCATGGCGAGAGCTGTTCTTAAAGTTTCCTGAAATTTAATAAGAAAAATTAACAACAATTCTTTGGATATAAAACCTTTTCTATTTCTCATTTGTGCCCTAACATGTGATCGGTCAACAAGCAGTTATTATTATGACTTGATTTTTAATAGCAGGCCCGGTCACCTTATTAGAGGGCTACCTTCATTAAGGTGTTACTATATTATTTATATATTTTAGATATTATCCCATGTGTGTGTCCTTTTGAAGCATCTCATATAGGGGTTCTCACTTCTGCCTTAAGCCACTCCAATTAAAGTATAAAACTACACAAGTAGTTTTATTGAAATTCGAAAAGATCTGAAAATTCTTGAAAGATAGTTTGCAGTGGAATAAAGGAGCAAACTAAAGCATTTAGAATATAAATGAAGCACCTAGTGTTGAATTTATTTTCTTTATTTTTTATTTTTTTTTATTTGAATTGATTTTTTTAAATCTTTATTGAAAAGGCTTTAGCCACCTGGCGACTATGTCAGCTAAGTTATCATTGATACAAAAATTGTATTCTTGATTTTTTAATACAACTCATAACAACAGTGATCTCTTTGCTCATTCCTGCAATAAAACATACTTGTGCTTGTGCGGGGCCACATGAAACAGCGATGACTTCACTGGCCAATTTCTTCTCCTTCATCCGGACTGCTTCCTCAACTGCGATCTCATCAAACGGATTCATTGAGTGCTTCACCCCATCTGTTACTACGCCAGTCTTGTCTGGCTTGACACGGACCTGAAAAGCAAATTTTAAGAAATGCATTTAAAGTCTACTTGGTGTACCTAAAAGGTGTAATTCAGGCTACCCTTATGTATAAAAAGTAATATTGGTACTGGAAATACATTGATAGAAAGTGTTGCAATCTGAATCTTAATCCAACAATTAACTTATTTAATTAAAATAAGACGTGGTATAGGCAGGATAGCAGTGTTAATCACTCTGATAACACTATCAAAAAGAAATCAAACATTTAACTTTACCGTCCGGCTAGTAACAAATGTTTTCTTCTTTTATTTATAATAGCAGTCGATGCCACGATGGTGATTTTACTGAACTTATCCTATTTTTACTAGGAATTTGAACTTAAAATTTTAAAATAACAAAATGTAACCTTTGCACTTCTAATTTGACTTACTTTGACCGCATAATCAATGACCCTCTTCACTCCAACTAATACACGAGACATTATATGTGCTTAGAAAACTAATTACAATAAATTAATATACAATTTTCTACGAAAATAATGTTAAAAAACAACTGCAAATCTTAACATGAAATTAGAGCAAAGTCCATCAAGTAAAAAAAGTGGCCAGCAGACAAAATAAAAATACTACCAATATATTTTCTCGTCTTACATGTATAGAAGATTTACTGTGCAGCGCCACCTTACGAGTAGATTAGTAAACTAAAATTGCTTGCTATTCAACGCTAGGTGGCGCTCAATAACCTTATTGACAAAGTATTGAGCATACGTAAAAACCCTTCACTTATCCGCAGTGAAGCCGCGTTGCCGAGTATACCCCATAAAAATGATACAAACCTTTTTTGATAAACTAAAACTAGTCATAGATTATAATAATCCCCTTTGTTATCATATTTTAATACAATTTTTAATATTTTAAACCTAATTTCATTAAATATTTTTCCAATACATCGATAAAATGCTTTTTATGTATAAATGCGTGTCGGAAACTATTCGACAATTTGACTCATTTGGAAAGATAGCGCATTTTGTGTACACAGGTTATAAACGAAACAACTTGTTTTAATTTTATATTTCATTTACTTAATTTATAGTTAACACCAGCTGGAAACTCGTAAGTTACATTAACTCTTAAAATACTTATAACTAATACTATAAATATTTTCTTTCTAGAACTTGAACTCTTTGTATTTCTTCGCTTGTTTGGAATCAGTGTTTTGCTGGCGTTTTCTCTTATTCTGTAACAAAAAAAAAATGCATTAATAATCTGTGAATCACCCTCAAATCAAACTTTCTGACCCCTTTCCAAAAAAGGAAGAATGTACCTTCCAAGTAGGTGTATGTACATTATATGTACGTATGTATGCCCGTAAATCCTACAATACATTGCTACCGATGGTTTTTCACAGGGTCCGCTGACTATAATCAATAAACATAATATCTAGAAAATATCCCTTTATAGAGGCGATGATTACAAAAATAGGTGTACCTTCTGTCGTGCGACGTGGTCAGCCAGCATGTCGGAGAGGTCCTCCTTCGCACGCGGACGCGTCTCGCGCAGGTGCCGCTCGTAGCGCGCCGCCACGGCCTCGGGCTCCAGCTCCAGCTCAGACGGGTCCAGCGCCACCTCCACGCCGCCCGCGCCCGCCGCGCCGCCCTCGCTCACCGCCCCCGCCGGCGCGGCTACTGCGCGCTTGCCTGCGGACGTGGTCGGAGGATAAACAACTTGCTACATGAACGCGCAATAAGCTGCATAAACAACCTAGTCGAATGAGAAACTTTTTTCGAAATGTCAAAAGAGATTTTCTATCGCGTAAAATGGTGAAGTCATTACTAAATTTTATCAAAATTTATAATGATCCACGATTGCGATTATGATGCCTGATACTAATAAATAGGTTAGTTTCTAACTAATAAAATCAGTTACTTTTTACTAAATGTAAAAACAAGAAATTACTAGGACTGTACGAAAAAAATAATTGTGACATCATACAAAAACTTTTTCTTGATTGAAATTCACGAGTAACTTAAATAGAAAAAAGATAATGATTAGAATTTCATAATTTATCGTCGACCTAGGATACAACGCAATAGGCTACTTGACAGCTAGTCAAATGAGATACTTTTTACGAACAGTCAAAACGAAAATTCTCTTTGGAGTTTGTATGAAAATACTGTCCTGTGACGTCATCAACAAAGAGGTCAAACGTCATTGTTACTTAATTCATGAATAAAATTCTAAAATAAGTCGAAAAGTAAAATGAGATTGATTTTTGATTATCATAGACTGACTTATATTTCTAAATTAGTATTTTATAATTTATCTTAGACCCAGTCAAATACCCAATTATGACGTCAAATGTCATTCCCTGTGGTTATAAAAAATAGCAATGTTAATAATAATGAATGTGTTGGGTACCTGGGTTGGCGGCGGCGCTCATGTCGTACACGTGCGTGGAGGCCATCATGCCCGCCGTCAGCCCCACGCGGCGCTCCGGCAGCACCTGGTACAGGGCGGGGGTGTCTCCGCTGCAACACGAGTACATTAACATTACTATATCGACAAATAATAGTTGAAACAAATTGCATGATCAAGATAAAGATGAATACATCCATCACAAGATGAACTAAGTACTCACACTTCACCGAGAATAATGTGATGTGATAATGTGATACATATGTCCATGTCTGTTAAACTTTACAAAACAAAATGTGATCAAAATATGAAAATCCTCTATCATAAGTGACATCTCTACGTGTTCGCAACGCCATAAACTCATTAAATTATTTTATAAATAAAGTAATATAATTATACATTTCCAAAGACTACACCCCAATTTATATTGTATGCATTTCAGAAAACACTTCTTAAAATACAACAATGTATCAGCGGGCTTAGCACCGTAAGCACGCGACTCTTTTTCGTCGCGACAGAGATCATCTGTCTCTTTCTGTGCAGTACTGTGAGAGAGTGACGGGTGACGTATGTCGAGGCGTGAAAGAGTCGCGCGCTTACGGTGCTAAGTCCGCAGGTATGGTATTGGAAGTATACTAATAGTAGGCTGAATGAAATGGAACGTTAAGGTGTATGAAAGGGAGAGTGATAGGTGTGAGCGAGATAGGAGATCGATGGCGGATTGCCAGAGGGAGTGTTGTCTTTTATTTAAAATTAAAAAAAAAATCGTTTTAGAAATAGAATCGTTTCGACCATGGCTCGTCCCACAATTTCATTTTTAAAACCAGACCTGTCAAACCTTCGGTTAGGTAAACGGACCCCGTGAGAAACGGAGTAACGCTAATGATGTATGTTATTTATTAGGTTTGCCAACAGACAAACACTAATTTATTTAAGCTACAAAGGACGGGGAATTTATTGTTATATCACACTCACCCTTCGGTGTCGGTATCAACCTTCTTCTTCCGCAGCTCGATGGTATCGGGTGTCTCGAGGCCGGGCGGCACGGAGCTGATCCCTAGCGGGGTCACGAGCCCCTCCCCGGGGGTGGCTACGCCAGCCGCCACGTCGCCCTCGCCGACCTTCTCACCTTCCTCGCCTGACTCCTCTGTTAAACACAACAATATTTGTAAATCATACAGGGTGTGATGTGTGGTTTGAGGGATGATTCAGGCCATGATTCTGAGTTGATATCAAGTGGAATTTTCCGTCGCAAAAGTATGGAATGTAAAATAATTAAAAAAAAAAAACACAAACATTTTAATGAATTTTCCGACAGGAAATTCCACTCAGAATCATGGTATGAATCATCCCCCTCAGTATTCGTTACGGTGTTACTAACACCCATACCTACTTTTATGGCTACCAATATGTACTTGTATAGGGTGTAAGTGACATCGTAACGAATACTGAGAGGGATGATTGAGCTCATTATTTTGAGTTAATATCAAGTGGAATTTTCCATGGCAATGGGCACGGGTCGTACTCACTGGATACCTCAGGGCGGGCATAGAAGTCGAGGAAGACCGCGTAAAAGATGGTGTGACGACCTCAATGCTTATCGGAGGGATTGGCCGGAGATCGCGCAAAGTCGAGAGGAGTGGAAAAATCAAGGGGAGGCCTTTGCCCGACAGTGGGATCGAATAGGCTAAATAAGATTTTAGGGGGTTTGTATTAACAAACTTGACGATCATTAGATCGTCAAAAATTGCACATTATTACTATACAAATAACATTATTACAATGTAAATAAGAGTCGTGGACTAACGACTACATTCCCAATTGGGGTAGTCACAGGTACATCCATCTCCTGATGTACCCATTTAGTACTTAGTAACCACACCTAGGAGCTCGGTGGCGCAGCGGTTAACGCGCTTGGTCTGCGATTGTTGAAGTTAAGCAACTTTCGCAAAGGCCGGTCATAGGATGGGTGACCACAAAAAAAAGTTTTCATCTCGAGCTCCTCCGTGCTTCGGAAGGCACGTTAAGCCGTTGGTCCCGGCTGCATTAGCAGTCGTTAATAACCATCAATCCGCACTGGGCCCGCGTGATGGTTTAAGGCCCGATGTCCCTATCCATCCATAGGGAAGGCCCGTGCCCCAGCAGTGGGGACGTTAATGGGCTGATGATGATGATGATGAACCACACCTCACCGAGCTGTCTGTTAGGCCAACGTAATAGGTGGTAAGCCGTAACGCCGTCTATTATAAAGTCTAAAAAACTTAACCCCTAACCTAACCTTAAACCTTAGTTTAGTATAGGCCCCGATTCCTGCAGACACCTCCTAATTTCACTTTAAGTTATACCTGTCATCTTATTCGCCGAAAAGGAAAGAGACGGATGATTGACAGTCGTAAATTTTAGGAAGAATGAGTAAATGAATGAATAACCCGGGCGAATCAAAAAGTATCTCGCTGGTATGCAAACCGCTTGACGTGTGCTGTCAACTTAATTCTGTCGGGTTATTGGCCGATGTAAAATGTTTAGACGGTTGTTTTAGATTTCTGCTTAAAATTGACGTACGTTCCATAAGTTTTGTGCCTGTCGATTACCCATCTCTTTCTTTTTCAACGGATAAGAAAATGACAGCTATAACTTAAAATAAAATTAGATGGCGTCTGCAGGAATTACCACCATAGTCAAAAAAAAAAAAGTTATATATTATAAAGTTTAGTGTAGACTTTAAGTTTTTTGAATGGAACTTAATAATAAACCGTGTGAAGTTACGTACCTTCCTCGGATTCCTCCTCAGACTCGGATTCTAGTTCTCCCCACATCGTCCTATCGATGTCTTGGTCCTCTGCGTCCTGAGAACATCATTTCAACAATAAAATTTATCACAAGAACATTGATGATACTTTATCAATGCTATATTACAATTCACCCGCCGTAAAGTTTACTTAATGTATTTTTTGTATTTATTTATTCTTTTGTTTTACACTAGCGACACCCGCCCCGGCTTCGCTCGGGTGCAATGCTGAGGAAACATACATACATACATAAACTCACGCCCATGTTCCCCGAAGGGATGGGCAGAGCCGCAAATAAATAGAAGACTATTTGCAGCCACTTTTGATACATAGTCCCAAGGTGGATAATGATGAACCGTATGGTGATAGGGGATCAGCCTATCGCCCATATAGATTCATCATTTTTGGTAGGACGCTTTTTTTTTTGCTGAGGAAAAAATGTAATTATTTACAAAAATAACAGAATTTCTCCACTATTTAATGGATGTTATTATGCATATAAACCTTCCTCTTGAATCACTATATCTATTTAAAAAAAACCGCAATAAAATCCGTTGCATAGTTTTAAAGATTTAAGCGTACATAGGGATATAGGGACAGAAAAGGCGACTTTGTTTTATACTATGTAGTGATATGCATAATACTCACATCCTGCCCCTGACTCTGGTGTCCGAACACGTCTCCATACAAGGGCTTGCCGGTCTCGTCCACGGGTGGTTTGCCCCAGCCGCCGGCGTGGTAGCCGAACGCGCAGCCCTCGGGGATGGGCGCGTTGAGCCCCGGTATCTTCAGGTTGGGGTACGACGGCGGCGGCCCGTAGCGCTGCTGGGCGATCAGCCACGGCGGCGGCACCTGGCGCACGGAAATTTTACACTTCAGAACTGAACTGTGTACTGCGGAACGGAAGGCGATTGGGGCAACCACCGTTCTACACGCCCTATCTATGGAGTAATGGCGATTACTCCACCGATAAGAGCGCAGCTCTTAAATGAAGAGAGAGATTAGAGGTATTACAGCGCGCAGTACCTTGTGCGAGCCTGGCCCCACGGGCATGCCGAGTGCTGTGCGCAGCTCCTCCGACAGGTCTCCAGGCTTCTTCTCGCGCAGCCTGGTCTCGAACTCCTTGCCCTCGTAGTACAGGTCCCCGTGGATCGTCATGCGGGGCTTCGTCTGCCATCTGCACACACATATCGCATTATACACTTTCATTTGTTTGTTAATATTTTGTTTTTTTTTTTAAGAATGTCTAGTTCTAGTTGATTGATTTGTTAAAATTTTATGTTTTTTTTTAAGTATGACCATCATCATCATCAGCCCATTAACGTCCCCACTGCTGGGGCACGGGCCTTCCCTATGGATGGATAGGGAGATCGGGCCTTAAACCACCACGCGGGCCCAGTGCGGATTGGTGGTTATTAACGACTGCTAATGCAGCCGGGACCAACGGCTTAACGTGCCTTCCGAAGCACGGAGGAGCTCGAGATGAAAACTTTTTTTTTTTGTAGTCACCCATCCTATGGCCGGCCCCTGCGAAAGTTGCTTTACTTCAACAATCGCAGACCGAGCGCGTTTACCGCTGCGCCACCGAGCTCCTCGTGCCGATGTTTTTCTTGCAGTTTCTTTTCCCCAGCTATACAGGTTGTGAGTAGCTGCAGTAAATTTAGGCGGATGAGACGTTTGCTATGCAAAAAGATACAGCTCCTATTTCAATATAAATTAGAACCATTTATTCATGTGCGAAACCTGGAGGGTGAAAAGGCCACATCAAAGCAATTCACCTAAAAAAGCAAAATTTCTTTTTGACATTTGTTTGCATTGCGCATTTACTATTATATGCGCAAATGTCAAATTTCCATTTTTAACCCCCCTATATTTTTAATTTAATTTATACTATATAAGGTCATATTTTTGGGATGAATATTACGAAAATGATACAGTGAATATGAACTATAATAAAATAAAAACAGTTCAGCGGAATTAGACCCACTTGATTTCACGGTATTACTCATACAACTTACCAAAACTCTGTTCTTCGATCGTCACGGCGCCTCAAGCTATATTACTTATGGAAGGGAAACAAAGGCCAGTTGTCACACTGGCATAGACAGATCGTCAATTTTTGAGTCGCTATAACTCTTGGTTTCGATCATATCTCTGTCTTAGCAGGCAAAATATAATAGTGTAAAAGGTTATAACAGGCATCGGAGGCACGGGCGGCGTTTTGTGCGCTGTATAAAATTATATTAATTCCCATGCAAGGATTTCTTTCTTAACGTGCCTTCCGAAGCACGGATCATCTTACTTTTGGACAATCAGGTGATCAGCCTGCAATGTTTTAACCATGTTTTAACCAAACTAGGGATCACAGTGATTTTTGTTTATTTATAATATTTTAAATGTAAAAGTAAAAATATAAATGTTTGTATATTTTTTTGTGTGCAATAAAGAATTTTTGATTTGATTTTGAAGAACATAGGATAGTTTTTATCCCGGAAATCCCAAGGGGATAAAAAGGGGGTCCAAAAACATACCGCGCGCGATAACCGAAGTACACGCGGACTAAGTAGCGGGCGGTAGTCTAGTTTACGATAAAAGGAGAGATAGTCCGTAGTATGGGGTATTTGGCTGGGTCAAAGACAAATTATAAAATGCTAATCTACAAATACATATAAGCCAGCAGTCTAAGATGATCAAAAATCTTCTTTTATCATCTCCTTTTACTTTTCGACTTATTTTCGAATTGTATTTATGAATTAAGTTATAATGAGTGCGACATTTGACCGCTTTTATTGATGACGTCACAGGACAGTATTTCTTTGGAGTTTGTATCTTCAAAACTCTTGTTTTGACTCTTCGTAAATATGTATCTCATTTGAGTAGGTTGTCAAGTAGCCTATGGTGAGGATGGCATTAAATAATCTCCTGTGCACAGTCGTTATCTACGATAATAACATAACAAAACTATCTAAACTTACTTGAAGAATGCGTCGTGCAGCTTCTGGTAGTCGATATCGATCTTGCCGAGCTTGGGCCGCGAGCGCTCGCGCATCTTGGCCTTGAGGGTCTTGGTCTCCTCCTTGTCCTGGAGCGAAGCGCGCATCTCCATGATGCCCGTCTTCTTGATGAAGTCCGGCAGGTCGAACGGCGGTTTCTCTATACCACGCTTGCCTTGCAAATACTGGGAAAAATGTTTTTATATAAAACCAGCTGTTCGTTCGCGTGAAACCCTAGTATTAAAACTACAAGTTTCATACAAACTTTGACCGCCTTTTTATCCCCTTGAGGGTTAAATTCCGCAAAATCCCGTCTTAGGGAGCAGCTACGTTCTAAAAGGAACCCTTAAGCAAAATTTTAGACTAGTGATATCGTGACCAATCAGTGCGTGGTATTTCGCTTATGTATATAGATAATAGATTATGTTCCGAATAGTTAGTTTAAATCCTTTCGAGTTATATTTTAAAATTGACTTAAGGAACGAATGGTGTTATAAAGGTACTTAATTAATACGTAGATAAGTAACTGTTTTCGTCTAGTTTTTATATTATTATTTTTTCTTTTTCCTACACAGTTTATACGGTCGATCAGGTTGTACGACACTTTATCAATCTGGTTTAACAATCTGGTGCAATAGCTTACATATTACATATACTATTAAATGTTATCCTCTATTATGATTGTTAACGTTGTGTTCGTCTTTCAAATAAATAAATAAAATATACAGCAAGCCAGTTTACCTTCCTCTTGTAGCACCAATGTCGCGGCACCTGCACCGTGTTCCTGTGCGCCTTCAGCTGCACCAGCAGCTTGGGGTCGCGGGCTGTGACGTCATACATCTCCACCACGTCCGGCCGCGACACCAGCTGTTTCAGCTCAGCGACAGACAGACGCGAGAGCTTCTTCAACTTGCGCTTCGAGAGGCGTTCCTTTTCATCGGCCGCGTTTTTCTGAGCGAAAGTAATATACAGGGTGTTAGTGACATCATAACGAATTTTTTTTTTTTTTTTTTTTCATTTTTGTGCCCAAACATGCGATCGGTCGACTGACCATAAGCAGTTTTGATGGTTTGGTTTTATTAACATGCAAGACAGGCCCCCTCATTAGAAGGCTGCCTTCATTAAGGTGCTACTGTATGTTATCCCATATGTGCGTCCTTTTGAGGCGTCTCATATAGTGGTTGTCACTTAAACTCCGGACATAATAATCATAACGAATACTGACGGGGATGATTCAGACCATGATTCATTGTCTGAATCATCCCCGTGGTCATTTCTGCCGTCCGTGATATTAACTCAGAATAATATGCTGAATCGTCCCCCTTAGTTTTCGTTACGATTCACAAGTAAGTACAGGTAGCCATTCAAGTACATATGGGTGTTAGTGACACCGTAACAAATACTGACGGGGATGATTCAGACCATGATTCTGAGTTGATATCAAGTTTTTCTGTCGGAAAAATTCATGAAATATTTTGTTTTTTTTTAATTTATTAGTTTCATACTTTTGCGACGGAAAACTCCACTTGATATCCAATCCGAATCATGGTTTGAATGATCCCTCAAAGTTTTCGTTACCATGTCACTATCACCCTGTATACTATAATAATTTACAAAAGAAAGGTACAAATTATTACATAATAGTGGCTTGTTTAAAATCTGCTTAGAGCAGGAATCCCTGACCTTCGTGATAGGAAAACCTGCGGTACAAAAGTGCATGATGAAAGTAGAGAAGTAATGGGCTATTTGACAGCCTACTCAAATGAGATCTGGGGGCACAGTAGTGTCCCCGCCAAGATGTACAATGCAAAACGCATGGATAGGCACTAACTAGCTTCAAACGTACTTTTTCGAAAGTTCAAAACTTTTTTTATGGAATTCGTATGAAAATACAGTCGTGAGACGTCATCAATGAAGTGGTTCGTAGATTTAAAGGCCACGTGTAATCGTGGGCGAATAGGCTCGCCCCCTATTATGGCATTTTTATATTTTTATATAAGAAATATAGAGGATAATATAGAGGAGGAGAATAGAGGAGCTCGGTGGCGCAGCGGTAAACGCGCTCGGTCTGCGATTGTTGAAGTTAAGCAACTTTCGCAAAGGCCGGTCATAGGATGGGTGACCACAAAAAAAAAGTTTTCATCTCGAGCTCCTCCGTGCTTCGGAAGGCACGTTAAGCCGTTGGTCCCGGCTGCATTAGCAGTCGTTAATAACCATCAATTCGCACTGGGCCGGCGTGATGGTTTAAGGCCCGATCACCCTATCCATCCATAGGGAAGGCCCGTGCCCCAGCAGTGGGGACATTAATGGGCTGATGATGATATAAGAAATATAGTAGTTAGTTAAAGGATCTACATTAGAACTAATTATTTATCTTCTTTGGTTGTTTTTTAATTAACCAGTGCCTGCCAAGCAGTTCATAAAGTTCGTAGACATTAATAGTTCATTGTGTTTTTAACAGACTAATTACTTACGTCAAGAGAGATTTATGTATCTTTGTTCCGAGAATGATTGATTTGGCGTGGCCTTTACGAATGGGAAATAATATAGGGAAATTCATACTCTGAATATTGCCAGTTATAATTACTATTTTATGTAACATTAGATAACATGTTTACACTTTCAAACACCATTTTGTATACATAAATGGCCCATGAGTGTTTTTTTTAAATAATTTATTTACTAACATTTTTCTATAATTACTATTTATTATGGGTAATCCAATATAAAATATAAATATATGTCATTCATGATGAGTATGCAGCTTTCGTTCATTTTACAACAGCAATAAATACGTAAGCTTAAGAATTATTTCGTTTATTTCATTCTGAGCTGTATCTATCTTTTGTGATGAAAAGTAAGGCGACGTGTGATAACCGCCTAATGTTCCCGACAGTTTTGTTTTGAATATAAATGTCTAGGAAAATTATTCGGTTCTTTGGGGGCCCCTGAGGGTCGGCGCCGATATGTGCCCTGTGTGGCCTTATGGTTAAAGAGGGTATTGCGCACTGTTTTGACGCAGATTCGTCGGTCGAAAATGGACTCACCTCGACAGCCTCCTCATCGGCGGCGAACTGGTCTTGCACCTTCTCCTGCACTTTGGCAGCAGGCTTGCTGTCCGTGTCCATCTCCTCTTTAACTTCCTCCTTCTTCTCCGTGATCTTGAACGCCTCCAGCACCCGGTGGAACTGCCGGTACATCGGCTCTAGTTCGTGGAAGTGGATGGTCTCTTGCACATATCTAAAGGATAGTTTTAAGCATGTTAGTGAATCAAAAGAGAGAAGGAAATTTTGTACAGTTTGAGTGACTCACTCACTCATCACGAAATCTCAGAAACTCAAATTTTGCATGATTTTGCTTAATAAGACGGGATTTTTCGAAATTCAACCTCTATGGGGGTCAAAAAGGGATTTCAAAGTTTGTATGAAACATCTATAGTTTTAATAGTAGGGTTTCCCGCGTACGAAACCGCGAGCAACAGCTACTTACTTATATTGCAATATAAATTATTTAAAAATTAATAAATTATTACTAAAAATAGCCTTTATTCAAGATACCATAAAGGAAGATTGTAGCAGAGTACAAACTCTGCAAAAACTGATCTCCTTACCAGAGAGCTTAGCTCTGGCCGTGCCCACTAACTCTAATTGTGATCATAAAATCTTCATCATATTTTATACATAGCATTGTTATTATTTCGTTAAGTTCTTGTTTGTGAAGTGCTAATTAATATACTGTGTATTCCTGTTGGTGTTTACTGTTTCCTTCGCTATTACTACTCATCCTACTCTCCTGCTACTACTCTGCCGGCACGTCGGGTCTCCATCACCACCCATCGTGCCGTAAGATGATATCAAATTATAAAATTATGGAGAATAAATACGACGAATGGCGAAAGATCACGGGCACGGGTTCCGCACCACGCGCGGCGAAATTATATCGAGGGCCGAAAGACGTTTATCCACGTTGATTTTCTGTGATCATTGGTCAAAGCCGTCAATATAATACGCGCCGCACGACATTATATGTCAGGGGGCAAGAGACATATTACAATACCTAGTGGTTTTATCTACCTACCTTAGGAAAACCTAGAAGGACATTATATTGATCATATTGGAGATGTCCTTAGAAAAGGTTTAGTATGATTTACTCCGGCGTGCGTGTATGCAACAATTATTGGAGGAAGCAAGAAAAGTGTGTCAGGATCGAAGCAAATGGGATTCCATAGTCTATGCTTACCTCGGTGAGAAATAGGCGTGAGTTTATGTATTATATATATACAGGGTGGCCCAGAAGTTCAGGTTCAAAATGAAAAATTAGAAAGAGGGGCTCATTAGCTACCAGAAACACCCCTATGTATGTTTCTGTATGTCTTTGATTTCACTTTGATTTATCTTTGATTGAGCGGCACATATCCTTAGGCATAGTTATGATGTTAAATAAAATAATTATTAAGAAAGGGATAGCGACAAAATGATTATTTCTGAAGTAAGGTAGAAAATCTAGAAAAAGGTACAAAATGGGTCATATCTCCTAAACCGTAAATAATTGCTGAACATACATGGGGGTGTTTCTGGTAGCTAATGAGCCCCTCTTTATAATTTTTCATTTTGAACCTGAACTTCTGGGCCACCCTGTATATACTAAATCTCTTCCAGGCAATATTTACATTAACATCCAATAGTGTCCATGAATACTCACTCTATGTCAGCCTCTTTTTCATTCTCCTTATCACTGGTCTTCTTGCCATCATCAATGGAGGATTCATCCCTCTTCTTAGTCATCTCATCTCGCTGCTCACGCCTCTTCTGCCGCGCCACCTTCTTCTTCTTTTTCTTACGCTTATTCTTGTTTGTTTTGTTTGCACCCTAAAAATTTAACAAACAAACAACATCACATTAGTTAATGTACACAGTATTAAGTAAAATAGCTGAGTATTAACTTTGCATTCCATTATGAAACCAAAAGAAACACCCTTTTTTACTATGGTAATTTATTAAGTAATGAAGCACTCTCATTCAAGTTCAAAACAATGAAGTCCCATTAGGTGCTTTATGAAGTATTAACAGACTATTAACTTGACTCATTCCATTATGTAACCAAAACAAACATATTTTTATCATGGTAATTCAATAATTAATGGATCACTTTGACTAAATGACATTGATGATCATTATGAGGTAATTAAACTATTACAGAGTCTAATTAAAAATATTAGGCAGCCAAATTACTGAAATTGTAGTCAATATTTTTTTTTAGACATCTAGGGCCCTGTGCAGAGGTTTTTCTTGCAGCTAATGTTCCTGGCTGCTGGGTGAGACATTTTGCAACATTTAATGTAAAAATATATGATTTAATTAAAGTGTAACTATGTTACCAACTGAATATAGATATTTTTGAGTTAAAGCATCCAATAATTAAATGCGATAATGAGGGCGTAAATTACCTCTTGTTTCGAAATAACAGGTGGCTGTGGGGCATCAGGAATATTGTCCTCATCCGAGTCTCCTTCGTCTTCTTCAGCATCATACTCAGTGCTGATCACTGGGGCCGGGGGAGCTTCTGGTTCTGGTTCTACCTCTGAAATATTACACACACATTTTAGAGGAGAAATTTTACACGCATAATGGACCATCTTAGAGTCTAAATGCGGAAAACAGAGCCCACTAACATAGAGGAGAAATTAATTAAAATTCTATAAATGTCCAAGATATGATGGCTTTGTGCATTTGTTTTGCTTATTAATGCTGTCATGTTTATGTTAATATGCCTAATTTTGTTATATTAAATAAATTCTCACCAGACTCCTTTTCTCCATCTTCATCACCCAGTGCAGCCTGTCTTTGATCCTTGTAAGCAAGAGCCTCTTCCAATGCCTTTGGTAACACAACCCCACCCACCGCAGGTGGCTTGTTACGAAACTCCTCAGGTGTATCAATCTTCATTGTCAACAATGAAGGAAGTGCCGGTGGGGGTTGCATTTGATCTTGGTCTTCACTCTCTTCCTCAGGTTCCTCCACTTCCTCTCCTTCTTCATCCCATCCCGGTGGAGCATCGCTGTGTCCTGGCCTTCCCCAAACAGGAGGGCCTTGGCCTTCCCAAGACCCCATACCAGGGGGGCCCATATCCATGGCTTGATTTCCAAAGTTTCCTTTCATATTACCACCACGCATCATCATTCGTGGTGGGCCCATTACTGGTGGACCCATGGGTGGAGGACCCATTCCCATACCAGGGGGTCCCATCCCAGGTGGTGGTGGAGGGCCCATTCCTGGAGGTGGAGGACCCATTCCTGGAGGTGGTGGGCCCATTCCTGGCGGTGGTGGGCCCATCCCTGGCGGTGGTGGGCCCATCCCTGGTGGTGGAGGGCCCATACCTGGCGGTGGAGGACCCATCCCTGGTGGTGGAGGACCCATCCCTGAAGGTGGAGGACCCATCCCTGACGGTGGAGGACCCATCCCTGACGGTGGAGGGCCCATTCCTGGTGGTGGAGGGCCCATCCCTGGAGGTGGAGGGCCCATTCCTGGAGGTGGAGGGCCCATTCCCATCATACCTGGCGGCGGGGGCATACCAGGCGGCGGCATGTTAGGAGGACCTGGTGGTCCACCAGGCATATTGGGAGGCCCACTAGCGGAGCTTACAGGAGGCATCACACCGACTGGCGCCATCGGTGGAGGTGGCATAGCTCCCGGCGGCGGCGGCGGCATAGGGGGATAATTTCCCATACCCGGCGGTGGCATCGATCCATTATTATTTGTCGGTCCTGTACCAGGCGGGCCGTCCATTTTCATAGGTATATTCACAAATCCATTCACAAACGAAACAAAGTATATATTGTACTGGAAAACCACAGTAGACAGAGAAAATAATGCAGTGAATTGTTGTGTTGGTATTGAGGTTATTATTTTGTTTGACGTTTCCTTTCGCAAAATTTTGTTATTGTCTATGAATTGAGAAAATGTGATAAAAATATATGGAAATGCGTATGTCAGAGAGGGAAAGGAAATAGACGTAGACAATGTAGACTATGGACGCGTTCATTTCAGTTTACACAGAATCCCACCGAATTTTATTATTAATTCAAGTATTCAGCAAGCATCGGCAACCACAAATTGTTTATAACACCAGCTAAAAATACTTATTTTTTGTAATATCAATATACAAATGCCCATTTTAGCTCAGTGAGTGACTGCCACAGAATACTTGTGACTGCAAGTCTGTGAGTCGTCTGTTTCCTCTCCTCTGAGAGTTCGGAGCTCAGAACAATAACTAAAGCATAGAAGGAAGGCTAAAATAAGAATTCAGAAACTATAAACCGGCTCTCTTCTAGCTTACGACACAAACTATGAGTGAGAAAAGGACAAATGATTCGCTCTTTGCTTCATTTTTTCCGAGGTTGTCACAACATGAAATGTCATTTGGACCTATTGGACTCATTTTAACTCGGCCAAATACATAGTAACATACATAAGAAGATTTTACTTATATTTACCGAACTATTTGACACGGTCGCGTCAACTGTGTTTACGAGTGTCTTGTGTTCAGATTGTTTTAAGTGATAATTTAACAATATTTTTCCAAATAAATGGAAAGAAACTTTTATTTATATCAAATAATTGAGTGTCTCGACTGTGTGACATTATGTCTTGTGTGGTATGGGGCTGCAGCTCACATTCAGGAAGAAAAGAAAATAGCCAACAACTTCTGTCGTTTCATCGGTAAGTTTTTTGTAATTTTCTAGTGAAATGTGAACTGCTGAACAATTTTAGGAAAGTAATATGTTTTGCTGAATAGATTTGTAGCATAAAATATTTGAGATATCCATTATATTATACGTTTCATCGATGAATACGGAATTGATTTGAGGTTATGTTGATTGTCCATAGTGATGTACTAAAATTATCGATACTTTTAATTTTTAGATTTCCTGTAGACGATAACAAAGAGAAAGAATGGATAATTCGCATTAATAGACGAAATTGGATTCCAAATAAGTACAGCCGTATTTGCTCGAAACATTTTACTGCGGATTCATTTATGTGTGTTCCTAATTCAAAGTGGAGGCGTCTTCGAGACGATGCTATTCCTACATTGAACATTATAGATCAGACAGATGAAATGGTGTTTAAATTTAAATTTCAGCCTAGCCTGCATCATCTCACTGCTGGATAGATAGATAAGATATTTGTATCATGTTATCACAACACGTTTATACTATCTATCATTCAACTACATATTATTATGTACTTAATAAACTTAGTATATATACTAAGTCTGTAGTTGTTTTATGTCTAAACAATTATGAGTTGTACACGTTTTATATAAGTAAATTATTATTATCTTTGATTTCAGATATTAAATCCAAAAGTGTCGACTGGATTTACATGAAAAGGTATATCAAATAATTTTCTTTTAAAAACGAATATATTCAGGTATTTAGATAAATTTTCTTTTTTTATATTTTTAACATGATATACATATATAGAGTGTATAATTCAACCAGCTGCACAATGCACTTAAATCAGATATATTTTACTTTTATTTTTATAGATTATTTTGTACATATACTATTTTAACATTATTATTAAACTTTATTTCAGTCAGTTCAAGAAGACGAGATGAAAAATTTTAAAGAAAAGCTGAACAAGTCCCGCCTCAAGATCAAACGACTTAATGAAAAAAAAAACACAATGTGACAGGGTGTCACAAAGACAGTTTCTAAGCAAATTGACACTGTTTAGAAATTAATAAATTTGTATTTATTGTAAATATAATGTACATAATTAATAACGTGTGAAATAAATACTTGCTAATGAACAGATTTACGATCTAATTTATATTTCATTTTACCTCCTTTTCTTATTTACTCCTACTCCAACACTCCAGGTTGATACGAACTGCGCCCAATAAAGAATGTAATGAATGTTATAGATTTGTGTAAGCGACTTAGATAAATCTTGACTAAACCTTCCTTTACAAATACAAATATACTTTATTGCACACAACATACAATACTTACAAGTTTTGCACGAAAGATACAGTACACCACCTACCTACCTTTTACTTTCCCTTTCTGTTCTCTTATGAATACTTGTATGCCGTATTTTTTTAAGTATAATGCTATATCTAGTAGGTACGAGTATGGTAATCCTAGTATTGAAACAGCTTGTAGCCCTAGTAAAGACCGCCATTTTATGTTTACAGAGTGGCACGTTTTTTCTGTAGGTATTTCCAGTCCATACTCTTTTCTATGTCTATGGCGTGACCCCATCGGGCCTCTTACCGTCTGTGCGGCTTAGACCCGGCGGCGGCGGTTCCAATTTGCACGGCACGTCGATCGACACCAGTGCACGGCGGATGACATCATAAATAAATTCGAATATTACAAAATACTTACCGATGAAACGATAACAGTTGGCTATTTTCTTTCCTTCCTGAATGTGAGCTGCAGCTCCAAACTAATATAAACCAGACAATATAATCCAAAAATGGTTAGATACTTACCTATCAGAGACAGAGTCTCCTTTCATCAAGAAGAAGATAATTGCATCCTACAAAAAGAAATCTTGTAAAAAAAATTTATCGACATTAATTGTAAGTAAATTTAATTTTATCGACATATTACTAAAGTGAAACCCAACACTAGGCAATGAAAAACTTGTGACAACCTACGAAATTACGAAACAATTTTTGTATATGCGTCTTTGTCTAACATTACGCCGGTTCCGTAAGATAAAGTAGAGCAGAATTATAGAGTTCTGTTGCTATTTTAGCCTTCCTTCTATGCTTTAGTTATTGTTCTGAGGTTCGGAGACTATAATTTTTGACATATCCATCTATCCAATTTGACAACACCCAACAAAAGGATTTTTGTTATCAAATTTTCCTGTAATTACCAATTATTCGAATATAGCATTGCGTCATCATAATATTTTGCTTCTGACAGCACTTACGTGTACGTTAGATTTCCAGAAAATGGCAGAAATGGGTGAAAAATATAATACAAAATGTCCTGGTGTGAAACGCCTTATGAGAGAGGCACTGGAACTTGCGGAAGCCACAGAGGAGTATTGCGCGCGACCCCTAGAGGATAACTTATTCGAGTGGCACTTCACCGTTCAGGGTCCGAAAGGAACGGAGTTCGAGGGAGGTATTTACCATGGAAGAATACTACTGCCTAAAGAATACCCTATGCACCCACCGCATATCATTCTTCTCACGCCAAATGGGAGATTTGAAGTGAATAAAAAGATTTGTTTGTCTATTTCTGGCCATCACCCAGAGACATGGCAGCCATCATGGTCTATCAGGACAGCTTTGCTGGCATTAATCGCTTTTATGCCAACACCTGCTGAAGGAACAATTGGGTCGCTTGACTATACTCCTGCTGAACGGAAGATATTAGCAAAGAAGTCCACCAGTTGGATGTGTCCCCAATGTGGTGAAATCTCAGCATTGCTGTCATCTACAGCAGCTAAACCAATAACTGAAGAAGAGCAGTCCGTATTAAGTCAAATAGCATTTAAGGGTGAAGAAGAACAGGCAGCAAAACCAGCACCAGAAGAGCCAGTACAGGAAGTAGAGCCACAGGTGCTGGAATCATCTGAACCCAGTACCAGCTTCTTAGACCAGCTAACTGAGATTCTAGTTGCTCTGCTATTAGGAGCCATTGGTATATTTATTTATAGACGCTGGAGTGCATACCACCCAGCAGCAGAGGCTGAATTTTAATTCACAAAGATCCTTACTGCATACATCATAAGGCCTAAGGATACTTTGTTTCAATCATTGTTCATAAAATTTTATCAATGTATTATTTTCTATTTTTAATACATAGGAATAAAACAATAAATATTATGCTCACTTCATAAGTTTTTTTACAGCACAATCATTTTAAATGTGCAGTAATATTTTGAAAATTTGTGCCTTAAGGATGGAGATGGTATACATTAATCTAAGGCATTGTGTGATCCTCCAAGAGGCAAACATCATCATCATACCTGTGGAATTGTGTGTTTTTGTAGATATACATTTATTTATTTCTTTAGAACAATATTATTTTGTAAAAGAGGAAAGGTTTCACTTTTTGTTGTCTAGGAAAGACATTCTCATTGAGAATCAAGATAGTGAAGTTGGGGAAACAAATCAAATGTAAAAATTCTGGTAACATTCCAAGGGCTCAGTGTTAGATACTAATAATTATCTCTTGGGATTGAGATAGAGAATTATAACTTGTTTAGATAATAAGTAGAGCTAAGTTACTTAAAACATACTGTGTGTATACTACTTGTAATTTATAAACTGCTTTGAAGAAATTTATTTGTGTTGCATAGATTTTCTTTGACTCAACATAATAAAAATTTGTAAATTATGTACATAGATCATGTATTTCACTTGAAACCCCTAAATAGCCCTAAACGATATATTAAAAATAAAACAAAACATATAATCATTTTAGTTTTATATTAAGACATTATGTCAACATACATCTAGAAAAACTTATTGTTAAGTTAAACATTACAAATATCAACTTGTGATTTATTGCAAATAACTGTCACCAATGTGCATATAATGTTGAAGGTTTCATAGTAGCTTGTTTAGATCCATACAATTTAAATCAAATCTGCTACATTCATTGGCATTTCATCAATCTGTGTAGAATAGTACTGTTCGATATCTCTTAGAATCCTGATGTCATCGGACTTGACGAAATTGATGGCAACACCTTTGCGGCCAAAACGACCGGAGCGGCCAATCCTGTGGATGTACAACTCTCTGTTGTTAGGCAGATCATAGTTGATGACTAGTGACACTTGTTGGACATCAATACCTCGGGCCCACACATCAGTTGTAATTAGGACACGGCTGAAAATAAATAAATATATTAGATTGTGTTTATCAGAAACTTCAAAAAATTTACAGAAATGTAAGTAGACTACATAATAATTACCTTTGCCCTGATCGGAATTCTTTCATGATGTTATCTCTCTCCTTTTGGGGCATGTCTCCATGCATAGAGCTCACTGTGAAGTTTGCTTCTTGCATCTTTTGGGTGAGCCAGTCCACCTTCCTCTTAGTGTTGCAGAAGATAACTGCCTGGGTAATGGTGAGGGTGTCATATAAATCACACAGGGTGTCAAACTTCCACTCCTCACGTTCTACAGCTACGAAGAACTGCTTAATACCTTCCAGTGTCAATTCATCACTGTAAAATAAAGATTATATTAGTAATTGGTCATTAACTAAGTACACTGAAATTTAAGAACATTCATTAATAAGAAAATAATAATGAATGTTAGTTAGGGGTAGACCGAAAAGGAGATGGGATGATGAGATCAAGATGACTGCGAGCCCTTCCTGGACAAGAGCGGCGCGTGATCGCCATCATTGGAAAGGATTGGAGGAGGTTTTTGCCATGAGGCACTCCGAAATAAGAGATTTAATATAAAGTGAACTGTAACTAACTGGACAATGTTTCGGAAGCAAGGCTTTAAATTAAATTAATAAGAAAATGATAATAATTATACAAATGTACATTTAAAAAAATATATAATTAATGTACCGTTTCACTAAGATCCTAATGGGGTCTGTCATGAACTTGGATGTCATTTCCAGGATCTCATGAGGGAGTGTGGCAGATATTAGAACAACTTGTGTGGCTGGAGGAAGATAACGGTAGACATCATATATCTGCTCTTTGAATCCCTTGTTCAGCATTTCATCAGCTTCATCAAGAACCAACATTTTTATAGATCTTGTTCTCAGTACACGCCGTCTAATCATATCTGCAAATTAGAGTAATATGAGCAATTTTGACAAGAACCAAATTAAATCACCACTAATCTGATTTTAGGGAACTTACCAAATACTCTTCCAGGAGTCCCAGATACAACATGTTGTCCGTAGTCTAGCTTTCTAATATCTTCCCCAAGGTTTGTGCCTCCAATACATGCATGGCATTGTACATTCATGAAATCTCCCAAAGCAAGGATTACTTTTTGGATCTGTGTGGCCAACTCGCGAGTGGGAGACAGTACGAGCACTTGAGTCTCACGGAGAGTTGTGTCGAGGGACTGAAGTATAGATATGGAGAATGTCGCTGTTTTGCCAGTACCAGATTGAGCCTGTGCTATAACATCTCTGCCCTTCACTATTGGTATAATACTTCTTTGTTGAATAGCGGATGGTTTCTCGAACCCTGAAAATGTGAAAGTGACATACACGATGAGCATGGACGAGTGAGCATGCAATCAAATGTAACCTGTATAATATTAGAAATATAGTATGAAATGATATAACCGATCTTACCGTAAGTATAAATACCACGAAGCAACTCATCACGAAGGCCCATGGAATCAAACGTTGGAATAACTTCGACATCTTCACTTGTGTCGAATTCCACATTCGACAAATCTTCGGAAATTATCTTGCGATTATACGAGGCCTCGGATGAAGTCATGTTTCTGGACATTTATTTTGTCGCGTTGTATTTGCTACGCACTACTTTCTACAATAACGCGTTGAACAGACAAAATAATAACCACACACCAAATAATAATCTCGTAAGCATACACTACATAATATCACACCGCAAAGCCGAAAACCCAAATGACGCCGAATCAATACGTCCTACTAATGGCACCCCTCTCATTCATACATTCATTCGATTCTCCCTCTACTACTATTAGTACTATTTCTTTCCCTGTCTAACAAATTAAAGAAAAAGAGATAGAATATATGTTCACTCGATCGTTCGAATGCGTTCGAGTTTGGTTCGAGTTACAGAGTTATGGTAACGCTGTGGATTCAAGATGGCTGACATTACCATAGTTAAAAAATCCGGTATTTTGTGTATGTGTGTGTAATTACAATTATTGCTTATTTTGAACGTGACTTTTTTACGTTTAGATAATCATTTCCGAAAACCTCACAAATGTTTTTTCAATAAATAACATGTTCTTAAAATATTATATTGGTGTCAAAGTGATATATTGTTGGATATATCTTTGAAAATAAGATTTTACTGAAGTATCTTAAGAATAGATGTAAAGTTTCCTGCACGTTGTAAATTACATTGGGAAATTTTTGAAAATTTCGGAAAGAATGGATTGAAATTCAGTAGAAACATTCGGTAAAGCCACAGATATTTAATGAACTTTACAAATACGTTTGCACAAAGAAAAAGCTATATTTACAAAGTTATTTAGTTTTAAAACTAGCCATTCCAGGCGCACGAATTTTAGTCCATGTTTATTATGTGTAAGCCATTATTGCCAAAACAGTAAACCATAGTTACAAAAAAATATATATATTGTACTCCAAAGACCAAGTTATACTATCAAAGGGGCACTTTGTAATAACATATATAGGTATACAGGATGTTAGTAACGAAAACTTTGAGGGATGATTCAGACCATGATACGTCGCAAATGTATGGAACTGAAAATATTTTTTTTTTTTGACGTGACTTATTGTATATTTGCCGCAGATGGCATTAACTACTTGGCCGGACAAATGGGGAGCGCTGAAGGCTCTCATCCGGTACAACGTTTAAGACAACAGGCCTGAGGGTGCCCAGTTGGGCGCGAACCTCGGCTCAGGGCGTCGTCTGAGAGGAAAAATATTTGAAAGAATTAATCGACCCTAGGGGGTCGATAGCGATAAGCGCTGAATGCGGGAAATCGTCGACCACGCCGGCGGGGTCGGTATCGGGGCAGAAAATAATTAAACAAACACAAACATTTTCATGAATTTTCCGTCGAGAAATTCCACTTGATATCAACTCAGAATCATGGTCTGAATGATCCGCCTCAGTATTCGTTACGGTGTCACTAACACCTATACTTATTTGTATGGCTATAAGTATGTACTTGCACGGGGTGTAAGTGACATCATAACCAATACAGAGAGGGATGATACAGTTCATTATACTGAGCTAATAACTAGTAGCTAACTTGCTGGCAGATCGAGTGATTGAACCTAGTAATTCACCATGGAGAGCACAGGTCCTAGTGACAGGAGGCGGAGTACATCGCAAGCGGATGGTGATAGACTACTCCCGCACTATAAATCGATTTACAGAATTAGATGCCTTTCCATTGCCGAGGATCAACACTATCATTGATAAAGTGTCGAAACACAAATATTTTAGCCAAATTGACTGATTGAATCGGCCTATCATCAGGTTCCTATACTCCAGAAGGAGCGACCTATGACAGCTATTGAAGCTTGTGGGAATCTTTATCAATTCACACGTATACCGTTTGGAGTTACTAATGGAGTACCAGCCTTTCAGAGAACGCTCCAATATATTATTGAAACTGAGAAATTACGCGGAACCTACGCTTATTTAGACGATGTCACTGTATGCGGGAAAACAAAAGAGGATCACGATGAGAACTTGAAAAGCTTTATGAATGCCATTTCGAAATATAATATTACAATTAATGAACAAAAGAGCGTGTTTAGTACCGACAAAATCAATTTATTAGGGTAATGACTTAAACCGCTTTTAGACTTACCTATACCTAATGATACAGCTTCTCATAAAAGAGCCCTCGGCTATTTGCCCATTATTCGAAATGGATCCCTGATTTTTCAACGAAAATACATCCACTCACCGAACCGAGTTTACCATTTAATGTAATGCTATCAAATGCTAAATGACCTATGCTTAGGAAATTGCGAAATCTGTTCTTGCTAAATCTGTTACTGTAGATGAGTATCGTTTATGCTGAACCAAAACCATTCTAGTAAAATCAAAAATGAATAAAAAATCGAGAGGTGGCGCCTCGAGCTTTCTTGTTTTAAATATGATATTATTTACAGACCCGGAAAAGAAAATATTCCGGCCGATGCCTTATCTAGAGTCTGCTGTTATATGAACTTAAATAAGCTTCAAGATTCATCACATGACCTTCTCTGCCACCCCGGAATCATTAGAATGATGCATTGGGTGAGATCCAAAAATTTACCATATTCTTTGGATGATGTAAAACGAATGACCGCAGCATGCAAGATCTGCGCAGAAACAAAACCAAGATTTATCAAGTCACAAGGAGTACTTATTAAGGCCACAGAGCCGTTTCAGCGCCTTAATATAGATTTCAAATGACCATTGCCATCCAATAGCAGATACAAATATATATTAACAATAATAGACGAGTACTCAAGATTTCCATTTGCGTACCCCTGCAAAGATTTATCAGGTCAAACTGTAGTAAGTTGCTTAAAAGATATATTTCTGACTTATGGCGCGCCGGCTTACGTGCATTCTGATAGAGGTACGGCTTTCATGTCCAACGACGTCAAGCTATTTTTAACAAGTTATGGAATGGCGACCAGCAGAACAACGCCATACAATTCGCAGGGCAACGGAAAAGTTGAACGATTGAACGGCACTTTATGGAGGACGATTCAACTCTGGCTTTGGGGTAATGGCTTGAATATAACCGAGTGGGAGCACGTATACCTAAAGCCTTACATTCTATCCGATCACTACTTTGAACGGCTACAAACGAGACTCCACATGAACGTATGTTTTCTCACCCACGCCGGTCACCGAATCTGCTCCCACGTGGCTTTTATTCCGCGGTCCTGTGCTTATGAAAAAGAATGTTCGGCTGTCAAAATACGATCCGGCAGTAGAGGAAGTGGAACTTCTCCATGGAAATCCTCTCTACTCTCACGTCCGCATGCCTGATGGAAGGGAGTCTACCGTTTCGAACAGAAGCTCCCTTACCAGACATTGATTCAGAAGACGATGAATGTCGTGAATTGTCTATGTCTAATGTAGTCAGGCATCACATTATCAGTGTCAGTATTTTAAAAGTTGAATACAGCCAAAATTTTGGTAATGTCTTTATTTATTACAGATATTATGCCATTCGTTCCTTTGCTGGTTACCATTTCAGCTTTTATATTCTAGGGTGAGACGATAGATCAATATTCTTAGAAGGGAAATCATCGATACTAGGATTTTTAACATAGCATATATTTAGTGTATTTAGAAATTTAACTTGAAATGAAGGTGTTTTTGCGATATTTTAGTAGAACTTATATTTTGTATGAAGAGAAGAAGAGAAAGACTAAGAAATCCACCCTTTAATAATAATTTTGTTGTAAGAAGGCTGCAGGACACTATTAATAATAACTTTATTGCACAAAATAGGAGAAATACAAAAATTGTTTACTTAAAACTAAAGGTGTGCTTATAATCTAATTAGTTTTCAGGAGTTGTACAGGGTCCCCAAACTAGGCAATGCCTGAATCTTGATAGATAGATAGATATAATATATATTTAAATGATTTTATTGTAAATATGATTTTTTCCAATCTTTCCGAAAATTTCATGAAATTTACTCAATCTTTCCGAAAGAAATGGAAAGTTTCAGGCATTTCACATCCATAGTTCCAAGCAAGTTATTGTTATAAATAGCACAACTAAACGTAAATTAACAACGCATTCGGATTGTAGTAAAAAAAAAGAACGATCGTATTTGATTTTGAACGAATCAAAATGGATGCTGGGTGTGAATGAACTATGTACTGAAAAACGAGCAGCTTTTTATTGAATTGTGTCGTGGGCCCGATTATTATCGGGAATCCGGCGTCGCGGTCTTGTTTTGTAATTATTTAAGAAGTGACAAACGTATCAGTGCTCCCATTTAAGTATTCAACACTGTTAATTCAATTCGGTAGTCTCCGTGTCGGTAATGTGTTTATACGAAAGTCGGAGGAGCTTGTAACCCGCAGGTGGTCGTGGTAGGATGAGGACTCTCACGACAATTTCGGTCGTGGATCCTCACCAAAGACTAGTGAATAGTGTACTACAAACGTCGACGCTCTTTGCGACATGGCGAGAGTGCTTGAACTGAGTCGTTGCTCGTGTTCTGTATGAGCGGTCAGAAATGAAATGCATATACAGGAAGGAACAAACACAACTCTGACAACATGTTCCAAAATGACAGAGGAAGTGGACAGAAGACATGGCGTGAATGGTAACAGCAGCAAGGGTGCGAGTGAGGATGCTCCTGTGAACAATACTGCTCTTTCTGCAACTGGTGGAAGGCTCAAGTTCTTTAAAGGTAAGTGCAATGTCTCTGGTCATTGCTTATCATTTTTATTTCCAATATGAAGAATGGGTTTATATATTTTTGTTGGGAAACTAAGCATCACCCAGTAGGCTTGTTGGTAAGAAAACTAGAAAGTCATTCATGCTCTGATAAACATACACAGGCACATTTGGCTCACCGTTGCCAATTGTCTGAGCACAGCAGCTTCTGGGCTATTGTTATGAGTTTCGTAAGGAGTTGTGGGCATTCTAGTGGAAACAAATACAAAATCAGTGTTGATGTGAGCTGTACTACACACCTGTGGTACTACAGCTGGACTAAATAACAACTGATCATAATGTTAAACATGTGAAATCCATGATCAGTATTAAAGCTATAAAATCTAATATAATAATAGTTGTTTACAAATATTGTTTACACCAGTAATTAAAAATGATTACATTGTTAATACTTGTAATTAAACTGAATCTTGTTTTATGTTGTTTATTTAAAAGATTTGTTAGTTTATTCTATTTATATATATAGTTTCATCCTGTTATCCCTAGGATGTACCACTTGATCAATATATTTCTACTCTTTACATTCTTTTGAAGCCTCTGTTTGTGGTAAACACAAATATTTTGTTGTAGGTAGCTATAAAAAAAGTTTATTAGATTTTTGCAATTCAAAGGCTCAGGGTCCTTCTAAGCTAAATATTGATCAGTGATAGGGTAGTTTCGAAGTAGTCCACTCAGTAACTTTTAACTAAACATCAAACTACGAAATTACTAAGTAATTTTTATGAACAAGCAACATGTGATGTCATAGAAAAATGTGATAAAATATCGCACTTGTTAATAATTACATTTTTTATTATTAAAATTCATAAATAAGTTAAATAGAAAAAAAAAGTTTTTTGTCACCTGTCTTTATTTACTAATCAGAATTTCATAACTTATCTTTGACTTAGAAAACTACCCAATTACTATGGTAATATATTTAATGTGTATATGTATACTATATTAAGTTTCTATATACTATACTTGGTGTGTATTGCAGTATCAAATGAGACATGTAAACATGACTTGACCAACTCAAATGATAGCAGTAAGCACATTCTGTAATATTATAAGCAAACATTTACGGCAAGTGACACTTGATATGGGCCCAATCTTAGTTAAATACATACATAGCAATTACCTAAGGATTGTTCAAGGGACAATAAAGAACAAAAATACTAATTAGGACTTTAAAAGATTCTCTTATCACTTTTGAGACAAAATTATAAAATGAATAACTTATTGTAACATGTAAATGTTTTATTCTAGTTCCTATTGTTATCATCTTATGTCATTAGGTATTTATCTCAACAAATAATAATGAGTAGTATATTTTTCTTGATAAATATAATATGCAATTTTTCTTATCTAAAACATTTACTGTAATACTTATCATGAAAACAATCTAACAATAATTTAAAACATAGGTAGATTTATTGGGTGTAGGCCATTATTCCTTCATTATTAGGATCCCAACTAAAACTACATCCTCTTTAGTTTAGAGAACTGTTTGATAATATAGGTCATACAAATTCAGTTTAAACATCTACATATTTGAGGTCAGGCAAACTTTATGGAGTAGCCAAATGCATTAGATTTGTGTTGGTTGTTGCAGATGGCAAGTTCATATTGGAGCTGGTCCGCGGCTGCGGGCGCGAGGGCGAGCGCTCGGGCTGGGTGTCGGTGCCGCGCAAGACGTTCTGGCCGCCCGCCGCCGCGCCGCCCACGCCGCCTGCGCCGCACGCCGTGTCCGCCTCGCTCAGCGTCTCCGACGACAACTCCTCCATACAGTCCTCGCCCTGGCAGCGCGACCACTGCTGGAAGCAAACCGCGCCTCGCCGCAATCTCTCCAAAGAGTTAGCTATGTATTACTGTCGGCCCGCCACGCTGCACACCACCGTGATCGCCGCCGCCAGCCGTCAGAAGCGACGTAGACCCTACGACACAAGTCACCTTGATTTGGTTCCGAATGGGCTGCGTCGCCCGCTCACGAACGGTATATGTGAGAAAAAACGCAATGGCGATACCCAGTCGCCCGGCGAAGACGCCGTCGACGGCGCATCGACGGAAGCGAAATCGAAGTCCGACGACGACAGGTGGGCGGATTACGATAGAGAAAAGTACTACCATATGAAACTTAAAAAACCATATCAGTATCATAAGTTAAGGGTGTACAAGAAAACGAGACCGGCTCTGAGACGCAAAGAATTAACTCGAACGATCGACAAATTACGCGAGAGGATAGCGTCTCTGCCGGTCCCTGTCAACGCAAAGTTGGCTAACTGTCGACAGGAACACATGATGGTGTCACCGAGAAAAAGGATACTGAGGGAACTAGAGAGAGTGAGTCTCGAAGATCAAAGTATGAAGCGACGCGCCAAAACCGTGCCCACACTGAGCACAGCGTCGTACCCTCCGTCGCCGGGTCCGAGCCACGCGACCAAACCGCCGGTGGACACTCCGTTCCGGCCGCATAACGGCGTAGCCACTACGCGAAAAGAACAGACCGTTTCAAAGAACGTCAGCAGCTACAGCATACATTCCTTGCTGTCGATGCCCGACGACAGTCCAACGCGTCGGTCACCGGACGCCAAGAGATCTCCGCACTCGTACCCACCGTCGTTGAAAACGGAGTCACCGTCTAGCGTTCATTCGCCGGATTTAAGTCCCAGCCCCGATAACTACCGCTACCGGTACTCGGCACTGACGCTGGGCTCGCCGGGGCAGGGCGTGGCGCGGGACTCGCCGACGCCGCCGTCGGAGTTGGCGCGGTACCGCGGCTCGTACGCGCCGGCGTCGCCGTACGGCGCGCGCCAGTGGGCCGCGGGCGCGGCGCAGTACCGCGGCTCGCCGTCGCGAGACGAGTGGCGCGAGCTGCCCTACATGTACGGCTACGGCTACGTGCCGCCGCTGTACCACCGCGCGCCTGCGCCGCCGCCGCTGTGGATGCACTACGCGATGGCGCCGGGAGCGCCGCCCGGACCTTGGGCGCCGCTACCTCATCCTCTGCTTACTGACCACATACCTAAGGATGAACCTACTTCAGGTTATTATTCATTATTTGATACATTAAGTATAACATTAAAATGTGGTTTATTATAACGTGCCCGATGTATAAATGTATGTTTATTTTGTTACAGATTTGCCGTTGAATTTGTCAAAGCACTGAAGGAAACGGATGGCGCTGGCGCAAGTCTGACACGTGAGACTGAACACACAAACAAAACCTGTAATTTATATGAAATCGATCAAGTTCACTTCCTCGCGCGGGAAATGTACACGTGAGCGTTGTAGGTATATGAATGAAGGAGTCAATGACTCACTAATGTATCATATATTTTCTTTTTATATTATATACTATACTATATTGAAAGAACAAGTTCGAACAGTAAACTTGTGGTAACGTCGTCAATAAATTTGTCCTGTCAACATTCCATTGCCACTGTGACTATTGGCACGTGTAGAGTCCTCAAAATCTACATCCCACCTAACCTAACATTTGTAATCGCAATGTAATTTACTGCTGACTGTAACTAATGTATTTTTGCAAAAAAGCAAAATATATTTTTGTATAAATTGTAGTTTTCCGACAGAGCTGATCGGGAATCTATTTACAAGCTGATGTATATTATTAAATACATTGAAATGCTATATTTTAGTATAGTCTATGTATGCAGAGTCATGTGGGTATTTTCATACGGAATATTTGTACTGCGAGTTGAATATTTTAATATTGGCTATTATTATTTAGGATAAGAAGCTAGGACGATTTAACTGATAAACAGAACCAGTTATCAATTGTTAATAATTAGTGCCTTGAAACAAATGAAGATATTAAAACATATTTATGAATGAAAAATAATAAGATATTGCATAAAAGTAACGCCTGGCTTTGTTCAAATTTACATAAAATAGTCGATTAATTTGTATAACAAGTGCGTATGCACCGCGTACTGTCGCGGTCGCCAGTCGTCGGATTAGCCACATTGAAGTGCGGAAATAATTCCTATTCCTACTCATTTACAAAATTCCATAAGGTTTATGTTCGATCTCATTATTTAATTTAGAAAATAAAACGAGGTAAAGACTACAGTTTTGGGATCAAATTTGGATGTGTGTTTATGTAACATGTACATTAAAGTAATAGACATTGTATATAATTTGTGAATGGTGTATTATTGATGGTGAGTCGGGCGTAGATTTTATCAGAGCATTAATCGCTTACGATTTATCAGTAAGAGTTTATTACCTTCAAATAATTATTTTAATTGTACAGTATTTTTGTAATGAGTATTTTATGATTGATTGCGATGATGATCGATGTAGTGTCGTGTCGTGGCTGTGGGGTGGAGCGCAGTGCGCACGCGTCGACTCCGCCCCGCTGCGTTCGGGCTTTGAGATTAAAATGTAGAGGTAGTTTACTGCAATTTTAGTTGAAGTACGGGGGATATGTAATATAAGGACAGTTAAATGATGGTAAGCGACTGACTTCTGATGTAATATTATCATTAATGGAATTGTATAAAAATAGTTTTGTAATCGGAGGCCTATTGTAACAAACGTATTGTCCGCCAACAAAGTTGACTTAGTGTAAATGTAGCTGTAATAGATTCTGCTCAATTTAATTCTGAGTACAGTTAAGAAACACATTATTATGTGTTGTCGACGGGAGCAAACTGTATTTTGTATGTATTTTAAAAAATCATTAATATTTACTATGTCTTTGAGTGTATGCATACCAAAAATATACACCTGTATACCTACTAAACACAGTTCACGTGTTATAGTGGTTTGCATGGACTTGAGCATTTTGATATGCTTTATTTATTTGGACTATAATCGAATAGTCTATCTTGCAGACTAGCTTCGATTATTTGGACATTATTTTATTGAATAGCTATTTCAACCAAAACTCGCAAGAAGATAATACAAAGGTATCAATAAAATATAAACTACATGAAACTAATTTACTATTTTTTTGTATTAATAAATGATATTGTACTAAAGGTTCAGTTTCTCTTATATGTGTGTAGGTGAGGGGAAAACAATCAAGTAAGTACATTAGAGTGCCATTCCAAAATGCTGCAGCTTTTATACTTTTATGTAAGTATATTGCTAAGGAAATATAGTTTCCTCCCGCTTCAACACGTTTTACCGCTGTTATTAAAGTAAAAAAAAATAATATTTTTCTATGCGAACTTATAATCACTAATCGAAGTATGTGATAGCGCTTTCGAATAGTGATACGTGGTGATTCACGTATCTCAAAATCCACTTAAAACATATTTATCATGCGGAGAAATAGTTATATCCATTTATATTAAGATGTAGTTATGTACTCGAATAAATATAACTTTTACAAAATATTGTTTTTATTTAATACTCTAATCTAGGAGGCTATCTTCGTTAACTAAGAAAACTTGCGTCCATCCATAACTACTCAATAGACAAAAAAATAAATACCACGTGCGGTAAAATAGAAATCCACTGCATTCTACGCAGACGAAGCGGAGTAGCTTGCGAATCTCACAAATAGCTAATAGTCCTCTAGTGACGTCATGAATAACCCAGCAAAGTCACCAAAGTCCAGCAGCAGCACTACATCATAATAGCGTTTAAAATGCTCTATGATGGTGTCACCAAATACACTACCGCTTTTAGAAATATAGATACTTCAGTGTTCTTTTTTGTGAGGGTTGTGAGGTGAATTACAAACCTCATCAACCCTGGTGTCATTGAGCCGCCATAGGCCCCTGACATGGCTCATGTAACGCTTACTCACTTACATGAGTAAGTAGTAACCGGGAGCACCGACTTAACGTGGCTTCCGAAGCACGATATGCGCATCCTATATATCCTAGTGAAGGCATCACCAATATTGCAAGTGGCTGCATAACTGATATCGAAAACGGCATCCACTATAATGGATCGGGATTCTGACGTGGACTACACAGAAAAAAAATACTCTTGGCGGCGAAGGTATAACAAAAATCCTATAAAACCAAAAATTATTTCCAAAATACTATAGAAGTTCGGAAGAAGAATCATATATGAGGCCAACGCAACCGGTCATTGTGTGGTGCGGCTCGGAATCCCGGTGATAGGAAAGAAAAAAAACTTAAATCATACCAGTGATCCTAATGGGGAGCAGAGCCACCAGGTAAAGTAATCGGATGACCTTGCAACCACTTGAAACCGAAGTCTGGAACTTTCGATACCATAGTTCTCATAAAATCGTTACGGTAAAAGGTACTCGGCCCATCCCCGCATTATAACGGCTAAACATGTTTACAAAAAGATTGTGAGTAGACTTTCATCAGGTGAAGCAACTTGTTTTTTTCTTTCCTTCTCGTTCAGAAGCTTATTTAAGAAAGAGAGAGAGAGAGACATCGTGTTTAGAACAATTATGCTATTGAATTATTGTTGGATGAAGTGGGGTGAAGGGATGAAATGAAACAAAACAATATTTCGATTTGTGCTTTATTTATGAAAAAAATTGTAAATTATCCTACAATGAATCTCCGAATGAAATAGACTTACATATCATTTTATGTATCAAATACATTATTTTGCTCGACGCCAGATCAAACCACATAAGAACAATATAGTTTAAAATATTATCTACAGAATCCATTCTCGGCGACTCGATTACCAAAAATACAATCTTCGTTAACTCTACCGCGTCGCGGTCGGTGTCGGTGCACGGCACGCGGCGGGCACGGCGGCGGCGGATTATTTACATGACGAATATACAACAGCGCGGCGGCGGCGGCACGCGGGTCTCAGCCCAGCAGCGCCTCCATGGTGTAGGGGTGCGGCGGGTGCGGCGGGCGCGCCGGCTCCTGTCAGTCCAGGATCACCAGCTGCAGCGGCGGCGCCGCGCCGCCCGCCTTGCCGGCGCCGCCCGCCCCCAGCGCCGCCGCCCCCAGCGCGCCCGCCCCCAGCGCCGCCGCCCCCAGCGCCGCGCCGCCGCGCACCGCCCGCCAGGGCGCGCGCGCCCCGCGCCGCAGCTCGCCGCAGCTCAGCGTCCGCCGGGCGGCCCTGCGACCACACACACGTTATTGTACCCACCCCGTGTATTGCACGACACGGAAATAAGGACGGCGGTACTCACTTGGCGGCTTCGGTCGCTTTAAAATAGAGGTCGTCCGGGGCGTCCATCCACGAGATGACGTGGCGGCGTCCGCCGCGACCCGTCAGATTCGGTTTTCCGTTTACCTGTAGAAAATAAAATTATGATTTAGTATTTTCGTTGGGTGTATAACTTCAAGCATATACAACGAGAATGTAAGGCTTGTGAATGAACCTAATCATCATTGTCCACGACTGCAAGCTGTAAAATGGAATGCGTCCAAAGGGAAATGAAGTACGCTCCTCGCATGCCGGTGATATCATTCGTAGGTGTTACCGTTAAAAATGGGTCATCAAAAGTGACTACTGAACGCAGTATTAGCGCCATCAGGGTAATTTGATTTTATGAAACCATTGTGGGTATATAGATCGTCGTATCTAGAGCGGCGGCGGCGCGGTCGCTACTTGCGAGATGGGTATGGTATGCGAGTGCGTGTGCGGTATACTGACGTGCGTGAAGACGTGCGCGGGCAGCGGCTGCCCCGTGGCCTGGGCGCGCGCGCACATGGCGGCGTACTGCTCGCGCGAGGGCCGCTGCATCGGCGCCGGGTGCTTGTTGGGCCGCTTGGCCGGCGGCGGCGCCGACGGGCCCTCGCCCCGAGACCCGGCTCCTACACCCACACAACCACCGTTATTATCGTTGACATTCATCCTCTGACACACTTGTTCGGGGAACGTCCGCTTTGGACACGGCTATTGAAAGTATAAGAGAGAGATGCTGATTCTGGAAGAAGGATCTGGACAGGCAAATTACTCTCGCTAGTCTCTTTATAAAATACTAGAGCACTTTAGACCAAGTGAGAATATACGAACCTGCTGCTATTTCCGATAAGAATTGCAAGAAACAAATAAAGTAACAGATATATTAGCCAAGTTGTAATACAATAGACAGTGATGTATAAATCATGCGTTGTAAATGGTTATGAATTGTGTGTGAGATAAGTGCTTCGGAAAATGGAAAAGTTACATAAAGTAGAGAATAATGTGATTATTGACGTGGTGGCGTCACTGAAAGTTGTAGAAAGTCAAATCCTAAGTTTATGTTTTTGTGCAATAGAGAATTATTCATTGATACAAAATAATTTAAAATGTGTCTATAAATAATAATACTATTACTATAAAGTGAACTCGTCGCGTGCGCGAACGTAATATGATGCACATACATAGTTGCGTTAATTTAGGTAACGTGAGTACGCTCTTACATTGACGAGAGGAAGTGGCGTTCGATTCGTGAACTGACGTATTGAATGTAAGTAAGTAAAAATCTTTATTTCCTCTACAAATTATAAAACACATGGATACATAATTACATACAAAAATACAATATTTGTAGAGGCTGGAGCCTAAACTAGGATACCCTGTGTTTTAGGACTCCAGGCCTCCACCCCCAAAAAGTCATGGTCAAGAAAAAAATAACAAAATATAAAAAAAATAAGAAAAATTAAGTTAAGTTTTTTTTTTTTTTTTAAATTGTTAGACTAAATCATAAAATATTTCTTAAAAAGAAAATATCAAATTTATAAATGCTTGTATGTGTATGTGTGTGTGTGTGCGTGCGTGTGTGCGTATGTGCGTATGTGTGTGTGCGTGTGTGTGTGTGCGTGTATGCGTGCGTGTGTGCGTCTCACTTCTATTTAATTATGTCTAAAAGATTCTCTGTTTCGTCATAATTAAAATTCTGTAACCATTCAGCTACTGATTTTTTACATTGGTAAATGTTTAATGGGTAAATATTATTATCTTTGTTACATTTATTATAAAGGTAAGATCCTAGAAAGTCATAGAATCTTTTTGAAAAAGCTGTTTTAAATAATCTTGTAGGACAGACCAGGTCATGTCTTCTCATATTTTGAGTGAGGGTAGGATCATAGGTTATTTGCGAGTGTCTTTTGAGGATAGTATTTGCGATGAATAATTGACGAACTGTTAAAACTTTACATTCTTCATAGAGTTTAGACGTTGGGTACAAGAAGGGTCGAAAGGTTGAAACCTTTAATATCGCACGTTGAGCTACTTCTAGCTTTTTTAGAGTTGTTTTGTGGGTGCCTCCCCAAATGGTAATACAATAGGATAGTATTGATTGACACAACGCGTAATATACTATTTTTAAAATTTTATGATCCGCCATATGTCTCAGGGTTTTAAAAATGAATATTAATTTCCTAGTGCGAGCGGAGAGTGACTTAATGTGAGTTTTAAAGCTAAGGTTTTGGTCAAGATTTATACCAAGATATTTAATAACTGGTACGTTCTCGAGACAAGGACAAGAGCAAGGTAGTAGATCGAATTGACATTTGTGGGCTATAAGCTTGTGTTGATGAGTTACTGCGGAACGGAGAGAAAATAATATGTATTTAGTTTTGTCTGCATTTATCGTCAAAAGATTATTTGCCAGCCAGTGTAATACAGAATTCAAGCCATCTTGTGCGTTGAGAAAAAGTTCTTGGTAAGAGTCAGCTTGAAAAATCAAAGCAGTGTCATCTGCAAAAGAAACTATTTTACCGTTTTTTAAGTGAATATTACAAAGGTCATTTATAAATGTCAAGAAAAGGGAGGGTCCTAAAATACTCCCTTGAGGGACACCATAGACAACTGGTAGGTCCTCACTAAGATGATTATGAATTTTTACTACCTGTCTACGGTTAGTTAAATAACTCCGGAACAGGTCAAGCGATTGCCCCCTGATTCCAAGACGCTCTAGCTTTACAAGGAGCAGAGGAATCGAGACCGTGTCAAATGCCTTTGCTAAATCAAGAAACACAGACAAGCATTTTTTACCCTTATCCAAATTGGAAACAATGTATCCGGTAAGGTCATGGACAGCATCAGCAGTTGATTTTTTAGCTCGAAATCCATATTGATGTGGAGAAAGAAGGTTATTAGCTTGAAGATACTTAATTAGCCTTTTATTAATAATACGTTCCAGAATTTTAGATAAAGATGGTAAAATGGAAATTGGTCTATAATTTGAAACACGGTCTCGATCCCCAGCCTTAAAAATGGGTTTTATAACAGCTTTTTTAAAGGCTTCAGGAAATACGCCGGTAGACAGACTTAGCCTGCAAACATGCGTAATGGGGGGTACTAAGATGTTTTTAAATTGTATGAGGAGTGATGCAGGAATGCCGTCCCAACCCATAGCACAGTTATTTTTTAGGGACAGGATTAAGTTCTCAATTTCAGACTCATCGGTATCAATCATCGCAAAGGAATGAGGTAAATTAGCAGTATTGTAACCTGTATTGATTATGCCGCGGTTAGATAATTGTATATTTTCAGCTAGGGACTTGCCTATATTAGCAAAGTAATCATTTACTATATTGACAGAGAGAGACGGGGTACTAGACGTGGTTAATAAGTTGATGGCAGAGTCTTTTGGTTTATTCATATTAGTATTCGTTTTTATAACTTCCCATATCTTTTTACTGTTAGAACCAGCTTCTTGAATTAACTTTCTTTGATGTTCACGTTTAACCTTTTTTAAGATGTCATTGCAGAAATTTCTATATCTCCGGTAAGTAACTTTGAGAATATTATCATCAGGGGAGTATTTAAGTTTTTTGTGCATGTTGTCGCGATTGCGAACACATCGTAGTAATCCTATAGTCATCCAGGGTTTAATGGTACGAGCGCGCCGGGGTACTTGTAACAATTGGGTATGGGAGACAAGGGCATGTGAAAGAAGATTAACTAGCAGATTTGCTGCAGCATTAGCATCATTTGATAGTAAGATCGGGCTAAAGTCAAGCGAATTCAATGTCGCATCCAGGCCAACATGGTCAATTTTAGAAATAATTGTTGGAGCGAATTTAGGCTTTTTTATATCAATGCAAAGTATAATGGCATCATGATCGGAAATGGATGAATGCAACACAAAAGTGCTATTAGACTTTTTAGTTTTCAGGATAAAATGGTCCAAGCATGAGTGTCGTCTAGTTGGAAGAGTGTGAGAGGGCAACATTCCATGCATGGCTAACAAATTCAAATAATCCTCAGAGTAATTTTCAGTGCTGTCAGGGGCAATGTTAATGTTAATGTCACCTGCTAGAATAATATTCGAAAACGAAGCAAGTGAAAGAAGTATATTGTTTAAGGAATTTAGGAACAATGGAACATTCAATTTAAAGCAGTATGGACGATAAATAGCAACAATGGCAGTATGCGTAGAATATTTTATGATTAAGCAGTTAGCTTCGGGAAATATTGGCTCTATAACAGAACATGATAATGAGTTATTTGTATATACAACAACTCCATCATTTTGATTGTAATTGTCGGTAGAGTGATGAACGTCATAGCCTTGTAGTGCTGGTAAAACTTGCGCGTCTGATAATCGACATTCAGTCAGGATTAAGAAATCGAATTCTAGGTTAATTCGGGTCAACAATGTCAGTAACCCATCAAAGTTCCCAGAGATGCTAACAATATTTTGACAAAGAAGCTTAGTTTGTTTAAGTGGTTGGGCAAGATAAGAGGACACCTCTTCAGCGAGACAGGCTATAGGGTCAGATATGTTAAAGTTATCTAAACTGTGTATTAAGTCATTAATGTCCGCGAACTTTGATGAAATGAATTAAAACGGATATAAAACCATTGATCTTGAAGATTTTTAAACAAATTATTGAGCGGAAAAGTATGTTACGAAGAATAGGAAGTCCCATATAACATGATAGAATTACGAGAGGCTTCATAAATTGTGTTGAGTGTCTATTTGGAAGTACATGAGGTGTTTGTATTGAATATATATTGGAAAGTGTATGAGGTATTTCAGTTCTGTATATGTTAGAATGAATGAGAGGTATTTGTGTTGAATATGTGTTTGAGTGTATGTAAGATGTCTGTGTTGTGTATATGTTTGAATGTGTATGCGTTGTTAGTATTATGAACATGTTTGGACGGAGAAGAAATCCGTTTAGTAAATTAAGTCTAGTAGTCTTATATAAAATAAAGGAAGATATTAATGAAACATAATATACTATAGCTATATCTAGTCACAGTTCGTTTCTTAGCTTCAGCAATTGGTCTTCATTTTTCACTAAAATTGCAGGTCCTCCTTCAGACTTCCGCAGGTACACGTTGCCACCAGCTGTCCAGCAATATCTATAGCCTTTGTCAGTCCTCAGGGTCTTCGCAAGATATAGCAGGCGTCTTCCTTTACTTGTTAGATGCTCGGATATGTATATTCTGGTTTTATTATTTTCAAATCCCAGGTTTTCTGCTGTTAGTTGGAGAGATTTTAACAAATGGGTTTTTTTGCAAGCCTCAAGTACTTCGGACTTAAAACAAGTGTTAGAAAGTTCCATAATTATGGACGATGATTCATTTTCTTTTTTATTGGGTAGACGATACATATCTCGAACATGTTCATGACCTAGGTTCAAGTTAAGAGTCTCAAACAGTTTAATTAGGTAGGTGTAAAGAACTGCTTTGGACTCATTTTTAACCTTGGGCACATTGCGTATTTCGATTGAGGTCTTGATAATTGATTTCTCCAATGCATCACATTTATCTTCAATCTTCAAGATTTGTGCAGACAGCTGTTTTCGATCATCCTCCATACGAGTGATGGTACTTTGAACCAGATCAATCCGAGCCGAAACATCCGAAATTGATTTTTCAATGTCATTATTAGTGTTTCTAATGCAGTCGTTCTGTTTTTTGATTAATGACATTTTATTTTCAATCGCATCCAAACGCGCGTCCTGTCTCGCTTCAAAGTCCTTGAACATCGTACGCAAAGTTTCCTGAAGACTTGTAAAGAGATCCAATGAAGTGTCAGTTGATTCGATTTCGTTAACAAAACGGTTTTTACGCAGCGTAACATTCATAGTGTCACAACATTCAGCATTTGTACAAATGGTATGTGAACTTTGCGCCGCCGCCGAAAATGGCGCTGGGGTCGCCGGCGCGGATGGTGGTGGCGAGCGACGGACTTTAGGCATAATTTCGTCAACAAAAAATCAAGTACCACGACAACAGATTACAAAGACAGCAGTCTTGAGTGAGAGTACAGCTAAGTAATATAAATATGTCTTTGTCTATCGCCAAAACTCATTCAATATAATGCAGGGGTCTTCAAAATTTGCCAGCGATCGATGATTTCATAGAAAAATTCTTCCGTCCAGTTTACCAAGATCTCTCAATAAGTGGTATCAAATATCTTCATTGATGCGAGAGCAAAATATGTAGTAAAATGGTAGGTAACTCACGCGCTAGATTTGTCTTTGTCTATCCAGTGCACTTGAAACACGTCAGCTATCTCTGTTAATAAATGAGTGAAGTATCGTGACGCACTTAACAAGGTCACTGCTGCATCAGACGAACTGCCGCGCGCAATAAGCTGACTGGAGAACTCTTTATGTTTATGCAATCCTATTTTTGTAATACGATTTAATTTTGTAAATTGTAATTTTAAATAATAATAAAGAGCTAACTTTTTACACGTCTGAACTGGTCAGAATCCGGAGGGGGAAGGACAGATATAACTTTAACGTCAAAACGTGTCTATGACTATAAAATAATACATCTGTTATCAAAAAATGGGCAAATGTCGAACAGTATTACATGTGGTCCAATACTGGCATCTTTACCCTAATATCGCGTATCAAAAGTAGATTTGTATTTTTTTTATAAATTGGTGTTTTATATTTATAATTCGTGGAAAGAAAAGTACACTTTTTATATTATTATAATGCGATAGCGAGTAGGACTATGAGGAAGGTTGCAAAGTGTGCGTTTTGCGCGAAAGTGTTAACGCATTAGTCGGTGTGTAAGTGTGCGTGTGATGTGATGGAGGCGTCAGGCGTGTCGTGTACTGACTGTCGAGTCCGTTGATGTCGTCGTAGGCGCGGCGCTTGAGCGGCGCGGGCGGCGCGGGCGCGGGCGCGGGCTCGGCGCGGCGCGCCTCCAGCTCGGCGCGGGACACCACGCGCTCGTACACCAGGCTGCCGTCTGGGGGTGCCATAGTTACGTACACGTTTGGTTTTACTAACATTCTTGTACATCTTTTGTGATTGTTATTTTATTGTTTCTATCATGTGGGTTGGAGATTACCAACTGCATCGAAATTGGTGTCACGGTTACTATTTAGCCGTCAAAGGCCCCTGACATGGCTCATGACAAACGGTTTAACGTGCTTTCTGAAGGACGGAAGGATAATGAGCTACAATAAGTCACGTCAAAACAAAATACTATAAAAAATATACTTTCGAACAATCGGGTGATGTCCTAACCAAATTAGGGATCACAAAGTGATTTTTGTGTTATATTCCCACTGGGATTCGATCCGGAACCTCCGGATCGGTTTAAAATAAATGCTATAATAATAATAAAATAATTTGTATAGTCAATTAGTTAGTCAAAATCGTAAGTTTTCCACGATAGATATGAAACCATAGTAAGTTTATTTACGTACCGGGAGCCTTCGGCGGCTTGGGGAAGGCGACGTGCGGCGGCACGGGCATGCGGTCGCGCGGCGTGAGCGTGAGCCAGTCCTGCGCGCGCGGCGCCAGCGTGCCCAGCGCGGCGGCCAGGCGCGTGGCCACGGCGCCCACGGGGCCGCGCGCGCGCCCCGCGCCCGCCCCCGCCGCGCCCGCCGCGCGCAGCTCCGCGCCGCCCAGGCCCGCCATCGCTATCGAACCTGCGCACACACATGGCTTTACACACAAATCAACAAAACAAACAGCCTACGTCATACGGCTTCTTCTGGGCACGAACGTCCCTCCTCCGGGTTCGTATCATTACTGAAGGAAAGTTAACTTGAAAAACGAGAGTACACAATCGAATAAGTTCAGTCCTCCTGAGTCTGTCGCCGAGTTAACGAGTATGTAGTTAGCGTGGAATGACACGTGATTATTAGCAAGTGTACTCACACTCGTGCTTGACCTGCTGCAGGTTGATGGGCGAGAAGGGCGAGCGCGCGAAGTGCCTGGGGCGGCGCAGCGCGCGGCACAGGCGGCGCGCCAGGCGCGTGAAGGGCGTGGCGCGCAGGAAGAAGGCGGCGCGCGTCTTCATCACGGGCCGCGCGCCCTCGCCCGCGCCGTGCGCCGTGGCCACGTGCCGCGCCAGGTGCGCGCGCAGCTTGAACTCCTGCAACCACCACGCTCGTTCGTACAAACCACATCCAATGCCTCCCATACCTACACACTCCCTTCATGACAGAACAATTTTCGTGTTTTTGCCTGCTTCGCTAGAGAATGGAACATTGAACATCAGAATACTAGTTAGAATGTATTTATTATCCTGCGTCCATGGCAAGTCACCAAGGCTTCAGACAAAGCCGCCAGGCGATTTATACAACGTTATAATGACCAACCTACAAAAAGAATCTTTAACTAAAAGAACATCATTATGGAACATAACGTAATAGTTTCCGACCTTGTATAGTTTTTCTTTCTTAAATGTCATTTTGTGTAGGTTTTAAATCTGATGTTTTTGTATTGTTACTGTTACTATGTGTGGAGTCCTTTTATGATAAATAATGTGTTTGTTGGTCACCTTGGCGCAGTTGAGTACGGTGCAGCGGTGCGGGCGGTGCGACAGCGACAGGCCGGCGTCGTCGTCGGCGCGGCGCGGCGCCGCCTCCGCCTCGCTCTCCGGGAACACGCCGCCGCTGGCCACGTTGTTCTTGTTCTGTACCACAACGTCACAAATACAAAATTACACCAGTCTCGGACGGAATCTGGGGGTTAAAATGGCCACTAAACATCTAAAAAGCAATATTGCAATTTGACATTTCGCATATAAAAGTGCTAATTATTATTATTATTGAAAGCACAGGCAGCACTTTGTGCTGATGCGTGCTTATCACTCCACTTGTGTTCATGATTGTTCATATATTTGTCAAGTCTATTTTTAAAAGAGTTCACTGAGGGAGCACTGATCACAGATTCTGGCAGTTCATTCCACGCGTCCACTACACGGTTGGGCAAAAAGTGATATCGAGGGTTGCTAGTACCTTTGGAGCGTGAGAGTTTTAGCGAGTGTCCTCCCAGACTTGTGTATTTAATTGGTGTTAACATACTAAAGGAGAAACAGCGAATCTTTTGGAATTCAAATGGGATGATATTACTAAACTCTACATACGATCAACTCTATTTTACTAACTTATTACTTTGGTTTCCTAACTTATTACATCGAACAGAGCGGCAAATTTATTGTATTTGGAACTGGTATAAATGTTACATGAATACCGACCTTGAGTCCTCCGTATTTCTTCCAGTATTGCCAGCAGGATCCACACAATCTGTACTGTAAATGCTGTGGACCCCACGCATACCACTGGTTTGAACTGGTTGCTGTAACAGGTAACATTTGTTAATCTTATTACATATTGTTTCATAAATTACTTATGTCCAAATCGACCTTTGTCGCTCTCTTTGGACTTGCTTTAAAGGTTCGGGAGCACATGTTTGTAAGTGATGCTTGTAAGGTTATATTTATATCATCATCACCAGCCCATTAACGTCCCCACTGCTGGGCCACGGGCCTTCCCTATGGATGGATAGGGAGATCGGGCCTTAAACCATCACGCGGGCCCAGTGCGGATTGGTGGTTATTAACGACTGCTAATGCAGCCGGGACCAACGGCTTAACGTGCCTTCCGAGGCACGGAGGAGCTCGGGATGAAAACTTTTTTTTTTGTGGTCACCCATCCTATGACCGGTCTTTGCGAAAGTTGCTTAACTTCAACAATCGCAGACCGAGCGCGTTCGCGTTCGAGCGCGCTGCGCCACCGAACTCCTCATATTCTGATATTTATATACTCCGTTGAAAACAACACATTACCGAGAAATGCGTTTTCAAGGTATGTTGAACACATTTATTGGTTTGGTTTTCCTCTCGGGGGTTGAAAGATCAGATAGGCAGTCGCTTCTATACAAACCTGTCAAATCTTCAGGTTAGGTAAGCAAGCCCCGTGTTAGATCTATATATCTACACAGTCTGTATCCCCACTGCTGGGTATAGGCCTCCGATCTTTCACGTCTCTACCATAGCTTTCCGTCCCGGCATACCTAACAATCTCATTCGAACATCGCGCTGGTGGTGTGTCTCGATATCGTATACCAATCCCTTGGCCATCGTTCGGTAACCGTCTTAGTCCATCTGTTGTCTTCCCGTCTTGCCAAGTATTTTGTCATCTCCACTTAAACCTAGCGATTCGTATACCTAGATCTTCGACTTTAGTGTTGCCTGTCTCCTCTATCGTGTGGGTTGTGAGGTGGATTACAAACCCCATCAACCCTGGTGTCAGAGTTACTATTGAGCTGCCAAAGGCCCCAAGGCTGGCTTTAGTGGGAGATAGATACATATAAAGATAGGACATACCTTGACAGGAGGCGCAGAGGTTGGCGCCGGCCATGTTGGCGGTGCCGTTGGTGCCTCCGTTGAGCACGGCGCCGCCCTTGCCACTGGTCGTGTTTGTGATGAGCGCTGGGTTGGGCTTGTTGCTGTAACGACGCGACGCACAATCAAACTCGTGTACACGTTACATATGCGCAACTACAGATACACAAGACCAGGCCTGTTTGGGGGTAGCTACAGCAACTACATGGTGCTAAGATTTTGAGTTTTATTTCAACACGTTTACTTGATAGCTTCTGGTAATATAGCTACTTACTAAAAGCATGTGTCGAGAAATTCATCACCTGAAAATCTGCGTAAAACCACGCAGTACAAGATAGCTGAGCCGGCTCGCCGCGAGCCGTGGTCCCATTACACGTAAACATAGACTTATCGTGTACTGGGGGCTTTACGCTGTATTCTTCTATCGTGTGGGTTGTGAGGTGGAGTACCAACCTCATCAACCCTGGTGTCAGGGTTACTATTAAGCTGCCAAAGACCCCTGACATGGCACATAATAACGACTACTTACTTACATCAGTAAGTAGTAACCGGGACCAACGGCTTAACGTACCTTCCGAAGCACGGATCAAGCAGGTGATACTTTCGGTCAATCAGGTGATCAGCCAGTAATGTCCTTACCAAACTAGGAACTACAAAGTATTTTTTGTGATATGTCCCTACCGGGCATCGAACCCGAGACCTCCGGATCAAAACGTTGTTACGCGTTGTTTACGCTGTTGTTTAGATGGTAGATTTCTCAACACATGCTTTTAGTATGTGGTGGTAGCCAGCTTTAGCTATAAATTGCGAGAACACATAAAAATACAAAAAGGTGGTAACATAATTTACATAACAGTGTTGTGATGTGTTCGGCCTGGCAGGCGTACAAATATAAATAAATTTGGTAAGTACATTGAAAAGAAGATACTTATTGTTATGGAAAATTATACAAAAATTATAACTATTTTCGTATTTTAAATATGCATTCGAATTATATTAAAATTTATTCATAAGCCATTTCGTTAGGTTAATTTTGAACTTGCTTCCAGTCAGTATTTTAATTTCATTTGGCAAATATATCATCAGAAGCTATCAAGTAAGGGAGCGTAGCATTGATTTCTATTCAAAACTCCGTAATGCGTTTATAATTTGGGTACAGCTACGTAATGCCTTATTTGTTGAGCTTAATATAATCGTTGGTGGGAGCACCAGTAGCATACAATGAGGTAATGTTAATGTTGTTGAAGGACAAAACTCCTTTAGTTACGCGTAACTTGTAACTTTTCTTCTACCAGCAATCAAGCCCTATAAAAAGAAACTTAGAAGGTAAGCAAAGTTGTAGAAAATTCAACAGTTTACAAGGTTTCTGCAATTTGACCTTTTTACGAAGTTAGCCTGCGTAATGAGCCCGTACAAGCGTGAGCGTTTCCTTGAATAACACATTTTAAAATAACCTATTTGTGTAGTAGGTGTATAAATGTTTCTTTGTTTTACCACTAAAAGACAAAAAAATATACTGAACAAAAATTGATGGGAGCTTTTTTATCGCATTTCCTCAGAGAACTTGTAGTTGTCTTTGGGCTAGCTTTACACGTTTTTTTTCTGCCACTTCTTGGCGGTGGTGAGGTATACATACATAAACAGCACGCTTCTACTCAACGCGGCAACTAAGTCTATAATTTCAGTACGGATTTACTATATGTTTCCTAAGAACTCACCAGCCCCCGTTGCATGGTGCACGCAAATCACGCGCGTTGCGATATATGAAACAACGCTATTGGCTAGGCGATAAATAAAGGAATTCTATTGGTTCAAATAATGCGTCACGCGCGTTATGCAGTTGTCATGTTATGGTTGCTAATGTAAATGTTAGGTTAACATTTTAACTTTATGCAATATGCATTCTACTTATAACAATGTAGGTAGTTATGCCTACATAGTGAAAAGATTATCTTCACACAAACGTCAGAGCCCGATCAAAGACGCAACTACATAAATACTTCCTTCGAGAGATTATACGACATCTTATACGCGCACTATTAATCTCGGCGTTAAGCATAAAGCATAAAGACATAAAGACATCTTTCGTCCTGTTCTAACTATAGCACTAAAGACAAGACAACAAATAAAGTAGGTAGACGTAGTTGTGGTACAAACACTCACTAGTTGGGAATGTACACCTGCTTCAGCTTGGACTCGGCCTCGACGGCCTTCACGCGCTTCTGCTGCACGTAGCGGTCCGTCGTCTTCCACATGTAGTAGTACTCCACCAGGTTCTTTAGCGTCTTCCATGGCAACTGGGGACAAGGGCAATTTGATTAATATCGAGGTTTTGAGAGGCCCGTATTAACGAAGATTTGTGGTTAATTTTTACTAAAATATATTACAGTATAAATATATTATAGATACTCACTACAGTACGTCGACTGACTTATTCTTTATAATTATTAAAGTACCTAATTATTATTACGATACGAGGTCTCCCCGCCTGTACCGCGGGCATCGACCAATAACCGTACGACTTTTATCTATGTAAACGTCTATTGATTGAAACCCGCGGTAATAATCGCGCCGCGCACGATATAACAGAACCCGCTGTAGAGTATTAGCATTCATCTACTGGGTAAAGGCTTCCCCTTTCCATTGAGTTTCTTCATGTCGCTGTTCTGTTGGAGCTTTACCTAAATAAATTACATACATTAATACGCTATACACGTCCCACTGCTGGGCACAGACCACCCAATCAACCGGAGAGGGTATAGAGCACACATATGCTGCTCCAGCCAAGTTAAGTTATCACATACATACATACATAGATAAAATCACGCTTAATTCCCGTTGGGGTAGGCATACACCACGGAATTATACTTACTACGATCCTGACACACAACTTTCGCTTTCTCCACTGTCATTTCCTGGATCTGATCGCGGTATGTACTCCTGGCCTTCCAATTCCAACTCTACCACTTACACTCGCATCATAAATAATAATAAAGTTCAATTTCAATATTGTAACTCTCGGAAGCTACGTGGTCGCTCCCAACACGAGCATATCAAATTGCTTATTACGAGTTTGTGTAAAAAGTAAAATACTGGAAAAGAAAACAGCTTGTGATATACTCACAAAGTCCTGCCGTATGTCGGCGAAGTCCTTGCCGTACTTGTCGAGGGCCTCCTCGAATAGGTTGGCCTCGGAGGCGGACCATTCCTCCATCTCGTCGCGACACAGCACCGGGCCCGATGCCGGCACCAGCGACGACAGCGCCGTCTCTATGCTGTACCCGGACTTGTGCAGCGTGTCCATCGCGTGGAACTGCACGGAAGAAACATACACAGGTTAAAATGCATATCGTCGCCTTGTTAAAACCACGTCAGCGGCTTTTAGAAAAATCACATTCTGACGTGATTTTCTTCAACAAAAACTACTTCTAATTATTAATATCTATTCTGCTACAATTGAGACCACAAATTTTACCCGGATTAATTTTATATGACCCATAACAGGGGTTTGGTGGCCAAATAATTACCTTCCCATCCACACGATTTAGATAACTTATGGGAATACTGAGGGGGGTGATTCAGCTCATAATTCTAAGTTAATATAAAGTGTTTTTTTAACGCAAAAATAAAGAATTGAAAATAATTTTAAAAAGACACGAATTATGGCGACGGGAGACAGTTTTGTTATACTATCCAGACTAATATTATAAATGCGAAAGTAACGCTGTCTGTTATCTTTTCACGCTTAAACCGATGAGCCGATTTAGATGAAATTTGGTACGGAGATAGTTTGATGCCTAGGGAAGAACATAGGAGAGTTTTTACCACGAAAATCGCCCCCTTAGGGAATGGACAGGGGATGAATAACCGTAAGTTCACGAGGAAGACGCGGGCGGAAAGCCATAAGCGGTGTTGTTCGTATATGGTAATTTTTGTACGGTTTACAAATCCTCGTATCGTATTTAAAATAATGGATGTATAAAAGGCGATTTATCGTCATCTTTCAGTATACAGTAGCACCATTACCGTAGACACAATGGAAAGTAAATATGGAAGAAAAGAACACGATAAAGTAGAAGAGATATTGTCCATTCTGGCACACACAGCTCCACGAAACACATAAACAATACTAACTATAAATAGACTGAAAGTATGTACATGTTGTGGGATATGTATGTAGGTATAGTGTGTGTATTATATTCAGTCTATTTGAGGTTATGTCTGCGGACACGTGTCATAGAATAAATGATCACGCTAATACCCATGTGGGTGGTCTTATTCTATAAAAGCAGTATACATCAATTATTTTATCTAGTTTCAATCATAAAATGCTTATGAAGCAGAAATATTAAACTGTCTGCGTTAGATAATGCACTACTAGCGACTATATAATATTTCACATATTTAATAGTTTCTTTGGTTTTGTACTTTCGCTTCATAGTTTTAATACGGTAATAGGTAGATTCGCGTGTCTTGTCTTCTAATTCTACTATCGTGAAACCCATGACCCATGAGGTGGATGACCGATCTCATCAACACTGGTGACAGCCTGTAATGTCCTAACCAAACTAGGGATCACAAAGTGATATAACGTGGCGTCCCCACCGGGACTCGAACCCGGGGCCATCGGATCGTGACCCCAGCACTCAACTACTGGTCCAAGGAGGCCGTTCTCCTCTTCTATCGTATGGGTTGTGAAGTGGATTACCAACATCATCAACCCTTGCCGACGCCTACATACTTACATCAGTAAGTAGTAACCAGGCCCAACGGCTTGACGCGCTTTCTGAAGCACGGAAGGAAGGATAATGACCTAAAAATAAGTCAGGTCAAAAAAAGACTAAATTACCAGTGTGATGTCCCGGCTGGCAGCAGCAGCAGACATGTGCAGCGAGGGTTGCTTGACGCTGGAGGAGCAGTCGAGCGCGCGCGCGAAGGTGCCGACGGAGCGCGACACCACGAGGAACTGGTCGATCTGCCGGTCCGTCAGCCCGTGCTCCGGCGTCCACACTACCGTCTCCAGATCCTCGCTGTTGCGCTCGTCTTCCTCGCCTGTAACAAATTTAACATATAACTAGTGTAGCTGCGAGTAGTGTCTCGTTTCGGATATAAGGGACTGGCCCGAGTGCGCACAGGACCGGGAAAAATGGAAAAGGTAAGGGGAGATCTTTGCCTAGCGGGACCTTGTAGCCTAGATTAGATTAGAATATGTATTAGAATCCACGACAGTCCTGTACGGGGAAAGCGTGACTTAAAAAAATAATTTCATTTAGAACCATATACTGCACATTACTTGATTCAAAATGTACATAATCAAATTATACATACCTTCTTTTAATAAATTAGTTACTTCAGTCTGATATCTACTTCCAACTCTGATTTCTCCCTTATCTGCTAATAAAGTCTTTTGTGAAGGATCAAATACTAAACAATAAAAAAATGCGTCCTGAAACAAAAAGAGAAAATGTGTATTAAAATTTAGTTTATACATTCAGCGTATGGTTCGAGCAGAGGAGACGCCTCTCGTGTGGGCGATGACCGATGTCGTCCACCATCAACCTTGGTGTCAGTTACTATTGAGCCGCCAACGGCCCCTGACATGGCTCATGTAACGACTGCATACTTAAGTAAATAGTAGCCGGGACCAACTACTTAACGAAACTGAAGAAGAAATTAAAATGTTCTATCCTTCTATTCATAATCCTGGGGACGCCGTAAAATCCTTAAGCCAAAAGCGGCAGCGGGTTTAGCTTTTTACGATTTGTGGTTGGACTTTACCTACAACAGTAGGTGTGAATTTGTGTACCATGTCACATTAACTTCTATATCAAATTGAACTGTAAACCTCACTAACAGTCAATATGCTAGTGTGACAAGGTTCTAATGATATTGCTCATGACCGTAAACAGTATTAAAATAGACTTAATGTTACATAATGATTGGACCTAATAGTCGATCACGACACGACATAGCCCGAACCTATTCATCGTTATTCTAAGCTCAGTTTAGTTGGAATCTTTGTTATGAATACATTGCATTGTTTGTATGTTACTAGCCGTGTAATGGAAATTTATTATGTGCAGAATATTATTACTGAGAATCTGCGCTATAGTGACGTCGGCGATATTTTTTACTATCTTTTAAGTGTGAAACTCATAGGAAACGGGACGTGATGTCAGATTAGGGCGTGACTAGTCATGGAGACCGGTGGCCGCTCGACCTAACCTTGTAGTGATTACAGATACAATGCTTTTGTAATTCTTATCTGTGCTCGCTGCTATTCCAAATATAGGTAAATATGTACAATACCAAACAAGGATGACGATAAACCGTGAAACAACACTCGTAAATTAACTAAAAAGGTGGGGGGTGTTGGTTTAAAATGGCCACATCGAAGCAATTCATCTTAAAAAGCAATATTGCAATTTGACATTTGCGCATATAAAAGTAAGTGCGCAATGCAAACAACTGTCAAAAAGCAATATTGCTTTTTAGATGAATTGTTTGATGTGGCCTTTTTAACCCCCAGGAAATACAAATCTAATAATAATTTCCCTTCTTCTCTCGTGTGGGTTGTCAGATCAGTGACCAACATCATCAACCCTGGTGTCATTCAGCTGCCAAACGCCCCTGACATGGCTCATGTAACGCCTACATACTCAAGTAAATAGTAACCGGGACCGACTGTTGAACGTGCCCTCCGAAGCACGGAATCATCCCATTTTCGGACAATCAGGTGATTTCAGCCTGCATTGTCCTTACCAAACGAGGGACAGTCTAACATAGTAACATAGATTTTTATTAGACGTGTCCTCACCGGGAATCAAACCCAGAACCTCCGGATCGTAAGCCCAGTGGCGCACAACTGGACCACAGAGGCCTTTAATAATAATGGATTATTAGAAATGTGCATTTGTTTCCTTATAGCTCAGATATTACAAGTCAATGTAGGATACAATATAAACTACAACAGTGAGTAATAGTAAACATTGTAAAATCATTAAGTAATAAAAAACGAATTAAAAAAAATGGAAGTGTCGAACAGAACACCGCATAAAACATAAACAGCCTATATACATCCCACTGCTGGGCACAGGCCTCCCCTCAATCAACAAGAGGGGGTATGGAGCATGATCCACCACTAATAGCCGAGAGCAATGTGCCCTCCGAACTTCAACAAAACCTCGATTTTATTTAAATTATTTTTCACCTGGATTGAAACTAGCGTGTTTATGTTTATTACCACGTGTTTATTGTGAGGTTTTAATAACAAAAAGCATTCAGATTTTTCAAAAAGGTCAGTACACTGAAAACCACGTGAGCATATATATCAATATAGGCTAGAATATAAAAAGTAAAACAAAAAATGTAATGTAAATGTAGGTGTCGTGTGTGCGTGTCCGGTGTGGTTGGCCGGTACATACTCACATCCTTATTGAGATAGCTGAGCAGCGACTCTGTCTCGTTGAGGAGCGTGACGGTGCACTTGCCCCGGATGTGGGTCGCGGGCAGCGTCTCCACGTGGCGCGAGAGGAACAGCTCGCGGTGCTTCGCCTGGTGCCGCTGCTTCGGCGCCAGCCCGTCCGTGCCGGGCAACTCGCTAGATTCCTCCTCCATCGCCGCTGGAATACATATCAAGTTATCTTTTAATTACGATATTTCAATTTATGATCTAATAGGTAATCTAGGTATCATGTTTGTCGCATGCACCCTGAGCGGTGGGCACGGATCGTCCCGCATTGAGTGCCTCATGACGGGTACAGGCGTCGTGGTAGACCTCGAAAGAGATAGCGTGACGACTTGGACGCTTGCCGGAGGGACTGGCAGGAGTACGCACAGGACCGCGAAAAATGGAAAGAGGAAGGGGAGGCCTTTACCCAGCAATGGGATCTTGTAGGCTAGATTAGATTAGGTAATCTAGAAATAGAAACTGGTATAAGATGATCAAAATTAAATCTAATTTTTGAATATTTTTCATGACAAAAACTTGGGGGACACAGGCGAGATATCACAAAAAAGAAAAGTTACGTAACAGAAATAAACGCAGTTCAGATAAGATTTAAATTAACAACATATAAGTCAATAAGTCAAATAATAATAATTAAGTATGACCTACCGGTGAACCAAAGAGGAAAATATGATTTGAAATAGGCATACAGAGTTATCAACAATATACATACATGTATAACTAATTATAATGGTATGTAATCTTATAAATAATGACTAATTGTGCGTTCCCATTTTGTTAATTAAACTTTTATTAGTGACGTTTTAAATACTACTTTAGCATTTTAACTGCTAATTCTCCATACGATTTTATCTTGATAAATGTTATTATAGAGGCCCTGAAATAATAGAGGATACTGTAAATGTGTATGTGTACAATAATGACTAGTTGAGACGAATGACCATCAACATCGCGCAAGTGATTCTTATATTCAGTAAGGTATTTGTATAATAGTTGGTATATAAGTATTATGATGAATCACCCATGCGCCGGCACCGAGCCCAGTGGCGCGGCAAGATTTGCGTAAGAGCGGAAATGTGGACTACCCTGACTGACCACCGCCTCGGGTCACTGGAGGGACACCATTTATTTTATAAATAAACATTTTCTACGGTTGCTGTAACGTAAATAAGGGGTTATTGACTCATATGCAACAAAAATATATAGATAGTAGACGTTAAATTTTCCTTTAATACACATAAGCTAACGACTATATCCCAATAGGGGTAGTCAGAGGTTTCCTCAACGAGCTTTCTGTTAGACCAACGTGATAGGTGAGCCGTATCGTCGTCTATAATGGTCGAGCCAACTGTGTAATATTATTATAGGTGCGTGTAATATTATATTTAAAGTTTAAAGCACTTGCTTGCTACTACTTTAGTCTACCTAGACTGTAAATTTCCGTCTCTCAGCTGCAACGGGCTGTAATTGGCCGATGAGGGGAGTTAGGTCCTAAAGGTCAACGTCAGCGATAAAACTTTCCATTTATTACAACCAGAATAATTCCCGAGATCATTTACATCCCGCTGCTGCGCGGTACTGGCGCGGCGGCAGTAGCGGTGCTCGCCGGCCGGCAGGTGCGTTGCGAAACGCGCTCACATCAACCTCACCATTTTTATACGGCGATGCGATATGCGCCCGCCATTACGACACGTCATCGGATCACAACATGTCCGCCGCTCCACTTAGCCCACATTATTATTAAAAGCCCTTTAAACGAATTGTTTATCGTTATTTCACAATTACCATAAATGAGTTGCATTTGGAATTCTGACCTTGGCCGGAGTTTTTATATTGTACATTTGTTTGCACCTGTCAGTAAGAGAAATTTTTTTTTGTTCGAATTACTTTCGAGAGACGTTACACGTTTGAATGGTACGAGTAAAGACCAGTTCATCGTGTCAATGGCCATTTTATTGCGTTCACCCGTACCGACCATCCGAACAACCTCGACCAACCTGTTAACTTTGACATTGTGTCCTACACCATACTTGTGAATTTACATATTGGTCAAGGATGTGCTGAGTGACAACATCGATCGGTGCACATTAATTAAGAAATCGTCATTAAAGAGGTAATGTTTTATTTTAATAAAAGTTTATAGTGGCAGGCGGCGTGGGGCGTTGTCTACGAATACGTAAACACAAGGGCAGCAGTCCCCGTGGGCTGACAAAAGCGCGACCCCTGCGGGGAGCTGCCCGTGTCGCGTCACGCGCCAAGACACCTCTGACGCCATCACACTCTTACACATAAAATCTTCTTGAAGCCAATCGTTTTATTGAAACCTAAAAACTAGGTCACGAATATTTATTACTATATTAATTTAATTAAACATACATTTCAAGTCCGGAACAAAGGTTTGATTTCAAGATGTGATCGAGTAGCAAACGTGAGGCGCGCGTGTTCGGGGGAGGGGCGGGTGATCAGGGGTGGTGGCTACTTATTATTACCACGCACTCTCACGCAGACACCTAATCACGTGTAATAATAAAAGCAAAAGCTCAGTTTGGTAGAGCAAAGCGGCTTAGGCATTAAATGGGGTGTGTTACACGACAGATGTCACCGGGCTTTTAAAAACAAACTGCAGTTAAGTTCACTTGATAGTGACCTTGTTCATTGTGTGACGAATATTACGAAACATTTGAAATCATGAGTTTCGAATGAAAAAGAAAAAGACTAGAGAAAAAGATATATTGGCGAGTAGTCATCAACGTAAATTGATTTGATTTGAACATTATTTAATAAATTCTGCAGCACCATCTTAGATGTGATTGGATACAAAGCTAACCCATTATTGGCATTAATAAGGGCGAATGGGACAAAAAGATGGGAAAGACGTTAAAACAACCGGGCGAATTAAATTCCATTGGCAATGTCGAGTCGAGATGGGAACGGTATGAGGCAAAAACTGAAAACGCGACAGGCCCTCCCCGGTTAAGAGTTCGGGAATAGTGCAACGTATTTTTACGACTACTGTTTATATCGATGTCGATTAATACAATTTATTCTACTAACAAGAAATTCTAATGCATAATTTACTTATAAGGTAAACAAAAAGCACTGCGATCTCTTACCGATGCGTAAGATATAGTTTCTGGGTTCGGATATGGCATGATGAAACCACGGTGTTTGTTTACGTAGATTAGGGACTTGAAGTAAATTCGCAACTAAGCGTGAAATGCAGAGTTTATCGAGGCAATCCATCGATACAATTGTGATTGTTTCCGATAGGCATCACTATCGCGCGGCGAGGGCCCGCTATTTACCGCTCCGACTTGGGGCCGGGGGCGGCCGAATTGTGGGGATTTACTTTATGATAATTATTTCGATTGCCATCGCGCGGAAAGGAGCCCGGGTGTACTCGACGCGATCTCGATGGCGGACGCGAAGTGCCCGTAAAAATCACAGCTTTTACGCTGAACCACTTTTAACCGTCACCGAGAAATTTCAGCAGTGATTGGCCGAAATAAGAGCGCAATCTGATAGAAATTAAGATTTAAGATGGACGTTTTGTTTAATAATCTATATTTCTTACGCCGCAAGCGGTTTAAAAAAGAAAGTAAAAAAATACGGAAGGTGCAAGAATCGCACCTTCCTGCCATCAGTTGCAGCCGCAAACAAAAATGTTACCGAGCGCAGGGGAAGTGGTAGCAATGCATTTTGTCACAGCGCTCCTATCTTAGAAGCAAATGGAATGCGGAATGACGACATACGTCACGTGAAAGAATACAAAGCAGTTATAACAGGTCATAAGAAAGTACATAGAGGCGATGTTGCTGCTTACTTATTAAATGGTTAAAATACTAAAATATGTTATGGCAGTACGTATTTGGTGAAATTAAACGAGTAAACTTCCCAGTTCATTGTGACATGAGGTTGAACATCTTCAATATGTTTGTGAACTCTATCATATGAATATGCATGGCAACGTTGAGGTGTAACTACGCATACGAATGGAGGTTTATTAAGCATTTCAGGTGATTGTTTGCTACGGATTATCTAGGTTTTATCTAATCTACTTGTCACGGTGGTCTTCCATTGATTTTCTTTAGTAACAAAGCGAAACCGTGCTTCGCTTTGAATAGATTCATGTCGTTTGTGAAGAAAATGTTGGATATAAACTTAGAATCTATGTGGGATAACAAAGGTGATTTTAAGTGATCCTAAGGTCTTTCTTTAGTAAGTAGTCGTTACATGAGCCATGTCAAGAGCCTATGGCGGCTCAATAGTAACCCTGACACCAGGGTTGATGATTACGGTCATAGGCGTCACAACCCATAGGAAAGAAGAAGCAGTTTTTTTCGTGGGAATATGGCAACGTTTACTCGAGTTAATCTGTACGACCAGATATTCGAGTATGAAGATGGGAGGTTGGTACCTACTTTGTATTTTCGAGTGTTTAGAGAGTCGCAGTGGACATTTTTATGAGACTGTTATTGCGGTGGTTTGAGATTTTAGCTGTTTATGGTTACATGGTAAGGACGTATTAATTTATTGTCATTTTATGAGTTTCGGAATCTTGTCAGTTTCCAGGCGAGGCGCGGAGCCGGCGCATAGTGTTCGGTCAGCGGGGCTACTATGGTGATTTAATAACACGGGATTATGAATCCACACGCGTCACTACGCAACTAATTAAAGCATAGGCAAAGAGAAAATGGCAATCTGTGGAGTCCTCCCCCTCCCCCGCTAGTGGGGGGGTGTCGGTTACGTGTGCCCCCTTGGGGTGGTCGGGTGTATGGTTTTTCTGCTCGGGCATCCTTTGCTTACTTATTGATCCAGTCAAATGTGTGGAGGTGGCGCGGTGGGTGGTACGCCCGGCCCCGCACCCCCGAAGGGGGTACGTCCAAATAAATCTGCCCGCCCGCGAAACACCGCAGTGACAACAGCGGTCGCCGGTAAGATCCGGCTGCAGGTCTTAACCGTATCATCATCCAAGAACCTGCTTAACCCGTAAGAAAGAATCGAGACGTCTTCGCGATCTATATAAAAAACAACGATTACCTCTTTAATTGGAATGATTTCCATCGGAAGGCGGGCGCGACCTTAGGAACAGGCATGCGCGCGACCGTCGAGTAGGTACCTAATGGCGAAACCGCGACGCCTTTTCACTGGGGTCAATGACATTTCCGTTTCAAACAAAAGATACCACACGAGACAATTACCATTGGCCCACCAGTTTGCCTGAGGCTCAATTACCATACAGCCCCGAAACTTTTCGTGAAATATTCGTATTTGGTGAGCTTAACCTTGTTACTATGACAGGTATAGAACGCAGGAGGAAAAGAAGAGAAGAGAAGCAGGAGGAGAGTAGTAAAAATGTTATTACTTAGTTCAATCTAACGCATTCTCTCCACAAAGCCCACAAAGTAATGACCAGCCGTTTATTGTTCAGCTAACTTATCTTTTTAGGGCACAGGATGAGATGAGTAACGGTGGAAGCATTAGCTATCAACAATAAACATTATCATCTTATACTATATGCAAACACTGAATGTGTACCGCCATTTTGTTAATTATCTTGTATGCAAATGAAATCCTCTTATAGTAATATCACGCATACTTCGAGAATTGACCAAGATACTTATCGTCGCCTCATAGTAGCACTTTTTGAAAAATCACACTTTGATGTGTTTTTTCCAACAAAACCTCAATTAATCTTTAATTAATTTTATTCCAGGTAAAAATTTAAATCACATATCTTTACCTCGATTGAAACTAGCTTGTTTATTGCGAGGTTTTGTTAATAAAAATCACATTCGAATGAGTTTTTTCAAAAAGGCTCTAACATGGTTTTCACTATAAGATATCGTCTAGCTATCTTCTATATCTAAGATAGAATATACGTAGATTAGATATACAGAAACGCATTGACTCTAGCACGAGCTTTATTTATAGTGAAACATGATATTTATTAAAAATGTGTGGACTTCATACCATATCACTTAGGTGACGTGCTTAAACAAAGGCTCCTGAACATAAGTAGCTATCATAATTATAAAGACAACGCATCCGCAAAAACCAGCAAAACGGCATCCTTAAATTACATCTGCAGTATTCGGTCTACGCAGATGATAAAATAGCGACGCTAGTAATGCGCTGGGCTCACGGTCCGGAGGTCCAGGGTTCGAGTCCCGGTCCCCACTACATAAGAAAACTGATTATGATCCCCAGTTTGGTTAGGACATAGCATGCTGATCACTTGATTGTCCGCAAGATGATCTTTGATTTGGAGCGCACGTTAAGCAGCCGGTCCCTAGTATTACCTCAATAAGAAGTATGCAAGTATTCTTTACATGAGCCATGTCAGGGGCCTAGGGGAGTTTAAGTTCTACGTAATAGGGAGCGAGCCTATTGCCAGGCACAAATCCTGGAAACCACGTGACATCAATTATCTATGAACCAAACATGAATCCAAATTCAGAATTCCAGTTTTACAGACATAAAACTCTTTTTATTTTAAACTCATAAAGTCGAATTCAGTGGGTTTTGTAGAGACAGATAAAAGTGCGGCAGACCACATAGAAATTGGAGGGGTGAACCCGATGCCGTTCTTAAAAGTTACTGATATTCCGATATCAAAAACATAAACAAGCGGCAAAGAAAGAGGGTAGACAGATATGTCTGCCCGTAGAAAATTATGGATCTACCTACTCCAATCCAATCTCATCAGTCATCCCGTGATCATGGCACTTGCAACAGTCTCAAAATATCGGGAGTCTCATATCCCTATTTAAACGCGGTAAGAACCCGTTATTATGTGCCTTAATTACTGATAGAAGCAATGGGTGGTAGGAACAGAAAGCCAAACACGAACACAAATTCAGTAGGGCCAACACGGGATTTGAATCTGTGACTTGCGGAGATCAGTCTCTAGTCCTTGAGCGTTGGGCTCACTATCCGGAGGTCCGAGTCCGGTTCCCGGTGTGGAAATATCTAATAAAATCCCTGCGGAAAATCAATGAGACTGCCCCCAGTTGACTTAAGACATTGCAGGCTGAAATCACCTTATTGACTGAAAAATAAGCCCGTGCTTACTTAATGTAGTAAATACTAGTCGTTATATGAGCCAGGTCAGGGGCTTATGGCGGCTCATTAATAACCTTCACATCGGGGTTGATAAGGTTGGTCAACGACTTCACAACACGATAGAAAAAGTAGAATAATGCCAAAAAGGAGAATAAAATATGTGGAGAACGTTTGTATCCAACTGATAGCCGCTATTAATTTCACTAAGCAATGAATACGGTGTCCCAAAGTGTTTTTCATCTATATGGTAGAACATAAACTAAGCCCACAGTAGAAGATTATAAAAGCTAATTGTAAAGTTTGGAGAGAAATGAAGGAGGAAGCACATCTTCAAGACAATAACCACGTCGGTTATTCAGGTCGCGAATACAGAGTTCCTTGAACTAACTCCCGAAATATGAAATATTTACAGCAACTGTAAATGGACTGCCATGACGCTATGAATTTGAAGAAAAATAAAATAAAATCTTGATATAATATGTTAAGTTTTAACAATTCCAAGTACTGAGTAAATTTCCCTATGGAATTTCGTACTGGTCTAGAATGTCGTAGGTACTATTAGGAAGAATAATTATCATTAAAGTAATATATTAATAGCACAAATTTCCATCCTCCTGTATACATTTCAGAGATATCTCGTAAGATAAAAACAATGCAAAACTGCATAAAAATAGATGGAATCAACGTACGATAGGAAATAAGTAAGCAGATTTGGAACAGATTTTCGAAAATCGAAAGTTTTGTTTTGTTACTTTGACTAAAACAAATTGTTTGATCGACTAAGTCACACTCAACATAGCATAACCATGAAATAAGGAACAATACTACGTATAGAACCGGTACTCTCCGCTCTCCATCAACGGCTGAGCATCAGTTTACCTCACCCCCTCGGTCTTACTTTAGTCTTCAATCGTATGCGCTTCAGACGTCACACACACAGATGCGCATGTACAATAACGTCAATGTGTAGTGTCTGAAACGAGGTTTATTGTATGAAGTGTATCCGCGCCTGTATCCCCGAAGAGGTAGAAAGAGGTGTAAACTACACTCACTCCTTGCTAGCTACATTTAAGTCACATTCAAAGGTAGAAATACCTATTTTTCATTCATCGAAGACATACAGTCATACACTCATAAGTTCACGCTCGTAGTCCCTAATGAGGTGGACAGAGCCACAAGTAATCAAAGACAGCTTGCAGCCACTGCTAAAATCACAACAAATGTCTATGATGTCAGAAAGGACACAGTCCCTCTGTTGGCTTTTACGACACGCCCGGAAGACAACCAGCTGAACGTGTTTTTTTATTCCCAGAATAGCGTAGGAGAATAGAATAGATTAAAGTTTTAATTACATAATAATATACACCACCAGTTTGAATATGAAAGCCTTGAATTAAAATCGTTATAGGTCAGGTAAAATATTTGTTGCCTTCGCGTGCTTAAATATAAGGACAAGCTATGTTTCAATAGTTTCAATGACAGTCAGTAAAAGCAGAAGTATAGTTTCTTCCTTTACTTTCTTAAATTGCATTAGAGAAGGGAAGATTTTTCTTCCTTTTCTAGTGAATTTAGATAGATTAGTTTAGTGAATTTAGTTACTAGTTTGGTTAGGACATAATAGGCTGTTCACCTGATCGTCCGAAAGTAAGATGATCCGTGCTTCGGAAGGCACGTTAAGCCGTTGTTCCCGGTTACTTACTGATCGTTACATGAGTCATGTCAGGGGCCTTTGGCGGCTCAATAATAACCCTTACACCAGGGTTCTTGAGCTCAGTATTCCTTACAATCCACACGATAAGAAGAAGTTAGAGTAGTCACTCACTACTAAAAGGTTTAAAACATTAGGGCAGATGACTGGGTCGAAAATAATTTATAAAATGCTGATCTAGAAATAAAAACTAGTCTAAGATAATGTATAATCAACCTGAGATTTCGTTTTGAATAATTTACTCGATAAATTTTAATTGTGAATTATATAACAATGAGTACGACGTTTGACAACGTTTATTGATGACGTCACAACGTTTTGTATTCATATACAAACGCCGTACAACTGATCTATAATGGCGTTTTGAAAAAAATATCTAATTTAACTAGGTGGTCATCTAGCATAATTATCGCAAATAATAGAAAGAAATAAGCTCTAAAAGTATGAGACTACTAAAAATAGAAAAGGACAACTACACCTCTACACCGTCCTAATGAGCGTAGTTCGTGCCGTGTGGGAAATACGTTATGTTTACAATCACAATTATTTTACGCATTCATATTCAAGAACTTTGTAATATTATTAAATTTTACATTTATTTAGGTACATTATAAAAATATAAAAAATGTTTACGAAAGGCATTTAGCAGGTTCAGACACGTGAACGAGCGGAGCGGTTAGCGGTTTTACGCGTCTATCCTTGACGATTCGTTTACTAATCAAAGTAAACACTATTCTGTAAGCGAGAATTTCTGGCGCAATAATTATTTCTTTTTACTCAGTTTTTAATTATTTTTTTAACATGACTTATTTAATGCACATTTCCCGCATATAGCATTAAGTACTTGGCTGGACAAACCGTACTGTCTTCTGAAATAGAAGAGCATAGGACGCCTTCAGCTGTTTATCATGCAGCGAGTATCTCGGTTGTAGACCCTCTTTTTAGTCCGACTCGCCCGCACGCGTGCAATCAACTTACACTGGGCGATGAACAAGATTGTTGAATTATCCAGCATAAGTTGGACCAACCCGCGCCGGACCCACACGAGGTTTAGCGCACGGACTAAAATTATCGGCTATCTATATGTACAGTAACTAATAGGATAGTAACTTGTGATCATAAGGTTTATCAATAACTCATTGAAGTTCCAAGTACGGCTGCAAGTCTGCTGCCTGACTACATCTGGACCTGCCCACCCCTTTAGGGATTTAAACATCATGGGAACCGGTAACGCATTGACGAGTGTTAGTTGAGTATCAACGTTAATCCTTAACTTAAGACTTTTAAGCAAGAAGGGCGGGCTTTGTGTTGTACTGTATACGAAGCCTGATCTGGATCTGTCTGAGAGCGGCCACAACTGAACTGCAATCTTAAAGTACGTTGCAACTGGTTGCAACTGACTTGAAGCCGATTCCACAGCAATTTTGCATGTAAGTTAACGGCGATATGACTTCATAAGCCGTGTTTGTGAAATCGTGGAAATTATCATTTAGTTGCCATATACGTCTGCATTTCGTTTTAAACCTTATGCAATGTGGCGTTAGTTTGAGATTAAATATCTACCTTCTGGTTGCATCACGAGAAGTTATAGTGCTCGTCTGCATAAAGGGTGAGGAACCCGTCGCCGGTTATTTAAAATTATCATTTTGTTGTGGGTAACGGCAGTTTTTAGTGCGGGTTCGGTGATATAGCATTTGTCAGTGGTCGGCAGTGTTTGTGGTGGTCGGCAGCGTGGTAATGTGGTAAAAGTGTAATGAGAGGGTCGGCGCGGGCCGCGGCGCCGCTCGGTGCGGCCGCGGCCGGCCGGGGCGGGGCGGGCGCGCGGAAGGAATGCGTCGTTTTCGCATCGGGAGAAACGAATGCGTTTAAGCGTCGCGGGTACACAATGGCGGCGTGACGAGATCCGGTTCGCGGGCGGCGCGGGGGCAGGGGCGGGGGCTCTAATCGATAGCCGGCGAGCGACGGCCGGGCGACTGCGGCGCATAGGTGACAGCTCGGGCCCAATCAAATTACCGGCCGTGGAGGAGAGCTGCAGTGCCACGCACGCCGGAGAAACACAGGCCGACGGTCGCGGCCTAGTGTCACAGACTAACGACGACCAGTAGCTCCACGCGGGTACCGCATCAATCGTGTGTAGGTTTCAAAATATAAACAGTAAAATACATTAATGTTTTAAGAAACCCATTTTACTGAACGCATCTTAAAGTCATTGTGTAACAGACGAGCCATAAAAGTCTCATTGATAGTATTGAGCTTGCTGATCTCCTTTACTCTGTGGCACGGGTATTCGAGCCATTGCCGAAAATGCATCGACGTTGCTATTGTCCAATAGTACGGCAGCGCACATACCCACGCCTCACCAATGCAACACATTGACGGATAGTCGTCACTTATCACGCCGATACGCGAGAACCACCCCTTAACCCCCCTTTTACTAGATTCCAATTTGTTATAGTACATAAGCGAGAATTATACATGCTGTGTGGGATTTAGTTAGTTACGAGGGCGTACTTTGGGATTGGAACTTTATATAAGATGTATAGAAATTGTTAATTTCGTTTTCTGGTAGTAGGTATCCCAGTCTTAGATGAGCTTTGTCGCCACGACACGCCCTTTTTAGATAAGGTGATAGTTTATTTTGTTTTCTTATACTCTGTCGAAAGCATGGAAAAGTACAGCTACAGGACTACTTTCTATTAATTCTGCTGCTAATTTCTTCAATCACACGCGAGTACTGCGTGTCCTCAAAGCGTCATTTCCTAATTACGGCATCAAAGTAGGTAACGATTGCGCGATCGGATGGGAGTGTTTTGCATCAAATATTTCAGCGGATGTTGAGTGAACGAGACATCTACGAGTTCCACGGCTGAGGATTGGTGTAAGCGCATCTAATTATAGGTTATTCCACCCGCGTACCACACAACAGATCCACGTTCACCATTAACGACCTGTGCACGAATGCGTACCCTCTACATATAGCTGTACATACGTACGCGGCCAGTCGGTGCTATACATACACACCGCTATAAGTATGTCTACCCGATGAGAAATGTGATGTAACGCGTCACGCACGCTGGACGCTGGCCGGCTGGAGCGGCAAATGCTCAAAGATCGAAATGTAGTAAAAACAAAGGTAAAGAGAACGACCGCAGTAAAAACGGATCTTGACATTGAAGCCGGTATTAACAATTTTACATATAAAACGATAACGATACCGTAAAATGTGAAGGGATCGATTCACTGCGTTTATTGTTGAAACATATTTAGAAGACAGAAATAACCGTCGTTTTTATAGGTAGGTAATGAAGTGGTCGGCGCAATTAAATCGATGACATCATAGCCTCAATGCGTGGCGCGATGGGAAATAAAAGCACAATTCAATCAACAGAACGACGACATGTCGACAGCGACATGTATCAAAATATTTGTAGGAATATCAAAGGAAGATTCCCAAATGTCTAGAATGTGAACTTGCAGTAAATATTCCAGGAGCTCATTATAAGTTTACACAAGGTTACGAGAAGTGTATTGCGATGCACAAGACTGGTGAAAACTTGGTGCCACTATGTACGATATTGATCCGTGGCAAATGCATAGACAGAGCTCTGTTCGTACATAGGTCTTGTTGCATACGTAATGAATGTGTGATTTTGATAGTATTTTATACCTTTTTAATGAAGGTATTCTTTTAACTTTATCGTACATTAGTTGGATGTAGAGTACTCACCTAGCGCGGGGTCGAGGACTGCTTGTGCTGCTTGTTCCTCGCCCACCGGCGTCTTAAGGCATATTTTCTTGAGTTTCATAGCCACTGGTGAGTCTTCTGACTGGGCCACTGCAAGTAGAACAAACAGTTAATATCACAAACACACAAAAAATATCACAAACACACAAAAAAATATCACAAATATACAAAAATAAAAAGCTTCTCTTCATCAACCGAAAAGAGTTTTATAGCACCATGTTATGCTGATCAGTGAATAAAAAAAGTTTATTAAAATGAAAAAGGATTTTTAAAATTTTCTCTTTACTGAATAGACCGTCAATCGATCCCAAGACACCGAATTGTGATCGATCTTTTTCACGTGCCAAAATTACGAAACCTAAATAAATTCCAGTATCCTAGATTAGTTTTTGTATTGCGATGCCCGAAATATGACGACATGAATCGATCTCATAGGTAATTATTACAAACTCACATACATTACAGTGTAGAGTTTGTGCGCTGTATATTTTTGTGCATACCCCCTCGGGTTGATTGAAGGGAGGCCTGTGCCCAAAAGTGGGACGTATATAGGTTGTATCTGTTTTATGTATAATTATTCACAGTCCTTGTCAGACGAACTCGATAAGGGCAACATAGAAAAAGATGCATTTCTAGAATCATCACTTTGCATTGTTGAGAAAGTAAGTTTCTATTCTGAACTAGCCATGGACTATAAAAACATATGTAGTATTGCTATAGCTAAAAATAATTATAGTTTCAAATCTATGGTAGACTTGGTAAACAGGGTTCATAAGAACCAGTCACCACGTCCGTTTATTGATCTGGCATTGTGGTAGGCGTTGGATTATCATTATTATAGAGCAATGTTTTCCTTGGCGATAATGGACGCTATTAATCCACGCCTGGCGTGAACAGTTGAACACTAGTTACTAAAACCTTTTAGTAAAACATTGAAGTCAATATCTGAGCAGTTGTAACAACCCGCAGTGGAGCAACGATTGATGGGAGGCCTGTGCCCAGCTGTGGGACGAACATCGCCGCCTTATAGCGCAAACCACGTAAACGTTTTTTTTTTAAATCATAATAAAATTATTTTTTTTTTTTTATAATCTTATGTTTCGATTTCTCACTATTAATTTCTATTCGGGTGAAAATTGTAACCGCAATTATTTACGTGGATTGAAACTAGCTTGTCTATTGGGTGGTTTTGATAACAAAAGTCACATCCAAACATGTGATTTTTCAAAATGACGCTTATGTGTTCTGTTCTGGGGGGTTAAAATGGCCACATCGAAGCAATTCATCTAAGAAAGCAATATTGCTTTCTTCCCCCCCCCCCCTGTTCCCCTGTTCTGTTCACTTTAAGATATAGGATGTTTAGTTTATGTTTATAAGCAGTTATAACAATACTCGTGCGGTGAAGGGGCAGGTGCTGTGTAAAACATTTTTCTTAATTAAATTAAGAACCTTAAGGACCTCGCTTCGATTAAGTCTTTATAGGTTAATGATGATAGTTGAAAATGTTCCTTGTAATTAAGGAAGACAGGTGGTTTTTTACTCGCGTTTTAATCCACCATAAAATATTATCAGTGGCTTCATTTATCTTGCCATTGTTGTACACGCATATCTGCCCTCTCCTAGTTTCTCTTACCTGGTTTGCTGAAAGAGATTTCTAAATAAACTGAATCGTTGTCTGTCTTGCGTTAGTCTAATTGTCTTTATATCCTAAACTCATGCCCATAATCCGTATTGGAGTAAACAGAACAAGTTGCCAGAAGATAAATTATGTAGTCGTTTTATGTTGTTTGTTTTTAAGGGTTCGACACAACAAAAATAACACTGTAAACAAGAAACCCTCTGAAGTGCGTCACACCAAAAGCAGTAGCAGCGCAGGCGTGGCGCGAGCGCAGTTTGAGCGCGGTCTTGCACGGTGGCAGCGCAGTTCTGTTCAGGGTGCATAATGGAAAAATGTGTTTTATTCCAAATAAAAAACGAATTAGTGAGTAAATATAGGTAAAGGTTTGTATGATCTGAAACAAAAATATTACAGAAACAACGTTGTAGGACAACATTGGCTGGAGTTAGGTAGGTATGACAACTGACCGCGATTGTCACACGGACTCACGTTAAAACTGCGCCTGTGGTGCTTCAGACCTGCTTTTGGTGCACCGCAGTCTTTAAACATCGATAAAAACGTAGTGTATAGTGACAAGTAACCGTCACATCGCTCACAATAGATCCATTATGTTAAATTAAATACAATACTATTGATTCTAATACACATTATGTAATATACCTACTGTATGCGTTTCCACACATCAAGTCCAATAGAGATGCAGCGAATCGTGAGAGATAACATGACACTGCCAAAATTATTGAACCTCAAATATCGATAAGCCGATCATTATTATAAAATTATAGACTTGACCTAACAATATAGACTGACTCGCATCATATTATAGGTATACATGGTGTTAGTGACATCGTAACGAATACTGAGGGGGGTGATTCAGACCATGATTCTGAGTTGATATCAAGTGGATTGTCCTATAGGAAATTTCAAGAAAATTTTAGTGTTTTTTTTTGCTTCTATGCTGTTCTGGGAGCATATAAAAAACATAGAACACGTTCAGCTGCTTCTCTTCCCGGGCATGTCGTAAAAACCGACAGAGGGATTGTGTCCTCTAACATGATGGACTAATGTTATGGGCGATAGGCTGATCCCTTATCACCATAAGGTTCATCATATCCATCTTTGGACTTCGTATCAACAGTGGCTGCAAGTTGTCTTTGATTACTTGTGGCTCTGCCCACCCCATTAGGGATTACGGGCGTGAGTTTATGTATGTATGTATGTTTTTTTTTAATTATTTTCCGTTCCATACTTTTGCGACGGAAAATTCCATTTGATTTACAATCATGGCCTGAATCATCCTTTAAAATTTTCGTTACGATGTCACTAACACCCTGTATAAACCCAGACAGTATTATACTACGTAATGGCACTGTTCGGAGAACGCGTATTACCGGGTGAGAGCCTTCAGCGCTCCCCATTTGTCCGGCCAAGTAGTTAATGCCATCTGCGGCAAATCTACAATAAGTCACGTCAAAAAAAAAAAATTAAAAAAATGAGAACGCGCGACTTGCATCGTAGTGCCACGGGTACGAATCCCGGCGCGGGCTCTAAATCACTGAATTCGATTTTATGAGTTGGGATTCGTGTTTCGATGATAGATTTATTGATATCACGTGGTGTCCAGTATTTTTGTGCGAAATAAATGCAATAAACTCTCCCCTATTACATGGGACTTAGATAGCTGGTGAGGTGTGTATATCCACTATTATTGTTATACATCTCTGCCTACCCCTTGGGGGATACAGACGTGATGTTATGTTACTATAATAGTATTTTATAATGAAAATACCAACAATGCTCTACGATTATTCATTCAACGCATTCAATAAGTCTGGAATATTCAAAATATTTATATTTTATTGGTAACTTTTGGGTCTGAAAACTCTACGACTGTTAATGGGCAAGTTGCGTCGGTCACCTGAGATTAGGACAAAACGGTCACCAAGGTCGATCCTGAAGGACCCTTGCCTATGCTTCGTTTTCATTCCACTAATACATAAGTAGGCACCAGCTTGCACAATGTCATCATCTCCCGTTTTTCACAGGGTCCGCTTACCTAGCCTGAAGATTTGACAGGTCCGGATTTTTACAAAAGCGACTGCCTGTCTGACCTTCCAACCCGAAGGGAAAGCCAGCCCAATATAGGTTAGGTTAGCCTCCGAAAATGCATTTCTCGGGAATGTGTTCCTCACGATGTTTTACTTCACCGCTGAGCACGTGATAATCATTTATGATACAAACATGAATTCGAAAACAAATTCGACAATCATTGGTTTAGGTCTGTGCTGGATTCGAACCTGCGACCTGTAACTTGCACAATGTGTTATACGAATAAAACAAACGGGGTGAGCTAAATAAAACCGTTTAAAAAGATGGATATAGTGAAAACCACGTAAGCGCTTTTTTGAAAATTCATATACATATGTAGGTATTCTTTGTTAACAAAACAAACTTGCAAAAGACAAGCTAGTTTCAATCCAGGTAAAAAATTGTGGTGTCAATTTTTACCCGGGTTTTGTTGAAGAAAATCACATCAGAATGTGATTTTTCAAAAAGTGCTTAGTTGGTTTTCACTGTAAGGCGCGCCGCTTATGTAATTGAGTGGAAAAAGGTTAACAGATCACGCTTGGTAAATAGGCTGTCTGCCTAACCTGCAAAGGGTATGCAGCACTAGTTAGGACTAATGACACATTAGTCTATACACGAGAAAGTTAATGAAAGTGTCTCGTTAACGCCGGAGAACGCGAGTAAAGCCGTAAAAAATGAGAAAAAGCTTAGTGGGCCAGGGTTCGCCTGCGACCTTGGACCTGAGACGGCATTCCCAAGGCATGGGACAACATGCCGATAGCATATCTAGGGGAAACAGTTTCATAAATCATGTAGGCCACCAACCTCATCAACCCTGATGTCAGGGTAACTATTAAGCCAGTAAATAGTAACCGGGGCCAACGGCTTAACGTACTTTCCGAAGCACGGATCATCTTACTATCGGACAATCAGGTGTTCAGCCTGTAATGTCCTAACCAAAATAGGGATCAGAAAGTGAGTTTTGAGATGTGTCCCTATCGGGATGCCTATGGATAGTGAGCCCAACGCTCTACCACTAGACCCCAGAGGTCATTTTTAAGAAAGTATAATGTCGATATCGGTCCTGCAAAATTTGCTAGACGATTATACTACAAGGCCTCGAACGAAGAAAAGTAGGCCAGGGTTTGTCTATGACCTTGGACCAGAGAGGCTATTATCGAACACCGGCATTTTGTTAGGGGTGCGAAGTGAATTTAACACAATTATTAAGACACCCATTATAGGAAAAAGTAAATGAACGAGCAAGTTAAAGACGTTAGTGGGTGAGAATTCGTGTGCGCCCTTGAACCAGGGAGGAACCTACGCCGACGACCGAGACGCTATGTCAACAAGGGCGTACTTAGAGAATCAAACTTGTATTTTTTACGAAGCTTTGGACCCCTCTGTGAACCACTAATCATGCCAAGTCCATGGGTGCTGTCGCGTAACCCTAAGGCAAAGGATTAGTCAACGAGATGATATAAACTAAAAGCTTTACTTGATAATGGCTCTACCAACCAGCAATTGACTTCACAGTAGCCAAGGGAAATTACATCATGAGAACGAATAACATGAGAGTGGGTGTCTCACATCTGATTTCCGGACACAGTCCAACAGAATATGACAAAGGTCATCATCAGTCTTATACGTCACTGTGGTCTTGTGTGTCACGAGCTTGCTTCTCAAAAGTGAATCGACGGATCGATCCCTGGTACGGCACTTGAACTAGTGACTTATTAATTAACCGAACGTGCAATTTTCACTAAAATCGTTGGCTCGACCATTATAGATGGCGAAATACTTATCACGTAGGTCTAACAGAAAGCTCAGAGGCATGGGTTACTTCGCCATGCGATGAATGTACGTCTGACTACCCCAATTAGGAATATAGTCGTGAGCTTATGTTACGTGAACAGACTTATATCGATTGCCTTTAAATGCGATTCGTTAGTTTAAAATATAAGTGGTCTTTTTATATGAACATGGACCAGAGATTAGGATGCTATTAATAAGGGTCTACATAAAAAGGCTAGTTGCCGAGACGCAGGTTAAGACTCGAATTGCAAGTCGAACAAAAATGAAAGGTTACTGAAAGACTGAAAATTGGTTAGAATGGTCTGCGACATTGGCCCAGAGGAGATTAATACCCGAGACAGGAGTGAAAATTCTGCACATAAGGGCGTGTTTCGTGAATAAAGTGTGATGTCGTTATAGTTTCTATAAGAATCCAGTCGATAATACGAGAAAGTTAATGAAAGAGCGAGTAAAAAGGGAAAAAAGTTAGTGGGCCAGGGTTCGTCTGCGACCTTGGACCAGAGCCGCGGTCACCGGAGAGCGGCGCGGTCGTCGAGGGCGCGCCGAGCGTCGAGGATCCCGGTGGAGACGCGTACACTGCCTCCCACCGCCACTATGCCACCGCGACCTACGCTACCACGTGCTATGTTACATTTCTGTTACCTACACATTTTGCCGTTTTATAACGATAGTATAAAATAAGATATTTTTTGAGGCCTGTACTTAATAATTAGTCATGTCATGGCTATGACTCAGCGGGTACCGGCCACGTCTTACATAATTCCGTCACTATTTGTATGTTGGTATTATGAAAAATACAATGCCTTACTCGTCAATGACCCTTTACGGCTCCAAGTACATTCTCGAAAGAACAGACATACGATATACGAAATAATAAATATCGCTCGAGATAGTGAATCTATTTAGTTGGGAAACACAGGCAACATCATTGTCGTTTGTTTCATTCCGTATTGGCGAGTAGTGTACAGTGTACATCGCTCGGAGTGGTAGGTTAGGGTGCGATGTCGCTAGTGTGTCGCTTGCCGCGGTTGCGGTGCGGCCAGGCAGGTGCAAGCGACGCTGCACGCTGCGCCGAGAGCCTGCCGCGCCCCGCGCCGCCCCCGTCCGCCATCTTAACAAATCGATAGGATATGACTGTTCTCCACTTCGCGGGTACGACTTTTGGGTGCGGACCCAATGACCCCTCTTGATTGCGTAACGCCAAGCGGTAAAACAAAGAAATCTCAAATCTGCTTTCACCGAATCTAGACGCTGTTGGGGTTAGATCATTCATGAATAGAATAATAATAATGAACAATTCGAAATTCAATATGAAAAGTATATAAACAGCATGGATTCTATTTTATTGTAAAATCGGCGAGAATCTTGAAATTGAATACGAAGGAATTGATATTGTTTGTTTAAAGACCTAATTATTGTCTCTAGCCAAACATTTGCTATATTTCTTTTGAAAATTTGTTCTGACAGTAATGAACTGGAGCCCTAATTTAATTTCTTAAATCATTAAGATTGATAAACAAAGAACAGCCCTTGTGTACCAGTATGGTGAAACCAACACGACCACCTAAAAACAACTTTGTACATGTTTAACACTTCTTTTGCATTATGAAAGCCTTCTTTCGGGCAACATCAAGATCTCTTACGATTCCGCGCACTTACAATTCTTCCAATCTCCTCAAACGGCATTTGGTGGCGCCTTTTTCATCAGCAAACAGAATTAATTCAATGAGAAGGTAATCCCAACGGTCCCATAACCCAAGCGGGAATGGGAGTACCGCGGCCCGCGCCCGCCATCTCTACTTAAATATTCACGCCCTCTAATGACACGACCCCGGCTCACTTTAACAAGGTTCTATACCGCAGCTAGACCTACAGATACAACCCTAAGACCACAGCCACAAGGGATAGTTATCGCTGCTCTTACAATCGGCCACGAAAAGCGATCACTTTAAAGAAGTTTTTCGTTACGAAGAATGAGATAAAATCTGAACTTTTACGTTGCTGCGACAATCTGTTGCCTATGCACTATACAATATTACGATGGGCGACATGAATGAATTTCCGAGAGCGTGTTTGTGTCACCCTAAGTTAGGGAGGTGCCTGACAGAATAATAAAAGAATGCAATAATACGTACGGCATTATTATTGTTAGAAAATAATCGTATTCTACTTTGATTTACGTATTCAGCATTAAATTGGTTCGCGGAAGATTATAAAAGCTGATTCCTATTTTGTTGTATCAATGTCGTTCTTGTGTGTATGAGCTTTTAAAGATAATCACAGCAAAAGCTAGCGATTAGAAGTAAACATAGAGGTACAGTTAGAACTGTTACAAGACATAAAGAATGCAAACCAGCTGGCAATGTACTCTAATGATACATATTCATTGCAGTTGACTTCTGAGAGCTAACGGTCCCTGTCTACTGCCGGCCTGATTGAGAATAGAAAAAAATAATGTTTCAATTAGCGTATTGTATTTAAGCACTGCAAATGATGCTCAATGGCCCTTGTAATAATGTAACGGTAAAAGTTAATGACCTGAATGGTCGTTAAACGACTCCACCAAAGTTAAGACTGGTATTATAGGCCAAAAATTTAAGGTTTTTTAAAGACCACTTCTAAAAATGTGAAAATATATTGTCTTTTTCGTTGGTAGAACTATACATTCTTCTATGCGTGTTATACAATCGAAGTTTGTAATGTAGAGTAGCTGCTTATTATATTTTTTGGTAAAAAGAAGCTAGAGTGGGTTGTGCATTTAAGTCTCTCGGGTCTTAGGAAAATAGCACTAATACTACATATATTCAGGACTCAAATAATACATCACGGTAAGACAATTAAAATATAACAGCAGCGATTCTAAAACCCACCCAACCAGGGGTTCTTAGACGTTAGGTTTACAAGCGTTCAATACAACTCATTGGAGATAATTGACATGTAACATGCAAAGTATTGCGATGCGAAGTTAACGTACCTTTAATTCTATAGTTAGAATGGAATAAATCTATAATTAAAGTATATTATAAGCTATTGCGAGAAAAAGGTAGATACATTATACCAAAGTCACGTACTAATTAGCATTATCCCGTTTTTTACAGAATCCGCTTACCTATCCTGAAGATTTAACAGGTCCAGTTTTTTATAGAAGCTACAGCCTGTATGACCTTCCAACCCGCGAAAAGCTAGGCCAATACAGGTTAGGTCACATACCTCCGAAACGAATTTCTTGAGAATGTGTGTTTCCTCACGATATTTCCTTTACCGCTGAACACGTGATAATCATTTATGATCCAAACATGAATTCGATAATCATTGGTTTAGGTCTGTGCCGGAATTCGAACCTGCGACCTCGCAGTGAGAGCCAAGCGTTCACCACCAGTGAACCAGTACCGGTGTCACGTGCTATGGATTAATATGGGTTGGATGGAAACAAGTGACAAAGCCCCACTTTAGTCAGCGAATGTTCTAGATAGGTACTGGGTACTAGTGGTACAACACAGGACGCGCTCGCGACATCGATACGTTTTGTTCATAACTCTCCGACGGCACCTGCTGAGCCTCAAACAGTCGACCTTGGCGCTAAAACGCAATACCTACTTGAACGGTCAGCCAGCCTTTAACTTCTACCGCGACGAGGCAATTAATAGTCGACTCGAAAAAAATGTTATTGTAGTTTATAGGTGGCGTATTGTTATTGCTGTGTCTACGCCGACTGTTATACCAACAAACGTACTGAGAAGTCAAGTAAGGCGGATAGTTTCCAAGTGTTGACTTTCACGTACAATACGAAGACCATCTCGTAGGTCAGTTAGCAAACTTCTGACTCAGGTTCGGTCCTCAATAGATTTGAGTTAGTATAACATTTGCTGAGGTCTCGCATTAGGCTAAAGGCCCGTGACGCTGTCGGCACACACGCGTGGTCGCAGCCAACGGATACTCGCTTCACCTGGTTCACTTCCGCTGAATAATTGCAAGAAAAGTATGCCCAGACCCAACACAACATCATAATATTCATTATTACGGTGGCACACGTGTGTTTCTAACTGCGTGAAATGGGATATTTATCAACAGGAAAGTGCTGAACTAACTATACAGGTTATGGACTACAGTAAATGACTATTCTTTAAACGAAGTGTGGGATCAGCAGTTGAATTGATCAGTTTACGTATCAGAGGCAATATAGTAATTTTAACTTTTACACACGAGTCAACGGAACGAACGTCTGTCAGTGGCACCACAGTTACAGCATTATCGCGTATATTGACGACGTTAATTCATTTTACGTTTCGATAAAACAAATTAAAGTCAACAGAAGTACATAATCATGCAAACTGTTGTGTTGATTGTTCACAGGGTGCTAGGTTACGCTTCCGAATATGGGTATCTGTTTCAAATATCGCGGGGTCCGGTTTCAATGAGCTAGTCTAAGGTAGAAACAATGCGACCGTCGGTCTTGTACAAGTGCGGATCGGTTGGATGCGCGGGTTCGTTGACCCGATGTGCCCCCGCGCGCCCCGCCCGGTCTCACTTTCAATGCGGCCGAGGCCTCCGCGAGTCCACGTGCCCGCTGCCCGCGCGCAGCCACCGCCGCCGCCAGTGACGTCACTGCCTTCGTTCAGGACGCGCTTGATCCAACGGTGTAGCGCACCAGAGCGTGAACTGTTTGTACTCTTCATTAGGATCCCCATGGGAACCGTGCTAACCACTCCATCGCATTCCCTTACTGACATAGTAAACTTAAAGAAAATGTAAACTACAGGTCGTAGGCGTGCTTATCCATATTCACGATCGATACAACAAAATTATAATCAGACACTAGGGCGTGGTGATAGTGGGAAGTTCGCATAATGAGGTTATTTTTCTTTCATGCGGTAAATGTAACATGAGCATAAACACAGACATAAAAGTAGAGGTTTTAGAGTCATTGTAATAAAGCTGAACAGATCGATAACTGAAACTTGTGTGGTCACAAAATATCATGTAAACTGGGATGCTTACTAAAACTTTTATTATTTTATTAAGTACAAAAGCAGTATTTCGCAAGGCAACATAATAAGTGTCATAGTCAAGGTAGAATACAAAAGCCTAGGATGTAATGTGCCGAGGAAGAAAGTGAGACATTTCGCACATTGGTGCAAATGCGAAGCAAACGAAGACGTAATGTGCGGCGTCCATAAACATTGAATGTCTATTGAATACGATAAGAAGCAACTACCAAATATTATACACATTGTAGTTAAATATTGTGTTAATTTTAAAGGCGTAAGTTATTTTATTATTTATAAATTTCAAAAATCGTGGTTGGTGTGGTAACTGTAAAAAAAAAAACTAATAAATACCAATACAATACAGATAAATTGGTTAATGTTCAAAAGCCCGTGCCCTAAGTCCCTTACTTGATTAGAATATCAAAGATACATTTTTTATAAGTTGCTGACTCTATGTTACATTAAAATACAATCGCATGCACTTTCAGATCTATATTCCAGCTTTTGCACTCAAGCTGGTATTCAATAGCAAATAGAACGAGTGGTTGGAAGATGAAATGCATCGTTCAGAGCCGAGGTATACCTATTGCGCCAGTAGATTTAAAGGTTGTTTTATTGAACATGACAACATTCACATTGGTAGACATTCTGCCGCATTGTCTAGTGCTGGCTCTGGTAGAACGTTTGCGAAATTGAGCGCAAGATCGACACCCGCTTGCTCAGTTTGTTGGTAAGTTAGCAACTGACCTGTTATTAACACTAAGAACATGTTATATGAACGGAGCGATTAGCTGAGCGGATTAAACAAAAGTCGGAAATTGTAACTACAGTGTTATACAACTTTACGAAGACTCCATCCATGAGATTATGCAAACAAGTAGGATACACAGTACACATTGATAAAGAAATTTATTACGATAATAAACTTGAAGCAACCACGAACTCGAAATGGAGCACCGTGGTAGAATAGGTTCTACACTTCCTATTGACCAGGATGAAAGTGCCTAGTAGTGGGAGTTATACGAAATGAAGTAAAATTAAAACGAATCCAGTCACGTTTTGCTACAGCCAAAAGCTCGCAGGGCATGGTGTTATGGTTACACACAGTGAGAACCGCTAACAAGCTTCGCTTTTTCTAGAGAAAAAGAGCCTTTACAATGTTGCAATAATTGAGTGAACTCGTGTAAGCAAGTATTGCACAATCGATTATGCAATAGACAAGAAAGTTTATAAAATTACTCCTTATCAACCATAGGTTCCAACATTATTCGCCACGTCTAGGTAACAGTCGTCACCGGCGGTCCCGTGTTATCCCAGAATAGACTTGTGGAATGATACTGCCATTATAACGGTGTGGTATCACCTTTTTAGTCTATTTATAGATAAGTTTGGATATCGTGAATGCAAGATCGCTTCGGGTATTATACATTCTGGACCGACGTCAGAAAAGATGTTTTTTATACAAAAACAAAGTTAAGGCGCCATTTCAAGCGCTTAACAATAACGATCGAAGTTGACACTTAAAAATAATGTCCAGTAAGTAAAGTATCAGGAATATGGTAATGTGTAATTCAGCTGGCGTGGTAAATAATTTAAGTAGTAAGTTGTCGGTCGGCAAGAGCAGGCCGCGTAACGGTGTCGAGTATCGAAGTCGGAGGCGAGGGTCATCCGCGCGTGGCGACAATTAAAACCGGGATAAGTGTTGCGTGTACCTGCGAGATGAGGGCGCCACGGTCGATACAGGGGCGGTCGGGGCGGGGGCGGCAGGCATCCATTTAAGGAGTTTAGAATACAAGTCACCGAGTATTGATGTCTCCCGAGCTATTTTTATTACAATTGTAAGACTTGTGGTCGCGTCGTAACGACGTATTGTGGCGCTCTGTACATGGAGATCTTCTAGCAGTCGTTACTTCTACCACCCTTTTATGTCCAACGTAAAATGGTCATTTCCTTAGAGGCACTGTGATAGTAAAGATGCACTCGAAAGCCCCAGAAATTGTTAGTTGCGGATCGCGTAATGCACGTTTCCTAATAAAGTGTCACAATGACAATGTTCAAAGTAAAAATAGCAATTTTTGAGCAATTCAATCTACGTCACAAGACGTGTGGGTGTTAGAGCGGCAGACAGCGGGTGTAGGGGGCGGGGTGCGCAGGGGGTAACTCTTCATTCCCATTTAGCTACTGAATTGTATAGCGGGAGGAGGCCATGATTATGTTTACTAACCTCGACCACCCCGCGCCCCTTGGTCTACGCGGTCCGAATTAACACACGATCTTTGTCCCGAAGTACGCTTTTACACGACCACCCTATCAACCCACAGATCACTGTTGCCGTGAGATACGTAGAATACGTTAAGTTGAAATTCCGTTAAGACGAGTTCAAAAATACAACGTGGCTGATAAGTAGTTTTAAAATTCGTTTCGCTGTATTGAATGACTGGATTTTTTTACCAAATCCGGACTAGTATTCAACACGTCGACTTAACATTGAGAAGAGTGAACATTCCGTACGTAATGTTTTTTTGGTGCGTAAACGACGTTAAACAATAAATCAAGGCGCGTGCCCGGCTGCTCGGGCCGCGGTGCCCCGGTGTTGGTAAATCGTCTAAAAACTCGACCGCGTCGCGCCGCCAGCCCCTGACCGCCGACCGCGCAGAAGTATGTAACCGGCAACGATTTTGTTAGAACTTTTATATGATTAAATGTGTAACAGTAACATGTGAAAATCAAGATTGCTCCCGCAACGAAAACACATGTAACTTCGTGTATTTCTTAAGGAAAGAAAAGCTTAGAACTTTAGGTCATTGTCCGCAAAAAATATCTCGTATAGATTCATACTTATTTCTCCGCGATAACTATGATGCGATCGTTCGAGTAAATAAACTAAACATAATTGTGAGTAGTGGCGGCTACATACAACAGCGTCGCCACGGTCATTACCACACAACTGGGGGCGCGATGTTACAAGCTCCCGAACGTTTACATAACGCTGACTTTACGATGCCACTGGAACTCTTCGACCTGTCCTTGGTACTATAACCAAATCTTATCGATTGACAAGCGACTAAAACGCTAAGCATAAATAAATACATGCGTCACGGGGATGTTAAATACAATGATAACATGAGAGTAGGTATCACTCGCCATGTTCGGCGATGCGACGCGTTCGCCACGTATGTGAGTGGATCTCCTAAACTGTACATGTTTTTGTGGCCTCCTACATATTTAACGTATCTTAACGCGCACCGTGACCCTTTTAGCGTAGACAGAGATCGGAACAATGTGGTTTGATACTTGTTACTTCACACGACAAAAGACGTGTTATAATTACCGCCATGTGAACGTAGCATTTGTTGACCTATTATAACCTCTTCCATTTATTTTTGAATGATATTGTAATATCGATCCGGCATCGGTTACACTGTTGCGCCTAACAGCCTACATACGTTCACTGTGCACAAGCCCTCAATCAACCGGAGGAAAGAAAGCCTTTACTGTACTTAGGTAATACGCATTATAATTATTTTCTTAAAGTTATCCAAAAAGTAACACAAACAAAGCTGTCCAGGTAGAGCCTACCTGGTGGAGGGTCGCCTAATGAAAGTCGATGAGATGAATGTTTCGTCCTTAATTAGAATTGATTGAAGTCGCCATCTTGTTTCGCAGCATTTGTACTCTAGGTTGCTTTTCAAATATATTATGAGGGGGTATAATCACCAATCGTCGAGCGAATTCGGTAATTCTGATCACGAGGTGTAACGGGGGAAACTATACTACATAATATACGCTCTTTATACATTTAAACATATGTGTTTGTCGGACCCCAAGCCAATGCCTAAACAAAGTGCATGTTGCTGGATTCGTTACAAGTCCTATAGGTATATTAAGGTTTATAGAGACTATCAATATTAACGATAATAAAATATTTTAGTCAAATTTTAAACCATATTATAATAATAATACGTATACTTACACACACACACACACACACACTTGCGTATCTCGAAGGTTCCTGTCAGTTTTTCCCTTATTTAATTTCTTTTTTTATTTCTGTTTTTTTTTGATATATTTTTTGGATTATATAATTATACATTTCTCTAATATTTGTAGCTACCTAGTAACACATTAGAATATATTAAATAATTACCAAGGGTTGGGGCCTGGTGACCTGTAGTACAAGGGAAATCCTTTTACAAGCACCACCTCCCTTAAAATACACTTGTATCACAATGTTAGCCAACTAAGAAAAATTTTTTTTTTTTTGTTTTGTTTTGTGTTTTAAGTGGAGAAATAAACATTATTATTATTATTATTATTACTTAAAGAAGGGACACACTCCGCCCCGCACCATTATGAGCTTGGAGCGAGTTTGATTTACCTCACCCGCTGAAGGGGGCTACTTTAGTCTATGTAAGCAGGTAAGGAGGAGCACGAGCGGGCCGTCTATCTCTCTCGCACGCACGGGATAAGGCGGCACACAGTAAGAACACTAAGAACTAGATTCTTGTATGGAGTGTCCGATATGTGCCATGATGTAAATTTATTGATCTAATGTTAGGACAAGATTGAAAACGCACAATTCGAGGCAGTACATCGGCCGCGGTATAGTCAGTTAGACAGTATATCAAGGAATATGTTACACCTATGTTAGACAATGACACCAAAATGGGTCACGCTCGAGTATACAACAGCGCTATAACGACACACATTATAAGTTACACCTAAAGCTCAAATATTTTGACTTTTATCACGTTTTGGTACGTTTGGGTGGGTAGTCCTGCTTTTACTTTTAAAGAATAATATGGCTTGGCTGATATTGGAGGTGGTGGTTAGAGCGTTGGGCTCACGATCGAGAGGTCCTGGATTCGATTGCTGGTGGGGACACTTCTAACGAAAATTACTTTTTGAGACTGTCCCAGGATTGGTCAGGACATCGCAGGCTGAAATCATGTGATTGACCGAAAAATAAGATGATTCTGTACTTTGGAGGGGACGTTAAACAGTTGGCTACTATTAACTTATGTAGTCGTTACTTGAGCCGTGGCAGGAGCATTTAGTGGTTCAATAATAAACCTGACGCCAAGGTTGATGAGGTCGGTCATTGATCTTACAACCCACAGGAGAGAAGAGAAGGAATTAGTTTTAAATAAGATTAAATATCTTGACTTTTTGTCTGTTAGCTACAATTAAATTGTAGGTAAGGCAGTAGGTAATCTGCCGCCTATCGCATTTCACAGTTGGACACATTTATTTAGGGATATAATCAATTTACGAGGATTTGAAGGAATGACGACTCGTCAAAGCAAATTCTAATTTTTCCCCACCGCAGATAACATCTAATTTTATCTTTATCTAACTCTTATCAGTGATTTATTGCCGTAGCTACTAACTAGTGATTCTGGAGAAATATGACGAGCAACGTCGTTATTTTATTTTATAATATATACCTACGTATTATCTTATCTCATAGTGTATCGAAATTATATTTCACATCCAAAATTTGGATCAAAATATGTGCGTCAGCTCGAGTACATAGTAGTACCCGTATCTACACTTGTTGGATAAGGTGGTGCTGTCCTGAAAATTATGCCACCCACGTGGTACAGCATCGAATCACCGGCCTTCTAAACTTTTCATTCTCGATTATTCGATGACAAAGTTAAAGACGTTGTCCAAGGACTGTACCAGTTATACCTGCAACCGTTGTATTCCAACGATCGCGTGAGCGTCTGCTGTTTACATTTACTGCTGTTGCGAGCCAGCGGATCGATTTCAAAGTGACTTTACGAGCTCGATATTATCTCGATAAAATTTTGGTAACACGTCTCAAGACAACAGGGTCGTGCGTGAAGATTAAGGTTGTCAAAGCAAAGCGTTTAGAACGGACATCAATTCGAGAAAGTGAACTGTTTCGAACTCGTTTTGCCGAGTTCCTTGTTCACATAACGGAACCTCATAGTAACTTACTACAGTACCAGCCATTGCAATTACTTAGTAACTTGGCTTTAATATCCACATGTAAATATAGCGATGATGACGTACTCGGTAATCGGGGGGTCCAGACACCCGCTGAGAAACCAAATCCTAGTTGCGACTCCTTTATGTAGAATAATCGGCTATTTATAGAAAGGAATCAAACACACGGGAACACATGACGCAGGGGCGATTGCTGGCGTTACTAACCAAAATGTAGGTACACGGTATTGTGCTCATATTTGAGGGTCTTCCAAATGCTTTTCAGATAGATATTCTAGGCAACGCAATATGATAACGACAACTGTGACTAGAATGTTGGTTGTACTGTAATTTTACCGAGCGAAGATATTCGTAATTTGTATACCTATCAATGCTATTAACATAAACGACAGTTGCATGCGATTAAAACTGAATTTGACTGATAACCAAGCCCTCTGAAGTAAGACTTGATGGGTTTTTACAGGGTTTGCACAGTCATTACTTGTTACCTTTACTGGTTAGTTTGTTTAATACGAAGCAAACCATCAGTCGATAGCGGGTTCAGTAAGATTGAATTTGCGTGGAATTACTCACTTTGATGCTTATCAGCTAACTGTATGAGGGGGTTGGGCAGGTCCCGCCGCCTGTAGAAGCACATGACTTTCGCCTCCACGTTACCCGAGGCGGTCTTGTTAAGTTCCTCTATCCGCCGGATTTGGTACGGAGACGTCGACGACGTCTCGAAATAGACGCAGTCTGTGGACAAAACAAAATTATGTCAATTACCTTCCTTCGTCATGAGACTCGTGTAAAACCAGCAAAGCAGTATCGATCAGCATATTACATACAAATATTTTCAGTACTTTAAAGAAATTAGTTTGCGTTTTTAATATAGCGATCTTTTTAGTGATGATTTTTGATAATTGCGTCTTTAAATATCCATACTAATATGCATAATTCTTGTCCGAAATCCCCCACACTATTCGACTGTGCAGACATAAGAAAACCTCAAAAGACAACTTTTGAAATAATTTAAAAAAAGATAAATATTGTGTAAATTATGACAATAACCCTATTGTCACCCACAATCTCTTCGGATTAGTTGTGGTTGACCGTAAGACATGGTCACCTATTCGACTTCTACAATAAAATATGATCGGGGTGATAAAAATAAAATAAAAAAACCGAGAGTTTTGGTCGTATCTGACCATGCATAAAGTATTTATATAATCTTACAACAACATCAATATAATCCTAACTTAATCCGGGGTTTTTGTTTCAGGTTTCATTCATGCCTTGCAGTTACAAAATTATGGTACCTATACTGAATGTTAAATGTAATAGATTGAGGAAAACAAGCGTTATATTTAATTAATTCAAATTATCTCTACTAAGTTAAAACACCAAGGTTATGCAAGGTTGAAGCGCTGGATCGCGGTGCCTATTGTTTAATTTTTCCCAAATTAAAATTAAGAGTTTCGGTGAACGGAGCATATTTTCTTTTTTAGAAAAATGGTGGTTGAAACATGTTACGGGCCATTACGAATTTGGATTGTTTCTGTGCACCACAAGTCGACGTGTGGAGCAGTCGGAGCGGAACGGATGGCCGGTCTATCGGTAGGTACCTGCGTTGCTTATGGCACTGGTACATAGACGACCATATAAATGGTGCTTTTTACCGTTACCACGCGCAACTCAACAAAACAACGCTCGCGCATAATGACACGGTACGGACCTTTCATTCCATGCTAAAGGTAACCGCATTAGTTTTAGACGATTAATCTCATGACAATTTGTTTTCTCTGTTCTAGAGACAAAAGTTCGAAGTAAAAAGGTCTTTTTAACCTCTCATCTGCTGAGATAAGAGGCACAATAGTTTTTACATTGTGTCTGGCCCTGATCAGTGTTTCCCGTATTCGAAGGGTTAAGGCCAGTGGACCTAATGTTGGTCAGGTCGGTTTTATACATCTACGGTCGTTGTATGATTTTTGTATAATACAATAATTGATGTTTAACGGTTTCGATAAAAATCACTTTGTGAGCCTTGGTTTGGTTAGGACATTGCAGGCTGATCACAAGATTGTCCGAAAGTAAGACGATCTGTGCTTCGGAAGGCACGTTAAGCCGTTGGTCCCGGTTACTACTTACTGATGTAAGTGCGTAGTCGTTACATGAGCCATGTCAGGGACTTTTGGCGGCTCAATAATATTCCTGACACCAGGGTTGATGGTAATCCACCTCACTACCCACACCATAAGAAGACGAACCTTCTATCGTGTGGGTTACATAAATCGTCTTCATCATCACACTCGATTCATTTTACGGGTATATTTCTATACTAGTACGACCACAGGCTAAAATTAGATTACAATGAGACCAACGTAGTTACTAAATATTTTCATGTCATCAAAAATTCCTTCCATTATTTGCTACAAAGATGTTGCGTTGAGGCTATACAACAAAAGGCAAACGTACGTAACTAATGATCCATATCGACACACGAACAAAGCTGTGAACTCTGTGACATTACATCTTCCACTCGTAAAATGTAGAGTAGACGCCTCGCGACCCACCGACTGTAAGAACAACACTCGTACTTACTTATATCGATAGGTATGCTGCACCAAATATTCATACTTCACCTACGTATAGATACTCACAGGGCAACGCGAGTGGCGGATACGTCTATATAACATTACCTAGCGTGTATACTTACTTACGTATAGTAAGTTGGGGCATTATGCGGCTGATAGCGATGTTAACGCCCGTTCAGTTTTGCCAAGACTTTAGTGTATTTTTGGAACGTGTCAATAAGTAAGTGTACAGTAAATTTAGCCCGGACACGTCATCATGAGAGGCGCAGAATGATTGAATTCTCTCGGTGAGATTTCACGTGGCGACGCACACGGAATTTTCTTTTATTGTCACTTGCATTGATACGTTCAAGAAAACATTCCTAAGTAAATCGTCCATCTCAGGTTTGTCCTCATTAACCAAGGACTGGATATTTTTGCCTTATCAACGCTATAATTTAAAAGGTCGAGATATCGATTGGAATCGCATACCATCGCGTTACAAGAACAAGTGTTCATAGTTGCATTATCTCGTATATTACTATTAAAGATGTTTACAATTGACCGAGAAAATAAACTTTAAGCTTGAACTTCTAACTAATGCATGATTGCCATCGTATTTTCACGTCACAGTCCGACTTGAGAACTGATGATGACTGAAGTAGCCAGTCCGATATAAGGTCCAAGAAGTCGTGTTCTGTGCGAGTACTATACATGCATGTACTATGCATTTGAATTGTATAGATCAGATGTCATCACCCCCGCTACCTTCTCCCTGCTTTTCACTCCAGAAAGGCCTTACACCAAATCGTCAGTTAAACAACCAACCAGGTGTTCAGGTAAGATTACGACCAAATGCGAGACAATTAAGAAAAAAAATTGGCATTATTTATGTACTTCATGTTATTGACCGACCGATTTTTTTTACTTCGGAGCACGAAATTGCTAAATTCAACATAAGTATTTTCTTAATGTTCAACTCTTACATTAAGATAATACTTATAAGGACTGACTCTAGTCTGTAAGCGCCGCGAGATGTATCGTAAAATAAATCTGATTTGCTAATTTTATTACAATGCTACCAATAAACAACCACAAATTGATAATAGAAGACAACAACAATGCTATATGAATTTCATTGTCAACTAAGCAAAGCTTGATATTGTCGCTGGGGCACCGCAAACACAAACTTACGACTTAATTTATCTTTTCCATACATCCGCTCCAGCTTTTTATGAGTTCGTAAAGACTAGTTTAGTGCTTGTTAAATAAATAGAGAGAAAAAAATCGATGACTCTCATGATGTGGGCCATTGACCGCCAGATTTCAAGTGACGTTATGTCATTTTGCGTTTGTTTAATTCCAACAAACACGGTCCCCACGTGCGTACTACTAGTAGTCTTTGGACTTCACAAGTGCATTCAGTGAATGGTTGTTAAAAAAACACATTTGTGTGAATATGTTTACCAATTCACCCCTTCGTAGTATTTAACTCTTGTTTATAGAGGTGCTAGTGGAGACTTGTATCAAACCGCAATAGGGACGACATTTTACATGTGCTGACATTGCACACTTAAAACGTGGTCTAATTCGTGACAACAATATGAACGTTTATCACTGAAATCGCGTTTTAGGCGCCTTTTTTTTTGGTCCTGCTTTACGAAAATTCTTATATTTACTAATTCTTTTAGATTAATTCGATTTCTTTCGAGAAATTGTCTCAAAACGCTACATGGCAATGTGCTCTTTATTTCATAAAAAAATAATTTACGACAACTAGCCGCCATGTTATCACTGCCGGGAACAGTTTATTGTTCAGTGACGTATGCACTATGCGAGTGACTTTCACCAGTGGCTGTACTGTAACCGTTCGCTGTGGTTTGTCAATCAACGATGACAGAATAACGTAGTGGTATAATGTCTGTCCTACACTGGTACTTTTTATAATCAAATCATATCCATAAATTACATGTCTTTATATCGATTTGGTAGTTGACGTACGTAACCAAAGGTGGGACTTCATCTAAGCTTCATTCTGCATTGAGGAATCTTGGGACATTAGCTTAATGTATGTCAACAATACGCTCCCAAGTCAGACTTTGAGTAATTGCATGCTAGCCTCTAGAATCATGCAGTCAATTTAGGCTTAAGTGCTTGTACTACGAGCTTTAGTAGCTTGAGCTTATACCACTTAGCCCCGATTATGGTTTGTATAGCATAGCACTCCTGCCTGGATGGATTTTATCTTATAAGCATTCGAATTTTAATTTCGATTAAACGAACACGGGATATAAGAGGTAAACTAAGGGTGGTGTAGTACCTCACCGTTTACGTATTTAAAAGTACGCTATTGGGCCATGCTTGTTCTCAGCATCGTGGAACGGCACTGTTTCGTCGCCCGCGTTAGATAAGGACAGCACCAGCGGCGACGCGGCCGGCTATGTGACGTTCCGTCGTGACGTCACACTCCTCTTGGCGGATTTGCCCGCGCTGTGAATGGGGCCCTTTACCTCATACCTACACGTTATGTTATGGTATAGGGCTACATACGTATTTCTAAATCGAAAACTAGTTGCGGAATCTAAGCGCATTTCTAATTATGTATGGAAATTATCTTAAAATAGCCAAGGAAACATTTACAGCCCGACTTTTTTTGTACTGTAGAAATATATTTTATAAATTATTATATACTGAAATTGTATGATTATTATCAGAGACTGACACTCGCAATGAATGTCAAAGAATTATGTTCAGTAGGAAGCAATTATTGTTAGGGTTATGTAACAGTATGAGAATTATGAGATAACACTATTCTATACCTAAAACAAGTGTGTGCCACCAAAAGAAAACCAGTAATCAATAGAAAATATTAACTAGAATACAGATACCTATATAGTATAGTGTTGTGATAATTTGAAATATAAATTCTTACAACAAGCAATATGTTTGCTAGTCAGAATAAAAGTTAGATCTGCAATATTAAATAAGCCTTTAAAAGGTACTACTACCTCAAAGTGCAGGAATGGGTGAGGTCAATGAACTCACTTTCACATAGCTGAAGGTTATATAAATAAAATACAGTCCTTATATGTTTAAAAGGTTACTTATATTGTCAATAAAGATGTTTAACATGAATTCCATAAAATCATGAGCAGTGTGTGTGGCTAAGCAATCTTAACTAGTTATAACTGGTTTAATAAATAGGTGGCACTTAACAAACTACTACTAGTAGTTATAATTTTATTTCATATTTGCAGTGTCTAGTATCTATCAGTGAATCTCAATATGTCTTCTTTGTAAGTAATTATAATACTTTCTGTGGTGTGGTTTGGTATGTCTGTCACATGGTATTTTAGTGGTGTCATAACCCCGAGTCTCTTTAAAATCCAAATGCCATTGTTTAACAATTGTGTCTGGAAAACATGACCGCAAAATTATAGGAGAAAAAAAAATATAAATAAATAAATGATGTGATTATGATAGGCTGATTCCTTGTCACCATATTCAACATATATTTGAATACTTGTGACTCTGCCCATCCCATTAGGGATTACAGGCTTGAGTTTATATATGTAATAATGATAATAACGATATTTACAGTGCGTTGTGTATTTAATAAATTAAACAGGTATCTCTTTGTAACTTCGGTTTTCATTGAAGATTGAGATAAATTATTTTAACATTGTTTACTTTTTTATATTTGACAGTTGTTAACACCCATGTTGTCATAAGTTTTGAGTAACCTATATAGCTTCACACAAACCTTGTCAAAACAAGGGGATGGTGTGAAGAATTGGAGGAGAGGTAGGTCAGGAACTGAGTGGTTTTGGTATTATTATGGTGGTAGAAGTATATAAGAAGGTAGGTACCTATAGATAAAAATACTTTTATACATTATATTATAGGTAATTCTGTTATTGCAAGTTATACATAGAAAACATTTATTTAATTACAAATATTTGTTTATTTATTTAGTATAATAGATAAATTCAGTAATTTTTAGTTTCCCTGGTGAGTATAACAAACATAAAGTTCATTGTTAAAGAAAAAACTCAAGGTGGTGAATGTGGGTCAAGTAATGCTTTGTCAGAGACAGATACAAGTATATTATGCATGCAAGACTTTTGAGGTCATTTTACAGAAACGATAAATTCACATGTGAATGGTTGATAACATACCTACTTGATATTTTGAAACGAGAACTATTCTATTAGGCAAACCTTCATATGTAGTAATAACAAACTGTAGTCTACAACTATGATTTGAAAAGACATCATAAAAACAAAGACTAATATGGAATGATGTGGTAGGAAGTAGTAAAGGAAGAGCCTAATTAGCATTCGGCGCGGCGGTGGCGGGGCGCGACACGAGGCGCCCCGATACCTCGCGACACCGTGGCCGCGGTCTTCTCCACCAAAATCAGAATGCCGGCACTAAACTTCCAAACAAACTAACTACACTACCCCAACCCGCCAAATTCGCGCCTAAAAGTTTTCTTCGTCTGCAAACCCATAAATACCACACCAACCTTAAAAACTCCCATCAAAATGTTATGACAACAACGAATATAACCTAAAATCGCATGTCAAAACCATCAAAATTCCACCAAACAATCCCTGAATACACTAAATTACTAACAGATAATTAAAGCGGTTCCATGTCTTGCCACCCGCACGCAGATACGCAAGCCGATACAATGATACCTAGATGCTAATGTCCTATTTGACGAAATTTGGTAAAATAATACAACTTGCCCGCAAACTAACGTTATTTATTAGACTAAAGTCAAGAAAACCATCGAATTTTCTTTGAAATTGTATAAAACAAGGAGTTGTAACGTTATTGAACTAATTAATGTGAGCAATTAATGAAGGTACGACAATCAAAGCAAAGCACCGCTAGTCGGCTCGCGGTGAACCGGCGAAGCTACAACAAAAATAACCAATTATTGGTACTTACCGCCGACTCTGTACATATTCGCAGCCATTTTTATACACAATCACTATTCATTAACACTTAATTAATCTACATCTGACACAATTAATAACTATAACACTATGTAATTGAGCTTTTACAATGTTTTTCATCACGTTAACTCCGGACGCCTTTCGCTGATCGCCATTTTCTTTCACACTACTAATTTGGCCAGTGCGCAGTCGCACTTTTTGGCGTAAACTTCCTACTCTTGAAACAAAGCAATGACATGTCATTAATTTTATCTTCACTAATTACTTCAAAAACAAAATTGTTTTATAGTAAAATACGATTTATTTTATAAATCATGTCCATAATTGAAATAATTTACAATTTACTCCTAAAAATTAAAAAAAATATTTCATTCAACTGCGTTCCGTTTCAATTCAGAGATACAATCGCTGTCATTGTCATGATTTCGAAATATTGCCCAATTTAGAAAATATTTTTAATCAAATTTAACGACACTTTGTTTATAATATTATTTTAAATTCTTTATAAAACTTAAAAAATATACTTTTTATTTAAATAAAAATAGCTTTTTTAATGTTTTATTTCTATTTTCCATAGCCATTATAATGGAAAGTTTTTGCATGTAATGGAACGTAGCACCAATTCATAGAGAAAGACGCCAACTGATTTTTCTTCAATTTATGGTTTATGTTTGTTTGCACTGTATATTTAATGTCATGACATTTTTTACTTATAATCACGCCCATATCCCGATCGGGGTGGGCAAAACCACAAGTTATAAATAAGACATCACACAGCCATCACTCATATTCGTTTTAAAATACATATAATGAACCGAATGAATAGTTTCTTGCTTTTTTTGTCTGTATCGTGAATTTGTAAAATAAAGCATAATGTTGTAATTCTCACTTAACATTAGAGTAAGAGTATATATTTTTAAATAGCTACAGTATGTTCCTCGTTCGATAAAAAGAGTTTTAAGCAAATTAACGTAATCATTGTTTTTGTGTATACCTCTCTTTACATAACTTTTTAACAATTACACAAAATCACGGACCTTTCACTGGTAATCAATTCTAATTATTGCATATTTAATACTTAATGTAATCGGTTGGTTAAGTAATAAATAAAATATCTTATTTTTTCAGGCTATCGAAATCCACTGCTAATAATTTTAAAGCTATTGAATGTTCAAGCGAACATTCATAGTGGGATTGAAAGTTGTTTAAGATATGTATAAGCAATTTAGAAGAATCTTAAGATTTAAGTAAATCAATCAGACGTTACGTTATGAAGTCGTAACGTCCTATTAGAGATATTAATTTAAAGAATAACATCATAATGGTATGTAAACAATAACCATACTGTTATTTCAGTCAATCTTTCTTCCTGTACCAAGCTTTAGTGTGTGTGACTCGTAAGATAAAGGAACAAATAACCAGGCAAACGAGGCATAGCTCCCACAGACAATTACAGCAACACCATAGACCAGGATTATAGTTAACTTGGTTTTTGAGAAACTTTATTATCTATTTTGTATTTTTGCGTCTTTTTGTTAATTGTATATAAATAAACAATTAAAATATCAATTTAAGATAACCAGTTAATTAAACTGAAATAGTTATAAAAAGAATTACAAGTTTACGTTATCAAAAATGACGTGGCCGCTATGACAGCTGTTTTGTCTACGGATTTTGACATTTGCCAAATCAGCCAGGCTCGCCCGTTCGCAGAAAATTAATAAAAATTCGAATAATATTCATTTTTTCTGAATGAATACGTTGTCAGACTGTGATATTTAGCATATGTGACCGACCTTAGGTCACTGCATGCGTTCTTGGTGCGTCAAGTTTAATAATTCCGCTGTTATTAGTGATTGTGTGGTGACTATACTTATGTTACGTGTTTTATAATATTTCGCTTTTAGATCAGCGATATGGCGACTTACGAGGAGTTCATTCAACAGAATGAGGACAGGGATGGCATACGGTTTACATGGAACGTGTGGCCGTCGAGCAGAATCGAATCGACGAGGCTTGTTGTGCCGTTGGCGTGTCTCTACCAGCCGCTGAAGGAGCGGCCGGATCTGCCCCCGATCCAGTATGAACCCGTGTTGTGCACACGCAATACATGCAGGGCCATCTTAAATCCCATGTGCCAGGTTGATTATAGAGCAAAATTATGGGTGTGCAATTTCTGTTTCCAAAGAAATCCTGTAAGTTTCTAATTGGTTTTGTTTTCATATAAATGTGATTGAATAGCAGATTTTCATGTTTTTTTGGATGTTTGTTTACAGTTTCCTCCACAATATGCTGCTATATCAGAGCAACACCAGCCTGCAGAACTGATACCAAACTTTTCGACCATTGAGTACACTATCACTCGGGCTCAGACTATGCCGCCAATATACCTGCTGGTGGTGGACACTTGCTTGGATGAGGAAGAACTAGGAGCACTGAAGGATTCCCTCCAAACTTCACTCAGTTTAATGCCACAGAATGCTTTAGTTGGTCTTATTACTTTTGGAAGAATGGTTCAAATTCATGAATTGGGTAAGAATTGCTTTTATGAAATGTGTTCTTTGAAATTAATAATAATAATTAAAGATAATGAAACAAATATAAAAGAATGGAGGAAAGTAATGCAACAGTAAGTAGACTCATTACAGGCTACATAAAATTTATGATGCTACAACTATTAATAGAATGCACATGTTTGTGATATAAATTGTTGGCAAGTGTTTTGTTTGTAAATCATGAACACAGTGTTTTGAGTTATTTAAAACAACACATGTTGACCAATTTTTTACACTATTTACAGGCACAGAAGGTATATCTAAATGCTATGTCTTCAAGGGCACTAAAGACCTCACAGCCAAGCAGATTCAGGAACAACTGGCTATTGGCCGTGTGAATGCTGCAAATCCTCAGCAACGTCCTGGTGCACCAGCACCTCCACCACCTGCGAGCCGGTTCCTGCAACCAGTCAAACAGTGTGACATGGCATTGACAGACTTACTTGGAGAGCTTGGCCGAGATCCGTGGCCACTTGGTGTTGGCAAGAGACCTCTACGTAGCAGTGGTGTTGCACTGTCCCTGGCTGTTGGACTATTAGAAGTCACATACCCTAATACTGGAGCTAGAATCATGCTGTTCCTTGGTGGGCCATGCTCTCAGGGTCCTGGTCAGGTGGTCAATGATGAACTGAAGCAGCCGATCCGTTCCCACCACGACATCCAGAAGGATAATGCAAAGTATATGAAGAAAGCCATCAAGCATTATGAGGCTCTGTCTCTACGTTCAGCGACTAATGGTCACGCCATTGACATTTACTCATGTGCCCTGGACCAGACTGGTTTGATGGAAATGAAGCAATGCTGTAATTCTACTGGGTATGTAATGTCTTATTTAAGAAAAAGAGGAAAGTGCAAGAGAACATGTGAAGAATCAAAAATATTGCAATAAAAGGTCATTCTTAGTTGACAGATTGTATTAAAAGAAAGGGAAACAAAAAATATAGTACTAAAGAAAATGTATTTATTTATTTTTTAGTACTTCTAGAGAGCTTCACTATGCACCAGATCCTATATTAGTCTTCCACTGTACACAAAACATATACTTTTTATCTCCACATTTCAGAGGTCACATGGTGATGGGTGACTCATTCAACTCATCGCTATTCAAGCAGACATTCCAGAGGGTGTTCGCCAAGGACCAAAAGGGAGACTACAAGATGGCATTCAATGGCACCCTGGAGGTTAAGTGCAGCCGGGAATTGAAGAGTAAGTGTTGTAATTCTTTACTGTTTCTAATTTGTCAGTCTGCTAACCCAAAAGAAATAAAAACTCTATTACTATTCACTTAAATCTAATGATTAGCCGACGTTAGCGACATCGACACCCTCCTCATCAGGCTGTCCTAGGAGGACATAGGGCTCCTCTAGGCATTTCCAAATGTGGCGATCTTTGGCCGCTCTTCTCCAGCTAAATATAATACCACTATTACCACCCCACTGCCACTGTCACCCAAAAGAAATAGTTTCAGAAAAACCACAAGTAATGAAAGACAACTTGCATCAACTATTGATTAAAATTTAAAATTGATATGATGAACCTTATGGTAGCTTTTCGCCCATAACATAGCTCCATCATATTCATCATCATTGGCCACAACATCTTGGCAGATGATGGTAACAGTGGCTGTGTAGCTGTCACGTTTTGCTGCAGGATCTCTTGTGACTTATCAAGCCAATAGCAGGGGGGTTAAAAAGGCCATATCGAAGCAATTCATCTAAGAAAGCAATATTGCAATTTGACATTTGCGCATATAAAAGTAAGTGCGCAATGCAAACAAACAAATATTGCTTTCTTAGATGAATTGCTTTGATGTGGCCATTTTAACCCCCCAGCATGACCATACAAATAAAACGTGGGTCGGGGGAGGAACAGTGGTGTGAATACAAAGCCTTTTCCATCATATTAGAAATGACACAATGGCCCCGATTCCTGCAGACACCGCCTAATTTTATTTTAGGTTATATCCGTCATTTTCGTATCCGTCGAAAAGGAAAGGGACGGATGATTCACAGCTCTTAATTTTAGGAAGAATGAGTAAATTAATGTGTCGGGTTATTGACTGACGTAAAATTTTTAGACGGTTGGTTTAGATTTGTGCTTAAAATTGACGTGTGTTCCATAAATTTTATGCTTGTCGATTACCCGTCCCTTTCCTTTTCGGCGGATAAGAAAAGGACAGATATAACTTAAAATAAAATTAGATGGTATTTACAGGAATTAGCACCAATGTGTTTTTACGTCAAGTAACTGACCATCTTCTATTTTTTTTTAATTCCCAAACAGCATGGTAGATATCACAATAAGTTATCTAAAAGGAACTATTAAATAAAATAAATAATGCAGTATTTTTAGGCGGATGAGACATTCGTTAAGTATGTAAAAATTGGCGATTCAAAATGTAACTACCACTGAATAAATTATATTTTTGAATTTGTTTTTAGTAACGGGCGCAATAGGTTCGTGTGTGTCGCTGAACGTGAAGGGACCTTGCGTGTCGGACCAGGAGGTCGGTATGGGCAACACGTGCCAGTGGAAAATGTGCACTTTCACGCCCAGCTCCACTATGGGGATATTCTTTGAGGTAACTTGCTATAACTAATCATTAGTTTTCAGAGGCTGTTTTCGTTTTTTAATCGCCTTAATTTTTCCGGTTTTCGCCACTTTCAAGGGGGACTTTCTTTGTTGACACTGTGCACTTTTAAATGCATACTGGATTTTTTTAGATGAATTGTTTCAGTGTGGCCTCTTTAGAACCTTTGTAGTCTAAAACGCTGCTTAATTAGTAGAGTTGTAACATTCAGTTACATAGTCCACTATTCCAAAAATTCCGTATATAGCAGGGGTTTTCGTGAATCAGTTTCTAACTTGACTAGATAGAAATCCTATGCTGGGATTGGTTAAAATTTGAATAAATTTTCAGGAGTCGTCATTTTCAACCAATTAAAATCGTAGGGATTAGACCTTTAGGTTTGTAAGAAAATACATTTGCTGGTTAATTCTAACTCCTAACTCAGATATCTTTGGTGTGTATTTGGTTAGTTGTGAGGTAACATTATGTGTGCAGGTGGTGAACCAGCACGCGGCCCCAGCGCCGCAGGGCGGGCGCGGCTGCGTGCAGTTCATCACGCAGTACCAGCACTCCAGCGGTCAGCGCCGCGTCAGGGTCACCACAGTCGCGCGCAAGTAAGTTGGGTATCTCATACATTGATTACGTACCATAGATTGAGCATGAGCGCTCAAAAAGTGTGAGTTAGAGCAGAAATAGCGAAGCATGCTCTGACATTCCGTAGTACGCGATTAGGCGACGAACTGGCAACATGTGGATTTGTGTAACCCGACCGCGTTACGAAACACCACGCGCTGTAGATGTTAAGACCACCACTATGCGTACGTTATTTCTGTCGATTTTATTGAATCTATATACCGCTGCCTGCTTATGAATGTATAGCTAAGTTACGTCATGTTTTCGTCGTATTTTTGTATAAAGCGCTTTATCTACGGTAATATATCTCTAATAAAAAAATCGGTCTCATATAAAGCTGGGTCACGCCATAAAACAAGGACTAATACTACGTATAGAACGGTCACTCACACATTCAGAATAAACATTTAAAAAGTTATAAGTAAAATAGTCTTCCAACTCACTATATCGCGGAATATAGTACTGTATTGTATTCTTCTTCTATCGTGTGGGTTTTGAGGTGAATTACAAACCTTATCAACCCTAGTGTCAGTCAGGGTTATTGAGCCGCCATAGGCCCCTGACGGGACTCATGTAACGACTACGTACTTACAGCAGCAAGTACTGTATTGTATTGTAAATCAATATCAGTATATAGTTTTAAGTTTACGCGGTTATTATCATAATGAAAACACATAATAACGGGTTCTTACCGCGTTCAAAGCAGGGATATGAGAATCCCGATATTGCATATCAGTATAATTACGGTACATGAATTCATGGTTTCTGTGTCAGCTGGGGCGACGCGGCCGTGAACCTGCACCACATCGCGGCCGGGTTCGACCAGGAGGCGGCGGCCGTGGTGATGGCGCGGCTGGTCGTGTACCGCGCCGAGCTCGAGGACGGGCCCGACGTGCTGCGCTGGCTTGACCGCATGCTCATACGACTGGTACACTCATTACGCAACAAACAGCTAATACACGTCTTAATGCTAGGTTTTCTTCTATAAATCTGTGTACCATGTTTTCTACCATATCTGGCGAGGAGTGGGTGTTATGTCTCTCTCTCTCTATTTAAGAGCTGCGCTCTTGTCGGTGGAGTAACCGCCATTCCTCTCTTCTTCCCGCCAAAACCTTCACCTCCCTATACGACACGACCTGCACCTTCTCTTTTATTTGTTTCATAAATGTTATCCTAGGTCTACCCCTTCCTCTCTTCCCTTAAATTTTTCCTTCTATAATGTTTGTTATAAATGAATCGTGTCGTATCAGGTGGCCAATCATATTTCCTCTCCGGTTCTCTATAGTCTTCAATATGGTTCTCTTTTCTTCAACTCTTTCCAGCACTTTTTCATTTGACACCGTTTCAGTCCAGCTTATACCCTCCATCCTTCGCCAACACCACATCTCAAACGCGGGTGTTATGTACACCTATAAAAATAAAATAATAATAATACTTTATGATTTCAAGAAATATGTCTCATATGTGTTAGTAAACTTATTCTAGATGCTAGTAGCCTTATGTTAGATCCTATGACATGCAAGTCACAGCATCTACGCAGATACGGGCAGTCGAGCCGCGCACCTATCATCACCAGGGGGCGTGCATCGCTTCCTAATAGTCATATAAAAGCAGTAGAATCGAGCTACAGGTAACATGCCCGATGCGCTACAGAAGCGAGGCAGTTGCAACAACACCCTAAAAACGTTGAACTGGACGCGGATGGCGTTCTATGCTTTCCGTGTGAAGTCTACCTACCTTCCTACCTGTGCCAGCTATCTTCTCTTCTTATCGTGTGGGTTGTGAGGTGGATTATCAACATTATCAAAAGATAACAATCCTGGTGTCAGGGTTATTATTGAGCCGCCAAAGGCCCTGACATGGCTCACGTAACGACTACATACTTACATCAGTAAGTAGTAACCGGGACCAACGGCTTAACATGCCTTCCGCACGGACCATCTAACTTTCGGACAATCAGGTGATCAGCCTGTAATGTCCTAACCAAATTAGGGATCACAAAGTGATATTTGTGATATGTCCCCACCGGGACTGGAACCCGAGGCCTCCGGATCGTGAGCCCTACGCTCAAACCACTGGACCACGGATGCCTACTGGCGTGAAGCTATGTCGTTCTTTTCAATAATAAATAAAAATCGGACATCATATCTCAGAATCTCAAGATAGCGAGGAGGTTTGTTATTCGAGCTCTACATCCCAATAGGGGATAAAAGGATTAGAAGAAGAGAAGAAGATATCTCACAATCGCCAACGTATCAACTTGTGGAGACTACATAATAAATTTCCCTTTTGTTTTTTTTTTCTATAATTGCTAAAGGCAATCTGACAGCTGTTTAGCTACTTAGCTGTATTCATGAAAAAATGACCTTATAATTCCAGTGCCAGAAGTTCGGCGAGTACGCGAAGGACGATCCGAACAGCTTCCGTTTGTCGGAGAACTTCAGCCTGTACCCGCAGTTCATGTACCACCTGCGACGCTCGCAGTTCCTACAGGTGTTCAACAACTCGCCCGATGAGACCACCTTCTACAGGTCAGTTATGTCTTAAAGGTTGACGAAGGCGCACCTATCAGCGCCGCATGACGCGCGTTTTGCCGCTAAATGCGATGACTTCGGCTGGTGCGGCTCCTGCGGCGTGTCTAGGTGCGCGTTCACCTTAACTGGCAATTAAATGTTGGTATTCTAACTCTCCTTCTTCTTGAGGAGCTCGATGGCGCTGCGGTTAACGCGCTTGGTCTGCGATTGTTGAAGTTAAGCAACTTTCGCAAAGGCCGGTCATAGGATGGGTGACCACAAAAAAAAAGATTAGAAGAAGCTGCATTCATTCGAGCTCCTCCGTGCTTCGGAAGGCACGTTAAGACGTTGGTCCCGGCTGCATTAGCAGTCGTTAATAACCATCAATCCGCACTGGGCCCGCGTGATGGTTTAACCCCTTAAACGCCGGAACGCGGATCTCGACCAGACACAATGTAAAATCTATTGTGTCTGGTATCTCGGCATATGAGAGGTTAAGGCCCGATCTCCCTATCCATCCTTAGGGAAGGCCCGTGCCCCAGCAGTGGGGACGTTAATTGGCTGATGATGATGATGATTCTAACTCATTCCAGACACATGCTGATGCGCGAGGACCTAACACAGTCGCTGATCATGATCCAGCCGATCCTGTACTCGTACAGCTTCGGCGGCCCGCCGGAGCCCGTGCTCCTCGACACCTCCTCCATACAGCCCGACCGCATCCTCCTCATGGACACCTTCTTCCAGATACTTATATACCATGGAGAGGTTTGTACTTAAAATAATAATAATAAAAAAAAAGTTTCTTTAGATTAAATCTACAACACACATATACATACTTGTATAAATATAAACTGGTTTATAGATTTATGATAAACAGCCTCCGTGGTCTAGTGGTTAGAGAGTTAGACTCACTATCTGGAGGTCCGGGTTCGATTCCCGATGGGGACATTGTCGAAATCACTTTGTGAGACGGTCCTTTGTTTGGTAAGGACTTTTCAGGCTTGAATCACCTGATTGTCCGAAAAAGTAAGATGATTCCGTGCTTCGGAGGGCACGTTAAGTCGTTGGTCCCGGCTATTAGCCGTAAAATAACACCTCCACCAACCCGCATTGGAGCAGCGTGGTGGAGTATGCTCCATACCCCCTCCGGTTAATTGAGGGGAGGCCTGTGCCCAGCAGTAGGACGTATACAGGCTGTTTATGTATAGATTTATGATGCGGGTATAAGTGGTAGAATTTATGTAACGTCTTAAACCTAAATAAAGATTCTATCTATCTATCTAATTGGAAGACGATGGCCTA